>NW_027488365.1:40000000-42956771 GCF_051014445.1 Colletes latitarsis
TCCCCCCGGGGGATGGGCGCGAAAGCGCGGGCACGGGGAGGATACCGGAAGAATGCTTCGAGCGATTCCCGGTATCCTCCCAAAGCGTGCCGAAGGGTCACCGTGGGGTTTTTAGTGGGTAGGTCCCGCGCCTGTCGTTGTACGGGCGCGGGGAGTCCCACACACCCCTCCCACCTCTCCCCAAGGAGGTGGGAGGGAGTCTTTCGAAGATTTTCCCCACGACAAAAAAAAAAAAAAAAAAAAAAAAAGGGCCAGTAGAGCCTCGCACCTCCACCGCCGCACCCCACTTATTTGCCACCGCCGGGGCACGCGGTGGTAGTGGCGGGAGGATTGGAGGGAGTGCTGCGCCATTCCTACACGCCCCTGCCCTCCTCCTCCCCCGTCTCTCCCCCTCCAACAGGAGCCGCAGGCGGGCGTTCCGTCCTCTCGGCTCCTGCGCCGCCTCCCTCATCTTTTGCGCAGCCCCTCTCAGGGCCTCTGCGCCGCCACTCTTCTGCCCTTTAAAGGACCAGGATGCGGCCACATTCTCCACCAGCCTCAGAGACTAGGATATCCTCTCGGAAATCTCCTCGGTTACCACGTCCCTGAGGCAACTCACCATTACCACCGGGCTCATTGCCTTACCCACTCCGGAGACGGTCTGCCCCGTCCGCTTTCTCTTGGAGCCTATGTGGCTCCTGGCGGAGGAGAAGGATGAGACTGTCGCAGTCTCGTCGTCCTCCTCAGCCCTCCACGAAGCCGGGCCAGGCGCCGAGTGAGGCGCCAGCGCCGTCACCCTAGCCCCAACACAGTCTTCGACCTCCCTCTCCGCAATAACCCGCCCCAACCCCGTTTTTTTATGAAAATCCATTTAGTTCCAATGCGTAGGTCGGAAAAAAGGTCCACCGGGGCAGAGCCGCCTTACCCGGGCAAGCCTAATACTCCGGGGGTTCGGCAGGTGCCCCCTGAGGTGGTCGCTTGGGATTGGGCCTTCTCGCCCAACCATGCATCCCATCGCCGCGCACCATAGCTTAGGATTCGAGGGCGATTTTATAGAGTCGCCATACTCGCGGCCCGGGCGGCTAAGCCAAGGCCCCCGTTCCACCTGTCGTCACGTACCATTCACAAAACCAAAGAAGGAATTGTGGATGGGTCGCTGTGACGACTAACAGGAGGCTTACGGTATGACGATTGCCGGACACAGCCCCAGAGGGTTGCATGCTAGCTTGTTGTTTTCTTCCTAGCTTACTGCTTTCTTACTAGCCAGCTGCTTGCTTACTAGCTTACTGCTAGCTTACTAGCTTACTGGATGCTTACTAACTTACTGCTTGCTTACTAGCATACTGCTACCTTACTAGCTCCCTGCTCGCTTTCGAGCTCAATGCTTGCTTACCAGCTTACTGCCTGCTTACTAGCTTACTGCTAGCTTGCTCGCTTACTGCTTTCTTACTAGCCTGCTGCTCGCTTACTAGCTTACTGCTTGCTTACTAGCTTACAGCTTGCTTAATAGCTTACTGCTTTGTTAATAACTTACTGTTTTGTTACTAGTTCACTGCTTGCTTACTAGCTTACCGGCTGCTTAATAGCTTACTGCTACAATAATCGCTTAGTGCTTGCTTGCTAGCTTGCTGCTTGCTTACTAGTTTACTGCTTGCGCAATATGTAACTGATTTCTTACTAGCCTGCTGCATGCTTTCTAGCATTCTGCTTGCTGACTGGCCTACTGCTTCCAGACTAACTAATTGTTTTCTTGCTAGCTTGCTGCTCGCTTGCTAGCTGACTGCTTGCTTACTAGCTTACGGCTTGCTTAATAGCTTACTGCATTGTTACTAACATACTGTTCTGTTACTAGCTCACTGCTTGCTTTCTAGATTACTGGCTGCATAACCGCTTACTGCTAGCATAATCGCCAAGTGCTTGCTTACTAGCTTGCTGCTTGCTTTCGAGCTCACTGATGGCTTACCAGCATACTGTTTTCTTACTAGCTAATTGCTTTCTTACGAGCTATCTGCTTGCTTACTAGCTTACTTGTGGCTTACTAGCTTACAGCTCGCATACCAGCTTGTTGCTTGCTTTCTAGGTTACTGCTTGCTTACGAGCTCACTGCTCGCTTACTAGATCACTGCTTGCATATTAGCTTACTGCTTCCTTAGAAGCTAATTGCTTTCATACCAGCTTACTGCTTGCTTACTAGCTTACTGGTTGCTTACTAGCTTACTGCTGGCTTACTGGCATACTGCTTTCTTTCTAGCTAATTGCTTTCTTACTAGCTAACTGCTTTCTTACTAGCCTGCTGGTTGCTTACTAGCTTTGTTTAAGTATCGCGTGAGTTCGAGACGTAGAATCTCGGCCGCGATGCCTGTATCTGTATTGAATTCGCGTAATTCTAGATGGTTGTGCTGACGTGGAAATTTTCCATCGTTCAGATTAGTATACCGGGGTTATTGACGTGATTTTTCAAGCTAGCTTCACTGAAATTCTCGAGTTTTGGAACAAATTCTAGGAATTGTGTTGTTAGCGCTGAGAAAGAGAGAGAAAAGAGATCTATCGGAGAAAGATCGATAGACGAAACGCGGCAGCGCCGCGCCGTGGCCACGCGGCTGGTACCAGCCCGGGCCTAGCAATGCGAGACGTAGCTACCCGGTTCTGCGCTTGCGCGACGGAGCCGGCCGATCGTCACGGTTTATTCTTGAGCCGTCGGCGGTCGAGAGCGGACTCTGTGACGGTCGCGTTCCCATTTACCTACGAGCTTCGAGGAAGATGAGTCGATCTCGCTCCTCGTAATAGAATCAGTTTGCGGACAAACAATTTATTGGAAAATCTCGTCATTGCGACTGGAGATTTTGCCAAGAAAAAGGACCATCTGCCTGACGTTGCAGCGATCGCAAGGCACGCCGAGTGTGAAGCGATCGTAGACGCGGGATTGTGATTGAACGTTGCAGGTCGTGGATGCGACTGCGACGTTGGAGATTCGGTGTGGATCGCCTTGAGTCTTCTTCCAATTATCCGGTTAGAGCTACTGGAAGGCTGATACCGACATACTGGTATCACCTAGTGGTAGTTCACCGTTCGTAGAAGTCATACGAAACCCACTGGAACCACCCGTCCTGTGTACCACTGAGAGTACACCGACCGGTGGGGTGGAAAGTTTCAACGAACAGATTAGAGCTATACGGCGTAGGGGCAACCGGAAGATAGATATTCAGGAAGGATATCACTTCGTGGTGCTCTCCGTGCATCGGGCGTCGGAGAACCCGCTCCAATATACCGTCGTGAGGGGGCAATAAGTAGAGCCTAAGCGTACGACGGAGCAAAGAGTTTGAAGAGTCACCCACTACCAGCTGTGAGTCGACCACAGTGGGCTGTGAATGTAGGGTGATTGGAATTGCAGGGGATTGAGTCCTGAACCGGTGAGCCGCAAGCCAGGTCCTCGGAACATAGGAGCCTCCGTCGAGGTAGCCACGGCTGGCTGCCGTGCGTGCCATTGGTGAAGGAATCGCCGGCTTGGCAACCACGTGTGCATACCGCAGGTTGCTCCTGAGGAGCAGCCGTCGAGGAAGCCGAACCAGGACAAGACGTCCTCTTGCGTAGGTGGTGTAGAAACGCCACCCGCACGGGGAGCGTGCTCGCGGGATATAGCCTCTTGGAGCCTTACAACCTCCATTTGGTTTCCCGTCCGTGGCATTGCGAAGAGAACCCGGTAGAACGGAGAGAAGCACGTCTACCCGGTTGTGCGCGTCGGTGAGATCGTAGGGAACGAATCTCATTTACCAGAAAGAGAAGAATATACAGTCCACCAGTTAGAGCGCTAGATAGCCAGCCGGCTCTCCCCTCCAAACACACCAGACTGTCGCTGGAGCGCGAGAAACAGCTGACGAGTGCGCGATTGTTGACTTGTCCGCAAAAGTATTTATTAGGCGGGTTCTTTTGTTGCAGAAAGCCTCCGCAGTAGAACAAATAAGTAGAACGAAAAGAATAGGAGACGTCTGGCCAAAGCAGAGCCACCGTCCAAGATTTTTGTTTTCTGTTTTTCGTTTATTTTTACATTTTTTACTTGAATTTTCATTTATATTTTTGTAAAATAAATCTTCATTGAAAAATTTATAACAACTTCTTTCCCTGCCTGTTTCCCCATCCGGACCCACGTTAAAGACCCTTAGTACTTTAACAAGCTTACTGCTGGCTTACTAGCTTTCTCCACGCTTACTAGCGCACAGCTCGCTTACTTGCTCACTGCTTGCTTACTAGCTAACTGCTTGCTTACTAGCAAGCTGCTTTCTTACTAGCCTCCTGCCTGCATACTAGCTAACTGGATGCTTAGTAGCATTCTGCTCCCATACAAGGTCCCTGCTCGCATACTAGCTTACTGCTTGATTACTAGCTTGCTGCTTGCTTTCTAGCTTACTCCTTGCTTACTAGGCTACTGCTTTGTTACTAGCCCACTGCTTGCCTACTCGCTTACTGCTTGCTTACTAGCTTACAGCCAGCTTTCTACCTCACTACTTGCTTAGTAGCTCACTGCATGCATACTAGCCTGCTGCTTGCTTTCTAGCTTACAGTTTGCTTACTAGCACACTGCTTGCGTACTATCTTACTGCTAGCTTACTCGTTTACTGCTTGCTTACTAGCTAACAGCTTGCTTACTAGCTGTTTAGAATAAGGTATAAGAATTAGGATAAGATGTAGAAATACGTTTATTGTACCGTCTTCGTGTTTAGATTAAGGTGCGAGCGGTTTGGATTGCGTGAGCGAGAGGGAATGAGTGTTGTGAGAGCGCGTCATGTGTGCCGACGGTTGGCGCGACCGTCACCGATCTATGGACGAGATTTGAAAGATCAACGGTTTGTCGTGCGCGATCCTGTAACGGCAGAACGATCCAAGCTGTCGATTCGATTGTAAGTGATATCGAGAGCGGACCTTCGTCGCCCTGGTGCATTCTCCTAGGGAGTTGCCCTTGAAACTGTTATCGGACACGTGCCCACCGCGTCCCAGTTACGCTTGCCGCAGTGTGAACGTTGTGCAATCTTACAATAAATTTGCGACTGTGTGAATTACTGCGCCATTCTTCGCGTCTCTGTTCGTCGTCCGCGCCTCTTTTCGTCTGGGCATTAACAAAGTGGTCCTTCGAGCCGGATCTGAGGACGACGCATAATGGAGACCGCACGAGCTGCAACATCAGCGCCGCTGACCAATCAGACCGTGGAAGCCCACCTACACCAGCTGCAGGTCATCGCCCACCCCATCATCCGGATGGAGGTTAACTACCGGAAGGAAGGGCAGGCTAAGTTCTCCGCAGCTTCCGCCGAGGGACGGCTCAAGAGACTGGACGGCGAGTGGATGCGCTTCGAGAAGCTGTACTTGGAGTTTCTGCAGTTAGTCCCCGCTCACGCTAAGTCTATCATGCCGTACTTTACCGAGGAAACCTTCGAAAAGGTGCAGGAGAACTATTGGGCATCGTGCGACTTTTTCGCCGACGTTGCAGCGAAATGCACTGCAACCAGCGCCGCGCAACCGAGTCCCACTCCCGCGCCCACAGGCGACTCCATCTCCGTCGCGAAACTCGCGCGGATCCCGCTGCCCAAAGTCGCTGTGTCGTACGCCGAATGGCACAGTTTCCGCGATCTGTTCAAATCGGTCGTGTTAGACAATAAGTCCCTAACGAACGTGAAACGGTTACACTATTTAAAATCGTCCGCCGAAGGTCATGCCGCGAACCTGATCGCGCATTTCTCGATAACCGACGCGAATTTTGAACCGGCTTGGATGACGCTAGCAGACCGGTACAATAACAAGCGCGTGATAGTATCAACATTATTAAGCAATTTCATCTCGCTGCCGGTTATTGTTAGCGAGTCCGGTGACGAATTATCTCGTCTTCGCGACACGACGAAGCAGTCGATCGCCATCCCCTCAGGGGCTGCCAGCCTTTCAGCTGCAGTACGGGCTTAACGAACCCGGGGTACCCGAGTCATACACACACCGTAAGCCTCCTGTTGGTCGTCACAACGACCCATTCACAATTCCCTATTGGTTTTGTCAATGGTACGTGACGGCAGGAGGAACGGGGGTCTTGGCTTAACCGCCTGGGCCACGAGTATGGCGACTCTATAAAATCGCCCTCCAATCCTAAGCTATGGTGCGCGGCGATGGGATGCATGGTTGGGGGAGAAGGCCCAATCCCAAGCGACCACCTCCGGGGAACCTGCCGAACCCCCGGAGTATTAGGCTTACCCGGGTAAGGCGGCTCTGCCCGGGTGGACCTTTATTTCCGACCATCTCGTGGGACTATTATGGACACAGAAAATAAAATGGGGATGGGGCGGGTTTTGTCGGTTGGGGAGGACGGAGACGGGGTTGGGGTTAGGGTGGCGGCGCTCGCGCCCCACTCAGCGCCAGGTCCGGCTTCGTGGAGGGTGGAGGAGGACGACGAGACGGCGTCGGTCTCGTCCTTCTCCTCCAGCACGAGCCACATAGGCTCTAAGAGGAAGAGGACGGGGCAGGCCGTCGTCGAGGTGGGCGGGGCGATGAGCCCGTCGGTGAGGCTGAGTTGCCTCAGGGACGAGGTGACCGAGGAGATATCGGTGAAGATCTCCTCGTCCCTGAGGCGGGTGGAGAAAGTCGCCGCTGCCTGCGCCTTTAAGGGGCAGAAAAGCGGTGGCGCGGAGGCCCTGAAGGCCGCGGCGGAGGAAATGAGGGAGGCGGCGCGGGAGCTCAGAGGGCGGAACGCCCGTCTGCAGCTCCTGTTGGAGGAGGAGCGACAGGGGAGGAGGAGGGCAGAGGCGCTGTGGAACAGCGCGGCCCTCCCTCCCATCCTCCCTCCTCCTCCACCGCCGCGTCCCTCGGCGGAGGTAAATAAGCGGAGTGCGGCGGCAGTGGTGCGGGGCACCGCGGGCCCCTCCACCCGCACTCCGCCCGTGAAGAAGTCCCCGTCCTCCTCAGAAGACGATCTTCTGAGGAGGATTGGGGACATGATTGATGGCAAGCTGGCCGCCTTCCGGGAGGAGCTCCTCGCCGGAAGAGCGGTCAGCAGGAAGGCGGTGCCTCCCCGACCTGTTCCGGTACAGTCGGGGAAGGCAAAGAAGGGCGGAGTGAAGGCTCCGGCCAGCGTTGCGGCACCAGGGCCCCGGGTCGCGACCCCCAAGGGGGGTGGTGTACCCGTGGCCGCGGTGGTCGCGTCCTCCACAGCACCCTCCCAAGGGGGGGGGGTGGCGTGGAGTGAGGTGGTGGGGCGGAAGGCGAAGCGGGCGGCGAGGAAGGCCTCGCAACCGCAGCCTCCGCCTCCGCCGCCGGCGGCCAAGATAAAGGCCGCGAAGGTCGGGAAGGCACGACCTGGTCGTCCCCCAAAAACGGCAGCGGTGACGCTGACCGTTGCGCAGGGGGGCGACCTGACCCTCGCGGAGGCGATGCGGCTCGCCAGGGAGAATATCTCCCTGGAAGAGCTGGGCATCGCCTCCGTGAGGGCGAAGAGGGCCGTGACCGGGGGTCTCTTGCTGGAGATCCCCGGTGCAGAAGGCGGCGCGAAGGCGGATCGTCTCGCCCAGAGGCTCCGGGAGCAGTTGGGCGAGCGAGGTGTCCGGGTCGCCCGGCCCACGAAGCGCACGGAGATGCGCGTTTGTGGGCTGCACGACTCGGTCAGCGCACAGGATGTGTCCCGTGCCCTTGCGAGGGCGGGGGACTGTCCTGTGGAGGACCTGCGGATCGGAGAGATCCGCAGGTCGCCCTCCGGCCTCGGGTCGGTGTGGGCCCGGTGCCCCCTCTCCGCCGCCCGTAAGGTGGCGGAATCCGGGAGGGTGTTGGTGGGGTGGGTTTCGGCGCGAATGGAAATCCTCGCGCCGCGCCCGCTCCAGTGTCACCGCTGCCTCGAATTGGGGCACGTGAGGCAGTGGTGCACCTCGCCGGTGGACCGCAGCGGTCAGTGTTACCGCTGCGGTGCCAAAGAGCACCGTGCGAGCCATTGCTCGGCGGCCCCCCACTGCCCGCTGTGTGCGGACATGGGGAGGCCAGCCGATCACAGGGTGGGGAGCAAGAAGTGCTCCCCCCCCTCCCGGAAGGAGAGGAAGAGGCGGGCTGCACCGGCTCCGATGTCGAGGGCGGTGGCATCGTCCTCCATGGAGGTGGACGGTGCTACGGGGACGGACGGCCGGGAGGAGGCTGGCGCGGCCATTAATTAATGCCGCCCCGCCTCCTCCTCCAGGCCAACCTCAACCACTGCCGCGCGGCAGAGGACTTGATGTCCCAAGTCCTCGCGGAGTGGGGGGTTGGCCTGGCGGTCGCCGCCGAGCCGTACCGCGTCCCTGATCACCCTCATTGGGTGCGCGACGCGGACGGCTTGGGGGCGACGGTATGGGGAGGGGGCGACGGGTCCCCACCGTTCTCCTTGTTGGAGCGCGGTCGGGGATTCGTCGCCGTGGACTGGGGGGGGAGTCGCTGTGGTGGGGTGCTACATATCGCCCCGTAGCGGTCACGCTGCGTTCGAGCTGTACTTGGCCGAGGTCGCGGCATGCGTGCAGCGCTACGCGGCCCGGCCGGTGCTGGTCCTGGGGGATTTTAATGCCAAGTCGGTGGCTTGGGGATCCCCCAGGACCTCCGTTCGCGGCGGGATCCTGGGCGATTGGGCGGCGGGGCTCGACCTCCGGGTATTGAACCGGGGGTCGGAGCACACATGCGTGCGGCGATATGGGGGGTCCATCGTGGATGTTGGATTCGCGACCCCCAACGCCGTGCGCATGGTGTCGGGTTGGCACGTGGTCGCGGGGGCAGAGACACTCTCCGATCACCGGTACATCCGGATGGAGGTCTCTGCCGCCGCGAGTGCATCCCGACACGGCCGCCTGCGTGGCACCCCACCACGCCGCTGGGCGCTTCGGCGCCTGGACAAGGACGCCCTGATGGCAGCTGCCCTCGCTGCAACTTGGCCGCAGGGAGCGGCCGAGTTGCCGAGCATAGAGGAGGAGGTCGCCCGGCTCGGAGCATTGGTCGCGGGTATTTGCGACGCGGCGATGCCTCGGGTCGGGCGGGCTTCTCCTCGCCGGGCGGTGTACTGGTGGTCGGACGCGATCGCGGAGTTGCGAGTCGCGACTGTCCGCGCCCGACGCCAGTACACCCGCGCGCGCCGTCGTCAACGTACAGGCGACGGCGTGGCGCGAGCGAGGGCAGCTGATGACCTGTATGGAGCATACCGCGTGGCGCGGGTTGCTCTGCAGGTCGCCATCAAACGGGCCAAGACCCAGGCATGGAAGGAGCTCCTCCAAACCCTTGATGACGATCCATGGGGGCGCCCATATAAGGTGGTGCTGAATAAGCTCCGCCCGTGGGCGCCACCCGTCACCGAGGGTCTTGACCCCCGGCTGCTGGAGGACGTGGTCAATACACTCTTCCCAATTGGGGAGAGGGGACCGCGTCCTCCGGCGGCGGCGGCTGTCCCAGTGGAGTGGACGGCCGAGCTGGGGGTCACGCAGGAGGAGCTGGCAGCGGCCATCAGACGGCTCGGGGTTCGTAACACGGCCCCGGGACCGGATGGTGTGCCCGGCCGGGTTTGGGTCTTGACCCAGGGCGTCCTTGGGGCCGACCTCAGGCGGTTGTTCGACCGCTGCCTGAGGGACGGGCGATTCCCCCCCAGTTGGAAGGTGGCGAGGATGGTCCTCCTCCGGAAGGAGGGTCGGCCCGCGGAGTCTCCCTCCGCATACCGGCCCATTTGTCTCCTCGGCGAGGTGGGCAAGCTCTTCGAGCGTGTGATTGCTGCCCGCCTCGTCGAGCACCTGTCGCGGGGTGATCCCGGTCTGGCCGACTGCCAGTTCGGTTTCCGGGGGGGCCGATCGACTATCGACGCGATAGGTCGTGTGAGGGCCCTCTCGGAGGCGGCCGTCTCCCGGGGAGGGGTGGCATTGGCAATATCCTTGGATATTGCCAATGCCTTTAACACCCTCCCCTGGGAAGGGATAAGGAGGGGGCTCGAATATCATCGAGTCCCCCCTTGTCTCAGGGCGGTCGTCGGGGATTATCTCCGCGGCAGGTGGATCGAGTATCCGAGCCGGGATGGTGATATGCGGAGGGAGGTGTACTGCGGTGTTCCGCAGGGATCGGTCCTTGGGCCACTCCTGTGGAACATCGCGTACGACTCGGTGTTGCGGGCCGGCCTCCCCGACGGCGTCAGCACGGTGTGTTATGCGGATGACACACTGGTGCTGGCCGTCGGGGCGCACTGGGGGAGGGCCATGTGTCGCGCGGAGGAGGGGTCGCAACGCGTCGTCGACCGGATCAGGGGGATGGGGATGACGGTGGCGGTCCATAAGACCGAGGTGATTGCGTTTCATTCACCTCGGCAGGATCCGCCACCCCCTCTGATTCGGGTGGGTGGGGCTGACATCGAGGTGAAGCCCCAGGTCAGGTATCTAGGGCTGATCCTCGATAGCCACTGGCGTTTCGAGAAGCATTTCCGCTGCCTGGTCCCCCGGTTGGAAAGGATGGTTGCGGCTCTGGGCCGGATCCTGCCCAACCTGGGGGGCCCGGCGGGCCGAGTTCGTCGCCTCTATGTGGCAATGGTCCAGTCGGTGGCCCTATACGGGGCCCCCGTCTGGGCGGACGACCTGGCTGCCTCCCGGCGCAGCGTGACTATGCTGCGTCGGGTGCAGAGGCGCATGGCGCTCAGGGTCGTCCGCGGGTATCGGACCATGTCACATGAGGCGGCGACGGTTCTAGCGGGGATGCCGCCCATGGACCTGCTCGCGCGGTCGCACGCGGCGATGTACCGGCACCGCGTCGACCGTCGCGCGGGGGTGGGGGCGGTCCCGGGCGGGCAGGAACCTGCTTGGGGCGATTTGAAGCGCCAGGCCCGGCAGTCCGTGTTGCTCGCGTGGCAGGAGCGGCTGGCTCTGCCAACCGCGGGGCACCGGACTGTCGGGGCTGTTCGGCCACTCCTGAAGGAGTGGCTGGACAGAGGCCATGGCAGCCTCACCTACCGGCTGGCACAGGTATTTTCCGGGCATGGCAGCTTCGGAAGATACCTGTGCCGGATAGGGAAGGAGCCGACGGCGCGTTGTTGCCACTGCGACGCTGAGCAGGACACGGCGGATCATACCCTGGAGGTATGCCCCGCGTGGGAGGGGGAGCGCCGTGTCCTGGTCGGCGTCGTCGGGCGGGATGTCTCGCTGCCGGGCGTGGTGCGCGCCATGCTCGGCAGCGAGGAGAAGTGGAGGGCCGTGGCCTCCTTCTGCGAGAACGTAATGTTGCAGAAGGAGGCCGCGGGGAGGGAGCGCGAGCTTCAGCGGCGCGCTGAAGCTCGCGCTCGTGCGGTGGCCCGAGGTCGTCGCCCGGTCGCGAGGCGTCGCGGGCGGCCGCCTCGGCGTGGCGGATGACCTAGGCTGGGAGGGGGGTCCTGAGGGGACCCTCCTCCCGCCAGGCGGCGCCGGGTCGGACCGGTTGGGGGTAGGAGTGCCTCCCCCTACCGGTCCGTCGCAAGGGGAGGCACCCTCGGCGGTCTGGTGCGGCCATGAACGCCCGGCCGCCGAGGGGTGGAAACGGGGTCGCGGGCGGTTGCGAGTTGGGGCTCGCAGCCGGCCCTAAACGCGGCCCCGGGACGTATAGCGGCGGGATGGAGTGGCCCCGTCCCGCCGCTATGAGGCAGTGTGTCTACTGGGGGGACCGATTGTCCCCCCGGGGGATGGGCGCGAAAGCGCGGACACGGGGAGGATACCGGAAGAATGCTTCGAGCGATTCCCGGTATCCTCCCAAAGCGTGCCGAAGGGTCACCGTGGGGTTTTTAGTGGGTAGGTCCCGCGCCTGTCGTTGTACGGGCGCGGGGAATCCCACACACCCCTCCCACCTCTCCCCAAGGAGGTGGGAGGGAGTCTTTCGAAGATTTTCCCCACGACAAAAAAAAAAAAAAAAAAAAAAAAAAAGAAAAAAAAGTAGTTAGCCAGTAAGCAACCAGTAAGCTAGTAAGCAAGCAGTAAGTTCGTAACAAAGCAGTATCCTAGTAAGCAAGCAGCAGGCTAGTAGAAAAGTAGTTAGTTTGTAAGCAAGAAGCAGGCTAGTAAGAAAGCTGTAAGTTAGTAAGGTAGCAGTAAGCTGGTAACAGAGCAGTAAGTTAGTAACGAACCAGTACTCTATTAAGCAAGCAGTAAGCTAGTAAGCAAGCAGTAAGCTTGTAAGCAAGCAGTACGCTAGTAAGCATGCAGTGAGATAGTAAGCACGCAGTGGGCTAGCAAGCAAGCAGTACACTAGTAAGCATGCAGTGAGATAGTAAGCAAGCAGTGGGCTAGTAAGAGAGTAGTAAGCTAGTAAGCATGCGGTAAGCTACCAAGCAAGCCGTGAGCTAGTAAGCGAGGAGGAAGCTAGTAAGGAAGCGGTATGCTGGTAAGCAAACAGTATGCTGGTAGGAATGCAGTTAGCTAGTAAGCAACTAGTATGCTAGTAAGCAAGCAGTGAGCCAGTAAGCGAGCTGGAATGTAGTAAGGAAGCAGTATGCTAGTAAACAGCAAGTGAGCTTGTTGGAAACAATTAAGCTGGTAAGCAAGCAGCATGCAAGTAAGCAAGCCGTGAGCTAGTAAGCGAGGAGGAAGATAGAAAGCAAGCAGGATGCTAGTAAGCAAGCAGAGAGCTTGTAAGCAAGCAGTGAGCTAGTAAGCGAGGAGGAAGCTTGCGATGAAGCAGTAAGTTAGTAACAATGCTGCAAGCTAGTTAGCAAGCAGGAAGCTTGCAAGGAAGCATTCGGCTAGTAAGAAAGCAGTAGGTTAGTAAGAAAACAGTAAGTTGGTAAGCAAGCATTGAGCTAGTGAGGAAGCATTTAGTTAGTAATGAAGCAGCAAGCTAGTACGCAAGCAGTAAGCAGGTAAGCATTGAGTAAGCTAGTAAGCAAGCAGTAAGTTAGTATACTAGCAGTAAGCTTGTGAGCAAGCAGCAAGCCAGTGAGCATGCAGTGTGCTAGAAAGTAAGCAGCAGGCTAGTAAGAAAGCTGTAAGCTATTAACAAAGCAGTAAGTTAGTAAGAAAAAGGACAGCCGGTAAGCAAGCAGAAATCTGGAAAGCACGCAGCACGCTAGTAAACAAGCAGTAAGTTAGAAAGCAAGCAGCAGGCTAGTAAGGAAGCTGTAAGCTAATAACAATGCAGTCAGTTAATAAGAAAGCCGTATGCTTGTAAGCAAGCAGGAACCTAGAAGCAAGCAGCATGTTTCTAAGCAAGCAGCAAGCAAGTAAGCAAGCAGTATGCCAGTAAGCAAGCAGTAAGCTAGTACGCAAGCAGTAAGCTTGTAAGCAAGCAGTAAGCTAGTATGAAAGCAGCTGGCTAGTAAGCATGCAGCTGGCTAGTAAGACAGCAGTAAGTTACGAAGAAAGCAGGAATGTAGTTTGAAAGCAGTTAGGAAGTAAGCAAGCAGTAAGCTAGTAAGCAAGCAGTAGGCTAGTAAGCAAGCAGTAAGACTGTGGGCAATCAGTGAGCAAGTAAGAAAGCTGTGATCTAGTAAGCAACCAGTGAGCTAGTAAGTGTGGAGGAAGCCAGTATGCAAGCAGTGAGCGAGAAAGCCAACAGCAAGCTGGCAAGCAAACAGTAAGCTAGCAAGCATCCAGTAAGCTAGGAAGCAAGCAGTAAGCTGGTATGAAAGCAATTAGCTTGTGAGCAAGCAGTAAGATAGTATGCATGCAGTGAGCTAGAAAGGAAGCAGTATGCTAGTACGCAAACAGTAAGCTAGAATGCTAGCAGCAAGCTAGTAAGCATGCAGTAAGCTAGTAAGTAACTAGTAAGCTAGTAAGCTAGCAGTTAGTTAGTAAGCAAGCAGTAAGCTAGTCTGCATGCAGACCACTAGTAAGCAAGATGTAAGCTTGTAAGCAAGCAGCAGGCTAGTCAGATAGCAGTTAGCTAATAAGGAAGCTGTGTGCTTGTAAGAAAGAGTAAGCTAGAAAGCATGCAGCAAGCTATTAAGCAAGCAGTAATCTAGAAAGCAAGAAGCAGGCTTGTAAGCAAGTAGTAAGGGAGTAAGCTAGCACTAAGATAGTAAGCTAGCTGTAAGATTGTAAGAAAGCAGCAGGTTAGCAAGCTACCAGTATGATAGTAAGCACCACGCACCCGTTTGGTTGTCCAGGCGGCAGGGGAGGTGAACCCCTACGTGGCGCGTCCCCAGGTGGCGGATAGGGGTAGCAGCTGGTATGGGCTGCGGGTATGGGGTCACCAACCTGAGGAGGCTGATGACCGCATCCTCGCATGTGATCCCGGAGGTTAGGGAGAAAGCTCCCGCGGACCAAACACCGGTATGAATGTTTTGCGTGTATGAATGTGTGTGTGAGTGGCCCGGGACATGGGATATTTGCCGCGGGTGTTACCTAAGGCTGTTGGTAGGCCCGTTGGCTGCGGATGAGTCCAGCGGCCAACGTGGCCACCCAGTCGGCGGCTTAGTCCTATGTCACGGGGCCGTGGGCGCTGGTGACCAGGCGCCTCCGGTTAAGTGGGAATGCGGTGGGAGGAGTGCCTCCCACCGGGAGGGGCCTGAAAAGGCACAGCGCGGCGGGGGAATCTGTGATGACTCACTAGAGTTCCCGGTCCCTCGCCAGGCGTCTGAGGATGGTCACCGTGGGGTTTTAGTCGGTAAGAGTCCGACACTACCCGCCGGCCCGCCCTTCGGGTGGGCCCGCGGGTGTCCATGAGGATTTCCCACGTACAAAAAAAAAAAAAAAAGAATGAGAGTAAGCAAGCAGGAAGCTAGCAAGGAAACAGTATGCTAGAAAGCAAGCAGCGGGCTAGTAAGCAAGAAGTAAGCGTGAAAGCTAGCAGTAATCTAGTAAGCAAGCAGTGACCTAGTAAGCAAGCAGCAAGCTAGTAAGCGAACAGCATGCTAGTAAGCAAGCAGTAAGCTAGCAAGTGAGCAGTGAGCTAGTAAGCGAGGCGGAAGCCAGTAAGGAAGCAGTTTGGTAGCAAGCAAGCTGTAAGATGGCTACCAAGCAGTGTGCTAGTGAGCGAGCAGGGAGCTAGTAAGGAAGCATTGTGCTAGTAAGCAAGCAGAAGGCTAGTAAGAAAGCAGTTAGCTATTAAGCAAGCAGTAAGCTAGTAAGCAAGCAGTGAGCTAGTAAGCGAGCAGGGAGCTAGTATGCGAGGAGGAAGCTAGAAAGCAAGCAGTTTGATAGCAAGCAAGCTGTAAGCGACTATGCTAGGAGTAAGCAAGTAAGACAGCAGTGAGCTAGTAAGCGAGGCGGAAGCTAGCAAGATAGCAGTAGGCTATTGTGCAAGCAGCAAGCCAGTAAGCATGGAGTAAGCCAGTAAGCGTGCAGTGAGCTGGTAAGCGAGGAGGAAGTTAGTAAGGAAGCAATGAGCTAGTAAGCGAGCAGGATGCTAGTAAGGAAGCAGTGATCTAGTAAGGAAGCAAAAATATCGTAACAAAGCGACAAGATACTAAGCAAGCAGTAAGCAGGTAAGCAAGTAGTGCGCTGGTGAGCAAGCAGTAAGCTAGTAACAAGGCAGTATGTTAGTGACAATGCAATAAGCTACTAAGCAGGCTATAAGCTAGAAAGCAAGAAGCGAGTTAGTAAGAAAGCAGTGAACTAGTATGCGAGCTGGGAACTAGAAAGGAAGCATTAAGCAAGCAAGCAACCAGTGAGCTTGTAAGCAAGCAGCAGGCTAGTGAGAGGGCAATTAGATATTAAGGAAGCAGTATGCTAGTAGGCAAGCAGTAAGCTAGAAGAGAACCTGCATGCTAGCAAGCAACCAGGAAGCGTGTGAGCTACCAGTAAGCTAGTAGCAAGCAGTAATCAGGTAAGTAAGCAGTAAGCTAGTAAGCCAGCAGTAAGCTTGTAAGCAAGCAGTAAGCTTGTAATCAAGCAGTAAGCTAGAGAGCAAGGAGCAGGCCAGTAGGATACCAATTAGCTAGTATGCAGGTAGTAAGGTAGTAACAAGCAGTAAGCTAGTAAGCACGCAGTAAGCGCGTAAGCTAGTACTAACCGAGTAAGCAAGCCTGAGCTATTAAGCGAGGAGGAAGCTAGTAACGAAGCATTATGCTAGCATGCATGCAGTATGCTAATCAGCAACCAGTAAGCTGGCAAGCAAGCAGGTTGCGAGTCAGCTAGCAGTAAGCTTCAAAGCAAGCGGTAAGCAAGTAAGGAAGCAGTAATCTAGACAGCAGGCAGTGAGCTAGTAATCAAGCAGGAAGCTAGTAGGAAAGCACTAAGCTAGTAAGCAAGCAGTGAGCTAGTAAGCAAGCATCGGGCTCGTAAGCAAGCAAGAAGCTAGTATGGAAGCATTAAGCTAGAACGCGAGCAGCAGGCTAGTATGCAAGCAGTAAGCATGTTAGCTGGCAGTAAGCAAGTTTGCAAGCAGTAATCTAGAAGGTATGCAACAAGCTAGGAAGCAACCAGTAAGCTAGTAAGCAAGCAGTAAGCTAGTAAACAAGCAGTGAGCAAGGAAGCGAGGAGGAAGCTAGTAAGGATGCACTAAGCTAGTAAGCAAACGGTGAGCTAGTAAGCCGGCAGGAAGCCAGTAAGGAAGCAGTATAATAGTAAGCAATCAGTATTGTGGTAGGCAACCAGTAAGCTTGTATGCAAGCAGTAAGGTAGTAAGCAAGCAGTACGCTGGTAGCAAGTAGTAAGCTAGTAAGGAAGCAGTAAGCTAGTAAGCAAGCTGTGAGTAAGTGACAAAGCTGTAAGTTACTAAAAAATCAGTTTGCTAGTAAGCAAGCAGTAAGTCCGAAAGCAAGCAGCAGGCTAGCAAGCAAGCAGCACGCGATTAAGCTAGCAGTAATCTGGTAAGCAAGCAGTGAGCTAGAAGGCGAGAAGGAAGCTAGAAAGGAGGCAGTATGATAGTTAGCAAGCTGTAAGCAAGTAAGCAAACAGTAAGCTGGTAAGAAAGCTGTCAGCTGGTAAGCAAGTTGTAAGCTAGTAAGCAAGCAGTAAGCGAGTAAGCAAGCAGCAGGCTAGTAAGAAAGCAATTAGCTGGTAAGGAAGCAGTATGCTAGTCAGCAAGCAGTAAGCTAGTAAGCAAGCTGTAAGCTAGTAAGAAAGCAGTAAGTTAGTACGCAAGCAGAAAGCTGGTAAGCAAGCAGGGAGCTAGTAAGCAAGCAGCAAGCTAGTAAGCGAGCAGCAAGCTAGTAAGGAAGGCACAGGTATTTTCCGGGCATGGTAGCTTCGGAAGATACCTGCGCCGGTTAGGGAAGGAGCCGACGGCGCGTTGCTGCCATTGTGACGCCGAGCAGGACACGGCTGATCATACCCTCCAGGTATGCCCAGCGCGGGAGGGGAAGCGCCGTGTCCTGGTCGGCGTCATAGGGCGGGAAGTCTCGCTGCCGGGTGTGGTGCACGCCATGCTCGGCAGCGAGAGGAAGTGGAGGGCCGTGGCCTCCTTCTGCGAGACCGTAATGCTGCGGAAGGAGGTCGCGAGAAGGGAGCGCGAGCTTCAGCAGCGCGCTGAGGCTCGCGCTCGTATGGTGGCGCGAGGGCGTCGCCCAGGCGGGGATGGGCGCACAGCGCGGGCACGGGGAGGATACCGGAAGAATGCTTCAAGCGATTCCCGGTATCCTCCCAAATCGTGCGGAATGGTCACCATGGGGTTTTTAGTGGGTAGGTCCCGCGCCCGTCATTCTACGGGCGCGGGGAATCCCACACACCCCTCCCGCCTCTCCCCAAAGAGATGGGAGGGAGTCTTTCGAAGATTTTCCCCACGACAAAAAAAAGTAAGGAAGCTGTAAGCTAGTAAGGAAGCTGTAAGCTAGTAAGCACACAGTAAGCTAGTAACCAAGCTGCCGGGGGTCTCGCACGGAGAGCTGGCCGCGGCTATCAGACGGCTCGGGGCGCGTAACATGGCCCCGGGTCCGGATGGTGTACCCGGCCGGGTTTAGGTCTTAACCCACGTCGTCCTTGGGGCCGACCTCAGGCGGTTGTTTAACCGATGCCTGAGGGACGGGCGATTCCCCCCTTGTTGGAAGGTGGCGAGGATGGTACTCCTCCGGAAGGAGGGTCGGCCCGCGGAGTCTCCATCCGCATACCGGCCCATCTGTCTCCTCGACGAGGTGGGCAAGCTCTTCGAGCGAGTGATTGCTGCCCGCCTCGTCGAGCACCTGTCGCGGGGTGCTCCGGGCCTGGCCGACTGCCAGTACGGTTTCCGGGGGGGGGGGGGGGGGCCGGCCAACGGTCGATGCGATCAGTCGGGTCAGGGCCCTCTCGGAGTTGGCCGTCTCCCGGGGAGGGGTGGCGTTGGCGGTATCGCTGGATATTGCCAACGCATTTAACACCCTTCCCTAGGGGGAGATACGGAGGGGCTCGAATATCATCGGGTCCCCCCGTGTCTCAGGGCAGGGGGTCTAGAAGCCGTCCGGGCGTATAGCTTGCTATACGGCACCAGGATCGCATGTGCCAACCTCTCCTCCTCGCGGTGGACGCTGGAAACGGCATTTATGCCGGGCAACGGGGCTCTGGCTTAGGCAGGGGCGGTGCAGGGGCACACCGTATGGGAGTAGCGACCCCACCTACCCGAGCAAAGACGAGATCCGTCAATCGTACTGTGCAAAACAGAGATGTCAGAAAGGAGAGGTGTCAGAAAAGCAAAGAGAGAAGGGGAAGCATTATGACTAGCGTATATTGAACACCTGGTGGCTGCAGCCCCCATTTCACTTTAAGGCTTATTGGAGAAGGCGTATATTGTACAAAAAGGGGCTATATGCCCCTTTTTCACTTTAAAAGAACTTTTCGAAGTTCTTAACCGAACACCTAGATCTTCTCCAAGAAAGTCCTAACTAATACCAGGGGGCTATAAGCCCCCTTTTTGCTTTAATGCTTTTTCGAGGAGGCGATCCTGACACCAAAGAATCAAAAAGGGGTCTATGTGCACCCTTTTCACGTTAAGCAAATCATAAGATCAGAAAGTATGTGTCCCCAAAATCAATACGCCGCTGGGAAAGCAATACGCCGCTGGACTTGGCAGAATCCAGCACACCAAAACATCTGGTGGCAGACGTCGTAATGCCAGACGATTGGCGGAAGGAGGCCACCGTATAAGTAGCTGTGCTGCTCCTTACTGTCTGAAGGTGTCGGCTGGGAAACAATGCTAGTATCCTAGGTATGGAGACGGGCCTCGAAACGTGGATCGCTCCCCTGGCCATTAGAAGACTCCGCCTAGACCAGCTCAACTCCGAGCCGTAAGCCGGTGGTGTACGGCTCTGTCAGACTCGGAGTCCTTGCCATACGGACGCTGCATATAGGAAGGATATGCAAAAACAGGGAGCAGAAACCGGGCGTAGCGAAGCAGAGGGAACATCTGCTTGAGGTTTGTTCCCCACGTGTTTGCCGTGCGTGGCGACCTGTGTCGGCGGAAAGGAGGATCCTAGGATCTGAGGGCCCTCTCTCCTGCGGGAGTGTAGCTGCCCAACACGTACCTTTGGCCTCTGCTTCGTCTAGACAGGCGGCTAGGCGAGAAAAGCAGCCCCGTGCCTAGTCAATCGGCTCGGAACACCATTCGTGGGTTCTATTGGGCGAGGAAGTGAACCTAGGAGTCCGGGGAAAGCCCGGTCGGCCTTTGTTCGCGGACTATATCCCGTTAGGTGCAAGTCCTAACCCAGGCAGAGCCGGGTTCCATTTGAGGGTCCATGGAGGCCGGGACACACGCCGGGACGAAAAGGAATATACATAAATATGGATCCAAAAATAAAATTAACCCCCATAGACGCCTCGGTACCCCGCAAAGGGGAAAAGGGAGTTAAGGAGGCCGCTGTCGCTGCTCCCGGCAGAACGACGGCGGTGAGTAAGAGCGCTGGGGTGGTCTCACCACCTCAGAAAAAAGTTAAGGCGGTTGAAGTGGGTAAGGGCGCAAAAACGCCCCCCTGTACCAGACCCCCAACGACTAAGGGCAAGGCTTCACCACCTAAGCCAACAGGGAAAACATCCCCTGTGCCCGCGATCAAGAAGGACGGACCGGGGACACCACCCCGCACAAATCCGCCGAAGAAGCCGAAGGCCAAAAAACCGAAGGCGACTTCCCAAGGCAACGCCACGTCCACGGAAGGAGGATTGGGCCAAGAAGTAGATAGCGACGGTTGGGTAACTGTCGTTAAGAAGGAGAAGCCGCAAAGGGCAGAAAAAGCCCGGGAAAGCGGCGAGGAATTGCCAGGAAAGGTGTCGGCGGAGGCGACACCTAGCCCTTCGAACAGGCCTCTCGACCAAATCAGTGGGGAGGCCTCGAAACTGGTCAAGGGTATCCGGACCAACTGTCTTGGAAAAGAATCCAGGCTCAGTAAGGAGACCGGAGCCTTGATCGTAGGCAACGCGGCAGCTCTCTACGAGCTAGTCCAGGAGGTTCTTATTCAGAACTCTTTCCTAAAAGGACAGCTCGCGGCGATCCGGCAAGAGGTGAGAGCCTCCCAGAGGATCGCAGAGAGGGTTGCCGCTACGGTTTCGCAGACGACGGGATCCCGTCCGACTGCGAAACCTGTACCAGTTCGTGCAGCAACAACCAACGCGCAAGCGGTAAATGTTGATGCCAATCGAGTTTCCCCGGAGGCGGTTAAACCACCACGACACGTGGTGCGTATTTTCCCGCCGAAAGGGAAAGGACAGAACAGTGACGTTACCAAACAAACTGTTCTGTCCCTGGTTAAGCCGGCGAAAGCTAAGATCCGCGTGAGGTCTGTCCGACGCATCCACTCCGGTGGCATAGCCGTCGAGACTGAACGCAAGGAGGATCTAAAGGCCTTCGTCAACTGCGCGAAGCTGAAAGAAGTAGGACTACTCAGTAGGAGTACTTCAGCTACTCTACGGACTTTGAGGAACCCTACACTTATTGTGTACGACGTTCCCAAGTCGATGAGGAAAGAGGAGGTTTCTTCCAGCATTTGGAAGCAAAACCTCAGTGATATGGCCCAGGGGGATGTGTCGTCCAGCCTGAAGGTCCGGTTTGCAACCGGCCCGAAAGAAAAGGACACTGCCAACTGGGTCCTGGAAGTCAGTCCGCAGGTTCGCCAGCGGCTGAAGTGCTCGGGCAGAGTGTACCTGGGGTGGTCCGCATGCAGAGTGCAGGACTACGTTTCTGTTACACGATGCTTTAAGTGTCAAATGTTTGGCCATATGGCCAAACATTGCAAAGCGCAGAACGAGGTTTGCGGTCACTGCTCCGAAGAAGGGCATTCCATTGCCTCTTGTACAGCGAAGAGTAAGTCCCCAACTTGCTCGAACTGTAAAGCAAGAGGTAAACAGCACAACCATAAGTCACGAGACAAAAACTGCCCTGTCTATAAGGCAGCTCTCGACCTTGCAGTATCTCGTACCAATTATGGATAGACACGACCCGGAGAATCCTCTAAGACAATTGCGCATCGCGCAGCATAATATGCGGCGTGCGTTAATTGTTCATGGTGAGGTGAGCGAGCTAATGCACACAAAGGAGATCGACGTGTTGCTTATGCAGGAACCTTACCAATTTCAGGGACAGATTCCAGGCTCTGGGCTCACGGCGAAGGTGATCGCCGAGAATGATCGGGCTATGGCTGCAATAGCGGTCAGATACCAGGACATCTCGGTGGTAAAAATCACACAGCTGTGTGATACTCACACCTTCTGCGTTTGCATTAGCGGACCCTTCGGTAGTTTCTACCTCGTTAGCCAGTACTTTCAATGCTCGGAAGACATTGAACCAAGTCTGGCACGTTTGGAGAAGACACTCGATGCTCTCCAACACCGTCGAGTCGTGATAGCCGCGGACGTCAATGCCAAATCCCACCTTTGGGGGGGGGGGGGAGAAAGCGTTCGACCGGACACTCGAGGCGAAAAACTCGAAGAGTTTATCGCATTACACGACTTGACGATTTTGAACGAGGCTGGTAGTATCCCTACATACTGCAGCCTTGCCGGTGAGTCATGGATCGATGTCACATTATCGACACCAGACATGGCGACAATTGTACAAAACTGGACGGTCCACGAGGATTGGACCTCCAGTGATCATCGATTTATTGATTTTGTCTTGCAGTTCACGGACGTGAATGAGAATCGAAGTCCCACAGCCTCGATTCCGCACGTTGCATGCGAACTGGGAGCGTTTTGATCAAGTTCTACTTGAGGGCGCGAGGCAATTACCCCTCGGCACTGATTGCCGCAGGGAAGTCGAACACCTAGCACAAGAGGTCGAGAAATCGATCATCGATGCGTGCAATGCCTCAATGCGCCCCAAAAAGTGGCATTCAAAGTCCGTTCCACGGTGGACGGAAAATTTGACGAGAATGAAAGCGCGAGTCTATCGACTTCGGCGCCGGGTCGGACCGGTTGGGGGTAGGAGTGCCTCCCCCTACCGGTCCGACGCAAGGGGAGGCACCCTCGGCGGTCTGGTGTGGCCATGAACGCCCGGCCGCCGAGGGGTGGAAACGGGGTCGCGGGCGGTTGCGAGTTGGGGCTCGCAGCCGCCACTAAACGCGGCCCCGGGACGGATAGCGGCGGGATGGAGTGGCCCCGTCCCGCCGCTATGAGGCAGTGTGTCTACTGGGGGGACCGATTGTCCCCCCCGGGGATGGGCGCGAAAGCGCGGGCACGGGGAGGATACCGGAAGAATGCTTCGAGCGATTCCCAGTATCCTCCCAAAGCGTGCCGAAGGGTCACCGTGGGGTTTTTAGTGGGTAGGTCCCGCGCCTGTCGTTGTACGGGCGCGGGGAATCCCACACACCCCTCCCACCTCTCCCCAAGGAGGTGTGAGGGAGTCTTTCGAAGATTTTCCCCACGACAAAAAAAAAAAAAAAAAAAAAAAAAAAAAAAAAAAAAAAAAAAAAAGTGTTCCCGAGACATACCTGCTTAACCGTGGCCACGAGAGAGGGGAAAATTTTCGTCTCGTGGCGCTGTCTGTCTCTTATTAATTTTGTATCCTCTCTGTGATTTCGGCGTAGTAACACCTGTTCTCTGGGAACCGTTACTAGGCCGAACGCGAGATTTGTATCGAAAGTAAGTTTGTAGTTTTTCTACACGGTATTGCTCGAAACATATTACGCCGCAGAGAAGGCTCTGGAATGTCGCGTAAACCTCCCCAAAGAGGTGAGATGGAGTCTTTCGATGATTTTCCCCTCGACAAAAAAACAAAAAAAAAAAAAAAAAATATATTGCTGCTTGCTTACTGGCATACTGCTTGCTTACTAGGTTGCTACTTGCTTTCTAGCCTACTGCTTACTTACTAGCATACTGCTTTCTTACTAGCTCACGGCTTGCCTACTAGCTTACTGCTTGCTTACTAGCTTGCTGCATGCTTTCTAGATTACAGCTTGCTTACTAGCACACTGCTTTCTTACTAGCCCCCTGCTTGCTTTCTAGCTTACTGCTTGCATTCTAGATTCCTGCTCGCTTACTAGCTCCCTGCTCGCTTACTTGCTCACTGCTTGCTTACTAGCTAACTGCTTGCTTACTAGCTAGCTGGTTTCTTACTAGCCTCCTGCTTGCTTTCTAGCTCACTGCTTCCTTACTAGTTTCCTGCTTGTTTACTATCCTACTGCCTGCTTACTAGCTAACTGGATGCTTAGTAGCATTCTGCTCCCATACAAGGTCCCTGCTCGCATACTAGCTTACTGCTTGATTACTAACCTGCTGCTTGCTGTCCATCTTACTGCTTGCTTAGAAGCTTGCTGCTTGCTTCTAGCTTACTGCTTGCAAACTAGCTTACTGCATGCCTACTAGCTTACTGCTAGCTTATTCGCTTACTGCTTGCTTACTAGCTAACAGCTTTCTTACCAGCTTACTACTTGCTTACTAGCTTACTGATTTGTTACTAACATACTGCTTTGCTACTAGCCTACTTCTTCCTTGCTAGCTTACTGCTTGCCTTCTTGCATACTTTTTTTTTTTTTTTTTTTTTTTTTTTTGTCGTGGGGAAAATCTTCGAAAGACTCCCTCCCACCTCCTTGGGGAGAGGTGGGAGGGGTGTGTGGGATTCCCCGCGCCCGTACAACGACAGGCGCGGGACCTACCCACTAAAAACCCCACGGTGACCCTTCGGCACGCTTTGGGAGGATACCGGGAATCGCTCGAAGCATTCTTCCGGTATCCTCCCCGTGCCCGCGCTTTCGCGCCCATCCCCCGGGGGGACAATCGGTCCCCCCAGTAGACACACTGCCTCATAGCGGCGGGACGGCGCCACTCCATCCCGCCGCTATCCGTCCCGGGGCCGCGTTTAGTGGCGGCTGCGAGCCCCAACTCGCAACCGCCCGCGACCCCGTTTCCACCCCTCGGCGGCCGGGCGTTCATGGCCGCACCAGACCGCCGAGGGTGCCTCCCCTTGCGTCGGACCGGTAGGGGGAGGCACTCCTACCCCCAACCGGTCCGACCCGGCGCCGCCTGGCGGGAGGAGGGTCCCCTCAGGACCCCCCTCCCAGCCTAGGTCATCCGCCACGCCGAGGCGGCCGCCCGCGACGCCTCGCGACCGGGCGACGACCTCGGGCCACCGCACGAGCGCGAGCTTCAGCGCGCCGCTGAAGCTCGCGCTCCCTCCCCGCGGCCTCCTTCTGCAACATTACGTTCTCGCAGAAGGAGGCCACGGCCCTCCACTTCTCCTCGCTGCCGAGCATGGCGCGCACCACGCCCGGCAGCGAGACATCCCGCCCGACGACGCCGACCAGGACACGGCGCTCCCCCTCCCACGCGGGGCATACCTCCAGGGTATGATCCGCCGTGTCCTGCTCAGCGTCGCAGTGGCAGCAACGCGCCGTCGGCTCCTTCCCTATCCGGCACAGGTATCTTCCGAAGCTGCCATGCCCGGAAAATACCTGTGCCATCCGGTAGGTGAGGCTGCCATGGCCTCTGTCCACCCACTCCTTCAGGAGTGGCCGAACCGCCCCGACAGTCCGGTGCCCCGCGGTTGGCAGAGCCAGCCGCTCCTGCCACGCGAGCAACACGGACTGCCGGGCCTGGCGCTTCAAATCGCCCCAAGCAGGTTCCTGCCCGCCCGGGACCGCCCCCACCCCCGCGCGACGGTCGACGCGGTGCCGGTACATCACCGCGTGCGACCGCGCGAGCAGGTCCATGGGCGGCATCCCCGCTAGAACCGTCGCCGCCTCATGTGACATGGTCCGATACCCGCGGACCACCCTGAGCGCCATGCGCCTCTGCACCCGACGCAGCATAGTCATGCTGCGCCGGGAGGCAGCCAGGTCGTCCGCCCAGACGGGGGCCCCGTATAGGGCCACCGACTGGACCATTGCCACATAGAGGCGACGAACTCGGCCCGCCGGGCCCCCCAGGTTGGGCAGGATCCGGCCCAGAGCCGCAACCATCCTTTCCAACCGGGGGACCAGGCAGCGGAAATGCTCCTCGAAACGCCAGTGGCTATCGAGGATCAGCCCTAGATACCTGATCCGGGGCTTCACCTCGATGTCAGCCCCACCCACCCGGATCAGAGGGGGTGGCGGATCCTGCCGAGGTGAATGAAACGCAATCACCTCGGTCTTATGGACCGCCACCGTCATCCCCATCCCCCTGATCCGGTCGACGACGCGTTGCGCCCCCTCCTCGGCGAGGCGCTTGGCCCTCCCCCAGTGCGCCCCGACGGCCAGCACCAGTGTGTCATCCGCATAACACACCGTGCTGACGCCGTCGGGGAGGCCGGCCCGCAACACCGAGTCGTACGCGATGTTCCACAGGAGTGGCCCGAGGACCGACCCCTGCGGAACACCGCAGTACACCTCCCTCCGCATATCACCATCCCGGCCCGGATACTCGATCCACCTGCCGCGGAGATAATCCCCGACGACCGCCCTGAGACAAGGGGGGACCCGATGATATTCGAGTCCCCTCCTTATCTCTTCCCAGGGGAGGGTGTTAAAGGCATTGGCAATATCCAAGGATATTGCCAATGCCACCCCTCCCCGGGAGACGGCCGCCCCCGAGAGGGCCCTCACACGACCTATCGCGTCGATAGTCGATCGGCCCCCCCGGAAACCGAACTGGCAGTCGGCCAGACCGGGATCACCCCGCGACAGGTGCTCGACGAGGCGGGCAGCAATCACACGCTCGAAGAGCTTGCCCACCTCGTCGAGGAGACAAATGGGCCGGTATGCGGAGGGAGACTCCGCGGGCCGACCCTCCTTCCGGAGGAGGACCATCCTCGCCACCTTCCAACTGGGGGGGAATCGCCCGTCCCTCAGGCAGCGGTCGAACAACCGCCTGAGGTCGGCCCCAAGGACGCCCTGGGTCAAGACCCAAACCCGGCCGGGCACACCATCCGGACCCGGGGCCGTGTTACGAACCCCGAGCCGTCTGATGGCCGCTGCCAGCTCCTCCTGCGTGACCCCCAGCTCGGCCGTCCACTCCACTGGGACAGCCGCCGCCGCCGGAGGACGCGGTCCCCTCTCCCCAATTGGGAAGAGTGTATTGACCACGTCCTCCAGCAGCCGGGGGTCAAGACCCTCGGTAACGGGGGGCGCCCACGGGCGGAGCTTATTCAGCACCACCTTATATGGGCGCCCCCATGGATCGTCATCAAGGGTCTGGAGGAGCTCCTTCCATGCCCGGGTCTTGGCCCGTTTGATGGCGACCTGCAGAGCAACCCGCGCCACGCGGTATGCTCCATACAGGTCATCAGCTGCCCTCGCTCGCGCCACGCCGTCGCCTGTACGTTGACGACGGCGCGCGCGGGTGTACTGGCGTCGGGCGCGGACAGTCGCGACTCGCAACTCCGCGATCGCGTCCGACCACCAGTACACCGCCCGGCGAGGAGAAGCCCGCCCGACCCGAGGCATCGCCGCGTCGCAAATACCCGCGACCAATGCTCCGAGCCGGGCGACCTCCTCCTCTATGCTCCGCAACTCGGCCGCTCCCTGCGGCCAAGTTGCAGCGAGGGCAGCTGCCATCAGGGCGTCCTTGTCCAGGGGCCGAAGCGCCCAGCGGCGTGGTGGGGTGCCACGCAGGCGGCCGTGTCGGGATGCACTCGCAGCGGCAGAGACCTCCATCCGGATGTACCGGTGATCGGAGAGTGTCTCTGCCCCCGCGACCACGTGCCAACCCGACACCATGCGCACGGCGTTGGGGGTCGCGAATCCAACATCCACGATGGACCCCCCATATCGCCGCACGCATGTGTGCTCCGACCCCCGGTTCAATACCCGGAGGTCGAGCCCCGCCGCCCAATCGCCCAGGATCCCGCCGCGAACGGAGGTCCTGGGGGATCCCCAAGCCACCGACTTGGCATTAAAATCCCCCAGGACCAGCACCGGCCGGGCCGCGTAGCGCTGCACGCATGCCGCGACCTCGGCCAAGTACAGCTCGAACGCAGCGTGACCGCTACGGGGCGAAATGTAGCACCCCACTACAGCGACTCCCCCCCAGTCCACGGCGACGAATCCCCGACCGCGCTCCAACAAGGAGAACGGTGGGGACCCGTCGCCCCCTCCCCATACCGTCGCCACCAAGCCGTCCGCGTCGCCCACCCAATGAGGGTGATCAGGGACGCGGTACGGCTCGGCGGCGACCGCCAGGCCAACCCCCCACTCCGCGAGGACTTGGGACATCAAGTCCTGTGCCGCGCGGCAGTGGTTGAGGTTGGCCTGGAGGAGGAGGCGGGGCGGCATTAATTAATGGCCGCGCCAGCCTCCTCCCGGCCGTCCGTCCCCGTAGCACCGTCCACCTCCATGGAGGACGATGCCACCGCCCTCGGCACCGGAGCCGGTGCAGCCCGCCTCTTCCTCTCCTTCCGGGAGGGGGGGGAGCACTTCTTGCTCCCCACCCTGTGATCGGCTGGCCTCCCCATGTCCGCACACAGCGGGCAGTGGGGGGCCGCCGAGCACTGGCTCGCACGGTGCTCTGTGGCCCCGCAGCGGTAACACTGACCGCTGCGGTCGACCGGCGAGGTGCACCACTGCCTCACGTGCCCCAATTCGAGGCAGCGGTGACACTGGAGCGGGCGCGGCGCAAGGATTTCCACTCGCGCCGAAACCCACCCCACCAACACCCTCCCGGATTCCGCCACCTTACGGGCGGCGGAGAGGGGGCACCGGGCCCACACCGACCCGAGGCCGGAGGGCGACCTGCGGATCTCTCCGATCCGCAGGTCCTCCACAGGACAGTCCCCCGCCCTCGCAAGGGCACGGGACACATCCTGTGCGCTGACCGAGTCGTCCAGCCCACAAACGCGCATCTCCGTGCGCTTCGTGGGCCGGGCGACCCGGACACCTCGCTCGCCCAGCTGCTCCCGGAGCCTCTGGGCGAGACGATCCGCCTTCGCGCCGCCTTCTGCACCGGGGATCTCCAGCAAGAGACCCCCGGTCACGGCCCTCTTCGCCCTCACGGAGGCGATGCCCAGCTCTTCCAGGGAGATATTCTCCCTGGCGAGCCGCATCGCCTCCGCGAGGGTCAGGTCGCCCCCCTGCGCAACGGTCAGCGTCACCGCTGCCGTTTTTGGGGGACGACCTGGTCGTGCCTTCCCGACCTTCGCGGCCTTTACCTTGGCCGCCGGCGGCGGAGGCGGAGGCCGCGGTTGCGAGGCCTTCCTCGCCGCCCGCTTCGCCTTCCGCCCCACCACCTCACTCCACGCCACCCCCCCTTGGGAGGGTGCCGTGGAGGACGCGACCACCGCGACCACGGGTACACCACCCCCCTTGGGGGTCGCGACCCGGGGCCTTGGTGCCGCAACGCTGGGCGGAGCCTTCACTCCGCCCTTCTTTGCCTTCCCCGACTGTACCGGAACAGGTCGGGGAGGCACGGCCTTCCTGCTGACCGCTCTTCCGGCGAGGAGCTCCTCCCGGAAGGCGGCCAGCTTGCCATCAATCATGTCCCCAATCCTCCTCAGAAGATCGTCTTCTGAGGAGGACGGGGACTTCTTCACGGGCGGAGTGCGGGTGGAGGGGCCCGCGGTGCCCCGCACCACTGCCGCCGCACTCCGCTTATTTACCTCCGCCGAGGGACGCGGCGGTGGAGGAGGAGGGAGAATGGGAGGGAGGGCCGCGCTGTTCCACAGCGCCTCTGCCCTCCTCCTCCCCTACCTTCTTGCATACTGCTTCCTTACCAGCTTCCTGCTTGCTTACTAGCCTACTGCTTGAATACTAGCTTGCAGCTTGCTCACTAGCCTACTGCTTTCTTACTAGCTAACTGCTCTCTTACTAACCAGCTGCTTGCCTTCTAGCTTACAGCTTGCTTTCTAGCTTAGTGCTTGCTTACCAGCTTACTACCTGCTTACTAACTAACTGCTCGGTTACTAGCTAATTGCTCTCATACTAGCAAGCTGCATGTTTACTAGCTTACTTGTAGCTTACTAGGCTACTGCTTGCTAACTAGCATACTGCTTCCTTACTAGCATCCTGCTCGCTTACTAGCTCAGTGCTAGGTTACTAGCTCACTGCATGCTTTCTAGCTTACCAGAGGCTAGCTAGCTTACTGCTTGTATACTAGCAAACTGCTTTCTTTCCAGCTAATTGCTTTCTTACTTGTCAGCTGCTTGCTTACTAGCTTACGTCTTGCTCAATAGCTTACTGCTTTGTTACTAGCATACTGCTCCCTTACTAGCATCCGGCTCGCTTTCTAGATCACTGCTTTCTTACTAGCTTACTGCTTGCCTACTAGCCTACTACTTCCCCACTGGATTTATCCCCGTTTACAAGATCACTGCTCGCTTACTAGCTCACTGGTTGCTTATTAGCATACAGCTAGCTTACTCGCTCCATGCTTGCTTGCAAGCTTGCTGTCTGCTTTCGAGATAACTGCTTGCCTACAAGCATACTGCTTGCTCACTAGCTTGCTGCTTACTTTATAGCTTACTGCTTGCTTTCTAACTTACGGCTTGCTAACTAGCATAATGCCTTCTTACTAGCTAGCAGCTTTCTGAATAGCCTGCAGCTAGCATACAAGCTTACAGCTTGCTTACTAGCTTACTGCATGCTTACTTGCTGACTGCTTGCTTACTAGCTAACTGCTTGCTTACTACAATGCTGCTTCCTTACTAGATTCCCCCTCGCTTATTTGCTCACTGCTTGCTTAGTAGCTTACTGGTTGCTTACTAGCCTGCTTGATGCTTACTACTTTACTGCTTGCTTACTAGCAGACTGCTTCCTTACTAGCTTCCTCCCCGCTTACCAGCTTACTAATTGCTTACTAGCTAACTGCTTTCTTACCAGTTTACTGCTTGCTTACTAACTTATTTGTTGCTTACTAGCTTGCTGCTTGCTTACTATCATACTGCTTCCTTACTGGCTTCCACCTCGCTTTCTAGCTCACTGCTTGCTTACGAGATTACTGCCAGCTTACTCACTTGCTGCATTCTTCCAAGCCTGCTGCTTGCTTTCTAGCTTACTGCTTGTTTACTAGCTTGCTGCTTGCTTTCTAGATCACTGCTTGGTTACTATCTTGCTGCTTGCTTCCCAGCTTACAGCTTGCTTACTATCATACTGCTTTCCTACCAGATAACTGCTTTCTGACTAGCCCGCTACTTGCTTACAAGCTTACTGCTTGCATACTAGCTTACTGCTTGCTTCCTAGCTTGCTGCTTGTTTACTACCTAACCACTTTCTTACTACATTCCTGCTTTCCTCGTAACTTACCGCTTTCTTACTAACTTACTGCTCTCTCACTAGCCGAATGCTTCCTTACTAACTTCCTGCTTGCTTACTAGCTTACTGCTTTGTTGCTAACTTACTGCTTTGTTACTAGCTTACTGCTTACTTTATAGATGAATGCTTCATACTAGCCTGCTGCTTGCATTCTAGCTTACTTCTTGCTTACTAGTTTGCTGCTTGCTTACTGGCATACAGCTTCTTTACTAGCTATCTGCCTTCTTACTAGCTTGCGGCTTGCCTGCTAGCAAACTTATTTGCTTACCATCATACTGCATGCTTATTTGCACACTGCTAAACACCTAGTTTTTTGCTCGCTTACCAGCTCACTTGTTGCTTTGTTGCTCACTGCTTCCTTACTAGCTCCCTGTTCGCTTACTAGCTCACTGCTTCCTTACTAGCATCCTGCTCGCATCCTAGCCCATTGCTTCCTTACTAACATAATGCTTGCTTACTAGCTTACTTCGTCCTTCCGAGCATGCTCGCTTTCTTACTAGCTAGCAGCTTTCTGACTAGCCTGCTGCTTACTAACATGCATACTGTTTGCTTAGTTTCTTACTGCTTGCTGAGTAGCTTACGGCTTGCTTACTAGCTTACTCCTTGCTTAGTGGCATACTGCTTTCTTACTATCTAGCTGTTTGCTTTCTAGCTTATTGCATGCTTACTAGCTTGCTGCCTGCTCACTAGCCTACAGCTTTCTTACAATCTAACTGCTACCTTACAAGCCTGCTGCTTGCTTACTAGCTTACCGGTTTCTTACTAGGTTACTGCCTGCTTACTAGCATGCTGCTTCCTTACTAGCTAATTGCTTTCTTACTAGCCGGATGCTTGCTTACTAGCTTACCTGTTGCAAACGAGCTTACGCCTTGATTAATAGCAGGCTGCATTCTTACTAGCTTCGTGCTCGCGTACTAGCTCAAGGCTTGCTAACTATCAAACTGCTTTCTTAATAGCCTGCTCCTTGCTTTCTAGATTACAGCTGGCATCCAAGCTTACTGCTAGCTTATTTGCTCACTGCTTGCATACTAGCCAGCTGCTTGTTTTCTAGCTTAGTGCTTCCTTACTATCTTCCTGCTAGCTTACTAACTCGCTGTTTGCTTACTAGCTTACCGCTTGCTTACTTGCTTACTGCTAGCTTACTCGCTTCCTGCTTGCTTACTAGTTGCAAACGAGCTTACGCCTTGATTAATAGCAGGCTGCATTCTTCCTAGATTCCTGCTCGTTTACTAACTCAAGGCTTGCTTACTATGAAACTGCTTTCTTACTAGCCTGCTCCTTGCTTTCTAGATTACAGCTGGCATTCAAGCTTACTGCTTGGTTACTAGCTTACTGGTCGCTGACTAGCTTACTGCATGATTACAAGCATCCTGTTCCTTACTAGCTCCCTGCACGCTTGCTATCTCACTGCTTGCTTACGAGATTACTGCTTGCTCAATAGCTTGCTGCTTGCTATCTAGCTTACTGCTTGCTTAATAGCTTGCTACTTGCTTACATGCTAATTGCTTCCATTCCAGCTTACTGCTTGCTTACTAGCATGCTGCATGTTTTCTAGCATACTGCATGCATACTGGCATACAGCTTTCTTACTATCTAATTGCTTTCTTAATTGCCAGCTGCTTTCGTACCAGTTTACTGCATTCATACTTGCTTACTATTTGCTTACTAGCCCACTGCTTGCTTACTAGCCCGATGCTTGCTTTCTAACATACTGCGTCCTTACTAGCTTCATGCTCGCTTAATAGCTTACTGCAAGCTTACTAGCATCCCGCTCCTTTACTCGGTCTATGCTAGCTTACAAGCTTACTACTCGCTTAGTAGCTCACTGCTTGCATACTAGCTTGCTGCTTGCTTTCTAGCTTACAGCTTGCTTGCTAGCACACAGCTTGCTTGCTATCTTACTGCTAGCTTACTCATTTACTGCTTGCTCACTAGTTAACTGCTTGCTTATTAGCTACTTGCTTTCTTTCCAGCTTACTGCTTACTTACATGCTCACTGCTTGCTTACTAGCTTACTGCTTGCTTGCAAGCTTGCTGCTTGCTTACTAGATTGCAACATGCTTTCTAGCTTGCCGCTTGCTTACTAGCGTACTGCTTGCTTACTAGCCTACTGCATGCTTAGTACCTAACTGCTTTCTTACTACATTCCTGCTTGCTGCTTACGTTACTGCTTCCTTACTAACTGCTTCCCTACTAGCCTGCTGTTTGCTTACTAGCATACTGCTTTGTTACTAACTTGCGGCTTGCTTACTAGTATACTGCATCCTTACTAGCTTCCTGCTTGCTTACTAGCTAATTGCTTGCTTACTAGCTTCCTGCTCGCTTACTATCTTGCTGCTTCTTTTCGAGGTTACTTTTTTTTTTGTACGTGGGGAAATCCTCATGGACACCCGCGAACCCACCCGAAGGGCGGGCTTGTGGGTAGTGTCGGACTCATACCGACTAAAACCCCACGGTGACCATACTCAGACGCCTGGCGAGGGACCGGAAACTCTAGTGAGACATCACAGAGTCCCCCGCCGCGTCGTGCCTTTTCAGGCCCCTCCCGATGGGAGGCACTCCTCCCACCGCATTCCCACTCAACCGCAGGCGCCTGGTCACCAGCGCCCACGGCCCCGTGACATAGGACTAAGCCGCCGACTGTGTGGCCACGTTGGCCGCTGGACTCGTCCGCAGCCAACGGGCCAACCTGCAGCCTTAGGTAACACCCGCGGCAAACATCCCATGCCCTGGGCCACTCACACACACATTCACCCACGCAAAGCATTCATACCGGTGTTTGGTCCGCGGGAGCTTTCGCTCCAACCTCCGGGATCACATGCGAGGATGTGGTCACCAGCCTCCACAGGTTGGTGACCCCATCCCAGCGGCTACCCCTATCCGCCACCTGGGGACGCGCCACGTAGGGGTTCACCTCCCCTGCCGCGTGGACAACCAAACGGGTGCGTGGCGCTTAATTGCTTACTGCTTGCTTACTAACTTACTGCCTGCTCAATATCTAACTGCTTTCTTAATAGCCTGCTTGTTTGAAGACCTTCACCGCCTTTAGGGGGTTATTTTAGTCTGACGTGGTCCGGATTACGAGGGAAAGGACACTGGGAAAAAGTATTGAATAAATTGATGCACCTGATTTTCCTCAATAAAATTAACGTTTATTTTTAATGAAAAAGAAAAAAAGGAAAAAAAACCGCCTAGACGTCGGCCAGACGTCCGGGGAAAAAAAACCTGGGCCGGCTGCTCCTGGCCAAGTTCGCGATGTGTTGTTCTGTAACAAGGAAAGACAAGGCTGGATTTAAATACCTATTAACGCTTGTCGCGTCGCCCGTCTCGCTCTATCTCGCACGCTCCTGTCTGTGCCGTTCGCACTCAAGAGCGGAGATTACAGACACGTCTCGACGAACTGAGATATGTGTGAGTGGATTGTATATTATGAACGTTCTCACAAATCGTGAACCGTTCGATCGCTGTGCGGAAGAAGAGATCTAATTTCTCAATTCTCCGCTTTTTAGCGATGGTTGAATGCCGCAGGAAAGGACAACAGGTGGAGTTTGTAAAGCTCCAAATGCTGTCCAAACCGCAGTTTCTCACCGTTCCCTGCGTACAAGACGCGGTGTGATGTAGCCCTTAACGGCGCACGTAGCGTCTTACGTTTAAAGGAGCATACACCACGGTGCCCATTATGCGTTGCTCTACGCACAGGGTACGTACTCACTGGCGGTCAAGGAGCGTTGCTCGAGCAGGTTGAGAGCTAAGAAGTCCGGAATTTCTTAGCCCCGACCGGAGAAACGGTGAAGATAGTCAGCCTCCCACGACCGCGTCAAATGCAACAGTCCGTGGAGTCGTCAGTACTGATTTGGCCGTAGCCCTTTGCTGAGACTGGAGTTTCGACACACGGGAAACGATTCTTATCTCGATTCCCCTTTCATGACCGCGAAGCACAAACGTCACATGAAAGTCGGACGAAAACCCACAGTCTTTTAAATTTTGTTAATAATCTCGCCAAGCGGGAACCGAAGTTTTTCAATTCCCTCACACGACCACATAGCTCGAGCGTCACGTGCTATTCGGCGATATTGCACAGTCAATAATCGGGGCTGATAAAATGCTTCACCGATTTAGTTAATTTTGAGCAACAATTTAAAATTCTCAACGAAAGGTTCGAGTATTCTCAGAACCTATATTCGGAGATTTGGTTTCGTCGCGGAGCGGAATCGATTGTCGATCTGCTCGCTGCGAGGACCAGCTATCGAGTCTCGAAGCTAAGAAGCTAACAAACATCCGCAGTCGCGGCCACGAGAGGGGTAATCACCACCTCGCGGTGCTATCCCTGCTCTTCAATGTCTATCTCTTCTTAATTTCAATATTTCTCTACGCTCTCTGTTTATGGATCTTCGACGATCGATCACAAGTAAATATATTGGGTCGATCACGTGACTGAGAGCAGCCAACACTCGCTTATGGTTTTTCTAACCTGTATCGTTCCGTGTACCGATCTACGCATCACAGAGTCTCTGGAATGTCGCGTACACGAAAACAATACCGTACGAGGAATTTATGGTTCTCAGTTATAATTCATGTTAAATTGAATATTTCTCTAAACGGTTCTCAAATCCGTCAATTAACGCGATATTTAAACACTGCAGCATGCTTACTAGCTTATTTGTTTCTTACTAGCATACTACTTCCTTATTAGCCTTTTTTCGTAAGGAATATCTTCGTATGACTCCCTCCCACCTCTTTGGGGTGAGTCAGGAGATGTGTGTGGGATTCCCGCGCCCATGGAATGACGGGCGCGTGACCGACCCACTAAAAACCCCACGGTGACCCTTCCGCATGATTTGGGAGGATACCGGGAATCGCTCGATGCATACTTCCGGTGTCCTCCCCGTGCCAGCGCTGTGCCTCCATCCACGGAGGGACAAAAGGTTCCTCCCGGCAGTCACACTGTCTCATGGCGGCATGGAGAGAGCACTCCTTCCCGCCGCCATCCGTCTCGGGACCTCGGTTAGTGGCGGCTGCAAGCCCCAAATCGCAACTGCAAGCAACTCCATTTGTACCCCACGGCGGCTGGTGGCTCATGGCCACACTATGCCACTGAGGGTGCCTCCCGATTTGTCGGACTGGAATTGGGGTGACACTTCCACCACAATCCGGTCCGGCTCTGCGCCTCGTGCCTGGAGGAGGCTCCCCTCAGGAACCCCCTCCCAACCAGGGTCATCCGCCACACCGCGGGGGTCGCCCACGATGGCCGGCGCCTGGACGACGCCCTCCCGCCACCACACGTGTGCGAGCCTCAGCACGCCGCTGAAGCACGCGTTCCCTGCCGGCGGCCTCCTTCTGTAACACTACGCTCTCGCAGAAGAAGGTCACGGCCCTCCACATCCCTTCGCTGCCGAGCATGGCGTGCACCATGCCCGGCAGCGAGACATCCCGCTCGATGACGCTGGCCAGGACATGGCGCTCCCCCTCCAACGTAGGGCACACCTCGAGGGTATGTTCAGCCCTGTCCTGCTCAGCGTTACAATGGCAACAGCGCGCCGTCGGCTCCTTCCCTATCCGACGCAGGTATCTCCCGAAGCTGCCATGTTCGGAGAACACCTGTGCCATCCGGTAAGTGAGGCTTCCATTGCCTCTGTCCAACCACTCACTCAGGAGTGGCCGAACAACCCCGTCTGTCCGGGGCCCCGCGGTTGGCTGAGCCAACCGCTCCTGCCTCGCGAGCATCACGAACTGCCGGGCCTGGCGCTTCAAATCGCCCCAAGCAGGTTCCTGCACTACCGGGACCGTACACACCCCCGCGCGACGGTCGACGCGGTGACGATACAGCACCGCGTGCGTCCGCGCGAGGAGGTCCATGGGCGGCATCCCCGCAAGAACCGTCGTCCGCCCAGACGAGGGCCCCGTAAAGGACTACCGACTGCACCATTGCCACTTAGTGACGGCGAACTCGGCCCTCCGGTCCCCCCAGGTTGGGTAGGATTCGGCCTAAAGCCGCGACCCTTCTCCCCAAGCGTGGGACCAGGCAGCGAAAATGCCCCTCGAAGCGCCAGTGGCTATCGAGGATCAACCCCAGATACCTCATGTGGGGCTTCACCTCAATATCAGCCACACCCACCTGCATCAGGGGGTGGGCGAATCCTGCCGAGGTGAATGGAACGCTATAACCTCGGTCTTACGGACCACCACCTTCATTCCCAGGGGGTGGGCGAATCCTACCGAGGTGAATGGAACGCTATAACCTCGGTCTTACGGACCACCACCTTCATTCCCATCCTCCTGATCCGGCCGACGACGCGCTGCGCCCCCACCTCCGCGAGGCGCTTGGCCCTCCCCAGTGCGCCCCCACGGCCAGCACCAGTGTGTCATCTGCATAACACCCGGCGCTGACGCCGTCAGGGAGGTCGGCCCGCAACACCTTATCGTACGCGATGTTCCACAGGAGTGGCCCGAGGACCGACCCCTGCGGAACACCGCAGTACACCTCTCTCCGCATATCTCCATCCCGGCCCGGATTCTCGATCCACCTGCCACGGAGATAATTACCCACGGCTGCCCTGAGACACGGGGGGACCCGATGATATTCGAGCCCCCTCCGTATCTCCCCCCAGGGAAGAGTGTTAAACGTGTTGGCAATATCCAACGATACTACCAAAGCCATCCCTCGCCGGGAAACGGCCGACTCCGAGAGGGCCCTGGCGCGACCTATCGCGTCGATTGTCGATCGATCTTCCCGGAAACCGTACTGGCAGTCGGCCAGGCCGGGGGCACCCCGCGACAGGTCCTCGACGAGGAGGGCAGCAATCACGCGCTCAAAGAGCTTGCCCACCTCGTCGAGGAGACAGATGGGCCGGTATGCGTAGATACTGCGGGCCGACCCGCCTTCCGGAGGAGGACCATCCCCGCCACTTTCCACCTAGGGGGGAATCGCCCGTCCCTCAGGCATCGGTCAAACAACCGTCTGAGGTTGGCCCCAAGGACGCCCTGGGTCAAAACCCAAACCAGGGCGGGCACACCATCCGGCCCCGGGGCCGTGTTACGCGCCCCGAGCCGTTTGAGCGCCGTGGCCAGCTCCCCTTGCGTGACCACCAACACGGCCACCCACTCAATTGCGACAGCCGGCGCCGCCGGAGGACGTGATCCGCCCTCCCCAATTGGAAAGAGAGTATTGACCACGTCCTCCAGCAGCCGTGGGTCAAGATCCTCGGTGACAGGGGGCGCTCACGGGCGGAGCTTATTTAGCACCACTTTATACGGGCGCCCCCAAGGATCGTCATCGAGGTTCTGGCGGAGCTCCTTCCATGCCCGGGTTTTGGTCCGTTTGATGGCGACCTGCAGAGCAACACGAGCCGTAGAGTATGACTCATACAGGTCATCTGCCCTCGCTCGCGCCACGCCATCGTCTCTCAGTAGACGACGGCGCGCGCGGGTGTACTGGCGTCGGGCGCCCACACTCGCGACGCGCAATTCTGCGATCGCGGCTGACCACCAGTACACCGCCCGGCGTGGAGAAGCCCGCCCGACCCAGGGCATCGTCGCGTCGCAAATATTTGCGACTAATCCCCCGAGCCGAACGACCTCCTCCGCTATGCTCGGCAACTCGGCCACCCCCTGCGGCCAAGTTGCAGCGAGGGCAGCTGCCATCATAGCGTCCTTGTCCAGGCGATGAAGCGCCCAGCGGCGCGGAGGGGCGCCAATCAGCCGGTGGTGTCGGGATGTACATCCGGGGGCAGAGACCTCCATCCGAATATACCGGTGGTCCGAGAGTGTCTTTCCCCCCCCCCCCCAACCACCTGCCATCCCGACACCATGCGCACGGCGTTGGGGGTCCCGAATCCAACATCCACGATGGACCCCCCATATCGCCGCACGCACATGTGCTCCGACCCCCGGTTCAGTAACCGAAGATCGAGCCCGGCCGCCCAGTCGCCCAGGGTCTCGCCGCGAACAGAGGTCCTGGCGAATCCGCACGCCACCGACTAGGCGTTAAAATCCCCCAGGACCGTCACCAGCCGGGCCGCGCAGGGCTGCTCGCATGCTGCGACCTCGGCCAGGAACTGCTCGAACGCGGCGTGGCCGCTGTGGGGCGAGATGTAGCACCCCACCACGGCGACTCCCCCTTAGTCCACGGCGACGAATCTCCGAACGCGTGCCAGGATGGAGAAAGGCGCGGTCCCGTCGACTCCTACCAATACCGCCGCCACCAAGCCGTCCGCGTCCCGCACCCAATGAGGGTGATCAAGGACGCGGTACGGCTCGGCGGCGACCGCCAGGCCAACCCCCCACTCCGCGAGGTCTTGGGACATCTTGTCCTGTGCCGCGAGACAGTGGTTGAGGTTGGCCTGGAGGAGGAGACGGGGCGGCATTACTTGGCGGCCGCCCCAGCCTCCGCCTAGCTGTCCGTACCCGTGGCACCGTCTACCTCCATTATGGAGGATGGCACCGACCGCGGTGCCTGAACCGGTGAGGGCCGACTCCCCCTCATTTTCCGGAAGGGGGGAGAGCACTTTTTGCACCCCACCCTGTGATCGGCCGGCCTCCCCAAGTCCGCACATAGCGGGCAGTGGGGGGCTGCCGAGCACTGGCTCGCCCGGTGGTCTTTCGCTCCGCAGCGGTAACATTGACCCTTACGGTACACCGGCGAGGTGCACCACTGCCTCACGTGCCCGAACTCGAGGCAGCGGTGACACTGGAGTGGGCGCGGCGCGAGTATCTCCACTCGCGCCAAAACCCACCCGGATTCCGCCACTTTGTGGGCAGCGGAGAGAGGGCACCGGGCCCTCACCGACCCCAGGCCGGAAGAAGACCAGCGGATCTCCCCGACCCGCACGTCTCCATCGGGGCAGTCCCCCGTCGTCGCTATGGCACGAGACACATCCTGCGTTGTGACCGAATCGCTCAGCCCACAAACGCGCATCTCCGTGCGCTTTGCGGGCCTCGCGACCCGGACAACCCGCCCGCCCAGCTGTTTCCAGAGCCTCTGGGAGAGTCGGTCCGCCTTCTCCCAGCCCTACGGTCCGGGAATCTCCAGCAGGAGGCCCCTGGACACGGCCCTCTTCCTCCTTACTAGCCTGCTGCTTGCATACAAGCTTACTGCTTGCTTACTAGCTAACTGGATGCTTAGTAGCTTACTGCGCGCTTACTAGCATACTCCTTGCTTACTAGCTTACTGCTTGCTTACTAGCACACTGCTCGCTTAGTAGCTGTCAGCTTGCATACTAGCTTGGTGCTTGCTTTCTAGCTTACAGCTTGCCCACAATCTTACTGCTTGCAAACTATCCTACTGCTATCTTACTCGCTTACTGCTTCCTTACTAGCTAACTGCTTGCCTACTAGCTAACTGCTTTCTTACTAGCCACCTGCTTGCTTTCTAGCTTACTGCACGCTTACTAGCTTACTGCTTGCAGTCTAGCTTACTGCTTGATAGCTAGCATACTGCTTTCAACTAGCTTCCTGCTTTTTTACTAGCCTGCTGCTAGCTGTCAAGCATACTGCTTTGTTACTAGCGTCATGCTTGCTTACTGGCTTACTGGTTGCTTACTTGCTTACTGCTTGCATACTAGCATGCACCTCCCTTACTAGATCCCTCGTCGCTTACTAGCACACAGCTTGCTTAGTAGCTTACTGATGGCATACTCGCTTACTGCATAATTACAAGCCTGCTGCTTGTGTTCTAGCTTACTGCTTCCTGACTAGCCTGCTGCTTGCTTACAAGCTTACTGTTTGCTTAGTAGCTTACTGCTGGCTTACTGGCTTGCTGCTTGCTTTCTAACTTCCAGGTTGCTTACTTGCATACTGCTTTCTTACTAGCTAGCAGCTTTCTGACTAGCCTGATGCTTGCTTGCTAGCTCACTGCTTGGTTACTAGCTTACTGGCTGCTTAATAGCTTAGTGCTAGCTTAATGGCTTAATGCTCGCTTACTACCTTGCTGCTTTCTTACAAGTTTGCTGCTTGCTTACTAGCCTACTGCCTCCTTACTATCTGCGTCCTTACTAACCTGCTGCTTCCTTATTAGCAAAGTGCTTTGTTACTAACTTTCTGCTTACTGACTGCCTTACTGCTACCTTTACTAGCTTCTTGCTTGCTTACCAGCTTACTGCCTTGGTACAAGCTTACAGCATCCCAACTAACTAACTCCATTTTTACTAGCCTGCTGCTTGCTTACTAGCTTACTGTTTGTTTACTAGCTTACTGCTAGCTTACTAGCTTGCTGCTTGCTTACTAGCTTACTGCTTGCTTACTAGCTTCCTGCTCGCTTACTATCTTACTGCTTGGTTACTAGCTCACTGCTTGTAGTCTAGCCTACCGCTTGCTTACTACCTAACTGCTTTCTTAATAGCTAACTGCTACCTGACTAGGCTGCTGCTTCCTTATAAGCTTACTGGTCGCTTACTAGCTGCCTGCTTGCTTATATGCTCGCTGCTTGCTTCCTAGCTGCCTCCTCGCTTACCAGCTCACTGCAACCCTACTAGCATACTGCTAGCTTACGCGCTTACTGCTCGCTTACTGGCTCGCTGCTTGCTTTCTGGCTTACTGCTTCCTTACTAGCTTCTTACTTGCGTTCTAGCTTACAGCTTTCCTACTGGCATCCTGCTCGCTTACTGGCTCGCTGCTTGCTTACTTGTTCGCTGCTTGCCTCCTAGCTTACCGCTTGCCTACTATCTTACTTGTTGCTTAGTATCTTACTGCTTGCTTGCTAGCATACTGCTTCCTTACTAGCTGCCGGCTCGCTTACTATCTCCTTGCTTTCTAACTAGCTCACTGCATGCTTACTAGCACACTGCTTGCTTACCAGCCTACTGCTAGCTTACCTGAATACTGCTTGCTTACTAGCTTCCTCCTAGCTCACTAGGTCACAGCTTGCTTAATGGCATACCGCTTCCTTAATAGCTTACAGTATGCTTACTAGCTTGTTGCTTGCATTCTAGATTACTCCTTGCTTACTTGCATCCTGCTTTCCTACTTGCAAACCGCTCTCTAACTAACCTGCTGCTTGCTTACTAGGTTACTGGTTGCTTACAATCATACTGCTTGCTTACTAGCTAACTGCTTTCTCACCAGCTTACTGCATGCTTACTAGCTTACTTGTTGCTTACTAGCTTACTACTTGCTTACAATCATGCTGCTTCCTTACTAGCTTCCTCCTCGCTTAGTAGCTCACTGCATGCTTACTGGCTTATTGCTAGCTTACTCGCCTACTGCATGCATACTAGACTGCTGCTTGCTTCAATACAGGCTTACTGCTTGCTTACTAGTTTACTGCTTGCACAATTGCTAACTGCTTTCTTACTAACTTACTGCTCAGTTACTACCTAACTGCCTTCGTACTACATTCCTGCATTCATACTAACTTACCGCCTTCTTACTAACTTACAACTCTCTTACCAGCCGAATGTTTCCTAACTAGCTTCCTGCATGCTGACAAGCTTGCCGCTTGCTTCCTAGCTTACTGCTTGCCTTCTAGCATAATTCTCCCTTAGTAGCTTCCTCCTCGCTTATTAGCTCAATGTTAACTTACAAGTTTACTGCTTGCTTAGTAGCATACTGCTTTCTGACTAGCTAATTGCTTCCTTACTAGCCTGCTGCTTGCTTTCTAGCTTACTTGTTTTCTACAAAAATACTGCTTGATAACTAGCATACTGCTACCTTGCCAGCTTCCTCCTCGCTTTTTAGCTCATTGCTTGCGTAGTAGCTTACTGGTTGCTTACTAGCTTACTGCGTGCTTACTAGCACTCTGCTTTCTTACTGGGCCCATGCTCGCTTACTAGCTTACTGCTTGCTTACTAGTATTATGCTTCCTTACTACCACCGTGCACGCTTACCAGCTCACGGCTTGCTTACCAGCTTACTGCTTTCTTACTAGCTAACTGCTTTCTTACCAGCTTACATCTTGCTTCTAGCTTACTCGTTGCTTACTAGCTTACTGCTTCCTTACTACAATGCAGCTTCCTTACTAGATTCCTCCTGGTTTACTAGCTTACAGCTTGCTTACTAGCATCCTCCTCGCTTATTAGCTCACTGCTTGCATCCTAACTTACTGCTTGCTTACCTGCTAATTCCTTTCATACCAGCCTACTGCTTGCTTACTAGTTTACTACATGCCTACTGGCTAACTTCCTTCATACAAGCATACTGCTTGCTTACTAGCTTACAGGTTGCTTACTAGCATAGTGCGTGCCTACCAGCATACTGCATCCTTGCTGGCTCTCAGCTCGCTTACGTGCTCACGGCTCGCTTACTAGCGTGCTGCTTGCTTAGTAGCATACTGCTTCCTCACCAGCTCCCTGCTCACTTACTAGCCCACTGATTGCTTACTAGCTAACTGCTTTTTGTCTAGCCCGATGCTGGCTTACTACCTTACTGCATGCTAACTAGCTTACTCCTTGCTTACAAGCTCACTGCTTGCTTTCCAGCTTACTGCTTGCTAACTAGCGTACTGCTTCCTTACTGGATTCCCACTCGCTCGCTAGCTCACTGCTTGCTCCCTAGCTTATGTGGTAGCTTACCAGCTTGTTGCCTGCTTCGTAGCTATCAGCTTCCTTACTAGCATACTGCTTTCCATCTAGTTTACTGCTCCCTGTCTAGCCCGATGCTTGCTTACTACCATACAGCATGCTTACTAGCTTACTTTTTGCTTACTAGCTTACTGCTTCCTTTCTAGCTACCTCCTCGCTTACTAGCTCACAGCTTGCTTACTAGCTTACTGCTAACTTACACGCTTACTGCATGCTTACTTGCCTGTTGCTAGCTTGCTAGCTTACCGCTTGCTTTCCAGCCTACTGCTTGCTAACTAGATTATTGCTTGCTCACTAGTATACTGCTTGCTTACTAGCTTGCAGCATGCGTTCTAGCTGACAGCCTGCTTCCTAGCTTACTGCTTGCTTCCTAGCATACTGCTTGTTTACTAGCATACAGCATCTATACTAGCTCCATGCCCGCTTATTAGTTTACTGCATGCTTTCTTGCTTACAGCTTGCTTTCTAGCAGACTCCATGCTTACTAGCTTACTGCTGCTTATTAGCTTACAGCTTGCTTTCTAGCTTACTGCTTGATTACTATCTCACTGCTCGCTTACTAGCTTGCTGCTTGCTTAATAGCTTGCTGCATGCTTTCTAGCTTACTCCTTGCTTACAGGCATACTGCTTTCTTACTAGCCAGCAGCTTGCCTACTAGGTTACTGCTTGCTTAACAGCTTACAGCTCGCTTACTCGCTCACTACTTGCTTACTAGCCCGCTGCTTGCTTTCTAACATACTGCGTCCTTACTAGCTTCCTGCTCGCTTAACAGCTTACTGCAAGCATACTAGCATCCCGCTCCCTTACTCGGTCCATGCTAGCTTACATGCTTACTACTCGCTTAGTAGCTCACTGCTTGCATACTAGCTTGCTGCTTGCTTTCTAGCTTACAGCTTGCTTGCTAGCACACTGCTTGCTTGCTATCTTGCTGCTAGCTTACTCGTTTACTGCTTGCTCACTAGCTAACTGCTTCCTTACTAGCTAACTGCTTTCTTACCAGCTTACTGCTTGCTTACTTGCTTACTGTTTGCGTACTTGCTCACCGCTTGGTTACTAGTTTACTGCTTGCCTGCTAGCTTACTGGTTGCTTGCTAGCTTACAGCCAGCTTACTCTCTTACTGCTTGCTTATTAGCCCGCTGCTTGCTTTCTAGCTTACCGTTTGATTACTAGCTCACTGCCTGATTTTTATATTACAGCTTGTATACTAGCTTACTGCTAGCTTACTCGTTTTTGCTTGCTTGCTAGCTTGCTGCTTACCTTCTAGCTTACTGCCAGCATAATCGCTTAATTCTTACTTAGTAGCATACTGCTTCCCTACTATCTTCCTAATCGCTTACTTGCTCACTGCTTGGTTACTAGCTTACTGCATGCTTTCTAGCTAACAACTTGCATACTAACTAACTGCTTTCCTACTAGCCCGCTGCTTGATTACTAGCTCACTTGTATCTTGCAAGCTTACTGCTTGCTTACTAGCGTACTGCTTCTCTACTAGCTTCCCGCTCTCTTACCAGCTCACTGCTTGCTTACTAGCTTACTACTTGCTTACTAGCTTACTGCTTGCTTACTAGCATACTGACTTCTTACTAGCTAATTACCTTCTTACTACCTTACAGCTTGCATACTCGCTTACTGCTTACTTACTAGGCCGCCGCTTGCTTTCTAGCATGCTGCTTCCTTACTAGCTTCCCGCCTGCTTAATAGCTCATTGCTTGCTTACTAGCATACTGCTTTCCAACTAGCTAATTGCTTCCTTACTAGCCTGCTGCTTGCTTTCTAGCTTACTAGTTTCCTACAAGCATACTGCTTGATAACAAGCATACTGCTACCTTGCTAGCTCCCCCCTCGCTTATTAGCTCACCGCTTCCTTAGAAGCTTACTGGATGCTTACTAGCTTACTGCGTGATTACTATCATACTGCTTCCTTACTAGATCCCTGTACGCTTACTATCCCGCTGCTTTCTTACAAGCTAAGTGCTTCCTTACTAGCTTCCTGCTCGCTTAGTAGCTCATTGGGTGCTTAGCAGCTTACAGCTTGCATACTAGCTTACTGCTTGCTTACTAGCATACTGCTTCCATACTAGCGCCCTGTTCGCTTTCTGGCTCACTGCTTGCTTACTAGATTACTGCTTTCATAATCGTTTACTGCTTGCTCAATATTTAGACGCCATTATCCCAGCGTGTTGCTTGCTTTCCAGCATAATGCTTGCTTACTAGCTTGCTGCTTTGTTACTAACTTAATGCTTGCTTGCTAGCATACTGCTTTCCTATTAGCTATCTGCATTCTGACGAGCCTACTGCTTGCTTACAATCTTAATGTTTGCTTACTATCTTACTGCTTGCTTACTAGCTAATTGCTTTCTTACTAGCCTGCTGCTTGTTTACTATATTACTTGTTGCTTACTATTCCACTGCTTCCTCTCTAGTAGCCTACTGCTCGCTTATTAGCTTACTGCTTGCTTACTAGCATACTGCTTTGTTCCTAGCTTACTGCTTGCTTACTAGATTACTGCTTGCTTACTAGCATACTGCTAGCTTAATCGCTTATTGCTTGCTTGCTGGCTCACTAGCTCACTGCTAGGTTACTAGCTTACTGCTTGCTTACTGGCTTACTACTTGCTTACTAGCTAACTTTCTCAGCAGCTTACTGCGTGCTTACTAGCATACTGCTTTCTTACCATCTAACTGCTTTCTGACAAGCCTGCTGCTTGCTTTCTAGCATGCTGCTTCCTTACTAGCTTCCTCCTCGCTTACTAGCTAATTGCTCTCATACTAGCATGCTGCTTACGTACTAGTTTACTTGTTGCTCACTAGGTTACTACTTGCTTACTAGTTTACTGCTTACTTACTAGCTTACTGCTGAGCTTCTATCTCACTGCTTGCTTACTAGACTACAGCTTGCTTACTAGAATACAGCTTCCTTACTAGCTTCCACCAGGCTTACTAGCTCACTGCTTGCTTACTAGCTTACTGCGTGCTTACTAACTTCCTACTTGGTTACTAGCTAACTACTTTCTTACCAGCTTACTTCTGGCTTACTGGCTTGCTGGTTGCTTTCTAGCTTACAGCTTGCTTACTATCGAACTGCTTCCCTAATAGCTTCCCGCTCGTTTACTAGCTCACTGCTCGCTTACTAGCTTACTGCTTGCTTACAATAGAACTGCTTCCATACTACCATCCTCCTCGCTTACTAGCTCACTGCTTTCTCACTAGCTTACTGCTTGCTTACTAGTGTTACGAGCCAGGGCCGTGCAGCGCGCGTGGCCTGCGAGTGCGAGAGAGAGTATGGAATATGGTATCAATTTGTTAGTTAGGTGCACGGACGTACTCAATGCGAAATTGGGGAGCCGCTAGGATAGTTGTTAACGAGGACGAACCTGATGCGAAATCAGGGAGCCTCTGGGATGGAGTCACGTACGGACGAACCTGGTGCGAAACCAGGGAGCCGTAGGAGGGTGAAACGTCGTGAACGAACCCGATGCGAAATCGGGGAGTCACTAGGATTGTTGATAACGACGCAGACGAACCCAATGCGAAATCGGGGAGCTGCTAGGAGGTTGGAAGAAACGCAGACGAACTCGATCCGTAATCGAGGAGCTGCTGGGTAGTTGGATAAATCACAGACGAACCTGATGCGAAATCAGGGAGCTGTAGGATGCGGACGAACCTGATGTGTAATCATGGAGCCGCTAGGATGGTAATAGATTGCGTGGACGAACTCGATGCGTAATCGAGGAGCCTCTATGTTGTAAGAGGTTGTATTTGGATTTGGGAATGTATTAATTGAACTCGTAACTATGAATTATTAAATGTAATATAACCCGAGCGGTAAGGTTATATTTTTATGGGAACGTTTAACTAATGATAACCGCTTTATATAATTATGGGTTAAAGAAGTTGGATAACTCTGATTTGATAATAAAAGTAGATATATTCTTAAATCAAGAATTAAATACAATTGTTTCGTGTATCTTGTGTCGCGATCAAAGAATGATTATATTTACCTAAAAAGATGTTGCGCGGTGTTGACGCACTGGCGATGCGAGGGTATGTCAGTTGAAAGTAATGGCTGCAATAGAATTTATGCCGGTTCACGGATTCTATATGGTATAATATTGATACGACAGGGAACTGTAGCCCGATCTCACAAATACAACTGACTAACAAAAATCGTATACGGGTAACGAGAGTCGTGGAGTTGACACTAAGCGTGACGGTACGATTATAATCCCCCGAGTAATGAAATCACGGGGTTTATATACCAAAAAATCTGAGTGGGGCCGCTTCAAAAGTACGTTACAAATCACCGTGTGCACTATTCTCCGAATTGTATTAATTAACGAGCTGCTCTATTCTCCGAATTGTATTAATTAACGGGCTGCTGCATCGCGACGGAAGTGACCCCCATTTCAAAGGTTAGATAAGTAGCAGGGCGATTTCCTAATGCACGCAAGTGGCAAGAAAAATTTGAGGAACGAAACGTTCGACATACGTAACACTAGCATACTACTTTCTTACTAGCTCACTACTTGCTTACTAGCTTACTGCTTGCTTACTAGGTTACTGCCTGCTTACTTGCTTTCTGCTTGCTTGCTAGCTTCCTCCTCGCTTACTAGATTACTGCTTACATACTAGCTTGCTGCATGCTTAGTAGCTTGCTGCTTGCTTACTAGCCCACTACATCCATACTAACTGCCTTCTTACTATCCCGCTGCTTGCTTAGTAGCTTACTGCTTGCCTACTACCTAACTGCTTTCTTACTATAATCATGCCTTCTTCTTAACTTACGTCTATTTTACGTGCCAGCTGCTTGCTTACTAGCTTGCTGCTTGCCCCCTAGCTTACTGCTTGCTTACTAGCTTACTGCTTGCTAACTAGCTTACTACTTGCTTACTAGCATACTGCTTCCTTACTAGCTTCCTCCTCGATTACTAACTAACTGCTTGCACACTAGGTTACAGCTTGCTTACTAGCTAATGGCTTTCTTACTAGCTCACTGCTTGTTTACTTGTTTACTGCCTGCTTACTAGCTTACTACTTCCTTACTGGCTAACTGCTTCCTTACCAGCCTACAGCTTACTTACTAGCTTACTGCTTGCTCACTCGCTTACTGCATGCTTACTGGCCTGCTGCTTGTTTAACAGCTAACTGCTTTCTAACAAGCCGGCTGCTTGATTTCTAGTTTAGTGCTTGCTTACTAGCTTACTACTTGCTTAATAGCTAACTGCTTTCTTAGCAGTATACTGTTTGCTTACCAGATTACTCCTTTGTTACTAGTTCCCTGCTCGCTTAATAGCTCACTGCTAGCTTACTAGCACACGACTTGCTATCTAGGTTACTGCTTGCTTGCTGCCATACTGCTTGCTTTATAACTAACTGCTTTCTGACAAGCCTTCTGCCTGCTTTTAAGCTTAATACTAGCTTATTATTAGCTTGCTGCTTGCTTTCAAGCTTACTGCATGCATACTAGCTTTTTTTTTTTTTTTTTTTTTTTTGTCGTGGGGAAAATCTTCGAAAGACTCCCTCCCACCTCCTTGGGGAGAGGTGGGAGGAGTGTGTGGGATTCCCCGCGCCCGTACAACGACAGGCGCGGGACCTACCCACTAAAAACCCCACGGTGACCCTTCGGCACGCTTTGGGAGGATACCGGGAATCGCTCGAAGCATTCTTCCGGTATCCTCCCCGTGCCCGCGCTTTCGCGCCCATCCCCCGGGGGGGCAAACGGTCCCCCCAGTAGACACACTGCCTCATAGCGGCGGGACGGGGCCACTCCATCCCGCCGCTATCCGTCCCGGGGCCGCGTTTAGTGGCGGCTGCGAGCCCCAACTCGCAACCGCCCGCGACCCCGTTTCCACCCCTCGGCGGCCGGGCGTTCATGGCCGCACCAGACCGCCGAGGGTGCCTCCCCTTGCGTCGGACCGGTAGGGGGAGGCACTCCTACCCCCAACCGGTCCGACCCGGCGCCGCCTGGCGGGAGGAGGCTCCCCTCAGGACCCCCCTCCCAGCCTAGGTCATCCGCCACGCCGAGGCGGCCGCCCGCGACGCCTCGCGACCGGGCGACGACCTCGGGCCACCGCACGAGCGCGAGATTCAGCGCGCCGCTGAAGCTCGCGCACCCTCCCCGCGGCCTCCTTCTGCAACATTACGTTCTCGCAGAAGGAGGCCGCGGCCCTCCACTTCTCCTCGCTGCCGAGCATGGCGCGCACCACGCCCGGCAGCGAGACATCGCGCCCGACGACGCCGACCAGGACACGGCGCTCCCCCTCCCACGCGGGGCATACCTTCAGGGTATGATCCGCCGTGTCCTGCTCAGCGTCGCAGTGGCAGCAACGCGCCGTCGGCTCCTTCCCTATCCGGCACAGGTATCTTCCGAAGCTGCCATGCCCGGAAAATACCTGTGCCAGCCGGTAGGTGAGGCTGCCATGGCCTCTGTCCAGCCACTCCTTCAGGAGTGGCCGAACAGCCCCGACAGTCCGGTGCCCCGCGGTTGGCAGAGCCAGCCGCTCCTGCCACGCGAGCAACACGGACTGCCGGGCCTGGCGCTTCAAATCGCCCCAAGCAGGTTCCTGCCCGCCCGGGACCGCCCCCACCCCCGCGCGACGGTCGACGCGGTGCCGGTACATCACCGCGTGCGACCGCGCGAGCAGGTCCATGGGCGGCATCCCCGCTAGAACCGTCGCCGCCTCATGTGACATGGTCCGATACCCGCGGACGACCCTGCGCGCCATGCGCCTCTGCACCCGACGCAGCATAGTCATGCTGCGCCGGGAGGCAGCCAGGTCGTCCGCCCAGACGGGGGCGCCGTATAGGGCCACCGACTGGACCATTGCCACATAGAGGCGGCGAACTCGGCCCGCCGGGCCCCCCAGGTTGGGCAGGATCCGGCCCAGAGCCGCAACCATCCTTTCCAACCGGGGGACCAGGCAGCGGAAATGCTCCTCGAAACGCCAGTGGCTATCGAGGATCAGCCCTAGATACCTGATCTGGGGCTTCACCTCGATGTCAGCCCCACCCACCCGGATCAGAGGGGGTGGCGGATCCTGCCGAGGTGAATGAAACGCAATCACCTCGGTCTTATGGACCGCCACCGTCATCCCCATCCCCCTGATCCGGTCGACGACGCGTTGCGACCCCTCCTCCGCGCGACGCATGGCCCTCCCCCAGTGCGCCCCGACGGCCAGCACCAGTGTGTCATCCGCATAACACACCGTGCTGACGCCGTCGGGGAGGCCGGCCCGCAACACCGAGTCGTACGCGATGTTCCACAGGAGTGGCCCGAGGACCGACCCCTGCGGAACACCGCAGTACACCTCCCTCCGCATATCACCATCCCGGCCCGGATACTCGATCCACCTGCCGCGGAGATAATCCCCGACGACCGCCCTGAGACAAGGGGGGACTCGATGATATTCGAGTCCCCTCCTTATCTCTTCCCAGGGGAGGGTGTTAAAGGCATTGGCAATATCCAAGGATATTGCCAATGCCACCCCTCCCCGGGAGACGGCCGCCTCCGAGAGGGCCCTCACACGACCTATCGCGTCGATAGTCGATCGGCCCCACCGGAAACCGAACTGGCAGTCGGCCAGACCGGGATCACCCCGCGACAGGTGCTCGACGAGGCGGGCAGCAATCACACGCTCGAAGAGCTTGCCCACCTCGTCGAGGAGACAAATGGGCCGGTATGCGGAGGGAGACTCCGCGGGCCGACCCTCCTTCCGGAGGAGGACCATCCTCGCCACCTTCCAACTGGGGGGGAATCGCTCGTCCCTCAGGCAGCGGTCGAACAACCGCCTGAGGTCGGCCCCAAGGACGCCCTGGGTCAAGACCCAAACCCGGCCGGGCACACCATCCGGACCCGGGGCCGTGTTACGAACCCCGAGCCGTCTGATGGCCGCTGCCAGCTCCTCCTGCGTGACCCCCAGCTCGGCCGTCCACTCCACTGGGACAGCCGCCGCCGCCGGAGGACGCGGTCCCCTCTCCCCAATTGGGAAGAGTGTATTGACCACGTCCTCCAGCAGCCGGGGGTCAAGACCCTCGGTGACGGGGGGCGCCCACGGGCGGAGCTTATTCAGCACCACCTTATATGGGCGCCCCCATGGATCGTCATCAAGGGTCTGGAGGAGCTCCTTCCATGCCTGGGTCTTGGCCCGTTTGATGGCGACCTGCAGAGCAACCCGCGCCACGCGGTATGCTCCATACAGGTCATCAGCTGCCCTCGCTCGCGCCACACCGTCGCCTGTACGCTGACGACGGCGCGCGCGGGTGTACTGGCGTCGGGCGCGGACAGTCGCGACACGCAACTCCGCGATCGCGTCCGACCACCTGTACACCGCCCGGCGAGGAGAAGCCCGCCCGACCCGAGGCATCGCCGCGTCGCAAATACCCGCGACCAATGCTCCGAGCCGGGCGACCTCCTCCTCTCTTACAAGCTACTTGCTTTCTTACTAGGCTGCTGCTTTCTTACTAGCTTTCTGCTTTCTTACTATCTTCCTGCTCGCTTACTAGCTATCTGCATGCTTACCAGCTTACTGCTTGCGTACTAGCTTACTGCATGCTTAATTGCTAACTGCTTCCTTACTAGCTTGCTGCTTGCTGACTTGCTTGATACTTGCTTACAAGCTTGTTGCTTGCTTACTGGCCTACTGGTTGCTTCCTAGGTTATGACTTGCTAAATAGCTTACTGGTTTTTTACTAACTTACTGCATGCATAATTGCTAACTGCTACCTTACTAGCTTAATTCTTGCTTACTACCTAACTGCATTCTTACTACATTCCTGCTTTCTTCCTTGTTAGGTGGAGGAGGTTTGGAAATGCCTCGCCTAACGGTGGTCCGGATCTCGAGGGAAGGAACAGACGGAAAATAAGCAGTACAATTATAATTTTTATTTACGCTTATCCAAATGCACGGATAAGCCTTTTATTTTGTTTCTTTTCTTATAGCTTGTACAGGTTTTTGGTAATAACCGGCCGACGTCTGCCAGACGATGTTGTTGTGCGGCCCGCGTTGTTACCCTGAAACAGAAAGAGACACGACTAGGCGTTTAATACCTATCGACGTGAGTCACGTCGCTTGTCTTTCTCTTTGCCGTACGCTCCTGGTGTGTGCTTGTCGCACCTAGGAGCGGGAATCTCTGCCGCCACGATACGCAGCTAAGCTAGTGGACTGTACGTGTGTGTGAGCGTTCCCTTTAAACCGGGAATCGCTCGCTTTCTTCCAATTATGGAAATTCGTCTCGGTTTTTTCTGTTAGACTGCAACACTTGATTGTCGCAGGAGAGGGTGCCTAGAGGGAGGTTGTAAGGCTCCAACCGTCACCCGGTCCTCGGCCCCTTACCGTCTTCGTATGCGTGTGTACGGAACACGATGTGGTGCAGTCTTTCAATGGCGTATAGGACGTCTTACTATTGAGACTGGCACCCCGACGCCTTGTGAGTCGCGTTCTACGCGCAGTGACCGTACAAGACTGGCGATCAAAGAACAACGCTCTGGCATTCGCCGGAAGCTGGGCTTAGAGTAACTCGTCCCTCGCTCCGACTAGAAGGCGGCAAGTCCACCCAGGGTATACGTGCCAATGAGGCCCCTTTAGGTGGGTGTAAGGCCGTTCGATTAAATCAAGGGAGGATCGAGTCTTAACCTCGATACCTCTCACACGACCGCTGTTTGCAGCAATACGCGGAAAATTCGGGAACTCGATGATACCAAAGAGTTTCCCGCAGTCTTTTAACCGGGTCGTACTCACGACCGAATCGATTAACTGGTTTGATTCGACAACCGGAATTACACGTAGTTTACTGGGGGCAGTTTGCTTACGCAAGCTAATCCCGTAAAGCTGCGGTTATTCGTCGGTTGCCCGCGTTGTGAAAGTTCGAATAACTCGAACTTTCAACGTTGCGTGGGAATCAGCCGCTTGAACCTGAGAATTTTCTTTATAGTTTTCTTAATTTCTCCGAATGTTCGAATAACTCGAAGGAATTCGGATATTGCGAGGGCCTTTTCATTTTCTACGAATGCTCGAATAACTCGAAGCAATTCGGAATTCTTTTAATTATGCGAAGCGTGATCGGTTATCGATCCGCGCTTGGCAGACTCTCGTTTTCAAGTGACGGACGAGCACGAGCTGCCGAAAAGTACGCGTGAGAGAGGAGGAATCCTCCGACGCGCGGCGCTGTCGCCGTGGCTCTCGTCCGTCTTTATCTAATATGTAATTGTCGCACCTTCTCTATGGTCGAGCGTTTAACCGAAAAGTTCGAAATCGAACGTTACTGTAATGCTCGCGTGACTTACAGAAAAACTCAAGGAGCGAGAGTTTTTCAGCTGCCTTCTGTTTCGAATCGCGGACGCGTCGACCTAGAATACTCTGGTCTGTCGCGTATATTGAAAATAAAGCGGATTAACGGCTAATTACGGGTTTAAATAAATCGAATTAACCAGATCTTTAAACATTCCTAATTTGCGGCATTCTTACTAACCAGCTGCATGCTTACTAGCTTACTGCTTCCTTACTACCCTGCTCCTTGATTGCTATCTAACTGCGTTCTTACCAGCCTGCTCCTTGATTTCTAGCTTATTGCCTGCTTAATAGTTTGCTGCTTGCTTTCTAACATACTGCTTGTTGACTGGCATACCGCTTTCTTACTAGCTAACTGCTTTCTTACCAGCTTACTGCTCGCTTCCTATCATACAGCTTCCGTACTAGCTTCCTGTTCGCTTACTAGCTTACTTCATCCTTACTAGCTTACTGCTAGCTGACTTGCTTACTGCTTGCTTACTGGAATACTGCTTTCTTACTAGCCAGCTTCTTACTTACTATCTTACTGCTTTCTTAACAGCTTACTGCCTGCTTACAAGCTTACAGCTTGCTTACTACCTTACTGGTTGCCTACTAGCTTCCTGCTCGCCTGCTGGCGCACTGCTTGCTTACTACCTTACTACTTCCTTACTAGGTCCATGCTCGCTTACTAGCTTACTACTTGCTTACAAGCTTGTTGCTTGCTTCCTAGCGAACTGCTTCCTTACTAGCATTCTGCTTGCTTACTAGCTTACTGTTTGCATATTAGCTTACTGCTTGCTTACTGGATTACTGCTTGCTTACAAGCATACTACTTTCTTACTAGCTTACTGCTAGCTTACTAGCTCACTGATTGCTTACTACCTTACTGCTTTCTTTGTAGCTGCCTGCTTTCATACAGGCCTGCTGCTTGCTTACTAGCCTACTGCTTGCTTACTAGATTACTACTTGCTTACTGGCTTACTGCTTGCTTACTAGCTTACTGCTTGCTTACTAGCTTACGGCTTGCTTACTAGCTTACTGCTTGCTATCCTTGCTTACTGCTTGCTTACTAGCTTAGTGCTTGCTTACTAGCTTCTTGCTAGCTTTCCAGCTTACAGCTTGCTTACTACGATACTGCTTTCTTACTAGCTTCCCCCTTGCTTACTAACTCACTGCATGCTTACTAACTTACTGCATGCTTACTAACTTACTGGTGGCTTACCAGCTTGCTGCTTACTTACTAGCATACTGCTTCCTTACTAGGTGCCTGCTCGCATACTAGCTCACAGCTTGGTTACTAACTTACTGCATGCTTACAAGCTTACAGCTTGATTACTGGCTTATTGCGGGCTTACTTGCTTACTGCTAGCTTTCACTCTTACTGCATGCTCACTAGCCTGCTGCTTGCATTATAGCTAACTGCTTTGCTACTATTTTACTCCTTTGTTACTTACTTACAGCTTTCTTACCAGCTCACTGCTTGCTTACTAGCTTACCGGTTGCTTACTAGCTTACAGCTTGATTACTAGCTTCCTGCTCGCTTACTAGTACACTGCTTGCTTACTAACTTACTGCTTGCTCACTAGCTTACCAGTTCCTTACTAGCAAACTGCTTTCTTACCAGCTTACTGCTTGCTAAGTAGCTTACTGCTTACTTACTAGCCTACTCCTTGCTTACTGGTTCCCTACTCGCTTACTGCTTGCTCACAAGCTTGCTGCTTGCTGACTTGCTTGCTGCACGGTATCTAGCCTACTGCTTGCTTACTACCTTACTGCTGCCTTACTAGCTTCCAGCTCGCTTACTATCTCACTGCATGCTTACTGGCGTACTGCTTGCTTACAAACTTACTACTTTCATAATAGCTTACTGCTTTCTCACCAGCATACTGCTTGCTTACTAGCTTACTGCTTGCTTACAAGCTTACTGGTTGCTTACTAGCTAACTTCTTTCATACTAGTCAATTGCTTTCTTACTAGCTATCTTCTTTCTTACTAGCGTCCAGCCCACTTACTAGCTCACTGCTTGCTTACTATATACTACTTGCTTACTAGCTTACTACCTGCTTACTAGCTACCTGCTATCTTACCAGCTTACTGCTTGCTTACAAGCTTGCTGCTTGCTTACTGGCATACTGCTTTCTTACTAGATACTTGCTTTCTTACTAGCCTCCTGATTGCTCACTTTCGTACCTGTTGCTTATTACCTTACTGCTTGCTTTGTAGTATACTGCCTCCATACCAGCTTACTGCTTGCTTACTAGCTTGTGACCGTTCCCCCATGGACGGTCCAATTCGAGGGGGACGCGGAGGAAGGTGGCGGCGCCGTCTCAGTCGGCGGTCGAGGTTTCGCTGCGGTGAGTGACGTAGGCCGGGTTGCTGTTTCAGGCTTATTTATTTCTACATTAATCTACTTACAAAACTTAGTCTATGTACACTTATGGCTACGGAGGACGGCGCGGTGAGCGGTCGGTCGCTCGACGAGAGCAGCGAGCGGTCGCTCGGCGAGGGCGGCGCAATGTGCGTTCTGGCGCTCAGCGGAGGGGAGAGGGCATACAGTACCCTACCTACGCTGCTACGAGGCCGCGATGTCGGTAGGGCCAGAGTAGGAAAGAAGGAAGAGGTTCGACCCAGTATCCGGGGTTATTGGAGGTTTGGTGGGTGTCGGGATGTGGCCGAGGTGTCGGTACAGGACGGTAATGCAATACCCTACCTATGTTGCTACGAGGCCGCGATGTCGGTAGGGCCAGGGTAGGACATAGGGAAGAGGTTCGACCCAGTATCCAGGGTTATTGGATGTGCGGTGTCGGTCGGAGGCCACAGTGGGTGCGGAGTCAGGCAATATCCTACCTACGCTGTTACGAGGCCGCGATGTCGGTAGGACCAGGGTAGGAAAGAAGGAGCGGGTCGGCCCAGTATCCAGGGTTACGGGAGGTTCGGCGGATTGGTCGCGAGAGTGCCCGTCGCACTCTCGTGTTTGCAAAAAGTCGGAGCTCGTGTAGACCCGTATGGATCGTACATAATCTCCCGTCACTTCAACAGGCTTTGACGAGCAAGACACGACTTCGCCGAAACCGGCCGGTGGCCCGGTGTTAATACTCGCGCGGCGCGTAATTAGCGGCGAGAAGCCGCGGACGCCTAGCGGCCGCGCGGGAAACCACCGATCGCCGGGCTTGGCCGCGACGGTGCTCGGTTCGCTGTCCCGCGTCGGACATGCGCGTTACAAGCTCACAGCTAGGTTACAAACTTACTGCCGGCTTAAGAGCTTACCGCATGCTTACTAGCCTGCTGCTTGCTTTCTAGCGTACTGCTCTCGTACTAGCCGAATCCCTTCTTACTAGCTTGTTGTTTGCTTTCTCGCATACTGCTTGCTGACTAGTTTACTTACTAACCTATTGCTATCCTACTAGCTAACGGCTTTCTTAATACCCTGCAGCTAGCATACTCGCTTACTGCTTGCTTACTAGCCTGCAGCTTGCTTTCTAGATTACAGCTTCCATACTAGCATGCTGCTTGCTTTCTAGCATACTGCTTGCTTACTGGCATAATGCTTCCTTACTAGCTCCCTGATCGCTTACTAGCTCAATGCTGGCTTTCTAGCTTACTGATTGCTTGCTAGCATACTGCTTGCTTACTAACTCCGTCCTGCCTTACTAGCTCACTGTTTGCTTGCAAGCCTCCTGCATGCTTACTAGCTTACTAATTGCTTACTAACAAACTACATTCTTACCAGCATACTGCTTGGATACTTTGGATTACTGCTTCCTTAATTGCTACCAGCTTTCTTACTAGCTTGCTGCGTGCTTTCTTGCTTAATGCTTGCTTACTAGCATACTGCTGGCTTACTAACTAACTGCTTGCTTACTAGCTTACTGCTTGCACACTAGCTTACTCCTTGTTTACTAGTTTCCTACTCGCTTACAGCTTGCTCACTAGATTGCAGCTTGCTGAATAGCTTGCTGCTTGGTTTCTAGCCTACTCCTTGTTACAAGCATACTGCGTTCTTACTAGCTATCTGCATTCTGACTAGCCTGCTGCTTGCATACTAGCATACTGGTTGCGTACTAGCGTACTGCTGGCTATCAAGCTTACTGCTAGCTTAATAGGTGACTGCTTTTTTACTAGCTATCTGCTTTCTTACTGGCTTACTGCTTGCTTATTAGCTTACTGGTTTGTTACTAACTTACTGCTTTGTTACTAGCTTACTGCTTCCTTACTAACTAACTGCTTTTTTACTAGCCGGCTGCTTGCTTACTAGCATACTGCTTTACTACTAACTTACTGCTTGCATACTAGCATACTGCTTCCTTACTAACTTACTGCTTGCTTAATAGCTTACTGGTTTGTTACTAACTTACTGCTTTGTTACTAGCTTACTGCTTCCTTACAAACTAACTGCTGCCTTACTAGCCTGCTGCTTGCTTACTAACTAACTGCTTCCTTACTAGCCTGCTGCTTGCTTACAAGGATCCTGCTTCCTTACTAACTTCCAACTCGCTTACTGGCTCACTGCTTGCTTACTATCTTACCACTTGCATGCTAGCTTACTACCACCTTACTAGCTACCTGCTATCTTACCAGCTTACTGCTTGAATAATTGCTAACTGCTTCCTTACTAGCTTACTGCTAGCTTACTAGCTTACTGCTTGCTTACAAGCTTACTGCATGCTTACTATCATACTGCTAGCTTACTCTCTTACTGCTTGCTTACTAGCCTGCAGCTTGCTTTCTAGCTTACTGCTTGCCTCACAGCATACAGCTTGGTATCTAGCTTACTGCTTGCTTACTAACACACAGCTTTCGTAATAGCTAACTGCTATCTGACTAGCCTGCTGCTGCCTTAGAAGCTTACTGCTTACGTATTAGCGTAGTGCTTGCTTAGAAGCTTACTGCTTGCTTACTAGTCTAATGCTTTCTTCCTAACTTACTGCTTTCTTACTAGCCAGCTGCTTGCATGCTAGCTTACTGCTTGCTTACTAGCTTACTGCTAGCTTACTCGCATTCTGCTTGCTTACTAGCATACTGCTTCCTTACTAGCTTCTTCCTCGCTTACTAGCTTACCGCTTGCTTACTATCGTGCTGCTTGCTTACTACTTACCTCCTTGCTTACCAGCTTACTGCTTGCTTAGAAGCATACTGCTTGCTTACTATCTCACTGCATGCTTACTAGCGTACTTGTTTAAATATCGCATGAGTCCCAGACGCAGAAACTCGGCCGCAATGCCCGTATCTATATTGAATTCGCGTAATTCTAGATGGTTGTGCTGACATAAAAATTTTCCATCGTTCAGATTAGTATACCGCGGCTATTTACGTGTTTTTTCAAGCTAGCTTCACTGAAATTCTCGAGTTTTGGAACAAATTCTAGGAATTGTGTTGTTAGCGCTGAGAAAGAGAGAGAAAAGAGATCTATCGGAGAAGGATCGATAGACGAAACGCGGCAGCGCCGCGCCGTCGCCACGCGGCGGGTAGCAGCCCGGGCCCAGCAACGCGAAGCGTAGCTACCCAGTTCTGCGCTTGCGCGTCGAAGCCGGCCGCAGCCGTCGCTGCTTGCAGATCGTCACGGTTCATTCTGGAGCCGTCGGCGATCGAGAGTGGACCCTGTGACGGTCGTGTTCCCATTTACCTACGAGCTCCGAGGAGGATGACTCGATCTCGCTCCTCGTAATAGAATCAGTTTGCGGACTAACAATTTATTGGAAAATCTCGCCATAGCGCCTGGAGATTTTGCCCAGAAGAAGGACAATCTGCCTGACGTTGCAGCGATCGCATGGCACGCCGAGTGTGAAGCGATCGTAGACGCAGGATTGTGATTGAACGTTGCTGGTCGTCGATGCGACTGCGACGTTGGAGATTCGGTGTGGATCGCATTGAGTCTTCTTCCAATTATCCGGTTAGAGCTACTGAAAGGCTGATACCGACATACTGATATCACCCAGTGGTAGTTCACCGTTCGTAGAGGTCATACGAAACCCACTGGAACCACCCGTCCTGTGTACCACTGAGAGTACACCGACCGGTGGGGTGGAAAGTTTCAACGACCAGATTAGAGCTATACGGCGTAGGAGCAACCGGAAGATAGATATTCAGGAAGGATATCACTTCGTGGTGCTCTCCGTGCATCGGGCGTCGGAAAACCCGCTCCAATATACCGTTGTGAGGGGACAATATGTAGAGCCTAAGCGTACGGTGGAGCAAAGGGTTCGAAGAGCCTTCCTTCCATCGCTACACCACTACCAGCTGTGAGTCGACCACACTGGGCTGTGAACGTAGGGTGGTTGGAATTGCAAGGGCTTGTGTCCTGAACCGGTGAGCCACAGGCCAGTTCCTCGGAACATAGGAGCCTCCGTCGAGGTAGCCACGGCTGGCTGCCGGGCGTTCCTTTGATGAAGAAATCGCCGGCTTGGCAACCACGTGAGCATACCGCAGGTTGCTCCTGAGGAGCAGCCGTCAAGGAAGCCGAACCAGGACAAGATGTCCTCTTGCGTGGGTGGTGCAGAAACGACACCCGCACGGGGAGCGTGCTCGCTGGATATAGCCTCTGGGAGCCTTACAACCTCCATTTGGTTTTCTGTCCGTGGCATTGCGAAGAGAACCCGGTAGGACGGAGAAAAGCACGTCTACACGGTCGTGCGCGTCGGTGAGATCGTAGGAAACGAATCTCATCGACCAGAAAGGGAAGAATATACAGTCCACTAGCTAGAGCGCTAGATGGCCAGCCAGCTCTCCCCTCCAAGCACACCAGACTGTCGCTGGAGCGCGAGAAACAGCTGACGAGCGCTCGATTGTTGACTTGTCCGCAAAAGTATTTATTAGGCGGATTCTTTTGGTGCAGAAAGCTTCCGCAGTAGAACAAATTGGAGACAAAAAGAATAGGAGACGCCTGGCCAAAGCAGAGCCACCGTACAAGATTTTTGTTTTCTGTTTTTCGTTTATTTTTACATTACTTAAATTACTCGCTTACTGGCTCACTGCATGCTTACTAGCTCCCTGCTTGCTTACTGGAATACTGCTTCCTTAATAGCTTCCTGCTCGCTTACTAGCTTGCTTCTTGCTTACTAGCTTACTGCTAGCCTTCTCGCTTCCTGCTTGCTTGCTAGCTTGCAGCTTGCTTTCGTTCTTGCTGCTGGTACACTGGTATACTGCCTCCTTAGTAGCTCCCTGCTTGCTTATCAGCTTACTGCTTGCTTTCTAGCTTACTGCTTGTTTACTATCATACTACTTCCTTACTAGCTAACTGCTTTCTTACCTGCTTACTGCTTGCGTACTAGATTACTGCTTGCTTACATGCTAAATGCTTTCTTACCAGCTTACTACTTGCTAACTAGCTAAGTGCTTTCTTACCAGCTTGCTCCGTGCTCTCTAGCCTACTGCTTGCATCATTGCTTGCTGCTTGCTTTGTAGCTTACACTTTGATTACTAGCTATCTTCTCGCTTTCTAGCTCACTGGATGCTTACTAGCGTACTGTATGCATCCTAGCATACAGCTTGCCTACTGGCTTACTTCTTGTTAACTAGCTTACCACTTGCTTACTAGCGTACTGCAGTCCTACTAGCTAACTGCTTTCTGAATAGCCTGCTACTTGCTAACTAGCTTACTTGTTGCTTGCAGGCGTACTGCTTGCTTACTAGCATACTGCTTCCTTACTAGATTCCTCCTCGCTTAGTAGCTCACTGTTGGCATACTAGCATACTTCTTGCTTACTAGCCTGCTGCTTGCATACTATCTTACAGCTTGCTTACTGGCTAAGTGCTTTCTTACTAGCCTGCTCCATGCTCTCTAGCTTACTGCATGCATAATAGCTTTTTTTTTTTTCGTCATGGGGAAAATCTTCGAAAGACTCCCATCCACCTTTTTGAGGAGTGGCGGGAGGGGTGTGTGGGTTTCCCTGCGCCGGTAGAATGACGGGCGCGGGACCTACCCACTAAAAACCCCACGGTGACACTTCCGCACGATTTGGGAGGATACCGGGAATAGCTCGAAGCATTCTTCCGGTATCCTCCCCGTGCCCGCGCTTTGCGCCCATCCCCGGGGTGGGACAAATGGTCTCCGCGGTAGACACTCTGTCTCATAGCGGCAGGACGGGGCCACACCAGCTCGCAGCCATCCGTCCCGGGGCCGCGTTTAGTGGTGCTGCGGGATCCAAGTCGCAACCGCCTGCGACCCCGTTTCTACCACTCGGCGGCCGGGAGCTCATGGCCGCTCCAGGCCATCGAGGGTGCCTCCCCGTGGGCCGGACACACCCGGTCCGCCCCTTCGCCGCATGGCGGGAGGAGGCTCCCCTCAGGGCCCCCCCCCCAGACAGGGTCATCCGCCGCGCAAAGGCGGCCGCCCGCGACGCCATCGCGCCACCATACGAGCGCGAGCCTCAGCGCGCCGCTGAAGCTCGCGCACCCTTCCCGCGGCCTCCTTCAGCAGCATTACGGTCTCGCAGAAGGAGGCCACGGCCCTCCACTACCTCTCGCTGCCGAGCAAGACGCGCACCACACCCGGCAGCGAGACATCCTGCCCTATGACGCCGACCAGGACACGGCGCTCCGCCTCCCACGCTGGGCATACCTGGAGGGTATGATCAGCCGTGTCCTGCTCGGCGTCACAATGGCAGCAACGCGCCGTCGGCTCCTTCCCTATCCGGCACAGGTATCTTCCGAAGCTGCCATGCCCGGAAAATACCTGTGCCAGCCGGTAAGTGAGGCTTCCATGGCCTATGTCCGGCCGCTCACTCAGGAGTGGCCGAACAGCCCCGACTGTCCGGTTCCCCGCGGTTGGCAGAGCCAACCTCTCCTGCCACGCGATCATCACGAACTGGCGTACCTGGCGCTTCCAATCGCCCCAAGCAGGTTCCTGCGCTCCCGGGACTGCTCCCACCCCCGCGCGACGGTCGACGCAGTGACGATACAGCACCGCGTGCGACCGCGCGAGGAGGTCCATGGGCGGCATCCCCGCTAGAACCGTCGCCGCCTCATGTGACATGGTCCGATACCCGCGGACGACCCTGAGCGCCATGCGCCTCTGCACCCGACGCAGCATAGTCATGCTGCGCCGGGAGGCAGCCAGGTCGTCCGCCCAGACGGGGGCCCCGTATAGGGCCACCGACTGGACCATTGCCACATAGAGGCGACGAACTCGGCCCGCCGGGCCCCCCAGGTTGGGCAGTATCCGGCCCAGAGCCGCAACCATCCTTTCCAACCGGGGAACCAGGCAGCGGAAATGCTTCTCGAAACGCCAGTTGCTATCGAGGATCAGCCCTAGATACCTGATCTGGGGCTTCACCTCGATGTCAGCCCCACCCACCCGAATCAGAGGGGGTGGCGGATCCTGCCGAGGTGAATGAAACGCAATCACCTCGGTCTTATGGACCGCCACCGTCATCCCCATCCCCCTGATCCGGTCGACGACGCGTTGCGACCCCTCCTCCGCGCGACGCATGGCCCTCCCCCAGTGCGCCCCGACGGCCAGCACCAGTGTGTCATCCGCATAACACACCGTGCTGACGCCGTCGGGGAGGCCGGCCCGCAACACCGAGTCGTACGCGATGTTCCACAGGAGTGGCCCGAGGACCGACCCCTGCGGAACACCGCAGTACACCTCCCTCCGCATATCACCATCCCGGCCCGGATACTCGATCCACCTGCCGCGGAGATAATCCCCGACGACCGCCCTGAGACAAGGGGGGACTCGATGATATTCGAGCCCCCTCCTTATCTCTTCCCAGGGGAGGGTGTTAAAGGCATTGGCAATATCCAAGGATATTGCCAATGCCACCCCTCCCCGGGAGACGGCCGCCTCCGAGAGGGCCCTCACACGACCTATCGCGTCGATAGTCGATCGGCCCCCCCGGAAACCGAACTGGCAGTCGGCCAGACCGGGATCACCCCGCGACAGGTGCTCGACGAGGCGGGCAGCAATCACACGCCCGAAGAGCTTGCCCACCTCGTCGAGGAGACAAATGGGCCGGTATGCGGAGGGAGACTCCGCGGGCCGACCCTCCTTCCGGAGGAGGACCATCCTCGCCACCTTCCAACTGGGGGGGGAATCGCCCGTCCCTCAGGCAGCGGTCGAACAACCGCCTGAGGTCGGCCCCAAGGACGCCCTGGGTCAAGACCCAAACCCGGCCGGGCACACCATCCGGACCCGGGGCCGTGTTACGAACCCCGAGCCGTCTGATGGCCGCTGCCAGCTCCTCCTGCGTGACCCCCAGCTCGGCCGTCCACTCCACTGGGACAGCCGCCGCCGCCGGAGGACGCGGTCCCCTCTCCCCAATTGGGAAGAGTGTATTGACCACGTCCTCCAGCAGCCGGGGGTCAAGACCCTCGGTGACGGGGGGCGCCCACGGGCGAAGCTTATTCAGCACCACCTTATATGGGCGCCCCCATGGATCGTCATCAAGGGTCTGGAGGAGCTCCTTCCATGCCTGGGTCTTGGCCCGTTTGATGGCGACCTGCAGAGCAACCCGCGCCACGCGGTATGCTCCATACAGGTCATCAGCTGCCCTCGCTCGCGCCACGCCGTCGCCAGCACGTTGACGACGGCGCGCGCGGGTGTACTGGCGTCGGGCGCGGACAGTCGCGACTCGCAACTCCGCGATCGCGTCCGACCACCAGTACACCGCCCGGCCCGAGGCATCGCCGCGTCGCAAATACCCGCGACCAATGCCCCGAGCCGGGCGACCTCCTCCTCTATGCTCGGCAACTCGGCCGCTCCCTGCGGCCAAGTTGCAGCGAGGGCAGCTGCCATCAGGGCGTCCTTGTCCAGGCGCCGAAGCGCCCAGCGGCGTGGTGGGGTGCCACGCAGGCGGCCGTGTCGGGATGCACTCGCGGCGGCAGAGACCTCCATCCGGATGTACCGGTGATCGGAGAGTGTCTCTGCCCCCGCGACCACGTGCCAACCCGACACCATGCGCACGGCGTTGGGGGTCGCGAATCCAACATCCACGATGGACCCCCCATATCGCCGCACGCATGTGTGCTCCGACCCCCGGTTCAATACCCGGAGGTCGAGCCCCGCCGCCCAATTGCCCAGGATCCCGCCGCGAACGGAGGTCCTGGGGGATCCCCAAGCCACCGACTTGGCATTAAAATCCCCCAAGACCAGCACCGGCCGGGCCGCGTAGCGCTGCACGCATGCCGCGACCTCGGCCAAGTACAGCTCGAACGCAGCGTGACCGCTACGGGGCGAAATGTAGCACCCCACCACAGCGACTCCCCCCCAGTCCACGGCGACGAATCCCCGACCGCGCTCCAACAAGGAGAACGGTGGGGACCCGTCGCCCCCTCCCCATACCGTCGCCACCAAGCCGTCCGCGTCGCCCACCCAATGAGGGTGATCAGGGACGCGGTACGGCTCGGCGGCGACCGCCAGGCCAACCCCCCACTCCGCGAGGACTTGGGACATCAAGTCCTGTGCCGCGCGGCAGTGGTTGAGGTTGGCCTGGAGGAGGAGGCGGGGCGGCATTAATTAATGGCCGCGCCAGCCTCCTCCCGGCCGTCCGTCCCCGTAGCACCGTCCACCTCCATGGAGGACGATGCCACCGCCCTCGGCACCGGAGCCGGTGCAGCCCGCCTCTTCCTCTCCTTCCGGGAGGGGGGGGGAGCACTTCTTGCTCCCCACCCTGTGATCGGCTGGCCTCCCCATGTCCGCACACAGCGGGCAGTGGGGGGCCGCCGAGCACTGGCTCGCACGGTGCTCTTTGGCACCGCAGCGGTAACACTGACCGCTGCGGTCCACCGGCGAGGTGCACCACTGCCTCACGTGCCCCAATTCGAGGCAGCGGTGACACTGGAGCGGGCGCGGCGCGAGGATTTCCACTCGCGCCGAAACCCACCCCACCAACACCCTCCCGGATTCCGCCACCTTACGGGCGGCGGAGAGGGGGCACCGGGCCCACACCGACCCGAGGCCGGAGGGCAACCTGCGGATCTCTCCGATGCGCAGGTCCTCCACAGGACAGTCCCCCGCCCTCGCAAGGGCACGGGACACATCCTGTGCGCTGACCGAGTCGTCCAGCCCACAAACGCGCATCTCCGTGCGCTTCGTGGGCCGGGCGACCCGGACACCTCGCTCGCCCAGCTGCTCCCGGAGCCTCTGGGCGAGACGATCCGCCTTCGCGCCGCCTTCTGCACCGGGGATCTGCAGCAAGAGACCCCCGGTCACGGCCCTCTTCGCCCTCACGGAGGCGATGCCCAGCTCTTCCAGGGAGATATTCTCCCTGGTGAGCCGCATCGCCTCCGCGAGGGTCAGGTCGCCCCCCTGCGCAACGGTCAGCGTCACCGCTGCCGTTTTTGGGGGACGACCTGGTCGTGCCTTCCCGACCTTCGCGGCCTTTACCTTGGCCGCCGGCGGCGGAGGCGGAGGCTGCGGTTGCGAGGCCTTCCTCGCCGCCCGCTTCGCCTTCCGCCCCACCACCTCACTCCACGCCACCCCCCCTTGGGTGGGTGCTGTGGAGGTCGCGACCACCGCGACCACGGGTACACCACCCGCCTTGGGGGTCGCGACCCGGGGCCCTGGTGCCGCAACGCTGGGCGGAGCCTTCACTCCGCCCTTCTTTGCCTTCCCCGACTGTACCGGAACAGGTCGGGGAGGCACCGCCTTCCTGCTAACCGCTCTTCCGGCGAGGAGCTCCTCCCGGAAGGCGGCCAGCTTGCCATCAATCATGTCCCCAACCCTCCTCAGAAGATCGTCTTCTGAGGAGGACGGGGACATGATTGATGGCAAGCTGGCCGCCTTCCGGGACCACTGCCGCCGCACTCCGCTTATTTACCTCCGCCGAGGGACGCGGCGGTGGAGGAGGAGGGAGGATGGGAGGGAGGGCCGCGCTGTTCCACAGCGCCTCTGCCCTCCTCCTCCCCTGTCGCTCCTCCTCCAACAGGAGCTGCAGACGGGCGTTCCGCCCTCTGAGCTCCCGCGCCGCCTCCCTCATTTCCTCCGCCGCGGCCTTCAGGGCCTCCGCGCCACCGCTTTTCTGCCCCTTAAAGGCGCAGGCAGCGGCGACTTTCTCCACCCGCCTCAGGGACGAGGAGATCCTCTCCGATATCTCCTCGGTCACCTCGTCCCTGAGGCAACTCAGCCTCACCGACGGGCTCATCGCCCCGCCCACCTCGACGACGGCCTGCCCCGTCCTCTTCCTCTTAGAGCCTATGTGGCTCGTGCTGGAGGAGAAGGACGAGACCGACGCCGTCTCGTCGTCCTCCTCCACCCTCCACGAAGCCGGGCCTGGCGCTGAGTGGGGCGCGAGCGCCGCCACCCTAACCCCAACCCCGTCTCCGTCCTCCCCAACCGACAAAACCCGCCCCATCCCCATTTTATTTTCTGTGTCCATAAAAATCCCACGAGATGGTCGGAAATAAAGGTCCTCCCGGGCAGAGCCGCCTTACCCGGGTAAGCCTAATACTCCGGGGGTTCGGCAGGTTCCCCGGAGGTGGTCGCTTGGGATTGGGCCTTCTCCCCCAACCATGCATCCCATCGCCGCGCACCATAGCTTAGGATTGGAGGGCGATTTTATAGAGTCGCCATACTCGTGGCCCAGGCGGTTAAGCCAAGACCCCCGTTCCTCCTGCCGTCACGTACCATTCACAAAACCAATAGGGAATTGTGAATGGGTCGTTGCGACGACCAACAGGAGGCTTACGGTGTGTGTATGACTCGGGTACCCCGGGTTCGTTAAGCCCGTACTGCAGCTGAAAGGCTGGCAGCCCCTGAGGGACCTGGTTGCTTACTTGCTCACTGTCTGCTTTGTAGCTTACTACTTGCTTACTAGCTATCAGCTTTCTTACAAGCATACTGCTAGCTTACTCCCTTACTTCTTGCTTTCTAGCCCGCTGTTTGCTTTCTAGCATACTGCTTCCTTACTAGCTTCCTGCTTGCTTACTAGCTCACTGCTCGCTTACAAGCTTACTGCTTGCTTACTAGCTTACTGCTTTCTTGCTAACAAACTACCCTCTTCCTAGCCGAATGGTTCCTTACTAACTTTCCGGTTGCTTACTAGTTTACTCCATGCTTACTAGCATCCCGCTTTGTTACTAGCTTACTGATTGCATTCTAGCTAACACCTTTCTTACCAGATTACTGCTTCCTTACGAGCTTCCTGCTAGCTGGAAATCTCATTGCTTGGTATGTAGGTTACTGCTTGATTACTAGCATACAGCTAGCTTACACGCCTACTGCTCGCTTACCAGCCTGCCACTTGCTTTCTAGCTTACTGCTGTGTTACTAGCCGAATGCTTCCTTACGATCATACTGCCTGCTTACTAGCTTACTGCTTGCTTACTAGCCTACAGCTTTCTTACTAGCTTCCTGCTCGCTTACTAGCTCACTGCTAGGTTACTAGCACACTGCTTGCTTACTAGCCTACTGCTTGCTTACTAGCTTCCAGCTTGCTTGCTATCTTACAGCTAGCTCACACGCTTACTGCATGCTTACTACCTTGCTGCTTGCATTCTGTGTTACTGCTCCCGTAACAGCTTGCAGCTTGCTTTCTAGCTTTCTGCTTCCTTAATAGCTTCCTGCTCGCTTACTAGCTCACTGCTAGCTTACTAGCTTTCTGGACGTATACTATCACACTGCTAGGTTACTAGCTCACTACTTGCTTACTAGCTTACTACTTGTCCACAAGCTAACAGCTTTCTTACCAGCTCATTGCATGCTAACTAGCTTCCTCCTCGCTTACCAGCTCAATGCAACCTTACTCGCTTACTGCTCGCTTACTGGACCGCTGCTTACGTTCTAGCTTACTGCTTCCTTAATAGCTTCCTGCTTACTGACTAGCTCCCTGCTAGCTTACTAGATTATTGCTTGCTTACTAGTTTACTCCATCCATACCAGCTTACTGTTTGCTCACTAGTTTACTTGTTGCTTACTAGCTTACTGCTTGCTTTCTAGATCACTGCTTGCTGTCTAGATTACTGCTGGCCTGCTAGCTTACTGGTTGCTTGCTAGCTTACTGCTAGCTTGCTTGCTTACTGCTTGCTTACTAGCCCCCTGCTTGCTTTCTAACTTACTGTTTCCATACTAGCTTCTTGCTTGCTTACTAGCTCACTGCTTGATTTCTAGATTACAGCTAGCATACTAGCTTACTGCTCGCTTACTCGTTCACTGCTAGCTCTCTACCTTACTGCTGGCTTACAAGAATACTGCTTCCTTACCTGCTTCCTGCTCACTTACTAGCCTACTGCTTGATTACTGGCTTACTTGATTCTTACCAGCTCCCAGCGTGCTTGCTAGCTTGCTGTTTGCTTTCGAGCGTACTGCTGGCTTACTAGCATACTGTATCCTTACCAGCTTCCTGCTTGCTTACTAGCTCGCTGCTTGCTTACTAGATTACTGCTTGTTTACAAGCTCACTGCTCGCTTACTCGTTCACTGCTAGTTCTCTACCTTACTGCAGGCTTACAAGAATACTGCTTCCTTACCTGCTTCCTGCTCACTTACTAGCCTACTGCTTGATTACTGGCTTACTTGATTCTTACCAGCTCCCTGCGTGCTTGCTAGCTTGCTGCTTGCTTTCGAGCGTACTGCTGGCTTACTAGCTTACTGTATCCTTACCAGCTTCCTCCTCGCTTACTAGCTCACGGAATGCTTACTAGCGTACTGCTTGCTTACTAGCCTGCTGCTCGCTTTCTAGCTTACTGTTCGCTTACTAGCGCGCAGCATTCTTGCTAGCTAACTGCATCATTACTAGCCTGCTGCTTGCTTTCTAGCTTACTGCTAGCTTACTCGCTTTCTGCTTGCATACTAGCTTGCTGCTTGCTTTCTAGCTTACTGCATCGTTACTAGCTTTCTGCTTGCATACTATCTCACTGCTTTCTAACTAGATTACTGCCTTCTTACTAGCCAATTGCTAGCTTACTCGCTTCCTGCTTGCTTACTAGCTAATTGCATACTTACTAGCCTGCTACTTGCTTACTAGCTTACTTGTTGCCCACTAGCTTACTGCTTGCTTACTGGCATACTGTTTCCTTACTAGCTTCCTGCTAGCTTACTAGCTCCCTGTTTGCTTACTAGCGTACTGCTAGCTTACTCGCTTACTGCTCGCTTACTAGCTTGCTGCTTGCGTCCTTGCTTACTGCTTACTTACTAGCATACAGCTTCCTTGCTAGCTTCCTGCTCGCTTACTAGCTCACTGCTTGCTTACTAGAATACTGCTGCTTACTAGTTTACTGCTAGCCTACTCGCTTCCTGCTTGCTTACCAGCACACTGCTTCCTTACTAGTTAATGCATTCTTACCAGCCTGCAGCTTGCGTACTAGCTTATTTGTTGCTCACTAGCTTACTACTAGTGAGCAACATATAAGCTAGTACGCAATCTCCCCAATCCTCCTCAGAAGTTTGTCCTCTGAGGAGAACGGGGAACTCTGCGCGGCCGGAGTGCGGGCGGAAGGGCCTGTAGAGCCTCGCACCACCGCCGCCGCACCCCACTTATTTGCCACCGCCGGGGCACGCGGCGGAGGTGGCGGGAGGATTGGAGGGAGGGCCGCGCCATTCGAGCACGCCTCTGCCATCCTCCTCCCCCTTCACACCTCCTCCAACAGAAGCTGCAGACGGGCGTTCCGTCCGATCAGCTCCTGCGCCGCCTTCCTCATCTTTTGCGCAGCCTCCCTCAGGGTCCCTCAGGGGCTGCCAGCCTTTCAGCTGCAGTACGGGCTTAACGAACCCGGGGTACCCGAGTCATACACACACCGTAAGCCTCCTGTTGGTCGTCAGAACGACCCATTCACAATTCCCTATTGGTTTTGTGAATGGTACGTGACGGCAGGAGGAACGGGGGTCTTGGCTTAACCGCCTGGGCCACGAGTATGGCGACTCTATAAAATCGCCCTCCAATCCTAAGCTATGGTGCGCGGCGATGGGATGCATGGTTGGGGGAGAAGGCCCAATCCCAAGCGACCACCTCCGGGGAACCTGCCGAACCCCCGGAGTATATAGGCTTACCCGGGTAAGGCGGCTCTGCCCGGGCGGACCTTTTCTTCCGACCTGCTCGTGGGAATATTATGGAGTTCAATATTAAAACGGGGATGGGACGGGGTAAGTCAGAGGGGGAGGACGATGGCGGTGTTGGGACTGGAGTGACGGCGCTCGCGCCGCCTCCAGCGCCTGGCCCGGCTTCGTGGAAGGTGGAGGAGGACGACGAGACTGCGTCAGTCTCGTCCTTCTCCTCCACCAGGAGCCTCATAGGCTCTAAGAGGAAGAGGACGGGGCAGGCCGACGTCGAGGTGGGCGGGGCGATGAGCCCGTCGGTGAGGCTGAGTTGCCTCAGGGACGAGGTGACCGAGGAGATATCGGAGAGGATCTCCTCGTCCCTGAGGCGGGTGGAGAAAGTCGCCGCTGCCTGCGCCTTTAAGGGGCAGAAAAGCGGTGGCGCGGAGGCCCTGAAGGCCGCGGCGGAGGAGATGAGGGAGGCGGCGCGGGAGCTCAGAGGGCGGAACGCCCGTCTGCAGCTCCTGTTGGAGGAGGAGCGACAGGGGCGGAGGAGGGCAGAGGCGCTGTGGAACAGCGCGGCCCTCCCTCCCATCCTCCCTCCTCCTCCACCGCCGCGTCCCTCGGCGGAGGTAAATAAGCGGAGAGCGGCGGCAGTGGTGCGGGGCACCGCGGGCCCCTCCACCCGCACTCCGCCCGTGAAGAAGTCCCCGTCCTCCTCAGAAGACGATCTCGCCGGAAGAGCGGTCAGCAGGAAGGCGGTGCCTCCCCGACCTGTTCCGGTACAGTCGGGGAAGGCAAAGAAGGGCGGAGTGAAGGCTCCGCCCAGCGTTGCGGCACCAGGGCCCCGGGTCGCGACCCCCAAGGGGGGAGGTGTACCCGTGGTCGCGGTGGTCGCGTCCTCCACAGCACCCTCCCAAGGGGGGGTGGCGTGGAGTGAGGTGGTGGGGCGGAAGGCGAAGCGGGCGGCGAGGAAGGCCTCGCAACCGCGGCCTCCGCCTCCGCCGCCGGCGGCCAAGGTAAAGGCCGCGAAGGTCGGGAAGGCACGACCAGGTCGTCCCCCAAAAACGGCAGCGGTGACGCTGACCGTTGCGCAGGGGGGCGACCTGACCCTCGCGGAGGCGATGCGGCTCGCCAGGGAGAATATCTCCCTGGAAGAGCTGGGCATCGCCTCCGTGAGGGCGAAGAGGGCCGTGACCGGGGGTCTCTTGCTGGAGATCCCCGGTGCAGAAGGCGGCGCGAAGGCGGATCGTCTCGCCCAGAGGCTCCGGGAGCAGCTGGGCGAGCGAGGTGTCCGGGTCGCTCGGCCGACGAAGCGCACGGAGATGCGCGTTTGTGGGCTGGACGACTCGGTTAGCGCACAGGATGTGTCCCGTGCCCTTGCGAGGGCGGGGGACTGTCCTGTGGAGGACCTGCGGATCGGAGAGATCCGCAGGTCGCCCTCCGGCCTCGGGTCGGTGTGGGCCCGGTGCCCCCTCTCCGCCGCCCGTAAGGTGGCGGAATCCGGGAGGGTGTTGGTGGGGTGGGTTTCGGCGCGAGTGGAAATCCTCGCGCCGCGCCCGCTCCAGTGTCACCGCTACCTCGAATTGGGGCACGTGAGGCAGTGGTGCACCTCGCCGGTGGACCGCAGCGGTCAGTGTTACCGCTGCGGTGCCAAAGAGCACCGTGCGAGCCAGTGCTCGGCGGCCCCCCACTGCCCGCTGTGTGCGGACATGGGGAGGCCAGCCGATCACAGGGTGGGGAGCAACAAGTGCTCCCCCCCCTCCCGGAAGGAGAGGAAGAGGCGGGCTGCACCGGCTCCGGTGTCGAGGGCGGTGGCATCGTCCTCCATGGAGGTGGACGGTGCTACGGGGACGGACGGCCGGGAGGAGGCTGGCGCGGCCATTAATTAATGCCGCCCCGCCTCCTCCTCCAGGCCAACCTCAACCACTGCCGCGCGGCACAGGACTTGATGTCCCAAGTCCTCGCGGAGTGGGGGGTTTGCCTGGCGGTCGCCGCCGAGCCGTACCGCGTCCCTGATCACCCTCATTGGGTGGGCGACGCGGACGGCTTGGTGGCGACGGTATGGGGAGGGGGCGACGGGTCCCCACCGTTCTCCTTGTTGGAGCGCGGTCGGGGATTCGTCGCCGTGGACTGGGGGGGAGTCGCTGTGGTGGGATGCTACATTTCGCCCCGTAGCGGTCACGCTGCGTTCGAGCTGTACTTGGCCGAGGTCGCGGCATGCGTGCAGCGCTACGCGGCCCGGCCGGTGCTGGTCCTGGGGGATTTTAATGCCAAGTCGGTGGCTTGGGGATCCCCCAGGACCTCCGTTCGCGGCGGGATCCTGGGCGATTGGGCGGCGGGGCTCGACCTCCGGGTATTGAACCGGGGGTCGGAGCACACATGCGTGCGGCGATATGGGGGGTCCATCGTGGATGTTGGATTCGCGACCCCCAACGCCGTGCGCATGGTGTCGGGTTGGCACGTGGTCGCGGGGGCAGAGACACTCTCCGATCACCGGTACATCCGGATGGAGGTCTCTGCCGCCGCGAGTGCATCCCGACACGGCCGCCTGCGTGGCACCCCACCACGCCGCTGGGCGCTTCGGCGCCTGGACAAGGACGCCCTGATGGCAGCTGCCCTCGCTGCAACTTGGCCGCAGGGAGCGGCCGAGTTGCCGAGCATAGAGGAGGAGGTCGCCCGGCTCGGAGCATTGGTCGCGGGTATTTGCGACGCGGCGATGCCTCGGGTCGGGCGGGCTTCTCCTCGCCGGGCGGTGTACTGGTGGTCGGACGCGATCGCGGAGTTGCGAGTCGCGACTGTCCGCGCCCGACGCCAGTACACCCGCGCGCGCCGTCGTCAACGTACAGGCGACGGCGTGGCGCGAGCGAGGGCAGCTGATGACCTGTATGGAGCATACCGCGTGGCGCGGGTTGCTCTGCAGGTCGCCATCAAACGGGCCAAGACCCGGGCATGGAAGGAGCTCCTCCAGACTCTTGATGACGATCCATGGGGGCGCCCATATAAGGTGGTGCTGAATAAGATCCGCCCGTGGGCGCCCCCCGTCACCGAGGGTCTTGACCCCCGGCTGCTGGAGGACGTGGTCAATACACTCTTCCCAATTGGGGAGAGGGGACCGCGTCCTCCGGCGGCGGCGGCTGTCCCAGTGGAGTGGACGGCCGAGCTGGGGGTCACGCAGGAGGAGCTGGCAGCGGCCATCAGACGGCTCGGGGTTCGTAACACGGCCCCGGGTCCGGATGGTGTGCCCGGCCGGGTTTGGGTCTTGACCCAGGGCGTCCTTGGGGCCGACCTCAGGCGGTTGTTCGACCGCTGCCTGTTGGAAGGTGGCGAGGATGGTCCTCCTCCGGAAGGAGGGTCGGCCCGCGGAGTCTCCCTCCGCATACCGGCCCATTTGTCTCCTCGACGAGGTGGGCAAGCTCTTCGAGCGGGTGATTGCTGCCCGCCTCGTCGAGCACCTGTCGCGGGGTGATCCCGGTCTGGCCGACTGTCAGTTCGGTTTCCGGGGGGGCCGATCGACTATCGACGCGATAGGTCGTGTGAGGGCCCTCTCGGGGACGGCCGTCTCCCGGGGAGGGGAATATCCAAGGATATTGCCAATGCCTTTAACACCCTCCCCTGGGAAGAGATAAGGAGGGGACTCGAATATCATCGGGTCCCTCCTTGTCTCAGGGCGGTCGTCGGGGATTATCTCCGCGGCAGGTGGATCGAGTATCCGGGCCGGGATGGTGATATGCGGAGGGAGGTGTACTGCGGTGTTCCGCAGGGGTCGGTCCTCGGGCCACTCCTGTGGAGCATCGCGTACGACTCGGTGTTGCGGGCCGGCCTCCCCGACGGCGTCAGCACGGTGTGTTATGCGGATGACACACTGGTGCTGGCCGTCGGGGCGCACTGGGGGAGGGCCATGCGTCGCGCGGAGGAGGGGTCGCAACGCGTCGTCGACCGGATCAGGGGGATGGGGATGACGGTGGCGGTCCATAAGACCGAGGTGATTGCGTTTCATTCACCTCGGCAGGATCCGCCACCCCCTCTGATCCGGGTGGGTGGGGCTGACATCGAGGTGAAGCCCCAGATCAGGTATCTGGGGCTGATCCTCGATAGCCACTGGCGTTTCGAGGAGCATTTCCGCTGCCTGGTCCCCCGGTTGGAAAGGATGGTTGCGGCTCTGGGCCGGATCCTGCCCAACCTGAGGGGCCCGGCGGGCCGAGTTCGTCGCCTCTATGTGGCAATGGTCCAGTCGGTGGCCCTATACGGGGCCCCCGTCTGGGCGGACGACCTGGCTGCCTCCCGGCGCAGCATGACTATGCTGCGTCGGGTGCAGAGGCGCATGGCGCTCAGGGTCGTCCGCGGGTATCGGACCATGTCACATGAGGCGGCGACGGTTCTAGCGGGGATGCGGCCCATGGACCTGCTCGCGCGGTCGCACGCGTTGATGTACCGACACCGCGTCGACCGTCGCGCGGGGGTGGGGGCGGTCCCGGGCGGGCAGGAACCTGCTTGGGGCGATTTGAAGCGCCAGGCCCGGCAGTCCGTGTTGCTCGCGTGGCAGGAGCGGCTGGCTCTGCCAACCGCGGGGCACCGGACTGTCGGGGCTGTTCGGCCACTCCTGAAGGAGTGGCTGGACAGAGGCCATGGCAGCCTCACCTACCGGCTGGCACAGGTATTTTCCGGGCATGGCAGCTTCGGAAGATACCTGTGCCGGATAGGGAAGGAGCCGACGGCGCGTTGCTGCCACTGCGACGCTGAGCAGGACACGGCGGATCATACCCTGGAGGTATGCCCCGCGTGGGAGGGGGAGCGCCGTGTCCTGGTCGGCGTCGTCGGGCGGGATGTCTCGCTGCCGGGCGTGGTGCGCGCCATGCTCGGCAGCGAGGAGAAGTGGAGGGCCGTGGCCTCCTTCTGCGAGAACGTAATGTTGCAGAAGGAGGCCGCGGGGAGGGAGCGCGAGCTTCAGCGGCGCGCTGAGGCTCGCGCTCGTGCGGTGGCCCGAGGTCGTCGCCCGGTCGCGAGGCGTCGCGGGCGGCCGCCTCGGCGTGGCGGATGACCTAGGCTGGGAGGGGGGTCCTGAGGGGACCCTCCTCCCGCCAGGCGGCGCCGGGTCGGACCGGTTGGGGGTAGGAGTGCCTCCCCCTACCGGTCCGACGCAAGGGGTGGCACCCTCGGCGGTCTGGTGCGGCCATGAACGCCCGGCCGCCGAGGGGTGGAAACGGGGTCGCGGGCGGTTGCGAGTTGGGGCTCGCAGCCGCCACTAAACGCGGCCCCGGGACGGATAGCGGCGGGATGGAGTGGCCCTGTCCCGCCGCTATGAGGCAGTGTGTCTACTGGGGGGACCGATTGTCCCCCCGGGGGATGGGCGCGAAAGCGCGGGCACGGGGAGGATACCGGAAGAATGCTTCGAGCGATTCCCGGTATCCTCCCAAAGCGTGCCGAAGGGTCACCGTGGGGTTTTTAGTGGGTAGGTCCCGCGCCTGTCGTTGTACGGGCGCGGGGAATCCCACACACCCGTCCCACCTCTCCCCAAGGAGGTGGGAGGGAGTCTTTCGAAGATTTTCCCCACGACAAAAAAAAAAAAAAAAAAAAAAAAAAGCCTCCCTCAGGGCCTCTGCGCTGCCGCTCTTCTACCCCTTAAAGAAGCAGAATGCGGTCACCTTCTCCACCAGCCTCAGAAACGAGGATATCCGCTCGGAAATCTACTCGATTATCTCGTCCCTGAGGCAACTCACCATTACCACCGGGCTCATTGCCCTACCCACTCCGGAGACGGCCTGCCCCGTCCGCTTCCTCTTGGAGCCTATGTGACTGTCACAGTCTCGTCGTCCTCCTCCGCCCTCCACGAAGCCGGGCCAGGCGCTGAGTGAGGCGTGAGCGCCGTCACCCCAGCACCAACGCCGTCTTCGACCTCCCTCTCCGCAATAACCCGCCCCAACCCCGTTTTGTTATGAAAATCCATTTAGTTCCCACACGTAGGTGGGAAAAAAGGTCCACACGGGCAGAGCCACCTTACCCGGGCAAGCCTAATACTCCGGGGGTTCGGCAGGTGCCCTCGGAGGTGTTCGCTTGGGATTGGGTCTTCTCCCCCAACCATGCATCCCATCGGCGCGCACCATGGCTTACGATCTGAGGGCTATTTCATAGAGCCGCCATACTCGCGGCCCGGGCGGCTAAGCCAAGGCCCCCGTTCCTCCTGCCGTCACGTACCATTCACAAAACCAAAGAAGGAACAGCGGATGGGACGTTATGACGGCCAACAGGAGGCTTACGGTGTGATAAGCATCAGGTACCTCGGGTTCGCTACTCCCCGTACTGCGGCTGACGATTGCCGGACACAGCCCCTGAGGGTTGCAAACTAGCTTGCTGCTTGCTTAGAAGCTTGCTGCTTGCTTCTAGCTCCCTTCTTGCTTACAAGCATACTGCTTCGTTACTAACTTACTGCTTTCTTTCAAGCGTCCTGTTGCTTACGAGATGACCGTTTTCTTACTAACTTACTGCTTTGTTAATAGCCTGCTGCTTGCATTCTAGCTCAATGCTTGCTGACTAGCTCACTGCTTGCATACTAGCTTCCTGCATGCTTTCTAACTTCCCCCTCGCTTACTAGCTCACTGCTTGCTTACTTGCATGCTGCTTGCCTACCAGCTTACTTGTTTCTAACTAGCTCACTTGCTCTTTACAAGTATACAGCTTCCTTCCTACATTCCTGCTCGCTTACTGGCTCACTGCTTCCATACTAGCTTCCTGCTCCCTTACTATCTCACTGCATGCTTACAAGCAAACTGCTTGCGTACAAGCTTACTGCATGCTTCGTAGCTTGCCGCTTGCTTACTAGCATACTGCGTTCTTGCTAGCTAACTGCATTCTGACTAGCCTACTGCTTGCTTACTAGCTTACTTCTAGCTTACTAGATTATTGCATCCTTACTAGCTCCCTGCACGCTTACTAGATAACAGCTTGCTCTCTAGCTTACAGCTTGCTTGCTAGCCTACTGCTTGCGTACGCGCTTCTTGCTTGCTTTCTAGCCTACTGCTTGCTTAATTGCTAACTGCTTACTTACTAGCTTACAGCATGCTTCCCAACTTGATGCTTGCTTGCTAGCTTTCCGACTGCTTACTGGCATGCTGCGTCCTTACTAGCACACTGCTTGCTTACTAGATCCCTGCTCGCTTACTAGGTCACAGCTTGCTTACTAGCTTACCTGTTGTAAGCAAGCTGAATGCTTGCTTACGTGCTTGCTGCTTGCGTTCTAGCTTACCCTCTGCTTACTAGCATACTGCTTCCTTACTAGCTAATTGCTTTCTAACCAGCACACTGCTTGCTTGCTAGCTTACTGCATGCTTACTAGCATACTACTTCCTTACTAGCTTATTGCATGCACATTAGCATGCTGCTTACTTTCTAGCTTTCCGCCTGCTTACTGGCATGCTGCGTCCTTACTAGCACACTGCTTGCTTACAAAGCTTACTGCTTGTTTACTAGTGTTAAAATAGGTGCGAGTCGGTCTGGTGGGGGGTTTTCTCCCCTGACCTGATCTCTCACCCTTTAACGGGATGTCCGAATTTCGAGGGATTGGAATTGTGTGGGAAAGTGAATTGTACATTTAAAAATTTCCTTCGCCTGGTCCACCGGACACAGGCCGTTTATTTAAACAAAATAAAATTGAAAATAAACTAAAAAAATGAAGGAAATTTAAAATTGAAATTAAATTTATTTATTGTTTAAAAAAGTTGCAGGAAAAAACCCCGAGCTGATGGCTCGGGAAAAAAAACCTGCGCCGCCGTTGGCCCCTACGGCTCTCGTCTCGGTCTTCTGTAATCAAAAGAAATACCGAAATCCGGCGGTTAATACCTGACAACGCTCGGTGCGTTGTCTGACTCGCTCTAATCCACACGCTCCTTCTTCCGTTTACGGTAAACAGGAGCGGGATTCTTACACAGCGATACACAACTGTGTTAGTGGACTGTATTATTATTTCAACGTTTCAGATTTTGGAAACGTTGAATTGCAGATGGGGAAGACGAGATTCTAATGTCTATCTTCCCACTGCTGCAGGCTTGGTTTTTGCAGGAGAGGACAACAAGTGGAGGTTGTAAGGCTCCAAAGGTTGTCAACTCCGCGGTCCCTCGCCGTTCCCTGGTCCGTACGGGACCGGTGTGATGCAAAGCCTTAACTGCGCAGAAGCGACTGATTATTAAGGTTCTAACACCACGGTGCCCTTTGAACGTAGTTCTACGTCGAGTGTCCGTACCCACTGACGATCTGGAACCCACGTTCGAGCAGGTCGAAACCAGCCGAGATATTTACCCAGGGAATGCCAAATAAGGCCCCTATCGGGTGTTATCCCAAACTTTTGTTTCGACCCTGGAAAACGACGAATCCAACCCAGGGAGAATGCAACAAAGTTGCCCTATAGATTGGGTTTTTGAACCGTGCAATAGCCAAGCAGAGAATCAAGAAATTCTCTCGGTTCTCGAACACGACCACTGATTACAGCAATCCGTGTTCTTCGTCGCAACGGTGGCGATAATCAAGCACTATTTTAGTGTAAATTTGATTATGCTCAGCCACCGATTGCGGGTTAAATCTTTGGAAAGATAATCACGCTGATTTTGATTCATTTCCACTTCTACACGACCACTGATTACAGCAATACGTGTTTATGCAGCACCGATGGCGGTAACCAATCACTATAAAAGTGTAAATTTGGTACTTTTTAGCCATCGGTTGCTTTTTGAGCGAAGTGGAAAGAAAATCAGTTGGATTTTGTTTCTTTCCAAAATGGTTCGTTCGTCGCGGTGACCGATTTCTGCATGTGAACGTATGGCCGGAATATTTTGACTCAAGGGCAGGATTATTTAAATCCGCTGCAGTCTCAATTCCGAGCAACTTTGTTCACATGATTCTACGACAGGTTAGACAAACTAACTTGTCGAGAATCGATCTCCGACTTCAGACGAGGTCGACGATGAGGTCCGCTCTCGTCGAGAACCAAATAGCGAGTCCCCAGAGACATGCCTGCTTAACCGTGGCCACGAGGGAGGGGAAATTTTCATCTCGTGGCGCTATCTGGTCTAAGCTGTCTGTCTCTTATTAATTTTGAATCCTCTCTTCGTTTCGGCGTAGTAACACCTCTTATAGGAACCGTTACTGGGCCGATCGCGGAACTGTTATCGAATCTAAATACGGAGTTTTTCTATGCGGTATTGTTCCTGGAACGTATTACGTCTCAGAGAAGCCTCTGGAATGTCGCGTAAACAAGGAATAACACCGTACAAGAAATGGCCCGTTTTTCTATCGATCACGCGATGGTTTAACCGACGTTTTCCGATTGTCGAATTAACGCGATATTTAAACAACTAGCTTACTGATTGCTTACTACTTTCCTCCTTTCTTCCTAACTTACAGCTTTCTTACTAACTTACTGCTTGCATAATTGCTAACTGCTTCCTTACTAGCTTACTGCATGCTTACTATCTTACTGCTAGCTTACTCTCTTACTGCTCGCATACTAGCCAGGTGATTGCTTATTAGCGTACTGCTTGCTTAGTACATTACTGCTTGCTTACTACCTAAATGCTTTCTTACTACATTCCTGCTTTCTTCCTAACTTACTGCTTTCTTACTAGCCAGCTGCTTGCACACTGGAATACTGCTCGCTTACTAGCTCACCGCTAGCTTACTAGCTTTCAGCTTGCTTACTAGCATACTGCTTCCTTACTGGCGCCCTGCTCGCTTACAAGCTCACTGCTTGCTTACTAGCTTGCTGCTTGCTTACTAGCTTACTGGCTGCTTAATAGCTTAATGCAAACTTACTAGCTTACTGCTTGCTTACTAGCTTCCTGCTTGTTTACTAGCTCACTGCTTGCATACTAGCTCACTGCTTGCTCACTAGATTACTGCTTGCTTACTAGCTCACTGCCATCTTACTAGCTTACTGCTACCTTCCTCGCTTACAGCTTGCTTACTAGCATGCTGTTTCCTTACTAGCTTCCTGCTCGCTTGCAATCTCACTGCGTGCGTATTAAATTACTACGTGCTTACTAGCCTGCTGCTTGCACTCTAGCTTAGTGCTTCCTTACTAGCTTCTTGTTTGCTTACTAGCGCACTGCTTGTTTACTAGGTTACCGCTGGCTTTCTAGCTTATGGCTTGCTTACTATCGTGCTGCTTGCTTACTAGCTACCTCCTTGCTTACCAGCTTACTGCTTGCTTAGAAGCATACTGCTTGCTTACTAGCTTTCTGCATGCTTACTAGCATACTGCTTCCTTACTATCTCCCTGCACGCTTACTAGCTCAGTGCTCGCTTACCAGCTTGCTGCTTGCATACAAGCTTACTGCTTGCTTTCCAGCACACTGCTTCCTTACTTCCTCGCTGCTCGCTTACGAGCTCACCGCTTGCTTAATATGTTACTGTTTGCAGACTATCATGCTGCTTCCTTACTAGCTTCGTGCTCGCTTGCAATCTCACTACGTGCTTAATACATAACTGCTTTCTTACCGGCTTACAGCTAGCTTACTAGCTTACTGCTTGCTTCCTAGCATACCGCTTCCATATTAGCGTCGTGCGTGCTTACTAGCTTACTGCTTGCTCTATGGCTAACTGCTTTCTTTCTAGCTTGCTGCTTGCTTTCTAGCTTACTTGTTGCTTACCAGCTTCTGCTAGCTTACTAGCGTGTTGCTCCCTTACTAGCATCCTGCTCTCTTACTGGCTCACTGCATGCTTACTATCCTACAGCTTGCTTACTTGCTTACTGCTTGCTCACAAGCATACTGCTTCCTTACCAGCTTACTGCTTGCTCACCAGCATACTGCTTGCTTGCTAGTTCACTGCTTGCTTAGTAGCTTATTGCTTGCTTACTAGCTTACTTGATGCTTACTACCTTACTGATGGCCTTCTAACATGCTGCTACCTTACTAGATTCCTCGTCGCTTACTAGCCCACAGCTTGCATACTAACTCACTGCTTGCTTACTAGCTTACTGCATGCCTACCGGCTTACTGCTTGGTTACTAGCCTACTGCTTCCTTACTAACTAACTGCTTTCTTGCTAGCCTGCTGCTTGCTTACTAGCTTGTTGCTTGCTTACTAGCTTGCTGCTTGCTTACTCGCTTGCTGCTTGCATACTAGCTTACAGCTTGCTTAATAGCTTACTGCTTTGTTACTGACTTACTGCTCTGTTAGTAACTTACTGCTTGCATACTAGCTTACTTCTTGCTTACTAGTTTACTGCTGGTTTACTAGCTTACGGCTTGCTAACTGGCATACTGCTTTCTTACTTGCTAATTGCTTTCTTAGTAGCTAATTGATTTCCTACTAGCCTGCTGCTTGCTTACTTGCACTCTGCCATCTTGCTTGCTCACTACATGCCTACTAGCTTACTGCTCGCTTACAAGCTTAATGCTAGCTACCTCGCTTAGTGCTTGCTTACTAGCTTCCTCGTCGCTTACTATCTCACTGCTTGCTTACTAGAATTCTGCTCACTTTCTACCTCCCAGCTCGCTTACTAGATTACAGCTGCCTGCTTTCTAGCTTACTGCTTGCATCACAGCTTGCTGCCGGCTCCCTAGCTTAGTGCTTCATTACTAGCTTTCTGCTTACTTACTAGCTCACTGCTTGCTCACTAGATTACTGGTTGCTTACTAGCTGACTGCCATCTTACTCGCTTACTGCTTGCTTACTAGCCTGCTGCTTGCTTTCTAGCTTAGTGCTTCCATACTAGCTTCTTGTTTTCTTACTAGCTGCCTGCTAGCTTAATAGATCACTGCTTGCTATCTAGCTTACTGCTTGCATCACAGCTTGCTGCCGGCTCCCTAGCTTAGTGCTTCATTACTAGCTTCCTGCTCGCTTACTAGCTCACTGCTTGCTTCCTAGGTTACTTCTTGCTTACTAGCTTGTTGCTTGCCTTCCAGCTTACTGCTTGCTTACTAGCATACTGCTTCCTTTCCAGCTCCCTGCTCGCTTACTAGCTCAAAGCTTCCTTACTACCTCGCTGCTTGCTTACTAGCTTGCTGCGTGCTTTCTTGCTTAATGCTTGCTTACTGGCATTCTGCTCCCTTACTAGCTTCCCCCTCGGTTACTAGCTCACTGCCTGCTTCCTAGCTTACTGCTTGCTTACTAGCTTGTTGCTTGCTTTCGAGCTTACTGCTTGCTTACTAGCTGATCAGAGCAGATTTAGAAGAGGTATACTTTGTATTTCCGAATCTTCGCTATTTTTCTCTCTTTGATGTCAGCACAGGTCATGTCATAAAACCAATAGGTCTGCCGACCGTTTGGCGATGCATATATAGTCGGGATTTTTCCTGGTTTGTAGTTTGGTGTGCGATAACCCTGACCGTGGAGAAACGTCTTCCATATATTTTGTCACCTCTCTGTCTTGCACCTTATTCCGTTTCAACAAAATATTTTTTCTTCTTTCTGCTGTAAGCGATTGGGGAAATTTATCTCAAAGATAGATCCTTAATAGTTTATGGGCCCAGCGTGCTTCCACTGCGCCTGCTAGAAAGAATTTGTTTGTTGATAAGCCACTCTGGCTGGGTGAATAAAGGTTTTTTTTACTGGGTACCAATTGTGTAAGTGATTTCTTCGCAATGTTTGACATAGAAGTTGGATTGGAAATCGTGAATCTGGGCGGCACTAACTACTCCATGTGGAAATCTAGAGTAGTGATTGCGCTAGAAGCAAAAGGTTTGCTTGGCTTCGTAGATGGTACAATAGTAAAACCTGCAGGAGACAAAGCAACGGAGTTCAAAGTGCACGGTCAAAAATCAGCGCAGGTAAAAATGATTATACTGAGTACAATCGCCCCAAATCTTCGCCGCAATTTGTACAACTGCTCCACTGCGAAGGAAATGTGGAACAAGCTGAGGGACACCTATACGGAGATGCAAGTGAAGACGTTGCATAGACTACCTGGGAGCAGTTTTATAATTTTCGCGTTAATGGAGACGAGCCCATTGCAGATCATTTAGAGATACTGGAGAGCATCTGCAGACGCCTGCAGGATGCGGGTGAGGAACCGTCGGACAAAGCTGTCATGACAAAACTGCTGCGCAGTTAACCTCGAAGTTCTCCATTTTTCGTCACACGTGGGATTGCACTCCTGCTACGGAAAAAAAGGAAACCAACTTGATCAGCAGACTGATCAAGGAAGACAGGCGTTTTGCTGAGGATGAAGTGTCGACGCTTGCACTTCGTGTTCAAAAGACGTCCCTGAACGACGCAAAGAGAAAGAAACGCTCCAAGAAGGATATCGAGGAGTTGAAAAAATGAACGCGGTGTGGAGTCTGCAAAGAAAAAAGCCACTGAGCATGTGAATGTCCAAAAAATCAAGCTGGAAAATCATCGGACAGTTTAGCGAGAAATGCGCCAGCGTTGGCGTGTGACATTGTTGCAACATATAAATGCACCAGTGAAAGTGACAGTGACATGTGGATTGCGGATTCGGGTGCCGGAATGCATATAACTTTCCGCAAAGACTATTCTTCGGCACTGCAGCCGAATTCAAATGGTCATGCGGTTAAAGTAGCGGATGATCGCATCATCTTAGCGGCTGGCATCGGAACAATTAAAATCCAAGAAGTGCTTGAGGGAGTGCTATACAAACGCGAATTACAAGATGTGCTCTATGTACCTGAACTAAAGTGTAGTTTGTTTTCTATGGGCTCAGTGAACAAAAAACGGTACTCTTTCCATTCGTTTGAAAACAAATGTGAAGTCCGCGATAGTAAAGGAAAACTCGCCGCACCTGGAATACCGCACGGGAAACTGTTTAAAATGGGTTTCAAAGTGAAAGTGCCCATTGACTGTAAAGCGCTGAAATTAGCAGATGGCCAGGAAAAATTAAAACTTTGGCATGAGCGAATGAGACATGTAAATGAGCGCGCCGTAAAACACACGTGTGAACAACTCGGCATCCATGGAATTGAAAAGGACAATTTGACAAAGTTTTTTTGTGAAGAATGCATTATGGGCAAGCAGTCCCGAAGGCCGCAACCAAGCATCGGGGTTGAAGACAATTACGGACCAGGGGAGAAAATTCATATCGATGTCTGTGGCCCTGTAAACATAAACTCACCGAGCAACACGCGGTTCTTTTTACTGTTTAAGGACGTGAGTACCAGCTATAGGAAGGTATACTTCATGAGCCATAAATCAAAAGTATTCAGCAAATTTAAGGAGTACGAGGCATTCGTATCGACGCAGACTGGAACGAAAATCAAAGTCCTGCGCTCGGACAATGGGGCAGAGTACACCTGCAGCCAGCTCCGGACCTTCTTAGAGGAAAAAGGTATAATCCACGAACGCTCGTCACCATACATTCATGAGCAGAATGGTCGCGCTGAACGCGAAATTCGTACGCTCATTGAAAGTACACGTTCTATGATTCACGCAAAGAACATGCATCAAAAATTATGGGCAGAAGCAGTAAATACTGCGTGTTACCTGCTGAATCGGACCATCCTAAAGCCAGGGGAGATGATTACTCCGTTCGAGAAGTGGTTTAAACACAAACCTGATATAAAACATTTAAAGGTGTTTGGATCCGTAGCTTACCTGAACGTGCCGAAGGAAAGACGGCAAAAATTCGACCCAAAAAGCAGACAGGTCATATTCGTCGGTTACGATGGGGAGTCTATTAATTATAGACTCTGGGATAATAAATTGAAGAAAATTTCAATAAGCAGTGACGTAACCTTCAACGAAAATGCCCTGCCCAGTGCCGAAACGCGTGCCGAAACCGATACAATAATCAAGTTCGGAATTGAAGACGAAAGATAGACGATTCCTACTCCAGAAGGTGCAGCCGAACACCAAGCTCCAGTTGTGGAAAATGTCGCCCAAACACGAGAACTGGAAACCAATGGAAATAAAGAAAGCGCAGCTTTGCCAGAGACAGAGCAGGTAGCCGCCAATGAAAATGCTCGGGAAGGTAGACAACTGCGCAATAGAAGAACATTACAAGCACCTGGCCGATACGGCATACCTATTGCTTTTTTGGCTGATACGGTGCCTATGACCTACACTGAGGCAATATCTAGTGACGACACCAGCAAATGGAAGAAAGCCATGGACGAAGAGATGCTGGCGCTTGAAAAAAATCGCACATGGACCATATGTGCACTGCCACAAGGAAAACGTGCAATCGGTTGCAAATGGGTTTTCTCAATCAAAAATGATGCAGCTGGAAATCTGAAAAGATACCAGGCGAGACTCGTAACGAAAGGATTCCGACAACGAGAAGGAATCGATTATTTTGACACATTCGCACCTGTCGTTCGCTACGAGTCCATTAGAACTCTTCTTGCAATAGCTGCGAAAGAAGATTATGGAATAATGAAGTTCGATGTGCAAACCGCTTTTCTATATGGCGATCTTCAAGAAGAAATTTATTTGGAGCAGCCTCCAGGATACACAATTTAGAGCCAACTGGATGCAGTCTTCAAGCTACATCGCAGCCTGCATGGATTGAAGCAGTCACCCAATTGCTGGAACGAGAAGTTCACGAGGTTTCTGAACGAATTTAATCTCGTGAACATCGCAAGTGATAAGTGCGTGCTTGTCGGTGTAGTGGAAAGTTCAAAAGTGTATTTAGCCCTGTATGTGGATGATGTTTAGATTATGAGCAAAGGCGAGAATGCAATCAAGAGCGTCTTAGATTATTTAGAAGGTAACCTTAAAATCTCCGTAGATCGGGCCGATGAATTTCTCGGTTTCGAGATTAAACGTGATCGCGAACGACGACTCTTAAAAATTTCTCAACCGGGCTATATTAAGAAAATATTAAAGACCTTTAGTATGCTTGAAGCAAATCCGTCAAGTGCACCTGTGGAGCCAGGTATGCCCTTGCAAAAACAAACACCTGCGACTGACAGTAAAATACCGTTTCGTGAGGCAATAGGCTCTTTATTATTCGCTGCACGAGTTTGTCGCCCGGATATCGAATTTGCGGTCAATTACGCAAGTCAATTTTTGAGTTCTTACGACGACACTCATTGGCAATCGGTAATGAAAATAATGCGTTATTTAAATGGAACACGTGATTACGAAATAGTTTACGGAAATAGTGGATTTGTCTATATTTTGAATAGTGGACCAATTTCGTGGCCCAGTCAATTGAAAAAGGTCGTTGCCCTTTCGACCGCTGAGTCGGAATATATCGCGTTAGGTCACGGCGTGAAAGAAACGTTTTGGTTACGTCGTATGTTGAATGAATTGGATATTGCGTGCAATATCGTCCCTGTTTTTGTTGATAACCAAGCGGCCATAAAAATTGCTAATAGTTCCAAAAACCATAAGCGCTCGAAATACATCGATATAAAGTACCATTTTACACGTGATGTCGTTAATCGCGGAGAAGTAGAAATCAGATATGTTCAAACGAAAGAACAATTCGCTGATATCTTTACTAAGCCTTTGCAAAAGCAGCCTGTTAAAAAGCTGATGCTTTTAACGACGAAGTCCGGATAGAAGTACAGGAGTTTTCAGGGAAAATTATTACGGGCGTCAGGTTTCCTTTTCGTCGGCCTTCTATGCCGACATTTTATTGTAAAATAAATTTAAACAAACAAAAAAAAACCAAATAGAAAATTATAAGGACTAAGGAAATCCGTACTGGGACGTTGCCTGCCTCGTCTGTGCCGGTCGCCGAACTCGCCGGGTTGAGGTAGGCCAAGGTTCCTATAATCAGAAAAACACGGCTATGTGTTAGACACACGTAAACACGTTATACGTATCTATGCCGCGTTTGTGTCTTCACGCTCCTGGCTTCGGCATTCGAATGTATTGGAGCGAAGAATTACGCTCGCTCGTAATATACGAGCTCGCTAGTGGACTGTATTTTTAATTTTGGCTTTTGATAAAGAATCAATTCCTCATCTACGCCATTTGCAATCGATTACCTTGTGAACGGGTTTGCAAGTGGAGGTTGTAAGGCTCCAAATGCACACTTCCCGTGAGTCTGTCCACTGAGTCTATGCGTCGAAATGCAGTGCAGTGCAACAGCCCAACCCTCGAACTGTGGCTGCTCTTGGCTGCTTCAACAGACGACTTATTGGTCAGGGGTTGCACTACGGAGCCCGACTGCACGTGGTTCACTGCACGTTGCACATCTATTCGTTGCACTTAGCAGTATTTGAACCACGTGGAGGCCTGACCCACGACTCCGTTACTCCTCCGCACAGGTGCTCCTGTAAACGTTACACCGGCGGGATCTGTAGGAGTGAGGACTCGCAGACCGGAAAAGTCAGGCGTCCTTTGTAGACGTCGACACGGCTACAATGGACCCACCTGGATGGTTCACCACGTAGGTGCCTCCCTTTAGTGTCTCCTCAGCCTGGCGGTAATCACAAGAAAATTGAAACGTAATTTTGCCAACTTTCTTATGTCTCGATCGTTTATACGATCGAGACGACCGCTCAAATCTGCACGGAGGGATCGAACACTTTACTGGTGTATATTCTCGATCACTCCACAGGATATCGAACACCTTACTGGTGTATTTTCTCGATCTCCTGTCGCAGAAATGATTTCGTGGAATCTCAATTTGGGAAATCCCATACAAGATTCCGGGGCATACTTGACCGAATCTAAACCGATCCGTTTGTCAAGGAAAAGGCGGATTATTTCCACACTTTTCTCGAGTTTTATCGAATTCTCAGCTGTGCAAGGTCAATCAGTGGACCCGCACCAGACTGAACATCTACTCTTTACACCCTTTAACTACAGGCAGAATCGTTCTGAATATTAAACAATTAGAACATTCCTCTTTTAAATATTTCCGTTCGAGTGCAATCGGGAGCCGATCCGCTCTAGTTGGAAGTCTACGTAGGACTGCGCGGATTAACAGCCGAAGACGCGGCCGCGTTACTCTAATTAGACGCTACGCGGCGCTGTCTAAATTTCGGCAGTCTTTCTTCGTCTGATTCTTAGCGCAGTACTCTCTCACAGTACTGACGTCATCAACACCGTTAGCACATTCGAAGCGATGGTAATGAGCCGTTACCGATGCCAGAAAAACTAGTAATAAACGCGTTTTTCTATCACAGCACGCTGTACAAATTCTCTTAGAGATAATCTCCCGATCATTCCACGATAACAGGACTAACGGTAATCGCGGCCGAGGACAATCGCTAGGCATTATCAAAATCTTTAAACACAGCCGTTTTGCTATACGAGAGAAAAATTAAATATCAGCAGGCATTCAAAATAAGTGGGAGTGTTGAGAATAGATATATTTTGTATTTCCGAATATTCACGATTTTTCTCTGCTCGACGCCGGCCCAGGTCATGTCGTACAATTACTAGGTCTGCCGACCATTAGGCGACGCATATATAGCCGGGATTTTTCTCGGTTTGAAGTTTGGCGTGCGACAACCCTGACCGCGGAGAAAAGACTTCCATATATTTTGTCGCCTCCGTGTCTTACACATTATACCGTTTCATCAATTTATTCTTTCTTCTTTCTGCGGTAAGCGATTGAGGAAATCTGTCACAAAGATAGATCCTCAATACAAGCATACTGCTTTCTTACTAGCCAGCTGCTTCCTTACTAGCGCACTGCTCGCTTACAAGCTCACTGATGCTTTCCAGCTTACTGCTTGCTTACTAGCATATTGCATCCTTCCCAGCTCCCTGCTCGCTTAATGGCTCAAAACATCCATACTACCTCGCTGCTTGCTTACTAGCTTGCAGCGTGCTTTCTAGCTTAATGCTTGCTTACTGGCATTCTGTTTCCTTACTAGCATCGCCCTCGCTTACTAGTTCACTGCTTGCTTCCTAGCTTACTGCTAGCTTACTAGCTTGTTGCTTGCTTTCCAGCTTACTGCCTTCTTAATAGCGTACTGGTTGCTTACTAGCTTACTGCTTGCTTACTAGCAAAATGCTACCTTACTAGCTCCCAGCTAGCTTACTAGCTCACTGCATGCTTACCAGGTCACTGCTTGCTTACTCGCTCACTTCTTGATTACTAGCTTCCTTCTCACTTACTAGCTCACTGCTTGCTTTCCAGCTTACTGCTCGTTTACTAGCATATTGCTTCCTTTCCAGCTTCCTGCTCGCTTAATAGCTCAAAACTTCCTTACTACCTCGCTGCTTGCTTACTAGCTTGCAGCGTGCTTTCTAGCTTAATGCTTGCTTACTGGCATTCTGTTTCCTTACTAGCATCCCCCTCGCTTACTAGTTCACTGCTTGCTTCCTAGCTTACTGCTTGCTTACTAGCTTGTTCCTTGCTTTCCAGCTTACTGCTTGCTTACTAGCCCGCTGCTTGCTTCCTATCATTCTGCTTGCTTACTAGCTCACTGCTCAATTACTCGCTTACTGGTTGCTGACTGGCTTACAGCATTCCCACTAGTTTACTTCTTGGTTACTAGCATAGTCCTTTGATACAAGCTAATTGCTTTCTTACTACCCTGCTGCGTGCTTACTAGCTTACTTGTTTCTTAGTAGCTTAATGCTTGCCTACTAGCATACTGCTTCCTTACTAGCTTCCTACTCGCTTACTAGCTCACTGCTGCCTTAGTAACTTACAGCTTGCTTACTAACTTACTACATCCTTACTTGCTGCCTGCTTGCTTACCAGCTTACTGTTTGCGTACAAACTTACCGCTTGCTTACTAGCTCACTGCTTGCTCACTGGCTTGCTGCTTGCTTACTAGATCACAGCTCGCTTACTAGCTCACTGCTTGCTATCTAACTTACTGCTTGTTGGCTGGCATACTGCTTCCTTAATAGCTAACTACTTTCTTACTGGCCTCCTGCTTGCTTTCTAGTTTAGTGCTTGCTTACTAGCCTGCTGCTTGCTTAAAGCTTTCTCGTTTCTTACTATCTTACTGCTTGTTTACTAGCATACTGCTATCCTTACTAGCTTCCAGCTCGATTACTATCTCACTGCTTGCTCACCAACATATGGCTTGCTTACTAAGTTGCTGCTTGAGTTCTAGCTTACTGTTTGCTTACAAGCAGACTGGTTGCATACAATCTTACAGCTTGCTTACTATCAAGCTGCTTCCTTACTATCTTCCACCTCGCTTACTAGCTCACTGGATGCTTACTAGCTTACTGCTTTCTTGCTAGCTAACTGCTTGCTTTCTAGCATACTGCTTCCTTACTTGCTTCCTGCTCGCTTACTGGCTCACTGTTTGCTTACTAGATTACAGTTTGCTTATTAGCTTACTGCTAGCTTAATCGCTTACTGCTTGCTTGCAAGCTTACTGCTTCCCCGGCTGCTGGAGGACGTGGTCAATACACTCTTCCCAATTGGGGAGAGGGGACCGCGTCCTCCGGCGGCGGCGGCTGTCCCAGTGGAGTGGACGGCCGAGCTGGGGGTCACGCAGGAGGAGCTGGCAGCGGCCATCAGACGGCTCGGGGTTCGTAACACGGCCCCGGGTCCGGATGGTGTGCCCGGCCGGGTTTGGGTCTTGACCCAGGGCGTCCTTGGGGCCGACCTCAGGCGGTTGTTCGACCGCTGCCTGAGGGACGGGCGATTCCCCCCCAGTTGGAAGGTGGCGAGGATGGTCCTCCTCCGGAAGGAGGGTCGGCCCGCGGAGTCTCCCTCCGCATACCGGCCCATTTGTCTCCTCGACGAGGTGGGCAAGCTCTTCGAGCGTGTGATTGCTGCCCGCCTCGTCGAGCACCTGTCGCGGGGTGATCCCGGTCTGGCCGACTGCCAGTTCGGTTTCCGGGGGGGCCGATCGACTATCGACGCGATAGGTCGTGTGAGGGCCCTCTCGGAGGCGGCCGTCTCCCGGGGAGGGGTGGCATTGGCAATATCCAAGGATATTGCCAATGCCCTTAACACCCTCCCCTGGGAAGAGATAAGGAGGGGACTCGAATATCATCGAGTCCCCCCTTGTCTCAGGGCGGTCGTCGGGGATTATCTCCGCGGCAGGTGGATCGAGTATCCGGGCCGGGATGGTGATATGCGGAGGGAGGTGTACTGCGGTGTTCCGCAGGGGTCGGTCCTCGGGCCACTCCTGTGGAACATCGCGTACGACTCGGTGTTGCGGGCCGGCCTCCCCGACGGCGTCAGCACGGTGTGTTATGCGGATGACACACTGGTGCTGGCCGTCGGGGCGCACTGGGGGAGGGCCATGCGTCGCGCGGAGGAGGGGTCGCAACGCGTCGTCGACCGGATCAGGGGGATGGGGATGACGGTGGCGGTCCATAAGACCGAGGTGATTGCGTTTCATTCACCTCGGCAGGATCCGCCACCCCCTCTGATTCGGGTGGGTGGGGCTGACATCGAGGTGAAGCCCCAGATCAGGTATCTGGGGCTGATCCTCGATAGCCACCGGCGTTTCGAGAAGCATTTCCGCTGCCTGGTCCCCCGGTTGGAAAGGATGGTTGCGGCTCTGGGCCGGATCCTGCCCAACCTGGGGGGCCCGGCGGGCCGAGTTCGTCGCCTCTATGTGGCAATGGTCCAGTCGGTGGCCCTATACGGGGCCTCCGTCTGGGCGGACGACCTGGCTGCCTCCCGGCGCAGCATGACTATGCTGCGTCGGGTGCAGAGGCGCATGGCGCTCAGGGTCGTCCGCGGGTATCGGACCATCTCACATGAGGCGGCGACGGTTCTAGCGGGGATGCCGCCCATGGACCTGCTCGCGCGGTCGCACGCGGTGATGTACCGGCACCGCGTCGACCGTCGCGCGGGGGTGGGGGCGGTCCCGGGCGGGCAGGAACCTGCTTGGGGCGATTTGAAGCGCCAGGCCCGGCAGTCCGTGTTGCTCGCGTGGCAGGAGCGGCTGGCTCTGCCAACCGCGGGGCACCGGACTGTCGGGGCTGTTCGGCCACTCCTGAAGGAGTGGCTGGACAGAGGCCATGGCAGCCTCACCTACCGGCTGGCACAGGTATTTTCCGGGCATGGCAGCTTCGGAAGATACCTGTGCCGGATAGGGAAGGAGCCGACGGCGCGTTGCTGCCACTGCGACGCTGAGCAGGACACGGCGGATCATACCCTGGAGGTATGCCCCGCGTGGGAGGGGGAGCGCCGTGTCCTGGTCGGCGTCGTCGGGCGGGATGTCTCGCTGCCGGGCGTGGTGCGCGCCATGCTCGGCAGCGGGGAGAAGTGGAGGGCCATGGCCTCCTTCTGCGAGAACGTAATGTTGCAGAAGGAGGCCGCGCTCGTGCGGTGGCCCGAGGTCGTCGCCCGGTCGCGAGGCGTCGCGGGCGGCCGCCTCGGCGTGGCGGATGACCTAGGCTGGGACGGGGGTCCTGAGGGGACCCTCCTCCCGCCAGGCGGCGCCGGGTCGGACCGGTTGGGGGTAGGAGTGCCTCCCCCTACCGGTCCGACGCAAGGGGAGGCACCCTCGGCGGTCTGGTGCGGCCATGAACGCCCGGCCGCCGAGGGGTGGAAACGGGGTCGCGGGCGGTTGCGAGTTGGGGCTCGCAGCCGCCACTAAACGCGGCCCCGGGACGGATAGCGGCGGGATGGAGTGGCCCCGTCCCGCCGCTATGAGGCAGTGTGTCTACTGGGGGGACCGATTGTCCCCCCGGGGGATGGGCGCGAAAGCGCGGGCACGGGGAGGATACCGGAAGAATGCTTCGAGCGATTCCCGGTATCCTCCCAAAGCGTGCCGAAGGGTCACCGTGGGGTTTTTAGTGGATAGGTCCCGCGCCTGTCGTTGTACGGGCGCGGGGAATCCCACACACCCCTCCCACCTCTCCCCAAGGAAAAAAAAAAAAAAAAAAAAGCTTACTGCTTGCTTTCTAGCTTACTGCTTGCTTACTAGCATACTGCTTTCATACTAGGTACTTTCTTCCTTTCTAGCCTGCTGCTTCCTTCCTAGCTTGCTGGTTGCTTACTTGTTTGCTCCTTGCTTACTAGCACACTGCTTCCTCACTAGCTTACTGCTTATTGTAGAATTTTTTTTTTGGGCGGCGGTGGTTTAGTTACAAGATTAATCGATTTATCAGATACTATATTCACACTCTTTTTATTCTTTGTCTCTCGTCTCGCTCGACAATTTCTACCCTATCCTTCGCGGCTTGCTCGTATTTATTTAGTTTATCACATGCACACATACGTTCGCGGTTGCCGAACTTTTAGTCTTTCTCTTTTCCTCGTTATTGTTTTCTCGCTTTTCGGTTGTTCACCCATCAGCTAGTCGGCCGTTCGCTCGCCGCGTGTTGACGGTTTTTTGTTGCTCGTGCCGGACAACGAACGATTCGTTGTTCGGCTGAAATTTATACGCGTTTTTAATATTTAAATTTCGATAATTTTGCCGGCACTGTTCCCTACATTCGGCCATCCTGCACAGACGTTCGCCCTCGAACGTCTCCGGAGTCGTCGCTTTCGTTGTCAGATGCATCGCTGTCTTCCTCGGTCCACGGTTTCATGTAGCCGGCCGTTCTTGATGTCTGTAACGACCCTTCATGTTCGCCAGTTCTTTCCACGAGGTACCTGTTGTTACGCATTACCTTGATTACGTTGTACGGTCCGAAATATTTATTAGCTAATTTTAAACCGGGCCCTTGTTGTACTCGTCTAATCGCCACTGTATCGCCAATGCGGTAAATTTTCGCATCCGTACGTTTCTTATTGTACGTTTTTCGATTTTCTTTTTGTATCTTAGCTATACTTTCTTTCACGTGGGCTCTCAGCTCTTCTCGGTTGTTTTCAAACATATCGGTCCACTCTTTTTCTAACATTTCTCTCATTTGGGGATCGTCTTTTAGTCGCGCTCGTTTGCCGAACAATAGTTGGAATGGCGAGGTGCCAATGCTTCGATGTATTGTAATATTTAAAAATTGCTGCGCCTTATCCAGATAGCGGTACCATTCGCCTTTTTCCGGATTAGACAGTTTCGTTAAAAGAGGTATCAATGTTCGGTTCACGCGCTCGACTTGCCCATTGGCTCTCGGTATGCCGGTCGTCACGAGGGAATGCGTTATGTTTTCTTCCATACAATAATTCGTGAATTCTTTGGATGTAAATGCAGTCCCTCGATCGGACACTATGCGTCGCGGGTTTCCGAAAATTGTAGCTTGCTTTCGAAGCCTTGTGATTACTTCCGCGCTACTCGTGCTTTTCGTTGCATATAGCCACACGAACTTTGAAAACGAATCGACGACTACAAATATGTGTTTGTAACTTTTCTTAGTGGAAGGGAGTGGCCCCAAGTGGTCTACGTAAAACGTGTCGAGTGGCACTTCTCCTTTTTCTATGGGATTTAAATATCCTTCCTGTCTACCACGCTTCTTTTCAGCTAATATACATGCAATGCAGTTTCGGATAACTCTGTCTATTTTTTCTCTTGCATTAGGAATCCAATAATCTTTTTTCAAGAGTGCCTCAGTCTTATTTACGGAGAAGTGCCCTCTTTCATGCGCTTGCCGAATTATTTGTGTAAATATTTGTTTTGGGACTACTAGTTTGAAATCATCGTCGAGTTCATTGAATAATAATCCGCCTCGAACCTCGTAACCCGAAATTTTGTTCTGTTCCGCGAGATCAATGATTCTAATTAAATCGGTATCGCTGCGCTGCACTCGTTGCAGATTCATCGTTAACCCCCCTCTTTGACTTTCTACAATCATGCACGACGGCAGCGGGTGTCGACTTAACGCGTCCACGTGCATCATATTTTTTCCCGGCCGATGTTCGATGACGTAGTCGAACTCCTCTAAAAGGAGAGCCCATCTGGCTACTCGCACGCACAGATCTTTTTTTTTCATGGTTAATGCAAAAGCCCGGCAATCAGTTACGATTTTGAATGGTAATCCTAGTAAGTATACTCTAAACTTTTTGAGGGCTTTTATAATCGCGAGGACCTCTAATTCGTAACTCGTGTAATTTTTTTCGGCCGACGTGGTTTTTCCGCTCGCATAGTAAATAGGATGAAACGCGTGATCTTTCTCATCTTTTTGCAACAGAATTGCCCCATAGCCATACATACATGCGTCTGTGTGTAGTTGTGTTTCCGCGCACGCTCTATACAAATTTAATACCGGTTTGCTGCTTAGGATTTCTTTCAGGTGGATGAAGGCATTTTTCTGTTCCTCGCCAAATGTGAATTTGGCATCTGCTTTCAACAAATCAGATAATGGTCTCGCTATCAGCGAGTAGTGGGAAATAAATTTCCGGAAATAGCCGGTTAGTCCAAGAAAGCTCTGTAATTGTCGCGTATTTGTTGGTTCCGGAAATCTCTTAACTGTCCCCGTTTTGTGTTCGGAAGGACGTATTTGTCCGTTTTTAATTATGTATCCTAAAAACTCGACCGTGTCTTGTAGCAAACTACATTTTCTCCAATTTATTCGTAAGCCTGCATCACTGGCGGTACTCAAAACAAGTCTGAGATTTTTTAAGCCGTCCTCAAACTCGAACGAAGGTATTATTAGGTCGTCTAAGTACGTTAAAACAACTTTTTTTCGAATCAACTCTTTAAAGACCGCATTTACGTATTTTTGAAAGACTGCCGGGGAATTGCAAAGACCGAAGGGAACTTTGAGAAATTCGTAGTGTCCATCAGGGACTATGAAAGCTGTGTACTTTCGACTATTCTGCTCTACGGGGACATGGAAAAATCCATTTTGCAAATCTAAAGTGCTGTAATATTTCGCGCCTTGTAACGAGTCTATTTGATCATCTATGAGAGGCAATGGATATCGGTCTTTAACAATTTTTTTATTTACGAGTCTGTAATTTACGCATAATCTAATGGAACCGTTCTTTTTCTTAACTAGGACTATCGGGCTTGCGTATTCTGATAGTGAGGGTTGAACTATGCCTTCGTCCAACCATTCCTGTATCTGCTCATTAACAATGTCTCGCTCTGAAGGCGATAATCGCCTCGCTCTTTGATAAATAGGTTCATCATCCTTAAGCACGATTGACATTTGGACACCGATCTCTTTAGTTTTCGCGGGTTCGTAATTTTCGACCAAATTTTCTATTACCCGTTGATGTTCGGCGGGGATGTGCGAAACATCGGCTTTCTCTTTCGTCTCTTCTACTATATTTATTTGATATATCTCCGGTAAATCGTTAACGACTGTTTTATCGGAGGGACTGATGGAAATATTACCGTTCCTTAGGCGGAGCTCAACAGTTTCAAGAAAACCTGTTCCTATAATCAATTGATGACTCATTAGTGAATCTGAAACTACGCGTATGAGGATCGTATAGGAGTTGCCGTCGACGGTTAGTTTTCCGTAAAATTCGCCTAATGTCGTATTCGTAGAGCCTACTCCTGTGAACTTGACCTCTTTATGCTGTAATCGCGGAGCTCCTAACTGTATGTACTGATCAGCACGCATTAAACAAAAATCGCTCCCAGTGTCAATCAGTGCTTCGATATGATAACCGTTTATCTCAACATCTTTTATACATATTTTTTGTGTTACCTGAGACGCTACATCGTTCACCGCTGCTGTGTCCCGCGCTTTGGGACATTGCACCGCGATATGTCCCCGTTCTTGGCACCTGAAGCACTTAGCGCCCTCGTTTTTCGTCGGACACTTATCACTCATGTGCTCTGGTGAACCGCAGTTGTAGCAGAAACGTCTCGTGCCTCGGAAATCCTGCCTCCTCTCGGTCCTCTCGGTCATCTCGTTCCTCGTGGTCGATGGTCGCTTGTATCCGCTGCTTCCGAATCTCGCCTTCTGAACCGTGTTGCTCTGGCTTCTATCTCGTAGACTTATCTGCTCAAATGCTTCGAGCAGATCGGTTTTTGTGCGGAATTTATGAATTCGTGCCTGATCCCTTAGATTTACATCAGGTATACCATCGATAAGGTAATCAACAAGCTCGTCTTCTGCTATTGGTACTTTATTTCCCATTATTACCTTTTCGTGGACATATTCATGGAAGGTTTCGTTCCGCCTCCATACTCGTTCTTCGAATGCCCTTCGGAGTGCTATTCGGTTCTGTCGATGATGATACATCCCTCTGAGCTCTATCAACAATTCTTCGACACTCATTTCGATGTGTTCGGGTCTCGAGTAGAACCATTCGAGAGCCTTCCCCTTGAGTTGCATACTGATTAACGTCTTCACTTGACGAGCATCCAGTTCATAGTTTCTGCATATCATATGCAGCTGTTTCTCCTAATTTTCATATTCACCCACTTCTCCTTTGTAGATGCTCAGCAAATCTGCCACCGTTGCAACGTTCACTCGCGGTCCGTTATCGATAAATACCGGTGTTCTCACTGCGCTCTCAAACTGTGGCCTTTCATTCGGAATGTTTGTACCGCGAAGGGATCTCAGCAATTCTAATTCTCGTCGAACCAATTCTAACTCTCGTTCGAGTGATTCTCTGCTTCGCTTACCATCGTCTTCTTTTAAATCATTCGGAACCACCGTTTCGATAGCACGTGCCTCCGCAGCACATGCGTTTTCAGTGTCGTCTATGGCACTGCGTGTCCTTGGAAGGTCTAGGGTAATTGATCCTGATAGATCTGCCTCCCGCAATCGTCGAACTAATTCTGTTTTAGTTCCTGAACTAGAATATCCCAGTTCCCTCGGTCTATCTTTTAGTTCGACCACAGTTAGATCGTTTGGATTCATTTTTTAAGATATATTTCCTCTCTTCACTTCTTAAACTGAAACTCACTAATCCCTAATAAACCGATTTTACTAACCTTTGGCCGCTATTGCTACTGTCAATCCCGGCTGAGCCCCCAATTTGTAGGATTTTTTTTTTGGGCAGCGGTGGTTTAATTACAAGATTAATCGATTTATCAGATACTATATTCACACTCTTTTTATTCTTTGTCTCTCGACACGCTCAACAATTTCTACCCTATCCTTCGCGGCTTGCTCGTATTTATTTAGTTTAACACATGCACACATACGTTCGCGGTTACCGAACTTTTAGTCTTTCTCTTTTCCTCGTTATTGTTTTCTCGCTTTTCGGTTGTTCACCCATCAGCTGGTCGGCCGTTCGCTCGCAGCGTGTTGACGGCTTTTTGTTGCTCGTGCCGGACAACGAACGATTCGTTGTTCGGCAGAAATTTATACGCGTTTTTAATATTTAAATTTGGATAATTTTGCCGGCACGGTTCCCTACATTATTTAATAGATAAATGCTTCCTTACTAGCCTGCTGATAACTTTCTAGCTTACTTCTTGCTTACTAACTTGCTGCTTGCTTCCTAGCTTACTGTTTGCCTTCTAGCATACTGCTACCTTACCATCTTACTCCTCGCTTATTAGCTCACACCTTGCTTACTAGCTTACTACTTGCTTAGTAGCATACTGCTTCCTTACTAGCCAGCTGCTTGCCTACTAGCTTCCTCCTCACTTACTGTCTCGCTGCTTTCTTACAAGCTGACTGCTTGCTTACAATCTTACTACCTCCTTACTAGCTACTAGCTTTCTTACAAGCTTCCTGCTTGCCTACTAGCTTACTGCTCGCTTACTAGCTCACTGCTTGCATACTAGCTTACTGCTTGCTTACAAGCTAATTGGCTGCTTACTAGACCGTTGCATGCTTACATGCTTACATGTTTCTAACTAGCTTACTGCATGCTAACTATCATACTGCTTCCTCCTCGCTCACTAGCTCACTGCTTGCTTACCAGCTGGCTGCGTGCTTTCTAGCAATACTGCTTGCCTACTTGCATACAGCATTCCTACTAGTTACCAGCTTGCTTACTAGCATGCTGCTTACTTACTAGCTTCCTGCTAGCTTAATAGCTCACAGATTGCATACGTGCTGACTGCTTGGTATCTAGCTTACTGCTTGCTTACCAGATTACTGCTCGCTTACAAGCTTCCTCCTTGCTTACTAGCTTACTGCTTGCTTACTAGCTGTTAAAAAGCTGATGCTTCTAACGACGAGGTCCGGATAGAGGTACTGGAGTTTTCAGGGAAAGTTATTATGGGCGTCTGGTTTGCTTTTCGTCGGCCTTCTACGCCGACCTTTTATTACAAAATTAAACAATTTGAATTAATGTTAAGAAAACCAAAAATAAATTATGAAATTATAAAGAAGAAGGACGTTGCCTGCCTCGCCTGTGCCGGTCGCCGAACTCGCCGGGTTGAGGTAGGCTAAGGTTCATATAATCAGAAAAACACGGCTATGTGTTAGACACACGTTAACGCGTTATACGTAGCTATGCCGCGTTTGTGTCCTCACACTCCCGGCTTAGGGATTCGAATGTATAGGAGCGGAGAATTACGCTCGCTCGTAATATACGAGCTCGCTAGTGGACTGTATTTTTAATTTTGGCTTTTGATACAGAATCAATTACTTATCTACGCCGTTAGCAGTCGATTATCTTGTGGACGGGATTGCAAGTGGAGGTTGTATGGCTCCAAATGCACTATTCCCGTGAGTCTATCCACTGAGTCTATGCGTCGAAACGCAGTGCAGTGCAACAGCCCAACCGTTGAAGTGTGGCAGCTCTTGGCTGTTTCAACAGACGACTTATTGGTCAGCGATTGCACTACGGAGCCCGACTGCATGTGGTTCACTGCACGTTGCACATCTATTCGTTGCTCTTAGCAGTATTTGAATCACGTGGGGGCCTGATCCACGACTCCGTTACTCCTCCGCACAGGTGCTCCTGTAAACGTTACACCGGCGGGAACTGTAGGAGTAAGGACTCGCAGACCGGAAAAGTCAGGCGTTCCTTGTGGACGTCGACCCGACTACAATGGGCCCACCTGGATGGTTCACCAGGTAGGTGCCTCCCTTTGGTGTCTCCTCAGCCTGGCGGTAATCACAAGAAAATTGAAGCGTAATTTTGCCAACATTCTTATGTCTCGATCGTTTATACGATCGGGACGACCGCTCAATTCTGCACGGAGGGATCGAACACCTTACTGGTGTATATTCTCGATCACTCCACAAGATATCGAACACCTTACTGGTGTATTTTCTCGATCTCCTGTCGCAGAAATGATTTCGTGGAATCTCAATTTGGGAAATCCCATACAAGATTCCGGGGCATACTTGACCGAATCTAAACCGATCCGTTTGTCAAGGAAAAGGCGGATTATTTCAACACTTTTCTCGAGTTTTATCGAATTCTCAGCTGTGCGAGGTCAATCAGTGGACCCGCACCAGACTGAACATCTACTCTTTACACCCTTTAACTACAGGCAGAATCGTTCTGAATATTAAACAATTAGAACATTCCTCTTTTAAATATTTCCGTTCGAGTGCAATCGGGAGCCGATCCGCTCTAGTTGGAAGTCTACGTAGGACTGCGCGGATTAACAGCCGAAGACGCGGCCGCGTTACTCTAATTAGACGCTACGCGGCGCTGTCTAAATTTCGGCAGTCTTTCTTCGTCTGATTCTTAGCGCAGTACTCTCTCACAGTACTGACGTCATCAACACCGTTAGCACATTCGAAGCGATGGTAATGAGCCGTTACCGATGCCAGAAAAACAAGTAATAAACGCGTTTTTCAATCACTGCTCGCTGTACAAATTCTCTTAGCGATAATCTCCCGATTATTGTACGCTAACAGGATTAACAGTAATCGTGGCCGAGGGCAATCGCTCGGCATTATGCAAATCTTCAAACACCAGCTAACTGCATTCTTACTAGCCTGTTCCTTGCTTTCTAGCTTATTGCTTGCTTACTAGCTTACTGCTTGCTTACTAGCTAACTGCTTTCTCACCAGCATACTGCACGCTTACCAGCTTACATGTCGCTTACTAGCTTACTACATGCTTACAACCATGCTGCATCCTTACTACCTTCCTACTCGCTTACTAGCTCACTGCATGCATACTGGCTTACTGCTAGCATACTCGCCTACTGCATGCTTACTAGACTGCTGCAAGCTTACTTGCCTACTGCATGCTTACTAGACTGCTGCTTGCTTACAAGCTAATTGCTTCCATGCCAGCTTACTGCTTGGTTACTAGCATACTGCTAGCATAAAGACTTGCTGCTTGCTTGCTACCTTGCTGCTTTCTTTCCAGTTTACTGCTAGCATACAAGTATACTGCTTTCTAACCAGCTAGTTGCTTTCTTACAAGCCAGCAGCTTGCTTTCTAGCTTACTGCTTGCTCACTAGCTTGCTGCTTTCTTTCTAGCTTACTGCTTGCTTACTAGCATACAGCTTCCTTACTAGCTTCCACCAGGCTTACTAGCTCACTGCTTGCTTATTAGCTTACTGGGTGCTTACTAACTTCCTACCTGGTTACTAGCTAACTACTTTCTTCCCAGCTTACTGCTTGTTGACTAGCTTACTAGTTGCTTACTAGCTTACAGCTCGCTTACTATCCAACTGCTTCCCTACTAGCTTCCTGCTCGCTTACTAGCTTCCTGTTTGCTTACTAGCTCACCGCTTGCTTTCTACATTACTGCTTGCTTACTAGCTTACTGCTAGCTTACCCGCTTCCTGCTTCCTTGCTAGCTAGCTGCTTGCTTTCGAGCTTACTGCTTGCTTACTAGCATACTGCTTCCTTATTAGCTATTTGCTTTCTTACCAGCTTACTTCTTGCTTACTATCTTACTGGTTGCATACTAGCTTACGGCTTGCTTACTAGCATACCGCTAGTTTACTAGCTTACTGCTTGCATACTAGCTTACTGCTTGCGTAGTAGCTTACTGCTTGCCTACTAGTTTTCTGCATGCTCAATAGCTAACTGCTTCCCTACTAGCCAGCAGCTTGCTTTCTAGTTTACTACTTGCTCAATAGCTAACTGCTTTCTTACTAGCATATTGCTTGCTTAGTAGCTTACTTCTTGGTCACTAGCTTGTCGCTGGCTTTCTTTCTTACTGCTTGCTTACTATCTCATTGCTTGCTTACTACATTACTGGATGCTGACTAACTTACTGCTAGCTATCTCGCTTCCTGCTGGCATATTGGCATGCTGTTAGCTTGCTATATAACGTGTTGCTTACTATCATACTGGTTCCTTACTAGCATCCATCTTGCTTAGTAGTTTACTGCATGCCCAGTAGCTCACTGCTTCCCTACTAGCCTGCTGGTTGTTTACTAGCATACTTGTTGCTTACTAGCTTACTGCTTGCTTACTATGATACTGCATCGTTACTAGCTACCTCCTCGCATACTAGCTTGCTACGAGCATTCTAGCTTACCGCATGCTTACTAGCTTACTGCTGGGTTACTAGCTCACTGCTTGCTTTCTAGATTACTGCTCGCGACTAGCTCACTGCTTGCTTGCTAGCTTACAGCTTTCCTACCAGCTTACTGCTTGCTTACTAGCTTACCGGTTGCTTACAAGCTTACTGGTTGTACACTACCTTACTGCATTCTTACAAGCCTGCTGCTTGTTTACTAGCTTACTGCTTGCTGAATAGTTTACTTCTAGCTTACTAGCTCACTGCTTCCGTACTAGATTACTGCATGCTTACTAGCTTACTGCTAGCTAAATCGCTTAATACTTGCTTGCTAGCTTACGGCATGCTTTCTAGCTTCCTGCTTGCTTACTAGCATACCGCGACCTTCATAGCTACTTGCTTTCCTACTAGCCTGCTGCTTGCATACTAGCTTACTTCTTGCTTACTAGCTTACTGCTTGCATACTAGCATACTGCTTCCTTACAAGCTTCCTGCTCGATTACTACCTAACTGCTTGCACACTAGGTTACTGCTTTTTTTTTTTTTTTTTTTTTTTTTGTCGTGGGGAAAATCTTCGAAAGACTCCCTCCCACCTCCTTGGGGAGAGGTGGGAGGGGTGTGTGGGATTCCCCGCGCCCGTACAACGACAGGCGCGGGACCTACCCACTAAAAACCCCACGGTGACCCTTCGGCACGCTTTGGGAGGATACCGGGAATCGCTCGAAGCATTCTTCCGGTATCCTCCCCGTGCCCGCGCTTTCGCGCCCATCCCCCGGGGGGACAATCGGTCCCCCCAGTAGACACACTGCCTCATAGCGGCGGGACGGGGCCACTCCATCCCGCCGCTATCCGTCCCGGGGCCGCGTTTAGTGGCGGCTGCGAGCCCCAACTCGCAACCGCCCGCGACCCCGTTTCCACCCCTCGGCGGCCGGGCGTTCATGGCCGCACCAGACCGCCGAGGGTGCCTCCCCTTGCGTCGGACCGGTAGGGGGAGGCACTCCTACCCCCAACCGGTCCGACCCGGCGCCGCCTGGCGGGAGGAGGGTCCCCTCAGGACCCCCCTCCCAGCCTAGGTCATCCGCCGCGTAGAGGCGGCCGCCCGCGACGCCTCGCGACCGGGCGACGACCTCGGGCCACCGCACGAGCGCGAGCTTCAGCGCGCCGCTGAAGCTCACGCTCCCTCCCCGCGGCCTCCTTCTGCAACATTACGTTCTCGCAGAAGGAGGCCACGGCCCTCCACTTCTCCTCGCTGCCGAGCATGGCGCGAACCACGCCCGGCAGCGAGACATCCCGCCCGACGACGCCGACCAGGACACGGCGCTCCCCCTCCCACGCGGGGCATACCTCCAGGGTATGATCCGCCGTGTCCTGCTCAGCGTCGCAGTGGCAGCAACGCGCCGTCGGCTCCTTCCCTATCCGGCACAGGTATCTTCCGAAGCTGCCATGCCCGGAAAATACCTGTGCCAGCCGGTAGGTGAGGCTGCCATGGCCTCTGTCCAGCCACTCCTTCAGGAGTGGCCGAACAGCCCCGACAGTCCGGTGCCCCGCGGTTGGCAGAGCCAGCCGCTCCTGCCACGCGAGCAACACGGACTGCCGGGCCTGGCGCTTCAAATCGCCCCAAGCAGGTTCCTGCCCGCCCGGGACCGCCCCCACCCCCGCGCGACGGTCGACGCGGTGCCGGTACATCACCGCGTGCGACCGCGCGAGCAGGTCCATGGGCGGCATCCCCGCTAGAACCGTCGCCGCCTCATGTGACATGGTCCGATACCCGCGGACGACCCTGAGCGCCATGCGCCTCTGCACCCGACGCAGCATAGTCATGCTGCGCCGGGAGGCAGCCAGGTCGTCCGCCCAGACGGGGGCCCCGTATAGGGCCACCGACTGGACCATTGCCACATAGAGGCGACGAACTCGGCCCGCCGGGCCCCCCAAGTTGGGCAGGATCCGGCCCAGCCCCGCAACCATCCTTTCCAACCGGGGGACCAGGCAGCGGAAATGCTTCTCGAAACGCCAGTGGCTATCGAGGATCAGCCCCAGATACCTGATCTGGGGCTTCACCTCGATGTCAGCCCCACCCACCCGAATCAGAGGGGGTGGCGGATCCTGCCGAGGTGAATGAAACGCAATCACCTAGGTCATATGGACCGCCACCGTCATCCCCATCCCCCTGATCCGGTCGACGACGCGTTGCGACCCCTCCTCCGCGCGACGCATGGCCCTCCCCCAGTGCGCCCCGACGGCCAGCACCAGTGTGTCATCCGCATAACACACCGTGCTGACGCCGTCGGGGAGGCCGGCCCGCAACACCGAGTCGTACGCGATGTTCCACAGGAGTGGCCCGAGGACCGACCCCTGCGGAACACCGCAGTACACCTCCCTCCGCATATCACCATCCCGGCCCGGATACTCGATCCACCTGCCGCGGAGATAATCCCCGACGACCGCCCTGAGACAAGGGGGGACTCGATGATATTCCAGCCCCCTCCTTATCTCTTCCCAGGGGAGGGTGTTAAAGGCATTGGCAATATCCAAGGATATTGCCAATGCCACCCCTCCCCGGGAGACGGCCGCCTCCGAGAGGGCCCTCACACGACCTATCGCGTCGATAGTCGATCGGCCCCCCCGGAAACCGAACTGGCAGTCGGCCAGACCGGGATCACCCCGCGACAGGTGCTCGACGAGGCGGGCAGCAATCACACGCTCGAAGAGCTTGCCCACCTCGTCGAGGAGACAAATGGGCCGGTATGCGGAGGGAGACTCCGCGGGCCGACCCTCCTTCCGGAGGAGGACCATCCTCGCCACCTTCCAACTGGGGGGGAATCGCCCGTCCCTCAGGCAGCGGTCGAACAACCGCCTGAGGTCGGCCCCAAGGACGCCCTGGGTCAAGACCCAAACCCGGCCGGGCACACCATCCGGACCCGGGGCCGTGTTACGAACCCCGAGCCGTCTGATGGCCGCTGCCAGCTCCTCCTGCGTGACCCCCAGCTCGGCCGTCCACTCCACTGGGACAGCCGCCGCCGCCGGAGGACGCGGTCCCCTCTCCCCAATTGGGAAGAGTGTATTGACCACGTCCTCCAGCAGCCGGGGGTCAAGACCCTCGGTGACGGGGGGCGCCCACGGGCGGAGCTTATTCAGCACCACCTTATATGGGCGCCCCCATGGATCGTCATCAAGGGTCTGGAGGAGCTCCTTCCATGCCTGGGTCTTGGCCCGTTTGATGGCGACCTGCAGAGCAACCCGCGCCACGCGGTATGCTCCATACAGGTCATCAGCTGCCCTCGCTCGCGCCACGCCGTCGCCTGTACGTTGACGACGGCGCGCGCGGGTGTACTGGCGTCGGGCGCGGACAGTCGCGACTCGCAACTCCGCGATCGCATCCGACCACCAGTACACCGCCCGGCGAGGAGAAGCCCGCCCGACCCGAGGCATCGCCGCGTCGCAAATACCCGCGACCAATGCTCCGAGCCGGGCGACCTCCTCCTCTATGCTCGGCAACTCGGCCGCTCCCTGCGGCCAAGTTGCAGCGAGGGCAGCTGCCATCAGGGCGTCCTTGTCCAGGCGCCGAAGCGCCCAGCGGCGTGTTGGGGTGCCACGCAGGCGGCCGTGTCGGGATGCACTCGCGGCGGCAGAGACCTCCATCCGGATGTACCGGTGATCGGAGAGTGTCTCTGCCCCCGCGACCACGTGCCAACCCGACACCATGCGCACGGCGTTGGGGGTCGCGAATCCAACATCCACGATGGACCCCCCATATCGCCGCACGCATGTGTGCTCCGACCCCCGGTTCAATACCCGGAGGTCGAGCCCCGCCGCCCAATCGCCCAGGATCCCGCCGCGAACGGAGGTCCTGGGGGATCCCCAAGCCACCGACTTGGCATTAAAATCCCCCAGGACCAGCACCGGCCGGGCCGCGTAGCGCTGCACGCATGCCGCGACCTCGGCCAGGTACAGCTCGAACGCAGCGTGACCGCTACGGGGCGAAATGTAGCACCCCACCACAGCGACTCCCCCCCAGTCCACGGCGACGAATCCCCGACCGCGCTCCAACAAGGAGAACGGTGGGGACCCGTCGCCCCCTCCCCATACCGTCGCCACCAAGCCGTCCGCGTCGCCCACCCAATGAGGGTGATCAGGGACGCGGTACGGCTCGGCGGCGACCGCCAGGCCAACCCCCCACTCCGCGAGGACTTGGGACATCAAGTCCTGTGCCGCGCGGCAGTGGTTGAGGTTGGCCTGGAGGAGGAGGCGGGGCGGCATTAATTAATGGCCGCGCCAGCCTCCTCCCGGCCGTCCGTCCCCGTAGCACCGTCCACCTCCATGGAGGACGATGCCACCGCCCTCGGCACCGGAGCCGGTGCAGCCCGCCTCTTCCTCTCCTTCCGGGAGGGGGGGGAGCACTTCTTGCTCCCCACCCTGTGATCGGCTGGCCTCCCCATGTCCGCACACAGCGGGCAGTGGGGGGCCGCCGAGCACTGGCTCGCACGGTGCTCTTTGGCACCGCAGCGGTAGCACTGACCGCTGCGGTCCACCGGCGAGGTGCACCACTGCCTCACGTGCCCCAATTCGAGGCAGCGGTGACACTGGAGCGGGCGCGGCGCGAGAATTTCCACTCGCGCCGAAACCCACCCCACCAACACCCTCCCGGATTCCGCCACCTTACGGGCGGCGGAGAGGGGGCACCGGACCCACACCGACCCGAGGCCGGAGGGCGACCTGCGGATGTCTCCGATCCGCAGGTCCTCCACAGGACAGTCGCCCGCCCTCGCAAGGGCACGGGAAACATCCTGTGCGCTGACCGAGTCGTCCAGCCCACAAACGCGCATCTCCGTGCGCTTCGTGGGCCGGGCGACCCGGACACCTCGCTCGCCCAGCTGCTCCCGGAGCCTCTGGGCGAGACGATCCGCCTTCGCGCCGCCTTCTGCACCGGGGATCTCCAGCAAGAGACCCCCGGTCACGGCCCTCTTCGCCCTCACGGAGGCGATGCCCAGCTCTTCCAGGGAGATATTCTCCCTGGCGAGCCGCATCGCCTCCGCGAGGGTCAGGTCGCCCCCCTGCGCAACGGTCAGCGTCACCGCTGCCGTTTTTGGGGGACGACCTGGTCGTGCCTTCCCGACCTTCGCGGCCTTTGCCTTGGCCGCCGCCGGCGGAGGCGGAGGCTGCGGTTGCGAGGCCTTCCTCGCCGCCCGCTTCGCCTTCCGCCCCACCACCTCACTCCACGCCACCCCCCCTTGGGAGGGTGCTGTGGAGGACGCGACCACCGCGACCACGGGTACACCACCCCCCTTGGGGGTCGCGACCCGGGGCCCTGGTGCCGCAACGCTGGGCGGAACCTTCACTCCGCCCTTCTTTGCCTTCCCCGACTGTACCGGAACAGGTCGGGGAGGCACCGCCTTCCTGCTGACCGCTCTTCCGGCGAGGAGCTCCTCCCGGAAGGCGGCCAGCTTGCCATCAATCATGTCCCCAATCCTCCTCAGAAGATTGTCTTCTGAGGAGGACGGGGACTTCTTCACGGGCGGAGTGCGGGTGGAGGGGCCCGCGGTGCCCCGCACCACTGCCGCCGCACTCCGCTTATTTACCTCCGCCGAGGGACGCGGCGGTGGAGGAGGAGGGAGGATGGGAGGGAGGGCCGCGCTGTTCCACAGCGCCTCTGCCCTCCTCCTCCCCTGTCGCTCCTCCTCCAACAGGAGCTGCAGACGGGCGTTCCGCCCTCTGAGCTCCCGCGCCGCCTCCCTCATTTCCTCCGCCGCGGCCTTCAGGGCCTCCGCGCCACCGCTTTTCTGCCCCTTAAAGGCGCAGGCAGCGGCGACTTTCTCCACCCGCCTCAGGGACGAGGAGATCCTCTCCGATATCTCCTCGGTCACCTCGTCCCTGAGGCAACTCAGCCTCACCGACGGGCTCATCGCCCCGCCCACCTCCACGACGGCCTGCCCCGTCCTCTTCCTCTTAGAGCCTATGTGGCTCGTGTTGGAAGAGAAGGACGAGACCGACGCCGTCTCGTCGTCCTCCTCCACCCTCCACGAAGCCGGACCTGGCGCTGAGTGGGGCGCGAGCGCCGCCACCCTAACCCCAACCCCGTCTCCGTCCTCCCCAACCGACAAAACCCGCCCCATCCCCATTTTATTTTCAGTGTCCATAACAATCCCACGAGATGGTCGGAAATAAAGGTCCACCCGGGCAGAGCCGCCTTACCCGGGTAAGCCTAATACTCCGGGGGTTCGGCAGGTTCCCCGGAGGTGGTCGCTTGGGATTGGGCCTTCTCCCCCAACCATGCATCCCATCGCCGCGCACCATAGCTTAGGATTGGAGGGCGATTTTATAGAGTCGCCATACTCGTGGCCCAGGCGGTTAAGCCAAGACCCCCGTTCCTCCTGCCGTCACGTACCATTCACAAAACCAATAGGGAATTGTGAATGGGTCGTTGTGACGACCAACAGGAGGCTTACGGTGTGTGTATGACTCGGGTACCCCGGGTTCGTTAAGCCCGTACTGCAGCTGAAAGGCTGGCAGCCCCTGAGGGACTAGGTTACTGCTTGCTTACTAGCTAATGGCTTTCTTCCTAGCTCACTGCTTGTTTACTTGCTTACTGCTTGCTTACTAGCTAACTACTTCCTTACTGGCTAACTGCATCCTTACCAGCTTATAGCTTGCTTACTAGCTTACTGCTTGCTTACTAACGTACTGCTTGCTTACTAGCTACATGCTGTCGTGCTTCCCTGCTGCGTGCTTTCCGTCTTACTGCTTGCATACAAGCTTGCTGCTTGCATCTAGCTTACTGCTTGCTAACTATCATACTGTTCCCCTATTAGCTGCCTCCTCGCTTACTAGCTAACTGCTTGCCCACTAGGTTACTGCTTGCTTACTATCTAATTGCATACCTACTAGCTCTCTGCTTGTTTACTAACTCCCTTCTCACTTAATAGCTCACTGCTTGCTTACCAACTTACTGCTTGCTTACACGCCCGCTGCTGGCTTTCTAGCATACTGCGGCCTTACTAACTTCCTCCTCGCTTACAAGCTTACTACTAGCTTACTCGCTTACTGCTTGCTTAATAGCTTACCGCTTCCTTACTAGCTCCCTGCGCCCTTACTAGCTCGCTTCTTACTTACTAGCTCCCTTGTCGCTTACCATCTCCTTGCTTGCTTACCAGCTTACGGGTTGCTCACAAGCTTAATGCTTGCTTACTAGCTTACTGCTAGCTTACTCGCTTACTGCTTGCTTAATAGCTCACAGCTTTCTTACTAGCTCCCTGATCCCTTACTAACTCACTGCTTACTTACTAGCTCCCTGCTCCCTTACTAACTCACTGCTTACTTACTAGCTCCCTGCTCGCTTACTAGCTTACTGCTTGCTTTCTAGCCTACTGCTTGCTTACTAGCTTGTTGCTTGCTTTCTAGCTTACTTCTTGCTTACTACCTTACTGATGGCTTACTAGCTTACTGCTTGCTTAATAGCTAACTCCATCGTACTTTCTTGTAGCTTGCTCACTATCTTACTGCTTGATTACTAGCATACTGCTCCCTTGCAGGCTTCCCCCTCGCTTACTTCCATATATTTTGTCGCCTCCGTGTCTTACACATTATACCGTTTCATCAATTTATTCTTTCTTCTTTCTGCGGTAAGCGATTGAGGAAATCTGTCACAAAGATAGATCCTCAATACAAGCATACTGCTTTCTTACTAGCCAGCTGCTTCCTTACTAGCGCACTGCTCGCTTACAAGCTCACTGATGCTTTCCAGCTTACTGCTTGCTTACTAGCATATTGCATCCTTCCCAGCTCCCTGCTCGCTTAATGGCTCAAAACATCCATACTACCTCGCTGCTTGCTTACTAGCTTGCAGCGTGCTTTCTAGCTTAATGCTTCCCTACTAGCCTACTGGTTCCTTACTAGCTTCCTCCGCCCTTGCTAGCTCACTGCTTGGTTGCTAGCTTGCTGGCTGCTTAATAGCCAACTGCTTTTCTGCTAGCCGCTTGCGTGCTCTCTATCTTACCGCGCGCTTAGTTGCTCCCTGCTTGTTGTCAAGCTTGCTGCCTGCTTTCCAGCATATTGCTTGACGATTGGCAGGACCATCCTCGCCACTTTCCAACTAGCGGGGAATCGCCCGTCCCTCAAGCATCGGTCAAACAACCGCCTGAGGTCGGCCCCAAGGACGCCCTGTGTCAAAACCCAAACCCGGCCAGGCACACCATCCGGCCCCGGGACCGTGTTACGCGCATGGAGCCGTTTGATGGCCGTGGCCAGCTCCCACTGCGTGACCCCCAGCTCGGCCGACCACTCAATTGGGACAGCCGACGCCGCCGGAGGACGTGATCCTCCCACCCCAATTGGAAAGAGAGTATTGGCCACGGCCGCCAGCAGCCGGGGGTCAAGACCCTCTGTGACAGGAGCCGCCTACGGGCGGGGCTTATTTAGCACCACCTTATACGGGCGCCCCATGGATCGTCATCGAGGGTCTGGAGGAGCTCCTTCCATGCCCGGGTATTGGCCCGTCTGATGGTGACCTGCAGAGCAACCCGAGCTGTACGGTATGACTCATACAGGTCATCTGCCCTCGCACGCGTCACGCAATCGTCTCTTCGTAGACGACAGCGCGCGCGGGTGTACTGGCGTCGGGCGCGCACACTCGCGACGCGCAATTCTGCGATCGCGGCCGGCCAGCAGTACACCGCCCGGCGAGGAGAAGCCCGCCCGACCCGGGGCATCGCCGCGTCGCAAATATTTGCGACTAGTCCATCGAGCCGGGCGACGTCCTCCTCTATGCTCGGCAACTCGGACGCCTCCTGCGGCCAAGTTGCAGCGAGAGCAGCAGCCATCATAGCGTCCTTGTCCAGGCGCCGAAGCGCCCAGCGGCGCGGTGAGGCGCCAACCGGGCGGTGGTGTCGGGATGTACATCCGGGGGCAGAGACCTCCATCCGAATATACCGGTGGTCCGAGAGTGTCTCTGCCCCTCCCCCCACCCCCCCGCCCAACCACCTGCCATCCCGACACCATGCGCACGGCGTTGGTGGTCGCGACTCCAACATCCACGATGGACACCCCATATTGCCGCACGCACGTGTGCTCCGACCACCGGTTCAGTAACAGAAGGTCGACCCCGGCCGCCCAGTCGCCCAGGATCCCACCGCGAACGGAGGTCCTGGGGGATCCCCACGCCACCGACTTGGCGTTAAAGTCGCCCAAGACCAGCACCGGTTTGGCCGCGCAGCGCGGCACGCATGCCGCAACCTCGGACAGGTACTGCTCGAACTCGGTGTGGCCGCTGCGGGGCGAGATGTAGCACCCCACCACGGCGACTCCTCGCCCCCCCCCCCCCAGTCGACGGCGACCAAGCCCCGACCGCGTTCCAGGATGGAGAAAGCCGGGGACCCGTCGCCTCCTACCCATACAGCCGCCACAATGCCGTCCGCGTCCCCCACCCAGTGAGGGTGATCAAGGACGCGGTACGGCACGGCGAAGACCGCCAGGCCAACCCCCCACTCCGCGAGGACCTGGGACATCATGTCCTGTGCCGCGCGGCAGTGGTTGGGGTTGGCCTGGAGGAGGAGACGGGGCGGCATTACTTAGCGGCCGCCCCAGCCTCCTCCCGGCTGTCCGTCCCCGTGGCACCGTCCACCTCCATTGTGGACGATGCCACCGCCCGCGGCGCCGGAGTCGGAACGGCCCGCCTCTTCCTCTTCTTCCGGCAGGGGGAGAGCACTTTTTGCTCCCCACCCTGTGATCTGCCGGCCTCCCCATGTCCGCACATAGCGGACCGCCATCTCCCCGCCCTCGGTCCGCCATATCCCCGCCCTCCGGTCAGGGGATCTCCAGCAGGAGACCCCCGGTCATCGCCCTCTTCGCCCTCACGGAAGCGATGCCAAGCTCCTCCAGGGAGATGTTCTTCCTGGCGAGCTGCAACGCCGCCGCTGGGGTCAGGTCACCACACTGCGTGACGGTCAGCACCACCGCTGCCGTTTTGGAGGAGGGGGGGGCGCAAAGGTCACGTCTTCGCAGCCTTTACTTTGGCCGCGTGCGGCGAGGGCGGAGGTTGCGGCAGCGAGGCCTTCGTCGCCGCTCTCCTCGCCTTCCGCCCAACCACCTAGCTCCAGGACACCCCCCTTAGGACGGTGCCATGGATGGCGTCCGATCCGGGACCGCGGGTAGTCTGTTCCCCTTGGAGGCCGCGACCCGAGACCCGGAGTGACCACGGAGGGCGGAGCCTTCGCTCCCACCACCTTCGCCTTCCCCGATTGTAACGGTATTGGTCGGGGGGGGGGCACCGCCTTCCTGCTGACCGCTCTACCGGGGAGGAGCTCATCCCGGAAGGCGGCCAGCTTCCGGTCAATCATTTCCCCAATCCTCCTCAGAAGTTCGTCCTCTGAGGAGAACGGGGAACTCTGCGCGAACGGAGTGCGTGGCGGAAGGGCCTGTAGAGCCTCGCACCACCGCCGCCACACTCCGCTTATTTGCTACCGCCGGGGCACGCGGCGGAGGAGGCGGGAGGATTGGAGGGTGGGCTGCGCCATTCCCGCACGCCTCTGCCCTCCTTCTTCCCCGTCTCTCCTCCTCCAACAGGAGCTGCAGACGGGCGTTCCGTACGCTCAGCTCCTGTGCCGCCTCCCTCATCTTTTGCGCAGCTTCTCTCAGGGCCTCTCCGCCGCCGCTCTTCTGCCCCTTAAAGGAGCAGGATGCGGCCACCTTCTCCACCAGCCTCAGAGACGAGGATATCCTCTCGGAAATCTCCTCGGTTACCTCGTCCCTGAGGCAACTCACCATTACTACCGGGCTCATTGCCCTACCCACTCCGGAGACGGCCTGCCCCGTCCGCTTCCTCTTGGAGCCTATGTAGCTCCTGGCGGAGGAGAAGGATGAGACTGACGCAGTCTCGTCGTCCTCCTCAGCCCTCCACGAAGCCGGGCCAGGCGCCGAGTGAGGCGCGAGCGCCGTCACCCTAGCCCCAACACCGTCTTCGACCTCCCTCTCCGCCATAACCCGCACCAACCCCATTTGTTATGAAAATCCATTTAGTTCCCACGCGTAAGTCGGAAGAAAGTCCACCCGGGCAGAGCCGCGTTACCCGGGCAAGCCTGATACTCCGGGGGTTCGGCAGGTGCCCCCGGAGGTGGTCGCTTGGTATTGGGCCTTCTCGCCCAACCATGCATCCCATCGCCGCGCACCATGGCTTACGATCTGAGGGCTATTTCATAGAGCCGCCATACTCGCGGCCCGGGCGGCTAAGCCAAGGCCCCCGTTCCTCCTGCAGTCACGTACCATTCACAAAACCAAAGAAGGAACAGCGGATGGGACGTTATGACGGCCAACAGGAGGCTTACGGTGTGATAAGCATCAGGTACCTCGGGTTCGCTACTCCCCGTACTGCGGCTGACGATTGCCGGACACAGCCCCAGAGAGTTGCCTACTAGCTTGCTGTTTTCTTCCTAGCTTACTGCTTCCTTACTAGCTTACTGGTTGCCTACTAGCTCACTGCTTGTTTACAAGCTTACTGCCTGCTTACTAGCTTTCAACTTGCTTACAAGCTCACTGGTTGCTTACTAGCTTACAGCATGCTTACTAGCTTACTGCTTGCATAGATGCATACTACTTTCTCACTAGACAGCTGCTTGCTTACTAGCTTACTGCTTGCTTAATAGCATTCTGCTCCCTTACTAGCTCCCTGCTCGGTTACTAGCTTACTATTTGCTTACCAGCTTGCTGCTTGCATTCTAGCTTACTGCTTGCGTACCAGCATACCGCTTCCTTACGTGCTTCCACCTCGCTTACTAGCTCACAGCTTGCTTACTAGCAAACTGCTATCTTACTAGCCTGCTCCTTGCTCACTAGCTTACTGCTTGCTAACTAGCTTACTGCATCCATGCTAGTTCCTGCTTGCTTACTAGCTTACTGCTTCCATACTAACTTACTGCCTGCTTACTAGCCCACTAGTTCCCTACTAGCTAACTGCATTCTTACCAGCTTGCTGCTTGCTTACTAGCTTACTTGTTGCTCACTATCATACTGCTTCCTTACCAGCTTCCTGCTTGCTTACTAACTAATTGTATTCTTACATGCCAGCTGCATGTTCACAACCTTACTGCTTGCTTACTAGCTTACTGCTAGCTTACTGGCTTACTGCATGCTCAATAGCTAACTGCTTTCTTACTAGCCAGCTCCATACTAGCTAGCCTGCTGCTTGCTTACTAGTTTACTTGATGCTTACAGTCTTCCTGCCTGCTTACTAGCTTACTGCTAGCTTACTCACTTATTGCATGCTTACTAGCTTGGTGCTTGCGTTCTAGATTACAGCTTGCATACTATCCTCCTGCTTTATTACTATCTTACTGCTTGCTTAAAGCTTACTGCTGACTTACGAGCTTACTGCTTGCTTACTACCAAACTGCTTTCATACCAGCTTACTGCTTGCTTGCTAGCTTACTGCTTGCTTACTAGCTAACTGCTTTCTTACTAGTTAATTGCTATCTTACTAGCTAATTGCTTTCGTACTAGCTAGCTGCTTGCTGTCTTGCTTGCAGCACGGTTTCTAGCCTACTGCCTGCTTACTAGCTTACTAGTTGCTTACTACCTTAATGGATGCTTACTAGCTTACTGTTCTCGTAGTAACTTACTGTTTCCTTATTAGCACCCTGCTTGCTTACTGTCTTACTGCTTGCCTACTAGATTACTGGTTGCATACTTGCTTACCGCTCGCATACTAGAACACTGCTTGCTTCCTAGCTTACTGCTTGCTAACTAGCTTACAACTTGCATACTAGCAAACTGCTATCTTACTAGCCTGCTCCTTGCTCACTAGCTTACTGCTTGCTAACTAGCTTACTGCATCCATGCTAGTTCCTGCTTGCTTACTAGCTTACTGCTACCTTACTAACTTACTGCCTGCTTACTAGCCCACTAGTTCCCTACTAGCTAACTGCATTCTTACCAGCTTGCTGCTTGCTTACTAGCTTACTTGTTGCTCACTATCATACTGCTTCCTTACCAGCTTCCTGCTTGCTTACGAACTAATTGTATTCTTACTTGCCAGCTGCATTTTCACAACCTTAATGCTTGCTTACTAGCTTACTGCTAGCTTACACGCTTACTGCTTCCGTACTATTTTGCTGGTTGCCTACTAGTTTACCGCTTGCTTACTAGCTTACAGCCAGCTTACTAGCATACAGCTTTGTTACTAGCTTACTGCTTGCTCACGAGCTTACTACTTGCATACTAACTAACTGCTATCTTACTAGCTTGCTCCTTGCTCACTAGCTTACCGCTTGCTAACTAGCTTACTGCTTGCTTACTATCATACTGCTTCCTTACTGGCTTCCACCTCGCTTTCTAGCTCACTGCTTGCTTACGAGATTACTGCTAGCTTACTCACTTACTGCTTCCTTACTAGCCTGCTGCTTGCTTTCTAGCTTACTTCTTGCTTACTAGCTTCCTGCTTGCTTCCTAGCTTACTGCTTGCCTTCTAGCATACTGCTTCTGTTTAGAATATGGTATAAGAATTAGGATAAGATGTAGAAATACGTTTATTGTACCGTCTGCGTGTTTAGATTAAGGTGCGTGCGGTGTGGATTGCGTGAGGGAGAGTGAATGAGTGTTGTGGGAGCGTGGCATGTGTGCTGACGATTGGCGCGACCGTCACCGATCTATGGACGAGATTTGAAAGATCAACGGTTTGTCGTGCGCGATCCTGTAACGGCAGAACTATCCAAGCTGTCGATCCGATTGTAAGTGATATCGAGAGCGGACCTTCGTCGCCCTTGCGCATTCTCCTAGGGAGTTGCCCTTGCATCTGTTATCGGACACGTGCCCACCGCGTCCCAGTTGCGCTTGCCGCTGTGTGAACGTTGTGCAATCTTACAATAAAGTTGTGACTGTGTGAATTGCTCCGCCATTCTTCGCGTCCCTGTTCCTCGTCCACGCATCTTTTCGTCTGTGCATTAACAAAGTGGTCCTTCGAGCCGGATTTGAGGATGACGCAGTATGGAGACCGCACGAGCTGCAACAACATCAGCGCCGCTGACCAATCAGACCGTGAATGCCCACCTACACCAGCTGCTGGTCATCGCCCACACCATCTCTCGGATGGAGGTTAACTACCGGAAGGAAGGGCGGGCCAAGTTCTCCGCAGCTTCCGCCGAGGGACGGCACAAGAGACTGGACGGCGAGTGGTTGCGCTTCGGGAAGCTGCACCTGGAGTTTCTGCAGTTAGTCCCCACTCAAGCTTAGTCTATCATGCCGTACTTTACAGAGGAAAGCTTCGAAAAGTTGCAGGAGACCTATTGGGGCTCGTGCGACTTTTTCGCCGACGTTGCAGCGAAATGCACTGCGGCCAAGCGCCGCGCAACCGAGTCCCTCTCCCGCGCCCACAGGCGACTCCATCTCCGGCGCGAAACTCGCGCGAATCCCGCTGCCCGAATTCGCTGGGTCGTACGCCGAATGTCACAGTTTCCGCGATCTGTTCAAATCGCTCGTGTTAGACAATAAGTCCCTAACGATCGTGCAACGGTTACACTATTTAAAATCGTCCGCCGAATGTCATGCCGCGAACCTGATCGCGGATTTCTCGATAACCGACGCGAATTTTGAACCGGCCTGGATGACGCTAGCAGACCGGTACAATAACAAGCGCGTCATAGTATCAACATTATTAAGCAACTTCATCTCGCTGCCAATTATTGTTAGCGAGTCCGCAGACGAATTATCTCGTCTTCACGACACGACGAAGGAGTCGATAGCCATGTTGCGTAGTATCGGTCGCCCGGTGGATACATGGGATGACGTCATCGTCTTCCTGCTTACCGCCAAGCTAGACCGCCGTACGCTACGAGAGTGGGAGATATCCCGCGGAGCAGCACCGAGCCCCCCAACTTCGACGAGCTCGACCAATTCCTCGTTGCGCGGATCCGCGCTCTCGAGGCGCTTCACGACAAGCCCGAAACTTCGGCGGCGCGCCTCGCCGCGCCGCGATCGGCGCCCTCAACGGGAGTTCGCACGCACGCAGCGAATACAGCTGTGAACCGGTGCCCGATGTGCGGATCGAAGCATCCGTTATATCGATGTCCGGCGTTCCATAGCCTACAACCTACGCAGCGGCGAGACCTACTGACTCGGACCAACGCCTGTTTTAACTGTCTTCGCGATGGACACATGGTTTCGATGCATCCGGTTCGCACCACGTGCACGCGATGTAACTGCAATCACCACAGTCTGTTACACGTTCCCGCGACGAGTATCGAAGCGCCGACGGGCGGCGATCGTGCAGCGTCGTCTTCGAAACCCACTGGCATTCCATCGGGATCTAACGGCACTCGGTCCGTCTATACGTACGCCGCGTACATACTAGCTAACTGCTTCCTTACTAGCTTGCGGCTTGCTTACTAGCTTACTTATTGCTTACCAGCTTACTGCTTGCTTACTAGCACACAGTTAACCACCTAGCATTCTGCTCGCCTAACAGCTCAATGGTTGCCTAGTAGCTCACTGTTACCTTACTGGCTTACAGCTTGCTTACTAGATCACTGTTTGCTTACTAGCCGGCTGCTTGCCTTTTGGCTTACTGATTGCTTACTAGCTTCCTGCTTGCTTAATAGGTAACTGCTTTTCTACTAGCCTGCTACTTGCTTTCTAGATCACTGCTTGCTTACTAGCTTACTGCTTGCTTACTAGCATACTGCTTAGTTACTACCTAACCACTTTCATACTACATTCCTGCTTTCCTCGTGACTTACCACTTCCTTACTAACTTACAGCTCTCATACTAGCCGAATGCATCCTTACTAGCTTCCTGCTGGCTTACTAGCTTACTGCTTAGTTGGTAGCTTACTGCTTTGTTACTAGCTTACTGCTTACTTAATAGATAAAAGCTTCATTACAGGCCTGCTGCTTGCTTCCTAGCTTACTTCTTGCTTACTAACTTGCTGCTTCCTTCCTAGCTTACTGCTTGCCTTCTAGCATACTGCTTCCATACTAGCTTCCTCCTCGCTTATTAGGTCACTCCTTGCTTACTAGCTTACTGCTTGCTTACTAGCTTACTGGTTGCTTACTAGCATACTGCTTTCTAACTAGCTAATTGCTTCCTTACTTGCCTCCTGCTTGCTTACTAGCTTACTTGTTTCCTACTAGCATACTGCTTGCTTACTAGCATACTGCTTCCTTACTATCTTCCTCCTCGCATATTAGCTCTCTGCTTGCTTAGTAGCATACTGGTTGCTTACAAGGTTACTGCTTGCTTACCAACTCACTGCTTGCTTGCAAGCATACTGCTTTGTTACTAGCTAAATGCTTTCTTACTAGCCAGCTGCATCCTTACTAGCTTACTACCTGCTTACTAACTAACTGCTTGCTTACTTGCATACTGCCTTCATACTAGCTTGCTGCTTGCTTAGTAGCTAACAGGTTGCTTCCTTGCTTACTGCGTGCCTACCAGCATACTGCTTCCTTACTGGCTCCCAGCTCACTTACGTGCTCACTGCTTGCGTACTAGCTTGGTGCTTGCTCTCTAGTTCACTACTTGCCTTCTAGCACACCGCTACCTTACCAGCTTACTCCTCGCTTATTAGCTAACAGCTTGCTTACTAGCTTCCTACTTGTTTAGTAGCATACTGCTTCCATTACTAGCACCCTGCTCGCTAACTAGCCCGCTGCATTCTTACTAGCAAAGACCTTCCTGACCAGCCTGCTGCTGGCTTACTAGCTTGCTTCATTCCTCAAAGCTTAGTGCTTGCCTACTAGCTTGTTGCTTGCTTACTAGTTTACCTGTTGCTTACTCGCTTACTGCTTGCTTACTAGCATACTGCTTTGTTACTAGCTTACAGCAACCTTACTATCTTGCTACTCGCTTACTAGCTCACAGCTAATTGCTTGCTTACTAGCGTACCGGTTGCTTACTAGCATACTGCTGGCTTACTACCTTCCTGCTTCCTTAGTAGCTACCAGCATTCTTACTAGCCTGCTACTTGCTTACTAGCCAGCTGCTTGCTTAAAATCTTACTGTTTGCTATTCTATCGTACTGCTTGCTTACTACCTTAGTGCTTGCTTACAACATTCCTGCATTCTTCCTAACATACTGCATTCTTACTAACTTGCCGCTCTCTTACCAGACGAATGCTTACTAGCTTCAAGCTCGCATACCAGAATACTCCTTTGCTACAAACTTACTGCTTTGTTATTAGCTGACTGCTTGTTTTCTAGCTTACTGCTTGCTAACTAGCTTAGTGCTTTGTCCCTAACTTACTGCTTTCTTACTAGCTCACTGCTTGCTTACTAGCTTACTGCTTGCTTACAAGCTTCCCGCTAGATTACTAGCTTACTACTTTTTTTTTTTTTTTTTTTTTTGTCGTGGGGAAAATCTTCGAAAGACTCCCTCCCACCTCCTTGGGGAGAGGTGGGAGGGGTGTGTGGGATTCCCCGCGCCCGTACAACGACAGGCGCGGGACCTACCCACTAAAAACCCCACGGTGACCCTTCGGCACGCTTTGGGAGGATACCGGGAATCGCTCGGTGCATACTTCCGGTACCCTCCCCGAGCCTGCGGTGTGCCCCCATTCACGGTGGGTCAAAAGGTTCCTCCCGGCATTCACACTATCTCATGGCGGCAGGGCGTGTCCACTCCTTCCCGCCGCCATCCGTCTCGGGGCCTCGGTCAGTGGCGGCTGCGTGCTCCAACTCGCAACCGCACGCAACTCCATTTGTACCCCTCGGCGGCTGGTGGGTCATGGCCGCACCATGCCACCGAGGGTGCTTCCCGATACGTTGGACCGGAATTGGGATGACAATTCCACCCCCATCCGGTACGACTGTGCGCCACGTGCCTGATGAGGCTCCCTTCAGGAACCCTCTCCCAGCTAGGGTCGTCTGCCACGCCGGGGGGGTCGCCCACGATGCCCGGCACCTGGACGACGGCCTACCGCCACCACACGTGCGCGAGCCTCAGCACGCCGCTGAAGCTCGCGTTCCCTGCCGGCGGCCTCCTTCTGCAACATTACGCTCTCGCAGAAGGAGGCAACGGCCCCCCACTGCCCCACGCTGCCGAGCATGGCGCGCACCATGCCCGGCATCGAGACATCCCGCCAGATGACGCTGACCAGGACACGGCGCTCCTCCACCCACGCAGGGCACACCTCGAGAGTATGTTCAGCCGTGTCCTGCTCAGCGTCACAATGGCAGCAGCGTGCCGCCTGCTCCTTCCCTATCCGACGCAGGTATCTCCCGAAGCTGCCATGTCCGGAGAACACCTGTGCCATCCGATAAGTGAGGCTTCCATGGCCTCTGTCCAGACACTCACTCTGGAGTGTCTGGACAGCCCCGTCTGTCCGGTGACCCGCGGTTGGCAGAGCCAACCGCTCCTGTCACGCGAGCATCACCAACTGCCGGGCCTGGCGCTTCAAATCGCTCCCACCCGCGCGCGACGGTCGACGCGATGACGACACAGCACCGCGTGCGACCGCATGAGGAGGTCCATGGGCGGCATCACCGCAAGAACCGTCGCCGCCTCATGCGACACGGTGCGGTACACGCGGACGTTCCTCAGCGCCATCCGCCTCTGCACCCGACGCAGGATCGTCATGCTGCGCCGGGAGGCCGCCAGGTCGTCCGCCCAAATGGGGGCCCCGTAAAGGGCCACCGACTGTACCATTACCACATAGAGGCGGCGCACTCTGCCAGCCGAGCCCTCCAGGCTGGGTTGGATTCGGCCTAAAGCCGCGACCATCCCCTCCGACCGGGGGACCAGGCAACGGAAATGCTCCTCGAAGCGCCAGTGGCTATCGAGGATCAGCCCCAGATACCTCATCTGTGGTTTCGCCTCGATATCAGCCTCACCTACCCGGATCAGAGGGGGTGGCGGATCCTGCCGAGGTGAATGGAACGCTATCACCTCGGTCTTATGGACCGCCACCGTCATCCCCATCCCCCTGATCCGACCGACGGCGCGCTGCGCCCCCTCCTCCGCGAGGCGCATGGCCCTCCCCCAGTGCGCCCCGACGGCCAGCGCCAGTGTGTCATCTGCATAACACGCGGCGCTGACGCCGTCAGGGAGGTCGGCCCGCAACACCTTATCGTTTGCGACGTTTCACAGGAGTGGCCCGAAGACCGATCCCTGCGGAACGCCGCAGTACACCTCCCTCCGCATATCTCTATCCCGGCCCGGATACTCGATCCACCTGCCTCGGAGATAATCCCCGACGACTGCCCTGAGATAAGGGGGGACCCGACGATCATCGAGCCCCCTCCATATCTCTTCCCAGGGAAGGGTGTTAAAGGCGTTGGCAATATCCAAGGATACTGCCAAAGCCACCCCTTCCCGGGAGTCGGCCGACTTCCAGAGGGCCCTCACGCGACCTATCGCGCCGATCGTCGATCGACCCCCCCGGAAGCCGTACTGGCAGTCGGCCAGGCCGGGGACACACCGCGACAGGTGCTCAACGAGGCGTGCGGCAATCACGCGCTCGAAGAGCTTGCCGACCTCGTCGAGGAGACAGATGGGCCGGTATGCCGGAGGGAGATTGTGCGGGCCAACCCGCCTTTCGGAGGAGGACCACCCTCGCCACTTTCCAACTAGGGGGGAATCGCGCGTCCCTCAGGCATCGGTCAAACTACCGCCTGATGTCGGCCCCAAGGACGCTCTGGGTCAAACCCCAAACCCGGCCAGGCACACCATCCGGCCCCGGGGCCTCGAGCCGTTTGATGGTCGTGGCCAGCTCCCCCTGCGTGACCCCCAGCTTGGCCGCCCACTCAATTGGGACAGCCGACGCCACCGGAGAACGTGATCCTCCCTCCCCAATTGGAAAGAGAGTATTGACCACGTCCTCCAGCAGCCGGGAATCAAGACCCTCGGTGACAGAGGGTTCCCACGGGCGGAGCTTACTTAGCACCACCTTATACGGGCGTCCCCAAGGATTGTCATCGAGGGTCTGGAGGAGCTCCTTCCATGCCCGGGATTTGGCCCGTTTGATGGCGACCTGTACTGGTCATCTGCCCTCGCTCGCGACGCGCAATTCTGCGATCGCGGCCGACCACCAGTTCACCGCCCGGCGAGGGGAAGCCCGCCCGACCCGGGCCATCGCCGCGTCGCAAATATTTGCGACTAATCCCCCGAGCCGAGCGACGTCCTCCTCTATGCTCGGCAACTCGGCCGCCCCCTGCGGCCAAGTTGCAGCGAGAGCAGCTGCCATCATAGCGTCCTTGTCCAGGCGCCGAAGCGCCCAGCGGCGCGGTGGGGCGCCAACCGGGCGGTGGTGTCGGAATGTACATCCGGGGGCAGAGACCTCCATCCGAATATAGCGGTGGTTCAAGAGTGTCTCTGCCCCCCAAACCACCTGCCATCCCGATACCATGCGCACGGCGTTGGGGGTCGCGAATCCAACGTCCACGATGGACCCCACATGTCGCCTCACGCACGTGTGCTCCGACCTCGGGTTCTGTAACCGAAGGTCGAGCCCGGCCGCCCAGTCGCCCAGGATCCCACCGCGAAAGGAGGTCCTGGGGGATCCCCACGCCACCGACTAGGCGTTAAAGTCTCCCAAGACCAGCACCGGCCTGGCCGCGAATCGCTGCACGCATGTCGCGACCTCGGTCAGGTACTGCTCGAACGCGGCGTGGCCGCTGCGTGGCGAGATATAGCACCCCACCAAGGCGACTCCCCCCCAGTCCTCGGCACGAAGCCCTGGCCGCGCTCCAGGATGGAGAAAGGTGGGGACGCGTCGCCTCCTACGCATACCGCCGCGACCAAGGCGTCCGCGTCCCCCACCCAATGAGGACGCGGTACGGCTCGGCGGCGACCGCCAGTCCAACCCACAACTCCGCGTGGACTTGGGACATCATGTCCTGAGCCGCGCGGCAGTGGTTGAGGTTGGCCTGGAGGAGGAGACGGGGCGGCATTACTTAGCGGCCGACCCACCCTCCTCCCGGCTGTCCGTCACCGTGGCACCGTCCACCTCCATTGTGGACGATGCTACCAACCGCGGAGCCTGAATCGGAGAAGGCCGATTCCCCCTTTTCTTCCGTGAAGTGGGAGAGCACTTTTTGCTCCCCACCCTGTGATCTGCCGTCCTCCCCATGTCCGCACGTAGCGGGCAGTAGGGAGCCGCCGAGCACTGGTTCATGCGGTGTTCTTTCGCCCCGCAGGGGTAAGAATGACCGCTGCGATCCACCGGCGAGGTGCACCGCTGCCTCACGTGCCACAACTCGAGGCAGCGGTGACACTGGAGTGGGCGCGGCTCGTGTATCTCTACTTGCGCCGAAACCCACGCCACCAAAACTCTCCCGGATTCCGCCACTTTGCGGGCAGCGGAGAGGGGGCACCGGGCCCACACCGACCCCAGGTCGGAAGGAGACCTGCAGATCTCTCCGACCCGCACGTCTCCTTCGGGGCAGTCCCCCGCCCTCGCTAGGGCGTAAGACACCTCCTGCGCTGTGACCGAGTCTTCCAGCCCACAAACGCGCGTCTCCGTGCGCTTCGTGGGCATGGCCACCCGGACACCCCGCTCGCCCAGCTGCTCCCGGAACTCCAGCAAGAGACCCCCGGTCACCGCCCTCTTCGCCCTCACGGAAGCGATGCCAAGCTCCTCCAGGGAGATGTTCTCCCTGGCGAGCAGCATCGTCGCCGCGAGGGTCAGGTCGCCACCCTGCGCGACGGTCAGCGCCACCGCTGCCGTTTTGGGGGGGCGCCCAGGCCGTGTCTTCGCGACCTTTACTGTGCACGCGTGCGGTCAGGGCGGAGGTTGCAGCTGCGAGGCCTTCCTCGCTGCTCTCCTTACCTTCCGCCCAACCACCTCGCTGCAGGACAACACCCCTTTGGACGGTGCCATGGATGGCGTCCGATCCGGGACCGCGGGTAGTCTGGCCCCCTTGGAGGCCGCGACCCGAGGCCCCGGAGTGACTACGGCCGGCGGAGCCTTCGCTCCCCCCAACTTCGCCTTCCCCGATTGTACCGGCATTGGTCGGGGGGGCATCGCCTTCCTGCTGACCGCTCTACCGGGGAGGAGCTCATCCCGGAAGGCGGCCAGCTTCCGCTCAATCATTTCCCCAATCCTCCTCAGAAGTTCGTCCTCTGAGGAGAACGGGGAACTCTGCGAGGACGGAGTGCGGGCGGAAGGGCCTGTAGAGCCTCACACTACCGCCGCCGCAACCCGCTTATTTGCCACCGCCGGGACACGCGGCGGAGGAGGCGGGAGGATTGGAGGGAGGGCCGCGCCATTCCAGCAAGCCTCTGCCCTCCTCCTCCCCCTTCTCTCCTCCTCCAACAGGAGCTGCAGACGGGCGTTCCGTCCGCTCAGCTCCTGCGCCGCCTCCCTCATCTTTTGCGCAGCCTCTCTCAGGGCCTCTGCGCCGCCGCTCTTGTACCCCTTAAAGGAGCAGGATGCGGCCACCTTCTCCACCCGCCTCAGAGACGAGGATATCCTCTCGCAAATCTTCTCGGTTACCTCGTCCCTGAGGCAACTCGCCATTACCACCGGGCTCATTGCCCTACCCACTCCGGAGACGGACTGCCCCGTCCGCTTCCTCTTGGAGCCTATGTGACTGACACAGTCTCGTCGTCCTCCTCCGCCCTCCACGAAGCCGGGCCAGGCGCTGAGTGAGGCGTGAGCGCCGTCACCCCAGCCCCAACACCGTCTTCGACCTCCCTCTCCGCAATAACCCGCCCCAAGCCCGTTTTGTTATGAAAACCCATTTAGCTCCCACGCGTAGGTCGTAAAAAAGGTCCACCCGGGCAGAGCCGCCTTACCCGGGCAAGCCTAATACTCCGGGGGTACGGCAGGTGCCCTCGGAGGTGTTCGCTTGGGATTGGGTCTTCTCCCCCAACCATGCATCCATCGGCGCGCACCATGGCTTAGGATTCGAGGGCGATTTCATAGAGTCGCCATACTCGCGGCCCGGGAGGCTAAGCCAAGGCCCCCGTTCCTGCTGCCGTCACGTACCATTCACAAAACCAAAGAAAGTATTGTAGATGGGACGTTATGACGACCAATAGGAGGCATACGGTGTGATAAGCATCAGGTACCTCGGGGTCGCTACGCCCCGTACTGCGGCCGACGATTGCCGGACACAGCCCCTGAGGGTTGCATACTAGCTTGCTGCTTTCTTCCAAGCTTACTACTTCCTTACTAGCATACTGGTTGCCTACTTACTAGCTTACTGCTTGTTAACAAGCTTACTGCCTGCTTACTAGCTTTCAACTTGCTTACAAGCTAACTGGTTGCTTACTAGCTTACTGCTTGCATACTAGCTTACTGCTTGCTTAGAAGCATACTGCTTTCTTACTAGCCCGCAGCTTGCTTTCCAGCTTACTGCATCGTTATTAGCTTCCTGCTTGCTTCCTAGCTAACTGCCATCTTGCTAGCTAATTGCATCTTTACTAGCATGCCGCTTTCATTCTAGCTTCCTCCACGCTTATCAGCTCACTGCAACCGTACTAGCCTACTGCTAGCTTACTCGCTTACTGCTCGCTTACTGGCCCACTGATTGCTTACTAGCATACTGCTTCCTTACTAGCTCACCGATTGCTTACAAACTTACTCCTTGTTTCCTAGCTTACTTGTTGCTTACTAGGTTACTGCATGCCTACCGGCTTACTGCTTACTTACGAGATTACTGCTAGCTTACTCACTTACTGCATTTTCACTAGCCTGCTGCTTGCTTTCTAGCTTACTGCTTGTTTACTAGCTTGCTGCTTGCTTTCTAGATCACTGCTTGCTTACTATCTTGCTGCTTGCTTCCCAGCTTACAGCTTGCTTACTATCATACTGCTTTCATACCAGATAACTGCTTTCTGACTAGCCTGCTGCTTGCTTACAAGCTTACTGCTTGCATACTGGCTTACTGCTTGCTGCCTAGCTTACTGCTTGTTTACTACCTAACCACTTTCTTACTACATTCTTTCTTACTAGCTTCCTTCTCGCTTACTAGCTCACTGCTTGCTTCCTAGCTTTCTGCTTCTTTACTAGCATCCTGCTTGTTTACGAGCTCACTGCTTCCCCACTAGCATACTGCTTGCTTAATACCATACTAGCTAACACCTTCCTTACCAGGTAACTACTTGCTTACTAGCTTACAGGTTACTTACTAGCTTACTGCATGCTTGGTAGCATACTGCTTCCTTACTAGCTTCCTCCTCGCTTATTAGATCAATGCTAGCTTAGTAGCTTACTGGTTGCTTACTAGCTTACTGTTTGCTTACTAGCACACTGCATTCTTACTAGCTTTCTCCTCGCTTACTAGCTCAATGCTTGCTTAGTCGCTTACCGCTTGCTTACAAGAATACTGCTCGCTTACTGGCATACTGCTTTCTTAATAGCTACCAGCTTTCTGAACAGCCTGCAGCTTGCTCACAAGCTTACTGCTTGCTTACTTGCTTACTGCTTGCCTACTAGCTCACTGCTTGCATACTAGCTCACTGCTTGCTTAGTAGCTTACTGCTTGCTTACTAGCTCACTGCTTGCATACAAATTTGCTGCTTGCTTAGTAGCTTACTGCTTGCTTAGTAGCTTCCTGCATGCTTACTAGCTCACTGCTTGCATACTAATTTACTGCTTGCTTTCTAGCTTACAACTTGCTTACTAGCATACTGCTTCCTTACTAGCTAACTGCTTTCTTACTAGCTTGCGGCTTGCCTGGTAGCAATCTTATTTCTTACCATCTTACCGTATGCTTACTTGCACACTTTTTTTTTTTTTTTTTTTTTTTTTTTTTTTTTTTTTGTCGTGGGGAAAATCTTCGAAAGACTCCCTCCCACCTCCTTGGGGAGAGGTGGGAGGGGTGTGTGGGATTCCCCGCGCCCGTACAACGACAGGCGCGGGACCTACCCACTAAAAACCCCACGGTGACCCTTCGGCACGCTTTGGGAGGATACCGGGAATCGCTCGAAGCATTCTTCCGGTATCCTCCCCGTGCCCGCGCTTTCGCGCCCATCCCCCGGGGGGACAATCGGTCCCCCCAGTAGACACACTGCCTCATAGCGGCGGGACGGGGCCACTCCATCCCGCCGCTATCCGTCCCGGGGCCGCGTTTAGTGGCGGCTGCGAGCCCCAACTCGCAACCGCCCGCGACCCCGTTTCCACCCCTCGGCGGCCGGGCGTTCATGGCCGCACCAGACCGCCGAGGGTGCCTCCCCTTGCGTCGGACCGGTAGGGGGAGGCACTCCTACCCCCAACCGATCCGACCCGGCGCCGCCTGGCGGGAGGAGGGTCCCCTCAGGACCCCCCTCCCAGCCTAGGTCATCCGCCACGCCGAGGCGGCCGCCCGCGACGCCTCGCGACCGGGCGACGACCTCGGGCCACCGCACGAGCGCGAGCTTCAGTGCGCCGCTGAAGCTCGCGCTCCCTCCCCGCGGCCTCCTTCTGCAACATTACGTTCTCGCAGAAGGAGGCCACGGCCCTCCACTTCTCCTCGCTGCCGAGCATGGCGCGCACCACGCCCGGCAGCGAGACATCCCGCCCGACGACGCCGACCAGGACACGGCGCTCCCCCTCCCACGCGGGGCATACCTCCAGGGTATGATCCGCCGTGTCCTGCTCAGCGTCGCAGTGGCAGCAACGCGCCGTCGGCTCCTTCCCTATCCGGCACAGGTATCTTCCGAAGCTGCCATGCCCGGAAAATACCTGTGCCAGCCGGTAGGTGAGGCTGCCATGGCCTCTGTCCAGCCACTCCTTCAGGAGTGGCCGAACAGCCCCGACAGTCCGGTGCCCCGCGGTTGGCAGAGCCAGCCGCTCCTGCCACGCGAGCAACACGGACTGCCGGGCCTGGCGCTTCAAATCGCCCCAAGCAGGTTCCTGCCCGCCCGGGACCGCCCCCACCCCCGCGCGACGGTCGACGCGGTGCCGGTACATCACCGCGTGCGACCGCGCGAGCAGGTCCATGGGCGGCATCCCCGCTAGAACCGTCGCCGCCTCATGTGACATGGTCCGATACCCGCGGACGACCCAGAGCGCCATACGCCTCTGCACCCGACGCAGCATAGTCATGCTGCGCCGGGAGGCATCCAGGTCGTCCGCCCAGACGGGGGCCCCGTATAGGGCCACCGACTGGACCATTGCCACATAGAGGCGACGAACTCGGCCCGCCGGGCCCCCCAGGTTGGGCAGGATCCGGCCCAGAGCCGCAACCATCCTTTCCAACCGGGGGACCAGGCAGCGGAAATGCTTCTCGAAACGCCAGTGGCTATCGAGGATCAGCCCTAGATACCTGATCTGGGGCTTCACCTCGATGTCAGCCCCACCCACCCGAATCAGGGGGGGTGGCGGATCCTGCCGAGGTGAATGAAACGCAATCACCTCGGTCTTATGGACCGCCACCGTCATCCCCATCCCCCTGATCCGGTCGACGACGCGTTGCGACCCCTCCTCCGCGCGACGCATGGCCCTCCCCCAGTGCGCCCCGACGGCCAGCACCAGTGTGTCATCCGCATAACACACCGTGCTGACGCCGTCGGGGAGGCCGGCCCGCAACACCGAGTCGTACGCGATGTTCCACAGGAGTGGCCCGAGGACCGACCCCTGCGGAACACCGCAGTACACCTCCCTCCGCATATCACCATCCCGGCCCGGATACTCGATCCACCTGCCGCGGAGATAATCCCCGACGACCGCCCTGAGACAAGGGGGGACTCGATGATATTCGAGTCCCCTCCTTATCTCTTCCCAGGGGAGGGTGTTAAAGGCATTGGCAATATCCAAGGATATTGCCAATGCCACCCCTCCCCGGGAGACGGCCGCCTCCGAGAGGGCCCTCACACGACCTATCGCGTCGATAGTCGATCGGCCCCCCCGGAAACCGAACTGGCAGTCGGCCAGACCGGGATCACCCCGCGACAGGTGCTCGACGAGGCGGGCAGCAATCACACGCTCGAAGAGCTTGCCCACCTCGTCGAGGAGACAAATGGGCCGGTATGCGGAGGGAGACTCCGCGGGCCGACCCTCCTTCCGGAGGAGGACCATCCTCGCCACCTTCCAACTGGGGGGGAATCGCCCGTCCATCAGGCAGCGGTCGAACAACCGCCTGAGGTCGGCCCCAAGGACGCCCTGGGTCAAGACCCAAACCCGGCCGGGCACACCATCCGGACCCGGGGCCGTGTTACGAACCCCGAGCCGTCTGATGGCCGCTGCCAGCTCCTCCTGCGGGACCCCCAGCTCGGCCGTCCACTCCACTGGGACAGCCGCCGCCGCCGGAGGACGCGGTCCCCTCTCCCCAATTGGGAAGAGTGTATTGACCACGTCCTCCAGCAGCCGGGGGTCATGACCCTCGGTGACGGGGGGCGCCCACGGGCGGAGCTTATTCAGCACCACCTTATATGGGCGCCCCCATGGATCGTCATCAAGGGTCTGGAGGAGCTCCTTCCATGCCTGGGTCTTGGCCCTTACTTGCACACTGCTAACCACCTAGCTTTCTGCTCGCTTACCAGCTCACTTGTTGCTTTGTAGCTCACTGCATCCTTACTAGCTTACTGTTTGCTTACTAGCTCACTGCTTGCTTGCTAGCATACTGCTTTTTTACTCGCTACGTGCTTTCTTACTAGCCAGCAGCTTCCTTACTAGCTTACTGGTTGCTTACTATCTTATTGCTTGCTTACTTCCATACTGCTTCCTTACTAGCTTTCACCGCGCTTACTAGCTCACTGCTGGCTTACTAGCTTACTAATTGCTTACTTGTTAACTGCTTTCTTACCAGCTTACAGCTTTACCTACTAGCTTACTTGTTGCTTACTAGCTTGCTGCTTGCTTACTATCATACTGCTTCGTTACTAGCTTCCACCTCGCATTCTAGATCACTGCTTGCTTACGAGATTACTGCTAGCTTACTCGCTTACGGATTGCTTACTAGCTTAATGCTTGCTTACTAGCTTACTACAAGCTTACTAGCTAACTGTTTTCATACCAGCTCACTCCTTGCTTACTAGCTTACTGCTTGCTTACTAGCTTACTGGTTGCTTACTAGCATACTGCTTTCTTACTAGCTAACTGCTTCCTTACTTTCCTCCTGCTTGCTTACTAGCTTACTTGTTTCCTACTAGCATACTGCTTGCTTAGTGACATACTGCTTCCTTACAATCTTCCTCCTCGCACATTAGCTCACTGCTTGCTTAGTAGCTTACTGGTTGCTTACTAGCTTACTGCTTGTTTTCTAGCATACCGCTTCCTGTCGAGCTTCCTGCTCGCTTACTGGTTCACTGCATGCTTACTAGCATACTGCTCTCCTACTAGCTAATCGCTTCCTGACTATTCTGCAGCTTGCTTACTAGCTTCCTGCTCTGTTACCAGCTCACTGCTTGCTTACTTGCTTACTTCTTGCATACTAGCTTACTGCTTGCTTTCTGGCTTTCTGTTTCCTTACTAGCTGCTGCTTCTTTACTAGGTTCCTGCTCGCTTACTAGCTCACTGCTTGCGTACTAGCTTATTGCTAGCTTACACGCTTACTGCTTGCTTTCTAGCCCGCTGCGTGCTTCCTAGCTTACTGCTTCCTTACTAGCTTCCTGCTTGCTTACTAGCTTACTGCTAGCTTACTCGTTTAGTGCTTGCCTGCAAGCTTGCTGCTTGCTTTCTAGCTTACTGCTTGCCTATTAGCATACTATTCCCTTACTAGCTTCCTCCTCGCTTACGAGCTCACTGCTTGCTTACCAGCATACTGCTTTGTTACTAGGTTACCGCTTGCTTACTAGCATGCTTCATTCTTACTAACATAGTGCTTTCATACAACCTAACTGCTTTCTTACTACAATCCTGCTTTCCTCCTAACTTACTCCTTCCTTACTAGCTTCCTGCTTCCTTACTAGCTAACTGCTAGCTGACTAGCTTACTGGTTGCTTACTAGCATACTGCTTCCTTACTTGCTTCCTCCTCGCTTACAAGCTTACTGCTTGCATGCCAGCTTTTCTTTTTTTTTTTTTCGTGGGGAAAATCTTCGTAAGACTCCCTTCCACCTCTTTGTGGAGAGGCGGAAGGGGTGTGTGGGATGACTCTTCCGCACGTTTTGGGAGGATACCGGGAATCGCTCGAAGCATACTTCCGGTATCCTCCACGTGCCTGCGCTGTACACCCATCCACGGGAGGACAAAAGGGTCTCGCGGGCTGTCACGCTATCTCATGGCGGCTGGACGAGGTCTGTCCGTCCTACCGCCATCCGTCTCGGAGCCGCGTTCAGTAGCGGTTGCGAGCCCTGACACGCCGCTCCATGCCACCGACGGTGCCTTCCGATGCGCCGGACCGGAATTAGGGTGGCACTCCCACTTCGGTCCGACCCCGCGCCTCGTGGCTGTTGTAGGCTCCCTTGAGGAACGTCCTCCCAGCCAGGGTCATCCGCCACGCCGCGTGGGCCGCCCACGACTCCCGGCGCCACGAGCATGGCGCGCACCATGCCCGGCAGCGAGACATCCCGCCCTATGACGCCGACCAGGACACGGCGCTCCCCCTCCCACGCAGGGCACACCTCGTGGGTGTGTTCAACCGTATCCTGCTCAGCGTCACAATGGCAGCAACGCGCCGTCGGCTCCTTCCCTATCCGGCACAGGTATCTGCCGAAGCTGCCATGCCCAGAGAACACCTGTGCCATCCGGTAAGTGAGGCTTCCATGGCCTCTGTCCAGCCACTCACTCAGGAGTGGCCGAACTGCCCCGACTATCTGGTGCCCTGCGATTGGCAGAGCCAACCGCTCCTGCCACGCGATCATCACGAACTGCCGGGCCTGGCGCTTCAAATCGCCCCAAGCAGATTCCTGCGCTCCCGGGACTGCTCCCACCCCCGCGCGACGGTCGACGTGGTGACGATACAGCACCGCGTGCGACCGCGCGAGGAGGTCTATGGGCGGCATCCCCGCAAGAACCGTCGCCGCCTCATGTGACACGATCCGGTACCCGCAGACGACCCGCAACGCCATCCGCCTCTGCACCCGTCGCAGCATCGTCATGCTGCGCCGGGAGGCCGCGAGGTCGTCCGCCCAAACGCGGGCCTCGTAAAGGGCCACCGACTGTACCATTGCCACATAGAGGCGGCGCACTCTGCCAGGCGGGCCCCCCATGTTGGGTTGGATTCGGCCTGAAGCCGCGACCATCCACTCCAAACGGGGGACCAGGTAACGGAAATACTCCTCGAAGCGCCAGTGGTTATCGAGGATCAGCCCCAGATACCTCATCTGGGGTTTCACCTCGATATCAGCCTCACCTAGCCGGATCAGAGGGGGTGGCGGATCCTGCCAAGGTGAATGGAAAGCTATCACATCGGTCTTATGGACCGCCACCGTCATCCCCATCCCTCTGATCCGACCGACGACGCGCTGTGCCCCCTCCACCGCGGGACGCTTGGCCCTCCCCCAGTACGCCCCGACGGCCAGCACCAGTGTGTCATCTGCATAACACACGGCGCTGACGCCGTCGGGGAGGTCGGCCCGCAACACCTTATCGTATGCGACGTTCCACAGGAGTGGCCCGAAGACCGATCCCTGCGGAAGGCCGCAGTACACCTCCCTCCGCATATCTCCATCCCGGCCCGGATACTCGATCCACCTGCCACGGAGGTAATCCCCGACGACTGTCCTGAGATAAGGAGGGACCCGACGATCTTCGAGCCCCCTCCTTATCTCTTCCCAGAGAAGAGTGTTAAAGGCGTTGGCAATATCCAAGGATACTGCCAAAGCCTTATTGGAAATAGGTGGTGGAATAAAAAAAACAATTTACTTTATATATAACTTTTACTAAGCTTTTACTAAACACGTGGAAGGCACGTCTTCACGCTTTCAAAGGAACATACAGAATGAATAGGTCAGTGACGAAAAATTCGTCCCGTACCCTCAGACCCAATCGGTCCTATACTTTGTCTAAACAAGCCAAGGAAGGGATACAGCTGCACCCTCTTGACTTGTATTTCGAAACATACGCGTCGATGGTTTTTGTCACATAAAGAAAGCTTTCTCTTTTAGAAGAGAAAAACCAACACGCCTCCTTAAAAATTAATCGTCTGCGCTAAACTAACGATATACCTTCCATGTGCTTTTTCTGGGGCAAATACATATGGTTCAACATTTGTTGCTGAGGATTAGGAAAACCCAGAAAAACCTAATCAAACCATTAGACCGGAATATAATACATTTTTACATATTTACAAGAATAATATTATTATATTATTCCAATCCCATTCCTGTTCTGAATTCCAGGAATTTGACTCCTGGTAGCGGCTTGGTCATAACATCCGCCAGCTGACTACCTGTGGAAATGTATTTCAGTTTAATTACTTTCTTTTCAATCTGATCTCTTGAGAAATGATACTTTATGTCTATATGTTTTGACCTTTTGTGATCAGTTGGATTATTCGCTATGCTAATACAACCATTATTATCTTCATAGATAATAATTGGGTTTGAAATGTTTAATGTTATACTATTTGCTAATGACTTTAACCATAATGACTCTCTAACGGCTTCAAAAAGAGCCATGTATTCAGCTTCTGTAGATGAAGCTGCTACTGATGCTTGTTTCTTTGTGTTCCAACAAATAGTGCAACGTTCAAATAATTTGAATAAGAAACCAGTAGTACTTTTTCTGTCATTTTTATCATTTCCTCCCCAATCAGAATCTACATAACCTGTTAAAATATTTTCATAACCACCTCGAACAAAGTTAATTTTATATCAATCGATCCCTTCAAATATCTTAGTACTCGTTTTAAACATTTCCAGAGTTCCTCATTATTTTTATTTAGGTATCGACTTAAAATATTAATTGCCGTATGTAAATCTGGTCGAGTACATAACATTATATACATTAAACATCCGATAAGATTTCGACATGGAGCGTCATATTTCTTATCGGAATTCAAAGCTGCATAATCTAATTTATTTTCCAGTGGTGTACTTACAGGTTTACATTCAGACATTTTGAATTTACTTAAAACTGTTCGGATATATGCACTTTGATCCATTGATATTTTATCTACACTTCTCTCGATTTTTATTCCCAAGAAAAGTTTAATATGTTTTAGATCTACCATGATAAATCTATTCATTAAATAATTTTTGAAGTTATCCATTTCTTCAATATTAGCAGTAGCGATTACCAGATCATCTACATAAAGTACCACATATATATTTTTCAATATATATCCTTTATCTAAAATGTAAATACATCTATCAACAGATGAATTTTGAAAACCTTTACTTTTAAGAGTTTGTTCAAATACTTCAAACCAGCATCTTGCTGCTTGTTTTAACCCGTAAATGGCTTTATTTAATTTACAAACTTGGTTTTCTTTGTTATCAATTCCTTCAGGAACTTTCATATAAATTTCCTCTTTCAATATACCGTTCAGAAAAGCAGTTTTCACGTCCATATGATGAACTAACAAATTATACTGATTGGAAAATGCTATTAAAAATCTAAAGCTTGCTATTCTTGCTACCGGTGCAAATGTTTCATCATAATCAATTAAATATTGTTGACTGAAACCTCTCGCAACAAGGCGAGCTTTATATTTTAATGGGTTTCCAAATTCATCGTTTTTAATTGTAAATACCCATTTACAGTCTACAATATTTTTCTTTTCGGGTCTTGGCACTAAATTCCATGTTTCATTAACTATGAAAGAATTAATTTCGTCTTTAATTGCCTGTTCCCACCAAATTCTATCGTCCCTATTTGTTTCGGCTCGGTCTATATTGAATAAACCAATTCGCAGTGTGGATAGGATAGATTGGTCCACGGAACTGTGGATATTCCGGCTAATGAACTTTATTCTCCCTTCGCGTCTTATTCTTATAAAGCCTGACGAGCTCACTGTTAACAGGGTTACTTCTGTATGAATCGATTATCAGTTACAGACTAACTGTGCGAAGCGAGCGGTTAAATTTTGTATTCGCCGGCCGAGTATGAAAAACTATCCGGCGAGACTCGGGCGTGTTCGCGTAACGGCAATAACATCAAGCCTTGTTGACGAGCTGCCAGCGGTTACGCCAAGGCGCTTTGAATATATGATATTGAACATACCGCCCGCCTCGCATTCGAAAGAAGCGAAACGGTGTATATAAGTTCGCAACAGAAAAAAAACTAAAGAAATTCACTCACTGATTCGCAAACATTAGGAGCGCTGATCGATCAAATGTGGCATACATTTTATAGGCGCATCGAAGGAACAAGAATAGAATAATTAACAATAACTTAATATTATGACTTAATGGCTAACGGAATTTATAAGCAAGTAATACATAATGAGCTTGAAACAACGCATTAACTTATAGACAATCACACACAGGGAAGTTAGAATATGTATAATCTAATTATTTCGCAGCGTTTAGATCACTCTCATTCAAAACTGGAATAGGTAGCGGGCAGATCTGCGTTACAGGTCGCTTCAATTCGCCGTCTACCGTGCGTACGGTGACGACACGAACCCTTTGGTCCGAACCAGGGTGTAATCGAGTGATACGCGCGAGTTGCCATTTAGATGGCGGAAGGGAACTATCTTTTAAAATGACGAGATCATTTAAACGCAAGTTAGCGCAGTCCTGTTGCCACTTTCGACGTTGATGTAACGAGTGGAGATAATCTGCTGACCAGGAACGCCAGATCTACTCGGTTATTCTTCGGACGTGTTGCCATCGATCGAGCCTATTCGGATTAATATCTAGCGTAGATTCCTCTGGAACCGCTACAATAGGTCGACCAATAATAAAGTGACCGGGAGTCAGTGCGGATAGGTCGGTTGGATCGTCGGTGAGAGCGTATATCGGGCGTGAGTTCAAACACGCCTCGATTTGGCACAATACGGTTGAGAACTCGATTTAAGACAAAGTATGAGCTCCCACTGTTCGCTTCAGGTGATACTTAACACTTTTTACTCCCGCCTCCCAGAGTCCACCAAAATGCGGAGCGGAAGGGGGGATAAACTTCCACGTGACTCCGTCAGTCGCCAACGAACTCTTGAGAGTTGCATCTGCGATTAAAGCATGAAAAGTTCGTTGTAATTCACGATCGGCACCTCGGAAATTTGTACCGTTATCGGAATTCAAGAACGTGGGAAGCCCACGGCGACTGGCGAATCTTTTCAAAGCGGCTAAAAACGCAGAAGTGGAGCTGTCCTCGACAAGTTCGAGATGCACTGCTTTGGTGGCAAGACATATGAATACCGCAATATAATATTTTCTGGTACGCTGACCTCTACCAACGATAGGAAGCACATTAATTGGGGCCGGCATAGTCAAGACCGGTATGTGAAAACGGAGCAGAGGGTTTGACTCGAACGTCTGGAAGGGCTCCCATCAGCTGAGTAGCCGATTGAGCTTTCTGGCGAACACAAGTTACGCAATGATGTATATACCCACGAACTAAGGATCTTGCCGATATTATCCAATATTGCTGCCGGAGAACTCGGAGGGTCAATTGGACGCCTCCGTGAAGAGTGCGCTTGTGCATATGGTCGATTAGAAGTTCGGACACGCGATGCTTCGGCAATACAATGGGGTGCTTTTCGTCATAGCTCAGGGCCGAGTGCTCGAGCCGCCCGCCAAGCCGAATTAATGAGTCTTTCCCGATGACCGGGTGTAATGAAATAAGCGAACTAGATTTTGGAAGCGGCACCTTGTTCTTTAGCAATTTAAGTTCGGCGTTAAAGTAATTCTTTTGGACATAGGACATCCAAAAGAGAGAAGCGGCGCGTATTTCGTCGACAGTCAGCGTCCGTGAATTCGGGGATAGCGGAACTAGTTTTTTACGCGTTCTTTGAGTAAATCTTAATATGTACGCTGTAACTCGACGGAGTCGAGTCCAGCTCGAGTATTGAGAAGGAAGGTCCCATTCTACAAGCGAAGACGCGTGGTGCACGTATGATTTGTGAGATTCAGATAACGCGATCTCACGCGTGTTTTGTCCGCCTGAATTAGAACGGTTATGGTCCGGCCAGAACACGGACGGACGGGACAGCCAGTCCGGTCCGGACCACCACAGCTTATGAACTGCAAGTTCGGAAGCGCAGATGCCGCGTGATGCGCAATCAGCTGGATTATCTTGAGATCTTACATGTTTCCACGTCATTTGTGGAAGGCGAGTCGGAACGTCGGACACGCGATTAGCAACGAATGTATTCCACGTAGACGGATGTTGTTCTAGCCACGCCAGAACTACCGTAGAATCGATCCATCCGTAGACGCGGGGAGTTTGAAACTTTAAGGAGGACAAAGTCCACTCGAGCAGTCGCGTTAACAATACGACCGCGTTTAATTCCAAGCGCGGAATGCTTACAGTTTTGAGCGGAGATACTTTACTTTTTGCTGTCAGCAATGTAACTTGAGCTTCGGATAGAGAGTGAAGGACTCTTAAATAAACCACGGCAGCATAGGCTCGATGTGACGCATCGGCAAATCCGTGTAATTCTATCGCGACATTATTGTTTCGCGCGCCGGTCCAGCGAGGTATTCTCACTTCACTCAATTGTGATAAATGTTCGCAATACTCGTGCCATTTTTTACAAAGGTCGACAGGAATTTCTTCGTCCCAATCTTTCTTTAGAAGCCAGAGCTCTTGAAGCATTAATTTTGCCACAATAATCACGGGGGAGGCCCATCCTAATAGATCGAATATCTTTGAAACGATCGAGAGTATGCTTCTTTTAGTACCTTTCGCGGGTAAACAAGAGTCGATGCGAAATCGGAAAGTATCTTCGGAAGGGTTCCATGCAACACCGAGAACTTCCTGAGACTCATCCTCACCGAGCGGATGGTCGGAAGTTGTTTCGCGATCTGAAGGAAGAATGTTTTCTAACAGTTCAGCCGCGTTGACGGTCCACTTGCGAAGTTGAAACCCCCCTCGACTCAGGAGTTCGATTAATTGTCTACGAATTTCGCGGAGCGTATGAATATCGTCTGCACCAAAAATAGCGTCATCGACATAAATTGAATCTTGCACAACAGAAGTAGCGGCGGGAAGGTATGTGCCTTCGTCGAGAGCTAATTGATCTAAGACTTTAATGGCAAGATATGGCGCGGAGGCGAGACCATATGTCACGGTAAGTAATCGGTACGAAGAAATAGGCTGATTTTCGCACGGTCGCCATAACATTCTCTGATAGTCGGCATCCGCTGGATTGATTAGGATTTGTCTGAACATCTTTGTGATGTCCGCAGTGTATACGTAACGAAATAGCCGCCAGCGTAGAATAATAGCTGCTAAATCTCGCTGCAGTTTTGGACCTATCATAAGGTAGTCGTTTAACGATTTTCCGGAATTAGTTTTAGCGGACGCGTTGAATACGACTCTAAGCTTAGTCGTGCTACTGGACGGTCGCACTACAGGGTGATGAGGAATGTAGTATATGGATGAGATGTTCGAGGCTTGTTCTTCAATTTGTTCCATGTGACCCATGGAAAGGTATTCCGATAAAAAATCGTGATACTGAGACTTGAGATTCGGCTGTTTGAGCAACCGTTGCTCTAATTTAGCGTAAAAACGGGAAGCAACTTCCCGAGATCCTTCGAAATCGAATGGAGGTTTACTCTTAAATGGGAGCCGAACGATATATCGTCCTTGAGATGATCGAGTATGAGTATCGTGAAAAAAACGCTCACATTTTTCGTCTTCTTCGGAAATCGAGGATCTTGCAGGGATTTCCTCGAGTTCCTAAAATCGACGCAACGAATAATCTAATTCTTCAGCAGATACGCAATTGACAAGAGAGGCTGATTCCTGACGGGAGTCACGCGATCCAATTGGTCCGGAAATAATCCATCCTGGGGCAGTGAGCTGAGCAGTGGGAGTACCGATTGGACCTTGACGAAGGTCGTTCAGTAAAAGCGATCCGTACAAATCAGCACCGATTAAGACGTGAATCGGGTGACTGCTTAACGGGTTCGGATCTGCCAACGGCAAATCGCGTAAATGCGGCCAAGATTGCAAGTCAAGGCGCGCTCTTGAGCCAGCGTAAGAAGTGATGCGTTGATAAACGTGCGCTGACAGCGGAAAGGATACTTTAGCATTATGGCAAGAGTCTAACTGTACGAGTACGCATGATTTTGATACTCCACTATATTGTTCCCCGAAGCATTGAATCTGAAGCCTCGCCCGATATCTTTTTGTATGCATCAACTGACAAACCGATTCAGAAATGAAGCTAAAGGAAGATCCTTGATCTAGCAACGCGCGGAGTTTGAAGGCACGACCTTCAGCTGTACGGAGCACAATCCACGCGGTAGCTAACAGTGTATTTGGAGAGGTGAATTTGGACGAGGAGACGGTCTGCACTGACGCCGGAAACTCTTTGTTTGTATCGTCGGATGCATTCGCTTTGTCGACGGAATCATTTACCGATATGTTGCAAGTCGTTTTGTTGAGAGAGGTAGCGGCTCGATGCAAAAGTGAGTGATGCGTTCGCTTACACAGAAAGCATCGACCAGTACTTTTGCACTCGGAAGTAAGGTGACCGGAGCGTAAGCAATTAAAACAAAGTCTATTTTGTTTCACAAATGAAACACGCTGATCCAGAGACCTAGCTTTAAATCGTTCGCACATCAGACTTATGAGGCATCACTGATTTTGACTGCATGTCAGATGAATCAGTTTCAGACTGTACCATTACAGGCCTGAATTCCAAGAAATTTGTCTCATCTACAATCATATCCCTAACTATGGCAAATTTATTACTTTCCACGTCCCACACTTTGTACCCATTCGGTTCATATCCGACTAGAATACCTTTCCAAGACTTTTCTTCGAATTTTGTTTGTCTTGTTTTATTATGTATATAGACCGTCGAACCGAAAATTTTTAAATACTTTAATTGAGGCTTTTTATTATGCCACAATTCATATGATGTTTTTGACTCTTTTAAAGCCTTAGTCGGGGTTAAATTTATCAGAAACGTAGCAGTAAGGACGGCTTCACCCCAAAAAACCTTTTCTAAATTTACCCCGGCAACCATTGCACGAGCCCTTTCTGTTATTGTCCTTACCATACGTTCCGACACACCATTTAACTGTGGAGTTCGAGGAACCGTTAAGTGGTAACTAATACCCTTTTCAACAAAATATCCCTTCATCTCGTTTGACAAATACTCTCTCCCGTTATCACAATACAAATTTGCAATTTTTAAATTAAAATGAGCTTCACTCTTAGCTACATAGTCTCGAAAGACTGAAAATACATCTGATTTATGTGTGATCAGGTACGTAACGCAATAGTGAGTGAATTCGTCTACAAAAAGAACAAAATAATTTTTGTCATTAATTGTCGAAGGAGTGATTGGACCACAGACATCTGAATGTACTATAAACAATGGTCGTTTTACATGACTTTTGTCTTTTGCATTTCTGAACGGTAATCGTGCTTGTTTTCCCTTTATACAAGCTTCACATAATCTATCATGGACTTTAACTTTATTTAATTGGCCCATGTCTAAAAACATTTCTTTATTCTTTAACTCTAAGAATTTATTTTTCCCGATATGGCCTAATCGTTGATGCCATAATTCATAATTACTGGTTTCATTTAATAACATCGTTGAATTTACTTTATTTGAACAAACCGTAAATTCTATACCAGTTAAATTGTTCAGTGGCTTACCTGACCTAATGACCTTACCACTTTGAACTATTTTGACGCCTTCTTCGTCAAAAATTACGGTCATGCCGGCCTCTTGAATGCGTCGTACCGACAATAAATTGTACGGCACATCTGGGCAGTAATAGACCTCCTCGATTGTACCTGGGATGCCCATATTCGTAGTTATCTGCAGCGAGCCCCTTTTCGTCGCTGCGATGAAGGTCCCGTTCTTCGCCACGGAAATTTTTATTGGCTGTTCCAAAACTTCAAAATCTCTTGTTAAATCCTGCCGATTGATCAGGTGATCCGATGCACCCGAATCGAGCAGAAACGTTATTTTACTTCCATCATTTCCTCGATGAAAGTCCCCAGCCATAAATGCAAAGCTGGAGGTATTTTCCTTCGATGTAGACGGTGTGTTTTTCATCTGCACCGTCTGTACAGTTTTATCTTGCTCAGCCTGATGCTGATGCTGTATTGTTTTTTTATAATAATAACAATCTTTTTTATGTGACCTTTCCTGCCACAGTGATGACATTTAATAATATTTGTTTTAAATGATTGAAATTGTCGTCCTTTCAATTGTCCTTTATTCTTCTTAGACACATTTTTATTTCCGAAGTTTATTTTCTTCAGAACTTTATTTGTGTTAGAAAACTAAGGGTTCTAACCGGGGTCCGGACGAGGGAAATACTAGGGAAAGTGATTGATAAGTTTTTATTTGTAATTTTAGCTTGTCGCAAAGCGACAAGCCTTTTATTTAAATTTAACAAAAAATTAAAAAATAAAAAAATATAAAATTACAAAAAAAAAGAATCAGTTTTTATAATCCGGCCGGGGGGTTGCTTCACCGGCGTGGCCCCGGTTGGGATGGACCTTGGTTGCTGTAACAAAGGTTCGTTCAGATTAAATACGTGCGTACACGTATCGTAAACACACGCTCGTCAGCTGTTCGCCTCGCTCTCCTAGCGACTATCGGTGCGCTGGGAGGGGGGAATCAGCTGTCGTTTAACGTGGATCAGTGGACTGTAAATTTGTACTTGTTCGCTGATAATTATTTATTGAAATTATCAGCGAGACTTTTACCCTGAACAGAAGAGAATTCACTCGTATCTGTCGGGGGCGACTTAGCCACGGACGGGTCACCAAATGGAGGTCGTAAAGCTCCAAATGGGTGGATCCCGTGAACACGCTCCCCGTGCAGGTGACGTAGAAACGTCGTGCGAGGTGAATTTCTGCGACACTGTAAAATTACTGCACGGCGACCGTTTCTACCGGGGACCGTAACAGTAAAGTGTCCTTTGCAAAAAATCCCTCGCGGGTCCAACCGCACTATAAAGCCTACCCGGCGACCGTGTTGCACGGGGACCGTATTTGGTAGGCGGCGTGACGGAAGGTGGGGCGACTTTGAACCCGAACTCCTCCGTAGGGTGTACGGTCGACTCGTACACCGACGGGTTTCTGGAGAGGGTTTTTCAGCGACCTTTGCACGAAGAGCACTCCACGAGGCGGTACCGATTCAACGGTATGACCTTTGGGAGGCTCCAAAGCCGTATAGCTTTAAAGGGATTCTGGGTGGGTACACCCTGAATCCCTTACGTCGCGGTCGCGGCAACGACTGCAACGTACAATCCTTCCTAGCAAAGGCGGTCGCGCCACGCGCAGCGTGTATTACGACCTCCCTTTTGTCGCAGGTAGATTGTTCTGGGAAAACTCTAACCGCAGCAATGGAGAGAATTCTTTGTAAAACAAGTCCAAATGTTATATGCGAGTCCGTACTTGAGGAGCGAGATCTTCTGGGATCCGTTCCCGTTGGCAGTCGGCTCGTGAATAATTGCGAATATCGTCGCGGATCGACAGACGAAGACTCGGTCGCGCCTTGTCGTCGCGACGCGGCGCTGCCGAATTCAGCTGTCGATCTCGTTTCAATATATCATACGGTTCTCTCTCTCGACGCTGACGTCACGATACCGTTTAAACCGGTGTGAAGCGAATCTTCGCGTGAGGTCTGCGTACAATAACACGTAAACGGCCGCGGTTTTAAATCGTCCGAACGTTCAACGAACCTGACGAACGCTTAACCTTCCGCAGTGTCACGTACACAAACGGATACGGGAATCGCAGCCGAGAATTTAATATTTCAGACTAACGCGATTTTAAATAGTTTTTTAACATATTTAAACAATTTGCTTGAAGTACCTTCAGGCTTGTATCTCGCGACTCGTCATTTAATTTGACTTCATGATCAAGAAGTCGAGTCTTAACGAATGCCAGCGTTAAACTATCCTCCGATAGAGTTTCAATGGCGGTTATCACACCGTCATAGGAGGTAGGTAAGGTTAATAATAAATGAGACACCTTGTCTGTCTCTTCAAGTCTCGCACCCGCTGCTGTAAGCTCCGATATAATCTCATCGAACACTGAGAAATGTTTTAATAGTGGTGTATCGTTTTGTAATTTTAGCGTTAATAATCTCTTTCTTAACGCTAATTGAGTAGCAAGGCTTTTTCGCTCATAAATCGAGTCCAAATTTTTTATCACTTGTCTCGCACTATTGTTTGTTTCCGCAAAACTTAAAAAAGAGTCTGCTAAATATTCAATAATTATATTCTTTGCAGTCCTATCTGCTCTTATCCACTCGGCACTTAACATATCCGGAACTTTGTCGTCGATAACACCAATCACATTTAGTTCTGTTAACAACGCACGAATTCTAAATTTCCAGACGCTATATTTCTCACCATCAAATGCTTTAATGTTCCTTTTCATGTTACACCTTCCATTGTTTCTTTAATATTTATAACAGCTATACACTAAATTACACTAATTATTACACTACGGATTATTATGCTAAGATACACACACTAGTATTTAAATATATATAATATGTTGAGGGTTACCGAAACAATAAACACAACGTGATTCGTCTAAAAATAAGAGATAAATTTATTTAATACAATGACTTAGACTAAGCTTGTCCTATTGCACGTGATTGACTAACCTAAAAATAAGAGAATCAACAATTAAATGTTTATTCTTCTCCTTTCAACACGCCGGACTCGTTTAACAATTCTTAATTTTGCACTATGCCTATTTCCTTCACTGTATTATTCTATTATTTATATATCATACGTTCTTCCTTCTTATTTCTCAGTCTATCACTCTACCCTCTCTCTGCTCATCGTCCCCCACTTGTGGCACCACCTCTCGGACGACCCATACTCTAACCGCAAGTGCATGTGCATGTGCACAAGCTTACATCTCCCCCCTCGAGATGCTTAATTCTCTTGCAAAAGTGAATCTAAGCTTGGAACGGTACGTAACAGTCAGTCACGGGAATGAGCTTTGTAACATGGTATAAGCCCATGGATTTCCTTCCACTACCTGTATTTATCTTGAGAATTGAATCTGAGATTTTTTCTTCAATCTCAAAAGGGCCAATTCTTATTTCATCCATTTTCCTCCTATTTAACTTATTTCCATTTGTTACATAGACCATATCACCTATTTGAAAATCGTGCTTTGTTCTATTTTTATCAAATAAGGTTTTATTGTATTCGTGTGATTTTATTGATCTGATCAGCGCTATCTTCCGATCTTGTTCTAAATTTTTAGAACAATCGTTTATAACTTTCAATTCCGGGGGTAGTAGGTCCGTGGATTCACCATTCATCAGGTATATAGGGGAGAATCCTGTTACAGTATGAACTGTTTTGTTATATGCATTTACACATTCTTCCGCGATCTTCGACCAAGCTTTCTTTTTACTGTCGTTATTGAACATACATCTTATTCTGTTTACCAGAGTTTGGTTCAGTCTCTCGTTTAGTCCGTTTGAAAAGGGGGCATCTGTCGCTGTGAGAACCAATTCAATATTTTTCTTCTTAAGGTGATTTTTGAACTCTTTTGAATTTATTGCTGGGTATTGATCTGCGAGTAATATTTCAATCGCGTTTTCTGTCGCAGCCCTGTCTATTAACTTAATGAAATCTTGAGCCAGTTGGTTTTTCGAGCATGAGATATAAGCAAATCTAGTAAAATGGTCCACCAGTAAATGTAGATATCTTTTTGTCGATCTTTTTCCACCAAATCCACCAATTGTATCCAAAGACATTATTTGGAAAGGTTTCTCCGCCGGACCTAGATGTGACATCAATCCAAATTTTTTTCTTTGTCTTGTCTTGTTTTTTATACAAATATCACAACTTTTGCAAATTAGTCTTATATTATCTGATAAATTCGGTGCTGTATAGAATGGTTTTATTTTTGTCTCTATTTGATTTATTCCGATGTGACAGAATTCTTCATGAATTTTCTTTATCACTATTTTACTATAATCTTCACTTAATACTATTTTTTTCTGTTTTTTCCTGTTTTGTTTGTAATAGATGTTATTTTCCTTAATAAGATATTTCTTATTTCCTAAGCTTGTGTTTTTCCTCTGGTCTTTTTGTATATCTTCTATGCTTATAAAATTCACTGTTTTTAAACTATCTTCCTCATTTTCATAGTGTTCATATACAGGGTTTCTGCTCAGACAATCAGCTTCGGTGTTTTCCTTCCCGGGATTGTATATGATTTTGAAATTATATTGGGATAGATAGTGTGTCATGTCGCCCAATTCATCATCTGTTCTGTTTTTTATATTCAAGTTTTCTAATGGTCTATGATCTGTGTAGACAGTGAATTCGTTGCCAATTAGCCAATGTTGCCAAAATTTTAAGCTTTCCTTAATGGCCAGGCATTCTAAGAAAATTGCCTTCTTCTTTTTTTGTGAATCACTTAATTTTTTTGAGAAATAGGCTACTGGTTTTTGCGTATCGTCCTTCTGCGTTTGTTTTAAGATAGCTCCGATACCTTTGATGCTCGCATCTGTGTAGATAAAGGTTTGAGCCTTATGGTTATAAATGGCCAGAATTGGTTTTGAGCACAAGTAATCTTTCACTTTACTGAAAGCAGTTTTACAATTATCTGACCAATTGAATTTTACGTCCTTTCTGAGCAAGTTGTGTAGAGGATCGAGCAATATTGAAACGTTTGGGATATATTTTCCATAGAAATTCACTTTACCTAGGAATTGTCGTATCTGTTTTCTGTTTTGTGGTGTAGGGAAGTCTATTATAGATTTTAGATTATCTTTCAAAGGTGTTACAGTATTCTCCGTAATAATATGACCCAAGTATTTGACTGAGTTGGCTGCAAATCTACATTTTGTAAGTTTTAACCGGAATCTTTCCTTTACAATGGCGTCTAACAACTGTTCTAAGTGGTCTAAATGTTCCTCAAATGTTCTTGAGAAAATCATTATATCATCTATATAGTTCACAACGAAATTTGATAAATTGTATTTTCTAATTATGTTCACCAAAATTCTTTGAAATATTGCTGGGGACGTTTTTAATCCAAAAGGTAAACAGGTCCATTGATAATGACCTTCTTGCGTTACAAATCCAGTCTTATGTCTATCTTTAATTCTCAACGGTATGGCCCAAAAAGCTGAGTTTATGTCAAGCGTCGTAAAAAACTTGCAATCTATAGTTTTAGTCATTAAATCTTCAATTAAAGGAAAAGGTTGTGATTGGGGTACTATTAGTTTGTTTATATCTCTAAAATCAATACACAATCTAGTCTTTTTCCCTTCATCTCTTTTGTAAGCTAATGTGATTGGTGCTGCGAATGGACTGTAAGATTCTTCGATTAGGTTATGTTTCAATAATTGAGCTACCTGTTTTTCAATTTCAGCTTTATCTTCTAACGAACATCTGTATGGTCTTTTATAACAATATTTATCCACTTGTAGGTCTATAAAAGTCTCATAATTCTTTACTTTGCCCACATCGTACTTATCTTTTGCAAAAATACTCTTATAACTGTCTAATAGGGTATTTATCTTACCTCTTTGGTCAATATTCAAATGTTCAATATCTATATTGAATTCATTTGTATTAATACCTGCATTAAAATTTACTTGAAATCTTTCAAGATTATTTTTCATCTCAACTTCTTTGTTTTTGGTCTCATCTTTGTTATTATCTTTGGTTCCAGTATCTTTCATTATCAGTCTATCTTTTAATACATCATCATTCTCTAATTTGGACTTCATTTCTTTTTGTAATTGGATATTTAAATTCCCGTCGTGGGTCAATCCAAATCTTTTTATAGTATCTAGTCCTAAAATCATATCATAATTGAATTCATCATTATTGTACACAAATGCATTGATTTTATCCTTAATCTTCAGTATTTCTGCATTGAGTGTTATTACGCCGTCAGTTTTACCCCTACCACTAATTGTTTTTATTGTGCCACTAAAGTTTTCTTTCATCAAATGTTTTATTTTTATCAATTTGGAGTTTATCAGTGTGATATTTGAACCAGGGTCATAAATACTTCTGTATTCTGTATCTTCATTTAGTACCACCTTAACCTCAATTAGTGGGGGGAAATCTAGTTTTTTGGATCTTCCGTAGTGTCAATCTCTAATATAGAATTAATTATTCTATTCTTCTCATTACTCTTGTTTTTATCTTCCTTGAACCAACACGAATCTTCGGGATGATATCTGTTTTTATTCCCTCTGCTCTCACAAATTCTACATGGCTGTTTCATATTTAATCTTATTTCTGTTCTCATGGTCTTAGATTTGTTTTCATTTATCTTGTTGAATTTTTCCCCAATAATGTTTTCATATTTTCTCAATTCACTAAATAAATTAACTGTAGTTGTGGTATATTCTCTGTCAATTTTGTTTCTAACAAACGTTGGTAGGCCGTCAGCAATCAAATCTACTAAAGTTCTATTATCCATATTTTTATTGGATTCCAGTAATAAGTGTTCTTTTTTTAGTGCATACTCCAAAATTGAGCCAGTGAGATATTTGTAGTTTAATGCATAAGTAACAGATGACCAACCTTTGTCTGCAAAAGTTTGTAAAAAGTTCTCTTTCCATGTTCTCCACTCAGAGTTTAATGTGTTTTTGATTAACATAGAATTAAACCAATCCTTCCCTGCATCATCTAAAAATAATCTCAAAGCTTCGATTTTCTCTACATCACTTATTATACCCAATCTCTCACATTCACTTTCATATGTCTGTAACCATTGGATTGCATTTGCTTTTCTTCCCTCAAACTTATCAAGAACAAATTGTTCATACAGCTTTTTCGAATTTCTGTTTTTACTCCCTGTTCCTGGTTCTTCCCTTTCACACAATTTTTCCAGAAGTTTTATCAAGGTTCCATCTACTTGTTTTTCAGAAGTGTTTTGTGCAGTTTGTTCTAAGGTAGAAATCTCTTCTAGCAAATAATCTTTTATCACCATATTTCCACTTTCATCTTTATAAAGTTGGCGGATATCATCGTTTAGTCTTACCCACACATTTCTACGTTGTCCACGTTTTTTTAATGTATTCACGACTTTTTTGAATTCTGGTAGTTTTAAAAGTTCGGTGTGTAGCCCAATTGGTTGATAGCATTCTGGAATGTGGAATTTTTCCCCATCTACATCCGTTATGGATTTGATTATTAAGGTGTTTGATTTTGGGTCTTCAGCAGCAATTACTTCACATTCAAATCGTAGTTTTTCCATTGTCACCAATTTTTTTTCCCATAAACGTAGTAATTGTTGATTTATAATATGTTGAGGGTTACCGAAACAATAAACACAACGTGATTCGTCTAAAAATAAGAGATAAATTTATTTAATACAATGACTTAGACTAAGCTTGTCCTATTGCACGTGATTGACTAACCTAAAAATAAGAGAATCAACAATTAAATGTTTATTCTTCTCCTTTCAACACGCCGGACTCGTTTAACAATTCTTAATTTTGCACTATGCCTATTTCCTTCACTGTATTATTCTATTATTTATATATCATACGTTCTTCCTTCTTATTTCTCAGTCTATCACTCTACCCTCTCTCTGCTCATCGTCCCCCACTCGTGGCACCACCTCTCGGACGACCCATACTCTAACCGCAAGTGCATGTGCATGTGCACAAGCTTACATATCAATACACAGCAATTATAGTTTTTGCTTTTAAGTTCTTTTTTTTTTTATTCCACACTACTCGCAGATAGCACAAAACTAAACTGGGCCCATAACCTATTGGAAATAGGTGGTGGAATAAAAAAAACAATTTACTTTATACAGGGTGGGGCAGTAACTATTAGCACCTCAGATATCTTCGAAACTATAAGTTTCACAGAAATATTTGCTAAAGTAAATTGCACAGTACGAAGGGCGCTATTGGGTGGCGATAATAGTTTTTTGCAGGTGGAGGTACTTCGGACATTTCAAGGTCACATCCATTTTTTTAAATGGATCGGTATGTTTTTGCTTCCGTATCACGATAGAGGATCTTAAAACGAGTTCAACGACCTATTACACAAGGTCATTGAAGGTCATAGAAAGTAGAGAAAGGCGATAATACTTATGGTTTTGGTAGTAAATGAAACATACGTATTGTCAACAGTAGAGGAATGCGTTATGCTTACCGTTTACTTCACTGAGAATAAACACTGCTTGAAGGACACTTTAATAGTTTGCAGAGTAAGATAAACATCATAAGATTAGTATCGATAAATCGGTCAATCCGGCACGATGTATCTGTTTAAAGAGCAGGTTGATATGCTTCTTATTTGTGGCGAATGCCAACAAAATTCTGTAAGGGCGATAAACTTGTATGCTGAACGATATCCACATCGGTCTCAGCCTTCGTGTCAAACATTTAAAAATGTGTATGATAAACTTAGGCAAACCGGTAGTTTAAGTGTTCGTAAAAGTGAACGCCAGAAACGAGTAATTAACGAAGAAATGGAAATCGGTATGCTCGCTAGTGTGTCTAGAAATTCTCATATTAGTTCGCGACAAATTGAACGCGAATCTGGCATTAGTAGGAGGAGCGTACTTCGCATTTTGCACCGTCACAAATTTCATCCGTATCATGTTAGTCTTCACCAAGAATTGCATGGGAACGACTTCATGAATCGCGTTGAGTTTTGTCGATGGGCTATACGTCAGATTCAAAACAATGAGCTTTTTTTTAATACCGTCTTATTTACTGATCAAGCAACATTCACAAATCACGGGAATGTTAATTTGCATAAGATGCATTTATGGGCAGCGGAAAATCCACATTGGCTGCGACAGGTTGAACATCAAAAACAATGGTCTGTGAATGTATGGCGCGGTATCATAGGTGATAAAATTATTGGACCTTATTTTATCAATGGAAATTTGGATGGCAACGTCTATGCTAATTTTATTAAGGATACATTGGGTCTTTTGCCAGAAGAGTTACCTTTATTTACACGACAAACTATGTGGTATCAACATGATGGATGCCTAGCACATTATTCATCGATTGCGCAAAGGGAACTCGATGAAAAATTTCGAATCCAATATCGTGGCCAGCTCGTTCACCAGCCATAACACCTTTAGATTTCTTTCTGTGGGGAACACTGAAAGAGAAAGTGTACAAAGAAGTACCAACTACATCTCACGATATGCAACAGCGAATTATTGCAGCCTATGCATCAATAAGTTCTGACGCTGTAAGACTTGCAAGTCAATCAATCGTAAAAAGAATCCAACGGTGCATTGACAGTGATGGTCACCATTTCGAACACCTACTATAAACATGTTTCATTTACTACCAAAACCGTAAGTATTATCGCCTTTCTCTACTTTCTATGACCTTCAATGACCTTGTGTAATAGGTCGTTGAACTCGTTTTAAGATCCTCTATCGTGATACGGAAGCAAAAACATACCGATCCATTCAAAAAAATGGATGTGACCTTGAAATGTCCGTAGTACCTCCACCTGCAAAAAAAACTATTATCGCCACCCAATAGCGCTCTTCGTACTGTGCAATTTACTTTAGCAAATATTTCTGTGAAACTTATAGTTTCGAAGATATCTGAGGCGCTAATAGTTACTGCCCCACCCTGTATATAACTATTACTAAGCTTTTACTAAACACGTGGAAGGCACGTCTTCACGCTTTCAAAGGAACATACAGAATGAATAGGTCAGTGACGAAAAATTCGTCCCGTACCCTCAGACCCAATCGGTCCTATACTTTGTCTAAACAAGCCAAGGAAGGGACACAGCTGCACCCTCTTGACTTGTATTTCGAAATATACGCGCCGATGGTTTTTGTCACATAAAGAAAGCTTCCTCTTTTAGAAGAGAAAAATCAACAAGCCTCCCCGCCCCGGGAATCGGCCGACTCCGAGAGGTCCCTCACGCGACCTATCGCGTCGATCGTCGATCGACCCTCCCGGACGCCGTACTGGCAGTCGGCCAGGCCGGGGACACACCGCGACAGGTGCTCAACGAGGCGTGCGGCAATCACGCGCTCGAAAAGCTTGCCCACCTCGTCGAGGAGACAGATGGGCCGGTATGCCGAAGGAAGATTGTGCAGGCCGACCCGCCTTCCGGAGGAGGACCACCCTCGCCACTTTCCAACTAGGGGGGAATCGCCCGTCCCTCAGGCATCGGTCAAACAACCGCCTGATGTCGGCCCCAAGGACGCTCTGGGTCAAAACCCAAACCCGGCCTGGCACACCATCCGGCCCCGGGGCCGTGCTACGCGCCTCAATCCGCTTGATGGCCGTGGCCAGCTCCCCCTGCGAGACCCCCAGCTCGGCTGCCCACTCAATTGGGACAGCCGACGCCGCCGGAGGACGTGATCCTCCTACCCCAATTGGAAACAGAGCATTGACCACGTCCTCCAGCAGCCGGGAATCAAGACCCTCGGTGACAGAGGGCGCCCACCGGCGGCGCTTATTTAGCACAACCTTATACGGGCGCCCCCAAGGAACGTCATCGAGGGTCTGGAGGAGCTCCTTCCGTGCCCGGGTTTTGGCCCGTTTGATGGCGACCTGCAGAGCAACCCGAGCCATACGGTATGACTCATACAGGTCATCTGCCCTCGCTCGCGCCACGCCATCGTCTCTTCGTAGACGACGGCGCGCGCGGGTGTACTGGCGTCGGGCGCGCACACTCGCGACGCGCAATTCTGCGATCGCGGCCGGCCAGCAGTACAGCGCCCGGCGTGGAGAAGCCCGCCCGACCCAGGGCATCGTCGGGTCGCAAATATTTGCGACTAATCCCCCGAGCCGGGCGACCTCCTCCTCTATGCTCGGCAACTCGGACGCCTCCTGCGGCCAAGTTGCAGCGAGAGCAGCAGCCATCATAGCGTCCTTGTCCAGGCGCCGAAGCGCCCAGCGGCGCGGTGGGGCGCCAACCGGGCGGTGGTGTCGGGATGTACATCCGGGGGCAGAGACCTCCATCTGAATATACCGGTGGTCCGAGAGTGTCTCTGCCCCCCCCCCCCCGCCCAACCACCTGCCATCCCGACACCATGCGCACGGCGTTGGTGGTCGCGACTCCAACATCCACGATGGACACCCCATATCGCCGCACGCACGTGTGCTCCGACCACCGGTTCAGTAACAGAAGGTCGACCCCGGCTGCCCAGTCGCCCAGGATCCCACCGCGAACGGAGGTCCTGGGGGATCCCCACGCCACCGATTTTGCGTTAAAGTCCCCCAGGACCAGCACCGGCCTGGCCGCGAAGCGCTGCACGCACGCCGCGACCTCGGCCAGGTACTGCTCGAACGCGGCGTGGCCGCAGCGGAGCGAGATGTAGCACCCCACCACGGCGACTCCCCCTCAGTCCTCGGCGACGAAGCCCCGATCCCGCTCCAGGATGGAGAAAGGCGGGGACCCATCGCCTCCTACCCATACCGCCGCCACCAAACCGTCCGCCTCCCCCACCCAATGAGGGTGATCAAGGACGCTTAGGATTCGAGGGCGATGTCATATAGTCGCCATACTCGCGGCCCGGGCGGCTAAGCCAAGGCCCTTGTTCCTCCTGCCATCACGTACCATTCACAAAACCAAAGAAGGAATTGTGGGTCGTTATGACGACCAACAGGAGGCTTACGGTGTGATAAGCATCAGGTACCTCGGGGTCGCTACGCCCCTTGCTGCGGCCGACGATTGCCAGATACAGCCCCTGAGGGTTGCATACTAGCTTGCTGATTTCTTCCAACCTTACTGCTTCCTTACTAGCTTACTGGTTGCCTACTAACTAACTGCTTGTTTACAAGCTTACTGCCTGCTTACTAGCTTTCAACTTGCCTACAAGCTTACTGGGCGCTTACTAGCTTACTGCTTGCATACTAGCTTACTGCTTGCTTAGTAGCATACTGCATTCTTACTAGCGAGCTGCTTGTTTACTAGCATACTGCTTGCTTATTAGCATTCCGCTCCCTTACTAGCTCCCTGCCCGCTTACTAGCTTACTATTTGCTTACTAGCTTGCTGCTTGCCTTCTAGCTTACTGCTTGCTTACTAGTATACTGCTATCTTACTAGCTCACTGCTTTGTTACCAGCCTACTGCTTGCTTTCTGGCTTACTGAATGCTCACTAGCACGCTGCTTGCGTACCAGCTTACTGCCTGCTTACAAGCTTACAGCTAGCTTACTGGCATACTGCTTGCTTACTAGCTACCTGCTTTCTTACTGGCATACTACTTTCTTACTAGCCAGCTGCTTGCTCAATAGCTAACTGCTTGCTTACTAGCTTGCTGCTTGCTTAGAAGCTTGCTGCTTGCTTCTAGCTTCCTCCTTGCTTACAAGCATACTGCTTCCTTACTAACTTACTGCTTTGTTATTAGCTTGCTGCTTTCTATCTAGCTTACTGCTTGCTTACGATATGACCGTTTTCTTACCAACTTACTGCTTTGTTAATAGCTTACTGCTTTCTTTCTTGCTTACTGCTTGCTTACGAGATGAACGTTTCCTTACTAGCTTACTGCTTTGTTAATAGCTTACTGCTTCCTTACTAGCCTGCTGCTTGCTCTCTAGCTCACTGCTTGCTTACTAGCTTGCTGCTTGCTTACAAGCTTACTGCTTGTTTACTAGCTTACTGCTTGCATACCTGCTTACAGCTTGCTTACTAGCCTGCTGTTTTGTTACTAACTTACGGCTTTGATACTAACTTACTGCTTACTTACCAGCTCACTGCTTGCTTACTATCTTACCGGTTGCTTACTAACTTACTGCATGCCTTCCAGCATACTACATTTTTACTAGCTTCCCGCTCGCTTACTAGCTCACTGCTTGCTTAATATCTTCCTGCTTTCTTAGTAGCTACTAGCTTTCCTTCTAGCCTGCTGCTTGCTTCCTGGCCTGCTGCTTGCTTGCTAGCTTACCGGTTGCTTACTAGCTTCCTGCTCGCTTACTGGTCCACTGCTTGCTTACCAACTTACTACTTGCTTACTAGCTAACTGCTTGCTTAGGTGCTTGCTGCGTGCGTTCTAGCTTACAGCCTGCTTACTAGCATACTGGTCCCTTACTAGCTTCCTCATCGCTCTTCAAGCTTACTGCTTGTTTAATAGCTTACTACTTGCTTACTTGCTTACTGCTTGATTACCTGCTTACTGCTTGCTTACTAGCATACTGCGTTCTTACTAGCTAACTGCTTTCTGACTAGCCTGCAGCTTTCTTAGTGCTGGTTGCTTACTAGCTTACCGCTTCCTTACTAGATTTCTCCACGCTTACTGGCTCACAGCTTGTTTACTAGCTTACTGCTTGCTTACTAGCTTTCTGCTAGCTTACTAGCTTACTGCTTTGTTGATAACTTACTGCTTTGTAACTAGCTTGCTGCTTTGTTACCAGCTTACTGCTTACTTAATAGCTAAATGCTTCCTTACTAGCCTGCTGCTAGCTTTCCTGCTTACTGCTTGCTTACTAGCTTTCTGCTAGCTTACTCGCAGACTGCTTGCTCACTAGCTTAATGCTTCCTAACGTGCTCCCTGCTTGCTTACTACCACAAAGCTTGCTTTCTAGCTTACTGCCACGTTACGAGCTCCGTGCTCGCTTGCTAGCTTACTGCCTGCTTACTAGCTTCTTGCTTGCCTAGTAGCTAGCTGCTCGCATACTAGCTTACTGCTTGCTAACTGGCTCACTGCTCGCTTACTAGCTCAATGCTTCCTTACTAGGTTACTGCTTCCTTACTAGCTTCCTGCTTGCATACTAGCTTACTGCTTGCTTACTAGCTTGATGCCTCCCAACGAGCTCCCTGCTCGCTTACTAGCACACTGCTTGCTTTCTAGCTTAATGCCTCCCAACGAGCTCCCTGCTCGCTTACTAGCACACTGCTTGCTTTCTAGCTTACTGCCTCGTTACCAGCTCCCTGCTCGCTTGCAAGATTACTGCTTGCTTACTAGCTTCTTGCTTGCCTACTAGCTTGCTGCTCGTCCACTAGCTTGCTGCTTGCTTACTAGCTTACTGCTTGCTTCCTAGCTTACTGCTTGCTTAATAGCTTACAAGTTTGTTGCTAACATACTACTTTGTTACTATCTTACTGCTTCCTTACTAACTAACTGCAGCCAGCTAGTAAGCAAGCAGTAAGCTAGTTCCAAAGCAGTATGCCAGTAATCAAGCAGTAAGCTAATAAGCAAGCAGTAAGATAGTAAGCAAGCAGTAAGCATGTAAGTAAGCAGTAAGATGGTAGACAAGTAGTGAGACAGTACGCGAGCAGGGAGCTAGTAAATGAGCATTATCCTAGTACGCAACCACTAAGCTAGTATGCAAGCAGCAAGGTAGTATGCAAGCAGTAATCGAGTATGCTAGTTGTGAGCTAGAAAGCGAGCAGATAGCTAGTAAGGAAGCACGAAGCTAGAAAGCATGCAGGAGGCTAACATGCCAGCAGTAAGCGAGTATGCAAGCAGTAAGCTAGTAAGCAAGCAGTAAGCTGGTAAGAAAGCAGTGAGCTAGAAAGCAGCCAGCATGCCATTAAGAAAGCACTTAGCTATTAAGCAAGGAGTATGCCAGCCAACAAGCACTAAGCTAGATAGCAAGCTGTGTGCTAGTAAGCGAATTATGATATAGTAAGCAAGCAGCAAGCCAGTATGCAAGGAGTAAGCTAGAATGCAAACAGCAGGCTAGAAAGCATGCAGTATGCGGACAAGCTAGCAGGAAGCTGGTAAGCAAGCACTGAGCTAGGAAGCGAGGAGGAAGCTGCTAAGGAAGCAGCATGATAGTAACCAAGCAGTAAGCTAGTAAGCAACAAGTAAGCTAACAAGCAAGCAGTATGCTAGTAAGCATCCAGTAAGCTAGTAAGCAAGCAGTAAGCTAGTAAGCAAGCAGGAAGCTAGTAAGCCAGCAGTAAGCTTGTTCGCAAGCAGTAAGCTGGTAAGCAAGCAGGTAGAAAGTAAGGATGTAGTAAGTTAGTAAGCAAGCAGTGAGCCAGTAAGCAAGCTGTAAGCTAGTAAACAAGGTGTGAACTAGTAAGCAATCTGGAAGCTAGTAAGGAAGCAGTAAGCTAGGAAGCGAGCATTAAGCTAATAAGCAAGCAGTAATCTTGTAAGCAATTCGTGAGCTAGTAAACAATCAGGAAGCTAGTAAGCAAGCCGTAAGCTGGTAAGAAAGCAGCTAGTAAGCTAGTAAGCATGCAGTAAGTTAGTAAGCTTACAGTAAGATAGTGAGAATGCAGTTAGCTAGTAAGAAAGCAGAAAGCAAGTAACATAGCAGTAAGTTAGTAACAACACAGTAAGTTAGTAACAAAGCAGTATGCTGGAAAGCAAGCAGCAGCCTAGTAAGACAGCAGTTAGCTATTCAGCATGCAGTAAACAGGTAGTCAAGCTGTAAGCTCGTAAGCAACCAGTAAGCAAATAAGCGACCAGGAAGCTAGTGAGGAAGCAGTACGCTAGTATGCAAGCAGTAAGCCAGCAAACGACAAGTAAGATAGTAGGCAAGCAGCATGTTGGTAAGAATGCAATTAGCTGGTATGAAAGCAGCTAGTTATTAAGCAAGCTGTAAGCTAGCAAGCATGCAGCATGCTAACAAGCGTGCAGTAAGCGAGTAAATTAGCAGTAAGCTAGTAAGCAGCTAGTAAGCTAGTAAGCAAGCTGTAAGCTAGTAAACAAGGTGTGAACTAGTAAGCAATCTGGAAGCTAGTAAGGAAGCAGTAAGCTAGGAAGCGAGCATTAAGCTAATAAGCAAGCAGTAATCTTGTAAGCAATTCGTGAGCTAGTAAACAATCAGGAAGCTAGTAAGCAAGCCGTAAGCTGGTAAGAAAGCAGCTAGTAAGCTAGTAAGCATGCAGTAAGTTAGTAAGCTTACAGTAAGATAGTGAGAATGCAGTTAGCTAGTAAGAAAGCAGAAAGCAAGTAACATAGCAGTAAGTTAGTAACAACACAGTAAGTTAGTAACAAAGCAGTATGCTGGAAAGCAAGCAGGAACCTAGTTTCCTGATTGTACTGCCTGCTAACTATCATGCTGGTTCCTTACTAGCCTGTTGCTTGCTTTCCAGCTTACTACTTGCTTGCCAGATTCCTGCTTTCTTCCTAACTTACTGCCCTCTTGCCAGGCGAATGCTTCCTTACTTGCTTAGAGCTTCATTACTAGCTTACTGCTTGCTTACTTGCTTACTGCTTACTCACTAGCATACTGCCTGCTCTCTTACTAGCTCACTGCTCGCTTACTAACATACTGCCTGCTTACTAGCTTTCTGCTTTCTTACTAGCTAACAGCATTCTTACTAGCTTACAGCTTGCTTACTAGCTCACTGCTTGCTTACGAGATTACTGCTTGCTCACTAGCTTGCTGCTTGCTATCTAGCTTACTGCTTGCTTGCGAGCATACTGCTTGCTTAATAGCAAACTGCTTTCTAACTAGCCTGCAGCTTGCTTTCAAGCTTAGTGCTTGCTTAATAGCTTGCTACTTGCTTACATGCTAATTGCTTCCATTCCAGCTTACTGCTCGCTTACTAACATACTGCCTGCTTACTAGCTTTCTGCTTTCTTACTAGCTAACAGCCAATATACTAGCCAATTATCTGACTGCTTGCGTACTAGCTTACTGCTTGATTACAAGCTAATAGCTATCATACCAGCTTACTGCTAGCTTACTAGCTTACTGGATTCTTACTAACTTACTGCTTGCTTACTAGCATACTGCTACCTTAATAGCTCCATGCTCGCTTACTAGCTCAATGCTTGCTTACCAGCTTACTGCCTGCTTACCAGCTTACTGCTAGCTTGCTCGCTTACTGCTTTCTTACAAGCTTGCTGCTCGCTTACTAGCTTACTGCTTGCTTACTAGCTCACAGCTTGCTTAATAGCTTACTGCTTTGTTACAAACTTACAGGTTTCTTACTAGCTCACTGCTTGCTTACTAGCTTACTGGCTGCTTAATAGCTTACTGCTAGCATAATCGCTTAGTGCTTGCTTGCTAGCTTGCTGCTTGCTTACTGGTTTACTGCTTGCGCAATATGTAACTGCTTTCTTACTAGCCTGCTGCATGCTTTCTAGCATTCTGCTTGCTGACTGACCTACTGCTTCCAGACTAATTAACTGCTTTCTTACTAGCTTGCTGTTCGCTTACTAGCTGACTGCTTGCTTACTAGCTTACAGCTTGCTTAATAGCTTACTGCTTTGTTGCTAACATACTGTTCTGTTACTAGCTCACTGCTTGCTTTCTAGCTTACTGGCTGCATAACTGCTTACTGCTAGCATAATCGCTTAGTGCTTGCTTACTAGCTTGCTGCTTGCTTTCGAGCTCACTGCTGGCTTACCAGCATACTGTTTTCTTATTAGCTAATTGCTTTCTTACGAGCTATCTGCTTGCTTACTAGCTTACTTGTGGCTTACTAGCTTACTGCTTGCATACCAGCTTGTTGCTTGCTTTCTAGGCTACTGCTTGCTTACTAGCTTACTGCTAGCTTACTCGCTTACTGCTTGCTTACTAGCCTGCTGCTTGCTTTCTAGCTTAGTCCTTCCTGACTAGCGTCCTGCTTGCTTATTAGCTCACTGCTCGCTTACTAGATCACTTGTTGCATATTAGCTTACTGCTTGCTTAGAAGCTAATTGCTTTCATACCAGCTCACTGCTTGCTTACTAGCTTACTGGTTGCTTACTAGCTTACTGCTTGCTTACTAGCTAATTGCTTTCTCACTAGCTAACTGCTTTCTTACTAGCCTGCTGCTTGCTTACTAGCTTTGTTTAAATATCGCGTGAGTCCGAGACGTAGAAACTCGGCGGCGATGCCCTTATCTATATTGAATTCGCGTAATATTAGATGGTTGTGCTGACATGGAAATTTTCCATCGTTCAGATTAGTATACCGCGGCTATTTACGTGTTTTTTCAAGCTAGCTTCACTGAAATTCTCGAGTTTTGGAACAAATTTTAGGAATGTGTTGCTAGCGCTGAGAAAGAGAGAGAAAAGATATCTATCGGAAAAAATCGATAGACGAAACGCGGCAGCGCCGCGCTGTGGCCACGCGGCGCGTAGCAGCCCGGGCCCAGCAACGCGAGGCGTACCTACCCGGTTCTGCGCTTGCGCAACGGAGCCGGCCGCAGCCGTCGCTGCTTGCAGATCGTCACGGTTCATTCTTGAGCCGTCGGCGATCGAGAGCGGACTCTGTGACGGTCGCGTTTCCATTTACCTACGAGTTCCGAGGAGGATGAGTCGATCTCGCTCCTCGTAATAGAATAAGTTTGCGGACAAACAATTTATTGGAAAATCTCGTCATAGCGTCTGGAGATTTTCCCCAGAAAAAGGACAATCTGCCTGACGTTGCAGCGATCGCAAGGCACGCCGAGTGTGAAGCGATCGTAGACGCAGGATTGTGATTGAACGTTGCAGGTCGTCGATGCGACTGCGACGTTGGAGATTCGGTGTGGATCGCTTTGAGTCTTCTTCCAGTTATCCGGTTAGAGCTACTGGAAGGCTGATACCGACATACTGGTATCACCTAGTGGTAGTTCACCGTTCGTAGAGGTCATACGAAACCCACTGGAACCACCCGTCCTGTGTACCACTGAGAGTACACCGACCGGTGGGGTGGAAAGTTTCAACGACCAGATTAGAGCTATACGGCGTAGGGGCAACCGGAAGATAGATATTCAGGAAGGATATCACTTCGTGGTGCTCTCCGTGCATCGGGCGTCGGAGAGCCCGCTCCAATATACCGTCGTGAGGGGACAATAAGTAGAGCCTTAGCGTACGGTGGAGCAAAGGGTTCGAAGAGCCTTCCTTCCATCGCTACACCCACTACCAGCTGTGAGTCGACCACACTGGGCTGTGAACGTAGGGTGGTTGGAATTGCAGGGGATTGAGTCCTGAACCGGTGAGCCGCAGGCCAGTTCCTCGGAACACAGGAACCTCCGTCGAGGTAGCCACGGCTGGCTGCAGGGCGTTCCTTTGATGAATGAATCGCCGGCTTGGCAACCACGTGCGCATACCGCAGGTCGCTCCTGAGGAGCAGCTGACGAGGGAGCCGAACCAGGACAAGACGTCCTCTTGCGTGGGTGGTGTAGAAACGCCACCCGCACGGGGAGCGTGCTCGCGGGATATAGCCTCTTGGAGCCTTACATCCTCCATTTGGTTTCCCGTCCGTGGCATTGCAAAGAGAACCAGGTAGAACGGAGAAAAGCTCGTCTACCCGGTTGTGCGCGTCGGTGAGATCGTAGAAAGAGAATCTCATCGACCAGAAAGAAAAAAATATACAGTCCACTAGCTATAGCGCTAGATAGCCAGCCAGCTTTCCCCTCCAAGCACACCAGACTGTCACTGGAGCGCGAGAAACAGCTGACGAGCGCGCGATTGTTGACTTGTCCGCAAATGTATTTATTAGGCGGATTGTTTTGTTTCAGAAAGCCTCCGCAGTAAAAATTGAAATAAGGAGACTAAAAAAGAGGAGACGAGGTCGCAATAGGAGCCGTCGTCAGTTTTTTCTTTTAGTTTCTAGTTTTGCTTTGTTAAAATGTTATAAATAGTTCATTTATATTTTTGTAATAAAAACTTTATTGAAAAACTTGTAACATTTTCTCTCCCTGTCTGTTTCCTCATCCGGACCCACGTTAAAGTCCCTTAGTACTTTAACAGTACTGCTTGCTTACAAGCTTACAACTTGGTTTCAAGCTTACTGCTCGCTTACTATCTCCCAGCTTGCTTAATAGCTTACTGCTTTCTTACTAGATTACAGATTGCTTCCTAACTTGCTGCTAGCTTTCTAGCTCTCCGCAAGCTTACTAGCATGCTGCGTTCTTAGTGCCTAACTGAGTTCTGACTAGCCTGCTGCTTGCTTACTAGCTTTCTGGTTGCTTACTAGCTTACTACTTGCTTACTAGCCTACTGCTTGCTTACGTGCTTACCGCTTGCGTTCTAGCTTACTGCCTGCTTACTAGCATACTGCTTTCTTACTAGCTAATTGCTTTCTTACTAGCTCACTGCTTGCTTGGTAGCTTACTGCTTGCTTACTAGATTGCTACTTGCTTTCTAGCTTGCCGCTTGCTTACAAGCATACTGCGTTCTTACTGGCTAACTGCTTTCTGGCTAGCCTGCTGCTTGTTTACTAGCTTACTGGTTGCCTACTGACTTACTGCTTGATTACTAGCATAATGTATCCTTACTAGCTTCGTCCTCGCTTACTAGTACACAGCTTGCTTGCTAGCATACTGCTATCTTACTAGAAAACTGCTTTCGTACTAACTTGCTGCTTGCTTGCTAGCTTAGTTGTTGCTTACTAGCGTAGTGTTTGCTTATTAGCATACTGCTTCCTTACTAGATATGTGCTTTCTCACCAGCATACTGCTTACTTACTAGATTTCTGCTTTGCTACTAGCTCAATACTCCATGCTCCAAGCTCCATACTCGCTTTCCAGCAGAGTGCCGCCGCAGCTGACTTTGACGCCCACAGCACCGTTTAGCCCACCGTCCCGACGTCGTGGCGTTTGAGGCGTCAGTCGGTACGCCGCGTTCGCTCGCTCCTATGCTAGGGGTATAAAGGTCCCTATTCTGGGGACCAGCCGGGGCTGGCCACTCGCTCGTGCTCGTTCGCCGCTACACTATTTCGCTGGGGTAGGAGGATGTCGGGAGGCGGAGTGGGAATCGCCGACTAGTGGTGTCGGATGGCAGCGGACACACCTCCACCCTTCCCTCGGCTGAGAGGCCGTGAATCCGGAGGGGCTCTGCGGACGCACTAGTTCCTACCGGTGGCCGGATGTCCGCGTTTCGTGGCCTCAAACGCCACTACGTCGGGACGGTGGGCTAAACGGTGCTGTCGGCGTCAAAGTCAGCTGCGGACGCACTCTTCTTTGACGCGCTCCGTTGGCGGAATACCAGGTTGACAAAAATGTGAGAATCGATCCGTATCGGTTGCCTACACGCTTGCTGCTTGCTTACTAGCTGGCTACTCGCTTACTAGCGCACTGCTTGCATACTAGTTTGCTGCTTGCTTTCTAGCTTACGGCTTGCTTACTATCATGCTGCTTCCTTACTAGATTCTTCCCTGCTTACTAGCTCGCTGCTTGCTTACTAGCTTACTGCTAGCATCCACGCTTACTGCATGTTTACAAGGCAGATGCTTGCTTTCTAGCATACTGCTTCCTTACTAGCTTCCAGATTGCGTTCTAGCTTACTGGTTGCTTACTAGGATACTGCTTGCTTACTAGCATTCTGCTCCCTTACTAGCTCCCTGCTCGCTTACTAGATTACCGCTTGCTTACTAGCTTGTTGCTTCCTTACTATCTAACTGCATCCTTACCAGCCAGCTGCTCGCTTAGTAGCATACTTGTTTCTTCCTAGCTAACTGCTTGCTTTCTAGCATCCTACTTCCTTTCTAGCTTCCTGCTCGCTAACTAGCTCACTGCATGCTTAATAGCTCACTGCACGCTTACTAGCTTCCTGCTTTCTTACTGGCATGCTGCTTCCTTACTAGCTTCCTGCGCGCTTGCTGGCTCACTACTTGCTTACTACCTTACTGCTAGCTTACACGACTACTGCTTGCTTACTGGCATACTGCTCTCGTACAAGCTAACTGCTTTCTTACAAGCATACTGCTTGCTCACTAGCATACTGCTTCCTTACTAGCTTCCCGCTCGCTTACTAGCTCACTGCTTGCTTACTAGCATACTGCTTTCCTACTAGCTAACTGCTTTCTTACTAGCCTGCTGCTAGCTTAATAGCTTACTTGTAGCTTACTAGTGTAGGAAATGAAATTAAAATAGAATAAAAGATGTTAAGTTTATTTGAACATGAAATAAAATAAAGGTTGTAAAAAATATAACTCGCCGGAAGCTGGGCTTGGAATAACTCGTCCCAAGCTCCGACTGGAAGACGGCAAGTCCACCCAGGGTATACACGCCACGAAGGCCCCTATAGGTGGGAGCAAGACCGTTCGAAAATCAAGGGAGGATCGAGTTTTAATCTCGATGCCTCTCGCACGACCGCTGTTTGCAGCAATACGTGGAAAATTCGGGAACTCGATGATATCAACGAGTTTCCCGCAGTCTTTTAACCGGGTCGTACTCACGACCGAATCGATTAACTAGCTGATTCGACGAACGGAATTACACGTAGGTTACTGGTATGAATTTGCTTACGCAATCTAACCAGTAAAGCTACGGCTATACGTCGCTTGTCCGCTTAACAAAAGTTCGAATAACTCGAACTATTCGAATCTGCGATAGAATCAGCCGATGTGTCACAAAATGTTTCCTCAACGAAAGCTCGAATAACTCGAAGCGATTCGGAGATTTTGGGAATTCTGCGGAGCGTGATCGTTTACCGATGTGCTCAAGGCAGGATCCTGATTAAGAGTGACGGACGAGCACGAGCTGCCAAAAGTTACGCGTGAGAGGGGGAATCCTCCGACACGCGGCGCTGTCGCCGTATCTTTCGTCCGTCTTTTTCTAACTTATAAACGTACCTTTTCTCTGTACTCGTACGTTGAACTAATTGTTCGAACTCGTACGTTACTTGGTCGATCGCGTGACTTTCAGAAAAAACCCGAAAATTATGGTTTTTCTAGTCTATATTGTGTCGCGTAACGGACGCCGCGACCGAGAGTCCTCTGGTCGGTTACGTACCTCGAAATCAACACTGTTTAACGAATTTTATGTTATGTTCAAATACCTCGAATTAATGCGATATTTAAACACTACGTCTTAACTCGCTCGTGTGGACTCTTCGACGGTTCGCTCGACTCTGCCCTTTTTTGTGCGTCTTCTAAACAAATGACGCCACCCGCAACATTGACGGCATCGGCATCGATACCATTGCATAAACAATCATTCGGCTCCAAGCAATCGTCGCTTACTCATACCACTCATGATTCACACATACCATACACACACACACACACCACATTCGGCCATCCTGCAGAGATATCTGCCCTCAGATATCAGATGTATTCTCACTATCCGTCAATGCATCTTCTAAGTCCTCAATCCACGATTTCAAGTATTCTGCAGTTGTCGATGTTTGTCGTGGCCCCTCGTGCTCACCTACTTTCTCTACCAAATACCGATCAATGCGCAGTACACGGGTAATTTAATACGGGCCTAAATATTTATGCGCAAACTTTAAACCTGGTCCTGATTGTGTCCTTTTGATAGCGACCAAATCTCCTTCGTGATAGTGATGAGCCTCTTTACGATTCCGGTTAAAACTACGCCGTTTCTTCTGTTGGATTTTCAAAATGTTGTTTTTTACTTGCCGTCTCAATTCGTCTCGATTTTCTTGAAATAGTTCGTTCCACTCGTTGCTTATTATTTCTCGGACCTCGGGATTGTTCTTCAACCTCATATCAGTCCCGAATAGAATCTTAAAAGGTGTATTGCCGATACTGCGGTGAGGAGTTGCATTCAGGTAGTTTTGGCATACGTCTAGGTATCTGTGCCACTCATTAGGTTTTGGTGCGGCCAACTTAGTTAACACAGGAATGATTGTCCTGTTCACCCTTTCTACCTGGCCATTCGCTTTTGATACCCCCGTTGTAATAAGGCCAGCTTCAATATTTTCTTCTCTGCAGTACTCCTGAAACTCTGCCGAAGTAAATGCAGTTCCACGGTCCGAAATAATCTTTCGGGGATTGCCAAAAATTGTCGCTTGTTTTTTCAAGTGGTTGACGACCTCTCCAGTACCGGTAGATTTTGTAGCATAATGCCACACAAATTTAGAAAATCCATCTATCACTACGAATATGTGTTTGTAATTCTTCCGAGTTGACGGAAGCGGTCCTAAGTGATCAATGTGGTATACATCTAACGGAACGTCTCCTTTGTCGATAAGGTATAATAGTCCGTCTCGTTTTCCAGATTTTCGTTCAGCTAAAATACACGCAATGCAATTCTGAATCACTTTTTCCACATTAGATCTTAGACCTTTGAACCAATAATCTTTTCTAACAAGGGTCTCGGTTTTACCACTAGAGAAGTGTCCGTTCTCATGCAACTGTCTTATTATTTGACCCTGCATAGCACGCGGCACTACTATGCGAACATCGTCGTCAATTACCTTAAACAAAAGTCCGTTTCTTATTACGTAGTCGCCATCATTATTTTGTACACTATTCATAGAATCCATTATTTCCGATAACTCTTTGTCCGCACATTGCGCTTTTCGCAATCTCACGAGCATACTCGTCTCACACTCACTGATAAGCATACACACCGGAATAGGCTTCCGACTTAGCGCATCGACATGTCGCATATTGCTTCCTGAGCGATGTTCAATAGTATAATTGAACTCCTCTAACAATAATGCCCACCTTGCAACTCGAACACATAAGTCTCTTTTTTTCATAGTGAGAGTAAACGCACGACAATCGGTTATTATTCTAAACGGTATTCCTAAAAGATAAACTCTAAACTTATGTAACGCTTTAACTATAGCTAATATCTCTAATTCATAACTAATGTATCGCGATTCTGCCTCTGATGTTTTCCAGCTCGCATAATATGTTGGATGGTAACGTTGATTGACATCGTCTCTCTGTAACAGGATGGCACCGAGTCCGACGCTCGTCGCATCCGTATGGAGTTCTGTTTCCGCATCTACGCGGTATAATTTTAAAACCGGCTCACTGCTCTATGCAATTTTCAATTGTTTAAACGCTAGCATATGTTTTTCATTTAGTTCGAAATTTACGTCTTTTTTCAACAAGTTCGTCAAGGGTTGGGCTATTGTTGAATATTGTGGAATAAATTTGCGAAAATACCCGGTTAATCCTAAGAAGCTCTGTACGTCTCTAACATTTTTTACTAATGGAAAATTCATAACAGCTAATGTCTTACGCTTCGACGGACGTACGTGACCATCCTCAATTATGTGACCTAGATATTCTATGCTACGTTAAAGAAAACGACATTTCTTCCAATTCACTCGCAATCCATAATCACTTGCAATACACAATATCTCACGCAATCTTGATACGGCTTCATTTTCGTCATTCGCAGGAATAATTAAATCATCTATATATGTCAAAACAACACTTGTCTGAATCGGGTTACGAAATATATTATTGATATATTTTTGAAAGATAGCTGGAGAGTTGCAGAGACCAAATGGGGTTCTTAAAAATTCAAAATGCCCATCAGGTACTATAAATGCAGTGAATTTACAACTATTTTCCTCAATCGGGACGTGAAAAAAACCATCTTTTAAATCGAGAGTACTAAATATCGTCGCGCCCTGTAAACGATCCAGCTGATCTTCTATCAACGGAAGCGGATAGCGATCTTTACATACTTTCTTATTAAGTAATCTATAATCTATATACAAACGCATTCCATTATCTTTCTTTTTTACCAGTACAATCGGACTGGCATATTCCGATGTACTTTCTCGCACTATTCCTTGTTGCATCCATTCATCTATCTGTTTATTAACTATTTCTCTTTGCACTGGCGCTAATCTACGTGGAGGTTGATATATAGGTATATCATCTTTCAATACAATGTTCATTTTAATGTTAGACTTTTTAATAGTTTTAGGCTCATAATTACTTATTATATCTTCTATTTCTTGTTTAACGGTATCATTTTTAATATGCTGCAAATCTATTAAAGAATTAGTTACATTGTTCTCGGACTCATCGAAAGTATCTATGCAAAATATTTCTGGTACATCATAAGAATTCGTTACCCTGTTATCGCGTTTTGAAACCTCAACACTCTTACCGTCTAATGTCAATTTAGCCTCTTGCAACAATTCCGAGCCAATTAAAAAATTATGTCTCAAATATTCATCCGGTACCACGTGAATTAAAAATCGGAAAATATTTATATCGATTTGTACGTTCGCATAAAAACTGCCTAAAGTAGTGACCTTACTTAAACCGAATCCTTTACGAGATATTTCTGTACCGTGTAAAGTTGGGCATCCTAACCTAATATATTTTTTTTTTTTTTTTTATTGAGAACCTCAGATAAGGTTCATATATACAGTGATATGTATGTTTACGTGTACATTATATCCGCAGTTTACATTCGTTTAAAAAATTAAAAATACATAAACAAGCTGGAATATTTGATTCAGCAACTAGCGATTCAACATTAAGTGGGAGAAACAGTTTCATATTTTGTAGCTTTTTAATTAACTTGACCCTTAAACTGTCGTAAAGCCTGCATTGCCAAACCATATGATTGATGTCTTCGATTTCATGGTTGCATTTACATGTAGGATCGCTTATTATCTTAATGCGGGCGAGGGAGGCAGCAAGATTATAATGCCCAGACCTAATACGGTTTATTGTAACAATAAATTCTCTTCTGTGTTTCCCCCAATAGTACCAAGGTCTGCTACAGTCATTGAAATATATTTTAAGTATTTCGTCTCTTTAAAGGAACCCTGATCCGTGATTATACTCAAAGTGTTCTGTCTAGCATTTTCTTTATAAATTTCAAAAATGTCGGTAAATGGAATTTTTAAAATATCCAAGTTATTCGAAGCTATTTTGGCCAAGTTATCGACTTTCTCATTATCAATAATTCCTATATGCGACGGCACCCAGATAAATTTAAGAAAACTATTGTTCGTATTGTTGCACATAAAGTCATTGAACTTTTTTTTAATTTCAAGTGTGTACGAATTTGTTTTGATTGATATTTTTGTGATCTGCAAGCTCTGTAGGGCACTAAGAGCGTCAGAACAAATGTATATATTGCGATGTTTGTTACTTAAGGCAATGTGTAGGGCATGGCTCAGCGCAATACACCTGGCCGTGAACACAGAAGCGAACTTGTTTATACTTATAGTGATTTCAGTATTCATCTCGGGACACCAGCATGCTGCACCGACACAATTGTTGCCTAAAATTTTGCTTCCATCTGTGTAAATGGATAGTGCATTACTGCTTTTTATGAGTTCCGCTAGTATTTCATTGGGGTGCCCTGAAGTCTTTAGCTCATGGCCCAGCACAGTATCAACAGAAACCATGGTCATTAATGTTTCGAAACTGCAGGAGTAAATACTGCAGTTATCTTGATTACTAATGTATTTAGTAGCTTCTAGTACGCATGGGATACACAAATTAAGGATTGACTTGGATCTCGGTTGTCTATTTTTTGTTACTCTATGATAGCTTTTTACAGCTTGATGGGTGTAGGAATTGTTGTTAGTTAGCGCCTTTGTCAAAAACAAGTTGCATAAAAGTTTTGCACGTTCCTGGATAGAAATTAGTTTAGATTCTGCTAATAGGATATTCTTTAGAGTGCTTCTACGGTAACCAAGAGCAATTCTAACTGCTGAATTCTGTACTGCTTCGAGTTTTTCTAACAGAACTTTATTTCTGGGGAAGTAAATGAAGGAGCCATAATCGATAATAGAACGCACATAACTCTTATACAATGTAATCAGTGTATTGGGGCAACATCCCCAACAGGTACCTCTCAAAAATTTAATAATGTTGAGAGATTTAAAGCATCTTCCTTGTATCTGATCAACTTGAGGGGTAAAGGAAAGTTTATAGTCGAATAATATACCGAGGAAACAGACGGTTGCGCTGGATTTTATATTATGGCCTCCGATTGTTATTTTTGAACTTCCGGGCATTATTCTTTTTTGGTTAAAGTGAATATACGTAGTTTTGTTAGAGGTAAGTGTTAGGCCTAGATAATATAGATTTTCTTCAACAGTTTGAATGGCTTTTTCAAGAACTCTCTTTCCCCTCTTGGTAGAAGCAGTTTTTAAGTAGAGTGCTGTATCATCAGCAAATTGTGAAATTACTACATTTTTGGGTAGGTTTGCATTAATGTTTGAGACATAGATCACATATAAAATTGGACTAAGAACACCTCCTTGGGGAACACCTTTATGAAGGAGTCTATAATTTTCACCTAGGAAGTCAGTATGCATGTACCTTTCATGTGTAATAAATTTAACGAATCTAAGAATAGTTGATGGGCAGCCCATATAGGCCAGTTTGGATAACAAGATGTCCACGTTTACGTTATCGAAAGCTCCTTGGACATCGAGGAAGGCCGCGAGGACTTCTTTCCTTTCTGCAAAAGCTTCTTCCACTTTGACTGCCAAACTAAGCATATTGTCGATACATGATCTTCCTCTCCTAAATCCTTGTTGGTTGCTTGGTATGAGATTGTTGTGTTCAGTCCACCATTCTAGTCGATTTTGGATGAGAGTTTCGAAGAGTTTGGACACACAGGAAGTAAGCGAGATGGGGCGCAAGCTTTTACCGTCTGCTTTTTTGATAAGGTGGACAAAGGAATTTTTCCAACTTTTGGGATAATCACTTTGTACAAACATCTGATTGTAAATGTCCAACAATAGTAATTTAAACTTGGTCGGTAAGTTTTTTAACATTTCATAGTCAACTCCATCCATTCCTGGAGCTGAGTTAACTTTTTTATGCTCCAGTGCAACAATGAATTCCGTGAAGTTGAATTGAGCCTCAAAAAATTCGTTTTGTTGATGTGGAGGTAGCCAGTTGGGGTCCGTTAAGACCCACGGGGGACTTATTTTATTAATAGCTTCTTCAATTTTACTTTTATCTTACTTTTACTTCCACCCAATGCTGAGGACTTATTTTGACCCATTTATTTTTAGAGATCCTGCACTTGTTCCACACATAGCTAGGATCTATTTGTAGATTTATGCTTTCAGCGAATTTTTTAAAAGACTCTCTCTTTTTCTTTTTAAAAACCTTTTTAGCTGTGGCTACGTTTTTTTTGTAAATTATTAGATCTTCTAGGTTACCCGTATGTTCCCACTTTTTATATGATGCGCGTCGATGTCTTCGAGCTCTGTCACAGTCAGCATCCCACCAGGGAACAGGATTTCTACTATCCCTTGAATTGTAGTTTCTTCTCCGCGGTGTACTAGATTCTATAGCTTCCGTAATTTTTTCCACAAACATTCTGTATTTTTCATGAGGTGCCAGTTGATTGTAGTTAGATAGAAGAAATTTAGAATAACAAGCTTCAAGTTTTGTTGTATATATGGACCAGTCAGTACGAACTGACTTTAGCTTAAAGGTCTTTTTGCTGTAGGTTTCCTTTTTTACAGCTACATTAATCCATATAGGGAAGTGATCAGATCCCCACGTCTCGTCACATACTTTGTGAACTAATTTATCTGAAATATTTATAGTAGAGAGGATTAAGTCGAGGTTAGATTTTGTGTTATGATATATGTCGACGTGCGTGAACGAGTCATTATTGTGTAGGAATAGATCGTGTGTTTCTATGGCTTTTTCCAAACGTGCCCCATTTGTGTCTGTGTAACTGCAGTTCCAGTTTTTATTATGAGAGTTAAAATCTCCTAATAGTAAGGAGCTGCTATTCAATTCTATATTTTGTAGAATAAGGTCCCATTGGTCTTGAGTGAGAATATTTCCTGGAGCTCTGTAGCAAACTAGAAGTTGCAAGGGGGGATTTATGTTATTTATGCGTAGACCACAAATTTCAGTAGCGGTGTCCGGTGTCTTCAGATTACATATTTCTTTATACGCTAGGTATTTACGTATAAGTATAAAAGTACCACCTCCTCTTGAATGGGTTCTGTCCTTTCTGTATGTTAAGAAGCCGAGAAAGTGAATAGCATGTTGTTCTGTAAGCCATGATTCAACGCAAATAAGTATATCAACATTTGTCAATATTTTTCCAATTTCAGATAGTCTCTGGCGCACGCTTCTAGCATTCCAAAAAAGTATCTTAAGAGATTGATTGTTCTTATTTCGTATATCTGGGTCGCTGGGGATCATTTATTGTAATATTGCGCAGAATCAGATAATGCTTTTATTTGAGGGTCATCGGTAGAATATGAATCATCGCTCGATTCACCCTGTATTTGCAGTTCTGGAGTGCGTAAACGTTTAACTATTCTAGTTACTCGACTTTTCAAGGATCGTTCTGTAAGGTGGCCCTTAATTTCTGTTAGCATGTTTGCGAGGACATGTATATCTTTAGTGTAGTTAATAGCAATACCTGGAGTATCTGAGTTTTCGTAGGTATCTAGCAAAAAATTAGTGATGCGTTTGAAATCAAGTGGAAATTTCTGTAGGTTAGCCAGAATATAATCTTTAGCAGGAAGTAATTGTCTTGTCACGTCGTCCAAAGTAATTTCAGATGAACTAGATTTTTTCAATTTTTTAACAGTATTAGTTTGGCTATTGTGTGTTGTTTTGGCGGCCTTATTTCCTTCAGAACCTTGATCTGAACTGATAATAGAAGATAGAGAAAGAGGTCTTTTGGTATATGCCGGAGGAGGCATGGAGAGGATTGTAAAATTCGGCTCTATAGTTGCAGTCGAGCATTCGGTAGTGTTTCGCACTGAATCTTTTTCTATAACATGAGTGACTGCCTGTATATTTGTTTGCATATTTTCTTCAGGTTTTGAAATCCCTAGAGCGCTACTATTGTTTGTGGAATCTATAGTTTTACAGTACCTAGCGAGATGCCCCTCTTCATGGCATAAAAAACATGTTAACTTCTCCGTTGATAGATAAATCCGTTAAACTGTATCATCATAATTAATTTTCAGAGTTTCCGGTAATTTAGAAACGTCTTCAGGCTGTATAAACATTTGTCTTCTGAAGCTTAGCACGTGACTGTAGTTAGGGTCACTCATTCCTGCTCTGATAAATGTTATCTGCGAGCTTAACTTGATTTTGAGCTTGTCTAGTTCGTTTTCAATTAAGCTGTGGGGGATTATTGGGCATACGTTTGACAATATTATTCTTTTAGCTTTTGTAATTAATGGTCGTATTCCAAGAACATGCGGACCAATGTTTACTTTAGCATTACTATCAGTAAGTTTGTCAGCTATCTCCTTACTATTCAAGTACATGCAAACTCGTCCATGTGAAATGCGAGATACAAATCTAATATTTTTTGGATCCGTTAGCTTTCCCACTGCCATTGTGTACTCCTGTATAGAGATTCCTTCAATGGAATCAATTATTATTGCCTGTTCTTTAGTCGGAAAATATACTTGTTGAGCCATTTGTGCGTAGGTTTTTGGTACATTCGGATTCATGGTTGTTTTCTATACGTGGAAGAGTGCCCCTGAAGCCAGAAACACATTCCTTCTCTCCCACACACTTTAAACGAACACTCGCGTATCGCTCGCAATCTGAACCAGGACAATAATATAAACACGTCCGTGCTCGACGGTAGCTCGCGCTTAACTCTCTAACCTAATATATTGTTCAGCCTTCATTAAATGTAAATCGCTACCCATATCTATAAACGCTACTATCTGCTTACCTAGCAATGTAACAGGCTTGTATACTTTATTGTCCTGAACGGCCACTGCCGTATACTCGTTTACCTGCTAGTGCTGCCCCTTCTTACAATCCATGGCTCTGTGTCCGAAGTCTCGGCAAGCGAAACATCTTGGCCCTTTGCTTGTAACAGGACAGTCTACACCTCGATGGTTCCTCTCACCGCAATTGAAGCACCGTAATTGGTTATTCGGCACTTCTTTAACGTCTTGCTTTATTGTCTTCACTGGTGACCACTTGCTTTCCTTTGGCTTGATCGCTGGGTTGAACGGCAACGATCTTCCTTGCAAGGAAATCCTATCGAATGCTGCTAACATTTCCCCCTTAGTTGCTATCTTCTGCACTCGCGCCAGATCCCTTAATCCTCGATCAGGTATTCCTTCTATAATGTACTCTATCATTTCTGCATCACTGATAGGTACGCGGTATCCTAAAATCACTTTTTGATGTACATATTCGCTGAACGTTTCTTCTTTCCTCCAAACACGCGCCTCAAAACGTCGTCTCATCTCAAGAACGCTTCCAGGATGGTAAACCATTTCCTGTAGATTCCTCAGTAATTCTTCTACTGACATTGCAATATGTTCAGGTTTCGAATGTAATCACTCAAGTGCATTACCCTTCATTCAGGATCCCATCAACAGTTTAGCCATATCATCCGTCAGTTGATACGTCATTTTCAATGTTTGAACTTGACGCTCCCACGTGACGAATGTATTGCTACTTCCATCAAAATAACTTAATAAATCCGCAATGGCAGATATATTTACCGGTGGCGGTCGTCTTTGCCCCGTCGGTACGCTTGTTGATTCCCCTGCCTCACCTCTATCGAGATTAAGCCTCTGCATTTCTCGAAGTAATGCAATTTGTTGGCGAGCTAAATCAAGCTACCGCTCTACTAGTTGCTTCTCTCTTTGCGCAAGTTCCATTTCTCGCCGCATCTGTACCATATCACTTGCGCATCCTGAACTATTGTCACTCGCAGTTTCTTCGACCACGCTGCTAGTACATACTTTTAACCATTCGCCGGTCGGATCGAATTCATGCAGCCGCTGAATCAATTCCGCTTTCAAACCAGATATTGAAAGTCCCTTCTCTCGTAATTTTTCTTTCAATTCTACGATGCAGAAATCACTTGCATCTCTCCTTACTGAAGCCATTTTATTGACCACCAAAACTATGAATCGTCACTTTCCACACTAGTCCGCGCAGTACACACTCTACACTTTCACCTCAACCCTTTTAAGTAAACTCTGTTCTCACAATACTTTACCGTCCACACTAAGCGTTCTGCTACGACTCGGTTTAAATTCTGATCGCGGACCAGCCCCCAATTTTGTAGAAAATGAAATTAAAATAGAATAAAAGATGTTAAGTTTACTTGAACATGAAATAAAATAAAGGTGGTAAAAATATAACTCTCTATGTCTTAACTCGCCCGTGTGGACTCTTCGACGGTTCGCCCGACTCTGCCCTTTTTCCCAGGGCCAGCCACGTGCGTCTTCAAACCGAATGACGCCACCCACAACATTGACGGCATCGGCATCGATACCATTGCATAAACAATCATTCGGCTCCAAGCATTCGTCGCTTACTCATACCATTCATGATTCACACATACCATACACCCACACACACCACACTAGCTTACTCCTTACTCACTGGCATACTGCTTGCGTACTAGCTTACAACTTGCTTAACAGCTTACTGCTTGCTAACTAGCCTACCGGTTACTTACTAGCCTACTGCTTGGTTCCTAGCATACTGCTTCCTTACGAGCTTCCTTTTTTTTCTTTTTTTGTCGTGGGGAAAATCTTCGAAAGACTCCCTCCCACCTCTTTGGGGAGAGGTGGGAGGGTTGTGTGGGATTCCCCGCGCCCGTAGAATGACGGGCGCGGGACCTGCCCACTAAAAACCCCACGGTGACCCTTCCGCACGATTTGGGAGGATACCGGGAATCGCTCGAAGCATTCTTCCGGTACCCTCCCCGTGCCCGCGCTTTGCGCCCATCCCCGGCGGGGACAAACGGTCCCCCCGGTAGACACTCTGTCTCATAGCGGCAGGACGGGGCCACTCCATCCCGCCGCCATCCGTCCCGGGGCCGCATTTAGTGGCGGGCTGCGAGCCCCAACTCGCAACCGTCTGCGACCCCGTTTCTACCCCTCGGCGGCCGGGAGCTCATGGCCGCTCCAGGCCACCCAGGGTGCCTTCCCGTGGGCCGGACCCACCCGGTCCGACCCATAGCCGCCTGGCGGGAGGAGGCTCCTCTCAGGGTCCCCCTCCCAGCCAGGGTCATCCGCCGCGCAAAGTCCGCCGCTCGCGACGCCTGGCGCCCGGGCGACGCCCTCGCGCCACCATACGAGCGCGAGCCTCAGCACGCCGCTGAAGCTTGCGCTCCCTTCCCGCGGCCTCCTTCTGCAGCATTACGGTCTCGCAGATGGAGGCCACGGCACTCCACTTCCTCTCGCTGCCGAGCATGGCGCGCACCACACCCGGCAGCGAGACATCCCGCCCTATGACGCCGACCAGGACACGGCGCTCCCCCTCCCACGCTGGGCATACCTGGAGGGTATGATCAGCCGTGTCCTGCTCGGCGTCACAGAGGCAGCAACGCGCCGTCGGCTCCTTCCCTATCCGGCATAGGTATCTTCCGAAGCTACCATGCCCGGAAAATACCTGTGCCATCCGGTAAGTAAGGCTTCCATGCCCTCTGTCCAGCCACTTACACAGGAGTGGCCGAACAGCCCCGACTGTCCGGTGCCCCGCAGTTGGCAGGGCCAACCGCTCCTGCTACGCGAGCACCACGAACTGCCGGGCCTGGCGCTCCAAAGTGCCCCAAGCAGGTTCCTGCTCTCCCGGGACCGCCCCCACTCCCGCGAGAAGAGATCCATGGGCGGCATCCCCGCAAGAACCGTCGCCGCCTCATGCGACACGGTCCGGTAGCCGCGGACGACCCTCAGCGCCATCCGCCTCTTCACCCGACGCAGCATCGTCATGCTGCGCCGGGAGGCCGCCAGGTCGTCCGCCCAGACAGGGGCCCCGTATAGGGCCACCGACTGAACCATTGCCACATAGAGGCGGCGAACTCGTCCCGCCGGGCCCCCCAGGTTGGGGAGGATCCGGCCTAAAGCCGAGACCATCCTCTCCAACCGGGGAACCAGGCAGCGGAAATGCTCCTCGAAGCGCCAGTGGCTATCGAGGATCAGCCCCAGATACCTCATCCGGGGCTTCACCTCAATATCAGCCCCACCCACCCGGATCAGTGGAGGTGGCGGATCCTGCCGAGGTGAATGGAACGCTATCACCTCGGTCTTATGGACCGCCACCGTCATCCCCATCCCCCTGATCCGGTCGACGACGCGTTGCGCCCCCTCCTCGGCGAGGCACTTGGCCCTCCCCCCACTGAGCCCCGACGGCCAGCACCAGTGTGTCATCTGCGTAACACACGGCACTGACGCCGTCGGGGAGGTCGGCCCGCAACACCGCGTCGTACGCGATGTTCCACAGGAGTGGCCCGAGAACCGACCCCTGCGGAACCCCGCAGTAGACCTTCCTCTGCATATCACCATCCCGGCCCGGATACTCGATCCACCTGCCGCGGAGATAATCCCCGACGACTGCCCTGAGACACGGGGGGACCCGATGATATTCGAGCCCCCTCCGTATCTCTCCCCAGGGAGGGGTGTTAAACGCGTTGGCAAAATCCAGCGATACCGCCAACGCCACCCCTCCCCGGGAGACGGCCGAATCCGAGAGGGCCCTGACCCGACTGATTGCATCGACCGTCGACTGGCCCCCCCGGAAACCGTACTGGCAGTCGGCCAGGCCCGGAGCACCCCGCGACAGGTGCTCGACGAGGCGGGCATCAATAACTCGCTCGAAGAACTTGCCCACCTCGTCGAGGAGACAGATGGGCCGGTATGCCGGAGGGAGACCCTGCGGGCCGACCCGCCTTCCGGAGGCGGACCATCCTCGCTAACTTCCAATTTGGGGGGAATCGCCCGTCCCTCAGGCATCGGTTAAACAACCGCCTGAGAACGGCCCCGAGGACGCCGTGGGTTAAGACCCAAACCTGGCCGGGCACACCATCCGGACCTGGGGCCGTGTTACGCGTCCCGAGCCGTCTGATGGTCGCGGCCACCTCCCCCTGCGTGACCCCCGGCTCGGCCACCCACTCCAATGGGGCCGTCGCCTCTGCCGGAGGACGAGGTCCCATCTCCCCAATTGGGAAGATAGTATTGACCACGTCCTCCAGCAGCCGGCGGTCAAGACCCTCAGTGACGGGGGGCGCCCACGGGCGGAGCTTGTTCAGCACCACCTTATAAGGGCGCCCCCAAGGGCCGTCATCAAGGGTCTCGAGGAGCTCCTTCCATGCCCGGGTCTTGGCCCGTTTGATGGCGTCCTGCAGAGCCATCCGCGACATGCGGTATGACTCATACAGGTCATCTGCCCTCGCTCGCGCCACACTATCGTCTCTCGATAGACGACGACGCGCGCGGGTATACTGGTGTCGGGCGCGGACACTCACGTCTCGCATTTCCGCGATCGCGGCCGACCACCAGTACACCGCCCGACGAGGAGAAGCCCGCCCGACCCGGGGCATAGCCGCGTCACATATGTTCGCGACCATCTCCCCGAGCCGGGCGACCTCCTCCTCTATACTCGGCAACTCGGCCGCCCCCTGGAGCCAAGTTGCAGCGAGGGCAGCTGCCATCAGGGCGTCCTTGTCCAGGCGTTAAAGTGCCCAGCGGCGCGGTGGGGTACCACCCGGACGGTGGTGTCGGGATGCATCCCCCGCGGCGGCAGAGATCACCATCCGGATATAACGGTGGTTCGTGAGTGCCTCTGCCCCCGCGACCACGTGCCACCCCGACACCATGCGCACGGCATTGGGGGTCGCGAATCCAACATCCACGATAGACCCCCCATATCGCCGCACACACGTGTGCTCCGACCTCCGGTTCAGTAACCGAAGGTCGAGCCCCGCCGCCCAGTCGCCCAGGATCCCGCCGCGATCGGAAGTGCTAGGGGACCCCCACGCCACCGACTGGGCGTTGAAGTCCCCCAGGACCAGCACCGGCCGGGCCGCGCAGCGCTGCACGCATGCTGCGACCTCGCGCTGGTACTGCTCGAACGCGACGTGACCGCTGCGAGGCGAGATGTAGCACCCCATCACGGCGACTCCCCCCCAGTCCACGGCGACGAATCCCCGACCACGCTCCAGCATGGAGAACGGCGGGGACCCGTTGCCACCTCCCCATACCGTCGCCACCAAGCCGTCCGCGTCGCCCACACAATGAGGGTGATCAGGGACGCGGTACGGCACGGGCGGCGACAGCCAGGTCAACCCCCCACTCCGCGACGACTTGGGACATCATATCCTGTGCCGCGCGGCAGTGGTTGAGGTTGGCCTGGAGGAGGAGGCGGGGCGCCATTAATTACCGACCGCCCCAGCCTCCTCCCGGCTGTCTGTCCCCGTGGCACAGTCCACCTCCATGGTGGACGATGCCACCGCCCGCGGCGCCGGAGCCGGGACGGCTCGCCTCTTCCTCTCCTTCCGGGAGGGGAGAGAGCACTTCTTGCTCCCCACCCTGTGGTCGGCTGGCATCCCCCAGTCCGCACATAGCGGGCAGCGGTGGGCCGCCGAGCACTGGCTCGTGCGGTGTTCCTTCGCCCCGCAGCGGTAATATTGACCGCTGCGGTCCACCGGCGAGGTGCACCACTGCCTCACATGCCCCAATTCGAGGCAGCGGTGACACTGGAGCGGGCGCGGCGCGAGTATCTCCACTCGCGTCGAAACCCACCCCACCAAAACCCTCCCGGATTCCGCCAATTTATGGTCGGCGGAGAGGGGGAAGCGGGCCCACACGGATCCCAGACCGGAAGGAGATATGCGGATCTCCCCGACACGCAAGTCCCCCGCAGGGCAATCCCCCGCCCTTGCTAGGGCACGTGCCACGGCCTCCGCGGTGACCGAGTCGTCCAGCCCACACACGCGCATCTCCGTGCGCTACGTGGGCCGGGCGACCCGGACACACCGCTCGCCCAGCTGCACCCGAAGCCTCTGGGCGAGTCGGTCCGCCTTCACGCCGCCGTCTGGGCCGGGGATCTCCAGCAGGAGACCCCCAGTCACGGCCCGCTTCGCCATCACGGAAGCGTTGCAAACTCTTCCAGAGACACATTGTTCCTGGCGAGCCGCATCGCCTCCGCGAGGGTCAGGTCGTCCCCCTGCGCAACGGCCAGCGCTACCGCTGCCATTTTAGGGGGGCGGTCAAGTCGCGCCTTCGCGGCCTTTCTTTTGGCCGCGGGCGGCGGGGGCGGAGGCTGCCCCTGCGAGGCCTTCCTCGCCGCCCTCCTCGCCCTCCGCCCCACCACCTCGCTCCACGACACCCCACCTAGGGGCGGTGCCGCGGAAGACGCGGGAACCGGGACCACGGGAATGCTTCCCTCCCTGGGGGTCACGACCCGATGCCCCGGAGTCGCCACGGTGGGCGGAGCCTTCGCTCCCCCCATCTTCGCCTTCCCCGGCCGTGCCGGCAAAGGTCGGGGTGGCACCATGCTCCCGCTGACTGCTCTTCCGGGGAGGAGCTCCTCCCGGAAGGCGGCCAGCCTCTTGTCGATCATGTCCCCTATCCTCCTCAGGAGATCGTCCTCTGAGGAGGACGGGGACCTCTGCGCTGGCGGAGTGCGGGTGGAAGGGCCCGTGGGTGCACGCACCACCTCCGCCGCACTCCGCTTCATAACGACCGCAGGATGGCGCGGCGTAGGAGGAGGGAGGATAGGAGGGAGGGCCACGCTGTTCCAGCGCGCCTCTGCCCTCATCCTCCCCCGTCGCTCCTCCTCCAACAGGAGCTGCAGACGAGCGCGCCGCCCGCTTGGCTCCCGCGCCGCGTCCCGCATCATTCGGGTAGCCTCCCTCAGAGCCACTGCCACGCCGCTCTTCTGCCCCTTAAAAGAGCAGGCAGCGGCCACTTTGTCCACTCGTCTCAGGGACGAGGAGATCCTCTCCGAGATCTCCTCGGTCACCTCGTCCCTGAGGCAAATCATCCGGACAACCGGGCTCATCGCCCTGCCCACTTCATTGACGGCCTGCCTCGTCATCTTTCACTTGGAGCCTATGAGGCTCCTGGTGGAGGAGGAGGACGAGACAGACGCAGTCTCGTCGTCCTCCTCCACCCTCCACGAAGCCGGGCCAGGCGCTTGGAGCGGCGCGAGCGCCGTCACTCCAGTCCCGACACCGCGTTCGTCCTCCCCCTCTGACTTACCCCGCCCATCCCCGTTTCAATTTTAAACTCCATACTATTCCCACGAGCAAGTCGGAAGAAAAGGTCCGCCCGGGCAGAGCTGCCTTACCCGGGTAAGCCTATATACGCCTGGGGTTCGGCAGGTGACCCGGAGGTGGTCGCTTGGGATTGGGCCTCCTCCCCCAACCATGCATCCCATCGCCGCGCACCATAACTTAGGATTGGAGGGCGATTTTATAGAGTCGCCATACTTGCGGTACCCCGGGCGGTTAAGCCAAGGCCCCCGTTCCTCCTGCCGTCACGTACCATTCACAAAACAAAAGAAGGAATTGAGGATGGGTCATTGTGACGACCATCAGGAGGCTTACCCTGTGATAAGCATCAGGTATCTCGGGGTCGCTACGCCCCGTACTGCGGCCGACGATTGCCGGACACAGCCCCTGAGGGTCGTACTAGCATACTGCTTCCTTACAAGCTTCCTGCTCGCTTACTAGCTCACTGCTGCCTTACTAGCTTACTGCTTGCTTAGTACCTCGCTGCTTGCTTCCTATCATTCCGCTTGCTTACTAGCTCACTGCGCGCTTACTCGCTTACTGCTTGCATACTGGCTTACTGCTTGCTCACTAGTTTACTTCATGCTTACTAGCTGTTTAAATATCGCGTTAATTGACGGATTTGAGAACCGTTTAGAGAAATATTCAAGTTAATGTGAATTATAACTGAGAACCATAAATTCCTCGTACGGTATTGTTTTTCGTGTACGCGACATTCCAGAGACTCTCTGATGCGTAGTTCGGTACACGGAACGATACAGGTTAGAAAAACCATACGCGAGTTTTGGCTGCTCTCAGTCACGTGATCGACCCAATATATTTACTTGGGATCGATCGTCGAAGATCCATAAACAGAGAGGGTAGAGGAATATTGAAATTAAGAAGAGATAGACATTGAAGAGCAGGGATAGCGCCGCGAGGTGGTGATTACCCCTCTCGTGGCCGCGACTGCGGATGTCTGTTCGCTTCTTAGCTTCGAGACTCGATAACGGGTCCGCGCAGCGAGCAGATCGACAAACGATTCCGCTCCGCGACGAAACCAAATCTCCGAATATAGGTTCTGAGAACACTCGAACCTTTCGTTGAGAATTTTAAATTGTTGCTCAAAATTAACTAAATCGGTGAGGCATTTTATCAGCCCCGAATATTGACTGTACAATCTTGCCGAATAGCACGTGACACTCGAGTTACGTGGTCGTGTGAGGGAATTGATAAACTTCAGTTCCCGCGTGTCGAGATTATTAACAAAATTTAAAAGACTGTGGGTTTTCGTCCAACTTTCATGTGACGTTTGTGCTACGCGGTCATGAAAGGGAAATCGAGATAAGAATCGTTTCCCGTGTGTCGAATCTCGAGTCTCAGCAAGGGCTACGGCCCGATCAGTACTGACGACTCCACGGACTGCTGCATTTGACGCGGTCGTGAGGCTGACTTTCCAACGTCTCGCTGCAACCAGCGGTTGTTGGAAGTCCAGTTTCGGGCAGTGGCTACGGCCAACTCAATACTGATTTCTCCACGGACTGCTGCATTTGACGCGGTCGTGTGAGGCTGATTATCTTCACGTAACGTTTGAGTTTCGCGGTCGTGTAAGAATTTGTCGTACGGACTGCTGCATTTGACGCGGTCGTGCGACAAGTTGAATTGTCCGCACTGTTTTGTATATCACCCCTAGGGTGGTCTCTGACCGATACCCTACGTGGGCTCACCGTTTCTCCGGTCGGGGCTAAGAAATTCCGGACTTCTTAGCTCTCAACCTGCTCGAGCAACGCTCCTTGACCGCCAGTGAGTACGTACCCTGTGCGTAGAGCAACGCATAATGAGCACCGTGGTGTATGCTCCTTTAAACGTAAGACGCTACGTGCGCCGTTAAGAGCTACACCACACCGCGTCTTGTACGCAGGGAACGGTGAGAAACTGCGGTTTCGACAGCATTTGGAGCTTTACGACCTCCACCTGTTGTCCTTTCCTGCGGCATTCAACGATCGCCAAAAAGCGGAGAATTGAGAAATTAGATCTCTTCTTCCGCACAGCGATCGAACGGTTCTCGATTTGTGAGAACGTTCATATATACAGTCTACATACATATCTCAGTTCGTCGAGACGTGTCTGTAATCTCCGCTCTCAAGTGCGAACGGCACAGACAGGAGCGTGCGAGATAGAGCGAGACAGGCGACGCAACAAGCGTTAATAGGTATTTAAATCCAGCCTTGTCTCTCCTTGTTACAGAACAACACATCGCGAACTTGGCCAGGAGCAGCCGGCACAGGTTTTTTTCCCCAGACGTCGGACCGACGTCTAGGTGGTTTTTTTTCCTTTTTTTTCTTTTTTGATTAAAAATAAAAGTTTAATTTCTTGAGCAAATTCAGGTGCATCAATTTATTCAATACTTTTTCCCAGTGTCCTTTCCCTCGTACTACGGACCACATCAGACTAAACTAACCCCCCCTTAGGGCGGTTAAGGTCTTTAAACACCAGCATAGTCCTCTCTTATAAGCGAATTGCTTTGTTACTAGCCTGCTGCATGCTTACTAGCTTGCTTGTATCTTACTTCCTTTCTGCTTGCCTAGTAGCGTACTGCTTCCTTACTAGCTACCTCCTTCCTTACCAGCATTCTGCTTGCTTAGTAGCTTACTGGTTACTTACTAGCTTACTGCTTGCTGACTTGTTCACGGCATGCTCAATAGCTAACTGCCTTCTTCCTAGCCAGCAGCTTGCTTTCTAGCTTACTGCTTGCTTAACGTCTTACTACTTGCTTGATAGCTAAATGCATTCTTACCAATATACTGCTTGCTTGACAGGTTACCGTTTTGTTACAAGCTCCCTGCTCGCTTACTAGCTCACTGCTTTCTTACTCGTACACTGCTTGCTATCCAGATTAATGCTTGCATGCTAGCATACTGCTTGCTTAGTAGCTGACTGTTTTCTTACTAGCTTACTGCATGACTACTAACTTACTGCTAGCTTACATGCTTACTGCTACCAAACTAGCTTCCTGCTCGCTCACTAGCATACTGCTTTCTTACTAGCTTACTGCTAGCTTATTAACTTACTGCTTGTTTACTACCTAACTGCTTTCTTAGAACACCCCGGCATTCTTTTTAACTTTCTGCTTTCTTACTAGCCATCTGCATGCTGACTAGCTTACTGCTTGCTTACTAGCTTATTGCTTCCTTACTAGCCTACTGCTTCCTTCCTAGCCAGCTGCTTGCATTCTAGCATACTGCTGCCTTACTAGCTCCCTGCATACTTACTAGCTTACTGGTTCCTTAATAGCTAATTGCTAGCTTACTAGCATTCTGCCATCTTACTAGGTTCCTGCCCGCTTTCTAGCTGCCTCCTCGCTAACTTGCTCACTGCTTGCTTACTAGCTTCCTGCTTGCGTACTAGCTTACTGCTTGCTTACTAGCCTGCTGCTTGCTTACTCGCTTACTGCTTCCCTACTAGATTGCTGCTTGCTTACCACCTTATTGCCTGCTAACCAGCTAACAGGAAGCTTAGTAGCATTCTGCACCCATACAAGGTCCCTGCTCGCTTACTAGCTTACTGCTTGATACTAGCTCACTGCTTGCCTACTAGCTTACTGCTTGCTTACTAGCATAATGTTTCCTTACTAGCTCCCTGCTCGCTTACTTTCTCACTGCTTGCTTACCAGCTTACTGCTTGCTTACATGCTTACTGCTTACTTACTAGCTTACTGCTTGCTTCCTGGCATACTGCTTCCTTACTAGCTCCCAGCTCGCTTACAAGCTTGCTCCTTGCTAACTAGCTTACTGCTAGCTTACTCGCTTACTTCTTGCTTACTAGCATACAGCTTTCTTACTAGTTAACTGCTTTCTGACTAGCCTCCTTCATGCTTACATGCTTCCTGCTTGCTTAGTAGCTTACTGCTTGCTTTCCACATAAGTGCGTTCCTAATACATTCCTGCTTCCTTCCTAACTTACTGCTTTCATACTAACTTACTGAACCGTTACTAGCCTCCTGCTCGCTTGCTAGCTTACTGCACTCTTACCAGCTTAATACTTGCTTGCTAGCTTACTGCTTGCCTACTAGCTCACTGCATGCTTACTAGCATACTGCATCCTTACTAGCTCACTGCTTTCTTACAAGCTTGCTGCTTGCTTAGTAGCTCACTTGTTTCTTACTAACTTACTGTTTGATTACTAGCATACTGCTTCCTTACAAGCGTTCTCCCCGCTGACTAGCTCACTGCTTGCCCACAGGCTTGTTGCATGCCTTCTAGAATACTGATTGCTTACCAGCTTGCTGCTTGCATTCTTGCTTACTGTTTGATTACTGGCATACTGCTTTCTTACTAGCTCACTCCTGGCCTACTATCTTACTGCTTGCTTACTAGCCTTCCGCTTGCTATCTAACTTAGTCCTACCTTACCAGCTTTCTGCTGCCTTACTAGCTCTCTGCCCGCTTACTTGCTCAGAGCTTGCTTACTAGCTTACTGCTTGCTTACTACCATACCGCTTTGGAACTAGCTTACTGCTTGCTTACTAGCTGGCTGCTTGCTTACTTGCTTACAGCTTTTTTCCTAACTAACTGCTTTCCCAATAGCCTAATGCTGGCTTACTAACGTACCGCTTTCTTACCAGCTTACTGATTGCTTACTAGCATGCTGCTACATTACTAGCATTCTGCTCGCTCACTGTCTCACTGCTCGCTTACTATCTCACTGATAGCTTACTATCTCACTGCTTGCTTACTAGAGTACTTCTTGCTTGCTAGCTTACAGCTAATTTAATCGCTTACTGCTTAATTGCTAGCTTATAGCTTGCTATCTAGCTTGCCGCTTTGTTAAGGTCTTTTTGCTTCCTTACTGGCTCCCTGTTCGCTTACCAGCCCACTGCTTGCTTGCTTCCTTACTGCTTGCTTACTAGCTTACTGCTTCCTTACTAGCATACTGCAAACTTACTATCTTCCTCCTCGCTTACTAGCTTACTGCTTGCTTGCTTGCTTACTGCTTGCATACTAGCTTACAGCTTGCTTGCTAGCATACTCCATCCTTGCTAGCTTTATCCTCGCTCACTAGCATGATGCTTCTTTACTAGCTTACTGCTTGCTAACCTGCTTACTGCTTGCTTACTAGCTTACTGCTTCCTTACTAGCATACTGCATCCTTACTATCTTCCTCCTCGTTTACTAGCTTACTGCTTGCTTGCTCCCTTACTGCTTGCTTGCTCCCTAACTGCTTGCTTACTAGCTTGATGCTTGCTTACTAGTTTGCTGCTTGCGAACTAGCCCCCTGCTTCCTTTCTAGCTTACAGCTTCTTTACTAGCTTCCTGGTTGCTTACTAGCTCACTGCTTGCTTACAGGCTTACTGCTTAATTGCTAGCTTACTGCTTGCTATCTAGCTTGCCGCTTTGTTAAGGTCTTTTTGCTTCCTTACTGGCTCCCTGCTCGCTTACCAGCTCACTGATTGCTTGCTTGCTTACTGCTTGCTTACTAGCTTACTGCTTCCTTATTAGCATACTCCAACCTTACTGGCTTCCCCCTCGCTTACTAGCTTACTGCTTGCTTGCTTGCTTGCTAGCGTACTCCATCCTTGCTAGCTTTCTCCTCGCTCACTAGCATGCTGCTTGTTTACTAGCTTACTGCTTGCATAACTGCTTACTGCTTGCTTACTAGCTTGCCGCTTTGTTACGACCCTTTTGGTTCCTTACTAGCTCTCTGTTCGCTTACCAGCTCACTGCTTGCTTGCTTGCTTACTGCTGGCGTACTAGCGTAGTGCTAGCTTACTTGCTTACTGCTAGCTTACTAGCCTGCTGCTTGCTTCCTAGCTTAGTGCTCCCTTACCAGATTTCTGCTTGCTTACTAGCTTACTGGTTGCTTACTTGCTTACTGCTTGCTTACTAGCTTACTATTAGCGTACTCTCTTACTGCTTGCTTATTAGCCTGCCGCTTGCTTCCTAGCTTAGAGCATCCTTACTAGCTTACTGCTTGCTTACTAGCTTCCTGCTCGCTTACTAGCTCACCCATTGCTTACCAGCGAACTGCTAGCTTACTCGCTTACTGCTTGCCTACTATCCCGCAGCTTGCTTCTAGTATAATGCTCCCTTACCAGCTTTCTGCTTGCTAAGTAGCTTGCTGCCAGCTTTCCAGCTTACTGCTTGCTTACCAGCATACTGCTTCCTCACTAGCTTTCTCCTCGCTTGCCAGCTCACTGCTTGCTAACCAGCTTACTGCTTTCTTACCTGCTTACTGCTTACTTACTTGCTTCCTTGTTGCTTACCAGTTTATTGCTTGCACACTATCATGCTGCTATTCATACTTGCTTCCTCCTCGCTTACTAGCTCACTGCTTGCTTACTACATTGCTGCTCGCTTACTAGCTTACTTGTTGATTACTCGCTTACTGCTTGATTACTAGCATGCAGCTGACCTTCTGGCATATTGCAACCTTACTAGCTTCCTGCATGCTTAATAGCTTACTGGTTCCTTAACAGCTTACAGCTAGCTTACTAGCATCCTTCTCCCGTAATAGGTCCCGTCTCGCATACTAGCTTCCTGTTTGCTTACTGGCATAATGCTTCCTTACTAGCGAGCTGCTAGCTTGCAAGCTTACAGCCAGCTTGCTCGCTTAGTGCTTGCTTTCTATCCCGCTGCTTGTTTTCTGCCATACTGCTTGCTTACTAGCATACAGGTAGCTAACCAGCTTACTGCTTGCCTACTAGATTACTGGTTGCATACTCGCACACAGCTTGCTTACAGTCAAACTTCTTCCTTACTAGCTCACTGCTTGCCTACCAGGTTACTGCTAGCTTACATGCTCACTGCTTGCCTAATAGCTTACTGCATGCCTACTAGCTCACAGCTAGCTTACTCGCTTACTGCTTGCTTACTAGCCCGCTGCTTGCTTTCTAGCATACTGCTTCCTTACTAGTTTCCTGCTTGCTTACTTCCTTACTGCCTGATTTCTAGCTAACTGGATGCTTAGTAGCTTTCTGCTCCCTTACAGGGACCTTGCTCGCTTACTAGCTTGCTGCTTGCTTAAAAGCATACTGGGTCTTTACTAGCTTCCTGATCGCTTACTAGCTCACTTCTTGCTTACCAGCTTCATCCTCGCTTACTAGCTCACTGCTTGCTTACCAGCTTACTGCTTTCATACGAGCTTACTGCTTGCTTACTAGCTTACTGCTTGCTTGCTAGCTTACTGCACGCTTGCTAGCTTACTGCTTGCTTACTAGCATGCTGCTTGCTTTCTAGCCTACTGTTTGCATACTTGCATGCTGCTTACTTTCTAGCTGACTGCTTGCTTACTAGCTTGCTGCTTGCTTTCTAGTTTACTGCTTGCTTGCTCGCATACTGCTTCCCTAGTAGCTTCCTGCACGCTTACTAGCACACTGCTAGATTACTAGCTTACTGCTTGCTTACTAGCTTACTACTTGCTTACTAGCTAACTGCTTTCTTACCAGCGTACTGCTTGCTTACTGGCATACTGCTTTCTTACTTGCTTTTTAAAATTTGCATAATGCCGGGCGATTATTCTCGGCCACAATTACCGTTAATCTTGTTAACGTACAATTCGAATGAGATTATCTCTAATAGGATTTGTACAGCAAGCAGTGATAGAAAAACGCGTGTATTACTAGTTTTTTTGGCATCGGTAACGGCGCATTACGTTCGATTCGAGTGTGCCAACGGCGTTGATGACGTCAGTATCGTGAGAGAGTAGCGCGCAAATAATTAGACAAAGATAGACTGCCGAAATTTAGATAGCGCCGCGGAACGATTTATTAGAGTATCACGGCGACGTCTTCGGCTGTCAATCCGCACAGTCTCACAACGACTTCTGAAGAAGACACATCGGCTCCCGATCGTGTCCGAACAGATTTCGAGCGAATCTCGAGAGTGAAATTCTCGAGATAAAGCTTGTAGACGATTATTGAATAGAGGGTGCAACGAGTCGATGTTCAGTCTGGTGCGGGTCCTCTGATTGACCTCGCACAACTCAAATTAGCATTCATTAATTTAGACTTTGCTTATCAAACGAGTCAACTTTCGATTCGAATAAAAGCATTCAGGAATTTCGTTCCGGAAAGTCCCAAACAAGCTCAATTTCTATTTTCTGTCTAGTTTGGAGGGTTTGAGAATACACCAATAAGGTGCTCAACCCCCCTCGTGCAGTATTATTTTGTCGTTTCAAGCGTATAAACGTTTGAAACACACAGAAGTGGGTGGATACCGTTCAAACTTCTCTGTGATTCTCGTTCGGCTTAGGAGACACCGAAGGGAGGCACCTACGTGGTGAACCTCCAGGTGGGCTCACTGGAGTCAGGTCAGCGTCCACTTCGGTCGCTTGACATTCGGTCTTCGATTCCTTCCCTCTACAGACCCCGCCGGTGTAACGCTTAGAGGAGCACCTGTGCGGAGAGGTTAAGGAGTCGCGGGTCAGGCCCCCACGTAGTTCAGGTACTGTCACGATTCACGTCGAGTGGTGCATTCGTGCAGTGAACCACGTGCAGTCGGGCTTCGCAGTGCAACTCTCGACCAACAAGTCATCTGTTGGAACGTTAAGGAGAAGCCGCAGATCGACGGTCGTACCGTTGTACTGCAGTGCGACTCGACGCACAGACTCCGTGGGCATACTCACAGGATCAGTGCATTTGGAGCCTTACAACCTCCGCTTACATCCCCGTCCACTAGACAATCGACTCAGTTCGGCGTCGAAAGGAAATTTAATTCTTTTCACGCCAAAAATTAAATACAGTCCACTTGCGAGCTCGAATATTACGAGTGAGCGAAATTCTCCGCTCCTATACATTCGAATATCGAAGCCAGGAGCGTGAGGACACACACGCGGCGAATATACGTGTAACGTGTTTACGTGTCTAACACATTGCCGTGTTTTTCTGTTCACAGAACCTTGGCCTACCCCAACGTGCCGGATCCGACCAGGATTGGAAATGATTAAATAAGAATTTTCTTCATTTCTTATTGTTTATTTTATTTTTATTTTTATAATAAACAGTTTTCTTTGAAAAAGAAAATCTTACATTCCCAATCACTTCCCACAACAAAAATCCGATCCCTCTATCCGGACTTCGTAGTTAAAAGCATCAGCTTTTTAACACTAGCTAATTCCTGTCTTACTAGCCTGCTGCTTGACTACTAGATTACTTTCTCATACCAGCACACTGGTTGCTTCCAAGCACACTGCTTCCTTACTAGCTTCCTCCTCGCTTACAACCTCACTGCATGCTTACTAGCTTACTGCTTGCATACTAGCCTGCTGCTTGCTTTCTAGCTTAGTGCTTCTATACTAGCTTACAGCTTGCTTGGTAGCTTGCTGCTTCCATACCAGCTTACTGTTTGCTCACTAGTTTACTTGTTGCTTACTAGCTTACTGCTTGCTTTCTAGATCACTGCTTGCTGTCTAGATTACTACTTGCCTGCTAGCTTACTGGTTGCTTGCTAGCTTACTGCTTGCTTTCTAGATTACAGCTTGCTTTCTAGCCTACTGCTTGCTTACTAGCTTACAGCTTGCTTGCTATCTTACAGCTAGCTCACACGCTTACTGCATGCTTACTAGCTTGCTGCTAGCTTTCTGTCTTACTGCTCGCTTAACAGCTTGCAGCTTGCTTTCCAGCTTTCTGCTTCCTTAATAGCTTCCTGCTTACTTACTAGCTCACTGCTAGCTTACTAGATTATTGCTTGCTTACTAGTTTACTGCTTCCATACCAGCTTACTGTTTGCTCACTAGTTTACTTGTTGCTTACTAGCCTACTGCCTCCTTACTAACTAACTGCCGCCTTACTAGCCGGCTGCTTGCTTTCTAGCACACTGCTTGCCTACTAGCTTACTGCTTGATTACTAGCTCACTGCTTGCCCACTCGCTTACTTCTTGCTTACTAGCCCGCCGCTTGCTTATTAGCTTACTGCTTGATTACTAGATACCTGCTTCCTTACTAGCCTGCTGCTTCCTTTCTAGCTCACAGCTTTCTCACTATCCTGCTCCTTGCTTTCTAGCTTGCTGCTTGCTTACTAGTTTGTCGCGTACTTTCTAGCTTACTGCTTGCTTACTAGCTTGGTGGATACTTACCACCATCTGTGTTACTAGCCTACTGCTTCATCACTAGCTTCCTCCTGGCTTACTAGCTCATACCATGCATGCTAGCTAACTGCTCCCATACTAGCTCCCTGCTCGCTTACTAGCACGCTGCTTCCTTGCTAGTTAATTGCTTTCATCCAAGCCAGCTGCTTGCTTACTAGCTAACAACTTCCTCACGAGCTTACTGTTTGCTTAATAGCTTAGCGGTTGTTTACTAGCAAACTGCTTCCGTACTAGCCAGTTGCTTGCTTTCAAGCCTACCGCTTGCCTACCAGTCTACTGCATCCTCACTAGCTTCCTCCTGCCTTACTAGCTCACTGCTTCCTTACCAGTTCGATGCTCGCGTACTAGCTCACTGCATGCTTACTACCGTGCTGCTTGCTTTTTAGCTTAATGCTTTATTACAAGCTAACTGCTTTCTTACTAGCCTGCTGCATGCTTGCTAGCTAACAGCTTGCGTACTAGCATACCGCTTTGTCACCAGCTTACTGCTTGCATATTAGCTTGCTGCTTGCTTACTAGCTTACTGCACTCTTACTACCGTACCACCTGCTTACTAGCCAACTGCTTGCTTACTAGCTTACTGCTTCCTTACTAGCTTGCTGCTTGCTCATTAGCTAACTGTTTCCTTTCAAGCATGCTGCTAGCTTACTAGCTTACGGCTTGCTTACTACCTGCCTCCTCGCTTACTAGCTGACTGTTTGCATACTAGATTACACCTAGCTTACAAGATAATTGCTTTCATGCCAGCTTAATGCTTGCTTACGAGGTTAGTCGTTACCTACTATCTTACTGCTTGCTTACTACCATAATGCTTCCTTACTAGCTTCCCGCTCGCTTACTAGCTCACTGCTTGCTTACTAGCTTAGTACTTCCTTACTAGCTGACTGTTATCTTACCAGATTACTGCCTGCTTTCTAGCTGACTGGTTGCTTACTAGTTTACTGCTTGCTTACTAGTTTGCTGCATGCTCAATAGCTAACGGATTTCTTACTAGCCTGCTGCATGCTTTCTAGCTCACTGGTTGCTTACTAGCATACTGCTTCCTTACTAGCTTCCTCCTGGCATACTAGCTCACTGCTAGCTTACTACCTTACTGCTTGCTTACATGCTTACTGGTTGCCTACAAGCATACTGATTGCTTACTATTATACTGCATCCCTACTAGCTTCCTCCTGGCATACTAGCTCACTGCTAGCTTACTAACTTACTGTTTGCTTACTAGCTTGCTGCTTGCTTTCGGGGTTACTGCTTGATTACTAGCTTACGACTTGCTTACTAACAAACTGCTTGCTTACCAGCTTATTGATTGCTTACTAGCTTACCGCTTCCTTACTAGCATTCTGCTTTCTTACGAGCTCCCTGCTTGTTTACTATCTTACCGGTTGCTTACTACCTTACTGCTTGTTTACTAGCTCACTGCTCTCGTACTGGCTTACTGCATGCTTACTAGCTTGTTGCTTGCCTGCTAGCTCCCTGCTCGCTTAATAGCTAACTGCTTGCTTACTAGCTCACTGCTACCTTACTCGCTTACTGCTCTCTGAGTAGCCTGCAGCTTACAAGCTTACAGCTTGCTTACTATATTACTGCTTGCTTACTAGCTTACTGCTTGCTTTCTACATAACTGCGTTTCTACTACATTCCTGCTTTCTTCCTAACTTACTGCATTCATACTAACTTACTGATACCTTTCTAGCCGAATGCTTCCTTACTATCTCACCGGTTGCTTACTACCTTACTGCTTGTTTACTAGCTCACTGCTCTCGTACTGGCTTACTGCTTGCTTACTAGCTTACTGCTTGCTTACTAGCTTGTTGCTTGCCTGCTAGCTCCCTGCTCGCTTAATAGCTAACTGCTACCTTACTAGCCTGCTGCTTGCTTACTATCCTACTGCTTACATACTAGCATACTGCTTCTTGACGAGCTCCATGCTCGCTTACTAGCTCAATGCTTGCTTACTAACTTACTGCTTGCTTACTAGCATACTGCTTTCCTACTAGCTTCCTGCTTGATTACTAGCTATCTGCTTCCTGTCTAGCCCGATGCTTACTTACGAGCTTACTGCTTTCCTACTAGCTTCCTGCTTGATTACTAGCCCACTGCCTGCTGTCTAGATTACTGCTTGCTTACAAGAATACTGCTTGCTTATTAGCTTACTGCTGGCTTACTCGCTCCCTGCTTGCTTGCCAGCTTACGGCTTGCTTATTAGCAAACTGCATGCATGCTAGCATAATGCTTCGTTACTAGCTTCCTCCTAGCTTAATAGCACAGGCTTGCTTACTAGGTTAGTACTAGCTTACGCGCTTACTGCGTGCTTACTAGCTTACTGCTTGTTACTAGCTTATGCTTGCTTACTACCTAACTGCTTCCTTAACGGCTTGCTGCTTGCTTCGTAACTTACTGCTTGGTTACTAGCACGCTGTTTTCGTACTAGCCTGCTGCATTCTGACTAGGTAACTGCTTGCTTACTGGCGTAGTGCTTCCTTACTAGCTACTTGCTTTCTTACTAGCCCGCTGATTGCTCACTTTCGTACCTGTTGCTTATTAGCTTACTGCTTGCTTTCTGGTATACTGCTTCCATACCTGCTTACTGCTTGCTTACTAGCTTAATGCTTGCTTACTAGCTTAATGCTTGCTTACTAGCATACAGCTTGCTTAGTATCAAACTGCGTCTTTACTGGCTTCCTCCTCGCTTACTAACTCACTGCATGCTTACTGCCTTACTGGTTGCTTTCAATCTTACTCCTTGCTTACTAGCACGCTGCTTTCTTACTAGCTAATTGCTTTCTTACTAGCCTGTATCTTGCTTACAAGCTAACAGCTTCTTTACCAGCTTACCGCTTTCTTACTAGATTACAGGTTGCTTACTAGCTTATAGCTTGCTTACTATCAAACTACTTCCCTACTAGCTTCCTCCGCGCTTACTAGCTCACTGCACACTTACTAGCTTAGTCCATGCTTACTAGCTTGCTGCTTGCACAATAGCCCACTGCCTTCCTTACTAGCTACCTGCTTTCTTAATAAACTGCTGCTTGTTTACTATCTTACAGGTTGCTTACTAGCTTACCGCGTGCTTACTAGCTTACTGCTTGCTTACTAGCATACTGCTTTGTTACTAGCTTACTGCTTACTTACTAGATAGCAGCTTCCTTACCAGCTTACGGCTTGCTTACTAAATTACTGCTTACTTACTGGCTCACATCTTGCTTGCTAGCACACTGCTTTCCTACTAGATTATAGCTTTCTGACCAGCCTGCTGCTTGCATACCAGCTTACAGCTCGCTTATTAGCTTACTGCTTGCTCACTAGCCTACTGCTTTCTTACTAGATAACTGCTTTCTTACTAGCCTGCCGCTTGCTCACTCGATAACAGCTTCCTTACCAGCTTAGTGCTTGCTTACTAGCTTACTGCATTGTTACTATCGTACTGCTTGCTTACTACCTTACTGCTTGCTTACAACATTCCTGCTTTTTTCCTAAGTTACTGCATTCTTACTAACTTACCGCTCTCTTACCAGACGAATGCTTACTTGCTTCCAGCTTGCTTACCAGGTTACTGCTTCGCTACAAACTTACTGCTTTGTTACTAGCTCTCTGCTTGCTTTCTAGCTTACTGGTTGCTTACTTGCTTAGTGCTTTGTTACTAACTTACTGCTTTCTTACTAGCTCACTGCTTGCTTGCTAACATACCGCTTCCTTACTTGCTCCCTGCTCGCTTACTAGCTCACTGCTTGCTTACTAGCATACTTGTACAGACGAAAAGAGGCGCGCACGAGGAACAGGGGCGCGAAGAATGGCGGAGCAATTCACACAGTCACAAATTTATTGTAAGGTTGCACAACGTTCACACTGCGGCAAGCGTAACTGGGACGCGGTGGGCACGTGTCCGATAACAGTTGCAAGGGCAACTCCCTAGGAGAATGCGCAAGGGCGACGAAGGCCCGTTCTCGATATCACGTACAATCGGATCGAAAGCTTGGATCGTTGTGCCGTTACAGGATCGCGCACGACAAACCGTTGATGTTTCAAATCTCGTCCATAGATCGGTGACGGTCGCGCCAACCGTCGGCACAAAGGACACGCTCTCACAACACTCATTCCCTCTCGCTCACGCAATCCACACCGCTCGCACCTTAATCTAAACACGAAGACGGTACAATAAACGTATTTCTACATCTTATCCTAATTCTTATACCTTATTCTAAACAATACAACTTGCTTACTAAGTAACTGCTTGCTTACTATCTGGCTGCTTGCTTTCGAGCTTACTGCTGGCTTACTAACTTACTTCTTGCTTACTTGCCCACTACTTCCTTACTAGCTTACTGCATGCTTAATAGCTTACTGGCTTGTTACTAACTTACTGCTTTGCTACTACGTTACTGCTTCCTTACTGACTAACTGCTTTCTTATTAGCCTGCTGCTTGCTTACTGGCATACTGCTTCCTTACTAGCTTCCTGCTCGCCTACTAGGTCACTGCACGCTTAGTATCTTTCTACTTGCTTAGTAGCTTACTACATCCTTACTAGCTACCTGCTTTCTTACCAGCTTACTGCTTGCTTACATGCTTACTGCTTGCTTACTAGCTTACTGCTTGCTTACAAGCTTACTGCTTGCTTACTAGACTGCTACATGCTTTCTAGCTTGCCGCTTGCTTACTAGCTGTTAAAAAGCTGATGCTTTTAACTACGAAGTCCGGATAGAGGTATCGGATCTTTATTGTGGGAAGTGATTGAGAATGTGTAAGATTTTCTTTTTCAAAAACTGTTTATTATAAAAATAAAAATAAAATAAACAATAAGAGACTAAGAGAATTCTTATTAAACTATGCAAATAATATCGTTGCCAATCCTACGTCGGAACCGAGACGTTGAGGTAAGCCATGGGTCTGTGAACAGAGAAACACGGCAATGAGTTAGACACGTAAACACGTTATACGTATATTCGCCGCGTGTGTGTCCTCACGCTCCTGGCTTCGATATTCGAATGTATAGGAGCGGAGAATTTCGCTCACTCGTAATATTCGAGCTCGCAAGTGGACTGTATTTAATTTTTGGCGTGAAAAGAATTAAATTTCCTTTCGACGCCGAACTGAGTCGATTGTCTAGTGGACGGGGATGTAAGCGGAGGTTGTAAGGCTCCAAATGCACTGATCCTGTGAGTATGCCCACGGAGTCTGTGCGTCGAGCCGCACTGCAGTACAACGACACGACCGTCGATCTGCGGCTTCTCCTTAACGTTCCAACAGATGACTTGTTGGTCGAGAGTTGCACTGCGAAGCCCGACTGCACGTGGTTCACTGCACGAATGCACCACTCGACGTGAATCGTGACAGTATTTGAACTACGTGGGGGCCTGACCCGCGACTCCTTAACCTCTCCGCACAGGTGCTCCTCTAAGCGTTACACCGGCGGGGTCTGTAGCGGGAAGGAATCGAAGACCGAATGTCAAGCGACCGAAGTGGACGCTGACCTGACTCCAGTGAGCCCACCTGGAGGTTCACCACGTAGGTGCCTCCCTTCGGTGTCTCCTAAGCCGAACGAGAATCACAGAGAAGTTTGAACGGTATCTACCCACTTCTCTGTGTTTCAAACGTTTATACGCTAGAAACGACAAAATAATACTGCACGAGGGGGGTTGAGCACCTTATTGGTGTATTCTCGAACCCTCCAAACTAGACAGAAAATAGAAATTGAGCTTGTTTGGGACTTTCCGGAACGAAATTCCTGAATGCTTCTATTCGAATCGAAAGTTGACTCGTTTGATAAGCCAAGTCTAAATTAATGAATGCTAATTTGAGTTTTAATGAATTCTCAGCTGTGCGAGGTCAATCAGAGGACCCGCACCAGACTGAACATCGACTCGTTGCACCCTCTATTCAATAATCGTCTACAAGCTTTATCTCGAGAATTTCACTCTCGAGATTCGCTCGAAATCTGTTCGGACACGATCGGGAGCCGATGTGTCTTCTTCAGAAGTCGTTGTGAGACTGTGCGGATTGACAGCCGAAGACGTCGCCGTGATACTCTAATAAATCGTTCCGCGGCGCTATCTAAATTTCGGCAGTCTATCTTTGTCTAATTATTTGCGCGCTACTCTCTCACGATACTGACGTCATCAACGCCGTTGGCACACTCGAATCATAGGTAATGAGCCGTTACCGATGCCAGAAAAACTGGTAATACACGCGTTTTTCTATCACTGTTTGCTGTACAAATCCTATTAGAGATAATCTCCTTCGAATTGTACGTTAACAGGATTAACGGTAATTGCGGCCGAGAATAATAGCTCGGCATTATGCAATCTTTAAACACTAGCGTATTGCTTGCTTACTACCAAACTGCATTCTTACTGCATTCCTGCTAAACTTCTTAACTTGCTGCTTTCTTACTGGCCAGCAGCTTGCTAACTAGCTTACTGGTTGCTTGCTAGCTTACTGTTTGTTTACTATATTCTAGCTTGCTTACTAGCTTGCTGCTCGCCTACTAGCTTACTGCTTGCCTACTAGATTACTGCTTGCATGCAAGCTTACTGCTTACTTAATAGCTTAATGGTTTGTTACTAACTTACTGCACTGTTACGACCTTACTGCTTCCTTACTAACTAACTGCGTTCTTACCAGCCTGCTTCTTGCTTACTATCTAACTGCTTTCTTACTAGCCTGCTGTTTGCTTACTACCATACTGCTTTGTTACTAACTTACTGCTTGCCTACAAGCTTACTGCTTGCTTACTAGATTGCTACATGCTTTTCAGATTGCCGCTTGCTTACTAGCGTTCTGCTTGCTTACAAGCTTACTGCTTGCATACTAGCTTATTGCATCCTTAATAGCTTACTACCTCCTTGCTATCTACCTGCATTCTTACCAGCTTACTGCTTGCTTACAAACTTGCTGCTAGCTTACTAGCTTACTGCATCCTTACTAACTAACTGCTAGCTTACTAGCTTACTGCTTGCTTACTAGCACACAGCTTTCGTACTAGCTAACTGCTTGCTTACTATCTCACTGCTTGCTTACTAGCATACTGCTTTCTTACTACCTTACAGCTTGCTTCCTAACTTGCTGCTTGCTTTCTAGCCTTCCGCCTGCTTACTAGCATGCTGCGTTCTTACTACCTAACTGATTCCTGACTAGCCTGCTGCTTGCTTACAAGCTTTCTGGCTGCTTACTAGCTTACTGCTTGCTTACAAGCTTACTACTTGCATACTAGCTTACTGCTTGCTTACTAGATTGCGGCTCGCTTTCTTGCTCACTGCTTACTTACTAGCTTAGTGCTCGCTTACAAGCTTACTCCTTGCTTACTAGCTTACAGATTGCTTACAATCCTACTGCTTGCTTAATAGCTTACTGCTTGCTTACAAGCTTGCTGCTTGTTTACTAGCTAACAGCTTTCTTACTAGCTAATTGCTTTCTTACTAGCCTGCTGCTTGCTTACTAGTATACTTGATGCTTACTAGCTTACTGCTTGGTTACTAGCATACTGCTTCCTTACTAGCTTCCTGCTGGCTTACAAACATACGGCTTGCTTACTAGTTTACAGCTTGCTTACTAAGTTACAGCTTGCTTACAAGCTTACTGCTTACTTACTAGCCTACTCCTTACTTACTGGTTTCCTACTCGCTTACTGCTTGCTCACAAGCTTGCTGCTTGCTGACTTGCTTGCTGCACGGTATCTAGCCTACTGCTTGCTTACTACCTTACTGTTTCCTTACTAGCTTCCAGCTCGCTTACTATCTCACTGCATGCTTACTGGCGTACTGCTTGCTTACAAGCTTACTACTTTCATAATAGCTTACTGCTTTCTCACCAGCATACTGCTTGCTTACTAGCTTACTGCTTGCTTACAAGCTTACTGGTTGCTTACTAGCTTACTACCTGCTTACTAGCTACCTGCTATCTTACCAGCTTACTGCTTGCTTACAAGCTTGCTTCTTGCTTAATAGCATACTACCTCCTTACTAGCTACCTGCTATCTTACAAGCTTACTGCTTTTTTACTAGCTTGCTGCTTGCTTTCCAGCATACTGCCAGCTTACTAGCTCGCTGCTTTCTTATTAGCTAATTGCTTTCATACTAACCTGTTGCTTGCTTACTAGCTTTCTGTTTCCTACTCGCTTCTGCTTTCTTATTAGCCTTCTCCTTGCATTGTAGCTTACTGCTTGATTACTAGCTTGCTGCTTGCTTACCAGCTTACTGCTTCCTTACGAGTTTACTGGTTGCTTACAGCCTTACTGCTTTCTTACTATTCTGCTGGTTGCGTTCTAGCTTACTGCTTCCTTAGCAGCTTCCTCCTCGATTACCAGCTCACTGCACCTACCAGCTCACTGCTTGCTAGCTTACTTCATGGTTACTAGCTTGCTGCTTGCACAATAGCCTACTGCTTTTTTACTAGTTAACTGCTTTCTTACTAGCCCGCTGCTAGCTTCCTAGCTTACTGCTTGCTTACTGGAATACTGCTTTCTTACTAGCTACTTGCTTTCTTACTAGCCTCCTGATTGCTCACTTTCGTACCTGTTGCTTATTATCTCACTGCTTGCTTTGTAGTATACTGCCTCCATACCAGCTTACTGCTTGCTTACTAGCTTGTGACCGTTCCCCCGTGGACGGTCCGATTCGTGGGGGACGCGGAGGAAGGCGGCGGCGCCGACTCAGTCGGCGGTCGAGGGTTCGCCGCGGTGAGTGACGTAGGCCGGGTTGCTGTTTCAGGCTTATTTATTTCTACATTAATCTACTTACAAAACTTAGTCTATGTACACTTATGGCTACGGAGGACGGCGCGGTGAGCGGTCGGTCGCTCGGCGAGGGCGGCGCAATGAGCGTTCAGGCGCTCAGCGGAGGGGAGAGGACATACAGTACCCTACCTACGCTGCTACGAGGCCGCGATGTCGGTAGGGCCAGGGTAGGAAAGAAGGAGCGGTTCGACCCAGTATCCAGGGTTACGGGAGGTTCGGCGGATTGGTCGCGAGAGTGCCCGTCGCACTCTCGTGTTTGCAAAAAGTCGGAGCTCGTGTAGACCCGCATGGTTCGTACGTAATCTCTCGTCACTTCAACAGGCTTCGACGAGCAAGACACGAGTTCGCCGAATCCGGCCGGTGGCCCGGTGTTAATACTCGCGCGGCGCGTAATTAGCAGCGAGGAGCCGCGGACGCCGAGCGGCCGCGCGGGAAACCACCGGTCGCGGGGACTCGGCCGCGGCGGTGCTCGGTTCGCTGTCCCGCGTCGGATATGCGCATTACAAGCTCACAGCTAGGTTACAAACTTACTGACGGCTTAAGAGCATACCGCATGCTTACTAGCCTGCTGCTTGCTTTCTAGCGTACTGCTCTCGCACTAGCCGAATGCTTTCTTACTAGCTTGCTGTTTCCTTTCTTGCATACTGCATGCTGACTAGTTTACTAGTTGCTTACTAACCTATTGCTATCCTACTAGCTAACGGCTTTCTTAATACCCTGCTGCTAGCATACTCGCTTCCTGCTTGCTTACTAGCCTGCAGCTTGCTTTCTAGATTACAGCTTCCATACTAGCATGCTGCTTGCCTTCTAGCATACTGCTTGCTTACTAGCATACTGCTTTCTTACTAGTTAACTGCTTCCTGACTAGCCTGCTGCTTGCTTACCAGCTTATTGCTTGCTTACTAGCATACTGCCTCGTTACAAACATACTGCTTTGTTACTAGCTTAATGCTTGCATGCTAGTTTACTGCTTCCTTTCTAGCATACTGCTCCCGTACTAGCTCCCTGCACGCTTACTAGCTTACTGCTAGGATACTATCTTATCGCTTGCTTACACACTGCTTGCTTGCTACCTTATTGCATGCTTACTAGCTTACTACTTGCTTATTAACTAACAGCTTTCTTACCACCTAACTGCTTGCATAATTGCTTACTGGTTGCTTACTAGGTTACATCTTGCTTACTGGCATAATGCTTCCTTACTAGCACACTGCTTGCTTACCAGCCTACTGCTAGCTTACCTGAATACTGCTTGCTTACTAGCTTCCTCCTAGCTCACTAAGTCACAGCTTGCTTAATGGCATACCGCTTCCTTAATAGCTTACAGCATGCTTACTTGCTTGTTGCTTGCATTCTAGATTACTTCTTGCTTACTTGTATCCTGCTTTCCTACTAGCAAACCGCTCTCTGACTAACCTGCTGCTTGCTTACTAGGTTAATGGTTGCTCACAAGCATACTGCTTGCTTACTAGCATACTGCTTTCCTACTAACTAATAGCTTTCTTACTATCCTGCTGCTTGCATACAAGCTTACTGGTCGCTTAATAGATTACAGCTTGCTGACTAACATATTGCTTCATTAATAGCGTCCTCCTCGCTTACTAGCTCACCGCTTGCTTACTGGCTTACTGCTTGCTTACTAGCTAACTGCTTTCTCACCAGCTTACTGCATGCTTACTAGCTTACTTGTTGCTTACTAGCTTACTACTTGCTTACAATCATGCTGCTTCCTTACTAGCTTCCTCCTCGCTTAGTAGCTCACTGCATGCTTACTGGCTTATTGCTAGCTTACTCGCCTACTGCATGCATACTAGACTGCTGCTTGCTTCAATACAGGCTTACTGCTTGCTTACTAGTTTACTGCTTGCACAATTGCTAACTGCTTTCTTACTAACTTACTGCTCAGTTACTACCTAACTGCCTTCGTACTACATTCCTGCATTCATACTAACTTACCGCCTTCTTACTAACTTACAACTCTCTTACCAGCCGAATGTTTCCTAACTAGCTTCCTGCATGCTGACAAGCTTGCCGCTTGCTTCCTAGCTTACTGCTTGCCTTCTAGCATAATTCTCCCTTAGTAGCTTCCTCCTCGCTTATTAGCTCAATGTTAACTTACAAGTTTACTGCTTGCTTAGTAGCATACTGCTTTCTGACTAGCTAATTGCTTCCTTACTAGCCTGCTGCTTGCTTTCTAGCTTACTTGTTTTCTACAAAAATACTGCTTGATAACTAGCATACTGCTACCTTGCCAGCTTCCTCCTCGCTTTTTAGCTCATTGCTTGCGTAGTAGCTTACTGGTTGCTTACTAGCTTACTGCGTGCTTACTAGCACTCTGCTTTCTTCCTGGGCCCATGCTCGCTTACTAGCTTACTGCTTGCTTACTAGTATAATGCTTCCTTACTACCACCGTGCACGCTTACCAGCTCACGGCTTGCTTACCAGCTTACTGCTTTCTTACTAGCTAACTGCTTTCTTACCAGCTTACAGCTTGCTTCTAGCTTACTCGTTGCTTACTAGCTTACTGCTTCCTTACTACAATGCAGCTTCCTTACTAGATTCCTCCTGGTTTACTAGCTTACAGCTTGCTTACTAGCATCCTCCTCGCTTATTAGCTCACTGCTTGCATCCTAACTTACTGCTTGCTTACCTGCTAATTCCTTTCATACCAGCCTACTGCTTGCTTACTAGTTTACTACATGCCTACTGGCTAACTTCCTTCATACAAGCATACTGCTTGCTTACTAGCTTACAGGTTGCTTACTAGCATAGTGCGTGCCTACCAGCATACTGCATCCTTGCTGGCTCTCAGCTCGCTTACGTGCTCACGGCTCGCTTACTAGCTTGCTGCTTGCTTAGTAGCATACTGCTTCCTCACTAGCTCCCTGCTCACTTACTAGCCCACTGATTGCTTACTAGCTAACTGCTTTTTGTCTAGCCCGATGCTGGCTTACTACCTTACTGCATGCTAACTAGCTTACTCCTTGCTTACAAGCTCACTGCTTGCTTTCCAGCTTACTGCTTGCTAACTAGCGTACTGCTTCCTTACTGGATTCCCACTCGCTCGCTAGCTCACTGCTTGCTCCCTAGCTTATGTGGTAGCTTACCAGCTTGTTGCCTGCTTCGTAGCTATCTGCTTCCTTACTAGCATACTGCTTTCCATCTAGTTTATTGCTCCCTGTCTAGCCCGATGCTTGCTTACTACCATACAGCATGCTTACTAGCTTACTTTTTGCTTACTAGCTTACTGCTTCCTTTCTAGCTACCTCCTCGCTTACTAGCTCACAGCTTGCTTACTAGCTTACTGCTAACTTACACGCTTACTGCATGCTTACTTGCCAGTTGCTAGCTTGCTAGCTTGCCGCTTGCTTTCCAGCCTACTGCTTGCTAACTAGATTAGTGCTTGCTCACTAGTATACTGCTTGCTTACTAGCTTGCAGCATGCGTTCTAGCTGACAGCCTGCTTCCTAGCTTACTGCTTGCTTCCTAGCATACTGCTTGTTTACTAGCATACAGCATCTATACTAGCTCCATGCCCGCTTATTATTTTACTGCATGCTTTCTTGCTTACAGCTTGCTTTCTAGCAGACTCCATGCTTACTAGCTTACTGCTGCTTATTAGCTTACAGCTTGCTTTCTAGCTTACTGCTTGATTACTATCTCACTGCTCGCTTACTAGCTTGCTGCTTGCTTAATAGCTTGCTGCATGCTTTCTAGCTTACTCCTTGCTTACAGGCATACTGCTTTCTTACTAGCCACCAGCTTGCCTACTAGGTTACTGCTTGCTTAACAGCTTACAGCTCGCTTACTCGCTCACTACTTGCTTACTAGCCCGCTGCTTGCTTTCTAACATACTGCGTCCTTACTAGCTTCCTGCTCGCTTAACAGCTTACTGCAAGCTTACTAGCATCCCGCTCCCTTACTCGGTCCATGCTAGCTTACATGCTTACTACTCGCTTAGTAGCTCACTGCTTGCATACTAGCTTGCTGCTTGCTTTCTAGCTTACAGCTTGCTTGCTATCTTGCTGCTAGCTTACTCGTTTACTGCTTGCTCACTAGCTAACTGCTTCCTTACTAGCTAACTGCTTTCTTACCAGCTTACTGCTTGCTTACTTGCTTACTGTTTGCGTACTTGCTCACCGCTTGGTTACTAGTTTACTGCTTGCCTGCTAGCTTTCTGGTTGCTTGCTAGCTTACAGCCAGCTTACTCTCTTACTGCTTGCTTATTAGCCCGCTGCTTGCTTTCTAGCTTACTGTTTGATTACTAGCTCACTGCCTGATTTTTATATTACAGCTTGTATACTAGCTTACTGCTAGCTTACTCGTTTTTGCTTGCTTGCTAGCTTGCTGCTTACCTTCTAGCTTACTGCCAGCATAATCGCTTAATTCTTACTTAGTAGCATACTGCTTCCCTACTATCTTCCTAATCGCTTACTTGCTCACTGCTTGGTTACTAGCTTACTGCATGCTTTCTAGCTAACAACTTGCATACTAACTAACTGCTTTCCTACTAGCCCGCTGCTTGATTACTAGCTCACTTGTATCTTGCAAGCTTACTGCTTGCTTACTAGCGTACTGCTTCTCTACTAGCTTCCCGCTCTCTTACCAGCTCACTGCTTGCTTACTAGCTTACTACTTGCTTACTAGCTTACTACTTGCTTACTAGCATACTGACTTCTTACCAGCTAATTACCTTCTTACTACCTTACAGCTTGCATACTCGCTTACTGCTTACTTACTAGGCCGCCGCTTGCTTTCTAGCATGCTGCTTCCTTACTAGCTTCCCGCCTGCTTAATAGCTCATTGCTTGCTTACTAGCATACTGCTTTCCAACTAGCTAATTGCTTCCTTACTAGCCTGCTGCTTGCTTTCTAGCTTACTAGTTTCCTACAAGCATACTGCTTGATAACAAGCATACTGCTACCTTGCTAGCTCCCCCCTCGCTTATTAGCTCACCGCTTCCTTAGAAGCTTACTGGATGCTTACTAGCTTACTGCGTGATTACTATCATACTGCTTCCTTACTAGATCCCTGTTCGCTTACTATCCCGCTGCTTTCTTACAAGCTAAGTGCTTCCTTACTAGCTTCCTGCTCGCTTAGTAGCTCATTGGGTGCTTAACAGCTTACAGCTTGCATACTAGCTTACTGCTTGCTTACTAGCATACTGCTTCCATACTAGCGCCCTGTTCGCTTTCTGGCTCACTGCTTGCTTACTAGATTACTGCTTTCATAATCGTTTACTGCTTGCTCAATATTTAGACGCCATTATCCCAGCGTGTTGCTTGCTTTCCAGCATAATGCTTGCTTACTAGCTTGCTGCTTTGTTACTAACTTAATGCATGCTTGCTAGCATACTGCTTTCCTATTAGCTATCTGCATTCTGACGAGCCTACTGCTTGCTTACAATCTTAATGTTTGCTTACTATCTTACTGCTTGCTTACTAGCTAATTGCTTTCTTACTAGCCTGCTGCTTGTTTACTATATTACTTGTTGCTTACTATTCCACTGCTTCCTCTCTAGTAGCCTACTGCTCGCTTATTAGCTTACTGCTTGCTTACTAGCATACTGCTTTGTTCCTAGCTTACTGCTTGCTTACTAGATTACTGCTTGCTTACTAGCATACTGCTAGCTTAATCGCTTATTGCTTGCTTGCTGGCTCACTAGCTCACTGCTAGGTTACTAGCTTACTGCTTGCTTACTGGCTTACTACTTGCTTACTAGCTAACTTTCTCAGCAGCTTACTGCGTGCTTACTAGCATACTGCTTTCTTACCATCTAACTGCTTTCTGACAAGCCTGCTGCTTGCTTTCTAGCATGCTGCTTCCTTACTAGCTTCCTCCTCGCTTACTAGCTAATTGCTCTCATACTAGCATGCTGCTTACGTACTAGTTTACTTGTTGCTCACTAGGTTACTACTTGCTTACTAGTTTACTGCTTACTTACTAGCTTACTGCTGAGCTTCTATCTCACTGCTTGCTTACTAGACTACAGCTTGCTTACTAGAATACAGCTTCCTTACTAGCTTCCACCAGGCTTACTAGCTCACTGCTTGCTTACTAGCTTACTGCGTGCTTACTAACTTCCTACTTGGTTACTAGCTAACTACTTTCTTACCAGCTTACTTCTGGCTTACTGGCTTGCTGGTTGCTTTCTAGCTTACAGCTTGCTTACTATCGAACTGCTTCCCTAATAGCTTCCCGCTCGTTTACTAGCTCACTGCTCGCTTACTAGCTTACTGCTTGCTTACAATAGAACTGCTTCCATACTACCATCCTCCTCGCTTACTAGCTCACTGCTTTCTCACTAGCTTACTGCTTGCTTACTAGTGTTACGAGCCAGGGCCGTGCAGCGCGCGTGGCCTGCGAGTGCGAGAGAGAGTATGGAATATGGTATCAATTTGTTAGTTAGGTGCACGGACGTACTCAATGCGAAATTGGGGAGCCGCTAGGATAGTTGTTAACGAGGACGAACCTGATGCGAAATCAGGGAGCCTCTGGGATGGAGTCACGTACGGACGAACCTGGTGCGAAACCAGGGAGCCGTAGGAGGGTGAAACGTCGTGAACGAACCCGATGCGAAATCGGGGAGTCACTAGGATTGTTGATAACGACGCAGACGAACCCAATGCGAAATCGGGGAGCTGCTAGGAGGTTGGAAGAAACGCAGACGAACTCAATGCGAAATCGAGGAGCTGCTGGGTAGTTGGATAAATCACAGACGAACCTGATGCGAAATCAGGGAGCTGTAGGATGCGGACGAACCTGATGTGTAATCATGGAGCCGCTAGGATGGTAATAGATTGCGTGGACGAACTCGATGCGTAATCGAGGAGCCTCTATGTTGTAAGAGGTTGTATTTGGATTTGGGAATGTATTAATTGAACTCGTAACTATGAATTATTAAATGTAATATAACCCGAGCGGTAAGGTTATATTTTTATGGGAACGTTTAACTAATGATAACCGCTTTATATAATTATGGGTTAAAGAAGTTGGATAACTCTGATTTGATAATAAAAGTAGATATATTCTTAAATCAAGAATAAAATACAATTGTTTCGTGTATCTTGTGTCGCGATCAAAGAATGATTATATTTACCTAAAAAGATGTTGCGCGGTGTTGACGCACTGGCGATGCGAGGGTATGTCAGTTGAAAGTAATGGCTGCAATAGAATTTATGCCGGTTCACGGATTCTATATGGTATAATATTGATACGACAGGGAACTGTAGCCCGATCTCACAAATACAACTGACTAACAAAAATCGTATACGGGTAACGAGAGTCGTGGAGTTGACACTAAGCGTGACGGTACGATTATAATCCCCCGAGTAATGAAATCACGGGGTTTATATACCAAAAAATCTGAGTGGGGCCGCTTCAAAAGTACGTTACAAATCACCGTGTGCACTATTCTCCGAATTGTATTAATTAACGAGCTGCTCTATTCTCCGAATTGTATTAATTAACGGGCTGCTGCATCGCGACGGAAGTGACCCCCATTTCAAAGGTTAGATAAGTAGCAGGGCGATCTCCTAATGCACGCAAGTGGCAAGAAAAATTTGAGGAACGAAACGTTCGACATACGTAACACTAGCATACTACTTACTTACTAGCTCACTACTTGCTTACTAGCTTACTGCTTGCTTACTAGGTTACTGCCTGCTTACTTGCTTTCTGCTTGCTTGCTAGCTTCCTCCTCGCTTACTAGATTACTGCTTACATACTAGCTTGCTGCATGCTTAGTAGCTTGCTGCTTGCTTACTAGCCCACTGCATCCATACTAACTGCCTTCTTACTATCCTGCTGCTTGCTTAGTAGCTTACTGCTTGCCTACTACCTAACTGCTTTCTTACTATAATCATGCCTTCTTCTTAACTTACGTCTATCTTACGTGCCAGCTGCTTGCTTACTAGCTTGCTGCTTGCCCTCTAGCTTACTGCTTGCTTACTAGCTTATTGCTTGCTAACTAGCTTACTACTTGCTTACTAGCATACTGCTTCCTTACTAGCTTCCTCCTCGATTACTAACTAACTGCTTGCACACTAGGTTACAGCTTGCTTACTAGCTAATGGCTTTCTTACTAGCTCACTGCTTGTTTACTTGCTTACTGCCTGCTTACTAGCTTACTACTTCCTTACTGGCTAACTGCTTCCTTACCAGCCTACAGCTTACTTACTAGCTTACTGCTTGCTCACTCGCTTACTGCATGCTTACTGGCCTGCTGCTTGTTTAACAGCTAACTGCTTTCTAACAAGCCGGCTGCTTGATTTCTAGTTTAGTGCTTGCTTACTAGCTTACTACTTTTTTTTTTTTTTTTTTTTTTTTTTTTTTTTTGTCGTGGGGAAAATCTTCGAAAGACTCCCTCCCACCTCCTTGGGGAGAGGTGGGAGGGGTGTATGGGATTCCCCGCGCCCGTACAACGACAGGCGCGGGACCTACCCACTAAAAACCCCACGGTGACCCTTCGGCACGCTTTGGGAGGATACCGGGAATCGCTCGAAGCATTCTTCCGGTATCCTCCCCGTGCCCGCGCTTTCGCGCCCATCCCCCGGGGGGACAATCGGTCCCCCCAGTAGACACACTGCCTCATAGCGGCGGGACGGGGCCACTCCATCCCGCCGCTATCCGTCCCGGGGCCGCGTTTAGTGGCGGCTGCGAGCCCCAACTCGCAACCGCCCGCGACCCCGTTTCCACCCCTCGGCGGCCGGGCGTTCATGGCCGCACCAGACCGCCGAGGGTGCCACCCCTTGCGTCGGACCAGTAGGGGGAGGCACTCCTACCCCCAACCGGTCCGACCCAGCGCCGCCTGGCGGGAGGAGGGTCCCTTCAGGACCCCCCTCCCAGCCTAGGTCATCCGCCACGCCGAGGCGGCCGCCCTTGACGCCTCGCGACCGGGCGACGACCTCGAGCCACCGCACGAGCGCGAGCTTCAGCACGCCGCTGAAGCTCGCGCTCCCTCCCCGCGGCCTCCTTCTGCAACATTACGTTCTCGCAGAAGGAGGCCACGGCCCTCCACTTCTCCTCGCTGCCGAGCATGGCGCGCACCACGCCCGGCAGCGAGACCTCCCGCCCGACGACGCCGACCAGGACACGGCGCTCCCCCTCCCACGCGGGGCATACCTCCAGGGTATGATCCGCCGTGTCCTGCTCAGCGTCGCAGTGGCAGCAACGCGCCGTCGGCTCCTTCCCTATCCGGCACAGGTATCTTCCGAAGCTGCCATGCCCGGAAAATACCTGTGCCAGCCGGTAGGTGAGGCTGCCATGGCCTCTGTCCAGCCACTCCTTCAGGAGTGGCCGAACAGCCCCGACAGTCCGGTGCCCCGCGGTTATTAGCTTACTACTTGCTTAATAGCTAACTGCTTTCTTAGCAGTATACTGTTTGCTTACCAGATTACTCCTTTGTTACTAGTTCCCTGCTCGCTTAATAGCTCACTGCTAGCTTACTAGCACACGACTTGCTATCTAGGTTACTGCTTGCTTGCTGCCATACTGCTTGCTTTATAACTAACTGCTTTCTGACAAGCCTTCTGCCTGCTTTTAAGCTTAATACTAGCTTATTATTAGCTTGCTGCTTGCTTTCAAGCTTACTGCATGCATACTAGCTTGTCGCTTGCTTACTCGCTTACAGCTTGCTTACTAGACTCCTGCTTTGTTACTAACTTACTGCTTTGTTACTAACTTAATGCTTTGATACTAGCTTACTGCATGCTTGCTAGCTTACTTCTAGCTAAATCGCCTAATACTTGCATGCTAGCTTACGGCTTGCTTTCAAGCTGCCTGCTAGCTTACTAGCATACTGCGTTCTTACAAGCTACTTGCTTTCTTACTAGGCTGCTGCTTTCTTACTAGCTTTCTGCTTTCTTACTATCTTCCTGCTCGCTTACTAGCTATCTGCATGCTTACCAGCTTACTGCTTGCGTACTAGCTTACTGCATGCTTAATTGCTAACTGCTTCCTTACTAGCTTGCTGCTTGCTGACTTGCTTGATACTTGCTTACAAGCTTGTTGCTTGCTTACTGGCCTACTGGTTGCTTCCTAGGTTATGACTTGCTAAATAGCTTACTGGTTTTTTATTAACTTACTGCATGCATAATTGCTAACTGCTACCTTACTAGCTTAATTCTTGCTTACTACCTAACTGCATTCTTACTACATTCCTGCTTTCTTCCTTGTTAGGTGGAGGAGGTTTGGAAATGCCTCGCCTAACGGTGGTCCGGATCTCGAGGGAAGGAACAGACGGAAAATAAGCAGTACAATTATAATTTTTATTTACGCTTATCCAAATGCACGGATAAGCCTTTTATTTTGTTTCTTTTCTTATAGCTTGTACAGGTTTTTGGTAATAACCGGCCGACGTCTGCCAGACGATGTTGTTGTGCGGCCCGCGTTGTTACCCTGAAACAGAAAGAGACACGACTAGGCGTTTAATACCTATCGACGTGAGTCACGTCGCTTGTCTTTCTCTTTGCCGTACGCTCCTGGTGTGTGCTTGTCGCACCTAGGAGCGGGAATCTCTGCCGCCACGATACGCAGCTAAGCTAGTGGACTGTACGTGTGTGTGAGCGTTCCCTTTAAACCGGGAATCGCTCGCTTTCTTCCAATTATGGAAATTCGTCTCGGTTTTTTCTGTTAGACTGCAACACTTGATTGTCGCAGGAGAGGGTGCCTAGAGGGAGGTTGTAAGGCTCCAACCGTCACCCGGTCCTCGGCCCCTTACCGTCTTCGTATGCGTGTGTACGGAACACGATGTGGTGCAGTCTTTCAATGGCGTATAGGACGTCTTACTATTGAGACTGGCACCCCGACGCCTTGTGAGTCGCGTTCTACGCGCAGTGACCGTACAAGACTGGCGATCAAAGAACAACGCTCTGGCATTCGCCGGAAGCTGGGCTTAGAGTAACTCGTCCCTCGCTCCGACTAGAAGGCGGCAAGTCCACCCAGGGTATACGTGCCAATGAGGCCCCTTTAGGTGGGTGTAAGGCCGTTCGATTAAATCAAGGGAGGATCGAGTCTTAACCTCGATACCTCTCACACGACCGCTGTTTGCAGCAATACGCGGAAAATTCGGGAACTCGATGATACCAAAGAGTTTCCCGCAGTCTTTTAACCGGGTCGTACTCACGACCGAATCGATTAACTGGTTTGATTCGACAACCGGAATTACACGTAGTTTACTGGGGGCAGTTTGCTTACGCAAGCTAATCCCGTAAAGCTGCGGTTATTCGTCGGTTGCCCGCGTTGTGAAAGTTCGAATAACTCGAACTTTCAACGTTGCGTGGGAATCAGCCGCTTGAACCTGAGAATTTTCTTTATAGTTTTCTTAATTTCTCCGAATGTTCGAATAACTCGAAGGAATTCGGATATTGCGAGGGCCTTTTCATTTTCTACGAATGCTCGAATAACTCGAAGCAATTCGGAATTCTTTTAATTATGCGAAGCGTGATCGGTTATCGATCCGCGCTTGGCAGACTCTCGTTTTCAAGTGACGGACGAGCACGAGCTGCCGAAAAGTACGCGTGAGAGAGGAGGAATCCTCCGACGCGCGGCGCTGTCGCCGTGGCTCTCGTCCGTCTTTATCTAATATGTAATTGTCGCACCTTCTCTATGGTCGAGCGTTTAACCGAAAAGTTCGAAATCGAACGTTACTGTAATGCTCGCGTGACTTACAGAAAAACTCAAGGAGCGAGAGTTTTTCAGCTGCCTTCTGTTTCGAATCGCGGACGCGTCGACCTAGAATATTCTGGTCTGTCGCGTATATTGAAAATAAAGCGGATTAACGGCTAATTACGGGTTTAAATAAATCGAATTAACTCGATCTTTAAATATTCCTAATTTGCGGCATTCTTACTAACCAGCTGCATGCTTACTAGCTTACTGCTTCCTTACTACCCTGCTCCTTGATTGCTATCTAACTGCGTTCTTACCAGCCTGCTCCTTGATTTCTAGCTTATTGCCTGCTTAATAGTTTGCTGCTTGCTTTCTAACATACTGCTTGTTGACTGGCATACCGCTTTCTTACTAGCTAACTGCTTTCTTACCAGCTTACTGCTTGCTTCCTATCATACAGCTTCCGTACTAGCTTCCTGTTCGCTTACTAGCTTACTTCATCCTTACTAGCTTACTGCTAGCTGACTTTTTTTTTTTTTTTTTTTTTTTTTTTTTGTCGTGGGGAAAATCATCGAAAGACTCCCTCCCACCTCCTTGGGGAGAGGTGGGAGGGGTGTGTGGGATTCCCCGCGCCCGTACAACGACAGGCGCGGGACCTACCCACTAAAAACCCCACGGTGACCCTTCGGCACGCTTTGGGAGGATACCGGGAATCGCTCGAAGCATTCTTCCGGTATCCTCCCCGTGCCCGCGCTTTCGCGCCCATCCCCCGGGGGGACAATCGGTCCCCCCAGTAGACACACTGCCTCATAGCGGCGGGACGGGGCCACTCCATCCCGCCGCTATCCGTCCCGGGGCCGTGTTTAGTGGCGGCTGCGAGCCCCAACTCGCAACCGCCCGCGACCCCGTTTCCACCCCTCGGCGGCCGGGCGTTCATGGCCGCACCAGACCGCCGAGGGTGCCTCCCCTTGCGTCGGACCAGTAGGGGGAGGCACTCCAACCCCCAACCGGTCCGACCCAGCGCCGCCTGACGTGAGGAGGGTCCCCTCAGGACCCCCCTCCCAGCCTAGGTCATCCGCCACGCCGAGGCGGCCGCCCGCGACGCCTCGCGACCGGGCGACGACCTCGGGCCACCGCACGAGCGCGAGCTTCAGCGGCGCGCTCCCTCCCTGCGGCCTCCTTCTGCAACATTACGTTCTCGCAGAAGGAGGCCACGGCCCTCCACTTCTCCTCGCTGCCGAGCATGGCGCGCACCACGCCCGGCAGCGAGACATCCCGCCCGACGACGCCGACCAGGACACGGCGCTCCCCCTCCCACGCGGGGCATACCTCCAGGGTATGATCCGCCGTGTCCTGCTCAGCGTCGCAGTGGCAGCAACGCGCCGTCGGCTCCTTCCCTATCCGGCACAGGTATCTTCCGAAGCTGCCATGCCCGGAAAATACCTGTGCCAGCCGGTAGGTGAGGCTGCCATGGCCTCTGTCCAGCCACTCCTTCAGGAGTGGCCGAACCGCCCCGACAGTCCGGTGCCCCGCGGTTGGCAGAGCCAGCCGCTCCTGCCACGCGAGCAACACGGACTGCCGGGCCTGGCGCTTCAAATCGCCCCAAGCAGGTTCCTGCCCGCCCGGGACCGCCCCCACCCCCGCGCGACGGTCGACGCGGTGCCGGTACATCACCGCGTGCGACCGCGCGAGCAGGTCCATGGGCGGCATCCCCGCTAGAACCGTCGCCGCCTCATGTGACATGGTCCGATACCCGCGGACGACCCTGAGCGCCATGCGCCTCTGCACCCGACGCAGCATAGTCATGCTGCGCCGGGAGGCAGCCAGGTCGCCCGCCCAGACGGGGGCCCCGTATAGGGCCCCCGACTGGACCATTGCCACATAGAGGCGACGAACTCGGCCCGCCGGGCCCCCCAGGTTGGGCAGGATCCGGCCCAGAGCCGCAACCATCCTTTCCAACCGGGGGACCAGGCAGCGGAAATGCTCCTCGAAACGCCAGTGGCTATCGAGGATCAGCCCTAGATACCTGATCTGGGGCTTCACCTCGATGTCAGCCCCACCCACCCGGATCAGAGGGGGTGGCGGATCCTGCCGAGGTGAATGAAACGCAATCACCTCGGCCTTATGGACCGCCACCGTCATCCCCATCCCCCTGATCCGGTCGACGACGCGTTGCGACCCCTCCTCCGCGCGACGCATGGCCCTCCCCCAGTGCGCCCCGACGGCCAGCACTAGTGTGTCATCCGCATAACACACCGTGCTGACGCCGTCGGGGAGGCCGGCCCGCAACACCGAGTCGTACGCGATGTTCCACAGGAGTGGCCCGAGGACCGACCCCTGCGGAACACCGCAGTACACCTCCCTCCGCATATCACCATCCCGGCCCGGATACTCGATCCACCTGCCGCGGAGATAATCCCCGACGACCGCCCTGAGACAAGGGGGGACCCGATGATATTCGAGTCACCTCCTTATCTCTTCCCAGGGGAGGGTGTTAAAGGCGTTGGCAATATCCAAGGATATTGCCAATGCCACCCCTCCCCGGGAGACGGCCGCCCCCGAGAGGGCCCTCACACGACCTATCGCGTCGATAGTCGATCGGCCCCCCCGGAAACCGAACTGGCAGTCGGCCAGACCGGGATCACCCCGCGACAGGTGCTCGACGAGGCGGGCAGCAATCACCCGCTCGAAGAGCTTGCCCACCTCGTCGAGGAGACAAATGGGCTGGTATGCGGAGGGAGACTCCGCGGGCCGACCCTCCTTCCGGAGGAGGACCATCCTCGCCACCTTCCAACTGGGGGGGAATCGCCCGTCCGTCAGGCAGCGGTCGAACAACCGCCTGAGGTCGGCCCCAAGGACGCCCTGAATCAAGACCCAAACCCGGCCGGGCACACCATCCGGACCCGGGGCCGTGTTACGAACCCCGAGCCGTCTGATGGCCGCTGCCAGCTCCTCCTGCGTGACCCCCAGCTCGGCCGTCCACTCCACTGGGACAGCCGCCGCCGCCGGAGGACGCGGTCCCCTCTCCCCAATTGGGAAGAGTGTATTGACCACGTCCTCCAGCAGCCGGGGGTCAAGACCCTCGGTGACGGGGGGCGCCCATGGGCGGAGCTTATTCAGCACCACCTTATATGGGCGCCCCCATGGACCGTCATCAAGGGTCTGGAGGAGCTCCTTCCATGCCCGGGTCTTGGCCCGTTTGATGGCGACCTGCAGAGCAACCCGCGCCACGCGGTATGCTCCATACAGGTCATCAGCTGCCCTCGCTCGCGCCACGCCGTCGCCTGTACGTTGACGACGGCGCGCGCGGGTGTACTGGCGTCGGGCGCGGACAGTCGCGACTCGCAACTCCGCGATCACGTCCGACCACCAGTACACCGCCCGGCGAGGAGAAGCCCGCCCGACCCGAGGCATCGCCGCGTCGCAAATACCCGCGACCAATGCTCCGAGCCGGGCGACCTCCTCCTCTATACTCGGCAACTCGGCCGCTCCCTGCGGCCAAGTTGCAGCGAGGGCAGCTGCCATCAGGGCGTCCTTGTCCAGGCGCCGAAGCGCCCAGCGGCGCAGTGGGGTACCACCCGGACGGTGGTGTCGGGATGCATCCCCCGCGGCGGCAGAGACCTCCATCCGGATATACCGGTGGTCCGAGAGTGTCTCTGCCCCCGCGACCACGTGCCACCCCGACACCATGCGCACGGCGTTGGGGGTCGCGAATCCAACATCCACGATAGACCCCCCATATCGCCGCACACATGTGTGCTCCGACCCCCGGTTCAGTAACCGAAGGTCGAGCCCTGCCGCCCAGTCGCCCAGGATCCCGCCGCGAACGGAAGTCCTGGGGGACCCCCACGCCACCGACTTGGCGTTGAAGTCCCCCAGGACCAGCACCGGCCGGGCCGCGCAGCGCTGCACGCATGCCGCGACCTCGACCAGGTACTGCTCGAACGCGACGTAACCGCTGCGAGGCGAGATGTAGCACACACGCGCATCTCCGTGCGTTTCGTGGGCCGGGCGACCCGGACACCCCGCCCACCCTGCTGCTCCCGGAGCCTCTGGGCGAGTCGGTCCGCCTTCACGCCGCCGTCTGGACCTGGGATCTGCAGCAGGAGACCCCCAGTCACGGCCCGCTTCGCCCTCACGGATGCGATGCCAAGCTCTTCCAGGGACACATTGTTCCTGGTGAGCCGCATCGCCTGCGCAACGGTAAGCGCGATCGCTGCCGTTTTAGGGGGGCGGCCAAGTCGCGCCTTCGCGGCCTTTCCTTTGGCCGCGGGCGGCGGGGGCGTATGCTGCGCCTGCGAGGCCCTCCGCGCCGCCCTCCTCGCCCTTCGCTCCACCACCTCGCTACACGACACCCCTCCTTGGGGCGGTGCCGCGGAGGACGCGCGAACCGGGACCACGGTTCTGCTTCCCCCCTTGGGGTTCACGACCCGAGGCCCCGGAGTCGCCACGGTGGGCGGAGCCTTCGCACCCCCCACCTTCGCCTTCCCCGGCCGTGCCGGCACTGGTCGGGGTGGCACCACCCTCCCGCTGACCGTTCTTCCGGGGAGGAGCTCCTCCCGGAAGGCGGCCAGCCTCTTGTCAAACATGTCCCCTATCCTCCTCAGGAGATTGTCCTCTGAGGAAGACGGGGACCTCTGCGCGGACGGAGTGCGGGTGGAAGGGCCCGTGGGGGCCCGCACCACCTCCGCCGCACTCCGCTTCATAACGATGGCAGTAGGGCGCGGCGTAGGAGGAGGAAGGACAGGAGGGAGGGCCGCGCTGTTCCAGCGCGCCTTTGCCCTCTTCCTCCCCCGTCCCTCCTCCTCCAACAGGAGCTGCAAACGGGCGTTCCGCCCGCTTAGCTCCCACGCCGTGTCCCTCATCATTCGGGCAGCCTCCCTCAGAGCCTCTGCCCCGACGCTCTTCTGCCCCTTAAAGGAGCAGGCAAGCGCCACTTTCTCCACTCGTCTCAGGGACGAGGAGATCCTCTCCGATATATCCTCGGTCACCTCGTCCCTGTGGCAACTCATACGGACAAACGGGCTCATCGCCCTGTCCACTCCATTGACGGCCTGCCTCGTCATCTTTCTCTTGGAGCCTATGAGGCTCCTGGTGGAGGAGAAGGACGAGACTGACGCAATCTCGTCGTACTCCTCCACCCTCCACGGAGCCGGGCCAGGCGCTGGGAGCGGCGCGAGCGCTGTCACTCCAGTCCCAACACCGCCTTCGCCCTCCCCCTCTGACTTACCCCGTCCCATCCCCGTTTTAATTTTAAACTCCATACTATTCCCACGAGCAGGTCGGAAGGAATGGTCCGCCCGGGCAGAGCCGTCTTACCCGGGTAAGCCTATACACTCCGGGGGTTCGGCAGGTGCCCCGGAGGTGGTCGCTTGGGATTGGGCCTCCGCCCCCAACCATGCATCCCATCGCCGCGTACCATAACTTAGGATTGGAGGGCGATTTTATAAAGTCGCCATACTCGCGGTACCCCGGGCGGTTAAGCCAAGGCCCCCGTTCCTCCTGCCGCCACGTACCATTCACAAAACCAACGAAGGAATTGTGGATGGGTCGTTGTGACGACCAACATCAGGCTTACGGTGTGATAAGCATCAGGTACCTCGGGGTCGCTACGCCCCGTACTGCGGCCGACGATTGCCGGACACAGCCCCTGAGGGGTAGTGCTAGCTTACTTTTTTTTTTTTTTCTTTTTTTTTTTTTTTTTTTTGTCGTGGGGAAAATCTTCGAAAGACTCCCTCCCACCTCCTTGGGGAGAGGTGGGAGGGGTGTGTGGGATTCCCCGCACCCGTACAACGACAGGCGCGGGACCTACCCACTAAAAACCCCACGGTGACCCTTCGGCACGCTTTGGGAGGATACCGGAAATCGCTCGAAGCATTCTTCCGGCATCCTCCCCGTGCCCGCGCTTTCGCGCCCATCCCCCGGGGGGACAATCGGTCCCTCCAGTAGACACACTGCCTCATAGCGGCGGGACGGGGCCACTCCATCCCGCCGCTATCCGTCCCGGGGCCGCGTTTAGTGGCGGCTGCGAGCCCCAACTCGCAACCGCCCGCGACCCCGTTTCCACCCCTCGGCGGCCGGGCGTTCATGGCCGCACCAGACCGCCGAGGGTGCCTCCCCTTGCGTCGGACCGGTAGGGGGAGGCACTCCTACCCCCAACCGGTCCGACCCGGAGCCGCCTGGCGGGAGGAGGGTCCCCACAGGACCCCCCTCCCAGCCTAGGTCATCCGCCACGCCGAGGCGGCCGCCCGCGACGCCTCGCGACCGGGCGACGACCTCGGGCCACCGCACGAGCGCGAGCTTCAGCGGCGCGCTCCCTCCCTGCGGCCTCCTTCTGCAACATTACGTTCTCGCAGAAGGAGGCCACGGCCCTCCACTTCTCCTCGCTGCCGAGCATGGCGCGCACCACGCCCGGCAGCGAGACATCCCGCCCGACGACGCCGACCAGGACACGGCGCTCCCCCTCCCACGCGGGGCATACCTCCAGGGTATGATCCGCCGTGTCCTGCTCAGCGTCGCAGTGGCAGCAACGCGCCGTCGGCTCCTTCCCTATCCGGCACAGGTATCTTCCGAAGCTGCCATGCCCGGAAAATACCTGTGCCAGCCGGTAGGTGAGGCTGCCATGGCCTCTGTCCAGCCACTCCTTCAGGAGTGGCCGAACCGCCCCGACAGTCCGGTGCCCCGCGGTTGGCAGAGCCAGCCGCTCCTGCCACGCGAGCAACACGGACTGCCGGGCCTGGCGCTTCAAATCGCCCCAAGCAGGTTCCTTGCCGCCCGGGACCGCCCCCACCCCCGCGCGACGGTCGACGCGGCGCCGGTACATCACCGCGTGCGACCGCGCGAGCAGGTCCATGGGCGGCATCCCCGCTAAAACCGTCGCCGCCTCATGTGACATGGTCCGATACCCGCGGACGACCCTGAGCGCCATGCGCTTCTGCACCCGACGCAGCATAGTCATGCTGCGCCGGGAGGCAGCCAGGTCGTCCGCCGACTGGACCATTGCCACATAGAGCCGCAACCATCCTTTCCAACCGGGGGACCAGGCAGCGGAAATGCTCCTCGAAACGCCAGTGGCTATCGAGGATCAGCCCTAGATACCTGATCTGGGGCTTCACCTCGATGTCAGCCCCACCCACCCGGATCAGAGGGGGTGGCGGATCCTGCCGAGGTGAATGAAACGCAATCACCTCGGTCTTATGGACCGCCACCGTCATCCCCATCCCCCTGATCCGGTCGACGACGCGTTGCGACCCCTCCTCCGCGCGACGCATGGCCCTCCCCCAGTGCGCCCCGACGGCCAGCACCAGTGTGTCATCCGCATAACACACCATGCTGACGCCGTCGGGGAGGCCGGCCCGCAACACCGAGTCGTACGCGATGTTCCACAGGAGTGGCCCGAGGACCGACCCCTGCGGAACACCGCAGTACACCACACCGCAGTACACCGAATATGAGGCTCTTGGCCATATGGCTCCCGTCAGCACTCCGTTCGCGACGGAGCCGTTCTATTTACCACACCATGCAGTGGTTCCTTACACCACGTGCAGTCGGGCTTCGCAGTGCAACTCTCGACTAACAAGTCATCTGTTGGAACGTTAAAGAGAAGCCGCAGATCGACGGTCGTGTCGTTGTACTGCAGTGCGACTCGACGCACAGACTCCGTGGGCATACTCACGGGATCAGTGCATTTGGAGCCTTACAACCTCCACTTGCATCCCCGTCCACTAGACAATCGACTCAGTCCGGCGTCGAAAGGAAATTTAATTCTTTTCACGCCATAAATTAAATACAGTCCACTTGCGAGCTCGTATATTACGAGTGAGCGAAATTCTCTGCTCCTATACATTCGAATATCGAAGCCAGAAGCGTGAGGACACACACGCGGCGAATATACGTGTAACGTGTTTACGTATCAAACACATTGCCGTGTTTCTCTGTTCACAGAACCATGGCCTACCTCAACGTCTCGGTTCCGACGTAGGATTGGCAACGATATTATTTGCATAGTTTAATAAGAATTCTCTTAGTCTCTTATTGCTTATTTTATTTTTATTTTTATAATAAACAGTTTTTGAAAAAGAAAATCTTACACATTCTCAATCACTTCCCACAATAAAGATCCGATCCCTCTATCCGGACTTCGTAGTTAAAAGCATCAGCATTTTAACAGCTAGTAAGCAAGCGGCAAGCTAGAAAGCATGTAGCAGTCTAGTAAGCAAGCAGTAAGCTTGTAAGCAAGCAGTAAGCTAGTAAGCAACCAGTAAGTTAGCAAGCAAGCAGTGAGCTAGTAAGCAAGCCGGAAGCTAGTCAGGACGCTGTATGCTAGAAAGCAGGCAGTAAGCTAGCAGGCAAACAATAAGCTAGTAACAGAACAGTATGTTATAAACAAAGCAGTAAGCTAGTAAGCAAGCAGTAAGCTGGTAAGGAAGCTGTTATCGAGTGAGCAAGCAGCAGGCTAGTAAGAAAGCAGTTATCTAGTAAGAAAGCAGTAGGCTAGTGAGCAAGCAGTAAGCTAATAAGCGAGCAGTAAGCAGGTATGCAAGCAGCAGGCTGGTCAGAGAGGTGCACGCTAGTAGGAAAGCAGAATGCTAGTAAGCAAGCAGTAAGATTGATAGCAAGCAGGAAGCTTGTGTGCAAGCAGCAAGCTAGTGAGCATCCAGTAAGCTAGTAAGCAAGCAGCAGGATAGTCAGAAAGCTATAAGCTAGTAGGAAAGCAGTGTGCTAGTAAGCAAGCAGTAAGCTAATGAGCACGCAGTAAGCTAGTAAGCAACCTGAAAGCTAGTAAACAAGCAGCAGGCAATTAAGAAAGCAGGTACCCAGTAAGAAAGCAGTGGACTTTTGTGCAAGCAGCAAGCCAGTAAGCATGAGGTAAGCTAGTAAGCGTGCAGTGAGCTAGTAAGCGAGGAGGAAGCTAGTAAGGAAGTTGTTTGATAGTATGCAAGCAGGAAGCTAGTAAGAAAGCATTTGGATAATAGTGAAGCAGTAAGGTAATAAAGAAGCAGTAAGATAGGAAGAAAGCAGGAATGTAGTAACAGCGCAGTTAGGTAGTAAGCTAGCAGTAAGCTAGTAAGCATGCAGTAATCTAGCTAGCAAGCAGTAAGCTTGTAAGCAACGAGTATGCTAGTAAGCAAGCAGTAAGCTGGAAAGAAAGGAGTGAGCTAGTAAGCGAGGAGGAAGCTAGTATGCAAGCAGTGAGCTACTAAGCGAGGAGGAAGCTAGTAAGCAAGCAGTGAGCAAGCAAGCTATCAGCAGGCTGGTAAGGAAGCAGTTAGATATTGAGCAAGCAGCAATCTAGTAAGCAAGCAGTAATCTTGTAAGCAAGCTGTGGGCTAGTAAGCGTGCAGGGAGCTAGTAAGGAAGCAGTATGCTAGTAAGCAAGAAGTAAGATAGTAAGATAGCAGGATGCTATTAAGCAAAGAGTAGGCTAGTAAGGAAGCAGTATGCGAGTATACCAGCAGTAAGATCGAAAGGAAGCTGCAAGCTAGCAAGCAAGCAGCGGGGTAGCAAGAAAGCAGGTAGCTAGTAGGCATGCATTACGTCAGTAAGCAAGCAGTTAGCTAGTAAGCATGGACTAGGCTAGCAGGAAAGCAGTCACCTAGTAAGCTATCCGTAAGCCAGTAAGCAAGCAGTGAGCTAGTAAGCAAGCAGGGAGCTAGTAAGGGAGCACTAAGCTAGAAAGCATGCAGCAGGATAGTAAGCAAGCAGCAGGATAGTAAGCAAGCAGCAGGGTAGCAAGAAAGCAGGTAGCATGTAAACAAGCAGTAACCTAGTAAGCAAGCAGCATGTTGGTAATAAAGCAGTAAGCTAGAAAGCAAGGAGCAGGCAAGTAAGAAAGCAGTTATATAGTAAGCTAGTAGTAAGATAGTAAGCAAGCAGTGAGCTAGTCCCCTCAGGGGCTGTGTCCGGCAATCGTCGGCTGCAGTACGGGGCGTAGCGACCCCGAGGTACCTGATGCTTATCACAGCGGAAGCCTCCTGATGGTCGTCACAACGTCCCATCCTCAATTCCTTCTTTTGTTTTGTGAATGATACGTGACGGCAGGAGGAACGGGGGCCTTGGCTTAACCGCCCGCGGTACCGCGAGTATGGCGACTTTATAAAATCGCCCTCCAATCCTAAGTTATGATACGCGGCGATGGGATGCATGGTTGGGGGAGGAGGCCCAATCCCAAGCGACCACCTCCGGGGCACCTGCCGAACCCCCGGAGTATATAGGTTTACCCGGGTAAGACGGCTCTGCCAGGGCGGACCTTTTCTTCCGACCTGCTCGTGGGAATAATATGGAGTTTAAAATTAAAACGGGGACGGGACGGGGTAAGTCAGAGGGGAAGGACCAAGGCGGTGTTGGGACTGGACTGACGGCGCTCGCGCCGCTCCCAGCGCCTAGCCCGTCTTCGTGGAGGGTGGAGGAGTACGACGAGACTGCGTCAGTCTCGTCCTTCTCCTCCACCAGGAGCCTCATAGGCTCCAAGAGAAAGATGACGGGGCAGGCCGTCAATGGAGTGGACAGGGCGATGAGGTCGGTTGTCCGTATGAGTTGCCTCAGGGACGAGGTGACCGAGGAGATAACGAAGAGTATCTCCTCGTCCCTGAGACGAGTGGAGAAAGTGGCCGCTGCCTGCTCCATTAAGGGGCAGAAGAGCGGCGGGGCAGAGGCTCTGAGGGAGGCTGCCCAAATGATGAGGGACGCGGCGCGGGAGCTAAGCGGGCGGAACGCCCGTCTGCTGCTCCTGTTGGAGGAGGAGCGACGGGGGAGGGTGAGGGCAGAGGCGCGCTGGAACAGCGCGGCCCTCCCTCCTGTCCTCCCTCCTCCTACGCCGCGCCCTCCTGCGGTCGTTATGAAACGGAGTGTGGCGGAGGTGGTGCGGGCCCCCAAGGGCCCTTCCACCCGCATTCCGCCCGCGCAGTGGTTCCCGACCTCCTCAGAGGACGATCTCCTGAGGATGATAGGGGACATGATTGACAAGAGGCTGGCCAGCTTCCGGGAGGAGCTCCTCCCCGGAAGAGCGGTCAGCTGGAGCATGATGCCACCCCGACCTTTGCCGGCACGACCGGGGAAGGCGAAGGTGGAGGGAGCGAAGGCTCCGCCCACCGAGACGACTCCGGGGCCTCGGGGCGTGACCCCCAAGTGGGGAAGCGTACCCGTGGTCCCGGTTCCCGCGTCCTCCGCGGCACCGCCATAAGGAGGGGTGTCGTGGAGCGAGGAGGGCAGCGAGGAAGGCCTCGCAGACGCAGCCTCCGCCCCCGACGCCCGCGGCCAAAAGATAGGCCGCGAAGGCGCGACTTGGTCGGCCCCCTAAAGTGGCATCGGTAGCGGTGCCCTTTGCGCAGGGGCGCGACCTGACCCTCGCGGAGGCGATGCGGCTCGCCAGGAACAGTGTGTCCCTGGAAGAGCTTGGCATCGCTTTCGTGTTGGCGAAGCGGTCCGTGACTGGGGGTCTCCTGCTGCAGATCCCCGGTCCAGACGGCGGCGTGAAGGCGGACCGACTCGCCCAGAGGCTCCGGGAGCAGCTGGGCGAGCGGGGTGTCCGGGTCGCCCGGCCCACGAAACGCACGGAAATGCGCGTGTGTGGGATGGACGACTCGGTCACCGCGGAGGACGTGGCACGTGCCCTAGCAAGGGCGGGGGATTGCCCTGCGGGGGACATGCGTGTCGGGGAGATCCGCAGATCTCCTTCCGGCCTGGGGTCCGTGTGGGCCCGCTGCCTCTCTCCGCCGCCCATAAATTGGCGGAATCCGGGAGGGTTTTGGTGGGGTGGGTTTTGGCGCGAGTGGAGATACTCGCGCCGCGCCTGCTCCAGTGTCACCGCTGCCTCGAATTAGGGCATGTGAGGCAGTGGTGCACCTCGCCGGTGGACCGCAGCGGTCAAAGTTACCGCTGCGGGGCGGAGGACCACAGCGCGTACCGGTGCTCGTCGGCCCACCACTACCTGCTATGTGCGGACTGGGGGATGCCAGCCGACCACTGGGTGGGAAGCCGGAAGTGCTCCCCCCCCTCCCGGAAGGAGAGGAAGAGGCGGGCTGCACCGGCTCCGGTGCCGAGGGCGGTGGCATCGTCCTCCATGGAGGTGGACGGTTCTACGGGGACGGACGGCCGGGAGGAGGCTGGCGCGGCCATTAATTAATGCCGCCGCGCCTCCTCCTCCAGGCCAACCTCAACCACTGCCGCGCGGCACAGGACTTGATGTCCCAAGTCCTCGCGGAGTGGGGGGTTGGCCTGGCGGTCGCCGCCGAGCCGTACCGCGTCCCTGATCACCCTCATTGGGTGGGCGACGCGGACGGCTTGGTGGCGACGGTATGGGGAGGGGGCGACGGGTCCCCACCGTTCTCCTTGTTGGAGCGCGGTCGGGGATTCGTCGCCGTGGACTGGGGGGGAGTCGCTGTGGTGGGGTGCTACATTTCGCCCCGTAGCGGTCACGCTGCGTTCGAGCTGTACTTGGCCGAGGTCGCGGCATGCGTGCAGCGCTACGCGGCCCGGCCGGTGCTGGTCCTGGGGGATTTTAATGCCAAGTCGGTGGCTTGGGGATCCCCCAGGACCTCCGTTCGCGGCGGGATCCTGGGCGATTGGGCGGCGGGGCTCGACCTCCGGGTATTGAACCGGGGGTCGCAGCACACATGCGTGCGGCGATATGGGGGGTTCATCGTGGATGTTGGATTCGCGACCCCCAACGCCGTGCGCATGGTGTCGGGTTGGCACGTGGTCGCGGGGGCAGAGACACTCTCCGATCACCGGTACATCCGGATGGAGGTCTCTGCCGCCGCGAGTGCATCCCGACACGGCCGCCTGCGTGGCACCCCATCACGCCGCTGGGCGCTTCGGCGCCTGGACAAGGACGCCCTGATGGCAGCTGCCCTCGCTGCAACTTGGCCGCAGGGAGCGGGCGAGTTGCCGAGCATAGAGGAGGAGGTCGCCCGGCTCGGAGCATTGGTCGCGGGTATTTGCGACGCGGCGATGCCTCGGGTCGGGCGGGCTTCTCCTCGCCGGGCGGTGTACTGGTGGTCGGACGTGATCGCGGAGTTGCGAGTCGCGACTGTCCGCGCCCGACGCCAGTACACCCGCGCGCGCCGTCGTCAACGTACAGGCGACGGCGTGGCGCGAGCAAGGGCAGCTGATGACCTGTATGGAGCATACCGCGTGACGCGGGTTGCTCTGCAGGTCGCCATCAAACGGGCCAAGACCCAGGCATGGAAGGAGCTCCTCCAGACCCTTGATGACGATCCGTGGGGGCGCCCATATAAGGTGGTGCTGAATAAGCTCCGCCCGTGGGCGCCCCCCGTCACCGAGGGTCTTGACCCCCGGCTGCTGGAGGACGTGGTCAATACACTCTTCCCAATTGGGGAGAGGGGACCGCGTCCTCCGGCGGCGGCGGCTGTCCCAGTGGAGTGGACGGCCGAGCTGGGGGTCACGCAGGAGGAGCTGGCAGCGGCCATCAGACGGCTCGGGGTTCGTAACACGGCCCCGGGTCCGGATGGTGTGCCCGGCCGGGTTTGGGTCTTGACCCAGGGCGTCCTTGGGGCCGACCTCAGGCGGTTGTTCGACCGCTGCCTGAGGGACGGGCGATTCCCCCCCAGTTGGAAGGTGGCGAGGATGGTCCTCCTCCGGAAGGAGGGTCCGCCCGCGGAGTCTCCCTCCGCATACCGGCCCATTTGTCTCCTCGACGAGGTGGGCAAGCTCTTCGAGCGTGTGATTGTTGCCCGCCTCGTCGAGCACCTGTCGCGGGGTGATCCCGGTCTGGCCGACTGCCAGTTCGGTTTCCGGGGGGGCCGATCGACTATCGACGCGATAGGTCGTGTGAGGGCCCTCTCGGGGGCGGCCGTCTCCCGGGGAGGGGTGGCATTGGCAATATCCAAGGATATTGCCAATGCCTTTAACACCCTCCCCTGGGAAGAGATAAGGGGGGGACTCGAATATCATCGGGTCCCCCCTTGTCTCAGGGCGGTCGTCGGGGATTATCTCCGCGGCAGGTGGATCGAGTATCCGGGCCGGGATGGTGATATGCGGAGGGAGGTGTACTGCGGTGTTCCGCAGGGGTCGGTCCTCGGGCCACTCCTGTGGAACATCGCGTACGACTCGGTGTTGCGGGCCGGCCTCCCCGACGGCGTCAGCACGGTGTGTTATGCGGATGACACACTGGTGCTGGCCGTCGGGGCGCACTGGGGGAGGGCCATGCGTCGCGCGGAGGAGGGGTCGCAACGCGTCGTCGACCGGATCAGGGGGATGGGGATGACGGTGGCGGTCCATAAGACCGAGGTGATTGCGTTTCATTCACCTCGGCAGGATCCGCCACCCCCTCTGATCCGGGTGGGTGGCGCTGACATCGAGGTGAAGCCCCAGATCAGGTATCTAGGGCTGATCCTCGATAGCCACTGGCGTTTCGAAGAGCATTTCCGCTGCCTGGTCCCCCGGTTGGAAAGGATGGTTGCGGCTCTGGGCCGGATCCTGCCCAACCTGGGGGGCCCGGCGGGCCGAGTTCGTCGCCTCTATGTGGCAATGGTCCAATCGGTGGCCCTATACGGGGCCCCCGTCTGGGCGGACGACCTGGCTGCCTCCCGGCGCAGCATGACTATGCTGCGTCGGGTGCAGGGGCGCATGGCGCTCAGGGTCGTCCGCAGGTATCGGACCATGTCGGCCCTACCCATATCGGGGATGCCGCCCATGGACCTGCTCGCGCGGTCGCACGCGGTGATGTACCGGCGCCGCGACGACCGTCGCGCGGGGGTGGGGGCGGTCCCGGGCGGGCAGGAACCTGCTTGGGGCGATTTGAAGCGCCAGGCCCGGCAGTCCGTGTTGCTCGCGTGGCAGGAGCGGCTGGCTCTGCCAACCGCGGGGCATCGGACTGTCGGGGCTGTTCGGCCACTCCTGAAGGAGTGGCTGGACAGAGGCCATGGCAGCCTCACCTACCGGCTGGCACAGGTATTTTCCGGGCATGGCAGCTTCGGAAGATACCTGTGCCGGATAGGGAAGGAGCCGACGGCGCGTTGCTGCCACTGCGACGCTGAGCAGGACACGGCGGATCATACCCTGGAGGTATGCCCCGCGTGGGAGGGGGAGCGCCGTGTCCTGGTCGGCGTCGTCGGGCGGGATGTCTCGCTGCCGGGCGTGGTGCGCGCCATGCTCGGCAGCGAGGAGAAGTGGAGGGCCGTGGCCTCCTTCTGCGAGAACGTAATGTTGCAGAAGGAGGCCGCGGGGAGGGAGCGCGAGCTTCAGCGGCGCGCTGAGGCTCGCGCTCGTATGGTGGCCCGAGGTCGTCGCCCGGTCGCGAGGCGTCGCGGGCGGCCGCCTCGGCGTGGCGGATGACCTAGGCTGGGAGGGGGGTCCTGAGGGGACCCTCCTCCCGCCAGGCGGCGCCGGGTCGGACCGGTTGGGGGTAGGAGTGCCTCCCCCTACCGGTCCGACGCAAGGGGAGGCACCCTCGGCGGTCTGGTGCGGCCATGAACGCCCGGCCGCCGAGGGGTGGAAACGGGGTCGCGGGCGGTTGCGAGTTGGGGCTCGCAGCCGCCACTAAACGCGGCCCCGGGACGGATAGCGGCGGGATGGAGTGGCCCCGTCCCGCCGCTATGAGGCAGTGTGTCTACCGGGGGGACCGATTGTCCCCCCGGGGGATGGGCGCGAGAGCGCGGGCACGGGGAGGATACCGGAAGAATGCTTCGAGCGATTCCCGGTATCCTCCCAAAGCGTGCCGAAGGGTCACCGTGGGGGTTTTAGTGGGTAGGTCCCGCGCCTGTCGTTGTACGGGCGCGGGGAATCCCACACACCCCTCCCACCTCTCCCCAAGGAGGTGGGAGGGAGTCTTTCGAAGATTTTCCCCACGACAAAAAAAAAAAAAAAAAAAAAAAAAAAAAGTACCTGGCCGAGGTCGCAGCATGCGTGCAGCGCTGCGCGGCCCGGCCGGTGGTGGTCCTGGGAGACTTCAACGCCAAGTCGGTGGCGTGGGGGTCCCCCAGCACTTCCGTTCGCGGCGGGATCCTGGGCGACTGGGCGGCGGGGCTCGACCTTCGGTTACTGAACCGGGGGTCGGAGCACACGTGTGTGCGGCGATATGGGCGGTCTACCGTGGATGCGCGACCGCCAACGCCGTGCGCATGGTGTCGTGGTGGCACATGGTCGCGGGGGCAGAGACACTCTCGGACCACCGGTATATCCGGATGGAGGTCTCTGCCGCCGCGGGGGATGCATCCCGACATCACCGTCCGGGTGGTACCCCACCGCGCCGCTGGGCACTTCGGTGCCTGGACAAGGGCGCCCTGATGGCAGCTGCCCTCGCTGCAAATTGGCTCCAGGGGGCGGCCGAGTTGCCGAGTATAGAGGAGGAGGTCGCCCGGCTCGGGGGGATGGTCGCGAACATATGTGGCGCGTAACACGGCCCCGGGTCCGGATGGTGTGCCCGACCGGGTTTGGTTCTTAACGTACGGCGTCTTTGGGGTCGACCTCAGGCGGTTGTTTAACCGATGCCTGAGGGACGGGCGATTCCCCCCCAGTTGGAAGGTAGCGAGGATGGTCCACCTCCGGAAGGAGGGTCGGCCCGCGGAGTCTCCATCCGCATACCGGACCATCTGTCTCCTCGACGAGGTGGGAACGCTCTTCGAGCGAGTGATTGCTGCCCACCTCGTCGAGCACCTGTCGCGGGGTGCTCCGGGCCTGGCCGACTGCCAGTACGGTTTCCGGGGGGGCCGGTCGACGGTCGACGCGATCAGTCGTGTCAGGGCCCTCTCGGAGTCGGCCGTCTCCCGGGGAGGGGTGGCGTTGGCGTTATCGCTGGATATTGCCAACGCGTTTAACACCCTTCCCTGGGAAGAGATACGGAGGGGGCTCAAATATCGTCGGGTCCCCCCGTGTCTCAGGGCAGTGGTCGGGGATTATCTCCGCGGCAGGTGGATCGAGTATCCGGGCCGGGATCGTGATATGCGGAGGGAGGTGTACTGCGGGGTTCCGCAGGGGTCGGTCCTCGGGCCACTCCTGTGGAACATCGCGTACAACGCGGTGTTGCGGGCCGACGTCCCCGACGGCATCAGTGCCGTGTGTTACGCAGATGACTCACTGATGCTGGCCGTCGGGGCTCAGTGGGGGAGGGCCAAGTGCCTTGACGAGGAGGGGGCGCAACGCGTCGTCGACCGGACCAGGGGGATGGGGATGACGGTGGCGGTCCATAAGACCGAGGTGATATTCCGTTCCATTCACCACGGCAGGATCCGCCGCCCCCTCTGATCCGGGTGGGTGGGGCTGATATCGAGGTGAAGCCCCGGATGAGGTATCTGGGGCTGATCCTCGATAGCCACTGGCGCTTCGAGGAGCATTTCCGCTGCCTGGTTCCCCTGTTGGAGAGGATGGTCTCGGCTTCAGGCCGGACCCTCCCCAACTTGGGGGGCCCGGCAGGACGAGTTCGTCGCCTCTATGTGGTTCAGTCGGTGGCCCTATACGGGGCCCATGTCTGGGCGGACGACCTGGCGGCCTCCCGGCGCAGCATGACGATGCTGCGTCGGATGCAGAGGCGGATGGCGCTGAGGGTCGCCCGCGGCCACCGGACCGTGTCGCATGAGGCGGCGACGGTTCTTGCGGGGATGCCGCCCATGGATCTCCTCGCGCGGTCGCACGCGATGATGTATCGTCATCGTGTCGACCATCACGCGGGAGTGGGGGCTGTCCCGGGAAAGCAGGAACAGTGGCTGGACAGAGGCCATGGAAGCCTCACTTACCGGCTGGCACAGGTATTTTCCGGGCATGGCAGCTTCGGAAGATACCTGTGCCGGATAGAGAAGGAGCCGACGGCGCGTTGCTGCCATTGTGACGCCAAGCAGGACACGGCTGATCATACCCTCCAGGTATGCCAAGCGTGGGAGGGGGAGCGGGCGGCCGCCTGGAGCGGCCATGAGCTCCCGGCCGCCGAGGGGTAGAAACGGGGTCGCTGGCGGTTGCGAGTTGGGGCTCGCAGCCGCCACTAAACGCGGCCCCGGGACGGATGGTGGCGAGATGGAATGGCACCGTCCTGCCGCTATGAGACAGAGTGTCTACCGGGGGGACTGTTTGTCCCCTCGGGCGTTGGGCGCAAAACGCGGGCACGGGGAGGATACCGGAAGAATGCTTCGAGCGATTCCCGGTATCCTCCCAAATCATGCGGAAGGGTCACCGTGGGGTTTTTAGTGGGTAGGTCCCACGCCCGTCATTCTACGGGCGCGGGGTATCCCACACACCCATCCCGTCTCTTCCCAAAGAGGTGGGAGGAAGTCTTTCGAAGATTTTCCCCACGACAAAAAAAAAAAAAAAAAAAAAGTAAGCTCGCAGTAAGCTAGTAACCAAGCAGAAAACAATTGACAAAGCAGTGAGTTAGTAAGAAATCAGTATGCAAGTAAGCTAGCAGTAAGCTAGAAAGCACGCTGCAGGCAAGTAAACAAGCAGTAAGACCGAAAGCACCAGCAGGCTAGCTAGCAAGCAGCAGGCTGGCTAGCAAGCAGCTGGCGAGTAAGCTAGCAGCAAGCTGGAAAGCAAGAAGTGAGCTAGTAGGCGAGGAGAAAGCTAGAAAACATGCAGCAATCTAATATTCAAGCACTAAGATAGAAAGCATGCAGCAAGCTACTAAGGAAACAGTAAGCTTGTATGCAAGCAGCTGTCTAGTCAGAAAGCTGGTAGCTAGTTAGAAAGCAGTATGCTTGTAAGCAAGCTGTAAGCAAGAATGCAAGCTGCAAGCTAGTATGCAAGCAATCAGCTTGTAAGCGAATAGTCAGCTAGTAAGCAAGCAGTATGATAGAAAGCAAGCAGCCTGCTAGTAAGCATGCCGTAAGCTAGAAAGCAAGCGGCAATATAGTAAGCATGCAATAAGCTAGAATGCAAGGAGCTGGCTAGAAGGAAGGCAGTTAGCTTGTAAGCATGCAGTAAGCTAGAAGCAAGAGGCAAGCTAGCAAGCAAGTAGTAAGCGGGTAAGTATGCAGAGAGCTAGTAACCGTGGAGGATGCTAGTAAGGAAGCAGTATGCTACTATGTAAACAGTAAGCTAGAAGCAAGCAGTATGCTGTTAAGCAAGCCAAAAGCTTGTATGCAAACAGTGAGCTAGTAAGGAAGCAGTAAGCTAGTAAACAAGCATGGAGCGTGGTGGAAGCTAGTAAGGATGCCGATTGATAGTAGGCAAACCGTGAGTTAGTAACCAAGCAGGAAGCTGATAATCTAGCTGTAAGCTTGTAAGCAAGCAGTAAGCTAGAATGCACGCAGTAGGCTAGTAAGCAGCCAGTAAGCCAGTAAGCAAGCAGGAAGCTAGTAATAAAGCTTTAAGCAAGTAAGGAAGCATTCGCCTGGCAAGAGGGCAGTAAGTTAGCAAGAAAGCTGGAATCTGGCAAGCAAGTAGTATGCTTGAAAGCAAGCAACAGGCTAGTAAGGAACCAGCATGATAGTTAGCAAGCAGTACGCTGGAAGCAAGCAGTAAACTAGGTTCCTGCTTGCTTTCCAACATACTGCTTTGTTACTAACTTACTGTCTTGTTACTAACTTACTGCTATGGTACTTTTTTTTTTTTTTTTTTTTTTTTTTTTTTTTTTTTTGTCGTGGGGAAAATCTTCGAAAGACTCCCTCCCACCTCCTTGGGGAGAGGTGGGAGGGGTGTGTGGGATTCCCCGCGCCCGTACAACGACAGGCGCGGGACCTACCCACTAAAAACCCCACGGTGACCCTTCGGCACGCTTTGGGAGGATACCGGGAATCGCTCGAAGCATTCTTCCGGTATCCTCCCCGTGCCCGCGCTTTCGCGCCCATCCCCCGGGGGGACAATCGGTCCCCCCAGTAGACACACTGCCTCATAGCGGCGGGACGGGGCCACTCCATCCCGCTGCTATCCGTCCCGGGGCCGCGTTTAGTGGCGGCTGCGAGCCCCGACTCGCAACCGCCCGCGACCCCGTTTCCACCCCTCGGCGGCCGGGCGTTCATGGCCGCACCAGACCGCCGAGGGTGCCTCCCCTTGCGTCGGACAGGTAGGGGGAGGCACTCCTACCCCCAACCGGTCCGACCCGGCGCCGCCTGGCGGGAGGAGGGTCCCCTCAGGACCCCCCTCCCAGCCTAGGTCATCCGCCACGCCGAGGCGGCCGCCCGCGACGCCACGCGACCGGGCGACGACCTCGGGCCACCGCACGAGCGCGAGCTTCAGCACGCCGCTGAAGCTCGCGCTCCCTCCCCGCGGCCTCCTTCTGCAACATTACGTTCTCGCAGAAGGAGGCCACGGCCCTCCACTTCTCCTCGCTGCCGAGCATGGCGCGCACCACGCCCGGCAGCGAGACATCCCGCCCGACGACGCCGACCAGGACACGGCGCTCCCCCTCCCACGCGGGGCATACCTCCAGGGTATGATCCGCCGTGTCCTGCTCAGCGTCGCAGTGGCAGCAACGCGCCGTCGGCTCCTTCCCTATCCGGCACAGGTATCTTCCGAAGCTGCCATGCCCGGAAAATACCTGTGCCATCCGGTAGGTGAGGCTGCCATGGCCTCTGTCCAGCCACTCCTTCAGGAGTGGCCGAACCGCCCCGACAGTCCGGTGCCCCGCGGTTGGCAGAGCCAGCCGCTCCTGCCACGCGAGCAACACGGACTGCCGGGCCTGGCGCTTCAAATCGCCCCAAGCAGGTTCCTGCCCGCCCGGGACCGCCCCCACCCCAGCGCGACGGTCGACGCGGTGCCGGTACATCACCGCATGCGACCGCGCGAGCAGGTCCATGGGCGGCATCCCCGCTAGAACCGTCGCCGCCTCATGTGACATGGTGCGATACCCGCGGACGACCCTGAGCGCCATGCGCCTCTGCACCCGACGCAGCATAGTCATGCTGCGCCGGGAGGCAGCCAGGTCGTCCGCCCAGACGGGGGCCCCGTATAGGGCCACCGACTGGACCATTGCCACATAGAGGCGACGAACTCGGCCCGCCGGGCCCCCCAGGTTGGGCAGGATCCGGCCCACAGCCGCAACCATCCTTTCCAACCGGGGGACCAGGCAGCGGAAATGCTCCTCGAAACGCCAGTGGCTATCGAGGATCAGCCCTAGATACCTGATCTGGGGCTTCACCTCGATGTCAGCCCCACCCACCCGGATCAGAGGGGGTGGCGGATCCTGCCGACGTGAATGAAACGCAATCACCTCGGTCTTATGGACCGCCACCGTCATCCCCATCCCCCTGATCCGGTCGACGACGCGTTGCGACCCCTCCTCCGCGCGACGCATGGCCCTCCCCCAGTGCGCCCCGACGGCCAGCACCAGTGTGTCATCCGCATAACACACCGTGCTGACGCCGTCGGGGAGGCCGGCCCGCAACACCGAGTCGTACGCGATGTTCCACAGGAGTGGCCCGAGGACCGACCCCTGCGGAACACCGCAGTACACCTCCCTCCGCATATCACCATCCCGGCCCGGATACTCGATCCACCTGCCGCGGAGATAATCCCCGACGACCGCCCTGAGACAAGGGGGGACTCGATGATATTCGAGTCCCCTCCTTATCTCTTCCCAGGGGAGGTTGTTAAAGGCATTGGCAATATCCAAGGATATTGCCAATGCCAACCCTCCCCGGGAGACGGCCGCCTCCGAGAGGGCCCTCACACGACCTATCGCGTCGATAGTCGATCGGCCCCCCCGGAAACCGAACTGGCAGTCGGCCAGACCGGGATCACCCCGCGACAGGTGCTCGACGAGGCGGGCAGCAATCACACGCTCGAAGAGCTTACCCACCTCGTCGAGGAGACAAATGGGCCAGTATGCGGAGGGAGACTCCGCGGGCCGACCCTCCTTCCGGAGGAGGACCATCCTCGCCACCTTCCAACTGGGGGGGAATCGCCCGTCCCTCAGGCAGCGGTCGAACAACCGCCTGAGGTCGGCCCCAAGGACGCCCTGGGTCAAGACCCAAACCCGGCCGGGCACACCATCCGGACCCGGGGCCGTGTTACGAACCCCGAGCCGTCTGATGGCCGCTGCCAGCTCCTCCTGCGTGACCCCCAGCTCGGCCGTCCACTCCACTGGGACAGCCGCCGCCGCTGGAGGACGCGGTCCCCTCTCCCCAATTGGGAAGAGTGTATTGACCACGTCCTCCAGCAGCCGGGGGTCAAGACCCTCGGTGACGGGGGGCGCCCAAGGGCGGAGCTTATTCAGCACCACCTTATATGGGCGCCCCCATGGATCGTCATCAAGGGTCTGAAGGAGCTCCTTCCATGCCTGGGTCTTGGCCCGTTTGATGGCGACCTGCAGAGCAACCCGCGCCACGCGGTATGCTCCATACAGGTCATCAGCTGCCCTCGCTCGCGCCACGCCGTCGCCTGTACGTTGACGACGGCGCGCGCGGGTGTACTGGTGTCGGGCGCGGACAGTCGCGACTCGCAACTCCGCGATCGCGTCCAACCACCAGTACACTGCCCGGCGAGGAGAAGCCCGCCCGACCCGAGGCATCGCCGCGTCGCAAATACCCGCGACCAATGCTCCAAGCCGGGCGACCTCCTCCTCTATGCTCGGCAACTCGGCCGCTCCCTGCGGCCAAGTTGCAGCGAGGGCAGCTGCCATCAGGGCGTCCTTGTCCAGGCGCCGAAGCGCCCAGCGGCGTGGTGGGGTGCCACGCAGGCGGCCGTGTCGGGATGCACTCGCGGCGGCAGAGACCTCCATCCGGATGTACCGGTGATCGGAGAGTGTCTCTGCCCCCGCGACCACGTGCCAACCCGACACCATGCGCACGGCGTTGGGGGTCGCGAATCCAACATCCACGATGGACCCCCCATATCGCCGCACGCATGTGTGCTCCGACCCCCGGTTCAATACCCGGAGGTCGAGCCCCGCCGCCGAATCGCCCAGGATCCCGCCGCGAACGGAGGTCCTGGGGGATCCCCAAGCCACCGACTTGGCATTAAAATCCCCCAGGACCAGCACCGGCCGGGCCGCGTAGCGCTGCACGCATGCCGCGACCTCGGCCAAGTACAGCTCGAACGCAGCGTGACCGCTACGGGGCGAAATGTAGCACCCCACCACAGCGACTCCCCCCCAGTCCACGGCGACGAATCCCCGACCGCGCTCCAACAAGGAGAACGGTGGGGACCCGTCGCCCCCTCCCCATACCGTCGCCACCAAGCCGTCCGCGTCGCCCACCCAATGAGGGTGATCAGGGACGCGGAACGGCTCAGCGGCGACCGCCAGGCCAACGCCCCACTCCGCGAGGACTTGGGACATCAAGTCCTGTGCCGCGCGGCAGTGGTTGAGGTTGGCCTGGAGGAGGAGGCGGGGCGGCATTAATTAATGGCCGCGCCAGCCTCCTCCCGGCCGTCCGTCCCCGTAGCACCGTCCACCTCCATGGAGAACGATGCCACCGCGCTCGGCACCGGAGCCGGTGCAGCCCGCCTCTTCCTCTCCTTCCGGGAGGGGGGGGAGCACTTCTTGCTCCCCACCCTGTGATCGGCTGGCCTCCCCATGTCCGCACACAGCGGGCAGTGGGGGGCCGCCGAGCACTGGCTCGCACGGTGCTCTTTGGCACCGCAGCGGTAACACTGACCGCTGCGGTCCACCGGCGAGGTGCACCACTGCCTCACGTGCCCCAATTCGAGGCAGCGGTGACACTGGAGCGGGCGCGGCGCGAGGATTTCCACTCGCGCCGAAACCCACCCCACCAACACCCTCCCGGATTCCGCCACCTTACGGGCGGCGGAGAGGGGGCACCGGGCCCACACCGACCCGAGGCCGGAGGGCGACCTGCGGATCTCTCCGATCCGCAGGTCCTCCACAAGACAGTCCCCCGCCCTCGCAAGGGCACGGGACACATCCTGTGCGCTGACCGAGTCGTTCAGCCCACAAACGCGCATCTCCGTGCGCTTCGTGGGCCGGGCGACCCGGACACCTCGCTCGCCCAGCTGCTCCCGGAGCCTCTGGGCGAGACGATCCGCCTTCGCGCCGCCTTCTGCACCGGGGATCTCCAGCAAGAGACCCCCGGTCACGGCACTCTTCGCCCTCACGGAGGCGATGCCCAGCTCTTCCAGGGAGATATTCTCCCTGGCGAGCCGCATCGCCTCCGCGAGGGTCAGGTCGCCCCCCTGCGCAACGGTCAGCGTCACCGCTGCCGTTTTTGGAGGACGACCTGGTCGTGCCTTCCCGACCTTCGCGGCCTTTACCTTGGCGGCCGGCGGCGGAGGCGGAGGCTGCGGTTGCGAGGCCTTCCTCGCCGCCCGCTTCGCCTTCCGCCCCACCACCTCACTCCACGCCACCCCCCCTTGGGAGGGTGCCGTGGAGGACGCGACCACCGCGACCACGGGTACACCACCCCCCTTGGGGGTCGCGACCCGGGGCCCTGGTGCCGCAACGCTGGGCGGAGCCTTCACTCCGCCCTTCTTTGCCTTCCCCGACTGTACCGGAACAGGTCGGGGAGGCACCGCCTTCCTGCAGACCGCTCTTCCGGCGAGGAGCTCCTCCCGGAAGGCGGCCAGCTTGCCATCGATCATGTCCCCAATCCTCCTCAGAAGATCGTCTTCTGAGGAGGACGGGGACTTCTTCACGGGCGGAGTGCGGGTGGAGAGGCCCGCGGTGCCCCGCACCACTGCCGCCGCACTCCGCTTATTTACCTCCGCCGAGGGACGCGGCGGTGGAGGAGGAGGGAGGATGGGAGGGAGGGCCGCGCTGTTCCACAGCGCCTCTGCCCTCCTCCTCCCCTGTCGCTCCTCCTCCAACAGGAGCTGCAGACGGGCGTTCCGCCCTCTGAGCTCCCGCGCCGCCTCCCTCATTTCCTCCGCCGCGGCCTTCAGGGCCTCCGCGCCACCGCTTTTCTGCCCCTTAAAGGCGCAGGCAGCGGCGACTTTCTCCACCCGCCTCAGGGACGAGGAGATCCTCTCCGATATCTCCTCGGTCACCTCGTCCCTGAGGCAACTCAGCCTCACCGACGGGCTCATCGCCCCGCCCACCTTGACGACGGCCTGCCCCGTCCTCTTCCTCTTAGAGCCTATGTGGCTCGTGCTGGAGGAGAAGGACGAGACCGACGCCGTCTCGTCGTCCTCCTCCACCCTCCACGAAGCCGGACCTGGCGCTGAGTGGGGCGCGAGCGCCACCACCCTAACCCCAACCCCGTCACCGTCCTCCCCAACCGACAAAACCCGCCCCATCCCCGTTTTATTTTCTGTGTCCATAAAAATCCCACGAGATGGTCGGAAATAAAGGTCCACCCGGGCAGAGCCGCCTTACCCGGGTAAGCCTAATACTCCGGGGGTTCGGCAGGTTCCCCGGAGGTGGTCGCTTGGGATTGGACCTTCTCCCCCAACCATGCATCCCATCGCCGCGCACCATAGCTTAGGATTGGAGGGCGATTTTATAGAGTCGCCATACTCGTGGCCCAGGCGGTTAAGCCAAGACCCCCGTTCCTCCTGCCGTCACGTACCATTCACAAAACCGATAGGGAATTGTGAATGGGTCGTTGTGACGACCAACAGGAGGCTTACGGTGTGTGTATTACTCGGGTACCCCGGGTTCGTTAAGCCCGTACTGCAGCTGAATGGCTGGCAGCCCCTGAGGGGACTGCTATGGTACTTGCTTTCTGCTTGCTTCCTAGCTTACTGTATGGTTACTAGCATACTGCCTCGTTACAAACATTCTGCTCTGTTACTAGCTTTGGCTTGCTTGCAAGTTTACTGGTGGCTTTCTAGCATACTGCTCCCTTACTAGTTCCCCGCGCGCTTAATAGCTATCTGCTTTCTTACCAGCTTACTGCTTGCTTACTAGCTTCCTGATTGTTTACGGATTGCTTACAAGATTACTGCTTGCTTATTAGCTTACTGCTAGCTTACTCGCTTCCTGCTTGCTTGCCAGCCTACTGGTTACTTGCCAGCATACTGCTTGCATGCTATCATACTGCTTCGTTACTAGCTTCCTCCTCGCTTAATAGCTCACTGCGTGCATACTAGCTTCCTGCTTGCGTACTAGCTTTCTTCTTTGTTAGTAACTTACTGTTTTCTTTTAGCCTGCTGCTTGCTTACTAGCTTACTGGTTGCTTACTATCTTACTGCTTGCTTACTAGCATAGTGATTCCTTACTGGCATCCTGCTCGCTTAAAAGCTAATTGGTTCTTACTGGCTTGCTGCTTGCTTTGTAGCCTACTGCTTGGTTACTAGCACGCAGTTCTCTCACTAGCTAATAGTTTTCTTACTAGCCTGCTTCGATCTGACCAGCTAACTGCTTGCTTACTAGCAAACTGCTTGCTTACAAGCTTACCGCTCTCTTACCAGCTTTCTGCTTGCTTACTAGCATACAGGTTTCTTACTAGCTAAGTGCTATCTTACTAGCCTGCCGCTTCCTTCCTAGCTTACTGGTTGCTTACTAGCTTACTGCTTGCTTACCAGCATACTGCTTCCTATCCAGCTTCCTCCTCGCTTACTAGCTCACTGCTTGCTTACTAACTTACTGCTTGCTTACTAGCTTACAGTTTGGTTACTAGCATACTGCTTTCTTACTAGCTAATTGCTTTCTTACTAGCTCACTGCTTGCTTGGTAGCTTTCTGCTTGCTTACTAGAATGCTACTTGCTTTCTAGCTTGCCGCTTGCTTACAAGCATACTGCGTTCTTACTAGCTAACTGCTTTCTGGCTAGCCTGCTGCTTGCTTACTAGCTTACTGGTTGCCTACTGACTTACTGCTTGATTACTAGCATAACGCATCCTTACTAGCTTCGTCCTCGCTTACTAGCTCACAGCTTGCTTGCTAGCTTAGTTGTTGCTTACTAGCTTAGTGTCTGCTTACTAGCATACTGCTTCCTTACTAGCTATCTGCATTCTCTCCAGCATACTGCTTGCTTACTAGATTTTTGCTTTGCTACTAGCTGCATACTCCATGCTCCATGCTCCATACTCGCTTACTAGCAGAGTGCGTCCGCAGCTGACTTTGACGCCCACAGCACCGTTTAGCCCACCGTCCCGACGTCGTGGCGTTTGAGGCGTCAGTCGGTTCGCCGGGTTCGCTCGCTCCTATGCTAGGGGTATAAAGGTCCCTATTCTGGGGGCCAGACCGGGCTGGCCACTCGCTCGTGCTCGTTCGCCGCTACACTATTTCGCTGGGGTAGGACGATGTCGGGAGGCAGAGTGGGAATCGCCGACTAGTGGGGTCGGATGGCACCGGACGCACCTCCACCCTTCCACGGCTGAGAGGCCGTGAATCCGGAGGGGCTCTGCGGACGCACTAGTCCCTACCGATGGCCGGATGTCCGCGTTTCGTGGCCTCAAACGCCACTACGTCGGGACGGTGGGCTAAACGGTGCTGTGGGCGTCAAAGTCAGCTGCGGACGCACTCTGCATTGACGCGCGCCGTTGACGGAATACCAGGTTGACAAAAATGTGAGAATCGCTCCGTATCGGTTGCCTACACGCTTGCTGCTTGCTTACAAGATTCTTGCTTGCCTCGTAGCTTGTTGCTCGCTTACTAGCTTACTGCATGCTTACTAGCTTACTGCTTGCTTACTAGCTCACTGGTCGCTTACTAGCATAGTGCTTCCTTAGAAGGTCACAGCTTGCTTCCTAACTTGCTGCTAGCTTCCTAGCTTTCTGGTTGCTTACTAGCTTACTGCTTTGTTACTAGCTCACTACCCGCATACTAGCTCACTGCTTGCTTACCAGCTTACCGCTTCCTTACTAGCTTCCTCCTCGTTTACCAGCTCACAGCTTGCTTACTAGCTTACTGCCTGCTTAGTAGTTTACTACATGCTTCCTAGCTAACAGCTTTCATACCTGCCTACTGCATGCTTACTTTCTTACTTGTTGCGTACTAGTTACAGCTTGCACACTATCATGCTGCTTTGTTGCTTGCTTCCTCCTCGCTTGCAAGCTCACTGCTTTCTTACAAGCTTGCTGCTTGCTTACTAGATTACTTGTTGATTACTCGCTTACTGCTTGCTTACTAGCCTGCCGCTGACTTTCTAGCATATAGCTACCTTACTAGCTTCCTCCTTGCTTAACAGCATACTGGTTCTTTAATAACTTACTGCTAGCTTACTAGCATTTTGCTCCCTTAATAGGTCCCGGCTCGCTTACTAGCTTACTGCTTGCTTGCCAGCATAATGCTTCCTTACTAGCTCCCTGCGTGCGTACTAGCTCACGGCTTGCTTACCAGCGTACTGCTTGCTTACCAGCGTACTGCTTGCTTAGTCGCTTACTGCATGCTTACTAGCTTACGGCTTGCTTACTAGCTTACTGCTTGCTTACTAGCTGGCTACTCGCTTACTAGCGCACTGCTTGCATACTAGCTTGCTGCTTGCTTTCTAGCTTACGGCTTGCTAACTAGCATAATGCTTTCCTACTAGCTAGCAGCTTTCTGAATAGCCCGCTGCTAGCATATAAGCTTACTGCTTGCTTACTAGCTTACTGCTTATTTACTAGCATACTGCTTGCTTACAAGCTTACTGCATGCTTTACAGCTTTCTACGTGCTTACTACATTCCTTCTTGCTTACCAGCTACATGCTTTCTTGCTACCCTGATGCATGCCTTCCAACTTACTGCTTGCTTAGAAGCATGATGCTTGCTTGCTAGTTCACAGCTTGCTTACAAGACTACTGCTTGCTTAGTAGCTTACTGCTAGCTTACTGGCATACTGCTTTGTTACTAGCCAGCTGCTTGCTATCTAGCTTACTGCTTGCTTACTTGCTTGCTGCTTGCTTTCTAGCTTACAGCTCGCTTACTATCTCACTGCTCGCTTACTAGCTCACTGCTTGCTATCGATCTTACTGCTCGCTTACTAGCTCACTGCTCGCTATCGAACATACCGCATGCTTTCCAGCATACTACTTCCGTACTAGCTTCAGCTTGCTTACTAGCTTACTGCTTGCTTACTAGCTTGCTCTTTGCTTTCCAGCTTACTGCTTGCTTACTAGCTGCCTCCTCGCTTACTAGCTAACTGCTTGCACACTATGTTACTGCTTGATCACTAGCATAATGCTTCCTTACAAGCACCCTGCTCCCTTACTAGGTCACTGCTTACTTAACTTCTTACTGCTTTCTTACTAGATAACTGCTTTCTTACAATCTTACTGCTTGCCTACTAGCACACTGCTTCCCTACTAGCTTCCTGATCACTTTCTAGCTCGCTTCTTGCCTTGTAGCTTACTGCTTGTTTACTAGCTTGCTGCTTGCTTTCTAGCTTACTGCTTGTTTACCAGCTTATTACTTTCTTGCTAGCTCCCTGCTTGCCTACAAGCTTAATGCTTCCTTACTAGCTCCCTGCTCGCTTACTAGCCCACTGCTAGCTTACAAGATTAAAGCTTCCTACTAGTTTGCTGCTCGCTCAATACCTAACTACTTTCTTACTAGCCTGCTGCTAGCTTACTTGCTTACTGCTTGCTTACTATCTTCCTCCTCGTTTACTAGCTCACTGCTTGCTTACTAGCTTACTGTTTGCATAGTAGCTTACTGCTTGCTTACTGGCTTGCTACATGCTTTCTAGCTTCCAGGTTGCTTACTAGCATACTGCTCTCTTACTAGCTAGCAGCTTTCTGACTAGCCTCCTGCTTGCTTACTAGATTCTTCCCCTTAGTAGCTTACTGGTTGCTTACTGGCGTACGGCTTGCTTACTAGCTTAATGCTTGCTTACTATCATACTGCATGCTTACTATCATGCTGCTTCCTTACTAGATTCTTCCCCGCCTACTAGCTCACTGCTTGCTTACTAACTTACTGCTAACATACACGCTTACTGCATGTTTACAAGGCAGATGCTTGCGTTCTAGCTTACTGTTTGCTTACTAGCTTGCTGCTTGCATTCTAGCTTACTGCTTGATTAACAGCATACTGCCTTCAACTAGATTCCTGCTTTTTAACTAGCCCTCTGCTTGCTTTCTAGCTTCCTGCATTTTTACTAGCCCACTGCTTGCTTTCTAGCATACTGCTTCCTTACTAGCTTCCCGATTGCTTGGCCAGCTTACTTGTTGCTTACTAGCTTACTGCTTGCTCACAAGCATACTGCTTCCTTACCAGCTTCCTCCTCGTATACTAGCTCAGTGCTTCCTTACTAGCTAACTGCAAACTTACCAGCCCATTGCCTGCATACTAGCTCGCTGCTTTCAAACTAGCTAACCGCTTTTTTACTACCCTCCTGCTTTCTTCATAACTGACTGCATTCTTACTAGCTAACTGCATCCTTACCAGCCAGCTGCTTGCTTAGTAGCATACTTGTTTCTTCCTAGCTAACTGCTTGCTTTCTAGCATCCTGCTTCCTTTCTATCTTCCTGCTCCCTAACTAGCTCATTGCTTGCTTACTAACTTACAGCTTCCTTACTATCTTACCACTTCCTTACTAGCATACTGTTTCCTTACTAGCTTCCTGCTCGCTTACAATCTCACAGCTTGCATACAAGCTCTCTGCATGGTTACTAGCTTACTACATGCTTACTAACTAACTGTCTTCTCGCCAGCTTACTGGTTGCGTACTAGCTTCCAGCTTTCTTACTAGCCCGCAGCTTGCTTACTAGTTTACTGCATGCTCAATAGCTAACTATTTCATACTAGCATGCTCCTCGCTTACTAGCTTCCTGCTCGCTTACTAGCTCACTGCTTATTTACTAGCATACTGGTTGCTTTCTACCTTACTGCTTGCTTACCAGCTTGCTGCTTGCATACTAGGTTACTGCTAGCTTGATCGCTCACTGCTTGCTTACTAGCTTCACCCGCGCCAATTATCTGACTGCTTGCGTACTAGCTTACTGCTTGATTACAAGCTAATAGCTATCATACCAGCTTACTGCTAGCTTACTAGCTTACTGGATTCTTACTAACTTACTGCTTGCTTACTAGCATACTGCTACCTTAATAGCTCCATGCTCGCTTACTAGCTCAATGCTTGCTTACCAGCTTACTGCCTGCTTACTATCTTACTGCTAGCTTGCTCGCTTACTGCTTTCTTACGAGCTATCTGCTTGCTTACTAGCTTACTTGTGGCTTACTAGCTTACTGCTTGCATACCAGCTTGATGCTTGCTTTCTAGGTTACTGCATGCTTACTAGCTTACTGCTAGCGTACTCGCTTGCTGCTTGCTTACTAGCCTGCTGCTTGCTTTCTAGCTTAGTGCTTCCTGACTAGCGTCCTGCTTGCTTATTAGCTCACTGCTCGCTTACTAGATCACTTGTTGCATATTAGCTTACTGCTTGCTTAGAAGCTAATTGCTTTCATACCAGCTTACTGCTTGCTTACTAGCTTACTGGTTGCTTACTAGCTTACTGCTTGTTTACTGGCATACTGCTTTCTTCCTAGCTAATTGCTTTCTCACTAGCTAACTGCTTTCTTACTAGCCTGCTGCTTGCTTACTAGCTTTGTTTAAATATCGCGTGAGTCCGAGACGTAGAAACTCGTCCGCGATGCCCGTATCTATATTGAATTCGCGTAATATTAGATGGTTGTGCTGACGTGGAAATTTTCCATCGTTCAGATTAGTATACCGCGGCTATTTACGTGGTTTTTCAAGGTAGCTTGACTGAAATTCTCGAGTTTTGGAATTAATTCTAGGAATTGTGTTGTTAGAGCTGAGAAAGAGGGAGAAAAGAGATCTATCGGAGAAAGATCGATAGACGAAACGCGACAGCGCCGCGCTGTGGCCCCGCGGCGGGTAGCAGCCCGGGCTCAGCAACGCGAGGCGTACCTACCCGGTTCTGCGCTTGCGCGACGGAGCCGGCCGCAGCCGTCGCTGCTTGCAGATCGTCACGGTTCATTTTTGAGCCGTCGGCGATCGAGAGTGGACTCTGTGACGGTCGCGTTTCCATTTACCTACGAGTTCCGAGGCGGATGAGTCGATCTCGCTCCTCGTAATAGAATCAGTTTGCGGACAAACAATTTATTGGAAAATCTCGTCATAGCGTCTGGAGATTTTCCCCAGAAAAATGACAATCTGCCTGACGTTGCAGCGATCGCAAGGCACGTCGAGTGTGAAGCGATCGTAGATGCAGGATTGTGATTGAACGTTGCAGTTCGTGGATGCGACTGCGACGTTGGAGATTCGGTGTGGATCGCCTTGAGTCTTCTTCCAATTATCCGGTTAGAGCTACTGGAAGGCTGATACCGACATACTGGTATCACCTAGTGGTAGTTCACCGTTCGTAGAGGTCATATGAAACCCACTGGAACCACCCGTCCTGTGTACCACTGAGAGTACACCGACCGGTGGGGTGGAAAGTTTCAACGACCAGATTAGAGCTATACGGCGTAGGGGCAACCGGAAGATAGATATTCAGGAAGGATATCACTTCGTGGTGCTCTTCGTGCATCGGGCGTCGGAGAACCCGCTCCAATATACCGTCGTGAGAGGACAATTAGTAGAGCCTAAGCTTACGGTGGAGCAAAGAGTTCGAAGAACCTTTCTTCCATCGCTACACCCACTACCAGCTGTGAGTCGACCACACTGGGCTGTGAACGTAGGGTGGTTGGAATTGCAGGGGATTGAGTCCTGAACCGGTGAGCCGCAGGCCAGTTCCTCGGAACACAGGAGCCTCCGTCGAGGTAGCCACGGCTGGCTGCCGGGCGTTCCTTTGATGATGGAATCGCCGGCTTGGCAACCACGTGTGCATACCGCAGGTTGCTCCTGAGGAGCAGCCGTCGAGGAAGCCGAACCAGGACAAGACGTCCTCTTGCGTGGGTGGTGTAGAAACGCCACCCGCACGAGGAGCGTGCTCGCGGGATGTAGCCTCTTGGAGCCTTATAACCTCCATTTGGTTTCCCGTCCGTGGCATTGCGAAGAGAACCCGGTAGAACGGAGAGAAGCACGTCTACCCGGTTGTGCGCGTCGGTGAGATCGTAGGAAACGAATCTCATCGACCAGAAAGAGAAGAATATACAGTCCACTAGCTAGAGCGCTAGATAGCCAGCCAGCTCTCCCCTTCAAGCACACCAGACTGTCGCTGGAGCGCGAGAAGCAGCTGACGAGCGCTCGATTGTTGACTTGTCCGCAAAAGTATTTATTACGCGGATTCTTTTGTTGCAGAAAGCCTCCGCAGTAGAACAAATTGGAGACAAAAAGAATAGGAGACGCCTGGCCAAAGCAGAGCCACCGTCCAAGATTATTGTTTTCTGTTTTTCGTTTATTTTAATATTTTGTACTTGTTATAGGACTAACCCAGGATAAGCAGCAGGCCAACAAAGTCAATAGGATGATTAACAAAAATTTATTGTCGTCTGACTCGATTGAGCAAATTATAGTTTTAAGCGAAGCACGATAGGAGAGCCAGTGGATCGTCTTGTCGATACGACATCTCAGACCAGAATGAATCCCGGACGCGTACTGCCGCGGAACCGTCTTAATCCTCCCTACCTCAATGTTGTAGGGCTCGTCTCGCGGCTTCGCTCAGCCTAACGGCCTCGGCTCGACCTGATCGGTCTACCGTGCTCGTGGACCTTGATTTTGGGAAGACGCTCACGTTTTCCCCCTTTGGTCTACCGGGCCTAGGATGCCGCTTACGACAACCTTACCCGTGGGCTTGGGAAAAAATCCCGACGATGCGGGTTTTCTATCCAATCCGCGAATCCGCGAGACGCCACCAATCTCGTTTCTGACGGACAAATTAACCCCAAAGGCCTCTCGCTCTCCTCTCGCGCTTCCTTGTACATTCTTCTTTACTTTATTTGTTATCACATTACACACCAGCGTTTACAACCTAATACATTTACCATATTATATTAGAGAGGTTTTTAAATAACTGTAGGAACTGAACGATAAACGATTGAAGAAACTGAAACGATAAGTGCTTGAAGAAAACTGAAACGGAGAAACTTATTTAAATAATATAATAATATAATAACTGATTGTTAAAATAGGTACGAGTTCGTGCAAAGATTATGATAAAACCTTGTCTCGTACTGTTAGAATAGGGAGGTTTCAAATATTTTACTTGAACGCCTCGTCTAACGGAGGTCCGGATCACGAGGGAAAGGACGTTGGAAATGTAGTAATTGCACGTTAGTTTATTTTTCGCTTCGTCGAATTTTCGACGAAGCCGTTTATTTCAGTACTTTTTCTTTCAGGACGAACACAAACACAAACTCTTAATTCTAACCGCCTGGACGTCTGGCCGGCGTCTAGCCAGAAAAAGCCCCGCCGATGGGCCGTCTCCTTTTCGGCGGTTCGCGTCGCGCTATCCTGAAACAAAAGAGACGAGACTATGCGTAAATATCGAGTAACGTGAGTCACGTTGTCCGTCTCGCTCTAAGGTTCACGCGCTCTTGGTTGTGCGTGTCGCACTCACGAGCGGGGAACTCGGCCGCCGCGTTACGCAGCTAAGCTAGTGGACTGTATGTGAGAACGTTCCCTTTAAATCAGAAAACGTTTGATTGCAGATTTGGGGGACGAGAATCGATCTCGATTTTTCCCGACTGCTAATTTCGACTGTCGCCGGAGAGGTTAACAGAGGGAGGTTGTAAGGCTCCAACTATTTGCCTGCTCCTCGGCCGTTTATCGTCCTCGTAATGCGTACGGGCACTGTGTGGTGCAGCACCTTTACAGCGCATGCAGCGACTTATAATTATAGTGCGTACACCACGGCGCTATACTGAGCGGTTCTACGCACAGGGTCCGTACACACTGGCGATGATTGAACAGCGCTCTAGCTGGTCGCCGGATGCCGGAACTCAAGTATTGTCCCGAACACCGACTGGAGGACGGTAATACCACCCAGGGTATGCACGCCACGAAGGCCCCTAAGGGTGGGTTTGCACCGTTCGACAGTCGAGAGGTTCGAGATTCAAATTCGAAACCTCGGACACGACCTCTGATTGCAGCGATACGTGTCTGATGTCAGACTGATGTGGACTATAGCCACCGCTGAATGGGAATTTCGGATTATAATTCACGAAATTCTACAGTCGCTTTGATCTGGTCGAAACCCGACCTGATCTATATCGAATTACAACGAGTTGCGAAAGGAATCACGGGAAGAGATTGATTCACAATCCGTCCTCGTATTCGATTCCTTTCCTCGTTTACGATTTTTTAATTTAAATTGTAAACGGGTTACGGAAGGAGTCACGGTAAAAGATTGTTTTTACAATCCGTTCTCGTATGGAGTCCTTCCTATTCCACGTTCAGAATTTATTCGAAAAGTTCGAGTGACTCGTAACTATTCGAGAACTATGGAATGCCCGAGGAGCGGGGTCGTATGCCCATGTGCTCCCTGCCGGTTCCAGATTAAGAGTGACGGACGAGCACGGACAGTCAAAATGTTCGCTCGAAGGGTGAAACCTCCGTAGAGCGGCGCTGTGAACGTTTTTTGAGTCCGTCTTTGTCTAATACAAAATTGTCGTACCTTCTCTAGACACGCGCGTCGAAACTTTCGTTTCGAAATTGAGCGTTACGTGATCGATCGCGTGAGGTCTCGAAAAAAACCCGAGAGCGGCTGTTTTTCTATCCCGTACTGTTTTCGCGTAGCGGACACGACGACCGAGGTACCTCTGGTCTTACGTACGCCGAAAAAACAATACCGGGTGACGAATTATATTTTACTCGAAAATACGTCGAATTAACGCGATATTTAAACACGTACCCTTTAACGAAATATGGTCCGGATCACGAGGGATTGGAAATATGGGGGAAAGTGAATGTACAATTGAAAATTTTCTTTCGCCTAGTCCAAGGGACTAGACCGTTTATTTAGAGGAAAAATTCAAAAATTAAATAAACGTAAAAAAAAGAAAATTTATAAGAAATTAGCTGGATAAACTGCAGTTGGACTGAGCCGGCTTGCCTTCAAGGCTCTCGCCTCGGTCTTCTGTAACAAAAAGAGACCGAAATCCAGCTGTTAATAAAGGACAACGCTCGTCGCGTTGTCGGACTCGCTTTAATCCACTCGCTCCTTACTCCGTTTATTTGTAAACTGGAGCGGGAATTATCACCACAGCGATACGCAGCCGTGTTCGTGGACTGTAAAATATTTCAACGTTTCAGATTTTGGAAACGTTGAATTGCAGATGGGGAAGACGAGATTCTAATCTCGATCTTCCCACTGCTGCAGGTTTGGTTTTTGCAGGAGAGGACAACAAGTGGAGGTTGTAAGGCTCCAAGGGTTGTCAACTCCGCGATCCCTCGCCGTTCCCTGGTCCGTACGGGACCGGTGTGATGCAGAGCCTTAACTGCGCAGAAGCGACTGATTATTAAGGTTCTAACACCACGGTGCCCTTTGAACGTAGTTCTACGTCGAGTGTCCGTACCCACTGACGATCTGGAACCCACGCTCGAGCAGGTCGAAACTAGCCGAGATATTTACCCAGGGAATGCCAATAAGGCCCCTATCGGGTGTTATCTCAAACTTTTGTTTCGACCCTGGAAAACAACGAACCCAACCCAGGGATTTTGCAACGAAGGCTCCCTATAGGTTGGGGTTCTGAACCGTGCAATAGCCAAACAGAGAATCAAGAAATTCTCTCGGTTCTCAAACACGACCACTGATTTCAGCAATACGTGTTTGTCCGTTACAACGGTGGCGATAATCAAGCACTGTTTAAGTGTAATCTGATTATATTCAGCCTCCGATGGCGGGTTGTGAAAATTACTCAAATTATCGAGTAAATTTTCCCATTCCTATGGTTCATTTACCGCGGAAATCGAGATATTCTCACGAAACCGTAGGGTACGAAATTCGACTTGGCGTGATTCTTTCGAATCCGCAGCAGTCTCTGTTTTGTACCGTTTCGGTTAAGTGGATCCACGATCGTATTAGACGAATCTAATTAATCGTATGTATCGATTCCGATAAATTGACGAGGTCGGCTCAGGAGATCCGCACTCGTCGAGAACCAGGTAGCAAGTGTTCCCGAGACATACCTGCTTAACCGTGGCTACGAGAGAGGGGAAAATTTTCGTTTCGTGGCGCTGTCTGGTCTAAGCTGTCTGTCTCTTATTAATTTTGTATCCTCTCTGTAATTTCGGCATAGTGACACCTGTTCTCTGGGAACCGTTACTAGGCCGATCGCGTGATTTGTATCGAAAGTAAGTTTGTAGTTTTTCTACACGGTAATGCTCGAAACATATTACGCCGCAGAGAAGGCTCTGGAATGTCGCGTAAACAGAGAATAACCGTATAAGAAATGTCCTGCTTTTTCTATCGATCACGCGACGGTTTAACCGACGTTTTTCAATTAACGAATTAACGCGTTATTTAAACACTGATATAAATTGATACAAAACGAAAAACATTTCTAACTCATTCCTCATTAATATAAATAACACGCCACTATTAGCCGCCATACATTATATATTATTGGGTTCTTAACAGTACTTGAATTTTCATTTATATTTTTGTAAAATAAAAACATTATTGAAAAACTTGTAACAATTTATCTCTCTGTCTGTTTCCTCATCCGGACCCACGTTAAAGTCCCTTAGTACTTTAACAAGCTTACTGCTTGCTTACTAGCTTCCTCCCCACTTACTAGCGCACGGCTTGCTTACAAGATAACTGCTTTCTTACTAGCTAGCGGCTTCCTTACTAGCCTGCTGCTTGCTTTCTAGCTTACTGGTTGCTTAGTAGCTTACTGGTAGCTTACCAACTTACTGCTTGCTCACAAGCCCCTGTATTCTTTCTAGCTTACTGCTTCTTTACTAGGTTCCTGCTTGCTAACTAGCGCACCGCTTGCTTACTGCCTTACTGTTTGCTTACAACATTCCAGCTTTTTTCCTAACTGACTGCATTCTTACTAACTTACCGCTCTCTAACAAGACGAATGCTTAGTAGCTTCCAGCTTGCTTACCAGGTTACTGCTTCGCTACAAACTTACTGCTTTGTTACTAGTTTACTGCTTGCTTTCTAGCTTACTGGTTGCTTACTAGCTTAGTGCTTTGTTACTAACTTACTGCTTCCTTACTAGTTCCCTGCTCGCTTACTAGCTCACTGCTTGCTTACTAGCAACCTTGTACAGACGAAAAGAGGCGTGGACGAGGAACAGGGACGCGAAGAATGGCGGAGCAATTCACACAGTCACAAATTTATTGTAAGGATGCACAACGTTCACACTGCGGCAAGCGTAACTGGGACGCGGTGGGCACGTGTCCCATAACAGTTGCAGAGGCAACTCCCTAGGAGAATGCGCAAGGGCGACGAAGGTCCGTTCTTGCTATCACGTACAATCGGATCGACAGCTTGGATCGTTCTGCCGTTACAGGATCGCGCACGACAAACCGTTGATCTTTCAAATCTCGTTCATAGATCGGTGACGGTCGCGCCAACCGTCGGCACACATGACACGCTCTCACAACACTCATTCACGCTCTCTCTCACGCAATCCACACCGCTCGCACCTTAATCTAAACACGAAGACGGTACAATAAACGTATTTCTACATCTTATCCTAATTCTAATACCTTATTGTAAACAATACTACTTGCTTACTAGCTTACTGCTTGCTTACTAGCTTGCTGTTCTGTTACTAACTTACGGCTTTATAACTAACTTACTGCTTTCTTACCAGCTCACTGCTTGCTTACTAGCTTACCGGTTGCTTACTAGCTTACTGCTTGCTTACTAGCATACTACATTTTTCTAGCTTCCCGCTCGCTTACCAGCTCACTGCTTGCTTAATACCTTCCTGCTTTCTTAGTAGCTACTAGCTTTCTTTGTAGCCTGCTGCTTGCTTCCTGGCCTGCTGCTTGCTTGCTAGCTTACCGGTTGCTTACTAGCTTCCTGCTCACTTACTGGCTCACTGCTTGCTTACTAACTTACTACTTGCTTACTAGCTAACTGCTTGCTTAGGTGCTTGCTGCTTGCGTTCCAGCTTACTGCCTGCTTACTAGCATCCTGGTCCCATACTAGCTTCCTCCTCGCTCTTCAAGCTTACTGCATGTTTACTAGCTTACTGCATGCTCAATAGCTAACTACTTCCTGACTAGCCTGCTGCTTGCTTTCTAGCTTCCTGCTTGCTTACTAGCATACTACTTTCTTACTAGCTACATACTTGTTTACTAGACTGCTGCTTGCTTACTAGCCTTCTGCTTGCTTTCTAGCTAACTGCTTGCCTCACAGCGTGCTGCTTGTTTTGTACCTTACTGCTTGCTTTCTAGCACACAGCTTTCTTACTAGCTTACTGCTTGCTTACCAGCTAACTGCTCTGCTACAAACTTGCAGCTCCCTTACTATCTCACTGCATTTTTACTAGCCTGCTGCTTGCTTACTAGCATACTGCTTTGATACTAACTTACTGCTTGCTTACTGGCTTTCTGCTTGCTTACTAGCATACTGCTTTGTTACTAACTTACTGCTTGCTTACTAGCATACTGCTTCCTTACTAGCTTCTTCCTCGCTTACTAGCTCACTGCTTGCCTACTATCTTACTACTTGCTTACTAGCTTTCTACCTCCTTACTAGCTACCTACTATCTTACCAGCTTACTGCTTGCTTACAAGCCTACTGCTTGCTTACTAGCTTACTGCTTGCTTAGAAGCTTACTGCTTGGTTACTATATGGCTACATGCTTTCAAGCTTGCCGCTCGCTTACTGGCGTACTGCATGCTTACTTGCTTACTGCTTGCTTACTACCTAACTGCTCTCTTACTGCATTCCTGCTTACGTCTTAACACATTGTACGCCGGCCCCGCGAAAGCGCGCGATTCGAAGTCTATCGCTTGAGCCCCGGGCCCGCGAAAACGCGGGTTTCGAAGTCTATCGCTTGAAGGCTGGCCCCGTGAAAACGCGGGTTTCAAAGTCTGCCGCTTCAGCGCTGGGTCTGCGATAATACAGCATTTTTTTCTTTGGCGATTTGTTCGGCTGTTGTCATGACTACGCTGATGCAAGCGTCACTCTCGGGCATCGTATACTGTAGCCAGTACATCTTTCATGGCTTTACGCTTTTAGTTGAACAGCATAATAGCCCTTCTTATTCTGTGCATTTTTACTCCTATAATATGTGTGAATTTACTGAGTATATGTCGCTGATCCTCTATCAGATTATTCTATACAATCAGAAGATTCTGATATAGAGGTCGAGTTCAGTGATAGTGATGTGATTCCAAAAAGAAGAACAAGAACTGTTCCATTGCAGTATTCCAGTGATTCCGATGATCTAATTGATAGTGAAATGTTCACAGAATCACATAGTGACACTGAATCATGGTCAGATGTTGATAAAGCTCCTAACGTTCCAGATTTTATTGCGGAATCTGGTCCAATGATTGCTCCTGCTAATAAGCAGAGCATAAAAGAAATCGTCGAAATGTTTATTGGCAATGATTTATTTCAATTGATGGTAAATGAATCAAACATTTATTATCATCAGAATAAGGACAAGATGTGTAATGGTAAAAAAATGCCTAAGTGGAGAGATGTTTCTCTAGGCGACATGAAGAAATTTCTTGGTTTGATTATATTGATGAGCCAAGTAAAGAAAGATCGAAAAGATGATTACTGGTTTACAGACTTTTATACCAAAACACCATCGTTCTCCACGGTAATGTCGAATAACAGATTTCGCCAGATTTGGGATACATGGCATTTTTCATATAATCGTACAACAGCTGGTTCTAATAAGCTCGGGAAGATTCAGTCAATACTGAGTTATTTATTAGATAAATTTAAATCAGTATACACGCCGAAAAAGGAGCTTTCGCTTGACGAATCTATTATTCCATGGCGTGGAAAATTATCTATAAAAACGTACAATCCCGCAAAAATAATAAAGTATGGCCTACTGTGTCGTATGTTATGTGAAGCTAAAAGTGGATATATTTGCAACTTTTTTTTTTCTTTTTTTTTTTTTTTTTTTTTTGTCGTGGGGAAAATCTTCGAAAGACTCCCTCCCACCTCCTTGGGGAGAGGTGGGAGGGGTGTGTGGGATTCCCCGCGCCCGTACAACGACAGGCGCGGGACCTACCCACTAAAAACCCCACGGTGACCCTTCGGCACGCTTTAGGAGGATACCGGGAATCGCTCGAAGCATTCTTCCGGTATCCTCCCCGTGCCCGCGCTTTCGCGCCCATCCCCCGGGGGGACAATCGGTCCCCCCAGTAGACACACTGCCTCATAGCGGCAGGACGGGGCCACTCCATCCCGCCGCTATCCGTCCCGGGGCCGCGTTTAGTGGCGGCTGCGAGCCCCAACTCGCAACCGCCCGCGACCCCGTTTCCACCCCTCGGCGGCCGGGCGTTCATGGCCGCACCAGACCGCCGAGGGTGCCTCCCCTTGCGTCGAACCGGTAGGGGGAGGCACTCCTACCCCCAACAGGTCCGACCCAGCGCCGCCTGGCGGGAGGAGGGTCCCCTCAGGACCCCCCTCCCAGCCTAGGTCATCCGCCACGCCGAGGCGGCCGCCCGCGACGGCTCGCGACCGGGCGACGACCTCGGGCCACCGCACGAGCGCGAGCTTCAGCGGCGCGCTCCCTCCCTGCGGCCTCCTTCTGCAACATTACGTTCTCGCAGAAGGAGGCCACGGCCCTCCACTTCTCCTCGCTGCCGAGCATGGCGCGCACCACGCCCGGCAGCGAGACATCCCGCCCGACGACGCCGACCAGGACACGGCGCTCCCCCTCCCACGCGGGGCATACCTCCAGGGTATGATCCGCCGTGTCCTGCTCAGCGTCGCAGTGGCAGCAACGCGCCGTCGGCTCCTTCCCTATCCGGCACAGGTATCTTCCGAAGCTGCCATGCCCGGAAAATACCTGTGCCAGCCGGTAGGTGAGGCTGCCATGGCCTCTGTCCAGCCACTCCTTCAGGAGTGGCCGAACAGCCCCGACAGTCCGGTGCCCCGCGGTTGGCAGAGCCAGCCGCTCCTGCCACGCGAGCAACACGGACTGCCGGGCCTGGCGCTTCAAATCGCCCCAAGCAGGTTCCTGCCCGCCCGGGACCGCCCCCACCCCCGCGCGACGGTCGACGCGGTGCCGGTACATCACCGCGTGCGACCGCGCGAGCAGGTCCATGGGCGGCATCCCCGCTAGAACCGTCGCCGCCTCATGTGACATGGTCCGATACCCGCGGACGACCCTGAGCGCCATGCGCCTCTACACCCGACGCAGCATAGTCATGCTGCGCCGGGAGGCAGCCAGGTCGTCCGCCCAGACGGGGGCCCCGTATAGGGCCACCGACTGGACCATTGCCACATAGAGGCGACGAACTCGGCCCGCCGGGCCCCCCAGGTTGGGGGATATATTTGCAACTTGGAAATATACTGTGCGAATGGCAAAAAACTGGGCCAAACTATAATGTCGTTGCTCGATAAACATATAGGACTGGGGTATCATGTATATATGGATAATTATTATAACAGTATTTGTACCGCAGAATTGCTTCTGAAAAATGGTACACGAGTTTGCGGTACAATTAGAGCGAATAGAGGTGTTCCCGAATCTATGAAGCATATCAGATTAAAAACTGGAGATTATACATTTAAAAGAAAAAATGAAATTTTAGTACAGGCGTGGAAGCCAAAACACAAAATCGTATACATGGTTTCTACAATACATTCGGGAGAACTAACAAACACGAAAAAGTACATTGGAAAACAAAACAAGAAATTATGAAACCTCAATCTGTCATAGATTATAACAAATATATGATGGGCGTAGATTTGGCCGATCAGTTTTTATCATATTTTTCCATTATGAGGAAAACAGTGAAATGGACAAAGAAAACAGTTTTGTTTCTTTTAAATTGCGCATTGTTCAATGCATATAGATTATATGTTGAGTTCAATGGTAACACTATAAAATGTCAAAAATTTTTACATGCTGTTGCATGTTTATGGATCGAGGAATATACAAGTACTCAAGATGTATCGAATGAGCCCTCAGGGGCTGCCAGCCTTTCAGCTGCAGTACGGGCTTAACGAACCCGGGGTACCCGAGTAATACACACACCGTAAGCCTCCTGTTGGTCGTCACAACGACCCATTCACAATTCCCTATTGGTTTTGTGAATGGTACGTGACGGCAGGAGGAACGGGGGTCTTGGCTTAACCGCCTGGGCCACGAGTATGGCGACTCTATAAAATCGCCCTCCAATCCTAAGCTATGGTGCGCGGCGATGGGATGCATGGTTGGGGGAGAAGGCCCAATCCCAAGCGACCACCTCCGGGGAACCTGCCGAACCCCCGGAGTATTAGGCTTACCCGGGTAAGGCGGCTCTGCCCGGGCGGACCTTTTCTTCCGACCTGCTCGTGGGAATATTATGGAGTTCAATATTAAAACGGGGATGGGACGGGGTAAGTCAGAGGGGGAGGACGAAGGCGGTGTTGAGACTGGAGTGACGGCGCTCGCGCCGCCTCCAGCGCCTGGCCCGGCTTCGTGGAAGGTGGAGGAGGACGACGAGACTGCGTCAGTCTCGTCCTTCTCCTCCACCAGGAGCCTCATAGGCTCTAAGAGGAAGAGGGCGGGGCAGGCCGTCGTCCAGGTGGGCGGGGCGATGAGCCCGTCGGTGAGGCTGAGTTGCCTCAGGGACGAGGTGACCGAGGAGATATCGGAGAGGATCTCCTCGTCCCTGAGGCGGGTGGAGAAAGTCGCCGCTGCCTGCGCCTTTAAGGGGCAGAAAAGCGGTGGCGCGGAGGCCCTGAAGGCCGCGGCGGAGGAAATGAGGGAGGCGGCGCGGGAGCTCAGAGGGCGGAACGCCCGTCTGCAGCTCCTGTTGGAGGAGGAGCGACAGGGGAGGAGGAGGGCAGAGGCGCTGTGGAACAGCGCGGCCCTCCCTCCCATCCTCCCTCCTCCTCCACCGCCGCGTCCCTCGGCGGAGGTAAATAAGCGGAGTGCGGCGGCAGTGGTGCGGGGCACCGCGGGCCCCTCCACCCGCACTCCGCCCGTGAAGAAGTCCCCGTCCTCCTCAGAAGACGATCTTCTGAGGAGGATTGGGGACATGATTGATGGCAAGCTGGCCGCCTTCCGGGAGGAGCTCCTCGCCGGAAGAGCGGTCAGCAGGAAGGCGGTGCCTCCCCGACCTGTTCCGGTACAGTCGGGGAAGGCAAAGAAGGGCGGAGTGAAGGCTCCGCCCAGCGTTGCGGCACCAGGGCCCCGGGTCGCGACCCCCAAGGGGGGTGGTGTACCCGTGTTCGCGGTGGTCGCGTCCTCCACAACACCCTCCCAAGGGGGGGTGGCGTGGAGTGAGGTGGTGGGGCGGAAGGCGAAGCGGGCGACGAGGAAGGCCTCGCAACCGCAGCCTCCGCCTCCGCCGCCGGCGGCCAAGGTAAAGGCCGCGAAGGTCGGGAAGGCACGACCAGGTCGTCCCCCAAAAACGGCAGCGGTGACGCTGACCGTTGCGCAGGGTGGCGACATGACCCTCGCGGAGGCGATGCGGCTCGCCAGGGGGAATATCTCCCTGGAAGAGCTGGGCATCGCCTCCGTGAGGGCGAAGAGGGCCGTGACCGGGGGTCTCTTGCTGGAGATCCCCGGTGCAGAAGGCGGCGCGAAGGCGGATCGTCTCGCCCAGAGGCTCCGGGAGCAGCTGGGCGAGCGAGGTGTCCGGGTCGACCGGCCCACGAAGCGCACGGAGATGCGCGTTTGTGGGCTGGACGACTCGGTCAGCGCACAGGATGTGTCCCGTGCCCTTGCGAGGGCGGGGGACTGTCCTGTGGAGGACCTGCGGATCGGAGAGATCCGCAGGTCGCCCTCCGGCCTCGGGTCGGTGTGGGCCCGGTGCCCCCTCTCCGCCGCCCGTAAGGTGGCGGAATCCGGGAGGGTGTTGGTGGGGTGGGTTTCGGCGCGAGTGGAAATCCTCGCGCCGCGCCCGCTCCAGTGTCACCGCTGCCTCGAATTGGGGCACGTGAGGCAGTGGTGCACCTCGCCGGTGGACCGCAGCGGTCAATGTTACCGCTGCGGTGCCAAAGAGCACCGTGCGAGCCAGTGCTCGGCGGCCCCCCACTGCACGCTGTGTGCGGACATGGGGAGGCCAGCCGATCACAGGGTGGGGAGCAAGAAGTGCTCCCCCCCGTCCCGGAAGGAGAGGATGAGGCGGGCTGCACCGGCTCCGGTGCCGAGGGCGGTGGCATCGTCCTCCATGGAGGTGGACGGTGCTACGGGGACGGACGGCCGGGAGGAGGCTGGCGCGGCCATTAATTAATGCCGCCCCGCCTCCTCCTCCAGGCCAACCTCAACCACTGCCGCGCGGCATAGGACTTGATGTCCCAAGTCCTCGCGGAGTGGGGGGTTGGCCTGGCGGTCGCCGCCGAGCCGTACCGCGTCCCTGATCACCCTCATTGGGTGGGCGACGCGGACGGCTTGGGGCGACGGTATGGGGAGGGGGCGACGGGTCCCCACCGTTCTCCTTGTTGGAGCGCGGTCGGGGATTCGTCGCCGTGGACTGGGGGGGAGTCGCTGTGGTGGGGTGCTACATTTCGCCCCGTAGCGGTCACGCTGCGTTCGAGCTGTACTTGGCCGAGGTCGCGGCATGCGTGCAGCGCTACACGGCCCGGCCGGTGCTGGTCCTGGGGGATTTTAATGCCAAGTCGGTGGCTTGGGGATCCCCCAGGACCTCCGTTCGCGGCGGGATCCTGGGCGATTGGGCGGCGGGGCTCGACCTCCGGGTATTGAACCGGGGGTCGGAAGACACATGCGTGCGGCGATATGGGGGGTCCATCGTGGATGTTGGATTCGCGACCCCCAACGCCGTGCGCATGGTGTCGGGTTGGCACGTGGTCGCGGGGGCAGAGACACTCTCCGATCACCGGTACATCCGGATGGAGGTCTCTACCGCCGCGAGTGCATCCCGACACGGCCGCCTGCGTGGCACCCCACCACGCCGCTGGGCGCTTCGGCGCCTGGACAAGGACGCCCTGATGGCAGCTGCCCTCGCTGCAACTTGGCCGCAGGGAGCGGCCGAGTTGCCGAGCATAGAGGAGGAGGTCGCCCGGCTCGGAGCATTGGTCGCGGGTATTTGCGACGCGGCGATGCCTCGGGTCGGGCGGGCTTCTCCTCGCCGGGCGGTGTACTGGTGGTCGGACGCGATCGCGGAGTTGCGAGTCGCGACTGTCCGCGCCCGACGCCAGTACACCCGCGCGCGCCGTCGTCAACGTACAGGCGACGGCGTGGCGCGAGCGAGGGCAGCTGATGACCTGTATGGAGCATACCGCGTGGCGCGGGTTGCTCTGCAGGTCGCCATCAAACGGGCCAAGACCCGGGCATGGAAGGAGCTCCTCCAGACCCTTGATGACGATCCATGGGGGCGCCCATATAAGGTGGTGCTGAATAAGCTACGCCCGTGGGCGCCCCCCGTCACCGAGGGTCTTGACCCCCGGCTGCTGGAGGACGTGGTCAATACACTCTTCCCAATTGGGGAGAGGGGACCGCGTCCTCCGGCGGCGGCGGCTGTCCCAGTGGAGTGGACGGCCGAGCTGGGGGTCACGCAGGAGGAGCTGGCAGCGGCCATCAGACGGCTCGGGGTTCGTAACACGGCCCCGGGTCCGGATGGTGTGCCCGGCCGGGTTTGGGTCTTGACCCTGGGCGTCCTTGGGGCCGACCTCAGGCGGTTGTTCGACCGCTGCCTGAGGGACGGGCGATTCCCCCCCAGTTGGAAGGTGGCGAGGATGGTCCTCCTCCGGAAGGAGGGTGGGCACGCGGAGTCTCCCTCCGCATACCGGCCCATTTGTCTCCTCGACGAGGTGGGCAAGCTCTTCGAGCGGGTGATTGCTGCCCGCCTCGTCGAGCACCTGTCGCGGGGTGATCCCGGTCTGGCCGACTGCCAGTTCGGTTTCCGGGGGGGCCGATCGACTATCGGCGCGATAGGTCGTGTGAGGGCCCTCTCGGGGGCGGCCGCCTCCCGGGGAGGGCTGGCATTGGCAATATCCTTGGATATTGCCAATGCCTTTAACACCCTCCCCTGGGAAGAGATAAGGAGGGGACTCGAATATCATCGAGTCCCCCCTTGTCTCAGGGCGGTCGTCGGGGATTATCTCCGCGGCAGGTGGATCGAGTATCCCGGCCGGGATGGTGATATGCGGAGGGAGGTGTACTGCGGTGTTCCGCAGGGGTCGGTCCTCGGGCCACTCCTGTGGAACATCGCGTACGACTCGGTGTTGCGGGCCGGCCTCCCCGACGGCGTCAGCACGGTGTGTTATGCGGATGACACACTGGTGCTGGCCGTCGGGGCGCACTGGGGGAGGGCCATGCGTCGCTCGGAGGAGGGGTCGCAACGCGTCGTCGACCGGATCAGGGGGATGGGGATGACGGTGGCGGTCCATAAGACCGAGGTGATTGCGTTTCATTCACCTCGGCAGGATCCGCCACCCCCTCTGATCCGGGTGGGTGGGGCTGGCATCGAGGTGAAGCCCCAGATCAGGTATCTAGGGCTGATCCTCGATAGCCACTGGCGTTTCGAGGAGCATTTCCGCTGCCTGGTCCCCCGGTTGGAAAGGATGGTTGCGGCTCTGGGCCGGATCCTGCCCAACCTGGGGGGCCCGGCGGGCCGAGTTCGTCGCCTCTATGTGGCAATGGTCCAGTCGGTGGCCCTATACGGGGCCCCCGTCTGGGCGGACGACCTGGCTGCCACCCGGCGCAGCATGACTATGCTGCGTCGGGTGCAGAGGCGCATGGCGCTCAGGGTCGTCCGCGGGTATCGGACCATGTCACATGAGGCGGCGACGGTTCTAGCGGGGATGCCGCCCATGGACCTGCTCGCGCGGTCGCACGCGGTGATGTACCGGCGCCGCGTCGACCGTCGCGCGGGGGTGGGGGCGGTCCCGGGCGGCAAGGAACCTGCTTGGGGCGATTTGAAGCGCCAGGCCCGGCAGTCCGTGTTGCTCGCGTGGCAGGAGCGGCTGGCTCTGCCAACCGCGGGGCACCGGACTGTCGGGGCTGTTCGGCCACTCCTGAAGGAGTGGCTGGACAGAGGCCATGGCAGCCTCACCTACCGGCTGGCACAGGTATTTTCCGGGCATGGCAGCTTCGGAAGATACCTGTGCCGGATAGGGAAGGAGCCGACGGCGCGTTGCTGCCACTGCGACGCTGAGCAGGACACGGCGGATCATACCCTGGAGGTATGCCCCGCGTGGGAGGGGGAGCGCCGTGTCCTGGTCGGCGTCGTCGGGCGGGATGTCTCGCTGCCGGGCGTGGTGCGCGCCATGCTCGGTAGCGAGGCGTCGCGGGCGGCCGCCTCGGCGTGGCGGATGACCTAGGCTGGGAGGGGGGTCCTGAGGGGACCCTCCTCCCGCCAGGCGGCGCCGGGTCGGACCGGTTGGGGGTAGGAGTGTCTCCCCCTACCGGTCCGACGCAAGGGGAGGCACCCTCGGCGGTCTGGTGCGGCCATGAACGCCCGGCCGCCGAGGGGTGGAAACGGGGTCGCGGGCGGTTGCGAGTTGGGGCTCGCAGCCGCCACTAAACGCGGCCCCGGGACGGATAGCGGCGGGATGGAGTGGCCCCGTCCCGCCGCTATGAGGCAGTGTGTCTACTGGGGGGACCGATTGTCCCCCCGGGGGATGGGCGCGAAAGCGCGGGCACGGGGAGGATACCGGAAGAATGCTTCAAGCGATTCCCGGTATCCTCCCAAAGCGTGCCGAAGGGTCACCGTGGGGTTTTTAGTGGGTAGGTCCCGCGCCTGTCGTTGCACGGGCGCGGGGAATCCCACACACCCCTCCCACCTCTCCCCAAGGAGGTGGGAGGGAGTCTTTCGAAGATTTTCCCCACGACAAAAAAAAAAAAAAAAAAAAAAAAAAAAAAGGTCCTCCACAGGACAGTCCCCCGCCCTCGCAAGGGCACGGGACACATCCTGTGCGCTGACCGAGTCGTCCAGCCCACAAACGCGCATCTCCGTGCGCTTCGTGGGCCGGGCGACCCGGACACCTCGCTCGCCCAGCTGCTCCCGGAGCCTCTGGGCGAGACGATCCGCCTTCGCGCCGCCTTCTGCACCGGGGATCTCCAGCAAGAGACCCCCGGTCACGGCCCTCTTCGCCCTCACGGAGGCGATGCCCAGCTCTTCCAGGGAGATATTCTCCCTGGCGAGCCGCATCGCCTCCGCGAGGGTCAGGTCGCCCCCCTGCGCAACGGTCAGCGTCACCGCTGCCGTTTTTGGGGGACGACCTGGTCGTGCCTTCCCGACCTTCGCGGCCTTTACCTTGGCCGCCGACGGCGGAGACGGAGGCTGCGGTTGCGAGGCCTTCCTCGCCGCCCGCTTCGCCTTCCGCCCCACCACCTCACTCCACGCCACCCCCCCTTGGGAGGGTGCTGTGGAGGACGCGACCACCGCGACCACGGGTACACCACCCCCCTTGGGGGTCGCGACCCGGGGCCCTGGTGCCGCAACGCTGGGCGGAGCCTTCACTCCGCCCTTCTTTGCCTTCCCCGACTGTACCGGAACAGGTCGGGGAGGCACCGCCTTCCTGCTGACCGCTCTTCCGGCGAGGAGCTCCTCCCGGAAGGCGGCCAGCTTGCCATCAATCATGTCCCCAATCCTCCTCAGAAGATCGTCTTCTGAGCAGGACGGGGACTTCTTCACGGGCGGAGTGCGGGTGGAGGGGCTCGCGGTGCCCCGCACCACTGCCGCCGCACTCCGCACTGTTCCACAGCGCCTCTGCCCTCCTCCTCCCCTGTCGCTCCTCCTCCAACAGGAGCTGCAGACGGGCGTTCCGCCCTCTGAGCTCCTTAGTAGCGCCCTGCTCGCTTACTAGCTCACTACTGCCCTACCAGCTTACTGCTTGCTTACATGCTTACTGGTTGCTTACTAGATTACTGCTCGCTTACTAGCTTACTGTTTGCTTACTAGCTGCCAGCTTGCTTACTATCTCACTGGTTGCTTACTAGCTCACTGGATGCTTAGTAGCATTCTGCTCTCTTACAAGGTCCCTGCTCGCATACTAGCCTACTGCTTGATTACTATCTCACTGCTCGCTTACTAGCTTGCTGCTTGCTTATTAGCTTGCTGCTTGCTTTCTAGCTTACTCCTTGCTAACTAGCATACGGCTTTGTTAATAGTTTACTGCTTGCATACTAGCTTACTGCTTGCTTACTAGCTTACTGCATGCTTACTAGCTTACTAGCTGCTTTCTTACCAGCTTACTGCTTGCTTACTAGCTTCCTGATTGTTTACTAGCTCACGGATTGCTTATAAGATTACTGCTTGCTTATTAGCTTACTGCTAGCATACTCGCTTCCTGCTTGCTTACCAGCCTACTGGTTGCTTGCTAGCATACTGCTTGCATGCTATCATACTGCTTCGTTACTAGTTTTCTCCACGCTTATTAGCTCACTGCGTGCTTACTAGCTTACTGCTTGTTACTAGCTTACTCCTTGCTTACTACCTGACTGCTACCTTCCTACATTCCTGCTTTCTTCCTAACTTACTGCTTTCTTATGAACTTATTGGTCACTTACTAGCCTAACACTTCTTTAATAGCTTCCTGCTTGCTTACTAGCTTTCTTCTTTGGTAGTAACTAACTGCTTTCTTAATAGCCTGCTGCTTGCTTACTAGCTTACTGGTTGCTTACTATCTTACTGCTTGCTTACTAGCATAGTGATTCCTTACTAGCATCCTGCTCGCTTAGAAGCTAATTGCTTTCTCACTGGCTTGCTGCTTGCTTTGTAGCTTACTGCTTGGTTACTAGCACGCTGTTCTCTCACTAGCTAATAGTTTTCTTACTAGCCTGCTTCGACCTGACCAGCTAACTGCTTGCTTACTAGCATACTGCTTGCATAGTAGCTTACTGCTTGCTTACTAGCGTACTACTTCCTTAGTAGCTAATTACTTTCTTACTAGCCTGCTGCTCCGATACTAGCTCATTGCTAGCTTACTATCTCACTGCATGCTTACTAGCGTACTTGTTTAAATATCGCATGAGTCCGAGACGCAGAAACTCGGCCGCGATGTCCGTATCTATATTGAATTCGCGTAATTCTAGATGGTTGTGCTGACATGGAAATTTTCCATCGTTCAGATTAGTATACCGCGGCTATTTACGTGTTTTTTCAAGCTAGCTTCTCTGAAATTCTCGAGTTTTGGAACAAATTCTAGGAATGTGTTGTTAGCGCTGAGAAAGAGAGAGAAAAGAGATCTATCGGAAAAAAATCGATAGACGAAACACGGCAGCGCCGCGCCGTGGCCACGCGGCGCGTAGCAGCCCGGGTCCAGCAACGCGAGGCGTAGCTACCCGGTTCTGCGCTTGCGCGACGGAGCCGGCCGCGGCCGTCGCTGCTTGCGGATCGTCACGGTTCTTTCTTGAGCCGTCGGCGATCGAGAGCGGACCTTGTGACGGTCGCGTTCCCATTTCCCTACGAGCTCCGAGGAGGATGAGTCGATCTCGCTCCTCGTAATAGAATCAGTTTGCGGACAAATAGTTTATTGGAAAATCTCGTCATAGCGACCTGAGATTTTCCCCAGAAAACGGACAATCTGCCTGACGTTGCAGCGATTGCAAGGCACGTCGAGTGTGAAGCGATCGTAGACGCAGGATTGTGATTGAACGTTGCAGTTCGTGGATGCGACTGCGACGTTGGAGATTCGGTGTGGATCGCTTTGAGTCTTCTTCCAATTATCCGGTTAGAGCTACTGGAAGGCTGATACCGACATACTGGTATCACCTAGTGGTAGTTCACCGTTCGTAGAGGTCATACGAAACCCACTGGAACCACCCGTCCTGTGTACCACTGAGAGTACACCGACCGGAGGGGTGGAAAGTTTCACCGACCAAGATTAGAGCTATACGGCGTAGGAGCAACCGGAAGATAGATATTCAGGAAGAATATCACTTCGTGGTGCTCTCCGTGCATCGGGCGTCGGAGAACCCGCTCCAATATACCGTCGTGAGGGGACAATAAGTAGAGCCTAAGCGTACGGTGGAGCAAAGGGTTCGAAGAGCCTTCCTTCTATCGCTACACCCACTACCAGCTGTGAGTCGACCACAGTGGGCTGTGAACGTAGGGTCGTTGGAATTGCAGGGGATTGAGTCCTGAACCGGTGAGCCACAGGCCAGTTCCTCGGAACATAGGAGCCTCCGTCGAGGTAGCCACGGCTGGCTGCCTGGCGTGCCTTTGATGAAGGAATCGCCGGCTTGGCAACCACGTGTGCATACCGCAGGTTGCTCCTGAGGAGCAGCCGTCGAGGAAGCCGAACCAGGACAAGACGTCCACTTGTGTGGGTGGTGTAGAAACGCCACCCGCACGGGGAGCGTGCTCGCGGGATATAGCCTCTTGGAGCCTTACAACCTCCATTTGGTTTCCCGTCCGTGGCATTGCAAAGAGAACCCAGTAGAACGGAGAAAAGCTCGTCTACCCGGTTGTGCGCGTCGGTGAGATCGTAGAAAGAGAATCTCATCGACCAGAAAGAAAAAAATATACAGTCCACTAGCTATAGCGCTAGATAGCCAGCCAGCTCTCCCCTCCAAGCACACCAGACTGTCACTGGAGCGCGAGAAACAGCTGACGAGCGCGCGATTGTTGACTTGTCCGCAAATGTATTTATTAGGCGGATTCTTTTGTTTCAGAAAGCCTCCACAGTAAAAATTGAAATAAGGAGACTAAAAAAGAGGAGATGAGGCCGCAATAGGAGCCGTCGTCAGTTTTTTCTTTTAGTTTCTAGTTTTGTTTTGTTAAAATGTTATAAGTAGTTCATTTATATTTTTTGAATAAAAACTCTATTGAAAAACTTGTAACATTTTCTCTCCCTGTCTGTTTCCTCATCCGGACACACGTTAAAGTCCCTTAGTACTTTAACAGTACTGCTTGCTTACAAGCTTACAACTTGGTTTCAAGCTTACTGCTCGCTTACTATCTCCCAGCTTGCTTAATAGCACACTGCTTTCTTACTAGATTACAGATTGCTTCCTAACTTGCTGCTAGCTTTCTAGCTTTCCGCAAGCTTGCTAGCATGCTGCGTTCTTAGTGCCTAACTGAGTTCTGACTAGCCTGCTGCTTGCTTACTAGCTTTCTGGTTGCTTACTAGCTTACTACTTGCTTACTAGCCTACTGCTTGCTTACGTGCTTACCGCTTGCGTTCTAGCTTACTGCCTGCTTACTAGCATACTGCTTTCTTACTAGCTAATTGCTTTCTTACTAGCTCACTGCTTGCTTGGTAGCTTACTGCTTGCTTACTAGATTGCTACTTGCTTTCTAGCTTGCCGCTTGCTTACAAGCATACTGCGTTCTTACTGGCTAACTGCTTTCTGGCTAGCCTGCTGCTTGTTTACTAGTTTACTGGTTGCCTACTGACTTACTGCTTGATTACTAGCATAATGTATCCTTACTAGCTTCGTCCTCGCTTACTAGTACACAGCTTGCTTGCTAGCATACTGCTTCCTTACTAGACTGCTGCTTGCTTACCACCTTACTGCCTGCTAACCAGCTAACAGGAAGCTTAGGAGCATTCTGCTCCCATACAAGGTCCCTGCTCGCTTACTAACTTACTGCTTGATACTAGCTCACTGCTTGCTTACTAGCTTACTTCTTGCTTACTAGCATACAGCTTTCTTACTAGTTAACTGCTTTCTGACTAGCCTCCTTCATGCTTACAAGCTTCCTGCTTGCTTACTAGCTTACTGCTTGCTTACTAGCTTACTGCTTGCTTTCTACATAAGTGTGTTCCTACTACATTCCTGCTTCCTTCCTAACTTACTGCTTTCATACTAAATTACTGAACCCTTCCTAGCCTCCTGCTTGTTTGCTAGCTTACTGCATTCTTACCTGCTTACTACTTGCTTGCTAGCTTACTGCTTCCTTACTAGCTTCCAGCATGCTTACTAGCATACTGCTATCATACTAGCTAGAAGCTTTCTGACTAGCCTGCTGCTTGCGTACAAGCTTACTGTTTGCTTAGTAGCTTATTGCTTGCTTACTAGCCTACTGCTTCCTTCCTAGCCAGCTGCTTGCATTCTAGCATACTGCTTCCTTACTGCCTCCCTGCATACTTACTAGCTTACTGGTTCCTTAATAGCTAATTGCTAGCTTACTAGCATTCTGCCGTCTTACTAGGTCCCTGCTCGCTTTCTAGCTTCCTCCTCGCTTACTTGCTCACTGCTTGCTTACTAGCTTCCTGCTTGCGTACTAGCTTACTGCTTGCTTACTAGCCTGCTGCTTCCTTACTAGCATACTGCAACCTTACTGGCTTTCTCCTCGCTTACAAGCTCGCCCCATTTTTACCCCTCGGCGGCTGGTGGTTGGTGGTCGCTCCATGCCACCGAGGGTGCCTTCCGATGCGCCGGACCGGAATTGGGGTTGCACTCCCACTTCGGTCCGATCCCGCGCCTCGTGGCTGGAGCAGGCTCCCTTCAGGAACCCCCTCCCAGCCAGGGTCATCCGCCACGCCGCGGTGGCCACCCACGACGCCCGGCGCCTGGGCGGCTCCCTCCTTCCACCAAACGAGCACGAGCCTCAGCACGCCGCTGAAGCTCGCGCTCCCTGCCCGCGGCCTCCTTCTACAACATTACTTTTTCGCAGAAGGAGGCCACGGCCCTCCACTTTCGCTCGCTGCCGAGCATGGCGCGTACCATGCCCGGCAGCGAGACATCCCGCCCGATGACGCCGACCAGGACACGGCGCTCCCCCTCCCACGCAGGGCACACATCGAGGGTGTGTTCAGCCGTGTCCTGCTCAGCGTCACAATGGCAGCAACGCGCCGTCGGCTCCTTCCCTATCCGGCATAGGTATCTCCCGAAGCTGCCATGCCCGGAGAACACCTGTGCCATCCGGTAAGTAAGACTTCCATGGCCGCTGTCCAGCCACTCACTCAGGAGTGGCCGAACAGCCCCGACTTGTCCGGTGCCCCGCAGTAGGCAGGGCCAACCGCTCGTGCCACGCGAGCATCACGAACTGCCGGACCTGGCGCTTCAAATCGCCCCATGCATGTTCCGGCACTCCTTGGACCGCTCCCACCCCCGCGGGACGGTCGACGCGGTGACGATACAGCACCGCGTGCGACCGCGCGAGGAGGTCCATGGGCGGCATCCCCGCAAGAACCGTCGCCGCCTCATGCGACACGGTCCGGTAGCCGCGGACGACCCTCAGCGCCATCCGCCTCTGCACCCGGCGCAGCATCGTCATGCTGCGCCGGGAGGCCGCCAGGTCGTCCGCCCAGACGTGGGCCCCGTATAGGGCCACCGACTGAACCAGTGCCACATAGAGGCGACGAACTCGTCCCGCCGGGCCCCCCAGGTTGGGGAGGATCCGGCCTAAAGCCGCGACCATCCCCTCCAAGCGTGGAACCAGGCAGCGAAAATGATCCTCGAAGCGCCAGTGGCTATCGAGGATCAGCCCCAGATACCTCATCCGGGGCTTCACCTCGATATCAGCCCCACCCACTCGGATCAGAGGGGGTGGCGGATCCTGCCGAGGTGAGTGGAACGCTATCACCTCGGTCTTATGGACCGCCACCGTCATCCCCATCCCCCTGATCCGGTCGACGACGCGATGCGCCCCCTCCTCGGCGAGGCGCTTGGCCCTCCCCCACTGAGCCCCGACGGCCAGCACCAGTGTGTCATCTGCGTAACACACGGCACTGACGCCGTCGGGGAGGTCGGCCCGCAACACCGCGTCGTATGCGACGTTCCACAGGAGTGGCCCGAGGACCGATCCCTGCGGAACGCCACAGTACACCTCCCTCCGCATATCTCCATCCCGGCCCGGATACTCGATCCACCTGCCGCGGAGATAATCCCCGACGACTGCCCTGAGACACGGGGGTACCCGATGATATTCGAGCCCCCTCCGTATCTCCCCCCAGGGAAGGGTGTTAAACGCGTTGGCAATATCCAGCGATACCGCCAACGCCACCCCTCCCCGGGAGACGGCCGACTCCGAGAGGACCCTGACCCGACTGATCGCGTCGACCGTCGACCGGCCCCCCCCCCCCAAAAACCGTACTGGCAGTCGGCCAGGCCCGGAGCACCCCGTGACAGGTGCTCGACGAGGCGGGCAGCGATCACTCGCTCGAAGAGCTTGCCCACCTCGTCGAGGAGACAGATGGGCCGGTATGCGGAGGGAGACTCCGCGGGCCGACCCTCCTTCCGGAGGAGGACCATCCTCGCCACCTTCCAACTGGGGGGGGAATCGCCCGTCCCACAGGCATCGGATAAACAACCGCCTGAGGTCGGCCCCAAGGACGCCGTGGGTCAAGACCCAAACCCGGCCAGGCACACCATCCGGACCCGGGGTCGTGTTACGCGCCCCGAGCCGTCTGATTGCTGCGGCCAGCTCCCCCTGCGTGACCCCCGGCTCGGCCACCCACTCCAGCGGGGCCGTCGCCTCTGCCGGAGGACGTGGTCCCATCTCCCCAATTGGGAAGAGAGTATTGACCACGCCCTCCAGCAGCCGGGGGTCAAGACCCTCGGTGACGGGGGGCGCCCACGGGCGGAGCTTGTTCAGCACCACCTTATAAGGGCGCCCCCAAGGGCCGTCATCAAGGGTCTCGAGGAGCTCCTTCCATGCCCGGGTCTTGGCCCGTTTGATGGCGACCTGCAGAGCCATCCGCGACATGCGGTATGCCTCATACAGGACATCTGCCCTCGCTCGCGCCACGCTATCGTCTCTCCGTAGACGACGGCGCGCGCGGGTGTACTGGCGTCGGGCGCGGACACTCGCGTCTCGCATTTCCGCGATCGCGGCCGACCACCAGCACACCGCCCGGCGAGGTGAAGCCCGCCCGACCCGGGGCATCGCCGCGTCACATATGTTCGCGACCATCCCCCCGAGCCGGGCGACCTCCTCCTCTATACTCGGCAACTCGGCCGCCCTCTGCGGCCAAGTTGCAGCGAGGGCAGCCGCCATCAGGGCGCCCTTGTCCAGGCACCGAAGTGCCCAGCGGCGCGGTGGGGTACCACCCGGACGGTGGTGTCGGGATGCATCCCCCGCGGCGGCAGAGACCTCCATCCGGATATACCGGTGATCCGATAGTGTCTCTGCCCCCGCGACCACGTGCCATCCCGACACCATGCGCACGGCGTTGGGGGTCGTGAATCCAACATCCACGATAGACCCCCCATATCGCCGCACACACGTGTGCTCCGACCCCCGGTTCAGTAACCGAAGGTCGAGTCCCGCCGCCCAGTCGCCCAGGATCCCGCCGCGAACGGAAGTCCTGGGGGCCCCCACGCCACCGACTTGGCGTTGAAGTCTCCGAGAACCAGCACCGACCGGGCCGCGCAGCGCTGCACGCATGCCGCGACCTCGGCTAGGTACTGCTCGAACGCGACGTGGCTGCTGCGAGGCGATATGTAGCACCCCACCACGGCGACTCCCCCCCAGTCCACGGCGACGAATCCCCGACCGCGCTCCAGCATGGAGAACGGCGGGGACCCGTCGCCACCTCCCCATACCGTCGCCACCAAGCCGTCCGCGTCGCCCACCCAATGAGGGTGATCAGGGACGCGGTACGGCTCGGCGGCGACAGCCAGGCCAACCTCCCACTCCGCGAGGACTTGGGACATCATATCCTGTGCCGCGCGGCAGTGGTTGAGGTTGGCCTGGAGGAGGAGGCGGGGCGCCATTAATTACCGACCGCCCCAGCCTCCCCCCGGCTGTCCGTCCCCGTGGCACCGTCCACCTCCATGGTGGACGATGCCACCGTCCGCGGCGCCGGAGTCGGAACGGCCCGCCTCTTCCTCTCCTTCCGGGAGGGGGGAGAGCACTTCCTGCTCCCCACCCTGTGGTCGGCTGGCATCCCCCTGTCCGCACATAGCGGGCAGTGGAAGGCCGCCGAGCACTGGCTCGCGCGGTGGTCCTTTGCCCCGCAGCGGTAACATTGACCGCTGCGGTCCACCGGCGAGGTGCACCACTGCCTCACATGCCCCAGTTCGAGGCAGCGGTGACACTGGAGCGGGCGCGGCGCGAGCATGTCCACTCGCGGCGAAACCCACCCCACCAAAACCCTCCCGGATTCCGCCAATTTATGGGCGACGGAGAGGGGGCAGCGGGCCCACACGGACCCCAGGCCGGAAGGAGATCTGCGGATCTCCCCGACCCGCAAATCCCCCTCAGGGCAATCCCCCGCCCTTGCTAGGGCACGCGCCACGTCCTCCGCGGTGACCGAGTCGTCCAGCCCACACACGCGCATCTCCGTGCGCTTCGTGGGCCGGGCGACCAGGACACCCCGCTCGCCCAGCTGCTCCCGGAGCCTCTGGGCGAGTCGGTCGGCCTTCGCGCCGCCGTCTGGTCCGGGGATCTCCAGCAGGAGACCCCCAGTCACAGCCCGCTTCGCCCTGACGGAAGCGATGCCAAGCTCTTCCAGGGACACATTGTCCCTGGCAAGCCGCATCGCCTCCGCGAGGGTCAGGTCGCCCCCCTGCGCAACGGTCAGCGCTACCGCTGCCGTTTTAGGGGGGCGGCCAAGTCGCGCCTTCGCGGCCTTTCCTTTGGCCGCGGGCGGCGGGGGCGGAGGCTGCGCCTGCGGGGCCTTCCTCGCCGCCCTCCTCGCCCTCCGCCCCACCACCTCGCTCCACGACACCCCCCCTTGGGGCGGTGCCGCGGAGGACGCGGGAACCGGGACCACGGGTACGCTTCCCCCCTTGGGGGTCACGACCCGTGGCCCCGGAGTCGCCACGGTGGGCGGAGCCTTCGCTCCCCCCACCTTCGCCTTCCCCGGCCGTGCTGGCACTGGTCGGGGTGGCACCACCCTCCCACCGACCGCTCTTCCGGGGAGGAGCTCCTCCCGGATGGCGGCCAGCTTCTTCTCAATCATGTCCCCTATCCTCCTCAGGAGATCGTCCTCTGAGGAGGACGGGGACCTCTGCGCGGGCGGAGTGCGTGTGGAAGGGCCCGTGGAGGCCCGCACCACCTCCGCCGCACTCCGCTTCCTAACGGCCACAGGAGGGCGCGGCGTAGGAGGAGGGTGGACAAGAGGGAGGGCCGCGCTGTTCCAGTGCGCCTCTGCCCTCATCCTCCCCCGTCGCTCCTCCTCCAACAGGAGCTGCAGACAGGCGTTCCGCCCGCGTAGCTCCCGCGCCGCGTCCCTCATCATTTGGGCAGCCTCCCTAAGAGCCTCTGCCCCGCCGCTCTTCTGCCCCTTAAAAGAGCAGGCAGCGGCCACTTTCTCCACTCGTCTCAGGGACGAGGAGATCCTCTCCGATATTTCCTCGGTCACCTCGTCCCTGAGGCAGCTCATCCGGAGAACCGGGCTCATCGCCCTGCCCACTTCATTGACGGCCTGCCCCGTCATCTTTCTCTTGGAGCCTATAAGGCTCCTGGTGGAGGAGAAGGACGAGACTGACGCAGTCTCGTCGTCCTCCTCCACCCTCCACGAAGCCGGGCCAGGCGCTGGAGGCGGCGCGAGCGCCGTCACTCCAGTCCCAACACCGCTTTCCTCCTCTCCCTCTGACTTACCCCGTCCCATCCCCGTTTTAATTTTATACTCCATATTATTCCCACGAGCAGGTCGGAAGAAAAGGTCCGCCCGGGCAGAGCCGCCTTACCCGGGTAAGCCTATATACTCCGGGGATTCGGCAGGTGCCCCGGAGGTGGTCGCTTGGGATTGGGCCTCCTCCCCCAACCATGCATCCCATCGCCGCGCACCAGAACTTAGGATTGGAGGGCGATTTTATAGAGTCGCCATACTCGCGGTCCCGGGCGGTTAAGCCAAGGCCCCCGTTCCTCCTGCCGTCACGTACCATTCACAAAACCAAAAACGGAATTGTGAATGGGTCTTTGTGACGACCAACAGGAGGCTTACGGTGTGATGAGCATCAGGTACCTCGGGGTCGCTACGCCCCGTACTGCGGCCGACGATTGCCGGACACAGCCCCTGAGGGACAAGTCGTGTAATGCGATAAACTCTTCGAGTTTTTCGCCTCGCGTGTCCGGTCGAACGCTTTCTCCCCCCCCCCCCCCCGCAAAGGTGGGATTTGGCATTGACGTCCGCGGCTATCACGACTCGACGGTGTTGGAGAGCATCGAGTGTCCTCTCCAAGCGTGCCAGACTTGGTTCAATGTCTTCCGAGCATTGAAAGTACTGGCTAACGAGGTAGAAACTACCGAAGGGTCCGCTAATGCAAACGCAGGAGGTGTGAGTATCACACAGCTGTGTGATTTTTACCACCGAGATGTCCGGGTTTCTGACCACTATTGCGGCCATAGCCCGTTCATTATCGGCGATCACCTTCGCCGTGAGCCCAAAGCCTGGAATCTGTCTCTGAAATTGGTAAGGTTCCTGCATGAGCAACACGTCGATCTCCTTTGTGTGCATTAGCTCGCTCACCTCACCATGAACAATTAGCGCACGCCGCATATTATGCTGCGCGATGCGCAATTGCCTTAGAGGATTCTCCGGGTCGTGTCTATCCATAATTCGTACGAGATACTGCAAGGTCTAAGGCTGCCTTATAGGCAGGGCAGTTTTTGTGTCGTGACTTATGGTTGTGCTGTTTACCTCTTGCTTTACAGTTCGAGCAAGTTGGGGACTTACTCTTCGCTGTACAAGAGGCAATGGAATGCCCTTTTTCGGAGCAGTGACCGCAAACCTCGTTCTGCGCTTTGCAATGTTTGGCCATATGGCCAAACATTTGACACTTAAAGCATCGTGTAACAGAAACGTAGTCCTGCACTCTGCATGCGGACCACCCCAGGTACACTCTGCCCGAGCTCTTCAGCCGCTGGCGAACCTGCGGACTGACTTCCAGGACCCAGTTGGCAGTGTCCTTTTCCTTCGGGCCGGTTGCAAACCGGACCTTCAGGCTGGACGACACATCCCCCTGGGCCATATCACTGAGGTTTTGCTTCCAAATGCTGGAAGAAACCTCCTCTTTCCTCATCGACTTGGGAACGTCGCACACAATAAGTGTAGGGTTCCTCAAAGTCCGTAGAGTAGCTGAAAGTCCTACTTCTTTCAGCTTCGCGCAGATGACGAAGGCCTTTAGATCCTCCTTGCGTTCAGTCTCGACGGCTATGCCACCGGAGTGGATGCGTCGGACAGGCCTCACGCGGATCGTAGCTTTCGCCGGCTTAACCAGGGACAGAACAGTTTGTTTGGTAACGTCACTGTTCTGTCCTTTCCCTTTCGGCGGGAAAATACGCACCACGTGTCGTGGTGGTTTAACCGCCGTCGGGGAAACTCGATTTGCATCAACATTTACCGCTTGCGCGTAGGTTGTTGCTGCACGAATTGGTACAGGTTTCGCAGTCGGACGGGATCCCGTCGTCTGCGAAACCGTAGGGGCAACCCTCTCTGCGATCCTCTGGGAGGCTCTCACCTCTTGCCGGATCGCCGCGAGCTGTCCTTTTAGGAAAGAGTTCTGAATAAGAACCTCCTGGACTAGCGCGTAGAGAGCTGCCGCGTTGCCTACGATCAAGGCTCCGGTCTCCTTACTGAGCCTGGATTCTTTTCCAAGACAGTTGGTCCGGATACCCTTGACCAGTTTCGAGGCCTCCCCACTGGTTTGGTCGAGAGGCCTGTTCGAAGGGCTAGGTGTCGCCTCCGCCGACACCTTTCCTGGCAATTCCTCGCCGCTTTCCCGGGCTTCTTCTGCCCTTTGCGGCTTCTCCTTCTTAACGACGGTTACCCAACCGTCGCTATCTACTTCTTGGCCCAATCCTCCTTCCGTGGGCGTGGCGTTGCCTTGGGAAGTCGCCTTCGGTTTTTTGGCCTCCGGCTTCTTCGGTGGATTTGTGCAGGGTGGTGTCCCCGGTCCGTCCTTCTTGATCGCGGGCACAGGGGATGTTTACCCAGTTGGCTTAGGTGGTGAAACCTTGCCCTTAGTCGTTGGGGGTCTGGTGCAGGGGGGCGTTTTTGCGCCCTTACCCACTTCAACCGCCTTAACTTTTTTCTGAGGTGGTGAGACCACCCCAGCTCTCCTACTCACCGCCGTCGTTCTGCTGGGAGCAGCGACAGCGGCCTCCTTAACTCCCTTTTCCCCCTTGCGGGGTACCGAGGCGTCTATGGGGGTTAATTTTATTTTTGGATCCATACTTGTGTATATTCCTTTTCGTCCTGGCGTGTGTCCCGGCCTCCATGGACCCTCAAATGGAACCCGGCTCTGCCTGGGTTAGGACTTGCACCCGGGATATAGTCCGCGAACAAAGGCCGACCGGGCTTTCCCCGGACTCCTAGGTTCACTTCCTCGCCTAATAGAACCCACGAATGGTGTTCCGAGCCGATTGACTAGGCACAGGGCTGCTTTTCTCGCCTAGCCGCCTGTCTAGACGAAGCAGAGGCCAAAGGTACGTGTTGGGCAGCTACACTCCCGCAGGAGAGAGGGCCCTCAGATCCCAGGATCCTCCTTTCCGCCGACACAGGTCGCCACGCACGGCAAACACGTGGGGAACAAACCTCAAGCAGATGTTCCCTCTGCTTCGCTACGCCCGGTTTCTGCTCCCTGTTTTTGCAGGGAACCCGCTGCGTAACTAGGACATGACCTCGGGCATCATGTCCCTGTAGCATTAGCTCCAAAACGTGGGACTCGTCCTTAGCACGACTAGTCGAACTCACTTTGCCATCATCAACTATGCTCTTGACGTTTCAGTGCCCCTTTGCCATTGCCAACGACGTGAGATGCTGTCAGCAGCGCGACGACGGTCTTACATGTATAAATACATGTTGTCTTTTGTCGTTGGCGGACCTTTCAGTCAGTGTTTCGTCATGCGCTGCATATCCTTCCTATATGCAGCGTCCGTATGGCAAGGACTCCGAGTATGACAGAGCCGTACACCACCGGCTTACAGCTCGGAGTTGAGCTGGTCTAGGCGGAGTCTTCTAATGGCCAGGGGAGCGATCCACGTTTCGAGGCCCGTCTCCATACCTAGGATACTAGCATGGTTTCCCAGCCGACACCTTCAGGCAGTAAGGAGCAGCACAGCTACTTATACGGTGGCCTCCTTCCGCCAATCGTCTGGCATTACGACGTCTGCCACGAGATGTTTTGGTGTGCTTGCTTCCTGTCATACTGCTTCCCTACTAGCTCCCTGCTCGCTTACTAGCTTGCTTCATGCTTACTAACTTACTGCTTGTTTACTACCTAACTGCTTCCTTACTTGCTTACCGCTTGCTTTGAAGCTTAATGCTAGCTGACTCGCAACCTGCTTGCTTGCCAGCTTACTGGTTGCTTATTAGCATACTGCATGCATGCTAGCATAATGCTTCGTTACTAGCTTCCACCTCGCTTAATAGCTCAGGCTTGCTTACTAGGTTAGTACTAGCTTACGCGCTTACTGCGTGCTTACTAGCTTACTGCTTGTTACTAGCTTATGCTTGCTTACTACCTAACTGCTTCCTTACCGGCTTGCTGCTTGCTTCGTAGCTTACTGCTTGGTTACTAGCACGCTGTTTTCGTACTAGCCTGCTGCATTCTGACCAGCTAACTGCTTCCTTACTAGCGTACTACTTTCTTAATTGCTAATTGCTTTCTTACTAGACTGCTGCTCGGTTACTAGCTCACTGCTTGCTTCCTAGCTTAGTGCTTGCTTACTGGCATACTGCTTCCTTACTAGCTACTTGCTTTCTTACTAGCCCGCTGATTGCTCACTTTCGTACCTGTTGCTTATTAGCTTACTGCTTGCTTCCTAGTATACTGCTTCCATACCTGCTTACTGCTTGCTTACTAGCATACAGCTTGCTTACTATCAAACTGCGTCTTTACAGGCTTCCTCCTCGCTTACTAGCTCACTGCATGCTTACTGCCTTACTGGTTGCTTTCTATCTTACTCCTTGCTTACTAGCACGCTGCTTTCTTACTAGCTAATTGCTTTCTTACTAGCCTGTATCTTGCTTACAAGCTAAGCGCTCCTTTACCAGCTTACCGCTTTCTTACTAGATTACAGGTTGCTTACAAGCTTATAGCTTGCTTACTATCAAACTAATTCCCTACTAGCTTCCTCCGCGCTTACTAGCTCACTGCACTCTTACTAGCTTAGTCCATGCTTACTAGCTTGCTGCTTGCACAATAGCCCACTGCCTTCTTACTAGCTACCTGCTTTCTTAATAACCTGCGGCTTGTTTACTATCTTACAGGTTGCTTACTAGCTTACTGCGTGCTTACTAGCTTACTGCTTGCTTACTAGCATACTGCTTTGTTACTAGCTTACTGCTTACTTACTAGATAGCAGCTTCCTTACCAGCTTACGGCTTGCTTACTAAATTACTGCTTACTTACTGGCTCACATCTCGCTTGCTAGCACACTGCTTTCCTACTAGCTTATAGCTTTCTGACTATCCTGCTGCTTGCTTACTAGCTTACTGGTTGCTCACTAGCTTACTGCTTGCACACAAGCTTCAGCTTGCTACCAATCTTACTGCTTGCTTACTAGCATTCTGCTTTCCTACTAGCTTGCAGATTTCTGACCAGCCTGCTGCTTGCATACCAGCTTACTGCTCGCTTATTAGCTTACTGCTTGCTCACTAGCCTACTGCTTTCTTACTAGATAACTGCTTTCTTACTAGCCTGCCGCTTGGTCACTCGATAACAGCTTCCTTACCAGCTTACTGCTTGCTTACTAGCTTACTGCTTTGTTGATAACATACTGTTTTGTTACTATCGTACTGCTTGCTTACTAGCTTACTGCTTGCTCACTAGCATACTGCTTGCTTACCTGCTAACAAGCATACTGCTTCTTTACTAGCTCCCTGCTCGGTTACCTGCTCACTGCTTGCTTGCTTGCTTACTGCTTGCACACTAGCTTACTGCTTGCTTAGTAGCTTACTGCTTTCTTAATTGCTTGCTGCTTGCTTTCTAGCTTACTGCTTGCTTGCTAGCATATTGCCTTCTTACTAGCTATCTAGTTTCTGACTATCCTGCTGCTTGCTTACAATCTTACTGTTTGCTTACTATCGTACTGCTTGCTTACTACCTTACTGCTTGCTTACGACATTCCTGCTTTTTTCCTAACTTACTGCATTCTTACTAACTTACCGCTCTCTTACCAGACGAATGCTTACTTGCTTCCAGCTTGCTTACCAGGTTACTGCTTTGCTACAAACTTACTGCTTTGTTACTAGCTTACTGCTTGCTTTCTAGCTTACTGGTTGCTTACTTGCTCAGTGCTTTGTTACTAACTAACTGCTTTCTTACTACCTCGCTGCTTGCTTGCTAACATACCGCTTCCTTACTTGCTCCCTTCCCGCTTACTAGCTCACTGCTTGCTTACTAGCATACATGTACAGACGAAAAGAGGCGCGCACGAGGAACAGGGACGCGAAGAATGGCGGAGCAATTCACACAGTCACAAATTTATTGTAAGATTGCACAACGTTCACACTGCGGCAAGCGTAACTGGGACGTGGTGGGCACGTGTCCGATAACAGTTGCAAGGGCAACTCCCTAGGAGAATGCGCAAGGGCGACGAAGGCCCGTTTTCGTTATCACGTACAATCGGATCGACAGCTTGGATCGTTGTGCCGTTACAGGATCGCGCACGACAAACCGCTGATGTTTCAAATCTCGTCCATAGATCGGTGACGGTCGCGCCAACCGTCGGCACAAAGGACTCGCTCTCACAACACTCATTCTCTCTCTCTTTCGCGCAATCCACACCGCTCGCACCTTAATCTAAACACGAAGACGGTACAATAAACGTATTTCTACATCTTATCCTAATTCTTATACCTTATTCTAAACAATACTACTTGCTTACTAGCTAACTGCTTGCTTACTATCTGGCTGCTTGCTTTCGAGCTTACTGCTGGCTTACTAACTTACTTCTTGCTTACTTGCCCACTACTTCCTTACTAGCTTACTGCATGCTTAATAGCTTACCGGCTTGTTACTAACTTACTGCTTTGCTACTACCTTACTGCTTTCTTCCTAACTAACTGTTTTCTTACTAGCCAGCTGCTTGCATAATAGCCTGCTGCTTGCTTACTGACTAACTGCTTTCTTATTAGCCTGCTGCTTGCTTACTAGCTTACTGCTTGCTTACAAGCTTACTGCTTGCTTACTAGACTGCTACATGCTTTCTAGCTTGCCGCTTGCTTACTAGCTGTTAAAAAGCTGATGCTTTTAACTACGAAGTCCGGATAGAGGTATCGGATCTTTATTGTGGGAAGTGATTGAGAATGTGTAAGATTTTCTTTTTCAAAAACTGTTTATTATAAAAATAAAAATAAAATAAACAATAAGAAACTAAAAGAATTCTTATTAAACTATGCAAATAATATCGTTGCCAATCCTATGTCGGAACCGAGACGTTGAGGTAAGCCATGGGTCTGTGAACAGAGAAACACGGCAATGTGTTTGACACGTAAACACGTTACACGTATATTCGCCGCGTGTGTGTCCTCACGCTCCTGGCTTCGATATTCGAATGTATAGGAGCGGAGAATTTCGCTCACTCGTAATATACGAGCTCGCAAATGGACTGTATTTAATTTATGGCGTGAAAAGAATTAAATTTCCTTTCGACGCCGAACTGAGTCGATTGTCTAGTGGACGGGGATGCAAGTGGAGGTTGTAAGGCTCCAAATGCACTGATCCCGTGAGTATGCCCACGGAGTCTGTGCGTCGAGTCGCACTGCAGTACAACGACACGACCGTCGATCTACGGCTTCTCTTTAACGTTCCAACAGATGGCTTGTTGGTCGAGAGTTGCACTGCGAAGCCCGAATGCACGTGGTTTACTGCACGAATGCACCACTCGATGTGATTCGTGACAGTATTTGAACTACGTGGGGGCCTGACCCGCGACTCCTTAACCTCTCCGCACAGGTGCTGCTCTAAGCGTTACACCGGCGGGGTCTGTAGAGGGAAGGAATCGAAGACCGAAAGTCAAGCGTCCGAAGTGGACGCTGACCTGATTCCAGTGAGCCCATCTGGAGGTTCACCACGTAGGTGCCTCCCTTCGGTGTCTCCTAAGCCGAACGACAATCACAGAGAAGTTTGAACGGTATCCGCCCACTTCTCTGTGTTTCAAACGTCTATACGCTTGAAACGACAAAATAATACAGCACAAGGGGGGTCGAGCACCTTATTGGTCTATTCTCGAACCCTCCAAACTAGACAGAAAATAGAAATTGAGCTTGTTTGGGACTTTCCGGAACGAAACTCCTGAATGCTTTTATTCGAATCGAAAGTCGACTCGTTTGATAAGCAAAGTCTAAATTAATGAATGCTAATTTGAGTTTTAATGAATTCTCAGCTGTGCGAGGTCAATCAGAGGACCCGCACCAGACTGAACATAGACTCGTTGCACCCTTTATTCAATAATCGTCTACTAGCTTTATCTCGAGAATTTCACTCTCGAGATTCGCACGAAATCTGTCCGGACACGCTCGGGTGCCGATGTGTCTTCTTCAGAAGTCGTTGTGGGACTGTGCGGACTGACAGCCGAAGACGTCGCCGTGGTACTCTAATTAATCGTTCCGCGGCGCTGTCTAAATTTCGGCAGTCTATCTTTGTCTAATTATTTGCGCGCTACTCTCTCACGATATTGACGTCATCAACGCCGTTGGCACACTCGAATCAAAGGTAATGAGCCGTTACCGATGCCAGAAAAACTAGTAATACACGCGTTTTTCTATCACTGCTTGCTGTACAAATCCTATTAGAGATAATCTCCTTCGAATTGTACGTTAACAGGATTAACGGTAATTGCGGCCGAGAATAATCGCTCGGCATTATGCAATCTTTAAACACTAGCGTATTGCTTGCTTACTAGCTTACTTGATGCTTGCAACCTTACTGATTGCCTTCTATCATGCTGCTACCTTACAAGATTCCTCGTCGCTTACTAGCCCACAGCTTGCATACTAGCTCACTGCTTGCTTACTAGCTTACTGCATGCCTACCGGCTTACTGCTTGGTTACTAGCCTACTGCTTCCTTACTAACTAACTGCTTTCTTGCTAGCCTGCTGCTTGCTTACTAGCTTGTTGCTTGCTTACTAGCCTGCTGCTTGCTTACTTGCACTCTGCCATCTTGCTTGCTCACTACATGCCTACTAGCTTACTGCTCGCTTACAAGCTTAATGCTAGCTACCTCGCTTAGTGCTTGCTTACTAGCTTCCTTGTCGCTTACTATCTGACTGCTTGCTTACTAGAATTCTGCTCACTTTCTACCTCCCTGCTCGCTTGCTAGATTACAGCTGCCTGCTTTCTAGCTTACTGCTTGCATCACAGCTTGCTGCCGGCTCCCTAGCTTAGTGCTTCATTACTAGCTTTCTGCTTGCTTACTAGCTCTTTGCTTGCTCACTAGATTACTGCTTGCTTACTAGCTGACTGCCATCTTACTTGCTTACTGCTTGCTTACTAGCCTGCTGCTTGCGTTCTAGCTTAGTGCTTCCATACTAGCTTCTTGTTTGCTTACTAGCTCCCTGCTAGCTTAATAGATCACTGCTTGCTATCTAGCTTACTGCTTGCTTACTAGCTTACTGCTTGCTTACTAGCATACACCTTTCCTACTAGAGAACTGCTTTCTGACTAGCCTGCTGCTTGCTTACAAGCTTACTAGTTACTTACTAGCTTATTGCTTGCTTGCTAGCATACTGCTTCCTCACTAGCTTCCTGCTCGCTTACTAGCTCACTGCTTGCTTCCTAGGTTACTGCTTGCTTACTAGCTTGTTGCTTGCTTTCCAGCTTACTACTTGCTTACTAGCATACTGCTTCCTTTCCAGCTCCCTGCTCGCTTACTAGCTCAAAGCTTCCTTTCTACCTCGCTGCTTGCTTACTAGCTTGCTGCGTGCTTTCTTGCTTAATGCTTGCTTACTGGCATTCTGCTCCCTTACTAGCTTCCCTCTCGCTTACTAGCTCACTGCCTGCTTCCTAGCTTACTGCTTGCTTACTAGCTTGTTGCTTGCTTTCGAGCTTACTGCTTGCTTACTAGCTCACTGCTTGCTTACTAGCTGATGAGAACAGATTTAGAAGATGTATATTTTGTATTTCCGAATCTTCGCTATTTTTCTCTGTTTGACGTCAGCACAGGTCATGTCATAAAACCAATAGGTCTGCCGACCGTTTGGCGATGCATATATAGCCGGGATTTTTCCTGGTTTGTAGTTTGGTGTGCGATAACCCTGACCGTGGAGAAACGTCTTCCATATATTTTGTCACCTCCGTGTCTTGCACCTTATTCCTTTTCAACAAAATATTTTTTCTTCTTTCTGCTGTAAGCGATTGGGGAAATTTATCTCAAAGATAGATCCTTAATAGTTTATGGGCCCAGCATGCTTCCACTGCGCCTGCTAGAAAGAATTTGTTTGTTGATAAGCCACTCTGGCTGGGTGAATAAAGGTTTTTTTTATTGGGTACGAATTGTGTAAGTGATTTCTTCGCAATGTTTGACATAGAAGTTGGATTGGAAATCGTGAATCTGGGCGGCACTAACTTCTCCATGTGGAAATCTGGAGTAGTGATTGCGCTAGAAGCAAAAGGTTTGCTTGGCTTCGTAGATGGTACAATAGTAAAACCTGCAGAAGACAAAGCAACGGAGTTCAAAGTGCACGGTCAAAAATCAGCGCAGGTAAAAATGATTATACTGAGTACAATCGCCCCAAATCTTCGCCGCAATTTGTACAACTGCTCCACTGCGAAGGAAGTGTGGAACAAGCTGAGGGACCTGTACGGAGATGCAAGTGAAGACGTTGCACAGACTACCTGGGAGCAGTTTTATAATTTTCGCGTTAATGGAGAGGAGCCCATTGCAGATCATTTAGAGATACTGGAGAGCATCTGCAGACGCCTGCAGGATGCGGGTGAGGAACCGTCGGACAAAGCTGTCATGACAAAACTGCTGCGCAGTTAACCTCGAAGTTCTCCATTTTTCGTCACACGTGGGATTGCACTCCTGCTACGGAAAAAAAGGAAACCAACTTGAGCAGCAGACTGATCAAGGAAGACAGGCGTTTTGCTCAGGATGAAGTGTCGACGCTTGCACTTCGTGTTCAAAAGACGTCCCTGAACGACGCAAAGAGAAAGAAACGCTCCAAGAAGGATATCGAGGAGTTGAAAAAACGAACGCGGTGTGGAGTCTGCAAAGTAAAAAGCCACTGGGCATGTGAATGTCCAAAAAATCAAGCTGGAAAATCATCGGACAGTTTAGCGAGAAATGCGCCAGCGTTGGCGTGTGACATTGTTGCAAGATATAAATGCACCAGTGAAAGTGACAGTGACGTGTGGATTGCGGATTCGGGTGCCGGAATGCATATGACTTTCCGCAAAGACTATTCTTCGGCACTGCAGCCGAATTCAAATGGTCATGCGGTTAAAGTAGCGGATGATCGCATCATCTTAGCGGCTGGCATCGGAACAATTAAAATCCAAGAAGTGCTTGAGGGAGTGCTATACAAACGCGAATTACAAGATGTGCTCTATGTACCTGAACTGAAGTGTAGTTTGTTTTCTATGGGCTCAGTGAACAAAAAACGGTACTCTTTTCATTCGTTTGAAAACAAATGTGAAGTTCGCGATAGTAAAGGAAAACTCGCCGCACCTGGAATACCGCACGGGAAACTGTTTAAAATGTGTTTCAAAGTGAAAGTGCCCATTGACTGTAAAGCGCTGAAATTAGCAGATGGCCAGGAAAAATTAAAACTTTGGCATGAGCGAATGAGACACGTAAATGAGCGCGCCGTAAAACACACGTGTGAACAACTCGGCATCCATGGAATTGAAAAGGACAATTTGACAAAGTTTTTTTGTGAAGGATGCATTATGGGCAAGCAGTCCCGAAGGCCGCAACCAAGCATCGGGGTTGAAGACAATTACGGGCCAGGGGAGAAAATTCATATCGATGTCTGTGGCCCGGTAAACATAAACTCACCGAGCAACACGCGGTTCTTTTTACTGTTTAAGGACGAGAGTACCAGCTATAGGAAGGTATACTTCATGAGCCATAAATCAAAAGTATTCAGCAAATTTAAGGAGTACGAGGCATTCGTATCGACGCAGACTGGAACGAAAATCAAAGACCTGCGCTCGGACAATGGGGCAGAGTGCACCTGCAGCCAGTTCCGGACCTTTTTAGAGGAAAAAGGTATAATCCACGAACGCTCGTCACCATACATTCATGAGCAGAATGGTCGCGCTGAACGCGAAATTCATACGCTCATTGAAAGTACACGTTCTATGATTCACGCAAAGAACATGGATCAAAAATTATGGGCAGAAGCAGTAAATACCGCGTGTTACCTGCTGAATCGGACCATCCTAAAGCCAGGGGAGACGATTACTCCGTTCGAGAAGTGGTTTAAACACAAACCTGATATAAAACATTTAAAGGTGTTTGGATCCGTAGCTTACCTGAACGTGCCGAAGGAAAGACGGCAAAAATTCGACCCAAAAAGCAGACAGGTCATATTCGTCGGTTACGATGGGGAGTCTACTAATTATAGACTCTGGGATAATAAATTGAAGAAAATTTCAATAAGCAGTGACGTAACCTTCAACGAAAATGCCCTGCCCAGTGCCGAAACGCGCGCCGAAACCGATACAATAATCAAGTTCGGAATTGAAGACGAAAGAGAGACGATTCCTACTCCAGAAGGTGCAGCCGAACACCAAGCTCCAGTTGTGGAAGATGTCGCCGAAACACGAGAACTGGAAACCAATGGAAATAAAGGAAGCGCAGCTTTGCCAGAGACAGAGCAGGTAGCCGCCAATGAAAATGCTCGGGAAGGTAGACAACTGCGCAATAGAAGAACATTACAAGCACCTGGCCGATACGGCATACCTATTGCTTTTTTGGCTGATACGGTGCCTATGACCTACACTGAGGCAATATCCAGTGACGACACCAGCAAATGGATGAAAGCCATGGACGAAGAGATGCTGGCGCTTGAAAAAAATCGCACATGGACCATATGTGCACTGCCACAAGGAAAACGTGCAATCGGTTGCAAATGGGTTTTCTCAATCAAAAATGATGCAGCTGGAAATCTGAAGAGATACAAGGCGAGACTCCTAACGAAAGGATTCCGACAACGAGAAGGAATCGATTATTTTGACACATTCGCACCTGTCGTTCGCTATGAGTCCATTAGAACTCTTCTTGCAATTGCTGCGAAAGAAGATTATGAAATAATGAAGTTCGATGTGCAAACCGCTTTTCTATATGGCGTTCTTCAAGAAGAAATTTATTTGGAGCAGCCTTCAGGATACACAATTTAGAGCCAACCGGATGCAGTCTTCAAGCTACATCGCAGCCTGTATGGATTGAAGCAGTCACCCAAATGCTGGAACGAGAAGTTCACGAGGTTTCTGAACGAATTTAATCTCGTGAACATCGCAAGTGATAAGTGCGTGCTTGTCGGTGTAGTGGAAAGTTCAAAAGTGTATTTAGCCCTGTATGTGGATGATGGTTAGATTATGAGCAAAAGCGAGAATGCAATCAAGAGCGTCTTAGATTATTTAGAAGGTAACCTTAAAATCTCGGTAGATCGGGCCGATGAATTTCTCGGTTTCGAGATTAAACGCGATCGTGAACGACGACTCTTAAAAATTTCTCAACCGGGCTATATTAAGAAAATATTAATGACCTTTAATATGCCTGAAGCAAATCCGTCAAGTGTACCTGCGGAGCCAGGTATGCCCTTGCAAAAACAAACACCTGCGACTGACAGTAAAATACCGTTTCGTGAGGCAATAGGCTCTTTATTATTCGCTGCACGAGTTTGTCGCCCGGATATCGAATTTGCGGTCAATTACGCAAGTCAATTTTTGAGTTCTTACGACGACACTCATTGGCAATCGGTAATGAAAATAATGCGTTATTTAAATGGAACACGTGATTACGGAATAGTTTACGGAAATAGTGGGAGTTCGCTTGATATTTCGGGATTCACGGATGCTCATTATGCCGGATGCTCAGAGACTCGATGATCTAGGAGTGGATTTGTCTATATTTTGAATAGTGGACCAATTTCGTGGTCCAGTCAATTGAAAAAGGTCGTTGCCCTTTCGACCGCTGAGTCGGAATATATCGCGTTAGGTCACGGCGTGAAAAAAACGGTTTGGTTACGTCGTATGTTGAATGAATTGGATATTGTGTGCAATATCGTCCCTGTTTTTGTTGATAACCAAGCGGCCATAAAAATTGCTAATAGTTCCAAAAACCATAAGCGCTCGAAACACATCGATATAAAGTACCATTTTACTCGTGATGTCGTTAATCGCGGAGAAGTAGAAATTAGATATGTTCAAACGAAAGAACAATTCGCTGATATCTTTACTAAGCCTTTGCAAAAGCAGCCTGTTAAAAAGCTGATGCTTTTAACGACGAAGTCCGGATAGAGGTACAGGAGTTTTCAGGGAAAATTATTACGGGCGTCAGGTTTTCTTTTCGTCGGCCTTCTATGCCGACCTTTTATTGTAAAATAAATTTAAACAAACAAAAAAAAACCAAATAGAAAATTATAAGGACTAAGGAAATCCGTACTGGGACGTTGCCTGCCTCGTCTGTACCGGTCGCCGAACTCGCCGGGTTGAGGTAGGCCAAGGTTCCTATAATCAGAAAAACACGGCTATGTGTTAGACACACGTAAACACGTTATACGTATCTATGCCGCGTTTGTGTCCTCACGCTCCTGACTTCGGGATTCGAATGTATAGGAGCGAAGAATTACGCTCGCTCGTAATATACGAGCTCGCTAGTGGACTGTATTTTTAATTTTGGCTTTCGATAAAGAATCAATTCCTTATTTACGCCGTTTGCAATCGATTACCTTGTGAACGGGATTGCAAGTGGAGGTTGTATGGCTCCAAATGCACTTTTCCCGTGAGTCTGTTCACTGAGTCTATGCGTCGAAATGCAGTGCAGTGCAACAGCCCAACCGTCGAACTGTGGCTGCTCTTGGCTGCTTCAACAGACGACTTATTGGTTAGGGGTTGCACTACGGAGCCCGACTGCACGTGGTTCACTGCACGTTGCACATCTATTCGTTGCACTTAGCAGTATTTGAACCACGTGGGGGCCTGACCCACGACTCCGTTACTCCTCCGCACAGGTGCTCCTCTAAACGTTACACCGGCGGGATCTGTAGGAGTGAGGACTCGCAGACCGGAAAAGTCAGGCGTCCTTTGTGGACGTCGACCCGACTACAATGGACCCACCTGGATGGTTCACCACGTAGGTGCCTCCCTTTGGTGTCTCCTCAGCCTGGCGGTAATCGCAAGAAAATTGAAACGAAATTTTGCCAACTTTCTTATGTTTCGATCGTTTATACGATCGAGACGACCGCTCAATTCTGCACGGAGGGATCGAACACTTTACTGGTGTATATTCTCGATCACTCCACAGGATATCGAACACCTTACTGGTGTATTTTCTCGATCTCCTGTCGCAGGAATGATTTCGTGGAATCTCAATTTGGGAAATCCCATACAAGATTCCGGGGCATACTTGACCGAATCTAAACCGATCCGTTTGTCAAGGAAAAGGCGGATTATTTCCACACTTTTCTCGAGTTTTATCGAATTCTCAGCTGTGTGAGGTCAATCAGTGGACCCGCACCAGACTGAACATCTACTCTTTACACCCTTTAACTACAGGCAGAATCGTTCTGAATATTAAACAATGAGAACTTTCCTTTCGTAAATTTTTCCGTTCGAGTGCAATTGGGAGCCGATCCGCTCTAGTTGGAAGTCTACGTAGGACTGCGTGGATTGACAGCCGAAGACGCGGCCGCGTTACTCTAATTAGTCGTTACGCGGCGATGTCTAAATTTCGGCAGTCTTTCTCCGTCTGATTCTTCGCACAAAACCCTCTCACGGTACTGGCGTCATCAACAGCGTTAGCACACTCGAATCGAAGGTAATGAGCCGCTACCGATGCCAGAAAAACTAGTAATAAACGCGTTTTTCTATCACTGCACGCTGTACAAATTCTCTTAGAGATAATCTCCCGATTATTGTACGCTAACAGGATTAACAGTAATCGTGGCCGAGGACAATCGCTAGGCATTATCAAAATCTTTAAACACAGCCGTTTTGCTATACGAGAGAAAAATTAAATATCAGCGGGCATTCAAAATAAGTGGGAGTGTTGAGAATAGATATATTTTGTATTTCCGAATATTCGCGATTTTTCTCTGTTCGACGGCGGCCTAGGTCATGTCGTACAATTAATAGGTCTGCCGACCATTAGGCGACGCATATATAGCCGGGATTTTTCTCGGTTTGAAGTTAGGCGTGCGACAACCCTGACCGCGGAGAAAAGACTTCCACATATTTTGTCGCCTCCGTGTCTTACACATTATACCGTTTCATCAATTTATTCTTTCTTCTTTCTGCGGTAAGCGATTGGGGAAATCTGTCACAAAGATAGATTCTCAATACAAGCATACTGCTTTCTTACTAGCCAGCTGCTTCCTTACTAGCGCACTGCTCGCTTACAAGCTCACTGCTTGCTTTCCAGCTTACTGCTTGCTTACTAGCATATTGCATCCTTTCCAGCTCCCTGCTCGCTTAATGGCTCAAAACTTCCATACTACCTCGCTGCTTGTTTACTAGCTTGCAGCGTGCTATCTAGCTTAATGCTTGCTTACTGGCATTCTGTTTCCTTACTAGCTTCGCCCTCGCTTACTAGTTCACTGCTTGCTTCCTAGCTTACTGCTTGCTTACTAGCTTGTTGCTTGCTCACATACATACCGCTTTCTTACTAGCCAGCTGCTTGGTTACTAGATAACTGCTTTCTTACAAGCTTACTGCTTGCTTACCAGCTTACTGCTTGCTTACATGCTTATTGCTTGCTTACTAGGTCCCTGCTCGCTTACTAGCTTACTGCTTGCTCACTAGCTTGCTTCTTGCTTTCTAGCTTACTACTTGCTTTCTAGCTTCCTCCTCGCTTACTAGCTCACTGCTTGCTTACTAGCACACAGCTTGCTTACTAGCTTGTTGCTTGCTCACTAACCTACTGCTTTCTTACTAGCCTGCTGCTTGCTTACTAGCTTACTGGCTGCTTACTAGCTTACTGCTTGCTTACTAGCTTACTGCATCGTAACTAACTTACTGCTTTGTCACTAACTTACTGCTTTGTTACTAGCTTACAGCTTGCCTACTAGCTTAGTGCTTGCTAACTAGCTAGCTGGTTTCTTAATAGCTAACTGCTTGCTTACTAGCAAGCTGGTTTCTTATTAGCCTCCTGATTGCTTTCTCGTTTACTGCATGCTTACTAGCCTGCTGCTTGCTTTTTAACTTACTGCTTGCATACTAGCATGCTGCTTGGTTATTAGCTTACAGCTTGCTTACTAGCATACTGCTTTCATACTAGCTAGCAGCTTTCTGACTAGCCTGCTGCTTGCTTACAGGCTTACTGTTTGCTTAGTATCTTATTGCTTGCTTACTAGCTTACTGCTCCCTTACTAGCTTCCTGCTTGCTTACTACCTTATTGGTTGCTTAGTAGCATTCTGCTCCCTTACAAGGTCCCTGCTTGCTTACTAACATAATGCTTCCCTACTATCTCCCTGCTCGCTTACTAGCTCACTGCTTGCATACCAGCTCACTGCTTGCACACCAGCCTACTGCTTGGTTATTAGCTTACAGCTTGCTTACTGGCATACTGCTTTCTTTCTAGCCAGCTGCTTGCCTACTAGCTTACTGCTTGCTTACTAGCTTACAGCTCGCTTACTCGCTTACTGCTCGTTTACTAGCCCGCTGCTTGCTTTCAAGCATACTGCTTCCCTACTAGCTTCCTCCTCGCTCACTATCTCACAGCTCGCTTACTAGTTCACTGCTTGCTTACAAGCTTTCATCTTGCTTACAAGCTTACTGCTTGCTTACTAGCATCCTCCTCGCTTTCTAGCTCACTGCTTGCATCCAAGGTTACTGCTTGCTTACATGCTAATTGTTTTCATGCCAGCTTACTGCTTGCTTATTAGCTTACTGCTTGCTTACAAGCTTACTACTAGGTTGCTCGCTTGCAGCTTGCTTACTAGCTTCCACCTCGCATACTAGCACACATCTTGCATGATAGCTTACTGCACGCTTCCTAGCTTACTACCTGCTTACTAACTAACTGCTTGCTTACCAGCTTATTCCTTACTTACTATCCTACTGGTTGCTTTCTAGCTTACTGTTTGCATACCAGGTAATTGATTTCGGACCACCTTACAGCATGCTTACAAGTTCGCTGGTTGTTTACTAGCTTACTGCTTGCTTCCTGGCATAATGCATCCTTACTAGCTCCATTCTCGCTTACTAGCTCGCTTCTTGCTTACTAGCTTACTGCTATGTTACCCGCTTACTACTTGATTACTAGCTTGCTGCTTGTTTACTAACTTACAGCTTGCTTACTATCTTACTGCTTGTTTCCAGCTTACTGCTTGCTTACTAGCATGCTTCTTCCTTACTAGCTTCCTGCTCGCTTACTGGCTCACTGCATGCCTACCGGCTTACTGCTTGCTTACTAGCTTACTTGTTGCTTACTAGCCCAGTGCATGCTTACTACAATACCGCTTCCTCTCTAGGTATCTCCTCGCTTTCCAGCTCACTGCTTTCTTACTAGCTTACTGCTTGCCTACTGTTTTACTGCTTGCTCAATAGCTAGCTGCTTTCTTGCTAGCGTGCTGCTGGCTTTCCAGCATAATGCTTGCTCATTAACTTACTGCCTGCTTACTAGCTTACTGCTTTCTTTCTAGCTAACTGCATTCTTACCAGCTTACTGCATGCTTACAAGCTTACAGCTTTGTTACTAACTTACTGCTTTCTTACTACTTCACTGCTTGCTTACTATCTCACTGTTTGCTTACAAGCTTACTACTCGCTTCCTAGCTTACTGCTTGCATACTAGCTTACTGCATGCTTACTAGCTTGTTGCTTGCGTTCTAGCTTACTGGTTGCTTACTAGCTTACTACCTGCTTGCTAGCTTACTGCTAACTTACTCGCTTACTACACGCTTCTTAGCACGCTGCATCTAGCTTACTGCTTGGTAATAGCTAGCTGCTCTCGTACTAGCTTATTGCTTTCTTACTAGCCTGCTGCTTGCTTACTAGCTTACTTGTTTCTTACTAGCATACTGCTTCCTTACTAGCCATTTTTTTTCGTAGGGAAAATCTTCGTAACACTCCCTCCCACCTCTTTGGGGTGAGGCAGGAGGGGTGTGTGGGATTCCCCGCGCCCTTGGAATGCCGGGCGCGTGACCTACCCACTATAAACCCCACGGTGACCCTTCGGCACGATTTGGGTGGATACCGGGAATCGCTCGATGCATACTTCCGCTACCCTCCCCGGGCCTGCACTGTGCCCCCATTCACGGAGGGACAAACGGTTCCTCCCGGCAGTCACACTATCTCATGGCGGCAGGGCGAGTCCACTCCTTCCCGCCGCCATCCGTCTCGGGGCCTCGGTCACTGGCGGCTGCGTGCTCCAACTCGCAACCGCACGCAACTCCATTTGTACCCCTCGGCGGCTGGTGGCTCATTACGGCACCATGCCACCGAGGGTGCTTCCCGATGCGTTGGACCGGAATTGGGATGACAATTCCACCCCCATCCGGTCCGGCTCTGCGCCTCTTCAGGAACCCTTTCCCAGCCAGGGTCGTCTGCCACGCCGCGGGGGACGCCCACGATGCCCGGCGCCTGGACGACGGCCTCCCGCCACCACACGTGCTCGAGTCTCAGCACGCCCCTGAAGCTCGCGTTCCCTGCCGGCGGTCTCCTGCTGCAACATTACGCTCTCGCAGAAGGAGGCAACGGCCCTCCTGTTCCCCACGCTGCCGAACATGGCGCGCAACACACCCGGCAGCGAGACATCCCGCCAGATGACGCTGACCAGGACACGGCGCACCTCCTCCCACGCAGGGCACACCTCGAGAGTATGTTCAGCCGTGTCCTGCTCAGCGTCACAATGGCAGCAGGGTGCCGCCTGCTCCTTCCCTATCCGACGCAGGTATCTCCCGAAGCTGCCATGTCCGGAGAACACCTGTGCCATTCGATAAGTGAGGCTTCCATGGCCTTTCTCCAGCCACTCACTCTGGAGTGGCCGAACAGCCCCGTCTGTCCGGTGACACGCGGTTGACTGAGCCAACCGCTCCTGTCACGCGAGCATCACCAACTGCCGGGCCTGGTGCTTCAAATCGCACCCACCCCCGCGCGACGGTCGACGCGGTGACGTTACAGCACCGCGTGCGACCGCGCGAGGAGGTCCATGGGCGGCATCCGCGCAAGAACTGTCGCCGCCTCATGCGACACGGTGAAAAACTCGCAGACGTTCCCCAGCGCCATCCGCCTCTGCACCCGACGCAGCATCGTCATGCTGCGCCGAGAGGCCGCCAGGATATCCGCCCAGACGGGGGCCCCGTAAAGGACTACCGGCTGCACCACTGCCACATAGAGACGGCGAACTCGGCCCGCGGGGCCCCCCAGGTTGGGTAGGATTCGCCCTAAAGCCGCGACCATCCTCTCCAAGCGGAGGACCAGGCAGCGAAAATGCTCCTCGAAGCGCCAGTGGCTATCGAGGATCAGCCCCAGATACCTCATCCGGGGCTTCACCTCGATATTAGCCCCACCCACCCGGATCAGAGGGGGTCGCGGATCCTGCCGAGGTGAATGGAACGCTATCACCTCGTTCTTATGGACCGCCACCGTCATCCCCATCCCCCTGATCCGGTCGACGACGCGTTGCGCCCCCACCTCTGCGAGGCGCTTGGCCCTCCCCCACTGATCCCCGACGGCCAGCACCAGTGTGTCACCTGCGTAACACACGGCACTGACGCCGTCGGGGAGGTCGGCCCGCAACACCGCGTCGTACGCGATGTTCCACAGGAGTGGCCCGAGGACCGACCCCTGCGGAACACCGCCGTACACCTCTCTCCGCATATCTCCATCCCGGCCTGGATACTCGATCCACCTCCCGCGGAGATAATCCCCAACGACTGCCCTGAGATACGGTGGGACCCGATGAACTTCGAGCCCCCTCCTTATCTCTTCCCAGGGAAGGGTGTTAAAGGCGTTGGCAATATCCAAGGATACTGCCAAAGCCATCCCACCCCGGGAGACGGCCGACTCCGAGAGGGCCCTGACGCGACCTGGGGCACCCCGCGACAGGTGCTCGACGAGGGGGGCAGCAATCACGCGCTCGAAGAGCTTGCCCACCTCGTCGAGGAGACAGATGGGCCGGTATGCGGAGGGAGACTCTGCGGGCCGACCCGCCTTCCGGAGGAGGACCATCCTCGCCACTTTCCAACTAGGGGGGAATCGCTCGTCCCTCAGGCATCGGTCAAACAACCGCCTGAGGTCGGCTCCAAGGACGCCCTGGGTCAAAACCCAAACCAGGCCGGGCACAGCATCCAGCCCCGCGGCCGTAATACGCGCCCCGAGCCGTTTGATGGCCGTGGCCAGCTCCCCCTGAGTGACCCCCAGCACGGCCACCCACTCAATTGGGACAGCCGACGCCGCCGGAGGACGTGATCCTCCCTCCCCTATTGGAAAGAGAGTATTGACCATGTCCTCCAGCAGCCGGGGTCAAGACCCTCGGTGACAGGGGGCGCCCACGGGCGGAGCATATTTAACACTACCTTATACGGGCGCCCCCAAGGATCGTCATCGAGGGTCTGGAGGAGCTCCTTCCATGCCCGGGTTTTGGTCCGTTTGATGGCGACCTGCAGAGCAACACGAGCCGTACGGAATGACTCATACGGGTCATCTGCCCTCGCTCGCGCCACGCCATCGTCTCTTCGTAGACGACGGCGCGAGCGGGTGTACTAGCGTCGGGCGCGCACACTCGCGACGCGCAATTCTGCGATCGCGGCCGGCGACCAGTACACCGCCCGGCTTGGAGAAGCCCGCCCGACCCAGGGCATCGTCGCGTCGCAAATATTTGCGACTAATCCCCCGAGACGAACGACCTCCTCCACTATGCTCGGCAACTCGGCCGCCCCATGCGGCCAAGTTGCAGCGAGAGCAGCTGCCATCATAGCGTCCTTGTACAGGCGCCGAAGCGCCCAGCGGCGTGGTGGGGCGCCAAACAGCCGGTGGTATCGGGATGTACATCCGGGGGCAGAGACCTCCATCCGAATATACCGGTGGTCCGAGAGTGTCTTTCACACCCCCCCCCCCCCTCCCAACCGCCTGCCATCCCGACACCATGCGCACGGCGTTGAGGGTTCCGAATCCAACATCCACGATGGTCCCCCCATATCGCATCACGCACGTGTTCACCGAGCCCCGGTTCAGTAACCGAAGGTCGAGCCCAGTCGCCCAGGGTCTCGCCGCGAACAGACGTCCTGGCGAATCCGCACGCCACCGACTTGGCGTTAAAATCCCCCAGGGCCATCACCGGCCGGGCCGCGCAGCGCTGCACGCATGCCGCGACCTCGGCCAGGTACTGATCGAACGCGGCGTGGCCGCTGCGGGGCGAGATGTAGCACCCCACTACGGCGACTCCCCCTTAGTCCACGGCGACGAATCTCCGACCGCGCTCAAGGATGGAGAAAGGCGGGGTCCCGTCGACTCCTACCAATACCGTCGCCATCAAGCCGTCCGCGTCCCGCACCCAATGAGGGTGATCAAGGACGCGGTACGGCTCGGTGGCGACCGCCAGGCCAACCGCCCACTCCGCAAGGTCTTGGGACATCTTGTCCTGTGCCGCGCGGCAGTGGTTGAGGTTGGCCTGGAGGAGGAGACGGGGCGGCATTAATTAGCGGCCGCCCCAGCCTCCTCCTGGCTGTCCGTCCCCGTGGCACCGTCTACCTCCATTATGGACGATGCCAACGACCGCGGTGCCTGAACCGGAGAGGGCTGACTCCCCCTCATCTTCCGGGAGGGGGGAGAGCACTTTTTGCACCCCACCCTGTAATCGGCCGGCCTCCCCGATTCCGCACATAGCGGGCAGTGGGGGGCCGCCGAGCACTGGCTCGCCCGGTGGTCTTTCGCACCGCAGCGGTAACATTGACGCTTGCAGTACACCGGTGAGGTGCACCCCTACCTTACGTGCCCGAACTCGAGGCACCGGTGACACTGGAGTGGGCGCGGCGCGAGTATCTCCACTCGCGCCAGAACCCACCCCACCATCATCCAACCGGATTCCGCCACCTTGCGGGCAGCGGAGAGAGGGCACCGGGCCCACACCGACCCCAGGCCGGAAGAAGACCTGCGGATCTCCCCGACCCGCACGTCTCCATCGGAACAGTCCCCCGTCGTCGCTATGGCACGAGACACATCCTGCGTTGTGACCGAATCGTCCAGCCCACAAACGCGCACCTCCGTGCGCTTCGCGGGCCTCGCGACCCGGACAACCCGTACGCCCAGAGGCTCTGGGAGAGTCGGTCCGCATTCTCCCAGCCCTACGGTCCGGGAATCTCCAGCAGGAGGCCTCCGGACACGGCCCTCTTCCTCCTTACTAGCCTACTGCTCGCATACAAGCTTACTGGTTGCTTACTAGCTAACTGGATGCTTAGTAGCATTCTGCTCCCCTACAAGGACCCTGCTCGCTTACCAGCTTACTGCCTGCTTGCTAGCATACAGCTTGCTTCCTAGCCAGCTGCTTGCTTTATAGCACACTGATTCCTTACTAACTTCCCGCTTGCTTACTAGCACAGTGGTTCCTTAATAGCCTACTGCTAGCTTGCTAGCACTCTGCTCTCTTACTAGGTCCCAGCTCGCTTTCCAGCTTCCTGCTCGCGTACTAGCTTACTGCTGGCTTACTAGCTTACGGATCCCTTACACGCTTACTGCTTGCTTACTAGCCCGCTGCTCGCTTATTAGATTACTGCATGCTTACTGGCATAATGCTTTCTTACTAGCCTGCTGCTTGCTTACTAGTTTACTGCTTTCTTACCAGCTTACTGCTCGCTTACTAACTTACTGCTTGCTTGCTAGCTTACTGCTTCCTTACTAGCTTCTTGCTTGCTTACCAGGATAATGTCTTACTACAAACTTACTTCTTCCTTACTAACGAACAGCATTTTTACTAGCCTGCTGCTCGCTTACTAGCTTACTGTTTGCTTACTAGCTTACTGCATCGTAACTAACTTACTGCTTTGTCACTAACTTACTGCTTTGTTACTAACTTACTGCTTTGATACTAACTTACGGCTTTGTTACTAGCTTACTGCGTGCTTACTAGCTTAAAGCTTGCCTACTAGCTTACAGCTTGCTTACTAGCTTACTGCTTGCTTACTAGCTTACACCTTGCCCACAAACTTACCGCTTGCTAACTATCCTAGTGCTAGCTTACTCCCTTACTGCTTGCTTTCTAGCTTACTGTTTGCTTCGTAGCTTACTGCTCGCATACTAGCTTACTCCTTGCTCACTAGCTTACTGCTTGCTAACTATCCTACTGCCAGCTTACTCCCTTGCTGCTTGCTTTCTAGCTTACTGTTTCCTTAGTAGCTTACTGCTTGCTTACTAGCCTACTGCTAGCTTACTCCCTTACTGCTTGCTTTCTAGCTTACTGTTTGCTTCGTAGCTTACTGCTCGCGTACTAGCTTACTCCTTGCTTACTAGCTTACTGCGTGCTTACTAGCACACTACTCGCTTAGTAGCTGACAGCTTGCATACTAGCTTGGTGCTTGCTTTCTAGCTTACAGCTTGCCCACAATCTTACTGCTAGCTTACTCGTTTACTGCTTCCTTACTAGCTAACTGCTTTCTTACTAGCCACCTGCTTGCCTTCTAGCTTACTGCACGCTTACTAGCTTGCTGCTTGTTCTCAAGCTTACTGCTTTCTTACTAGCTTCCTGCTTGCTTACCAGATTCCTGGTTCCCTAATAGCTTACTGCTAGCTTACTAGCATCATGCTTCCTTACTAGGTCCATGCTCGCTTACTAGCTTACTGCTTGCTTACAAGCATAATTCTTCCTTACTAGCACACTGCTCGCTTAGTATCTTACTGGTTGCTTACTAGCTAACTGGATGCTTAGTAGCATTCTGCACCATTACAAGGACCCTCCTCGCTTGCCAGTTTACCGCTTGCTTACATGCTTACTGCTTGCTTGCTAGCATACTGCTTGCTTACTAGCCAGCTATTTGCTCTCTAGCATACTGCATCCTTACTAGCTTCCTGTTTGCTTACTATCTTGCTGGTTCCTTAATAGCTTACTGCTAGCTTACTAGCATTCTGCTCTCTTACTACGTCCCTGCTCGCTTTCTAGCTTCCTGCACGCTTACTGCTTGCCTACTAGCCCGCTGCTTGCTTATTAGCTTACTGCTTGCTTACTGGCATACTGCTTTCTTACTAGCCAGCTGCTTGCCTACTAGCTTCCTGCTCACTTACTGTCTCGCTGCTTGCTTACTAGCGTACTGCTTCCTTACTAACTTAATGCTTGCTTTCTAGTTTACTGCTTGCTTACTAGCTTTCTTACCAGCTTGATGCTTGCTTTCTAGCTTACTTGTTGCCTACTAGCTCACTGCTCGCTTACTAACACACAGCTTGCTTACTAGATTACGGCTTGCTTACTAGCTTACTGCTAGCTTACTCACTTTCTGCTTGCATACTAGCTTGCTGCTTGCTTACTAGCATGTTGCTTGCTTACTAACTTGTTGATCGCTTACTGGCTTACTGGTTGCTTCCTAGCTTATAGCTTGCTTAATAGTTTACTGGTATTTGACAAACTTACTGCTTGCTTAATAGCATACTGGTCGCTTACAAGCTTACTGCATGGTTACCATCTTACTGCTAGGTTACTCTCTTACTGCTTCCTTACCAGGTCACTGCTTGCTTACTAGCTTACTGGTTGCTTACTAGCTTACATCTTCCTTACTAGCTTCCTGCTTGCATACTCGCTCACTGCTTGCTTACTAGCCTCCTGCTTGCTTTCTAGCATACTGCTTCCTTACTAGCTTACTGCTTGCATACTAGCTTACTGCTAGCTTACTCGCTTACTGCGCGCTTACTAACTTACTGCTTACTTACTAGCCTACTAATTGCTTACCGGCTAACTGCTTTCTTACCAGCTTACTGCTTGATTACTAACTTACATGTTGCTTACTAGTCTGATGCTTGCTTTCTAGCTTCATGCATGCTTACAAACTTGCTGCTTCATCAAGCTTACTGCTTGCGTACCAGCATACAGCTTCCTTACTTGCTTCCAGATCGCTTACTAGCTCACTGCTTGCTTACAAGCTTACTAATTGCTTACTAAGTAACTGCTTTCTTACCAGTTTACTGCTTGCTTTCTAGTTTACTGCTTGCTTACTAGCATACAGCTTTCTTACCAGCTTGATGCTTGCTTTCTAGCTTACTTGTTGCTTACTAGCTCACTGCTCGCTTACTAACACACAGCTTGCTTACTAGATTACGGCTTGCTTACTAGCTTACTGCTAGCTTACTCACTTTCTGCTTGCTTTCTAGCTTACTGGTTGCAAACTCGCATAGTGCTTCCTTACTAGCATCCCGCTTGCATACTTACTCATTGCTTGCTTTCTACATTACTGCTTGCTAGCTAGCTTGCTGTTTGCTTTCTAGCTTCCAGCTTGCTCACTTGCTCAATGCTTGCTTACTAGCATACTGCTCGCTTCCTAGCTTACTACTTTTTTTTTTTTTTTTTTTTTTTTTTTTTTGTCGTGGGGAAAATCTTCGAAAGACTCCCTCCCACCTCCTTGGGGAGAGGTGGGAGGGGTGTGTGGGATTCCCCGCGCCCGTACAACGACAGGCGCGGGACCTACCCACTAAAAACCCCACGGTGACCCTTCGGCACGCTTTGGGAGGATACCGGGAATCGCTCGAAGCATTCTTCCGGTATCCTCCCCGTGCCCGCGCTTTCGCGCCCATCCCCCGGGGGGACAATCGGTCCCCCCAGTAGACACACTGCCTCATAGCGGCGGGACGGGGCCACTCCATCCCGCCGCTATCCGTCCCGGGGCCGCGTTTAGTGGCGGCTGCGAGCCCCAACTCGCAACCGCCCGCGACCCCGTTTCCACCCCTCGGCGGCCGGGCGTTCATGGCCGCACCAGACCGCCGAGGGTGCCTCCCCTTGCGTCGGACCGGTAGAGGGAGGCACTCCTACCCCCAACCGGTCCGACCCGGCGCCGCCTGGCGGGAGGAGGGTCCCCTCAGGACCCCCCTCCCAGCCTAGGTCATCCGCCACGCCGAGGCGGCCGCCCGCGACGCCTCGCGACCGGGCGACGACCTCGGGCCACCGCACGAGCGCGAGCTTCAGCGCGCCGCTGAAGCTCGCGCTCCCTCCCCGCGGCCTCCTTCTGCAACATTACGTTCTCGCAGAAGGAGGCCACGGCCCTCCACTTCTCCTCGCTGCCGAGCATGGCGCGCACCACGCCCGGCAGCGAGACATCCCGCCCGACGACGCCGACCAGGACACGGCGCTCCCCCTCCCACGCGGGGCATACCTCCAGGGTATGATCCGCCGTGTCCTGCTCAGCGTCGCAGTGGCAGCAACGCGCCGTCGGCTCCTTCCCTATCCGGCACAGGTATCTTCCGAAGCTGCCATGCCCGGAAAATACCTGTGCCATCCGGTAGGTGAGGCTGCCATGGCCTCTGTCCAGCCACTCCTTCAGGAGTGGCCGAACCGCCCCGACAGTCCGGTGCCCCGCGGTTGGCAGAGCCAGCCGCTCCTGCCACGCGAGCAACACGGACTGCCGGGCCTGGCGCTTCAAATCGCCCCAAGCAGGTTCCTGCCCGCCCGGGACCGCCCCCACCCCCGCGCGACGGTCGACGCGGTGCCGGTACATCACCGCGTGCGACCGCGCGAGCAGGTCCATGGGCGGCATCCCCGCTAGAACCGTCGCCGCCTCATGTGACATGGTCCGATACCCGCGGACGACCCTGAGCGCCATGCGCCTCTGCACCCGACGCAGCATAGTCATGCTGCGCCGGCAGGCAGCCAGGTCGTCCGCCCAAACGGGGGCCCCGTATAGGGCCACCGACTGGACCATTGCCACATAGAGGCGACGAACTCGGCCCGCCGGGCCCCCCAGGTTGGGCAGGATCCGGCCCAGAGCCGCAACCATCCTTTCCAACCGGGGGACCAGGCAGCGGAAATGCTCCTCGAAACGCCAGTGGCTATCGAGGATCAGCCCTAGATACCTGATCCGGGGCTTCACCTCGATGTCAGCCCCACCCACCCGGATCAGAGGGGGTGGCGGATCCTGCCGAGGTGAATGAAATGCAATCACCTCGGTCTTATGGACCGCCACCGTCATCCCCATCCCCCTGATCCGGTCGACGACGCGTTGCGACCCCTCCTCCGCGCGACGCATGGCCCTCCCCCAGTGCGCCCCGACGGCCAGCACCAGTGTGTCATCCGCATAACACACCGTGCTGACGCCGTCGGGGAGGCCGGCCCGCAACACCGAGTCGTACGCGATGTTCCACAGGAGTGGCCCGAGGACCGACCCCTGCGGAACACCGCAGTACACCTCCCTCCGCATATCACCATCCCGGCCCGGATACTCGATCCACCTGCCGCGGAGATAATCCCCGACGACCGCCCTGAGACAAGGGGGGACCCGATGATATTCGAGTCCCCTCCTTATCTCTTCCCAGGGGAGGGTGTTAAAGGCATTGGCAATATCCAAGGATATTGCCAATGCCACCCCTCCCCGGGAGACGGCCGCCCCCGAGAGGGCCCTCACACGACCTATCGCGTCGATAGTCGATCGGCCCCCCCGGAAACCGAACTGGCAGTCGGCCAGACCGGGATCACCCCGCGAGAGGTGCTCGACGAGGCGGGCAGCAATCACCCGCTCGAAGAGCTTGCCCACCTCGTCGAGGAGACAAATGGGCCGGTATGCGGAGGGAGACTCCGCGGGCCGACCCTCCTTCCGGAGGAGGACCATCCTCGCCACCTTCCAACTGGGGGGGAATCGCCCGTCCCTCAGGCAGCGGTCGAACAACCGCCTGAGGTCGGCCCCAAGGACGCCCTGGGTCAAGACCCAAACCCGGCCGGGCACACCATCCGGACCCGGGGCCGTGTTACGAACCCCGAGCCGTCTGATGGCCGCTGCCAGCTCCTCCTGCGTGACCCCCAGCTCGGCCGTCCACTCCACTGGGACAGCCGCCGCCGCCGGAGGACGCGGTCCCCTCTCCCCAATTGGGAAGAGTGTATTGACCACGTCCTCCAGCAGCCGGGGGTCAAGACCCTCGGTGACGGGGGGCGCCCACGGGCGGAGCTTATTCAGCACCACCTTATATGGGCGCCCCCATGGATCGTCATCAAGGGTCTGGAGGAGCTCCTTCCATGCCCGGGTCTTGGCCCGTTTGATGGCGACCTGCAGAGCAACCCGCGCCACGCGGTATGCTCCATACAGGTCATCAGCTGCCCTCGCTCGCGCCACGCCGTCGCCTGTACGTTGACGACGGCGCGCGCGGGTGTACTGGCGTCGGGCGCGGACAGTCGCGACTCGCAACTCCGCGATCGCGTCCGACCACCAGTACACCGCCCGGCGAGGAGAAGCCCGCCCGACCCGAGGCATCGCCGCGTCGCAAATACCCGCGACCAATGCTCCGAGCCGGGCGACCTCCTCCTCTATGCTCGGCAACTCGGCCGCTCCCTGCGGCCAAGTTGCAGCGAGGGCAGCTGCCATCAGGGCGTCCTTGTCCAGGCGCCGAAGCGCCCAGCGGCGTGGTGGGGTGCCACGCAGGCGGCCGTGTCGGGATGCACTCGCGGCGGCAGAGACCTCCATCCGGATGTACCGGTGATCGGAGAGTGTCTCTGCCCCCGCGACCACGTGCCAACCCGACACCATGCGCACGGCGTTGGGGGTCGCGAATCCAACATCCACGATGGACCCCCCATATCGCCGCACGCATGTGTGCTCCGACCCCCGGTTCAATACCCGGAGGTCGAGCCCCGCCGCCCAATCGCCCAGGATCCCGCCGCGAACGGAGGTCCTGGGGGATCCCCAAGCCACCGACTTGGCATTAAAATCCCCCAGGACCAGCACCGGCCGGGCCGCGTAGCGCTGCACGCATGCCGCGACCTCGGCCAAGTACAGCTCGAACGCAGCGTGACCGCTACGGGGCGAAATGTAGCACCCCACCACAGCGACTCCCCCCCAGTCCACGGCGACGAATCCCCGACCGCGCTCCAACAAGGAGAACGGTGGGGACCCGTCGCCCCCTCCCCATACCGTCGCCACCAAGCCGTCCGCGTCGCCCACCCAATGAGGGTGATCAGGGACGCGGTACGGCTCGGCGGCGACCGCCAGGCCAACCCCCCACTCCGCGAGGACTTGGGACATCAAGTCCTGTGCCGCGCGGCAGTGGTTGAGGTTGGCCTGGAGGAGGAGGCGGGGCGGCATTAATTAATGGCCGCGCCAGCCTCCTCCCGGCCGTCCGTCCCCGTAGCACCGTCCACCTCCATGGAGGACGATGCCACCGCCCTCGGCACCGGAGCCGGTGCAGCCCGCCTCTTCCTCTCCTTCCGGGAGGGGGGGGAGCACTTCTTGCTCCCCACCCTGTGATCGGCTGGCCTCCCCATGTCCGCACACAGCGGGCAGTGGGGGGCCGCCGAGCACTGGCTCGCACGGTGCTCTTTGGCACCGCAGCGGTAACATTGACCGCTGCGGTCCACCGGCGAGGTGCACCACTGCCTCACGTGCCCCAATTCGAGGCAGCGGTGACACTGGAGCGGGCGCGGCGCGAGGATTTCCACTCGCGCCGAAACCCACCCCACCAACACCCTCCCGGATTCCGCCACCTTACGGGCGGCGGAGAGGGGGCACCGGGCCCACACCGACCCGAGGCCGGAGGGCGACCTGCGGATCTCTCCGATCCGCAGGTCCTCCACAGGACAGTCCCCCGCCCTCGCAAGGGCACGGGACACATCCTGTGCGCTGACCGAGTCGTCCAGCCCACAAACGCGCATCTCCGTGCGCTTCGTGGGCCGGGCGACCCGGACACCTCGCTCGCCCAGCTGCTCCCGGAGCCTCTGGGCGAGACGATCCGCCTTCGCGCCGCCTTCTGCACCGGGGATCTCCAGCAAGAGACCCCCGGTCACGGCCCTCTTCGCCCTCACGGAGGCGATGCCCAGCTCTTCCAGGGAGATATTCTCCCTGGCGAGCCGCATCGCCTCCGCGAGGGTCAGGTCGCCCCCCTGCGCAACGGTCAGCGTCACCGCTGCCGTTTTTGGGGGACGACCTGGTCGTGCCTTCCCGACCTTCGCGGCCTTTACCTTGGCCGCCGGCGGCGGAGGCGGAGGCTGCGGTTGCGAGGCCTTCCTCGCCGCCCGCTTCGCCTTCCGCCCCACCACCTCACTCCACGCCACCCCCCCTTGGGAGGGTGCTGTGGAGGACGCGACCACCGCGACCACGGGTACACCACCCCCCTTGGGGGTCGCGACCCGGGGCCCTGGTGCCGCAACGCTGGGCGGAGCCTTCACTCCGCCCTTCTTTGCCTTCCCCGACTGTACCGGAACAGGTCGGGGAGGCACCGCCTTCCTGCTGACCGCTCTTCCGGCGAGGAGCTCCTCCCGGAAGGCGGCCAGCTTGCCATCAATCATGTCCCCAATCCTCCTCAGAAGATCGTCTTCTGAGGAGGACGGGGACTTCTTCACGGGCGGAGTGCGGGTGGAGGGGCCCGCGGTGCCCCGCACCACTGCCGCCGCACTCCGCTTATTTACTTCCGCCGAGGGACGCGGCGGTGGAGGAGGAGGGAGGATGGGAGGGAGGGCCGCGCTGTTCCACAGCGCCTCTGCCCTCCTCCTCCCCTGTCGCTCCTCCTCCAACAGGAGCTGCAGACGGGCGTTCCGCCCTCTGAGCTCCCGCGCCGCCTCCCTCATTTCCTCCGCCGCGGCCTTCAGGGCCTCCGCGCCACCGCTTTTCTGCCCCTTAAAGGCGCAGGCAGCGGCGACTTTCTCCACCCGCCTCAGGGACGAGGAGATCCTCTCCGATATCTCCTCGGTCACCTCGTCCCTGAGGCAACTCAGCCTCACCGACGGGCTCATCGCCCCGCCCACCTCGACGACGGCCTGCCCCGTCCTCTTCCTCTTAGAGCCTATGTGGCTCGTGCTGGAGGAGAAGGACGAGACCGACGCCGTCTCGTCGTCCTCCTCCACCCTCCACGAAGCCGGACCTGGCGCTGAGTGGGGCGCGAGCGCCGCCACCCTAACCCCAACCCCGTCTCCGTCCTCCCCAACCGACAAAACCCGCCCCATCCCCATTTTATTTTCAGTGTCCATAAAAATCCCACGAGATGGTCGGAAATAAAGGTCCACCCGGGCAGAGCCGCCTTACCCGGGTAAGCCTAATACTCCGGGGGTTCGGCAGGTTCCCCGGAGGTGGTCGCTTGGGATTGGGCCTTCTCCCCCAACCATGCATCCCATCGCCGCGCACCATAGCTTAGGATTGGAGGGCGATTTTATAGAGTCGCCATACTCGTGGCCCAGGCGGTTAAGCCAAGACCCCCGTTCCTCCTGCCGTCACGTACCATTCACAAAACCAATAGGGAATTGTGAATGGGTCGTTGTGACGACCAACAGGAGGCTTACGGTGTGTGTATGACTCGGGTACCCCGGGTTCGTTAAGCCCGTACTGCAGCTGAAAGGCTGGCAGCCCCTGAGGGGGCGGCCTTTACCTTGGCCGCCGGCGGCGGAGGCGGAGGCCGCGGTTGCGAGGCCTTCCTCGCCGCCCGCTTCGTCTTCCGCCCCACCACCTCACTCCACGCCACCCCCCCTTGGGAGGGTGCTGTGGAGGACGCGACCACCGCGACCACGGGTACACCACCCCCCTTGGGGGTCGCGACCCGGGGCCCTGGTGCCGCAACGCTGGGCGGAGCCTTCACTCCGCCCTTCTTTGCCTTCCCCGACTGTACCGGAACAGGTCGGGGAGGCACCGCCTTCCTGCTGACCGCTCTTCCGGCGAGGAGCTCCTCCCGGAAGGCGGCCAGCTTGCTATCAATCATGTCCCCAATCCTCCTCAGAAGATCGTCTTCTGAGGAGGACGGGGACTTCTTCACGGGCGGAGTGCGGGTGGAGGGGCCCGCGGTGCCCCGCACCACTGCCGCCGCACTCCGCTTATTTACCTCCGCCGAGGGACGCGGCGGTGGAGGAGGAGGGAGAATGGGAGGGAGGGCCGCGCTGTTCCACAGCGCCTCTGCCCTCCTCCTCCCCTGTCGCTCCTCCTCCAACAGGAGCTGCAGACGGGCGTTCCGCCCTCTGAGCTCCCGCGCCGCCTCCCTCATTTCCTCCGCCGCGGCCTTCAGGGCCGCCGCGCCACCGCTTTTCTGCCCCTTAAAGGCGCAGGCAGCGGCGACTTTCTCCACCCGCCTCAGGGACGAGGAGATCCTCTCCGATATCTCCTCGGTCACCTCGTCCCTGAGGCAACTCAGCCTCACCGACGGGCTCATCGCCCCGCCCACCTCGACGACGGCCTGCCCCGCCCTCTTCCTCTTAGAGCCTATGAGGCTCCTGGTGGAGGAGAAGGACGAGACTGACGCAGTCTCGTCGTCCTCCTCCACCTTCCACGAAGCCGGGCCAGGCGCTGGAGGCGGCGCGAGCGCCGTCACTCCAGTCCCAACACCGCCTTCGTCCTCCCCCTCTGACTTACCCCGTCCCATCCCCGTTTTAATAGTGAACTCCATAATATTCCCACGAGCAGGTCGGAAGAAAAGGTCCGCCCGGGCAGAGCCGCCTTACCCGGGTAAGCCTATATACTCCGGGGGTTCGGCAGGTTCCCCGGAGGTGGTCGCTTGGGATTGGGCCTTCTCCCCCAACCATGCATCCCATCGCCGCGCACCATAGCTTAGGATTGGAGGGCGATTTTATAGAGTCGCCATACTCGTGGCCCAGGCGGTTAAGCCAAGACCCCCGTTCCTCCTGCCGTCACGTACCATTCACAAAACCAATAGGGAATTGTGAATGGGTCGTTGTGACGACCAACAGGAGGCTTACGGTGTGTGTATGACTCGGGTACCCCGGGTTCGTTAAGCCCGTACTGCAGCTGAAAGGCTGGCAGCCCCTGAGGGGTCCTAGCTTACTACTTGCATACTAGCTAACTGCTACCTTACTTGCTTAATGCTCGCCTACTAGCACACTGCTTGCTTACTAGCTTACTGCTTCCTAACTAGCTAACTGCTTTCTTACCAGCCAGCTGCTTGCTTACTAACTTTCTGCTTGCTTACTACCTTACTACTTCCTTACTAGATCCCTGCTCGCTTACTAGCTTACTGCTTGCTTACTAGCATACTGCATTCTTATTAGCTAGCAGTTTCCTGACTAGCCTGCTGCTTTCTTACTAGCTTACTAACTCCTTACTAACTACCTGGTTTTTTACCGGCTTACTGCTTTCTTACTAGCCGGCTGCTTGCTTACTAGCTTACTGCTAACTTATTCGCATCCTTGCTTGCTTACTATGTTGCTGCTTGCTTTCGAGCTTACTGCTGGCTTACTAACTGTTTGCTTACTTGCCTTACTGCGTGCTTAATAGCTTGCTGGTTTGTTACTAATATACTGCTTTGTTACTGCTTTGTTACTGCTTCCCTGCTAACTAACTGCTTTCTTACTAGCCTGCTGCTAGCTTACTAGCATACTGCTTTGTTACTAACTCATTGCTAGCTTACTAGCATACTGCTTCCTTACTAGCTTCCTGCTCGCTTACTAGCTCACTGCTTGCTTACTATTTTTCTACTTGCTTTCTCTCTTACTGCTTGCTTACTGGCCTTCTGCTTGCTTTCTAGCTAACTGCTTGCCTCACAGCGTGCTGCTTGTTTTGTACCTTACTGCTTGCCTTCTAGCACACAGCTTTCTTACTAGCTTACTGCTTGCTTACCTGCTAACTGCTCTGCTACAATCTTGCAGCTCCCTTACTAACTCACTGCATTTTTACTAGCCTGCTGCTTGCTTACTAGCATACTGCTTTGATACTAACTTACTGCTTGCTTACTGGCTTTCTGCTTGGTCACTAGCATACTGCTTTGTTACTAACTTACTGCTTGCTTACTAGCATATTGCTTCCTTTCTAGCTTCTTCCTCGCTTACTAGCTCACTGCTTGCTTACTATTTTACTACTTGCTTACTAACTTACTACCTCCTTACTAGCTACCTGCTATCTTACCAGCCAGCTGCTTGCTTACTAACTTTCTGCTTGCTTACTACCTTACTACTTCCTTACTAGATCCCTGCTCGCTTACTAGCTTACTGCTTGCTTACTAGCATACTGCATTCTTATTAGCTAGCAGTTTCCTGACTAGCCTGCTGCTTTCTTACTAGCTTACTAACTCCTTACTAACTACCTGGTTTTTTACCGGCTTACTGCTTTCTTACTAGCCGGCTGCTTGCTTACTAGCTTACTGCTAACTTATTCGCATCCTTGCTTGCTTACTATGTTGCTGCTTGCTTTCGAGCTTACTGCTGGCTTACTAACTGTTTGCTTACTTGCCTTACTGCGTGCTTAATAGCTTGCTGGTTTGTTACTAATATACTGCTTTGTTACTGCTTTGTTACTGCTTCCCTGCTAACTAACTGCTTTCTTACTAGCCTGCTGCTAGCTTACTAGCATACTGCTTTGTTACTAACTCAATGCTAGCTTACTAGCATACTGCTTCCTTACTAGCTTCCTGCTCGCTTACTAGCTCACTGCTTGCTTACTATTTTTCTACTTGCTTTCTCTCTTACTGCTTGCTTACTGGCCTTCTGCTTGCTTTCTAGCTAACTGCTTGCCTCACAGCGTGCTGCTTGTTTTGTACCTTACTGCTTGCCTTCTAGCACACAGCTTTCTTACTAGCTTACTGCTTGCTTACCTGCTAACTGCTCTGCTACAATCTTGCAGCTCCCTTACTAACTCACTGCATTTTTACTAGCCTGCTGCTTGCTTACTAGCATACTGCTTTGATACTAACTTACTGCTTGCTTACTGGCTTTCTGCTTGGTCACTAGCATACTGCTTTGTTACTAACTTACTGCTTGCTTACTAGCATATTGCTTCCTTTCTAGCTTCTTCCTCGCTTACTAGCTCACTGCTTGCTTACTATTTTACTACTTGCTTACTAACTTACTACCTCCTTACTAGCTACCTGCTATCTTACCAGCTTACTGCTTGCTTACAAGCCTACTGCTTGCTTACTAGCTTACTGCTTGCTTAGAAGCTTACTGCTTGGTTACTAGATTGCTATATGCTTTCTAGCTTGCCGCTTGCTTGCTGGCGTACTGCATGCTTACTTGCTTACTGCTTGCTTATTACCTAACTACAGTCTTACTGCATTCCTGCTTACTTCTTAACACATTGTACGTCGGTCCCGTGAAAACGCGGGATTCGAAGTCTATCGCTTGAGCGCTGGGCCCGCGAAAACGCGGGTTTCGAAGTCTATCGCTTGAACGCCGGCCCCGTGAAAACGCGGGTTTCAAAGTCTGCCGCTTCAGCGCTGGGTCTGCGATAATACAGCATTCTTTTCTTTGGCGATTTGTTGGCTGTTGTCATGACTACGCTGATGCAAGAGTTACTCTTGGGCATCGTATACTGTAGCCAGTACATCTTTCATGGCTTTACGCTTTTAGTTGAACAGCTTAATAGGCCTTCTTATTCTGTGCATTTTTACTCCTATAATGTGAGTGAATTTACTGAGTATATGTCGCTGATCCTCTATCAGATTATTCTATACAATCAGAAGATTCTGATATAGAGGTCGAGAACAGTGATAGTGATGTGATTCCAAAAAGAAGAAGAAGAACTGTTCCATTGCAGTATTCCAGTGATTCCGATGATCTAATTGATAGTGAAATGTTCACAGAGTCACATAGTGACACTGAATCATGGTCAGATGTTGATAAAGCTCCTAACGTTCCAGATTTTATTGCGGAATCTGGTCCAATGATTGCTCCTGCTAATAAGCAGAGCATAAAAGAAATCGTCGAAATGTTTATTGCCAATGATTTATTTCAATTGATGGTAAATGAATCAAACATTTATTATCATCAAAATAAGGACAAGATGTGTAATGGTAAAAAAATGCCTAAGTGGAGAGATGTTTGTCTAGGCGACATGAAGAAATTTCTTGGTTTGATTATATTGATGAGCCAAGTAAAGAAAGATCGAAAAGATGATTACTGGTTCACAGACTTTTATACCAAAACACCATCGTTCTCCACGGTAATGTCGCATAACAGATTTCGCCAGATTTGGGATACATGGCATTTTTCATATAATCGTACAACAGCTGGTTCTAATAAGCTCGGGAAGATTCAGCCAATACTGAGTTATTTATTAGATAAATTTAAATCAGTATACACGCCGAAAAAGGAGCTTTCGCTTGACGAATCTATTATTCCATGGCGTGGAAAATTATCTATAAAAACGTACAATCCCGCAAAAATAATAAAGTATGGCCTACTGTGTCGTATGTTATGTGAAGCTAAAAGTGGATATATTTGCAACTTTTTTTTTTTTTTTTTTTTTGTCGTGGAGAAAATCTTCGAAAGACTCCCTCCCACCTCCTTGGGGAGAGGTGGGAGGGGTGTGTGGGATTCCCCGCGCCCGTACAACGACAGGCGCGGGACCTACCCACTAAAAACCCCACGGTGACCCTTCGGCACGCTTTGGGAGGATACCGGGAATCGCTCGAAGCATTCTTCCGGTATCCTCCCCGTTCCCGCGCTTTCGCGCCCATCCCCCGGGGGGACAATCGGTCCCCCCAGTAGACACACTGCCTCATAGCGGCGGGACGGGGCCACTCCATCCCGCCGCTATCCGTCCCGGGGCCCAACTCGCAACCGCCCGCGACGCCTCGCGACCGGGCGACGACCTCGGGCCACCATACGAGCGCGAGCCTCAGCGCGCCGCTGAAGCTCGCGCTCCCTCCCCGCGGCCTCCTTCTGCAACATTACGTTCTCGCAGAAGGAGGCCACGGCCCTCCACTTCTCCTCGCTGCCGAGCATGGCGCGCACCACGCCCGGCAGCGAGACATCCCGCCCGACGACGCCGACCAGGACACGGCGCTCCCCCTCCCACGCGGGGCATACCTCCAGGGTATGATCCGCCGTGTCCTGCTCAGCGTCGCAGTGGCAGCAACGCGCCGTCGGCTCCTTCCCTATCCGGCACAGGTATCTTCCGAAGCTGCCATGCCCGGAAAATACCTGTGCCAGCCGATAGGTGAGGCTGCCATGGCCTCTGTCCAGCCACTCCTTCAGGAGTGGCCGAACAGCCCCGACAGTCCGGTGCCCCGCGGTTGGCAGAACCAGCCGCTCCTGCCACGCGAGCAACACGGACTGCCGGACCTGGCGCTTCAAATCGCCCCAAGCAGGTTCCTGCCCGCCCGGGACCGCCCCCACCCCCGCGCGACGGTCGACGCGGTGCCGGTACATCACCGCGTGCGACCGCGCGAGCAGGTCCATGGGCGGCATCCCCGCTAGAACCGTCGCCGCCTCATGTGACATGGTCCGATACCCGCGGACGACCCTGAGCGCCATGCGCCGCTGCACCCGACGCAGCATAGTCATGCTGCGCCGGGAGGCAGCCAGGTCGTCCGCCCAGACGGGGGCCCCGTATAGGGCCACCGACTGGACCATTGCCACATAGAGGCGACGAACTCGGCCCGCCGGGCCCCCCAGGTTGGGCAGGATCCGGCCCAGAGCCGCAACCATCCTTTCCAACCGGGGGACCAGGCAGCGGAAATGCTTCTCGAAACGCCAGTGGCTATCGAGGATCAGCCCCAGATAGCTGATCTGGGGCTTCACCTCGATGTCAGCCCCACCCACCCGAATCAGAGGGGGTGGCGGATCCTGCCGAGGTGAATGAAACGCAATCACCTCGGTCTTATGGACCGCCACCGTCATCCCCATCCCCCTGATCCGGCCGACGACGCGTTGCGACCCCTCCTCCGCGCGACGCATGGCCCTCCCCCAGTGCGCCCCGACGGCCAGCACCAGTGTGTCATCCGCATAACACACCGTGCTGACGCCGTCGGGGAGGCCGGCCCGCAACACCGAGTCGTACGCGATGTTCCACAGGAGTGGCCCGAGGACCGACCCCTGCGGAACACCGCAGTACACCTCCCTCCGCATATCACCATCCCGGCCCGGATACTCGACCCACCTGCCGCGGAGATAATCCCCGACGACCGCCCTGAGACAAGAGGGGACTCGATGATATTCGAGTCCCCTCCTTATCCCTTCCCAGGGGAGGGTGTTAAAGGCATTGGCAATATCCAAGGATATTGCCAATGCCACCCCTCCCCGGGAGACGGCCGCCTCTGAGAGGGCCCTCACACGACCTATCGCGTCGATAGTCGATCGGCCCCCCCGGAAACCGAACTGACAGTCGGCCAGACCGGGATCACCCCGCGACAGGTGCTCGACGAGGCGGGCAGCAATCACACGCTCGAAGAGCTTGCGCACCTCGTCGAGGAGACAAATGGGCCGGTATGCGGAGGGAGACTCCGCGGGCCGACCCTCCTTCCGGAGGAGGACCATCCTCGCCACCTTCCAACTGGGGGGGAATCGCCCGTCCCTCAGGCAGCGGTCGAACAACCGCCTGAGGTCGGCCCCATGGACGCCCAGGGTCAAGACCCAAACCCGGCCGGGCACACCATCTGGACCCGGGGCCGTGTTACGAACCCCGAGCCGTCTGATGGCCGCTGCCAGCTCCTCCTGCGTGACCCCCAGCTCGGCCGTCCACTCCACTGGGACAGCCGCCGCCGCCGGAGGACGCGGTCCCCTCTCCCCAATTGGGAAGAGTGTATTGACCACGTCCTCCAGCAGCCGGGGGTCAAGACCCTCGGTGACGGGGGGCGCCCACGGGCGGAGCTTATTCAGCACCACCTTATATGGGCGCCCCCATGGATCGTCATCAAGGGTCTGGAGGAGCTCCTTCCATGCCTGGGTCTTGGCCCGTTTGATGGCGACCTGCAGAGCAACCCGCGCCACGCGGTATGCTCCATACAGGTCATCAGCTGCCCTCGCTCGCGCCACGCCGTCGCCTGTACGTTGACGACGGCGCGCGCGAGTGTACTGGCGTCGGGCGCGGACAGTCGCGACTCGCAACTCCGCGATCGCGTCCGACCACCAATACACCGCCCGGCGTGGAGAAGCCCGCCCGACCCGAGGCATCGCCGCGTCGCAAATACCCGCGACCAATGCTCCGAGCCGGGCGACCTCCTTCTCTATGCTCGGCAACTCGGCCGCTCCCTGCGGCCAAGTTGCAGCGAGGGCAGCTGCCATCAGGGCGTCCTTGTCCAGGCGCCGAAGCGCCCAGCGGCGTGGTGGGGTGCCACGCAGGCGGCCGTGTCGGGATGCACTCGCGGCGGCAGAGACCTCCATCCGGATGTACCGGTGATCGGAGAGTGTCTCTGCCCCCGCGACCACGTGCCAACCCGACACCATGCGCACGGCGTTGGGGGTCGCGAATCCAACATCCACGATGGACCCCCCATATCGCCGCACGCATGTGTGCTCCGACCCCCGGTTCAATACCCGGAGGTCGAGCCCCGCCGCCCAATGGCCCAGGATCCCGCCGCGAACGGAGGTCCTGGGGGATCCCCAAGCCACCGACTTGGCATTAAAATCCCCCAGGACCAGCACCGGCCGGGCCGCGTAGCGCTGCACGCATGCCGCGACCTCGGCCAAGTACAGCTCGAACGCAGCGTGACCGCTACGGGGCGAAATGTAGCACCCCACCACAGCGACTCCCCCCCAGTCCACGGCGACGAATCCCCGACCGCGCTCCAACAAGGAGAACAGTGGGGACCCGTCGCCCCCTCCCCATACCGTCGCCACCAAGCCGTCCGCGTCGCCCACCGAATGAGGGTGATCAGGGACGCGGTACGGCTCGGCGGCGACCGGCAGGCCAACCCCCCACTCCGCGAGGACTTGGGACATCAAGTCCTGTGCCGCGCGGCAGTGGTTGAGGTTGGCCTGGAGGAGGAGGCGGGGCGGCATTAATTAATGGCCGCGCCAGCCTCCTCCCGGCCGTCCGTCCCCGTAGCACCGTCCACCTCCATGGAGGACGATGCCACCGCCCTCGGCACCGGAGCCGGTGCAGCCCGCCTCTTCCTCTCCTTCCGGGAGGGGGGGGAGCACTTCTTGCTCCCCACCCTGTGATCGGCTGGCCTCCCCATGTCCGCACACAGCGGGCAGTGGGGGGCCGCCGAGCACTGGCTCGCACGGTGCTCTTTGGCACCGCAGCGGTAACACTGACCGCTGCGGTCCACCGGCGAGATGCACCACTGCCTCACGTGCCCCAATTCGAGGCAGCGGTGACACTGGAGCGGGCGCGGCGCGAGGATTTCCACTCGCGCCGAAACCCACCCCACCAACACCCTCCCGGATTCCGCCACCTTACGGGCGGCGGAGAGGGGGCACCGGGCCCACACCGACCCGAGGCCGGAGGGCGACCTGCGGATCTTTCCGATCCGCAGGTCCTCCACAGAACAGTTCCCCGCCCTCGCAAGGGCACGGGACACATCCTGTGCGCTGACCGAGTCGTCCAGGCCACAAACGCGCATCTCCGTGCGCTTCGTGGGCCGGGCGACCCGAACACCTCGCTCGCCCAGCTGCTCCCGGAGCCTCTGGGCGAGACGATCCGCCTTCGCGCCGCCTTCTGCACCGGGGATCTCCAGCAAGAGACCCCCGGTCACGGCCCTCTTCGCCCTCACGGAGGCGATGCCCAGCTCTTCCAGGGAGATATTCTCCCTGGCGAGCCGCATCGCCTCCGCGAGGGTCAGGTCGCCCCCCTGCGCAACGGTCAGCGTCACCGCTGCCGTTTTTGGGGGACGACCTGGTCGTGCCTTCCCGACCTTCGCGGCCTTTACCTTGGCCGGCGGCGGCGGAGGCGGAGGCTGCGGTTGCGAGGCTTTCCTCGCCGCCCGCTTCGCCTTCCGCCCCACCACCTCACTCCACGCCACCCCCCCTTGGGAGGGTGCTGTGGAGGACGCGACCACCGCGACCACGGGTACACCACCCCCCTTGGGGGTCGCGACCCGGGGCCCTGGTGCCGCAACGCTGGGCGGAGCCTTCACTCCGCCCTTCTTTGCCTTCCCCGACTGTACCGGAACAGGTCGGGGAGGCACCGCCTTCCTGCTGACCGCTCTTCCGGCGAGGAGCTCCTCCCGGAAGGCGGCCAGCTTGCTATCAATCATGTCCCCAATCCTCCTCAGAAGATCGTCTTCTGAGGAGGACGGGGACTTCTTCACGGGCGGAGTGCGGGTGGAGGGGCCCGCGGTGCCCCGCACCACTGCCGCCGCACTCCGCTTATTTACCTCCGCCGAGGGACGCGGCGGTGGAGGAGGATGGAGGATGGGAGGGAGGGCCGCGCTGTTCCACAGCGCCTCTGCCCTCCTCCTCCCCTGTCGCTCCTCCTCCAACAGGAGCTGCAGACGGGCGTTCCGCCCTCTGAGCTCCCGCGCCGCCTCCCTCATTTCCTCCGCCGCGGCCTTCAGGGCCTCCGCGCCACCGCTTTTCTGCCCCTTAAAGGCGCAGGCAGCGGCGACTTTCTCCACCCGCCTCAGGGACGAGGAGATCCTCTCCGATATCTCCTCGGTCACCTCGTCCCTGAGGCAACTCAGCCTCACCGACGGGCTCATCGCCCCGCCCACCTCGACGACGGCCTGCCCCGTCCTCTTCCTCTTAGAGCCTATGTGGCTCGTGCTGGAGGAGAAGGACGAGACCGACGCCGTCTCGTCGTCCTCCTCCACCCTCCACGAAGCCGGACCTGGCGCTGAGTGGGGCGCGAGCGCCGCCACCCTAACCCCAACCCCGTCTCCGTCCTCCCCAACCGACAAAACCCACCCCATCCCCATTTTATTTTCTGTGTCCATAATAGTCCCACGAGATGGTCGGAAATAAAGGTCCACCCGGGCAGAGCCGCCTTACCCGGGTAAGCCTAATACTCCGGGGGTTCGGCAGGTTCCCCGGAGGTGGTCGCTTGGGATTGGGCCTTCTCCCCCAACCATGCATCCCATCGCCGCGCACCATAGCTTAGGATTGGAGGGCGATTTTATAGAGTCGCCATACTCGTGGCCCAGGCGGTTAAGCCAGGACCCCCGTTCCTCCTGCCGTCACGTACCATTCACAAAACCAATAGGGAATTGTGAATGGGTCGTTGTGACGACCAACAGGAGGCTTACGGTGTGTGTATGACTCGGGTACCCCGGGTTCGTTAAGCCCGTACTGCAGCTGAAAGGCTGGCAGCCCCTGAGGGGGATATATTTGCAACTTGGAAATATACTGTGCGAATGGCAAAAAAACTGGGCCAAACTGTAATGTCGTTGCTCGATAAACATATAGGACTGGGGTATCATGTATATATGGATAATTATTATAACAGTATTTGTACCGCAGAATTGCTTCTGAAAAATGGTACACGAGTTTGCGGTACAATTAGAGCGAATAGAGGTGTTCCCGAATCTATGAAGCATATCAGATTAAAAACTGGAGATTATACATTTAAAAGAAAAAATGAAATTTCAGTACAGGCGTGGAAGCCAAAACACAAAATCGTATACATGGTTTCTACAATACATTCGGGAGAACTAACAAACACGAAAAAGTACATTGGAAAACAAAACAAGAAATTATGAAACCTCAATCTGTCATAGATTATAACAAATATATGATGGGCGTAGATTTGGCCGATCAGTTTTTATCATATTTTTCCATTATGAGGAAAACAGTGAAATGGACAAAGAAAACAGTTTTGTTTCTTTTAAATTGCGCATTGTTCAATGCATATAGATTATATGTTGAGTTCAATGGTAACACTATAAAATGTCAAAAATTTTTACATGCTGTTGCATGTTTATGGATCGAGGAATATCCAAGTACTCAAGATGTATCGAATGATTGTGTGGAACGAACTTCTGCATTAGTTCCTACACCTCGCACATCAAAATATGATCACCCTCAGAGACTATCGGGTGATATAAAGAAGCATAACGTTACTCGAATTATTGGATCTGCGAAAAACCGATATGTACGACGTCCATGCAAAGTTTGCTCTGCTAGCAAAAAAAGAAGCGAGAGTAGCTTTAAGTGCTCTTTGTGACTAGTACCTTTACATCTTGGAAAATGTTTCGAAAAATACCATACATCTCTTAAATATCAATATTTTTCTTTCCGTTAATATTATATATATGTAATAATCAATCATCAAATAAAACAGGTGTATTTTTTTATAACTATAAATTAAAATTTTTTATTTTGCTTCTATTTTTCGTTATCGTTAAATTGCATAAAATGAATATGTAAATCAATTTTAGTGTTTTCCAATAATGTATAAAATTTTAAATATTTTCTTCACCTACTCATTGGTCGTCGACAAGCGAATCATGCCGGCGCCTAGGCTTTACGCGGTCGATACTGTGCTGGAGCTCAGATTTTAAATGTCTCAGATGCCACCGGCGTACAATGTGTTAACTGACTGCTTTCTTACTGGCAAGCTGCTTGCTTACTAGCTTACTGGTTGCTTGCTAGCTAACAGCTTGCTTACTAGCTTCTAGCTTGCTTAATAGCTCACTGCTTGCTTACCAGCGTACTGCTTTCTTGCTAGCTCACTGCTTGCCTACAAGATTACTGCTTGCTTACTAGCTTGCTGCTTGCTCAATAGCTAACTGCTTCCTTACTAGCATGCTGCTAGCTTACTAGCTTACTGCTTGCTTACTACCTGCCTCCTCGCTTACTAGCTGACTGTTTGCATACTAGCTTACTGCTAGCTTACAAGCTAATTGCTTTCATGCCAGCCTAATGCTTGCTTACAAGGTTATTCGTTACTTACTACCTTACTGCTTGCTTACTAGCTTACTGCTTGCTTGCTAGCATACTGCCTTCTTACAAGATAAATGCATTCTTGCTAGCCTGCTGCTTGATTACTAGCTTAGTACTTCCTTACTAGATAACTGCTATCTTACCAGGTTACTGCCTGCTTTCTAGCTCACTGGTTGCATAATATCTTACTGCTTGCTTACTAGTTTGCTGCATGCTCAATAGCTAACGGATTCCTTACTAGCCTGCTGCATGCTTTCTAGCTCACTGGTTGCTTACTAGCATACTGCTTCCTTGCTAGCTTCCTGCTCGCTTGCTAGCTCACTGGTTTCTTACTAGCATACAGCTTCCTTACTAGCTTCCCGCACGCTTGCTAGCTCACTGGTTGCTTACTAGCTTAGTAGTTCCTTACTAGCTAACTACTATCTTACCAGCTTTCTGCCTCCTTACTAGCTTACTGGTTGCTTTCTAGCTTACTGCTTGCTTACTAGTTTACTGCATGCGTAGTAACTAGCGGCTATCTTGCTAGCCTGCTGCATGCTTTCTATATTACTGCACGCGTACTAGCATACTGCTTCCTTACTAGCTCCCTCCTCGCTTATTAGCTTACTGCTTGCATAGTAGCATTTTTTTTTTCTTCTTGGGGAAAATTTTCGAAAGACTCCCTTCCACCTCTTTGGGGAGTGGCGGGAGGAGTGTGTGGGATTCCCCGCGCCCGTAAAATGACGGGCGCGGGTCCGTCCCTCTAAAAACCCCACGGTGACCCTTCCGCGCGATTTGGGTGGATACCTGGAATCGCTCGAAGCATACTTCCGGTATCCTCCCCGTGCCTGCGCTGTGCGTCCATCCACGGGGGACAAAAGGTTCCTCCTGGCTGTCTCCCTATCTCATGGCGGCAGGACGAGGTCACTCCGTCCTACCGCCATCTGTCTCGGGGCCGTGGTGAATGGAAAGCTAACACCTCGGTCTTATGGACCACCACCGTCATACCCATCACCCTGATCCGACCGACGACGCGCTGCGCCCCCTCCTCCGCGAGAAGTTTGGCCCTCCCCCAGTACGCCCCGACGGCCAGCACCAGTGTGTCATCTGCATAACACACGGCGCTGACGGCGTCGGGGAGGTCGGCCCGCAACACCTTATCGTATGCGACGTACCGCAGGAGTGGCCCGAGGACCGATCCCTGCGGAACGCCGCAGTACACCTCCCTTCACGCAGGAGGAGCTGGCAGCGGCCATCAGACGGCTCGGGGTTCGTAACACGGCCCCGGGTCCGGATGGTGTGCCCGGCCGGGTTTGGGTCTTGACCCAGGGCGTCCTTGGGGCCGACCTCAGGCGGTTGTTCGACCGCTGCCTGAGGGACGGGCGATTCCCCCCCAGTTGGAAGGTGGCGAGGATGGTCCTCCTCCGGAAGGAGGGTCGGCCCGCGGAGTCTCCCTCCGCATACCGGCCCATTTGTCTCCTCGACGAGGTGGGCAAGCTCTTCGAGCGTGTGATTGCTGCCCGCCTCGTCGAGCACCTGTCGCGGGGTGATCCCGGTCTGGCCGACTGCCAGTTCGGTTTCCGGGGGGGCCGATCGACTATCGACGCGATAGGTCGTGTGAGGGCCCTCTCGGAGGCGGCCGTCTCCCGGGGAGGGGTGGCATTGGCAATATCCTTGGATATTGCCAATGCCTTTAACACCCTCCCCTGGGAAGAGATAAGGAGGGGGCTCGAATATCATCGAGTCCCCCCTTGTCTCAGGGCGGTCGTCGGGGATTATCTCCGCGGCAGGTGGATCGAGTATCCGGGCCGGGATGGTGATATGCGGAGGGAGGTGTACTGCGGTGTTCCGCAGGGGTCGGTCCTCGGGCCACTCCTGTGGAACATCGCGTACGACTCGGTGTTGCGGGCCGGCCTCCCCGACGGCGTCAGCACGGTGTGTTATGCGGATGACACACTGGTGCTGGCCGTCGGGGCGCACTGGGGGAGGGCCATGCGTCGCGCGGAGGAGGGGTCGCAACGCGTCGTCGACCGGATCAGGGGGATGGGGATGACGGTGGCGGTCCATAAGACCGAGGTGATTGCGTTTCATTCACCTCGGCAGGATCCGCCACCCCCTCTGATTCGGGTGGGTGGGGCTGACATCGAGGTGAAGCCCCAGATCAGGTATCTGGGGCTGATCCTCGATAGCCACTGGCGTTTCGAGAAGCATTTCCGCTGCCTGGTCCCCCAGTTGGAAAGGATGGTTGCGGCTCTGGGCCGGATCCTGCCCAACCTGGGGGGCCCGGCGGGCCGAGTTCGTCGCCTCTATGTGGCAATGGTCCAGTCGGTGGCCCTATACGGGGCCCCCGTCTGGGCGGACGACCTGGCTGCCTCCCGGCGCAGCATGACTATGCTGCGTCGGGTGCAGAGGCGCATGGCGCTCAGGGTCGTCCGCGGGTATCGGACCGTGTCACATGAGGCGGCGACGGTTCTAGCGGGGATGCCGCCCATGGACCTGCTCACGCGGTCGCACGCGGTGATGTACCGGCACCGCGTCGACCGTCGCGCGGGGGTGGGGGCGGTCCCGGGCGGGCAGGAACCTGCTTGGGGCGATTTGAAGCGCCAGGCCCGGCAGTCCGTGTTGCTCGCGTGGCAGGAGCGGCTGGCTCTGCCAACCGCGGGGCACCGGACTGTCGGGGCTGTTCGGCCACTCCCGAAGGAGTGGCTGGACAGAGGCCATGGCAGCCTCACCTACCGGCTGGCACAGGCATTTTCCGGGCATGGCAGCTTCGGAAGATACCTGTGCCGAATAGGGAAGGAGCCGACGGCGCGTTGCTGCCACTGCGACGCTGAGCAGGACACGGCGGATCATACCCTGGAGGTATGCCCCGCGTGGGAGGGGGAGCGCCGTGTCCTGGTCGGCGTCGTCGGGCGGGATGTCTCGCTGCCGGGCGTGGTGCGCGCCATGCTCGGCAGCGAGGAGAAGTGGAGGGCCGTGGCCTCCTTCTGCGAGAACGTAATGTTGCAGAAGGAGGCCGCGGGGAGGGAGCGCGAGCTTCAGCGCCGCGCTGAAGCTCGCGCTCGTGCGGTGGCCCGAGGTCGTCGCCCGGTCGCGAGGCGTCGCGGGCGGCCGCCTCGGCGTGGCGGATGACCTAGGCTGGGAGGGGGGTCCTGAGGGGACCCTCCTCCCGCCAGGCGGCGCCGGGTCGGACCGGTTGGGGGTAGGAGTGCCTCCCCCTACCGGTCCGACGCAAGGGGAGGCACCCTCGGCGGTCTGGTGCGGCCATGAACGCCCGGCCGCCGAGGGGTGGAAACGGGGTCGCGGGCGGTTGCGAGTTGGGGCTCGCAGCCGCCACTAAACGCGGCCCCGGGACGGATAGCGGCGGGATGGAGTGGCCCCGTCCCGCCGCTATGAGGCAGTGTGTCTACTGGGGGGACCGATTGTCCCCCCGGGGGATGGGCGCGAAAGCGCGGGCACGGGGATGATACCGGAAGAATGCTTCGAGCGATTCCCGGTATCCTCCCAAAGCGTGCCGAAGGGTCACCGTGGGGTTTTTAGTGGGTAGGTCCCGCGCCTGTCGTTGTACGGGCGCGGGGAATCCCACACACCCCTCCCACCTCTCCCCAAGGAGGTGGGAGGGAGTCTTTCGAAGATTTTCCCCACGACAAAAAAAAAAAAAAAAAAAAAAAGTACACCTCCCTCCGCATATCTCCATCTCGGCCCGGATACTCGATCCACCTGCCACGGAGATAATCCCCGACGACTGCCCTGAGATAAGGAGGGACCCGATGATCATCGAGCCCCCTCCTTATCTCTTCCCAGGGAAGGGTGTTAAAGGCGTTGGCAATATCCAAGGATACTGCCAAAGCCAACCCAACCCGGGAGACGGCCGACTCCGAGAGGGCCCTCACGCGACCTACCGCGTCGATCGTCGATCGGCCCTCTCGGAAGCCGTACTGACATTCGGCCAGGCCGGGGGCACACCGCGACTGGTGCTCAACGAGGTGGGCGGCAATCACGCGCTCGAAGAACTTGCCCACCTCGTCGAGGAGACAGATGGGCCGGTATGCCGGAGGGAGACTCTGCGGGCCGATCCGCCTTCCGAAGGAGGACCATCCTCGCCACTTTCCAACTAGGGAGGAATCGGCCGTCCCTTAGGAATCGGTCAAACAACCGCCTGAGCTCGGCCCCAAGGTCGCCCTGGGTCAAAACCCAAACCCGGCCAGGCACACCATCCGGCACCGGGGCCGTGTTGCGCCCCACGAGCCGTTTGATGGCCGTGGCCAGCTCCCCCTGCTTGACCCCCAGCTCGGTCAACCACTCAATTGGGACAGCCGACGCCGCCGGATGACGTGATCCTCCCACCCCGATTGGAAAGAGAGTATTGACCACGGCCTCCAGCAGCAGGGGGTCAAGACCCTCGGTGACAGGGGGCGCCCACGGGCGGATCTTATTTAGCACCACCTTATACGGGCGCCCCCAAGGGTCGTCATCAAGGGTCTCGAGGAGCTCCTTCCATGCCCGGGTCTTGGCCCGTTTGATGGCGACCAGCAGAGCCATCCGCGACATGCGGTATGCCTCATACAGGTCATCTGCCCTCGCTCGCGCCACGCTATCGTCTCTCCGTAGACGACGGCGCGCGCGGGTGTACTGGCGTCGGGCGCGTACACTCGCGTCTCGCATTTCCGCGATCGCGGCCTACCACCAGTACGCCGCCCGGCGAGGAGAAGCCCGCCCGACCCGGGGCATCGCCGCGTCGCAAATATTGGCGACTAATCCCCCGAGCCGGGCGACCTCTACCTCTATGCTCGACAACTCGACCGCCCTCTGCGGCCAAGTTGCAGCGAGAGCAGCTACCATCATAGCGACCTTGTCCAGGCGCCGAAGCGCCCAACGGCGCGGTGGGTCGCCAACCGGGCAGTGGTGTCGGGATGTCCACCTCCATTGTGGACGATGCCACCAACCGCGGAGCCTGAATCGGAAAGGGCCGATTCCCCCTCTTCTTCTGGGAGGTGGGAGAGCACTTTTTGCTCCCCACCCTGTGATCTGCCGGCCACCACATGTCCGCACATAGCGGGCAGTGGGGTGCCGCCGAGCACTGGTTCGCGCGGTGGTCTTTCGTTTCGCAGCGGTATCACTGACCGCTGCGGTCCACCGACGAGGTGCACCACTGCCTCACGTGCCCCAACTCGAGGCAGCGGTGACACTGGAGTGGGCGCAGCGCGAGTATCTCCACTCGCGCCAACAGCGTTCTGAATACCCTGCTGCTTGCTTACTACCTTACTCCTTGCATACTAGATTACTACTTCGTACTATCTCGCTGCTCGCTTACTAGCTCACAGCTTGCTTACAAGCTTATTGCTTGCTTGCTAGCCTACTGCTTGCGTACGCGCTTGTTGCTTGCTTTCTAGCTTACTGCTTGCTTAATTACTAACTGCTTGCTTACTAGCTTACTGTTTGCTTACAAGCTTACTGCTTGCTTACCAGCATACCGCTTATTTACAAGCTTCCTCCTCGCTTACTAGGTCACAGCTTGCTCACTATCTTACCTGTTGTAAGCAAGCTTACTGCTTGCTTACATAGTTGCTGCATGCGTTCTAGCTTACTTCCTGCTTACTAGCCTACTGCTTTCTTACTAGATAATTGCTTTCTTACTAGCACACTGCTAGCTTACTACCTTCCTGCTTTCTTAGTAGCTACCAGCTTTCTTACTAGCCTGCTGCTTGCTTAATAGCTTTTTTTTTTTTTTTTTTTGTCGTGGGGAAAATCTTCGAAAGACTCCCTCCCACCTCCTTGGGGAGAGGTGGGAGGCGTGTGTGGGATTCCCCGCGCCCGTACAACGACAGGCGCGGGACCTACCCACTAAAAACCCCACGGTGACCCTTCGGCACGCTTTGGGAGGATACCGGGAATCGCTCGAAGCATTCTTCCGGTATCCTCCCCGTGCCCGCGCTTTCGCGCCCATCCCCCGGGGGGACAATCGGTCCCCCCAGTAGACACACTGCCTCATAGCGGCGGGACGGGGCCACTCCATCCCGCCGCTATCCGTCCCGGGGCCGCGTTTAGTGGCGGCTGCGAGCCCCAACTCGCAACCGCCCGCGACCCCGTTTCCATCCCTCGGCGGCCGGGCGTTCATGGCCGCACCAGACCGCCGAGGGTGCCTCCCCTTGCGTCGGACCGGTAGGGGAAGGCACTCCTACCCCCAACCGGTCCGACCCGGCGCCGCCTGGCGGGAGGAGGGTCCCCTCAGGACCCCCCTCCCAGCCTAGGTCATCCGCCACGCCGAGGTGGCCGCCCGCGACGCCTCGCGACCGGGCGACGACCTCGGGCCACCGCACGAGCGCGCGCTTCAGCACGCCGCTGAAGCTCGCGCTCCCTCCCCGCGGCCTCCTTCTGCAACATTACGTTCTCGCAGAAGGAGGCCACGGCCCTCCACTTCTCCTCGCTGCCGAGCATGGCGCGCACCACGCCCGGCAGCGAGACATCCCGCCCGACGACGCCGACCAGGACACGGTGCTCCCCCTCCCACGCGGGGCATTCCTCCAGGGTATGATCCGCCGTGTCCTGCTCAGCGTCGCAGTGGCAGCAACGCGCCGTCGGCTCCTTCCCTATCCGGCACAGGTATCTTCCGAAGCTGCCATGCCCGGAAAATACCTGTGCCATCCGGTAGGTGAGGCTGCCATGGCCTCTGTCCAGCCACTCCTTCAGGAGTGGCCGAACAGCCCCGACAGTCCGGTGCCCCGCGGTTGGCAGAGCCAGCCGCTCCTGCCACGCGAGCAACACGGACTGCCGGGCCTGGCGCTTCAAATCGCCCCAAGCAGGTTCCTGCCCGCCCGGGACCGCCCCCACCCCCGCGCGACGGTCGACGCGGTGCCGGTACATCACCGCGTGCGACCGCGCGAGCAGGTCCATGGGCGGCATCCCCGCTAGAACCGTCGCCGCCTCATGTGACATGGTCCGATACCCGCGGACGACCCTGAGCGCCATGCGCCTCTGCACCCGACGCAGCATAGTCATGCTGCGCCGGGAGGCAGCCAGGTCGTCCGCCCAGACGGGGGCCCCGTATAGGGCCACCGACTGGACCATTGCCACATAGAGGCGACGAACTCGGCCCGCCGGGCCCCCCAGGTTGGGCAGGATCCGGCCCAGAGCCGCAACCATCCTTTCCAACCGGGGGACCAGGCAGCGGAAATGCTTCTCGAAACGCCAGTGGCTATCGAGGATCAGCCCTAGATACCTGATCTGGGGCTTCACCTCGATGTCAGCCCCACCCACCCGAATCAGAGGGGGTGGCGGATCCTGCCGAGGTGAATGAAACGCAATCACCTCGGTCTTATGGACCGCCACCGTCATCCCCATCCCCCTGATCCGGTCGACGACGCGTTGCGACCCCTCCTCCGCGCGACGCATGGCCCTCCCCCAGTGCGCCCCGACGGCCAGCACCAGTGTGTCATCCGCATAACACACCGTGCTGACGCCGTCGGGGAGGCCGGCCCGCAACACCGAGTCGTACGCGATGTTCCACAGGAGTGGCCCGAGGACCGACCCCTGCGGAACACCGCAGTACACCTCCCTCCGCATATCACCATCCCGGCCCGGATACTCGATCCACCTGCCGCGGAGATAATCCCCGACGACCGCCCTGAGACAAGGGGGGACTCGGTGATATTCGAGTCCCCTCCTTATCTCTTCCCAGGGGAGGGTGTTAAAGGCATTGGCAATATCCAAGGATATTGCCAATGCCACCCCTCCCCGGGAGACGGCCGCCTCCGAGAGGGCCCTCACACGACCTATCGCGTCGATAGTCGATCGGCCCCCCCGGAAACCGAACTGGCAGTCGGCCAGACCGGGATCACCCCGCGACAGGTGCTCGACTAGGCGGGCAGCAATCACACGCTCGAAGAGCTTGCCCACCTCGTCGAGGAGACAAATGGGCCGGTATGCGGAGGGAGACTCCGCGGGCCGACCCTCCTTCCGGAGGAGGACCATCCTCGCCACCTTCCAACTGGGGGGGAATCGCCCGTCCCTCAGGCAGCGGTCGAACAACCGCCTGAGGTCGGCCCCAAGGACGCCCTGGGTCAAGACCCAAACCCGGCCGGGCACACCATCCGGACCCGGGGCCGTGTTACGAACCCCGAGCCGTCTGATGGCCGCTGCCAGCTCCTCCTGCGTGACTCCCAGCTCGGCCGTCCACTCCACTGGGACAGCCGCCGCCGCCGGAGGACGCGGTCCCCTCTCCCCAATTGGGAAGAGTGTATTGACCACGTCCTCCAGCAGCCGGGGGTCAAGACCCTCGGTGACGGGGGGCGCCCACGGGCGGAGCTTATTCAGCACCACCTTATATGGGCGCCCCCATGGATCGTCATCAAGGGTCTGGAGGAGCTCCTTCCATGCCTGGGTCTTGGCCCGTTTGATGGCGACCTGCAGAGCAACCCGCGCCACGCGGTATGCTCCATACAGGTCATCAGCTGCCCTCGCTCGCGCCACGCCGTCGCCTGTACGTTGACGACGGCGCGCGCGGGTGTACTGGCGTCGGGCGCGGACAGTCGCGACTCGCAACTCCGCGATCGCGTCCGACCACCAGTACACCGCCCGGCGAGGAGAAGCCCGCCCGACCCGAGGCATCGCCGCGTCGCAAATACCCGCGACCAATGCCCCGAACCGGGCGACCTCCTCCTCTATGCTCGGCAACTCGGCCGCTCCCTGCGGCCAAGTTGCAGCGAGGGCAGCTGCCATCAGGGCGTCCTTGTCCAGGCGCCGAAGCGCCCAGCGGCGTGGTGGGGTGCCACGCAGGCGGCCGTGTCGGGATGCACTCGCGGCGGCAGAGACCTCCATCCGGATGTACCGGTGATCGGAGAGTGTCTCTGCTCCCGCGACCACGTGCCAACCCGACACCATGCGCACGGCGTTGGGGGTCGCGAATCCAACATCCACGATGGACCCCCCATATCGCCGCACGCATGTGTGCTCCGACCCCCGGTTCAATACCCGGAGGTCGAGCCCCGCCGCCCAATCGCCCAGGATCCCGCCGCGAACGGAGGTCCTGGGGGATCCCCAAGCCACCGACTTGGCATTAAAATCCCCCAGGACCAGCACCGGCCGGGCCGCGTAGCGCTGCACGCATGCCGCGACCTCGGCCAAGTACAGCTCGAACGCAGCGTGACCGCTACGGGGCGAAATGTAGCACCCCACCACAGCGACTCCCCCCCAGTCCACGGCGACGAATCCCCGACCGCGCTCCAACAAGGAGAACGGTGGGGACCCGTCGCCTCCTCCCCATACCGTCGCCACCAAGCCGTCCGCGTCGCCCACCCAATGAGGGTGATCAGGGACGCGGTACGGCTCGGCGGCGACCGCCAGGCCAACCCCCCACTCCGCGAGGACTTGGGACATCAAGTCCTGTGCCGCGCGGCAGTGGTTGAGGTTGGCCTGGAGGAGGAGGCGGGGCGGCATTAATTAATGGCCGCGCCAGCCTCCTCCCGGCCGTCCGTCCCCGTAGCACCGTCCACCTCCATGGAGGACGATGCCACCGCCCTCGGCACCGGAGCCGGTGCAGCCCGCCTCTTCCTCTCCTTCCGGGAGGGGGGGGAGCACTTCTTGCTCCCCACCCTGTGATCGGCTGGCCTCCCCATGTCCGCACACAGCGGGCAGTGGGGGGCCGCCGAGCACTGGCTCGCACGGTGCTCTTTGGCACCGCAGCGGTAACACTGACCGCTGCGGTCCACCGGCGAGGTGCACCACTGCCTCACGTGCCCCAATTCGAGGCAGCGGTGACACTGGAGCGGGCGCGGCGCGAGGATTTCCACTCGCGCCGAAACCCACCCCACCAACACCCTCCCGGATTCCGCCACCTTACGGGCGGCGGAGAGGGGGCACCGGGCCCACACCGACCCGAGGCCGGAGGGCGACCTGCGGATCTCTCCGATCCGCAGGTCCTCCACAGGACAGTCCCCCGCCCTCGCAAGGGCACGGGACACATCCTGTGCGCTGACCGAGTCGTCCAGCCCACAAATGCGCATCTCCGTGCGCTTCGTGGGCCGGGCGACCCGGACACCTCGCTCGCCCAGCTGCTCCCGGAGCCTCTGGGCGAGACGATCCGCCTTCGCGCCGCCTTCTGCACCGGGGACCTCCAGCAAGAGACCCCCGGTCACGGCCCTCTTCGCCCTCACGGAGGCGATGCCCAGCTCTTCCAGGGAGATATTCTCCCTGGCGAGCCGCATCGCCTCCGCGAGGGTCAGGTCGCCCCCCTGCGCAACGGTCAGCGTCACCGCTGCCGTTTTTGGGGGACGACCTGGTCGTGCCTTCCCGACCTTCGCGGCCTTTACCTTGGCCGCCGGCGGCGGAGGCGGAGGCTGCGGTTGCGAGGCCTTCCTCGCCGCCCGCTTCGCCTTCCGCCCCACCACCTCACTCCACGCCACCCCCCCTTGGGAGGGTGCTGTGGAGGACGCGACCACCGCGACCACGGGTACACCACCCCCCTTGGGGGTCGCGACCCGGGGCCCTGGTGCCGCAACGCTGGGCGGAGCCTTCACTCCGCCCTTCTTTGCCTTCCCCGACTGTACCGGAACAGGTCGGGGAGGCACCGCCTTCCTGCTGACCGCTCTTCCGGCGAGGAGCTCCTCCCGGAAGGCGGCCAGCTTGCCATCAATCATGTCCCCAATCCTCCTCAGAAGATCGTCTTCTGAGGAGGACGGGGACTTCTTCACGGGCGGAGTGCGGGTGGAGGGGCCCGCGGTGCCCCGCACCACTGCCGCCGCACCCCGTTTATTTACCTCCGCCGAGGGACGCGGCGGTGGAGGAGGAGGGAGGATGGGAGGGAGGGCCGCGCTGTTCCACAGCGCCTCTGCCCTCCTCCTCCCCTGTCGCTCCTCCTCCAACAGGAGCTGCAGACGGGCGTTCCGCCCTCTGAGCTCCCGCGCCGCCTCCCTCATTTCCTCCGCCGCGGCCTTCAGGGCCTCCGCGCCACCGCTTTTCTGCCCCTTAAAGGCGCAGGCAGCGGCGACTTTCTCCACCCGCCTCAGGGACGAGGAGATCCTCTCCGATATCTCCTCGGTCACCTCGTCCCTGAGGCAACTCAGCCTCACCGACGGGCTCATCGCCCCGCCCACCTCGACGACGGCCTGCCCCGTCCTCTTCCTCTTAGAGCCTATGTGGCTCGTGCTGGAGGAGAAGGACGAGACCGACGCCGTCTCGTCGTCCTCCTCCACCCTCCACGAAGCCGGACCTGGCGCTGAGTGGGGCGCGAGCGCCGCCACCCTAACCCCAACCCCGTCTCCGTCCTCCCCAACCGATAAAACCCGCCCCATCCCCATTTTATTTTCTGTGTCCATAATAGTCCCACGAGATGGTCGGAAATAAAGGTCCACCCGGGCAGAGCCGCCTTACCCGGGTAAGCCTAATACTCCGGGGGTTCGGCAGGTTCCCCGGAGGTGGTCGCTTGGGATTGGGCCTTCTCCCCCAACCATGCATCCCATCGCCGCGCACCATAGCTTAGGATTGGAGGGCGATTTTATAGAGTCGCCATACTCGTGGCCCAGGCGGTTAAGCCAAGACCCCCGTTCCTCCTGCCGTCACGTACCATTCACAAAACCAATAGGGAATTGTGAATGGGTCGTTGTGACGACCAACAGGAGGCTTACGGTGTGTGTATGACTCGGGTACCCCGGGTTCGTTAAGCCCGTACTGCAGCTGAAAGGCTGGCAGCCCCTGAGGGATTGCTTAATAGCTTGCTGCTTGCTTACTAGCTTACTACTTGCTTACTGGCTTACTGCTTGCATACTTGCATACTGCTTCCTTACTAGCTTCCTCCTCGCATACTAGCTCACCCGTTGCTTACTAGCATGCTGTTTGCTTACTATCTAACATGATTCTTACTAGCTTACGGCTTGATTACTAGCATACTGGTTCCTTAGTAGCCTCCTGCTCGCTTACTAGCTCACTGCTTGCCTACTAACTTACTGCATGCTTACAAGCTTACAGCTTGATTACTGGCTTATTGCTGGCATACTTGCTTACTGCTAGCTTTCACTCTTACTGCATGCTCACTAGCCTGCTGCTTGCTTTCTAGCTTACTGCTTTGTTACTAGCTTACTGCTTTGTTACTAACTTGCAGCTTTCTTACCAGCTCACTGCTTGCTTACTAGCTTACCGGTTGCTTACTAGCTTACAGCTTGATTACTAGCATACGGCTTTCTTTCTAGCTTCCTGCTAGCTTACTAGCTGACTGCTTGCTCACTAGCTCGCTGCTTTCTTAGTAGCTACCAGCATTCCTACTTGCCAGCTGCTTTCCTACCAGCATACTGCTTGCTTACTAGATTACTACTTTGTTACTAGCTCCCTACCCGCTTACTAGCTCACTGCTTACTTACTAGCTTAGCGCTTGCTTACAAGCTTAGTGCTCGCTTTCTATCTTACTGCTTGCTTACTAGCTTACAGCTTCCTCACCAGCAGACTGCTTGCTTACTATATTACTGCTTCGTTTCTAGCTCCCTGCGCACTTGCTAGATCACTGCTTGCTTACAAGCTTACTGCTTGCACACTAGCATCCTGCTTCTTTACTAGCTTCCTGCTCGCTTACTAACTCACTCCTTGCTTACTAACTTACTACCTGCTTAGTAGATTACTGCTCGCTTAATAGCTCACTGCTTCCTTACTAACTTAGTGCTTGCTTGCTAGCTTTCTACCTTCTTACTAGCTTCCTGCTTTCTTACCAGCTTAGTGCTTGCATACTAGCTTACTTGTTGGATACTAGCTTACTGCTTGCTTACTAACTTAATGCTTGCTCACTAACTTTCTGCTTGCTTACTAGCTTACTGCTTGCTCACTAGCTTACTCCATGCTTACTAGTTTCCTACTCGCTTACTGCCTGCTCACTAGCTTGCTCCTTGCTGAATAGCTTGCTGCTTGGTTTCTAGCCTACAGCTTGCTTACTAGTGTTACGAGCCAGGGCCGTGCAGCGCGCGTGGCTGCCGAGTGCGAGTGAGAGTATGGAATATGGTATCAATTTGTTAGTTAGTTACACGGACAAACCCGATGCAAAATCGGGGAGACGCTAGGATAGTTGATAACGAGGACGAACCTGACGCGAAATCAGGGAGCCTCTGGGATGGAGTCACGTACGGACGAACCTGGTACGAAACCAGGGAGCCGTAGGAGGGTGGTACGTCGTGAACGAACCCGATGCGAAATCGGGGAGTCACTAGGATTGTTGATAACGATGCAGACGAACCCAATGCGAAATCGGGGAGCTGCTAGGAGGTTGGAAGAAACGCAGACGAACTCGATGCGTAATCGAGGAGCTGCTGGGAGGTTGGATAAATCACAGACGAACCTGATGCGAAATCAGGGAGCTGTAGGATGCGGACGAACCTGATGCGTAATCAGGGAGCCGCTGGGATGGTAATAGATTGCGTGGACGAACTCGATGCGTAATCGAGGAGCCACTAGGTTGTAAGAGGTTGTATTTGGATTTGGGGATGTGTTAATTCAACTCGTAACTATGAATTATTAAGTATAATATAACCCGAGCGGTAAGGTTATATTATTATGGGAACGTTTAACTAATAATAATCGCTTTATATAATTATGGGTTAAAGAAGTTGGATAACTCTGATTTGATAATAAAAGTAGATATATTCTTAAATCAACAAATAAAATACAAGTGTTTCGTGTATCTTATGTCGCGATCAAAGAATGATTATATTTACCTAAAATGAACTTGCACGGTGTTGACGCACTGGCGATGCGGGGGTATGTCAGTTGGAAATAAAGGCCGCAATAGAATTTATGCCGGTTCACGGATTCTATATGGTTTGATACGAAAGGGTACGGTAGCCCGATCTCGCAAGATACAACTGGCTATCAAATCGTATACGCGTGACAAAAGACGTGACGTTGACTCTAACGTGACGGTACGATTACGATACCCCGAGTAAGAAAAGCAAGGGGTTTATATACCCAAAAATCCGTGGGGAAGGATTCAAATGCACGTTAGACATTACCATATCTGGTAATCTCCGAATTGCGTTAGTCACCGAGCAGCTGCATCTCGTGAGAACTGACTCTACATTCCAAAGGGTAGATAAGTAGCAGGGCGTTTTCCTAATGCACGCAACTGGTACAGAAAAATTGGGGAACGAAACGTTCGGCATACGTAATACTAGCAAACTGCTTTCTTACTAGCTAGCAGCTTTCTGACTAGCCTGCTGCTTGCTTACAATCTTACTGTTTGTTTACTAGCTTACTGCCGGCTTACTATCTTACTGCTTTCTTTCTAGCTTCCACCTCGCTTACTAGCTCACTGCTTGCATACTAGCTTACTGGATGATTAATAGCTTACTGCTTGCTTACAAGCTAATTGCTTTCATGCCACTTTACTGCTCGCTTGCTAGCTTGCCGCTTGCTTACTAGCTCACTACTTGCTTACTACCTTACTGCTAGCTTAATTGCTTACTGGTTGCTTACTAGGTTACATCTTGCTTACTGGCATAATGCTTCCTTACTAACTCCCTGATCGCTTACTAGCTCAATGCTGGCTTTCTACCTTACTGATTGCTTGCTAGCATACTGCTTGCTTACTAACTCCGTCCTGCCTTACTAGCTCACTGCTTGCATGCAAGCCTCCTGCATGCTTACTAGCTTACTAATTGCTTACTAACTAACTACATTCTTACCAGCTTACTGCTTGGATACTTTGGATTACTGCTTCCTTAATTGCTACCAGCTTTTTTACTAGCCTGTTGCTTGCTTACTAACCTGCTGCTTGCTTACTAGCATACTGCTTGCTTACTAACTTACTGCTTGCTTACTAGCTTACTGCTTGCTCACTAGCTTAATCCTTGTTTACTAGTTTCCTACTCGCTTACAGCTTGCTCACTAGATTGCAGCTTGCTGAATAGCTTGCTGCTTGGTTTCTAGCCTACTGCTTGCTTACAAGCATACTGCGTTCTTACTAGCTATCTGCTTTCTGACTAGCCTGCTGCTTGCTTACTAGCATACTGGTTGCATACTAGCGTACTGCTTGCTATCAAGCTTACTGCTAGCTTAATAGGTGACTGCTTTTTTACTAGCTATCTGCTTTCTTACTAGCTTACTGCTTGCTTATTAGCTTACTGGTGTTTTACTAACTTACTGCTTGAACAACTGCTACCTGCTTCCCTACTAGCTTACTGCTAGCTTACTAGCTTACTGCTTGCTTACAAGCTTACTGCATGCTTACTATCATACTGCTAGCTTACTCCCTTACTGCATGCTTGCTAGCCTGCAGCTTGCTTTCTAGCTTACTGCTTGCCTCACAGCATGCTGCTTGGTATCTAGCTTACTGCTTGCTTACTAACACACAGCTTTCGTAATAGCTAACTGCTATCTGACTAGCCTGCTGCTTCCTTAGAAGCTTACTGCTTACGTATTAGCGTAGTGCTTGCTTAGAAGCTTACTGCTTGCTTACTACACTAATGCTTTCTTCCTACATTCCTGCTTTCCTCCTATCTTACTGCTTTCTTACTAGCCGGCTGCTTGCATGCTAGCTTACTGCTTGCTTACTAGCTTACTGCTAGCTTACTCGCATTCTGCTTGCTTACTGGCTTGCTGCTTGCTTTCGAACTAACTAACTTCCTGCTTGCTATCTTGCCTACTACTTCCATACTAACCAACTGCTCCCTTACCAGCTTACTGCTTGCCTCCTAGCTTACTGGTTGCTTACTATCATACTGCTGGTTTGCAAGCTTACTGCTTGCTTACTAGATTGCAACATGCTTTCTAGCTTGCCGCTTGCTTGCTAGCATGCTGCGTTCTAACTAGCTAATTGCTTTTTGACTAGCCTGCTGCTGGATGGCAAGCTTGCTGCTTGCTTACTAGATTGCAACATGCTTTCTAGCTTGCCGCTTGCTCACTAGCACACTGCGTTCTAACTAGCTAATTGCTTTCTGACTAGCTAACTGCTTTCATACCAGCTTACTGCTTGCTTTCTAGCATACTGCTTCCTTACTAGCCTCCTGCTCGCTTACTAGCTCACGGCTTGCTTACTACCTTACTAGTTGCTTGCTAGGTTACTGACTGCTTACTAGCATACTACGTCCGTACTAGCTCCCAGCTCGCTTACTAGCTCACTGCTTGCTTACTAGCTTACTGCTTGCTTTCTAGCTTACAGCTTGCTTAGTAGCATACTGTCTCCTTACAGGCATACTGATTTGCTACTAGCTAATTGCATTCTTAGTAGCCTGCTGCTTGCTTACTAGCTTACTGCTTGCTTACTAGTTCACTGCATACTCAATATCTAGCTGCTCTTTTGCTAGCCTGCTGCTTGCTTTCCAGCATAGTGCATGCTTACCAGCTTGCTGCTTGCTTCCAGCTTATTGCTTGCTTACTAGCATGCTGCTTCCGTACTAGCTTCCTGCTCGCTTATTGGCTCACTGCATGCTTACTAGCTTAGTGGATGCTTACTAACATACTGCTTGATTACTAGCTTCCTGCTCCCTTACTAGCTCACTGCTTGCTTACTAGATTACTGCTTGATTACTAGCATACTGCTTTCTTACTAGCTAATTGCATTGTTACTTGCCAGCTGCTTGCCTACAAGCTTACTTGTTGCTTTCCAGCTTACTGCTTGCTCACTAGCTTACTGCAGGCCTACTAGCTGCCTGCTCTCTTACTAGCTCACTACTTGCTTATTATCTTAATGGTTGCTTGCTAGCTTACTGCTCCCTTACTAGTTAACTCCCTTCTTACCAGCTTACTGCATGCTTGCATGGTTACAGCTTGATTGCTAGCTTACTGCTTGCTTACAAGTTTACTGCTTGCTTACAAGTTTACTGCATGCGTAATAGGTTGCGGCTATCTTACTAGCGTGCTGCTTGTTTTGTAGATTACTGCACGCTTACTAGCATGCTGCTTCCTTACTGGTTTTGTCCTCGCTTACTAGCTTACAGCTTGCATACTAGCTTTTTATTTTTGTTTTTTCGTGGGGAAAATCTTCGTAAGACTCCCTTCCACCTCCTTGGGGAGGGGCGGGAGGGGTGTGTGGGATTCCCCTCGCCCATGGAATGACGGGTGCGGGACCTACCCAGTAAAAACCCCGCGGTGACCCTTCCGCACGATTTGGGAGGATACCGGGAATCACTCGAAGCATATTTCCGGTATCCTCCCCATGCCTACGTTGTGCGGCCATCTGCGGGGGGACAAAAGGGGTCCACCTGTTGTCACGCTATCTCATGGCGGCAGGACGAGGTCACTCTGTCCTACCGCCATTTGTCTCGGGGCCGCGTTCAGTGGCGGTTGCGAGACTCAACTCCTAACTGCCCGCGACAGCCAGGGTCATCCGCCACGCCGCGGGGGCCGCCCACGACGCCCGGCGCCTGGCCGGCGCCCTCCTGCCACCAAATGAGCACGAGCCTCAGCACGCCGCTGAAGCTCGCGCTCCCTGCCCGCGACCTCCTTCTGCAACATTACTTTCTCGCTGAAGGAGGCCACGGCCCTCCACTTCCGCTCGCTCCTGAGCATGGCGCGCACCATGCCCGGCAGCGAGACGTCCCGCCCGATTTCGCCGACCAGGACACGGCGCTCCCCCTCCCACGCAGGGCACACTTCGAGGGTGTGTTCGGCCGTGTCCTGCTCAGCGTCACAATGGCAGCAACGCGCCGTCGGCTCCTTCCCTATCCGGCACAGGTAACTCCCGTAGCTGCCATGCCCGGAGAACACCTGTGCCATCCGGTAAGTGAGGCTTCCATGGCCTCTGACCAGCCACTCACTCAGGAGTGGCCGAACAGCCCCGACTATCCGGTGCCACGCGGTTGGCAGAGCCAACCTCTCCTGCCACGCGATCATCACAAACTGCCGGTCCTGGCGCTTCAAATCGCCCCATGCAGGTTCCTGCGCTCCCGGGATTGCTCCCACCCCCGCGCGACGGTCAACGCGGTGACGATACAGCACCGCATGCGACCGCGCGAGGAGGTCCATGGGCGGCAACCCCGCAAGGACCGTCGCGGCCACATACGACACGGTCCGGCACCCGCGGACGACCCGCAACGCCCGCCGCCTCTGCACCCGACGCAGTATCGTCATTACTAGCTTGCTGCTAGCATACTAGCTCCCTGCTAGCATACTAGCTTACTGCTTGCTTACTAGCTTACTGCGTGCTTACTAGCATAATGCTTTGTTACTAGCTTACTGTTTGCTCACAAGCTAACAGCTTTCATTCCAGCTTACTGCTTGCTTACTAGCTTACTGCGTGCTTGCTAGCTTACTGCTTCCTTACTAGCTTCCTGCTTGTTTACTAGCGTACTGCAGTCCTACTAGCTAACTGCTTTCTGAATAGCCTGCTACTTGCTAACTAGCTTACTTGTTGCTTGCAGGCGTACTGCTTGCTTACTAGCATACTGCTTCCTTACTAGATTCCTCCTCGCTTAGTAGCTCACTGTTGGCATACTAGCATACTTCTTGCTTACTAGCTTTCTGCTTTTTCCCTAGCATACTGCTTTCTTAATTGATTCCTCCCCGCTTACTAGCTTACTGCTCGTTTACTGGCTCATTGCTTGCTTACTAGCTTACTGCATGCTTACCAGCTTACAGCTTGATTACTAGCTTACTGCTGGCTTACATGCTCACTGCTAGCTAACTCGCTAACTGCACGCTCACTATCCTGCTGCTTGCTTACAATCTTACTGTTTGCTTACTATCGTACTGCTTGCTTACTATCTTAGTGCTTGCTTACAACATTCCTGCATTCTTCCTAACATACTGCATTGTTACTAACTTACCGCTCTCTTACCAGACGAATGCTTAATAGCTTCCAGCTTGCTTACCAGCTTACTGCTTTGCTACAAACTTACTGCTTTGTTGAAAACTAAATGCTTCCTCACTAGCTCTTTGCTTGCTCTCTAACTTACTGCTTTCTTACTATCTCAATGCTTGCTTACTAACTTACCGGTTGCTTACTAGCTTACTGCTTGCTTACTAGCATACTACTTTCTTACAATCTTCCTGCTCTCGTACTAGCTTACTGCTTGCTTAATACCTTCCTCCTTTCTTAGTAGGTACTAGCTTCCTTACTAGCCTGCTCCTTGCTTTCTAGCTTACTGCTTGCTTACTGTTATGCTACTACCTTACTAGCTTCCTGCACGCTTAGTGGTTCACTGCTTGCTCTCTAGCTTAGTGCTTCCTTACTAGCTTACTGCTTGCTTACTAGCTCAAATCTTGATTACCAGCATACAGCTTCCTTACTACCTTCCTCCACGCTTACCAGTTTACTGCTTGCCTACTAGATGACTGCTTTCTTACCAGCCTGCTGCTTGCTCTCTAGCTTAGAGCTAGCTTACTCGATTACAGCTCGCTTAATAGCCTGCCGCTTGCTTTCTAGCATACTGCTTACTTACTCGCCTGCTGCTCCCTTTCAAGCTTACAGCATGCTTACTAGCATACTGCATTCTTACTAGCTAACTGCTTTCTGACCAGCCGGCTGCTTGCTAACATGCTTACCGCTTGCTTACTAGCTTACTGCTTGCATACTATCAAACTGCTTCCATACTGCCTTCCTCCTCCCTTACTAGCTTACTGCATGCTTACTGCCCTTGTGGTTGCTTACTAGTTTACTGCTTGCTTTCTAGCATACTGCTCCCGTACTAGCTCCCTGCACGCTTACTAGCTCACTGCTAAGATACAATCTTAGCGCTTGCTTACAAGCTTGCTGCTTTCTGACTAGCCTGCTGCTTGCTTAGAAGCTTACGGCTTGCTTACTAGCTTACGTCTGGCTTCGTAGCATGCTGCTTGCTTAGTAGCTTACTTGTTGCTTGCAAGCTTGCTGCTTGCTTGCAAGCATAATGCTTCCTTATTAGCTTCCTGTTTGCTTACTTGCTTACTACTTGCTCACTCGCTTACTGCATGCTTTCTAGCTTACTGCTTGCTGACTAGTTTACTGCTAGCTTACTAGCTCACTGCTTGCGTACAAGACTACTGCATGCCTACTAGCTTACTTCTAGCTAAATCGCTTAATACTTGCATGCTAGCTTACGGCTTGCTTTCAAGCTGCCTGCTAGCTTACTAGCATACTGCGTTCTTACAAGCCACTTGCTCTCTTACTAGACTGCTGCTTCCTTACAAGCTAACTGCTTTCTTACTAGCTTCCTGCTCGCTTACTAGCTATCTGCTTTCTTACCAGCCTACTGCCTGCTTACAAGCTTACTGCTTGCTTGCTAGCTTACTGCTTGCTTCCAAGCTTACTGCTTGCTTACTGGATTGCAACATGCTTTCTAGCTTGCCGCTTGCTTACTAGCATACCGCGTTCTAACTAGCTAATTGCATTCTGACTAGCTGTTTGTTTTCTTACCAGCTTACTGCTTGCTTACAAGCCTGCTGCTTGCGTTCTAGCGTACTGCTTCCTTACTAGCTTGCTGCTTGCAGTCTAGCTTACTGCTTGATTACTAGCATACTGCCTTCAACTAGCTTCCAGCTTCCTGACTAGACTGCTGCTTGCTTACAAGCTTACTGTTTGCTTAGTAGCTTACTGCTGGCTTACTGGCTTGCTTCTTGCTTTCTAACTTCCAGGTTGCTTACTGGCATACTGCTTTCTTACTAGCCTGCTGCTTGCTTTCTAGCTCACCGCTTGCCTACCAGCCTACGGCTTCCTTGCTATCTTGCTCCTGGCTTACTAGCTCAATGCTTCCTTACAAGCTTACTGGTCGCTTACTAGTTGCCTGCTTGCTTACATGCTCGCTGCTTGCTTCCTATCTTCCACCTCGCTTACCAGCTCACTGCAACCCTACTAGCATACTGCTAGCTTACGCGCATACTGCTCGCTTACTGGCCCGCTGCTTGCTTACTTGTTCGCTGCTTCCCTCCTAGCTTACTGCTTGCGTACTATCTTACTTGTTGCTTAGTATCTTACTGCTTGCTTGCTAGCTTACTGCTTCCTTTCTAGCTTACTGCTTGCCTACTTGCTCACTGCTTGTTTACTCGCCTAATGCTTGCTTACTAGCCAGCTGCTTGCTTTCTAGCCTAGTGCTTCCTTACTAGCTTCCTGCTTGCTTCCTAGCTCACTGCTTGCTTACTAGCCCGCTGCTTGCTTTCTAGCATACTGCTTCCTTGCAAGCTCCCTGCTCCCTCATTAGCTCATTGATTTCTTACCAGCGTACTGCTTCCTCACTAGCTTCCTGCTTGCTTACTAGCTCAATGCTTTCCTGCTAGATTACTACTTGATTACTAGCTTACTGCTAGCTTATCGCATACTGCTTGCTTGCTAGCTTACAACATGCTTTCTAGCATACTTCTTGCTTACAAGCATACTGCTTCCTTGCTACCTTCCTGCTCGCTTACTAGCTTACTGCTTGCTTACTAACTTACTGCCTGCTCAATATCTAACTGCTTTCTTAATAGCTTGCCGGTTGCTTTCTAGCTTACTGCTTGCTCACAAGCTTGCTGCATGCTTTCTAGCTTGCCGCTTGCTTACTAGCTTACTGCTTGCTTACTAGCTTTCTGCTTTCTTATTACATTCCTGCATTCTTCCTAACTCACTGCTCTCTTCCTAACTCACTGCTATCTTACCAACTTACTGCTCTCAAACTATCCAAATGCTTCCTGCTCGCTTACGTGCTTACTGTTTTGTTACTAACTTACTGATTTGCTGCTAGCTTAAAGGTTGCTTACTAGCTTACTACCTCCTTACAAGCCAAATGCTTTCTTACCACCTTACTGCATGCTCACTAGCTTACTTGTTGCTTACAAGCATGCTGCTTGCTTACTCGCGTACTCCTCGCTTACTGGCCCGCTGGTTGCATTGTGGCTTACTGCTCCCTTACTAGCTTCCTGCTTGCTTACTAGCTCGCTGCTAGCTTACTAGCATCCTGCTTGCTTTCTAGCATACTGCTTCCTTACTAGCTTACTGCTTGCATACTAGCTTACTGCTAGCTTACTCGCTTACTGCGCGCTTACTAACTTACTGCTTACTTACTAGCCTACTAATTGCTTACCAGCTAACTGCTTTCTTACCAGCTTACTGCTTCCTTACTAACTTACATGTTGCTTACTAGCCTGATGCTTGCCTTCTAGCTTAATGCACGCTTACAAGCTTGCTGCCTCATCAAGCTTACTGCTTGCGTACCAGCGTACAGCACCCTTACTTGCTTGCAAATCGCTTACCAGCTCACTGCTTGCTTACTAGCTTACTAACTGCTTACTAGGTAACTGCTTTCTTACCAGCTTACTGCTTGCTTTCTAGTTTACTGCTTGCTTACTAGCATGCTGCGTTCTCACTAGCTCACTGCTTGTATATTAGCTTACTGGTTGTTTACTATCTTACTGCTTCCTTACTAGGTCCCTGCTCGCTTACTCGCTCTCAGCTTGCTTACTAGCATACTGCTTCCTTACTAGCTAATTGCTTTCTTAGTAGCCTGCTGCTTGCTTACTACAATACTTGATGCTTAATAGCTTACTTTTTTTTTTTTTTTTTTTTTTTTTTTTTTTTGTCGTGGGGAAAATCTTCGAAAGACTCCCTCCCACCTCCTTGGGGAGAAGTGGGAGGGGTGTGTGGGATTCCCCGCGCCCGTACAACGACAGGCGCGGGACCTACCCACTAAAAACCCCACGGTGACCCTTCGGCACGCTTTGGGAGGATACCGGGAATCGCTCGAAGCATTCTTCCGGTATCCTCCCCGTGCCCGCACTTTCGCGCCCATCCCCCGCGGGGACAATCGGTCCCCCCAGTAGACACACTGCCTCATAGCGGCGGGACGGGGCCACTCCATCCCGCCGCTATCCGTCCCGGGGCCACGTTTAGTGGCGGCTGCGAGCCCCAACTCGCAACCGCCCGCGACCCCGTTTCCACCCCTCGGCGGCCGGGCGTTCATGGCCGCACCAGACCGCCGGGGGTGCCTCCCCTTGCGTCGGACCGGTAGGGGAAGGCACTCCTACCCCCAACCGGTCCGACCCGGCGCCGCCTGGCGGGAGGAGGGTCCCCTCAGGACACCCCTCCCAGCCTAGGTCATCCGCCACGCCGAGGCGGCCGCCCGCGACGCCTCGCGACCGGGCGACGACCTCGGGCCACCGCACGAGCGCGAGCTTCAGCGCGCCGCTGAAGCTCGCGCTCCCTCCCCGCGGCCTCCTTCTGCCACATTACGTTCTCGCAGAAGGAGGCCACGGCCCTCCACTTCTCCTCGCTGCCGAGCATGGCGCGCACCACGCCCGGCAGCGAGACATCCCGCCCGACGACGCCGACCAGGACACGGCGCTCCCCCTCCCACGCGGGGCATGCCTCCAGGGTATGATCCGCCGTGTCCTGCTCAGCGTCGCAGTGGCAGCAACGCGCCGTCGGCTCCTTCCCTATCCGGCACAGGTATCTTCCGAAGCTGCCATGCCCGGAAAATACCTGTGCCAGCCGGTAGGTGAAGCTGCCATGGCCTCTGTCCAGCCACTCCTTCAGGAGTGGCCGAACAGCCCCGACAGTCCGGTGCCCCGCGGTTGGCAGAGCCAGCCGCTCCTGCCACGCGAGCAACACGGACTGCCGGGCCTGGCGCTTCAAATCGCCCCAAGCAGGTTCCTGCCCGCCCGGGACCGCCCCCACCCCCGCGCGACGGTCGACGCGGTGCCGGTACATCACCGCGTGCGACCGCGCGAGCAGGTCCATGGGCGGCATCCCCGCTAGAACCGTCGCCGCCTCATGTGACATGGTCCGATACCCGCGGACGACCCTGAGCGCCATGCGCCTCTGCACCCGACGCAGCATAGTCATGCTGCGCCGGGAGGCAGCCAGGTCGTCCGCCCAGACGGGGGCCCCGTATAGGGCCACCGACTGGACCATTGCCACATAGAGGCGACGAACTCGGCCCGCCGGGCCCCCCAGGTTGGGCAGGATCCGGCCCAGAGCCGCAACCATCCTTTCCAACCGGGGGACCAGGCAGCGGAAATGCTTCTCGAAACGCCAGTGGCTATCGAGGATCAGCCCCAGATACCTGATCTGGGGCTTCACCTCGATGTCAGCCCCACCCACCCGGATCAGAGGGGGTGGCGGATCCTGCCGAGGTGAATGAAACGCAATCACCTCGGTCTTATGGACCGCCACCGTCATCCCCATCCCCCTGATCCGGTCGACGACGCGTTGCGACCCCTCCTCCGCGCGACGCATGGCCCTCCCCCAGTGCGCCCCGACGGCCAGCACCAGTGTGTCATCCGCATAACACACCGTGCTGACGCCATCGGGGAGGTCGGCCCGCAACACCTTATCGTATGCGATGTTCCACAGGAGTGGCCCGAGGACCGACCCCTGCGGAACACCGCAGTACACCTCCCTCCGCATATCACCATCCCGGCCCGGATACTCGATCCACCTGCCGCGGAGATAATCCCCGACGACCGCCCTGAGACAAGGGGGGACTCGATGATATTCGAGTCCCCTCCTTATCTCTTCCCAGGGGAGGGTGTTAAAGGCATTGGCAATATCCAAGGATATTGCCAATGCCACCCCTCCCCGGGAAACGGCCGCCTCCGAGAGGGCCCTCACACGACCTATCGCGTCGATAGTCGATCGGCCCCCCCGGAAACCGAACTGGCAGTCGGCCAGACCGGGATCACCCCGCGACAGGTGCTCGACGAGGCGGGCAGCAATCACACGCTCGAAGAGCTTGCCCACCTCGTCGAGGAGACAAATGGGCCGGTATGCGGAGGGAGACTCCGCGGGCCGACCCTCCTTCCGGAGGAGGACCATCCTCGCCACCTTCCAACTGGGGGGGAATCGCCCGTCCCTCAGGCAGCGGTCGAACAACCGCCTGAGGTCGGCCCCAAGGACGCCCTGGGTCAAGACCCAAACTCGGCCGGGCACACCATCCGGACCCGGGGCCGTGTTACGAACCCCGAGCCGTCTGATGGCCGCTGCCAGCTCCTCCTGCGTGACCCCCAGCTCGGCCGTCCACTCCACTGGGACAGCCGCCGCCGCCGGAGGACGCGGTCCCCTCTCTCCAATTGGGAAGAGTGTATTGACCACGTCCTCCAGCAGCCGGGGGTCAAGACCCTCGGTGACGGGGGGCGCCCACGGGCGGAGCTTATTCAGCACCACCTTATATGGGCGCCCCCATGGATCGTCATCAAGGGTCTGGAGGAGCTCCTTCCATGCCTGGGTCTTGGCCCGTTTGATGGCGACCTGCAGAGCAACCCGCGCCACGCGGTATGCTCCATACAGGTCATCAGCTGCCCTCGCTCGCGCCACGCCGTCGCCTGTACGTTGACGACGGCGCGCGCGGGTGTACTGGCGTCGGGCGCGGACAGTCGCGACTCGCAACTCCGCGATCGCGTCCGACCACCAGTACACCGCCCGGCGAGGAGAAGCCCGCCCGACCCGAGGCATCGCCGCGTCGCAAATACCCGCGACCAATGCTCCGAGCCGGGCGACCTCCTCCTCTATGCTCGGCAACTCGGCCGCTCCCTGCGGCCAAGTTGCAGCGAGGGCAGCTGCCATCAGGGCGTCCTTGTCCAGGCGCCGAAGCGCCCAGCGGCGTGGTGGGGTGCCACGCAGGCGGCCGTGTCGGGATGCACTCGCGGCGGCAGAGAGCTCCATCCGGATGTACCGGTGATCGGAGAGTGTCTCTGCCCCCGCGACCACGTGCCAACCCGACACCATGCGCACGGCGTTGGGGGTCGCGAATCCAACATCCACGATGGACCCCTCATATCGCCGCACGCATGTGTGCTCTGACCCCCGGTTCAATACCCGGAGGTCGAGCCCCGCCGCCCAATCGCCCAGGATCCCGCCGCGAACGGAGGTCCTGGGGGATCCCCAAGCCACCGACTTGGCATTAAAATCCCCCAGGACCAGCACCGGCCGGGCCGCGTAGCGCTGCACGCATGCCGCGACCTCGGCCAAGTACAGCTCGAACGCAGCGTGACCGCTACGGGGCGAAATGTAGCACCCCACCACAGCGACTCCCCCCCAGTCCACGGCGACGAATCCCCGACCGCGCTCCAACAAGGAGAACGGTGGGGACCCGTCGCCCCCTCCCCATACCGTCGCCACCAAGCCGTCCGCGTCGCCCACCCAATGAGGGTGATCAGGGACGCGGTACGGCTCGGCGGCGACCGCCAGGCCAACCCCCCACTCCGCGAGGACTTGGGACATCAAGTCCTGTGCCGCGCGGCAGTGGTTGAGGTTGGCCTGGAGGAGGAGGCGGGGCGGCATTAATTAATGGCCGCGCCAGCCTCCTCCCGGCCGTCCGTCCCCGTAGCACCGTCCACCTCCATGGAGGCCGATGCCACCGCCCTCGGCACCGGAGCCGGTGCAGCCCGCCTCTTCCTCTCCTTCCGGGAGGGGAGGGAGCACTTCTTGCTCCCCACCCTGTGATCGGCTGGCCTCCCCATGTCCGCACACAGTGGGCAGTGGGGGGCCGCCGAGCACTGGCTCGCACGGTGCTCTTTGGCACCGCAGCGGTAACACTGACCGCTGCGGTCCACCGGCGAGGTGCACCACTGCCTCACGTGCCCCAATTCGAGGCAGCGGTGACACTGGAGCGGGCGCGGCGCGAGGATTTCCACTCGCGCCGAAACCCACCCCACCAACACCCTCCCGGATTCCGCCACCTTACGGGCGGCGGAGAGGGGGCACCGGGCCCACACCGACCCGAGGCCGGAGGGCGACCTGCGGATCTCTCCGATCCGCAGGTCCTCCACAGGACAGTCCCCCGCCCTCGCAAGGGCACGGGACATATCCTGTGCGCTGACCGAGTCGTCCAGCCCACAAACGCGCATCTCCGTGCGCTTCGTGGGCCGGGCGACCCGGACACCTCGCTCGCCCAGCTGCTCCCGGAGCCTCTGGGCGAGACGATCCGCCTTCGCGCCGCCCTCTGCACCGGGGTTCTCCAGCAAGAGACCCCCGGTCACGGCCCTCTTCGCCCTCACGGAGGCGATGCCCAGCTCTTCCAGGGAGATATTCTCCCTGGCGAGCCGCATCGCCTCCGCGAGGGTCAGGTCGCCCCCCTGCGCAACGGTCAGCGTCACCGCTGCCGTTTTTGGGGGACGACCTGGTCGTGCCTTCCAGACCTTCGCGGCCTTTACCTTGGCCGCCGACGGCGGAGGCGGAGGCTGCGGTTGCGTGGCCTTCCTCGCCGCCCGCTTCGCCTTCCGCCCCACCACCTCACTCCACGCCACCCCCCCTTGGGAGGGTGCCGTGGAGGACGCGACCACCGCGACCACGGGTACACCACCCCCCTTGGGGGTCGCGACCCGGGGCCCTGGTGCCGCAACGCTGGGCGGAGCCTTCACTCCGCCCTTCTTTGCCTTCCCCGACTGTACCGGAACAGGTCGGGGAGGCACCGCCTTCCTGCTGACCGCTCTTCCGGCGAGGAGCTCCTCCCGGAAGGCGGCCAGCTTGCCATCAATCATGTCCCCAATCCTCCTCAGAAGATCGTCTTCTGAGGAGGACGGGGACTTCTTCACGGGCGGAGTGCGGGTGGAGGGGCCCGCGGTGCCCCGCACCACTGCCGCCGCACTCCGCTTATTTACCTCCGCCGAGGGACGCGGCGGTGGAGGAGGAGGGAGGATGGGAGGGAGGGCCGCGCTGTTCCACAGCGCCTCTGCCCTCCTCCTCCCCTGTCGCTCCTCCTCCAACAGGAGCTGCAGACGGGCGTTCCGCCTTCTGAGCTCCCGCGCCGCCTCCCTCATTTCCGCCGCCGCGGCCTTCAGGGCCTCCGCGCCACCGCTTTTCTGCCCCTTAAAGGCGCAGGCAGCGGCGACTTTCTCCACCCGCCTCAGGGACGAGGAGATCCTCTCCGATATCTCCCCGGTCACCTCGTCCCTGAGGCAACTCAGCCTCACCGACGGGCTCATCGCCCCGCCCACCTCGACGACGGCCTGCCCCGTCCTCTTCCTCTTAGAGCCTATGTGGCTCGTGCTGGAGGAGAAGGACGAGACCGACGCCGTCTCGTCGTCCTCCTCCACCCTCCACGAAGCCGGACCTGGCGCTGAGTGGGGCGCGAGCGCCGCCACCCTAACCCCAGCCCCGTCTCCGTCCTCCCCAACCGACAAAACCCGCCCCATCCCCATTTTATTTTCTGTGTCCATAATAATCCCACGAGATGGTCGGAAATAAAGGTCCACCCGGGACCTTTCCGCGATCTGTCCAAATCGCTCGTGTTAGACAATAAGTCCCTAACGAACGTGAAACGGTTACACTATTTAAAATCGTCCGCCGAAGGTCATGCCGCAAACCTGATCGCGCATTTCTCGATAACCGACGCGAATTTTGAACCGGCCTGGATGACGCTAGCAGACCGGTACTATAACAAGCGCGTGATAGTATCAACATTATTAAGCAATTTCATCTCGCTGCCGGTTATTGTTAGCGATTCCGGTGACGAATTATCTCGTCTTCGTGACACGACGAAGCAGTCGATCGCCATGATGCGCTGTATCGGTCGTCCGGTGGATACATGGGATGACGTCATCGTCTTCCTGCTTACCGCCAAGCTAGACCGCCGTACGCTACGAGAGTGGGAGATATCCCGCGGAACTAGGACCGAGCCCCCCACCTTCGACGAGCTCGACCAATTCCTCGTTGCGCGGATCCGCGCTCTCGAGGCGCTTCACAACAAGCCCGAAACTTCGGCCGCGCGCCCCGCCGCGCCGCGATCGGCGCCTTCGACGGGAGTTCGCGCGCACGCAGCGAATACAGCTGTGAACCGGTGCCCGATGTGCGGATCGAAGTATCCGTTATATCGATGTCCGGCGTTCCATAGCCTACAATCTACGCAGCGGCGAGACCTACTGACTCGGACCAACGCTTGTTTTAACTGTCTTCGCGATGGACACATGGTTTCGACGTGTCCGGTTCGCACCACGTGCTCGCGATGTAACCGCAATCACCACAGTTTGTTACACGTTCCCGCGACGAGTGTCGAAGCGCCGACGAGCGGCGATCGTACAGCGACATCTTCGAAACCTACTGGCATTCTTTCGGGATCTAACGGCACTCGGTCCGTCTATACGTGCGCCGCGGCCCCTCCAGAGCGCGCGAGTACCCCTGTACTGCTCGCGACAGCTGTCGTGCAAGCGCGGTCGGCATCCGGGGGGCACGTCTCGGTCCGCGTATTACTCGACCAGGGTTCGGAGGCCTCTTTTGTGTCCGAGTCCTTGGTACAGCCACTCCACCTGCAAAAACGCAAGGCCGCTACAGAAATCACGGGGGCGGGGGGAGTCTTAGTGGGAACATCGCTCGCGAAGGTCGAAATATTACTCTGGCATGCAGGTACTGACCTGGCTTATACAACAGTGACGGCTCTCGTCCTACCGCGCCTCACCGCCTATTCGGGAGTGTCCGGCTTCTCTCCGACTGCGTGGCCTCACATCCGAGACTTGCCCCTCGCAGATTCCAATTCGTCTGAATCACGCGGCATCGACGTCTTATTAGGCGCAGATTATTTCGGTGCGATCCTGCTCCCGGGATTGCGTCGTGGTCGAGCGCAGAACCCCATTGCGCAGCACACCGTGTTCGGGTGGGTGGTCTCCGGGCCCACCGCTCGCGAGACGTCCTCGGTGGGTGTGTATCATGCTCGCGCGCTCGCTCCGCCGAAGGGAGATGACGTCGACTCCCTACTGCGTCGGTTCTGGGAGATTGAGGAGGTCGCGTCTCCTTCTTCGCTATCGCCGGAAGAAGCTCGATGCGAACAACACTTCGCGCGCACGCATCGTCGCGCGGCTGACGGGCGATACATTGTACGACTGCCCTTTCGCACCGAGCCGCCTGTTGACATCGGCGAGCCTGTTCCCGCGCGGTCGCACTCCTGCGATCCCTCGATCGCAGATTGAAAAACGACACGACACTAGGAGCGCAATATGAGGCTCTTGGCCATATGGCTCCCGTCAGCACTCCGTTCGCGACGGAGCCGGTCTATTTACCACACCATGCAGTGGTTCCTTACACCACGTGCTGTCGGGCTTCACAGTGCAACTCTCGACCAACAAGTCATCTGTTGGAACGTTAAAGAGAAGCCGCAGATCGACGGTCGTATCGTTGTACTGCAGTGCGACTCGACGCACAGACTCCGTGGGCATACTCACGAGATCAGTGCATTTGGAGCATTACAACCTCCACTTGCATCCCAGTCCACTAGACAATCGACTCAGTTCGGCGTCGAAAGGAAATTTAATTCTTTTCACGCCATAAATTAAATACAGTCCACTTGCGAGCTCGTATATTACGAGTGAGCGAAATTCTCCGCTCCTATACATTCGAATATCGAAGCCAGGAGCGTGAGGACACACACGCGGCGAATATACGTGTAACCTGTTTACGTGTCAAACACATTGCCGTGTTTCTCTGTTCACAGACCCATCACTTACCTCAACGTCTCAGTTCTGACGTAGGACTGGCAACGATATTATTTGCATAGTTTAATAAGAATTCTCTTAGTTTCTTATTGTTTATTTTATTTTTATTTTTATAATAAACGGTTTTTGAAAAAGAAAATCTTACACATTCTTAATCACTTCCCACAATAAAGATCCGATCCCTCTATCCGGACTTCGTAGTTAAAAGCATCAGCTTTTTAACAGCTAGTAAGCAAGCGGCAAGCTAGAAAGCATGTAGCAGTCTAATAAGCAAGCAGTAAGCTTGTAAGCAAGCAGTAAGCTAGTAAGCAAGCAGTAAGCATGTAAGCAAGCAGTAAGCTGGTAAGAAAGCAGGTAGCTAGTAAGGATGTAGTAAGCTACTAAGCAAGTAGTAAGATAGTATGCGAGCAGTGACCTAGTAAGCGAGCAGGAAGCTAGTAAGGAAGCAGTATGCCAGAAAGCAAGCAACAGGCTAATAAGAAAGCAGTTAGTCAGTAAGCAAGCAGCAGGCTATTATGCAAGCAGCTGGCTAGTAAGAAAACAGTTAGTTAGGATGAAAGCATGAATGTAGTAAGAAAGCATTTAGGTAGTATGCAAGCAGTAAGGTACTAAGGAAGCATTACGCTAAGAAGCAAGCAGTAAGCTTGTAAGGAAGAAGCAATCTAGTCAGATAGCAGTTAGCTGGTAAGAAAGCTGTGTGCTAATAAGCAAGCAGTAAGCTAGAAGGCAAGCAGCACGCTGTGAGGCACGTAGTTAGATAGAAAGCAAGCAGTGAGCTGGTAAGCGAGCAGGGAGCTCGTAAGGAAACAGCAAGCTGGTAAGCGAGGAGGAAGCTAGTAATAACGCAGTATGCTAGTAAGCAACCAGTAAGCTAGTATCCAAGCAGTGAATTAGTAAGCGAGAAGAAAGCTAGTGAGGATGCAATATGCTAGTAAGCAAGCAGTAAGCTACTAAGCAAGCAGTAAGCTAGTATGCATGCAGTAAGCAAGCAAGCAAGCAGTAAGCTAGTAAGCGTGGACGAAGCTAGTAAGGAAGCGTTATGCTATTAAGCAAGTAGTTAGCCAGTAAGCAACCAGTAAGCTAGTATGCAAGCAGTAAGTTAGTAACAAAGCAGTATCCTAGTAAGCAAGCAGCAGGCTAGTAGAAAAGTAGTTAGTTTGTAAGCAAGAAGCAGGCTAGTAAGAAAGCTGTAAGTTAGTAAGGTAGCAGTAAGCTGGTAACAGAGCAGTAAGTTAGTAACAAACCAGTACTCTATTAAGCAAGCAGTAAGCTTGTAAGCAAGCAGTAAGCTTGTAAGGAAGCAGTAAGCTGGTAAGAAAGCAGGTAGCTACTAAGGAGGTAGTAAGCTAGTAAGCAAGTAGTATGATACTCAGCAAGTAGTGAGCTAGTTTTCGAGCAGGAAGCTAGTAAGGAAGCAGTATGCTAGTAAGCACGCTGTAATCTAATAAGCAAGCAGCCGGCTAGTAAGGAAGCAGTTAGTTAGTAAGGAAGCAGTAAGGTAGTAGCAAAGCAGTAAGTTAGTAACAAGCCAGTAAGCTATTAAGCATGCAGTAAGCTAGTAAGGAAGTAGTGGGCAAGTAAGCAAGAAGTAAGTTAGTAAGCCAGCAGTAAGCTCGAAAGCAAGCAGCCAGATAGTAAGCAAGCAGTTAGCTAGTAAGCAAGTAGTATTATTTAGAATAAGGTATAAGAATTAGGATAAGATGTAGAAATAAGTTTATTGTACCGTCTTCGTGTTTAGATTAAGGTGCGAGCGGTGTGGATAGCGTGAAAGAGAGAGAGAATGAGTATCGTGAGAGCGTGTCCTTTGTGCCGACGGTTGGCGCGACCGTCACCGATCTATGGACGAGATTCGAAACATCAACGGTTTGTCGTGCGCGATCCTGTAACGGCAGAACGATCCAAGCTGTCGATCCGATTGTACGTGATATCGAGAACGGGCCTTCATCGCCCTTGCGCATTCTCCTAGGGAGTTGCCCTTGCAACTGTTATCAGACACGTGCCCACCGCGTCACAGTTACGCTTGCAGCAGTGTGAACGTTGTGTAATCTTACAATAAACTTGTGACTGTGTGAATTGCTCCGCCATTCTTCGCGTCTCTGTTCCTCGTCCGCGCCTCTTTTCGTCTGTACAAGTATGCTAGTAAGCAAGCAGTGAGCTAGTAAGCGAGCAGGGAGCTAGTAAGGAAGCGGTATGTTAGCAGGCAAGCAGTGAGCTAGTAAGAAAGCAGTAAGTTAGTAACAAAGCACTATGCAAGTAAGCAACCAGTAAGCTAGAAAGCAAGCAGTAAGCTAGTAACAAAGCAGTAAGTTTGTAGCGAAGCAGTAACCTGGTAAGCAAGCTGGAAGCAAGTAAGCATTCGTCTGGTAAGAGAGCGGTAAGTTAGTAAGAATGCAGTAAGTTAGGAAAAAAGCAGGTATGTTGTAAGCAAGCGGTAAGGTAGTAAGCAAGCAGTACGATAGTAAGCAAACAGTAAGATTGTAAGCAAGCAGCAGGATAGTCAGAAACTAGACAACTAGTAAGAAGGCAGTATGCTAGCAAGCAAGCAGTAAACTAGAAAGCAAGCAGCAAGCAATTAAGGAAGCAGTAAGCTAGTATGCAAGCAGTAAGCAAGCAAGCAAGCAGTGAGCAGGTAACCGAGCAGGGAGCTAGTAAAGAAGCAGTATGCTTGTATGCAAGCAGTTAGCAGGTAAGCAAGCAGTATGCTAGTGAGCAAGCAGTAAGCTAGTAAGCAAGCAGTGAGCTAGTAGGCGAGGCGGAAGTTAGTAAGGAAGTACTAAGCTAGTAAGCAAGCAGTGAGCTAGCAAGCGAGCGGGAAGCTAGTAAGGAAGTAGTATGCTAGTAAGCAAGCAATAAGCCGGTAAGAAACAGGTAAGCTAGTAATCAAGAAGCAGGCTAGCAAGAATGCAATTATCTTGTAAGAAGGCGGTATGCTAGCAAGCAAGCAGTAAGCTAGTAAGCAAGCAGTATGCTAGTAAGCAAGCTGTAAGCTGGTAAGCAAGCAGTGATATAGTAAGCGAGCAGGGAGCTAGTAAGGAAGCATTATGGTAGTAAGCAAGCAGTAAGATAGTAAGTAACGACTGACCTTGTAAGCAAGCATTAAGCTGGCATGAAAGCAATTAGCTTGTAAGCTAGCAGTAAGCTAGTATGCAAACAGTCAGCTAATAAGCGAGGAGGCAGGTAGTAAGCAAGCAGTAAGTTAGTAAGCCAGCAGCATGCTAGCAAGGAAGCAGTTAGCTATTGAGCAAGCAGCAAGCTAGTAAGCAAGCAGTAATCTTGTAAGTAAGCAGTGAGCTACCAAGAAAGCAGTATGCTAGTAAGTAAGCAGTAAGCGAGGAAGCAATCATTAAGCTAGTATGCCAGCAGGAGGCCGGTATGGAAGCAGTAAGCTAGTAAGCAAGCAGTAAGCCCGAAAGCAAGCAGCAGGCTAGTAAGGCGGCAGTTAGTTAGTAAGGAGGCAGTAGGCTAGTAAGCAAGCAGCAAGGTAATAAGCGAGCATTAAGCGATTATGCTAGCAGTAAACTAGTAAGCAAGCTGTAAGCTGGTAACAAAGCTGTTAGCTAGTATGCAAGCAGCAAGCTAGTAAGGAAGCATTAAGCAAGTAAGAATGCAGACAGCTAGAAGAAGAGCGGTAAGCTAGTGGGGGAGCTGTAAGGTAGTAAACAAGCTGGATGCTACTAAGGAAGCATTACACTAGTAAGAAAGCAGTAAGCAACTAAGCAAACAGTAAGCTGGTATGCGCGCAGCATGCTAGTCAGAAAGCTGCTAGCTAGAAAGAAAGCAGTATGCTAGTAAGCAAGCTGTAAGCTAGAAAGCAAGCAGCAATCTAGTAAGCAAGCAGTAAGCAAGTTATGTCTCGCTGCCGGGTGTGGTGCGCGCCATGCTCGGCAGCGAGAGGAAGTGGAGGGCCGTGGCCTCCTTCTGCGAGACCGTAATGCTGCAGAAGGAGGCCGCGGGAAGGGTATGGTGGCGCGAGGGTGTCGCCCGGGCGTCAGGCGTCGCGGGCGGCGGCCTTTGCGCAGCGGATGACCCTGGCTGGGAGGGGGGCCCTGAGGGGAGCCTCCTCCCGCCAGGCGGCGATGGGTCGGACCGGGTGGGTCCGGCCCACGGGGAGGCATCCTCGGTGGCCTGGAGCGGCCATCAGCTCCCGGCCGCCGAGGGGTAGAAACGGGGTCGCAGGCGGTTGCGAATTGGGGCTCGCAGCCCGCCACTAAATGCGGATCCGGGACGGATGGCGGCGGGATGGAGTGGCCCCGTCCTGCCGCTATGAGACAGTGTGTCTACCAGGGGGACCGTTTGTCCCCCCCGGGGATGGGCGCCAAGCGCGGGCACGGGGAGGATACCGGAAGAATGCTTCGAGCGATTCCCGGTATCCTCCCAAATCGAGCGGAAGGGTCACCGTGGGGTTTTTAGTGGGTAGGTCCCGCGCCCGTCATTCTACGGGCACGGGGAATCCCACACACCCCTCCCACCTCTCCCCAAAGAGATGGGAGGGAGTCTTTCGAAGATTTTCCCCACGACAAAAAAAAAAAAAAAAAAGAAGCAGTAAGCAAGTAAGCAAGCAGGATGCTAGTAAGCAAGCAGGGAGCTAGTAAGCGAGCAGATAGTTAGTAAGCAGGCAGGGACCTAGTAAGAGAGCAGAATGCTAGGAAGCTAGCAGTAAGCTGGTAAGCGAGCATGGACCTTGTAAGAGAGCAGGATACTATTAAGGAAGTGGTAAGGTAGTAAGCAAGCTGAAAGATAGTAAGCAATCAGCGGGCTAGCAAGCAAGCAGTAAGCTGGTGAGCAGACAGTGAGCTAGTAGGCGAGGAGGAAGCTAGTAAGCAAGCAGTAAGCTAGTAAGCGAGCAAGGTCCCTGTAAGGAGCAGAATGCTACTAAGCATCCAGTTAGCTAGAAAGCAGGCAGTAAGGATGTAAGCAAGCAGGAAACTAGTAAGGAAGCAGTATGCTAGAAAGCAAGCAGCGGGCTAGTAAGCAAGCAGTAGGCGAGTAAGCTAGCTGTGAGCTAGTAGGCAAGCAGTAAGCTAGTAGGCAAGCAGTGAGCATGTAAGCTAGCAGTAAGCTGGTAGGCAAGCAGTGAGCTAGTAAGGAAGAAGTTTGACAGTAAGCAAGCTGCATGCTAGTGTACAACCAGTAATCTAGTAGGCAAGCAGTAAGCTGGTAAGCTACCTGAATGCTAGTAAGCAAGCAGTATGGTAGAAAGCAAGCAGCGGGCTAGTAAGCAAGCACTAAGCGAGTAAGCTGGTTGTAAGCTAGCAGGCAAGCAGGCTAGTAAGAGTGCAGTGACCTAGTATGCGAGCAGGCAGAGAGTCAGGAAGCAGCATGCTACAGAGCACGCAGGAAGCAAGTAAGGAAGCATTATGCCAGTAAGCAAGCAGGAAGCTAGTAAGCGAGCCGGGACATATTACGGGAGAAGGATGTCAGTAAGCTAGCAGTAAGCTGTTAAGGAACTAGTAAGCTATTAAGCATGCAGGAAGCTAGTAAGGTTGCGATATGCTAGAACGTCAGCTGCATGCTAGTAAGCAAGCAGTAAGCGAGTAATCAACAAGTAAGCTAGTAAGCAAGCAGTGAGCTTGTAAGCGAGGAGGAAGCAAGTATGAAAGCAGCATGATAGTGAGCAAGCAATAAACTGGTAAGTAACAAGGTGGCAAGTAAGCAAGCAGTAAGCAGGTAAAAAAGCAGCTAGCTAGGAAGCAAGTAGTAAGCTACTAAGCAGCCAGTGGGATAGTAAGCATGCAGTAAGCTAGTAAGGAAGCAGTATGCTAGTATGCAAGCAGTAAGCTCGAAAGCAAACAGTATAATAGTATGTAATCTGTAGGCAGGTAAGAATGCGGTACGCTAGTAAGCCAACAGTAGGCTATTGAGAAAGCAGTTAGCTAGGAAGAAAGCAGTAAGCAAGTAAGCAAGCAGCCAGCTAGTAAGCAAGCAGTAAGCTACTTCCAAAGCAGTATGGTAGTAAGCAAGCAGTAAGCTAGTAAGCAAGCTCTGAGCCAGGAAGCGGGCAGAGAGCTAGTAAGGCAGCAGGAAGCTGGTAAGGTAGGACTAAGTTAGGAAGCAAGCGGAAGGCTAGTAAGCAAGCAGTAAGATAGTAGGCCAGGAGTGAGCTAGTAAGAAACCAGTATGCCAGTAACCAAGCAGTAAGCAAGAATGCAAGCAGCAAGCTAGTAAGCAAGCAGTAATCTAGGAGGCATGCAACAAGCCTGTAGGCAAGCAGTGAGCTAATAAGCGGGGAGAACGCTTGTAAGGAAGCAGTATGATAGTAATCAAGCAGTAAGTTAGTAAGAGACAAGTAAGCTATTAAGCAAGCAGCAAGCTAGTAAGAAAGCAGTGTGCTAGTAAGGATGCAGTATGCTAGTAAGGAAGCAGTGAGCTTTAAAGCAAGCAGCAAGCTAGTAAACATGCAGTAAGCCAGTAAGCGAGCAGGTAGCTAGTACGAGTGCTGAATGCTAGTAAGCAAGCAGTAAGCTAGTAGGCAAGCAATATGCTAGTAAGCAAGCAGGAAGCTAGTAAGGAAGCAGTATGCTAGCAAGCAAGTAGTAAGCAGGTAAGAATGCAGTAAGCTAGCAAGCGTGCAGGAGGCTAGTAAGGGATCAGTAAGTTAGTATGAAAGGAGAAAGTTAGGAAGGAAGAAGGAATGTAGTAGGAACGCAGTTATGTAGAAAGCAAGCAGTAAGCTAGTAAGCAAGCAGGAAGCTTGTAAGCAGGAAGGAGGCTAGTCAGAAAGCAGTCAACTAGTAAGAAAGCTGTATGCTAGTAAGCAAGCAGTGAGGTAGAAAGCAAGTGGCAATATAGTAAGCAAGCAATAAGCTAGAATGCAAGGAGCACGCTAGAAGGAAAGCAGTTAGCTCGTAAGCATGCAATAAGCTAGAAGCAAGCAGCAAGCTACCAAGCAAGTAGTTAGCGGGTAAGTATGTAGTAAGCTAGCAAGCGAGCAGGAGGCTAGTAAGAATGCAGTTTGCTAGTAAGCAGCCAGTAATCTAGTAAGCAACAAGTAAGTTAGTAAGCAAGAAGCAATCTAGTAATAAAGCAAGTAGCAAGTAAGAAAGCAGTATGCAAGAAAGCAAGCAGCAAGCTAGTAAGGAACCAGTAAGCTAGTAAGCAAGCAATAAGCTACTAAGCAAACTGTAAGCTTGTAAGCAAGCAGCAGGCTAGTCAGAAAGCTCCTAGCTAGTATGATAGCGGTATGCTAGTAAGCATGCTGGAAGCTATAAAGTAAGCAGCAAGCTAATAAGCAAGCAGTGAGCTAGTAAACATGCAGTAAGCCAGTAAGCATACAGTGAGCTAGTAAGCGTGGAGGACGCTAGTAAGGAAGCAGTGAGCCAGTATGCAAGCAACAAGCTAGTAAGCAAGCAGTAAGCTAGTCAGCATGCAGCTGGCTAGTAAGAAAGCAGAAAGTTAAGAAGAAAGCCGGGGTGTTCTAAGAAAGCAGTTAGGTAGTAAACAAGCAGTAAGTTAATAAGCTAGCAGTAAACTAGTAAGAAAGCAGTATGCTAGTAAGCGAGCAGGAAGCTAGTATGCTAGCAGTAAGCATGTAAGCAAGCAGTAAGTTAGTAATCATGCAGTAAGCTAGTAAGAAAACAGTCAGCTATTAAGCAAGCAGTATGCTAGCATGCAAGCAGCTGTCTAGGAAGGAAACAGTTAGCTATTGAGCATGCCGTGAACAAGTAAGCAAGCAGTAAGCTAGTAAGTAACCAGTAAGCTACTAAGCAAGCAGAATGCTGGTAAGGAAGGAGGTAGCTAGTAAGGAAGTAGTAAGTTAGTAAGCAACCAGTAAGTTAGTAAGGCAGCAGTGAGCTAGTAAGCGAGCAGGAAGCTAGTATTGAAGCAGTATGCTACTAGGCAAGCAGTAAGCTAGTAAGAAACAAGTAAGCTAGTAAGCATGCAGCAGGCTAGTAACAAAGCAATTAGCTTGTAAGAGAGGACTATGCTAGTTAGCATGAAGTAAACTAGTGAGCAAGCAGTAAGCCAGTAAGCAAGCAGTAAGCGAGTAAGGGCGCAGTGAGCTAGTAAGCAAGCGGAATGATAGGAAGCAAGCAGCGAGATAGTAAGCAAGCAGTAAGCTAGTAAGGCAGTAGTGAGCTAGTAAGCGAGTAGGAAGCTAGTGTAGGGATATGGTTTCGTGATGTCGATTTAGAGAATTATCCCTCGTAATCTCGGTGCACTCACAGGTTTTTATTTCGCAATTTCTCTAAACGTCACGCTCGCATAATACACTCTGAACCTGTCTTCTATCGTTCGCTTTCTTATATTTCGGTTCTCGCGCACGTTCATTGCCACACCGATTTCGGCGTCTATTGCCCTTTAGACTTCTCTCGCTCGCGCGTACGCTTTCACTCTCTTTCTCACTCTCGCTCTCGCGGTCGCTTGCCTTTCGGCAGTGTTTATCTATGCGATTCTTTCATCACCCACACTGTCACCCACACTCGGCCGTCCTGCAGCGATGTCTGGCCTCAGACATTTTCCGCGTTTTCTTCGTCGCTTCGGTCGGAGCCTGAGTCGTGGACCCAAACTTTCATGTACTCTGCTGCTGTGCTGGTTTCTCCCGGGCCTTCGTGATCGCCTATCCTCTCTACAATATATCATTCGTTTCGCAGCACTCTCGTTACACGATACGGACCGTAATACTTTGCCGATAACTTTCCGATTGAGCTGCCTGTAATCGACGCATAGTCGTGACGACCCGTCCTTCTTCCGCACTAGAACGACCGGACTCGCAAAATCTGACAATGAGGGTTGAATGATCCCGTCGCGCAACCACTCTCGTATATGCGCATTTACCTCGTCTCGTTCTACCGCGGATAGACGCCTAGCTCGCTGATAAACGGGTTCTTCGTCTTTTAAGATAATTGCCATTTCGACCCCTACCTCACGTATTTTCTTTGCTTCGTAACCATCCACCGTAGACATCACACGGCTCGCGGTCTCGGAATTTTTTATGTGGGATATATCCACTCGTCTTGCTTCTTCGCACACGTTTATTTACAATACTTCGGTCAGGTCGTTTTCCGTCGGCTGAACTCTGCTCAGCTGCTGGATCTCGACACGCCCGTGCTCGATAGTTAGTTGTACGTTATTTAGGAAATCAGCCCCCAGCAAAAGGCTATGCCGCATGAGCGATTCGGGCACAACGTGTGCCATAATAGTGTACAACGACCCGTCGATCTCGATGGTGGTTGTGAACCCTCCTAAAGTTTTATTTGAAACCGAGCCTATACCGTCGAAGCTTACTTGGTTATACTCTATACGCGGCGCGCCTATTCTATCGTACGCGTCCGCTCGCATCAGCGTTACATCGCTCCCGGTATCGATGAGAGCAGTCATTTCTGAATTATTTATTGTTACGGACTTAATGTACTTCCCTTTCGCAGTTGTTTCGGCAAAATGGCTGTCCACTGCAGCTGACGTCTTTCGTGGGCATCTAGACGCGATGTGTCCAAACTCTCGGCAATGAAAGCACTTCGCCCCTCTGTCCTTTGCTGGGCATTCGGCTGCTCGATGACCTCTCCCTCCGCAGTTGTGGCACCTCTCGATGATCTGCTGCTGTTCCACGTACCCGTCCACCCCCGTGGTTTTCCTCGAAGTTCGACTGGCATCGGCTCTCTTTTCGATGCGGGCCTGGTTCCGTAGGGTTAGATCCGGAATTCCCTCAAGAAGATACTCGATAATTTCGTCATCGTCGATGGGTACACGGTTCCCTAAAATCAACTTCTGGTGATAATAATCGCTGAAACGCTCACCGTTCTTCAATGTCGTTGCTCAAATTCTCTTTTCCTGCCCACTCTGCTCGGGAGATGGTGGAACATCCCTCGCATTTCCTTTAATAACTCGTCCACGGGCATCGTGACGTATTCTGGTTTAGAATGGAACCACTCCATTGCTTTCCCCCTCAGCCGCGATCCCAGCAAAATCATCGCTTCACAATTCGTTAGCTGATGCGCACCTCGTAGTAGCTCGAATTGCCGTTCCCAATGCTCGTAAGGCCCGTTACCATCGAAATGGCTTAGCAATTCGGCGATCACCGTTACGCTTATCCGTGTTCGATGTGTCTCTTCGGGCGTCGATGTTTGTAAAATGTCTTGACGCAGCCTGACTTCCTCCATCGCTGGTCGAGCTGAATTTGCCGCCAAATGCAACTGCTGCATTTGCTGCATCACCTCGATCTCTCGTCTCGCTATTTCCAGCTCCTTCTGCATCATGTCGCGTTCCCTCCGAGCCATCTCCATCTCGCGTTGCATCCACTCGGTCCTTCTCTCGTCCTCTCCGCGATAGTCCGCAGCCATCGGCACCTGCATGATTTCAGGTGCGGGTGCTGCCAGCCCTTCCGCCTCGACGTTCATGAGCCTGGCGACAAGCTCTATTTTTGGGCCCGCGGTAGGCTGTCCTAACTCTCGCAATTTATCTTTTAGTTGTTGCACCGTAAACCCACTGTATTGCTCCATACTTGGATTAGATCTTGACTTAACAAGATTGTTGCACCGAATTTCACCTCTGATTTCGATAAATCCCGGACGAGCCCCCAATTTGTAGGGATATGGTTTCGTGATGTCGATTTAGAGAATTATCCCTCGTAATCTCGGTGCACTCACAGGTTTTTATTTCGCAATTTTTCTAAACGTCACGCTCGCATAATACACTCTGAACCTGTCTTCTATCGTTCGCTTTCTTATATTTCGGTTCTCGCGCACGTTCATTGCCACACCGATTTCGGCGTCTATTGCCCTTTACACTTCTCTCGCTCGCGCGTACGCTCTCACTCTCTCTCTCACTCTCGCTCTCGCGGTCGCTTGCCTTTCGGCAGTGTTTATCTATGCGATTCTTTCATCACCCACACTGTCACCCACACTAGTAAGGAAGCAGTTTGCTAGTAAGACCCTCAGGGGCTGTGTCCGGCAATCGTCGGCCGCAGTACGGGGCGTAGCGACCCTGAGGTACCTGATGCTTATCACAGCGTGAGCCTCCTGATGGTCGTCACAACGACACATCCTCAATTCCTTTTTTTGTTTTGTGAATGGTACGTGACGGCTGGAGGAACGGGGGCCTTGGCTTAACCGCCCGGGGTACCGCGTGTATGGCGACTCTATAAAATCGCCCTCCAATCCTAAGTTATGGTGCGCGGCGATGGGATGCATTGTTGGTGGAGGAGGCCCAATCCCAAGCGACCACCTCCGGGGCACCTGCCGAACCCCAGGAATATATAGGCTTACCCGAGTAAGGCGGCTCTGCCCGGGCGAACCTTTTCTTCCGACCTGCTCGTGGGAATAGTATGGAGTTTAAAATTAAAACGGGGATGGGTGGGGTAAGTCAGAGGGGGAGGACGAAGGCGGTGTCGGGACTGGAGTGACGACGCTCGCGCCGCTCCAAGCGCCTTGCCCGGCTTCGTGGAGGGTGGAGGAGGACGACGAGACTGCGTCTGTCTCGTCCTTCTCCTCCACCAGGTGCCTCATAGGCTCCAAGAGAAAGATGACGAGGCAGGCCGTCAATGGAGTGGGCAGGGCGATGAGCCCGGTTGTTCGGATGAGTTGCCTCAAGCACGAGGTGACCGAGGAGATATCGGAGAGGATCTCCTCGTCCCTGAGACGAGTGGAGAAAGTGGCCGCTGCCTGCTCTTTTAAGGGGCAGAAAAGCGGCGTGGCAGAGGCTCTGAGGGAGGCTGTCCGAATGATGAGCGACGCGGCGCGGGAGCCAAGCGGGCGGAACGCTCGTCTGCAGCTCCTGTTGGAGGAGGAGCGACGGGGGAGGATGAGGGCAGAGGCGCGCTGGAAAAGCGCGGCCCTCCCTCCTGTCCTCCCTCCTCATACGCCGCGCCCTCCTGCGGTCGTTATGAAGCGGAGTGCGGCGGAGGTGGTGCGGCCCCCATGGGCCCTTCCACCCGCACCCCGCCCGCGCAGAGGTCCCCGTCCTCCTCAGAGGACGATCTCCTGAGGAGGATAGGGGACATGATCGACGAGATCCTTACTAGCTTCCTGCTTGCTTACAAGCTAATTGCTTGCTTACAAGATTACTGCCTGATTACTGGCTTACTGCTAGCTTAATCGCTTACTGCTTGCTTACGTAGCTTACAAATTGCTTTCTAGCTTACTGCTTGCTTACAAGCATACTGCTTCCTTACAAGCTTCCTGCTCGCTTACTATCTTGCTGCTTCTTTTCGAGGTTACTTTTTTTTTTGTACGTGGGGAAATCCTCATGGACACCCGCGAACCCACCCGAAGGGCGGGCTTGTGGGTAGTGTCGGACTCTTACCGACTAAAACCCCACGGTGACCATCCTCAGACGCCTGGCGAGGGACCGGCAACTCTAGTGAGACATCACAGAGTCCCCCGCCGCGTCATGCCTTTTCAGGCTCCTCTCGGTAGGAGGCACTCCTCCCACCGCATTCCCACTCAACCGCAGGCGCGTGGCCAACAGCGCCCACGGCCCCGTGACATAGGACTAAGCCGCCGACTGGGTGGCCACGTTGGCCGCTGGACTCATCCGCAGCCAACGGGCCAACCTGCAGCCTTAGGTAACACCCGCGGCAAATATCCCATGTCCCGGGCCATTCACACACACATTCACCCACACAAAGCATTCATACCGGTGTTTGGTCCGCGGGAGCTTTCGCCCTAACCTCCGGGATCACATGCGAGGATGCGGTCACCAGCCTCCTCAGGTTGGTGACCCCATACCCGCAACCCATACCTGCGGCTAACCCTATCCGTCACCTGGGGACGCGCCACGTAGGGGTTCACCTCCCCTGCCGCCAGGACAACCAAACGGGTGCGTGGCCCTGATGGCAGCTGCCCTCGCTGCAACTTGGCTCCAGGGGGCGGCCGAGTTGCCGAGTATAGAGGAGGAGGTCGCCCGACTCGGGGGGAAGGTCGCGAACATATGGGACGCGGCGATGCCCCGGGTCGGGCGGGCTTCTCCTCGCCGGGCGGTGTACTGGTGGTCGGCCGCGATCGCGGAAATGCGAGACGCGAGTGTCCGCGCCCGATGCCAGTACACCCGCGCTCGCCGTCGTCTACGGAGAGACGATAGCGTGGCGCGAGCGAGGGCAGATGACCTGTATGAGGCATACCGCATGTCGCGGATGGCTCTGCAGGTCGCCATCAAACGGGCCAAGACCCGGGCATGGAAGGAGCTCTTCGAGACCCTTGATGACGACCCTTGGGGGCGCCCTTATAAGGTGGTGCTGAACAAGCTCCGCCCGTGGGCGCCCCCCGTCACCGAGGGTCTTGACCCCCGGCTGCTGGAGGGCGTGGTCAATACTCTCTTCCCAATTGGGAAGATGGGACCACGTCCTCCGGCAGAGGCGACGGCCCCGTTGGAGTGGGTGGCCGAGCCGGGGGTCACGCACGGGGAGCTGGCCGCGGCCATCAGACGGCTCGGGGCGCGTAACACGGCCCCGGGTCCGGATGGTGTGCCCGGCCGGGTTTGGGTCTTAACGCACGGCGTCCTTGGAGCCGACCTCTGGCTGTTGTTTAATCGATGCCTGAGGGACGGGCGATTCCCCCCCAGTTGGAAGGTAGCGAGGACGGTCCTCCTCCGGAAAGAGGGTCGGCCCGCGGAGTCTCCATCCGCATACCGGCCCATCTGTCTCCTCGACGAGGTGGGCAAGCTCTTCGAGCGAGTGATTGCTGGCCGCCTCGTCGAGCACCTGTCGCGGGGGCCTGGCCGACTGCCAGTACGGTTTCCGGGGGGGGGGGGGGGGCCGGTCGACGGTCGACGCGATCAGTCGGGTCAGGGCCCCCTCGGAGTCGGCCGTCTCCCGGGGAGAGGTGGCGTTGGCGGTATCGCTGGATATTGCCAACGCGTTTAACATCCTTCCCTGGGGAGAGATACGGAGGTGGCTCGAATATCAACGGGTCCCTCCGAGTCTCAGGGCAGTGGTCGGGGATTATCTCCGCGGCAGGTGGATCGAGTATCCGTGCCGTGATGGTGATATGCGGAGGGAGGAGTACTGCGGGGTTCCGCAGGGGTCGGTCCTCGGGCCACTCCTGTGGAACATCGCGTACTACGTGGTGTTGCGGGCTGACCACCCCGACGGCGTCAGTGCCGTGTGTTACGCAGATGACTCACTGGTGCTGGCTGTCGGGGCTCAGTGGGGGAGGGCCAAGCGCCTCGCCGAGGAGGGGGCGCAACGCGTCGTCGACCGGATCAGGGGGATGGGGATGATAGTGGCGGTCCATAAGACCGAGGTGATAGCGTTCCATTCACCTCGGCAGGTTCCGCCACCCCCTCTGTTCCGGGTGGGTGGGGCTGATATCGAGGTGAAGCCCCGGATGAGGTATCTGGGGCTGATCCTCGATAGCCACTGGCGCTTCGAGGAGCATTTCCGCTGCCTGGTTCCCCGGTTAGAGAGGATGGTCTCGGCTTTAGGCCGGATCCTCCCCAAGCTGGGGGGCCCCGCGGGACGAGTTCGCCGCCTCTATATGGCAATAGTTCAGTCGGTGGCCCCATACGGGGCCTCCGTCTGGGCGGACGACCTGGCGGCCTCCCGGCGCAGCATGACGATGCTGCGTCGGATGCAGAGGCGGATGGAGCTGAGGGTCGTCCGCGGTCACCGGACCGTGTCGCATGAGGCGGCGACGGTTCTTGCGGGGATGCCGCCCATGGATCTCCTCACGCGGTCGCACGCGATGATGTATCGTCATCGTGTCGACCGTCGCACAGGAGTGGGGGCTGTCCCGGGAGAGCAGGAACAGTGGCTGGACAGAAGCCATGGAAGCCTCACTTACCGGCTGGTACAGGTATTTTCCGGGTATGGCAGCTTCGGAAGATTCCTGTGCCGGATAGGGAAGGAGCCGACGGCGCGTTGCTGCCATTGTGACGCCAAGCAGGACACGGCTGATCATACCCTCCAGGTATGCCCAGCGTGGGAGGGGGAGCGCCGTGACCTGGTCGGCGTCATAGGGCGGGAAGTCTCGCTGCCGGGTGTGGTCCGCGCCATGCTCGGCAGCGAGAAGAAGTGGAGGGCCGTGGCCTCTTTCTGCGAGACCGTAATGCTGTAGAAGGAGGCCGCGGGAAGGGAGCGCGAGCTTCAGCGGCGCGCTGATGCTCGCGCTCGTATGGTGGCGCGAAGGCGTCGCCCAGGCGCTAGGCGTCGCGGGCGGCCGCCTTTGCGCGGCGGATGGCCCTGGCTGGGAGGGGGGCCCTGAGGGGAGCCTCCTCCCGCCAGGCGGTGAAGGGTCGGACCGGGTGGGGCCGGCCCAAGGGGAGGCACCCTCGGTGGCCTGGAGCGGCCATGAGCTCCCGGCCGCCGAGGGGTAGAAACGGTGTCGCAAGTTGGGGCTCGCAGCCCGCCACTAAATGCGGCCCCGGGACGGATGGCGGCGAGCTGGAGTGGCCCCGTCCGTGGTTTTTAGTTAGTAGGTCCCACGCACGTCACTCTACGGGCGCGGGGTATCCCACACACCCCTCCCGTCTCTCCCCAAAGAAGTGGGAGGGAGTCTTTCGAAGATTTTCCCCACGACAAAAAAAAAAAAAAAGTCGTTATCTAGTAAGCATGCAGTAAGCTAGTAAGCAAGCAGTAAGCAATTGACAAAGCAGTGAGTTAGTAAGAAATCAGTATGCTAGTAAGCACCCAGTAAGCTAGTAAGCAATCAGTAAGCTAGAAAGCATGCAGGAGGCTAGCATACAAGCAGTAAGCGAGTATGCAAGCACTAAGCTAGTAAGCAAGCAGTACGCTGGTAAGAAAGCAGTGAGCTAGAAAGCACCCAGCATGCCATTAAGAAAGCAGTTAGCTATTAAGCAAGGAGTATGCCAGCCAACAAGCACTAAGCTAGATAGCAAGCAGTGTGCTAGTAAGCGAGTTGTGGTATAGTAAGCAAGCAGCAAGCCAGTATGCAAGGAGTAAGCTAGAATGCAAACAGCAGGCTAGAAAGCATGCAGTATGCGGACAAGCTAGCAGTAAGCTTGAAAGCAAGCACTGAGCTAGTATGCGAGGAGGAAGCTGCTAAGGAAGCAGCATGATAGTAACCAAGCAGTAAGCTAGTAAGCAACAAGTAAGCTAGCAAGCAAGCAGTATGCTAGTAAGCACCCAGTAAGCTAGTAAGCAATCAGTAAGCTAGTAAGCAAGCAGGAAGCTAGTAAGCCAGCAGTAAGCTTGTACGCAAGCAGTAAGCTGGTAAGCAAGCATGTAGCAAGTAAGGATGTAGTAAGTTAGTAAGCAAGCAGTAAGTTACTAAGCAAGCAGTGAGCTTGTAAGCGAAAAGGAAGCTTGTAAGCGAGCAGTAATCTGGTAAGCCAGCAGGTAGCTGGTAAGGAAGTAGTAAGCTAGTAAGCAAGCAGTAAGTTAGTAAGCAAGCAGTGAGCTAGTAAGACAGGAGTTAGCTATTCAGCATGCAGTAAACAGGTAATCGAGCTGTAAGCTCGTAAGCAACCAGTAAGCAAATAAGCGAGCAGGAAGCTAGTGAGTTAGCAGTATACTAGTATGCAAGCAGTAAGCCAGCAAACGACAAGTAAGATAGTAAGCAAGCAGCATGTTGGTAAGAATGCAATTAGCTGGTATGAAAGCAGCTAGCTATTAAGCAAGCTGTAAGCTAGCAAGCATGCAGCATGCTAACAACCGTGCAGTAAGCGAGTAAATTAGCCGTAAGCTAGTAAGCAGCTAGGAAGCTAGTAAACAAGCTGGAAGCTAGTAAACAAGGTGTGAGCTAGTAAGCGATCTGGAAGCTAGTAAGGAAGCAGTAAGCTGGGAAGCGAGCAGTAAGCTTGTAAGCAAGCAGTGAGCTAGTAAGCGAGCAGGGAGGTAGCAACAAAACAGTACGCTAGTAAGCATGCAGTGAGCTACTGAGCGAGCAGGAGGCTAGTAAGGAAGCAGTATGCTAGTAAGCTACCAGTAGGCTAGAAACCAAGCAGCAAGCTAGTCAGCAAGCAGCAAGCTAGTAAGCAAGCACTAAGCGAGTACAAAACTAGTAAGCAACCAGTAAGCTAGTAAGCAAGCAGGAAGCTAGTATGGATGCATTCGTCTAGTAAGAAAGAAGTAAGTTAGTAAGAAAGCAGCAAGTTATTAAGCAAGCAGTGAGCTAGTGAGAAAGCAATTAGTTAGTAACAAAGCAGCAAGTTAGTACGCAAACAGTAAGCAGATAATCAAGCTGTAAGCTAGTAAGGATGCTGTTAGCCAGTGAGGAAGCAGAAAGCTAGTAAGCAGGCAGTATGTTAGTAAGCGAGCAGTGAGCTAGTAAGTGTGCAGGAATCTAGTAAGGAGGCAGTATGCTAGTGAGTAAGCAGTAAGCAAGTAAGCAAGCTGTAAGCTAGTAATGAAGCTGTAAGCAAGTAAGGAAGCATTCGCCTGGCAAGAGGGCAGTAAGTTAGGAAGAAAGCTGGAATTTGGCAAGCAAGTAGTAAGCTGGAAAGCAAGCAAAAGGCTAGTAAGGAACCAGCAAGATAGTTAGCAAGCAGTACGCTGGAAGCAATCAGTAAACTAGGTTCCTGCTTGCTTTCCAGCATACTGCTTTGTTACTAACTTACTGTCTTGTTACTAACTTACTGCTATGTTACTTGCTTTCTGCTTTCTTACTAGCTAACTGCATTCTCACTATCTTACTGTAAGCTTACTAACTTACTGCATGCTTACTAGCAAACTGCTTCCTTACTAGCTTCCCGCTTGCTTACTAGCTCACTGCTTGCTTAGTAACTTACTGCTTGCTTACTAGCTTACAGCTTGGTTACTAGTTTACTGCTTGCTTTGTTCCTTAATGCTTGTTTACTAGCTTACTGCTAGCTTATTATCACACTGCTAGCTTACTGTCTCACTGCATGCTTACTAGCGTACTGCTTGCTTACAAGCTTACAACTTGGTTTCAAGCTTACTGCTCGCTTACTATCTCCCTGCTTGCTTAATAGCATACTGCTTTCTTACTAGATTACAGATTGCTTCCTAACTTGCTGCTAGCTTTCTAGCTTTCCGCAAGCTTACTAGCATGCTGCGTTCTTAGTGCCTAACAGAGTTCTGGCCTAGCCTGCTGCTTGCTTACTAGCTTTCTGGTTGCTTACTAGCTTACTACTTGCTTACTAGCCTACTGCTTGCTTACGTGCCTACTGCTTGCGTTCTAGCTTACTGCCTGCTTACTAGCATACTGCTTTCTTACTAGCTTACTGCTTGCTTGGTAGCTTACTGCTTGCTTACTAGATTGCTACTTGCTTTCTAGCTTACCGCTTGCTTATAAGCATACTGCGTTCTTACTAGCTAACTGCTTTCTGGCTAGCATACTGCTATCTTACTAGAAAACTGCTTTCGTACTAGCTTACTGCTTGCTTACTAGATTGCTACTTGCTTTCTAGCTTGCCGCTTGCTTACTAGCATACTGCTTCCTTACTAGCTATCTGCTTTCTCACCAGCATACTGCTTGCTTACTAGATTTCTGCTTTGCTACTAGCTCCATACTCCATGCTCCATGCTCCATACTCGCTTACTAGCAGAGTGCGTCCGCAGCTGACTTTGACGCCCACAGCACCGTTTAGCCCACCGTCCCGACGTCGTGGCGTTTGAGGCATCAGTCGGTACGCCGGGCTCGCTCGCTCCTATGCTAGGGTTATAAAGGTCCCTATTCTGGGGGCCAGCCCGGGCTGGCCACTCGCTCGTGCTCGTTCGCCGCTACACTATTTCGCTGGGGTAGGAGGATGTCGGAGGCGGAGTGGGAATCGCCGACTAGTGGGGTCGGATGGCAGCGGACGCACCTCCACCCTTCCACGGCTGAGAGGCCGTGAATCCGGAGGGGCTCTGCGGACGCACTAGTCCCTACCGATGGCCGGATGTCCACGTTTCGTGGCCTCAAACGCCACTACGTCGGAACGGTGGGCTGAACGGTGCTGTGGGCGTCAAAGTCAGCTGCGGGCGCACTCTGCTTTGACGCGCTCCGTTGGCGGAATACAAGGTTGACAAAAATGTGAGAATCGCTCCGTATCGGTTGCCTATACGCTTGCTGCTTGCTTACTAGATTCTTGCTTGCCTAGTAGCTTGTTGCTCGCTTACTAGCTTCCTGCATGCTTACAAGCCTGCTGCTTGCGTTCTAGCTTGTGCTTGCTTACTAGCTTGCAGCTTGCATTCTGGCTTACTGCTTGCTTACTAGCATACTGCTTTCAACTAGCTTCCAGCTTCCTTACTAGCCCGCAGCTTGCTTACTAGTCTACTGCATGCTCAATAGCTAACTGCTTTCATACTAGCATGCTCCTCGCTTACTAGCTCCCTGCTCGCTTACTAGCTCACTGCTTATTGACTAGCATACTGCTTGCTTACAAGCTTACTGCTTGCTTTCTAGCTTTTTACGTGCTTACTACATTACTGCTTGCTTACTAGCTGCATGCTTCCTTGCTACCCTGATACATGCCTTCTATCTTACTGCTTGCTTGCTAGCTCACAGCTTGCTTACAGGAATACTGCTTGCTTACTAGCTTACTGCTAGCTTACTGACATACTGCTTTGTTACTAGCCAGTTGCTTGCTATCTAGCTTACTGCTTGCTTACTTGCTTGCTGCTTGCTTTCTGGCTTACAGCTCGCTTACTATCTCACTGCTCGCTTACTAGCTCACTGCTTGCTATCGATCCTACTGCTCGCTCACTAGCTCACTGCTTGCTATCGAACATACCGCATGCTTTCCAGCATACTGCTTCCGTACTAACTTCAGCTTACTTACTAGCTGACTGCTTGCTTACTAGCTTGCTCTTTGCTTTCCAGCTTACTGCTTGCTTACTAGCTGCCTCCTCGTTTACTAGCTGATTACTTTCTTGCTAGCTCCCTGCTTGCCTACTAGCTTAATGCTTCCTTACTAGCTCCCTGCTCGCTTACTAGCCCACTGCTAGCTTACAAGATTAATGCTTGCTACTAGTTTGCTGCTCGCACAATACCTAACTACTTTCTTACTAGCCTGCTGCTAGCTTACTTGCTTACTGCTTGCTCACTATCTTCCTCCTCGCTTACTAGCTCACTGCTTGCATACTAGCTTACTGCTTGCATACAAGCTAATTGCACTCGCGCCAGCTTACTGCTTGCCTTCTAGCTTCCAGGTTGCTTACTAGCATACTGCTCCCTAACTATCTCACTGCTTGCTTACTAACTTACAGCTTCCTAAATATCTTACTTCTTCCTTACTAGCTATCTGCTTCCTGACCAGCTTGCTGCTTGTTCACTTGCTTACTGCTTGCTTACTAGTTTGTTGCTTGCCTTCGAGCTTACTGCTTGCTTACTAGCTTACTGCTAGCTTACTCGATTCCTGCTTGCTTACTTGCCTGCTGCCTGCTTATTAGCTCATTGCTTTTTTTTTTTTTTTTTTTTTTTTTTTTTTTGTCGTGGGGAAAATCTTCGAAAGACTCCCTCCCACCTCCTTGGGGAGAGGTGGGAGGGGTGTGTGGGATTCCCCGCGCCCGTACAACGACAGGCGCGGGACCTACCCACTAAAAACCCCACGGTGACACTTCGGCACGCTTTGGGAGGATACCGGGAATCGCTCGAAGCATTCTTCCGGTATCCTCCCCGTGCCCGCGCTTTCGCGCCCATCCCCCGGGGGGACAATCGGTCCCCCCAGTAGACACACTGCCTCATAGCGGCGGGACGGGGCCACTCCATCCCGCCGCTATCCGTCCCGGGGCCGCGTTTAGTGGCGGCTGCGAGCCCCAACTCGCAACCGCCCGCGACCCCGTTTCCACCCCTCGGCGGCCGGGCGTTCATGGCCGCACCAGACCGCCGAGGGTGCCTCCCCTTGCGTCGGACCGGTAGGGGGAGGCACTTCTACCCCCAACCGATCCGACCCGGCGCCGCCTGGCGGGAGGAGGGTCCCCTCAGGACCCCCCTCCCAGCCTAGGTCATCCGCCACGCCGAGGCGGCCGCCCGCGACGCCTCGCGACCGGGCGACGACCTCGGGCCACCGCACGAGCGCGAGCTACAGCGCGCCGCTGAAGCTCGCGCTCCCTCCCCGCGGCCTCCTTCTGCAACATTACGTTCTCGCAGAAGGAGGCCACGGCCCTCCACTTCTCCTCGCTGCCGAGCATGGCGCGCACCACGCCCGGCAGCGAGACATCCCGCCCGACGACGCCGACCAGGACACGGCGCTCCCCCTCCCACGCGGGGGGACTTAGCTCATTGCTTGCTTACTAGCATAGTGCTTCCTTACTAGCTTCCTGATCGCTTACTAGCTCACAGCTTGCATACTATCTTACTGCATGCTTACTAGCAGACTGCTGCCTTACTAGCTTACTGCTTGCTCACTACCTTACAGCTTGCTTACTAGCTAACTTGTTGTATACTAGCTTACTAGTTGCTTACTAGCTTATTGCATGCTTACTATCTTACTGGCTCCTTAATAGCATACTGCAAGCTCACTAGCATTCTGCTCTCTTACTTGGTGCATGCACGCTTACTAGCTTACTGCCTGCTTGCTAACTAGCTGGTTCCTTTCTAGCTTACTGGTTGTTTACTAGCTTCCTGCATGCTTACTATCTTACTGGTTGCTTACTACCTAACTGGATGCTTAGTAGCATTCTGCTCCCTTACAAGGTCCCTGCACGCTTCCTAGCTTACTGCTTGATTACTAGCCCACTACTTGCCTAGTAGCTTAGACAGATGCTGGCTATCTAACATACTGCTTCCTTACTAGCTCCCTGCTCGCTTACTAGCTCGCTGCTTGCTTACAAGCTTACTGCCTACTTACTAGCTTACGATTTGCTTACTAACAAACTGCTTGCTTACCAGCTGTTTGATTGCTTACTAGCATACTGGATGCTTACTAGGTTACTGCTTGCTTACTAGCATACTGCTTCTCTACTAGCTTCCTGATCGCTTACCAGCTCACTTCTTGCCTACTAGCTTACTGCTTGCTTACATGCTTACAGCTAGCTTACTCGCTTACTGCTTTCCTACTAGCTCCCAGCTTGTTTACTAGCTTACCTCTTGTTTACTAGCTTACTGCTTGCTTACTAGCTAACTGCTATCATACTAGCCTGCTCCTTGCTGTCTAGCTTACTGCTTGCGTACTATCTTCCCGCTGGCTTACTGTCATGCTGCTTCCTTACTAGATTCCTGCACGCTTACTGGCTCACTGCTCGCTGTCTAGCTTACTGCTTCCTTACTAGCTTCATGCCTACTTACTATCTCACTCCTTGCTTACTAGATTACAGCTTGCTTACTAGCTTACTGCTAGCTTACTCGCTTCCTGCTTGCTTGCTAGCTTGCTGCATTCTTCCTATCTTACTGATATCTTGCTAGCTACCTGTTTTCTTACTAGCATCTTGCTTGCATACTAGCTTATTGCTTGCTTACTAGCATACTGCTTTGGATCTAGCTTACTGCCTGCTTACTAGCTTACAGCTTTCTTACCAGCTAACTGCTTGCTTACTAGCTCACTGCTTGCTTACTAGCATACTTCTTCCTCAATAGCTAACTGCTTTCTTACTAGCCAGCTGCATTCTAGCTAGCCTGCTGCTTGTTTACTAGCTTTCTTGTTTCTTACAGTCTTACTGCTTGCTTACTTGTATACTGCTTTCCTACTAGCTAACTGCTTTCTTACTAGCTTTCTTACTAGCTGCTAGCTTAATAGCTTACTTGTAGCTTACTAGTGTAGGAAATGAAATTAAAATAGAATAAAAGATGTTAAGTTTATTTGTGCATGAAATAAAATAAAGGTTGTAAAAAATATAACTCGCTACGTCTTAACTCGCTCGTGTGGTCTCTTCGACGGTTCGCTCGACTCTGCCCTTTTTTGTGCGTCTTCTAAACGAATGACGCCACCCGCAACATTGACGGCATCGGCATCGGCATCGATACCATTGCATAAACAATCATTCGGCTCCAAGCATTCGTCGCTTACTCATACCACTCATGATTCACACATACCATACACACACACACACCACATTCGGCCATCCTGCAGAGATATCTGCCCTCAGATATCAGATGTATTCTCACTATCCGTCAATGCATCTTCTAAGTCCTCAATCCACGATTTCAAGTATTCTGCAGTTGTCGATGTTTGTCGTGGCCCCTCGTGCTCACCTACTTTCTCTACCAAATACCGATCATTGCGCAGTACACGGGTAATTTAATACGGGCCTAAATATTTATGCGCAAACTTTAAACCTGGTCCTGATTGTGTCCTTTTGATAGCGACCAAATCTCCTTCGTGATAGTGATAAGCCTCTTTACGATTCCTGTTAAAACTACGCCGATTCTTCTGTTGGATTTTCAAAATGTTGTTTTTTACTTGCCGTCTCTATTCGTCTCGATTTTCTTGAAATAGTTCGTTCCACTCGTTGCTTATTATTTCTCGGACCTCGGGATTGTTCTTCAACCTCATATCAGTCCCGAATAGAATCTTAAAAGGTGTATTGCCGATACTGCGGTGAGGAGTTGCATTCAGGTAGTTTTGGCATACGTCTAGGTACCTGTGCCACTCATTAGGTTTTGGTGCGGCAAACTTAGTTAACACAGGTATTGTTTAAAGACCTTAACCGCCCTAAGGGGGGGTTATTTTAGTCTGACGTGGTCCGGATTACGAGGGAAGGGACACTGGGAAAAAGTTTGAATAAATTGATGCACCTGTTTTTTGCTCAATGAAATTAACGTTTATTTTTAATCAAAAAAAGAAAAAAAGGAAAAAAAGCCGCCTAGACGTCGGTCCGACGTCTGGGGAAAAAAACCTGGGCCGGCTGCTCCTGGCCAAGTTCGCGATGTGTTGTTCTGTAACAAGGAAAGACAAGGCTGGATTTAAATACCTATTAACGCTTGTCGCGTCGCCTGTCTCGCTCTATCTCGCACGCTCCTGTCTGTGCCGTTCGCACTTGAGAGCGGAGATTACAGACACGTCTCGACGAACTGAGATATGTATGTGGACTGTATATATGAACGTTCTCACAAATCGAGAACCGTTCGATCGCTGTGCAGAAGAAGAGATCTAATTTCTCAATTCTCCGCTTTTTAGCGATCGTTGAATGCCGCAGGAAAGGACAACAGGTGAAGGTCGTAAAGCTCCAAATGCTGTCCAAACCGCAGTTTCTCACCGTTCCCTGCGTACAAGACGCGGTGTGGTGTAGCCCTTAACGGCGCACGTAGCGTCTTACGTTTAAAGGAGCATACACCACGGTGCTCATTATGCGTTGCTCTACGCACAGGGTACGTACTCACTGGCGGTCAAGGAGCGTTGCTCGAGCAGGTTGAGCTAAGAAGTCCGGAATTTCTTAGCCCCGACTTGAGAAACGGTGAGCCCACGTAGGGTATCGGTCAGAGACCACCCTAGGGGTGATATACAAAACCGTGCGGACAATTCAACTTGTCGCACGACCGCGTCAAATGCAGCAGTCCGTACGACAAATTCTTACACGACCGCGAAACTCAAACGTCATGTGAAGATTAATCAGCCTCACACGACCGCGTCAAATGCAGCAGTCCGTGGAGAAATCAGTATTGAGTTGGCCGTAGCCACTGGCCGAAACTGGACTTCCGACGACCGCTGGTTGCAGCGAGACGTTGGAAAGTCAGCCTCACGACCGCGTCAAATGCAGCAGTCCGTGATAATGCCAGCCTCGCACGACCGCGTCAAATGCAGCAGTCTGTGGAGTCGTCAGTACTGATCGGGCCGTAGCCCTTGCTGAGACTGGAGTTTCGACGCACGGGAAACGATTCTTATCTCGATTCCCCTTTCATGACCGCGTAGCACAAACGTCACATGAAAGTTGGACGAAAACCCACAGTCTTTTAAATTTTATTAATAATCTCGCCAAGCTGGAACCGAAGTTTTTCAATTCCCTCACACGACCACGTAACTCGAGCGTCACGTGCTATTCGGCGAGATTGTACAGTCAATAATCGGGGCTGATAAAATGCCTCACCGATTTAGTTAATCTTGAGCAACAATTTAAAATTCTCAACGAAAGGTTCGAGTGTTCTCAGAACCTATATTCGGAGATTTGGTTTCGTCGCGGAGCGGAATCGTTTGTCGATCTGCTCGCTGCGAGGACTCACTATCGAGTCTCGAAGCTAAGAAGCGAACAAACATCCGCAGTCGCGGCCACGAGAGGCGTAATCACCACCTCGCGGCGCTATCCCTGCTCTTCAATGTCTATCTCTTCTTAAATTCAATATTCCTCTACCCTCTCTGTTTATGGATCTTCGACGATCGATCCCAAGTAAATATATTGGGTCGATCACGTGACTGAGAGCAACCAACACTCGCGTATGGTTTTTCTAACCTGTATCGTTCCGTGTACCGAACTACGCATCAGAGAGTCTCTGGAATGTCGCGTACACGAAAAACAATACCGTACGAGGAATTTATGGTTCTCAGTTATAATTCACATTAACTTGAATATTTCTCTAAACGGTTCTCAAATCCGTCAATTAACGCGATATTTAAACAGGTATGATTGTCCTGTTCACCCTTTTTACCTGGCCATTCGCTTTTGGTACCCCCGTTGTAATAAGGCTAGCTTCAATATTTTCTTCTCTGCAGTACTCCTGAAACTCTGCCGAAGTAAATGCAGTTCCACGGTCCGAAATAATCTTTCGGGGATTGCCAAAAATTGTCGCTTGTTTTTTCAAGTGGTTGACGACCTCTCCAGTACCGGTAGATTTTGTAGCATAGAGCCACACAAATTTAGAAAATCCATCTATCACTACGAATATGTGTTTGTAATTCTTCCGAGTTGACGGAAGCGGTCCTAAGTGATCAATGTGGTATACATCTAACGGAACGTCTCCTTTGTCGATAGGGTATAATAGTCCGTCTCGTTTTCCAGATTTTCGTTCGGCTAAAATACACGCAATGCAATTCTGAATCACTTTTTCCACTTTAGATCTTAGACCTTTGAACCAATAATCTTTTCTAACAAGGGTCTCGGTTTTACCACTAGAGAAGTGTCCGTTCTCATGCAACTGTCTTATTATTTGACCCTGCATAGCACGCGGCACTACTATGCGAACATCGTCGTCAATTACCTTAAACAAAAGTCCGTTTCTTATTACGTAGTCGCCATCATTATTTTGTACACTATTCATAGAATCCATTATTTCCGATAACTCTTTGTCCGCACATTGCGCTTTTCGCAATCTCACGAGCATACTCGTCTCACACTCACTGATAAGCATACACACCGGAATAGGCTTCCGACTTAGCGCATCGACATGTCGCATATTGCTTCCTGAGCGATGTTCAATAATATAATTGAACTCCTCTAACAATAATGCCCACCTTGCAACTCGAACACATAAGTCTCTTTTTTTCATAGTGAGAGTAAACGCACGACAATCGGTTATTATTCTAAACGGTATTCCTAAATAAACTTATGTAACGCTTTAACTATAGCTAATATCTCCAATTCATAACTAATGTATCGCGATTCTGCCTCTGATGTTTTCCAGCTCGCATAATATGTTGGATGGTAACGTTGATCGACATCGTCTCTCTGTAACAAGATGGCACCGAGTCCGACGCTCGACGCATCCGTATGGAGTTCTGTTTCCGCACCTACGCGGTATAATTTTAAAACCGGCTCGCTGCTCTATGCAATTTTCAATTGTTTAAACGCTAGCATATGTTTTTCATTTAGTTCAAAATTTACGTCTTTTTTCAACAAGTTCGTCAAGGGTTGGGCTATTGCTGAATATTGTGGAATAAATTTGCGAAAATACCCGGTTAATCCTAAGAAGCTCTGTACGTCTCTAACATTTTTTACTAATGGAAAATTCATAACAGCTAATGTTTTACGCTTCGACGGACGTACGTGACCATCCTCAATTATGTGACCTAGATATTCTATGCTACGTTGAAGAAAACGACATTTCTTCCAATTCACTCGCAATCCATAATCACTTGCAATACACAATATCTCACGCAATCTTGATACGGCTTCATTTTCGTCATTCGCAAGAATAATTAAATCATCTATATATGTCAAAACAACACTTGTCTGAATCGGGTTACGAAATATATTATTGATATATTTTTGAAAGATAGCTGGAGAGTTGCAGAGACCAAATGGGGTTCTTAAAAATTCAAAATGCCCATCAGGTACTATAAATGCAGTGAATTTACAGCTATTTTCCTTAATCGGGACGTGAAAAAAACCATCTTTTAAATCGAGAGTACTAAATATCGTCGCGCCCTGTAAACGATCCAGCTGATCTTCTATCAACGGAAGCGGATAGCGATCTTTACATACTTTCTTATTAAGTAATCTATAATCTATATACAAACGCATTCAATTATCTTTCTTTTTTACCAGTACAATCGGACTGGCATATTCCGATGTACTTTCTCGCACTATTCCTTGTTGCATCCATTCATCTAACTGTTTATTAACTATTTCTCTTTGCACTGGCGCTAATCTACGTGGAGGTTGATATATAGGTATATCATCTTTCAATACAATGTTCATTTTAATGTTAGACTTTTTAATAGTTTTAGGCTCATAATTACTTATTATATCTTCTATTTCTTGTTTAACGGTATCATTTTTAATATGCTGCAAATCTATTAAAGAATTAGTTACATTGTTCTCGGACTCATCGAAAGTATCTATGCAAAATATTTCTGGTACATCATAAGAATTCGTTACCCTGTTATCGCGTTTTGAAACCTCAACACTCTTACCGTCTAATGTCAATTTAGCCTCTTGCAACAATTCCAAGCCAATCAAAAAATTATGTCTCAAAAATTCATCCGGTACCACGTGAATTAAAAATCGGAAAATATTTGTATCGATTTGTACGTTCGCATAAAAACTGCCTAAAGTAGTGACCTTACTTAAACCGAATCCTTTACAAGATATTTCTGTACCGTATAAAGTTGGGCATCCTAACCTAATATATTGTTCGGCCTTCATTAAATGTAAATCGCTACCCATATCTATAGACGCTACTATCTGCTTACCTAGCAATGTAACAGGCTTGTATACTTTATTGTCCTGAACGGCCACTGCCGTATACTCGTTTACCTGCTTGTCCTGCCCCTTCTTACAATCCATGGCTCTGTGTCCGAAGTCTCGGCAAGCGAAACATCTTGGCCCTTTGCTTTTAACAGGACAGTCTACACCTCGATGGTTCCTCTCACAGCAATTAGAGCATCGTAATTGGTTATTCGGCACTTCTTTAACGTCTTGCTTTATTGTCTTCACTGGTGACCACTTGCTTTCCTTTGGCTTGATCGCTGGGTTGAACGACAACGATCTTCCTTGCAAGGAAATCCTATCGAATGCTGCTAACAGTTCCCCCTTAGTTGCTATCTTCTGCACTCGCGCCAGATCCCTTAATCCTCGATCAGGTATTCCTTCTATAATGTACTCTATCATTTCTGCGTCACTGATAGGTACGCAGTTTCCTAAAATCACTTTTTGATGTACATATTCGCTGAACGTTTCTTCTTTCCTCCAAACACGCGCCTCAAAACGTCGTCTCATCTCAAGAACGCTTCCAGGATGGTAAAACATTTCCTGTAGATTCCTCAGTAATTCTTCTACTGACATTGCAATATGTTCAGGTTTCGAATGTAACCACTCAAGTGCATTACCCTTCAGTCGCGATCCCATCAACAGTTTAGCGATATCATCCGTCAGTTGATACGTCATTTTCAATGTTTGAACTTGACGCTCCCACGTGACGAATGTATTGCTACTTCCATCAAAATAACATAATAAATCCGCAATGGCAGAGATATTTACCGGTGGCGGTCGTCTTTGCCCAGTCGGTACGCTTGTCGATTCCCCTGCCTCACCTCTATCGAGATTACGCCTCTGCATTTCTCGAAGTAATGCAATTTGTTGGCGAGCTAAATCAAGCTACCGCTCTACTAGTTGTTTCTCTCTTTGTGCAAGTTCCATTTCTCGCCGCATCTGTACCATATCACTTGCGTATCCTGAACTATTGTCACTCGCAGTTTCTTCGACCACGCTGCTTGTACATACTTTTAACCATTCGCCGGTCGGATCGGCTTCATGCAGCCCCTGAATCAACTCCGCTTTCAAACCAGATATTGAAAGTCCCTTCTCTCGTAATTTTTCTTTCAATTCTGCGATGCAGAAATCACTTGCATCCCTCCTTACTGAAGCCATTTTATTGACCACCACAACTATGAATCGTCACTTTCAACAATAGTCCTCGCAGTACACATTCTACACTTTCACCTCAACCCTTTTAAGTAAACTCTGTCCACACTAAACGTTCTGCTACGACTCGGTTTAAATTCAGATCGCGGACGTGCCCCCAATTTTGTAGGAAATGAAATTAAAATAGAATAAAAGATGTTAAGTTTATTTCAACATGAAATGAAATAAAGGAGGTAAAAAATATAACTCGCTACGTCGTAACTCGCTCGTGTGGACTCTTCGACGGTTCGCTCGACTCTGCCCTTTTCTCCCAGGGCCAGCCACATGCATCTTCTAAACGAATGACGCCACCCGCAACATTGACGGCATCGGCATCGATACCCTTGCATAAACAATCATTCGGCACCAAGCATTCGTCGCTTACTCATACCACTCATGATTCACACATACCATACACACACACACACCACACTAGCTTACTGCTTGCTTACTAGCTTACTGCTTGCTTACTAGCCTCCTACTTGCATTCTAGCTTCGTGCTTCCTTACTAACTTCCGGCTTGTCTTCTAGCTCACAGCTAGCATACTAGATTACTGCTTGCTTACTAGCTTACTGCTGGCTTACTCGCTGCCTGCTTGCTCACTAGCTTCCTGCTGGCTTACTAGCTCACCGCTTGCATACTAGCTTACTGCTTGCTTTCTAGCTATTTGCTTCCTTACCAGCTTACTGCATGCTTACTAGCTTACTGCTAGCTTACTCGCTTTCTGCTTGCTTACTAGCTTGCTGCTTGCTTCTTGCTGACAAGCATACTGCTTTCTTACTAGCCAATTCTTTTCTTACTGGCTTCCTGCTTGCTTAATATCTTGTTGGTTACTAGCTTACTCCTTGCTTAGTGGCATACTGCTTTCTTACTAGCTAGCTGTTTGCTTTCTAGCTTATTGCATGCTTACTAGCTTGCTGCCTGCTCACTAGCCTACAGCTTTCTTACTATCTAACTGCTATCTTACAAGCCTGCTGCTTGCTTACTAGCTTACCGGTTTCTTACTAGGTTACTGCTTGCTTACTAGCTTACTGCCTGCTTACTAGCATGCTGCTTCCTTACTAGCTACTTGCTTTCTTACTAGCCAGATGCTTGCTTACTAGCTTACCTGTTGCAAACGAGCTTACGCCTTGATTAATAGCAGACTGCATTCTTACTAGCTTCCTGCTCGCGTACTAGCTCAAGGCTTGCTAACTATCAAACTGCTTTCTTAATAGCCTGCTCCTTGCTTCCTAGATTACAGCTGGCATTCAAGCTTACTGCTTGGTTACTAGCTTACTAGTCGCTGACTAGCTTACTGCATGATTACAAGCATCCTGTTCCTTACTAGCTCCCTGCTCGCTTGCTATCTCACTGCTTGCTTACGAGATTACTGCTTGCTCAATAGCTTGCTGCTTGCTATCTAGCTTACTGCTTGCTTAATAGCTTGCTACTTGCTTACATGCTAATTGCTTCCATTCCAGCTTACTGCTTGCTTACTAGCATGCTGCATGTTTTCTAGCATACTGCATGCATACTGGCATACAGCTTTCTTACTATCTAATTGCTTTCTTAATTGCCAGCTGCTTTCTTACCAGTTTACTGCATTCATACTTGCTTACTATTTGCTTACTAGCCCACTGCTTGCTTACTAGCCCGATGCTTGCTTTCTAACATACTGCGTCCTTACTAGCTTCATGCTCGCTTAACAGCTTACTGCAAGCTCACTAGCATCCCGCTCCTTTACTCGGTCTATGCTAGCTTACAAGCTTACTACTCGCTTAGTAGCTCACTGCTTGCATAGTAGCTTGCTGCTTGCTTTCTAGCTTGCAGCTTGCTTGCTAGCACACTGCTTGCTTGCTATCTTACTGCTAGCTTACTCATTTACTGCTTGCTCACTAGCTAACTGCTTGCTTACTAGCTAGCTACTTTCTTACCAGCCTCCTGCTTGCTTTCTTGCTCACTGCTTGCCTACTAGCTTACGGCTTGCTTGTCAGTTTGCTGCTTGCTTACTAGCTTCCTCCTCGCCTACTATTTCACTGCCTGCATACCAGCTTACTGCTTGCTTACTAGATTACAGGTAGCTAACTCGCTTATTATCTGGTTACTATCTTCCTCCTCGCTCACTAGCTCAGTGCTTGCTTACCAGCTTACTGCATGCATACAACCTAACTGCTTTCTTACTACATTCCTGCTTTTTTCCTAACGTACTGCTTTCTTACGAGCCAGCTGCTTGCATACTCGATTACTGCTAGCTTACTCGCATTCTGCTTCCATACTGGCTTGCTCCTTGCTCCGAGGTTACTAACCTACTGCTTGCTTACTTGCATACTACTTCCTTACTAGCTAACTGCTTCCTTACCAGCTTACTGCTTGCTTACTTGCTTACTGTTTGCGTACTTGCTTACCGCTTGGTTACTAGTTTACTGCATGCTCGATAGCTAACTGCTATCTTGCTATCCTGCTGCTTGCTTACAAGCTTACTGATTGCTCTCTAGCTTATTGCTTGCGGAGTATCTTACTGCTTGCTTACTACCTAAATGCATTCTTACTACATTCCTGCTTTCTTCCTAATTTGCCACTTCCTTACTAGCCAGCTGCTTGCTTACTAGCTTGCTGCTATCTTACTAGCCTGCTCCATGCTTGCTATCTTGCTGCTTGCATACTAGCTTACAGCTTGCTTACTAGCATACCGCTTTCTTACTAGCTTACTTGTTTCTTACATGCATGCGGGTTGCTTTCTAGCATATAGCTTCCTTACCAGCTCCCTGCTCGCTTACTAGCACACTGGTTCCTTTCTAACAAATTGCTTCCTTGCTAGGCTGCTGCTTGCTTACTAGCTTACTACTTGCTTACTAGCTTACAACTTGCTTACTAGCTAACTGCCTTCTTATCAGTTTACTGCTTGTATACTAGCTTACTAGCTACATACTAGCATGCTGGTTCCATACTAGCATCCTGCTCGCTTACTAGCTCACTGCTTGCTTACTAGCATACTGGTTCCTTGCTAGCTCACTGCTCTCTTCATAGCAAATTGCTTTCATACTAGCCTACTGCTTGCTTACTAGCTAACTTGTTGCATGCTAGCTCACTGCTTGCTTACTAGTATATTGCTTCCTTACTAGCTTCCTGCTCACATAATAGCTCACAGCTTGCTTACGAGCTTACTGCTTACTTAATAGCTTACTGCTTGTTTACTCGCTCACTGCTTGCATACTAGCTTACTGCTTGCTTACTAGCATGCTGCTTCCTTACTAGCTTCCTACTCTCTTACTAGCCGAATCCTTCCTTACAAACATCCTGCTTGCTTACTAGCTTACTGGTTCGTTAGTAACTTACTGCTTTGTTACTAGCTTACATCTTGCTTCCTAGCATGTTGCATGCTTTCTGGCTGACTGCTTCCTTACTAGCTTACTGCTTGCTTACTGGCTTGCTGCTTGCATTTTAGCTTACTGCTTGATAACTAGCATACTGCTTTCAACTAGCTTCCTGCTTTTTGACTAGCCTGCTGCTTGCTTGCTAGCATACTGCTTCCCTACTAGCTTCCTGATCGCCTACTAGCTCACTTCTTGCCTACTAGCTTACAGCTTGCTTACTGGCATACTGCTTTCTTGCCAGCTCTCTGCTTGCCTATTTGCTTACTGCTTGTTTACTCGCCAAATGCTTGTTTACTAGCCAGCTGCTTGCTTTCTAGCCTAGTGCTTCCTTACTAGCTTCCTGCTTGCTTTCTACCTCACAGCTTGCTCACTAGCTTACTGCTTGCTTTCTAGATTACTGCTTGCTTACTAGTTTGCTGCTTGCTCAATAGCTAACTGCTTCCTTATTAGCCTGCTGATAGCTTACTTGCTTACGGCTTCCCTACTAGCTTCCTGCTCGCTTACTAGCTCACTGCATGCTTACTGGCTTATTGCTAGCTTACTCGCCTACTGCATGCTTACTAGACTGCTGCTTGCTTCCAAGCAGGCTTACTGCTTGCTTATTAGCTTGCTGCTTGCATACTAGCTAACTGCTCTTTTGTTAGGTTACTGCTTGCTTACTAGCATACTGCTCACTTACTAGCTTACTGCTTGCTTACTAGTTTTCTGCTTGCAAAATTGCAAACTGCTTTCTTACTAACTTACTGCTCAGTTACTACCTAACTGCCTTCTTACTACATTCCTGCTTTCATCCTAACTTACCGCCTTCTTACTAACTTACAACTCTCTTACCAGCCGAATGCTTCCTAACTAGCTTCCTGCTTGCTTACAAGCTTGCCGCTTGCTTCCTAGCACACTGCTTGCCTTCTAGCATAATTCTTCCTTAGTAGCTTCCTCCTCGCTTATTAGCTCAATGTTAGCTTACAAGCATACTGCTTGCTTACTAGTTTACTGCTTGCTTAGTAACATACTGCTTTCTGACTAGCAAATATCTTCCTAACTATCCTGCTGCTTGCTTACTAGCTTACTTGTTTCCTACAAAAATACCGCTTGATAACTAGCATACTGCTACCTTGCCAGCTTCCACCTCGCATTTTAGCTCATTGCTTGCGTAGTAGCTTAGTGGTTGCTTACTAGCTTACTGCTTGCATGCAATCTTACAGCTAGCTCACACGCTTACTGCATGCTTACTAGCCTGCTGCTTGCTTTCAATCTTACTGCTCGCTTAACAGCTTGCTGCTTGCTTTCTAGGTTTCTGCAAGCTTACTAGCGCACAGCATTCTTACTAGCTAACTGCCATCTGACTAGGCTGTCGCTTGCTTACAAGCTTACTGCTTGCATACTCGCATACTGCTCGCTTTCTGGCTCGCTGCTTGCTTTCTAGCTTACTGCTTGCTTACTACCTAACAGCATGGTTGCTAGATTGCTGCTTGCTTACTAGTATACTGCTCTCTTACTAACAATATTACCGATTTTTTACTAGCTCACTGCTTGCTTACTATCATACAGCTTCCTCACTAGAATACTGCTTCCACACTAGCTCGCTGCTCGCTGACTGACTCACTGCTTCCTTACTAGCTTCATGCTTGCTGACTAGATTACTGGCTGCTTACAATCTTACTGCTTGCTTGCTAGCTTACCGCTGCCTTTCTACCTTACAGCTTCATACTAGCGTACCGCTTCCTTACTTGCTTCCTCCTCGCTTACTAGCTCACTGCATCCTTACTAACTTACTGGTATCTTTCTCGATTACTGTATGCTTACTATCCTGCGCTTGCTTCCTAGCTTACTGCTTGCTTAATAGCTAAGTGCTTCCTTGCAAGCCTGCTGCTCGTTTTCTAGCTACCTGCTTGCTTTCTAGCACACTGCATGTTTACTAACTTACTGATAGCTTTCTAGCTTCTTGCATGCTTGCCAGCTTACTGCTTGCTTACTAGCTTACTGCTTCCTTACTAGCAAATTGCTTCCTTACTAGCCTGCTGCTTGCTTACAATCTTACTTGTTGCTTACTACTGTACTGCTTCCTTACTAGCTAATTGCTTTATTACTAGCCACCTGCTTCCTGGCTAGCTTACTTGTTGCTTAGTAGCTTACTGCTTGCTTTCTGGCTTGGTGCTTCCTTTCTAATTTACTGCTTGCTTACTAGCTTGCTGCTTGCGTACTAGCTCACTGCTAACTTACTAACTAACTACTTGCTTACTAGCTTACTACTTCCTTAGTAGCTAACTTCTTTCATACCAGTTCACTGCTTTCTTACTGGCATACAGCTAGCTTACCAGCTTACTCCTTGCCTACTATACTACTCTTTGCATACTAGCACAGAGCTTGCTGACAGTCAAACTTCTTGCTTACTAGCTTATTGCTTGCTGAATAGCTAACTGCTTTCCTAATAACCTGCTGCTTGCTTTCTAGGTTATTGCTTGCTTACTAGCATGCTGCTTGCTTTCTAGCTTAGTGCTTCCTTGCTATTATACAGCTTACTTAATAGCTTCCATTTGGCTTACTATCTCACTGCTTTTTTTTTTTTTTTTTGTCGTGGGGAAAATCTTTGAAAGACACCCACCCACCTCTTTGTGGAGAGGCGGGAGGGGTGTGTGTGATTCCCAGCGCCCGTAGAATGGCGGGCGCGGGACCTACCCACTAAAAACCCCACGGCGACCCTTCCGCACGATTTGGGAGGATACCGGAAATCGCTCGAAGCATTCTTCCGGTATCCTCCCCGTGCCCGCGCTTTGCGCCCATCCCCGGGGGAGATAAACGGTCCCCCCGGTAGACACTCTGTCTCATAGCGGCAGGTCGGGGCCACTCCATCCCGCCAATCCATCCCGCGATTTTCCCCACGACAAAAAAAAAAAAAAAAAAAAAGTGGCTATCGAGGATCAACCCCAGATACCTCATCCGGGGCTTCACCTCAATATCAGCCCCACCCACCCGGATCGGAGGGTGTGGCGGATCCTGCCGAGGTGAATGGAACGCTATTACCTCGGTCTTATGGACCGCCACCGTCATCCCCATCCCGCTGATCCGGTCGATGACGCGTTGCGCCCCCTCCACGGCGAGGCGCTTGGCCCTCCCCCACTGAGCCCCGACGGCCAGCACCAGTGTGTCATCTGCGTAACACACGGCACTGACGCCGTCGGGAAGGTCGGCCCGCAACACCGCGTCGTACGCGATGTTCCACAGGAGTGGTCCGAGGATCGACCCCTGCGGAACCCCGCAGTAGACCTCCCTCCGCATATCACCATCCCGGCCCGGATACTCGATCCACCTGCCGCGGACATAATCCCCGACGACTGCCCTGAGACACGGGGGTACCCGATGATATTCGAGCCCCCTCCGTATCTCCCCCCAGGGAAGGGTGCTAAACGCGTTGGCAATATCCAGCGATACCGCCAACGCCACCCCTCCCCGGGAGACCGCCGACTCCGAGAGGACCCTGACCCGTCTGATCGCGTCGACCGTCGACCGGCCCCCCCGGAAACCGTACTGGCAGTCGGCCAGGCCCGAAGCACCCCGCGACAGGTGCTCGACGAGGCGGGCAGCAATCACTCGCTCGAAGAGCTTGCCCACCTCGTCGAGGAGACAGATGGGCCGGTATGCGGATGGAGACTCCGCGGGCCGACCCTCCTTCCGGAGGAGGACCATCGTCGCCACCTTCCAACTGGGGGGGAATCGCCCGTCCCTCAGGCATCGGTTAAACAACCGCCTGAGGTCGGCCCCAAGGACGCCGTGGGTCAAGACCCAAACCCGGCCAGGCACACCATCGGGACCCGGGGCCGTGTTACGCGCCCCGAGCCGTCTGATTGCTGCGGCCAGCTCCCCCTGCGTGACCCCCGGCTCGGCCACCCACTCCAACGGGGCCGTCGCCTCTGCCGGAGGACGTGGTCCCATCTCCCCAATTGGGAAGAGAGTATTGACCACGCCCTCCAGCAGCCGGGGGTCAAGACCCTCGGTGACGGGGGGCGCCCACGGGCGGAGATTGTTCAGCACCACCTTATAAGGGCGCCCCCAAGGGTCGTCATCAAGGGTCTCGAGGAGCTCCTTCCATGCCCGGGTCTGGGCCCGTTTGATGGCGACCTGCAGAGCCATCCGCGACATGCGGTATGCCTCATACAGGACATCTGCCCTCGCTCGCGCCACGCTATCGTCTCTCCGTAGACGACGACACTCGCGTCTCGCATTTCCGCGATCGCGGCCGACCACCAGTACACCGCCCGGCGAGGTGAAGCCCGCCCGACCCGGGGCATCGCCGCGTCACATATGTTCGCGACCATCCCCCCGAGCCGGGCGACCCCCTCCTCTATACTCGGCAACTCGGCCGCCCCCTGCGGCCAAGTTGCAGCGAGGGCAGCTGCCATCAGGGCCACTGCTGTGTGAGTGGCTGGACAGAGGCCATGGAAGCCTTACTTACCGGATGGCACAGGTATTTTCCGGGCATGGTTGTTTCGGAAGATACCTGTGCCGGATAGGGAAGGAGCCGACGGCGCGTTGCTGCCATTGTGACGCCGAGCACGACACGGCTGATCATACCCTCCAGGTATGCCCAGCGTGGGGGGGGGGGGGGGCGCCGTGTCCTGGTCGGCGTCATAGGGCGGGATGTCTCGCTGCCGGGTGTGGTGCGCGCCATGCTCGGCAGCGAGAGGAAGTTGAGGGCCGTGGCCTCCTTCTGCGAGACCGTAATGCTGCAGAAGGAGGCCGCGGGAAGGGAGCGCGAGCTTCAGCGGCGCGCTGAGGCTCGCGCTCGTATGGTGGTGCGAGGGCGTCGCGGGCGGCGGCCTTTGCGCGGCGGATGACCCTGGCTGGGAGGGGGGCCCTGAGGGGAGCCTCCTCCCGCCAGGCGGCGATGGGTCGGACCGGGTGGGTTCGGCCCACGGGGAGGCACCCTCGGTGGCCTGGACCGGCCATGAGCTCCCGGCTGCCGAGGGGTAGAAACGGGGTCGCAGGCGGTTGCGAGTTGGAGCTCGCAGCCCGCCACTAAATGCGGCTCCGGGACGGGTTGCGGCGGGATGGAGTGTCCCCGTCCTGCCGCTATGAGACAGAGTGTCTACCGGGGGGACCGTTTGTCCCCCCCGGGGATGGGCGCAAAGCGCGGGCACGGGGAGGGTACCGGAAGAATGCTTCGAGCGATTCCCGGTATCCTCCCAAATCGTGCGGAACCGTGGGGTTTTTAGTGGGTAGGTCCCGTGCCCGTCATTCTACGGGCGCGGGGAATCCCACACAACCCTCCCGCCTCTCCCCAAAGAGGTGGGCGGGAGTCTTTCGAGGATTTCCTCACGACAAAAAAAAAGAAAAAAAAAAGCCCGCCCGACCCGGGGCATCGCCGCGTCACATATGTTCGCGACCATTCCCCCGAGCCGGGCGACCTCCTCCTCTATACTCGGCAACTCGGCCGCCCCCTGCGGCCAAGTTGCAGCGAGGGCAGCTGCCATCAGGGCGTCCTTGTCCAGGCGCCGAAGCGCCCAGCGGCGCGGTGTGTTACCACCCGGACGGTGGTGCCGGGATGCATCCCCCGCGGCGGCAGAGACCTCCATCCGGATATACCGGTGGTCCGAGAGTGTCTCTGCCCCCGCGACCACGTGCCACCCCGACACCATGCGCACGGCGTTGGGGGTCGCGAATCCAACATCCACGATAGACCCCCCATATCGCCGCACACACGTGTGCTCCGACCCCCGGTTCAGTAACCGAAGGTCGAGCACCGCCGCCCAGTCGCCCAGGATCCCGTCGCGAACGGAAGTCCTGGGGGACCCCCACGCCACCGACTTGGCGTTGAAGTCTCCCAGGACCAGCACCAGCACCGGCCGGGCCGCGCAGCGCTGCACGCATCCCGCGACCTCGGCCAGGTACTGCTCGAACGCGACGTGACCGCTGCGAGGCGATATGTAGCACCCCACCACGGCGACTCCCCTCCAGTCCACGGCGACGAATCCCCGACCGCGCTCCAGCATGGAGAACGGCGGGGACCCGTCGCCACCTCCCCATACCGTCGCCACCAAGCCGTCCGCGTCGCCCACCCAATGAGGGTGATCAGGGACGCGGTACGGCTCGGCGGCGACAGCCAGGCCAACCCCCCACACCGCGAGGACTTGGGACATCATATCCTGTGCCGCACGGCAGTGGTTGAGGTTGGCCTGGAGGAGGAGGCGGGGCGCCATTAATTACCGACCGCCCCAGCCTCCTCCCGGCTGTCCGTCCCCGTGGTACCGTCCACCTCCATGGTGGACGATGCCACCGCCCGCGGCGCCGGAGTCGGAACGGCCCGCCTCTTCCTCTCCTTCCGGGAGGGGGGAGAGCACTCCCTGCTCCCCACCCTGTGGTCGGCTGGCATCCCCCTGTCCGCACATAGCGGGCAGTGGAGGGCCGCCGAGCACTGGCTCGCGCGGTAACATTGACCGCTGCGGTCCACCGGCGATGTGCACCACTGCCTCACATGCCCCAATTCGAGGCAGCGGTGACACTGGAGCGGGCGCGGCGCGAGTGGAGATACTCGCGCCGAAACCCACCCCACCAAAACCCTCCCGGTTTCCGCCAATTTATGGGCGGCGGAGGGGGGGCAGCGGGCCCACACGGACCCCAGGCCAGAAGGAGATCTGCGGATCTCCCCAACCCGTAAATCCCCCTCAGGGCAATCCCCCGCCTTTGCACGCGTCCTCCGCGGTGGCCGAGTCGTCCAGCCCACACACGCGCATCTCCGTGCGCTTCGTGGGCCGGGCAACCCGGACACCCCGCTCGCCCAGCTGCTCCCGGAGCCTCTGGGCGAGTCGGTCGGCCTTCACGCCGCCGTCTGGACCGGGGATCTCCAGCAGGAGACCCCCAGTTACGGCCCGCTTCGCCCTGACGGAAGCGATGCCAAGCTCTTCCAGGGACACATTGTCCCTGGCGAGCCGCATCGCCTCCGCGAGGGTCAGGTCGCCCCCCTGCGCAACGGTCAGTGCTACCGCTGCCGGTTTAGGGGGGCGGCCAAGTCGCGCCTTCGCAGCCTTTCCTTTGGCCGCGGGCGGCGGGGGCGGAGGCTGCGCCTGCGAGGCCTTCCTCGCCGCCCTCCTCGCCCTCCGCCCCACCACCTCGCTCCACGACACCCCCCCTTGGGGCGGTGCCGCGGAGGACGCGGGAACCGGGACCACGAGTACGCTTCCCCCCTTGGGGGTCACGACCCGAGGCCCCGGAGTCGCCACGGTGGGCGGAGCCTTCGCTCCCCCCACTTTCGCCTTCCCCGGCCGTGCTGGCACTGGTCGGGGTGGCACCACCCTCCCACCGACCGCTCTTCCGGGGAGGAGCTCCTCCCGGAAGGCGGCCAGCCTCTTATCAATCATGTCCCCTATCCTCCTTAGGAGATCGTCCTCTGAGGAGGACGGGGACCTCTGCGCGGGCTGAGTGCGTGTGGAAGGGCCCGTGGGGGCCCGCACCACCACCGCCGCACTCCGCTTCCTAACGACCGCAGGAGGGCACGGCGTAGGAGGAGGGAGGACAGGAGGGAGGGCCGCGCTGTTCCAGCGCGCCTCTGCCCTCATCCTCCCCCGTCGCTCCTCCTCCAACAGGAGCTGCAGACGGGCGTTCCGCCCGCTTAGCTCCCGCGACGCGTCCCTCATCATTTGGGCAGCCTCCCTAAGAGCCTCTGCCCCGCCGCTCTTCTGCCCCTTGAAAGAGCAGGCAGCGGCCACTTTCTCCACTCGTCTCAGGGACGAGGAGATCCTCTCCGATATCTCCTCGGTCACCTCGTCCCTGAGGCAACTTATCCGGACAACCGGGCTCATCGCCCTGCCCACTCCATTGACGGCCTGCCCCGTCATCTTTCTCTTGGAGCCCATGAGGCTCCTGGTGGAGGAGAAGGACAAGACTGATGCAGTCTCGTCGTCCTCCTCCACCCTCCACGAAGTCGTGCCAGGCGCTGGAGGCGGCGCGAGCGCCGTCACTCCAGTCCCAACACCGCTTTCGTCCTCACCCTCTGACTTACCCCGTTCCATCCCCGTTTTAATTTTATACTCCATATTATTCCCACGATCAGGTCGGAAGAAAAGGTCCGCCCGGGCAGAGCCGCCTTACCCGGGTAAGCCTATATACTCCGGGGGTTCGGCAGGTGCCCCGGAGGTGGTCGCTTGGGATTGGGCCTCCTCCCCCAACCATGCATCCCATCGCCGCGCACCATAACTTAGGATTGGAGGGCGATTTTATAGAGTCGCCATACTCGCGGTCCCGGGCGGTTAAGCCAAGGCCCCCGTTCCTCCTGCCGTCACGTACCATTCACAAAACCAAAAAAGGAATTGTGAATGGGTCTTTGTGACGACCAACAGGAGGCTTACGGTGTGATAAGCATGAGGTACCTCGGGGTCGCTACGCCCCGTACTGCGGCCGACGATTGCCGGACACAGCCCCTGAGGGAGCTAGCTTACTACTTGCTTACTAGCTAACTGGTTACTTGCTAGCTTACTGATTGCTAGTAGGATACTGCTTCCATGCTAGCTCAATCCTCGCTTACTAGCTAACTGCTTGCTTGCTAGGTTGCAGGAAGTTTACCCGCTTACATCTTGCTTTCTAGCCTGCTGCTTGCATGCTAGGTTACAGCTTGCTTACTAGCTTGCTGCTCGATTTCTAGCTTACTGCTCGCTTACTAGCACACTGCTCTCTTACTAGATAATTGCTTTCATACTAGTCTGCTGCTTGCTTACTAGCTTACTTGTTGCTTACTAGCTTCCTGCTCGCCTACTATCTCTCTGTGTGTTTATCAGCTTACTGCTCGCTTACTAGCATACTGCTTGCTTACTAGCATACTGGTTTCTCACTAGCTAAATGCTTTCGTACTAGCTTACTGGATGCTTACTAGCTTACTGCTGGCTTACTAGCATACTGCTTCCTAACTAACTTCCTCGTTGCTTACTAGCTCACTGCTTGCTTACTAGCTTACTAATTGCCTACTAGCTAACTGCTTCCTTACCAGCTTACTGCTTGCTCATTAGCTTACTTGTTGCTTTCTATCGTGCTGCTTGCTTCGCATCTTACCAGCATGCTTATTATCTTTCCGCTTTCCTGCTTTCTTGCTTACATGCTTACTGCTTGCATACTAGCTTAGTGCTCGCTTATAGCTGCCTGCATGCTTTCCAGCATACTGCTGGCTTACTTGCATACTGCTTTCCTACTAGCTAACTGCTATCTGTCTAGCCCGATGCATGCTTACTACCTTGCAGCTTGCTTCTAATCTTAATTGTTGCTTGCTAGCATACTGCTTCCTTTCTAGCTGCTATCTCGCTTACTAGCTCACTGCTTGGTTACTGGCGTACCGTTTGCTTCCTATCCCGCTGCTTGTTTTCTAGCTTACTGCTTGCTTAATAGCTTACTGGTTTGTTAATATCTTACTGCTTCGTTACATGCTTCCTGCTCCTTTACTAACTTTCTGCTGGCTTACTAGCTTGCTGCATGCTTTCTAGCTGGCAGCTTGCCTTCTAGCTTACTGCTTGTTTACTAGCACACTGCATCCTTACTAGCTAATTGCATTCTTACTAGCCCGCTGCTTGCTTACTAGCTTCCCTGATGCTTACTAGTATCTTGCTCACTTACTAGCTCACTGCTTGCTTACTAGCTTACTACTTGCGTACTATGTTACTGCTTGCCTACCTCCTTACTGCATGCTTACTAGATTGCTGCTTCGTTATTAATTAAATGCGTTCTCACTCGCTCCCTGCTTGCTTACTAACTTACCGCTTTCTTACTAGCCGAACGCTTTATTACTAGTTTGCTGCTTACGTACTAGCTTACTGCTTGCTTACTATCATACTGCTTGCTTACTAGCATCCTGCTTCCTTACAAGCTCACTGCATGCTCACAATCTTACTGCTTGCTTCCTAGCCTACATGTTGCATACTAGCTTACTGCTTGCTTACTAGCTTGCGCCTCGCTTACTAGTTTACTGCTTGCCTGCTATCATACTGCATGCTTACTAGCTCACTGCTTGCTTACGAACTTATTACTTGGTTACTAGCTTACCACTTCCTTACTAGCTCACTGCTTGCTTAGCAGCTTACTGCTTGCATACGAGCTTACTACATCCTTACTAGCTAACTGCTTGCTTACTAGCTTACTGCTTCTTTACTAGCTCCATGCTCCCTTACTAGCTCACTGCTTCCTTACTAGTTTCCTGCTCACTTACTAGCTCACAGCTTGCTTACTAACTTTGTTCTTGCTTACTACTTTACTACTTCCTCACTAGGTCCGTGCTCGCTTACTAGCTTACTGCTTGCTAATGTGCCCGCTGCTTGCTTTCCAGCATACTGCTTCCTCACTAGCTTCCTGTTTGCTTACATGCCTACTGCTTGCTAACTATCCTACTGCTAGCTTACACGGTTACTGCATGCTTTCCAGCTTACTGCTTGCTTACTAGCTTACTGCTTGCTTACTAGCTTACTGCTTGCTTACTAGCTTGTTGCCTGCTTTCTAGCTCACTGCTGGCTTACTAGCCCAAACACCGGTTGTCCGGATGAGTTGCCTCAGTAAGCAAGCAGTAAGCTAGTCAGCAATCATTAAGCTGGTAAGTATGCAGTGAGACAGTAAGCGAGCAGGAAGCTAGTAAGGAAGCAGAATGCTAGTAAGCAAGCAGTAAGCTAGCAAGCAAACAGTAAGCTAGTAATCAAGCTGTTAACTTGTAAGCATGCAGTAATCTGGTAAGAAGGCAGTTAGCTAGTAATGGAGCAGGAAGCTAGTAAGCATGCAGTAAGTTAGTAAGCAAGCTGTGAGCTAGTAAGCAAGCAGTGAGCTAGTAAACCAGGAGGAAGCTATAGAGGAAGCAGGTGCTTATTAGGCAAGCGGTAAGCTAGAAAGAGTGCAGCAAGCTAGTATGCAAGCTGTAAGCTAGAAAGCAAGCAGCAGGCTAGTAAGAAATCAGTTAACTATTGAGCAAGCAGTAAACTAGTAAGCAATCAGTGGGCCAGAAGGCGAGACGGAAGCCAGTAAGAAATCAGTATGATAGAGGGCAAGCATGAAGCGAGTAAGCTAGCAGCAAACTGGCAAGAAAGCAGTGAGCTAGTAAGCGAGGAGGAAGCTAGAAAGGAGGCAGTATGATAGCAAGCAAGCTGTTAGCTAGTAAGCAACGAGTAAGCCAGTAAGCAAGCAGTAACCTAGCAAGCAACCAGTAAGATAGTAAGCAAGCAATAAGCTGGTTAGCAAGCAGTAAGTTAGTAAGCAGGTAGTAAGCTAGTAAGCGTGCAGTATGCAGTAAGCAACCAGTGAGCTAGTAAGCCAGCAGTAAGCTGGTTAGAAAGCGGTTATCTATTAAACATGCTGTAAGCCAGCGTGCAAGCAATGTGCTAGTAAGCGAGGTGGAAGCTAGCAAGCAGGCAGTACGCAAGTAAGCAACCAGTGAGATATTAAGCGTGCGGTAGGCTAGTAAGCAACCAGACAGCTAGTAAGCAAGGAGTAAGATAATAAGCAAGCAGTAAGACTGTAACAAAGCAGTCAGCTAGTAAGCAGCCCGAGAGCTAGTAACCGAGCAGGAAGCTAGGAGGGCTAGCAGTATGGTAGTAAGCAAGCAGTATGCTAGAAAGCAAGCACCAAGCTAGTAAGATACCGGTAAACTAGAAAGGAAGCAGCAAGCTAGTAAGCAAACAGTAAGCTAGAAGGCAAGCAACTGGTTAGTAAGAGAGCAGTTAGCTAGTAAGAAAGCTGTAGGCTTGTGAGCAAGCTGCAAGCTAGTACGCATGCAGTAGGCTAGTTAGCATGCAGTGCGCTAGTGAGCAAGCAGTGAGCTAGTAAGCAAGCAGGGAGCTTGCAAGAAAGCAGTATGCCAGTAAGCGAGCAGGAAGCTAGTATGGGAGCAGCATGCCAGTAAGCAAGCAGTGAGCCAGTTAGCGAGCAGTAAGCTAATAAGCAAGCAGTGAGCTTATTAACAAGCGGTAAGATAGTTAGCAAGAAGTCAGCAGGTTTGTCAGGAAGCGGTTAATTAGTAAGAAAGCAGTATGCGAGTAAGCGAGTAGTATGCTAGAAAGCAAGCAGCAAGTTAGTAAGGAAGCAGTAGGCTAGAAAGGGAGCAGCAAAACTAGGGAGCAAGCAGCAGGCTAGTAAGCAAGCAGCAGGCAAGCAAGAAAGCTGGTAGCTGCTAAGAAAGCAGGAAGGTAGTAAGCAAGCATAGAGCTAGTAGGTAGCCAGCGAACTTGTAGCAAAGTAGTAATCTATTAAGCAAGCAGTTTACTGGTAGGAAAGCAGTTATCTAGTAAGCATGTAGTAAGCTTGTAAGCAAGCAGTACGCTAGTAACCATGCACTGAGATAGTAAGCGAGCAGGAAGCTAATAAGTATGCAGTAAGCGAATAGCAAACTAGTAAGCAAGCAGTAAGCTAGTAAGCAGCCGGTAAGCTAGAAAGCAAGCATTGATCTAGTAAGGAAGCAGTAAGCTAGTATGCAAGCTGTAAGCTACTAAGCAAGCGGTATGCTAGTAAGCAAGCCGTAAGCTAGTATGCATCCAGTAAGCTAGTGAGGAAGCAGCAGGCGACTAAGAAACCACTTAGCTATCAGGAAAGCAGTCTGCTGGTAGGCAAGAAGCAGTCTAGCTAGAAAGCAGTTAGCTATTGAGCAAACAGTAAGCAAGTTTGCAAGCAGAAAGATACTTTTTTTTTTTTTTTTTTTTTTTTTGTCGTGGGGAAAATCTTCGAAAGACTCCCTCCCACCTCCTTGGGGAGAGGTGGGAGGGGTGTGTGGGATTCCCCGCGCCCGTACAACGACAGGCGCGGGACCTACCCACTAAAAACCCCACGGTGACCCTTCGGCACGCTTTGGGAGGATACCGGGAATCGCTCGAAGCATTCTTCCGGTATCCTCCCCGTGCCCGCGCTTTCGCGCCCATCCCCCGGGGGGACAATCGGTCCCCCCAGTAGACACACTGCCTCATAGCGGCGGGACGGGGCCACTCCATCCCGCCGCTATCCGTCCCGGGGCCGCGTTTAGTGGCGGCTGCGAGCCCCAACTCGCAACCGCCCGCGACCCCGTTTCCTCCCCTCGGCGGCCGGGCGTTCATGGCCGCACCAGACCGCCGAGGGTGCCTCCCCTTGCGTCGGACCGGTAGGGGGAGGCACTCCTACCCCCAACCGGTCCGACCCGGCGCCGCCTGGCGGGAGGAGGGTCCCCTCAGGACCCCCCTCCCAGCCTAGGTCATCCGCCACGCCGAGGCGGCCGCCCGCGACGCCTCGAGACCGGGCGACGACCTCGGGCCACCGCACGAGCGCGAGCTTCAGCGCGCCGCTGAAGCTCACGCTCCCTCCCCGCGGCCTCCTTCTGCAACATTACGTTCTCGCAGAAGGAGGCCACGGCCCTCCACTTCTCCTCGCTGCCGAGCATGGCGCGCACCACGCCCGGCAGCGAGACATCCCGCCCGACGACGCCGACCAGGACACGGCGCTCCCCCTCCCACGCGGGGCATACCTCCAGGGTATGATCCGCCGTGTCCTGCTCAGCGTCGCAGTGGCAGCAACGCGCCGTCGGCTCCTTCCCTATCCGGCACAGGTATCTTCCGAAGCTGCCATGCCCGGAAAATACCTGTGCCAGCCGGTAGGTGAGGCTGCCATGGCCTCTGTCCAGCCACTCCTTCAGGAGTGGCCGAACAGCCCCGACAGTCCGGTGCCCCGCGGTTGGCAGAGCCAGCCGCTCCTGCCACGCGAGCAACACGGACTGCCGGGCCTGGCGCTTCAAATCGCCCCAAGCAGGTTCCTGCCCGCCCGGGACCGCCCCCACCCCCGCGCGACGGTCGACGCGGTGCCGGTACATCACCGCGTGCGACCGCGCGAGCAGGTCCATGGGCGGCATCCCCGCTAGAACCGTCGCCGCCTCATGTGACATGGTCCGATACCCGCGGACGACCCTGAGCGCCATGCGCCTCTGCACCCGACGCAGCATAGTCATGCTGCGCCGGGAGGCAGCCAGGTCGTCCGCCCAGACGGGGGCCCCGTATAGGGCCACCGACTGGACCATTGCCACATAGAGGCGACGCACTCGGCCCGCCGGGCCCCCCAAGTTGGGCAGGATCCGGCCCAGAGCCGCAACCATCCTTTCCAACCGGGGGACCAGGCAGCGGAAATGCTTCTCGAAACGCCAGTGGCTATCGAGGATCAGCCCCAGATACCTGATCTGGGGCTTCACCTCGATGTCAGCCCCACCCACCCGAATCAGAGGGGGTGGCGGATCCTGCCGAGGTGAATGAAACGCAATCACCTCGGTCTTATGGACCGCCACCGTCATCCCCATCCCCCTGATCCGGTCGACGACGCGTTGCGACCCCTCCTCCGCGCGACGCATGGCCCTCCCCCAGTGCGCCCCGACGGCCAGCACCAGTGTGTCATCCGCATAACACACCGTGCTGACGCCGTCGGGGAGGCCGGCCCGCAACACCGAGTCGTACGCGATGTTCCACAGGAGTGGCCCGAGGACCGACCCCTGCGGAACACCGCAGTACACCTCCCTCCGCATATCACCATCCCGGCCCGGATACTCGATCCACCTGCCGCGGAGATAATCCCCGACGACCGCCCTGAGACAAGGGGGGACTCGATGATATTCGAGCCCCCTCCTTATCTCTTCCCAGGGGAGGGTGTTAAAGGCATTGGCAATATCCAAGGCCACCCCTCCCCGGGAGACGGCCGCCCCCGAGAGGGCCCTCACACGACCTATCGCGTCGATAGTCGATCGGCCCCCCCGGAAACCGAACTGGCAGGCGGCCAGACCGGGATCACCCCGCGACAGGTGCTCGACGAGGCGGGCAGCAATCACACGCTCGAAGAGCTTGCCCACCTCGTCGAGGAGACAAATGGGCCGGTATGCGGAGGGAGACTCCGCGGGCCGACCCTCCTTCCGGAGGAGGACCATCCTCGCCACCTTCCAACTGGGGGGGAATCGCCCGTCCCTCAGGCAGCGGTCGAACAACCGCCTGAGGTCGGCCCCAAGGACGCCCTGGGTCAAGACCCAAACCCGGCCGGGCACACCATCCGGACCCGGGGCCGTGTTACGAACCCCGAGCCGTCTGATAGCCGCTGCCAGCTCCTCCTGCGTGACCCCCAGCTCGGCCATCCACTCCACTGGGACAGCCGCCGCCGCCGGAAAGCAGAAAGATACTAAGCATACAGTGAGGTAGTATGCGAGCTGGGCGATAGTAAGGAAGCAGTCTGCTAGTAAGCAATGAGTAAGCTAGTGAGCAAGCTGTAAGCTGGTAAGAAAGCAGTTAGCTAGTAAGCAAGCAGTAAATTAGTAAGCAAGCAGTGAGTAAGCACTCAGGAAGCTAGCAAGGATGCAGTACGCTAGTAAGCAAGCAGTAAGCTAGTAAGCATCCAGTAATATAGTGAGGAAGCAGCAGGCTACTAAGAAACCACTTAGCCAGTAGGAAAGCAGTATGCTGGTAGACAAGATGCAGTCTAGCAGTTAGCTATTGAACAAACAGTAAGCTAGTTTGCAAGCAGTAAGATAGTAAGCAAGCAGTGAGGTTATAAGCGAGGAGGTAGCTAGTAAGGAAGGAGCTAGGTAGTAAGCAAGTAGTAAGCCAATAAGAAACCAGTGAGCTAGTAAGCGAGGTGGAAGCTAGGAAGGAAGCTGTATGCTAGTATGGAAGCAGTAAGCTTGAAACCAAGTAGTAAGCTAGTAAGCATGCAGTGTGCTAACAAGTGAGCAGGGAGCTCGTAAGGAACGGGATGATAGTAATGATGCAGTAAGCTAGTAACCAAACAGTAAGCTCGTACGCAAGCAGTAATCTAGTAAGCAAGCAGTAAGCTAGTAAGCAAGCAGTAAGCTAGTATGCAAGCTGTAAGCTACTAAGCAAGCGGTATGCTAGTAAGCAAGCCGTAAGCTAGTAAGCAACCAGTAAGCTAGTAAGCAAGAAGTAAGCTGGTAAGCAAGAAGTAAGCTGGTAAGAAAGCAAATAGCTAGTAAGGAAGCAGTATGCTAGTAAGCAAGCAGTAAGCTCGAAAGCAAGCAGCTAGCTAGCAAGGAAGCAGGAAGCGGGTAAGCTAGCAGTAAGCTAGTAAGCAAGCAGTAATGTAGAAAGCAAGCGTTGAGCTAGTAAGCAAGCTGGAAGCTAGTAACGAAGCAGGAAGCTAGAAATCAAGCAGCTGGCTAATATATAAGCAAGTAGACACTAAGCAAGCAGTTTGCTAGTTACATAGGAATTAGCTAGTAAGTAAGCAGTAAGCTAGTTAACAAGCAGTAAGCTAGTAGCAAAGCAGTATGTTAGTCACAGAGCAGTAAACTAGTCAGCAAGCAGTAAGCTGGTGAGAAAGCTGTTCGCTTGTGACCAAGCAGTAAGTTAGTATCAAAGCAGTAAGCTATTAAGCAAGAAGAAAGCTAGTATGCAAGCAATAAGGTAGTAAGGAAGCAGGAAGCTAGTAAGCAAGCAACAAGCATGTAAGCATGCAGTAAGCCAGTAAGCAAGCAGTAATCTAGTAAGCAAGCAGTAGGCGAGTATGCTAGCAGTAAGCCAGTAAGCATGCAGTGAGCTAGTAAGCGAGTAGGAAGCTAGTAAGGAAGCAGCATGATTGTAAGCAAGTAGTAAGCTAGTATGCGACATGTAAGCTAGTAAGCATGCAGTATGCTGTTGAGAAAGCAGTTAGCTAGTAAGCAAGCAGTAAGCCAGTAAGCAAGCAATAAGCTAGAAAGCAAGGAGCAGGCTAGTAAGAAAGCAGTTAGCTAGTATGAAAGCGTTATGCGAGTCAGCAAGCAGTATGGTAGGAAGCAAGCAGCAAGCTAGTAAGCAAGCAATAAGCTAGAAAGCAAGGAGCAGGCTAGTAAGAAAGCAGTTAGCTAGTATGAAAGCGTTATGCGAGTCAGCAAGCAGTATGGTAGGAAGCAAGCAGCAAGCTAGTAAGCAAGCAATAAGCTAGAAAGCAAGGAGCAGGCTAGTAAGAAAGCAGTTAGCTGGTGTTTAAAGATTTGCATAATGCCGAGCGATTGTCCTCGGCCACAATTACTGTTAATCCTGTTAGCGTACAATAATCGGGAGATTATCTCTAAGAGAATTTGTACAGCGAGCAGTGATTGAAAAACGCGTTTATTACTAGTCTTTCTGGCATCGGTAACTGCTCATTACCTTCGCTTCGAATGTGCTAACGGTGTTGATGACGTCAGTACCGTGAGAGAGTAGTGCGCTAAGAATCAGACGAAGAAAGACTGCCGAAATTTAGACAGCGCCGCGTAGCGTCTAATTAGAGTAACGCGGCCGCGTCTTCGGCTGTTAATCCGCGCAGTCCTACGTAGACTTCCAACTAGAGCGGATCGGCTCCCGATTGTACTCGAACGGAAAGATTTAAAAGAGGAATGCTCTAATTGTTTAATATTCAGAACGATTCTGCCTGTAGTTAAAGGGTGTAAAGAATTCGATAAAACTCGTGAAAAGTGTGGAAATAGTCCGCCTTTTCCTTGACAAACAGATCGGTTTAGATTCGGTCAAGTACGCCCCGGAATCTTGTATGGGATTTCCCAAATCGAGATTCCACGAAATCAGTCTTGCGACAGGAGACCGAGAAAATACACCAGTAAGGTGTTCGATATCCTGTGGAGTGATCGAGAATATACACCAGTAAGGTGTTCGATCCCTCCGTGCAGAATTGAGCGGTCGTCTCGATCGTATAAACGATCGAGACATAAGAAAGTTGGCAAAATTACGCTTCAATTTTCTTGTGATTACCGCCAGGCTGAGGAGACACCAAAGGGAGGCACCTACCTGGTGAACCATCCAGGTGGGTCCATTGTAGTCGGGTCGACGTCCACAAGGGACGCCTGACTTTTCCGGTCTGCGAGTCCTTACTCCTACAGATCCCGCCGGTGTAACGTTTAGAGGAGCACCTGTGCGGAGGAGTAACGGAGTCGTGGGTCAGGCCCCCACGTGGTTCAAATACTGCTAAGTGCAACGAATAGATGTGCAACGTGCAGTGAACCACGTGCAGTCGGGCTCCGTAGTGCAACCCCTGACCAATAAGTCGTCTGTTGAAACAGCCAAGAGCAGCCACAGTTCGACGGTTGGGCTGTTGCACTGCACTGCGTTTCGACGCATAGACTCAGTGGATAGACTCACGGGAAAAGTGCATTTGGAGCTATGCAACCACCACTTGCAATCCCGTCCACAAGGTAATCGACTGCAAACGGCGTAGATAAGGAATTGATTCTATATCAAAAGCCAAAATTAAAAATACAGTCCACTAGCGAGCTCGTATATTACGAGCGAGCGTAATCCTCCGCTCCTATACATTCGAATCCCTAAGCCAGGAGTGTGAGGACACAAACGCGGCATAGCTACGTATAACGTGTTTACGTGTGTTTAACACATAGCCGTGTTTTTCTGATTATATGAACCTTGGCCTACCTCAACCCGGCGAGTTCGGCGACCGGCACAGGCGAGGCAGGCAACGTCTTTCTTCTTTATAATTTCATAATTTATTTTTGGTTTTCTTAACATTTATTCAAATTGTTTAATTTTGTAATAAAAGGTCGGCGTAGAAGGCCGACGAAAAGAAAACCAGACGCCCATAATAATTTTCCCTGAAAACTCCGGTACCTCTATCCGGACCTCGTCGTTAGAAGCATCAGCGTTTTAACAGCTAGTAAGCAAGCAGTAAGCTAGTAAGCGAGGAGGAATCTTGTAAGCGAGCAGTAATCTGGTAAGCAAGCAGGTAGCAAGAAAGGAAGCCGTAAGCTTGAAAACAAGTAGCAAGCAAGTAAGCGTGCAGTAGGCTAGAAAGCAAGCAGCAGGCTAGTAAGACAGCAGTTAGCTATTGAGCATGCTGTAAATAGGTAATGAAGCTGTAAGCTCGTAAGCAACCAGTAAGCTAATAAGCGAGCAGGAAGCTAGTGAGGAAGCAGTACGCTAGTGGGAAAGCAGTATGCTAGTAAGGAAGCAGTATACTAGTAAGCAAGCAGTAAGCTAGTAAACTAACAGAAAGCTAGTAAGCATGCAGTGAGCAAGTAAGCGAGGGGGAAGCTGGTATGGATGCAGTATACTAGTAAGCAAGCAAAAATCTATAAAGCACGCAGTGAGCTAGTTATCCAGGAGGAAGCTAGTAAGGAAGCAGTATGTTAGTAAGCAAGCAGTTAGATAGTAACCAACTAGTAAACGAGTAAGCATGCAGCAGGCTAGTATGAAAGCAATTAGCTAGTAAGAAAGCAGTATGCTAGCAAGCAAGCTGTAAGCTGGAATGCAAGCAGCAAGCTAGAAAGCAGGCAGTATGCTAAAAAGCGAGCAGCAGGCTAGTAAGCTTGCAGTAAGCGAGAATGCTGGCAGTAAGTTACTAAGCAAGCAGTGAGCTAGTAAGCGAGCAGTAAGCTAGTTAGCAAGCAGCAGGCTAGTCAGAAAGCTGCTAGCTAGTAAGAAAGCATCATGCTAGGAAGGAACTAGTAAGCTAGTATGATAGCACTAAGTTAGTAAGGAAGCATTGTGCTAGTAAGCGAGCAGGAAGCTAGTAAGGAAGCAGTGAGCTAGTAAGAAAGCAGGGAGCTAGTAAACTTGCAGTTTGCTAGTAAGCAAGCACGAAGCTATTAAGCAACCAGTAAGCAAGCTGTAATCTAGTAAGCAACCAGTAAGCTAGTAAGAAAACAGTAGGCTGGTGAGCAAGCAGCAAGCAAGTAAGCAAGCAGTGAGGTAGTAAGCAAGCAGTAACCAGGAAAGCAAGCAGAACACTAGTATGCGTGAAGGAAGCTAGTAATGAAGCAGCATGCTAGTATGCGAGTAGGTAGCTAGAAAGCAAGCAGCAAGCTAGTATGGAAGCAGTGTGCTAGTAAGCTAGCAGTATGGTCGAAAGCAAGCAGCGGGCTAGTAAGCAAGCTGTAAGCGAGTATGCTGGCAGTAAGCTACTAAGCAAGCAGTGAGCTAGTAAGCGAGCAGTAAGCTAGTTAGCAAGCAGCAGGCTAGTCAGAAAGCTGCTAGCTAGTAAGAAAGCATCATGCTAGGAAGGAACTAGTAAGCTAGTATGAAAGCACTAAGTCAGTAAGGAAGAATTGAGCTAGTAAGCGAGCAGTAAACTAGTAAGCAACCAGTGAACTCGTAAGCAAGCAGTAAGCTTGTAAGAAAGCAGTAAGTTAGTAAGAAATCAGTATGCTAGTAAGCCAGCAGTAAGCTAGAAAGCATGCTGCAGGCTAGTAATCAAGCAGTATACCCGAAAGCAAGCAGCAAGCGAGTAAGCAAGCAGTAAGCTTGTAAGCAAGCAGCAGACTAGTCAGAAAGCTGCTGGCTAGTATGAAAGCAGTATGCTAGTGAGCAAGCTGGAAGCTAGAAAGCAAGCAGCATGCTCGTGTGCAAGCAGTAAGGTAGAAAGCAAGCAGTGAGCTTGTAAGTGAGGAGAAAGCTAGTAAGGAAGCAGTATGCTAGTAAGCAAGCATTAAGCTAGAATGTAAGCAGCGATCTAATAAGCAAGCACTAAGCTAGAATGCATGAAGTAAGCTACTAAGCAAACAGTAAGATTGTATGCGAGCAGCAGTCTATTCAGAAAGCTGCTGGCTAGCAAGAAAGCAGCATGCTAGGAAGGAAGTAGTAAGCTAGTAAGCAAGCACTAAGTTAGTAAGGAAGCAACGAGCTAGTAAGCGAGCAAGAAGCTAGTAAGGAAGCAGTAAGCTAGTAAGCGAGCAGGGAGCTAGTAAAGAAGAACTATGCCAGTAAGCAAGCAGGAAGCTAGTATGTGACCTGTAAGCAGTAAGATAGTAAGCAAGCAGTAGGCTAGTGAGTGAGCAGCAAGCTAGTAAGCAAGCAGTGAGCTAGTCAGCCAGCAGCGAGCTAGTAAGCAAGAAGTTAGCTAGTCAGAAAGCTGCTAGCTAGTAAGAAAGCAGCATGCTAGGAAGGAAGTAGTAAGCTAGTAAGCAAGCTGTAAGATAGTAAGCAAGCAGCGGGCTAGTAAGCAAATAGTAAGCGTGTAGGCATGTTGTAAGCTAATAAGCAAGCAGTAAGCTAGTAAGCAGGCGGGAGGCTAGTAAGAAAGCAGTTAGCTAGTAAGCAGGCTGTTAGCTAGTAAGCATGCAGCATGCTAGTAAGAAAGCTAGTAGCTACTAAGAAAGCAGGAAGGTATCATGCAAGCTGTGTGCTAGTAAGTGAGCAGGAAGCTAGTAAGAAAGTTGTGTGCTTGTAAACAAGCAGTAAGCTAGTAAGCAACTGGTAAGGTAGAAAGCAAGCATTGAGTTAGTAAGAAAGCAGTAAGTTAGAAAGCCAGCAGTGAGCTAGTGAGAAAGCAGTAAGATAGTAACAAAGCACTAACCTAGTAAGCAAACAGTAAGCTAGAAACCAAGCAGTCAGCACGTATGCAATCTGTGAGCTATTAAGCTAGCAGGAAGCTAGTAAGTAAGCAGCATGCTAGTAAGCAAGCTGGTAACTAGTAGGAATGCTGTATGCAAGTAAGCAAGCAGCCAGCTGGTAAGCAAGCAGTGAGCTAGTGAGCGAGAAGGAAGCAAGTAAGGTAGCAGTATGCTTGTTGGCATGCAGTAAGCTAGTTAGAAATATGTAAGCATGTAAGCATGCAACAGGCTAGTAAGGAGCCAGTTAGCTTCTAAGCAAGCAGTAAACTAGTATGCAAGCAGTGAGCTAGTAAGCGAGCAGTAAGCTAGTAGGCAAGCAGGAAGCTTGTAAGAAAGCTGATAGCTAGTAAGGAGGTAGTAAGATTGTAAGCAAGCTGTGAGCTAATAAGCGAGGAGTAAGATGGTAAGGTAGCAGTATGCTAGAAGGCAAACAGTAAGCTAGGAAGCAAGCAGCAAGTTAGTAAGCAAGAAGTAAGCTAGAAAGTAAGCAGCAGGCTAGTAAGGAACCATTTATCTGTTAAATAATGTAGGGAACCGTGCCGGCATAATTATCGAAATTTAAATATTAAAAACGCGTAGAAATTTCAGCCGAACAACGAATCGTTCGTTGTCCGGCACGAGCAACAAAAAACCGTCAACACGCGGCGAGCAAACGGCCGACCAGCTGATGGGTGAACAACCGAAAAGCGAGAAAACTATAACGAGGAAAAGAGAAAGACTAAATGTTCGGCAACCGCGAACGTATGTGTGCATGTGTTAAACTAAATAAATACGAGCAAGCCGCGAAGGATAGGGTAGATATTGTCGAGCGTGTCAACAGATAAAGAATATAAAGAGTGTGAATAAAGTATCTGATATATCGATTAATCTTGTAACTAAACCACCGCCGCCCAAAAAAAAAATCCTACAATAAGCAGTAAGCTAGTAACGAAGCAGTAAGTTACCAACAAAGCAGTAAGCCAGTAAGCAAGCAGGAAGCTAGTAAGGAAGCAGTTAGCAAACAAGCTAGCAGTAATCTAGAAAGCAAGCAGTGAGCTAGTTAGCAAGCAGGAAGCTAGTAAGGAAGCAGTACGCGAGTAAGCAAGCAGCAGGCTAGTACAATTGCAGTTAGTTAGTAAGGGATCCGTAGGTTTGTAGCAAAGCTGTATCCTAGTAAGCAAGCAGCAGGCTAGTAAGAAAGCAGTTAGTTAGTAAGGACGCAGTAAGCTAGTATGCAAGCAGTAAGCTAGTAAGCAAGCAGTAAGCTAGTAGGCGAACAGGAAGCTATTAAGCAAGCTAGAAGCTAGTAAGTAAGCTGTTAGCTAGCAAGCAACCAGTAAGCTAGTAAGCATGCAGCTTGCCAGTAAGAAAGCAGTCAGTTAACACATTGTACGCCGGTGGCATCTGAGACATTTAAAATCTGAGCGCCAGCACAGTATCGACCGCGTAAAGCCTAGGCGCCGGCATGATTCGCTTGTTGACGACCAATGAGTAGGTGAAGAAAATATTTAAAGTTTTATACATTATTGTAAAACACTAAAATTGATTTACATATTCATTATATGCAATTTAACGATAACGAAAAATAGAAGCAAAATAAAAAATTTTAATTTATAATTATTGTTTAAATAACGCGTTAATTCGTTGTTTGAAAAGTCGGTTAAACCGTCGCGTGATCGATAGAAAAAGCAGGACATTTCTTATACGGTATTCTCAGTTTACGCGACATTCCAGAGCCTTCTCTGCGGCGTAATATGTTTCGAGCAATACCGTGTAGAAAAACTACAAACTTACTTTCGATACAAATCACGCGATCGGCCTAGTAACGGTTCCCTGAGAACACGTGTTAATACGCCAAAATTACAGAGAGAATACAAAATTAGTAAGAGACAGACAGCTTAAACCAGACACCGCCATGAGATGAAAATTTCCCCTCCCTCGTGGCCACGGTTAAGCAGGTATGTCTCGGGAACACTTGCTATCTGGTTCTCGACGAGTGCGGATCTCCTGAGCCGACCTCGTCAATCTGTCGGAATCGATACATACGATTAATTAGATTCGTCTAATACGATCGTGGATCCACTTAACCGAAACGGTACAAGACAGAGACTGCTGCGGATTCGAAAGAATCACGTCAAGTCGAATTTCGTACCCTACGGTTTCGTGAGAATATCTCGATTTCCGCGGTAAATGAACCATAGGATCGGGAAAATTTACTCGATAATTTGAGTAATTTTCACAACCCGCCATCGGTGGCTGAATATAATCAGATTGCACTTAAACAGTGCTTGATTATCGCCACCGTTGTGACGGACAAACACGTATTGCTGAAATCAGTGGTCGTGTTTGAGAACCGAGAGAATTTCTTGATTCTCTGTTTGGCGATTGCACGGTTCAGAACCTCAACCTACAGGGAGCCTTCGTTGCAAAATCCCTGGGTTGGGTTCGTCGTTTTCCAGGGTCGAAACAAAAGTTTGGGATAACACCCGATAGGGGCCTTATTGGCATTCCCTGGGTAAATATCTCGGCTGGTTTCGACCTGCTCGAGCGTGGGTTCCAGATCGTGGGTACGGACACTCGACGTAGAAATACGTTCAAAGGGCACCGTGGTGTTAGAACCATAATAATCAGTCGCTTCTGCGCAGTTAAGGCTCTGCATCACACCGGTCCCGTACGGACCAGGGAACGGCGAGGGACCGCGGAGTTGACAACCCTTGGAGCCTTACAACCTCCACTTGTTGTCCTCTCCCGCAAAACCCAAACCTGCAGCAGTAGAAAGATCGAGATTAGAATCTCGTCTTCCCCATCTGCAATTCAACGTTTCCAAAATCTGAAACGTTGAAATAATAATACAGTCCACTAACACAGTTGTGTATCGCTGTGTAAGAATCCCGCTCCTGTTTACCGTAAACGGAAGAAGGAGCGTGTGGATTAAAGCGAGTCCGACGACGCGACGAGCGTTGTCCTTTATTAATAGCTGGTTTTCGGTCTCTTTTTGTTACAGAAGACCGGGGCGAGAGCCGTAAGGGCAAGCCGGCTCAGCCCAACACCATTTTTAGCTAATTTCTCGTTAATTTTCTTTTGCATTTATTAAATCTTTAAGTTCTTGTTTTTCAACCTAAATAAATGGCCTAGTCCATTGGACTAGGCGAAAGAAAATTATCAATTGTACGCTCACTTTCCCCCATATTTCCAATCCCTCGTAATCCGGACCATACTTCGTTAAAGGGTACGAGACAAGGTTTTATCATAACCTTTGCACGAACTCGTACCTATTTTAACAATTATAAAAAAATACACCTGTTTTATTTGATGATTGATTATTACATATATATAATATAAACGGAAAGAAAAATATTAATATTTAAGAGATGTATGGTATTTTTCGAAACATTTTCCAAGATGTAAAGGTACTAGGCACAGAGAGCACATAAAGCTACTCTCGCTTCTTTTTTTGCTAGCAGAGCAAACTTTGCATGGACGTCGTACATATCGGGTTTTCCCAGATCCAATAATTCGAGTAACGTTATGCTTCTTTATATCACCCGATAGTCTCTGAGGGTGATAATATTTTGATGTGCGAGGTGTAGGAACTAATGCAGAAGTTCGTTCCGCACAATCATTCGATACATCTTGAGTACTTGGATATTCCTCGATCCATAAACATGCAACAGCATGTAAAAATTTTTGATATTTTACAGTGTTACCATTGAACTCAACATATAATCTATATGCATTGAACAATGCGCAATTTAAAAGAAACAAAACTGTTTTCTTTGTCCATTTCACTGTTTTCCTCATAATGGAAAGATATGATAAAAACTGATCGGCCAAATCTACGCCCATCATATATTTGTTATAATCTATGACAGATTGAGGTTTTATAATTTCTTGTTTTGTTTTCCAATGTACTTTTTTTGTGTTTGTTAGTTCTCCCGAATGTATTGTAGAAACCATGTATACGATTTTGTGTTTTGGCTTCCACGCCTGTACTAAAATTTCATTTTTCTTTTAAATGTATAATCTCCAGTTTTTAATCTGATATGCTTCATAGATTCGGGAACACCTCTATTCGCTCTAAATTGTACCGCAAACTCGTGTACCATTTTTCAGAAGCAATTCTGCGGTACAAATACTGTTATAATAATTATCCATATATACATGATACCCCAGTCCTATATGTTTATCGAGCAACGACATTATAGTTTGGCCCAGTTTTTTGCCATTCGCACAGTATATTTCCAAGTTGCAAATATATCCACTTTTAGCTTCACATAACATACGACACAGTAGGCCATACTTTATTATTTTTGCGGGTTTGTACGTTTTTATAGATAATCTTCCACGCCATGGAATAATAGATTCGTCAAGCGAAAGCTCCTTTTTCGGCGTGTATACTGATTTAAATTTATCTAATAAATAACTCAGTATTGGCTGAAACTTCCCGAGCTTATTAGAACCAGCTGTTGTACGATTATTTGAAAAATGCCATGTGTCCCAAATCTGGCGAAATCTGTTACGCGACATTACCGTGGAGAACGATGGTGTTTTGGTATAAAAGTCTGTCGACCAGTAATCATCTTTTCGATCTTTCTTTACTTGGCCCATCAATATAATCAAACCAAGAAATTTCTTCATGTCGCCTAGAGAAACATCTCTCCACTTAGGCATTTTTTTACCATTACACATCTTGTCCTTATTCTGATGATAATAAATGTTTGATTCATTTACCATCAATTGAAATAAATCATTGCCAATAAACATTTCTCTGCTTATTAGCAGGAACAATCTTTGGACCAGATTCCGCATTAAAATCTGGTACGTTAGGAGCTTTATCAACATCTGACCATGATTCAGTGTCACTATGTGATTCTGTGAACATTTCACTATCAATTAGATCATCGGAATCACTGGAATACTGCAATGGAACAGTTCTTGTTCTTCTTTTTGGAATCACATCACTATCACTGACCTCGACCTCTATATCAGAATCTTCTGATTGTATAGAATAATCTGATAGAGGATCAGCGACATATACTCAGTAAATTCACACATATTATAGGAGTAAAAATGCACAGAATAAGAAGGCCTATTATGCTGTTCAACTAAAAGCATAAAGCCATGAAAGATGTACTGGCTACAGTATACAATGCTCAAGAGTGACTCTTGCATCAGCGTAGTCATGACAACAGCCAACAAATCGCCAAAGAAAAGAATGCTGTATTATCGCAGACCCAGCGCTGAAGCGGCAGACTTTGAAACCCGCGTTTTCACGGGGCCGGCGTTCAAGCGATAGAATTCGAATCGCGCGTTTTCGCGGGGTCAGCGTACAATGTGTTAAGACGTAAGCAGGAATGCAGTAAGAGAGCAGTTAGGTAGTAAGCAAGCAGTAAGCAAGTAAGCATGCAGTACGCCAGTAAGCAAGCGGCAAGCTTGAAAGCATGTAGCCATATAGTAACCAAGCAGTAAGCTTCTAAGCAAGCAGTAAGCTAGTAAGCAAGCAGTAGGCTTGTAAGCAAGCAGTAAGCTGATAAGATAGTAGGTAGCTAGTAAGGAGGTAGTAAGCTAGTAAGCAAGTAGTAAGATAGTAGGCAAGCAGTGAGCTAGTAAGCGAGGAAGAAGCTAGTAAGGAAGCAGTATGCTAGTAAGCAAGCAGTAAGTTAGTAACAAAGCAGTATGCTAGTAAGCAAGCAGAAAGCCAGTAAGCAAGCAGTAAGTTAGTATCAAAGCAGTATGCTAGTAAGCAAGCAGCAGGCTAATAAAAATGCAGTGAGTTAGTAAGGGAGCTGCAAGTTTGTAGCAGAGCAGTTGGCTGGTAAGAAAGCAGTTAGCTAGTAAGGAAGCAGTAAGCTAGTAAGCAAGCAGTGTGCTAGTAGGCGAGCATTAAGCAAGTAAGGTAGCAGTTAGCTAGTATGCAAGTAGTAAGCTAGGAAGCGAGCAGTATGCTAGTAAGCAAGCATTGAGCAAGTGAGCAAGCTGGAAGTTAGAAAGGAAGCACTAAGCTAGAAAGCAAACAGCAAGCTAGCTAGCAAGCAGAAATGTAGAAAGCAAGCAATGAGTAAGTATGCAAGCGGGATACTAGTAAGGAAGCACTATGCGAGTTTGCAACCAGTAAGCTAGAAAGCGAGCAGTGAGCTGGTAAGAAACAAGTAAGCTAGTAATCAAGCAGCAGGCTAGTTAGACAGGAATTAGCTAGTAAGACAGCATTATGCTAGTAAGCAAGCAGTAAGCAAGTAAGCTAGCAGTAAGATAGTAAGCAAGCAGCAAGCTAGTAAGCAAGCAGAAAGTGAGTAAGCTAGCAGTAAGCTAGTAAGCAAGCCGTAATCTAGTAAGCAAGCCGTAATCTAGTAAGCAAGCTGTGTGTTAGTAAGCGAGCAGTGAGCCAGTAAGCAACAAGTAAGCTAGAAAGCAAGCATCAAGCTGGTAAGAAAGCTGTATGCTAGTAAGCAAGCAGTAAGCTAGAAAGCAAGCAGCAATCTAATAAGCAAGCGGTAAGCCAGAAAGCCTGCAGTGAGCTAGTAAGCGAGCGGGGGAGCTAGTAATGAAGCAGTATGCTTGCAAGCAAGCAGTGAGCTAGAAAGGAAGAAGCAGGCTAGTAAGGAAGCAGTATGCTGGTAAGAGAGCAGTTAGTTAGTAAGGAAGCAGTACGCTTGTAAGCAAGCCGTAAGCTAGAAAGCAAGTTGTAAGCTACGTAAGCAAGCAGTAAGCTAGTAGGCAAGCAGGAAGCTAGTAAGCAAGCAGCAAGCTAGTAAGCAAGCATTATGATGGAAAGCAAGCAGCAGGCTTGCAAGAAAGCAGCTAGCTATTGAGCAAGCAGTGAACTAGTAAGCAAGCAGTAAGCTAGTAAGCGAGCAGGAAGCTAGTAAGCAAGTAGTGAGCGAGTAAGCGAGCAGGGACATAGTAAGGAAGCAGTAAGATAGTAAACAACCAGGAAGCTAGTGTACAAGCAGTGAGCTAGTGAGACCGCAGCATGCTAGTAAGCAAGCAGTAAACTAGAAAGCAAGCAGTAAGCTGGTAAGAAAGCATTTACCTAGTAAGCAATTAGTAAGCTTGTAAGCAAGCAGTGAGCTAGTGAGCGATGTGGAAGCAAGTAAGGAAGCTGTATGCTGGTACGCAAGCAGTAAGCTTGATGAAGCAGCAAGTTTGTAAGCATGCATTAAGCTAGAAAGCAAGCATCATGCTAGTAAGCAACATGTAAGTTAGTAATCAAGCAGTAAGCTGGTAAGAAAGCAGTTAGCCGGTAAGCAATTAGTAGGCTAGTAAGTAAGCAGTATGTTAGTAAGCGCGCAGTAAGCCAGTAAGCGAGCAACAAGCTAGTAAGCAAGCAACATGCTAGTAAGCAAGCAGCAAGCTAGTAAGGAAGCAGTACGCTAGTAAGCAAGCAGCGAGACAGTAAGTGAGCAGGAAGCTAGTAGGCAAGCAGCTGGCTAGTAAGAAAGCAGTATGCCAGTAAGCAAGCAGTAAGCTAATAAGCAAGCAGCGGGCTAGTAGGCAGGCAGTAAGCGTGCAGGAAGCTAGAAAGCGAGCAGGGACCTAGTAAGGGAGCAGAGTGCTGGTAAGCTAGCAGTAAGCTATTAAGGAACCAGCATGCTAGTAAGCAAACAGGAAGCTAGTAAGGAAGCAGTATGCTAGAGAGCAAACAGCTGGCTAGTAAGCAAGCAGTATGCTAGCAAGCAAGCAGTAAGCATGTAAGCAAGCAGTAAGCTGGCAAGCGAGGAGGGTCCTTGTAATGGTGCAGAATGCTACTAAGCATCCAGTTAGCTAGTAAGCAACCAGTAAGATACTAAGCGAGCAGTGTGCTAGTAAGGAAGAATTATGCTTGTAAGCAAGCAGTAAGCTATTAAGGAACCAGGAATCTGGTAAGCAAGCAGGAAGCTAGTAAGAAAGCAATAAGCTTGAGAACAAGCAGCAAGCTAGTAAGCGTGCAGTAAGATAGAAGGCAAGCAGGTGGCTAGTAAGAAAGCAGTTAGCTAGTAAGCAAGCAGTTAGCTAGTAAGGAAGCAGTAAGCGAGTAAGCTTGCAGTAAGATTGTGGGGAAGCTGTAAGCTAGAAAGCAAGCACCAAGCTAGTATGCAAGCTGTCAGCTACTAAGCGAGTAGTGTGCTAGTAAGCAAGCAGTAAGCTAGTAAGCAAGGAGTAAGCCAGTAAGCGAGCAGTAAGCTACGAAGCAAACAGTAAGCTAGAAAGCAAGCAGTAAGGGAGTAAGCTAGCAGTAGGCTAGTAAGCAAGCAGTAAGCTACTAAGGAAACAGTAAGCTAGAAAGCAAGCAGTAAGGGAGTAAGCTGGCAGTAGGATAGTTAGCAAGCAGTAAGCTAGTAAGCAAGGAGTAAGCTAGAATGCAAGCAGTAAGGGAGTAAGCTGGCGGTAGGATAGTTAGCAAGCAGTAAGCTAGTAAGCAAGGAGTAAGCTAGTAAGCGAGCAGTAAGCTACGAAGTAAACAGTAAGCTAGAAAGCAAGCGGTAAGGGAGTAAGCTAGCAGTAGGCTATTAAGCAAGCAGTAAGCTACTAAGGAAACAGTAAGCTAGAAAGCAAGCAGTAAGGGAGTAAGCTGGCAGTAGGATAGTTAGCAAGCAGTAAGCTAGTAAGCAAGGAGTAAGCTAGTAAGCAAGCAGTAAGCTAAGAAGCAAACAGTAAGCTAGAAAGCAAGCAGTAAGGGAGTAAGCTAGCAGTAGGATAGTTAGCAAGCGGTAAGTTTGTGGGCAAGGTGTAAGCTAGTAAGCAAGCAGTAAGCTAGTAAGCAAGCTGTAAGCTAGTAGGCAAGCTTTAAGCTAGTGAGCACGCAGTACGCTAGTATGCGAGCAGCAGGCTAGTAAGGAAGAAGTGGGCCGTGTCCGGGGGCCTCCTGCTGGAGATTCCCGGACCGTAGGGCTGGGAGAAGGCGGACCGACTCTCCCAGAGGCTCTGGGAACAGGTGGGCGAGCGGGTTGTCCGGGTCGCGAGGCCCGCGAAGCGCACGGAGATGCGCGTTTGTGGGCTGGACGATTCGGTCACAACGCAGGATGTGTCTCGTGCCATAGCGACGACGGGGGACTGCCCCGATGGAGACGTGCTGGTCGGGGAGATCCGCAGGTCTTCTTCCCGCCTGGGGTCGGTGTGGGCCCGGTGCCCTCTCTCCGCTGCCCGCAAGGTGGCGGAATCCGGGTGGGTGTTGGTGGGGTTGGTTTTGGCGCGAGTGGAGATACTCGCGCCGCGCCCACTCCAGTGTCACCGGTGCCTCGAGTTCGGGCACCTGAGGCAGTGGTGCACCTCGCCGGTGTACCGCAAGCGTCAATGTTACCGCTGCGATGCGAAAGACCACCGGGCGAGCCAGTGCTCGGCAGCCCCCCACTGCCCGCTATGTGCGGACTTGGGGAGGCCGGGCGATCACAGGGTGAGGTGCAAAAAGTGCTCTCCCCCCTCCGGGAAGATGAGGGGGAGTCGGCCCTCTCCGGTTCAGGCACCGCGGTCGTTGGCATCGTCCATAATGGAGGTAGACGGTGCCACGGGGACGACGGCCAGGAGGAGGCTGGGGCGGCCGCTAAATAATGCCGCCCCGTCTCCTCCTCCAGGCCAACCTCAACCACTGCCGCGCGGCTTAGGACAAGATGTCCCAAGTCCTCGCGCAGTGGGGGGTTGGCCTGGCGGTCGCCGCAGAGCCGTACCGCGTCCTTGATCACCCTCATTGGGTGCGGGACGCGAACGGCTAGGTGGCGGCGGTATTGGTAGGAGTCGACGGGACCCCGCCTTTCTCCATCCTGGAGCGCGGTCGGAAATTCGTCGCCGTGGATTAAGGGGGAGTTGCCGTGGTGGGGTGCCCCGCAGCGACCACGCCGCGTTCGAGCAGTACCTGGCCGAGGTCGCGACATGCGTGCAGCGCTGCACGGCCCGGCCGGTGTTGGTCCTGGGGGTTTTAACGCCAAGTCGGTGGCGTGCGGATTCGCCAGGACCTCTGTTCGCGGCGAGACCTTGGCGACTGGGCGGCCGGGCTCGACCTTCGGTTACTGAACCGGGGCTCGGTGAACACGTGCGTGCGGCCATATGGGGGGTCCATCGTGGATGTTGGATTCGCGACCACCAACGCCGTGCGTATGGTGTCGGGATGGCAGGTGGTTGGGGGGGCAGAGACACTGTCGGACCACCGGTATATTCGGATGGAGGTCTCTGTCCCCGGATGTACATCCCGATACCACCGGCTGTTTGGCGCCCCACCACGCCGCTGGGCGCTTCGGCGCCTGGACAAGGACGCTATGATGGTAGCTGCTCTCGCTGCAACTTGGCCACAGGAGGCGTCCGAGTTGCCGAGCATAGAGGAGGAGGTCGCCCGGCTCGGGGGACTAGTCGCAAATATTTGCGACGCGACGATGCCCTGGGTCGGGCGGGCTTCTCCACGCCGGGCGGTATACTGGTGGTCGGCCGCGATCGCAGAATTGCGCGTCGCGAGTGTGGGCGCCCGACGCCAATACACCCGCGCGCGCCGTCGTCTACGAAGAGACGATGGCGTGGCGCGAGCGAGGGCAGATGACCTGTATGAGTCATACTCTACGGCTCGTGTTGCTCTGCAGGTCGCCATCAAACGGACCAAAACCCGGGCATGGAAGGAGCTCCGCCAGACCCTCGATTACGATCCTTGGGGGCGCCCGTATAAGGTGGTGCTAAATAAGCTCCGCCCGTGAGCGCCCACTGTCACCGAGGATCTTGACCCCCGGCTGCTGGAGGACGTGGTCAATACTCTCTTTCCAATTGGGGAGGGAGGATCGCGTCCTCCGGCGGCGCCGGCTGTCGCAATTGAGTGGGTGGCCGTGTTGGTGATCACGCAGGGGGAGCTGGCCACGGCGATCAAACGGCTCGGGGCGCGTAACACGGCCCCGGGGCCGGATGGTGTGCCCGGCCTGGTTTGGGTTTTGACCCAGTGCGTCCTTGGGGCCAACCTCAGGCGGTTGTTTGACCGATGCCTGAGGGACGGGCGATGCCCCCCTAGGTGGAAAGTGGCGAGGATGGTCCTCCTCCGGAAGGCGGGTCGGCCCGCAGAATATCCCTCCGGCATACCGGCCCATCTGTCTCCTCGACGATGTGGGCAAGCTCTTTGAGCGCGTAATTGGTGCCCTCCTCGTCGAGGACCTGTCGCGTGGTGCCCCCGGCCTGGCCGACTGCCAGTACGGTTTCCGGGAAGGTCGGTCGACAATCGACGCGATAGGTCGCGCCAGGGCCCTCTCGGAATCGGCCGTTTCCCGGCGAGGGATGGCTTTGGCAGTATCGTTGGATATTGCCAACGCCTTTAACACCCATCCCTGGGAAGAGATATGGAGGGGTCTCGAAGATCATCGGGTCCCACCGTATCTCAGGGCAGCCGTGGGGGATTATCTCCGTGGCAGGTGGATCGAGAATCCGTGCCGGGATGGAGATATGCGGAGAGAGGTGTACTGCGGTGTTCCGCAGGGGTCGGTCCTCGGGCCACTCCTGTGGAACATCGCGTACGATAAGGTGTTGCGGGCCGACCTCCCTGACGGCGTCAGCGCCGGGTGTTATGCAGATGACACACTGGTGCTGGCCGTCAGGGCACACTGGGGAGGGCCACGCGCCGCGCGGAGGTGGGGGCGCAGCGCGTCGTCGGCCGGATCAGGGGGATGGGAATGAAGGTGGTAGTTCATAAGACCGAGGTTATAGCGTTCCATTCACCTCGGCAGGATTCGCCCCCCCCCCCCCTGATGCAGGTGGGTGAGGCTGATATCGAGTTGAAGCCCCACATGAGGTATCTGGGGTTGATCCTCGATAGCCACTGGCGCTTCGAGGAGCATTTTCGCTGGCTGGTTCCACGCTTGGAGAGAATGGTCGCGGCTTTGGGCCGAATCCTACCCATTAGGGGGGGACCGGCGGGCCGAGTTCGCCGTCACTATGTGGCAATGGTGCAGTCGGTAGTCCTTTACGGGGCCCCCGTCTGGGCGGACGACGGTTCTTGCGGGGATGCCGCCCATGGACCTCCTCGCGCGGACGCACGCGGTGCTGTTATCGTCACTGCGTCGACCGTCGCGCGGGGGTGGGGGCGGTCCCGGTAGTGCAGGAACCTGCTTGGGGCGATTTGAAGCGCCAGGCCCGGCAGTTCGTGATGCTCGCGTGGCAGGAGCGGTTGGCTCTGCCAACCACGGGTCACCGGACAGACGGGGCTGTTCGGCCACTCCTGAGTGAGTGGCTGGACAGAGGCAATGGAAGCCTCACTTACCGGATGGCACAGGTGTTCTCCGGACATGGCAGCTTCGGGAGATACCTGCGTCGGATAGGGAAGGAGCTGACGGCGCGCTGCTGCCATTGTGACGCTGAGCATGACACGTCTGAACATACCCTCGTGGTGTGCTCTGGTCAGCGTCATCGAGCGGGATGTCTCGCTGCCGGGCATGGTGCACGCCATGCTCGGCAGCGAGGGGAAGTGGAGAACCGTGACCTCCTTCTGCGAGAGCGTAATGTTGCAGAAGGAGGCCACCGGCAGGGAACGCGAGCTTCAGCGGCGTGCTGAGGCTCGCACACGTGTGGTGGCGGGAGGGCGTCGTCCAGGCGCCGGCCATCGTGGGCGACCGCCGCGGCGTGGCGGATGACCCTGGCTGGGAGTGGGTTCCTGAAGGGAGCCTCCTCCAGGCACGAGGCGCAGAGCCGGACCGGATTGTGGTTGAAGTGTCACCCCAATTCCGGTCCGACAAATCGGGTGGCACCCTCGGTGGCATGGTGTGGCCATGAGCCACCAGCCGCCGTAGGGTACAAATGGAGTTGCTTGCAGTTGCGAGCAGATCGACAAACGATTCCGCTCCGCGACGAAACCAAATCTTCGAATATAGGTTCTGAGAATACTCGAACCTTTCGTTGAGAATTTTAAATTGTTGCTCAAAATTAACTAAATCGGTGAGGCATTTTATCAGCTCCGATTATTGACTGTGCAATCTCGCCGAATAGCACGTGACGCTCGAGCTATGTGGTCGTGTGAGGGAATTGAAAAACTTCGGTTCCCGCTTGGCGAGATTATTAACAAAATTTAAAAGACTGTGGGTTTTCGTCCGACTTTCATGTGACGTTTGTGCTTCGCGTCATGAAAGGGGAATCGAGATAAGAATCGTTTCCCGTGTGTCGAAACTCCAGTCTCAGCAAAGGGCTACGGCCCGATCAGTACTGACGACTCCACGGACTGTTGCATTTGACGCGGTCGTGCGAGGCTGGCATTATCACGGACTGCTGCATTTGACGCGGCCGTGAGGCTGACTTTCCAACGTCTCGCTGCAACCAGCGGTCGTCGGAAGTCCAGTTTCGGCCAGTGGCTACGGCCAACTCAATACTGATTTCTCCACGGACTGCTGCATTTGACGCGGTCGTGGGAGGCTGATTATCTTCACATGACGTTTGAGTTTCACGGTCGTGTAAGAATTTGTCGTACGGACTGCTGCATTTGACGCGGTCGTGTGACAAGTTGAATTGTCCGCACGGTTTTGTATATCACCCCTAGGGTGGTCCCTGACAGATACCCTACGTGGGCTCACCGTTTCTCCGGTCGGGGCTAAGAAATTCCGGACTTCTTAGCTCTCAACCTGCTCGAGCAACGCTCCTTGACCGCCAGTGAGTACGTACCCTGTGCGTAGAGCAACGCATAATGAGCACCGTGGTGTATGCTCCTTTAAACGTAAGACGCTACGTGCGCCGTTAAGGGTTACATCACACCGCGTCTTGTACGCAGGGAACGGTGAGAAACTGCGGTTTGGACAGCATTTGGAGCTTCACGACCTCCACCTGTTGTCCTTTCCTGCGGCATTCAACGATCGCTAAAAAGCGGAGAATTGAGAAATTAGGTCTCTTCTTCCGCACAGCGATCGAACGGTTCTCGATTTGTGAGAACGTTCATAATATACAATCCACTCACACATATCTCAGTTCGTCGAGACGTGTCTGTAATCTCCGCTCTTGAGTGCGAACGGCACAGACAGGAGCGTGCGAGATAGAGAGAGACGGGCGACGCGGCAAGCGTTAATAGGTATTTAAATCCAGCCTTGTCTTTCCTTGTTACAAAACAACACATCGCGAACTTGGCCAGGAGTAGCCGGCCCAGGTTTTTTCCCCCGGACGTCTGGCCGACGTCTAGGCGGATTCTTTTCCTTTTTTTCTTTTTCATTAAAAAGAAACGTTAATTTCATTGAGCAAAATCAGGTGCATCCCTTTATTCAACACTTTTTCCCAGTGTCCTTTCCCTCGTAATCCGGATCACGTCAGACTAAAATAACCCCCTAAGGGCGGTGAAAGTCTTTAAACAAGCAGGCTAGTAAGAAAGCAATTAGCTAGTAAGAATGCAGTAAGCTGGTAAGAAAGCAGGTAGCTAGTAAGCAAGTAGTAAGTTAGTAAGCAAGCAGTAAGTTAGAAAGCAAGCAGTTAGCTGGTAAGCGAGTAGGAAGCTTGTAAGGAAGCAGTATGATAGTAAGCAAGCAGTAAGCTACTAAGAGACAAGTAAGATAGTAGGCAAGCAGCAGGCTAGTAAGAAAGCAACCAGCTAGTAAGAAAGCAGTATGCTAGTAAGCAAGCAGTAAGCTGGAAAGCAACCAGCTGGCCATTAAGCAAGCAGTTAGCTATTGAGCAGGCAGTAAGGTAGTAAGCAAGCAGTAAGCTAGTGAGCAAGCCGTAAGCTAGTAAGCCAAGAGGAAGCTAGTATGGAAACTGTATAATAGCAAGCAAGCTGTAATCTAGAAAGCAGGCAGCAAGCTAGTAAGCAAGCAGTAAGCTAGTAAGCGAGCAAGAAGGCAGCAAGGAAGCAGTATGCTTGCAAGCAAGAAGTAAGCTAGAAAGCAAGTTGTAAGCTAGCAAGCAAGCAGTATGCGATAAGCTAGCAGAAAGCCAGCAAGCAAGCAGTAAGCTAGTAAGCATGCAATGAGCTAGAACGCTGGCAGTAAACTAGTCAGCAAGCAGTAATCTAGTAAGGAAGCAGTAAGGTAGTATGCGACCAGTATGCTAGTACGAAACCAGTAAGCTAGTAACCAAGCAGTAAGCCGGTACGAAAGTTTGAAGCTAGTGAGCAACCAGTAAGATAGGATCCAAGCAGTAAGCTAGTAAGCAAGCAGTAAGCTAGTCAGCAACCAGTAAGGTAGTAAGGATGCATTCGGCTAGTAAGGGAGCTGTAAGTTAGTATGAAAGCAGTAAGCTAGTAAGCAACCATTATGCTAGTAGGCAAGCAGTAAGCTAGGAACAAAGCAGTAAGTTAGAAACAAAGCAGTAAGTTAGTAACGAAGCAGTATGCTGGTAAGCAAGCAGGAAGCTAGTAAGCAAGCAGTCAGCTGGTAAGAATGCTGTTAGTCAGTAAGCAAGCAGTATGGTAGAAAGCAAGGAGCCGGCTAGTAAGGAAGCAGTTATCTAGTAAGGTAGTAGTATGCTAATAAGCATGGAGAGAGCTAGTAAGGAAGCAGGTAGGTAGTATGGAAGCACTAAGCTAGAAAGCACGCATCAGGCCAGTATGCAAGCAACAGGCGAGTATGCTAGCTGTAAGCTAATACGCAAGCAGTAAGCTAGTAAGCGAGCAGTGAGATTGTGCGCGAGCTGTAAGCCAGAAAGCAAGCAGCGTGCTAGTAAGCGAGGCGGAATATAGTAAGGATGCAGCATGATAGTAAGCAAGCAGTAAGCTAGTAAGCATCAAGTAAGATAGCAAGCACGCAGTAAGCTAGAAAGCAAGCAGTAAGCTGGTAAGAAAGCAGTCAGCTAGTAAGCAAGTAGCTAGCTAGTCAGCAAGCGGTAAGCTAGTAAGCAACAAGAACGCTATTAGGCAAGAAGCAAGCTAGTAACAAAGCAGGTAGCTAGTAAGAAAGCAGAATGTCAGTAAGCAAGCAGAAAGCTAGAATGCAAGCAGCATGCAAGTAAGCAAGCAGTAAGCTAGGAAGCACGCAGCAGGCTGTTAAGCATACAGTAGGCTAGTATGCTAACAGTAAGCTAGTAAGCAAGCAGTGAGATAGTATGCTAGCAGTAAGCTAGTAAGCAAGCTGCAAGCTAGTAAGCAAGTAGTAAGCTGGTAAGAAAGCAGTCAACTAGTAAGCAAGTAGCTAGCTAGTAAGCAAGCGGTAAGCTAGTAAGCAACAAGAACGCTATTAGGCAAGAAGCAAGCTAGTAACAAAGCAGGTAGCTAGTAAGAAAGCAGAATGTCAGTAAGCAAGCAGAAAACTAGAATGCAAGCAGCATGCAAGTAAGCAAGCAGTAAGCTAGGAAGCACGCAGCAGGCTGTTAAGCATACAGTAGGCTAGTATGCTAACAGTAAGCTAGTAAGCAAGCAGTGAGATAGTATGCTAGCAGTAAGCTAGTAAGCAAGCTGCAAGCTAGTACGCAAGTAGTAAGCTAGTAAAAAAGCAGTTAGCTAGTAAGGAAGCGGAATATTAGTAAGAAAGCAGTTGGCTAGTGAGCAAACAGCAAGCTAGTAAGCAAGCAGTATGCCAGCGAGGAAGCAGTAAGCTAGTAAGCAACACGTTAACTAGGAAACAAGCACCAGGCTAGTGAGAAAGCAATTAGCTGGCAAGAAAGCAGCGTGCTAGTAAGCGGGCAGGGAGCTAGCAAGGAAGCAGTTAGCTAGTAACACAGTTATGAGCTAGTAAGTCCGGAGGAAGCTAGTGATGATGCAGTAGGCTAGTAGGCCAGGTGGAGGTAAGTAAGCGCCAAGCTAGTAAGCAAACAGTAAGCCAGAGAGCACGCGGCAAACTAGTAAGCAAGCTGCTAGCTAGAAAGCAAGGAGCAGGCTAGTAACAAAGCATTTAGCAAGTAAGCAAGCAGTGAGCTAATAAGCTAGCAGTAAGCTAGTAATCAAGCAGTGAGCTAATAAGCCAGGAGGGCGCTAGTAAGGAAGCGGTATGCTAGTAAGCAAGTAGTAAGCTAGTAAGCAAGCATCAGGCTAGTAAGAAAGCAGTTAACTAGTGAGCAAGCAGTAAACTAGTAAGCAATAGTGAACTCGTAAGCGAGCAGTAAGCTGGTAAGGAAGCAGTAAGTTAGTTAGAAATCAGTATGCTAGTAAGCAAGTAGTAAGCTGGAAAGCAAGCTGCAGGCAAGTAATCAAGCAGTTAGCCCGAAAGCAAGCAGCAAGCTACTAAGCAAGCAGTAAGCTAGTAAGCTAGCAGTATGCTAGTATGCCAGGAGGAAACTTGTAAGTATGCACTAAGCTAGTAACAAAGCAGTGAGATAGTAAGCCAGCAGAAAGCCAGTAAGGAAGCAGTATGATAGTAAGCATGCTGTATGCTAGTAGGCAACCAGTAAGCTTGTAACCAATCTGTAAGGTAGTAGGGTGTTTAAAAGGGCAAACAACATGTAAGGCGCTTATAAGGGCGCCCCCAAGGTTCGTCATCAAGGGTCTCGAGGAGCTCCTTCCATGCCCGGGTCTTGGCCCGTTTGATGGCGACCTGCAGAGCCATCCGCGACATGCGATATGCCTCATACAGTTCATCTGCCCTCGCTCGCGCCACGCTATCGTCTCTCCGTAGACGACGGCGCGCGCGGGTGTACTGGCATCGGGCGCGGACACTCGCGTCTTGCATTTCCGCGATCGCGGCCGACCACCTGTACACCGCCCGGCGAGGAGAAGCTCGCCCTACCCGGGGCATCGCTGCGTCACATATGTTCGCAACCATTCCCCCGAGCCGAGCGACCTTCTCCTCTATACTCGGCATCTCGGCCGCCCCCTACGGCCACGTTGCAGCAAGGGCAGCTGCCATCAGGGCGTCCTTGTTCAGGCGCCGAAGCGCCCAGTGGCGTGGTGGGGTACCACCCGGACGGTGGCGTCGGGATGCATCCCCAGCGGCGACAGAGACCTCCATCCGGATATACCGGTGGTCCGAGAGTGTCTCTGCCCCCGCGATCACGTGCCACCCCGACACCATGCGCACGGCGTTGGGGGTCGCGAATCCAACATCCACGATAGATCCCCCATGTCGCCGCGCACACGTGTGCCCCGACCCCCGGTTCAGTAACCGAAGGTCGAGCCCCGCCGTCCGGGCGCCCAGGATCCAGCCGCGAACGGAAGTCCTGGGGGACCCCCACGCCACCGACTTGGCGTTGAAGACCCCCAGGACCAGCACCGGCCGGGCCGCTCAGCGCTGCCCGCATGCCGCAACCTGGGCCAGGTACTGCTCGAACGCTACGTGACCGCTGCGAGGCGAGATGTAGCACTCCACCACGGCGACTCCTCTCCAGTCCACGGCGACGAATCCCCGTCCGCGCTCCAGCATGGAGAACGGTGGGGACCCCTCGCCACCTCCCCGTACCGTCGCCACCAAGCCGTCCGCGTCGCTCACCCAATGAGGGTGATCAGGGACGCGGTACGGCTCGGTGGCGACATCCAGGCCAACCCCCCACTCCGCGAGGACTTGGGACATCAAGTCCTGTGCCGCGCGGCAGTGGTTGAGGTTGGCCTGGAGGAGGAGGCGGGGCGGCATTAATTAATGGCCGCGCCAGCCTCCTCCCGGCCGTCCGTCCCCGTAGCACCGTCCACCTCCATGGAGGACGATGCCACCGCCCTCGGCACCGGAACCGGAACGGCCCGCCTCTTCCTATCCTTCCGGGAGGGGGGAGAGTACTTCCTGCTACCCACCCTGTGTTCGGCTGGCATCCCCCTGTCCGCACATAGCGGGCAGTGGTGGGCTGCCGAGCACTGGCTCGCACGGTGGTCCTTCGCCCCGCAGCGGTAACATTCACCTCACATGCCCCAATTCGAGGCAGCGGTGACACTGGAGCGGGCGCGGCGCGAGTATCTCCACTCGCGCCGAAACCCACCACACCAAAACCCTCCCGGATTCCGCCAATTTATAGGCGGCGAAGGGGGGGCAGCGAGCCCACACGGACCCCAGGCCGGAAGGAGATCTGCGGATCTCCCCGACCCGCAAGTCCCCCTCAGAGCAATCCCCCGCCCTTGCTAGGGTACGCGCCACGTCCACCGCTGTGGCCGAGTCGTCCAGCCCACACACGCGCATCTCCGTGCGCTTCGTGGGCCGGGCGACCCGGACACCCCGCTCGCCCAGCTGCTCCCGGAGCCTCTGGGCGAGTCGGTCGGCCTTCACGCCGCCGTCTGGACCGGGGATCTCCAGCAGAAGACCCCCAGACACGGCCCGCTTCGCCCTGACGGAAGCGATGCCAAGCTCTTCCAGGGACACATTGTATCTGGCGAGCCGCATCGCCTCCGCGAGGGTCAGGTCGCCCCTCTGCGCAACGGTCAGCACTACCGCTGCCGTTTTAGGGGGGCGGCCATGTCGCGCCTTCGCGGCCTTTCCTTTGGCCGCGGGCGGCGGGGGCGGAGGCTGCGCCTGCGAGGCCTTCCTCGCCGCCCTCCTTGCCCTCCGCCCCACCACCTCGCTCCACGACACCCCTCCTTGGGGCGGTGCCGCGGAGGACGCGGGAACCGGGACCACGAGTACGCTTCCCCCCTTGGGGGTCGCGACCCGAGGCCCCGGAGTCGCCATGGTGGGCGGAGCCTTCGCTCCCCCCACCTTCGCCTTCCCCGGCCGTGCTGGCACTGGTCGGGGTGGCACCACCCTCCCACCGACCGCTCTTCCGGGGAGGAGCTCCTCCCGGAAGGCGGCCAGCCTCTTATCAATCATGTCCCCTATCCTCCTCAGGAGATCGTCCTCTGAGGAGGACGGGGACCTCTGTGCGGGCGGAGTGCGTGTGGAAGGGCCCGTGGGGGCCCGCACCTCCTCCGCCGCACTCCGCTTCCTAACGACCGCAGGAGGGCGCGGCGTAGGAGGAGGGAGGACAGGAGGGTGGGCCGCGCTGTTCCAGCGCGCCTCTGCCCTCATCCTCCCCCGTCGCTCCTCCTCCAACAGGAGCTGCAGACGGGCGTTCCGCCCGCTTAGCTTCCGCGCCGCGTCCCTCATCATTTGGGCAGCCTCCCTCAGAGCCTCTGCCCCGCCGCTCTTCTGCCCCTTGAAAGAGCAGGCAGCGGCCACTTTCTCTACTTGTCTCAGGGACGAGGAGATCCTCTCCGATATCTCCTCGGTCACCTCGTCCCTGAGACAACTCATCCGGACAACCGGGCTCATCGCCCTGCCCACTCCATTGACGGCCTGCCCCGTCATCTTTCTCATGGTGCCTATGAGGCTCCTGGTGGAGGAGCAGGACGAAACTGACGCAGTCTCGTCGTCCTCCTCCACCCTCCACGAAGCCAGGCCAGGCGCTGGAGGCGGCGCAAGCGCCGTCACTCCAGTCCCAACACCGCTTTCGTCCTCCCCCTCTGACTTACCCGGTCCCGTCCCCGTTTTAATTTTATACTCCATATTATTCCCACGAGCAGGTCGGAACAAAAGGTCCGCCCGGGCAGAGCCGCCTTACCCGGGTAAGCCTATATACTCCGGGGGTTCGGCAGGTCCCCCGGAGGTGGTCGCCTGGGATTGGGCCTCCTCCCCCAACCATGCATCCCATCGCCGCGCACCATAACTTAGGATTGGAGGGCGATTTTATAGAGTCGCCATACTCGCGGTCCCGGGCGGTTAAGCCAAGGCCTCCGTTCCTCCAGCCGTCACGTACCATTCCCAAAACCAAAAAAGGAATTGTGAATGGGTCTTTGTGACGACCAACAGGAGGCTTACGGTGTGATAAGCATCAGGTACCTCGGGGTCGCTACGCCCCGTACTGCGGCCGACGATTGCCGGACACAGCCCCTGAGGGAAGCTCACTGCTTGCTTACCAGCATTCTGCTTTGTTACTAGGTTACCGCTTGCTTACTAGCATGCTTCATTCTTACTACCTTACGGCTTGCATACAACCTAACTGCTTTCTTACTACATTCCTGCTTTCCTCCTAACTTACTCCTTCCTTACTAGCTTCCTGCTTGCTTACTAGCGAACTGCTACCTGACTAGCTTATTGGTTGCTTACTAGCATACTGCTTCCTTACTTGCTTCTTCCTCGCTTACTAGCTTACTGGTTGCATACCAGCTTTTTGTTTTTTTTTTCGTGGGGAAAATCTTCGTAAGACTCCCTTCCACCTCTTTGTAGAGAGGCGGAAGGGGTGTGTGGGATTCCCCGCGCCCATGAAATTACGGGCGCGGGACCTACCCACTAAAAATCCCACGGTGACCGTTCCGCACGTTTTGGGAGGATACCGGGAATCGCTCGAAGCATACTTCCGGTATCCTCCCCGTGCCTGCGCTGTGCGCCCATCCACGGGGGGACAAAAGGGTCCCCCCGGCTGTCACGCTATCTCATGGCGGCAGGACGAACAAAACCGCTGCCGTTTTGGGGGGCGCCAAGGTCGTGTCTTCGCGGCTTTTACTTTGGCCGCGTGCGGCGAGGGCGGAGGTTGCGGCTGCGAGGCCTTCCTCGCCGCGCTCCTCGCCTTCCGCCCAACCACCTCGCTCCAGGACACCCCCCCCCCTTGGGATGGTGCCATGGATGGCGTCCGATCCGGGACCGCGGGTAGTCTGGCCCCCTTGGATGCTGCGACCCGAGGCCCCGGAGTGACAACGGTGGGCGGAACCTTCGCTCCCCCCACCTTCGCCTTCCCCGATTGTACCGGTATTGGTCGGGGGGTCACCGCCTTCCTGCTGACCGCTCTACCGGAGAGGAGCTCATCCCGGAAGGCGGTCAGCCTCCGGTCAATCATTTCCCTGTTACGTACGTCGAACGTTTCGTTCCCCAAATTTTCCTTGCCAATTGCGTGCATTAGGAAATCGCCCTGCTACTTATCTAACCTTTGAAATGGGGGTCACTTCCGTCGCGATGCAGCAGCCCGTTAATTAATACAATTCGGAGAATAGAGCAGCCCGTTAATTAATACAATTCGGAGAATAGTGCACACGGTGATTTCCAACGTACGTTTGAATGCGCCCCACACAGATTTTTTGGTATATAAACCCCGTGATTTCATTACTCAGGGGATCATAATCGTACCGTCACGCTTAGTGTCAACTCCACGACTGTCGTTACGCGTATACGGTTTTTGTTAGTCAGTTGCATCTAGTGAGATCGGGCTACAGTTCCCTGTTGTATCAATATTATATCATATAGAATCCGTGAACCGGCATAAATTCTATTGCGGCCATTACTTTCAACTGACATACCCCCGCATCGCCAGTGCGTCAACACCGCACAAGATCTTTTTAGGTAAATATAATCATTCTTTGATCGCGACACAAGATACACGAAACACTTGTATTTTACTTGTTGATTTAAGAATATATATACTTTCATTATTAAATCAGAGTTATCCAACTTCTTTAACACATAATTATATAAAGCGATTATCATTAGTTAAACATTCCCATAATAATATAACCTTACCGCTCGGGTTATATTATATTTAATAATTCAAAGTTACGAGTTCAAATTAACATATCCTAATTCCAAATACAAATTCTTACAACCTAGTGGCTCCTCGATTACGCATCGAGTTCGTCCACGCAATCTATTACAATCATAGTGACTCCCCGATTTCGCATCGGGTTCGTTCACGACGTTTCACCCTCCTACGGCTCCCTGGTTTCGCACCAGGTTCGTCCGTACGTGACTCCATCCCAAGAGGCTCCCTGATTTCGCATCAGGTTCGTCCTCGTTAGCAACTATCCCAGCGGCACCCCAATTTCGCATTGGGTTCGTCCGTGCACCTAACTAACAAATTGATACCATATTCCATACTCTCTCTCGCACTCGCAGGCCACGCGCTTTGCACGGCCCTGGCTCGTAACATCCCCAATCCTCCTCAGAAGTTCGTCCTCTGAGGAGAACGGGGAACTCTGCGCGGACGGAGTGCGGGCAGAAGGGCCTGTTGAGCCTTGCACCACTGCTGCCGCACCCCGCTTTTTTGCCACCGCCGGGGCACGCGGCGGTGGAGGCGGGAGGATTGGAGGGAGGGCCGCGACATTCCCGCTCGCCTCTGCCCTCTTCCTCCCCCGCCACTCCTACTCCAACAAGAGCTGCAGACAGACGTTCCGTCTGCAGCTCCTGCGCCGCCTCCCTCATCTTTTGCGCAGCCTCTCTCAGGGCCTCTGCGCCGCCGCTCTTCTGCCCCTTAAAGGAGTAGGATGCGGCCACCATCTCCACCCGCCTCACAGACGAGGATATCCTCTAGAAAATCTCCTCGGTTACCTCGTCCCTGAGGCAACTCACCATTACCACCGGGCTCATTGCCCTACCCACTCCGGAGACGACCTGCCCCGTCCGCTTCCCCTTGGAACCTATGTGGCTCCCGGTGGAGGAGAAGGATGAGACTGACGCAGTCTCGTCGTCCTCCTCCGCCCTTCACGAAGCCTGGCAAGGCGCCGAGTAAGGCGCGAGCGCCGTCACCCTAGCCCCAACACCGTCTTCGTCCTCCCTCTCCGCAATAACCCGCCCCAACCCCGTTTTGTCATGAAAATCCATTTAGTTCCCACGCGAAGGTTGGAAAAAAGGTCCACCCGGGCAGAGCCGCCTTACCCGGGCAAGCCTAATACTCCGGCGGTTCGGCAGGTGCCCCCGGAGGTTATCGCTTGGGATTGGAGCTTCTCCCCCAACCATGCATCCCATCGCCGCGCACCATAGCTTAGGATTCGAGGGCGCTTTTATAGAGTCGCCATACTAGCGGCCCGGGCGGCTAAGCCAAGGCCCCCGTTCCTCCTGCCCGTCACGCACCATTCACAAAACCAAAGAAGGAATTGTGGATGGGTCGTTGTGACGACCAACAGTGATTAGCATCAGGAACCCCGGGGTCGCTACGCCCCGTACTGCGGCCGATGATTGCCGGACACATCCCCTGAGGGCATACTAACTTAGTGCTTGCTCACTAGCTTACTTCTTGCTTACTAGCTTACTTCTTGCTTATTAGCTTACTGCTTGCTCACTATATAACTGCTTCCTTACCACCATCTTCCTCGCTTACTAGCTCACTGCTTGCTTGCTAGCTTACCGCTTGCTTACTAGCATACTACTTACTTACTAGCGAACTGCTTTCTTACCAGCTAATTGCTTTCTTACTAGCATGCTGCTTGCTTACTAGCTTACTTGTCGCTTAATAGCTTACTGCTCGCTTACTAGCTCACTGCTTGCTTACCAGCATACTGCATTCCTACTAGCTAACATCTTCCTGTCCAGCCTGATGCTTGCTTACTAGCTTACCGGTTGCTTACTGGCTTACTGATTGCTTACTAGCTAACTGCTTTCTTACTAGCTTACTGCTTGCTTAATAGCATACTACTTCCATACAAGCATCCTCCTCGCTTACTAGCTCACTGCTAGCGTACTGGCTTACTGCTTGCATACAACCTAATTGCTTTCATGCCAGCTTACTGCTTGCTTACTAGCTTACTGGTGGCTTACCAGCTTATTGGTTGCTTACTAGCTTACTGGTGGCTTACTAGCTTATTGGTTGCTTACTAACTTATTGCATGCTTACTAGCATACTGCTCCCTTATTAGCTTCCTCCTCGCTAACTAGCTCACCGATTGCTTACTAGCTTACTGCTTGCTTACTAGCATACTACTTGCTCACTAACTAACTGCTCTCTTACCAGCTCACTGCATGCTTACTAGCTTACTTGTTGCTTACGAGCTTAATACTTGCTTACTCCCATGCTGCTTCCTTACTAGCTTTCTGCTCCCTTTCTAGCTCACTGCTTGCTTACTAGCGTACTGCTAGCTTAATCGTTTACTGCTTGCTTACTAGCCTGCAACTTGCTTACTAGCATACTGCTTCCTTACTAACTTCCTGCTCGCTTACTAGCTCACTGCTTGCTTACTGGATAACTGGATACTTACTAGCCTACTGCTTGCTCACTAGCCTACTGCTTCCTTACTAGCTTCCCGCTCGCTTACTAGCTCACTGCTTGCTTACTAGCATACTGCTTTCCTACTAGCCTGCTGCTAGCTTAATAGCTTACTTGTAGCTTAATAGCTTACTTGTAGCTTACTAGTGTAGGAAATGAAATTAAAATAGAATAAAAGGTGTTAAGTTAATTTGAACATGAAATAAAATAAAGGTTGTAAACAATATAACTCGCTACGTCTTAACTCGCTGGTGTCGACTCTTCGACGGTTCGCTTGACTCTGCCCTTTCTTCCCAAGGCCAGCCACGTGCGTCTTCGAAACGAATGACGCCACCCGCAACATTGACGGCATCGGCATCGATACCCTTGCATAAACAATCATTCGGCTTCAAGCATTCGTCGCTTACTCATACCACTCATGATTCACACATACCATACACACACACACACCACATTCGGCCATCCTGCGGAGATATCTGCCCTCAGACATCAGATGTATTCTCACTATCCGTCAATGCATCTTCTAAGTCCTCAATCCACGGTTTCAAGTATTCTGCAGTTGTCGATGTTTGTCGTGGCCCCTCGTGCTCACCTACTTTCTCTACCAAATACCGATCATTGCGCAGTACACGGGCAATTTGATACGGGCCTAAATATTTATGCGCAAACTTTAAACCTGGTCCTGATTGTGTCCTTTTGATAGCGATCAAATCTCCTTCGTGATAGTGATGAGCCTCTTTACGATTCCGGTTAAAACTACGCCGATTCTCCTGTTGGATTTTCAAAATATTATTTTTTGCTTGCCGTCTCAATTCGTCTCGATTTTCTTGAAATAGTTGGTTTCACTCGTTGCTTATTATTTCTCGGACCTCGGCATTGTTCTTCAACCTCATATTAGATCCGAATAGAATCTTAAAAGGTGTATTGCCGATACTGTGGTGAGGAGTTGCATTCAGGTAGTTTTGGCATACGTCTAGGTACCTGTGCCACTCATTAGGTTTTGGTGCGGCCAACTTAGTTAACACAGAAATGATTGTCCTGTTCACCCTTTCTACCTGGCCATTCGCTCTTGGTACCCCCGCTGTGATAAGGCCAGCTTCAATATTTTCGTCTTTGCTGTACGCCTGAAACTCTGCCGAAGTAAATGCAGTTCCACGGTCCGAAATAATCTTTCGGGGATTGCCAAAAATTGTCGCTTGTTTTTTCAAGTGGTTGACGACCTCTCCAGTACCGGTAGATTTTGTAGCATAGAGCCACACAAATTTAGAAAATCCATCTATCACTACGAATATGTGTTTGTAATTCTTCCGAGTTGACGGAAGCGGTCCTAAGTGATCAATGTGGTATACATCTAACGGAACGTCTCCTTTGTCGATAGGGTATAATAGTCCGTCTCGTTTTCCAGATTTTCGTTCGGCTAAAATACACGCAATGCAATTCTGAATCACTTTTTCCACTTTAGATCTTAGACCTTTGAACCAATAATCTTTTCTAACAAGGGTCTCGGTTTTACCACTAGAGAAGTGTCCGTTCTCATGCAACTGTCTTATTATTTGACCCTGCATAGCACGCGGCACTACTATGCGAACATCGTCGTCAATTACCTTAAACAAAAGTCCGTTTCTTATTACGTAGTCGCCATCATTATTTTGTACACTATTCATAGAATCCATTATTTCCGATAACTCTTTGTCCGCACATTGCGCTTTTCGCAATCTCACGAGCATACTCGTCTCACACTCACTGATAAGCATACACACCGGAATAGGCTTCCGACTTAGCGCATCGACATGTCGCATATTGCTTCCTGAGCGATGTTCAATAGTATAATTGAACTCCTCTAACAATAATGCCCACTGTTAAAGTACTAAGGGACTTTAACGTGGGTCCGGATGAGGGAACAGACAGGTAGAGAAACAGTTACAACTTTTACAAAAAAAGTTAAATTTATTTTACAAAATATAATTTCTTACAAAACTAAAATGTGAAAATAAATATAAAGGAAAACAAAAAATTGCGGAAAACACGGCTCACTTTCCCGGCCGGTCTCCTCTTTGCTTTCTCCTAATTCGTTTACCTTGGTGGAGGCCTTCTGTAACACAATTGTACAGCAAAGTATGAATATTTTGCGGACAGCTTACACGTTAACGCGCGCGTCAGCTGCTTATCTCGCGCTCCAGCGACAGTCTAGTGTGTTTGGAGGGGAGAGCTGCCTGGCAATTTAGCGCTCTAACCAGTGGACTGTATATTCTTTCTGGTCGATGAGATTCGTTTCTTACGAACTCACCGACGTGCACAACCGGGTAGATGAAGATCTCCTCCTATCTACCGGGTTCGCTCTCGCAATGCCACGGACGGGAAACCAAATGGAGGTTGTAAGGCTCCAAGAGGCTATATCCCGCGAGCACGCTCACCGTGCGAGTGGCGTCTGGACACCACCTACGCAAGAGGACCTTGTCCTGGTTCGGCTCCCTCGTCAGCTGCTCCTCAGGAGGGACCTGCGGCCTGCCTACGCAGCTGCCTAGCCAGCGATTCCTTTCAGCCAGGAATGCCCGACAGCCAGCCGTAGCGGCCTCGACGGCGGCTCCTTTAGTTCGAGGAACTGCCTGCGGCTCGCCAGATTAGGACGAAATTCCCCTGCTAACCTATCCACCCTACTTTTACAGCCCAGTGTGGTCGACTCACAGCTGGTAGTAGGTGTAGAGGTGGGAGGAAGGCTCTTCGAACCCTTTGCTCCACCGTACGCTTAGGCTCTACTTATTGTCCCCTCACGACGGTATATTGGAACGGGTTCTCCGAAGCCCGATGCACGGAGAGCACCACGAGGTGATATCCTTCCTGAATATCTACCTTCCGGTTGCTCCTACGCCGTATAGCTCCAGACTGGTCGGTGAAACTTTCCACCCCACCGGTCGGTGTACTCTCTACGGTACACAGGACGGGTGGCTTCAGTGGGTTTCGTACGACTTCTACAAACGGTGAACTACCACCAGGCGATACTAGTATATCAGTATCAGCCTTCCAGTAGCTCTAACCGGATAATTGGAAGAAGACTCAAGGCGATCGACACCGAGTCTCCAACGTCGCAGTCGCATCCACGACCGGCAACGTTCAATCACACCCCTGCGTCTACGATCGCTTCACACCCGGCGTGCCGTGCAATCGCTACAACAACAGGCAGATTGTCCTATCTCTGGGAAAATCTCAAGTCACGATGACGAGATTTTCCACTAAATTATTACGCTGTCCACTTGCTGTTTCTATTTAAGAGCGAGCTTAGCTCACACTCTTCTGAGCTTCGATTGAAAACCGGAGCGAGATCGTAAATAGGTCTGCTCTGGATCACCGACGGCTCAGTACTGAAGCGTGACGATCTGCAAGCAGCCACGGCCCCGGCTCGCTCCGTCGCGCAGGCGCAGTACTGGTTAGCGACGCATCGCGCTGCTGGGCCCCGGGCCGCTCCTCGCTGCGTGGCCACGGCGCGGCGCTGCCGCGTTTCGTCTATCGATCTTTGTTCGATAGATCTCGTTTCTCTCTCTTTCTCGTCGCTAGCAACACAATTCCTAGAATTTCTCTCAAAACTCGAGAATTCCCGTGAAGCTAACTGGAAAAAAACCGTAAATAGCCGCGGTATACGAGACTGAACGATGGAAAATTTCCACGTCAGCACAACCATCTAGAATTCCGCGAACTCAATATAGATACGGGCATCGCGGCCGAGTCTCTCCGTCTCGGACTCACGCGATATTTAAACACCCACTTTGCAACTCGAACACATAAGTCTCTTTTTTTCATAGTGAGAGTAAACGCACGACAATCGGTTATTATTCTAAACGGTATTCCTAAAAGATAAACTCTAAACTTATGTAACGCTTTAACTATAGCTAATATCTCTAATTCATAACTAATGTATCGCGATTCTGCCTCTGATGTTTTCCAGCTCGTATAATATGTTGGATGGTAACGTTGATTGACATCGTCTCTCTGTAACAGGATTGCACCGAGTCCGACGCTCGTCGCATCCGTATGGAGTTCTGTTTCCGCATCTACGCGGTATAATTTTAAAACCGGCTCACTGCTCTATGCAATTTTCAATTGTTTAAACGCTAGCATATGTGTTTCATTTAGTTCAAAATTTACGTCTTTTTTCAACAAGTTCGTCAAGGGTTGGGCTATTGCTGAATATTGTGGAATAAATTTGCGAAAATACCCGGTTAATCCTAAGAAGCTCTGTACGTCTCTAACATTTTTTACTAATGGAAAATTCATAACAGCTAATGTCTTACGCTTCGACGGACGTACGTGACCATCCTCAATTATGTGACCTAGATATTCTATGTTACGTTGAAGAAAACGACATTTCTTCCAATTCACTCGCAATCCATAATCACTTGCAATACACAATATCTCACGCAATCTTGATACGGCTTCATTTTCGTCATTCGCAGGAATAATTAAATCATCTATATATGTCAAAACAACACTTGTCTGAATCGGGTTACGAAATATATTATTGATATATTTTTGAAAGATAGCTGGAGAGTTGCAGAGACCAAATGGGTTTCTTAAAAATTCAAAATGCCCATCAGGTACTATAAATGCAGTGAATTTACAGCTATTTTCCTTAATCGGGACGTGAAAAAAACCATCTTTTAAATCGAGAGTACTAAATATCGTCGCGCCCTGTAAACGATCCAGCTGATCTTCTATCAACGGAAGCGGATAGCGATCTTTACATACTTTCTTATTAAGTAATCTATAATCTATATACAAACGCATTCAATTATCTTTCTTTTTTACCAGTACAATCGGACTGGCATATTCCGATGTACTTTCTCGCACTATTCCTTGTTGCATCCATTCATCTAACTGTTTATTAACTATTTCTCTTTGCACTGGCGCTAATCTACGTGGAGGTTGATATATAGGTATATCATCTTTCAATACAATGTTCATTTTAATGTTAGACTTTTTAATAGTTTTAGGCTCATAATTACTTATTATATCTTCTATTTCTTGTTTAACGGTATCATTTTTAATATGCTGCAAATCTATTAAAGAATTAGTTACATTGTTCTCGGACTCATCGAAAGTATCTATGCAAAATATTTCTGGTACATCATAAGAATTCGTTACCCTGTTATCGCGTTTTGAAACCTCAACACTCTTACCGTCTAATGTCAATTTAGCCTCTTGCAACAATTCCGAGCCAATCAAAAAATTATGTCTCAAATATTCATCCGGTACCACGTGAATTAAAAATCGGAAAATATTTATATAGATTTGCACGTTCGCATAAAAACTGCCTAAAGTAGTGACCTTAATTAAAATCGAATCCTTTACAAGATATTTGTGTACCGTGTAAAGTTGGGCATCCTAACCTAATATATTTTTTTTTTTTTTTATTGAGAACCTCAGATGAGGTTCATATATACAGTGATATGTATGTTTACGTGTACATTATATCCGCAGTTTACATTCGTTTAAAAAATTAAAAATACATAAACAAGCTGGAATATTTGGTTCAGCAACTAGCGATTCAACATTAAGTGGGAGAAACAGTTTCATATTTTATAGCTTTTTAATTAACTTGACCCTTAAACTGTCGTAAAGCCTGCATTGCCAAACCATATGATTGATGTCTTCGATTTCATGGTTGCATTTACATGTAGGATCGCTTATTATCTTAATGCGGGCGAGGGAGGCAGCAAGATTATAATGCCCAGACCTAATACGGTTTATTGTAACAATAAATTCTCTTCTGTGTTTCCCCCAATAGTACCAAGGTCTGCTACAGTCATTGAAATATATTTTAAGTATTTCGTCTCTTTAAAGGAACCCTGATCCGTGATTATACTCAAAGTGTTCTGTCTAGCATTTTCTTTATAAATTTCAAAAATGTCGGTAAATGGAATTTTTAAAATATCCAAGTTATTCGAAGCTATTTTGGCCAAGTTATCGACTTTCTCATTATCAATAATTCCTATATGCGACGGCACCCAGATAAATTTAAGAAAACTATTGTTCGTATTGTTGCACATAAAGTCATTGAACTTTTTTTTAATTTCAAGTGTGTACGAATTTGTTTTGATTGATATTTTTGTGATCTGCAAGCTCTGTAGGGCACTAAGAGCGTCAGAACAAATGTATATATTGCGATGTTTGTTACTTAAAGCAATGTGTAGGGCATGGCTTAGCGCAATACACTCGGCCGTGAACACAGAAGCGAACTTGTTTATACTTATAGTGATTTCAGTATTCATCTCGGGACACCAGCATGCTGCACCGACACAATTGTTGCCTAAAATTTTGCTTCCATCTGTGTAAATGGATAGCGCATTACTGCTTTTTATGAGTTCCGCTAGTATTTCATTGGGGTGCCCTGAAGTCTTTAGCTCATGGCCCAGCACAGTATCAACAGAAACCATGGTCATTAATGTTTCGAAACTGCAGGAGTAAATACTGCAGTTATCTTGATTACTAATGTATTTAGTAGCCTCTAGTACGCATGGGATACACAAATTAAGGATTGACTTGGATCTCGGTTGTCTATTTTTTATTACTCTATGATAGCTTTTTACAGCTTGATGGGTGTAGGAATTGTTGTTAGTTAGCGCCTTTGTCAAAAACAAGTTGCATAAAAGTTTTGCACGTTCCCGGATAGAAATTAGTTTAGATTCTGCTAATAGGATATTCTTTAGAGTGCTTCTACGGTAACCAAGAGCAATTCTAACTGCTGAATTCTGTACTGCTTCGAGTTTTTCTAACAGAATTTTATTTCTGGGGAAGTAAATGAAGGAGGCATAATCGATAATAGAACGCACATAACTCTTATACAATGTAATCAGTGTATTGGGGCAACATCCCCAACAGGTACCTTTCAAAAATTTAATAATGTTGAGAGATTTAAAGCATCTTCCTTGTATCTGATCAACTTGAGGGGTAAAGGAAAGTTTATAGTCGAATAATATACCGAGGAAACAGACGGTTGCGCTGGATTTTATATTATGGCCTCCGATTGTTATTTTTGAACTTCCGGGCATTATTCTTTTTTGGTTAAAGTGAATATACGTAGTTTTGTTAGAGGTAAGTGTTAGGCCTAGATAATATAGATTTTCTTCAACAGTTTGAATGGCTTTTTCAAGAACTTTCTTTCCCCTCTTGGTAGAAGCAGTTTTTAAGTAGAGTGCTGTATCATCAGCAAATTGTGAAATTACTACATTTTTGGGTAGGTTTGCATTAATGTTTGAGACATAGATCACATATAAAATTGGACTAAGAACACCTCCTTGGGGAACACCTTTATGAACGAGTCTATAATTTTCACCTAGGAAGTCAGTATGCATGTACCTTTCATGTGTAATAAATTTAACGAATCTAAGAATAGTTGGTGGGCAGCCCATATAGGCCAGTTTGGATAACAAGATGTCCACGTTTACGTTATCGAAAGCTCCTTGGACATCGAGGAAGGCCGCGAGGACTTCTTTCCTTTCTGCAAAAGCTTCTTCCACTTTGACTGCCAAACTAAGCATATTGTCGATACATGATCTTCCTCTCCTAAATCCTTGTTGGTTGCTTGGTATGAGATTGTTGTGTTCAGTCCGCCATTCTAGTCGATTTTGGATGAGAGTTTCGAAGAGTTTGGACACACAGGAAGTAAGCGAGATGGGGCGCAAGCTTTTACCGTCTGCTTTTTTGATAAGGTGGACAAAGGAATTTTTCCAACTTTTGGGATAATCACTTTGTACAAACATCTGATTGTAAATGTCCAACAATAATAATTTAAACTTGACCGGTAAGTTTTTTAACATTTCATAGTCAACTCCATCCATTCCTGGAGCTGAGTTAACTTTTTTATGCTCCAGTGCAACAATGAATTCCGAGAAATTGAATTGAGCCTCAAAAAATTCGTTTTGTTGATGTGGAGGTAGCCAGTTGGGGTCCGTTAAGACCCATGGGGGACTTATTTTATTAATAGCTTCTTCAATTTTACTTTTACCTTACTTTTACTTCCACCCAATGCTGAGGACTTATTTTGACCCATTTATTTTTAAAGATCCTGCACTTGTTCCACACATAGCTAGGATCTGTTTGTAGATTTATGCTTTCAGCGAATTTTTTAAAAGACTCTCTCTTTTTCTTTTTAAAAACCTTTTTAGCTGTGGCTACGTTTTTTTTGTAAATTATTAGATCTTCTAGGTTACCCGTATGTTCCCACTTTTTATATGATGCGCGTCGATGTCTTCGAGCTCTGTCACAGTCAGCATCCCACCAGGGAACAGGATTTCTACTATTCCTTGAATTGTAGTTTCTTCTCCGCGGTGTACTAGATTCTATAGCTTCCGTAATTTTTTCCACAAACATTCTGTATTTTTCATGAGGTGCCAGTTGATTGTAGTTAGATAGAAGAAATTTAGAATAACAAGCTTCAAGTTTTGTTGTATATATGGACCAGTCAGTACGAACTGACTTTAGCTTAAAGGTCTTTTTGCTGTAAGTTTCCTTTTCTACAGCTACATTAATCCATATAGGGAAGTGATCAGATCCCCACGTCTCGTCACGTACTTTGTGATCTAATTTATCTGAAATATTTATAGTAGAGAGGATTAAGTCGAGGTTAGATTTTGTGTTATGATATATGTCGACGTGCGTGAACGAGTCATTATTGTGTAGGAATAGATCGTGTGTTTCTATGGCTTTTTCCAAACGTGCCCCATTTGTGTCTGTAACTGCAGTTCCAGTTCTTATTATGAGAGTTAAAATCTCCTAATAGTAAGGAGCTGCTATTCAATTCTATATTTTGTAGAATAAGGTCCCATTGGTCTTGAGTGAGAATATTTCCTGGAGCTCTGTAGCAAACTAGAAGTTGCAGGGGGGGATTTATGTTATTTATGCGTAGACCACAAATTTCAGTAGCGGTGTCCGGTGTCTTCAGATTACATATTTCTTTATACGCTAGGTATTTACGTATAAGTATAAAAGTACCACCTCCTCTTGAATGGGTTCTGTCCTTTCTGTATGTTAAGAAGCCGGGAAAGTGAATAGCATGTTGTTCTGTAAGCCATGATTCAACGCAAATAAGTATATCAACATTTGTCAATATTTTTCCAATTTCAGATAGTCTCTGGCGCACGCTTCTAGCATTCCAAAAAAGTATCTTAAGAGATTGATTGTTCTTATTTCGTATATCTGGGTCGCTGGGGATCATTTATTGTAATATTGCGCAGAATCAGATAATGCTTTTATTTGAGGGTCATCGGTAGAATATGAATCATCGCTCGATTCACCCTGTATTTGCAGTTCTGGAGTGCGTAAACGTTTAACTATTCTAGTTACTCGACTTTTCAAGGATCGTTCTGTAAGGTGGCCCTTAATTTCTGTTAGCATGTTTGCGAGGGCATGTATATCTTTAGTGTAGTTAATAGCAATACCTGGAGTATCTGAGTTTTCGTAGGTATCTAGCAAAAAATTAGTGATGCGTTTGAAATCAAATGGAAATTTCTGTAGGTTAGCCAGAATATAATCTTTAGCAGGAAGTAATTGTCTTGTCACGTCGTCCAAAGTAATTTCAGATGAACCAGATTTTTTCAATTTTTTAACAGTATTAGTTTGGCTATTGTGTGTTGTTTTGGCGACCTTATTTCCTTCAGAACCTTGATCTGAACTGATAATAGAAGATAGAGAAAGAGGTCTTTTGGTATATGCCGGAGGAGGCATGGAGAGGATTGTAAAATTCGGCTCTATAGTTGCAGTCGAGCATTCGGTAGTGTTTCGCACTGAATCTTTTTCTATAACATGAGTGACTACCTGTATATTTGTTTGCATATTTTCTTCAGGTTTTGAAATCCCTAGAGCGCTACTATTGTTTGTGGAATCTATAGTTTTACAGTACCTAGCGAGATGCCCCTCTTCATGGCATAAAAAACATGTTAACTTCTCCGTTGATAGATAAATCCAGTAAACTGTATCATCATAATTAATTTTCAGAGTTTCCGGTAATTTAGAAACGTCTTCAGGCTGTATAAACATTTGTCTTCTGAAGCTTAGCACGTGACTGTAGTTAGGGTCACTCATTCCTGCTCTGATAAATGTTATCTGCGAGCTTAACTTGATTTTGAGCTTGTCTAGTTCGTTTTCAATTAAGCTGTGGGGGATTATTGGGCATACGTTTGACAATATTATTCTTTTAGCTTTTGTAATTAATGGTCGTATTTCAAGAACATGCGGACCAATGTTTACTTTAGCATTACTATCAGTAAGTTTGTCAGCTATCTCCTTACTATTCAAGTACATGCAAACTCGTCCATGTGAAATGCGAGATACAAATCTAATACTTTTTGGATCCGTTAGCTTTCCCACTGCCACTGTGTACTCCTGAATAGAGATTCCTTCAATGGAATCAATTATTATTGCCTGTTCTTTAGTCGGAAAATATACTTGTTGAGCCATTTGTGCGTAGGTTTTTGGTTCATTCGGATTCATGGTTGTTTTCTATACGTGGAAGGGTGCCCCTGAAGCCAGAAACACTTTCCTTCTCTCCCACACACTTTAAACGAACACTCGCGAATCGCTCGCAATCTGAACCAGGACAATAATATAAACACGTCCGTGCTCGACGGTAGCTCGCGCTTGACTCCCTAATCTAATATATTGTTCGGCCTTCATTAAATGTAAATCGCTACCTGTTTAAATATCGCATGAGTCCGAGACGCAGAAACTCGGCCGCGATGCCCGTATCTATATTGAATTCGCGTAATTCTAGATGGTTGTGCTGGCATGGAAATTTTCCATCGTTCAGATTAGTATACCGCGGCAATTTACGTGTTTGTTCAAGCTAGCTTCACTGAAATTCTCGAGTTTTGAGAGAAATTCTAGGAATTGTGTTGCTAGCGACGAGAAAGAGAGAGAAACGAGATCTATCGAACAAAGATCGATAGACGAAACGCGGCAGCGCCGCGCCGTGGCCACGCAGCGAGGAGCGGCCCGGGGCCCAGCAGCGCGATGCGTCGCTAACCAGTACTGCGCCTGCGCGACGGAGCGAGCCGGGGCCGTGGCTGCTTGCAAATCGTCACGCTTCAGTACTGAGCCGTCGGTGATCCAGAGCAGACCTATTTACGATCTCGCTCCGGTTTTCAATCGAAGCTCAGAAGAGTGTGAGCTAAGCTCGCTCTTAAATAGAAACAGCAAGTGGACAGCGTAATAATTTAGTGGAAAATCTCGTCATCGTGACTTGAGATTTTCCCAGAGATAGGACAATCTGCCTGTTGTTGTAGCGATCGCACGGCACGCCGGGTGTGAAGCGATCGTAGACGCAGGATTGTGATTGAACGTTGCAGTTCGTGGATGCGACTGCGACGTTGGAGATTCGGTGTGGATCGCCTTGAGTCTTCTCCCAATTATCCGGTTGGAGCTACTGGAAGGCTGATTCCGACATATTGGTATCATCTAGTGGTAGTTCACCGTTCGTAGAGGTCATACGAAACCCACTGGAACCACCCGTCCTGTGTACCACTGAGAGTACACCGACCGGTGGGGTGGAAAGTTTCACCGACCAAGATTAGAGCTATACGGCGTAGGAGCAACCGGAAGATAGATATTCAGAAAGAATATCACTTCGTGGTGCTCTCCGTGCATCGGGCGTCGGAGAACCCGCTCCAATATACCGTCGTGAGGGGACAATAAGTAGGGCCTAAGCGTACGGTGGAGCAAAGGGTTCGAAGAGCCTTCCTTCCATCGCTACACCCACTACCAGCTGTGAGTCGACCACACTGGGCTGTGAACGTAGGGTGGTTGGAATTGCAGGGGATTGAGTCCTAAACCGGTGAGCCGCAGGCCAGTTCCTCGGGACAGGAGCCTCCGTCGAGGTAGCCACGGCTGGCTGCCAGGCGTTCCTTTGATGAAGGAATCGCCGGCTTGGCAACCACGTGTGCATACCGCAGGTCGCTCCTGAGGAGCAGCTGACGAGGGAGCCGAACTAGGACAAGACGTCCTCTTGCGTGGGTGGTGTAGAAACGCCACCCGCACGGGGAGCGTGCTCGCGGGATATAGCCTCTTGGAGCCTTACAACCTCCATTTGGTTTCCCGTCCGTGGCATTGCAAAGAGAACCCGGTAGAACGGAGAAAAGCTCGTCTACCCGGTTGTGCGTGTCGGTGAGATCGTAGGAAACGAATCTCATCGACCAGGAAGAGAAGAATATACAGTCCACTAGTTAGAGCGCTAGATAGCCAGCCAGCTCTCCCCTCCAAGCACACCAGACTGTCGCTGGAGCGCAAGAAACAGCTGACGAGCGCGCGATTGTTGACTTGTCCGCAAATGTATTTATTAGGCGGATTCTTTTGTTACAGAAAGACTCCGCAGTAGAAAATAAGGAAAAAAGGAGACTGAAAAAGAGGAGACGAGGCCGCAGTAGGAGCCGTCGTCGTTTTTCTTTTAATTCAGTATTTTTTGTTATAATTTCCTAAAGAGTTAACTTTCTATTTTTGTAAAATAAAAACGTTATTGAAAAACTTGTAACAATTTCTCTCCCTGTCTGTTTCCTCATCCGGACCCACGTTAAAGTCCCTTAGTACTTTAACACTATCCATATCTATAAACGCTACTATCTGCTTACCTAGCAATGTAACAGGCTTGTATACATTATTGTCCTGAACGGCCACTGCCGTATACTCGTTTACCTGCTTGTGCTGCCCCTTCTTACAATCCATGGCTCTGTGTCCGAAGTCTCGGCAAGCGAAACATCTTGGCCCTTTGCTTTTAACAGGACAGTCTACACCTCGATGGTTCCTCTCACCGCAATTGAAGCATCATAATTGGTTATTCGGCACTTCTTTAACGTCTTGCTTTATTGTCTTCACTGGTGACCACTTGCTTTCCTTTGGCTTGATCGCTGGGTTGAACGGCAACGATCTTCCTTGCAAGGAAATCCTATCGAATGCTGCTAACAGTTCCCCCTTAGTTGCTATCTTCTGCACTCGCGCCAGATCCCTTAATCCTCGATCAGGTATTCCTTCTATAATGTACTCTATCATTTCTGCATCACTGATAGGTACGCGGTATCCTAAAATCACTTTTTGATGTACATATTCGCTGAACGTTTCTTCTTTCCTCCAAACACGCGCCTCAAAACGTCGTCTCATCTCAAGAACGCTTCCAGAATGGTAAAACATTTCCTGTAGATTCCTCAGTAATTCTTCTACTGACATTGCAATATGTTCAGGTTTCGAATGTAATCACTCAAGTGCATTACCCTTCAGTCGCGATCCCATCAACAGTTTAGCCATATCATCCGTCAGTTGATACGTCATTTTCAATGTTTGAATTTGACGCTCCCACGTGACGAATGTATTGCTACTTCCATCAAAATAACTTAATAAATCCGCAATGGCAGAGACATTTACCGGTGGCGGTCGTCTTTGCCCCGTCGGTACGCTTGTTGATTCCCCTGCCTCACCTCTATCGAGATTAAGCCTCTGCATTTCTCGAAGTAATGCAATTTGTTGGCGAGCTAAATCAAGCTACCGCTCTACTAGTTGCTTCTCTCTTTGCACAAGTTCCATTTCTCGCCGCATCTGTACCATATCACTTGCGTATCCTGAACTATTGTCGCTCGCAGTTTCTTCGACCACGCTGCTTGTACATACTTTTAACCATTCGCCGGTCGGATCGGCTTCATGCAGCCGCTGAATCAATTCCGCTTTCAAACCAGATATTGAAAGTCCCTTCTCTCGTAATTTTTCTTTCAATTCTGCGATGCAGAAATCACTTGCATCCCTCCTTACTGAAGCCATTTTATTGACCACCACAACTATGAATCGTCACTTTCAACACTAGTCCTCGCAGTACACACTCTACACTTTCACCTCAACCCTTTTAAGTAAACTCTGTTCACACAATACTTTACTGTCCACACTAAGCGTTCTGCTACGAATCGGTTTAAATTCTGATCGCGGACGAGACCCCAATTTTGTAGGAAATGAAATTAAAATAGAATAAAAGATGTTAAGTTTACTTGAACATGAAATAAAACAAAGGTTGTAAACAATATAACTCGCTACGTCTTAACTCGCTGGTATCGACTCTTCGACGGTTCGCTCGGCTCTGCCCTTTTTTCCCAGGGCCAGCCACTTGTGTCTTCTAAACGAATGACGCCACCCGCAACATTGACGGCATCGGCATCGATACCCTTGCATAAACAATCATTCTGCTCCAAGCATTCGTCGCTTACTCATACCACTCATGATTCACACATACCATACACACACACACCACACTAGCTTACTGCTTACTTACTGGCATACTGCTTGCATACTAGTTTACTGTTTGCTCAATAGCTAACTGCTTTCTTGCTAGCCTGCTTCTCGCATTCCAGCGTACTGCTTGCTTACTAGCTTACTGCTAGCTTAATAGCTCACTGCTTGCTTACAAGCTTACTGCTTGCTTACTATCTTACCGCTCGCTTACTAGATCACTGCTTCATTACTACCCCGCTGCTCACTTAGTATCTCACTGCTTGTTTACTAGCTCACTGCTTGCCTACTAGCATGCTGCTTCCCTACTGGAACACTGCTTTCCTACTATCTAACAGATTTCTGACTAGCCTGAGGCTTGCTTGCTACCTTACTGGTTGCTTACTAGCTTCCTGCTTGCATACTAGCATACTGCTTCCTTACGAGCTCCCTGCTAGCATAATAGTTCACCGCTTGCTTTCTAGCTTACTGCTTCCTTACTAACTTGCGGCTTGCTTTCTAGCTTACTGCTAGCTTAATAGCTCACTGCTTGCTTACAAGCTCACTGCATGCTTACTAGCTTACTAGTAGCATACTAGCTCACTGCATGCTTACTAGCTTACTACTTGGTTTCAAGCTTACTGCTTGCATACTAGCATACAGCTTCCTTCATAGCTTCCACCTCGCTTACTAGCTCACTGGTTTCTTACTAGCTAACTACTTGCATACTACCTAACTCCTTCCTTGCTAGCTACCTCCTCGCTTATAACCTCACTGCTTGCTTACTATCTTACTGCTTGCAAACTAGCTTACTGTTTGCTCAATAACTAACTGCTTTCTAGCTAGACTGCTTCTTGCCTACCAGCATACTGCTTTCCTGATAGCTAAGTGGTTTCTTCGTAGCCTGCTGCTTCCTCACTAGCTTACTGGATGCTTACTAGCTTGGTGCTTGCGTTCTAGATTACTGCTTACTTACTAACCTCCTGCTTTGTTACTATCTTGCTGCTTGCTTACTAGCATACTGCTTGCTTACAAGCTTACTACTTGCTTACTAGATAACTGCTTTCCTACCAGTAAACTGCTTGCTCAATGGATTACTACTTTGCTACAAGTTCCCTGCCTGCTTACTAGCTCTATACTTGCTTACTACCTCCCTGCTTTCTTAGCAGCTACCAGCTTTCTTGCTTGCCTGCTGCTTGCTTACTAGCCTGCTGCTTGCTTTCTAGCATACAGCTAGCTTACCAGCTTACTGCTTGCATACTAGCATTCTACCTTCTTACTAGCACACTACTTGCTAAGTGCTTGCTTTCTAGCATACAGCTAGCTTACCAGCTTACTCCTTGCCTACTAGATTACTGGTTGCATACTATCACACAGCTTGCTTACAGTCAAACTTCCTCCTTGCCTCCGTACTAGCTTACTGCTTGCTGAATAGCTAGCTGCTTTCCTAATTGCCTGCTGTTTGCATTATAGCTTACTGCTTGCTTACTAGCTTGCCGCTTGCCGCTTGCTTTCTAGCTTACTACTTGCTTGTATTATACAGCATCCTTACTTGCTTCCATTTGGCTTACTATATCACAACTTGCTTACTAGCACACTGCTTGCTATCTAGCTTAGTTCTTGTTGGCTGGCATACTCCTTGCTTAATAGCTAACTGCTTTCTTAATGGCATGCCGGTTGCCTTGTGGCTCACTGCTTTCTTACCACCTTACTGCTTGCTTACTAGCTTACTGCTTGCATACTCGCTTCCTGCTTGCATGTTAGCCTCCTGCATGCTTTCTAGCTTCGTGCTTCCTTACTAGCTTTCTGCTCGCTTCCTAGCTCACAACTAGCATACTAGATTACTGCTTGCTAACTGGCTTACAGCATTCTTACTCGCTTACTGCTTGCTTACTAGGTGACTACTCGCTTACTACCTCACTGCTTGCATACTACCTTGCTGCTTGCTTACTAGCTTAATGGTTGCGTACTAGGATAATGGTCCTTTACTAGCTCCCTGCTCGCGTACTATCTCACTGCTTGCCTACCATCTTACTGCTTACTTACATGCTTACTGCTTGCTTACTATCTTACTGCTTGCTTATTAGCTTACTGCTTGATTACTGGCATACTGCTTTGGAACTAGCTTACTGCTTGCTTACTAGCGTACTGCTTGCTTACTAGCATACAGCTTTCTTACTAGATAACTGATTTCTGACTAGCCTCCTTCTTGCTTACAACCTCACTGCTTGCATACTAGCTGGCTGTTTGCATTCTTGCTTACAGCCAGCTTACTAGCTCACTACTCGCTTAGCAGCTCACTGCTTGGATAGTAGCTTGCCGCTTGCTTTCTAGCTCACAGCTTGCTTACTGGCTTACAACTTGCTTACTAGCTAACAGCTATCTTACCAGCTTACTGTTTGCTTACTGGCTTACTGGTTGCTTACTATCTTGCAGCTTGCTTACTATCATACTGCCGCCTTTCTATCTTCCTCCTCGCCTACCAGCTCACTTCTTGCTTTCCAGATAGCTGCTAGCTTACTCGCCTGCTGCTTGCTAGATAGGCTGCTGCTGCTTTCGGTCTTACTGCTAGGTTACTAGCCTGCAGCGTGCTCTCTAGCTTACTGCTTGCTTACTAGCATACTGGTTGCATACTAGATTACTGCTTGCTTAGTAGCTTACTACTTCCTTACTAGCATACTGGTTGCCTACTAGCTTACTGCTTGTTAACATGCTTACTGCCTGCTTACTAGCTTTCAACTTGCTTACAAGCTAACTGGTTGCTTACTAGCTTACTGCTGGCATACTAGCTTACTGCTTGCTTAGAAGCATACTGCTTTCTTACTAGCCAGCTGCTTGCTAACTACCTTACTGCTTGCTTATTAGCATTCTGCTCCATTACTAGCTCCCTGCTCGCTTACTAGCTTAGTATTTGCTTACTAGCTTGCTGCTTGCCTTCTAGCTTACTGCTTGCTTACTTGTATACTGCTATCTTACTAGCTCACTTTTTTTTTTTTTTTTTTTTTTTTTTTTTTTTTTTTGTCGTGGGGAAAATCTTCGAAAGACTCCCTCCCACCTCCTTGGGGAGAGGTGGGAGGGGTGTGTGGGATTCCCCGCGCCCGTACAACGACAGGCGCGGGACCTACCCACTAAAAACCCCACGGTGACCCTTCGGCACGCTTTGGGAGGATACCGGGAATCGCTCGAAGCATTCTTCCGGTATCCTCCCCGTGCCCGCGCTTTCGCGCCCATCCCCCGGGGGGACAATCGGTCCCCCAAGTAGACACACTGCCTCATAGCGGCGGGACGGGGCCACTCCATCCCGCCGCTATCCGTCCCGGGGCCGCGTTTAGTGGCGGCTGCGAGCCCCAACTCGCAACCGCCCGCGACCCCGTTTCCTCCCCTCGGCGGCCGGGCGTTCATGGCCGCACCAGACCGCCGAGGGTGCCACCCCTTGCGTCGGACCGGTAGGGGGAGGCACTCCTACCCCCAACCGGTCCGACCCGGCGCCGCCTGGCGGGAGGAGGGTCCCCTCAGGACCCCCCTCCCAGCCTAGGTCATCCGCCACGCCGAGGCGGCCGCCCGCGACGCCTCGCGACCGGGCGACGACCTCGGGCCACCGCACGAGCGCGAGCTTCAGCGCGCCGCTGAAGCTCACGCTCCCTCCCCGCGGCCTCCTTCTGCAACATTACGTTCTCGCAGAAGGAGGCCACGGCCCTCCACTTCTCCTCGCTGCCGAGCATGGCGCGCACCACGCCCGGCAGCGAGACATCCCGCCCGACGACGCCGACCAGGACACGGCGCTCCCCCTCCCACGCGGGGCATACCTCCAGGGTATGATCCGCCGTGTCCTGCTCAGCGTCGCAGTGGCAGCAACGCGCCGTCGGCTCCTTCCCTATCCGGCACAGGTATCTTCCGAAGCTGCCATGCCCGGAAAATACCTGTGCCAGCCGGTAGGTGAGGCTGCCATGGCCTCTGTCCAGCCACTCCTTCAGGAGTGGCCGAACAGCCCCGACAGTCCGGTGCCCCGCGGTTGGCAGAGCCAGCCGCTCCTGCCACGCGAGCAACACGGACTGCCGGGCCTGGCGCTTCAAATCGCCCCAAGCAGGTTCCTGCCCGCCCGGGACCACCCCCACCCCCGCGCGACGGTCGACGCGGTGCCGGTACATCACCGCGTGCGACCGCGCGAGCAGGTCCATGGGCGGCATCCCCGCTAGAACCGTCGCCGCCTCATGTGACATGGTCCGATACCCGCGGACGACCCTGAGCGCCATGCGCCTCTGCACCCGACGCAGCATAGTCATGCTGCGCCGGGAGGCAGCCAGGTCGTCCGCCCAGACGGGGGCCCCGTATAGGGCCACCGACTGGACCATTGCCACATAGAGGTGACGAACTCGGCCCGCCGGGCCCCCCAAGTTGGGCAGGATGCGGCCCAGAGCCGCAACCATCCTTTCCAACCGGGGGACCAGGCAGCGGAAATGCTTCTCGAAACGCCAGTGGCTATCGAGGATCAGCCCCAGATACCTGATCTGGGGCTTCACCTCGATGTCAGCCCCACCCACCCGAATCAGAGGGGGTGGCGGATCCTGCCGAGGTGAATGAAACGCAATCACCTCGGTCTTATGGACCGCCACCGTCATCCCCATCCCCCTGATCCGGTCGACGACGCGTTGCGACCCCTCCTCCGCGCGACGCATGGCCCTCCCCCAGTGCGCCCCGACGGCCAGCACCAGTGTGTCATCCGCATAACACACCGTGCTGACGCCGTCGGGGAGGCCGGCCCGCAACACCGAGTCGTACGCGATGTTCCACAGGAGTGGCCCGAGGACCGACCCCTGCGGAACACCGCAGTACACCTCCCTCCGCATATCACCATCCCGGCCCGGATACTCGATCCACCTGCCGCGGAGATAATCCCCGACGACCGCCCTGAGACAAGGGGGGACTCGATGATATTCGAGCCCCCTCCTTATCTCTTCCCAGGGGAGGGTGTTAAAGGCATTGGCAATATCCAAGGATATTGCCAATGCCACTCCTCCCCGGGAGACGGCCGCCTCCGAGAGGGCCCTCACACGACCTATCGCGTCGATAGTCGATCGGCCCCCCCGGAAACCGAACTGGCAGTCGGCCAGACCGGGATCACCCCGCGACAGGTGCTCGACGAGGCGGGCAGCAATCACACGCTCGAAGAGCTTGCCCACCTCGTCGAGGAGACAAATGGGCCGGTATGCGGAGGGAGACTCCGCGGGCCGACCCTCCTTCCGGAGGAGGACCATCCTCGCCACCTTCCAACTGGGGGGGAATCGCCCGTCCCTCAGGCAGCGGTCGAACAACCGCCTGAGGTCGGCCCCAAGGACGCCCTGGGTCAAGGCCCAAACCCGGCCGGGCACACCATCCGGACCCGGGGCCGTGTTACGAACCCCGAGCCGTCTGATAGCCGCTGCCAGCTCCTCCTGCGTGACCCCCAGCTCGGCCGTCCACTCCACTGGGACAGCCGCTGCCGCCGGAGGACGCGGCCCCCTCTCCCCAATTGGGAAGAGTGTATTGACCACGTCCTCCAGCAGCCGGGGGTCAAGACCCTCGGTGACGGGGGGCGCCCACGGGCGGAGCTTATTCAGCACCACCTTATATGGGCGCCCCCATGGATCGTCATCAAGGGTCTGGAGGAGCTCCTTCCATGCCTGGGTCTTGGCCCGTTTGATGGCGACCTGCAGAGCAACCCGCGCCACGCGGTATGCTCCATACAGGTCATCAGCTGCCCTCGCTCGCGCCACGCCGTCGCCTGTACGTTGACGACGGCGCGCGCGGGTGTACTGGCGTCGGGCGCGGACAGTCGCGACTCGCAACTCCGCGATCGCGTCCGACCACCAGTACACCGCCCGGCGAGGAGAAGCCCGCCCGACCCGAGGCATCGCCGCGTCGCAAATACCCGCGACCAATGCTCCGAGCCGGGCGACCTCCTCCTCTATGCTCGGCAACTCGGCCGCTCCCTGCGGCCAAGTTGCAGCGAGGGCAGCTGCCATCAGGGCGTCCTTGTCCAGGCGCCGAAGCGCCCAGCGGCGTGGTGGGGTGCCACGCAGGCGGCCGTGTCGGGATGCACTCGCGGCGGCAGAGACCTCCATCCGGATGTACCGGTGATCGGAGAGTGTCTCTGCCCCCGCGACCACGTGCCAGCCCGACACCATGCGCACGGCGTTGGGGGTCGCGAATCCAACATCCACGATGGACCCCCCATATCGCCGCACGCATGTGTGCTCCGACCCCCGGTTCAATACCCGGAGGTCGAGCCCCGCCGCCCAATCGCCCAGGATCCCGCCGCGAACGGAGGTCCCGGGGGATCCCCAAGCCACCGACTTGGCATTAAAATCCCCCAGGACCAACACCGGCCGGGCCGCGTAGCGCTGCACGCATGCCGCGACCTCGGCCAAGTACAGCTCGAACGCAGCGTGACCGCTACGGGGCGAAATGTAGCACCCCACCACAGCGACTCCCCCCCAGTCCACGGCGACGAATCCCCGACCGCGCTCCAACAAGGAGAACGGTGGGGACCCGTCGCCCCCTCCCCATACCGTCGCCACCAAGCCGTCCGCGTCGCCCACCCAATGAGGGTGATCAGGGACGCGGTACGGCTCGGCGGCGACCGCCAGGCCAACCCCCCACTCCGCGAGGACTTGGGACATCAAGTCCTGTGCCGCGCGGCAGTGGTTGAGGTTGGCCTGGAGGAGGAGGCGGGGCGGCATTAATTAATGGCCGCGCCAGCCTCCTCCCGGCCGTCCGTCCCCGTAGCACCGTCCACCTCCATGGAGGACGATGCCACCGCCCTCGGCACCGGAGCCGGTGCAGCCCGCCTCTTCCTCTCCTTCCGGGAGGGGGGGGAGCACTTCTTGCTCCCCACCCTGTGATCGGCTGGCCTCCCCATGTCCGCACACAGCGGGCAATGGGGGGCCGCCGAGCACTGGCTCGCACGGTGCTCTTTGGCACCGCAGCGGTAACACTGACCGCTGCGGTCCACCGGCGAGGTGCACCACTGCCTCACGTGCCCCAATTCGAGGCAGCGGTGACACTGGAGCGGGCGCGGCGCGAGGATTTCCACTCGCGCCGAAACCCACCCCACCAACACCCTCCCGGATTCCGCCACCTTACGGGCGGCGGAGAGGGGGCACCGGGCCCACACCGACCCGAGGCCGGAGGGCGACCTGCGGATCTCTCCGATCCGCAGGTCCTCCACAGGACAGTCCCCCGCCCTCGCAAGGGCACGGGACACATCCTGTGCGCTGACCGAGTCGTCCAGCCCACAAACGCGCATCTCCGTGCGCTTCGTGGGCCGGGCGACCCGGACACCTCGCTCGCCCAGCTGCTCCCGGAGCCTCTGGGCGAGACGATCCGCCTTCGCGCCGCCTTCTGCACCGGGGATCTCCAGTAAGAGACCCCCGGTCACGGCCCTCTTCGCCCTCACGGAGGCGATGCCCAGCTCTTCCAGGGAGATATTCTCCCTGGCGAGCCGCATCGCCTCCGCGAGGGTCAGGTCGCCCCCCTGCGCAACGGTCAGCGTCACCGCTGCCGTTTTTGGGGGACGACCTGGTCGTGCCTTCCCGACCTTCGCGGCCTTTGCCTTGGCCGCCGCCGGCGGAGGCGGAGGCTGCGGTTGCGAGGCCTTCCTCGCCGCCCGCTTCGCCTTCCGCCCCACCACCTCACTCCACGCCACCCCCTCTTGGGAGGGTGCTGTGGAGGACGCGACCACCGCGACCACGGGTACACCACCCCCCTTGGGGGTCGCGACCCGGGGCCCTGGTGCCGCAACGCTGGGCGGAGCCTTCACTCCGCCCTTCTTTGCCTTCCCCGACTGTACCGGAACAGGTCGGGGAGGCACCGCCTTCCTGCTGATCGCTCTTCCGGCGAGGAGCTCCTCCCGGAAGGCGGCCAGCTTGCCATCAATCATGTCCCCAATCCTCCTCAGAAGATCGTCTTCTGAGGAGGACGGGGACTTCTTCACGGGCGGAGTACGGGTGGAGGGGCCCGCGGTGCACCGCACCACTGCCGCCGCACTCCGCTTATTTACCTCCGCCGAGGGACGCGGCGGTGGAGGAGGAGGGAGGATGGGAGGGAGGGCCGCGCTGTTCCACAGCGCCTCTGCCCTCCTCCTCCCCTGTCGCTCCTCCTCCAACAGGAGCTGCAGACGGGCGTTCCGCCCTCTGAGCTCCCGCGCCGCCTCCCTCATTTCCTCCGCCGCGGCCTTCAGGGCCTCCGCGCCACCGCTTTTCTGCCCCTTAAAGGCGCAGGCAGCGGCGACTTTCTCCACCCGCCTCAGGGACGAGGAGATCCTCTCCGATATCTCCTCGGTCACCTCGTCCCTGAGGCAACTCAGCCTCACCGACGGGCTCATCGCCCCGCCCACCTCGACGACGGCCTGCCCCGTCCTCTTCCTCTTAGAGCCTATGTGGCTCGTGCTGGAGGAGAAGGACGAGACCGACGCCGTCTCGTCGTCCTCCTCCACCCTCCACGAAGCCGGACCTGGCGCTGAGTGGGGCGCGAGCGCCGCCACCCTAACCCCAACCCCGTCTCCGTCCTCCCCAACCGACAAAACCCGCCCCATCCCCATTTTATTTTCAGTGTCCATAACAATCCCACGAGATGGTCGGAAATAAAGGTCCACCCGGGCAGAGCCGCCTTACCCGGGTAAGCCTAATACTCCGGGGGTTCGGCAGGTTCCCCGGAGGTGGTCGCTTGGGATTGGGCCTTCTCCCCCAACCATGCATCCCATCGCCGCGCACCATAGCTTAGGATTGGAGGGCGATTTTATAGAGTCGCCATACTCGTGGCCCAGGCGGTTAAGCCAAGACCCCTGTTCCTCCTGCCGTCACGTACCATTCACAAAACAAATAGGGAATTGTGAATGGGTCGTTGTGACGACCAACAGGAGGCTTACGGTGTGTGTATGACTCGGGTACCCCGGGTTCGTTAAGCCCGTACTGCAGCTGAAAGGCTGGCAGCCCCTGAGGGAATCTTACTAGCTCACTGCTTTGTTACCAGCCTACTGCATGCTTACTGGCTTACTGAATGCTTACTAGCTCGCTGCTTGCGTAACAGCTTCTTTTTTTTTTTTTTTTTTTTTTTGTCGTGGGGAAAATCTTCGAAAGACTCCCTCCCACCTCTTTGGGGAGAGGCGGGAGAGTTGTGTGGGATTCCCCGCGCCCGTAGAATGACGGGCGCGGGACCTACCCACTAAAAACCCCACGGTGACCCTTCCGCACGATTTGGGAGGATACCGGGAATCGCTCGAAGCATTCTTCCGGTATCCTCCCCGTGCCCGCGCCATGCGCCCATCCCCGGGGGGGACAAACGGTCCCCCCGGTAGACACTCTGTCTCATAGCGGCAGGACGGGGCCACTCCATCCCGCCGCCATCCGTCCCGGGGCCGCATTTAGTGGCGGGCTGCGAGCCCGAACTTGCACCCGCCTGCGACCCCGTTTCTACCCCTCGGCGGCCGGGAGCTCATGGCCGCTCCAGGCCACCGAGGGTGCCTCCCCGTGGGCCGGACCCACTCGGTCCGACCCATCGCCGCCTGGCGGGAGGAGGCTCCCCTCAGGGCCCCCCTCCCAGCCAGGGTCATCCGCCGCGCAAAGGCCGCCGCCCGCGCCGCCTGGCGCCCGGGTGACGCCCTCGCGCCACCATACGAACGCGAGCCTCAGCGCGCTGCTGAATCTCGCGCTCCCTTCCGGCGGCCTCCTTCTGCAGCATTACGGTCTCACAGAAGGAGGCCACGGCCCTCCACTTCCTCTCGCTGCCGAGCATGGCGCACACCACACCCGGCAGCGAGACATCCCGCCCTATGACGCCGACCAGGACACGGCGCTCCCCCTCCCACGCTGGGCATACCTGGAGGGTATGATCAGCCGTGTCCTGCTCGGCGTCACAATGGCAGCAACGCGCCGTCGGCTCCTTCCCTATCCGGCACAGGTATCTTCCGAAGCTACCATGCCCGGAAAATACCTGTGCCATCCGGTAAGTAAGGCTTCCATGGCCTCTGTCCAACCACTCACACAGGAGTGGCCGAACAGCCCCGACTGTCCGGTGCCCCGCAGTTGGCAGGGCCAACCGCTCCTGCCACGCGAGCACCACGAACTGCCGGGCCTGGCGCTTCAAATCGCCCCAAGCAGTTTCCTGCTCTCCCGGGACCGCCCTCACTCCCGCGCGACGGTCGACACGATGACGATACATCATCGCGTGCGACCGCGCGAGGAGATCCATGGGCGGCATCCCCGCAAGAACCGTCGCCGCCTCATGCGACATGGTCCGGTAGCCGCGGACGACCCTCAGCGCCATCCGCCTCTGCACCCGACGCAGCATCGTCATGCTGCGCCGGGAGGCCGCCAGGTCGTCCGCCCAGACGGGGGCCCCGTATAGGGCCACCGACTGAACCATTGCCACATAGAGGCGGCGAATTCGTCCTGCCGGGCCCCCCAGGTTGGGGAGGATCCGGCCTAAAGCCGAGACCATCCTCTCCAACCGGGGAACCAGGCAGCGGAAATGCTCCTCGAAGCGCCAGTGGCTATCGAGGATCAGTCCCAGATACCTCATCCGGGGCTTCACCTCGATATCAGCCCCACCCACTCGGATCAGAGGGGGTGGCGGATCCTGCCGAGGTGAATGGGACGCTATCACCTCGGTCTTATGGACCGCCACCGTCATCCCCATCCCCCTGATCCGGTCGACGACGCGTTGCGCCCCCTCCTCGGCGAGGCGCTTGGCGCTCCCCCACTGAGCCCCGACGGCCAGCACCAGTGTGTCATCTGCGTAACACACGGCACTGACGCCGTCGGGGAGGTCGGCCCGCAACACCTTATCGTATGCGACGTTCCACAGGAGTGGCCCGAAGACCGATCCCTGCGGAAGGCCGCAGTACACCTCCCTCCGCATATCTCCATCCCGGCCCGGATACTCGATCCACCTGCCACGGAGGTAATCCCCGACGACTGTCCTGAGATAAGGAGGGACCCGACGATCTTCGAGCCCCCTCCTTATCTCTTCCCAGAGAAGGGTGTTAAAGGCGTTGGCAATATCCAAGGATACTGCCAAAGCCTTATTGGAAATAGGTGGTGGAATAAAAAAAACAATTTACTTTATATATAACTTTTACTAAGCTTTTACTAAACACGTGGAAGGCACGTCTTCACGCTTTCAAAGGAACATACAGAATGAATAGGTCAGTGACGAAAAATTCGTCCCGTACCCTCAGACCCAATCGGTCCTATACTTTGTCTAAACAAGCCAAGGAAGGGATACAGCTGCACCCTCTTGACTTGTATTTCGAAACATACGCGTCGATGGTTTTTGTCACATAAAGAATGCTTTCTCTTTTAGAAGAGAAAAACCAACACGCCTCCTCAAAAATTAATCGACTGCGCTAAACTAACGATATACCTTCCATGTGCTTTTTCTGGGGCAAATACATATGGTTCAACATTTGTTGCTGAGGATTAGGAAAACCCAGAAAAACCTAATCAAACCATTAGACTGGAATAGAATACATTTTTACATATTTACAAGAATAATATTATTATATTATTCCAATCCCATTCCTGTTCTGAATTCCAGGAATTTGACTCCTGGTAGCGGCTTGGTCATAACATCCGCCAGCTGACTACCTGTGGAAATGTATTTCAGTTTAATTACTTTCTTTTCAATCTGTTCTCTTGAGAAATGATACTTTATGTCTATATGTTTTGACCTTTTGTGATCAGTTGGATTATTCGCTATGCTAATACAACCATTATTATCTTCATAGATAATAATTGGGTTTGAAATGCTTAATGTTATACTATTTGCTAATGACTTTAACCATAATGACTCTCTAACGGCTTCAAAAAGAGCCATATATTCAGCTTCTGTAGATGAAGCTGCTACTGATGCTTGTTTCTTTGTGTTCCAACAAATAGTGCAACGTTCAAATAATTTGAATAAGAAACCAGTAGTACTTTTTCTGTCATTTTTATCATTTCCTCCCCAATCAGAATCTACATAACCTGTTAAAATATTTTCATAACCACCTCGAACAAAGTTAATTTTATATCAATCGATCCCTTCAAATATCTTAGTACTCGTTTTAAACATTTCCAGAGTTCCTCATTATTTTTATTTAGGTATCGACTTAAAATATTAATTGCCGTACGTAAATCTGGTCGAGTACATAACATTATATACATTAAACATCCGATAAGATTTCGACATGGAGCGTCATATTTCTTATCGGAATTCAAAGCTGCATAATCTAATTTATTTTCCAGAGGTGTACTTACAGGTTTACATTCAGACATTTTGAATTTACTTAAAACTGTTCGGATATATGCACTTTGATCCATTGATATTTTATCTACACTTCTCTCGATTTTTATTCCCAAGAAAAGTTTAATATGTTTTAGATCTACCATGCTAAATCTATTCATTAAATAATTTTTGAAGTTATCCATTTCTTCAATATTAGCAGTAGCGATTACCAGATCATCTACATAAAGTACCACATATATATTTTTCAATATATATCCTTTATCTAAAATGTAAATACATCTATCAACAGATGAATTTTGAAAACCTTTACTTTTAAGAGTTTGTTCAAATAATTCAAACCAGCATCTTGCTGCTTGTTTTAACCCGTAAATGGCTTTATTTAATTTACAAACTTGGTTTTCTTTGTTATCAATTCCTTCAGGAACTTTCATATAAATTTCCCCTTTCAATATACCGTTCAGAAAAGCAGTTTTCACGTCCATATGATGAACTAACAAATTATACTGATTGGAAAATGCTATTAAAAATCTAAAACTTGCTATTCTTGCTACCGGTGCAAATGTTTCATCATAATCAATTAAATATTGTTGACTGAAACCTCTCGCAACAAGGCGAGCTTTATATTTTAATGGGGTTCCAAATTCATCGTTTTTAATTGTAAATACCCATTTACAGTCTACAATATTTTTCTTTTCGGGTCTTGGCAATAAATTCCATGTTTCATTAACTATGAAAGAATTAATTTCGTCTTTAATTGCCTGTTCCCACCAAATTCTATCGTCCCTATTTGTTTCGGCTCGGTCTATATTGAATAAACCAATTCGCAGTGTGGATAGGATAGATTGGCCCACGGAACTGTGGATATTTCGGCTAATGAACTTTATTCTCCCTTCGCGTCTTATTCTTATAAAGCCTGACGAGCTCACTGTTAACAGGGTTACTTCTGTATGAATCGATTATCAGTTACAGACTAACTGTGCGAAGCGAGCGGTTAAATTTTGTATTCGCCGGCCGAGTATGAAAAACTATCCGGCGAGACTCGGGCGTGTTCGCGTAACGGCAATAACATCAAGCCTTGTTGACGAGCTGCCAGCGGTTACGCCAAGGCGCTTTGAATATATGATATTGAACATACCGTCCGCCTCGCATTCGAAAGAAGCGAAACGGTGTATATAAGTTCGCAACAGAAAAAAAACTAAAGAAATTCACTCACTGATTCGCAAACATTAGGAGCGCTGATCGATCAAATGTGGCATACATTTTATAGGCGCATCGAAGGAACAAGAATAGAATAATTAACAATAACTTAATATTATGACTTAATGCCTAACGGAATTTATAAGCAAGTAATACATAATGAGCTTGAAACAACGCATTAACTTATAGACAATCACACACAGGGAAGTTAGAATATGTATAATCTAATTATTTCGCAGCGTTTAGATCACTCTCATTCAAAACTGGAATAGGTAGCGGGCAGATCTGCGTTACAGGTCGCTTCAATTCGCCGTCTACCGTGCGTACGGTGACGACACGAACCCTTTGGTCCGAACCAGGGTGTAATCGAGTGATACGCGCGAGTTGCCATTTAGATGGCGGAAGGGAACTATCTTTTAAAATGACGAGATCATTTAAACGCAAGTTAGCGCAGTCCTGTTGCCACTTTCGACGTTGATGTAACGAGTGGAGATAATCTGCTGACCAGGAACGCCAGATCTACTCGGTTATTCTTCGGACGTGTTGCCATCGATCGAGCCTATTCGGATTAATATCTAGCGTAGATTCCTCTGGAACCGCTACAATAGGTCGACCAATAATAAAGTGACCGGGAGTCAGTGCGAATAGGACGGTTGGATCGTCGGTGAGAGCGTATATCGGGCGTGAGTTCAAACACGCCTCGATTTGGCACAATACGGTTGAGAACTCGATTTGAGACAAAGTATGAGCTCCCACTGCTCGCTTCAGGTGATACTTAACACTTTTTACTCCCGCCTCCCAGAGTCCACCAAAATGCGGAGCGGAAGGGGGGATAAACTTCCACGTGACTCCGTCAGTCGCCAACGAACTCTTGAGAGTTGCATCTGCGATTAAAGCATGAAAAGTTCGTTGTAATTCACGATCGGCACCTCGGAAATTTGTACCGTTATCGGAATACAAGAACGTGGGAAGCCCACGGCGACTGGCGAATCTTTTCAAAGCGGCTAAAAACGCAGAAGTGGAGCTGTTCTCGACAAATTCGAGATGCACCGCTTTGGTGGCAAGACATATGAATACCGCAATATAATATTTTCTGGTACGCTGACCTCTACCAACGATAGGAAGCACATTAATTGGGGCCGGCATAGTCAAGACCGGTATGTGAAAACGGAGCAGAGGGTTTGACTCGAACGTCTGGAAGGGCTCCCATCAGCTGAGTAGCCGATTGAGCTTTCTGGCGAACACAAGTTACGCAATGATGTATATACCCACGAACTAAGGATCTTGCCGATATTATCCAATATTGCTGCCGGAGAACTCGGAGGGTCAATTGGACGCCTCCGTGAAGAGTGCGCTTGTGCACATGGTCGATTAGAAGTTCGGACACGCGATGCTTCGGCAATACAATGGGGTGCTTTTCGTCATAGCTCAGGGCCGAGTGCTCGAGCCGCCCGCCAAGCCGAATTAATGAGTCTTTCCCGATGACCGGGTGTAATGAAATAAGCGAACTAGATTTTGGAAGCGGCACCTTGTTCTTTAGCAATTTAAGTTCGGCGTTAAAGTAATTCTTTTGGACATAGGACATCCAAAAGAGAGAAGCGGCGCGTATTTCGTCGACAGTCAGCGTCCGTGAATTCGGGGATAGCGAAACTAGTTTTTTACGCGTTCTTTGAGTAAATCTTAATATGTACGCTGTAACTCGACGGAGTCGAGTCCAGCTCGAGTATTGAGAAGGAAGGTCCCATTCTACAAGCGAAGACGCGTGGTGCACGTATGATTTGTGAGATTCAGATAACGCGATCTCACGCGTGTTTTGTCCGCCTGAATTAGAACGGTTATGGTCCGGCCAGAACACGGACGGACGGGACAGCCAGTCCGGTCCGGACCACCACAGCTTATGAACTGCAAGTTCGGAAGCGCAGATGCCGCGTGATGCGCAATCAGCTGGATTATCTTGAGATCTTACATGTTTCCACGTCATTTGTGGAAGGCGAGTCTGAACGTCGGACACGCGATTAGCAACGAATGTATTCCACGTAGACGGATGTTGTTTTAGCCACGCCAGAACTACCGTAGAATCGATCCATCCGTAGACGCGGGGAGTTTGAAACTTTAAGGAGGACAAAGTCCACTCGAGCAGTCGCGTTAACAATACGACCGCGTTTAATTCCAAGCGCGGAATGCTTACAGTTTTGAGCGGAGATACTTTACTTTTTGCTGTCAGCAATGTAACTTGAGCTTCGGATAGAGAGTGAAGGACTCTTAAATAAACCACATCCCAATAAACCAATAAACCACGTCACATAGGCTCGATGTGACGCATCGGCAAATCCGTGTAATTCTATCGCGACATTATTGTTTCGCGCGCCGGTCCAGCGAGGTATTCTCACTTCACTCAATTGTGATAAATGTTCGCAATACTCGTGCCATTTTTTACAAAGGTCGACAGGAATTTCTTCGTCCCAATCTTTCTTTAGGAGCCAGAGCTCTTGAAGCATTAATTTTGCCACAATAATCACGGGGGAGGCCCATCCTAATGGATCGAATATCTTTGAAACGATCGAGAGTATGCTTCTTTTAGTACCTTTCGCGGGTAAACAAGAGTCGATGCGAAATCGGAAAGTATCTTCGGAAGGGTTCCATGCAACACCGAGAACTTCCTGAGACTCATCCTCACCGAGCGGATGGTCGGAAGTTGTTTCGCGATCTGAAGGAAGAATGTTTTCTAACAGTTCAGCCGCGTTGGCGGTCCACTTGCGAAGTTGAAACCCCCCTCGACTCAGGAGTTCGATTAATTGTCTACGAATTTCGCGGAGCGTATGAATACCGTCCGCACCAAAAATAGCGTCATCGACATAAATTGAATCTTGCACAACAGAAGTAGCGGCGGGAAGGTATGTGCCTTCGTCGAGAGCTAATTGATCTAAGACTTTAATGGCAAGATATAGCGCGGAGGCGAGACCATATGTCACGGTAAGTAATCGGTACGAAGAAATAGGCTGATTTTCGCACGGTCGCCATAACATTCTCTGATAGTCGGCATCCGCTGGATTGATTAGGATTTGTCTGAACATCTTTGCGATGTCCGCAGTGTATACGTAACGAAATAGCCGCCAGCGTAGAATAATAGCTGCTAAATCTCGCTGCAGTTTTGGACCTATCATAAGGTAGTCGTTTAACGATTTTCCGGAATTAGTTTTAGCGGACGCGTTGAATACGACTCTAAGCTTAGTCGTGCTACTGGACGGTCGCACTACAGGGTGATGAGGAATGTAGTATATGGATGAGATGTTCGAGGCTTGTTCTTCAATTTGTTCCATGTGACCCATGGAAAGGTATTCCGATAAAAAATCGTGATACTGAGACTTGAGATCCGGCTGTTTGAGCAACCGTTGCTCTAATTTAGCGTAAAAACGGGAAGCAACTTCCCGAGATCCTTCGAAATCGAATGGAGGTTTACTCTTAAATGGGAACCGAACGATATATCGTCCTTGAGATGATCGAGTATGAGTATCGTGAAAAAAACGCTCACATTTTTCGTCTTCTTCGGAAATCGAGGATCTTGCAGGGATTTCCTCGAGTTCCTAAAATCGACGCAACGAATAATCTAATTCTTCAGCAGATACGCAATTGACAAGAGAGGCTGATTCCTGACGGGAGTCACGCGATCCAATTGGTCCGGAAATAATCCATCCTGGGGCAGTGAGCTGAGCAGTGGGAGTACCGATTGGACCTTGACGAAGGTCGTTCAGTAAAAGCGATCCGTACAAATCAGCACCGATTAAGACGTGAATCGGGTGACTGCTTAACGGGTTCGGATCTGCCAACGGCAAATCGCGTAAATGCGGCCAAGATTGCAAGTCAAGGCGCGCTCTTGAGCCAGCGTAAGAAGTGATGCGTTGATAAACGTGCGCTGACAGCGGAAAGGATACTTTAGCATTATGGCAAGAGTCTAACTGTACGAGTACGCATGATTTTGATACTCCACTATATTGTTCCCCGAAGCATTGAATCTGAAGCCTCGCCCGATATCTTTTTGTATGCATCAACTGACAAACCGATTCAGAAATGAAGCTAAAGGAAGATCCTTGATCTAGCAACGCGCGGAGTTTGAAGGCACGACCTTCAGCTGTACGGAGCACAATCCACGCGGTAGCTAACAGTGTATTTGGAGAGGTGAATTTGGACGAGGAGACGGTCTGCACTGACGCCGGAAACTCTTTGTTTGTATCGTCGGATGCATTCGCTTTGTCGACGGAATCATTTACCGATATGTTGCAAGTCGTTTTGTTGAGAGAGGTAGCGGCTCGATGCAAAAGTGAGTGATGCGTTCGCTTACACAGAAAGCATCGACCAGTACTTTTGCACTCGGAAGTAAGGTGACCGGAGCGTAAGCAATTAAAACAAAGTCTATTTTGTTTCACAAATGAAACACGCTGATCCAGAGACCTAGCTTTAAATCGTTCGCACATCAGACTTATGAGGCATCACTGATTTTGACTGCATGTCAGATGAATCAGTTTCAGACTGTACCATTACAGGCCTGAATTCCAAGAAATTTGTCTCATCTACAATCATATCCCTAACTATGGCAAATTTATTACTTTCCACGTCCCACACTTTGTACCCATTCGGTTCATATCCGACTAGAATACCTTTCCAAGACTTTTCTTCGAATTTTGTTTGTCTTGTTTTATTATGTATATAGACCGTCGAACCGAAAATTTTTAAATACTTTAATTGAGGCTTTTTATTATGCCACAATTCATATGATGTTTTTGACTCTTTTAAAGCCTTAGTCGGGGTTAAATTTATCAGAAACGTAGCAGTAAGGACGGCTTCACCCCAAAAAACCTTTTCTAAATTTACCCCGGCAACCATTGCACGAGCCCTTTCTGTTATTGTCCTTACCATACGTTCCGACACACCATTTAACTGTGGAGTTCGAGGAACCGTTAAGTGGTAACTAATACCCTTTTCAACAAAATATCCCTTCATCTCGTTTGACAAATACTCTCTCCCGTTATCACAATACAAATTTGCAATTTTTAAATTAAAATGAGCTTCACTCTTAGCTACATAGTCTCGAAAGACTGAAAATACATCTGATTTATGTGTGATCAGGTACGTAACGCAATAGTGAGTGAATTCGTCTACAAAAAGAACAAAATAATTTTTGTCATTAATTGTCGAAGGAGTGATTGGACCACAGACATCTGAATGTACTATAAACAATGGTCGTTTTACATGACTTTTGTCTTTTGCATTTCTGAACGGTAATCGTGCTTGTTTTCCCTTTATACAAGCTTCACATAATCTATCATGGACTTTAACTTTATTTAATTGGCCCATGTCTAAAAACATTTCTTTATTCTTTAACTCTAAGAATTTATTTTTCCCGATATGGCCTAATCGTTGATGCCATAATTCATAATTACTGGTTTCATTTAATAACATCGTTGAATTTACTTTATTTGAACAAACCGTAAATTCTATACCAGTTAAATTGTTCAGTGGCTTACCTGACCTAATGACCTTACCACTTTGAACTATTTTGACGCCTTCTTCGTCAAAAATTACGGTCATGCCGGCCTCTTGAATGCGTCGTACCGACAATAAATTGTACGGCACATCTGGGCAGTAGTAGACCTCCTCGATTGTACCTGGGATGCCCATATTCGTAGTTATCTGCAGCGAGCCCCTTTTCGTCGCTGCGATGAAGGTCCCGTTCTTCGCCACGGAAATTTTTATTGGCTGTTCCAAAACTTCAAAATCTCTTGTTAAATCCTGCCGATTGATCAGGTGATCCGATGCACCCGAATCGAGCAGAAACGTTATTTTACTTCCATCATTTCCTCGATGAAAGTCCCCAGCCATAAATGCAAAGCTGGAGGTATTTTCCTTCGATGTAGACGGTGTGTTTTTCATCTGCACCGTCTGTACAGTTTTATCTTGCTCAGCCTGATGCTGATGCTGTATTGTTTTTTTATAATAATAACAATCTTTTTTATGTGACCTTTCCTGCCACAGTGATGACATTTAATAATATTTGTTTTAAATGATTGAAATTGTCGTCCTTTCAATTGTCCTTTATTCTTCTTAGACACATTTTTATTTCCGAAGTTTATTTTCTTCAGAACTTTATTTGTGTTAGAAAACTAAGGGTTCTAACCGGGGTCCGGACGAGGGAAATACTAGGGAAAGTGATTGATAAGTTTTTATTTGTAATTTTAGCTTGTCGCAAAGCGACAAGCCTTTTATTTAAATTTAACAAAAAATTAAAAAATAAAAAAATATAAAATTACAAAAAAAAAGAATCAGTTTTTATAATCCGGCCGGGGGGTTGCTTCACCGGCGTGGCCCCGGTTGGGATGGACCTTGGTTGCTGTAACAAAGGTTCGTTCAGATTAAATACGTGCGTACACGTATCGTAAACACACGCTCGTCAGCTGTTCGCCTCGCTCTCCTAGCGACTATCGGTGCGCTGGGAGGGGGGAATCAGCTGTCGTTTAACGTGGATCTGTGGACTGTAAATTTGTACTTGTTCGCTGATAATTATTTATTGAAATTATCAGCGAGACTTTTACCCTGAACAGAAGAGAATTCACTCGTATCTGTCGGGGGCGACTTAGCCACGGACGGGTCACCAAATGGAGGTCGTAAAGCTCCAAATGGGTGGATCCCGTGAACACGCTCCCCGTGCAGGTGACGTAGAAACGTCGTGCGAGGTGAATTTCTGCGACACTGTAAAATTACTGCACGGCGACCGTTTCTACCGGGGACCGTAACAGTAAAGTGTCCTTTGCAAAAAATCCCTCGCGGGTCCAACCGCACTATAAAGCCTACCCGGCGACCGTGTTGCACGGGGACCGTATTTGGTAGGCGGCGTGACGGAAGGTGGGGCGACTTTGAACCCGAACTCCTCCGTAGGGTGTACGGTCGACTCGTACACCGACGGGTTTCTGGAGAGGGTTTTTCAGCGACCTTTGCACGAAGAGCACTCCACGAGGCGGTACCGATTCAACGGTATGACCTTTGGGAGGCTCCAAAGCCGTATAGCTTTAAAGGGATTCTGGGTGGGTACACCCTGAATCCCTTACGTCGCGGTCGCGGCAACGACTGCAACGTACAATCCTTCCTAGCAAAGGCGGTCGCGCCACGCGCAGCGTGTATTACGACCTCCCTTTTGTCGCAGGTAGATTGTTCTGGGAAAACTCTAACCGCAGCAATGGAGAGAATTCTTTGTAAAACAAGTCCAAATGTTATATGCGAGTCCGTACTTGAGGAGCGAGATCTTCTGGGATCCGTTCCCGTTGGCAGTCGGCTCGTGAATAATTGCGAATATCGTCGCGGATCGACAGACGAAGACTCGGTCGCGCCTTGTCGTCGCGACGCGGCGCTGCCGAATTCAGCTGTCGATCTCGTTTCAATATATCATACGGTTCTCTCTCTCGACGCTGACGTCACGATACCGTTTAAACCGGTGTGAAGCGAATCTTCGCGTGAGGTCTGCGTACAATAACACGTAAACGGCCGCGGTTTTAAATCGTCCGAACGTTCAACGAACCTGACGAACGCTTAACCTTCCGCAGTGTCACGTACACAAACGGATACGGGAATCGCAGCCGAGAATTTAATATTTCAGACTAACGCGATTTTAAATAGTTTTTTAACATATTTAAACAATTTGCTTGAAGTACCTTCAGGCTTGTATCTCGCGACTCGTCATTTAATTTGACTTCATGATCAAGAAGTCGAGTCTTAACGAATGCCAGCGTTAAACTATCCTCCGATAGAGTTTCAATGGCGGTTATCACACCGTCATAGGAGGTAGGTAAGGTTAATAATAAATGAGACACCTTGTCTGTCTCTTCAAGTCTCGCACCCGCTGCTGTAAGCTCCGATATAATCTCATCGAACACTGAGAAATGTTTTAATAGTGGTGTATCGTTTTGTAATTTTAGCGTTAATAATCTCTTTCTTAACGCTAATTGAGTAGCAAGGCTTTTTCGCTCATAAATCGAGTCCAAATTTTTTATCACTTGTCTCGCACTATTGTTTGTTTCCGCAAAACTTAAAAAAGAGTCTGCTAAATATTCAATAATTATATTCTTTGCAGTCCTATCTGCTCTTATCCACTCGGCACTTAACATATCCGGAACTTTGTCGTCGATAACACCAATCACATTTAGTTCTGTTAACAACGCACGAATTCTAAATTTCCAGACGCTATATTTCTCACCATCAAATGCTTTAATGTTCCTTTTCATGTTACACCTTCCATTGTTTCTTTAATATTTATAACAGCTATACACTAAATTACACTAATTATTACACTACGGATTATTATGCTAAGATACACACACTAGTATTTAAATATATATAATATGTTGAGGGTTACCGAAACAATAAACACAACGTGATTCGTCTAAAAATAAGAGATAAATTTATTTAATACAATGACTTAGACTAAGCTTGTCCTATTGCACGTGATTGACTAACCTAAAAATAAGAGAATCAACAATTAAATGTTTATTCTTCTCCTTTCAACACGCCGGACTCGTTTAACAATTCTTAATTTTGCACTATGCCTATTTCCTTCACTGTATTATTCTATTATTTATATATCATACGTTCTTCCTTCTTATTTCTCAGTCTATCACTCTACCCTCTCTCTGCTCATCGTCCCCCACTTGTGGCACCACCTCTCGGACGACCCATACTCTAACCGCAAGTGCATGTGCATGTGCACAAGCTTACATCTCCCCCCTCGAGATGCTTAATTCTCTTGCAAAAGTGAATCTAAGCTTGGAACGGTACGTAACAGTCAGTCACGGGAATGAGCTTTGTAACATGGTATAAGCCCATGGATTTCCTTCCACTACCTGTATTTATCTTGAGAATTGAATCTGAGATTTTTTCTTCAATCTCAAAAGGGCCAATTCTTATTTCATCCATTTTCCTCCTATTTAACTTATTTCCATTTGTTACATAGACCATATCACCTATTTGAAAATCGTGCTTTGTTCTATTTTTATCAAATAAGGTTTTATTGTATTCGTGTGATTTTATTGATCTGATCAGCGCTATCTTCCGATCTTGTTCTAAATTTTTAGAACAATCGTTTATAACTTTCAATTCCGGGGGTAGTAGGTCCGTGGATTCACCATTCATCAGGTATATAGGGGAGAATCCTGTTACAGTATGAACTGTTTTGTTATATGCATTTACACATTCTTCCGCGATCTTCGACCAAGCTTTCTTTTTACTGTCGTTATTGAACATACATCTTATTCTGTTTACCAGAGTTTGGTTCAGTCTCTCGTTTAGTCCGTTTGAAAAGGGGGCATCTGTCGCTGTGAGAACCAATTCAATATTTTTCTTCTTAAGGTGATTTTTGAACTCTTTTGAATTTATTGCTGGGTATTGATCTGCGAGTAATATTTCAATCGCGTTTTCTGTCGCAGCCCTGTCTATTAACTTAATGAAATCTTGAGCCAGTTGGTTTTTCGAGCATGAGATATAAGCAAATCTAGTAAAATGGTCCACCAGTAAATGTAGATATCTTTTTGTCGATCTTTTTCCACCAAATCCACCAATTGTATCCAAAGACATTATTTGGAAAGGTTTCTCCGCCGGACCTAGATGTGACATCAATCCAAATTTTTTTCTTTGTCTTGTCTTGTTTTTTATACAAATATCACAACTTTTGCAAATTAGTCTTATATTATCTGATAAATTCGGTGCTGTATAGAATGGTTTTATTTTTGTCTCTATTTGATTTATTCCGATGTGACAGAATTCTTCATGAATTTTCTTTATCACTATTTTACTATAATCTTCACTTAATACTATTTTTTTCTGTTTTTTCCTGTTTTGTTTGTAATAGATGTTATTTTCCTTAATAAGATATTTCTTATTTCCTAAGCTTGTGTTTTTCCTCTGGTCTTTTTGTATATCTTCTATGCTTATAAAATTCACTGTTTTTAAACTATCTTCCTCATTTTCATAGTGTTCATATACAGGGTTTCTGCTCAGACAATCAGCTTCGGTGTTTTCCTTCCCGGGATTGTATATGATTTTGAAATTATATTGGGATAGATAGTGTGGCATGTCGCCCAATTCATCATCTGTTCTGTTTTTTATATTCAAGTTTTCTAATGGTCTATGATCTGTGTAGACAGTGAATTCGTTGCCAATTAGCCAATGTTGCCAAAATTTTAAGCTTTCCTTAATGGCCAGGCATTCTAAGAAAATTGCCTTCTTCTTTTTTTGTAAATCACTTAATTTTTTTGAGAAATAGGCTACTGGTTTTTGCGTATCGTCCTTCTGCGTTTGTTTTAAGATAGCTCCGATACCTTTGATGCTCGCATCTGTGTAGATAAAGGTTTGAGCCTTATGGTTATAAATGGCCAGAATTGGTTTTGAGCACAAGTAATCTTTCACTTTACTGAAAGCAGTTTTACAATTATCTGACCAATTGAATTTTACGTCCTTTCTGAGCAAGTTGTGTAGAGGATCGAGCAATATTGAAACGTTTGGGATATATTTTCCATAGAAATTCACTTTACCTAGGAATTGTCGTATCTGTTTTCTGTTTTGTGGTGTAGGGAAGTCTATTATAGATTTTAGATTATCTTTCAAAGGTGTTACAGTATTCTCCGTAATAATATGACCCAAGTATTTGACTGAGTTGGCTGCAAATCTACATTTTGTAAGTTTTAACCGGAATCTTTCCTTTACAATGGCGTCTAACAACTGTTCTAAGTGGTCTAAATGTTCCTCAAATGTTCTTGAGAAAATCATTATATCATCTATATAGTTCACAACGAAATTTGATAAATTGTATTTTCTAATTATGTTCACCAAAATTCTTTGAAATATTGCTGGGGACGTTTTTAATCCAAAAGGTAAACAGGTCCATTGATAATGACCTTCTTGCGTTACAAATCCAGTCTTATGTCTATCTTTAATTCTCAACGGTATGGCCCAAAAAGCTGAGTTTATGTCAAGCGTCGTAAAAAACTTGCAATCTATAGTTTTAGTCATTAAATCTTCAATTAAAGGAAAAGGTTGTGATTGGGGTACTATTAGTTTGTTTATATCTCTAAAATCAATACACAATCTAGTCTTTTTCCCTTCATCTCTTTTGTAAGCTAATGTGATTGGTGCTGCGAATGGACTGTAAGATTCTTCGATTAGGTTATGTTTCAATAATTGAGCTACCTGTTTTTCAATTTCAGCTTTATCTTCTAACGAACATCTGTATGGTCTTTTATAACAATATTTATCCACTTGTAGGTCTATAAAAGTCTCATAATTCTTTACTTTGCCCACATCGTACTTATCTTTTGCAAAAATACTCTTATAACTGTCTAATAGGGTATTTATCTTACCTCTTTGGTCAATATTCAAATGTTCAATATCTATATTGAATTCATTTGTATTAATACCTGCATTAAAATTTACTTGAAATCTTTCAAGATTATTTTTCATCTCAACTTCTTTGTTTTTGGTCTCATCTTTGTTATTATCTTTGGTTCCAGTATCTTTCATTATCAGTCTATCTTTTAATACATCATCATTCTCTAATTTGGACTTCATTTCTTTTTGTAATTGGATATTTAAATTCCCGTCGTGGGTCAATCCAAATCTTTTTATAGTATCTAGTCCTAAAATCATATCATAATTGAATTCATCATTATTGTACACAAATGCATTGATTTTATCCTTAATCTTCAGTATTTCTGCATTGAGTGTTATTACGCCGTCAGTTTTACCCCTACCACTAATTGTTTTTATTGTGCCACTAAAGTTTTCTTTCATCAAATGTTTTATTTTTATCAATTTGGAGTTTATCAGTGTGATATTTGAACCAGGGTCATAAATACTTCTGTATTCTGTATCTTCATTTAGTACCACCTTAACCTCAATTAGTGGGGGGAAATCTAGTTTTTTGGATCTTCCGTAGTGTCAATCTCTAATATAGAATTAATTATTCTATTCTTCTCATTACTCTTGTTTTTATCTTCCTTGAACCAACACGAATCTTCGGGATGATATCTGTTTTTATTCCCTCTGCTCTCACAAATTCTACATGGCTGTTTCATATTTAATCTTATTTCTGTTCTCATGGTCTTAGGTTTGTTTTCATTTATCTTGTTGAATTTTTTCCCAATAATGTTTTCATATTTTCTCAATTCACTAAATAAATTAACTGTAGTTGTGGTATATTCTCTGTCAATTTTGTTTCTAACAAACGTTGGTAGGCCGTCAGCAATCAAATCTACTAAAGTTCTATTATCCATATTTTTATTGGATTCCTGTAATAAGTGTTCTTTTTTTAGTGCATACTCCAAAATTGAGCCAGTGAGATATTTGTAGTTTAATGCATAAGTAACAGATGACCAACCTTTGTCTGCAAAAGTTTGTAAAAAGTTCTCTTTCCATGTTCTCCACTCAGAGTTTAATGTGTTTTTGATTAACATAGAATTAAACCAATCCTTCCCTGCATCATCTAAAAATAATCTCAAAGCTTCGATTTTCTCTACATCACTTATTATACCCAATCTCTCACATTCACTTTCATATGTCTGTAACCATTGGATTGCATTTGCTTTTCTTCCCTCAAACTTATCAAGAACAAATTGTTCATACAGCTTTTTCGAATTTCTGTTTTTACTCCCTGTTCCTGGTTCTTCCCTTTCACACAATTTTTCCAGAAGTTTTATCAAGGTTCCATCTACTTGTTTTTCAGAAGTGTTTTGTGCAGTTTGTTCTAAGGTAGAAATCTCTTCTAGCAAATAATCTTTTATCACCATATTTCCACTTTCATCTTTATAAAGTTGGCGGATATCATCGTTTAGTCTTACCCACACATTTCTACGTTGTCCACGTTTTTTTAATGTATTCACGACTTTTTTGAATTCTGGTAGTTTTAAAAGTTCGGTGTGTAGCCCAATTGGTTGATAGCATTCTGGAATGTGGAATTTTTCCCCATCTACATCCGTTATGGATTTGATTATTAAGGTGTTTGATTTTGGGTCTTCAGCAGCAATTACTTCACATTCAAATCGTAGTTTTTCCATTGTCACCAATTTTTTTTCCCATAAACGTAGTAATTGTTGATTTATAATATGTTGAGGGTTACCGAAACAATAAACACAACGTGATTCGTCTAAAAATAAGAGATAAATTTATTTAATACAATGACTTAGACTAAGCTTGTCCTATTGCACGTGATTGACTAACCTAAAAATAAGAGAATCAACAATTAAATGTTTATTCTTCTCCTTTCAACACGCCGGACTCGTTTAACAATTCTTAATTTTGCACTATGCCTATTTCCTTCACTGTATTATTCTATTATTTATATATCATACGTTCTTCCTTCTTATTTCTCAGTCTATCACTCTACCCTCTCTCTGCTCATCGTCCCCCACTCGTGGCACCACCTCTCGGACGACCCATACTCTAACCGCAAGTGCATGTGCATGTGCACAAGCTTACATATATATACACAGCAATTATAGTTTTTGCTTTTAAGTTCTTTTTTTTTTTATTCCACACTACTCGCAGATAGCACAAAACTAAACTGGGCCCATAACCTATTGGAAATAGGTGGTGGAATAAAAAAAACAATTTACTTTATACAGGGTGGGGCAGTAACTATTAGCACCTCAGATATCTTCGAAACTATAAGTTTCACAGAAATATTTGCTAAAGTAAATTGCACAGTACGAAGGGCGCTATTGGGTGGCGATAATAGTTTTTTGCAGGTGGAGGTACTTCGGACATTTCAAGGTCACATCCATTTTTTTAAATGGATCGGTATGTTTTTGCTTCCGTATCACGATAGAGGATCTTAAAACGAGTTCAACGACCTATTACACAAGGTCATTGAAGGTCATAGAAAGTAGAGAAAGGCGATAATACTTATGGTTTTGGTAGTAAATGAAACATACGTATTGTCAACAGTAGAGGAATGCGTTATGCTTACCGTTTACTTCACTGAGAATAAACACTGCTTGAAGGACACTTTAATAGTTTGCAGAGTAAGATAAACATCATAAGATTAGTATCGATAAATCGGTCAATCCGGCACGATGTATCTGTTTAAAGAGCAGGTTGATATGCTTCTTATTTGTGGCGAATGCCAACAAAATTCTGTAAGGGCGATAAACTTGTATGCTGAACGATATCCACATCGGTCTCAGCCTTCGTGTCAAACATTTAAAAATGTGTATGATAAACTTAGGCAAACCGGTAGTTTAAGTGTTCGTAAAAGTGAACGCCAGAAACGAGTAATTAACGAAGAAATGGAAATCGGTATGCTCGCTAGTGTGTCTAGAAATTCTCATATTAGTTCGCGACAAATTGAACGCGAATCTGGTATTAGTAGGAGGAGCGTACTTCGCATTTTGCACCGTCACAAATTTCATCCGTATCATGTTAGTCTTCACCAAGAATTGCATGGGAACGACTTCATGAATCGCGTTGAGTTTTGTCGATGGGCTATACGTCAGATTCAAAACAATGAGCTTTTTTTTAATACCGTCTTATTTACTGATCAAGCAACATTCACAAATCACGGGAATGTTAATTTGCATAAGATGCATTTATGGGCAGCGGAAAATCCACATTGGCTGCGACAGGTTGAACATCAAAAACAATGGTCTGTGAATGTATGGCGCGGTATCATAGGTGATAAAATTATTGGACCTTATTTTATCAATGGAAATTTGGATGGCAACGTCTATGCTAATTTTATTAAGGATACATTGGGTCTTTTGCCAGAAGAGTTACCTTTATTTACACGACAAACTATGTGGTATCAACATGATGGATGCCTAGCACATTATTCATCGATTGCGCAAAGGGAACTCGATGAAAAATTTCGAATCCAATATCGTGGCCAGCTCGTTCACCAGCCATAACACCTTTAGATTTCTTTCTGTGGGGAACACTGAAAGAGAAAGTGTACAAAGAAGTACCAACTACATCTCACGATATGCAACAGCGAATTATTGCAGCCTATGCATCAATAAGTTCTGACGCTGTAAGACTTGCAAGTCAATCAATCGTAAAAAGAATCCAACGGTGCATTGACAGTGATGGTCACCATTTCGAACACCTACTATAAACATGTTTCATTTACTACCAAAACCGTAAGTATTATCGCCTTTCTCTACTTTCTATGACCTTCAATGACCTTGTGTAATAGGTCGTTGAACTCGTTTTAAGATCCTCTATCGTGATACGGAAGCAAAAACATACCGATCCATTCAAAAAAATGGATGTGACCTTGAAATGTCCGTAGTACCTCCACCTGCAAAAAAAACTATTATCGCCACCCAATAGCGCTCTTCGTACTGTGCAATTTACTTTAGCAAATATTTCTGTGAAACTTATAGTTTCGAAGATATCTGAGGCGCTAATAGTTACTGCCCCACCCTGTATATAACTATTACTAAGCTTTTACTAAACACGTGGAAGGCACGTCTTCACGCTTTCAAAGGAACATACAGAATGAATAGGTCAGTGACGAAAAATTCGTCCCGTACCCTCAGACCCAATCGGTCCTATACTTTGTCTAAACAAGCCAAGGAAGGGACACAGCTGCACCCTCTTGACTTGTATTTCGAAATATACGCGCCGATGGTTTTTGTCACATAAAGAAAGCTTCCTCTTTTAGAAGAGAAAAATCAACAAGCCTCCCCGCCCCGGGAATCGGCCGACTCCGAGAGGTCCCTCACGCGACCTATCGCGTCGATCGTCGATCGACCCTCCCGGACGCCGTACTGGCAGTCGGCCAGGCCGGGGACACACCGCGACAGGTGCTCAACGAGGCGTGCGGCAATCACGCGCTCGAAAAGCTTGCCCACCTCGTCGAGGAGACAGATGGGCCGGTATGCCGAAGGAAGATTGTGCAGGCCGACCCGCCTTCCGGAGGAGGACCACCCTCGCCACTTTCCAACTAGGGGGGAATCGCCCGTCCCTCAGGCATCGGTCAAACAACCGCCTGATGTCGGCCCCAAGGACGCTCTGGGTCAAAACCCAAACCCGGCCTGGCACACCATCCGGCCCCGGGGCCGTGCTACGCGCCTCAATCCGCTTGATGGCCGTGGCCAGCTCCCCCTGCGAGACCCCCAGCTCGGCTGCCCACTCAATTGGGACAGCCGACGCCGCCGGAGGACGTGATCCTCCTACCCCAATTGGAAACAGAGCATTGACCACGTCCTCCAGCAGCCGGGAATCAAGACCCTCGGTGACAGAGGGCGCCCACCGGCGGCGCTTATTTAGCACAACCTTATACGGGCGCCCCCAAGGAACGTCATCGAGGGTCTGGAGGAGCTCCTTCCATGCCCGGGTTTTGGCCCGTTTGATGGCGACCTGCAGAGCAACCCGAGCCATACGGTATGACTCATACAGGTCATCTGCCCTCGCTCGCGCCACGCCATCGTCTCTTCGTAGACGACGGCGCGCGCGGGTGTACTGGCGTCGGGCGCGCACACTCGCGACGCGCAATTCTGCGATCGCGGCCGGCCAGCAGTACAGCGCCCGGCGTGGAGAAGCCCGCCCGACCCAGGGCATCGTCGGGTCGCAAATATTTGCGACTAATCCCCCGAGCCGGGCGACCTCCTCCTCTATGCTCGGCAACTCGGCCGCCCCCTGCGGCCAAGTTGCAGCGAGAGCAGCTGCACATCATAGCGTCCTTGTCCAGGCGCCGAAGCGCCCAGCGGCGCGGTGGGGCGCCAACCGGGCGGTGGTGTCGGGATGTACATCCGGGGGCAGAGACCTCCATCTGAATATACCGGTGGTCCGAGAGTGTCTCTGCCCCTCCCCCCCCCCCCCCCCCCCGCCCAACCACCTGCCATCCCGACACCATGCGCACGGCGTTGGTGGTCGCGACTCCAACATCCACGATGGACACCCCATATCGCCGCACGCACGTGTGCTCCGACCACCAGTAACAGAAGGTCGACCCCGGCCGCCCAGTCGCCCAGGATCCCACCGCGAACGGAGGTCCTGGGGGATCCCCACGCCACCGATTTTGCGTTAAAGTCCCCCAGGACCAGCACCGGCCTGGCCGCGAAGCGCTGCACGCACGCCGCGACCTCGGCCAGGTACTGCTCGAACGCGGCGTGGCCGCAGCGGAGCGAGATGTAGCACCCCACCACGGCGACTCCCCCTCAGTCCTCGGCGACGAAGCCCCGATCCCGCTCCAGGATGGAGAAAGGCGGGAACCCATCGCCTCCTACCCATACCGCCGCCACCAAACCGTCCGCCTCCCCCACCCAATGAGGGTGATCAAGGACGCTTAGGATTCGAGGGCGATGTGATATAGTCGCCATACTCGCGGCCCGGGCGGCTAAGCCAAGGCCCTCGTTCCTCCTGCCATCACGTACCATTCACAAAACCAAAGAAGGAATTGTGGGTCGTTATGACGACCAACAGGAGGCTTACGGTGTGATAAGCATCAGGTACCTCGGGGTCGCTACGCCCCGTGCTGCGGCCGACGATTGCCAGATACAGCCCCTGAGGGTTGCATACTAGCTTGCTGATTTCTTCCAACCTTACTGCTTCCTTACTAGCTTACTGGTTGCCTACTAACTAACTGCTTGTTTACAAGCTTACTGCCTGCTTACTAGCTTTCAACTTGCTTACAAGCTTACTGGGCGCTTACTAGCTTACTGCTTGCATACTAGCTTACTGCTTGCTTAGTAGCATACTGCATTCTTACTAGCGAGCTGCTTGTTTACTAGCATACTGCTTGCTTATTAGCATTCCGCTCCCTTACTAGCTCCCTGCTCGCTTACTAGCTTACTATTTGCTTACTAGCTTGCTGCTTGCCTTCTAGCTTGCTGCTTGCTTACTAGTATACTGCTATCTTACTAGCTCACTGCTTTGTTACCAGCCTACTGCTTGCTTTCTGGCTTACTGAATGCTCACTACCACGCTGCTTGCTTACTAGCACACTGCTTTCTAACAGGCATACTGCTTTCTTACTAGCCAGCTGCTTGCTCAATAGCTAACTGCTTGCTTACTAGCTTGCTGCTTGCTTAGAAGCTTGCTGCTTGCTTCTAGCTTCCTTCTTGCTTACAAGCATACTGCTTCCTTACTAACTTACTGCTTTGTTATTAGCTTGCTGCTTTCTACCTAGCTTACTGCTTGCTTACGATATGACCGTTTTCTTACCAACTTACTGCTTTGTTAATAGCTTACTGCTTTCTTTCTTGCTTACTGCTTGCTTACGAGATGACCGTTTTCTTACTAGCTTACTGCTTTGTTAATAGCTTACTGCTTCCTTACTAGCCTGCTGCTTGCTTTCTAGCTCACTGCTTGCTTACTAGCTTGCTGCTTGCTTACAAGCTTACTGCATGTTTACTAGCTTACTGCTTGCATACCTGCTTACAGCTTGCTTACTAGCCTGCTGTTTTGTTACTAACTTACGGCTTTGATACTAACTTACTGCTCTCTTACCAGCCGAATGTTTCCCTACTAGCTTCCAGCTTGCTTACTAGCATACTGATTCCTTACTATCTTCCTCCTCACATATTGGCTCACTGCTTGCTAAGTAGCTTTCCGGTTGCTTAATAGCTTATTGCTTGCTTACTAGCACACTGCTAACCACCTAGCTTTCTGCATGCTTACCAGCTCACTGGTTGCTTAGTAGCATACTGCTTCCTTACTAGCTCCCTGCTCGCTAACTAGCCCGCTACTTTCTGACTAACTAAGTGCTTTCTGACCTCCCTGCTGCTTGCTTACGTGCTTACTGGTTGCTTACTAGCTTACTGCTGGCATACTACCATACTGCTTCCTTACTAAATCCTCTTCGCTTACTAGCTCCCAGCGTACTTACTAGCTTACTGGTTGCTTACCAGCTTACTGCTTGCTCCCTAGCTTACAGCTTACTTACGGGCTCCCTGCTCCCTTACTAGCTAACTGCGTGCTCTGTTGCTTACTGCTTCTTTACTACCATCCTGCTTGCTTACGAGCTCACTGCTTTCTTACTAGCTACCACCTCACTTACTCGCTCACTGCTTGCTTACTAGCTTTCTGCTAGCTTACTCGCAGACTGCTTGCTCACTAGCTTAATGCTTCCTTACGTGCTCCCTGCTTGCTTACTAGCACAAAGCTTGCTTTCTAGCTTACTGCCACGTTACGAGCTCCGTGCTCGCTTGCTAGCTTACTGCCTGCTCACTAGCTTCTTGCTTGCCTAGTAGCTAGCTGCTCGCTTACTAGCTTCCTGCTTGCATACTAGCTTACTGCTTGCTTACTAGCTTGATGCTTGTTTACTAGCTCACTGGTTGCTTACTAGCTTACTGCTTGCTTAACAGTATACCGCTTCCTTAGTAGCCGCCACCTCGCTTACTAGCTCACAGCTTGCTCACTAGCTTAATGCCTCCCTACGAGCTCCCTGCTCGCTTACTAGCACACTGCTTGCTTTCTAGCTTACTGCCTCGTTACCAGCTCCCTGCTCGCTTGCTAGATTACTGCTTGCTTACTAGCTTCTTGCTTGCCTACTAGCTTGCTGCTCGTCCACTAGCTTGCTGCTTGCTTACTAGCTTACTGCTTGCTTCCTAGCTTACTGCTTGCTTAATAGCTTACAAGTTTGTTGCTAACATACTACTTTGTTACTATCTTACTGCTTCCTTACTAACTAACTGCAGCCAGCTAGTAAGCAAGCAGTAAGCTAGTTCCAAAGCAGTATGCCAGTAATCAAGCAGTAAGCTAATAAGCAAGCAGTAAGATAGTAAGTAAGCAGTAAGCATGTAAGTAAGCAGTAAGATGGTAGGCAAGCAGTGAGATAGTACGCGAGCAGGGAGCTAGTAAAGGAGCATTATCCTAGTACGCAACCATTAAGCTAGTATGCAAGCAGCAAGGTAGTATGCAAGCAGTGATCTAGTAAGCGAGTAGTCACCTAGTAAGCAAGCAGTAAGCAAGTAAGAATGCAGTAAGCTAGCTAGCAAGCAGTAAGCTAGTAAGCAAGCAGGAAGCTAGTAAGCCAGCAGTAAGCTTGTACGCAAGCAGTAAGCTGGTAAGCAAGCAGGTAGCAAGTAAGGATGTAGTAAGTTAGTAAGCAAGCAGTGAGCCAGTAAGCAAGGAGGAGGCTAGTAACGAAGCAGTATCATAGCATGCAAGCAGTATGCTAGCAAGCAACCGGTAGGCTGGCAAGCAAGCAGGAAGCGAGTAAGCTAGCATTAAGCTAATAAGCAAGCAGTTATCTTGTAAGCAATTCGTGAGCTAGTAAACAATCAGGAAGCTAGTAAGCAAGCCGTAAACTGGTAAGAAAGCAGCTAGTAAGCTAGTAAGCATGCAGTAAGTTAGTAAGCTTACAGTAAGATAGTGAGAATGCAGTTAGCTAGTAAGAAAGCAGAAAGCAAGTAACATAGCAGTAAGTTAGTAACAACACTGTAAGTTAGTAACAAAGCAGTATGCTGGAAAGCAAGCAGGAACCTAGTGTACTTCCTGCTAACTATCATGCTGGTTCCTTACTAGCCTGTTGCTTGCTTTCCAGCTTACTACTTGCTTGCCAGATTCCTGCTTTCTTCCTAACTTACTGCCCTCTTGCCAGGCGAATGCTTCCTTACTAGCTAACAGCATTCTTACTAGCTTACAGCTTGATTATCTGCTTACTGTTTGCGTACTAACTAACTGCTTTCTTCCCAGCTTACTTCTTGCTTACAAGCATACTGCTTCCTTACTACCTCGCTGCTCACTTACTATCTCACTGCTTGCTTACTAGCTTACTGCTTACTTACTAGCATACTGCTTCCCTACGAGCTCCCTGCTTGCTTAATACCGCACTGCTTGCTTACTATCTTACTGTTTGCTTTCTGGCTTACTGCTTCCTTACTAGCATACTGCTTCCTTACAAGCTCCCTGCTTGCTTACTAGCCTACTGCTTTGTTGGTAACCTACTGATTTGTTACCAGCTTACTGCTTGCTTAGTAGCTACATGCTTTCTTACTAGCCTGAAGCATGCTTTCTAGCTTACATCTTACTTACTACCTTGCTGGTTGCTTACTAGCTTACTACATGCTTACTATCATACTGCTTACTACCATACCGCTTGCTTAATAGGTAACTCCTTTTCTTCAAGCCTGATGCTGGCTTTCTAGCTTACTGCTTGCTTACCGGTTTTTTGCTTGCTTTCTAGCTTACTGGTTCCTTACTAGCACATTGGTTCCTTACTAGCTAATTGCTTCCTTACTAGCCTGCTACTTGCTTACTAGCTTACATGTTGCTTACTAGCTTAATGCTTTTCCCCTAGCATACTGATTTCTTAATTGATTCCTCCCCGCTTACTAGCTTACTGCTCGCTTACTGGCTCATTGCTTGCTTACTAGCATTCTGCTTGCTTACTAGCTTCGGCTCGCTTACTAGCTCACTGCTTGGTTATTAACTTACTGCATGCTTACCAGCTTACTGCTTGCTTACAAGCTTATTGTTTGCTTACTTGCTTACTGGTTCCTTACTAGCTCACTGTTCTCTTATTAGCCAATTGCTTTCATACTAGCCTACTCCTTGCTTACTACCTTCCAGCTTGCTTACCAGCTTACTGCTTTGCTACAAACTTACTCCTTTTTTGCTAACTAAATGCTTCCTCACTAGCTCTTTGCTTGCTCTCTAACTTACTGCTTTCTTACTATCTCAATGCTTGCTTACTAACTTACCGGTTGCTTACTAGCTTACTGCTTGCTTACTAGCATACTACTTTCTTACAATCTTCCTGCTCTCGTACTAGCTTACTGCTTGCTTAATACCTTCCTGCTTTCATAGTAGGTACTAGCTTTCTTGCTAGCCTGCTCCTTGCTTTCTAGCTTACTGCTTGCTTACTGTTATGCTACTACCTTACTAGCTTCCTGCACGCTTAATGGTCCACTGCTTGCTCTCTAGCTTAGTGCTTCCTTACTAGCTTCCTGCTTGCTTACTAATTAACTGATTTCTCTGAATGTTTCAGATTTCTTCCTAACATCCTGCTTACTTACTAGCCAGCTGCTGGCTTACAAGCTTACTGTTTGCTTACTGGCTTACTACTTGCTTACTAGCTTACTTGTTGCTTACTACCATATTGCTTCCTTACTAGCTTCCTGCTCGCTTCCTAGCTCAAATCTTCATTACCAGCATACAGCTTCCTTACTACCTTCCTCCACGCTTACCAGTTTACTGCTTGCCTACTAGATAACTGCTTTCTTACCAGCCTGCTGCTTGCTCTCTAGCATAGAGCTAGCTTACTCGATTACAGCTCGCTTAATAGCCTGCCGCTTGCTTTCTAGCATACTGCTTCCTTACTCGCCTGCTGCTCCCTTTCTAGCTTACAGCATGCTCACTAACATACTGCATTCTTACTAGCTAACTGCTTTCTGATTAGCCGGCTGCATGCTAACACGCTTACCGCTTGCTTACTAGCTTAGTGCTTGTATACTATCAAACTGCTTCCATACTGCCTTCCTCCTCCCTTATTAGCTTACTGCATGCTTACTGCCCTTGTGGTTGCTTACTAGTTTACTGCTTGCTTTCTAGCATACTGCTCCCGTTCCAGCTCCCTGCACGCTTACTAACTCACTGCTAGGATACTATCTTAGCGCTTGCTTACAAGCTTGCTGCTTTCTGACTAGCCTGCTGCTTGCTTAAAAGCTTACTGCTTGCTTACTAGCTTACGTCTGGCTTAATAGCATGCTGCTTGCTTAGTAGCTTACTTGTTGCTTGCAAGCTTGCTGCTTGCTTGCAAGCATAATGCTTCCTTATTAGCTTCCTGGTTGCTTACTTGCTTACTACTTGCTCACTCACTTACTGCATGTTTTCTAGCTTACAGCTTGCTGACTAGTTTACTGCTAGCTTACTAGCTCACTGCTTGCGTACAAGACTAGTGCATGCTTACTAGTTTACTTCTAGCTAAATCGCTTAATACTTGCATGCTAGCTTGCGGCTTGCTTTCAAGTTGCCTGCTAGCTTACTAGCATACTGCGTTCTTACAAGCTACTTGCACTCTTACTAGACTGCTGCTTTCTTAGAAGCTAACTGCTTTCTTACTAGCTTCCTGCTCGCTTACAAGCTATCTGCTTTCTTACCAGCCTACTGCCTGCTTACAAGCTTACTGCTTGCTTGCTAGCCTACTGCTTGCTTCCAAGCTTACTGCTTGCTTACTGGATTGCAACATGCTTTCTAGCTTGCCGCTTGCTTACTAGCATACTGCGTTCTAACTAGCTAATTGCTTTCTGACTAGCTGTTTGCTTTCATACCAGCTTACTGCTTGCTTACAAGCCTGCTGCTTGCGTTCTAGCGTACTGCTTGCTTACTAGCTTGCTGCTTCCTTTCTAGCTTACTGCTTGATTACTAGCACACTGCTTCCTTACTATCTTCCTGCTCACTTACCAGCACACTGTATGCTTTCTTAGCATACTGCTTTCTTGCCAGCTCTCTGCTTGCCTACTTGCTTACTGCTTGTTTACTCGCCTAATGCTTGCTTACTAGCCAGCTGCTTGCTTTCTAGCCTAGTGCTTCCTTACTAGCTTCCTGCTTGCTTTCTAGCTCACAGCTTGCTTACTAGCTTACTGCTTGCTTTGTAGATTACTGCTTGCTTACTAGTTTGCTGCTTGCTCAATAGCTAAATGCTTTGTTTCTAGCCTGCAGAATGCTTTCTGGCATACTGCTTCCATTCAAGCTTCCTGCTCGCTTACTGTCCTACTGCTTGCTTACAAGATTACTGGTTGCTTACAAAATTGTTGCTCGCTCAATGGCTGACTGCTTCCTTATTAGCCCGCTGATAGCTTACTTGCTTACGGCTTCCCTACTAGCTTCCTGCTCGCTTACTAGCTCACTTCTTGCATACTATCTTACTGCATACTTACTAGCCTGCTGCTTGCTTTCTAGGTTAGTGCTTTCTTAATAGCTTACTGCTTGCTTTCTAGATAACTGCTTTCTTACTAGCCTGCTGCATGCTTACTAGCTCACTGCTTGCTACTAGCTTCTGCTTTCTCACTAGCCTTCTCCGCGCATTCTAGCTTACTGCTTTCTTACTAGATTACTGCTTGCTTACCTGCCTACTGCTTGCTGACTAGTATACTGCTAGCGTACTGACTCATTGCATGCTGACTCGCTTAGTGCTTGCATTTTAGCTTACTGCTTGCTTACTACCATGCTGCTTCCCCACTAGATTCCTACTCGCTTACCAGCACACTGCTTGCATACTATTATACTGCTTGCTTACTAGCATAATGCTAGCTTACTCGCCTACTGCTTGCTCACTAGCCCCCCGCTTTCTCTCTAGCTTACTGCTTCTTTACTTGCTTTCTGCTTGCGTACTAGCATACAGCTGGCTTACAGGCTCAATACTGGCTTACTAGGTAACTGCCTTCTTACCAGCATACTACTTGCTTACCAGTTTACTGCATTGTTACCAGATCCCTGCTCGCTCACAAGCCCACTGATTGCTTACAAGCTTACTGCGTGCTTACAGGATTACTGGATGCTTACTAGATTCCTTCTCCCTCACCAGGTCACAGCATATCGCTCCCTTACTTGCTTCCTTCTCGCGTACTAGCTCACTGCATGCTTACTAGCACACTAATTGCTTATCAGCCTACAGCTAGCTTACCTGAATGCTGCTTGCTTACTAGCTTCCTCCTAGCTCACTAGGTCACAGCTTGCTTATTGGCATACCGCTTCCTAAATAGCTTACAGCATGCTTACGAGCTTGTTGCTTGCATTCTAGATTACTCCTTGCTTACTTGCATCCTGCTTTCCTACTATCTAATAGCTTTCTTACTATCCTGCTGCTTGCATACAAGCTTACTGGTCGCTTACTAGATTACAGCTTGCTTACTTGCTCCCTGCTCGCTTACTAGCATACAGCTTGCTTGCTATCAAACTGCTTCCTTACTAGCTTTCTCCTTGCTTACCAGTTCACTGCTACCTTATTCGCTTACTGCTCGCTTACTGGTCCGCTGCTTGCTTTCTAGCTTACTGCTTGCTTTCAATCTTACTGCTCGCTTAACAGCTTGCTGCTTGCTTTCTAGGTTTCTGCAAGCTTACTAACGCACTGCATTCTTACTAGCTAACTGCCATCTGACTAGGCTGTTGCTTGCTTACAAGCTTACTGCTTGCACACTAGATTACTGCTTGCTTTTTAGCTTAATGCTAGCTTACGGGCTTCCTGCTTGCTTGCTACGATGGTGCTTTCTTTCGTGCTTACTGCTTGCTCACTAGCATACCGATTGCTCACAATATTACTGCATGCACACTAGCATACTGCTTCCTTACTGGCTTCCGGCTTGCTTGCAAGCTTACTGCTTGCATACTAGCATACAGTTTCCTTACTAGCTTCATCCAGGCTTACTAGCTCACTGCTTGCTTACTAGCTTACATCGTGCTTACTAGCTTTCTACTTGCTTACTATCTAAGTGCCTTCTTACCAGCTTACTGCATGCTTACAGACTTACTGGTTGCTTGCTAGCATACAGCTAGCTTACTATCAAACTGCTACGTTACTAGCTTCCTCCTCGCTTACCAGCGCACTGCAACCTTACTCGCTTACTGCTCGCTTTCTGGCTCGCTGCTTGCTTTCTAGCTTACTGCTCGCTTACTAGCATACTGCCTCGTTACTAGCTTCCTCCTCGCATACAAGCATTCTGCTTGATTACTAACTTACTGCTTGCTTGCTAGCTAACAGCATGGTTGCTAGCTTGCTGCTTGCTTTCTAGCATACTGCTTGCTTACTAGTATATTTATGACTAGGCTGCTGCTTGCCTACATGCTTACAGATTTTTTACTAGCTCACTGTTAGCTTACTATCTTACAGCTTCCTCACTAGCATACTACTTCCACACTAGCTCGCTGCTCGCTGAGTGGCTCACTGCTTCCTTACTAGCTTCATGCCTGCTGACTAGATTACTGGCTGCTTACAATATTACTGCTTGCTTGCTAGCTTACCGCTGCCTTTCCAGCTTTCCGCTTGCATACTAGCGTAACGGTTCCTTACTGGCTTCCGCCTCGCAGACTTATTCACTGCTTGCTTAATAGCATACTGCTTCCTCACTAGCTTCCTGCTTGCTTACTTGCATACTGCTTGCTTAATAGCATACTGCTTCCTTACTAGCTGCCTGCTCGTTTACTAGCTCAATGCTCACTTACTAGTTCACTGCTTGATTACTAGATTTCTGCTTGCTTACTGGCTTACTGCTTGCTTACTAGTTTACTGCTTGCATCCTATCTTACTGGTTGCTACCTAGCTTCAAACTTTCTGACCGGCTTACTGCTTGCTTACAAGCTTACTGGTTTCTTACTAGCTTACGGGGTGCATACTGCCTTACTGCTTCCTTACTAGCATACTGCTTGCTGACTAGTTTACTGCTAGCGTTCTACATCATTACATGCTTACTATCTTACAGGTTGCTTACTAGCATGCTCCTTGCTTACTAGCTCCCTGCTCGCTTACTAGCTTACTAGTTCCTTACCAGGTAGCTCCTTTCTTACTAGCTTATTGCTTGCTTACTAGCTTACAGGTTGTTTACTAGCTCACAGCTTGCGTACCAGCTTACTGCCTGCTCACAAGCTTACAGCTTGCTTACTAGCTTACAGGTTGTTTACTAGCTCCCTGCTCGGTTACTAGCTTACTTCTTGCTTACTAGCTTGCTGCTTGCCTTCTAGCTTCCTGCTAGCTTGCTAGTACAGTGCATTCTTACTAGCTCACTGCATGCTTTCTAGCTTACTGCTTGCTTCCATGCTTACTGCCTGGTCACTAGCTTTCTGCTTGCTTACAAGCACGCTGCTTCCTTAATAGCGACCTACTTGCTTACTAGCTTACAACTAGCTTACTAGCTCACTGCATTGTTACTAACTTACTGCTTTGTTACTAGCTTACTGCTTTCTTACTAGCCTGCTGCTTGCTTTCTTGCTTAATGTTTGCTTACTAGCTCACAGCTTACTTACAAGCTTAATGCTTGCTTAATAGCTTACTGCTTGCTTGAAAGCTTACTGCTGGATTACTAGCTAACTGCTTTCGTACTAGCTAACTGCTCTCTTATTATCTTGCTGCTTGCTTACTAGCTTACTTGTTGGTTACTAGTTTACAGCTTGCTTAATAGCACACTGCTAACCTCCTAGCTTCCTCCCCACTTACTATCTCGCTGCTTGCTTACTAGCTTACCGGTTACTTACAAGCTTACTGCATGCTTACTAGCATACTGCTTCCTTACGAGCTCCCTGCTCGCTTACTGGCTCACTGCTCGCTTACTAGCTCACAGCTTGCGTACTGGCTTTCGGGTTGCTTACTAGCTTACTGCTTGCTCACTGTCATACAGTCCCCTTTCGAGCTCCCGGGTCGCTTACTAGCATACCGCTTGCTTACTGGCACACTGCTATCTTAATAGCTTGTTACGTATGTCGAACGTTTCGTTCCTCAAATTTTTCTTGCCACTTGCGTGCATTATGAAATCGCCCTGCTACTTATCTAACCTTTGAAATGGGGGTCACTTCCGTCGCGATGCAGCAGCCCGTTAATTAATACAATTCGGAGAATAGAGCAGCCCGTTAATTAATACAATTCGGAGAATAGTGCACACGGTGATTTCTAACGTACTTTTGAATCCTCCCCACACAGATTTTTTGGTATATAAACCCTGTGATTTCATTACTCGGGGGATCATAATCGTACCGTCACGTTAGAGTCAACGTCACGTCTCTTGTCACGCGTATACGATTTGATAGTCAGTTGTATCTTGCGAGATCGGGCTACCGTACCCTTTAGTATCAAACCATATAGAATCCGTGAACCGGCATAAATTCTATTGCGGCCTTTATTTCCAACTGACATACCCCCGCATCGCCAGTGCGTCAACACCGTGCAAGGTCATTTTAGGTAAATATACTCATTCTTTGATCGCGACATAAGATACACGAAACAATTGTATTTTATTTGTTGATTTAAGAATATATCTACATTTATTATCAAATCAGAGTTACCCAACTTCTTTAACCCACAATTATATAAAGCGATTATTATTAGTTAAACGTTCCCATAATAATATAACCTTACCGCTCGGGTTATATTATATTTAATAATTCACAGTTACGAGTTCAATTAACACATCCCCAAATCCAAATACAACCTCTTACAACCTAGTGGCTCCTCGATTACGCATCGAGTTCGTCCACGCAATCTATTACCATCCTAGCGGCTCCCCGATTTCGCATCAGGTTCGTCCGCATCCTACAGCTCCCTGATTTCGCATCAGGTTCGTCTGTGATTTATCCAACCTCCCAGCAGCTCCTCGATTTCGCATTGAGTTCGTCTGCGTTTCTTCCAACCTCCTAGCAGCTCCCCGATTTCGCATTGGGTTCGTCTGCGTCGTTATCAACAATCCTAGTGACTCCCCGATTTCGCATCGGGTTCGTTCACGACGTTTCACCCTCCTACGGCTCCCTGGTTTCGCACCAAGTTCGTCCGTACGTGACTCCATCCCAGAGGCTCCCTGATTTCGCATCAAGTTCGTCCTCGTTATCAACTATCCTAGCGGCTCCCCGATTTCGCATCGGGTTCGTCCGTGTACCTAACTAACAAATTGATACCATATTCCATATTCTTTCTCGCACTCGCAGGCCACGCGCGCTGCACGGCCCTGGCTCGTAACAGAAACTGGTGACAGCGGTGGGATCTAACTATTTTAGAATCGCTACGTAATTTTTGGGTTTCTTGAGAAGTTGAAATTTCTCTTCTTGAATTTAGACGATATACTAGTTTTCGCTAGTTAAGTCAACCAGTTAACTCTTGTTAAGAATATACCAGTTTTCGCTAGTTAATACACATTGTTAATTGGATTTAAATATACTAGTTTTCTCTAGTTGAATTAAAATAAATTATTAAAAATGACAAGTTCACAAGCAAATATTTCGTCGAACGATATTATGAACTTGACATTATCGCTTGCAAATTCAATGTCACTTTTGACACAAAAGACATGCATACAAAACGTTACATCGACGATACCGACTTTCGACGGAGAAACTCCATCTTTATCGCGTTTTGCACAAAGTGTGGAGGATGGGTTAACATTGATACCTGAGGGTTCGGAAGCCGATTATCTGGCGATTGTTCTGACTAAACTCATAGGTCCCGCACGAAGGTGCACCTTAGAGCATAAATTCGTGAGTGTTAGCGAATTGATTAAACATTTAAAAAAGAGATTCGCGCCGGGAAAAAGTTTGTCGTATTTCCAAGTAGACATCGCGAGTTTACGTATTCGCGAGGGTGAAAGTTTGCGACAGTACGTCGACAGGACTAGTCACCTGGTTTATTGCGCGCGCGGAGCCATTGGAGAAAGATACCGGGACAACGCCGAAGATTTCATCAAGGAGATGGAACGAGATGTTTTGGAAAATTTCATCGAAGGCTTACCGGATCGTATTTCTTGGAAGGTGTCGGCACAATTTAGAGACATACGGACTCTTGAAGATGCTTACGACGCCGTGCTGCATATAGACAGGAAACTAAGGAATCGAAGACAAATGCCCCGGAACGAATCACCTGCACGGTGGTCACGAAAGGATCGTGGAACCGAAGATTATCGCCACCGCGACAATCAAGTGTCGTACCCTGGCTCGCCGAGTCGTTATGACCGAGGGCGGCATGCTAGAACATACGAAGGTCAAGAGGATCGAGAGGAACAACCACATGCGTCGGCATGGCCCGTGCGACAAAGGAGCCCCTCGATTTCCCCTTCGAGGCGTTCTTACGATTTTCCTAAGGATGAAGGAAATCATTATTCCATATTAAAAAATTCCGAAAGATATCGCGAACCGAAATTATATTGTTGGTATTGTGAAATTATGGGACACGACGGGAAATCCTGTAGGAAAAATCCGCGTAATCCAAAAAACCGACGCGACTCGCGGGACTCGTCAGCCGAATCGAACGGGTCTTTAAACTTCAATCGCGCTCACCGTACCGGCGACACGATGAGCGGCAACGAAACCCGTCGTCAAAGAACAGTACACTTCGAAAACGACTCCTTATCAAAGAAACACCTGCCCCACGTCTCGAAACCAAAGTCCCAGAACTGGAATTAGGAAAGGGAACATTTTTAATCGATTGCGGTGCAGCCATCAACTTAGTACGTCTCGATGTTTTAGGAACAAAAGCAATAATAAATTCTCGCGAAGAAATAGAAATAACAGGATTAACCACAACTCCAATTTACACGTTAGGAACCACAATTCTCCATATTCACGATACACCCGCATTTTTCTATATAGTAAGAACTCTTGCAATAGACGCTGATGGACTCATCGGAAGCCCATTTTTAATGCAAGAGGGTGCCGAAATTTCTTATTATCATGGGACCATGGTATTAAGGGACAAACCTATTAGACCATTACGTTTTTCAAACCGCAATGATTTGTTTTCATCTTTAAACTCGCAAACTCCGACTAAACACAGGCTCGAAGCTCGTACGATACAACAAATCGCGGTAAAAATAGCAAACCCGACAGTAAAGGAAGGATATTTACCACGTATTAAAACTCACGATCAACTGTACGTAGGGGAAGCAGCTGTAACAAATAACAACGGAAAATGTCACGTCTTAGCAACGAACACCAGCAGCGAAGACCTCGACGTAGAGATAGAACCACAGATAATAGAACCGTACGATTTTCTAAGCACATCGGACGAAGACCTTTGCTCATATGCAGAACAGCCAACAAAATTCAGGACCACCGAAGATAGGATAGAAAAACTCGTAAATACACTAAATACCAATCATTTAAACAGGGAAGAACGAGCATCCGTCACTGATTTAATAAAAGAATTTCCAGACCGATTTTTTCTGCTTGGAGACAAATTAGGAAAAGCAGCTGATTTTAATCATTCGATTCACACCATAGACGAAATACCAGTAAACACAAGACAATATCGATATCCGCCTGTGCATCAGGACGAAATACAAAAACAGGTTAGCGCATTATTATCACAAGGCATAATTACTCCGTCAAAATCACCCTACAACTCACCTTTATGGATCGTACCGAAGAAAGCTGACTCACAGGGAAACAAACGTTGGCGCATGGTAATAGACTTTCGCGCATTAAACGAAAAGACAATCTCCGACAAATATCCATTACCACAAATCACAGAAATTTTGGACCGATTAGGAGGAGCAAAATATTTTTCCGTTTTTGATCTCGCCAGTGGATTTCACCAGATAGAAATGAATCCAAGGGATAAGCAAAAAACAGCATTCACCACACCGCATGGACATTACGAATTTTCAAGAATGCCTTTTGGCTTAAAGAACGCTCCACCTACATTTCAACGCCTCATGGATCAAGTTCTCACCGGATTACAAGGAACAGACCTCTTCGTTTACCTGGACGACATTGTCGTTTACGCTTCATCATTGCAAGAACATAATATCAAAGTTAAAAAATTATTGAACCGCCTTCGGGAACAGGGCTTAACCCTTCAAACTGACAAATGCGAATTTCTACGCAAAGAAGTTGCATATTTAGGACATATAATTTCCGAAAAGGGGGTAAGACCGGATCCAAGAAAATTAAAAGCTGTGCAAGACTTTCCCACACCGAAAACGCAGAAGAATATTCAACAATTTTTGGGCTTAGCAGGATATTACAGAAGATTTATACCAGATTTCACCGTGAAGTCAAAACCATTGATCAATTTACTAGGAAAGGGCATTAAATTTAAATGGACAGAAGAACAAGATCAAAGTTTTAATCAATTACGTAAAGAACTTTGTCAACAACCTATATTGCAGTATCCGGATTTCACCAAACCCTTCATCGTGACTACAGACGCATCCGAATACGCCATAGGAGCTGTACTTAGCCAGGGGGAAATAGCAAAGGATTTACCGATAGCATATGCATCTCGAAGCCTTAATAAACCTGAAAAGAATTATTCGGCAACAGAGAAGGAATGTCTCGCAATGGTTTACGCAGTAAAGTATTTCCGACCCTATATTTATGGAACAAAATTCACCCTTGTCACAGATCACCGTCCCTTAGTCTGGCTACATTCAGTTAAGGACCCGACCTCCAGGCTAATAAAATGGAAATTACGACTTTCGGAATACGAGTATCAGGTTATCCACAAGTGTGGAAAAACGAACATGAACGCGGACGCGTTATCGCGCAACCCTCCATCAGTCTGTCTACCGCTCATTCCGCGGGAGTCAAAGGACGATCCCGACTTCCGGGCCCAAGTACCACCGACTACCGATAAGCAATTCATAGGTCACCGTATACAACAGTTACGTCGAGATAGGGAAAACCGACCCAAATACCGGGAGGCTAGTAGTAGCTCGGACGAAGAACAAGGCCCCTCTTATGGAAAAATTCAACACTCGCCGATAATAGCTAGACACCGAACTCTACCCAGCTTATCGCACGAAGTAACATTGCCAGACGAATCTCAGGAAATCATAAACAACTTACTGCCAGCAGCAAACTCCACAAGGAACACACTACCGGAGGAAGATAACAATTTACCCGATGACCTAATGTCCTTTGAAGAACCACTTGAAATTACCAATAATGAAAATACAATTATGGAAAATCCTGGTAAAAATGTATTCAGTACTCCACAGGTAACACCGCATGTTACAGACGAAATTTTACAACCAGCCATAATTCATCCACCTGCAAGGGTTGCAACCGAAGCAAGTGCAGAACGGCTACCTGACGCCTTTGACCGCACGCCTGACCCTTACCTACCATACGCGTCCGACACAGATGTTTTAACCGACGAAAACGAGCACCGATACACTGCGTCAAAACAATCTTATAAAATAACTGTTTCTTCGAACACCCTCGCTGCGGAAAACGGACATTACGCGCACTTCATATCAGCAGATTGCAACCTAATATCCACCGTAGGAAAAGTATTACTGGACACCGAAATAATTAATAAACCGGATCTTTTGGCAGCGCAACCGAAAAAGGGACACGTATTGACTTCAGACAATGGATTGTTTAAAACCTTCAGTACAGTAATTTCTGACAATTTTTACGACAATATTACGGCAAAAGATGTATCCCATGGGTTAAAGACTCTCAGACATACCCTGGACCAAAATCAAATAAATTCCTTTCGAATCTCTGTAACAGGAGATTTACACAAATTACCAGCTAACAAATTTTATAAAATATTAGAAGAAGTTTTTACCGAAACAGATCAACAAATTACTCTATGCAGCTGTGCTATCACCACACCGTCTGAATCGGATAGATTGGACATAATTCGCGAAGCCCATGATAGTTTAATTGGAGGGCATAAAGGGATAACAAAAACGTACAAACGCATTCGATCAAAATTCCATTGGCCAAAAATGCGCAACGAAATTCAAGAGTACATCAGGACATGCCAAAGTTGCCAAGAACAAAAATTAGTTCGAGCAAAGACTCGCCAACCCATGTTGATCACCGACACATCGCTGGATGCATTTGACAAAATATCACTGGACACCGTGGGACCTCTTCCAATCACGCCTAATGGAAATAGACATATTCTTACCATACAGGACAATCTGACGAAATACTGCGTGGCAGTTGCAATACCTAATATTCGAGCCGCGACCATTGCAGATGCCTTCGCACGACACTTTATCGCAATCTACGGTACACCTCGCGCAATATTAACAGATAAAGGAACTAGTTTCATTGGAAATTTAATGACGAATTTGGCAGAAATATTTAAAATTAAACAAATAACAACTTCCGGATACAGACCACAAACTAATGGATCATTGGAAAGAAGTCACATCGTGCTCACTGAATACCTCAAACATTACATGGATAACTACGAAGATTGGGATTTATTAATTCCTTTTGCAATGTTCTCATATAACACATCCGTTCACGAAGCAACAAATTTCACACCATACGAGTTAATTTTTGGAAAAGTAGCTCGAGAACCCAGTTCCTTCCCAGATAAAGAAAAATTAAAATCATATGGAGATTATTTACAGGACTTGATTTCACACATAACTACAATCCGTAACATTACTTCGAAGAGGCCGAATATCCCGGATCGGTAACGCGGAAGACGGAGTCGTTGCCGATCTCCACCTGGACCGACTACAGGGGCAGCCACCTGTGAACGTAGCCGAGCACTGGTTGGAGGTGGGCTACGTCGTGCCCAAGGTTTAAACCCAGAACACAACGCACCAGTATCGATAAGTACACACCACAACATGATACTACACACCCCGACACATTTAGTTTTCAATTATTCTACTTTTCGCGACTTTTATTATTTTCTTTTGTAAATAAGTAACAGGGCGCTTTCCGTCTAATATGAAAGCATCACGCATAACGCGATGTTTCATCTTGGGGGGGGGAGATGTTACGTATGTCGAACGTTTCGTTCCTCAAATTTTTCTTGCCACTTGCGTGCATTATGAAATCGCCCTGCTACTTATCTAACCTTTGAAATGGGGGTCACTTCCGTCGCGATGCAGCAGCCCGTTAATTAATACAATTCGGAGAATAGAGCAGCCCGTTAATTAATACAATTCGGAGAATAGTGCACACGGTGATTTCTAACGTACTTTTGAATCCTCCCCACACAGATTTTTTGGTATATAAACCCTGTGATTTCATTACTCGGGGGATCATAATCGTACCGTCACGTTAGAGTCAACGTCACGTCTCTTGTCACGCGTATACGATTTGATAATCAGTTGTATCTTGCGAGATCGGGCTACCGTACCCTTTAGTATCAAACCATATAGAATCCGTGAACCGGCATAAATTCTATTGCGGCCTTTATTTCCAACTGACATACCCCCGCATCGCCAGTGCGTCAACACCGTGCAAGGTCATATTAGGTAAATATACTCATTCTTTGATCGCGACATAAGATACACGAAACAATTGTATTTTATTTGTTGATTTAAGAATATATCTACATTTATTATCAAATCAGAGTTACCCAACTTCTTTAACCCACAATTATATAAAGCGATTATTATTAGTTAAACGTTCCCATAATAATATAACCTTACCGCTCGGGTTATATTATATTTAATAATTCACAGTTACGAGTTCAATTAACACATCCCCAAATCCAAATACAACCTCTTACAACCTAGTGGCTCCTCGATTACGCATCGAGTTCGTCCACGCAATCTATTACCATCCTAGCGGCTCCCCGATTTCGCATCAGGTTCGTCCGCATCCTACAGCTCCCTGATTTCGCATCAGGTTCGTCTGTGATTTATCCAACCTCCCAGCAGCTCCTCGATTTCGCATTGAGTTCGTCTGCGTTTCTTCCAACCTCCTAGCAGCTCCCCGATTTCGCATTGGGTTCGTCTGCGTCGTTATCAACAATCCTAGTGACTCCCCGATTTCGCATCGGGTTCGTTCACGACGTTTCACCCTCCTACGGCTCCCTGGTTTCGCACCAAGTTCGTCCGTACGTGACTCCATCCCAGAGGCTCCCTGATTTCGCATCAGGTTCGTCCTCGTTATCAACTATCCTAGCGGCTCCCCGATTTCGCATCGGGTTCGTCCGTGTACCTAACTAACAAATTGATACCATATTCCATATTCTTTCTCGCACTCGCAGGCCACGCGCGCTGCACGGCCCTGGCTCGTAACAAGCTACTGCTTTCTTACTACCCTGCTGCTTGCTTACTAGCTTACTTCTTGCTTACTAGCTGTCTGCTTGCTCTCTAGCATACAGTTCCTTTACAAGCTTTCTGCTCGCTTACTAGCTCACTGCGTGCTTACCAGCTTACTGCTTGCATCTAGGTAACTGCTCGCTTACTAGCTCACTGCTTGCTGGCTGGCTTGCAGCTTGCTTTCGAGCTTACTGCTGGCTTACCAGCATACCGTTTTCTTACTAGCTAAGTGCATTCTTACGAGCCAGCTGCTTGCATACTATCTTACTTGTGGCTTACTACCTTACTGCTTGCTTACCAGCTTTTTTATTGCTTTCTAGCTTACTGCCATCTTACTCTCTTACTGCTCTCTTACTACCCAGCTGCTTGCTGTCTACCATACCGCTTCCTTACTAGCTCCCTGGTTGCTTACTAACTTACTGGTTGCTCTCTAGCTTACAGCTTGCTTACTAGCAGTCTGCTTTCTTCCTATTTCACTACTTGCCTACTAGCTTACTGCTTGCTTACCAGCTTCCTGCTCACTTACTAGCACACTGCTTGCTTACTAGAATTCTGCTCACTTCCTACTACCCTGCTCGCTTACTGGATAACTGCTGCTTGCTTTCTAGCTTACTGCTTGCAACACAGCTTGCTGCTTGCTCCCTAGGTTAGTGCTTCGTTACTAGCTTTCTGCATGCTTACTAGCTCACTGCTTGCTTACTAGCTTACCGCTTGCTTTCTAGCTTATTGCTTGCTCAATAGCACGCAGCTTTCTTAATATCTAACTGCTATTTGACTAGCATGCTGCTTCGTTACAAGCTTACTTTTTTTTTTTTTTTTTTTTTTTTTTTTGTCGTGGGGAAAATCTTCGAAAGACTCCCTCCCACCTCCTTGGGGAGAGGTGGGAGGGGTGTGTGGGATTCCCCGCGCCCATACAACGACAGGCGCGGGACCTACCCACTAAAAACCCCACGGTGACCCTTCGGCACGCTTTGGGAGGATACCGGGAATCGCTCGAAGCATTCTTCCGTTTCTACCCCTCGGCGGCCGGGCGTTCATGGCCGCACCAGACCGCCGAGGGTGCCTCCCCTTGCGTCGGACCGGTAGGGGGAGGCACTCCTACCCCCAACCGGTCCGACCCGGCGCCGCCTGGCGGGAGGAGGGTCCCCTCAGGACCCCCCTCCCAGCCTAGGTCATCCGCCACGCCGAGGCGGCCGTCCGCGACGCCTCGCGACCGGGCGACGACCTCGGGCCACCGCACGAGCGCGCGCTTCAGCACGCCGCTGAAGCTCGCGCTCCCTCCCCGCGGCCTCCTTCTGCAACATTACGTTCTCGCAGAAGGAGGCCACGGCCCTCCACTTCTCCTCGCTGCCGAGCATGGCGCGCACCACACCCGGCAGCGAGACATCCCGCCCGACGACGCCGACCAGGACACGGCGCTCCCCCTCCCACGCGGGGCATACCTCCAGGGTATGATCCGCCGTGTCCTGCTCAGCGTCGCAGTGGCAGCAACGCGCCGTCGGCTCCTTCCCTATCCGGCACAGGTATCTTCCGAAGCTGCCATGCCCGGAAAATACCTGTGCCAGCCGGTAGGTGAGGCTGCCATGGCCTCTGTCCAGCCACTCCTTCAGGAGTGGCCGAACAGCCCCGACAGTCCGGTGCCCCGCGGTTGGCAGAGCCTGCAGCTCCTGCCACGCGAGCACCACGGACTGCCGGGCCTGGCGCTTCAAATCGCCCCAAGCAGGTTCCTGCCCGCCCGGGACCGCCCCCACCCCCGCGCGATGGTCGACGCGGTGCCGGTACATCACCGCGTGCGACCGCGCGAGCAGGTCCATGGGCGGCATCCCCGCTAGAACCGTCGCCGCCTCATGTGACATGGTCCGATACCCGCGGACGACCCTGAGCGCCATGCGCCTCTGCACCCGACGCAGCATAGTCATGCTGCGCCGGGAGGCAGCCAGGTCGTCCGCCCAGACGGGGGCCCCGTATAGGGCCACCGACTGGACCATTGCCACATAGAGGCGACGAACTCGGCCCGCCGGGCCCCTCAGGTTGGGCAGGATCCGGCCCAGAGCCGCAACCATCCTTTCCAACCGGGGGACCAGGCAGCGGAAATGCTCCTCGAAACGCCAGTGGCTATCGAGGATCAGCCCTAGATACCTGATCTGGGGCTCCACCTCGATGTCAGCCCCACCCACCCGGATCAGAGGGGGTGGCGGATCCTGCCGAGGTGAATGAAACGCAATCACCTCGGTCTTATGGACCGCCACCGTCATCCCCATCCCCCTGATCCGGTCGACGACGCGTTGCGACCCCTCCTCCGCGCGACGCATGGCCCTCCCCCAGTGCGCCCCGACGGCCAGCACCAGTGTGTCATCCGCATAACACACCGTGCTGACGCTGTCGGGGAGGCCGGCCCGCAACACCGAGTCGTACGCGATGTTCCACAGGAGTGGCCCGAGGACCGACCCCTGCGGAACACCGCTGTACACCTCCCTCCGCATATCACCATCCCGGCCCGGATACTCGATCCACCTGCCGCAGAGATAATCCCCGACGACCGCCCTGAGACAAGGGGGGACTCGAATATCATCCTTATCTCTTCCCAGGGGAGGGTGTTAAAGGCATTGGCAATATCCAAGGATATTGCCAATGCCACCCCTCCCCGGGAGACGGCCGCCTCCGAGAGGGCCCTCACACGACCTATCGCGTCGATAGTCGATCGGCCCCCCGGAAACCGAACTGGCAGTCGGCCAGACCGGGATCACCCCGCGACAGGTGCTCGACGAGGCGGGCAGCAATCACACGCTCGAAGAGCTTGCCCACCTCGTCGAGGAGACAAATGGGCCGGTATGCGGAGGGAGACTCCGCGGGCCGACCCTCCTTCCGGAGGAGGACCATCCTCGCCACCTTCCAACTGGGGGGGAATCGCCCGTCCCTCAGGCAGCGGTCGAACAACCGCCTGAGGTCGGCCCCAAGGACGCCCTGGGTCAAGACCCAAACCCGGCCGGGCACACCATCCGGACCCGGGGCCGTGTTACGAACCCCGAGCCGTCTGATGGCCGCTGCCAGCTCCTCCTGCGTGACCCCCAGCTCGGCCGTCCACTCCACTGGGACAGCCGCCGCCGCCGGAGGACGCGGTCCCCTCTCCCCAATTGGGAAGAGTGTATTGACCACGTCCTCCAGCAGCCGGGGGTCAAGACCCTCGGTGACGGGGGGCGCCCACGGGCGGAGCTTATTCAGCACCACCTTATATGGGCGCCCCCATGGATCGTCATCAAGGGTCTGGAGGAGCTCCTTCCATGCCCGGGTCTTGGCCCGTTTGATGGCGACCTGCAGAGCAACCCGCGCCACGCGGTATGCTCCATACAGGTCATCAGCTGCCCTCGCTCGCGCCACGCCGTCGCCTGTACGTTGACGACGGCGCGCGCGGGTGTACTGGCGTCGGGCGCGGACAGTCGCGACTCGCAACTCCGCGATCGCGTCCGACCACCAGTACACCGCCCGGCGAGGAGAAGCCCGCCCGACCCGAGGCATCGCCGCGTCGCAAATACCCGCGACCAATGCTCCGAGCCGGGCGACCTCCTCCTCTATGCTCGGCAACTCGGCCGCTCCCTGCGGCCAAGTTGCAGCGAGGGCAGCTGCCATCAGGGCGTCCTTGTCCAGGCGCCGAAGCGCCCAGCGGCGTGGTGGGGTGCCACGCAGGCGGCCGTGTCGGGATGCACTCGCGGCGGCAGAGACCTCCATCCGGATGTACCGGTGATCGGAGAGTGTCTCTGCCCCCGCGACCACGTGCCAACCCGACACCATGCGCACGGCGTTGGGGGTCGCGAATCCAACATCCACGATGGACCCCCCATATCGCCGCACGCATGTGTGCTCCGACCCCCGGTTCAATACCCGGAGGTCGAGCCCCGCCGCCCAATCGCCCAGGATCCCGCCGCGAACGGAGGTCCTGGGGGATCCCCAAGCCACCGACTTGGCATTAAAATCCCCCAGGACCAGCACCGGCCGGGCCGCGTAGCGCTGCACGCATGCCGCGACCTCGGCCAAGTACAGCTCGAACGCAGCGTGACCGCTACGGGGCGAAATGTAGCACCCCACCACAGCGACTCCCCCCCAGTCCACGGCGACGAATCCCCGACCGCGCTCCAACAAGGAGAACGGTGGGGACCCGTCGCCCCCTCCCCATACCGTCGCCACCAAGCCGTCCGCGTCGCCCACCCAATGAGGGTGATCAGGGACGCGGTACGGCTCGGCGGCGACCGCCAGGCCAACCCCCCACTCCGCGAGAACTTGGGACATCAAGTCCTGTGCCGCGCGGCAGTGGTTGAGGTTGGCCTGGAGGAGGAGGCGGGGCGGCATTAATTAATGGCCGCGCCAGCCTCCTCCCGGCCGTCCGTCCCCGTAGCACCGTCCACCTCCATGGAGGACGATGCCACCGCCCTCGGCACCGGAGCCGGTGCAGCCCGCCTCTTCCTCTCCTTCCGGGAGGGGGTGGGGGAGCACTTCTTGCTCCCCACCCTGTGATCGGCTGGCCTCCCCATGTCCGCACACAGCGGGCAGTGGGGGGCCGCCGAGCACTGGCTCGCACGGTGCTCTTTGGCAGCGCAGCGGTAACACTGACCGCTGCGGTCCACCGGCGAGGTGCACCACTGCCTCACGTGCCCCAATTCGAGGCAGCGGTGACACTGGAGCGGGCGCGGCGCGAGGATTTCCACTCGCGCCGAAACCCACCCCACCAACACCCTCCCAGATTCCGCCACCTTACGGGCGGCGGAGAGGGGGCACCGGGCCCACACCGACCCGAGGCCGGAGGGCGACCTGCGGATCTCTCCGATCCGCAGGTCCTCCACAGGACAGTCCCCCGCCCTCGCAAGGGCACGGGACACATCCTGTGCGCTGACCGAGTCGTCCTGCCCACAAACGCGCATCTCCGTGCGCTTCGTGGGCCGGGCGACCCGGACACCTCGCTCGCCCAGCTGCTCCCGGAGCCTCTGGGCGAGACGACCCGCCTTCGCGCCGCCTTCTGCACCGGGGATCTCCAGCAAGAGACCCCCGGTCACGGCCCTCTTCGCCCTCACGGAGGCGATGCCCAGCTCTTCCAGGGAGATATTCTCCCTGGCGAGCCGCATCGCCTCCGCGAGGGTCAGGTCGCCCCCCTGCGCAACGGTCAGCGTCACCGCTGCCGTTTTTGGGGGACGACCTGGTCGTGCCTTCCCGACCTTCGCGGCCTTTACCTTGGCCGCCGGCGGCGGAGGCGGAGGCTGCGGTTGCGAGGCCTTCCTCGCCGCCCGCTTCGCCTTCCGCCCCACCACGTCACTCCACGCCACCCCCCCTTGGGAGGGTGCTGTGGAGGACGCGACCACCGCGACCACGGATACACCACCCCCCTTGGGGGTCGCGACCCGGGGCCCTGGTGCAGCAACGCTGGGCGGAGCCTTCACTCCGCCCTTCTTTGCCTTCCCCGACTGTACCGGAACAGGTCGGGGAGGCACCGCCTTCCTGCTGACCGCTCTTCCGGCGAGGAGCTCCTCCCGGAAGGCGGCCAGCTTGCCATCAATCATGTCCCCAATCCTCCTCAGAAGATCGTCTTCTAAGGAGGACGTGGACTTCTTCACGGGCGGAGTGCGGGTGGAGGGGCCCGCGGTGCCCCGCACCACTGCCGCCGCACTCCGCTTATTTACCTCCGCCGAGGGACGCGGCGGTGGAGGAGGAGGGAGGATGGGAGGGAGGGCCGCGCTGTTCCACAGCGCCTCTGCCCTCCTCCTCCAACAGGAGCTGCAGACAGGCGTTCCGCCCTCTGAGCTCCCGCGCCGCTTCCCTCATTTCCTCCGCCGCGGCCTTCAGGGCCTCCGCGCCACCGCTTTTCTGCCCCTTAAAGGCGCAGGCAGCGGCGACTTTCTCCACCCGCCTCAGGGACGAGGAGATCCTCTCCGATATCTCCTCGGTCACCTCGTCCCTGAGGCAACTCAGCCTCACCGACGGGCTCATCGCCCCGCCCACCTCGACGACGGCCTGCCCCGTCCTCTTCCTCTTAGAGCCTATGTGGCTCGTGCTGGAGGAGAAGGACGAGACCGACGCCGTCTCGTCGTCCTCCTCCACCCTCCACGAAGCCGGACTTGGCGCTGAGTGGGGCGCGAGCGCCGCCACTCTAACCCCAACCCCGTCTCCGTCCTCCCCAACCGACAAAACCCGCCCCATCCCCATTTTATTTTCTGTGTCCATAATAATCCCACGTGATGGTCGGAAATAAAGGTCCACCCGGGCAGAGCCGCCTTACCCGGGTAAGCCTAATACTCCGGGGGTTCGGCAGGTTCCCCGGAGGTGGTCGCTTGGGATTGGGCCTTCTCCCCCAACCATGCATCCCATCGCCGCGCACCATAGCTTAGGATTGGAGGGCGATTTTATAGAGTCGCCATACTCGTGGCCCATGCGGTTAAGCCAAGACACCCGTTCCTCCTGTCGTCACGTACCATTCACAAAACCAATAGGGAATTGTGAATGGGTCGTTGTGACGACCAACAGGAGGCTTACGGTGTGTGTATGACTCGGGTACCCCGGGTTCGTTAAGCCCGTACTGCAGCTGAAAGGCTGGCAGCCCCTGAGGGACTGGCATACTGCTTTCTGACTAGCTAAATGCTCTCGTAATAGCCGGCTGCTTTCTTACTAGCATACTGCTTCCTTACTAGCTCACCGCTTGCTTACTAGCTTACAGCTTGCTTACTAGCTTACTTCTTGCTTACTAGCCCGCTGCTTGCTTGCTAACATACTGGTTGCTTGATAGCCTGCTGCTTGTTTACTAGCATTGTGCTACCTTACTAGATCCCTGCTCTCTTACTAGCTCACTCCTTCCTTACAAGCTTACTGCTTGCTAACTAGCTTGTTCCATGCTTACTATCATACTGCTTCCCTACCAGCATCCTCCGCGCTTACTAGCATACTGCTTCATTACAAGCTCCCTGCTCGCTTACTAGCTCACTGCTTGCTTACCAGCTTACTGCATGCATACGAGCTTACTGCTTGCGTACTAGCTCACTGCTTGCTTACTAGCTTACTACTTGCTTACTAGCTTACTACTTCCTTAGTAGCTTACTTCTTTCATACCAGTTCACTGCTTGCTTACTGGTATACAGCTAGCTTACCAGCTTACTCCTTGCCTACTATATTACTGTTTGCATACTAGCACAGAGCTTGCTGACAGTCAAACTTCTTCCTTACTAGCTCATTGCTTGCTGAATAGCTAACTGCTTTCCTAATAACCTGCTGCTTGCTTTCTAGGTTATTGCTTGCTTACTAGCATGCTGCTTGCTTTCTAGCTTACTGCTTCCTGGCTATTATACAGCTTCCTTAATAGCTTCCATTTGGCTTACTATCTCACTGCTTTTTTTTTTTTTTTTTTTTTGTCGTGGGGGAAATATTCGAAAGACTCCCACCCACCTATTTGTGGAGAGGCGGGAGGGGTGTGTGTGATTCCCAGCGCCCGTAGAATGACGGGCGCGGGACCTACCCACTAAAAACCCCACGGCGACCCTTCCGCACGATTTGGGAGGATACCAGGAATCGCTCGAAGCATTCTTCCGGTATCCTCCCCGTGCCCGCGCTTTGCGCCCATCCCCGGGGGAGATAGACGGTCCCCACGGAAGACACTCTGTCTCATAGCGGCAGGACGGGGCCACTCCATCCCGCTCATCCATCCCGCGATTTTCTCCACGACAAAAAAAAAAAAAAAAAAATGTGGCTATCGAGGATCAGCACCAGATACCTCATCCGGGGCTTCACCTCGATATCAGCCCCACCCACCCGGATCAGAGGGGGTGGCGGAACCTGCCGGGGTGAATGGAATGCTATCACCTCGGTCTTATGGACCGCCACCGTCGTCCCCATCCCTCTGATCCGGTCGATGACGCGTTGCGCCCCCTCCTCGGCGAGGCGCTTGGCCCACCCCCACTGAGCCCCGACGGCCAGCACCAGTGTGTCATCTGCGTAACACACGGCACTGACGCCGTCGGGGAGGTCGGCACGCAACACCGCGTCGTACGCGATGTTCCGCAGGAGTGGCCCGAGGACCGACTCCTGCGGAACCCCGCAGTACACCTCCCTCCGCATATCCCCATCCCGGCCCGGATACTCGACCCACCTGCCGCGGAGATAATCCCCAACGATTGCGCTGAGACACGGGGGGACCCGATGATATTCGAGCCCCCTCCGTATCTCCCCCCAGGGAAGGGTGTTAAACGCGTTGGCAATATCCAGCGATTCCGCCAACGCCACCCCTCCCCGGGAGACGGCCGACTCCGAGAGGACCCTGACCCGTCTGATCGCATCGACCGTCGACCGGCCCCCCCGGAAACCGTACTGGCTGTCGGCCAGGCCCGGAGCACCCCGCGACAGGTGCTCGACGAGGCGGGCAGCAATCACTCGCTCGAAGAACTTGCCCACCTCGTCGAGGAGACAGATGGGCCGGTATGTGGATGGAGAATCCGCGGGTCGACACTCCTTCCGGAGGAGGACCATCCTCGCTACCTTCCAACTGGGGGGGGGGGGGGGGTCGCCAGTCCCTCAGGCATCGGTTAAACAACCGCCTGAGGTCGGCTCCAAGGACGCCGTGGGTCAAAATCCAAACCCGGCCAGGCACACCATCCGGCCCTGGGACCGTGTTACACGCCTCGAGCCGTCTGATGGCCGTGGTCAGCTCCCCCTGCGTCACCCCCAGCTCGGCCGACCACTCAATTGGGGCAGCCGACGCCGCCGAAGGACGTGAACCTCCCACCCCGATTGGAAAGAGAGTATTGGCCACGGCCTCCAGCAGCCGGGGATTGAGACCCTCGGTGACAGGGGCCGCCCACGGGCGGAGCTTGTTCAGCACCACCTTATACGCGCGCCCCCAAGGATCGTCATCGAGGGGCTGGAGGAGCTCCTTCCATGCCCGGGTTGTGGCCCGTTTGATGGCGACCTGCAGAGCAACCCGAGCTGTACGGTATGACTCATACAGGCCATCTGCCCTCGCTCGCGCCACGCCATCGTCTCTTCGTAGACGACGGCGCGGGCGTGTGTACTGGCGTCGGGCGCGCACACTCGCGACGCGCATTTCTGCGATCGCGGGCGACCACCAGTACACGCCAGGCGAGGAGAAAGCCCGCCCGATCCGGGCCATCGCCGCGTCGCAAATATTTGCGACTAATCACCCGAGCCGGGCGACCTCCTCCTCAATGCTCGGCAACTCGGCCGCCCCCTGCGGTCAGCTGCCATCAGGGCGTCCTTGTCCAGGCGCCGAAGCGCCCAGCGGCGCGGTGGGGTACCACCCGGACGGTGGTGTCGAGATGCATCCCCCGCGGCGGCAGAGACCTCCATCCGGATATACCGGTGGTCCGAGAGTGTCCCTGCCCCCGCGACCACGTGCCACCCCGACACCATGCGCACGGCGTTGGGGGTCGCGAATCCAACATCTACGATAGACCGCCCATATCGCCGAACACACGAGTGCTCCGACCCCCGGTTCAGTAACCGAAGGTCGAGCCCCGCCGCCCAGTCGCCCAGAATCCCGCCGCGAACAGAAGTCCTGGGGGACCCCCACGCCACCGACTTGGCGTTGAAGTCTCCCAGGACCAGCACCGGCCGGGCCGCGCAGCGCTGCACGCATGCCGCGAACTCGGCCAGGTACTGCTCGAACGCGACGTGACCGCTGCGAGGCGATATGTAGCACCCCATCACGGCGACTCCCCCCCAGTCCACGGCGACGAATCCCCGACCGCGCTCCAGCATGGAGAACGGCGGGGACCCGTCGCCACCAAGCCGTCCGCGTCGCCCGCCCAATGAGGGCGATCAGGGCCGCGGTACGCCTCGGCGGCGACAGCCAGGCCAGCCCCCCACTCCGCGCGGAATTGGGACATCATATCCTGTGCCGCGCGGCAGTGGTTGAAGTTGGCCTGGTGGAGGAGGCGAGGCGCCATTAATTACCGGCCGCCCCAACCTCCTCCCGGCTGTCCGTCCCCGTGGCACCATCCACCTCCATGGTGGACGATCCCTCCGCCCGCGGCGCCGGAGCCGGAACGGCCCGCCTCTCCTTCTCCTTCCGGGGGGGGGGGGGGAGAGAACTTCCTGCTCCTCACCCTGTGGTCGGCTGGCATCCCCCTGTCCGCACATAGCGGGCAGTGGAGGGCCGCTGAGCACTGGCTCGCGCGGTGGTCCTTCGCCCCGCAGCGGTAACATTGACCGCTGCGGTCCACCGGCGAGGTGCACCGCTGCCTCACGTGCCCGAACTCGAGGCAGCGGTGACACTGGAGCGGGCGCGGCGCGAGTATCTCCACTCGCGCCGAAACCCACCCCAACAAAACCCTCCCGGATTCCGCCACATTGCGGGCAGCGCAGAGGGGGCACCGGGCCCACACCGACCCCAGGCCGGAAGGAGACCTGCGGATCTCTCCGACCCGCACAACTCCTTTGGGGCAGTCCCCCGCCCTCGCTAGGGCATGAGACACCTCCTGTGCTGTGACAGAGTCGTCCAGCCCACAAACGCGCATCTCCGTGTGCTTCGTGGGCCTGGCGACCCGGACACCCCGCTCGCCCAGCTGCTCCCGGAGCGTCTGTGCGAGACCCCCGGTCACCGCCCTCTTCGCCCTCACGGAAGCGATGCCAAGCTCCTCCAGGGAGATGTTCTTCCCGGCGAGCTGCATCACCGCCGCGAGGGTCAGGTCGCCACACTGCGCGACGGTCAGCACCACCGCTGCCGTTTTGGGGGGGGGGGGCGCACAGGTCGCGTCTTCGCGGCCTTTACTTTGGCCGCGTGCGGCGAGGGCGGAGGTTGCGGCTGCGGGACACCCCCCCTTGGGACGGTGCCATGGATGGCGTCCGATCCGGGACCGCGGGTAGTCTGGTCCACTTGGAGGCCGCAACCCGAGGCCCCGGAGCCTTCGCTCCCCCCACCTTCGCCTTCCCCGATTGTACCGGTATTGGCCGGGGGGGGGGGGGAGCACCGCGCTTCCTGCTGACCGCTCTACCGGGGAGGGGCTCATCCCGGAAGGCGGCTAGCTTCCGGTCAATCATTTCCCCAATCCTCCTCAGAAGTTCGTCATCTGAGGAGAAAGGGGAACTCTGCGCGGTCGGAGTGCGGGCGGAAGGGCCTGTAGAGCCTCGCACCACCGCCGCCGCACCCCGCTTATTTGCCACCACCGGGTCACGCGGCGGAGGAGGCGGGAGGATTGGAGGGAGGGCCGCGCCATTCCAGCACGCCTCTGGCCTCCTCCTCCGCCGTATCTCCTCCACCAACAGGAGCTGCAGACGGACGTTCCGTCCGCTCAGCTCCTGCGCCGCCGCTCTTTTGCCCCTTAAAGAAGCAGGATGCGGCCACCTTCTCCACCCGCCTCAGAGACGAGGGTATGCTCTCGGAAATCTCCTCGGTTACCTCGCCCCTGAGGCAACTCACCATTACCACCGGGCTCATTGGCCTACCCACTTCGGAGACGGCCTGCCCCGTCCGCTTCCCGTTGGAACCTATGTGGCTCCTGGTGGTGGAGAAGGATGAGACTGACGCAGACTCGTCGTCGTCCTCCGCCCTCCACGCAGCCGGGCAAGGCGCTGAGTAAGGCGCGAGCGCCGCCACCCTAGTCCCAACACCGTCTTCGACCTCCCTCTCCGCAATAAACCACCTCAACCCTGTTTTGTCATGAAAATCCATTTAGTTCCCAAGCGTAGGTCGGAAAAAAGGTCCACCCGGGCAGAGCCGCCTTACCCGGGCAAGCCTAATACTCCGGGGGTTCGGCAGGTGCCCCCGGAGGTGGTCGCTTGGGATTGGGCCTTCTCCCCCAATCATGCATCCCATCGCCGCGCACCATAGCTTAGGATTCGAGGGCAATTTTTTAGAGTCGACATACTCGCGGCCCGGGCGGCTAAGCCAAGGCCCCCGTTCGTCCTGCCCGTCACGTACCATTCACAAAACCAAAGAAGGAATTGTAGTTGGGTCATTGTGCCGACCAACAGGAGGCTTACGGTGTGACTGGCATCAGGTACCACGGGGTCGGTACGCCCCGTACTGCGGCCGACGATAGCCGGACACAGCCCCTGAGAGCATACTAACTTAGTGATTGCTTAGTAGCTTACTTCTTGCTTACTAGCTTACTTCTTTCTTACTGGCTTACTGCTTGCTCACTATATAACTGCTTCCTTGCCACCATCCTCCTCGTCTACTAGCTCACTGCTTGCATACTAGATTACCGCTTGCTTACTGTCATACTACCTGCTTACTAGCGAACTGCTTTCATCCTAGCTAATTGCTTTCTTACTAGCATGCTGCTTGCTTACTAGCTTACTTGTCGCATACTAGCTTACTGCTCGATTACTAGCTCACTGCTTCCTTACTAGCATACTGCATTTTTACTAGCTTCCTGCTTGCTAACTAGCTCACTGCATGCTTACTGGCTTACTCCTAGAACACTCGCTTACTGCATGCTTACTAGCCTGCTGCTCGCTTTTTAGCTTACTGCCTGCTTACTAGCTTGCTGCATGCATTCTAGCTTACTGCTTGCTTACTAGCATACTGCTTCCTTACCAGCTAACTGCTTTCCTGCCAGCTAATTGCACTCTTAGCAACATGCTGCTTGCGTACTAGCTTAGTTGTTGCTTACTAGCACACTGCGTGCTTACTATCTTACTACTTGCTTACTATCTCTCTGCTTGCTTACTACCATACTACTTCCTTACTAGTTAACTGCTTTCTAACTAGCCTACTGCTTGCCTACTCGCATACTGGTTGCTTACTAGCTTACTGCTTGGTTACTAGTTCACTGCATGCTCAATAGATAACTGCTTTCTTGCTAGCCTGCTCCTTGCTTTCTAGCACACTGCACACTTACTTGCTCGCTGCTTGTTTTCAAGCTTACATCTTGCTTTCTAGCATACTGCTTTTCTACTAGCTAATTGCTTCCATACCAGCTTACAGCTTGCCCTACTCGCTTTCTTGTCGCTTAGTAGCTTACGGCTTCCTTATTATTATGCTGCTTCGTTGCTAGATTCCACCTCGCTAACTAGCTCACACCTTGCTTACCAGCTTACTGCTAGCCTGTTCCCTTACTGCATGCATACTAGCCTGCAGCTTGCATTCTAGCTTACTGGTTGCACACTAGCTTGCTGCTTGCTTACTAGCTTACTGCTTGCTTACTAGCTTACTGTATTCTTACTAGCATACGGCTTTCTCTCTAGATCAATGTTTGCCTACAAGCTTCCTGCTCGCTTATTTGCTCACTGCTTGCTTACGAGCACACTGCTTACTTACTAGCTTAGCGCTTGCCTACAAGCTAATTGCTTTCATACCAGCTTACTGCTTGCTTACTAGCTTACAGTTTGCTTACTAGCATACTCCTTTTTTACTAGCTAGCAGCTTCCTGACAAGCCTGCTGCTTGCTTACAAGCTTACTGTTTGCTTAGTAGCTTACTGCTTGCTTACTGGCTTGCTGCTTGCTCTCTAGCTTCCAGGCTGCTTACTAGCATATTTCTTTCTTACTAGCGAGCAGCTACCTGACTAGCCTGATGCTTGCTTGCTAGCTCACTGCTTGGTTACTAGCTTACTGGTTGCTTACTAGCTTACTGCTTGCTTACTAGCATACTGATGCCTTACTAGCTTCCTGCTCGCTTACTATCTCACTGCTTGCATACTAGCCTACTGCTTGAATGCTAGCTTCCCGGTTGCTTTCTAGTTTACCGCTTGCTTACCAGCACACAGCTTTCTTAATAGCTAACTGCTATCTGACTAGGCTGCTGCTTCCTTACTAGCTTACTGGTCGCTTACAAGCCCGCAGCTTTCTTACTAGCTAAGTGCCTCCTTATTAGCCTGCTGCTTGCTTACTAGCTTACGTGTTGCTCACTAGCTTACTGCATGGTTACTGGCATACTGCTTCCTTACTAGCTTCCCGCTCGCTTACTAGCTGCCTGCTTGCTTACTATTTCACAGCTTGCTTACCAGATTGCTGCTTGCATGCAAGGTTACTGCTAGCTTGATCGCTCACTGCTTGCTTACTAGCTTCACCCGCGCCAATTATCTGACTGCTTGCGTACTAGCTTACTGCTTGATTACAAGCTAATAGCTATCATACCAGCTTCCTGCTAGCTTACTAGCTTACTGGATTCTTACTAACTTACTGCTTGCTTACTAGCATACTGCTACCTTAATAGCTCCATGCTCGCTTACTAGCTCAATGCTTGCTTACCAACTTACAGCCTGCTTACTAGCTTACTGCTAACTTGCTCGCTTACTGCTTTCTTACAAGCTTGCTGCTCGCTTACTAGCTTACTGCTTGCTTACTAGCTTACAGCTTGCTTAATAGCTTACTGCATTGTTACTAACATACCGTTCTGTTACTAGCTCACTGCTTGCTTTCTAGCTTACTGGCTGCATAACAGCTTCCTGCTAGCATAATCGCTTAGTGCTTGCTTACTAGCTTGCTGGTTGCCTTCGAGCTCTCTGCTGGCTTACCAGCCTACTGATTTCTTACTAGCTAATTGCTTTCTCACGAGCCATCTGCTTGCTTAGTAGCTTACTTGTGGCTTACTAGCTTACTGCTTGCATACCAGCTTGTTGCTTGCTTTCTAGGTTACTGCTTACTTACTAGCTTACTGCTAGCTTACTCGCTTACTGATTGCTTACTAGCCTGCTGCTTGCTTTCTAGCTTAGTGCTTCCTGACTAGCTTCCTGCTTGCTTATTAGCTCACTGCTCGCTTACTAGATCACTTGTTACATATTAGCTTACTGCTTGCTTAGAAGCTAATTGCTTTCATACCAGCTTACTGCTTGCTTACTAGCTTACTGGTTGCTTACTAGCTTACTGCTTGCTTACTGGCATACTGCTTTCTTCCTAGCTAATTGCTTTCTCACTAGCTAACTGCTTTCTTACTAGCCTGCTGCTTGCTTACTAGCTTTGTTTAAATATCGCGTGAGTCCGAGACGTAGAAGCTCGGCCGCGATGCCCGTATCTATATTGAATTCGTGTAATATTAGATGTTTGTGCTGACGTGGACATTTTCCATCGTTCAGATTAGTATACCGCGGTTATTTACGTGGTTTTTCAAGGTAGCTTGACTGAAATTATCGAGTTTTGGAACAAATTCTAGGAATTGTGTTGTTAGCGCTGAGAAAGTGGGTGAAAAGAGATCTATCGGAGAAAGATCGATAGACGAAACGCGGCAGCAATGAGATATCAAGCTAGCAGGAAGCTCGTAAGGAAGCAGTAAGCTGGTAAGAAAGGTGTTAGCTAGAAAGCAATCAGTAAGCAAGTAACAAAGCGGGATGCTAGTAAGCATGGAGTAAACTAGTAAGCAACCGGAAAGATAGTAAGGAACCATTCGGCTAGGAAGAGAGCAGTTAGTTAGCAAGAAAGCAGTAAGCTAGTAAGCAAGCAGTAATGTTGTAAGCAAGCAGCCGGCTATTCAGAAAGCAGTTAGCTAGTAAGCAATCAGTAATCTAGTAAGCAAGCAGTGAGCTAGTAAGCAAGCAGGGAGCTAGTAAGGAAGCAGTATACTTGTAAGCAAGAAGTAAGCTAGAAAGCAAGTTGTAAGCTAGCAAGCAAGTAGTAAGCTAGAAAGCAAGGAACAGGCTGGTAAGAAAGCAGTTAGCTAGTAAGCAAGCAGTAAGCTAGTAAGCAAGCCGTAAGCTAGTAAGCAAGCAGTAAGCTTGTACGCAAGCAGAAAGCTTGTAAGCAAGCAGGAAGCATGTAAGGAAGTAGTAAGTTAGTATGCAAGCAGTATGATACTAAGCAACCAGTAAGTTAGTAAGCACGCAGCAGGCTAGAAAGATAGCATTCAGCTAGTAAGAACGCAGTAACCTAGTATGCATGCAGTAAGCTGGTAAGCAGTCTGTGTGCTGGATAGCGAGGAGTAAGCTAGTAAGAAAGCGGTATGCTGTTAAGCAAGCAGTATGCTAGTAAGCAAGCAGTGAGCTAGTAGGCGAGCGGGAAACTAGTGTGGAGGCAGTATGCTAGTAACCAAGCAGTAAGCAAGTAAGTTACAAGTAAGCTAGTAAGCAAGCAGCAAGCTAGTATGGATGCAATTAGCTGGTATGAAAGCAGTACGCCAGCAAGCATGAAGCATGCTAACAAGCGTGTAGTAAGCGAGTTAGTTAGCAGTAAGCTAGTAAGCAGGTAGTAAGCTAGTAAGCAAGCAGTAAGCTAGTAGGCGAACAGGAAGCTATTAAGAAAGCTAGAAGCTAGTAAGTAAGCTGTTAGCTAGCAAGCAACCAGTAAGCTAGTAAGCATGCAACTTGCCAGTAAGAAAGCAGTCAGTTAACACATTGTACGCCGGTGGCATCTGATACATTTCAAATCTGAGCGCCAGCACAGTACCGACCGCGTAAAGCCTAGGCGCCGGCATGATTCGCTTTTTGACGACCAATGAGTAGGTGAAGAAAATATTTAAAGTTTTATACATTATTGTAAAACACTAAAATTGATTTACATATTCATTATATGCAATTTAACGATAACGAAAAATAGAAGCAAAATAGAAAATTTTAATCTATAATTATAAAAATATACACCTGTTTTATTTGGTGATTGATTATTACATATATATAATATGAACGGAAAGAAAAATATTAATATTTAAGAGATGTATGGTATTTTTCGAAACATTTTCCAAGATGTAAAGGTACTAGGCACAGAGAGCACATAAAGCTACTCTCGCTTCTTTTTTTGCTAGCAGAGCAAACTTTGCATGGACGTCGTACATATCGGGTTTTCCCAGATCCAATAATTCGAGTAACGTTATGCTTCTTTATATCACCCGATAGTCTCTGAGGGTGATAATATTTTGATGTGCGAGGTGTAGGAACTAATGCAGAAGTTCGTTCCGCACAATCATTCGATACATCTTGAGTACTTGGATATTCCTCGATCCATAAACATGCAACAGCATGTAAAAATTTTTGATATTTTACAGTGTTACCATTGAACTCAACATATAATCTATATGCATTGAACAATGCGCAATTTAAAAGAAACAAAACTGTTTTCTTTGTCCATTTCACTGTTTTCCTCATAATGGAAAGATATGATAAAAACTGATCGGCCAAATCTACGCCCATCATATATTTGTTATAATCTATGACAGATTGAGGTTTTATAATTTCTTGTTTTGTTTTCCAATGTACTTTTTTTGTGTTTGTTAGTTCTCCCGAGTGTATTGTAGGAACCATGTATACGATTTTGTGTTTTGGCTTCCACGCCTGTACTAAAATTTCATTTTTTCTTTTAAATGTATAATCTCCAGTTTTTAATCTGATATTCTTCATAGATTCGGGAACACCTCTATTTGCTCTAATTGTACCGCAAACTCGTGTACCATTTTTCAGAAGCAATTCTGCGGTACAAATACTGTTATAATAATTATCCATATATACATGAGACCCCAGTCCTATATGTTTATCGAGCAACAACATTATAGTTTGGCCCAGTTTTTTGCCATTCGCACAGTATATTTCCAAGTTGCAAATATATCCACTTTTAGCTTCACATAACAGTAGGCCATACTTTATTATTTTTGCGGGTTTGTACGTTTTTATAGATAATTTTCCACGCCATGGAATAATAGATTCGTCAAGCGAAAGCTCCTTTTTCGGCGTGTATACTGATTTAAATTTATCTAATAAATAACTGAGTATTGGCTGAATCTTCCCGAGCTTATTAGAACCAGCTGTTGTACCATTATTTGAAAAATGCCATGTGTCCCAAATCTGGCGAAATTTGTTACGCGACATTACCGTGGAGAACGATGGTGTTTTGGTATAAAAGTCTGTGGACCAGTAATCATCTTTTCGATCTTTCTTTACTTGGCTCATCAATATAATCAAACCAAGAAATTTCTTCATGTTGCCTAGAGAAACATCTCTCCACTTAGGCATTTTTTTACCATTACACATCTTGTCCTTATTCTGATCATAATAAATGTTTGATTCATTTACCATCAATTGAAATAAATCATTGCCAATAAACATTTCGACGATTTCTTTTATGCTCTGCTTATTAGCAGGAACAATCTTTGGGCCAGATTCCGCAATAAAATCTGGAACGTTAGGAGCTTTATCAACATCTGACCATGATTCAGTGTCACTATGTGATTCTGTGAACATTTCACTGTCAATTAGATCATCGGAATCACTGGAATACTGCAATGGAACAGTTCTTGTTCTTCTTTTTGGAATCACATCACTATCACTGTTCTCGACCTCTATATCAGAATCTTCTGATTGTATAGAATAATCTGATAGAGGATCAGCGACATATACTCAGTAAATTCACTCATATTATAGGAGAAAAATGCATAGAATAAGAAGGCCTATTAAGCTGTTCATCTAAAAGCGTAAAGCCATGAAAGATGTACCGGCTACAGTATACGATGCTCAAGAGTAACTCTTGCATCAGCGTAGTCATGACAACAGCCAACAAATCGCCAAAGAAAAGAATGCTGTATTATCGCAGACCCAGCGCTGAAGCGGCAGACTTTGAAACCCGCGTTTTCACGGGGCCGGCGTTCAAGCGATACACTTCGAAACCCGCGTTTTCGCGGGCCCGGTGGTCAAGCGATAGACTTCGAATCCCGCGTTTTCGCGGGGCCGACTTACAATGTGTTAAGAAGTAAGCAGGAATGCAGTAAGAGTGCAGTTAGGTAGTAAGCAAGCAGTAAGCAAGTAAGCATGCAGTACGCCAGTAAGCAAGCGGCAAGCTAGAAAGCATGTAGCAATCTAGTAACCAAGCAGTAAGCTTCTAAGCAAGCAGTAAGCTAGTAAGCAAGCAGTAGGCTTGTAAGCAAGCCGTAAGCTGGTACCCTCAGGGGCTGCCAGCCTTTCAGCTGCAGTACGGGCTTAACGAACCCGGGGTACCCGAGTCATACACACACCGTAAGCCTCCTGTTGGTCGTCACAACGACCCATTCACAATTCCCTATTGGTTTTGTGAATGGTACGTGACGGCAGGAGGAACGGGGGTCTTGGCTTAACCGCCTGGGCCACGAGTATGGCGACTCTATAAAATCGCCCTCCAATCCTAAGCTATGGTGCGCGGCGATGGGATGCATGGTTGGGGGAGAAGGCCCAATCCCAAGCGACCACCTCCGGGGAACCTGCCGAACCCCCGGAGTATATAGGCTTACCCGGGTAAGGCGGCTCTGCCCGGGCGGACCTTTTCTTCCGACCTGCTCGTGGGAATATTATGGAGTTCAATATTAAAACGGGGACGGGACGGGGTAAGTCAGAGGGGGAGGACGAAGGCGGTGTTGGGACTGGAGTGACGGCGCTCGCGCCGCCTCCAGCACCTGGCCCGGCTTCGTGGAAGGTGGAGGAGGACGACGAGACTGCGTCAGTCTCGTCCTTCTCCTCCACCAGGAGCCTCATAGGCTCTAAGAGGAAGAGGGCGGGGCAGGCCGTCGTCGAGGTGGGCGGGGCGATGAGCCCGTCGGTGAGGCTGAGTTGCCTCAGGGACGAGGTGACCGAGGAGATATCGGAGAGGATCTCCTCGTCCCTGAGGCGGGTGGAGAAAGTCGCCGCTGCCTGCGCCTTGAAGGGGCAGAAAAGCGGTGGCGCGGAGGCCCTGAAGGCCGCGGCGGAGGAAATGAGGGAGGCGGCGCGGGAGCTCAGAGGGCGGAACGCCCGTCTGCAGCTCCTGTTGGAGGAGGAGCGACAGGGGAGGAGGAGGGCAGAGGCGCTGTGGAACAGCGCGGCCCTCCCTCCTCCTCCACCGCCGCGTCCCTCGGCGGAGGTAAATAAGCGGAGTGCGGCGGCAGTGGTGCGGGGCACCGCGGGCCCCTCCACCCGCACTCCGCCCGTGAAGAAGTCCCCGTCCTCCTCAGAAGACGATCTTCTGAGGAGGATTGGCGACATGATTGATGGCAAGCTGGCCGCCTTTCGGGAGGAGCTCCTCGCCGGAAGAGCGGTCAGCAGGAAGGCGGTGCCACCCCGACCTGTTCCGGTACAGTCGGGGAAGGCAAAGAAGGGCGGAGTGAAGGCTCCGCCCAGCGTTGCGGCACCAGGGCACCGGGTCGCGACCCCCAAGGGGGGTGGTGTACCCGTGGTCGCGTCCTCCACGGCACCCTCCCAAGGGGGGGTGGCGTGGAGTGAGGTGGTGGGGCGGAAGGCGAAGCGGGCGGCGAGGAAGGCCTCGCAACCGCAGCCTCCGCCTCCGCCGCCGGCGGCCAAGGTAAAGGCCGCGAAGGTCGGGAAGGCACGACCAGGTCGTCCCCCAAAAACGGCAGCGGTGACGCTGACCGTTGCGCAGGGGGGCGACCTGACCCTCGCGGAGGCGATGCGGCTCGCCAGGGAGAATATCTCCCTGGAAGAGCTGGGCATCGCCTCCGTGAGGGCGAAGAGGGCCGTGACCGGGGGTCTTTTGCTGGAGATCCCCGGTGCAGAAGGCGGCGCGAAGGCGGATCGTCTCGCCCAGAGGCTCCGGGAGCAGCTGGGCGAGCGAGGTGTCCGGGTCGCCCGGCCCACGAAGCGCACGGAGATGCGCGTTTGTGGGCTGGACGACTCGGTCAGCGCACAGGATGTGTCCCGTGCCCTTGCGAGGGCGGGGGACTGTCCTGTGGAGGACCTGCGGATCGGAGAGATCCGCAGGTCGCCCTCCGGCCTCGGGTCGGTGTGGGCCCGGTGCCCCCTCTCCGCCGCCCGTAAGGTGGCGGAATCCGGGAGGGTGTTGGTGGGGTGGGTTTCGGCGCGCGTGGAAATCCTCGCGCCGCGCCCGCTCCAGTGTCACCGCTGCCTCGAATTGGGGCACGTGAGGCAGTGGTGCACCTCGCCGGTGGACCGCAGCGGTCAGTGTTACCGCTGCGGTGCCAAAGAGCACCGTGCGAGCCAGTGCTCGGCGGCCCCCCACTGCCCGCTGTGTGCGGACATGGGGAGGCCAGCCGATCACAGGGTGGGGAGCAAGAAGTGCTCCCCCCCTCCCGGAAGGAGAGGAAAAGGCGGGTTGCACCGGCTCCGGTGCCGAGGGCGGTGGCATCGTCCTCCATGGAGGTGGACGGTGCTACGGGGACGGACGGCCGGGAGGAGGCTGGCGCGGCCATTAATTAATGCCGCCCCGCCTCCTCCTCCAGGCCAACCTCAACCACTGCCGCGCGGCACAGGACTTGATGTCCCAAGTCCTCGCAGGGTGGGGGGTTGGCCTGGCGGTCGCCGCCGAGCCGTACCGCGTCCCTGATCACCCTCATTGGGTGGGCGACGCGGACGGCTTGGTGGCGACGGGTCCCCACCGTTCTCCTTGTTGGATCGCGGTCGGGGATTCGTCGCCGTGGACTGGGGGGGAGTCGCTGTGGTGGGGTGCTACATTTCGCCCCGTAGCGGTCACGCTGCGTTCGAGCTGTACTTGGCCGAGGTCGCGGCATGCGTGCAGCGCTACGCGGCCCGGCCGGTGCTGGTCCTGGGGGATTTTAATGCCAAGTCGGTGGCTTGGGGATCCCCCAGGACCTCCGTTTGCGGCGGGATCCTGGGCGATTGGGCGGCGGGGCTCGACCTCCGGGTATTGAACCGGGGGTCGGAGCACACATGCGTGCGGCGATATGGGGGGTCCATCGTGGATGTTGGATTCGCGACCCCCAACGCCGTGCGCATGGTGTCGGGTTGGCACGTGGTCGCGGGGGCAGAGACACTCTCCGATCACCGGTGCATCCGGATGGAGGTCTCTGCCGCCGCGAGTGCATCCCGACACGGCCGCCTGCGTGGCACCCCACCACGCCGCTGGACGCTTCGGCGCCTGGACAAGGACGCCCTGATGGCAGCTGCCCTCGCTGCAACTTGGCCGCAGGGAGCGGCCGAGTTGCCGAGCATAGAGGAGGAGGTCGCCCGGCTCGGAGCATTGGTCGCGGGTATTTGCGACGCGGCGATGCCTCGGGTCGGGCGGGCTTCTCCTCGCCGGGCGGTGTACTGGTGGTCGGACGCGATCGCGGAGTTGCGAGTCGCGACTGTCCGCGCCCGACGCCAGTACACCCGCGCGCGCCGTCGTCAACGTACAGGCGACGGCGTGGCGCGAGCGAGGGCAGCTGATGACCTGTATGGAGCATACCGCGTGGCGCGGGTTGCTCTGCAGGTCGCCATCAAACGGGCCAAGACCCGGGCATGGAAGGAGCTCCTCCAGACCCTTGATGACGATCCATGGGGGCCCCCATATAAGGTGGTGCTGAATAAGCTCCGCCCGTGGGCGCCCCCCGTCACCGAGGGTCTTGACCCCCGGCTGCTGGAGGACGTGGTCAATACACTCTTCCCAATTGGGGAGAGGGGACCGCGTCCTCCGGCGGCGGCGGCTGTCCCAGTGGAGTGGACGGCCGAGCTGGGGGTCACGCAGGAGGAGCTGGCAGCGGCCATCAGACGGCTCGGGGTTCGTAACACGGCCCCGGGTCCGGATGGTGTGCCCGGCCGGGTTTGGGTCTTGACCCAGGGCGTCCTTGGGGCCGACCTCAGGCGGTTGTTCGACCGCTGCCTGAGGGACGGGCGATTCCCCCCCAGTTGGAAGGTGGTGAGGATGGTCCTCCTCCGGAAGGAGGGTCGGCCCGCGGAGTCTCCCTCCGCATACCGGCCCATTTGTCTCCTCGACGAGGTGGGCAAGCTCTTCGAGCGGGTGATTGCTGCCCGCCTCGTCGAGCACCTGTCGCGGGGTGATCCCGGTCTGGCCGACTGCCAGTTCGGTTTCCGGGGGGGCCGATCAACTATCGACGCGATAGGTCGTGTGAGGGCCCTCTCGGGGGCGGCCGTCTCCCGGGGAGGGGTGGCATTGGCAATATCCTTGGATATTGCCAATGCCTTTAACACCCTCCCGTGGGAAGAGATAAGGAGGGGACTCGAATATCATCGGGTCCCCCCTTGTCTCAGGGCGGTCGTCGGGGATTATCTCCGCGGCAGGTGGATCGAGTATCCGGGCCGGGATGGTGATATGCGGAGGGAGGTGTACTGCGGTGTTCCGCAGGGGTCGGTCCTCGGGCCACTCCTGTGGAACATCGCGTACGACTCGGTGTTGCGGGCCGGCCTCCCCGACGGCGTCAGCACGGTGTGTTATGCGGATGACACACTGGTGCTGGCCGTCGGGGCGCACTGGGGGAGGGCCATGCGTCGCGCGGAGGAGGGGTCGCAACGCGTCGTCGACCGGATCAGGGGGATGGGGATGACGGTGGCGGTCCATAAGACCGAGGTGATTGCGTTTCATTCACCTCGGCAGGATCCGCCACCCCCTCTGATCCGGGTGGGTGGGGCTGACATCGAGGTGGAGCCCCAGATCAGGTATCTAGGGCTGATCCTCGATAGCCACTGGCGTTTCGAGGAGCATTTCCGCTGCCTGGTCCCCCGGTTGGAAAGGATGGTTGCGGCTCTGGGCCGGATCCTGCCCAACCTGAGGGGCCCGGCGGGCCGAGTTCGTCGCCTCTATGTGGCAATGGTCCAGTCGGTGGCCCTATACGGGGCCCCCGTCTGGGCGGACGACCTGGCTGCCTCCCGGCGCAGCATGACTATGCTGCGTCGGGTGCAGAGGCGCGTGGCGCTCAGGGTCGTCCGCTGGTATCGGACCATGTCACATGAGGCGGCGACGGTTCTAGCGGGGATGCCGCCCATGGACCTGCTCGCGCGGTCGCACGCGGTGATGTACCGGCACCGCGTCGACCGACGCGCGGGGGTGGGGGCGGTCCCGGGCGGGCAGGAACCTGCTTGGGGCGATTTGAAGCGCCAGGCCCGGCAGTCCGTGTTGCTCGCGTGGCAGGAGCGGCTGGCTCTGCCAACCGCGGGGCACCGGACTGTCGGGGCGGTTCGGCCACTCCTCAAGGAGTGGCTGGACAGAGGCCATGGCAGCCTCACCTACCGGATGGCACAGGTATTTTCCGGGCATGGCAGCTTCGGAAGATACCTGTGCCGGATAGGGAAGGAGCCGACGGCGCGTTGCTGCCACTGCGACGCTGAGCAGGACACGGCGGATCATACCCTGGAGGTATGCCCCGCGTGGGAGGGGGAGCGCCGTGTCCTGGTCGGCGTCGTCGGGCGGGATGTCTCGCTGCCGGGCGTGGTGCGCGCCATGCTCGGCAGCGAGGAGAAGTGGAGGGCCGTGGCCTCCTTCTGCGAGAACGTAATGTTGCAGAAGGAGGCCGCGGGGAGGGAGCGCGAGCTTCAGTGGCGCACTGAAGCTCGCGCTCGTGCGGTGGCCCGAGGTCGTCGCCCGGTCGCGAGGCGTCGCGGGCGGCCGCCTCGGCGTGGCGGATGACCTAGGCTGGGAGGGGGGTCCTGAGGGGACCCTCCTCCCGCCAGGCGGCGCCGGGTCGGACCGGTTGGGGGTAGGAGTGCCTCCCCCTACCGGTCCGACGCAAGGGGAGGCACCCTCGGCGGTCTGGTGCGGCCATGAACGCCCGGCCGCCGAGGGGTGGAAACGGGGTCGCGGGCGGTTGCGAGTTGGGGCTCGCAGCCGCCACTATACGCGGCCCCGGGACGGATAGCGGCGGGATGGAGTGGCCCCGTCCCGCCGCTATGAGGCAGTGTGTCTACTGGGGGGACCGATTGTCCCCCCGGGGGATGGGCGCGAAAGCGCGGGCACGGGGAGGATACCGGAAGAATGCTCCGAGCGATTCCCGGTATCCTCCCAAAGCGTGCCGAAGGGTCACCGTGGGGTTTTTAGTGGGTAGGTCCCGCGCCTGTCGTTGTACGGGCGCGGGGAATCCCACACACCCCTCCCACCTCTCCCCAAGGAGGTGGGAGGGGGTCTTTCGAAGATTTTCCCCACGACAAAAAAAAAAAAAAAAAAAAAAAAAAAAGTACATGCAAACTCGTCCATGTGAAATGCAAGATACAAATCTAATATTTTTTGGATCCGTTAGCTTTCCCACTGCCACTGTGTACTCCTGAATAGAAATTCCTTCAATGGAATCAATTATTATTGCCTGTTCTTTAGTCGGAAAATATACTTGTTGAGCCATTTGTGCGTAGGTTTTTGGTACATTCGGATTCATGGTTGTTTTCTATACGTGGAAGAGTGCCCCTGAAGCCAGAAACACTTTCCTTCTCTCTCACACACTTTAAATGAACACTCGCGTATCGCTCGCAATCTGAACCAGGACAATAATATAAACACGTCCGTTCTCGACGGTAGCTCGCGCTTGACTCCCTAACCTAATATATTGTTTGGCCTTCATTAAATGTAAATCGCTACCCATATCTATAAACGCTACTATCTGCTTACCTAGCAATGTAACAGGCTTGTATACTTTATTGTCCTGAACGGCCACTGCCGTATACTCGTTTACCTGCTTGTGCTGCCCCTTCTTACAATCCATGGCTCTGTGTCCGAAGTCTCGGCAAGCGAAACATCTTGGCCCTTTGCTTTTAACAGGACAGTCTACACCTCGATGGTTCCTCTCACCGCAATTGAAGCATCATAATTGGTTATTCGGCACTTCTTTAACGTCTTGCTTTATTGTCTTCACTGGTGACCACTTGCTTTCCTTTGGCTTGATCGCTGGGTTGAACGGCAACGATCTTCCTTGCAAGGAAATCCTATCGAATGCTGCTAACAGTTCCCCCTTAGTTGCTATCTTCTGCACTCGCGCCAGATCCCTTAATCCTCGATCAGGTATTCCTTCTATAATGTACTCTATCATTTCTGCATCACTGATAGGTACGCGGTATCCTAAAATCACTTTTTGATGTACATATTCGCTGAACGTTTCTTCTTTCCTCCAAACACGCGCCTCAAAACGTCGTCTCATCTCAAGAACGCTTCCAGAATGGTAAAACATTTCCTGTAGATTCCTCAGTAATTCTTCTACTGACATTGCAATATGTTCAGGTTTCGAATGTAATCACTCAAGTGCATTACCCTTCAGTCGCGATCCCATCAACAGTTTAGCCATATCATCCGTCAGTTGATACGTCATTTTCAATGTTTGAACTTAACGCTCCCACGTGACGAATGTATTGCTACTTCCATCAAAATAACTTAATAAATCCGCAATGGCAGAGATATTTACCGGTGGCGGTCGTCTTTGCCCCGTCGGTACGCTTACTGATTCCCCTGCCTCACCTCTATCGAGATTAAGCCTCTGCATTTCTCGAAGTAATGCAATTTGTTGGCGAGCTAAATCAAGCTACCGCTCTACTAGTTGCTTCTCTCTTTGCGCAAGTTCCATTTCTCGCCGCATCTGTACCATATCACTTGCGCATCCTGAACTATTGTCACTCGCAGTTTCTTCGACCACGCTGCTTGTACATACTTTTAACCATTCGCCGGTCGGATCGGCTTCATGCAGCCGCTGAATCAATTCCGCTTTCAAACCAGATATTGAAAGTCCCTTCTCTCGCAATTTTTCTTTCAATTCTGCGATGCAGAAATCACTTGCATCCCTCCTTACTGAAGCCATTTTATTGACCACCACAACTATGAATCGTCACGTTCCACACTAGTCCGCGCAGCACACACTCTACACATTCACCTCAACCCTTTTAAGTAAACTCTGTTCTCACAATACTTTACTGTCCACACTAAGCGTTCTGCTACGACTCGGTTTAAATTCTGATCGCGGACCAGCCCCCAATTTTGTAGAAAATGAAATTAAAATAGAGTAAAAGATGTTAAGTTTACTTGAACATGAAATAAAATAAAGGTGGTAAAAATATAACTCGCTATGTCTTAACTCGCTCGTGTGGACTCTTCGACGGTTCGCTCGACTCTGCCCTTTTTTCCCAGGGCCAGCCACGTGCGTCTTCAAACTGAATGACGCCACCCACAACATTGACGGCATCGGCATCGATACCATTGCATAAACAATCATTCGGCTCCAAGCATTCGCCGCTTACTCATACCACTCATGATTCACACATACCATACACACACACACACCACACTAGCTTACTCCTTACTCACTGGCATACTGCTTGCGTACTAGCTTACAACTTGCTTAACAGCTTACTGCTTGCTAACTAGCCTACCGGTTACTTACTAGCCTACTGCTTGCTTTCTAGCATACTGCTTCCTTACTAGCTTCCTGCTCGCTTACTAGCTCAGTGCTTCCTTTCTAGCTTATTGCATGCTTACTAGCTTGCTGCCTGCTCACCAGCCTACAGCTTTCTTACTATCAAACTGCTTTCTTACTAGCCTGCTCCTTGCTTTCTAGATTACAGCTGGCATCCAAGCTTACTGCTAGCTTATTTGCTTACTGCTTGCATACTAGCCAGCTGCTTGTTTTCTAGCTTAGTACTTCCTTACTATCTTCCTGCTTGCTTACTAACTCGCTGTTTGCTTACTAGCTTACCGCTTGCTTACTTGCTTACTGCTACCTTACTCGCATCGTTCTTGCTTACTAGCCTGCTGCATGCTATCTAGCTTACTGCTTGCACAATAGCTAACTGCATTCTTAATAGCCTGCTTCTTGCTTTCTAGCTTACTGCTTGCTTACTAGCCCGCTGCTTGCTTAATAGCTTGCTACTTGCTTACATGCTAATTGCTTTCATTCCTGCTTACTGCTTGCTTACTAGCTCACTGCTAGCATAATGGCTTACTGCTTGCTTAATAGTTAACTGCTTTCTTACTAGCCTGCTGCTTACTTTCTAGCTTAGTGCTTGCTTACTAGTTTGCTACTTGCTTTCGAGCTTACAGCTTGCTTACTAGCTTACTGCTTGCTTACTAACTTCCTGCTCCCTTAGTAGCTCACTGCTTGCTTACTAGCTTAATGCTAGCTCACTTTCTTGTTGCTTCCTTACTACTTTCCCGCTTGCTAACTAGCTTGCTGCTTCCTTACTAGATTCAAGCTCTCTTACTAGCTCACTTCTTGCTTACTAACTTACTGCATGACTATTAGCTTACTCCTTGCTTAGTAGCTAATTGCTTTCGTACTACCTTCCAGCTTTCCTCCTAACTTACTGCTTTCTTACTAACTTACTGATTTCTTACAAGACTAATGTTTCCTTACTAGCTTACTGCTTGCCTGCTATCTTGCTACTTGCTTTGTACCTTCCTGATTCCTTCCTAACTTACTGCTTTCCTACTAGCAGAAAGATTCCTTACTAGTTTCCTGCATGCTTACTAGCCTACTTCTTGCTTACTAGCTAATTGCATTCTTACTAGCCTGTTCCTTGCTTACTAGCTTACGTCGTTGTTACTAACTTACTGCTCTGTTACTAGCTTGCTGCTTGCATACTAGCTTACTGCTTGCTTACTAGCATACTGGTTTCTGACTAGTTTACTACATGCCTACTGACTAACTGCCTTCATACAAGCTTACTGCTTGCTAACTAGCTTACAGGTTGCTTACTAGCTTAGTGCGTGCCTACCAGCATACTGCTTCCGTACTGGCTCTCAGCTCGCTTACGTGCTCACGGTTCGCTTACTAGCTTGCTCCTTGCTTTCTAGTTTACTGCTTACCTTCTAGCACACTGCAGCCTTACCAGCTTACTGCTCGCTTATTAGCTCACAGCTTGCTTACTAGCTTACTACTTGCTTAGTAGCATAATGCTTCCTTACTAGCTCCCTGCTCGCTTACTAGCCCACTGATTGCTTACTAGCTAACTGCTTTTTGTCAAGCCCGATGCTGCCTTACTACCTTACTCGTTGCATACTAGCTTACTCCTTGACTTAATAGCTAACTGCTTTCTTACTAGCTCACTCCTTGCTGACTAACTTACTGCTTGCTAACTTGCGTACTGCTTCCTTACTGGATTCCCACTCGCTTACTAGCTCACTACTTAAATCCTAGCTTACCTGGTAGCTTACTAGCTTGTTGCCTACTTTGTAGCATTCTGCTTCCATACTAGCATACTGCTTTCCTAGTAGGAATCTGCTTCCTGTCAAGCCCGTTGCTTGCTTAGTACCATACAGCTTGCTTACTAGCTTACTTGTTGCATACTAGCTTACTGCTTCCTTTCTAGCTACCTCCTCGCTAACTAGATCACTGCTTCCTTACTACCCCGCTGCTCACTTAGTATCTCACTGCTTGTTTACTAGCTCACTGCTTGCTTACTAGCATGCTGCTTCCCTACTAGTACACTGCTTTCCTACTATCTAACAGCTTTCTGACTAGCCTGAGGCTTGCTTGCTACCTTACTGGTTGCTTACTAGCTTACTGCTAGCATACTCGCTTACTGCTTGCTTACTAGCTTGGTGCTTGCGTTCTAGATTACTGCTTGCTTACCAACCACCTGCTTTGTTACAATCTTACTGCTTGCTTACTAGCATACTACTTCCTTACTAGCTTCTGCTCGCTTAATAGCTCACTGCTAGCTAACTCGCTTACAGCACGCTCACTATCCTGCTGCTCGCTTACAATCTTACTGTTTGCTTACTATCGTACTGCTTGCTTACTACCTTAGTGCTTGCTTACAATATTCCTGCATTCTTCCTAACTTACTGCATTCTTACTAACCTACCGCTCTCTTACCAGACAAATGCTTACTAGCTTCCAGCATGCTTACCGGCTTACTGCTTTGCTACAAACTTACTGCTTTGTTGCTAACTAAATGCTTCCTCACTAGCTCACTGCTTGCTCTCTAACTTACTGCTTCCTTACTAGCTCAATGCTTGCTAACTAGCTTACCGGTTGCTTACTAGCTTACTGCTTGCTTACTAGCATACTACTTTCTTACAACCTTCCTGCTCTCGTACTAGCTTACTGTTTGCTTAATACCTTCCTCCTCTCTCAGTAGGTACTAGCTTTCTTACTAGCCTGCTGCATGCTTCCTAGCCGGCTGCATGCTTACTAGCTTACCTTGTGCTTACTAGCTTCCTGTTCGCTTACTAGCTTACTCCTTGTTTACTTGTTTGCTACTCGCTTACTGTATGCCTACTAGCTTCCTGCTCGCTTACTATCTCAGTACATGGTTACTAGCGTACAGCTTGCTTACAAGCTTACTACTTGCTTACTAGATAACTGCTTTCCTACCAGTAAACTGCTTGCTTAATAGATTACTACTTTGCTACAAGTTCCCTGCCTGCTTACTAGCTCTATGCTTGCTTACTACCTCCCTGCTTTCTTAGCAGCTACCAGCTTTCTTGCTTGCCTGCTGCTTGCTTACTAGCCTGCTGCTTGCTTTCTAGCATACAGCTAGCTTACCAGCTTACTGCTTGCTTACTAGCATTCTACCTTCTTACTAGCTCACTGCTTGCTAAGTGCTTGCTTTCTAGCATACAGCTAGCTTACCAGCTTACTGCTTGCCTACTAGATTACTGGTTGCATCCTATCACACAGCTTGCTTACAGTCAAACTTCCTCCTTGCCTGCTTACTAGCTTACTGCTTGCTGAATAGCTAGCTGCTTTCCTAATTGCCTGCTGTTTGCATTCTAGTTTACTGCTTGCTTACTATCTTGCCGCTTGCCGCTTGCTTTCTAGCTTACTGCTTGCTTGTATTATACAGCTTCCTTACTAGCTTCCATTTGGCTTACTATATCACTGCTTGCTTACTAGCTCACTGCTTGCTCACTAGCTCACTGCATGCTTACTAGCCTACTGCATGCGTACTAGCTTGCAGCTTGCACACTAGCCAACTGCTTTCTTACTAGCTAACTGGTCTCTTACTAACTTGCTGCTTGCCTTCTAGCTTACTGTTTGCATACTACCATACTGCTAGCCTTACTAGCTTCCAGCTCGCTTACTAGCACACTGCTTGCATGCTTGCTTACTGCTTGCATGCTTGCTTACTGCTTGCTTTCTAGTTCACTGGTGGCTTTCTAGCATACTGCTAGCTTAACTGCATACTGCTTCCTTCCTAGCTTCCTGCTCGCTTACTAGCTCTCGGCCTGCTTACTAGTTTACTGCCTTGTTAAAGTCTTACTGCTTGCTTACTATCTTACTGCTTGCTTACTAGCACTCTGGATGCTTACTAGCCTACCGCTCGCTTAATATCTCACTGGTTGCTTACTTGCGTACTGCCTGCTTGCTAGCTTCCACCTCGCTTACTAGCACATTGCTTGCATGCTGGCTTATAGCATGTTTAATAGATAACCGCTTTCTGACCAGCTTACTACTGGCTTACTAGCTCACTGGTTGCTTACCGGCTTACTGCTGTCTTACTCGCTTACTGCTTGCTTACTACCTTGCTGCTTGCTTACCAGCGTGCTGCTTGCTCACCAGTCAACTGGTTTCTTACTAGCTAACTGCTTTCTTACCGACCTGCTGCTTGCTTACTAGCTAACTGCTTGCGAACCTGCATACGGCTTTGTTACTAGCTTACTACCTGCTTACTAACTTACTGCTTGCTAACCTGCTTATTGCTTGCTTACTATCTTACTGGTCGCTTGCTAGGTTACTGCTTGCATACTATCTTACTGGTTGCTTGCTAGGTTACTGCTTGCTTACTGGCTTACTGGTTGCTTACTAGCTTACAGCTTGCTTACTACCTGCCTCCTCGCTTTCTAGCTGACTGTTTGCATACTGGCTTACTGCTAGCTTACAAGCTAATTGCTTTCATGCCAGCTTAATGCTTGCTTACAAGGTTAGTCGTTACTTACTATCTTACTGCTTGCTTACTACCATAATGCTTCCTTACTAGCACCCTGCTCGCTTACTAGATCACTGCTTGCTTACCAGCTTACAGCTTGCTTACTAGCATACTGCTTGCTTACTAGCTTACTGCTTGGTTGCTAGCATACTGCCTTCTTACAAGATAATTGCATTCTTGCTAGCCTGCTGCTTGATTACTAGCTTACCTGTTTCTTACCGGCTTATTGCATGCTTACTAGCATACTACTTCCTTACTAGCTTCCCGCTCGCTTACTAGCTCACTGCTTGCTTACTAGCTTAGTACTTCGTTACTAGCTAACTGCTATCTTACCAGGTTACTGCCTGCTTTCTAGCTGACTGGTTGCTTTCTAGGTTACTGCTTACTTACTAGTTTACTGCATGCGTAGTAACTAACGGCTATCTTGCTAGCCTGCTGCTTGCTTTCTATATTACTGCACGCTTACTACCATACTGCTTCCTTACTAGCTTCGTCCTCGCTTACTAGCTCACTGCTTGCATACTAGCTTTTTTTTTTCTTCTTGGGGAAAATCTTCAAAAGACTACCTTCCACCTCTTTGGGGAGTGGTGGGAGGGGTGTGTGGCATGCCCCGCACCCGTAGAATGACGGGCGCGGGTCCGACCCTCTAAAAACCCCGCGGTGACACTTCCGCGCGATTTGGGTGGATACCGGGAATCGCCCAAAGCATACTTCTGGTATCCTCCCCGTTCCTGCGCTGTGCGTCCATCCACGGGGGACAAAAGGTTCCTCCTGGCTGTCTCCCTATCTCATGGCGGCAGGACGAGGCCACTCTGTCCTACCGCCATCTGTCTCGGGGCCGCGTTCAGTGGCGGTTGCGAGCCCCAACTCGCAACCGACGGCGACCCCATTTTTACCCCTTGGCGGCTGGTGGTTGGTGGCCGCTCCATGCCACCGAGGGTGCCTTCCGATGCGCCGGACCGGAATTGGGGTTGCACACCCACTTCGGTCCGATCCCGCGCCTCGTGGCTGGAGCAGGCTCCCTTCAGGAACCCCCTCCCAGCCAGGGTCATCCGCCACGCCGCGGTGGCCACCCCCGACGCCCGGCGCCTGGGCGGGTCCCTCCTTCCACCAAACGAGCACGAGCCTCAGCACGCCGCTGAAGCTCGCGCTCCCTGCCCGCGGCCTCCTTCTACAACATTACTTTCTCGCAGAAGGAGGCCACGGCCCTCCACTTTCGCTCGCTGCCGAGCATGGCACGTACCATGCCCGGCAGCGAGACATCCCGTCCGATGACGCCGACCAGGACACGGCGCTCCCCCTTCCACGCAGGGCACACATCGAGGGTGTGTTCAGCCGTGTCCTGCTCAGCGTCACAATGGCAGCAACGCGCCGTCGGCTCCTTCCCTATCCGGCACAGGTATCTCCCGAAGCTGCCATGCCCGGAGAACGCCTGTGCCATCCGGTAAGTGAGGCTTCCATGGCCGCTGTCCAGCCACTCACTCAGGAGTGGCCGAACAGCCCCGACTGTCCGGTGCCCCGCGGTTGGCAGAGCCACCCTCTCCGGCCACGCGATCATCACGAACTCGTGTGCCTGGCGCTTCCAATCGCCCCAAGCAGGTTCCTGCGCTCCCGGGACCACTCCCACTCCTGCACGACGGTCGACACGATGACGATACATCATCGCGTGCGACCACGCGAGGAGATCCATGGGCGGCATCCCTGCAAGAACCGACGCTACCTCACGCGACGCGGTCCGGTGGCCGCGGACGACCCTCATCGCCATCCGCCTCTGCATCCGACGCAGCATCGTCATGCTGCGCCGGGAGGCCGCCAGGTCGTCCGCCCAGACGTGGGCCCCGTATAGGGCCACCGACTGAACCACATAGAGGCGACGAACTCGTCCCGCCGGCCTAAAGCCGAGACCATCCTCTCCAACCGGTGAACCATGCAGCGGAAATGCTTCTCGAAGCGCCGGTGGCTATCGAGGATCAGCCCCAGGTACCTGATCCGGGGCTTCACCTCGATATCAGCCCCACCCACCCGGATCAGAGGGGGTGGCGGATCCTGCCGAGGTGAATGGAAAGCTATCACCTCGGACTTATGGACCACCACCGTCATACCCATCCCCCTGATCCGACCGACGACGCGCTGCGCCCCCTCCTCCGCGAGACGTTTGGCCCTCCCCCAGTACGCGCCGACGGCAAGCACCAGTGTGTCATCTGCATAACACACGGCGCTGACGCCGTCGGGGAGGTCGGCCCGCAACACCTTATCGTATGCGACGTTCCACAGGATTGGCCTGAGGACCGATCCCTGCGGAACGCCGCAGTACAACTCCCTCCGCATATCTCCATCCCGGCCCGGATACTCGATCCACCTGCCACGGAGATAATCCCCGACGACTGCCCTGAGATAAGGAGATGTCACTGCGCCCTGGCAAGTTTAATTCTTGTCACAGAGGTAAGCATGTCTACCCATCCGGCGGCGGCGTATGTCGTGATCGGGACGAAGAGACCTTTGTACAATGTACGCATGGTTCTGTGTCCCAATCCCCAGTTTGATCGAGCAAGTCTTGCTAGCGTGTGGGGCTGACATCGAGGTGAAGCCCCAGATCAGGTATCTAGGGCTGATCCTCGATAGCCACTGGCGTTTCGAGAAGCATTTCCGCTGCCTGGTCCCCCGGTTGGAAAGGATGGTTGCGGCTCTGGGCCGGATCCTGCCCAACCTGGGGGGCCCGGCGGGCCGAGTTCGTCGCCTCTATGTGGCAGTGGTCCAGTCGGTGGCCCTATACGGGGCCCCCGTCTGGGCGGACGACCTGGCTGCCTCCCGGCGCAGCATGACTATGCTGCGTCGGGTGCAGAGGCGCATGGCGCTCAGGGTCGTCCGCGGGTATCGGACCATGTCACATGAGGCGGCGACGGTTCTAGCGGGGATGCCGCCCATGGACCTGCTCGCGCGGTCGCACGCGGTGATGTACCGGCACCGCGTCGACCGTCGCGCGGGGGTGGGGGCGGTCCCGGGCGGGCAGGAACCTGCTTGGGGCGATTTGAAGCGCCAGGCCCGGCAGTCCGTGTTGCTCGCGTGGCAGGAGCGGCTGGCTGTGCCAGCCGCGGGGCACCGGACTGTCGGGGCTGTTCGGCCACTCCTGAAGGAGTGGCTGGACAGAGGCCATGGCAGCCTCACCTACCGGCTGGCACAGGTATTTTCCGGGCATGGCAGCTTCGGAAGATACCTGTGCCGGATAGGGAAGGAGCCGACGGCGCGTTGCTGCCACTGCGACGCTGAGCAGGACACGGCGGATCATACCCTGGAGGTATGCCCCGCGTGGGAGGGGGAGCGCCGTGTCCTGGTCGGCGTCGTCGGGCGGGATGTCTCGCTGCCGGGCGTGGTGCGCGCCATGCTCGGCAGCGAGGAGAAGTGGAGGGCCGTGGCCTCCTTCTGCGAGAACGTAATGTTGCAGAAGGAGGCCGCGGGGAGGGAGCGCGAGCTTCAGTGGCGCACTGAAGCTCGCGCTCGTGCGGTGGCCCGAGGTCGTCGCCCGGTCGCGAGGCGTCGCGGGCGGCCGCCTCGGCGTGGCGGATGACCTAGGCTGGGAGGGGGGTCCTGAGGGGACCCTCCTCCCGCCAGGCGGCGCCGGGTCGGACCGGTTGGGGGTAGGAGTGCCTCCCCCTACCGGTCCGACGCAAGGGGAGGCACCCTCGGCGGTCTGGTGCGGCCATGAACGCCCGGCCGCCGAGGGGTGGAAACGGGGTCGCGGGCGGTTGCGAGTTGGGGCTCGCAGCCGCCACTAAGCGCGGCCCCGGGACGGATAGCGGCGGGATGGAGTGGCCCCGTCCCGCCGCTATGAGGCAGTGTGTCTACTGGGGGGACCGATTGTCCCCCCGGGGGATGGGCGCGAAAGCGCGGGCACGGGGAGGATACCGGAAGAATGCTTCGAGCGATTCCCGGTATCCCCCCAAAGCGTGCCGAAGGGTCACCGTGGGGTTTTTAGTGGGTAGGTCCCGCGCCTGTCGTTGTACGGGCGCGGGGAATCCCACACACCCCTCCCACCTCTCCCCAAGGAGGTGGGTGGGAGTCTTTCGAAGATTTTCCCCACGACAAAAAAAAAAAAAAAAAAAAAAAAAAAAAAAAAAAAGTCTTGCTAGCGTATATAACGTTCGCATGACTTTTTTTTTTTTTTTTTTTTTTTTGTCGTGGGGAAAATCTTCGAAAGACTCCCTCCCACCTCCTTGGGGAGAGGTGGGAGGGGTGTGTGGGATTCCCCGCGCCCGTACAACGACAGGCGCGGGACCTACCCACTAAAAACCCCACGGTGACCCTTCGGCACGCTTTGGGAGGATACCGGGAATCGCTCGAAGCATTCTTCCGGTATCCTCCCCGTGCCCGCGCTTTCGCGCCCATCCCCCGGGGGTCCGGTCCCCCCAGTAGACACACTGCCTCATAGCGGCGGGACGGGGCCACTCCATCCCGCCGCTATCCGTCCCGGGGCCGCGTTTAGTGGCGGCTGCGAGCCCCAACTCGCAACCGCCCGTTTCCACCCCTCGGCGGCCGGGCGTTCATGGCCGCACCAGACCGCCGAGGGTGCCTCCCCTTGCGTCGGACCGGTAGGGGGAGGCACTCCTACCCCCAACCGGTCCGACCCGGCGCCGCCTGGCGGGAGGAGGGTCCCCTCAGGACCCCCCTCCCAGCCTAGGTCATCCGCCACGCCGAGGCGGCCGTCCGCGACGCCTCGCGACCGGGCGACGACCTCGGGCCACCGCACGAGCGCGCGCTTCAGCACGCCGCTGAAGCTCGCGCTCCCTCCCCGCGGCCTCCTTCTGCAACATTACGTTCTCGCAGAAGGAGGCCACGGCCCTCCACTTCTCCTCGCTGCCGAGCATGGCGCGCACCACGCCCGGCAGCGAGACATCCCGCCCGACGACGCCGACCAGGACACGGCGCTCCCCCTCCCACGCGGGGCATACCTCCAGGGTATGATCCGCCGTGTCCTGCTCAGCGTCGCAGTGGCAGCAACGCGCCGTCGGCTCCTTCCCTATCCGGCACAGGTATCTTCCGAAGCTGCCATGCCCGGAAAATACCTGTGCCAGCCGGTAGGTGAGGCTGCCATGGCCTCTGTCCAGCCACTCCTTCAGGAGTGGCCGAACAGCCCCGACAGTCCGGTGCCCCGCGGTTGGCAGAGCCAGCCGCTCCTGCCACGCGAGCAACACGGACTGCCGGGCCTGGCGCTTCAAATCGCCCCAAGCAGGTTCCTGCCCGCCCGGGACCGCCCCCACCCCCGCGCGACGGTCGACGCGGTGCCGGTACATCACCGCGTGCGACCGCGCGAGCAGGTCCATGGGCGGCATCCCCGCTAGAACCGTCGCCGCCTCATGTGACATGGTCCGATACCCGCGGACGACCCTGAGCGCCATGCGCCTCTGCACCCGACGCAGCATAGTCATGCTGCGCCGGGAGGCAGCCAGGTCGTCCGCCCAGACGGGGGCCCCGTATAGGGCCACCGACTGGACCATTGCCACATAGAGGCGACGAACTCGGCCCGCCGGGCCCCCCAGGTTGGGCAGGATCCGGCCCAGAGCCGCAACCATCCTTTCCAACCGGGGGACCAGGCAGCGGAAATGCTTCTCGAAACGCCAGTGGCTATCGAGGATCAGCCCCAGATACCTGATCTGGGGCTTCACCTCGATGTCAGCCCCACCCACCCGAATCAGAGGGGGTGGCGGATCCTGCCGAGGTGAATGAAACGCAATCACCTCGGTCTTATGGACCGCCACCGTCATCCCCATCCCCCTGATCCGGTCGACGACGCGTTGCGACCCCTCCTCCGCGCGACGCATGGCCCTCCCCCAGTGCGCCCCGACGGCCAGCACCAGTGTGTCATCCGCATAACACACCGTGCTGACGCCGTCGGGGAGGCCGGCCCGCAACACCGAGTCGTACGCGATGTTCCACAGGAGTGGCCCGAGGACCGACCCCTGCGGAACACCGCAGTACACCTCCCTCCGCATATCACCATCCCGGCCCGGATACTCGATCCACCTGCCGCGGAGATAATCCCCGACGACCGCCCTGAGACAAGGGGGGACTCGATGATATTCGAGTCCCCTCCTTATCTCTTCCCAGGGGAGGGTGTTAAAAGCATTGGCAATATCCAAGGATATTGCCAATGCCACCCCTCCCCGGGAGACGGCCGCCTCCGAGAGGGCCCTCACACGACCTATCGCGTCGATAGTCGATCGGCCCCCCCGGAAACCGAACTGGCAGTCGGCCAGACCGGGATCACCCCGGGACAGGTGCTCGACGAGGCGGGCAGCAATCACACGCTCGAAGAGCTTGCCCACCTCGTCGAGGAGACAAATGGGCCGGTATGCGGAGGGAGACTCCGCGGGCCGACCCTCCTTCCGGAGGAGGACCATCCTGGCCACCTTCCAACTGGGGGGGAATCGCCCGTCCCTCAGGCAGCGGTCGAACAACCGCCTGAGGTCGGCCCCAAGGACGCCCTGGGTCAAGACCCAAACCCGGCCGGGCACACCATCCGGACCCGGGGCCGTGTTACGAACCCCGAGCCGTCTGATGGCCGCTGCCAGCTCCTCCTGCGTGACCCCCAGCTCGGCCGTCCACTCCACTGGGACAGCCGCCGCCGCCGGAGGACGCGGTCCCCTCTCCCCAATTGGGAAGAGTGTATTGACCACGTCCTCCAGCAGCCGGGGGTCAAGACCCTCGGTGACGGGGGGCGCCCACGGGCGGAGCTTATTCAGCACCACCTTATATGGGCGACCCCATGGATCGTCATCAAGGGTCTGGAGGAGCTCCTTCCATGCCTGGGTCTTGGCCCGTTTGATGGCGACCTGCAGAGCAACCCGCGCCACGCGGTATGCTCCATACAGGTCATCAGCTGCCCTCGCTCGCGCCACGCCGTCGCCTGTACGTTGACGACGGCGCGCGCGGGTGTACTGGCGTCGGGCGCGGACAGTCGCGACTCGCAACTCCGCGATCGCGTCCGACCACCAGTACACCGCCCGGCGAGGAGAAGCCCGCCCGACCCGAGGCATCGCCGCGTCGCAAATACCCGCGACCAATGCTCCGAGCCGGGCGACCTCCTCCTCTATGCTCGGCAACTCGGCCGCTCCCTGCGGCCAAGTTGCAGCGAGGGCAGCTGCCATCAGGGCGTCCTTGTCCAGGCGCCGAAGCGCCCAGCGGCGTGGTGGGGTGCCACGCAGGCGGCCGTGTCGGGATGCACTCGCGGCGGCAAAGACCTCCATCCGGATGTACCGGTGATCGGAGAGTGTCTCTGCCCCCGCGACCACGTGCCAACCCGACACCATGCGCACGGCGTTGGGGGTCGCGAATCCAACATCCACGATGGACCCCCCATATCGCCGCACGCATGTGTGCTCCGACCCCCGGTTCAATACCCGGAGGTCGAGCCCCGCCGCCCAATCGCCCAGGATCCCGCCGCGAACGGAGGTCCTGGGGGATCCCCAAGCCACCGACTTGGCATTAAAATCCCCCAGGACCAGCACCGGCCGGGCCGCGTAGCGCTGCACGCATGCCGCGACCTCGGCCAAGTACAGCTCGAACGCAGCGTGACCGCTACGGGGCGAAATGTAGCACCCCACCACAGCGACTCCCCCCCAGTCCACAGCGACGAATCCCCGACCGCGCTCCAACAAGGAGAACGGTGGGGACCCGTCGCCCCCTCCCCATACCGTCGCCACCAAGCCGTCCGCGTCGCCCACCCAATGAGGGTGATCAGGGACGCGGTACGGCTCGGCGGCGACCGCCAGGCCAACCCCCCACTCCGCGAGGACTTGGGACATCAAGTCCTGTGCCGCGCGGCAGTGGTTGAGGTTGGCCTGGAGGAGGAGGCGGGGCGGCATTAATTAATGGCCGCGCCAGCCTCCTCCCGGCCGTCCGTCCCCGTAGCACCGTCCACCTCCATGGAGGACGATGCCACCGCCCTCGGCACCGGAGCCGGTGCAGCCCGCCTCTTCCTCTCCTTCCGGGAGGGGGGGGAGCACTTCTTACTCCCCACCCTGTGATCGGCTGGCCTCCCCATGTCCGCACACAGCGGGCAGTGGGGGGCCGCCGAGCACTGGCTCGCACGGTGCTCTTTGGCACCGCAGCGGTAACACTGACCGCTGCGGTCCACCGGCGAGGTGCACCACTGCCTCACGTGCCCCAATTCGAGGCAGCGGTGACACTGGAGCGGGCGCGGCGCGAGGATTTCCACTCGCGCCGAAACCCACCCCACCAACACCCTCCCGGATTCCGCCACCTTACGGGCGGCGGAGAGGGGGCACCGAGCCCACACCGACCCGAGGCCGGAGGGCGACCTGCGGATCTCTCCGATCCGCAGGTCCTCCACAGGACAGTCCCCCGCCCTCGCAAGGGCACGGGCCACATCCTGTGCGCTGACCGAGTCGTCCAGCCCACAAACGCGCATCTCCGTGCGCTTCGTGGGCCGGGCGACCCGGACACCTCGCTCGCCCAGCTGCTCCCGGAGCCTCTGGGCGAGACGATCCGCCTTCGCGCCGCCTTCTGCACCGGGGATCTCCAGCAAGAGACCCCCGGTCACGGCCCTCTTCGCCCTCACGGAGGCGATGCCCAGCTCTTCCAGGGAGATAGTCTCCCTGGCGAGCCGCATCGCCTCCGCGAGGGTCAGGTCGCCCCCCTGCGCAACGGTCAGCGTCACCGCTGCCGTTTTTGGGGGACGACCTGGTCGTGCCTTCCCGACCTTCGCGGCCTTTACCTTGGCCGCCGGCGGCGGAGGCGGAGGCTGCGGTTGCGAGGCCTTCCTCGCCGCCCGCTTCGCCTTCCGCCCCACCACCTCACTCCACGCCACCCCCCCTTGGGAGGGTGCTGTGGAGGACGCGACCACCGCGACCACGGGTACACCACCCCCCTTGGGGGTCGCGACCCGGGGCCCTGGTGCCGCAACGCTGGGCGGAGCCTTCACTCCGCCCTTCTTTGCCTTCCCCGACTGTACCGGAACAGGTCGGGGAGGCACCGCCTTCCTGCTGACCGCTCTTCCGGCGAGGAGCTCCTCCCGGAAGGCGGCCAGCTTGCCATCAATCATGTCCCCAATCCTCCTCAGAAGATCGTCTTCTGAGGAGGACGGGGACTTCTTCACGGGCGGAGTGCGGGTGGAGGGGCCCGCGGTGCCCCGCACCACTGCCGCCGCACTCCGCTTATTTACTTCCGCCGAGGGACGCGGCGGTGGAGGAGGAGGGAGGATGGGAGGGAGGGCCGCGCTGTTCCACAGCGCCTCTGCCCTCCTCCTCCCCTGTCGCTCCTCCTCCAACAGGAGCTGCAGACGGGCGTTCCGCCCTCTGAGCTCCCGCGCCGCCTCCCTCATTTCCTCCGCCGCGGCCTTCAGGGCCTCCGCGCCACCGCTTTTCTGCCCCTTAAAGGCGCAGGCAGCGGCGACTTTCTCCACCCGCCTCAGGGACGAGGAGATCCTCTCCGATATCTCCTCGGTCACCTCGTCCCTGAGGCAACTCAGCCTCACCGACGGGCTCATCGCCCCGCCCACCTCGACGACGGCCTGCCCCGTCCTCTTCCTCTTAGAGCCTATGTGGCTCGTGCTGGAGGAGAAGGACGAGACCGACGCCGTCTCGTCGTCCTCCTCCACCCTCCACGAAGCCGGACCTGGCGCTGAGTGGGGCGCGAGCGCCGCCACCCTAACCCCAACCCCGTCTCCGTCCTCCCCAACCGACAAAACCCGCCCCATCCCCATTTTATTTTCAGTGTCCATAAAAATCCCACGAGATGGTCGGAAATAAAGGTCCACCCGGGCAGAGCCGCCTTACCCGGGTAAGCCTAATACTCCGGGGGTTCGGCAGGTTCCCCGGAGGTGGTCGCTTGGGATTGGGCCTTCTCCCCCAACCATGCATCCCATCGCCGCGCACCATAGCTTAGGATTGGAGGGCGATTTTATAGAGTCGCCATACTCGTGGCCCAGGCGGTTAAGCCAAGACCCCCGTTCCTCCTGCCGTCACGTACCATTCACAAAACCAATAGGGAATTGTGAATGGGTCGTTGTGACGACCAACAGGAGGCTTACGGTGTGTGTATGACTCGGGTACCCCGGGTTCGTTAAGCCCGTACTGCAGCTGAAAGGCTGGCAGCCCCTGAGGGGACGTTCGCATGACTTTGGCATTGAAGTATTCGACGTGGGATGTCCCAGTGGAGTGGACGGCCGAGCTGGGGGTCACGCAGGAGGAGCTGGCAGCGGCCATCAGACGGCTCGGGGTTCGTAACACGGCCCCGGGTCCGGATGGTGTGCCCGGCCGGGTTTGGGTCTTGACCCAGGGCGTCCTTGGGGCCGACCTCAGGCGGTTGTTCGACCGCTGCCTGAGGGACGGGCGATTCCCCCCCAGTTGGAAGGTGGCGAGGATGGTCCTCCTCCGGAAGGAGGGTCGGCCCGCGGAGTTTCCCTCCGCATACCGGCCCATTTGTCTCCTCGACGAGGTGGGCAAGCTCTTCGAGCGGGTGATTGCTGCCCGCCTCGTCAAGCACCTGTCGCGGGGTGATCCCGGTCTGGCCGACTGCCAGTTCGGTTTCCGGGGGGGCCGATCGACTATCGACGCGATAGGTCGTGTGAGGGCCCTCTCGGGGGCGGCCGTCTCCCGGGGAGGGGTGGCATTGGCAATATCCTTGGATATTGCCAATGCCTTTAACACCCTCCCCTGGGAGGAGATAAGGAGGGGACTCGAATATCATCGAGTCCCCCCTTGTCTCAGGGCGGTCGTCGGGGATTATCTCCGCGGCAGGTGGATCGAGTATCCGGGCCGGGATGGTGATATGCGGAGGGGGGTGTACTGCGGTGTTCCGCAGGGGTCGGTCCTCGGGCCACTCCTGTGGAACATCGCGTACGACTCGGTGTTGCGGGCCGACCTCCCCGACGGCGTCAGCGCCGTGTGTTATGCAGATGACACACTGGTGCTGGCCGTCGGCGCGTACTGGGGGAGGGCCAAACGTCTCGCGGAGGAGGGGGCGCAGCGCGTCGTCGGTCGGATCAGGGGGATGGGTATGACGGTGGTGGTCCATAAGTCCGAGGTGATAGCTTTCCATTCACCTCGGCACGATCCGCCACCCCCTCTGATCCGGGTGGGTGGGGCTGATATCGAGGTGAAGCCCCGGATCAGGTACCTGGGGCTGATCCTCGATAGCCACCGGCGCTTCGAGAAGCATTTCCGCTGCATGGTTCCCCGGTTGGAAAGGATGGTTGCGGCTCTGGGTCGGATCCTGCCCAACCTGGGGGGCCCGGCGGGCCGAGTTCGTCGCCTCTATGTGGCAATGGTCCAGTCGGTGGCCCTATACGGGGCCCCCGTCTGGGCAGACGACCTGGCTGCCTCCCGGCGCAGCATGACTATGCTGTATCGGTATCGGACCATGTCACATGAGGCGGCGACGGTTCTAGCGGGGATGCCGCCCATGGACCTGCTCGCGCGGTCGCACGCGGTGATGTACCGGCACCGCGTCGACCGTCGCGCGGGGGTGGGGGCGGTCCCGGGCGGGCAGGAACCTGCTTGGGGCGATTTGAAGCGCCAGGCTCAGCAGTCCGTGTTGCTCGCGTGGCAGGAGCGGCTGGCTCTGCCAACCGCGGGGCACCGGACTGTCGGGGCTGTTCGGCCACTCCTGAAGGAGTGGCTGGACAGAGGCCATGGCAGCCTCACCTACCGGCTGGCACAGGTATTTTCCGGGCATGGCAGCTTCGGAAGATACCTGTGCCGGATAGGGAAGGAGCCGACGGCGCGTTGCTGCCACTGCGACGCTGAGCAGGACGCGGCGGATCATACCCTGGAGGTATGCCCCGCGTGGGAGGGGGAGCGCCGTGTCCTGGTCGGCGTCGTCGGGCGGGATGTCTCGCTGCCGGGCGTGGTGCGCGCCATGCTCGGCAGCGAGGAGAAGTGGAGGGCCGTGGCCTCCTTCTGCGAGAACGTAATGTTGCAGAAGGAGGCCGCGGGGAGGGAGCGCGAGCTTCAGCGGCTCGTGCTGTGGCCCGAGGTCGTCGCCCGGTCGCGAGGCGTCGCGGGCGGCCGCCTCGGCGTGGCGGATGACCTAGGCTGGGAGGGGGGTCCTGAGGGGACCCTCCTCCCGCCAGGCGGCGCCGGGTCGGACCGGTTGGGGGTAGGAGTGCCTCCCCTACCGGTCCGACGCAAGGGGAGGCACCCTCGGCGGTCTGGTGCGGCCATGAACGCCCGGCCGCCGAGGGGTGGAAACGGGGTCGCGGGCGGCTGCGAGTTGGGGCTCGCAGCCGCCACTAAACGCGGCCCCGGGACGGATAGCGGCGGGATGGAGTGGCCCCGTCCCGCCGCTATGAGGCAGTGTGTCTACTGGGGGGACCGATTGTCCCCCCGGGGGATGGGCGCGAAAGCGCGGGCACGGGGAGGATACCGGAAGAATGCTTCGAGCGATTCCCGGTATCCTCCCAAAGCGTGCGGAAGGGTCACCGTGGGGTTTTTAGTGGGTAGGTCCCGCGCCCGTCATTCAACGGGCACGGGGAATCCCACACAACCCTCCCGCCTCTCCCCAAAGAGGTGGGAGGGTGTCTTTCGAAGATTTTCCCCACGAAAAAAAAAAAAAAAAAAAAAAAAAAAAAGTATTCGACGTGGGATCTTACTCCCATTCGCGCATCGATGTGAACACCCAAGTACCTTATGGTTTGCTTGAGTGCCACATTTCTCCCGTTTATCCTTATCGCAGGAGGTCGTTCTCTATCCAGATTTCCTTTCAAGAGAATCATCTCGGTCTTAGTCGCAGATAGTTTAAGTTTCTGCGTGGCGCACCACTCAGAAATTGTATCCGCGACTCTTTGCCCTCTTTGCTGCAACTGATTCCTCGAGTTTCCGTAGAATACCACGAGTAAGTCGTCAGCGTAGACTATTGGCTCGCAAACCAGGTGTTCGTTTGATAAGAGCTGCAGAACTTCGTCAAAGACTAGGTTCCAGCAGCTCGGACCGAGTATCGGCCCCTATGGGCAGCCCTTGATGACTTGGTTACGCACATTACCGTGTTTGGAAACTATTGTAACCATACGGTCAGCGAAGTAGTCGACCATGAGTCGATAAAGATTTCGGGGACATCCCAGGCGTTTCAGCTTCTGAAGTATGCTTGGCCACCAAACATTATCAAAAGCTCCGGCGATGTCGAAGGAGAGACCCATCACATATCGTTCCTCTCGCTGGGATGTCAATTCCCTGAGCTTCACCACGGCGTCTTCCGTGGATCGTCCAGGCCTGAATCCGTATTGCCGATCGGAACTATGTTCTGGGTTTAGGAATATATTACTCATTCGATTAAGCATTAGTCTTTCTAACACTTTGCCTAGGATGGAGAGTAGGCATATCGGTCTGTACGACTTGACATCCGATGGTTGTTTATCGGGCCCTTTCAAGATTGCTCTGATCGAGCCGATTTTCCACCTAACGGGGAAGACCCCGTGCGCTAGGTACCCGTTGTAGAGTCTTAGTAGAGCACTATGGATGGATCCATAAGCACATTTAACTACTTCGGCCTCTAAACGGTCCAGCCCAGGGCATTTGCCTCGCTTTAAGCGTGATACTGCAGCTCCGAGCTCATTCCTCGTGAAGACTGGACAGTCTTCTGTCGGCGGATCGGTTGTAGCATCAGCTCTGGTGTTTGCTTGCTCCGGCGTTTCATTCGTGGACGAGTCGTCCGGGATTAGCGCCTGTAGGAGCTGCGAGGCAGTCGATTCCCAGTCAGTCGTATATCCTTCCGGCGTTCGAATGTTAGAGACCGCAGTCTCAACACAGAGTTTCTTCTGGGCGATCTTGTAAACAAGTCCCCATGGCTCTTTGCTCCCCTACTCCGTCACAAAGTTCTGCCAGCTTTGTGCTTTCGCAGCGCGCACTGCGGCTGTGTAGGCGAGTCTAGATGTTCGATACTCAGCCTGCTTTACCGCTCTCTCCTCCGAGTTCCTCTCGCGCTGAAAGGCTCGTCTAAGTAGATAGACTCGCGCTTTCATTCTCGTCAAATTTTCCGTCCACCATGGAACGGACTTTGAATGCCACTTCTTGGGGCGCATTGAGGCATTGCACGCATCGATGATCGATTTCTCGACCTCTTGTGCTAGGTGTTCGACTTCCCTGCGGCAATCAGTGCCGAGGGGTAATTGCCTCGCGCCCTCAAGTAGAACTTGATCAAAACGCTCCCAGTTCGCATGCAACGTGCGGAATCGAGGCTGTGGGCTTCGATTCTCATTCACGTCCGTGAACTACAAGACAAAATCAATAAATCGATGATCACTGGAGGTCCAATACTCGTGGACCGTCCAGTTTTGTACAATTTTCGCCATGTCTGATGTCGATAATGTGACATCGATCCATGACTTACCGGCAGGGCTGCAGTATGTAGGGATACTACCAGCCTCGTTCAAAATCGTCAAGTTGTGTAATGCGATAAACTCTTCGAGTTTTTCGCCTCGCGTGTCCGGTCGAACGCTTTCTCCCCCCCCCCCCCAAAGGTGGGATTTGGCATTGACGTCCGCGGCTATCACGACTCGACGGTGTTGGAGAGCATCGAGTGTCTTCTCCAAATGTGCCAGACTTGGTTCAATGTCTTCCGAGCATTGAAAGTACTGGCTAACGAGGTAGAAACTACCGAAGGGTCCGCTAATGCAAACGCAGGAGGTGTGAGTATCACACAGCTGTGTGATTTTTACCACCGAGATGTCCGGGTATTTGACCACTATTGCAGCCATAGCCCGATCATTCTCGGCGATCACCTTCGCCGTGAGCCCAAAGCCTGGAATCTGTCCCAGAAATTGGTAAGGTTCCTGCATGAGCGACACGTCGATCTCCTTTATGTGCATTAGCTCGCTCACCTCACCATGAACAATTAACGCACGCCGCATATTATGCTGCGCGATGCGCAATTGCCTTAGAGGATTCTCCGGGTGGTGTCTATCCATAATTGGTACGAGATACTGCAAGGTCGAGAGCTGCCTTATAGGCAGGGCAGTTTTTGTCTCGTGACTTATGGTTGTGCTGTTTACCTCTTGCTTTACAGTTCGAGCAAGTTGGGGACTTCCCCTCAGGAGCTGTGTCCGGCAATCGTCGGCCGCAGTACGGGGCGTAGCGACCCCGAGGTACCTGATGCTTACCACACCGTAAGCCTCCTGTTGGTCGTCACAAAGACCCATTCACAATTCCTTTTTTGGTTTTGTGAATGGTACGTGACGGCAGGAGGAACGGGGGCCTTGGCTTAACCGCCCGGGACCGCGAGTATGGCGACTCTATAAAATCGCCCTCCAATCCTAAGTTATGGTGCGCGGCGATGGGATGCATGGTTGGGGGAGGAGGCCCAATCCCAAGCGACCACCTCCGGGGCACCTGCCGAACCCCCGGAGTATATAGGCTTACCCGGGTAAGGTGGCTCTGCCCGGGCGGACCTTTCCTTCCGACCTGCTCGTGGGAATACTATGGAGTTCAAAATTAAATCGGGGATGGGACGGGGTAAGTCAGAGGGGGAGGACGAAGGCGGTGTTGGGACTGGAGTGACGGCGCTCGCGCCGCCTCCTGCGCCTGGCCCGGCTTCGTGGAGGGTGGAGGAGGACGACGAGACTGCGTCAGTCTTGTCCTTCTCCTCCACCAGGAGCCTCATAGGCTCCAAGAGAAAGAGGACGGGGCAGGCCGTCAATGGAGTGGGCAGGGCGATGAGCCCGGTTGTCCGGATAAGTTGTCTCAGGGACGAGGTGACCGAGGAGATATCGGAGAGGATCCCCTCGTCCCTGAGACGAGTGGAGAAAGTGGCCGCTGCCTGCTCTTTTAAGGGGCAGAAGAGCGGCGAGGCAGAGGCTCTGAGGGAGGCTGCCCAAATGATGAGGGACGCGGTGCGGGAGCTAAGCGGGCGGAACGCCCGTCTGCAGCTCCTGTTGGAGGAGGAGCGACGGGGGAGGATGAGGGCAGAGGCGCGCTGGAACAGCGTGGCCCTCCCTCCTGTCCTCCCTCCTCCTACGGCGCGCCCTCCTGCGGTCGTTAGGAAGCGGAATGCGGCGGAGGTGATGCGGGCCCGCACGGGCCCTTCCACACGCACTCCGCCCGCGCAGAGGTCCCCGTCCTCCTCAGAGGACGATCACCTGAGGAGGATAGGGGACATGATTGATAAGAGGCTGGCCGCCTCCCGGGAGGAGCTCCTCCCCGGAAGAGCGGTGGGTGGGAGGGTGGTGCAACCCCGACCAGTGCCAGCAAGGCCGGGGAAGGCGAAGGTGGGGGGAGCGAAGGCTCCGCCCACCGTGGCGACTCCGGGGCCTCGGGTCGTGATCCTCAAGGGGGGAAGCGTACTCGTGGTCCCGGTTCCCGCGTCCTCCGCGGCACCGCCCCAAGGGGGGGGTCGTGGAGCGAGGTGGTGGGGCGGAGGGCGAGGAGGGCGACGAGGAAGGCCTCGCAGGCGAAGCCTCCGCCCCCGCCGCCCGCGGCCAAAGGAAAGGCCGCGAAGGCGCGACTTGGCCGCCCCCCTAAAACGGCAGCGGTAGCGCTGACCGTTGCGCAGGGGGGCGACCTGACCCTCGCGCAGGCGATGCGGCTCGCCAGGGACAATGTGTCCCTGGAAGAGCTTGGCATCGCTTCCGTCAGGGCGATGCGGGCCGTGACTGGGGGTCTCCTGCTGGAGATCCCCGGTCCAGACGGCGGCGTGAAGGCCGACCGACTCACCCAGAGGCTCCGGGAGCAGCTGGGCGAGCGGGGTGTCCGGGTCGCCCGGCCCACGAAGCGCACGGAGATGCACGTGTGTGGGCTGGACGACTCGGCCACTGCGGAGGACGTGGCGCGTGCCCTAGCAAGGGCGGGGGATTGCCCTGAGGGGGATTTGCGGGTCGGGGAGATCCGCAGATCTCCTTCCGGCCTGGGGTCCGTGTGGGCCCGCTGCCCCCTCTCCGCCGCCCATAAATTGGCGGAATCCGGGAGGGTTTTGGTGGGGCGGGTTTCGGCGCGAGTATCTCCACTCGCGCCGCGCCCGCTCCAGTGTCACCGCTACCTCGAATTGGGGCATGTGAGGCAGTGGTGCACCTCGCCGGTGGACCGCAGCGGTCAATGTTACCGCTGCGGGGCGAAGGACCACCGCGCGAGCCAGTGCTCGGCGGCCCTCCACTGCCCGCTATGTGCGGACAGGGGGATGCCAGCCGACCACAGGGTGGGGAGCAGGAAGTGCTCTCCCCCCTCCCGGAAGGAGAGGAAGAGGTGGGCCGTTCCGGCTCCGGCGCCGCGGGCGGTGGCATCGTCCACCATGGATGCGTCGGACAGACCTCACGCGGATCGTAGCTTTCGCCGGCTTAACAAGGGACAGAACAGGTTGTTTGGTAACGTCACTGTTCTGTCCTTTCCCTTTCGGCGGGAAAATACGCACCACGTGTCGTGGTGGTTTAACCGCCTCCGGGGAAACTCGATTGGCATCAACATTTACCGCTTGCGCGTAGGTTGTTGCTGCACGAACTGGTACAGGTTTCGCAGTCGGAAGGGATCCCGTCGTCTGCGAAACCGTAGGGGCAACTCTCTCTGCGATCCTCTGGGAGGCTCTCACCTCTTGCCGGATCGCCGCGAGCTGTCCTTTTAGGAAAAAGTTCTGAATAAGAACCTCCTGGACTAGCTCGTAGAGAGCTGCCGCGTTGCCTACGATCAAGGCTCCGGTCTCCTTACTGAGCCTGGATTCTATTCCAAGACAGTTGGTCCGGATACCCCTGACCAGTTTCGAGGCCTCCCCACTGATTTGATCGAGAGGCCTGTTCGAAGGGCTAGGTGTCGCCTCCGCCGACACCTTTCCTGGCAATTCCTCGCCGCTTTCCCGGGCTTTTTCTGCCCTTTGCGGCTTCTCCTTCTTAACGACGGTTACCCAACCGTCGCTATCTACTTCTTGGCCCAATCCTCCTTCCGTGGACGTGGCGTTGCCTTGGGAAGTCGCCTTCGGTTTTTTGGCCTCCGGCTTCTTCGGTGGATTTGTGCGGGGTGGTGTCCCCGGTCCGTCCTTCTTAATCGCGGCACAGGGGATGTTTTCCCTGTTGGCTTAGGTGGTGAAGGCTTGCCCTTAGTCGTTGGGGGTCTGGTGCAGGGAGGCGTTTTTGCGCCCTTACCCACTTCAACCGCCTTAACTTTTTTCTGAGGTGGTGAGACCAACCCAGCTCTCTCACTCACCGCCGTCATTCTGCCGGGAGCAGCGACAGCGGCCTCCTTAACTCCCTTTTCCCCCTTGCGGGGTACCGAGGCGTCTATGGGGGTTAATTTTATTTTTGGATCCATACTTGTGTATATTCCTTTTCGTCCCGGCGTGTGTCCCGGCCTCCATGGACCCTCAAATGGAACCCGGCTCTGCCTGGGTTAGGACTTGCACCCGGGATATAGTCCGCGAACAAAGGCCGACCGGGCTTTCCCCGGACTCCTAGGTTCACTTCCTCGCCCAATACAACCCACGAATGGTGTTCCGAGCCGATTGACTAGGCACAGGGCTGCTTTTCTCGCCTAGCCGCCTGTCTAGACGAAGCAGAGGCCAAAGGTACGTGTTGGGCAGCTACACTCCCGCAGAAGAGAGGGCCCTCAGATCCCAGGATCCTCCTTTCCGCCGACACAGGTCGCCACGCACGGCAAACATGTGGGGAACAATCCTCAAGCAGATGTTCCCTCTGCTTCGCTACGCCCGGTTTCTGCTCCCTGTTTTTGCAGGGAACCCGCTGCGTAACTAGGACATGACCTCGGGCATCATGTCCCTGTAGCATTAGCTCCAAAACGTGGGACTCGTCCTTAGCACGACTAGTCGAACTCACTTTGCCATCATCAACTATGCTCTTGACGTTTCAGTGTCCTTTTACCATCGCCAACGACGTGAGCTGCTGTCAGCAGCGCGACGACGGTCTTACATGTATAAATACATGTTGTCTTTCGTCGTTGGCGTACCTTTCAGTCAGTGTTTCGTCATGCGCTGCATATTCTTCCTATATGCAGCGTCCGTATGGCAAGGACTCCGAGTCTGACAGTGCCGTACACCACTGGCTTACAGCTCGGAGTTGAGCTGGTCTAGGCGGAGTCTTCTAATGGCCAGGGGAGCGATCCACGTTTCGAGGCCCGTCTCCATACCTAGGATACTAGCATGGTTTCCCAGCCGACACCTTCAGGCAGTAAGGAGCAGCACAGCTACTTATATGGTGGCCTCCTTCCGCCAATCGTCTGGCATTACGACATCTGCCACCAGATGTTTTGGTGTGCTGGGTTCTGCCAAGTCCAGCGGCGTATTGCTTTTGGGGACGCATACAGACGTCGTGTCGTGTCTCTTTCTGATCTTATGATTTGCTTAACGTGAAAAGGGGGCATATAGCCCCCTTTTTGATTCTTTGGTGTCAGGATCGCCTCCTCGAAAAGGCATTAAAGCAAAAAGGGGGCTTATAGCCCCCTGGTATTAGTTAGGACTTTCTTGGAGAAGATCTAGGTGTTCCGTTAAGAACATCGAAAAGTTCTTTTAAAGTGAAAAAGGGGCATATAGCCCCTTTCTGTACAAGATACGCCTTCTCCAATAAGCCTTAAAGTGAAATGGGGGCCGCAGCCACCAGGTGCTCAATATACGCTAGTCATAATGCTTCCCCTTCACTCTTTGCTTTTCTGACACCACTCCTTTCGGACATCTCTGTTTTGCACAGTACGATTGACGGATCTCGTCTTTGCTCGGGTAGGTGGGGTCGCTACTCCCATACGGTGTGCCCCTGCACCGCCCCTGCCTAAGCCAGAGCCCCGTTGGCCGGCATAAATGCCGTTTCCAGCGTCCACCGCGAGGAGGAGAGGTTGGCACATGCGATCCAGGTGCCGTATAGCAAGCTATACGCCCGGACGGCTTCTAGACGCCCTGCCCTGAGACACGGGGGGACCCGATGATATTCGAGCCCCCTCCGTATCTCTCCCTAGGGAAATGTGTTAAACGCGTTGGCAATATCCAGCGATACCGCCAACGCCACCCCTCCCCGGGAGACGGCCGACTCCGAGAGGGCCCTGACCCGACTGATCGCATCTAGCGTTGGCCGGCCCCCTCCCCCCCCCCCCCAACCCGAAAACCGTACTGGCAGTCGGCCAGACCCGGGGTACCCCGCGACAGGTGCTCGGCGAGCCGGGCAGTAATCACTCGCTCGAAGAGCTTGCCCACCTCGTCGAGGAGACAGATGGGTCGGTATGCGGATGGAGACTCCGCAGGCCGACCCTCCTTCCGGAGGAGGACCATACTCGCTACCTTCCAACTGGCGGGGAATCGCCCGTCCCTCAGGCATCGGTTAAACAACCGCCTAAGGTCGGCCCCAAGGACGCCGCGGGTTAAGACCCAAACCCGGCCGGGCACACCATCCGGACCCGGGGCCGTGTTACGCGCCCCGAGCCGTCTGATGGCCGCGGCCAGCTCCCCCTGCGTGACTCACGGCAGCTTGGTTACTAGCTTACTGCGTGCTTACTAGCTTACAGCTTCCTTACTAGCTTTTTTTTTTTTTTTTTTTTTTTTTTGTCGTCGGGAAAATCTTCGAAAGACTCCCTCCCATCACTTTGGGGAGAGGCGGGAGGGGTGTGTGGGATTCTCCGCGCCCGTAGAATGACGGGCGCGGGACCTACCCACTAAAAACCCCACGGTGACCCTTCCGCACGATTTGGGAGGATACCGGGAATCGCTCGAAGCATTCATCCGGTATCCTCCCCGTGGCCGCGCTTTGCGCCCAATCCCGGGGGGGACAAACGGTCTCCCCGGTAGACACTCTGTCTCATAGCGGCAGGATGGCATAGGGCCACTCCATCCCGCCGCCATCCGTCCCCGGGCCGCGTTTAGTGGCGGCTGCGATCCCCAACTCGCAACCGCCTACGACCCCGTTTCTACCCCTCGGCGGCCGGGAGCTCATGGCCGCTCCAGGCCACCGAGGGTGCCTCCCCGTGTCCCCCACCCGTGACCCACCCGGCCCGACCCTTCGCCGCCTGGCGGGAGGAGGATCCCCTCAGGAACCCCCCCCCAGCCAGGGTCATCCGCCGCGCAAAGGCGGCCGCCCGCGACGCCCTCGCGCCACCACACGAGTGCGAGCATCAGCGCGCCGCTGAAGCTCGCGCTCCCTTCCCGCGGCCTCCTTCTGCAGAATTACGGTCTCGCAGAAGGAGGCCACGGCCCTTCACTTCCTCTCGCTGCCGAGCATGGCGCGCACCACACCCGGCAGCGAGACTTCCCGCCCTATGACGCCGACCAGGACACGGCGCTCCCCTTCCCACGCTGGGCATACCTAGAGGGTATGATCAGCCGTGTCCTGCTCGGCGTCACAATGGCAGCAACGCGCCGTCGGCTCCTTCCCTATCCGGCACAGGTATCTTCCGAAGCTACCATGCCAGGAAAATACCTGTGCCTTCCTTACTAGCTTGCTGCTCGCTTAATAGCTTGCTGCTTGCTTACTAGCACACTGCTTGCTTACCAGCTCACTGCTTGCTTACGAGCTTGATGCTTGCTTAGTAGCCTACGCCGTCCTTACTAACTAACTGCCTCCTTACTAGCCAGCTTCTTCCATACTAGCAAAGTACTTTGATACTAACTTACTGCTTGCTTGCTAGCTCACTGCTACCTTACTAGCTTCTTGCTTGCTTACCAGGATACTGCTTGCTTACTAGCTTACTGCTTCCTTACTAACTTACTGCTTCCTTACTAGATTCCTGCCTGCTTACTATCTCAACGGTTGCTTACTAGCTAACTGGATGCTTAGAAGCATTCTGCTCCCTTACAAGGTCCCTGCTCGCATACTAGCTCACTGCTTGCTTACATGATACTGCTTTCTTACTAGCCTGCTGCTTGCTTACTCGCTTACTGCTTGCTTACTAGCTGACAGCTTTCTTACCAGCTTACTGTTTGCTTACTGGCATAATGATTGCTTACTTGCTTACAGCTTGCTAACTATCATACTGCCTCCTTCCTAGCTTCCTCCTCGCCTTCTTGCTCACTGCTTACCTCCCAGATTGCTGCTAGCTTAACCGCGTGCTGCTTGCTTGCTAGCCTGCTGCTTGCTTTCGGACTTACTGGTTGCTTACTAGCACACAGCTTGATTACTAACTTATTGGTTGCTTACTAGCATGCTGCTTCCTTACTAGCTTGCTGTTCGCTTACTAGCTCACTACGTGCTTACTAGCTCCCTGCTCGCTTACTAGCTCAATGCTTGCTTACCAGCTTACTGCCTGTTTACTAGCTTACTGCTAGGTTGCTCGCTTACTGCTTTCTTACTAGCTTGCTGCTCGCTTACTAGCTAGCTGCTTGCTTACTAGCTTACAGCTTGCTTAATAGCTTACTGCTAGCTTTCTAGCTTAGTGCTTCCTTACTAGCTTCCTGCTTGCTTACTATCTCGCTGCTCGTTTACTAGATCACTGCTTGCATATTAGCTTACTGCTTGCTTAGAAGCTAATTGCTTTCATACCAGTTTACTGGTTGCTTACTAGCTTACTGCTTGCTTACTAGCATACTGCTACCTTACTAGCTCCCTGCTCGCTTACAAGCTCAATGCGTGCTTACCAGCTTACTGCCTTTTTACTAGCTTACTGCTAGCTTGCTCGCTTACTGCTTGCTTTCTAGGTTACTGCTTGCTTACTAGCTTACTGCTAGCTTACTAGCAGGACTCAGGACAGTAAGCGTCCTGAGTGAGTGGCTGGACAGAGGCCATGGAAGCCTCACTTACCGGAAGGCACAGGTATTTTCCGGGCATGGTAGCTTCAGAAGATACCTGAGCCGGATAGGGAAGTAGCCGACGGCGCGTTGCTGCCATTGTGAGGCCGAGCAGGACACGGCTGATCATACCCTCCAGGTATGCCCAGCGTGGGAGGGGGAGCGCCGAGTCCTGGTTGGCGTCATAGGGCGGGAAGTCTCGCTGCCGGGTGTGGTGCGCGCCATGCTCGGCAGCGAGAGGTATTGGAGGGCCGTGGCCTCCTTCTGCGAGACCGTAATGCTGCAGAAGGAGGCCGCGGGAAGGGAGCGCGAGCTTCAGCGGCGCGCTGAGGCTCGCTCTCGTATGGTGGCGCGAGGGCGTCGCCCAGGCGCCAGGCGTCGCGGGCGGCGGCCTTTGTGCGGCAGATGGCCCTGAGGGGAGCCTCCTCCCGCCAGGCGACGATGGGTCGGAACGGGTGGGTCCGGCCCACGGGGAGGCACCCTCGGTGGCCTGGAGCGGCCATGAGCTCCCGGCCACCGAGGGGTAGAAACGGGGTCTCAGGCGGTTGCGAGTTGGGGCTCCACTAAATGCGGCCCCGGGACGGATGGCGACGGGATGGAGTGGCCCCGTCCTGCCGCTATGAGACAGAGTGTCTACCGGGGGGACCGTTTGTCCCACCCGGAGATGGGCGCAAAGGGCGGGCACGGGGAGGATACCGGAAGAATGCTTCGAGCGATTCCCGGTATACTCCCAAATCGTGCGGAAGGGTCACCGTGGGGTTTTTAGTGTGTAGGTCATTCTACGTCATTCTACGGGCGCGGGGAATCCCACACACCTCTCCCACCTCACCCCAAAGAGGTGAGGGGGAGTCTTTCGATGATTTTCACCACGACAAAAAAAAAAAAAAAAAAAAAAAACTAGTAAGCAAGCAGGAAGCTAGTAAGCAAGCAGTACGCTAGTAAGCGAGCAGGGACCTTTTAAGGGAGCAGAATGCTACTAAGCATCCAGTTAGGTAGTAAGCAACCAGTAAGGTAGTAAGCAAGCAGGAAGATAGTAAACAAGCAGTAAGCTAGAAAGGAACCAGCAAGCTAGCAAGCAGGCAGTAAGCTAGTAAGCGTGCATGTACCAAGTAACGGAGCAGAATGCTAGTGAGCTTGCAGTATGCTATTAAGGAGCCAGTAAGATAGTAAGCATGCAATAAGCTAGTAAGCAACCAGTAAGTTAGTATACAACAAGATAGCTAGTAAGCAAGCCGTAAGGTAGTAAGCAAGCATCGGGCTAGACAGGAAGCAGATAGCTAGTAAGCAAGCAGTAAGCTATTAAGCAAGCAGTGATCTCGTATGCGTGCAGGGAGCTAGTAACATAGCAGTAATCTAGTAAGCAAGCTGTATGCTTGTGAGAAAGAAGTAAGCTAATATGGAAGCAGTAAGCTAGTAAGCAAGCAGTAAGATTCTAAGCAAGCACTAAACTAGTAAGCGGGTAGGGAGCTGGTAACAAAGTAGTAATCTAGTAAGCAAGCAGTATGCTGGTCGGAAAGCAGTTAGCTAGTAAGCAAGCAGTAAGCTTGTAAGCAAGCAGTACGCTAGTAAGCATGCAGTGAGATAGTAAGCAAGCAGTGGGCTAGTAAGCAAGCAGTACGCTAGTAAGCATGCAGTGAGATAGTAAGCAAGCAGTGGGCTAGTAAGAGAGTAGTAAGCTAGTAAGCATGCGGTAAGCTACCAAGCAAGCAGTGAGCTAGTAAGCCGGGATGGTGATATGCGGAGGGAGGTCTACTGCACTGTCCCGCAGGGGTCGGTCCTCGGGCCACTCCTGTGGAACATCGCGTACGACGCGGTGTTGCGGGCCGACCTCCCCGACGGCGTCAGTACCGTGTGTTACGCAGATGACACACTGGTGCTGGCCGTCGGGGCTCAGTGGGGGAGGGCCAAGCGCCTCGCCGAGCAGGGGGCGCAACGCGTCGTCGACCGGATCAGGGGGATGGGGATGACGGTGGCGGTCCATAAGACCGAGGTGATAGCGTTCCATTCACCTCGGCAGGATCCGCCACCCCCCCTGATCCGGGTGTGTGGGGCTGATATCGAGGTGAAGCCCCGGATGAGGTATCTGGGGCTGATCCTCGATAGCCACTGGCGCTTCAAGGAGCATTTCCGCTGCCTGGTTCCCCGGTTGTAGAGGATGGTCTTGGCTTTAGGCCGGATCCTCCCCAACCTGAGGGGCCCCGCGGGACGAGTTCGCCGCCTCTATGTGGCAATGGTTCAGTCGGTGGCCCTATACGGGGCCCCCGTCTGGGCGGACGACCTGGCGGCATCCCGGCGCAGCATGGCGATGCTGCGTCGGGTGCAGAGGCGGATGGCGCTGAGGGTCGTCCGCGGCTACCGGCCCGTGTCGCATGAGGCGGCGACCGTTCTTGCGTGGATGACACCCATGGATCTCCTCGCGCGGTCGCACGCGATGACGTATCGTCATCGTGTCGACCGTCGCGCGGGTGTGGGGGCGGTCCCGGGAGAGCAGGAACCTGCTTGGGGCGATTTGAAGCGCCAGGCCCGGCAGTTCGTGGTGCTCGCGTGGCAGGAGCGGTTGGCCCTGCCAACCGCGGGGCACCGGACAGTCGGGGCTGTTCGGCCACTCCTGAGTGAGTGGCTGGACAGAGGCCATGGAAGCCTCACTTACCGGCTGGCACAGGTATTTTCCGGGCATGGCAGCTTCGGTAGATACCTGTGCCGGATAGGGAAGGAGCCGACGGCGCGTTGCTGCCATTGTGAGGCCGAGCAGGACACGGCTGATCATACCCTCCAGGTATGCCCAGCGTGGGAGGGGGAGCGCCGTGTCCTGGTCGGCGTCATAGGGCGGGAAGTCTCGCAACCGGGTGTGGTGCGCGCCATGCTCGGCAGTGAGAGGAAGTGGAGGGCCGTGGCCACATTCTGCGAGACCGTAATGCTGTAGAAGGAGGCCGCGGGAAGGGAGCGCGAGCTTCAGCGGCGCGCTGAGGCTCGCACTCGTATGGTGGCGCGAGGGCTTCGCCCAGGCGCCAGGCGTCGCGGGCGGCCGCCTTTGCGCGGTGGATGACCCTGGCTGGGAGGGGGACCCTGAGGGAAGCCTTCGCCCACCAGGCGGCGAAGGGTCGGACCGGGTGGGCCCGGCCCACGGGGAGGCACCCTCGGTTGCCTGGAGCGCCCATGAGCTCCCGGTCGCCGAGGGGTAGAAACGGGGCCGCAGGCGGTTGCGAGATGGGGCTCGCAGCCGCCACTAAACGCGGCCCCGGGACGGATGGCGGCGGGAAGGAGTGGCCCCGTCCTGCCGCTATGAGACAGAGTGTCTACTGGGGGGGGGGCTGTTTGTCCCCCCACCGGGGATGGGCGCAAAGCGCGGGCACGGGGAGGATACCGGAAGAATGCTTCGAGCGAATCCCGGCATCCTCCCAAACCGTGCGGAAGGGTCACCGTGGGGTTTTTAGTGGGTACGTCCCGCGCCCGTTATTCTACGAGCACGGGGAAACCCACACACCCCTCCCGCCTTTCCCCAAATAGGTGGGATGGAGTCTTTCGAAGATTCTCCCCACGACAAAAAAAAAAAAGCAGTGACCCAATAAGCGAGGGGGAAGCCAGTAAGCCAGCAGTACGCGAGCAAGCTAGCAGTGGTTAGTAAGCAAGCAGTAAGCTGGTAAGCCAGCAGTGAGCTAGTAAGCGAGCAGGGAGCTAGTAAGGTAGCAGTAAGCCAGTAAGCAAGCAATAAGTTAGTAAGCAACCAGTAAGGTAGTAAGCACCACGCACCCGTTTGGTTGTCCAGACGGCAGGGGAGGTGAACCCCTATGTGGCGCGTCCTCAGGTGGCGGATAGGGGTAGCCGCTGGGATGGAATGCGGGGATGGGGTCACCCACCTGAGGATGCTGCTGACCACATCCTCGCATGGCATCCCGGAGGTTGGAGCGAAAGCTCCCGCGGACCAATCACCGGTATGAAAGCTTTGCGTGGGTGAATGTGTGTGTGAGTGGCCCGGGGCATGGGATATTTGCCGCGGGTGTTACCTAAGGCTGCAGGTTGGCCCGGTGGCTGCGGGTTAGTCCAGCGGCCAACGTGGCTACCCAGTCGGCGGCTTAGTCCTATGTCACGGGGCCGTGGGCGCTGGTGACCAGGCGCCTGCGGGTGAGTGGGAATGCGGTGGGAGGAGTGCCTCCCACCGGGAGGGGCCTGAAAAGGCACGATACGGCGGGGGAATCTGTGATGTCTCACTAGAGTTCCCGGTCCATCGCCAGGCGTCTGAGGATGGTCACCGTGGGGTTTTAGTCGGTAAGAGTCCGACACTACCCGCCGGCCCGCCCTTCGGGTTGGCTCGCGGGTGTCCATGAGGATTTCCACACGTACAAAAAAAAAAAAAAAAAAAAAAAGTAAGGTAGTAAGCTAGCAGTAAGCTGGTATGAAAGCAATTAGCTTGTAATCAAGCAGTAAGCTAGTATGCAAGCAGTGAGGTAGTAACGGAGGAGGAAGCCAGTAAGCAAGCAGTAAGCTGATAAGCAAGCTGTAGGCTAGTAAGCGAGCATGGAGCTAGCAAGCAGCAAGTAATCTAGTATGCAAGCAGCAAGCTATTAAGAAACAAGTAAGCTGGTAAGCAAGCTGTAAGCTAGTATGCAATCAGTGAGGTAGTAACGGAGGAGGAAGCCAGTAAGCAAGCAGTAAGCTAGTAAGCGAGCAGCAAGCTAGTAAGCAAGGAGGAAGCTAGCAAAAAAGCTGCAAGCAAGTAAGCGTGCTGTAAGCTAGAAAGCAAGCTGCAGGCTGGCAAGAAAGCAGTTAGCTATTGAACATGCAGTAAACTAGTAAGCAAGCTGTGAGCTATAAAGTAAGCAGCAAGCCAGCAAGGAAGCAGTATGCTAGTAAGCAAACAGTAAGCTGGAAAAGTTGCTGCAGGCTAGTAAGAAAGCCGTTTGATATTCAGCATGCAGTAAGCTAGTAAGCAAGCTGTAAGCTAGAAAGCAAGCAGCAAGCTAGTATGCAAGCAGTGAGCCAGTAAGCAAGCAGTATGCTGGTAAGAAAGCTGGTAGCTAGTATGGAGGTAGTAAGCTAGTAAGAAAGCAGTACGCTAGTAAGCAAGCAGTAAGCTAGTAAGCAAGCAGCAGGCTAGTAAGGAAGAAGAAGGCCGTGACCGGGAAAGTGGCCTCCTGCTGGAGATTCCCAGATCGTAGGGCGGGGAGAAGGCGGACCGACTCGCCCAGAGGCTCCGGGAGCAGATGGGCGAACGGGTTGTCCGGGTCGCCAGGCCCACGATGCGCACGGAGATGCGCGCTTGTGGGCTCGACGAATCGGTCACAGCGCAGGAGGTGTCTCATGCCATAGCGAGGGCGGGGGACTGCCCCGAAGGAGACGTGCGGGTCGGAGAGATCCGCAGGTCTCCTTCCGGCCGGGCGTCGGTGTGGGCCCGGTGCCGCCTCTCCGCTGCCCGCAATGTGGCGGAATCCGGGCGGGTTTTGTTGGGGTGGGTTTCAGCGCGAGTGGAGATACATGAGCCGCGCCCACTCCAGTGTCACCGCCGCCTCGAGTCGTGGCACGTGAGGCAGCGGTGCACCTCACCGGTGGACCGCACGGTTCAATGTTACCGCTGCGGAGCGAAAGACCACCGCGCGAGTCAGTGCTCGGCGGCCCCACGCTGCCCGCTATGTGCGGACTTGGGGAGGCCGGTCGATCACAGGGTGGGGAGCAAAAAGTGCTCTCCCACCTCCCGGAAGATGAGCGGGAGTCGGCCCTCTCTGGTTCAGGCACGGCGGTCGGTGGCATCGTCCACAATGGAGGTGGACGGTGCCACGTGGACGGACAGCCGGGAGGAGGCTGGGGCGGCCGCTAAGTAATGTCGCCCAGTCTCCTCCTCCAGGCCAACCTCAACCACTGACGCGCGGCACAGGACGTGATGTCCCAAGTCCTCGCGGAGTGGGGTGTTGGCCTGGCGGTCGCCGCCAAGCCGTACCACATCCTTGATCACCCTCATGGGGGGGGGACGCGGACGGCTTGGTGGCGGCGGTATGGGTAGGAGGCGACGGGTCCCTGCCTTTCTCCATCCTGGAGCGCGGTCGGGGCTTCGTCGCCGTGGACTGGGGGGGAGTCGCCGTGGTGGGGTGCCACATCTCGCCCTGCAGCGGCCACGCCGCGTTCGAGCAGTACCTGGCCGAGGTCGCGGCATGCGTGCACCGCTGCGCGGCCAGGCCGGTGCTGGTCCTGGGGGACTTTAACGCCAAGTCGGTGGCGTGGGGATCCCCCAGGACCTCCGTTCGCGGTGGGATCCTGAGCAACTGGGCGGCCGGGCTCGACCTTCGGTTACTGAACCGGGAGACGGAGCACACGTGCATGCGGCGATATGCGGGGTCCATCGTGGATGTTGGATTCGGGGCCCCCAACGCCGTGCGCATTGTGTCGGGATGGCAGGTGGTTTGGGGGGGGGGCAGAGACACTCTCGGACCTGCGGTATATTCGGATGGAGGTCTCTGCCCCCGAATGTACATCCCGATACCACCGGCTGTTTGGCGCCCCACCACGCCGCTCGGCGCTTCGGCGCCTGGACAAGGACGCTATGATGGCAGCTGCTCTCGCTGCAACGTGGCCGCATGGGGCGGCCGAGTTGCCGAGCATAGTGGAGGAAGTCGTTCGGCTCGGGGGATTAGTCGCAAATATTTGCGACGCGACGATGCCCTGGGTCAGGCGGGCTTCTCCACGCCGGGCGGTGTACTGGTGGTCGGCCGCGATCGCAGAATTGCGCGTCGCGTGTGTGCGCGCCCGACGCTAGTACACCCGCGCGCGCCGTCGTCTACGAAGAGACGATGGCGTGGCGCGAGCGAGGGCAGATGACCTGTGTGAGTCATGGCGTACGGCTCGTGTTGCTTTGCAGGTCGCCATCAAACGGACCAAAACCCGGGCATGGAAGGAGCTCCTCCAGACCCTCGATGACGATCCTTGGGGTCGCCCGTACAAGGTAGTGTTAAATATGCTCCGCCCGTGGGCGCCCCCTGTCACCGAGGGTCTTGACCCCGGCTGCTGGAGGACATGGTCAATACACTCTTTCCAATTGGGGAGGGAGGATCACGTCCTCCGGCGGCGTCGGCTGTCCCAATTGAGTGGGTGGCCGTGCTGGGGGTCACTCAGGGGGAGCTGGCCACGGCCATCAAACGGCTCGGGGCGCGTATCACTGCCCGGGGGCCGGATGCTGCGCCCGGCCTGGTTTAGGTTTTGACCCAGGGCGTCCTTGTGGCCGACCTCAGGCGGTTGTTTGACCGATGCCTGAGGGACGGACGATTCCCCCCTAGTTGGAAAGTGGCGAGGATGGTCCTCCTCCGGAAAGCGGGTCGGCCGGCAGAGTCTCCCTCCGCATACCGGCCTATCTGTCTCCTCGACGAGGTGGGCAAGCTCTTCGAGCGCGTGATTGCTGCCCCCCTCGTCGAGCACCTGTCGCGGGGTGCCCCAGGTCGCGTCGGGGCCCTCTCGGAGTCGGCCGTCTCCCGGGGTGGGATGGCTTTGGCAGTATCCTTGGATATTGCCAACGCCTCTAACACCCTTCCCTGGGAAGAGATGTTACGAGCCAGGGCCGTGCAGCGCGCGTGGCCTGCGAGTGCGAGAGAGAGTATGGAATATGGTATCAATTTGTTAGTTAGGTGCACGGACGAACCCAATGCGAAATTGGGGAGCCGCTAGGATAGTTGATAACGAGGACGAACCTGATGCGAAATCAGGGAGCCTCTGGGATGGAGTCACGTACGGACGAACCTGGTGCGAAACCAGGGAGCCACTAGGATGGTAATAGATTGCGTGGACGAACTCGATGCGTAATCGAGGAGCCACTAGGTTGTAAGAGGTTATATTTGGAATTGGGGATGTGTTAATTGAACACGTAACTATGAATTATTAAATATAATATAACCCGAGCGGTAAGGTTATATTATTATGGGAACGTTTAACTAATAGTAATCGCTTTATATGATTATGGGTTAAAGAAGTTGGGTAACTCTGATTTGATAATAAAAGTAGTGTTAGAAACTAAGGGTTTTAACCGGGGTCCGGACGAGGGAAATACTAGGGAGAGTGATTGATAAGTTTTTTATTTCGTAATTTTCGCTTGTCGCTTTGCGACAAGCCTTTTATTTAATTTTAACAAAAAAATGAAAAAAAATAAAAAAAATATAAATTACAAAAAAACGAGAATTATTTTATAATCCAGCCGGGGGTGGAGATTCACCGGCGTTGCCCCGGTTGGGATGGACCTTGGTTGCTGTAACAAAGGTTTGTTCAGATTAAATACGTGCGTACACGTATCGTAAACACGCTCGTCAGCTGTTCGCCTCGCTCTCCTAGCGGCTAGCGGTGCGCTGGGAGGGGGGAATCAGCTGTCGTTCAACGTGAATCAGTGGACTGTAAATTTGTACTTGTACGCTGATAATTATTTATTGAAACTATCAGCGATACTTTTGCCCTGAACAAAAGAGAATTCACTCGTATCTGTCGGGGGCGATTTAGCCACGGACGGGTCACCAAATGGAGGTCGTAAATCTCCAAATGGGTGGATCCCGTGAGCACGCTCTCCGTGCGGGTGACGTAGGAACGTCGTGCGAGGAGATTTACTGCGACTCTGTAAAATTACTGCACGGCGACCGTTTCTACCGGGGACCGTGACAGTAAAGTGTCCTTTGCAAAAAATCCCTCGCGGGTCCAACCGCACTATAAAGCCTACCCGGCGACCGTGTTGCACGGGGACCGTATTTGGTAGGCGGCGTGACGGAAGGTGAGGCGACCTTGAACCCGAACTCCTCCGTTTTTGGCGACCTTTGCACGAAGAGCACTCCACGAGGCGGTACCGATTCAACGGTATGACCTTTGGGAGGCTCCAAAGCCGTATAGCTTTAAAGGGATTCTGGGTGGGTGCACCCTGAGTCCCTTACGTCGCGGTCGCGGCAACGACTGCAACGTACAATCCTTCCTAGCGAAGGCGGTCGCGCCACGCGCTGCGTGTATTACGACCTCCCTTTTGTCGCAGGTAGATTGTTCTGGGAAACTCTAACCGCAGCAACGGAGAGAATTCTTTTTTATACAAGTCCGAATGTTATGTGCGAGTCCGTACTTGAGGAGCGAGATCTTCTGGGATCCGCTCCCGTTGGCAGTCGGCTCGTGAATAATTGCGAATATCGTCGCGGATCGACAGACGAAGACTCGGTCGCGCCTTGTCGTCGCGACGCGGCGCTGCCGAATTCAGCTGTCGATCTCTTTTCAATATATTATACGGTTCTCTCTCTTGACGCTGACGTCACGATACCGTTTAAACCGGTGCGAAGCGAATCTTCGCGTGAGGTCGGCGTACAAAACACGTAAACGGCCGCGGTTTTAAATCGTCCGAACGTTCAACGAACCTGACGAACGCTTAACCTTCCGCAGTGTCACATACACAAACGGATACGGGAATCGCAGCCGAGAATTTAATGTTTTCAGACTAACGCGATTTTAAACAGTTTTTTAACATATTTAAACATACCACCCCCCTTGCACGAATTGTGCAATACCCGGAGAACGCGGTAGTCCCGTACGGTCACTTTTTTACGCGGAGAGAGAGAACTCGCGCACTTTTAATTGTAAAAAATCAAAAGTTCTTACTGTTGACCAGCTGCAGCCTGTTGAAGGAATCTCATGGACGTGGTCAGCATCTGGTCCGCCATGGCGAAAGCCATGGCGATCTGACCGAACGCCGGCTGCCAGGTCCTTCTTTTTTTCTTTGCCGGGGCCGCTGGGGTCTGCGGCTGCAGACCGCTGGTGGACGGTCCAGGGGTGGCCGGGGCGGGTTTCGCCTGTTTCCTCCGTTTCCGCTTTTGTTGCGGAGCTCGGTCGGTGGGGGCAGCCGAAGTCGACCCTGGCACTGCTGGTGGTGGCGGCGGGGTCGATTCCTCCGGTTTGTCGGCCCGCCACGCACAGGACCGCATGTGTCCGTCCTTGTCCCATCGGAGGACGTATTGGCCTCCGGGGGCCCGGTAGTGGTATTTTCGGGTTGTCGTTATAACCCTGGCCGGAATCCTGAATGAGTCGACCCCGAAATTGAGGGTCACCTCCGGTTCTCCTGGCGCCTGTACGGTGGTAGGCTCCTCTTTATTGCCTCTCGGGGATATGGGCCTTTCCCCGAGCTGCAAAATGCGCCCGAATCGCTCATCGATTTCCGGGTCCCCGGAAAAGGATACCGCACTACTCTCGCAAGATATGTTGGACGCGGTGTCACTCATGATGCTGTCGTTTAGGAACTGAGCGGTTTTCGATTCCGCGAATTCCGTTACGATTCGGGGGCGCTCGGATTATTCGTTACGCCCTACCAATAATCCAACTCAGATTGGTGGATTCGTAACCCCCACTAATCCGTTTGAACTTTCAGTGACAACGGTCAGGTGAGAATCAACACCGTTTATTTCTAGAAACGGTCGTTTCTCACCTTTCGATCACTTTCGGCCGTTGGATGTTATGGTTTTTATGTGACCTCGTCGGCGTCGCTAACCGTCGCCGACTCGGTTTCTTCCACAGGCAGCTTACACAACCGCGTAATAGGTAGCGTAAAAATGGATTTTTCCGTGCGTATTTTAACAACACGTGCATTTCCATCCCTGCCGGTGAATACCTCCTCTACTCGTCCCATTTCCCATTGATTCGGGGGGAGGAGAGGATTTTGCACTAAAACTAAGTCGTTTAGTTTTAATGTTTTTTGGGCTGTACGCCACTTATAACGATTCTGGAGGTGCGTGAGATAATCACGTGTCCAATGCCTCCAGATTTGTTCGTGGAATTTTTGAATCGCCCTCCATCGTGTCAAACGGGAGAGTTTTTCAATTTCCACTGATTGTGTCGGAAGCGCGTTCAGCGGACTTCCGACTAAGAAATGCCCCGGTGTGAGCGGCGCGTAATCGTCCGGGCTATCACTCAAAGCGGCAATCGGTCGCGAGTTTAAACTCGCTTCGATTTTACAAAGCAATGTTTGTAACTCTTCGCTTGTGGGAGTGAATTCGCCCAGAGTCCGCTTCAGGTGAAATTTCACCGATTTCACACCGGCCTCTTGCATGCCACCGAAGTGCGGTGCACTCGGTGGGTTAAATTTCCATCTAATTCCTTTTTGACTGCATTTATTACGTATTTCTTGCGTGTTGTACACTGCTTCGAAATTTTCGCGTAATTCTCGATCTGCCCCGACAAAGTTCGTTCCATTGTCACTGAAAATGCAGGACGGAACTCCCCTTCGTGCAATGAATCGATCTAATGCTGCCAAAAAGGCACTCGTCGTATAATCGTGGACGAGTTCGATGTGGATGGCCCGTGTCGCGTAACAGACAAAAACTGCTATGTACGCTTTGTGGGCGGTTTTTCCTCGACCGGCGGAGTCGCGGACACGAAAAGGTCCCGCATAATCCACTCCGCAGTTCGAAAATGCTCTCGCCTCGCGGCAACGCTCAGGTATTAAATCCTGCATGATTTGCGTGGAGGTTTTTGCCCTCCATCTAACGCATCGCATGCATCCGTGGATTACCGTTCGCGCTGCATTTCGACAGCCGAGAATCCAAAATCTTTGTCTTACTGTGTACATGGTCAACTGCAATCCCCCGTGCAACGTGTCAATGTGGCACTGTCGAATTATCATCGTGGAAACGTGATGTTTCGGCAAAATTATGGGGTGCTTGGTTTCCCATGACAGTGTTGTATTTTCCAGTCTGCCTCCGACTCTCAAGACATCTTTGTCATCGAGAAAAGGGTTCAGACTTTTTAATGTTGATTTTGCTGGGATTTTTCGGTGGTTTTTCAAACACCGGTATTCCTCTGCAAAATGCGTGCGCTGGATGTAGCGGACAATTCTCTCGCTTGCGAGCTGCATCTCAGACGCGTCAACGATCGTCGCATCATACGACCTTCGCTCACTTTGCATCGGTCCCCTCAGTCGGAGACAGTATGCGGTTACGCGAAGTAGCTTATTCCAGGTCGAGAATCGAAATACAAATTCCCATTCTTTCTCCGGAATTGCTACGTGGGCGTGCACTTTGCGCTTCCCTTCTTCGGTCTCGATGGACGAAGGCGTTTTCGGCCAACAATCTTTCGATTCCGTTAGCCAACTTGGTCCTGAAATCCACAGCTTAGATTGAAGGAGTTCCGCAGCTTCCACTCCGCGCGAATTCAGATCCGCGGGATTGAAGCGGGTGGGAACGTGCCTCCATTCAGCATTCGGAAGTAACGTTTGGACCTTTGACACACGGTTGGCGATTAAAACCTTCCATGTGGAGGCGTGCTTTCTCAACCATGCCAATGCGATCGTGGAATCTGTCCAGCAGATTATTCTGTCGACCTTCAATGAAAGTGACTTCTCCACGTGTACAATAAGCTCGGCGAGCAGCACGGCGCCGTTCAATTCCAGTACAGGAATTGACTGCGTTTTAATTGGAGCCACTCGCGTTTTTGCCATTATCAATGTCGAGGAGGTGACATTGCTCATTGTGGTCACTCGTAAGTAAGTGACCGCTGAGTAGGCTGCGAGCGAAGCGTCACAAAATCCATGAATTTCCACGGAAATTGTGTCGGCTCCATAATTAATCCATCTGGGGATTTTTAGCTTATTTAAGCTGCTCCAATCCACGCGATTTGATCATCCCACTGGATTTTCTCCAGCCATTGGGATTGCATCAGAATCTTTGCGCGAATCACGACTGGTGATAACCAGCCGAGCGGATCGAACAACTTAGCAATCTCCGAAAACAAATTTCTTTTTGTCATCGGCAAGGCAGACGGCTGAAACCGTTGCAGATTGAAATAAAAATAATCGCCGGACGGTATCCAGCGTAAACCTAATACCTTTAATTCGCTGTCATCGAACAAGGTAAGGTCGACGGCGTGGGAGTGAGCGCTTTGGGGGATATTTCGCAATAACAATGGTGAATTTCCTGCCCATTTTCGCAGCTTAAACCCACCTCTTTGTAGGAGCTCGCAAACTTGGTTGCGAATTTTCTCCAACAAAGACGTATCGGGTGCTCCCATAAAAACGTCGTCTACGTAAATGTCCTGCTCGAGAATCGGGGCGGCAAGGGGGTACCTGTGCCCGTCCTGATTTTTTAACTCAAGGAGGGTTCGCATCGACAGGTATGGTGCACACGCCGTACCGTACGTTACGGTATTTAATTCGAACGCATTGAGCTGTTCGTTTTCGGGTGTGCCATAGGATGCATTGAAAACGACGATCCTGCGGGGCGACGAGAATCTGTCGGAACATTTTCTCAATGTCAGCCACCAACACGTATTCATACAGACGCCATCGGGTCAAAACTGACGTGATGTCGTTCTGCAATTTTGGACCTACGTGTAGGATGTCATTTAATGAACGACCGCCGGTAGTTCGGCTTGTCGCGTTAAATACGACTCTTAATTTAGTCGTTGCACTCTCGGTGCGTATGACCGCTCGATGCGGAATATAGAGTCTGGTCTCGTCAATAGGCTCTATGCGAGTCATATGACCCAGCTCCTCATATTCCTCGAGAAACGTCGTATATTCTCTTACGAGAGTTAGGTCTGTGTCCAATTTTTTCCTCAACCTCCCAAGGGCGGAGAGAGCGATTCGATAGGAGTTTCCTAACGCTTCGTCCGGTCTCGGGTGAGAAAAAGGCAATCGGACGACAAACCGTCCTGTCGCATCTCGAGCGACGGTTTTTTGGAAGTGCGTTTCACACTCCTCCTCCGCCTTGGTGTGTACCGAGGTCGAAGGGAGTTCTTCGACTTCCCAAAACTTGCGAATCGCCGTGTCCAGCGATTCGAGGACGTTACAGTGCAACGTCCGCAAAGTTTTGTTTTTACTGCCCTTAGCATTTATTGGGCCGGAAAGAATCCAGCCAAATGCAGTTTCTTGGGCGATTGGACCTGTACTGCTTATTCGACGGAAACCCGGTCGAATAATTTGCGCGTACAGGTCCGCACCGATCAACACTTCAATCGGTTGACCGGAAGCTGGATTTGGATCTGCTAGCGGCAGATCCCGCAGCGCGTCGCATTTGAGTGCACCGGCCAAGGGCGAGGCGTAGCTTGTAATTTTGTGTACGATGTACGCTCTCGTCTCGACTATCGGCGCGGTATCTTGTACCGTTCCCAAATACATCTGCACGCTGTATTTAATTTGTTGGGTTCGGCCGCCCCCCAAGCCCGTCACTGTGGCTGGGGATTTCCTCCGCGAGAATTTGAGGTCATTTGTCAAATTCGCGGAGATGCAAGACGATTCGGAACCCTGATCGATCAGTGCGCGCGCGATTCGCGACGCACCGTTCTCTCCGTATACACGCACGCTCGCCGTGGCTAACAACACAGCCTTCGGTACGTCTGCACCGAGCGCGGTACAGTGTGACGTACCGGGCTGTGACGTCGTTGCCTGTGACGTCGTGGTACGAGCTGCTCGTACGGCAGGTTGCGGCCGGCTCGGTGGAGCCGTATACCGCTTTTTCGGGCGTTTGTCCGACGGAACCGTTGTCGCAGGTTTGCGACTTTCGGTTTCGCTCCGAAAGGTCTCAAAATGCAGCAGAGCATGATGTCTGCCTTTGCACTTCGGGCACCCCTCCTCGGATGGACAACGCGCGTTTCCATGCTGAGGTGACAAGCAGAGAATGCACCGCTGGCTATCTTTTATAAACTGATAGCGGCGGTTCGGCGTCAAGTTTCTGAATGCACCACATTTGGTCATTCTGTGCTCAAGGCCGCAAAATCCGCAGGTCACAGTTTTATCAGCTGGACTTTCTAGAACGGAGTTGTGACTCCGTAATTTATGTTTCGGTGGGTGTTCGGTCGCAGGCTTGCTTGGACCTTCATCTAACATAGTTAGAGCCCTTGCATGCCCCTCCAGGAACTCTATCAGCTCGACATGCGAGGGATAGTCCGGGGTGAGACGCTGCGACCTTTCCCACTCAGCTTTCAGAGGCCCTTCTAAATGGCTTCGAATAGTATGGGCTAGCAGCCAATTTCGCTGCTGTAAAATCGTGCCCTGTTTTTCGAATGCCGCAAGGGCCTGTTTGAAAACGACGACGACCTGATTTAGGCTATCGAGATCATCTCTTTTGATCGTTTTCAATTTGGTCAGTTGATTAAGCAATTTGGCGGTCACGATACGTGGTAACCCGAATTGTTCTTTCAGGGTTTTCCACGCCACTTCGAAGTTCTCATCGGTAACTTCGAGGTGCGCGATCGCTGCCAACGCTTTATCCTCCAGACAGGCGTTCAGATATTGCAATCGATGCACATCTGCCAGCCTCGGATTATTTATTATGCCGGACGTGAACAGATCCGCGAAATGTCTCCATTTACGTGGGTCACCTCCGAACTTGGGGAGCCGTTGTTTTGGAAGTTCGATAGCGACGTCATGGGGGCTGACCGACGTGGGTGCCGCTTTTGATTCAGCGGCCAGTCTGGTCAGCTCCGTGGTAACGTACGCCTGGAATTCCATATATTCCGTCTCCTTATTCTCTACGCCACCTTTTGCGAGGAAGTCGCACGTGTTGCGTTTCGCAGGGGCATATTTTCTCCGAATCGACAAGTACTGCTCAATAGCTTCCTTGTATTGTTCGGATACGGTGGCGAGCTTTGTCCTGAGGAGCTCCTCAGTGAACTGAGCTCGGCCACGTTTCTTTAAGTAAGAGATCGACCTTGACATCATGTCGAACCGGGTGATCAGGTCGTCGAGATCGCCTTCGAACTCGCTTCGACCATCATCCTTGGCGACAGACATGGTGATCTCTAATTCGAGGATTTTACAATCTACTCGAAATTAAGTGGTCCCGTAAGCAGCGACTTACGTGAACGTACTGCAACTCTTTCCTGTTCTTTCAACCTCAATCCGGCTCAAAGGACCGTTTGTTAGAAACTAAGGGTTCTAACCGGGGTCCGGACGAGGGAAATACTAGGGAGAGTGATTGATAAGTTTTTTATTTCGTAATTTTCGCTTGTCGCTTTGCGACAAGCCTTTTATTTAATTTTAACAAAAAAATGAAAAAAAATAAAAAAAATATAAATTACAAAAAAACGAGAATTATTTTATAATCCAGCCGGGGGTGGAGATTCACCGGCGTTGCCCCGGTTGGGATGGACCTTGGTTGCTGTAACAAAGGTTTGTTCAGATTAAATACGTGCGTACACGTATCGTAAACACGCTCGTCAGCTGTTCGCCTCGCTCTCCTAGCGGCTAGCGGTGCGCTGGGAGGGGGGAATCAGCTGTCGTTCAACGTGAATCAGTGGACTGTAAATTTGTACTTGTACGCTGATAATTATTTATTGAAACTATCAGCGATACTTTTGCCCTGAACAAAAGAGAATTCACTCGTATCTGTCGGGGGCGATTTAGCCACGGACGGGTCACCAAATGGAGGTCGTAAATCTCCAAATGGGTGGATCCCGTGAGCACGCTCTCCGTGCGGGTGACGTAGGAACGTCGTGCGAGGAGATTTACTGCGACTCTGTAAAATTACTGCACGGCGACCGTTTCTACCGGGGACCGTGACAGTAAAGTGTCCTTTGCAAAAAATCCCTCGCGGGTCCAACCGCACTATAAAGCCTACCCGGCGACCGTGTTGCACGGGGACCGTATTTGGTAGGCGGCGTGACGGAAGGTGAGGCGACCTTGAACCCGAACTCCTCCGTTTTTGGCGACCTTTGCACGAAGAGCACTCCACGAGGCGGTACCGATTCAACGGTATGACCTTTGGGAGGCTCCAAAGCCGTATAGCTTTAAAGGGATTCTGGGTGGGTGCACCCTGAGTCCCTTACGTCGCGGTCGCGGCAACGACTGCAACGTACAATCCTTCCTAGCGAAGGCGGTCGCGCCACGCGCTGCGTGTATTACGACCTCCCTTTTGTCGCAGGTAGATTGTTCTGGGAAACTCTAACCGCAGCAACGGAGAGAATTCTTTTTTATACAAGTCCGAATGTTATGTGCGAGTCCGTACTTGAGGAGCGAGATCTTCTGGGATCCGCTCCCGTTGGCAGTCGGCTCGTGAATAATTGCGAATATCGTCGCGGATCGACAGACGAAGACTCGGTCGCGCCTTGTCGTCGCGACGCGGCGCTGCCGAATTCAGCTGTCGATCTCTTTTCAATATATTATACGGTTCTCTCTCTTGACGCTGACGTCACGATACCGTTTAAACCGGTGCGAAGCGAATCTTCGCGTGAGGTCGGCGTACAAAACACGTAAACGGCCGCGGTTTTAAATCGTCCGAACGTTCAACGAACCTGACGAACGCTTAACCTTCCGCAGTGTCACATACACAAACGGATACGGGAATCGCAGCCGAGAATTTAATGTTTTCAGACTAACGCGATTTTAAACAGTTTTTTAACATATTTAAACATACCACCCCCCTTGCACGAATTGTGCAATACCCGGAGAACGCGGTAGTCCCGTACGGTCACTTTTTTACGCGGAGAGAGAGAACTCGCGCACTTTTAATTGTAAAAAATCAAAAGTTCTTACTGTTGACCAGCTGCAGCCTGTTGAAGGAATCTCATGGACGTGGTCAGCATCTGGTCCGCCATGGCGAAAGCCATGGCGATCTGACCGAACGCCGGCTGCCAGGTCCTTCTTTTTTTCTTTGCCGGGGCCGCTGGGGTCTGCGGCTGCAGACCGCTGGTGGACGGTCCAGGGGTGGCCGGGGCGGGTTTCGCCTGTTTCCTCCGTTTCCGCTTTTGTTGCGGAGCTCGGTCGGTGGGGGCAGCCGAAGTCGACCCTGGCACTGCTGGTGGTGGCGGCGGGGTCGATTCCTCCGGTTTGTCGGCCCGCCACGCACAGGACCGCATGTGTCCGTCCTTGTCCCATCGGAGGACGTATTGGCCTCCGGGGGCCCGGTAGTGGTATTTTCGGGTTGTCGTTATAACCCTGGCCGGAATCCTGAATGAGTCGACCCCGAAATTGAGGGTCACCTCCGGTTCTCCTGGCGCCTGTACGGTGGTAGGCTCCTCTTTATTGCCTCTCGGGGATATGGGCCTTTCCCCGAGCTGCAAAATGCGCCCGAATCGCTCATCGATTTCCGGGTCCCCGGAAAAGGATACCGCACTACTCTCGCAAGATATGTTGGACGCGGTGTCACTCATGATGCTGTCGTTTAGGAACTGAGCGGTTTTCGATTCCGCGAATTCCGTTACGATTCGGGGGCGCTCGGATTATTCGTTACGCCCTACCAATAATCCAACTCAGATTGGTGGATTCGTAACCCCCACTAATCCGTTTGAACTTTCAGTGACAACGGTCAGGTGAGAATCAACACCGTTTATTTCTAGAAACGGTCGTTTCTCACCTTTCGATCACTTTCGGCCGTTGGATGTTATGGTTTTTATGTGACCTCGTCGGCGTCGCTAACCGTCGCCGACTCGGTTTCTTCCACAGGCAGCTTACACAACCGCGTAATAGGTAGCGTAAAAATGGATTTTTCCGTGCGTATTTTAACAACACGTGCATTTCCATCCCTGCCGGTGAATACCTCCTCTACTCGTCCCATTTCCCATTGATTCGGGGGGAGGAGAGGATTTTGCACTAAAACTAAGTCGTTTAGTTTTAATGTTTTTTGGGCTGTACGCCACTTATAACGATTCTGGAGGTGCGTGAGATAATCACGTGTCCAATGCCTCCAGATTTGTTCGTGGAATTTTTGAATCGCCCTCCATCGTGTCAAACGGGAGAGTTTTTCAATTTCCACTGATTGTGTCGGAAGCGCGTTCAGCGGACTTCCGACTAAGAAATGCCCCGGTGTGAGCGGCGCGTAATCGTCCGGGCTATCACTCAAAGCGGCAATCGGTCGCGAGTTTAAACTCGCTTCGATTTTACAAAGCAATGTTTGTAACTCTTCGCTTGTGGGAGTGAATTCGCCCAGAGTCCGCTTCAGGTGAAATTTCACCGATTTCACACCGGCCTCTTGCATGCCACCGAAGTGCGGTGCACTCGGTGGGTTAAATTTCCATCTAATTCCTTTTTGACTGCATTTATTACGTATTTCTTGCGTGTTGTACACTGCTTCGAAATTTTCGCGTAATTCTCGATCTGCCCCGACAAAGTTCGTTCCATTGTCACTGAAAATGCAGGACGGAACTCCCCTTCGTGCAATGAATCGATCTAATGCTGCCAAAAAGGCACTCGTCGTATAATCGTGGACGAGTTCGATGTGGATGGCCCGTGTCGCGTAACAGACAAAAACTGCTATGTACGCTTTGTGGGCGGTTTTTCCTCGACCGGCGGAGTCGCGGACACGAAAAGGTCCCGCATAATCCACTCCGCAGTTCGAAAATGCTCTCGCCTCGCGGCAACGCTCAGGTATTAAATCCTGCATGATTTGCGTGGAGGTTTTTGCCCTCCATCTAACGCATCGCATGCATCCGTGGATTACCGTTCGCGCTGCATTTCGACAGCCGAGAATCCAAAATCTTTGTCTTACTGTGTACATGGTCAACTGCAATCCCCCGTGCAACGTGTCAATGTGGCACTGTCGAATTATCATCGTGGAAACGTGATGTTTCGGCAAAATTATGGGGTGCTTGGTTTCCCATGACAGTGTTGTATTTTCCAGTCTGCCTCCGACTCTCAAGACATCTTTGTCATCGAGAAAAGGGTTCAGACTTTTTAATGTTGATTTTGCTGGGATTTTTCGGTGGTTTTTCAAACACCGGTATTCCTCTGCAAAATGCGTGCGCTGGATGTAGCGGACAATTCTCTCGCTTGCGAGCTGCATCTCAGACGCGTCAACGATCGTCGCATCATACGACCTTCGCTCACTTTGCATCGGTCCCCTCAGTCGGAGACAGTATGCGGTTACGCGAAGTAGCTTATTCCAGGTCGAGAATCGAAATACAAATTCCCATTCTTTCTCCGGAATTGCTACGTGGGCGTGCACTTTGCGCTTCCCTTCTTCGGTCTCGATGGACGAAGGCGTTTTCGGCCAACAATCTTTCGATTCCGTTAGCCAACTTGGTCCTGAAATCCACAGCTTAGATTGAAGGAGTTCCGCAGCTTCCACTCCGCGCGAATTCAGATCCGCGGGATTGAAGCGGGTGGGAACGTGCCTCCATTCAGCATTCGGAAGTAACGTTTGGACCTTTGACACACGGTTGGCGATTAAAACCTTCCATGTGGAGGCGTGCTTTCTCAACCATGCCAATGCGATCGTGGAATCTGTCCAGCAGATTATTCTGTCGACCTTCAATGAAAGTGACTTCTCCACGTGTACAATAAGCTCGGCGAGCAGCACGGCGCCGTTCAATTCCAGTACAGGAATTGACTGCGTTTTAATTGGAGCCACTCGCGTTTTTGCCATTATCAATGTCGAGGAGGTGACATTGCTCATTGTGGTCACTCGTAAGTAAGTGACCGCTGAGTAGGCTGCGAGCGAAGCGTCACAAAATCCATGAATTTCCACGGAAATTGTGTCGGCTCCATAATTAATCCATCTGGGGATTTTTAGCTTATTTAAGCTGCTCCAATCCACGCGATTTGATCATCCCACTGGATTTTCTCCAGCCATTGGGATTGCATCAGAATCTTTGCGCGAATCACGACTGGTGATAACCAGCCGAGCGGATCGAACAACTTAGCAATCTCCGAAAACAAATTTCTTTTTGTCATCGGCAAGGCAGACGGCTGAAACCGTTGCAGATTGAAATAAAAATAATCGCCGGACGGTATCCAGCGTAAACCTAATACCTTTAATTCGCTGTCATCGAACAAGGTAAGGTCGACGGCGTGGGAGTGAGCGCTTTGGGGGATATTTCGCAATAACAATGGTGAATTTCCTGCCCATTTTCGCAGCTTAAACCCACCTCTTTGTAGGAGCTCGCAAACTTGGTTGCGAATTTTCTCCAACAAAGACGTATCGGGTGCTCCCATAAAAACGTCGTCTACGTAAATGTCCTGCTCGAGAATCGGGGCGGCAAGGGGGTACCTGTGCCCGTCCTGATTTTTTAACTCAAGGAGGGTTCGCATCGACAGGTATGGTGCACACGCCGTACCGTACGTTACGGTATTTAATTCGAACGCATTGAGCTGTTCGTTTTCGGGTGTGCCATAGGATGCATTGAAAACGACGATCCTGCGGGGCGACGAGAATCTGTCGGAACATTTTCTCAATGTCAGCCACCAACACGTATTCATACAGACGCCATCGGGTCAAAACTGACGTGATGTCGTTCTGCAATTTTGGACCTACGTGTAGGATGTCATTTAATGAACGACCGCCGGTAGTTCGGCTTGTCGCGTTAAATACGACTCTTAATTTAGTCGTTGCACTCTCGGTGCGTATGACCGCTCGATGCGGAATATAGAGTCTGGTCTCGTCAATAGGCTCTATGCGAGTCATATGACCCAGCTCCTCATATTCCTCGAGAAACGTCGTATATTCTCTTACGAGAGTTAGGTCTGTGTCCAATTTTTTCCTCAACCTCCCAAGGGCGGAGAGAGCGATTCGATAGGAGTTTCCTAACGCTTCGTCCGGTCTCGGGTGAGAAAAAGGCAATCGGACGACAAACCGTCCTGTCGCATCTCGAGCGACGGTTTTTTGGAAGTGCGTTTCACACTCCTCCTCCGCCTTGGTGTGTACCGAGGTCGAAGGGAGTTCTTCGACTTCCCAAAACTTGCGAATCGCCGTGTCCAGCGATTCGAGGACGTTACAGTGCAACGTCCGCAAAGTTTTGTTTTTACTGCCCTTAGCATTTATTGGGCCGGAAAGAATCCAGCCAAATGCAGTTTCTTGGGCGATTGGACCTGTACTGCTTATTCGACGGAAACCCGGTCGAATAATTTGCGCGTACAGGTCCGCACCGATCAACACTTCAATCGGTTGACCGGAAGCTGGATTTGGATCTGCTAGCGGCAGATCCCGCAGCGCGTCGCATTTGAGTGCACCGGCCAAGGGCGAGGCGTAGCTTGTAATTTTGTGTACGATGTACGCTCTCGTCTCGACTATCGGCGCGGTATCTTGTACCGTTCCCAAATACATCTGCACGCTGTATTTAATTTGTTGGGTTCGGCCGCCCCCCAAGCCCGTCACTGTGGCTGGGGATTTCCTCCGCGAGAATTTGAGGTCATTTGTCAAATTCGCGGAGATGCAAGACGATTCGGAACCCTGATCGATCAGTGCGCGCGCGATTCGCGACGCACCGTTCTCTCCGTATACACGCACGCTCGCCGTGGCTAACAACACAGCCTTCGGTACGTCTGCACCGAGCGCGGTACAGTGTGACGTACCGGGCTGTGACGTCGTTGCCTGTGACGTCGTGGTACGAGCTGCTCGTACGGCAGGTTGCGGCCGGCTCGGTGGAGCCGTATACCGCTTTTTCGGGCGTTTGTCCGACGGAACCGTTGTCGCAGGTTTGCGACTTTCGGTTTCGCTCCGAAAGGTCTCAAAATGCAGCAGAGCATGATGTCTGCCTTTGCACTTCGGGCACCCCTCCTCGGATGGACAACGCGCGTTTCCATGCTGAGGTGACAAGCAGAGAATGCACCGCTGGCTATCTTTTATAAACTGATAGCGGCGGTTCGGCGTCAAGTTTCTGAATGCACCACATTTGGTCATTCTGTGCTCAAGGCCGCAAAATCCGCAGGTCACAGTTTTATCAGCTGGACTTTCTAGAACGGAGTTGTGACTCCGTAATTTATGTTTCGGTGGGTGTTCGGTCGCAGGCTTGCTTGGACCTTCATCTAACATAGTTAGAGCCCTTGCATGCCCCTCCAGGAACTCTATCAGCTCGACATGCGAGGGATAGTCCGGGGTGAGACGCTGCGACCTTTCCCACTCAGCTTTCAGAGGCCCTTCTAAATGGCTTCGAATAGTATGGGCTAGCAGCCAATTTCGCTGCTGTAAAATCGTGCCCTGTTTTTCGAATGCCGCAAGGGCCTGTTTGAAAACGACGACGACCTGATTTAGGCTATCGAGATCATCTCTTTTGATCGTTTTCAATTTGGTCAGTTGATTAAGCAATTTGGCGGTCACGATACGTGGTAACCCGAATTGTTCTTTCAGGGTTTTCCACGCCACTTCGAAGTTCTCATCGGTAACTTCGAGGTGCGCGATCGCTGCCAACGCTTTATCCTCCAGACAGGCGTTCAGATATTGCAATCGATGCACATCTGCCAGCCTCGGATTATTTATTATGCCGGACGTGAACAGATCCGCGAAATGTCTCCATTTACGTGGGTCACCTCCGAACTTGGGGAGCCGTTGTTTTGGAAGTTCGATAGCGACGTCATGGGGGCTGACCGACGTGGGTGCCGCTTTTGATTCAGCGGCCAGTCTGGTCAGCTCCGTGGTAACGTACGCCTGGAATTCCATATATTCCGTCTCCTTATTCTCTACGCCACCTTTTGCGAGGAAGTCGCACGTGTTGCGTTTCGCAGGGGCATATTTTCTCCGAATCGACAAGTACTGCTCAATAGCTTCCTTGTATTGTTCGGATACGGTGGCGAGCTTTGTCCTGAGGAGCTCCTCAGTGAACTGAGCTCGGCCACGTTTCTTTAAGTAAGAGATCGACCTTGACATCATGTCGAACCGGGTGATCAGGTCGTCGAGATCGCCTTCGAACTCGCTTCGACCATCATCCTTGGCGACAGACATGGTGATCTCTAATTCGAGGATTTTACAATCTACTCGAAATTAAGTGGTCCCGTAAGCAGCGACTTACGTGAACGTACTGCAACTCTTTCCTGTTCTTTCAACCTCAATCCGGCTCAAAGGACCGTTTGTTAGAAACTAAGGGTTCTAACCGGGGTCCGGACGAGGGAAATACTAGGGAGAGTGATTGATAAGTTTTTTATTTCGTAATTTTCGCTTGTCGCTTTGCGACAAGCCTTTTATTTAATTTTAACAAAAAAATGAAAAAAAATAAAAAAAATATAAATTACAAAAAAACGAGAATTATTTTATAATCCAGCCGGGGGTGGAGATTCACCGGCGTTGCCCCGGTTGGGATGGACCTTGGTTGCTGTAACAAAGGTTTGTTCAGATTAAATACGTGCGTACACGTATCGTAAACACGCTCGTCAGCTGTTCGCCTCGCTCTCCTAGCGGCTAGCGGTGCGCTGGGAGGGGGGAATCAGCTGTCGTTCAACGTGAATCAGTGGACTGTAAATTTGTACTTGTACGCTGATAATTATTTATTGAAACTATCAGCGATACTTTTGCCCTGAACAAAAGAGAATTCACTCGTATCTGTCGGGGGCGATTTAGCCACGGACGGGTCACCAAATGGAGGTCGTAAATCTCCAAATGGGTGGATCCCGTGAGCACGCTCTCCGTGCGGGTGACGTAGGAACGTCGTGCGAGGAGATTTACTGCGACTCTGTAAAATTACTGCACGGCGACCGTTTCTACCGGGGACCGTGACAGTAAAGTGTCCTTTGCAAAAAATCCCTCGCGGGTCCAACCGCACTATAAAGCCTACCCGGCGACCGTGTTGCACGGGGACCGTATTTGGTAGGCGGCGTGACGGAAGGTGAGGCGACCTTGAACCCGAACTCCTCCGTAGGGTGTACGGTCGACTCGTACACCGACGGGTTTTTGGAGAGGGTTTTTTGGCGACCTTTGCACGAAGAGCACTCCACGAGGCGGTACCGATTCAACGGTATGACCTTTGGGAGGCTCCAAAGCCGTATAGCTTTAAAGGGATTCTGGGTGGGTGCACCCTGAGTCCCTTACGTCGCGGTCGCGGCAACGACTGCAACGTACAATCCTTCCTAGCGAAGGCGGTCGCGCCACGCGCTGCGTGTATTACGACCTCCCTTTTGTCGCAGGTAGATTGTTCTGGGAAACTCTAACCGCAGCAACGGAGAGAATTCTTTTTTATACAAGTCCGAATGTTATGTGCGAGTCCGTACTTGAGGAGCGAGATCTTCTGGGATCCGCTCCCGTTGGCAGTCGGCTCGTGAATAATTGCGAATATCGTCGCGGATCGACAGACGAAGACTCGGTCGCGCCTTGTCGTCGCGACGCGGCGCTGCCGAATTCAGCTGTCGATCTCTTTTCAATATATTATACGGTTCTCTCTCTTGACGCTGACGTCACGATACCGTTTAAACCGGTGCGAAGCGAATCTTCGCGTGAGGTCGGCGTACAAAACACGTAAACGGCCGCGGTTTTAAATCGTCCGAACGTTCAACGAACCTGACGAACGCTTAACCTTCCGCAGTGTCACATACACAAACGGATACGGGAATCGCAGCCGAGAATTTAATGTTTTCAGACTAACGCGATTTTAAATAGTTTTTTAACATATTTAAACAAGTAGATTTATTCTTAAATCAACAAATAAAATACAATTGTTTCGTGTATCTTGTGTCGCGATCAAAGAATGATTATATTTACCTAAAAAGATTTTGCGCGGTGTTGACGTACTGGCGATGCGGGGGTATGTCAGTTGAAAGTAATGGCCGCAATAGAATTTATGCCGGTTCACGGATTCTATATGGTATAATATTGATACGACAGGGAACTGTAGCCCGATCTCACAAATACAACTGACTAACAAAAATCGTATACGTGTAACGAGAGTCGTGGAGTTGACACTAAGCGTGACGGTACGATTATGATCCCCCGAGTAATGAAATCACGGGGTTTATATACCAAAAAATCTGAGTTGGGCGGATTCAAAAGTACGTTAGAAATCACCGTGGGCACTATTCTCCGAAATGTATTAATTAACGGGCTGCTGCATCGCGACGGAAGTGACCCCCATTTCAAAGGTTAGATAAGTAGCAGGGCGATTTCCTAATGCATGCAAGTGGCAAGAAAATTTTGAGGAACGAAACGTTCGACATACGTAACAGAGATAAGGAGGGGGCTCGAAGATCATCGGGTCCCACCGTATCTCAGGGCAGTCGTTGGGAATTATCTCCGCGGGAGGTGGATCGAGTACCCAGGCCGGGATGGAGATATGCGGAGAGAGGTGTACTGCGGTGTTCCGCAGGGGACGGTACTCGGGCCACTCTTGTGGAACGTCGCGTACCCTAAGGTGTTGTGGGCCGACCTCCTTGACGGCGACAGCGCCGTGTGTTATGCAGATGACACACCGGTGCTGGCCGTCGGGGCGCACTGGAGGAGAGCCAAGCGCCTCGCGGAGGTGGGAGCGCAGCGCGTCGTCGGCCGCATCAGGGGGATGGGGATGAAGGTGGCGGTCCATAAGACCGATGTTATAGCGTTCCATTCACCTCGGCAGGATCCACCACCCTCCCCCCACCCTGATGCAGGTTGGTGAGGCTGATATCGAGGTGAAGCCCCACATAAGGAATCTGGGGTTGATCCTCGATAGCCACTGGCGCATCGAGGAGCATATTCGCTGCCTGGTCCTCCGCTTGGAGAGGATGGTCGCGGCTTTAGGCCGAATCCTACCCAACCTGGGGGGCCCGGCGGGCCGAGTTCGCCGTCTCTATGTGGTAATGGTGCAGTCGGTAGTCCTTTACGGGGCCCCCGTCTGGGCGGACGTCCTGGCTACCTCACGGCGCAGAATGACGATACTGCGTCGGGCACGGAGGCGGATGGCGCTGAGGAACGTCCGCGAGTACCGCACCGTGTCGCATGAGGCGGCGACGGTTCTTGCGGGGATGCCGCCCATGGACCTCCTCGCGCGGTCGCACGCGATGACGTATCGTCATCGTGTCGACCGTCGCGCGGGAGTGGGGGCGGTCCCGGGAGAGCAGGAACCTGCTTGGGGCGATTTGAAGCGCCAGGCCCGGCAGTTCGTGGTGCTCGCGTGGCAGGAGCAGTTGGCCCTGCCAACCGCGGGGCACCGGCCAGTCGGGGCTGTTCGGCCACTCCTGAGTGAGTGGCTGGACAGAGGCCATGGAGGCCTCACTTATCGGATGGCACAGGTGTTCTCCGGACATGGCAGCTTCGGGAGATACCTGCGTCGGATAGGTAAGGAGCAGGCGGCACGCTGCTGCCATTGTGACGCTGAGCAGGACACGGCTGAACATACCCTCGAGGTGTGCCCTGCGTGGGTGGAGGAGCGCCGTGTCCTGGTCAGCGTCATCTGGCAGGATGTCTCGATGCCGGGCATGGTGCGCGCCATGCTCGGCAGCGTGGGGAAGTGGAGGGCCGTTGCCTCCTTCTGCGAGAGCGTAATGTTGCAGAAGGAGGCCGCCGGCAGGGAACGCGAGCTTCAGCGGCGTGCTGAGGCTCGCGCACGTGTGGTGGCGGGAGGCCGTCGTTCAGGCGCCGGGCATCGTGGGCGGCCCCCACGGCGTGGCAGACGACCCTGACTGGGAGAGGGTTTCTGAAGGGAACCTCATCAGGCACGAGGCGCAGAGCCGGACCGGATGGGGGTGGAATTGTCATCCTAATTCCGGTCCAACGCATCGGGAAGCACCCTCGGTGGCATGGTGCGGCCATGAGCCACCAGCCGCCGAGGGGTACAAATGGCGTTGCGTGCGGTTGCGAGTTGGAGCACGCAGCCGCCACTGACCGAGGCCCCGAGACGGATGGCGGCGGGAAGGAGTGGACTCGCCCTGCCGCCATCAGGTAGTGTGACTGCCGGGAGGTACACAGCGCAGGCTCGGGGAGGGTACCGGAAGTATGCATCGAGCGATTCCCGGTATCCACCCAAATCGTGCCGAAGGGTCACCGTGGGGTTTATAGTGGGTAGGTCACGCGTCCGGCATTCCATGGGCGCGGGGAATCCCACACACCTCTTCTGCCTCACCCCAAAGTGGTGGGAGGGAGTGTTACGAAGTTTGCTTGTAAGCAAACAGTGAGATAGTAAGCAAGCAGTGAAGTAGTAAGAAAGCAGTAAGTTAGTAATAAAGCTGTAAGCTTGTAAGCATGCAGTAATCTGGTAAGAAAGCAGTTGGCAATTAAGTAAGCAGTAAGCTAGTATGCAACCAGTTAGCTAGTAAGCAAGCAGTGTGCTAGTAAGCAAGCAGTAAGCGAGTAAGCTAGCACTATGCTAATAGGCGAGCAGAGAGCTCGTAAGCGAGCAGGAATCTAGTAAGGAAGCAGTATGCTAGCAAGCACGCTGTAAGCTGGTAAGTAAGCATTAAGCGATTATTCTAGTAGTAAGGTATTAAGCAGCCAGTAAGCTAGTATGCAAGCAGTGTGCTAGTACGCGAGCAGTGAGCTAGTAAGCGAGCTGTAAGCTAGAAAGCAAGCAGCAAGATATGTTCGGGGAGGATACCGGAAGAATGCTTCGAGCGATTCCCGGTATCCTCCCAAATCGTGCCGAAGGGTCACCGTGGGGTTTTTAGTGGGTAGGTCCCGCGCCTGTCGTTGTACGGGCGCGGGGAATCCCACACACCCCTCCCACCTCTCCCCAAGGAGGTGGGAGGGAGTCTTTCGAAGATTTTCCCCACGACAAAAAAAAAAAAAAAAAAAAAAAAAAGCAAGATATGTTGCAAGCAGTAAACTAGAAAGCACGCAGCAGGCAAGTAAGCGTGCTGTAGGCGAGTAAGCTAGCTGTAATCTTGTAAGCAAGCAGTAAGCCTAGAAAGCAACCAGTAAGTTAGTAAGGAAGCAGTAAGCTAGTAAGTAAGCAATATGCTAGAAAGCAAGCAGGGAGTTGTAAGCAAGACGTAAGCGAGTAATATAGCAGTAAGCAAGTAAGGCAGCAGTGAGCTTGTAAGCGAGTAGGAAGCTAGTAAGCAAGCAGTAAGCTGGTACGCATGCGGTGAGCTAGTAAGCCAACTGGGAGCTAGTAAGGAAGCATTATGCTAGTAAGCAAGCAGTCAGCTAGTAAGCAACCTGTACGCTAGTAAGCAAGCAGAGGGCTATAAGCAAGAAGTAAGCGAGTAAGCTAGCAGTAAGCGAGTAATCAACCAGTACGCTAGTAAGCAAGCAGTAAGCTGGAAAGCAAGCAACAAGCTAGTAAGCAACCAGTAAGCTAGGAAGCAAGCAGTTAACTAGTAAGCGAGGGGGATGCTAGTACGGAAACAGAATGCCAGTAAGCAAGCATTAAGCTAGAAAACACGCTACAAGCTAGTAAGCAAGCAGCGAGGTAGTAAGGAAGTTTTGAGCTATTAAGCGAGCAGGGAGCTGGAAAGAAAGCAATATGCTAGTAAGCAAGCCGTAAGCTGGAAAGCAAGCAGTGAGCTTATTAGCGAGCAGTGCGCTAGTAAGGATGGAGGATGCTAGTAAGCAAGCAGTAAGCTAGTAAGCAAGCTGTAAGCTGGTAAGGAAGTAGTTAGGTAGTACGCAAGCCGTAAGCTAGTAAGCTAGTAAGTAAGCGTCGGGCCAGTCAGAAAGCAGTTGACTTGTAAGAAGGCAGTAAGCTAGTAGCAAGCAGTAAGCGAGTAAGCTAGCAGTAAGCTAGTATGCAAGTAGTAAGCTACTAAGCATGCAGTGAGCTAGTAAGCGAGGAGGAAGCTAGTATGGAAGCAGTATGCTAGTATGCAAACAGTAAGCTAGTAAGCAACCAGTAAGCTAGTAAGGAAGTAGCTGGCTAATAAGAAAGCAGTATGCTTGTATTGAGAATCTATCTTTGGGACAGATTTCCCCAATCGCTTACCGCAGAAAAAAGAAAGAATAATTTGATGAAACGGTATAATGTGTAAGACACGGAGGCGACAAAATATATGGAAGTCTTTTCTCCGCGGTCAGGGTTGTCGCACGCCTAACTAACTAACGAGCGATTATTCGCGGCCACAATTACCGTTAATCCTGTTAACGTACGATCCGAAGGAGATTATCTTTAATAGGATTTGTACAGCAAGCAGTGATAGAAAAACGCGTTTATTACTAGTTTTTCTGGCATCGCTAACGGCTCATTACCTTCGATTCGAGTGTGCTAACGCTGTTGATGAGGCCAGTACCGTGAGAGGGTAGTGTGCGAAGAATCAGACGGAGAAAGACTGCCGAAATTTAGACAGCGCCGCGTAACGACTAATTAGAGTAACGCGGCCGCGTCTTCGGCTGTCAATCCGCGCAGTCCTACGTAGACTTCCAACTAGAGCGGATCGGCTCCCAATTGCACTCGAAGGGAAAGATTTACAAAAGGAAAGTTCTCATTGTTTAATATTCAGAACGATTCTGCCTGTAGTTAAAGGGTGTAAAGAGTAGATGTTCAGTCTGGTGCAGGTCCACTGATTGACCACGCACAGCTGAGAATTCGTTAAAACTCGAGAAAAGTGTGGAAATAATGTTTTCCTTGACAAAAGGATCGGTTTAGATTCGGTCAAGTATGCCCCGGAACCGGAAGGCGAAGCGGGCGGCGAGGAAGGCCTCGCAACCGCAGCCTCCGCCTCCGCCGCCGGCGGCCAAGGTAAAGGCCGCGAAGGTCGGGAAGGCACGACCAGGTCGTCCCCCAAAAACGGCAGCGGTGGCGCTGACCGTTGCGCAGGGGGACGACCTGACCCTCGCGGAGGCGATGCGGCTCGCCAGGGAGAATATCTCCCTGGAAGAGCTGGGCATCGCCTCCGTGAGGGCGAAGAGGGCCGTGACCGGAGGTCTCTTGCTGGAGATCCCCGGTGCAGAAGGCGGCGCGAAGGCGGATCGTCTCGCCCAGAGGCTCCGGGAGCAGCTGGGCGAGCGAGGTGTCCGGGTCGCCCGGCCCACGAAGCGCACGGAGATGCGCGTTTGTGGGCTGGACGACTCGGTCAGCGCACAGGATGTGTCCCGTGCCCTTGCGAGGGCGGGGGACTGTCCTGTGGAGGACCTGCGAATCGGAGAGATCCGCAGGTCGCCCTCCGGCCTCGGGTCGGTGTGGGCCCGGTGCCCCCTCTCCGCCGCCCGTAAGGTGGCGGAATCCGGGAGGGTGTTGGTGGGGTGGGTTTCGGCGCGAGTGGAAATCCTCGCGCCGCGCCCGCTCCAGTGTCACCGCTGCCTCGAATTGGGGCACGTGAGGCAGTGGTGCACCTCGCCGGTGGACCGCAGCGGTCAGTGTTACCGCTGCGGTGCCAAAGAGCACCGTGCGAGCCAGTGCTCGGCGGCCCCCCACTGCCCGCTGTGTGCGGACATGGGGAGGCCAGCCGATCACAGGGTGGGGAGCAAGAAGTGCTCCCCCCCCCCTCCCGGAAGGAGAGGAAGAGGCGGGCTGCACCGGCTCCGGTGCCGAGGGCGGTGGCATCGTCCTCCATGGAGGTGGACGGTGCTACGGGGACGGACGGCCGGGAGGAGGCTGGCGCGGCCATTAATTAATGCCGCCCCGCCTCCTCCTCCAGGCCAATCTCAACCACTGCCGCGCGGCACAGGACTTGATGTCCCAAGTCCTCGCGGAGTGGGGGATTGGCCTGGCGGTCGCCGCCGAGCCGTACCGCGTCCCTGATCACCCTCATTGGGTGGGCGACGCGGACGGCTTGGTGGCGACGATATGGGGAGGGGGCGACGGGTCCCCACCGTTCTCCTTGTTGCAGCGCGGTCGGGGATTCGTCGCCGTGGACTGGGGGGGAGTCGCTGTGGTGGGGTGCTACATTTCGCCCCGTAGCGGTCACGCTGCGTTCGAGCTGTACTTGGCCGAGGTCGCGGCATGCGTGCAGCGCTACGCGGCCCGGCCGGTGCTGGTCCTGGGGGATTTTAATGCCAAGTCGGTGGCTTGGGGATCCCCCAGGACCTCCGTTCGCGGCGGGATCCTGGGCGATTGGGCGGCGGGACTCGACCTCCGGGTATTGAACCGGGGGTCGGAGCACACATGCGTGCGGCGGTATGGGGGGTCCATCGTGGATGTTGGATTCGCGACCCCCAACGCCGTGCGCATGGTGTCGGGTTGGCACGTGGTCGCGGGGGCAGAGACACTCTCCGATCACCGGTACATCCGGATGGAGGTCTCTGCCGCCGCGAGTGCATCCCGACACGGCCGCCTGCGTGACACCCCACCACGCCGCTGGGCGCTTCGGCGCCTGGACAAGGACGCCCTGATGGCAGCTGCCCTCGCTGCAACTTGGCCGCAGGGAGCGGCCGAGTTGCCGAGCATAGAGGAGGAGGTCGCCCGGCTCGGAGCAATGGTCGCGGGTATTTGCGACGCGGCGATGCCTCGGGTCGGGCGGGCTTCTCCTCGCCGGGCGGTGTACTGGTGGTCGGACGCGATCGCGGAGTTGCGAGTCGCGACTGTCCGCGCCCGACGCCAGTACACCCGCGCGCGCCGTCGGCAACGTACAGGCGACGGCGTGGCGCGAGCGAGGGCAGCTGATGACCTGTATGGAGCATACCGCGTGGCGCGGGTTGCTCTGCAGGTCGCCATCAAACGGGCCAAGACCCAGGCATGGAAGGAGCTCCTCCAGACCCTTGATGACGATCCATGGGGGCGCCCATATAAGGTGGTGCTGAATAAGCTCCGCCCGTGGGCGCCCCCCGTCACCGAGGGTCTTGACCCCCGGCTGCTGGAGGACGTGGTCAATACACTCTTCCCAATTGGGGAGAGGGGACCGCGTCCTCCGGCGGCGGCGGCTGTCCCAGTGGAGTGGACGGCCGAGCTGGGGGTCACGCAGGAGGAGCTGGCAGCGGCCATCAGACGGCTCGGGGTTCGTAACACGGCCCCGGGTCCGGATGGTGTGCCCGGCCGGGTTTGGGTCTTGACCCAGGGCGTCCTTGGGGCCGACCTCAGGCGGTTGTTCGACCGCTGCCTGAGGGACGGGCGATTCCCCCCCAGTTGGAAGGTGGCGAGGATGGTCCTCCTCCGGAAGGAGGGTCGGCCCGCGGAGTCTCCCTCCGCATACCGGCCCATTTGTCTCCTCGACGAGGTGGGCAAGCTCTTCGAGCGTGTGATTGCTGCCCGCCTCGTCGAGCACCTGTCGCGGGGTGATCCCGGTCTGGCCGACTGCCAGTTCGGTTTCCGGGGGGGCCGATCGACTATCGACGCGATAGGTCGTGTGAGGGCCCTCTCGGAGGCGGCCGTCTCCCGGGGAGGGGTGGCATTGGCAATATCCTTGGATATTGCCAATGCCTTTAACACCCTCTCCTGGGAAGAGATAAGGAGGGGACTCGAATATCATCGAGTCCCCCCTTATCTCAGGGCGGTCGTCGGGGATTATCTCCGCGGCAGGTGGATCGAGTATCCGGGCCGGGATGGTGATATGCGGAGGGAGGTGTACTGCGGTGTTCCGCAGGGGTCGGTCCTCGGGCCACTCCTGTGGAACATCGCGTACGACTCGGTGTTGCGGGCCGGCCTCCCCGACGGCGTCAGCACGGTGTGTTATGCGGATGACACACTGGTGCTGGCCGTCGGGGCGCACTGGGGGAGGGCCATGCGTCGCGCGGAGGAGGGGTCGCAACGCGTCGTCGACCGGATCAGGGGGATGGGGATGACTGTGGCGGTCCATAAGACCGAGGTGATTGCGTTTCATTCACCTCGGCAGGATCCGCCACCCCCTCTGATTCGGGTGGGTGGGGCTGACATCGAGGTGAAGCCCCAGATCAGGTATCTAGGGCTGATCCTCGATAGCCACTGGCGTTTCGAGAAGCATTTCCGCTGCCTGGTCCCCCGGTTGGAAAGGATGGTTGCGGCTCTGGGCCGGATCCTGCCCAACCTGGGGGGCCCGGCGGGCCGAGTTCGTCGCCTCTATGTGGCAATGGTCCAGTCGGTGGCCCTATACGGGGCCCCCGTCTGGGCGGACGACCTGGCTGCCTCCCGGCGCAGCATGACTATGCTGCGTCAGGTGCAGAGGCGCATGGCGCTCAGGGTCGTCCGCGGGTATCGGACCATGTCACATGAGGCGGCGACGGTTCTAGCGGGGATGCCGCCCATGGACCTGCTCGCGCGGTCGCACGCGGTGATGTACCAGCACCGCGACGACCGTCGCGCGGGGGTGAGGGCGGTCCCGGGCGGGCAGGAACCTGCTTGGGGCGATTTGAAGCGCCAGGCCCGGCAGTCCGTGTTGCTCGCGTGGCAGGAGCGGCTGGCTCTGCCAACCGCGGGGCACCGGACTGTCGGGGCGGTTCGGCCACTCCTGAAGGAGTGGCTGGACAGAGGCCATGGCAGCCTCACCTACCGGATGGCACAGGTATTTTCCGGGCATGGCAGCTTCGGAAGATACCTGTGCCGGATAGGGAAGGAGCCGACGGCGCGTTGCTGCCACTGCGACGCTGAGCAGGACACGGCGGATCATACCCTGGAGGTATGCCCCGCGTGGGAGGGGGAGCGCCGTGTCCTGGTCGGCGTCGTTGGGCGGGATGTCTCGCTGCCGGGCGTGGTGCGCGCCATGCTCGGCAGCGAGGAGAAGTGGAGGGCCGTGGCCTCCTTCTGCGAGAACGTAATGTTGCAGAAGGAGGCCGCGGGGAGGGAGCGCGAGCTTCAGCGGCGCGCTGAAGCTCGCGCTCGTGCGGTGGCCCGAGGTCGTCGCCCGGTCGCGAGGCGTCGCGGGCGGCCGCCTCGGCGTGGCGGATGACCTAGGCTGGGAGGGGGGTCCTGAGGGGATCCTCCTCCCGCCAGGCGGCGCCGGGTCGGACCGGTTGGGGGTCGGAGTGCCTCCCCCTACCGGTCCGACGCAAGGGGAGGCACCCTCGGCGGTCTGGTGCGGCCATGAACGCCCGGCCACCGAGGGGTGGAAACGGGGACGCGGGCGGTTGCGAGTTGGGGCTCGCAGCCGCCACTAAACGCGGCCCCGGGACGGATAGCGGCGGGATGGAGTGGCCCCGTCCCGCCGCTATGAGGCAGTGTGTCTACTGGGGGGACCGATTGTCCCCCCGGGAGATGGGCGCGAAAGCGCGGGCACGGGGAGGATACCGGAAGAATGCTTCGAGCGATTCCCGGTATCCTCCCAAAGCGTGCCGAAGGGTCACCGTGGGGTTTTTAGTGGGTAGGTCCCGCGCCTGTCGTTGTACGGGCGCGGGGAATCCCACACACCTCTCCCACCTCTCCCCAAGGAGGTGGGAGGGAGTCTTTCGAAGATTTTCCCCACGACAAAAAAAAAAAAAAAAAAAAAAAAAAGTATGCCCCGGAATCTTGTATGGGATTTCCCAAATTGAGATTCCACGAAATCATTCCTGCGACAGGAGATCGAGAAAATACACCAGTAAGGTGTTCGATATCCTGTGGAGTGATCGAGAATATACACCAGTAAAGTGTTCGATCCCTCCGTGCAGAATTGAGCGGTCGTCTCGATCGTATAAACGATCGAAACATAAGAAAGTTGGCAAAATTTCGTTTCAATTTTCTTGTAATTACCGCCAGGCTGAGGAGACACCAAAGGGAGGCACCTACGTGGTGAACCATCCAGGTGGGTCCATTGTAGTCGGGTCGACGTCCACAAAGGACGCCTGACTTTTCCGGTCTGCGAGTCCTCACTCCTACAGATCCCGCCGGTATAACGTTTAGAGGAGCACCTGTGCGGAGGAGTAACGGAGTCGTGGGTCAGGCCCCCACGTGGTTCAAATACTGCTAAATGCAACGAATAGATGTGCAACGTGCAGTGAACCACGTACAGTCGGGCTCCGTAGTGCAACCCCTGACCAATAAGTCGTCTGTTGAAACAGCCAAGAGCAGCCACAGTTCGACGGTTGGGCTGTTGCACTGCACTGCGTTTCGGCGCATAGACTCAGTTGACAGACTCACGGGAAAAGTGCATTTGGAGCCTTACAATCTCCACTTGCAATCCCGTCCACAAGGTAATCGACTGCAAACGGCGTAGATAAGGAATTTATTCTTTATCAAAAGTCAAAATTATAAATACAGTTCACTAGCGAGCTCGTATATTACGAGCGAGCGTAATTCTCCGCTCCTATACATTCGATTCCCGAAGCCAGGAGCGTGAGGACACAAACGCGGCATAGATACGTATAACGTGTTTACGTGTGTCTAACACATAGCCGTGTTTTTCTGATTATAGGAACCTTGGCCTACCTCAACCCAGCGAGTTCGGCGACCAGCACAGACGAGGCAGGCAACGTCCCAGTACGGATTTCCTTAGTCCTTATAATTTTCTATTTGGTTTTTTTTTTGTTTGTTTAAATTTATTTTACAATAAAAGGTCGGCATAGAAGCCCGACGAAAAGAAAACCTGACGCCCGTAATAATTTTCCCTGAAAACTCCTGTACCTTTATCCGGACTTCGTCGTTAAAAGCATCAGCTTTTTAACAGGCTGCTTTTGCAAAGGCTTAGTAAAGATATCAGCGAATTGTTCTTTCGTTTGAACATATCTAATTTCTACTTCTCCGCGATTAACGACATCACGAGTAAAATGGTACTTTATATCGATGTGTTTCGAGCGCTTATGGTTTTTGGAACTATTAGCAATTTTTATGGCCGCTTGGTTATCAACAAAAACAGGGACGATATTGCACACAATATCCAATTCATTCAACATACGACGTAATCAAACCGTTTCTTTCACGCCGTGACCTAACGCGATATATTCCGACTCAGCGGTCGAAAGGGCAACGACCTTTTTCAATTGACTGGACCACGAAATTGGTCCACTATTCAAAATATAGACAAATCCACTCCTAGATCATCGAGTCTCTCAGCATCCGGCATAATGAGCATCCGTGAATCCCGAAATATCAAGCGAACTCCCACTATTTCCGTAAACTATTCCGTAATCACGTGTTCCATTTAAATAACGCATTATTTTCATTACCGATTGCCAATGAGTGTCGTCGTAAGAACTCAAAAATTGACTTGCGTAATTGACCGCAAATTCGATATCCGGGCGACAAACTCGTGCAGCGAATAATAAAGAGCCTATTGCCTCACGAAACGGTATTTTACTGTTAATCACAGGTGTTTGTTTTTGCAAGTGCATACCTGGCTCCGCAGGTACACTTGACGGGTTTGCTTCAAGCATATTAAAGGTCTTTAATATTTTCTTAATATAGCCCGGTTGAGAAATTTTTAAGAGTCGTCGTTCACGATCGCGTTTAATCTCGAAACCGAGAAATTCATCGGCCCGATCTACCGAGATTTTAAGGTTACCTTCTAAATAATCTAAGACGCTCTTGATTGCATTCTCGCTTTTGCTCATAATCTAACCATCATCACATACAGGGCTAAATACACTTTTGAACTTTCCACTACACCGACAAGCACGCACTTATCACTTGCGATGTTCACGAGATTAAATTCGTTCAGAAACCTCGTGAACTTCTCGTTCCAGCATTTGGGTGACTGCTTCAATCCATACAGGCTGCGATGTAGCTTGCAGACTGCATCCGGTTGGCTCTAAATTGTGTATCCTGGAGGCTGCACCAAATAAATTTCTTCTTGAAGATCACCATATAGAAAAGGTTTGCACATCGAACTTCATTATTTCATAATCTTCTTTTGCAGCTGTTTAAATATCGCATTAATTCGAGGTATTTGAACATAACATAAAATTCGTTAAACAGTGTTGATTTCGAGGTACGTAACCGACCAGAGGACTCTCGGTCGCGGCGTCCGTTACGCGACACAATATAGACTAGAAAAACCATAATTTTCGGGTTTTTTCTGAAAGTCACGCGATCGACCAAGTAACGTACGAGTTCGAACAATTAGTTCAACGTACGAGTACAGAGAAAAGGTACGTTTACAAGTTAGAAAAAGACGGACGAAAGACACGGCGACAGCGCCGCGTGTCGGAGGATTCCCCCTCTCACGCGTAACTTTTGGCAGCTCGTGCTCGTCCGTCACTCTTAATCAGGATCCTGCCTTGAGCACATCGGTAAACGATCACGCTCCGCAGAATTCCCAAAATCTCCGAATCGCTTCGAGTTATTCGAGCTTTCGTTGAGGAAACATTTTGTGACACATCGGCTGATTCTATCGCAGATTCGAATAGTTCGAGTTATTCGAACTTTCGTTAAGCGGACAAGCGACGTATAGCCGTAGCTTTACTGGTTAGATTGCGTAAGCAAATTCATACCAGTAACCTACGTGTAATTCCGTTTGTCGAATCAGCTAGTTAATCGATTCGGTCGTGAGTACGACCCGGTTAAAAGACTGCGGGAAACTCGTTGATATCATCGAGTTCCCGAATTTTCCACGTATTGCTGCAAACAGCGGTCGTGCGAGAGGCATCGAGATTAAAACTCGATCCTCCCTTGATTTTCGAACGGTCTTGCTCCCACCTATAGGGGCCTTCGTGGCGTGTATACCCTGGGTGGACTTGCCGTCTTCCAGTCGGAGCTTGGGACGAGTTATTCCAAACCCAGCTTCCGGCGACCTGCTAGAGCGCTGTTCACTGACCGCCAGTCTTGTACGGCTACTGTGCGTAGAACGCGACTCACAAAGCGCCGTGGTGTGATAGTCTCAACGTAAGTCGTCAAATACGCCGTTGAAAGACTGCACCACACTGTGTTCCGTACGCACATACGAAGACGGTAAGGGACCGAGGACCGGGTGACGGTTGGAGCCTTACAACCTCCCTCTATTCACCCTCTCCTGCGACAATCAAGAGTTGCAGTCGTCAAAGTAATGAGATTAAATCTCACTAGATAACGAGACGTTTTTAAATTCGGCCGCCTCTTAATTACCCGAGACCGGAGAAAACTCTCCGCTCTCTTAAGGCTGCGGAGGAAGCTGGATACAAACCCCGATCTCGTAACAATAACAGAGCGATTCCCGATTTAAAGGGAACGCTCACATATACAGTCCACTCGCTTAGCTGCGTATCGCGGCGGCTGAGATTCCCGCTCCTGAGTGCGACAAGCACAAACCAGGAGCGTGCAGAAAAGAGTAAGACACACAACGTGACTAACGTTGTCAGGTATTTAACGCCTAAATTCGTCTCTCTCTTTCTATTCCATAACAGCGCGACGCGAGCCATCAGACCGATCGACGCGAGGGTTTTTCTAGACGTCAGCCAGACGTCTGAGTTTTTTTCCCAATTTCTTCTATCGTCTGTATTTAAGAGTCAAATTTAACGAAATAAACGGCTTAGTCGCATAAGGCGATCAAGCGAAAATAAAATTATAATTGTACCGCTTATTTTCCGTCTGTTCTTTCCCTCGAGATCCGGACCCCCGTTAGGCGAGGTATTTTCAAACCTCCTCCCCCTAACAGCAGCTATTGCAAGAAGAGTCCTAATGGACTTGTAGCGAACGACAGGTGCGAATGTGTCAAAATAATCGATTCCTTCTCGTTGTCGGAATCCTTTCGTTACGAGTCTCGCCTTGTATCTCTTCAGATTTCCAGCTGCATAATTTTTGATTGAGAAAACCCATTTGCAACCGATTGCACGTTTTCCTTGTGGCAGTGCACATATGGTCCATGTGCGATTTTTTTCAAGCGCCAGCATCTCTCCCTCAGGGGCTGCCAGCCTTTCAGCTGCAGTACGGGCTTAACGAACCCGGGGTACCCGAGTCATACACACACCGTAAGCCTCCTGTTGGTCGTCACAACGACCCATTCACAATTCCCTATTGGTTTTGTGAATGGTACGTGACGGCAGGAGGAACGGGGGTCTTGGCTTAACCGCCTGGGCCACGAGTATGGCGACTCTATAAAATCGCCCTCCAATCCTAAGCTATGGTGCGCGGCGATGGGATGCATGGTTGGGGGAGAAGGCCCAATCCCAAGCGACCACCTCCGGGGAACCTGCCGAACCCCCGGAGTATTAGGCTTACCCGGGTAAGGCGGCTCTGCCCGGGTGGACCTTTATTTCCGACCATCTCGTGGGATTTTTATGGACACAGAAAATAAAATGGGGATGGGGCGGGTTTTGTCGGTTGGGGAGGACGGAGACGGGGTTGGGGTTAGGGTGGCGGCGCTCGCGCCCCACTCAGCGCCAGGTCCGGCTTCGTGGAGGGTGGAGGAGGACCACGACACGGCGTCGGTCTCGTCCTTCTCCTCCAGCACGAGCCACATAGGCTCTAAGAGGAAGAGGACGGGGCAGGCCGTCGTCGAGGTGGGCGGGGCGATGAGCCCGTCGGTGAGGCTGAGTTGCCTCAGGGACGAGGTGACCGAGGAGATATCGGAGAGGATCTCCTCGTCCCTGAGGCGGGTGGAGAAAGTCGCCGCTGCCTGCGCCTTTAAGGGGCAGAAAAGCGGTGGCGCGGAGGCCCTGAAGGCCGCGGCGGAGGAAATGAGGGAGGCGGCGCGGGAGCTCAGAGGGCGGAACGCCCGTCTGCAGCTCCTGTTGGAGGAGGAGCGACAGGGGAGGAGGAGGGCAGAGGCGCTGTGGAACAGCGCGGCCCTCCCTCCCATCCTCCCTCCTCCTCCACCGCCGCGTCCCTCGGCGGAGGTAAATAAGCGGAGTGCGGCGGCAGTGGTGCGGGGCACCGCGGGCCCCTCCACCCGCACTCCGCCCGTGAAGAAGTCCCCGTCCTCCTCAGAAGACGATCTTCTGAGGAGGATTGGGGACATGATTGATGGCAAGCTGGCCGCCTTCCGGGAGGAGCTCCTCGCCGGAAGAGCGGTCAGCAGGAAGGCGGTGCCTCCCCGACCTGTTCCGGTGCTGTCGGGGAAGGCAAAGAAGGGCGGAGTGAAGGCTTCGCCCAGCGTTGCGGCACCAGGGCCCCGGGTCGCGACCCCCAAGGGGGGTGGTGTACCCGTGGTCGCGGTGGTCGCGTCCTCCACAGCACCCTCCCAAGGGGGGGTGGCGTGGAGTGAGGTGGTGGGGCGGAAGGCGAAGCGGGCGGCGAGGAAGGCCTCGCAACCGCAGCCTCCGCCTCCGCCGCCGGCGGCTAAGGTAAAGGCCGCGAAGGTCGGGAAGGCACGACCAGGTCGTCCCCCAAAAACGGCAGCGGTGACGCTGACCGTTGCGCAGGGGGGCGACCTGACCCTCGCGGAGGCGATGCGGCTCGCCAGGGAGAATATCTCCCTGGAAGAGCTGGGCATCGCCTCCGTGAGGGCGAAGAGGGCCGTGACCGGGGGTCTCTTGCTGGAGATCCCCGGTGCAGAAGGCGGCGCGAAGGCGGATCGTCTCGCCCAGAGGCTCCGGGAGCAGCTGGGCGAGCGAGGTGTCCGGGTCGCCCGGCCCACGAAGCACACGGAGATGCGCGTTTGTGGGCTGGACGACTCGGTCAGCGCACAGGATGTGTCCCGTGCCCTTGCGAGGGCGGGGGACTGTCCTGTGGAGGACCTGCGGATCGGAGAGATCCGCAGGTCGCCATCCGGCCTCGGGTCGGTGTGGGCCCGGTGCCCTCTCTCCGCCGCCCGTAAGGTGGCGGAATCCGGGAGGGTGTTGGTGGGGTGGGTTTCGGCGCGAGTGGAAATCCTCGCGCCGCGCCCGCTCCAGTGTCACCGCTGCCTCGAATTGGGGCACGTGAGGCAGTGGTGCACCTCGCCGGTGGACCGCAGCGGTCAGTGTTACCGCTGCGGTGCCAAAGAGCACCGTGCGAGCCAGTGCTCGGCGGCCCCCCACTGCCCGCTGTGTGCGGACATGGGGAGGCCAGCCGATCACTGGGTGGGGAGCAAGAAGTGCTCCCCCCCCTCCCGGAAGGAGAGGAAGAGGCGGGCTGCACCGGCTCCGGTGCCGAGGGCGGTGGCATCGTCCTCCATGGAGGTGGACGGTGCTACGGGGACGGACGGCCGGGAGGAGGCTGGCGCGGCCATTAATTAATGCCGCCCCGCCTCCTCCTCCAGGCCAACCTCAACCACTGCCGCGCGGCACAGGACTTGATGTCCCAAGTCCTCGCGGAGTGGGGGGTTGGCCTGGCGGTCGCCGCCGAGCCGTACCGCGTCCCTGATCACCCTCATTGGGTGGGCGACGCGGACGGCTTGGTGGCGACGGTATGGGGAGGGGGCGACGGGTCCCCACCGTTCTCCTTGTTGGAGCGCGGTCGCGGATTCGTCGCCGTGGACTGAGGGGGAATCGCTGTGGTGGGGTGCTACATTTCGCCCCGTAGCGGTCACGCTGCGTTCGAGCTGTACTTGGCCGAGGTCGCGGCATGCGTGCAGCGCTGCGCGGCCCGGCCGGTGCTGGTCCTGGGGGATTTTAATGCCAAGTCGGTGGCTTGGGGATCCCCCAGGACCTCCGTTCGCGGCGGGATCCTGGGCGATTGGGCGGCGGGGCTCGACCTCCGGGTATTGAACCGGGGGTCGGAGCACACATGCGTGCGGCGATATGGGGGGTCCATCGTGGATGTTGGATTCGCGACCCCCAACGCCGTGCGCATGGTGTCGGGTTGGCACGTGGTCGCGGGGGCAGAGACACTCTCCGATCACCGGTACATTCGGATGGAGGTCTCTGCCGCCGCGAGTGCATCCCGACACGGCCGCCTGCGTGGCGCCCCACCACACCGCTGGGCGCTTCGGCGCCTGGACAAGGACGCCCTGATGGCAGCTGCCCTCGCTGCAACTTGGCCGCAGGGAGCGGCCGAGTTGCCGAGCATAGAGGAGGAGGTCGCCCGGCTCGGAGCATTGGTCGCGGGTATTTGCGACGCAGCGATGCCTCGGGTCGGGCGGGCTTCTCCTCGCCGGGCGGTGTACTGGTGGTCGGACGCGATCGCGGAGTTGCGAGTCGCGACTGTCCGCGCCCGACGCCAGTACACCCGCGCGCGCCGTCGTCAACGTACAGGCGACGGCGTGGCGCGAGCGAGGGCAGCTGATGACCTGTATGGAGCATACTGCGTGGCGCGGGTTGCTCTGCAGGTCGCCATCGAACGGGCCAAGACCCAGGCATGGAAGGAGCTCCTCCAGACCCTTGATGACGATCCATGGGGGTGCCCATATAAGGTGGTGCTGAATAAGCTCCGCCCGTGGGCGCCCCCCGTCACCGAGGGTCTTGACCCCCGGCTGCTGGAGGACGTGGTCAATACACTCTTCCCAATTGGGGAGAGGGGACCGCGTCCTCCGGCGGCGGCGGCTGTCCCAGTGGAGTGGACGGCCGAGCTGGGGGTCACGCAGGAGGAGCTGGCAGCGGCCATCAGACGGCTCGGGGTTCGTAACACGGCCCCGGGTCCGGATGGTGTGCCTGGCCGGGTTTGGGTCTTGACCCAGGGCGTCCTTGGGGCCGACCTCAGGCGGTTGTTCGACCGCTGCCTGAGGGACGGGCGATTCCCCCCCAGTTGGAAGGTGGCGAGGATGGTCCTCCTCCGGAAGGAGGGTCGGCCCGCGGAGTCTCCCTCCGCATACCGGCCCATTTGTCTCCTCGACGAGGTGGGCAAGCTCTTCGAGCGTGTGATTGCTGCCCGCCTCGTCGAGCACCTGTGGCGGGGTGATCCCGGTCTGGCCGACTGGCAGTACGGTTTCCGGGGGGGCCGGTCGACGGTCGACGCGATCAGTCGGGTCAGGGTCCTCTCGGAGTCGGCCGTCTCCCGGGGAGCGGTGGCGTTTGCGGTATCGCTGGATATTGCCAACGCGTTTAACACCCTTCCCTGGGGGGAGATACGGAGGGGGCTCGAATATCATCGGGTACCCCCGTGTCTCAGGGCAGTCGTCGGGGATTATCTCCGCGGCAGGTGGATCGAGTATCCGGGCCGGGATGGTGATATGCGGTGGGAGGTCTACTGCGGGGTTCCGCAGGGGTCGGTCATCGGGCCACTCCTGTGGAACATCGCGTACGACGCGGTGTCGCGGGCCGACCTCCCCGACGGCGTCAGTACCGTGTGTTACGCAGATGACACACTGGTGCTGGCCGTCGGGACTCAGTGGGGGAGGGCCAAGCGCCTCGCCGAGGAGGGGGCGTAACGCGTCGTCGGCCGGATCAGGGGGATGGGGAAGACGGTGGCGATCCATATGACCGAGGTGATAGCGTTCCATTCACCTCGGCAGGATCCGTCACCCCCTCTGATCCGGGTGGGTGGGGCTGATATCGAGGTGAAGCCCCGGATGAGGTAACTGGGGCTGATACTCGATAGCCACTGGCGCTTCGAGGAGCATTTCCGGTGCCTGGTTCCCCGGTTCGAGAGGATGGTCTCGGCTTTAGGCCGGATCCTCCCCAACCTGGGGGGCACGGCGGGACGAGTTCGCCGCCTCTATGTGGCAATGGTTCAGTCTGTGGCCCTATACGGGGCCCCCGCCTGGGCGGACGACCTGGCGGCCTCCCGGCGCAGCATGACGATGCTGCGTCGGGTGCAGAGGCGGATGGCGCTGAGGGTCGTCCGCGGCTACCGGGCCGTGTCGCATGAGGCGGCGACGGTCCTTGCGGGGATGCCGCCCATGGATCTCCTCGCGCGGTCGCACGCGATGATGTATCCTCATCGTGTCGACCGTCGCGCGGGAGTGGGGGCCGTCCCGGGAGAGCAGGAAGCATTCTAGTAAGCAAGCAGCAAGCTAATAAGAAACAAGTAAGCTACTATGCACGGTGCACGCTAGTAAGCATGCAGTGAGCCAGTAAGCGAGCAGGAAGCCAGTGAGGAAGCAGGAAGCTAGTAAGGAGGCAGCATGCCAGTAGACAAGCAGTAAGCTAGAAGCAAGCAGCAAGCTAGTAAGCAAGCAGAATGCTGGAATGCAAGCAGCAGGCTAGCAAGAAAGCAGTTAGCTATTGAGCAAGCAGTAAGCTAGTAAGCAAGCAGTGAGCTAGTAAGCCGGGAGGAAGCTAATAAACAAGCAGTAGGACAGTAAGCAAACAGTAAGCTAGTATGCAAGCAGTAAGTTGGTAAGAAACAATTATGCTAGTAAGCAACCAGTAAGCTAGTATGCAAGCAGTAAGCTAGTAGGCAAGCAGTAAGCTAGTAAGCTACCAGTATGCTAGTAAGAAACAAGTAAGTAGGCTAGTAGAAAAGCAATTAGCATGTAAGAAAGAAGTATGCTAGTAAGGAAGATGTATGCTAGTAAGGAAGCAGTATGCTAGCAAGCAAGCAGTAACCTAGTGTGCAAGCAGTTAGCTAGTAAGCGAGGAGGAAGCTAGTAAGCAAGTAGTAAGCTAGATAGCGAGCAGCTGGCTAGTAAGCAAGCAGTAAGCTAGAAGGCATGCGGCAGGCTAGTAGGCGAGGCGTAAGCGAGTATGCAAGCAGTAAGCTAGAAAGCATGCAATAAGAGAGTAAGCAAGCACAAACCTAGCAAGCATGCAGTAAGCTAGTATCAAAGCATTAAGTTAGTATCAAAGCAGTAAGTTAGTAACAAAGCAGGACGCTAGTAAGCAAGCTGTAAGCGAGTAAGCTAGCAGTAAGCTAGTAAGCTTGCAGTAAGCTACAAAGCCAGCAAGAAGCTAGTAAGCAAGCTGTATGTTAGTAAGCAAGCAGTAAGCTAGTAAGCCAGCAGTGAGCTAGTATGCGTGGGGGGAACCAGTAAGGAAGCAGTATGCTAGAAAGTAAGCAGTAACCTAGATAGCAAGTCGTGTGCTAGTAAGCGACCAGAGAGCTAGTAAGCGAGCAGGAAACTGGTAACAAAGCAGTAATCTAGTAGCAAGCAGTATACTGCTAAGAAAGCAGTTAGCTAGTAAGCAAGTAGTAAGCTAGTAAGCAAGCAGGAAGCTGGTAAGGAGGCACTATGTTAGAAAGCAAGTAGAAGGCTAGTAATGAAGCAGTAAGCGAGTAAGTAACCATTAAGCTAGTAAGCAAGCTGTAACCTAGTGTGCAAGCAGTTAGCTACTAAGCGAGGAGAAAGCTAGTAAGGAAGCAGTACGCTAGTAAGCAAGCAGTAAGCTAGAAGCAAGCAGCAAGCTTTTAAGCAAGCAGTGCGATGGAAAGCCTGCAGCAGGGTAGCAAGAAAGCTGGTAGCTAGTAAGCAAGCAGTACTTTACTAAGCAAGCAGTAAGCTAGTAAGCAAGCTGTAACTGGTAAGAAAGCAGTAAGCTAGAAGGCAAGCAGCAAGCTAGTAAGCAAGCAACAAGTTAGTAAGCGAGCGGGTAGTTAGTAAGTAAGCAGTGAGCTAGTAAGGGAGCAGGACGCCAGTTAGGACGCGGGAGGCTAGTAAGCAAGCAGCTGGCACGTAAGACAGAAGTAAGTTAAGAAGAAGGCAGGAGTGTAGTAAGAAAGCAGTTAGGTAGTAGGCAAGCAGTAAGCTGCTAAGCAAGCAGTACGCTAGTTACCAAACAGTAAGCTTGCAAGCATGCAGCGGGCTAGTATGAAAGCAGTTAGTTAGTACGGAAGCAGTAGGCTAGTAAGCAAGCTGCAAGCTAGTAAGGAAGCAGTAAGCTAGTATGGAAGCAGCTGGCTAGTAAGCAAGCAGGTGGCTAGTAAGACAGAAGTAAGTTATGAAGAAAGCCGGAATGCAGTAAGGAAGCAGTTAGGTAGTAAGCAAGCAGTAAGCCAGTAAGCGATGAGGAAGCTAGTAAGAAAGCAGCATGATAGTAAGCTAGCAGTAAGCTAGTAACCAAAAAGTAAGTTAGCATGAAAGCAGTAAGCTGGTATGAAAGCACTTATCTAGTAAGCAAGTTGTAATCTAGTAAACAAGAAATGAACTAGTAAGCGAGCAGGAAGCTAGTAAGAACGCTCTATGTTAGTAACAAAACAATAAGCTAGTAGGCAAGCAGTAAGCTGGAATGGAAGCTATTAGCTTGTGAGCAAGCAGTAAGCTAGTAACAAAGCATTCTGCTAGTAAGCACGCAGTAGGCTAGTAAGCAAGCAGTAAGCTAGTATGCGAGCCGGGAGCTAGTGAGCAAGCAACAAGCTAGTAAGAATGCAGGTAGCCAGTAGGAAAGCAGTTAGCTAGTAAGCAAGCAGTAAGCTAGTATGCAAGCTGTAAGCTGTTAAGCACGCAATGAGCTACTAAGCGAGCAGGAAGCTAGTAAGGAAGCAGTATGATAGTAATCACGCAGTAAGCTAGTAGGCATCCAGTAAGCTACTAAGCAAGCGGTGAGCTAATAAGCGAGGGGGAAGCTAGCAAGGTAGCAGTATGCTAGTTATCAAGCAGTATGCTTGTAGGAAACTAGTAAGCTAGAAAGCAAGCAGCAGGCTAGTAAGGAAGCAATTAGCTAGTTAGAAAGCAGTATGCTAGTAAGAAAGCAATGAGCTATTAAGCAGGCGGGAAGCTAGTAAGGAAACACTAAGGTAGATAGCAAGCAGGAGTCTAGTAAGTAAGCAGTAAGCTAGAAAGCATGGAGTGTGCTGGTAAGAGAGCAGGAAGGTAGTAAGGAAGCAGTGTTCGAGTGAGCAAGCAGTGAGCTGGTAAGGAATCAGTTAGCTAGTAAGGAAGTAGTGAGCTAGTAAGCGAGCAGGAAGCTACTAACCCAGCACTGTGATAGTAACCGTGCAGGAAGCTAGTAGGGAAGCAGTATCCTCGTAAGCATGTAGTAAGCTAGAAAGCAAGCAGTAAGATAGAAAGCAAGCAGTAATCTAGAATCGAAGAACTAAGTTAGTAAGAAAGCAGTATGTTAGTATCAAAGCAGTAAGCTAGTGAGCAAGCAGTAAGCTAGTAAGCAAGCAGGGAGCTAGTAAGCGAGCCGGATGCTAGTAAGGGAGCAGTATGCTAGTAACAGTCAATTAAACCTGGCCTCCATCAATATTTAAAAGGATAACGCCGGATAGGTCTGGGTTAGGTCTGGTATGTGCCATTATCTGCCTCATACTTTCGCATTTTTCGCATACTAGTTGGCCAGAACCTGGGCATTTCCTGGTTCGGATCACGTAGTAATGTGGTACCACACTGAAGCAGTCAATTAAACCTGGTTTCGATCAATATTTTGGAGGATAACACCGGTTAGGTCTGGGTTGGGTCTGGTATTTGCAATCATCTTCCTCATACTTTCACATTTTTCGCATACTAGTTGGCCAGAACCTGGGCATTTCCTGGTTCGGATCACGTAGTAATGTGGTACCACACTGAAGCAGTCAATTAAACCTGGTTTCGATCAATATTTTGGAGGATAACACCGGTTAGGTCTGGGTTGGGTCTGGTATTTGCAATCATCTGTCTCATACTTTCGCATTTTTCGCATTCTTGTTGGCCAGAACCTGGGCTTTCTCTGGTTTGGATCACGTAGTAATGTGGTACCACACTGAAATAGTTAACTCAACCTGGTTCCGATTAATATTTTAGATGCTAACACCGGTTAGGTTTGTGTTAGGTCTGGTAATTGCAAACATCTGCCTCATACTTTCGCATTTTTCGCATACTTGTTGGCCAGATCCTGGGTTTTTTTCTGGTTAGGATCACGTATTAATGTCGTGCCACATTGAAGTAGTCAATTAAACCTGGATTCGATCAATATTTTATAGGATAACACCGGTTAGGTCTGGGTTACGTCTGGTATTTGCAATCATCTTCCTCATACTTTCACATTTTTCGCATACTAGTTGGCCAGAACCTGGGCATTTCCTGGTTCGGATCACGTAGTAATGTGGTACCACACTGAAGCAGTCAATTAAACCTGGTTTCGATCAATATTTTGGAGGATAACACCGGTTAGGTCTGGGTTGGGTCTGGTATTTGCAATCATCTGTCTCATACTTTCGCATTTTTCGCATTCTTGTTGGCCAGATCCGGGGCTTTTTCTGATTTGGATCATGTAATAATGTGGTACCATACTGAAACCGTCAATTAAACCTTGATTTGGTCAATACTTTAGAGACTAACATCGGTTAGGTTTGTGTTAGGTCTGGTATTTGCAAACATCTGCCTCATGCTTTCGCATTTTTCGCATACTGGTTGGCCAGATCCTGGGTTTTTTTTGTAGTTGGGACCACGTATTAGTGTGGTACCACATTGAAATGGACAATTAAACCTGGTTCCGATTAATATTTTAGAGTATAACGCCGGTTATGTCTGGGTTAGGTCTGGTATTTGCAAACATCTGCCTCATACTTTCACATTTTTCGCATACTAGTTGGCCAGAACCTGGGCATTTCCTGGTTCGGATCACGTAGTAATGTGGTACCACATTGAAGTAGTCAATTAAACCTGGATTCGATCAATATTTTATAGGATAACACCGGTTAGGTCTGGGTTACGTCTGGTATTTGCAATCATCTTCCTCATACTTTCACATTTTTCGCATACTAGTTGGCCAGATTCTGGGCTTTTTCTGATTTGGATCACGTAGCAATGTGGTACCACACTGAAACCGTCAACTAAACCTGGATTTGATCAATACTGTAGGATAAAATCAGCGCACACACTCGCTCCGCACTCCACAATGGCTCGCAACGCTCTGTTTTTTCTCCGGTCACTCTCTCCTAATCTCTCATACTCACACACACACTCACAAACACGCACGCCTTAAGACAAAACCTGCACGCATTCTGTATTCGTCTTCGCAACCGGGCAATCGATAAAACCTGTACACATTCTGCACTCGTCCTCGCAACCGGGCAATCGATTAGTTTGTTTTCCCGGTCCGATCAGCTGACTCCAGTCACTCACCTCACGCATTTACATACCAGCGCACTCACATTCTCACTCCACACTCGGCCATCCTGCATGATATCTGCCCTCAGATATCCATTGTTCATTCTTCACCTGATGAGTCATCACTAGCTTCATTAACCCAGGGTTTCATGTGTTCCGCCGAAGTCGATGTTTGCTTCGGACCTTCGTGCTCGCCCACCTTATGTACAATGAAACGATCATTCTTTAGAAGCCTCTCAACCCGATACGGACCTAAGTATTTGGACGCTAATTTTAACCCCGGGCCACACTGGGTTCTTTTTATGGCAACCAACTCTCCCTCCTTGTATTGTCGAGCTTCCTTTCGACGTTTATCGTATCCGCGACGATTCTCACTCTGAATCTTCAAAATATTTTCCTTAGCTTGATTCCGCAGTTCTTCCCTGCTAGTCTGAAACATATCAATCCATTCCCTCTCTATCAACTCACGAATATCCAGATTATCTTTCATTCTTGGGCATGTCTCAAAAAGTAACTTAAACGGCGTTGTCCCGATGCTCTTATGAGGCGTTGCATTTAAAAACCTCTGCGTAATATCTAAATATCGATACTACTCTTCCGGCTTTGGTGCCGCTAACTTTGTTACCACCGGTATAAGCGTCCTGTTTACGCGCTCTACGTGACCGTTTGCTCTCGGCATTCCCGCAGTTATCAAAATCTGTTCAATCCCTTCCGATCTACAATATTCCCGAAAATCATGCGAAGTGAAAGCTGTACCCCGATCAGAGATAATTCTCCGAGGATTTCCAAAAACTGACGATTGCTTTCTCAAACGTTCCATCACTTCGGAGGTAGCTGCAGTCTTCGTGGCATACAGCCACACAAACTTCGAAAATGCATCCACAACTACAAAAATATGTTTATATGTCTTTCGCGTAGACGGAAGTGGTCCGAGATGGTCAATATGATATGTATCTAATGGCACACTACCCTTGTCAATAGAATGTAAAAATCCCTCCCGTCTCCCATGTTTCCTTTCAGCAAGAATACATGGAACACAATTACGCACAACCTTTTCTACCTTTGATTTTAAGTCCGTGAATCAATAGTCCTTTCTAACCAGCGTTTCCGTTTTCGCACTCCCGATATGACCGTTTTCGTGTACACGTCGAATGATTTGTGACTGCATAATACGCGGTACTATCAATTTTACGTCACTCTCAATTTCCTTAAACAAAAGACCAATCCGCACCACAAACCCTCTTAACTGTATTTCATTCATCGCTTCGACAATCGGTTTCAAACTCTCATCTTCACACTGCGCTTTACGTAATCTCACAATCATACTATCCTCACACTCGTCTATTAACATACACTCCGGAAGCGGATTCCGGCTTAACGCGTCTACATGCCTTAAACTATTTCCCGAACGGTGCTCTGTTTTATAATCGAACTCCTCTAACAAAAGAGCCCATCTCGCAACTCGCACACACAAATCTCTCTTACGCATCGTTAGTGTAAACGCCTGACAATCTGTAACTATTTTAAACATTATACCTAACAAATATATTCTAAATTTTTTTAGAGCTTTAACTATTGCTAACACTTCCAGCTCATAACTAATATATCTCGATTCTGCTGGTGTTGTTTTTCCGCTTGCAAAGTATACTGGATAAAATTTATTATCATTACTATCACGCTATAAAAGAATCGCACCATAATCATACATTGAAGCATCCGTATGTAATTCCGTTTCCGCTTTTAACCTATATAACCTCAAAACTGGACCACTGCTCAAAATAGTTTTTAACCTCGTAAATGCTAATTTTTCTTCTTCCCCAAAATGAAAGTTAACGTTTGTTTTCAATAAATTTGTTAACGGCCGCGCAATCACGGAATAATTTCGGATAAATTTTCTAAAGTAACCAGCCAAACCCAAAAAACTTTGATTCTGCTTGAAATTTTGTGGCTGGGGAAATCTCACAACTGCCTCTGCTTTCTTTTCCGACGGACGAATGCTTCCGTCTTCAACTATGTGCCCTAAAAACTCTACTTTTGTTTGCAAAAAGCTACACTTTTTTCAATTAATGTTCAAAATTCTTCTGCCACGCGCAACACCATCTTTAGGTTTTCTATACCATCTTCGTAATCCAATGAAGGAATAATTAAATCATCCATATAAATTATAACTTTTTTCTTATTAACTAAATCTTTAAAAACAGCATTTATAAATTTTTGAAACACCGCCGGTGAGTTACATAAACCGAATGGAACATACAAAAATTCATATTGGCCGTTTGGAACTATAAAAGCAGTATATTTCCTACTATCCTCATCTATAAGCACGTGGAAAAATCCATTTTTTAAATCTAAAGTACTAAAAATATGTTCCCTCAGGGGCTGCCAGCCTATCAGCTGCAGTACGGGCTTAACGAACCCGGGGTACCCGAGTCATACACACACCGTAAGCCTCCTGTTGGTCGTCACAACGACCCATTCACTATTCCCTATTGGTTTTGTGAATGGTACGTGACGGCAGGAGGAACGGGGGTCTTGGCTTAACCGCCTGGGCCACGAGTATGGCGACTCTATAAAATCGCCCTCCAATCCTAAGCTATGGTGCGCGGCGATGGGATGCATGGTTGGGGGAGAAGGCCCAATCCCAAGCGACCACCTCCGGGGAACCTGCCGAACCCCCGGAGTATTAGGCTTACCCGGGTAAGGCGGCTCTGCCCGGGTGGACCTTTATTTCCGACCATCTCGTGGGATTTTTATGGACACAGAAAATAAAATGGGGATGGGGCGGGTTTTGTCGGTTGGGGAGGACGGAGACGGGGCTGGGGTTAGGGTGGCGGCGCTCGCGCCCCACTCAGCGCCAGGTCCGGCTTCGTGGAGGGTGGAGGAGGACGACGAGACGGCGTCGGTCTCGTCCTTCTCCTCCAGCACGAGCCACATAGGCTCTAAGAGGAAGAGGACGGGGCAGGCCGTCGTCGAGGTGGGCGGGGCGATGAGCCCGTCGGTGAGGCTGAGTTGCCTCAGGGACGAGGTGACCGAGGAGATATCGGAGAGGATCTCCTCGTCCCTGAGGCGGGTGGAGAAAGTCGCCGCTGCCTGCGCCTTTAAGGGGCAGAAAAGCGGTGGCGCGGAGGCCCTGAAGGCCGCGGCGGAGGAAATGAGGGAGGCGGCGCGGGAGCTCAGAGGGCGGAACGCCCGTCTGCAGCTCCTGTTGGAGGAGGAGCGACAGGGGAGGAGGAGGGCAGAGGCGCTGTGGAACAGCGCGGCCCTCCCTCCCATCCTCCCTCCTCCTCCACCGCCGCGTCCCTCGGCGGAGGTAGATAAGCGGAGTGCGGCGGCAGTGGTGCGGGGCACCGCGGGCCCCTCCACCCGCACTCCGCCCGTGAAGAAGTCCCCGTCCTCCTCAGAAGACGATCTTCTGAGGAGGATTGGGGACATGATTGATGGCAAGCTGGCCGCCTTCCGGGAGGAGCTCCTCGCCGGAAGAGCGGTCAGCAGGAAGGCGGTGCCTCCCCGACCTGTTCCGGTACAGTCGGGGAAGGCAAAGAAGGGCGGAGTGAAGGCTCCGCCCAGCGTTGCGGCACCAGGGCCCCGGGTCGCGACCCCCAAGGGGGGTGGTGTACCGGTGGTCGCGGTGGTCGCGTCCTCCACGGCACCCTCCCAAGGGGGGGTGGCGTGGAGTGAGGTGGTGGGGCGGAAGGCGAAGCGGGCGGCGAGGAAGGCCTCGCAACCGCAGCCTCCGCCTCCGCCGCCGGCGGCCAAGGTAAAGGCCGCGAAGGTCGGGAAGGCTCGACCAGGTCGTCCCCCAAAAACGGCAGCGGTGACGCTGACCGTTGCGCAGGGGGGCGACCTGACCCTCGCGGAGGCGATGCGGCTCGCCAGGGAGAATATCTCCCTGGAAGAGCTGGGCATCGCCTCCGTGAGGGCGAAGAGGGCCGTGACCGGGGGTCTCTTGCTCGAGATCCCCGGTGCAGAGGGCGGCGCGAAGGCGGATCGTCTCGCCCAGAGGCTCCGGGAGCAGCTGGGCGAGCGAGGTGTCCGGGTCGCCCGGCCCACGAAGCGCACGGAGATGCGCGTTTGTGGGCTGGACGACTCGGTCAGCGCACAGGATGTGTCCCGTGCCCTTGCGAGGGCGGGGGACTGTCCTGTGGAGGACCTGCGGATCGGAGAGATCCGCAGGTCGCCCTCCGGCCTCGGGTCGGTGTGGGCCCGGTGCCCCCTCTCCGCCGCCCGTAAGGTGGCGGAATCCGGGAGGGTGTTGGTGGGGTGGGTTTCGGCGCGAGTGGAAATCCTCGCGCCGCGCCCGCTCCAGTGTCACCGCTGCCTCGAATTGGGGCACGTGAGGCAGTGGTGCACCTCGCCGGTGGACCGCAGCGGTCAGTGTTACCGCTGCGGTGCCAAAGAGCACCGTGCGAGCCAGTGCTCGGCGGCCCCCCACTGCCCGCTATGTGCGGACATGGGGAGGCCAGCCGATCACAGGGTGGGGAGCAAGAAGTGCTCCCCCCCCTCCCGGAAGGAGAGGAAGAGGCGGGCTGCACCGGCTCCGGTGCCAAGGGCGGTGGCATCGTCCTCCATGGAGGTGGACGGTGCTACGGGGACGGACGGCCGGGAGGAGGCTGGCGCGGCCATTAATTAATGCCGCCCCGCCTCCTCCTCCAGGCCAACCTCAACCACTGCCGCGCGGCACAGGACTTGATGTCCCAAGTCCTCGCGGAGTGGGGGGTTCGCCTGGCGGTCGCCGCCGAGCCGTACCGCGTCCCTGATCACCCTCATTGGGTGGGCGACGCGGACGGCTTGGTGGCGACGGTATGGGGAGGGGGCGACGGGTCCCCACCGTTCTCCTTGTTGGAGCGCGGTCGGGGATTCGTCGCCGTGGCCTGGGGGGGAGTCGCTGTGGTGGGGTGCTACATTTCGCCCCGTAGCGGTCACGCTGCGTTCGAGCTGTACTTAGCCGAGGTCGCGGCATGCGTGCAGCGCTGCGCGGCCCGGCCGGTGCTGGTCCTGGGGGATTTTAATGCCAAGTCGGTGGCTTGGGGATCCCCCAGGACCTCCGTTCGCGGCGGGATCCTGGGCGATTGGGCAGCGGGGCTCGACCTCCGGGTATTGAACCGGGGGTCGGAGCACACATGCGTGCGGCGATATGGGGGGTCCATCGTGGATGTTGGATTCGCGACCCCCAACGCCGTGCGCATGGTGTCGGGTTGGCACGTGGTCGCGGGGGCAGAGACACTCTCCGATCACCGGTACATCCGGATGGAGGTCTCTGCCGCCGCGAGTGCATCCCGACACGGCCGCCTGCGTGGCACCCCACCACGCCGCTGGGCGCTTCGGCGCCTGGACAAGGACGCCCTGATGGCAGCTGCCCTCGCTGCAACTTGGCCGCAGGGAGCGGCCGAGTTGCCGAGCATAGAGGAGGAGGTCGCCCGGCTCGGAGCATTGGTCGCGGGTATTTGCGACGCGGCGATGCCTCGGGTCGGGCGGGCTTCTCCTCGCCGGGCGGTGTACTGGTGGTCGGACGCGATCGCGGAGATGCGAGTCGCGACTGTCCGCGCCCGACGCCAGTGCACCCGCGCGCGCCGTCGTCAACGTACAGGCGACGGCGTGGCGCGAGCGAGGGCAGCTGATGACCTGTATGGAGCATACCGCGTGGCGCGGGTTGCTCTGCAGGTCGCCATCAAACGGGCCAAGACCCAGGCATGGAAGGAGCTCCTCCAGACCCTTGATGACGATCCATGGGGGCGCCCATATAAGGTGGTGCTGAATAAGCTCCGCCCGTGGGCGCCCCCCGTCACCGAGGGTCTTGACCCCCGGCTGCTGGAGGACGTGGTCAATACACTCTTCCCAATTGGGGAGAGGGGACCGCGTCCTCCGGCGGCGGCGGCTGTCCCAGTGGAGTGGACGGCCGAGCTGGGGGTCACGCAGGAGGAGCTGGCAGCGGCCATCAGACGGCTCGGGGTTCGTAACACGGCCCCGGGTCCGGATGGTGTGCCCGGCCGGGTTTGGGTCTTGACCCAGGGCGTCCTTGGGGCCGACCTCAGGCGGTTGTTCGACCGCTGCCTGAGGGACGGGCGATTCCCCCCCAGTTGGAAGGTGGCGAGGATGGTCCTCCTCCGGAAGGAGGGTCGGCCCGCGGAGTCTCCCTCCGCATACCGGCCCATTTGTCTCCTCGACGAGGTGGGCAAGCTCTTCGAGCGTGTGATTGCTGCCCGCCTCGTCGAGCACCTGTCGCGGGGTGATCCCGGTCTGGCCGACTGCCAGTTCGGTTTTCGGGGGGGCCGATCGACTATCGACGCGATAGGTCGTGTGAGGGCCCTCTCGGAGGCGGCCGTCTCCCGGGGAGGGGTGGCATTGGCAATATCCTTGGATATTGCCAATGCCTTTAACACCCTCCCCTGGGAAGAGATAAGGAGGGGACTCGAATATCATCGAGTCCCCCCTTGTCTCGGGGCGGTCGTCGGGGATTATCTCCGCGGCAGGTGGATCGAGTATCCGGGCCGGGATGGTGATATGCGGAGGGAGGTGTACTGCGGTGTTCCGCAGGGGTCGGTCCTCGGGCCACTCCTGTGGAACATCGCGTACGACTCGGTGTTGCGGGCCGGCCTCCCCGACGGCGTCAGCACGGTGTGTTATGCGGATGACACACTGGTGCTGGCCGTCGGGGCGCACTGGGGGAGGGCCATGCGTCGCGCGGAGGAGGGGTCGCAACGCGTCGTCGACCGGATCAGGGGGATGGGGATGACGGTGGCCGTCCATAAGACCGAGGTGATTGCGTTTCATTCACCTCGGCAGGATCCGCCACCCCCTCTGATCCGGGTGGGTGGGGCTGACATCGAGGTGAAGCCCCAGATCAGGTATCTGGGGCTGATCCTCGATAGCCACTGGCGTTTCGTGGAGCATTTCCGCTGCCTGGTCCCCCGGTTGGAAAGGATGGTTGCGGCTCTGGGACGGATCCTGCCCAACCTGGGGGGCCCGGCGGGCCGAGTTCGTTGCCTCTATGTGGCAATGGTCCAGTCGGTGGCCCTATACGGGGCCCCCGTCTGGGCGGACGACCTGGCTGCCTCCCGGCGCAGCATGACTATGCTGCGTCGGGTGCAGAGGCGCATGGCGCTCAGGGTCGTCCGCGGGTATCGGACCGTGTCACATGAGGCGGCGACGGTGCTAGCGGGGATGCCGCCCATGGACCTGCTCGCGCGGTCGCACGCGGTGATGTACCGGCACCGCGTCGACTGTCGCGCGGGGGTGGGGGCGGTCCCGGGCGGGCAGGAACCTGCTTGGGGCGATTTGAAGCGCCAGGCCCGGCAGTCCGTGTTGCTCGCGTGGCAGGAGCGGCTGGCTCTGCCAACCGCGGGGCACCGGACTGTCGGGGCTGTTCGGCCACTCCTGAAGGAGTGGCTGGACAGAGGCCATGGCAGCTTCACCTACCGGCTGGCACAGGTATTTTCCGGACATGGGAGCTTCGGAAGATACCTGTGCCGGATAGGGAAGGAGCCGACGGCGCGTTGCTGCCACTGCGACGCTGAGGAGGACACGGCGGATCATACCCTGGAGGTATGCCCCGCGTGGGAGGGGGAGCGCCGTGTCCTGGTCGGCGTCGTCGGGCGGGATGTCTCGCTGCCGGGCGTGGTGCGCGCCATGCTCGGCAGCGAGGAGAAGTGGAGGGCCGTGGCCTCCTTCTGCGAGAACGTAATGTTGCAGAAGGAGGCCGCGGGGAGGGAGCGCGAGCTTCAGAGGCGCGCTGAAGCTCGCGCTCGTGCGGTGGCCCGAGGTCGTCGCCCGGTCGCGAGGCGTCGCGGGCGGCCGCCTCGGCGTGGCGGATGACCTAGGCTGGGAGGGGGGTCCTGAGGGGACCCTCCTCCCGCCAGGCGGCGCCGGGTCGGACCGGTTGGGGGTAGGGGTGCCTCCCCCTACTGGTCCGACGCAAGGGGAGGCACCCTCGGCGGTCTGGTGCGGCCATGAACGCCCGGCCGCCGAGGGGTGGAAGCGGGGTCGCGGGCGGTTGCGAGTTGGGGCTCGCAGCCGCCACTAAACGCGGCCCCGGGACGGATAGCGGCGGGATGGAGTGGCCCCGTCCCGCCGCTATGAGGCAGTGTGTCTACTGGGGGGACCGATTGTTCCCCCGGGGGATGGGCGCGAAAGCGCGGGCACGGGGAGGATACCGGAAGAATGCTTCGAGCGATTCCCGGTATCCACCCAAAGCGTGCCGAAGGGTCACCGTGGGGTTTTTAGTGGGTAGGTCCCGCGCCTGTCGTTGTACGGGCGCGGGGAATCCCACACACCCCTCCCACCTCTCCCCAAGGAGGTGGGAGGGAGTCTTTCGAAGATTTTCCCCACGACAAAAAAAAAAAAAAAAAAAAAAAAAAAAAAGTACTAAAAATATGTGAACCTTGTAGAGCATCCAATTGATCTTCAATTAGCGGCAACGGGTATCGATCTTTAATTATTTTTGTGTTATGTTTTCTATAATCTACACAGAGCCTGGTCGTATTGTCTTTTTTCTTTACAAGTACTACTGGACTGGCATAATCAGAAAGAGACGGCTGTACAATACCGTCAGCAAGCCACTGCTTTATATGTTTGTCAACTTCTTCTTTTTCAAGAGGAGATAATCGTCTAGCCCTCTGATAAACTGGTTCATCATCTTTAACCGTTATGGACATTTTTACCCCCGTTTCTCGTGTTTTGACCGGCTCATAATTTTTTATTCGACAATATTCGACAAATCGATTTCATTTATTTCATCTGTACAATCTATTTTGTAAATTTCGGGTATATTACTTTCTAACTGGTCTTTTTTTTCAACACTACGAATAGAAATCTCACCTCTCTTAATATTCATTTCAACTGTATTTAAAAAATTGGTGCCCATTATCAAATCATGTTGCATTAACGTATCAGATATTACCCAAATGTTAATTGGATATTGATTACTATCGATTTCTATTTGCGCATTGAACTCGCCTATTGTTTTGTTACTTTGAGATCCAATTCCGCGAAACGTAATTTCTCGTCGTAATAACGGTGGTGACCCTATCTTCACATATTGCTCTGCACGCATTACCGACAAATCGCTACCTGTATCAACCAACGCTGTTAAATTCTCTCCATTTATCCTTACTTCCTTATAATATTTCTCGCGCGTATGCCGCGAAATATCACAAACGTTTCTTACATCGTCCTTCTTTGAACAATTCGCCGCTACGTGACCAAATGCTTGACATTTAAAACATTTCGCGCCGCGATTTTTTAAATGACAGTTCGCACTGTAGTGACCTTCCATACCGCAATTAAAACAGCGATTAACATTTCTGGATACTTCCCTTCTCTCGACTCTCGGTGATGCAATTCTTCCGTTTTTCCACGCTGGTCGCAACGGCCTTTCATCCAGTCGCAGCGGTCCATACGCTCTATCGTCAGGTCTCGGTTGAGGGTACATCCTTTCCTCTATTCTCGACGGTTGAAACGCCCTCTCTTCTGCCCTCCATGGCCGAAATGTTCTCTCCTCTGTCCTCCATGGTCGAAACATATTTTCTTCCCTCCTTGCGTATGGATCCATCGCCGGTAAGGATTTCCCATACATCGATACCTTCCCGAACGCCTCCAATAACGATGTCTTCGTGTTCAGCCTCTGAGCACGAGCAATATTTCGCAACGTGAAATCCGGAATTCCCTCAATAATGTAGTCCACAGTCTCCCCGTCACTCAAGCCAATACGATTCGCCATAATCACTTTTTCATGCATATACTGATTAAATGCTTCCTCCTGTTTCCATATACGCCGCTCAAATTCTTGCCGCAAATGAATCTTACTTGGCTCGTGAAAAAACATTTCTCGTAAGCCTCCCAGGAGCTCTTCGACCGTCATTACAATGCACTCGGGTTTTGAGTGGAACCACTCGAACGCCTTCCCTTTTAACCGTGACGAAATGGCCAGTTTTACTATTTCATCTGTCACTCAATATGTTGCTCTTAGCAACCGCACTTGTTTTTCCCATGTTTCATACGTCTCGCTGTTGCCATCAAAATAATTTAACATGTCCGCCACCATCGGTGCAGTCAAATGAGGTGTTGTCTCGTATTGCATCGAACGAGATGCACGAATCGCCTGATTATTGTCGCCAATTGTAAATCGCTGCACACTTTTCAAAAATTCAATTTCTCTACGTGCCAGATCAAGTTCGTCCTCTTTCAATTTCTTCTCTCCCCGGCAAAGTTGAATCTCCCGCTGCATCCTGGCCCGTTCCTGCTCACCCATAGAAGAGATGCTCGCCTCCCCTAACTGCTCCGCTAAGTCTTCCTGATGATCCGTCGATTCCATTGCACACACTCCTGCCCAGCTACCCGATGGATCAGCTTCCATCAGCCGGTTTATTAACACCGACTTCACCCCCGACGAACTCAGACCCAACATTCGTAATTTCTCATTTAATTGCACCACAGAAAACTCGTTGGCAGCCTTACTCATTGTAAAAAAAAATAACTTATAACATTAACCGTCCCTATTTCAATCTCGACAATTAATCCTCGAACTCTCACTTCTCCGTAGGCACGGACGAGCCCCCAAATTTGTAGGATAATATCAGCGCACACACTCGCTCCGCACTCCACAATGGCTCGCAACGCTCTGTTTTTTCCCCGGTCACTCTCTCCTAATCTCTCATACTCACACACACACACACACACACGCACGCCTTAAGACTAAACCTGCACGCATTCTACATTCGTCTTCGCAACCGGGCAATCGATAAAATCTGTATACATTCTGCACTCGTCCTCGCAACCAGGCAATCGATTAGTTTGTTTCCCCGGCACGATCAGCTGACTCCAATCACTCACCTCACGCATTTACATACCAACGCACTCACATTCTTACTCCACAATACTTTAGAGAATAACACTGGCCAGGTATGTGTAAGGTCTTTTTTTTTTTTTTTTTTTTTTTGTCGTGGGGAAAATCTTCGAAAAACTCCCTCCCACCTCCTTGGGGAGAGGTGGGAGGGGTGTGTGGGATTCCCCGCGCCCGTACAACGACAGGCGCGGGACCTACCCACTAAAAACCCCACGGTGACCCTTCGGCACGCTTTGGGAGGATACCGGGAATCGCTCGAAGCATTCTTCCGGTATCCTCCCCGTGCCCGCGCTTTCGCGCCCATCCCCCGGGGGGACAATCGGTCCCCCCAGTAGACACACTGCCTCATAGCGGCGGGACGGGGCCACTCCATCCTGCCGCTATCCGTCCCGGGGCCGCGTTTAGTGGTGTCTGCGAGCCCCAACTCGCAACCGCCCGCGACCCTGTTTCCACCCCTCGGCGGCCGGGCGTTCATGGCCGCACCAGACCGCCGAGGGTGCCTCCCCTTGCGTCGGACCGGTAGGGGGAGGCACTCCTACCCCCAACCGGTCCGACCCGGCGCCGCCTGCCGGAAGGAGGGTCCCCTCAGGACCCCCCTCCCAGCCTAGGTCATCCGCCACGCCGAGGCGGCCGCCCGCGACGCCTCGCGACCGGGCGACGACCTCGGGCCACCGCACGAGCGCGAGCTTCAGCGCGCCGCTGAAGCTCGCGCTCCCTCCCCGCGGCCTCCTTCTGCAACATTACGTTCTCGCAGAAGGAGGCCACGGCCCTCCACTTCTCCTCGCTGCCGAGCATGGCGCGCACCACGCCCGGCAGCGAGACATCCCGCCCGACGACGCCGACCAGGACACGGCGCTCCCCCTCCCACGCGGGGCATACCTCCAGGGTATGATCCGCCGTGTCCTGCTCAGCGTCGCAGTGGCAGCAACGCGCCGTCGGCTCCTTCCCTATCCGGCACAGGTATCTTCCGAAGCTGCCATGCCCGGAAAACTCCTGTGCCATCCGGTAGGTGAGGCTGCCATGGCCTCTGTCCAGCCACTCTTTCAGGAGTGGCCGAACCGCCCCGACAGTCCGGTGCCCCGCGGTTGGCAGAGCCAGCCGCTCCTGCCACGCGAGCAACTCTGACTGCCGGGCCTGGCGCTTCAAATCGCCCCAAGCAGGTTCCTGCTCGCCCGGGACCGCCCCCACCCCCGCGCGACGGTCGACGCGGTGCCGGTACATCACCGCGTGCGACCGCGCGAGCAGGTCCATGGGCGGTCGCCTCTATGTGGCAATGGTCCAGTCGGTGGCCCTATACGGGGCCCCCGTCTGGGCGGACGACCTGGCTGCCTCCCGGCGCAGCATGACTATGCTGCGTCGGGTGCAGAGGCGCATGGCGCTCAGGGTCGTCCGCGGGTATCGGACCATGTCACATGAGGCGGCGACGGTTCTAGCGGGAATGCCGCCCATGGACCTGCTCGCGCGGTCGCACGCGGTGATGTACCGGCACCGCGTCGACCGTCGCGCGGGGGTGGGGGCGGTCCCGGGCGGGCAGGAACCTGCTTGGGGCGATTTGAAGCGCCAGGCCCGGCAGTCCGTGTTGCTCGCGTGGCAGGAGCGGCTGGCTCTGCCAACCGCGGGGCACCGGACTGTCGGGGCTGTTCGGCCACTCCTGAAGGAGTGGCTGGACAGAGGCCATGGCAGCCTCACCTACCGGCTGGCACAGGTGTTTTCCGGGCATGGCAGCTTCGGAAGATACCTGTGCCGGATAGGGAAGGAGCCGACGGCGCGTTGCTGCCACTGCGACGCTGAGCAGGACACGGCGGATCATACCCTGGAGGTATGCCCCGCGTGGGAGGGGGAGCGCCGTGTCCTGGTCGGCGTCGTCGGGCGGGATGTCTCGCTGCCGGGCGTGGTGCGCGCCATGCTCGGCAGCGAGGAGAAGTGGAGGGCCGTGGCCTCCTTCTGCGAGAACGTAATGTTGCAGAAGGAGGCCGCGGGGAGGGAGCGCGAGCTTCAGCGGCGCGCTGAAGCTCGCTCTCGTGCGGTGGCCCGAGGTCGTCGCCCGGTCGCGAGGCGTCGCGGGCGGCCGCCTCGGCGTGGCGGATGACCTAGGCTGGGAGGGGGGTCCTGAGGGGACCCTCCTCCCGCCAGGCGGCGCCGGGTCGGACCGGTTGGGGGTAGGAGTGCCTCCCCCTACCGGTCCGACGCAAGGGGAGGCACCCTCGGCGGTCTGGTGCGGCCATGAACGCCCGGCCGCCGAGGGGTGGAAACGGGGTCGCGGGCGGTTGCGAGTTGGGGCTCGCAGCCGCCACTAAGCGCGGCCCCGGGACGGATAGCGGCGGGATGGAGTGGCCCCGTCCCGCCGCTATGAGGCAGTGTGTCTACTGGGGGGACCGATTGTCCCCCCGGGGGATGGGCGCGAAAGCGCGGGCACGGGGAGGATACCGGAAGAATGCTTCGAGCGATTCCCGGTATCCTCCCAAAGCGTGCCGAAGGGTCACCGTGGGGTTTTTAGTGGGTAGGTCCCGCGCCTGTCGTTGTACGGGCGCGGGGAATCCCACACACCCCTCCCACCTCTCCCCAAGGAGGTTGGAGGGAGTCTTTCGAAGATTTTCCCCACGACAAAAAAAAAAAAAAAAAAAAAAAAAAAAGGTCCATGGGCGGCATCCCCGCTAGAACCGTCGCCGCCTCATGTGACATGGTCCGATACCCGCGGACGACCCTGAGCGCCATGCGCCTCTGCACCCGACGCAGCATAGTCATGCTGCGCCGGGAGGCAGCCAGGTCGTCCGCCCAGACGGGGGCCCCGTATAGGGCCACCGACTGGACCATTGCCACATAGAGGCGACGAACTCGGCCCGACGGGCCCCCCAGGTTGGGCAGGATCCGGCCCAGAGCCGCAACCATCCTTTCCAACCGGGGGACCAGGCAGCGGAAATGCTCCCCGAAACGCCAGTGGCTATCGAGGATCAGCCCCAGATACCTGATCTGGGGCTTCACCTCGATGTCAGCCCCACCCACCCGGATCAGAGGGGGTGGCGGATCCTGCCGAGGTGAATGAAACGCAATCACCTCGGTCTTATGGACCGCCACCGTCATCCCCATCCCGCTGATCCGGTCGACGACGCGTTGCGACCCCTCCTCCGCGCGACGCATGGCCCTCCCCCAGTGCGCCCCGACGGCCAGCACCAGTGTGTCATCCGCATAACACACCGTGCTGACGCCGTCGGGGAGGCCGGCCCGCAACACCGAGTCGTACGCGATGTTCCACAGGAGTGGCCCGAGGACCGACCCCTGCGGAACACCGCAGTACACCTCCCTCCGCATATCACCATCCCGGCCCGGATACTCGATCCACCTGCCGCGGAGATAATCCCCGACGACCGCCCTGAGACAAGGGGGGACCCGATGATATTCGAGTCCCCTCCTTATCTCTTCCCAGGGGAGGGTGTTAAAGGCATTGGCAATATCCAAGGATATTGCCAATGCCACCCCTCCCCGGGAGACGGCCGCCTCCGAGAGGGCCCTCACACGACCTATCGCGTCGATAGTCGATCGGCCCCCCCGGAAACCGAACTGGCAGTCGGCCAGACCGGGATCACCCCGCGACAGGTGCTCGACGAGGCGGGCAGCAATCACACGCTCGAAGAGCTTGCCCACCTCGTCGAGGAGACAAATGGGCCGGTATGCGGAGGGAGACTCCGCGGGCCGACCCTCCTTCCGGAGGAGGACCATCCTCGCCACCTTCCAACTGGGGGGGAATCGCCCGTCCCTCAGGCAGCGGTCGAACAACCGCCTGAGGTCGGCCCCAAGGACGCCCTGGGTCAAGACCCAAACCCGGCCGGGCACACCATCCGGACCCGGGGCCGTGTTACGAACCCCGAGCCGTCTGATGGCCGCTGCCAGCTCCTCCTGCGTGACCCCCAGCTCGGCCGTCCACTCCACTGGGACAGCCGCCGCCGCCGGAGGACGCGGTCCCGTCTCCCCAATTGGGAAGAGTGTATTGACCACGTCCTCCAGCAGCCGGGGGTCAAGACCCTCGGTGACGGGGGGCGCCCACGGGCGGAGCTTATTCAGCACCACCTTATATGGGCGCCCCCATGGATCGTCATCAAGGGTCTGGAGGAGCTCCTTCCATGCCCGGGTCTTGGCCCGTTTGATGGCGACCTGCAGAGCAACCCGCGCCACGCGGTATGCTCCATACAGGTCATCAGCTGCCCTCGCTCGCGCCACGCCGTCGCCTGTACGTTGACGACGGCGCGCGCGGGTGTACTGGCGTCGGGCGCAGACAGTCGCGACTCGCAACTCCGCGATCGCGTCCGACCACCAGTACACCGCCCGGCGAGGAGAAGCCCGCCCGACCCGAGTCATCGCCGCGTCGCAAATACCCGCGACCAATGCTCCGAGCCGGGCGACCTCCTCCTCTATGCTCGGCAACTCGGCCGCTGCCTGCGGCCAAGTTGCAGCGAGGGCAGCTGCCATCAGGGCGTCCTTGTCCAGGCGCCGAAGCGCCCAGCGGCGTGGTGGGGTGCCACGCAGGCGGCCGTGTCGGGATGCACTCGCGGCGGCAGAGACCTCCATGCGGATGTACCGGTGATCGGAGAGTGTCTCTGCCCCCGCGACCACGTGCCAACCCGACACCATGCGCACGGCGTTGGGGGTCGCGAATCCAACATCCACGATGGACCCCCCATATCGCCGCACGCATGTGTGCTCCGACCCCCGGTTCAATACCCGGAGGTCGAGCCCCGCCGCCCAATCGCCCAGGATCCCGCCGCGCACGGAGGTCCTGGGGGATCCCCAAGCCACCGACTTGGCATTAAAATCCCCCAGGACCAGCACCGGCCGGGCCGCGTAGCGCTGCACGCATGCCGCGACCTCGGCCAAGTACAGCTCGAACGCAGCGTGACCGCTACGGGGCGAAATGTAGCACCCCTCCACAGCGACTCCCCCCCAGTCCACCTCAACCACGGCCTGCCCCGTCCTCTTCCTCTTAGAGCCTATGAGGCTCCTGGTGGAGGAGAAGGACGAGACTGACGCAGTCTCGTCGTCCTCCTCCACCTTCCACGAAGCCGGGCCAGGCGCTGGAGGCGGCGCGAGCGCCGTCACTCCAGTCCCAACACCGCCTTCGTCCTCCCCCTCTGACTTACCCCGTCCCATCCCCGTTTTAATATTGAACTCCATACTCCTTCTCCTCCAGCACAAGCCACATAGGCTCTAAGAGGAAGAGGACGGGGCAGGCCGTCGTCGAGGTGGGCGGGGCGATGAGCCCGTCGGTGAGGCTGAGTTGCCTCAGGGACGAGGTGACCGAGGAGATATCGGAGAGGATCTCCTCGTCCCTGAGGCGGGTGGAGAAAGTCGCCGCTGCCTGCGCCTTTAAGGTGCAGAAAAGCGGTGGCGCGGAGGCCCTGAAGGCCGCGGCGGAGGAAATGAGGGAGGCGGCGCGGGAGCTCAGAGGGCGGAACGCCCGTCTGCAGCTCCTGTTGGAGGAGGAGCGACAGGGGAGGAGGAGGGCAGAGGCGCTGTGGAACAGCGCGGCCCTCCCTCCCATCCTCCCTCCTCCGCCACCGCCGCGCCCCTCGGCGGAGGTAAATAAGCGGAGTGCGGCGGCAGTGGTGCGGGGCACCGCGGGCCCCTCCACCCGCACTCCGCCCGTGAAGAAGTCCCCGTCCTCCTCAGAAGACGATCTTCTGAGGAGGATTGGGGACATGATTGATGGCAAGCTGGCCGCCTTCCGGGAGGAGCTCCTCGCCGGAAGAGCGGTCAGCAGGAAGGCGGTGCCTCCCCGACCTGTTCCGGTACAGTCGGGGAAGGCAAAGAAGGGCGGAGTGAAGGCTCCGCCCAGCGTTGCGGCACCAGGGCCCCGGGTCGCGACCCCCAAGGGGGGTGGTGTACCCGTGGTCGCGGTGGTCGCGTCCTCCACAGCACCCTCCCAAGGGGGGGTGGCGTGGAGTGAGGTGGTGGGGCGCAAGGCGAAGCGGGCGGCGAGGAAGGCCTCGCAACCGCGGCCTCCGCCTCCGCCGCCGGCGGCCAAGGTAAAGGCCGCGAAGGTCGGGAAGACACGACCAGGTCGTCCCTCAAAAACGGCAGCGGTGACGCTGACCGTTGCGCAGGGTGGTGACCTGACCCTCGCGGAGGCGATGCGGCTCGCCAGGGAGAATATCTCCCTGGAAGAGCTGGGCATCGCCTCCGTGAGGGCGAAGAGGGCCGTGACCGGGGGTCTCTTGCTGGAGATCCCCGGTGCAGAAGGCGGCGCGAAGGCGGACCGTCTCGCCCAGAGGCTCCGGGAGCAGCTGGGCGAGCGAGGTGTCCGGGTCGCCCGGCCCACGAAGCGCACGGAGATGCGCGTTTGTGGGCTGGACGACTCGGTCGGCGCACAGGATGTGTCCCGTGCCCTTGCGAGGGCGGGGGACTGTCCTGTGGAGGACCTGCGGATCGGAGAGAACCGCAGGTCGCCCTCCGGCCTCGGGTCGGTGTGGGCCCGGTGCCCCCTCTCCGCCGCCCGTAAGGTGGCGGAATCCGGGAGGGTGTTGGTGGGGTGGGTTTCGGCGCGAGTGGAAATCCTCGCGCCGCGCCCGCTCCAGTGTCACCGCTGCCTCGAATTGGGGCACGTGAGGCAGTGGTGCACCTCGCCGGTGGACCGCAGCGGTCAGTGTTACCGCTCCGGTGCCAAAGAGCACCGTGCGAGCCAGTGCTCGGCGGCCCCCCACTGCCCGCTGTGTGCGGACATGGGGAGGCCAGCCGATCACAGGGTGGGGAGCAAGAAGTGCTCCCCCCCCCCTCCCGGAAGGAGAGGAAGAGGCGGGCTGCACCGGCTCCGGTACCGAGGGCGGTGGCATCGTCCTCCATGGAGGTGGACGGTGCTACGGGGACGGACGGCCGGTAGGAGGCTGGCGCGGCCATTAATTAATGCCGCCCCGCCTCCTCCTCCAGGCCAACCTCAACCACTGCCGCGCGGCGCAGGACTTGATGTCCCAAGTCCTCGCGGAGTGGGGGGTTGGCCTGGCGGTCGCCGCCGAGCCGTACCGCGTCCCTGATCACCCTCATTGGGTGGGCGACGCGGACGGCTTGGTGGCGACGGTATGGGGAGGGGGCGACGGGTCCCCACCGTTCTCCTTGTTGGAGCGCGGTCGGGGATTCGTCGCCGTGGACTGGGGGGGAGTCGCTGTGGTGGGGTGCTACATTTCGCCCCGTAGCGGTCACGCTGCGTTCGAGCTGTACTTGGCCGAGGTCGCGGCATGCGTGCAGCGCTACGCGGCCCGGCCGGTGCTGGTCCTGGGGGATTTTAATGCCAAGTCCCAACGCCGTGCGCATGGTGTCGGGTTGGCACGTGGTCGCGGGGGCAGAGACACTCTCCGATCACCGGTACATCTGGATGGAGGTCTCTGCCGCCGCGAGTGCATCCCGACACGGCCGCCTGCGTGGCACCCCACCACGCCGCTGGGCGCTTCGGCGCCTGGACAAGGACGCCCTGATGGCAGCTGCCCTCGCTGCAACTTGGCCGCAGGGAGCGGCCGAGTTGCCGAGCATAGAGGAGGAGGTCGCCCGGCTCGGAGCATTGGTCGCGGGTATTTGCGACGCGGCGATGCCTCGGGTCGGGCGGCCTTCTCCTCGCCGGGCGGTGTACTGGTGGTCGGACGCGATCGCGGAGTTGCGAGTCGCGACTGTCCGCGCCCGACGCCAGTACACCCGCGCGCGCCGTCGTCAACGTACAGGCGACGGCGTGGCGCGAGCGAGGGCAGCTGATGACCTGTATGGAGCATACCGCGTGGCGCGGGTTGCTCTGCAGGTCGCCATCAAACGGGCCAAGACCCAGGCATGGAAGGAGCGCCTCCAGACCCTTGATGACGATCCATGGGGGCGCCTATATAAGGTGGTGCTGAATAAGCTCCGCCCGTGGGCGCCCCCCGTCATCGAGGGTCTTGACCCCCGGCTGCTGGAGGACGTGGTCAATACACTCTTCCCAATTGGGGAGAGGGGACCGCGTCCTCCGGCGGCGGCGGCTGTCCCAGTGGAGTGGACGGCCGAGCTGGGGGTCACGCAGGAGGAGCTGGCAGCGGCCATCAGACGGCTCGGGGTTCGTAACACGGCCCCGGGTCCGGATGGTGTGCCCGGCCGGGTTTGGGTCTTGACCCAGGGCGTCCTTGGGGCCGACCTCAGGCGGTTGTTCGACCGCTGCCTGAGGGACGGGCGATTCCCCCCCAGTTGGAAGGTGGCGTGGATGGTCCTCCTCCGGAAGGAGGGTCGGCCCGCGGAGTCTCCCTCCGCATACCGGCCCATTTGTCTCCTCAACGAGGTGGGCAAGCTCTTCGAGCGTGTGATTGCTGCCCGCCTCGTCGAGCACCTGTCGCGGGGTGATCCCGGTCTGGCCGACTGCCAGTTCGGTTTCCGGGGGGGGCCGATCGACTATCGACGCGATAGGTCGTGTGAGGGCCCTCTCGGAGGCGGCCGTCTCCCGGGGAGGGGTGTCATTGGCAATATCCTTGGATATTGCCAATGCCTTTAACACCCTCCCCTGGGAAGAGATAAGGAGGGGACTCGAATATCATCGAGTCCCCCCTTGTCTCAGGGCGGTCGTCGGGGATTATCTCCGCGGCAGGTGGATCGAGTATCCGGGCCGGGATGGTGATATGCGGAGGGAGGTGTACTGCGGTGTTCCGCAGGGGTCGGTCCTCGGGCCACTCCTGTGGAACATCGCGTACGACTCGGTGTTGCGGGCCGGACTCCCCGACGGCGTCAACGCGGTGTGTTATGCGGATGACACACTGGTGCTGGCCGTCGGGGCGCACTGGGGGAGGGCCATGCGTCGCGCGGAGGAGGGGTCGCAACGCGTCGTCGACCGGATCAGGGGGATGGGGATGACGGTGGCGGTCCATAAGACCGAGGTGATTGCGTTTCATTCACCTCGGCAGGATCCGCCACCCCCTCTGATCCGGGTGGGTGGGGCTGACATCGAGGGGAAGCCCCAGATCAGGTATCTGGGGCTGATCCTCGATAGCCACTGGCGTTTCGAGGAGCATTTCCGCTGCCTGGTCCCCCGGTTGGAAAGGATGGTTGCGGCTCTGGGCCGGATCCTGCCCAACCTGGGGGGCCCGGCGGGCCGAGTTCGTCGCCTCTATGTGGCAATGGTCCAGTCGGTGGCCCTATACGGGGCCCCCGTCTGGGCGGACGACCTGGCTGCCTCCCGGCGCAGCATGACTATGCTGCGTCGGGTGCAGAGGCGCATGGCGCTCAGGGTCGTCCGCGGGTATCGGACCATGTCACATGAGGCGGCGACGGTTCTAGCGGGGATGCCGCCCATGGACCTGCTCGCGCGGTCGCACGCGGTGATGTACAGCACCGCGTCGACCGTCGCGCGGGGGTGGGGGCGGTCCCGGGCGGGCAGGTACCTGCTTGGGGCGATTTGAAGCGCCAGGCCCGGCAGTCCGTGTTGCTCGCGTGGCAGGAGCGGCTGGCTCTGCCAACCGCGGGGCACCGGACTGTCGGGGCTGTTCGGCCACTCCTGAAGGAGTGGCTGGACAGAGGCCATGGCAGCCTCACCTACCGGCTGGCACAGGTATTTTCCGGGCATGGCAGCTTCGGAAGATACCTGTGCCGGATAGGGAAGGAGCCAACGGCGCGTTGCTGCCACTGCGACGCTGAGCAAGACACGGCGGATGATACCCTGGAGGTATGTCCCGCGTGGAAGGGGGAGCGCCGTGTCCTGGTCGGCATCGTCGGGCGGGATGTCTCGCTGCCGGGCGTGGTGCGCGCCATGCTCGGCAGCGAGGAGAAGTGGAGGGCCGTGGCCTCCTTCTGCGAGAACGTAATGTTGCAGAAGGAGGCCGCGGGGAGGGAGCGCGAGCTTCAGAGGCGCGCTGAAGCTCGCGCTCGTGCGGTGGCCCGAGGTCGTCGCCCGGTCGCGAGGCGTCGCGGGCGGCCGCCTCGGCGTGGCGGATGACCTAGGCTGGGAGGGGGGTCCTGAGGGGACCCTCCTCCCGCCAGGCGGCGCTGGGTCGGACCGGTTGGGGGTAGGAGTGCCTCCCCCTACCGGTCCGACGCAAGGGGAGGCACCCTCGGCGGTCTGGTGCGGCCATGAACGCCCGGCCGCCGAGGGGTGGAAACGGGGTCGTGGGCGGTTGCGAGTTGGGGCTCGCAGCCGCCACTAAACGCGGCCCCGGGACGGATAGCGGCGGGATGGAGTGGCCCCGTCCCGCCGCTATGAGGCAGTGTGTCTATTGGGGGGACCGATTGTCCCCCCGGGGGATGGGCGCGAAAGCGCGGGCAGGGGGGGGATACCGGAAGAATGCTTCGAGCGATTCCCGGTATCCTCCCAAAGTGTGCCGAAGGGTCACCGTGGGGTTTTTAGTGGGTAGGTCCCGCGCCTGTCGTTGTACGGGCGCGGGGAATCCCACACAACCCTCCCACCTCTCCCCAAGGAGGTGGGAGGGAGTCTTTCGAAGATTTTCCCCACGACAAAAAAAAAAAAAAAAAAAAAAAAAAAAGACGCTATGATGGCAGCTGCTCTCGCTGCAACTTGGCCGCAGGGTTCGGGGGATTAGCCGCAAATATTGCGACGCGGCGATGCCCCGGGTCGGGCGGGCTTCTCCTCGGCGGGCGGTGTACTGGTGGTCGGCCGCGATCGCAGAATTGCGCGTCGTGAGTGTGCGCGCCCGACGCCAGTACACCCGCGCGCGCCGACGTCTTCGAAGAAACGATACCGTGGCGCGAACCGAGGGCATATGACCTGTATGAGTCATACAGTACGGCTCGGGTTTCTCTGCAGGTAGCCATCAAACGGGCCAAAACCCGGGCATGGAACAAGCTCCTCCAGACCCTCGATGACGATCCTGGGGGGCACACGTATAAGGTGGTGCTAAATAACCTCCGGCCGTAAGCGACCCCTGTCACCGAGGGTCTTGACCCCCGGTTGCTGGAGGACGTGGTAAATACTCACTTCCCAATTGGGGAGATAGGACCACGTCCTCCGGCATAGGCGACGGCCCCGTTGGAGTGGGTGGCCGAGCCGGGGGTCACGCAGGGGGAGCTGACCGCGGCCATCAAGCGGCTCGGAGCGCGTAACACGGCCCCGGGGCCGGATGGTGTGCCTGGCCGGGTTTGGGTCTTTTTTTTTTTTTTTTTTTTTTGTCGTGGGGAAAATCTTCGAAAGACTCCCTCCCACCTCCTTGGGGAGAGGTGGGATGGGTGTGTGGGATTCCCCGCGCCCGTACAACGACAGGCGCGGGACCTACCCACTAAAAACCCCACGGTGACCGTTCGGCACGCTTTGGGAGGATTCCGGGAATCGCTCGAAGCATTCTTTCGGTATCCTCCCCGTGCCCGCGCTTTCGCGCCCATCCCCCGGGGGGACAATCGGTCCCCCCAGTAGACACACTGCCTCATAGCGGCGGGACGGGGCCACTCCATCCCGCCGCTATCCGTCCCGGGGCCGCGTTTAGTGGCGGCTGCGAGCCCCAACTCGCAACCGCCCGCGACCCCGTTTCCACCCCTCGGCGGCCGGGCGTTCATGGCCGCACCAGACCGCTGAGGGTGCCTCCCCTTGCGTCGGACCGGTAGGGGGAGGCACTCCTACCCCCAAACGGTCCGACCCGGCGCCGCCTGGCGGGAGGAGGGTCCCCTCAGGACCCCCCTCCCAGCCTAGGTCATCCGCCACGCCGAGGCGGCCGCCCGCGACGCCTCGCGACCGGGCGACGACCTCGGGCCACCGCACGAGCGCGAGCTTCAGCGCGCCGCTGAAGCTCGCGCTCCCTCCCCGCGGCCTCCTTCTGCAACATTACGTTCTCGCAGAAGGAGGCCACGGCCCTCCACTTCTCCTCGCTGCCGAGCATGGCGCGCACCACGCCCGGCAGCGAGACATCCCGCCCGACGACGCCGACCAGGACACGGCGCTCCCCCTCCCACGCGGGGCATACTCCAGGGTATGATCCGCCGTGTCCTGCTCAGCGTCGCAGTGGCAGCAACGCGCCGTCGGCTCCTTCCCTATCCGGCACAGGTATCTTCCGAAGCTGCCATGCCCGGAAAATACCTGCGCCAGCCGGTAGGTGAGGCTGCCATGGCCTCTGTCCAGCCACTCCTTCAGGAGTGGCCGAACAGCCCCGACAGTCCGGTGCCCCGCGGTTGGCAGAGCCAGCCGCTCCTGCCACGCGAGCAACACGGACTGCCGGGCCTGGCGCTTCAAATCGCCCCAAGCAGGTTCCTGCCCGCCCGGGACCGCCCCCACCCCCGCGCGACGATCGACGCGGTGCTGGTACATCACCGCGTGCGACCGCGCGAGGCCGGGTTTGGGTCTTAACCCACGGCGTCCTTGGAGCCGACCTCAGGCGGTTGTTTAACCGATGCCTGAGGGACGGGCGATTCCCCCTTAGTCGGAAAGTGGCGAGGATGGTCCTTCTCCGGAAGGCGGGTCGGCCCGCAGAGTCTCCCTCCGGCATTCCGGCCCATCTGTCTCCTCGACGAGGTGGGCAAGCTCTTCGAGCGCGTGATTGCCGCCCGCCTCGTTGAGCACCTGTCGCGGTGTGCCCCCGACCTGGCCGACTGCCAGTACGGCTTCCGGGAGGGTCGATCGACGATCGACGTGATAGGTCGCGTGAGGGCCCTCTCGGAGTCGGCCGTCTCCCGGGGAGGGGTGGCTTTGGCAGTATCTTTGGATATTGCCAAAGCCTATAACACTCTTCCCTGGGAAGAGATATGGAGGGGGCTCGAAGATCATCGTGTCCCCCCTTATCTCAGGGCAGTCGTCGGGGATTATCTCCGTGGCAGGTGGATCGAGTATCCGGGCCGGGATGGAGATATGCGGAGGGTGGTGTACTGCGGCGTTCCGCAGGGATCGGTCCTCGAGCCACTCCTGTGGAACGGCGCATACGATAAGGTGTTGCGGGCCGACCTCCCCGACGGTGTCAGCGCCGTGTGTTATGCAGATGACACACTGGTGCTGGCCGTTGGGGTGCACTGAGGGGGGGCCAAACGTCTCGCGGAGGAGGGGGCGCAGCGCCTCGTCGGTCGGATCAGGGAGATGGGTATGACGGTGGTGGTCCATAAGACCGAGGTGATAGCTTTCTATTTACCTCGGCAGGATCCGCCACCCCCTCTGTTCCGGGTAGGTGAGGCTGATATCGAGGTGAAACCCCAGATGAGGTATCTGGAGCTGATCCTCGATAGCCACTGGCGCTCCGAGGAGCATTTCCGTTGCATGGTCCCCCGGTTGGAGAGGATGGTCGCGGCTTCAAGCCGAATACTACCCACTCTGGGGGCCCGGCTGGCAGAGTGCGCAGCCTCGACGTGGCAATGGTACATTCGGTGTCCCTTTACGGGGCCCCTGTCTGGGCGGGCGACCGGGCGGCCTCCCGGCGCAGCATGACGATGCTGCGTCGGGTGCAGAAGCGGAGGGCATTGCGGGTCGTCCGCGGGTACCGGACCGTGTCGCATGAGGCGGCGACGGTTCTTGCGGGGATGCTGCCCATGGACCTCCTCACGCGGTCGCATGCGGTGCTGTATCGTCACTGCGTCAACCGTCGCGCGGGGGTGGGAGCGGTTCCGGGAGTGCCGGAACCTGCATGGGGCGATTTGAAGCGCCAGGCCCGGCAGTTCGTGATGCTCGCGTGGCACGAGCGATTGGCCCTGCCAACCGCGGGGCACCGGACAAGTCGGGGCTGTTCGGCCACTCCTGAGTGAGTGGCTGGACAAAGGCTATAGAAGCCTCACTTACCGGATGGCACAGGTGTTCTCCAGGCATGGCAGCTTCGGAAGATACCTGTGCCGGATAGGGAAGGAGCCGACGGCGCGTTGCTGCCACTGCGACGCTGAGCAGGACACGGCGGATCATACCCTGGAGGTATGCCCCGCGTGGGAGGGGGAGCGCCGTGTCCTGGTCGGCGTCGTCGGGCGGGATGTCTCGCTGCCGGGCGTGGTGCGCGCCATGCTCGGCAGCGAGGAGAAGTGGAGGGCCGTGGCCTCCTTCTGCGAGAACGTAATGTTGCAGAAGGAGGCCGCGGGGAGGGAGCGCGAGCTTCAGCGGGGCGCTGAAGCTCGCGCTCGTGCGGTGGCCCGAGGTCGTCGCCCGGTCGCGAGGCGTCGCGGGCGGCCGCCTCGGCGTGGCGGATGACCTAGGCTGGGAGGGGGGTCCTGAGGGGACCCTCCTCCCGCCAGGCGGCGCTGGGTCGGGCCGGTTGGGGGTAGGAGTGCCTCCCCCTACCGGTCCGACGCAAGGGGAGGCACCCTCGGCGGTCTGGTGCGGCCATGAACGCCCGGCCGCCGAGGGGTGGAAACGGGGTCGCGGGCGGTTGCGAGTTGGGGCTCGCAGCCGCCACTAAGCGCGGCCCCGGGACGGATAGCGGCGGGATGGAGTGGCCCCGTCCCGCCGCTATGAGGCAGTGTGTCTACTGGGGGGACCGATTGTCCCCCCGGGGGATGGGCGCGAAAGCGCGGGCACGGGGAGGATACCGGAAGAATGCTTCGAGCGATTCCCGGTATCCTCCCAAAGCGTGCCGAAGGGTCACCGTGGGGTTTTTAGTGGGTAGGTCCCGCGCCTGTCGTTGTACGAGCGCGGGGAATCCCACACACCCCTCCCACCTCTCCCCAAGGAGGTGGGAGGGAGTCTTTCGAAGATTTTCCCCACGACAAAAAAAAAAAAAAAAAAAAAAAAAAAAAAAAAAAAAAAAAAGTAATGTTGCAGAAGGAGGCCGCGGGCAGGGAGTGCGAGCTTCAGCGGCGTGCTGAGGCTCATGTTCGTTTGGTGGTAGGAGGGAGCCGCCCAGGCGCCGGGCGTCGTGGGTGGCCAACGTGACGTGGCGGATGACCATGGCTGGGAGGGGGTTCCTGAAGGGAGCCTGCTCCAGCCACGAGGCGCGGGATCGGACCGAAGTGGGAGTGCAACCCCAATTCCAGTCCAGCGCATCGGAAGTCACCCTCGGTGGCATGAAGCGGCCACCAGCCACCAGCCGCCGAGGGATAAAAATGGGGTCGCCGGCGGTTGCGAGTTGGGGCTCGCAACGGCACTGAACGCGGCCCCGAGACAGATGGCGATAGGACGGAGTTACCTTGTCCTGCCGCCATGAGATGGGGCGACAGCCAGGAGGAACGTGGATGGGCGCACAGCGCAGATACGGGGAGGATACCGGAAGTATGCTACGAGCGTTTCCCGGTACCCTCCCAAATCGCACGGAAGGGTCACCGTGGGGTATTTAGTGGATAGGTCCCGCGCCCATCATTCCATGGGCGCGGGGAATCCCACACTCCCCTCCCGTCACACCCCAAAGAAGTGGAAGGGAGTCTTACGAAGATTTTCCCCACGAAGAGAAAGAAAAAAAGCTAGTATGCAAGCAGTAAGCTAGTAAGCGAGGAGGAAGCTAGTAAGGAAGCAGTATGCTAGTAAGCGTGCAGTAAGCTAGAAAGCATACAGCAGGCTAGTAAGAAATCCGTTAGCTATTGAGCATGCAGCAAACTAGTAAGCAAGCAGTAAGATAGTAAGCAACCAGTGAGCTAGAAAGCAGGCAGTAACCTGGTAAGATAGCAGTTAGCTAGCAAGGAAGTACTAAGCTAGTAAGTAAGCAGTGAGCTGGCAAGCGACCGGGAAGTAAGTAAGGAACCAGTATGCTAGTAAGCAAGCAATAAGCCGGTAAGAAACAGGTAAGCTTGTAATCAAGCAGCAGGCTAGTAAGGAAGCTGTTAGCTATTGAGCAAGCAGCAAGCTAGTAAGCAAGCAGTAATCTTGTAGGCAAGCAGTGGGCTAGTAAGCGAGCAGGGAGCTAGTAAGGAAGCAGTATTTTAGTAACCAAGCAGTAAGCGGGTCAGCTAGTATGCAGGCAGTAATCTAGAAAGAAAGCAGTAATCTAGTAAGCAAGCAGTGGGCTAGTAAGCATGCAGGAAGCTAATAAGGATGCATTAAGCTGAAAAGCAAGCAGCGGGCCAGTAAGCGAGCAGTGAGCGAGTAAACTAGCAGTGAGCTAGTAAGAGAGCTGGAAGCTAGTAGTCAAGCAGCAGGCTAGTAAGCAGGCTGTAAGCCAGTAAACTTAGCAGTGAGCTAGTAAGCGAGAGGACGCTAGTAAGGAAGCAGTATGCTAGTTAGCAAGCCGCATGCAAGTAAGAAACAAGTAAGCTAGTAAGAAAGCAGTATGCTAGTAAGCAAGCTGTAAGCTAGTATGCAAGCAACAAGATAGCAAGCTTGGACCAGGCTAGTAATAAAGCAGCAAGCTAGTAAGCATGCAGCTGACTAGTAAGAAAGCAGTTATCTATTGAGCAAGCAGTATGCTAGTAAGCGAGCAGTAAGCTAGTAACGAAGCAGAAAGTTATCAAGCACGCAGTAAGCTAGTAAACATGCAATGAGCCAGTACGATAGCAGTAAACTAGTCAGCAAGCAGTAGGCAGGTAAGCAAGCAGTAATCTAGTAAGCAAGCTGTAAGCTAGAATGCGAGAAGAAGACTAGTGAGAAAGCAGAAGCTAGTAGTAAGCAGTAGGCTAGTGAGCAAGGAGTAAGCTAGTAAGGAAGCAGTGAGTTAGTAAGCGAGCGGGATGCTAGTAAGGAAGCAGCTTCCTAGTAAGCAAGCAAGCAACAAGAAAGATAGTAAGCAAACAGAAGGCTACTAAAGAAACAAGTACCTGGTAAGAAAGCAGTATGCCAGAAAGCAAGCAGTAAGTTTGTACTAATGCAGTAGGCTAGTGAGCAACTAGCTAGCTAGTAAGCAAGCAGTATGGTAGTAAGCATGCAGTCATCTATTAAGCAAGCTGTATGCTAGAATGCGAGGGGAAGGCTAGAGAGGAAGCAGCAAGCTAGTAAGCAAGCAGCAAGCTAGTAAGCAAGCAGTGAGCGAGTAAGCTAGCAGTACGCTAGTATGCAAGCAGTGAGCTATTAAGCGAGGAAGAAGCTGTTAAAGAAGCAGTATGCTAGCATGCAAGCAGTATGGTAGTCAGCAACCAGTAAGCTGGCAAGCAAGCAAGAAGCGAGTAAGCTAGCACTAAGCTAATAAGCTAGCAGTATTCATGTAAGCAAGCAGTGAGCTAATAAGCAATCAGGAAGCTGGAAAGCAACCAGTGAGCTAGTAAGCGAGTAGGAAACTGGTAAGAATACAGGAGCCTTGAAAACAAGCAGCAAGCAAACAAGCGTGCAGTAAGCCAGTAAGCTAGTAAGCTGGTAAGAAAGCAGTAAGCTATGAGCAAGCAGTGAGCTATGAAGCGAGCAGTAAACTAGTATGGAAGCAGTGTGCTAGACAGCAAGCAGTAAGCCAATAAGCAACAGGTAAGTATGTGAGGAATCAGCAGGCTGGTAAGAAAGCAATTAGCTAGTAACAAAGCATTAAGTTAGTAACAAAGCAGTATCCTGGAATGCAAGCAGGAAGCTTGTAAGCAAGCAGCAGGCTAATGAAAAAGCAGATAGCTAGTAAGAAAGCAGTAGGCTAGTGAGCACCCAGAAAGCATGTAAGCAAGCAGCCAGCTAGTAACAAAGCAGTAAGTTAGTAACAAAGTTGTATGCTGATAAACAAGCAGTAAGCTAGTAAGGAAGCAGTATGCAAGTTAGCCCCCCTCAGGGGCTGCCAGCCTTTCAGCTGCAGTACGGGCTTAACGAACCCGGGGTACCCGAGTCATACACACACCGTAAGCCTCCTGTTGGTCGTCACAACGACCCATTCACAATTCCCTATTGGTTTTGTGAATGGTACGTGACGGCAGGAGGAACGGGGGTCTTGGCTTAACCGCCTGGGCCACGAGTATGGCGACTCTATAAAATCGCCCTCCAATCCTAAGCTATGGTGCGCGGCGATGGGATGCATGGTTGGGGGAGAAGGCCCAATCCCAAGCGACCACCTCCGGGGAACCTGCCGAACCCCCGGAGTATTAGGCTTACCCGGGTAAGGCGGCTCTGCCCGGGTGGACCTTTATTTCCGACCATCTCGTGGGACTATTATGGACACAGAAAATAAAATGGGGATGGGGCGGGTTTTGTCGGTTGGGGAGGACGGAGACGGGGTTGGGGTTAGGGTGGCGGCGCTCGCGCCCCACTCAGCGCCAGGTCCGGCTTCGTGGAGGGTGGAGGAGGACGACGAGACGGCGTCGGTCTCGTCCTTCTCCTCCAGCACGAGCCACATAGGCTCTAAGAGGAAGAGGACGGGGCAGGCCGTCGTCGAGGTGGGCGGGGCGATGAGCCCGTCGGTGAGGCTGAGTTGCCTCAGGGACGAGGTGACCGAGGGGATATCGGAGAGGATCTCCTCGTCCCTGAGGCGGGTGGAGAAAGTCGCCGCTGCCTGCGCCTTTAAGGGGCAGAAAAGCGGTGGCGCGGAGGCCCTGAAGGCCGCGGCGGAGGAAATGAGGGAGGCGGCGCGGGAGCTCAGAGGGCGGAACGCCCGTCTGCAGCTCCTGTTGGAGGAGGAGCGACAGGGGAGGAGGAGGGCAGAGGCGCTGTGGAACAGCGCGGCCCTCCCTCCCATCCTCCCTCCTCCTCCACCGCCGCGTCCCTCGGCGGAGGTAAATAAACGGGGTGCGGCGGCAGTGGTGCGGGGCACCGCGGGCCCCTCCACCCGCACTCCGCCCGTGAAGAAGTCCCCGTCCTCCTCAGAAGACGATCTTCTGAGGAGGATTGGGGACATGATTGATGGCAAGCTGGCCGCCTTCCGGGAGGAGCTCCTCGCCGGAAGAGCGGTCAGCAGGAAGGCGGTGCCTCCCCGACCTGTTCCGGTACAGTCGGGGAAGGCAAAGAAGGGCGGAGTGAAGGCTCCGCCCAGCGTTGCGGCACCAGGGCCCCGGGTCGCGACCCCCAAGGGGGGTGGTGTACCCGTGGTCGCGGTGATCGCGTCCTCCACAGCACCCTCCCAAGGGGGGGTGGCGTGGAGTGAGGTGGTGGGGCGGAAGGCGAAGCGGGCGGCGAGGAAGGCCTCGCAACCGCAGCCTCCGCCTCCGCCGCCGGCGGCCAAGGTAAAGGCCGCGAAGGTCGGGAAGGCACGACCAGGTCGTCCCCCAAAAACGGCAGCGGTGACGCTGACTGTTGCGCAGGGGGGCGACCTGACCCTCGCGGAGGCGATGCGGCTCGCCAGGGAGAATATCTCCCTGGAAGAGCTGGGCATCGCCTCCGTGAGGGCGAAGAGGGCCGTGACCGGGGGTCTCTTGCTGGAGATCCCCGGTGCAGAAGGCGGCGCGAAGGCGGATCGTCTCGCCCAGAGGCTCCGGGAGCAGCTGGGCGAGCGAGGTGTCCGGGTCGCCCGGCCCACGAAGCGCACGGAGATGCGCATTTGTGGACTGGACGACTCGGTCAGCGCACAGGATGTGTCCCGTGCCCTTGCGAGGGCGGGGGACTGTCCTGTGGAGGACCTGCGGATCGGAGAGATCCGCAGGTCGCCCTCCGGCCTCGGGTCGGTGTGGGCCCGGTGCCCCCTCTCCGCCGCCCGTAAGGTGGCGGAATCCGGGAGGGTGTTGGTGGGGTGGGTTTCGGCGCGAGTGGAAATCCTCGCGCCGCGCCCGCTCCAGTGTCACCGCTGCCTCGAATTGGGGCACGTGAGGCAGTGGTGCACCTCGCCGGTGGACCGCAGCGGTCAGTGTTACCGCTGCGGTGCCAAAGAGCACCGTGCGAGCCAGTGCTCGGCGGCCCCCCACTGCCCGCTGTGTGCGGACATGGGGAGGCCAGCCGATCACAGGGTGGGGAGCAAGAAGTGCTCCCCCCCCTCCCGGAAGGAGAGGAAGAGGCGGGCTGCACCGGCTCCGGTGCCGAGGGCGGTGGCATCGTCCTCCATGGAGGTGGACGGTGCTACGGGGACGGACGGCCGGGAGGAGGCTGGCGCGGCCATTAATTAATGCCGCCCCGCCTCCTCCTCCAGGCCAACCTCAACCACTGCCGCGCGGCACAGGACTTGATGTCCCAAGTCCTCGCGGAGTGGGGGGTTGGCCTGGCGGTCGCCGCCGAGCCGTACCGCGTACCTGATCACCCTCATTGGGTGGGCGACGCGGACGGCTTGGTGGCGACGGTATGGGGAGGGGGCGACGGGTCCCCACCGTTCTCCTTGTTGGAGCGCGGTCGGGGATTCGTCGCCGTGGACTGGGGGGGAGTCGCTGTGGTGGGGTGCTACATTTCGCCCCGTAGCGGTCACGCTGCGTTCGAGCTGTACTTGGCCGAGGTCGCGGCATGCGTGCATCGCTACGCGGCCCGGCCGGTGCTGGTCCTGGGGGATTTTAATGCCAAGTCGGTGGCTTGGGGATCCCCCAGGACCTCCGTTCGCGGCGGGATCCTGGGCGATTGGGCGGCGGGGCTCGACCTCCGGGTATTGAACCGGGGGTCGGAGAACACATGCGTGCGGCGATATGGGGGGTCCATCGTGGATGTTGGATTCGCGACCCCCAACGCCGTGCGCATGGTGCCGGGTTGGCACGTGGTCGCGGGGGCAGAGACACTCTCCGATCACCGGTACATCCGGATGGAGGTCTCTGCCGCCGCGAGTGCATCCCGACACGGCCGCCTGCGTGGCACCCCACCACGCCGCTGGGCGCTTCGGCGCCTGGACAAGGACGCCCTGATGGCAGCTGCCCTCGCTGCAACTTGGCCGCAGGGAGCGGCCGAGTTGCCGAGCATAGAGGAGGAGGTCGCCCGGCTCGGAGCATTGGTCGCGGGTATTTGCGACGCGGCGATGCCTCGGGTCGGGCGGGCTTCTCCTCGCCGGGCGGTGTACTGGTGGTCGGACGCGATCGCGGAGTTGCGAGTCGCGACTGTCCGCGCCCGACGCCAGTACACCCGCGCGCGCCGTCGTCAACGTACAGGCGACGGCGTGGCGCGAGCGAGGGCAGCTGATGACCTGTATGGAGCATACCGCGTGGCGCGGGTTGCTCTGCAGGTCGCCATCAAACGGGCCAAGACCCAGGCATGGAAGGAGCTCCTCCAGACCCTTGATGACGATCCATGGGGGCGCCCATATAAGGTGGTGCTGAATAAGCTCCGCCCGTGGGCGCCCCCCGTCACCGAGGGTCTTGACCCCCGGCTGCTGGAGGACGTGGTCAATACACTCTTCCCAATTGGGGAGAGGGGACCGCGTCCTCCGGCGGCGGCGGCTGTCCCAGTGGAGTGGGCGGCCGAGCTGGGGGTCACGCAGGAGCAGCTGGCAGCGGCCATCAGACGGCTCGGGGTTCGTAACACGGCCCCGGGTCCGGATGGTGTGCCCGGCCGGGTTTGGGTCTTGACCCAGGGCGTCCTTGGGGCCGACCTCAGGCGGTTGTTCGACCGCTGCCTGAGGGACGGGCGATTCCCCCCCAGTTGGAAGGTGGCGAGGATGGTCCTCCTCCGGAAGGAGGGTCGGCCCGCGGAGTCTCCCTCCGCATACCGGCCCATTTGTCTCCTCGACGAGGTGGGCAAGCTCTTCGAGCGTGTGATTGCTGCCCGCCTCGTCGAGCACCTGTCGCGGGGTGATCCCGGTCTGGCCGACTGCCAGTTCGGTTTCCGGGGGGGTCGATCGACTATCGACGCGATAGGTCGTGTGAGGGCCCTCTCGGAGGCGGCCGTCTCCCGGGGAGGGGTGGCATTGGCAATATCCAAGGATATTGCCAATGCCTTTAACACCCTCCCCTGGGAAGAGATAAGGAGGGGGCTCGAATATCATCGAGTCCCCCCTTGTCTCAGGGCGGTCGTCGGGGATTATCTCCGCGGCAGGTGGATCGAGTATCCGGGCCGGGATGGTGATATGCGGAGGGAGGTGTACTGCGGTGTTCCGCAGGGGTCGGTCCTCGGGCCACTCCTGTGGAACATCGCGTACGACTCGGTGTTGCGGGCCGGCCTCCCCGACGGCGTCAGCACGGTGTGTTATGCGGATGACACACTGGTGCTGGCCGTCGGGGCGCACTGGGGGAGGGCCATGCGTCGCGCGGAGGAGGGGTCGCAACGCGTCGTCGACCGGATCAGGGGGATGGGGATGACGGTGGCGGTCCATAAGACCGAGGTGATTGCGTTTCATTCACCTCGGCAGGATCCGCCACCCCCTCTGATTCGGGTGGGTGGGGCTGACATCGAGGTGAAGCCCCAGATCAGGTATCTAGGGCTGAGCCTCGATAGCCACTGGCGTTTCGAGAAGCATTTCCGCTGCCTGGTCCCCCGGTTGGAAAGGATGGTTGCGGCTCTGGGCCGGATCCTGCCCAACCTGGGGGGCCCGGCGGGCCGAGTTCGTCGCCTCTATGTGGCAATGGTCCAGTCGGTGGCCCTATACGGGGCCCCCGTCTGGGCGGACGACCTGGCTGCCTCCCGGCGCAGCATGACTATGCTGCGTCGGGTGCAGAGGCGCATGGCGCTCAGGGTCGTCCGCGGGTATCGGACCATGTCACATGAGGCGGCGACGGTTCTAGCGGGGATGCCGCCCATGGACCTGCTCGCGCGGTCGCACGCGGTGATGTACCGGCACCGCGTCGACCGTCGCGCGGGGGTGGGGGCGGTCCCGGGCGGGCAGGAACCTGCTTGGGGCGATTTGAAGCGCCAGGCCCGGCAGTCCGTGTTGCTCGCGTGGCAGGAGCGGCTGGCTCTGCCAACCGCGGGGCACCGGACTGTCGGGGCTGTTCGGCCACTCCTGAAGGAGTGGCTGGACAGAGGCCATGGCAGCCTCACCTACCGGCTGGCACAGGTATTTTCCGGGCATGGCAGCTTCGGAAGATACCTGTGCCGGATAGGGAAGGAGCCGACGGCGCGTTGCTGCCACTGCGACGCTGAGCAGGACACGGCGGATCATACCCTGGAGGTATGCCCCGCGTGGGAGGGGGAGCGCCGTGTCCTGGTCGGCGTCGTCGGGCGGGATGTCTCGCTGCCGGGCGTGGTGCGCGCCATGCTCGGCAGCGAGGAGAAGTGGAGGGCCGTGGCCTCCTTCTGCGAGAACGTAATGTTGCAGAAGGAGGCCGCGGGGAGGGAGCGCGAGCTTCAGCGGGGCGCTGAAGCTCGCGCTCGTGCGGTGGCCCGAGGTCGTCGCCCGGTCGCGAGGCGTCGCGGGCGGCCGCCTCGGCGTGGCGGATGACCTAGGCTGGGAGGGGGGTCCTGAGGGGATCCTCCTCCCGCCAGGCGGCGCCGGGTCGGACCGGTTGGGGGTAGGAGTGCCTCCCCCTACCGGTCCGACGCAAGGGGAGGCACCCTCGGCGGTCTGGTGCGGCCATGAACGCCCGGCCGCCGAGGGGTGGAAACGGGGTCGCGGGCGGTTGCGAGTTGGGGCTCGCAGCCGCCACTAAACGCGGCCCCGGGACGGATAGCGGCGGGATGGAGTGGCCCCGTCCCGCCGCTATGAGGCAGTGTGTCTACTGGGGGGACCGATTGTCCCCCCCCGGGGGATGGGCGCGAAAGCGCGGGCACGGGGAGGATACCGGAAGAATGCTTCGAGCGATTCCCGGTATCCTCCCAAAGCGTGCCGAAGGGTCACCGTGGGGTTTTTAGTGGGTAGGTCCAGCGCCTGTCGTTGTACGGGCGCGGGGAATCCCACACACCCCTCCCACCTCTCCCCAAGGAGGTGGGAGGGAGTCTTTCGAAGATTTTCCCCACGACAAAAAAAAAAAAAAAAAAAAAAAAAAAAAAAAAGTATGCAAGTTAGCCAGTAGCGGGCTAGTAAGCTAGTAAGCAAGCTGTAAGCTGGTAGGCAAGTAGTGAGCTAGTAAGAAAGCAGGATGCTAGTAAGCAAGCAGAAAGCTATTAAGCGAGGAAGAAGCTGTTAAAGAAGCAGTATGCTAGCATGCAAGCAGTATGATAGTCAGCAACCAGTAAGCTGGCAAGCAAGCAAGAAGCGAGTAAGCTAGCACTAAGCTAATAAGCTAGCAGTATTCATGTAAGCAAGCAGTGAGCTAATAAGCAATCAGGAAGCTGGAAAGCAACCAGTGAGCTAGTAAGCGAGTAGGAAACTGGTAAGAATACAGGAGCCTTGAAAACAAGCAGCAAGCAAACAAGCGTGCAGTAAGCCAGTAAGCTAGTAAGCTGGTAAGAAAGCAGTAAGCTATGAGCAAGCAGTGAGCTATGAAGCGAGCAGTAAACTAGTATGGAAGCAGTGTGCTAGACAGCAAGCAGTAAGCCAATAAGCAACAGGTAAGTATGTGAGGAATCAGCAGGCTGGTAAGAAAGCAATTAGCTAGTAACAAAGCATTAAGTTAGTAACAAAGCAGTATCCTGGAATGCAAGCAGGAAGCTTGTAAGCAAGCAGCAGGCTAATGAAAAAGCAGATAGCTAGTAAGAAAGCAGTAGGCTAGTGAGCACCCAGAAAGCATGTAAGCAAGCAGCCAGCTAGTAACAAAGCAGTAAGTTAGTAACAAAGTTGTATGCTGATAAACAAGCAGTAAGCTAGTAAGGAAGCAGTATGCAAGTTAGCCAGTAGCGGGCTAGTAAGCTAGTAAGCAAGCTGTAAGCTGGTAGCCAAGTAGTGAGCTAGTAAGAAAGCAGGATGCTAGTAAGCAAGCAGAAAGCTAGAAAACAAGCAGTATCCTAGTAACCATGCACTAAACTAGTAAGCAAGCAGTAAGCTGGAATGATAGCAGGGACCTGTTAAGGAGGCAGATTGCTAGTAAGCAAGCAGTAAGCTAGTAAGCAGCGAGTAAGCTAGTTAGCAAGCAGTAAGCTAGTAAGCTAGCAGAGACCTAGCAAGGGAGCAGAATGCTAGTAGGCAAGCAGGCTGCTAGTAAGGAAGAAGTATGGTGGAATGCAAGCAGAGGGCTAGCATGCAGGATGTAAGCGAGTAAGCAAGCAGTAAGCTAGTAAGCTAGCAGTGAGCTAGTAAGTGAAGAGGAAGCTAGTAAGCCAGCAGTGAGCTAGTAAGTGAAGAGGAAGCTAAGAAGCAAGCAGTGAGCGAGTAAGCATGCAGTAAGCTAGTTAGCAAGCAGTAAGCTAGTAAGCTAGCAGAGACCTAGCAAGGGAGCAGAATGCTAGTAGGCAAGCAGGCTGCTAGTAAAGAAGAAGTATGGTAGAAAGCAAGCAGAGGGCTAGTAAGAATGAAGTAAGCGAGTAAGCATGCAGTAAGCTAGTAAGAAAGCAGTATGCTAATATGCAAACAGAAAGCTAGAAAGCAAGCAGTATGCTATTAACCATGCACTAAGCTAGTAAGCAAGCAGTATGCTAGTAGGCGAGCAGGGAGCTAGTAAGGTAGCACTATGCTAGTAAGCAAGCAGTAAGTTACTAAGCAACAAGTAAGCTAGTAAGCAAGCAGTAAGCTAGTAAGCAAGCAGAAATTTAGTAACAAATCATTATGCTAGTAAGTAAACAGAAGGCTAGTAAGAAAGCAGTCTGTTTGTAAGGAAGCAGTAGGATAGTAAGCAAGCAGTAAACTAGTAAGCAAGCGGTAAGCTTGTAAGCATCGGTAAGCTAGGAAGCAAGCAGCAAGGTAGTAAGTGAGGAGGAAGCTAGGGGGTTAGCAGTGTGCTATTAAGCAAACAGTAAGCTAGTAACCAACAAGTAAGCTAGTAAGCAAGCAGCGAGATAATAAGAGAGCAGTTAGCTATTAAGGAAGATGTAAGCTAGTAAGCAAGCAGTAAGCTACAAAGCAAGCAGCGGGCTAGTAAGAAAGCAGTGAGCTAGTAAGCAAGCAGTGAGCTATTAAGGGAGCAGGGAGCTCGTAAAGAAGCAGTATGCTAGTTAGCAAGCAGTAAGCTAATAAGCAAGCAGTAAGCTAGTAAGCAAGATGTAAGCTGGTAAGAAAGCATTTAGCTATTCAGCACGCAGTGGGCCAGTAAGCATGCAGGAAGCTAGAACGCATGCAGCAAGTTAGTAGGCAAGCATTAAACGAGTAAGCTATCAGTAAGCTAGTAAGGGAGCAGGAAGCTAGTAAGCAAGCAGTATGCTAGTATGCGCGCAGGAATATAGTAAAGAAGCCGTATGGTAGTAAGAAAACAGAAAGAGTTAAGCAACAAGTAAGGTAGTAAGCAATCAGCAGGCTTTTAAGAAAGCAACTAGCTAGTAAGAAAGTAGTATGCTAGTAAGGCAGCAGTAAGCTAGTAAGCAACCGGTAAGCTAGTAAGCAAGCAGCAGGCTAGGAAGCGAGCAGCGAGCTAGTATGCGAGGAGGAAGCTAGTAAACAAGCAGGAAGCTAGTAAGCTAGCAGCTGGTCAGTAAGCAAGCCGCAGGCTTGCAAGGAAGCTGGTAGCTAGTAAGAAAGCAGTAAGTTAGTAACAAAGCAGCAAGCTAGTATGCAAGCATTATGCCGGAAAGCAAGCAGCAGGCTAGGAAGAAGGCAGCTAACTATTGAGCAAGCAGTAGACGAGGGGGCATGTGAGGCAGTGGTGCACCTCGCCGGTGGACCGCAGCGGTCAATGTTACCGCTGCGGGGCAAAGGACCACCGCGCGAGCCAGTGCTCGGCGGCCCTCCACTGCCCGCTATGTGCGGTCAGGGGGATGCCAGCCGACCACAGGGTGGGGAGCAGGAAGTGCTCTCCCCCCTCCCGGAAGGAGAGGAAGAGGCGGGCCGTTCTGACTCCGGCGCCGCGGGCGGTGGCATCGTCCACCATGGAGGTGGACGGTGCCACAGGGACGGACAGCCGGGAGGAGGCTGGGGCGGTCGGTAATTAATGGCGCCCCGCCTCCTCCTCCAGGCCAACCTCAACCACTGCCGCGCGGCACAGGATATGATGTCCCATGTCCTCGCGGAGTGGGGGGTTGGCCTGGCTGTCGCCGCCGAGCCGTACCGCGTCCCTGATCACCCTCATTGGGTGGGCGACGCGGACGGCTTGGTGGCGACGGTATGGGGAGGTGGCGACGGGTCCCGGCCGTTCTCCATGCTGGAGCGCGGTCGGGGATTCGTCGCCGTGGACTGGAGGGGAGTCGCCGTGGTGGGGTGCTACATATCGCCTCGCAGCGGTCACGTCGCGTTCGAGCAGAACCTAGCCGAGATCGCGGCATGCGTGCAGCGCTGCGCGGCCCGGCCGGTGCTGGTCCTGGGAGACCTCAACGCCAAGTCGGTGGCGTGGGGGTCCCCCAGGACTTCCGTTCGCGGCGGGATCCTGGGCAATTGGGCGGCGGGACTCGACCTTCGGTTACTGAACCGGGGGTCGGAGCACACGTGTGTGCGGCGATATGGGGGGTCTATCGTGGATGTTGGATTCGCGACCCCCATCGCCGTGCGCATGGTGTCGGGATGGCACGTGGTCGCGGGGGCAGAGATACTCTCGGATCACCGGTATATCCGGATGGAGGTCTCTGCCGCCGCGGGGGATGCATCCCGACACCACCGTCCGGGTGGTAACCCACCGCGCCGCTGGGCGCTTCGGCGCCTGGACAAGGAAGCCCTGATGGCGGCAGCCCTCGCTGCAACTTGGCCGCAGAGGGCGGCCGAGTTGCCGAGTATAGAGGAGGAGGTCGCCCGGCTCGGGGGGATGGTCGCGAACATATGTGACGCGGCGATGCCCCGGGTCGGCGGGCTTCACCTCGCCGGGCGGTGTACTGGTGGCCGGCCGCGATCGCGGAAATGCGAGACGCGAGTATCCGCGCCCGACGCCAGTACACCCGCGCGCGCCGTCGTCTACGGAGAGACGATAGCGTGGCGCGAGCGAGGGCAGATGACCTGTATGAGCCATACCGCATGTCGCGGATGGCTCTGCAGGTCGCCATCAAACGGGCCAAAACCCGGGCATGGAAGGAGCTCCTCGAGACCCTTGATGACGACTCCTGGGGGCGCCCTTATAAGGTGGTGCTGAACAAGCTCCGCCCGTGGGCGCCCCCCGTCACCGAGGGTCTTGACCCCCGGCTGCTGGAGGGCGTGGTCAATACTCTCTTCCCAATTGGGGAGATGGGACCACGTCCTCCGGCAGAGGCGACGGCCCCGTTGGAGTGGGTGACCGAGCCGGGGGTCATGCAGGGGGAGCTGGCCGCAGCAATCAGGCGGCTCGGGGCGCGTAACACGACCCCGGGTCCGGATGGTGTGCCTGGCCGGGTTTGGGTCTTAACCCACGGCGTCCTTGGAGCCGACCTCAGGCGGTTGTTTAACCGATGCCTGAGGGACGGGCGATTCCCCCCCAGTTGGAAAGTGGCGAGGATGGTCCTCCTCCGGAAGGAGGGTCGGCCCGCGGAGTCTCCATCCGCATACCGGCCCATCTGTCACCTCGACGAGGTGGGCAAGCTCTTCGAGCGAGTGATTGCTGCCCGCCTCGTCGAGCACCTGTCGCGGGGTGCTCCGGGCCTGGCCGACTGCCAGTACGGTTTCCGGGGGTGCCGGTCGACGGTCGACGCGATCAGTCGGGTCAGGGTCCTCTCGGAGTCGGCCGTCTCCCGGGGAGGGGTGGCGTTGGCGGTATCGCTGGATATTGCCAACGCGTTTAACACCCTTCCCTGGGGGGAGATACGGAGGGGGCTCGAATATCATCGGGTACCCCCGTGTCTCAGGGCAGTCGTCGGGGATTATCTCCGCGGCAGGTGGATCGAGTATCCGGGCCGGGATGGTGACATGCGGAGGCAGGTCTACTGCGGGGTTCCGCAGGGGTCGGTCCTCGGGCCACTCCTGTGGAACATCGCGTACGACGCGGTGTTGCGGGCCGACCTCCCCGACGGCGTCAGTGCCGTGTGTTACGCAGATGACGCACTGGTGCTGGCCGTCGGGGCTCACTGGGGGAGGGCCAAGCGCCTCGCCGAGGAGGGGGCGCAACGCGTCGTCGACCGGATCAGGGGGATGGGGATGACGGTGGCGGTCCACAAGACCGAGGTGATAGCGTTCCACTCACCTCGGCAGGATCCGCCACCCCCTCTGATCCGGGTGGGTGGGGCTGATATCGAGGTGAAGCCCCGGATGAGGTATCTGGGGCTGATCCTCGATAGCCACTGGCGCTTCGAGGAGCATTTCCGCTGCCTGGTTCCCCGGTTGGAGAGGATGGTCTCGGCTTTAGGCCGGATCCTCCCCAACCTGGGGGGCCCGGCGGGACGAGTTCGCCGCCTCTATGTGGCAATGGTTCAGTCGGTGGCCCTATACGGGGCCCCCGTCTGGGCGGACGACCTGGCGGCCTCCCGGCGCAGCATGACGATGCTGCGTCGGGTGCAGAGGCGGATGGCGCTGAGGGTCGTCCGCGGCTACCGGACCGTGTCGCATGAGGCGGCGACGGTTCTTGCGGGGATGCCGCCCATGGATCTCCTCGCGCGGTCGCACGCGATGATGTATCGTCATCGTGTCGACCGTCGCGCGGGAGTGGGGGCGGTCCCGGGAGAGCAGGAACCTGCTTGGGGCGATTTGAAGCGCCAGGCCCGGCAGTTCGTGGTGCTCGCGTGGCAGGAGCGGTTGGCCCTGCCAACTGCGGGGCACCGGACAGTCGGGGCTGTTCGGCCACTCCTGTGTGAGTGGCTGGACAGAGGCCATGGAAGCCTTACTTACCGGATGGCACAGGTATTTTCCGGGCATGGTAGCTTCGGAAGATACCTGTGCCGGATAGGGAAGGAGCCGACGGCGCGTTGCTGCCATTGTGACGCCGAGCAGGACACGGCTGATCATACCCTCCAGGTATGCCCAGCTTGGGAGGGGGAGCGACGTGTCCTGGTCGGCGTCATAGGGCGGGATGTCTCGCTGCCGGGTGTGGTGCGCGCCATGCTCGGCAAGGAGAGGAATTGGAGGGCCGTGGCCTCCTTCTGCGAGATCGTAATGCTGCAAAAGGAGGCCGCGGGAAGGGAGCGCGAGGGCGTCGCCTGGGCGCCAGGCGTTGCGGGCGGCGGCCTTTGCGCGGCGGATGACCCTGGCTGGGAGGGGGGCCCTGAGGGGAGCATCCTCCCGCTAGGCGGCGATGGGTCGGACCGGGTGGGTCCGGCCCACGGGGAGGCACCCTCGGTGGCCTGGAGCGGCCATCAGCTCCCGGCCACCGAGGGGTAGAAACGGGGTCGCAGGCGGTTGCGGGTTGGGGCTCGCAGCCCGCCACTAAATTGCGGCCCCGGGACGGATGGCGGCGGGATGGAGTGGCCCCGTCTTGCCGCTATGAGACAGTGTGTCTACCGGGGGGACCGTTTGTCCCCCCCGGGGATGGGCGCAAAGCGCGGGCACGGGGAGGGTACCGGAAGAATGCTTCGAGCGATTCCCGCTATCCTCCCAAATCGTGCGGAAGGGTCACCGTGGGGTTTTTAGTGGGTAGGTCCCGCGCCCGTCATTCTACGGGCGCGGGGAATCCCACACAACCCTCCCGTCTCTCCCCAAAGAGGTGGGACGGAGTCTTTCGAAGATTTTCCCCACGACAAAAAAAAAAAAAAAAAAAAAAAAAAAAAAAAAAAAAAAAGCAGTAGACGAGTAAGGAAGCAGTAAGCTAGTATGCAAGCAGTGAGCTAGTAGGCGAGCAGTGTGCTAGTGACAAAACAGTATTCTAGTAAGGAAGCAGTATGCTGGTAGGAAAGCAGTTAGCTGGTAAACAAACAGTTAGCTTGTAAGCAAGCAGTAAGATAGTAAGCGAGAAGTGAGATAGAAATCGTGCACGAGGGTAGTAAGGAAGCAGTATGCTAGTAAGCAAGCAGTAAGCCAGTAAGCAACCAGTGGGCCAGTAAGCAAGCAGTTAGCTAGTAAGCAGGCAGTAAGCTTGTAAGCAAGCAGTAAGCTGTTGAGCAAGCAATAAGCTAGTAAGCAAGCGGCAAGCTGAAAAGCATGTAGCAATCTAGTAAGCAAGCAGCTAGCTTGTAAGCAAGCGGTGAGCTAGTAAGCAAGCAGCAAGCTTGTAAGCAAGCAGTAAGCTGGAAAGAAAGCAGGTAGCTAGTAAGGAGGTAGTACGCTAGTAAGCAAGTAGTAAGATTGTAAGCCAGCAGTGAGCTAGTAAGCGAGCAGGAAGGTAGTAAGGAAGCAGTATGCTAGTAAGCAAGCAATAAGTTAGTAACAAAGCAGTATGCTAGTAAGCAAGCAGCAGGCTAGAAAGAAAGAAGTTAGTTTGTAAGGAAGCAGTAAGCTAGTAACAAACCAGTAAGCTATTAAGCAAGCAGTAGCCTTGTAAGGAAGTAGTTCGCAAATAAGCAAACAGTAAGTTAGTAAGCCAGCAGTAACCTCGAAACCCCACGCACCCGTTTGGTTGTCCAGGCGGCAGGGGAGGTGCATCCCTACCTGGCGCGTCCCCAGGTGGTGGATAGAGGTAGTCGCTGGGATGGGATTCGGGGATGGGGTCACCAACCTGAGGAGGCTGGTGACCGCATCTTCGCATGGCATCCCGGAGGTTAGAGCGAAAGCTTCCGCGGACCACACACCGGTATGAATGCTTTGCGTGGGTGAATGTGTGTGTGAGTGGCCCGGGGCATGGGTTTGCCGCGGGTGTTACTTAAGGCGGCAGGTTGGCCCGTTGGCTGCGGATGAGTCCAGCAGCCAACGTGGCCACCCAGTCGGCGGTTTAGTCCTATGTCACGGGGCCGTGGGCGCGGGTGACCAGGCGCTTGCGGTTGAGTGGGAATGCGGTGGGAGGAGTGCCTCCCACCGGGAGGGACCTGAAAAGGCACGACGCGGCGGGGGACTCTGTGATGTCTCACTAGAGTTTCCGGTCCCTCGCCAGGCGTCTGAGGATAGTCACCGTGGGGTTTTAGTCGGTATGAGTCCGACACTACCCACAAGCCCGCCCTTCGGGTGGGTTCGCGGGTGTCCATGAGGATTTCCCCACGTACAAAAAAAAAAAGAAACCTCGAAAACAAGCAGCAAGATAGTAAGCGAGCAGGAAGCCAGTAAGGAAGCAGTAAGCTAGAAAGCAAGTTGTAAGCGATTAAGCTAGCAGTAAGCTAGTAATCAAGCAGTAATCTGCTAAGCAAGCAATTAGCTAGTAAGCAAGCAGGAAGCTAGTAAGGATGCAGTATACTAGTAAGAAAGCCGTAAGTTAGTAACAAAGCAGTATGCTAGTAAGCAAACAGCAGGCTAGTAGGGAAGCAGTTAGTAAGGAAGCAGTAACGTAAGAAGTAAGCAGGAATGTAGTAAGAAAGCAGTTAAGTAGTAAGCATGCAGTAGGCTAGTAAGCAAGCAGTACACTTGTAAGCAAGCGGCAAGCCAGAAAGCATGTTGCAATCTAGTAAGCAAGCAGCAAGCTTGCAAGCAAGCAGTAAGCTAGTAAACAAGCGGTGAGCTTGTAAGCAAGCAGTAAGCTGGAAAGAAAGCAGGTAGCTAGTAAGGAGGTAGTAAGCTAGTAAGTCAGTAGTACGATAGTAAGCGAGCAGCGAGCTAGTAATAAAGCAGTAATCTAGTAAGCAAGCTGTATGCTTCTGAGAAAGCAGTAAGCTAGTAAGCAAGCAGTAGGTTCGTAACAAAGTCGTATCCTAATAAGCAAGCAGCAGGCTAGTAAGAAAGCAGATAGTTAGTAAGCATGCAACAGGCAAGTAAGAAAACTGAATGCTGGAAAGCATGTTCTAAGCTACGTAAGCAAGCAGTAAGCGATTAAGCTAGCAGTAAGCTATTAATCAAGCTGTAATCTAGTAAGCATGCTAGGAACTAGTAAGCGAGCAGGAAGCTAGTAAGGAAGCAGTAAGGTTGTAAGCAAGCAGTATGTTAGTAAGCAAGCACTGAGCTAGTAAGCGACCAGGAATCTTCTATGCAACCAGTAAGATAGTAAGCAACCAGTAAGCTAGTAAGGATGCAGTTAGCAATTATGCAAGCAGTAAGCTAGTAAGCCAGCAGCTGGCAACTAAGAAAGCTGTATGTTAAGAAAAAAGCAGGTATCTAGTAAGAAAGCAGTTAGCTAGTAAGCAAGCATTAAGCTAGTAAAGCAAGCAGTGCTCCAGTGAGCAAGCGGCAAGCCAGAAAGCAAGCAGCAATCTAGGAAGCAAGCAGTGAGCCAGTAAGCGAGCAGAGAGCTAGTACGGGAGCAGTATGCTAGAAAGGAAGCAGTAAGGTAGTAAGCAAGCAGTAAGCTAGAAAGGAAGCAGTAAGCTGGTAAGCAAGCAATATGCGATTAAGCTAGAAGTAAGCTAGTAAGCAAGCAGTAATCAAGTACGCAAGCAGTGAGCTAGTAAGCTAGTGGGAAGCTAGTAAGGAAGCAGTAAGCTAGTAAGCAAGCAGGAAGCGAGTAAGGAATCAGTATGCTGGTATGCAAGCAGTAAGCTGCTATGGAACCAGTAAACTTGAAAGCAAGCAGTAGGCTAGAAAGCAAGCAGCAGGCTATTGAAGAAGCAGTTAGCTAGGAAGCAAGCAGTAAGCATGTAAGCAAGCAGCAAGCTAGTAAGCAAGCAGAAAGCTAGTTCCCAAGCAGTATGCTAGTAAGCAAGCAGTTAGCTAGTAAGCAAGCAGTAAGCTTGTAAGCAAGCAGTGAGCTAGTAAGGATGCAGTAAGGTAGTATGCAACCAGTAAGCCAGTAAGCAACCTGTAAGCTAGAAAGCAAGCTGTAAGCTAGTTACAAGCAGTGAGCTAGTCACCGAGCAGTAATCTAGTAAGCAAGCGGGAAGCTAGTAAGGAAGCAGTAAACTAGTAAGCAAGCAGCTGGCTAGTAAGAATGCAGTAAGGTAGTAATCAAGCTGTAATCTAGTAAGCATCCAATGAGCTAGTAAGTGAGCATGAAGCTGGTAAGGAAGCAGTAAGCTAGTAAGCAAGCAGCAGGCTACTAAGGATGCAGTAAGGTAGTATGCAACCAGTATGCCAGTAAGCAACCAGTAAGCTAGTAAGCAAGCTGTAAGCTAGTTACAAGCAGTGAGCTAGTCACCGAGCAGTAATCTAGTAAGCAAGCGGGAAGCTAGTAAGGAAGCAGTAAACTAGTAAGCAAGCAGCTGGCTAGTAAGAATGCAGTAAGGTAGTACGCAAGCAGTAAGCTAGTAAGTAACCAGTAAGCTAGTAAGCAAGCAGTAAGCTGGTAAAGGAGCTGTAAGCTAGTTAGCAAGCAGTGAGCTAGTCAGCGAGCAGTAGTCTCGTAAGCAAACGGGAAGCTAGTAAGGAAGCAGTAAGCTTGTAAGCATGTAGTGAGCTAGTAACCAGGCAGTAAGCTAGTAAGCGAGCTGTAAGGTGTTAAGGAAGCAGTTAGCTAGTAAGTGACCGGTAAGCTAGTAAGCAACCAGTGATCTAGTAAGACTCCAGTGAGCTTGTATGCGAGCAGTTAGCTAGTAAGCAAGCTGTAAGATAGTAAGTAAGCAGTAAGCTAGTAAGCAACCAGTGAGCTAGTAAGCAACCAGTGAGATAATGAGCGAGGAGGAAGCTAGAAAGGAAGCATTATGCTAGTAGGAAACAAGTAAGCTATTAAGCAAGTAGTATGCTAGTAAGCAAGCAGTGAGCTAATAAGCGTGAGGAAGCTAGTAATGAAGCAGTAAGCTAGTACGCAAGCAATAAGTTAGTAAGCAAGCAGCATGTTAGTAAGCAAGCAGTAAGCTAGTATGAAACAAGTGAGCTAGTGAACAAGCAGCAGGATAGTAAGAAACCAATTAGCTTGTAAAAAAGCAGTATGCTAGTAAGCGGATGAGGTATCTGGGGCTGATCCTCGATAGCCACTGGCGCTTCGAGGAGCATTTCCGCTGCCTGGTTCCCCGGTTGGAGAGGATGGTCTCGGCTTTAGGCCGGATCCTCCCCAACCTGGGGGGCCCTGCGGGACGAGTTCGCCGCCTCTATGTGGCAATGGTTCAGTCGGTGGCCCAATACGGGGCCCCAGTCTGGGCGGACGACCTGGCGGCCTCCCGACGTTGCATGCCGTTGCTGCGTGGGGTGCAGAGGCGGATGGCGCTGAGGGTCGTCCGCGGCTACCGGACCGTGTCGAATGTGGCGGCGACGGTTCTTGCGGGGATGCCGCCCATGGATCTCCTCGCGCGGTCGCACGCGATGATGTATCGTCATCGTGTCGACCGTAGCGCGGGAGTAGGAGCGGTCCAGGGAGAGCAGGAACCTGCTTGGGGCGATTTGAAGCGCCAGGCCCTGCAGTTCGTGGTGCTTGCGTGGCAGGAGCGGTTGGCCCTGCCAACCGCGGGGCACCGGACAGTCGGGGCTGTTCGGCCACTCCTGAGTGAGTGGCTGGACAGAGGCCATGGAAGCCTCACTTACCGGCTGGCACAGGTATTTTCCTGGCATGGCAGCTTCGGAAGATACCTGTAGGACACGGCTGATCATACCCTCCAGGTATGCCCAGCATGGGAGGGGGAGCGCCGTGTCCTGGTCGGCGTCACAGGGCGGGAAGTCTCGCTGCCGGGTGTAGTGCGCGCCATGCTCGGCAGCGAGAGGAAGTGGAGGGCCGTGGCCTCCTTCTGCGAGACCGTAATGCTGCAGAAGGAGGCCGCGGGAAGGATCGCACCGGGTGGGTCCGGCTCACGGGGAGGCACCCTCGTTGGCCTGCAGAAGCCATGATCTCCCGGCCGCCGAGGGGTAGAAACTGGGTCGCAGGCGGTTGCGAGTTGGGGCTCGCAGCCGCCACCAAACGCGGCCCCGGGACGGATGGCGGCGGGATCGAGTGGCCCCATCCTGCCGCTATGAGACAGAGTATCTACCGGGGAGACCGTTTGTCCCCCCCCCCCCGGGGATGGGCGCAAAGCGCGCGCACGGGGAGGATACCGGAAGAATGCTTCGAGCGCTTTCCGGTATCCTCCCAAATCGTGCGGAAGGGTCACCGTGGGGTTTTTAGTGGGTAGGTCCCGCGACAGTAGAATGACGGGCACGGGGAATCCCACACACCCCTCCCCCCTCTCCCCAAAGAAGTGGGAGGAAGACTTTCGAAGATTTTCCACACGATAAAAAAAAAAAAAAAAAAAAAAAAGCAGTGGGATAGTAAGCCAAATGGAAGCTCGTAAGGAAGCTGTATAATAGCAAAGAAGCAGTAAGCTAGAAAGCAAGCAGCATGCTAGTAAGCAAGCAGTGAGCTAGTACGCAAGCAGTAAGCTCGTATGCATGCAGTAAGCTGGTAAGCAAGCAGTGAGCTAGTAAGCGAGCAGGGAGCTTGTAAGGAAGCAGTATGTTGGTAAGCGCGGAGGATGCTGGTAGGGAAGCAATATGATAGTAAGCAAGGAACAAGCTAGTTAGCAAGCAGTAAGCTTGTAAACAAGCAGCAGGCAAGCAAGCAACCAGTATGTTAGCAAGCTAGCAGCGGGCTAGTAAGCAAGAAGTAAGCTACTAAGCAAGCTGTAAGCTAGTAAGCAAGCAGTGAGCTAGTAAGCCAGCAGCAAGCTAGTAATCTAGCAGCATGCTAGTGAGCATGCATTAAGCGACTATGCTAGCAGTAGGCTTTGAAGCAGCCAGCCAGCTAGTATGCAAGCAGTAAGCTTGTAAACAAGCAGGAGGCAAGCAAGCAACCAGTATGTTAGCAAGCTAGCAGCGGGCTAGTAAGCAAGAAGTAAGCTACTAAGCAGGCTGTAAGCTAGTAAGCAAGCTGTGTGCTAGTAAGCGAGCAAGAACCTTGTAAGGGAGCAGCATGTTAGTAATCATGCAGTAAGCTAGTAAGAAACATGTAAGCTAGTAAACAAGCAGCTGGCTAGCAAGGAAGCAATTAGCTATTAAGCAAGCAGTAAGCTAGTAAGCAAGCCGCAGGATAGTAAGCATGCAGTAATCGAGAAAGCTAGCAGGAAGCTGGTAACCAAGCAGTGAGCTGGTAAGCGAAGAGGGAGCAAGTAAGGAAGCAGTATGATAGTAAGCATACAGTAAGCTGCAATGGAAGCAGTAGGCTGGTAAGGATGCACTATGGTAGAAAGCAAGCTGTAAGCTGGAAAGCTAGCAACAAGTTAGTAAGCAAGCAGTAAGCTAGTAAGCAACAAGTAGGCTAGTAAGCAAGCAGCAGGCTACTAAGAAAGCAGTTAGCTACTAGGACAGCTGAATGCTTGTAAGCAAGCGGCAAGCTAGAAAGCAAGTAACAACCTAGTAAGCAAGCAGTAAGCTTTTTAGCAAGCAGTAAGCAAGTAAGCAAGCTATGAGCTTGTAAGAAAATAGTCTGGTAGTAAGCAAGCAGTAAGCTAGTGAGAAATCAGTATGCAAGTAAGCGAGGAGGAAGCTAGTAAGGAAGCTGTATGATAGTAAGCAACCAATAAGCTGCAATGCAAGCAGTATGCTGGTAAGAAAACAGTTAGCTAGTAAGGAAGCAGTAAGCTAGTAAGCATGCAGTGTGCTAGAAAGCAAGCAGGAAGCTAGAAAACGAGCAGCAGGCTAGCAAGGAAGCAATTAGCTATTAAGCAAGCAGTAAGCTAGTACGCGAGCAGTGAGCTAGTAATCGAGCAGGAATCTAGGAAGGAAGCAGCATGCTAGTAAGCAAGCAGGAAGCTAGTAAGAAACAAGTAAGCTAGTAAACAAGCAGCAGGATAGTAAGGAAGCAGTCAGCAATTAGTACGCGAGCAGTGAGCTAGTAAGCAAACAGTGAGCTTTGTTAGCGAGCAGCGTGGTAGTAACGGAGCAGTATGATATTAACGAACCAGTAAGCTAGTAAGCAACCAGGAAGCCCGTAAGGATGCATTCGGCTAGTAACAGAGCGGTAATTTAGGAAGAAAGAATGAATGTATTAAGAAAGCAGTTAGGTAGTAAACAAGCACTAAGCAAGTAACAAGCAGAAAGCTCTTAAGCAAGCAGCAGCATAGACAGAAAGCAGTCAACTAGTATGAAAGCAGTAAGCAAGTAAGCAAGCAGTAAGCTAGTAATCAATCTGTAAGCATGTAAGCATGCAGTAAGATGGTAGGAAAACAGTTAGCTAGTAAGGAAGCAGTAAGCTAGTAAGCAAGCAGTAAGTTAGTAAGCAAGCAGTAAGTTAGTAAGCAAGCAGTGTGCTAGTAGGCGAGCATTAAGCAAGTAAGGTAGGAGTTAGCTAGTATGCAAGTAGTTAGCTAGGAAGCGAGCAGTATGCTAGTAAGCAAGCAGTAAGCGTGTAGGCAACCAGTAAGCTAGCAAGCGAGTAGTAAGCTAGAAAGCCAGCAGCAAGCTAGTAAGCAAGCAGTGAGCACGTAAACGAGCAGGAAGATAGTAAGCAACCAGTATGCTTTTTTTTTTTTTTTTTTTTTTTTTTTTTTTTGTCGTGGGGAAAATCTTCGAAAGACTCCCTCCCACCTCCTTGGGGAGAGGTGGGAGGGGTGTGTGGGATTCCCCGCGCCCTTACAACGAGAGGCGCGGGACCTACCCACTAAAAACCCCACGGTGACCCTTCGGCAAGCATTCTTCGGCAGCCGGAAGAATGCTTCGAGCGATTCCCGGTATCCTCCCCGTGCCCGCGCTTTCGCGCCCATCCCCCGGGGGGACAATCGGTCCCCCCAGTAGACACACTGCCTCATAGCGGCGGGACGGGGCCACTCCATCCCGCCGCTATCCGTCCCGGGGCCGCGTTTAGTGGCGGCTGCGAGCCCCAACTCGCAACCGCCCGCGACCCCGTTTCCACCCCTCGGCGGCCGGGCGTTCATGGCCGCACCAGACCGCCGAGGGTGCCTCCCCTTGCGTCGGACCGGTAGGGGGAGGCACTTCTACCCCCAACCGGTCCGACCCGGCGCCGCCTGGCGGGAGGAGGGTCCCCTCAGGACCCCCCTCCCAGCCTAGGTCATCCGCCACGCCGAGGCGGCCGCCCGCGACGCCTCGCGACCGGGCGACGACCTCGGGCCACCGCACGAGCGCGAGCTTCAGCGCGCCGCTGAAGCTCGCGCTCCCTCCCCGCGGCCTCCTTCTGCAACATTACGTTCTCGCAGAAGGAGGCCACGGCCCTCCACTTCTCCTCGCTGCCGAGCATGGCGCGCACCACGCCCGGCAGCGAGACATCCCGCCCGACGACGCCGACCAGGACACGGCGCTCCCCCTCCCACGCGGGGCATACCTCCAGGGTATGATCCGCCGTGTCCTGCTCAGCGTCGCAGTGGCAGCAACGCGCCGTCGGCTCCTTCCCTATCCGGCACAGGTATCTTCCGAAGCTGCCATGCCCGGAAAACACCTGTGCCATCCGGTAGGTGAGGCTGCCATGGCCTCTGTCCAGCCACTCCTTCAGGAGTGGCCGAACCGCCCCGACAGTCCGGTGCCCCGCGGTTGGCAGAGCCAGCCGCTCCTGCCACGCGAGCAACACGGACTGCCGGGCCTGGCGCTTCAAATCGCCCCAAGCAGGTTCTTGCCCGCCCGGGACCGCCCCCACCCCCGCGCGACGGTCGACGCGGTGCCGGTACATCACCGCGTGCGACCGCGCGAGCAGGTCCATGGGTGGCATCCCCGCTAGAACCGTCGCCGCCTCATGTGACATGGTCCGATACCCGCGGACGACCCTGGGCGCCATGCGCCTCTGCACCCGACGCAGCATAGTCATGCTGCGCCGGGAGGCAGCCAGGTCGTCCGCCCAGACGGGGGCCCCGTATAGGGCCACCGACTGGACCATTGCCACATAGAGGCGACGAACTCGGCCCGCCGGGCCCCCCAGGTTGGGCAGGATCCGGCCCAGAGCCGCAACCATCCTTTCCAACCGGGGGACCAGGCAGCGGAAATGCTCCTCGAAACGCCAGTGGCTATCGAGGATCAGCCCTAGATACCTGATCTGGGGCTTCACCTCGATGTCAGCCCCACCCACCCGGATCAGAGGGGGTGGCGGATCCTGCCGAGGTGAATGAAACGCAATCACCTCGGTCTTATGGACCGCCACCGTCATTCCCATCCCCCTGATCCGGTCGACGACGCGTTGCGACCCCTCCTCCGCGCGACGCATGGCCCTCCCCCAGTGCGCCCCGACGGCCAGCACCAGTGTGTCATCCGCATAACACACCGTGCTGACGCCGTCGGGGAGGCCGGCCCGCAACACTGAGTCGTACGCGATGTTCCACAGGAGTGGCCCGAGGACCGACCCCTGCGGAACACCGCAGTACACCTCCCTCCGCATATCACCATCCCGGCCCGGATACTCGATCCACCTGCCGCGGAGATAATCCCCGACGACCGCCCTGAGACAAGGGGGGACCCGATGATATTCGAGTCCCCTCCTTATCTCTTCCCAGGGGAGGGTGTTAAAGGCATTGGCAATATCCAAGGATATTGCCAATGCCACCCCTCCCCGGGAGACGGCCGCCCCCGAGAGGGCCCTCACACGACCTATCGCGTCGATAGTCGATCGGCCCCCCCGGAAACCGAACTGGCAGTCGGCCAGACCGGGATCACCCCGCGACAGGTGCTCGACGAGGCGGGCAGCAATCACCCGTTCGAAGAGCTTGCCCACCTCGTCGAGGAGACAAATGGGCCGGTATGCGGAGGGAGACTCCGCGGGCCGACCCTCCTTCCGGAGGAGGACCATCCTCGCCACCTTCCAACTGGGGGGGAATCGCCCGTCCCTCAGGCAGCGGTCGAACAACCGCCTGAGGTCGGCCCCAAGGACGCCCTGGGTCAAGACCCAAACCCGGCCGGGCACACCATCCGGACCCGGGGCCGTGTTACGAACCCCGAGCCGTCTGATGGCCGCTGCCAGCTCCTCCTGCGTGACCCCCAGCTCGGCCGTCCACTCCACTGGGACAGCCGCCGCCGCCGGAGGACGCGGTCCCCTCTCCCCAATTGGGAAGAGTGTATTGACCACGTCCTCCAGCAGCCGGGGGTCAAGACCCTCGGTGACGGGGGGCGCCCACGGGCGGAGCTTATTCAGCACCACCTTATATGGGCGCCCCCATGGATCGTCATCAAGGGTCTGGAGGAGCTCCTTCCATGCCCGGGTCTTGGCCCGTTTGATGGCGACCTGCAGAGCAACCCGCGCCACGCGGTATGCTCCATACAGGTCATCAGCTGCCCTCGCTCGCGCCACGCCGTCGCCTGTACGTTGACGACGGCGCGCGCGGGTGTACTGGCGTCGGGCGCGGACAGTCGCGACTCGCAACTCCGCGATCGCGTCCGACCACCAGTACACCGCCCGGCGAGGAGAAGCCCGCCCGACCCGAGGCATCGCCGCGTCGCAAATACCCGCGACCAATGCTCCGAGCCGGGCGACCTCCTCCTCTATGCTCGGCAACTCGGCCGCTCCCTGCGGCCAAGTTGCAGCGAGGGCAGCTGCCATCAGGGCGTCCTTGTCCAGGCGCCGAAGCGCCCAGCGGCGTGGTGGGGTGCCACGCAGGCGGCCGTGTCGGGATGCACTCGCGGCGGCAGAGACCTCCATCCGGATGTACCGGTGATCGGAGAGTGTCTCTGCCCCCGCGACCACGTGCCAACCCGACACCATGCGCACGGCGTTGGGGGTCGCGAATCCAACATCCACGATGGACCCCCCATATCGCCGCACGCATGTGTGCTCCGACCCCCGGTTCAATACCCGGAGGTCGAGCCCCGCCGCCCAATCGCCCAGGATCCCGCCGCGAACGGAGGTCCTGGGGGATCCCCAAGCCACCGACTTGGCATTAAAATCCCCCAGGACCAGCACCGGCCGGGCCGCGTAGCGCTGCACGCATGCCGCGACCTCGGCCAAGTACAGCTCGAACGCAGCGTGACCGCTACGGGGCGAAATGTAGCACCCCACCACAGCGACTCCCCCCCAGTCCACGGCGACGAATCCCCGACCGCGCTCCAACAAGGAGAACGGTGGGGACCCGGCGCCCCCTCCCCATACCGTCGCCACCAAGCCGTCCGCGTCGCCCACCCAATGAGGGTGATCAGGGACGCGGTACGGCTCGGCGGCGACCGCCAGGCCAACCCCCCACTCCGCGAGGACTTGGGACATCAAGTCCTGTGCCGCGCGGCAGTGGTTGAGGTTGGCCTGGAGGAGGAGGCGGGGCGGCATTAATTAATTAATGTCCCCGTAGCACCGTCCACCTCCATGGAGGACGATGCCACCGCCCTCGGCACCGGAGCCGGTGCAGCCCGCCTCTTCCTCTCCTTCCGGGAGGGGGGGGAGCACTTCTTGCTCCCCACCCTGTGATCGGCTGGCCTCCCCATGTCCGCACACAGCGGGCAGTGGGGGGCCGCCGAGCACTGGCTCGCACGGTGCTCTTTGGCACCGCAGCGGTAACACTGACCGCTGCGGTCCACCGGCGAGGTGCACCACTGCCTCACGTGCCCCAATTCGAGGCAGCGGTGACACTGGAGCGGGCGCGGCGCGAGGATTTCCACTCGCGCCGAAACCCACCCCACCAACACCCTCCCGGATTCCGCCACCTTACGGGCGGCGGAGAGGGGGCACCGGGCCCACACCGACCCGAGGCCGGAGGGCGACCTGCGGATCTCTCCGATCCGCAGGTCCTCCACAGGACAGTCCCCCGCCCTCGCAAGGGCACGGGACACATCCTGTGCGCTGACCGAGTCGTCCAGCCCACAAACGCGCATCTCCGTGCGCTTCGTGGGCCGGGCGACCCGGATACCTCGCTCGCCCAGCTGCTCCCGGAGCCTCTGGGCGAGACGATCCGCCTTCGCGCCGCCTTCTGCACCGGGGATCTCCAGCAAGAGACCCCCGGTCACGGCCCTCTTCGCCCTCACGGAGGCGATGCCCAGCTCTTCCAGGGAGATATTCTCCCTGGCGAGCCGCATCGCCTCCGCGAGGGTCAGGTCGCCCCCCTTGTTGGGGGACGACCTGGACGTGCCTTCCCAACCTTCGCGGCCTTTACCTTGGCCGCCGGCGGCGGAGGCGGAGGCTGCGGTTGCGAGGCCTTCCTCGCCGCCCGCTTCGCCTTCCGCCCCACCACCTCACTCCACGCCACCCCCCCTTGGGAGGGTGCTGTGGAGGACGCGACCACCGCGACCACGGGTACACCACCCCCCTTGGGGGTCGCGACCCGGGGCCCTGGTGCCGCAACGCTGGGCGGAGCCTTCACTCCGCCCTTCTTTGCCTTCCCCGACTGTACCGGAACAGGTCGAGGAGGCACCGCCTTCCTGCTGACCGCTCTTCCGGCGAGGAGCTCCTCCCGGAAGGCGGCCAGCTTGCCATCAATCATGTCCCCAATCCTCCTCAGAAGATCGCCTTCTGAGGAGGACGGGGACTTCTTCACGGGCGGAGTGCGGGTAGAGGGGCCCGCGGTGCCCCGCACCACTGCCGCCGCACTCCGCTTATTCACCTCCGCCGAGGGACGCGGCGGTGGAGGAGGAGGAAGGATGGGAGGGAGGGCCGCGCTGTTCCACAGCGCCTCTGCCCTCCTCCTCCCCTGTCGCTCCTCCTCCAACAGGAGCTGCAGACGGGCGTTCCGCCCTCTGAGCTCCCGCGCCGCCTCCCTCATTTCCTCCGCCGCGGCCTTCAGGGCCTCCGCGCCACCGCTTTTCTGCCCCTTAAAGGCGCAGGCAGCGGCGACTTTCTCCACCCGCCTCAGGGACGAGGAGATCCTCTCCGATATCTCCTCGGTCACCTCGTCCCTGAGGCAACTCAGCCTCACCGACGGGCTCATCGCCCCGCCCACCTCGACGACGGCCTGCTCCGCCCTCTTCCTCTTAGAGCCTATGAGGCTCCTGGTGGAGGAGAAGGACGAGACTGACGCAGTCTCGTCGTCCTCCTCCACCTTCCACGAAGCCGGGCCAGGCGCTGGAGGCGGCGCGAGCGCCGTCACTCCAGTCCCAACACCGCCCTCGTCCTCCCCCTCTGACTTACCCCGTCCCATCCCCGTTTTAATATTGAACTCCATAATATTCCCACGAGCAGGTCGGAAGAGAAGGTCCGCCCGGGCAGAGCCGCCTTACCCGGGTAAGCCTATATACTCCGGGGGTTCGGCAGGTTCCCCGGAGGTGGTCGCTTGGGATTGGGCCTTCTCCCCCAACCATGCATCCCATCGCCGCGCACCATAGCTTAGGATTGGAGGGCGATTTTATAGAGTCGCCATACTCGTGGCCCAGGCGGTTAAGCCAAGACCCCCGTTCCTCCTGCCGTCACGTACCATTCACAAAACCAATAGGGAATTGTGAATGGGTCGTTGTGACGACCAACAGGAGGCTTACGGTGTGTGTATGACTCGGGTACCCCGGGTTCGTTAAGCCCGTACTGCAGCTGAAAGGCTGGCAGCCCCTGAGGGAAAGCAACCAGTATGCTAGTAAGCAAGCAGTAAGCTAGTAAGCAAGCAGTAAGCTAGTAACCAAGCAGTAAGCATGTAAGCAAGCAGTAAGCTGGTAAGCAAGCAGTGAGCTAATAAGCAGCAGTAAGCTAGTAAGCAAGCAGGAAGCTAGTAAGGAAGCAGTATGAAAGAAAGCAAGCATCGGGCTGGTAAGCAAGCAGTAAGCGAGTAAGCTGGTTGTAAGCTGGTAAGCAAGTAGTAAGAAGGTAGTAGTAAGTAGTAAGTTAGTAAGCAAGCAGTGGGCTTGTAAGCAAATAGTAAGCAAGTATGCATGCAGTAAACAGGTAAGAAAGCAGCAGGCAATTAAGAAAGCAGTTAGATTGTAAGAAAGCTGTATGCCAGTATGCCTGCAGTATGCTCGAAAGCAAGCAGCAAGCTAGCAAGCCAGCTGGAAGCGAGTAAGCTAGCAGTAAATTTGTAAGCAAGCAGTAAGCTAGAAAGCAAGCAGGAAGCTAGAAAGCAAGCTGTAAGCAAGAAAGCAAGCAGTAAGCTAATAAGCGGGCATGGAGCTAGTATGGATGCTGTATGCTAGTAAGCATGCAGTATGCTAGTAAGCAAGCAGTAAGCTAGAAAGCAGGCTGTCAGCTAGAACGCATGCAGCAAGCTAGTAAGCATGCAGATGAGCTTGTAAGATAGCAGTAAGCTAGTAAGCAAGCTGTGAGCTAGTAAGCGTGGAGGTAGCTGGAAAGGAAGCAGTAAGCTAGTAAGCAAGCAGTTAGATGGTAAGAAAGCTGTATGCAAGTAAGCAAGCAGTATGCTAGAAAGCATGCAGCATACTAGTAAGCAAGCAGTAAGATACTAAGCAAGCAGTATGTTAGTCAGCAAGCAGTGAGTTAGTAAGAAAGCTGTATGCTAGTAGGGAAGCAGTAAGCTACAAAGTAGGCAACAATCTAGTAAGCCACCAGGTAAGCTAGGAAGCAAGTAGTGAGCTGGTAAGCGAGTGGGAATCCAGTAAGGAAGCAGTACGCAAGTAAGCATCCCTCAGGGGCTGCCAGCCTTTCAGCTGCAGTACGGGCTTAACGAACCCGGGGTACCCGAGTCATACACACACCGTAAGCCTCCTGTTGGTCGTCACAACGACCCATTCACAATTCCCTATTGGTGTTGTGAATGGTACGTGACGGCAGGAGGAACGGGGGTCTTGGCTTAACCGCCTGGGCCACGAGTATGGCGACTCTATAAAATCGCCCTCCAATCCTAAGCTATGGTGCGCGGCGATGGGATGCATGGTTGGGGGAGAAGGCCCAATCCCAAGCGACCACCTCCGGGGAACCTGCCGAACCCCCGGAGTATTAGGCTTACCCGGGTAAGGCGGCTCTGCCCGGGTGGACCTTTATTTCCGACCATCTCGTGGGACTATTATGGACACAGAAAATAAAATGGGGATGGGGCGGGTTTTGTCGGTTGGGGAGGACGGAGACGGGGTTGGGGTTAGGGTGGCGGCGCTCGCGCCCCACTCAGCGCCAGGTCCGGCTTCGTGGAGGGTGGAGGAGGACGACGAGACGGCGTCGGTCTCGTCCTTCTCCTCCAGCACGAGCCACATAGGCTCTAAGAGGAAGAGGACGGGGCAGGCCGTCGTCGAGGTGGGCGGGGCGATGAGCCCGTCGGTGAGGCTGAGTTGCCTCAGGGACGAGGTGACCGAGGAGATATCGGAGAGGATCTCCTCGTCCCTGAGGCGGGTGGAGAAAGTCGCCGCTGCCTGCGCCTTTAAGGGGCAGAAAAGCGGTGGCGCGGAGGCCCTGAAGGCCGCGGCGGAGGAAATGAGGGAGGCGGCGCGGGAGCTCAGAGGGCGGAACGCCCGTCTGCAGCTCCTGTTGGAGGAGGAGCGACAGGGGAGGAGGAGGGCAGAGGCGCTGTGGAACAGCGCGGCCCTCCCTCCCATCCTCCCTCCTCCTCCACCGCCGCGTCCCTCGGCGGAGGTAAATAAGCGGAGTGCGGCGGCAGTGGTGCGGGGCACCGCGGGCCCCTCCACCCGCACTCCGCCCGTGAAGAAGTCCCCGTCCTCCTCAGAAGACGATCTTCTGAGGAGGATTGGGGACATGATTGATGGCAAGCTGGCCGCCTTCCGGGAGGAGCTCCTCGCCGGAAGAGCGGTCAGCAGGAAGGCGGTGCCTCCCCGACCTGTTCCGGTACAGTCGGGGAAGGCAAAGAAGGGCGGAGTGAAGGCTCCGCCCAGCGTTGCGGCACCAGGGCCCCGGGTCGCGACCCCCAAGGGGGGTGGTGTACCCGTGGTCGCGGTGGTCGCGTCCTCCACAGCACCCTCCCAAGGGGGGGTGGCGTGGAGTGAGGTGGTGGGGCGGAAGGCGAAGCGGGCGGCGAGTAAGGCCTCGCAACCGCGGCCTCCGCCTCCGCCGCCGGCGGCCAAGGTAAAGGCCGCGAAGGTCGGGAAGGCACGACCAGGTCGTCCCCCAAAAACGGCAGCGGTGACGCTGACCGTTGCGCAGGGGGGCGACCTGACCCTCGCGGAGGCGATGCGGCTCGCCAGGGAGAATATCTCCCTGGAAGAGCTGGGCATCGCCTCCGTGAGGGCGAAGAGGGCCGTGACCGGGGGTCTCTTGCTGGAGATCCCCGGTACAGAAAGCGGCGCGAAGGCGGATCGTCTCGCCCAGAGGCTCCGGGAGCAGCTGGGCGAGCGAGGTGTCCGGGTCGCCCGGCCCACGAAGCGCACGGAGATGCGCGTTTGTGGGCTAGACGACTCGGTCAGCGCACAGGATGTGTCCCGTGCCCTTGCGAGGGCGGGGGACTGTCCTGTGGAGGACCTGCGGATCGGAGAGATCCGCAGGTCGCCCTCCGGCCTCGGGTCGGTGTGGGCCCGGTGCCCCCTCTCCGCCGCCCGTAAGGTGGCGGAATCCGGGAGGGTGTTGGTGGGGTGGGTTTCGGCGCGAGTGGAAATCCTCGCGCCGCGCCCGCTCCAGTGTCACCGCTGCCTCGAATTGGGGCATGTGAGGCAGTGGTGCACCTCGCCGGTGGACCGCAGCGGTCAGTGTTACCGCTGCGGTGCCAAAGAGCACCGTGCGAGCCAGTGCTCGGCGGCCCCCCACTGCCCGCTGTGTGCGGACATGGGGAGGCCAGCCGATCACAGGGTGGGGAGCAAGAAGTGCTCCCCCCCCTCCCGGAAGGAGAGGAAGAGGCGGGCTGCACCGGCTCCGGTGCCGAGGGCGGTGGCATCGTCCTCCATGGAGGTGGACGGTGCTACGGGGGCGGACGGCCGGGAGGAGGCTGGCGCGGCCATTAATTAATGCCGCCCCGCCTCCTCCTCCAGGCCAACCTCAACCACTGCCGCGCGGCACAGGACTTGATGTCCCAAGTCCTCGCGGAGTGGGGGGTTGGCCTGGCGGTCGCCGCCGAGCCGTACCGCGTCCCTGATCACCCTCATTGGGTGGGCGACGCGGACGGCTTGGTGGCGACGGTATGGGGAGGGGGCGACGGGTCCCCACCGTTCTCCTTGTTGGAGCGCGGTCGGGGATTCGTCGCCGTGGACTGGGGGGGAGTCGCTGTGGTGGGGTGCTACATTTCGCCCCGTAGCGGTCACGCTGCGTTCGAGCTGTACTTGGCCGAGGTCGCGGCATGCGTGCAGCGCTACGCGGCCCGGCCGGTGCTGGTCCTGGGGGATTTTAATGCCAAGTCGGTGGCTTGGGGATCCCCCAGGACCTCCGTTCGCGGCGGGATCCTGGGCGATTGGGCGGCGGGGCTCGACCTCCGGGTATTGAACCGGGGGTCGGAGCACACATGCGTGCGGCGATATGGGGGGTCCATCGTGGATGTTGGATTCGCGACCCCCAACGCCGTGCGCATCGTGTCGGGTTGGCACGTGGTCGCGGGGGCAGAGACACTCTCCGATCACCGGTACATCCGGATGGAGGTCTCTGCCGCCGCGAGTGCATCCCGACACGGCCGCCTGCGTGGCACCCCACCACGCCGCTGGGCGCTTCGGCGCCTGGACAAGGACGCCCTGATGGCAGCTGCCCTCGCTGCAACTTGGCCGCAGGGAGCGGCCGAGTTGCCGAGCATAGAGGAGGAGGTCGCCCGGCTCGGAGCATTAGTCGCGGGTATTTGGGACGCGGCGATGCCTCGGGTCGGGCGGGCTTCTCCTCGTCGGGCGGTGTACTGGTGGTCGGACGCGATCGCGGAGTTGCGAGTCGCGACTGTCCGCGCCCGACGCCAGTACACCCGCGCGCGCCGTCGTCAACGTACAGGCGACGGCGTGGCGCGAGCGAGGGCAGCTGATGACCTGTATGGAGCATACCGCGTGGCGCGGGTTGCTCTGCAGGTCGCCATCAAACGGGCCAAGACCCAGGCATGGAAGGAGCTCCTCCAGACCCTTGATGACGATCCATGGGGGCGCCCATATAAGGTGGTGCTGAATAAGCTCCGCCCGTGGGCGCCCCCCGTCACCGAGGGTCTTGACCCCCGGCTGCTGGAGGACGTGGTCAATACACTCTTCCCAATTGGGGAGAGGGGACCGCGTCCTCCGGCGGCGGCGGCTGTCCCAGTGGAGTGGACGGCCGAGCTGGGGGTCACGCAGGAGGAGCTGGCAGCGGCCATCAGACGGCTCGGGGTTCGTAACACGGCCCCGGGTCCGGATGGTGTGCCCGGCCGGGTTTGGGTCTTGACCCAGGGCGTCCTTGGGGCCGACCTCAGGCGGTTGTTCGACCGCTGCCTGAGGGACGGGCGATTCCCCCCCAGTTGGAAGGTGGCGAGGATGGTCCTCCTCCGGAAGGAGGGTCGGCCCGCGGAGTCTCCCTCCGCATACCGGCCCATTTGTCTCCTCGACGAGGTGGGCAAGCTCTTCGAGCGTGTGATTGCTGCCCGCCTCGTCGGGCACCTGTCGCGGGGTGATCCCGGTCTGGCCGACTGCCAGTTCGGTTTCCGGGGGGGGCCGATCGACTATCGACGCGATAGGTCGTGTGAGGGCCCTCTCGGAGACGGCCGTCTCCCGGGGAGGGGTGGCATTGGCAATATCCTTGGATATTGCCAATGCCTTTAACACCCTCCCCTGGGAAGAGATAAGGAGGGGACTCGAATATCATCGAGTCCCCCCTTGTCTCAGGGCGGTCGTCGGGGATTATCTCCGCGGCAGGTGGATCGAGTATCCGGGCCGGGATGGTGATATGCGGAGGGAGGTGTACTGCGGTGTTCCGCAGGGGTCGGTCCTCGGGCCACTCCTGTGGAACATCGCGTACGACTCGGTGTTGCGGGCCGGCCTCCCCGACGGCGTCAGCACGGTGTGTTATGCGGATGACACACTGGTGCTGGCCGTCGGGGCGCACTGGGGGAGCGCCATGCGTCGCGCGGAGGAGGGGTCGCAACGCGTCGTCGACCGGATCAGGGGGATGGGGATGACGGTGGCGGTCCATAAGACCGAGGTGATTGCGTTTCATTCACCTCGGCAGGATCCGCCACCCCCTCTGATTCGGGTGGGTGGGGCTGACATCGAGGTGAAGCCCCAGATCAGGTATCTAGGGCTGATCCTCGATAGCCACTGGCGTTTCGAGAAGCATTTCCGCTGCCTGGTCCCCAGGTTGGAGAGGATGGTTGCGGCTCTGGGCCGGATCCTGCCCAACCTGGGGGGCCCGGCGGGCCGAGTTCGTCGCCTCTATGTGGCAATGGTCCAGTCGGTGGCCCTATACGGGGCCCCCGTCTGGGCGGACGACCTGGCTGCCTCCCGGCGCAGCATGACTATGCTGCGTCGGGTGCAGAGGCGCATGGCGCTCAGGGTCGTCCGCGGGTATCGGACCATGTCACATGAGGCGGCGACGGTTCTAGCGGGGATGCCGCCCATGGACCTGCTCGCGCGGTCGCACGCGGCGATGTACCGGCACCGCGTCGACCGTCGCGCGGGGGTGGGGGCGGTCCCGGGCGGGCAGGAACCTGCTTGGGGCGATTTGAAGCGCCAGGCCCGGCAGTCCGTGTTGCTCGCGTGGCAGGAGCGGCTGGCTCTGCCAACCGCGGGGCACCGGACTGTCGGGGCTGTTCGGCCACTCCTGAAGGAGTGGCTGGACAGAGGCCATGGCAGCCTCACCTACCGGCTGGCACAGGTATTTTCCGGGCATGGCAGCTTCGGAAGATACCTGTGCCGGATAGGGAAGGAGCCGACGGCGCGTTGCTGCCACTGCGACGCTGAGCAGGACACGGCGGATCATACCCTGGAGGTATGCCCCGCGTGGGAGGGGGAGCGCCGTGTCCTGGTCGGCGTCGTCGGGCGGGATGTCTCGCTGCCGGGCGTGGTGCGCGCCATGCTCGGCAGCGAGGAGAAGTGGAGGGCCGTGGCCTCCTTCTGCGAGAACGTAATGTTGCAGAAGGAGGCCGCGGGGAGGGAGCGCGAGCCTCAGCGGCGTGCTGAAGCGCGCACTCGTGCGGTGGCCCGAGGTCGTCGCCCGGTCGCGAGGCGTCGCGGGCGGCCGCCTCGGCGTGGCGGATGACCTAGGCTGGGAGGGGGGTCCTGAGGGGATCCTCCTCCCGCCAGGCGGCGCCGGGTCGGACCGGTTGGGGGTAGGAGTGCCTCCCCCTACCGGTCCGACGCAAGGGGAGGCACCCTCGGCGGTCTGGTGCGGCCATGAACGCCCGGCCGCCGAGGGGAGGAAACGGGGTCGCGGGCGGTTGCGAGTTGGGGCTCGCAGCCGCCACTAAACGCGGCCCCGGGACGGATAGCGGCGGGATGGAGTGGCCCCGTCCCGCCGCTATGAGGCAGTGTGTCTATTGGGGGGACCGATTGTCCCCCCGGGGGATGGGCGCGAAAGCGCGGGCACGGGGAGGATACCGGAAGAATGCTTCGAGCGATTCCCGGTATCCTCCCAAAGCGTGCCGAAGGGTCACCGTGGGGTTTTTAGTGGGTAGGTCCCGCGCCTGTCGTTGTACGGGCGCGGGGAATCCCACACACCCCTCCCACCTCTCCCCAAGGAGGTGGGAGGGAGTCTTTCGAAGATTTTCCCCACGACAAAAAAAAAAAAAAAAAAAAAAAAAAAAGTACGCAAGTAAGCAAGCAGTGAGGTGGAAAGCAAGCAGTGAGCTAGTAAGTAAGGAGTAAGCTAGTTAGCAAGCAGTAAGCTCGTAAGCAATCTGTGAGCTAATAACCGAGCCAAAAGCCAGTAAGGAAGAAGCATGCCAGTAAACAAGCAGTTATCTAGTAAGAAAGCTAGATGGAAGTAAGCATGCAGTTGCCAGAAAGAATGAAGCAAGCTAGTAAGCAAGCAGTAAGCTACTAAGCAAGCAGTAAGCTAGTAAGCAAGCTGTGGGCTAATAATCGAGCAGTAATCTGGTAAGGTTGCTGTATGCTAGATGGCAAGCAGTAAACTAAAAAGCAAGCAGCAAGCTAGTAAGCGAACCGTGAGCACATAAGCGAGCTGAGGGCCAGTGAGGAAGCAGTATGCTTGTAGGCACGCACTATGCTAGTATGCAATCAGTAGGCTTGTATGAAGGCAGTTATCCAGTAGGCATGTAGTAATCTAGTAAGAAAGCAGTATGCTAGTAAGCAAGCAGTAAGCTAGTAAGCAAGCTGCAAGCTAGTAACAGAGCAGAAAGTTAGTAACTTCGACGTGAGCTAGTAAGCAAGCAACAGGCTAGTAAGAATGCAATTAGCTAGTAAGCAAGCAGTAAGCTAGTAAGCATGCAGGAAACTAGTAAGGAATATTTCGTCTAGTAGGAAAGCAGTAAGCTAGTAAGCAAGCCCTAAGCTGGTAAGGAAGCTGCTATCTAGTAAGTAAGCAGTAAGCTAGTAACAAAGCAGTATGCTAGTAAGCAAGCAGTAAGCTAGTAAGCAACCTGTAAGCTAGTAAACTAGCAGCAGGCAATTAAGAAAGCAGGTACACAGTAAGAAAGCAGTGGGCTTTTGTGCAAGCAGCAAGCTAGTAAGCAAGGAGTAAGATAAGAAGCAACCAGTAAGGCAGTAAGCATGCAGTGAGCTAGTAAGCGAGGAGGAAGTCGCTAAGGACGCAGTAAGCAAGCAAGCTACCAGCAGGCTGGTATGAAAGCAGTTAGCTATTGAGCAAGCAGCAAACTAGTAAGCAAGCAGTAATCTTGTAAGCAAGCAGTGGGCTAGTAAGCGTGCAGGGATCTAGTGAGGAAGCACTAAGCTAGAAAGCAGCAGCAGGCTAGTAAGCACGCAGTAGACGAGTAAACAGGTAAGCTAGTAAGCAAGCAGTAAGCTATTAACCAAGCAGTTACCTACTAAGCAAGCAGCAAGCTAGCGTGCAGGCAGTAGACTAGGGAGCATGCAGCGCGCTAGTAAGCGAGGAGGGAGCTAGTAAGGAAGCAGTTTGGTTGCATGCAAGCAGTAAGCTAGTAAGTAAGCAGCAGGCTAGTAAGAGAGCCGTTAGCTAGTAAGAAAGCAGTAAGCTAGTGAGCAAGCACTATGTTAGAAAGCAAGCAGCAAGCTAGTAAGCAAGCAATAAGCCAGAAAGCATGGAGCAGGCTAGTGAGCAAGCAGTACGCTGGTAAGCAACAAGCAAGCTAGGAAGCGTGCAGCAAGCTAGTAAGCAAGCTGTAAGCTAGAACACCCGCGCGCGCCGTCGTTTACGGAGAGACGATAGCGTGGCGCGAGCGAGGGCAGATGACCTGTACGAGGCATACGGCATGTCACGGATGGCTCCGCAGGTCGCCATCAAACGGGCCAAGACCCGGGCATGGAAGGAGCTCCTCGAGACCCTTGATGACGATCCTTGCGGGCGCCCTTATAAGGTGGTGCTGAACAAGCTCCGCCCGTGGGCGCCCCCCGTCACCGAGGGTCTTGACCCCCGGCTGCTGGAGGACGTGGTCAATACTCTCTTCCCAATTGGGGAGATGGGACCACGTCCTCCGGCAGAGGCGACGGCCCCGTTGGAGTGAGTGGCCGAGCCGGGGGTCACGCAGGGGGAGCTGGCCGCGGCCATCAGACGGCTCGGGGCGCGTAACACGGTCCCGGGTACGGATGGTGTGCCCGGCCGGGTTTGGGTCTTAACCCACGGCGTCCTTGGGGCCGACCTTAGGCGAATGTTTAACCGATGCCTGAGGGACGGGCGATTCCCCCCCAGTAGGAAGGTAGCGAGAATGGTCCTCCTGCGGAAGGAGGGTCGGCCCGCGGAGTCCCCATCCGCATACCGGCCCATCTGTCTCCTCGACGAGGTGGGCAAGCTCTTCGATAGATAGTAAGCAAGTAGCTAGCTAGTAAGCAAGCAGTACGCTAGTAAGGTACCAGTAAGCTAGTAAGCATGCAGGAAGCTAGTAAGGAAACAGTAACATAGTAACAAAGCAGTGTGTTAGTAACGAGACAGTATGCTAACGAGCAAGCAATAAGCTGGTAAGATAGCTGTTATCTAGAAAGTAAGCAGTAAGCTAGTAAGCATGCTGTGAACTAGTAAGCAGGCAGGGAGCTAGTAAGGAAGCATTATACTAGTAAGCAAGCAGTAGGCTTGTAAGCGAGCATGGACCTAGTTAGAGAGCAGGATGCTAGTAAGCTTGCAATAAGCTATTAAGTTACCAGTAATCTAGTAAGCAAGCAGTAATCTAGCAAGCAAGCGGCAGGATAGTAAGCGAGTAAGCTAGCAGTAAGCTAGAAAGCAAGCAGCAGGCTATCATGAGAGGAGTTAGCTATTCAGCAAGCAGTAAGATAGTAAGGAAGAAGTTTGCTAGTAAGCAAGCTGTATGCTAGTAAGCAACCTGTAATCTAGTAGGCAAGCAGTAAGCTGGTGAGAAAGCAGTTTGTTAGTAAGGAAGCAGTTAGCAAGTAAGCAAGCAGTAAGCTAGTAAGCAAGCAGTGAGATAGTAAGCCAATTGGAGGCTAGTAAGGAACTTGTATAATAGCAAGCAAGCAGTAAGCTAGAAAGCAACAAGTAAGCTAGTGAGTATGCAGTATGCTGGTAAGAAAGCAGTTAGCTAGTAAGCAAGTAGTAAGCTAGTAAGCAAGCAGTAAGCTAGTAAGCGAGGGGTTTGATTGTATGCAAGCAGTAATCTTGTAAGCAAGCAGTAATCTGGTAAGAAAACAGATAGCTAGTAAGCGAGCAGGAAGCTAGTAAGGAAGCAGTATGCTAGTAAGCAAGCAGTATGTTAGTAACACGGCAGTATGGTAGTAAGCAAGCAGCAGGCTAGTAAGAAAGCAGTTAGTTAGTATGGAAGCAGTAAGCTAGTAACAAAGCAGTTAGTAATAAACCAGTAAGCTATTAAGCTAGCTGTAAGCTAGTAAGGAAGCAGTAGGCAAGTAAGCAAGCAGTTAGTAAGCCTGCAGTAAGCTCGAAAGCAAGCAGCAAGTTTGTAAACAAGCAGCATGCGAGTATGCTAGCAGTAAGCTAGTAAGCAAGCAGTAATCTAGTAAGCAAGCAGTAATCTAGTAAGCAAGCAGTGAGCTAGTTAGCAAGCAGGAAGCTAGTAAGGAAGCAGTACGCTAGTAAGCAAACAGCAGGCTAGTACAATTGCAGTTAGTTAGTAAGGGATCCGTAGGTTTGTAGCAAAGCTGTAAGCTGGTAAGGAAGCAGGAAGCTGGTAAGGAAGCAGTAAGCTAGTAAGCAAGCAGTATGTTAGTAACAGAGCTGTATCCTAGTAAGCAAGCAGCAGGCTAGTAAGAAAGCAGTTAGTTAGTAGGCAAGAAGCAGGCTAGTAAGAATGCAGTTAGTTAGTAAGGAAGCAGTAAGCTAGTATGCAAGCTGTAAGCTGGTAAGCAAGCAGTAAGCTAGTAGGCGAGCAGCAAGCTATTAAGCAAGCTAGAAGCTAGTAAGCAAGCTGTTAACTAGCAAGCAACCAGTGAGCTAGTAAGCAAGCGGCTGGCCAGTAAGAAAGTAGTCAGTTAACACATTGTACGCCGGTGGCATCTGAGACATTTAAAATCTGAGCGCCAGCACAGTATCGACCGCGTAAAGCCTATGCGCCGGCATGATTCGCTTGTTGACGACCACTGAGTACGTGAAGAAAATATTTAAAATTTTATACATTATTGTAAAACACTAAAATTGATTTACATATTCATTTTATGCAATTTTACGATAACGAAAAATGGAGGCAAAATAAAAAATTTTAATTTATAGTTATAAAAAAATACACCTAGTTTTATTTGATGATTGATTATTACATATATATAATATAAACGGAAAGAAAAATATTAATATTTAAGAGATATATGGTATTTTTCGAAATATTTTCCAAGATGTAAAGGTACTAGGCACAGAGAGCACATAAAGCTACTCTCGCTTCTTTTTTTGCTAGCAGAGCAAACTTTGCATGGACGTCGTACATATCGGTTTTTCCCAGATTCAATAATTCGAGTAACGTTATGCTTCTTTATATCACCCGATAGTCTCTGAGGGTGATCATATTTTGATGTGCGAGGTGTAGGAACTAATGCAGAAGTTCGTTCCACACAATCATTCGATACATCTTGAGTACTTGGATATTCCTCGATCCATAAACATGCAACAGCATGTAAAAATTTTTGATATTTTATAGTGTTACCATTGAACTCAACATATAATCTATATGCATTGAACAATGCGCAATTTAAAAGAAACAAAACTGTTTTCTTTGTCCATTTCACTGTTTTCCTCATAATGGAAAGATATGATAAAAACTGATCGGCCAAATCTACGCCCATCATATATTTGTTATAATCTATGACAGATTGAGGTTTTATAATTTCTTGTTTTGTTTTCCAATGTACTTTTTTTGTGTTTGTTAGTTCTCCCGAATGTATTGTAGAAACCATGTATACGATTTTGTGTTTTGGCTTCCACGCCTGTACTAAAATTTCATTTTTTCTTTTAAATGTATAATCTCCAGTTTTTAATCTGATATGCTTCATAGATTCGGGAACACCTCTATTCGCTCTAATTGTACCGCAAACTCGTGTACCATTTTTCAGAAGCAATTCTGCGGTACAAATACTGTTATAATAATTATCCATATATACATGATACCCCAGTCCTATATGTTTATCGAGCAACGACATTATAGTTTGGCCCAGTTTTTTGCCATTCGCACAGTATATTTCCAAGTTGCAAATATATCCACTTTTAGCTTCACATAACAGTAGGCCATACTTTATTATTTTTGCGGGTTTGTACGTTTTTATAGATAATTTTCCACGCCATGGAATAATAGATTCGTCAAGCGAAAGCTCCTTTTTCGGCGTGTATACTGATTTAAATTTATCTAATAAATAACTCAGTATTGGCTGAATCTTCCCGAGCTTATTAGAACCAGGTGTTGTACGATTATTTGAAAAATGCCATGTGTCCCAAATCTGGCGAAATCTGTTACGCGACATTACCGTGGAGAACGATGGTGTTTTGGTATAAAAGTCTGTAAACCAGTAATCATCTTTTCGATCTTTCTTTACTTGGCCCATCAATATAATCAAACCAAGAAATTTCTTCATGTCGCCTAGAGAAACATCTCTCCACTTAGGCATTTTTTTACCATTACACATATTGTCCTTATTCTGATGATAATAAATGTTTGATTCATTTACCATCAATTGAAATAAATCATTACCAATAAACATTTCGACGATTTCTTTTATGCTCTGCTTATTAGCAGGAACAATCTTTGGACCCAGTATCAATCCAACCGGCAACGTGAAAGGACGTATTTGATAATACAGAGTCGTATCGCGAGTGCCTAGTGAATGTGTAAGTGACAACGGGTAGTGGTAGTGACCCTGTCAAGGACGCGTGTATATACACACCTCAATTACTACCATGTCTACACCAAGGAACCTACATACAAACGACAGTTCTGCCAACAGAAACCAGTCGCCAAATCCCAACGTGCGCGAAACTCAAGCTAAAAATGAACCACAACCCATAACATACTCAAGTATCATAAAACACGACCATACACCATCAAAGGACCAAGCCATAATATTACAATCATTCGACGGCATCAGCATTAGAGATTATGCCAAAGCCATCGGAAGCATTATAGGACCTAAATCTATAAAATATATTTCTCGAATTTCAAATGGAAGAGTGTGCATGTACCTCGACAGTAAAGACACAGTCTCAAAAATAACCTCTGTACATAAATCGATAACAATCAATAACAGTGATATAGAAATTCGACCTATGATGACACCTGCTCAAAGAATTATATTGTCTAACGTAGCTCCAATAATTCCCAATTCTATAATCGAACAGGAATTTAAGAAACATAATATCAAACCGTGCTCCAAAATCACACACTTAAAAGCAGGTATCACAGACCCAGAATTTGCACACATTCTAAGCTTTAGACGAGAGGTGTATGTGAACCCAGACGACGCCCTAAAGATTCCAAACTCATTTACAATTACACTGGACGACGCAACCTATAGAATATTTTTCACTACCGATAAATTGGACTGTTTTATTTGCAAACAAAAAGGACACATCGCCAAACAGTGTCCGTACAATAACAATACAAATAACAACGATCCCCTGACTAATATAAGTACGAACCTCCGCACAACTACTCACTCCATAGATCTCCTAAAAAACAAGGCTTCCACCAAGGAAATAGAAACAGGAAAGTCAAACACAAACATAATAGAAACCACAGGACCGCTCCCCGTAACATTACAAGAAAGCATTACCAAGGACTCTCAAACCAAAGTAATAGTAAATTCCCACTCTAACACTAAGACAGCCGACCAGCTGATAGGCAAGGTAAACATTATGGAAACAGAACCAGAAGAAACAAACTTAGACAATGTAAGAGCGAAAAGACCTTTATCAATAACATCAGAAGAAAACACATACACGGTGAAACTAAGTGATTTAAATTTCAAGGCTCCACTCCCAATATCTACCATTGAATACGACAATAACGCTAATTCATCCACCAAAAAACAAAAACGGACCTCCTCACCCTCCTTTTCATTGAATAAAATGGACGAAATACTTGAATCAGCCAAAAGCCACATAGAAGATGCAAGCAACAACTACATACTAAACTACCTCCAGTTTAAAAGCTTTCTAGAAAACGCAATAGGATCACCTAATCCGCTGGAAATCTCAAAACAATACACTAGCAATACGTTTGCCTTAACTGATATGATTATTAAAACCCGTTCCCTACTACAAGAACGGAGTATCAAAAATAGACTGCGGAGGCTGTACAACAAAATCAACCAAAACCTAATAGACAACCCAACTCACAACTGGTCATCAGAATTAGACAGCGATTCCTCCCAATAACGACTCCAATGAAACAAATATTACAGTGGAATATCAACGAACTATACGCCCACTACGAACAGCTGCAAATCCTACTAAACCAAATCAATCCAACCATCCTATGCTTGCAAGAAACTAACCTCAAAAAGCAACACCACCCAACCCTTAAAGGATTCTCTACCTTTTCAAAAAATAGAAATTGCGAAGACTTTTCCTGTGGAGGAGTATGCGTCGCAGTATCAGAAAAATTTAACTGTTCTGAAATACCACTCAACACAAATCTAGAAGCGATTGCAGTAGTAGTTTTACTCCCCAAAAAGATTAGCATATGTAGCATATACATTCCTAACAGCCAAACCCTAAACTTGGTAGACTTGGAGGAACTAGTTAACCAACTTCCACCTCCATTTATATTAATGGGCGACTTTAATAGCCATCATCATCTTTGGGGCTCGCATAAAACAGATAGCCGCGGAAAAATCATAGAGAACCTGCTCAAAAGTCCAGAGATAATCTTGCTCATTGCAGGAAATCCAACACACTTCACCATCAACACCGGAAAGTTTAGCGCAATAGACTTGGCAATCTGTAGTAGCAGACTGGCACAATATATGGAATGGAATACTCTTGATGACCTCCACGACAGTGACCACCTCCCAATAATAATCAGCTACGAAGACCTTGCCCAATCTCCAAAAAACCAACCTGCACCAAAATGGAACCTTAAAAAAATAGACTGGCACAAGTACAAATCAATAATAGCAAATAACCTCCAGGAATCTCTAAACCAAGACATTGACCCTTCCTCTATAAATCAAACAATCGATTCATTAGAAACAACTATTCAAACAGCAGCAAAGGAATCTTCTGAACCAATAAAAATCCGAACCGACAAGAGAAGAAATGTGCCATGGTGGAACGAAAACTTTCAATCTGCCATGAAAGAAAGCCACAAAGCCTTCAACAGAGCAAAGAAACACCCTACAACCGAAAACCTAATAAATTTCAAAAAGCTACGAGCAAATTTCCGCAAAATAATCAAAGAAAGCAAACGACACTCCTGGCAAACGTACATATCCACTATCACTAATCGAACCCCAACGAGTACAATATGGAAAAAAAATCAAAAATATCAATGGAAGACCCAACTACACAGAAATACAGTTCCTCAACCTCGGTAACGATAACACCATAACCAATCCAAAGGACATAGCCGATATCCTTGCGATGACTTTTCAAAACCATTCAAACAACTTAAACTATGACCACTATCCTCCAGTAACCCCCTCCGACAACAACCCCATCGCAACAGACGACACCTGTATAGACCCTATCCTTAATACAAATATAACAATAGAAGAACTAAAAGACACCCTCCAGACAACAAAAAACTCCTCCCCGGGACTAAACAACATACCAAACAAACTGTTAAAAGAGCTACCGCCAACTGGCATCGAATACCTATTACGTATTTTCAACTGCATATGGACCCACCAAGTATTCCCTGATAACTGGAGGAAAGCCATAGTAGTACCCATACTTAAACCGAATAAAAACAAACACAATCCAGAAAGTTACAGACCGATTGCTCTAACCAACTGCCTATGCAAACTCATAGAAAAAATCTTTAACAGAAGACTTAGGTGGTTTCTCGAGACAAACAACATCTTAGCACCCAACCAATATGGATTCAGACAGTTCAGATCAACGACAGACGTCCTCATCAACATAGAAACAAGTATATCAGAAGCGTTCCTAAAAGACGAACTACTTGCTACAGTATGTCTAGATATTGAAAAAGCGTACGATAAGATACACAGACGAAGAATCATCGATATCCTCACCAACTTAAAAATAAATGGCAACATGGTTGTCTTCATCAAAAACTTCCTCCACCATAGATCCATCCAAGTCAGAGCAAATGGAACTCTGTCCAACCCAACAGTCATCCAAAATGGAGTACCACAAGGATCAGTAATCAGTGTCACACTATACCTGGTAGGAATCAATAACATAATGGAAAATATACCACCACCGATTCAAGGACACTTGTTTGCTGACGACTTAACATTAACCTGCAGTGGAAGAAACATTAAAACAGTAATAAAACTGCTGCAAACAACCATAAACAAACTCCAAACATGGTCCGAACAATCGGGGCTTAGACTTTCCCCCCAAAAAACACAGTACACAATATTCTCCAGACAACGTAAGCAAAACCAAAACTTGCCAAAACTATATATCGAAAACATCGAAGTTAAAAAAGTAGACAATATTAAACTCCTTGGACTTACATTTGATTCCAAACTGACATGGGTTCCACACATGAAACACTTGAAAAATACATGCACCAAAAAGATGAATGTCATCAAGAAGCTAGCAAACAATAACTGGGGAGCAGACCAAGAAACTATCCTTAAAACCTACCAAGCGATGATTAGATCCCAAATCGATTACGGCTCAATAGTGTATAATTTCGCAAAACCCAATACATTAAAAATGATCGATACAATCCACCATACAGCTCTGAGAATAGCCACTGGAACCTACCGCACCAGCCCAATAAACAGTATATTATTCGAAGCTATAGAACCACCACTCGACCAAAGAAGAAAATTTTTGAGCCTTAAATATACAGCCAAAATGTCATCTACTCCGAATAACCCCACCTACAACTATGTATTCGGAAACAGATACCCACCATTACTAAATAAAAAACCAAAGCTACCAATGCCATTCTACGGTAGAATCAACAAATACCGAAACCTAGTTAAAATAATGTCGACACTAGCTATTACACGCAGCGTTGGAAAAATAGCACCCTGGACCATACAAACCCCCAAAATAGACGTGACTCTTGTGAATGTTGTCAAAGACCAAAAAAGTAGCCTAGAACACAGAGTTGCTTTTTACAACTAGATAAAAAATACCCGAACTGTGTAAAGATATACACCGATGCATCCAAGACCGACCAGGGTGTAGGAATTGCCATTATATGTGACAACATGACCAGAAAACTTCGTCTTCCTAATGCCTCATCCATCTTCTCAGCTGAAGCATACGCAGTCCTTAAAGCACTACACTATATTCAAAGCCAAAATCTCCAACACGCTGTCATCTATACTGACTCTATAAGCGTAATTAATGCAATAGAAAACACCGGCAATAAGAACAAACATGATACCATATTGAACATCCAAGAAATATACACAGACCTTATCCACAATGGCAAACAAGTAATTCTAATATGGGTCCCTTCCCATCAAGGGATAATAGGTAATGAAAAAGCTGACACAGCAGCCAAAGAAGCAGCATCCCACCCACCCAATGAAGTGGAGGGAAGAATACCATACCAAGACCTCGTCACTTCGCTGAAACACGCTGAAAAACAAGAATGGAACATCATATGGACCACCTTCAAAAAAACAAAAACACACGATACACTGCAAGATTTCTACCAGCCAATGCCTTCCGCCATGACCAGAAGAGAAAGAATAATCATGGCACGACTACGCACAGGACACTGCAGACTGACGCACGAGTATTTGATCAAGAAGACGGACCCACCATTCTGCAATGTATGCGACCAACCGTTATCGACCAACCACATGCTGTATGAATGCAGGAGATTCCAGACCTCAAGACAAAAGTACAATATAGAAAAACCAACAGCCTTGACGGCGCCAGAGTGCACCGATGCTACCCTGAATTACCTAAAAGAAATTCACATGTACAAGGAAATTTAACCACCCCTACAAGAGAACGCTAGATCTAACCGTCGCTAATGACCGTAAGGTCGATGCGACGTTAAAAGTTAACATAAAAAAAAAAAAATCATTGGACCAAATTCCGCAATAAAATCTGGTACGTTAGGAGCTTTATCAACATCTGACCATGATTCAGTGTCACTATGTGATTCTGTGAACATTTCACTATCAATTAGATCATCGGAATCACTGGAATACTGCAATGGAACAGTCCTTGTTCTTCTTTTTGAAATCACATCACTATAACTGTCCTCGACCTCTATATCAGAATCTTCAGATTGTATAGAATAATGTGATAGAGGATCAGCGACATATACTCAGTAAATTCACTCATATTATAGGAGTAAAAATGCACAGAATAAGAAGGCCTATTATGCTCTTCAACTACCAGCGTAAAGCCATGAAAGATGTACTGGCTACAGTATACGATGCTCAAGAGTGACTCTTGCATCAGCGTAGTCATGACAACAGCCAACAAATCGCCAAAGAAAAGAATGCTGTATTATCGCAGACCCAGCGCTGAAGCGGCAGACTTTGAAACCCGCGTTTTCACGGGGCCGGCGTTCAAGCGATAGACTTCGAAATCCGCGTTTTCGCGGGCCCGCCGCTCAAACGATAGACTTCGAATCCCGCGTTTTTGCGGAGCCGGCGTACAATGTGTTAAGAAGTAAGCAGGAATGCAGTAAGAGTGCAGTTAGGTAGTAAGCAAGCAATAAGCAAGTAAGCATGCAGTACGCCAGTAAGCAAGCGGCAAGCTAGAAAGCATGAAGCAATCTAGTAACCAAGGAGTAAGCATCTAAGCAAGCAGTAAGCTAGTAAGCAAGCAGTAGGCTTGTAAGCAAGCAGTAAGCTGGTAAGATAGCAGGTAGCTAGTAAGGAGGTAGTAAGCTAGTAAGCAAGTATTAAGATAGTAAGCAAGCAGTGAGCTAGTAAGCGAGGAAGGAGCTAGTAAGGCAGCAGTATGCTAGTAAGCAAGCAGTAAGTTAGTAACAAAGCAGTATGCAAGTAAGCAAGCAGCAGGCTAGTAAGAAAGCAGTTAGTTAGCAAGGAAGCAGTGAGCTAGTAAGAAAGCACTATGTTAGAAAACAAGCAGTGAGCTAGTGAGAAAGCATTTAGTAAATAACAAAGCAGCAGGCTAGTAAGCAAGCAGTAAGCAGGAAAGCAATCGGTAAGCTAGTATGCAAGTAGTATGATAGTAATCAAGCGGTAAGCTAGAAAGCAAGCAGCAAGTTAGGAAGCAAGCTTTAAGCTAGTAAGAAAGCAGTATGCTAGTAAGCAAGCAGTGAGCTAGTAAGCGAGCAGGGAGCTAGTTACATAGCAGTAATCAAGTAAGCAGGCAGTAAGCTTGTAACCAAGCAGTAAGCTACTAAGCAAGCAGTAAGCTGGTATGAAAGCAATTAGCATGTAAGCAAGCAGTAAGCTAGTATGCAAGCAGTATGCTAGTAAGCAAGCAGCGGACTAATAAGCAAGCAGTAAGCGACTAAGCGAGCTGTAAGCTAGCAAGGCAGCAGTAAGCTAGTAGGCAAGCAGCTGGCTAGTAAGCAAGCAGTATGGCAGTAAGCAAGCAGTAAGCTACTAAGCAAGCAGCTGACTTGTAAGAAAGCAGTAAGCTCCCCTCAGGGGCTGCCAGCCTTTCAGCTGCAGTACGGGCTTAACGAACCCGGGGTACCCGAGTCATACACACACCGTAAGCCTCCTGTTGGTCGTCACAACGACCCATTCACAATTCCCTATTGGTGTTGTGAATGGTACGTGACGGCAGGAGGAACGGGGGTCTTGGCTTAACCGCCTGGGCCACGAGTATGGCGACTCTATAAAATCGCCCTCCAATCCTAAGCTATGGTGCGCGGCGATGGGATGCATGGTTGGGGGAGAAGGCCCAATCCCAAGCGACCACCTCCGGGGAACCTGCCGAACCCCCGGAGTATTAGGCTTACCCGGGTAAGGCGGCTCTGCCCGGGTGGACCTTTATTTCCGACCATCTCGTGGGACTATTATGGACACAGAAAATAAAATGGGGATGGGGCGGGTTTTGTCGGTTGGGGAGGACGGAGACGGGGTTGGGGTTAGGGTGGCGGCGCTCGCGCCCCACTCAGCGCCAGGTCCGGCTTCGTGGAGGGTGGAGGAGGACGACGAGACGGCGTCGGTCTCGTCCTTCTCCTCCAGCACGAGCCACATAGGCTCTAAGAGGAAGAGGACGGGGCAGGCCGTCGTCGAGGTGGGCGGGGCGATGAGCCCGTCGGTGAGGCTGAGTTGCCTCAGGGACGAGGTGACCGAGGAGATATCGGAGAGGATCTCCTCGTCCCTGAGGCGGGTGGAGAAAGTCGCCGCTGCCTGCGCCTTTAAGGGGCAGAAAAGCGGTGGCGCGGAGGCCCTGAAGGCCGCGGCGGAGGAAATGAGGGAGGCGGCGCGGGAGCTCAGAGGGCGGAACGCCCGTCTGCAGCTCCTGTTGGAGGAGGAGCGACAGGGGAGGAGGAGGGCAGAGGCGCTGTGGAACAGCGCGGCCCTCCCTCCCATCCTCCCTCCTCCTCCACCGCCGCGTCCCTCGGCGGAGGTAAATAAGCGGAGTGCGGCGGCAGTGGTGCGGGGCACCGCGGGCCCCTCCACCCGCACTCCGCCCGTGAAGAAGTCCCCGTCCTCCTCAGAAGACGATCTTCTGAGGAGGATTGGGGACATGATTGATGGCAAGCTGGCCGCCTTCCGGGAGGAGCTCCTCGCCGGAAGAGCGGTCAGCAGGAAGGCGGTGCCTCCCCGACCTGTTCCGGTACAGTCGGGGAAGGCAAAGAAGGGCGGAGTGAAGGCTCCGCCCAGCGTTGCGGCACCAGGGCCCCGGGTCGTGACCCCCAAGGGGGGTGGTGTACCCGTGGTCGCGGTGGTCGCGTCCTCCACAGCACCCTCCCAAGGGGGGGTGGCGTGGAGTGAGGTGGTGGGGCGGAAAGCGAAGCGGGCGGCGAGGAAGGCCTCGCAACCGCAGCCTCCGCCTCCGCCGCCGGCGGCCAAGGTAAAGGCCGCGAAGGTCGGGAAGGCACGACCAGGTCGTCCCCCAAAAACGGCAGCGGTGACGCTGACCGTTGCGCAGGGGGGCGACCTGACCCTCGCGGAGGCGATGCGGCTCGCCAGGGAGAATATCTCCCTGGAAGAGCTGGGCATCGCCTCCGTGAGGGCGAAGAGGGCCGTGACCGGGGGTCTCTTGCTGGAGATCCCCGGTGCAGAAAGCGGCGCGAAGGCGGATCGTCTCGCCCAGAGGCTCCGGGAGCTGCTGGGCGAGCGAGGTGTCCGGGTCGCCCGGCCCACGAAGCGCACGGAGATGCGCGTTTGTGGGCTGGACGACTCGGTCAGCGCACAGGATGTGTCCCGTGCCCTTGCGAGGGCGGGGGACTGTCCTGTGGAGGACCTGCAGATCGGAGAGATCCGCAGGTCGCCCTCCGGCCTCGGGTCGGTGTGGGCCCGGTGCCCCCTCTCCGCCGCCCGTAAGGTGGCGGAATCCGGGAGGGTGTTGGTGGGGTGGGTTTCGGCGCGAGTGGAAATCCTCGCGCCGCGCCCGCTTCAGTGTCACCGCTGCCTCGAATTGGGGCACGTGAGGCAGTGGTGCACCTCGCCGGTGGACCGCAGCGGTCAGTGTTACCGCTGCGGTGCCAAAGAGCACCGTGCGAGCCAGTGCTCGGCGGCCCCCCACTGCCCGCTGTGTGCGGACATGGGGAGGCCAGCCGATCACAGGGTGGGGAGCAAGAAGTGCTCCCCCCCCTCCCGGAAGGAGAGGAAGAGGCGGGCTGCACCGGCTCCGGTGCCGAGGGCGGTGGCATCGTCCTCCATGGAGGTGGACGGTGCTACGGGGACGGACGGCCGGGAGGAGGCTGGCGCGGCCATTAATTAATGCCGCCCCGCCTCCTCCTCCAGGCCAACCTCAATCACTGCCGCGCGGCACAGGACTTGATGTCCCAAGTCCTCGCGGAGTGGGGGGTTGGCCTGGCGGTCGCCGCCGAGCCGTACCGCGTCCCTGATCACCCTCATTGGGTGGGCGACGCGGACGGCTTGGTGGCGACGGTATGGGGAGGGGGCGACGGGTCCCCACCGTTCTCCTTGTTGGAGCGCGGTCGGGGATTCGTCGCCGTGGACTGGGGGGGAGTCGCTGTGGTGGGGTGCTACATTTCGCCCCGTAGCGGTCACGCTGCGTTCGAGCTGTACCTGGCCGAGGTCGCGGCATGCGTGCAGCGCTACACGGCCCGGCCGGTGCTGGTCCTGGGGGATTTTAATGCCAAGTCGGTGGCTTGGGGATCCCCCAGGACCTCCGTTCGCGGCGGGATCCTGGGCGATTGGGCGGCGGGGCTCGACCTCCGGGTATTGAACCGGGGGTCGGAGCACACATGCGTGCGGCGATATGGGGGGTCCATCGTGGATGTTGGATTCGCGACCCCCAACACCGTGCGCATGGTGTCGGGTTGGCACGTGGTCGCGGGGGCAGAGACACTCTCCGATCACCGGTACATCCGGATGGAGGTCTCTGCCGCCGCGAGTGCATCCCGACACGGCCGCCTGCGTGGCACCCCACCACGCCGCTGGGCGCTTCGGCGCCTGGACAAGGACGCCCTGATGGCAGCTGCCCTCGCTGCAACTTGGCCGCAGGGAGCGGCCGAGTTGCCGAGCATAGAGGAGGAGGCCGCCCGGCTCGGAGCATTGGTCGCAGGTATTTGCGACGCGGCGATGCCTCGGGTCGGGCGGGCTTCTCCTCGTCGGGCGGTGTACTGGTGGTCGGACGCGATCGCGGAGTTGCGAGTCGCGACTGTCCGCGCCCGACGCCAGTACACCCGCGCGCGCCGTCGTCAACGTACAGGCGACGGCGTGGCGCGAGCGAGGGCAGCTGATGACCTGTATGGAGCATACCGCGTGGCGCGGGTTGCTCTGCAGGTCGCCATCAAGCGGGCCAAGACCCGGGCATGGAAGGAGCTCCTCCAGACCCTTGATGACGATCCATGGGGGCGCCCATATAAGGTGGTGCTGAATAAGCTCCGCCCGTGGGCGCCCCCCGTCACCGAGGGTCTTGACCCCCGGCTGCTGGAGGACGTGGTCAATACACTCTTCCCAATTGGGGAGAGGGGACCGCGTCCTCCGGCGGCGGCGGCTGTCCCAGTGGAGTGGACGGCCGAGCTGGGGGTCACGCAGGAGGAGCTGGCAGCGGCCATCAGACGGCTCGGGGTTCGTAACACGGCCCCGGGTCCGGATGGTGTGCCCGGCCGGGTTTGGGTCTTGACCCAGGGCGTCCTTGGGGCCGACCTCAGGCGGTTGTTCGACCGCTGCCTGAGGGACGGGCGATTCCCCCCCAGTTGGAAGGTGGCGAGGATGGTCCTCCTCCGGAAGGAGGGTCGGCCCGCGGAGTCTCCCTCCGCATACCGGCCCATTTGTCTCCTCGACGAGGTGGGCAAGCTCTTCGAGCGTGTGATTGCTGCCCGCCTCGTCGAGCACCTGTCGCGGGGTGATCCCGGTCTGGCCGACTGCCAGTTCGGTTTCCGGGGGGGCCGATCGACTATCGACGCGATAGGTCGTGTGAGGGCCCTCTCGGAGGCGGCCGTCTCCCGGGGAGGGGTGGCATTGGCAATATCCTTGGATATTGCCAATGCCTTTAACACCCTCCCCTGGGAAGAGATAAGGAGGGGACTCGAATATCATCGAGTCCCCCCTTGTCTCAGGGCGGTCGTCGGGGATTATCTCCGCGGCAGGTGGATCGAGTATCCGGGCCGGGATGGTGATATGCGGAGGGAGGTGTACTGCGGTGTTCCGCAGGGGTCGGTCCTCGGGCCACTCCTGTGGAACATCGCGTACGACTCGGTGTTGCGGGCCGGCCTCCCCGACGGCGTCAGCACGGTGTGTTATGCGGATGACACACTGGTGCTGGCCGTCGGGGCGCACTGGGGGAGCTCCATGCGTCGCGCGGAGGAGGGGTCGCAACGCGTCGTCAACCGGATCAGGGGGATGGGGATGACGGTGGCGGTCCATAAGACCGAGGTGATTGCGTTTCATTCACCTCGGCAGGATCCGCCACCCCCTCTGATTCGGGTGGGTGGGGCTGACATCGAGGTGAAGCCCCAGATCAGGTATCTGGGGCTGATCCTCGATAGCCACTGGCGTTTCGAGAAGCATTTCCGCTGCCTGGTCCCCCGGTTGGAAAGGATGGTTGCGGCTCTGGGCCGGATCCTGCCCAACCTGGGGGGCCCGGCGGGCCGAGTTCGTCGCCTCTATGTGGCAATGGTCCAGTCGGTGGCCCTATACGCGGCCCCCGTCTGGGCGGACGACCTGGCTGCCTCCCGGCGCAGCATGACTATGCTGCGTCGGGTGCAGCGGCGCATGGCGCTCAGGGTCGTCCGCGGGTATCGGACCATGTCACATGAGGCGGCGACGGTTCTAGCGGGGATGCCGCCCATGGACCTGCTCGCGCGGTCACACGCGGTGATGTACCGGCACCGCGTCGACCGTCGCGCGGGGGTGGGGGCGGTCCCGGGCGGGCAGGAACCTGCTTGGGGCGATTTGAGGCGCCAGGCCCGGCAGTCCGTGTTGCTCGCGTGGCAGGAGCGGCTGGTTCTGCCAACCGCGGGGCACCGGACTGTCGGGGCGGTTCGGCCACTCCTCAAGGAGTGGCTGGACAGAGGCCATGGCAGCCTCACCTACCGGATGGCACAGGTATTTTCCGGGCATGGCAGCTTCGGAAGATACCTGTGCCGGATAGGGAAGGAGCCGACGGCGCGTTGCTGCCACTGCGACGCTGAGCAGGACACGGCGGATCATACCCTGGAGGTATGCCCCGCGTGGGAGGGGGAGCGTCGTGTCCTGGTCGGCGTCGTCGGGCGGGATGTCTCGCTGCCGGGCGTGGTGCGCGCCATGCTCGGCAGCGAGGAGAAGTGGAGGGCCGTGGCCTCCTTCTGCGAGAACGTAATGTTGCAGAAGGAGGCCGCGGGGAGGGAGCGCGAGCTTCAGCGGCGCGCTGAAGCTCGCGCTCGTGCGGTGGCCCGAGGTCGTCGCCCGGTCGCGAGGCGTCGCGGGCGGCCGCCTCGGCGTGGCGGATGACCTAGGCTGGGAGGGGGGTCCTGAGGGGACCCTCCTCCCGCCAGGCGGCGCCGGGTCGGACCGGTTGGGGGTAGGAGTGCCTCCCCCTACCGGTCCGACGCAAGGGGAGGCACCCTCGGCGGTCTGGTGCGGCCATGAACGCCCGGCCGCCGAGGGGTGGAAACCGGGTCGCGGGCGGTTGCGAGTTGGGGCTCGCAGCCGCCACTAAACGCGGCCCCGGGACGGATAGCGGCGGGATGGAGTGGCCCCGTCCCGCCGCTATGAGGCAGTGTGTCTACTGGGGGGACCGATTGTCCCCCCGGGGGATGGGCGCGAAAGCGCGGGCACGGGGAGGATACCGGAAGAATGCTTCGAGCGATTCCCGGTATCCTCCCAAAGCGTGCCGAAGGGTCACCGTGGGGTTTTTAGTGGGTAGGTCCCGCGCCTGTCGTTGTACGGGCGCGGGGAATCCCACACACCCCTCCCACCTCTCCCCAAGGAGGTGGGAGGGAGTCTTTCGAAGATTTTCCCCACGACAAAAAAAAAAAAAAAAAAAAAAAAAAAGCAGCAGGTTAGTAACGAATCAGTTAGCAATTAAGCCAGCAGTAAGCTAGTAAGGAAGCAGTGAGCAAGTATGCGAGGTGGAAGCTGGAAACGAAGCAGTGAGCTCGTAAGCAAGCAGAATGCTAGTAAAGAAGTTGTAAGCTAGAAAGCAAGCAATTAGCTAGTAAGGGAGCAAGAAGCTCGTAAGGTGGCAGTAAGCGAGAAAGCAAGAAGTGAGCTAGTAAGCAAGCAGTGTGCTAGAAAGCAAGCAGCAAGTAAGCTAGTAAGCAAGCCGTAAGCTGGTAAGAAAGCAGTTAGCTGGTATGCAACTAGTGGGCTAGTAAGTAAGCAGTAAGATAGTAAGCGCGCAGTATGCTTGCAAGCCTACAGCAGGCTGGTACGCTTGCAGTAAGCGTGTAAGTTACCAGAAAGCTGGTAAGCAACCAGTGAGCTAGTAAGCGAGCGGGATACTAGTAAGGAAGCAGTAAGATAGCAATCATGCTGTAAGCTTATAAGCATGCAGTGAGTTAGTAAGCAAGCAGCAATTTAGGAAGCAAGTCGTAAGCTAGTAAGTAAGCAGTTAGCAATTAAGCAAGCAGTAAGCTAGAAAGCAAGCAACAAGCGCGTAAACAAGCAGTAATCTAGTAAGCAAGCGGCACGATACGAAGCAAGCGGTAAGCTTGTAAGCAAGTAGTATGCTAGTAAGCAAGCAGTGAGCTAGTAAGCGAGCAGGGAGCTAGTAACAAAGCAGTGATCAACTAATCAAGCAGTAAGCTTTTAAGCATGCGGTAAGCTAGTAGGCAAGCAGTTGACTAGTAGCGGGTAGTGAGCTAGTAACAAAGCAGTGAACTAGTAAGCGAGGAAGAAGCTTGTGAGGCAGCAGTAAGTTAGTAACAATGCCGTAAGCTAGTAAGCAAGCAGTAAGCTTGTCAGGAAGCATTCGGCTAGTAAGAAAGCAGTATGCTACTAAGCAAGCAATAAGCTAGTAAGCAAGCAGTAATATAGTAAGCAACCAGCAAGCTTGTAAGCAAGTTGAAAGCTAGTAAGCAGGCTGTAATCTTGTAAACAAGCAGTAAGCTAGTAGGCAACCAGTAAGCTAGTAAGGAAGCAGTATGCTAGGAAGAAAGCAGCAAGCTAGTATACAACCCTCAGGGACTGTGTCCGGCAATCGTCGGCCGCAGGACGGGGCGTAGCGACCCCGTGGTACCTGATGCTTATCACACCGTAATCCTCCTGTTGTTCGTCACAGCGACCCATCCACAGTACCTTCCTTGGTTTTGTGAATGGTAAGTGACGGCAGGAGGAACGGGGGCCATGGCTTAGCCGCCCGGGCGGCTAGTATGCCGACTCTATAAAATCGCCCTCGAATCCTAATCTATGGTGCGCGGCGATGGGATGCATGGTTGGGGGAGAAGGCCCAATCCCAAGCGACCACCTCCGGGGGCACCTGCCGATCCCCCGGAGTATTAGGCTTGCCCGGGTAAGGCGGCTCTGCCCTGGTGGACATTTTTCCGACCTACACTTTTTTTTTTTTTTTTTTTTTGTCGTGGGGAAAATCTTCGAAAGACTCCCTCCCACCTCCTTGGGGAGAGGTGGGAGGGGTGTGTGGGATTCCCCGCGCCCTTACAACGACAGGCGCGGGACCTACCCACTAAAAACCCCACGGTGACTCTTCGGCACGCTTTGGGAGGATACCGGGAATCGCTCGAAGCATTCTTCCGGTATCCTCCCCGTGCCCGCGCTTTCGCGCCCATCCCCCGGGGGGACAATCGGTCCCCCCAGTAGACACACCGCCTCATAGCGGCGGGACGGGGCCACTCCATCCCGCCGCTATCCGTCCCGGGGCCGCGTTTAGTGGCGGCTGCGAGCCCCAACTCGCAACCGCCCGCGACCCCGTTTCCACCCCTCGGCGGCCGGGCGTTCATGGCCGCACCAGACCGCCGAGGGTGCCTCCCCTTGCGTCGGACCGGTAGGGGGAGGCACTCCTACCCCCAACCGGTCCGACCCGGCGCCGCCTGGCGGGAGGAGGGTCCCCTCAGGACCCCCCTCCCAGCCTAGGTCATCCGCCACGCCGAGGCGGCCGTCCGCGACGCCTCGCGACCGGGCGACGACCTCGGGCCACCGCACGAGCGCGAGCTTCAGCGCGCCGCTGAAGCTCGCGCTCCCTCCCCGCGGCCTCCTTCTGCAACATTACGTTCTCGCAGAAGGAGGCCACGGCCCTCCACTTCTCCTCGCTGCCGAGCATGGCGCGCACCACGCCCGGCAGCGAGACATCCCGCCCGACGACGCCGACCAGGACACGGCGCTCCCCCTCCCACGCGGGGCATACCTCCAGGGTATGATCCGCCGTGTCCTGCTCAGCGTCGCAGTGGCAGCAACGCGCCGTCGGCTCCTTCCCTATCCGGCACAGGTATCTTCCGAAGCTGCCATGCCCGGAAAATACCTGTGCCAGCCGGTAGGTGAGGCTGCCATGGCCTCTGTCCAGCCACTCCTTCAGGAGTGGCCGAACAGCCCCGACAGTCCGGTGCCCCGCGGTTGGCAGAGCCAGCCTCTCCTGCCACGCGAGTAACACGGACTGCCGGGCCTGGCGCTTCAAATCGCCCCAAGCAGGTTCCTGCCCGCCCGGGACCGCCCCCACCCCCGCGCGACGGTCGACGCTGTGCCGGTACATCACCGCGTGCGACCGCGCGAGCAGGTCCATGGGCGGCATCCCCGCTAGAACCGTCGCCGCCTCATGTGACATGGTCCGATACCCGCGGACGACCCTGAGCGCCATGCGCCTCTGCACCCGACGCAGCATAGTCATGCTGCGCCGGGAGGCAGCCAGGTCGTCCGCCCAGACGGGGGCCCGTATAGGGCCACCGACTGGACCATTGCCACATAGAGGCGACGAACTCGGCCCGCCGGGCCCCCCAGGTTGGGCAGGATCCGGCCCAGAGCCGCAACCATCCTTTCCAACCGGGGGACCAGGCAGCGGAAATGCTTCTCGAAACGCCAGTGGCTATCGAGGATCAGCCCCAGATACCTGATCTGGGGCTTCACCTCGATGTCAGCCCCACCCACCCGAATCAGAGGGGGTGGCGGATCCTGCCGAGGTGAATGAAACGCAATCACCTCGGTCTTATGGACCGCCACCGTCATCCCCATCCCCCTGATCCGGTCGACGACGCGTTGCGAACCCTCCTCCGCGCGACGCATGGCCCTCCCCCAGTGCGCCCCGACGGCCAGCACCAGTGTGTCATCCGCATAACACACCGTGCTGACGCCGTCGGGGAGGCCGGCCCGCAACACCGAGTCGTACGCGATGTTCCACAGTAGTGGCCCGAGGACCGACCCCTGCGGAACACCGCAGTACACCTCCCTCCGCATATCACCATCCCGGCCCGGATACTCGATCCACCTGCCGCGGAGATAATCCCCGACGACCGCCCTGAGACAAGGGGGGACTCGATGATATTCGAGCCCCCTCCTTATCTCTTCCCAGGGCAGGGTGTTAAAGGCATTGGCAATATCCAAGGATATTGCCAATGCCACCTCTCCCCGGCAGACGGCCGCCTCCGAGAGGGCCCTCACACGACCTATCGCGTCGATAGTCGATCGGCCCCCCCGGAAACCGAACTGGCAGTCGGCCAGACCGGGATCACCCCGCGACAGGTGCTCGACGAGGCGGGCAGCAATCACACGCTCGAAGAGCTTGCCCACCTCGTCGAGGAGACAAATGGGCCGGTATGCGGAGGGAGACTCCGCGGGCCGACCCTCCTTCCGGAGGAGGACCATCCTCGCCACCTTCCAACTGGGGGGGAATCGCCCGTCCCTCAGGCAGCGGTCGAACAACCGCCTGAGGTCGGCCCCAAGGACGCCCTGGGTCAAGACCCAAACCCGGCCGGGCACACCATCCGGACCCGGGGCCGTGTTACGAACCCCGAGCCGTCTGATGGCCGCTGCCAGCTCCTCCTGCGTGACCCCCAGCTCGGCCGTCCACTCCACTGGGACAGCCGCCGCCGCCGGAGGACGCGGTCCCCTCTCCCCAATTGGGAAGAGTGCATTGACCACGTCCTCCAGCAGCCGGGGGTCAAGACCCTCGGTGACGGGGGGCGCCCACGGGCGGAGCTTATTCAGCACCACCTTATATGGGCGCCCCCATGGATCGTCATCAAGGGTCTGGAGGAGCTCCTTCCATGCCTGGGTCTTGGCCCGTTTGATGGCGACCTGCAGAGCAACCCGCGCCACGCGGTATGCTCCATACAGGTCATCAGCTGCCCTCGCTCGCGCCACGCCGTCGCCTGTACGTTGACGACGGCGCGCGCGGGTGTACTGGCGTCGGGCGCGGACAGTCGCGACTCGCAACTCCGCGATCGCGTCCGACCACCAGTACACCGCCCGGCGAGGAGAAGCCCGCCCGACCCGAGGCATCGCCGCGTCGCAAATACCCGCGACCAATGCTCCGAGCCGGGCGACCTCCTCTATGCTCGGCAACTCGGCCGCTCCCTGCGGCCAAGTTGCAGCGAGGGCAGCTGCCATCAGGGCGTCCTTGTCCAGGCGCCGAAGCGCCCAGCGGCGTGGTGGGGTGCCACGCAGGCGGCCGTGTCGGGATGCACTCGCGGCGGCAGAGACCTCCATCCGGATGTACCGGTGATCGGAGAGTGTCTCTGCCCCCGCGACCACGTGCCAACCCGACACCATGCGCACGGCGTTGGTGGTCGCGAATCCAACATCCACGATGGACCCCCCATATCGCCGCACGCATGTGTGCTCCGACCCCCGGTTCAATACCCGGAGGTCGAGCCCCGCCGCCCAATCGCCCAGGATCCCGCCGCGAACGGAGGTCCTGGGGGATCCCCAAGCCACCGACTTGGCATTAAAATCCCCCAGGACCAGCACCGGCCGGGCCGCGTAGCGCTGCACGCATGCCGCGACCTCGGCCAAGTACAGCTCGAACGCAGCGTGACCGCTACGGGGCGAAATGTAGCACCCCACCACAGCGACTCCCCCCCAGTCCACGGCGACGAATCCCAGCACTACTTGCTCCCCTCCCTGTGATCGGCTGGCCTCCCCATGTCCGCACACAGCGGGCAGTGGGGGGCCGCCGAGCACTGGCTCGCACGGTGCTCTTTGGCACCGCAGCGGTAACACTGACCGCTGCGGTCCACCGGCGAGGTGCACCACTGCCTCACGTGCCCCAATTCGAGGCAGCGGTGACACTGGAGCGGGCGCGGCGCGAGGATTTCCACTCGCGCCGAAACCCACCCCACCAACACCCTCCCGGATTCCGCCACCTTACGGGCGGCGGAGAGGGGGCACCGGGCCCACACCGACCCGAGGCCGGATGCCCTCACAAGGGCACGGGACACATCCTGTGCGCTGACCGAGTCGTCCAGCCCACAAACGCGCATCTCCGTGCGCTTCGTGGGCCGGGCGACCCGGACACCTCGCTCGCCCAGCTGCTCCCGGAGCCTCTGGGCGAGACGATCCGCCTTCGCGCCGCCTTCTGCACCGGGGATCTCCAGCAAGAGACCCCCGGTCACGGCCCTCTTCGCCCTCACGGAGGCGATGCCCAGCTCTTCCAGGGAGATATTCTCCCTGGCGAGCCGCATCGCCTCCGCGAGGGTCAGGTCGCCCCCCTGCGCAACGGTCAGCGTCACCGCTGCCGTTTTTGGGGGAAGACCTGGTCGTGCCTTCCCGACCTTCGCGGCATTTACCTTGGCCGCCGGCGGCGGAGGCGGAGGCTGCGGTTGCGAGGCCTTCCTCGCCGCCCGCTTCGCCTTCCGCCCCACCACCTCACTCCACGCCACCCCCCCTTGGGAGGGTGCTGTGAAGGACGCGACCACCGCGACCACGGGTACACCACCCCCCTTGGGGGTCGCGACCCGGGGCCCTGGTGCCGCAACGCTGGGCGGAGCCTTCACTCCGCCCTTCTTTGCCTTCCCCGACTGTACCGGAACAGGTCGGGGAGGCACCGCCTTCCTGCTGACCGCTCTTCCGGCGAGGAGCTCCTCCCGGAAGGCGGCCAGCTTGCCATCAATCATGTCCCCAATCCTCCTCAGAAGATCGTCTTCTGAGGAGGACGGGGACTTCTTCACGGGCGGAGTGCGGGTGGAGGGGCCCGCGGTGCCCCGCACCACTGCCGCCGCACTCCGCTTATTCACCTCCGCCGAGGGACGCGGCGGTGGAGGAGGAGGGAGGATGGGAGGGAGGGCCGCGCTGTTCCACAGCGCCTCTGCCCTCCTCCTCCCCTGTCCGACCTACACTTGGGAACTAAATGGATTTTCATAACAAAACAGGGTTGGAGCGGGTTATTGCGGAGAGGGAGGTCGAAGACGGTGTTGGGTCTAGGGTGACGGCGCTCTCGCCTCACTCAGCGCCTGGTCCGGCTTCGTGGAGGGCGGAGGAGGACGACGAGACTGCGTCAGTCTGTATCCTTCTCCTCCGCCAGGAGCCACATAGGCTCCAAGAGGAAGCGGACGGAGCAGGCTGTCTCCGGAGTTGGTAGGGCAATGAGCCCGTTGGTAATGGCGAGTTGTCTCAGGGACGAGGTAACCGAGGAGATTTCCGAGAGGATATCCTCGTCTCTGAGGCGGGTGGAGAAGGTGGCCGCATCCTGCTCCTTTAAGGGGCAGAAGAGCGGCAGCGCAAAGGCCCTGAGAGAGGCTGCGCAAAAGATGAGGAAGGCGGCGCAGGAGCTGAGCGGACGGAACGCCCGTTTGCAGCTCCTTTTGGAGGAGGAGTTACGGGGGAGGAGGATGGCAGAGGCGCGCTGGAATGGCGCGGCCCTCCCTCCAATCCTCCCGCCTCCTCCGCCGCGTGCCCCGGCGGTGGCAAATAAGCGGAGTGTGGCGGCGGTGGTGCGAGGCTCTACAGGCCCTTCCGCCCGCACTCCGTCCGCGCAGAGTTCCCCGTTTTCCTCAGAGGACGAACTTCTGAGGAGGATTGGGGAAATGATTGACTAGAAGCTGGCCGCCTTCCGGGATGAGCTCCTCCCCGGTACAGCGGGCAGCAGGAACGCGGTGCCCCCCCTCCCCGACTAATACCGGTACAATCGGGGAAGGCGAAGGTGGGGGAGCGAAGGCTCCGCCCACCGTAGTCATTCCGGGGCCACGGATCGCGGCCTCCAAGTGGGCCAGACTACCCGCGGTCCCGGATCGGACGCCATCCATGGCACCGTCCCAAGGGGGGGTGTCCTGGAGCGAGGTGGTTGGGCGGAAGGCGAGGAGAGCGGCGAGGAAGGCCTCGCAGCCGCAACCTCCGCCCTCGCCGCACGCGGCCAAAGTAAAGGTCGCGAAGACGCGACATGGGCGTCCCCCCAAAACGGCAGCGGTGGCGCTGTCCGTCGCGCAGAGTGGCGACCTGACCCTCGCGGCGGCGATGCTGCTCGCCAGGGAGAACATCTTCGTGGAAGAGCTTGGCATTGCTTCCGTGAGGGCGAAGAGGGCAGTGACCGGGGATCTCCTGCTGGAGATTCCCGGACCGGAGTGCGGGGAGATGGCGGACCGACTCGCACAGAGGCTCCGGGAGCAGCTGGGCGAGCAGGGTGTTCGGGTCGCCAGGCCCACGAAGCGCACGCAGATGCGCGTTTGTGGGCTGGACGACTCGGTCACAGCGCAGGTGTCTCATGCCCTAGCGAGGGCGGGGGACTGCCCCGAAGGAGACGTGCGGGTCGGTGAGATCCGCAGGTCTCCATCCGGCCTGGGGTCGGTGTGGGCCCGGTGTCCCCTCTCAGCAGCCCGCAAAGTGGCGGAATCCGGGATGGTTTTGGTGGGGTGGGTTTCGGCGCGAGTGGAGATACTCGCGCCGCGCCCACTCCAGTGACACCGCTGCCTCGAGTTGGGGCACGTGAGGCAGTGGTGTACATCGCCGGTGGACCGCAGCGGTCAGTGTTACCGCTGGGGAGCGAAAGACAACCGCACGAGCCAGTGCTCGGCGGCCCCTCACTGCCCGTTATGTGTGGACATGGGGAGGCCGGCAGATCACAGGGTGGGGAGCAAAAAGTGCCCTACCACCTCCCGGAAGAAGAGGGGCAATCGTCCCTCTCCAGGTCAGGCTCTGCGGTGGGTGGCATCGTCCACAATTGAGGTAGACGGTGCCACGGGGACGGACAGCCGGGAGAAGGCTAGGGCGGCCGCTAAGTAATGCCGCCCCGTCTCCTCCTCCAGGCCAACCTCAACCACTGCCGCGCGGCACAGGACATGATGTCCCAAAGTCCTCGCGGAGTGGTGGGTTGGCCTGGCGGCCGCCGCCGAGCCGCACCGCGTCCTTGATCACCCTCATTGGGTGTGGGACGCGGACGGCTTGGTAGCGGCGGTGTGGGTAGGAGGCGACGGGTCCCCGCCTTTCTCCATCCTGGAGTGCGGTCGGGGCTTCGTCGCCGTGGACTGTGGAGGTGTCGCCGTTGTGGGGTGCTACTTCTCGCCCCGCAGCGGCCACGCCTCGTTCGAGCAGTACCTGACCGAGGTCGCGGCATGTGTGCAGCGCATCGCGGCTAGGCCGGTGCTGGTCCTGGGGGACTTTAACGCCAAGTCGGTGGCGTGGGGATCCCCCAGGACCTCCGTTCGCGGTGGGATCCTGGGCGACTGGGCGGTCGAGCTCGACCTTCGGTTACTGAACCGGGGCTCAGAGCACACGTGCGTGCAGCGATATGGGGGTCCATCGTGGATGTTGGATTCGGGACCCCCAACGCCGTGCGCATGGTGTCGGGATGGCAGGTGGATCGGGGGGGGGGGGGGACAGAGACACTCTCGGACCACCGGTATATTCGAATGGAGGTCTCTGTCCCCGGATATACATCCCGACACCACCGCCCGGTTGGCGCCCCACCGCGCCGCTGGGCGCTTCGGCGCCTGAACAAGGACGCTATGATGGCAGCTGCTCTCGCTGTAACTTGGCCACAGGGGGCGGCCGAGTTGCCGATCATAGAGAAGGATGTCGCCCGGCTCGGGGGATTAGTCGCAAATATTTGCGACGCGGCAATGCCCCGGGTCGGGCGGGCTTCTCCTCGCCGGGCGGTGTACTAGTAGTCGGCTGCGATCGCAGAATTGCGCGTCGCGAGTGTGCACGCCCGACGCCAGTACACCTGCGCGCGCCGTCGTCTATGAAGAGCCGATGGCGTGGCGCGAGCGAGAGCAGATGACCTCTATGAGTCATACAGTGCGGCTCGGGTTGCTCTGCAGGACACCATTAAACGGGCCAAAACCCGGGCATGGAGGGAGCTCCTCCAGACCCCCGATGACGATCCTTGTGGGTGCCCGTATAAGGTGGAGCTAAACAAGCTCCGCCCGTGAGCGCCCCCTGACACCGAGGGTCTTGACCCCCGGCTGCTGGAGGACATGGTCAATACTCTCATTCCAATTGGGGAGGGAGGATCACGTCCACCGGCGGCGTCGGCTGTCCCAATTGAGTGAGCGGCCGAGCAGGGGGTCACGCAGGGGGAGCTGGCGACGGCCATCAAACGGCTCGAGACGCGTAACACGGCCCTGGGGCCGGATGGTGTGCCTGGCCGGGTTTGGGTTTTGACCCAGGGCGTCCTTGGGGCCGACCTCAGGCGGTTGTTTGACCGATGCCAGAGGGACGGGCGATTCCCCCCTAGTTGGAATGTGGCGAGGATGGTCCTCCTCCGGAAGGAGGGACGGCCCGCAGAGTCTCCCTCCGGCATACCGGCCCATCTGTCTCCTCGACGAGGTGGGCAAGCTCTTCGAGCGCGTGATTGCCGCCCTCCTCGTTGAGCACCTGTCGCTGTGTGCCCCCGGCCTGACCGACTGCTAGTACGGCTTCCGGGAAGGTCGATCGACGATCGACGCGATAGGTCGCGTGAGGGCCCTCTCGGAGTCGGCCGTCTCCCGGGGTGGGGTTGCTTTGACAGTATCCTTGGATATTGCCAACGCCTTTAACATCCTTCCCTGGGAAGAGATATGGAGGGGGCTCGAAGATCATCGGGTCCGTCCTTATCTCAGGGCAGTCGTCGGGGATTATCTCCGTGGCAGGTGGATCGAGTATCCGGGCCGGGATGGAGATATGCGGAGGGAGGTGTACTGCGGCGTTCCGCAGGGATCGGTCCTCGGGCCACTCCAGTGGAACGTCGCATACGATAAGGTGTTGCGGGCCGACCTTCCCGACGGCGTCAGTGCCGTGTGTTATGCAGATGACACACTGGTGCTGGCCATCGGGGCACACTGGGGGAGGGCCAGGCGTCTCGCGGAGGAGGGGGGGGGGGCGCAGCGCATCGTCGGTCGGATCAGGGGGATGGGGATGACGGTGGCGGTCCATAAGACCAAGGTGATCGCTTTCCATTCACCTCGGCAGGAACCGCCGCACCCTCTAATCCGGGCAGGTGTGGCTGATATCGAGGATCAGCCTCAGATGAGGTATCTCCTCCACCAGGAGCCTCATAGGCTCTAAGAGGAAGAGGGCGGGGCAGGCCGTCGTCGAGGTGGGCGGGGCGATGAGCCCGTCGGTGAGGCTGAGTTGCCTCAGGGACGAGGTGACCGAGGCGGGTGGAGAAAGTCGCCGCTGCCTGCGCCATTAAGGGGCAGAAAAGCGGTGGCGCGGAGGCCCTGAAGGCCGCGGTGGAGGAAATGAGGGAGGCGGCGCGGGAGCTCAGAGGGCGGAACGCCCGTCTGCAGCTCCTGTTGGAGGAGGAGCGACAGGGGAGGAAGAGGGCAGAGGCGCTGTGGAACAGCGCGGACCTCCCTCCCATCCTCCCTCCTCCTCCACCGCCGCGTCCCTCGGCGGAGGTGAATAAGCGGAGTGCGGCGGCAGTGGTGCGGGGCACCGCGGGCCCCTCCACCCGCACTCCGCCCGTGAAGAAGTCCCCGTCCTCCTCAGAAGACGATCTTCTGAGGAGGATTGGGGACATGATTGATGGCAAGCTGGCCGCCTTCCGGGAGGAGCTCCTCGCCGGAAGAGCGGTCAGCAGAAAGGCGGTGCCTCCCCGACCTGTTCCGGTACAGTCGGGGAAGGCAAAGAAGGGCGGAGTGAAGGCTCCGCCCAGCGTTGCGGCACCAGGGCCCCGGGTCGCGACCCCCAAGGGGGGTGGTGTACCCGTGGTCGCGGTGGTCGCGTCCTCCACACCACCCTCCCAAGGGGGGGTGGCGTGGAGTGAGGTGGTGGGGCGGAAGGCGAAGCGGGCGGCGAGGAAGGCCTCGCAACCGCAGCCTCCGCCTCCGCCGCCGGCGGCCAAGGTAAAGGCCGCGAAGGTCGGGAAGGCACGACCAGGTCGTCCCCCAAAAACGGCAGCGGTGACGCTGACCGTTGCGCAGGGGGGCGACCTGACCCTCGCGGAGGCGATGCGGCTCGCCAGGGAGAATATCTCCCTGGAAGAGCTGGGCATCGCCTACGTGAGGGCGAAGAGGGCCGTGACCGGGGGTCTCTTGCTGGAGATCCCCGGTGCAGAAGGCGGCGCGAAGGCGGATCGTCTCGCCCAGAGGCTCCGGGAGCAGCTGGGCGAGCGAGGTGTCCGGGTCGCTCGGCCCACGAAGCGCACGGAGATGCGCGTTTGTGGGCTGGACGACTCGGTCAGCGCACAGGATGTGTCCCGTGCCCTTGCGAGGGCGGGGGACAGTCCTGTGGAGGACCTGCGGATCGGAGAGATCCGCAGGTCGCCCTCCGGCCTCGGGTCGGTGTGGGACCGGTGCCCCCTCTCCGCCGCCCGTAAGGTGGCGGAATCCGGGAGGGTGTTGGTGGGGTGGGTTTCGGCGCGAGTGGAAATCCTCGCGCCGCGCCCGCTCCAGTGTCACCGCTGCCTCGAATTGGGGCACGTGAGGCAGTGGTGCACCTCGCCGGTGGACCGCAGCGGTCAGTGTTACCGCTGCGGTGCCAAAGAGCACCGTGCGAGCCAGTGCTCGGCGGCCCCCCACTGCCCACTGTGTGCGGACATTGGGAGGCCAGCCGATCACAGGGTGGGGAGCAAGAAGTGCTCCCCCCCCTCCCGGAAGGAGAGGAAGAGGCGGGCTGCACCGGCTCCGGTGCCGAGGGCGGTGGCATCGTCCTCCATGGAGGTGGACGGTGCTACGGGGACGGACGGCCGGGAGGAGGCTGGCGCGGCCATTAATTAATGCCGCCCCGCCTCCTCCTCCAGGCCAACCTGAACCACTGCTGCGCGGCACAGGACTTGATGTCCCAAGTCCTCGCGGAGTGGGGGGTTGGCTTGGCGGTCGCCGCCGAGCCGTACCGCGTCCCTGATCACCCTCATTGGGTGGGCGACGCGGACGGCTTGGTGGCGACGGTATGGGGAGGGGGCGACGGGTCCCCACCGTTCTCCTTGTTGGAGCGCGGTCGGGGATTCGTCGCCGTGGACTGGGGGGGAGTCGCTGTGGTGGGGTGCTACATTTCGCCCCGTAGCGGTCACGCTGCGTTCGAGCTGTACTTGGCCGAGGTCGCGGCATGCGTGCAGCGCTACGCGGCCCGGCCGGTGCTGGTCCTGGGGGATTTTAATGCCAAGTCGGTGGCTTGGGGATCCCCCAGGACCTCCGTTCGCGGCGGGATCCTGGGCGATTGGGCGGCGGGGCTCGACCTCCGGGTATTGAACCGGGGGTCGGAGCACACATGCGTGCGGCGATATGGGGGGTCCATCGTGGATGTTGGATTCGCGACCCCCAACGCCGTGCGCATGGTGTCGGGTTGGCACGTGGTCGCGGGGGCAGAGACACTCTCCGATCACCGGTACATCCGGATGGAGGTCTCTGCCGCCGCGAGTGCATCCCGACACGGCCGCCTGCGTGGCACCCCACCACGCCGCTGGGCGCTTCGGCGCCTGGACAAGGACGCCCTGATGGCAGCTGCCCTCGCTGCAACTTGGCCGCAGGGAGCGGCCGAGTTGCCGAGCATAGAGGAGGAGGTCGCCCGGCTCGGAGCATTGGTCGCGGGTATTTGCGACGCGGCGATGCCTCGGGTCGGGCGGGCTTCTCCTCGCCGGGCGGTGTACTGGTGGTCGGACGCGATCGCGGAGTTGCGAGTCGCGACTGTCCGCGCCCGACGCCAGTACACCCGCTCGCGCCGTCGTCAACGTACAGGCGACGGCGTGGCGCGAGCGAGGGCAACTGATGACCTGTATGGAGCATACCGCGTGGCGCGGGTTGCTCTGCAGGTCGCCATCAAACGGGCCAAGACCCGGGCATGGAAGGAGCTCCTCCAGACCCTTGATGACGATCCATGGGGGCGCCCATATAAGGTGGTGCTGAATAAGCTCCGCCCGTGGGCGCCCCCCGTTACCGAGGGTCTTGACCCCCGGCTGCTGGAGGGCGTGGTCAATACACTCTTCCCAATTGGGGAGAGGGGACCGCGTCCTCCGGCGGCGGCGGCTGTCCCAGTGGAGTGGACGGCCGAGCTGGGGGTCATGCAGGAGGAGCTGGCAGCGGCCATCAGACGGCTCGGGGTTCGTAACACGGCCCCGGGTCCGGATGGTGTGCCCGGCCGTGTTTGGGTCTTGACCCAGGGCGTCCTTGGGGCCGACCTCAGGCGGTTGTTCGACCGCTGCCTGAGGGACGGGCGATTCCCCCCCAGTTGGAAGGTGGCGAGGATGGTCCTCCTCCGGAAGGAGGGTCGGCCCGCGGAGTCTCCCTCCGCATACCGGCCCATTTGTCTCCTCAACGAGGTGGGCAAGCTCTTCGAGCGGGTGATTGCTGCCCGCCTCGTCGGGCACCTGTCGCGGGGTGATCCCGGCCTGGCCGACTGCCAGTTCGGTTTCCGGGGGGGCCGATCGACTATCGACGCAATAGGTCGTGTGAGGGCCCTCTCGGGGACGGCCGTCTCCCGGGGAGGAGTGGCATTGGCAATATCCTTGGATATTGCCAATGCCTTTAACACCCTCCCCTGGGAAGAGATAAGGAGAGGACTCGAATATCATCGGGTCCCCCCTTGTCTCAGGGCGGTCGTCGGGGATTATCTCCGCGGCAGGTGGATCGAGTATCCGGGCCGGGACGGTGATATGCGGAGGGAGGTGTACTGCGGTGTTCCGCAGGGGTCGGTCCTCGGGCCACTCCTGTGGAACATCGCGTACGACTCGGTGTTGCGGGCCGGCCTCCCCGACGGCGTCAGCACGGTGTGTTATGCGGATGACACACTGGTGCTGGCCGTCGGGGCGCACTGGGGGAGGGCCATGCGTCGCGCGGAGGAGGGGTCGCAACGCGTCGTCGACCGGATCAGGGGGATGGGGATGACGGTGGCGGTCCATAAGACCGCGGTGATTGCGTTTCATTCACCTCGGCAGGATCCGCCACCCCCTCTGATTCGGGTGGGTGGGGCTGACATCGAGGTGAAGCCCCAGATCAGGTATCTAGGGCTGATCCTCGATAGCCACTGGCGTTTCGAGAAGCATTTCCGCTGCCTGGTCCCCCGGTTGGAAAGGATGGTTGCGGCTCTGGGCCGGATCCTGCCCAACCTGGGGGGCCCGGCGGGCCGAGTTCGTCGCCTCTATGTGGCAATGGTCCAGTCGGTGGCCCTATACGGGGCCCCCGTCTGGGCGGACGACCTGGCTGCCTCCCGGCGCAGCATGACTATGCTGCGTCGGGTGCAAAGGCGCGTGGCGCTCAGGGTCGTCCGCGGGTATCGGACCATGTCACATGAGGCGGCGACGGTTCTAGCGGGGATGCCGCCCATGGACCTGCTCGCGCGGTCGCACGCGGTGATGTACCGGCACCGCGTCGACCGTCGCGCGGGGGTGGGGGCGGTCCCGGGCGGGCAGGAACCTGCTTGGGGCGATTTGAAGCGCCAGGCCCGGCAGTCCGTGTTGCTCGCGTGGCAGGAGCGGCTGGCTCTGCCAACCGCGGGGCACCGGACTGTCGGGGCTGTTCGGCCACTCCTGAAGGAGTGGCTGGACAGAGGCCATGGCAGCCTCACCTACCGGCTGGCACAGGTATTTTCCGGGCATGGCAGCTTCGGAAGATACCTGTGCCGGATAGGGAAGGAGCCGACGGCGCGTTGCTGCCACTGCGACGCTGAGCAGGACACGGCGGGTCATACCCTGGAGGTATGCCCCGCGTGGGAGGGGGAGCGCCGTGTCCTGGTCGGCGTCGTCGGGCGGGATGTCTCGCTGCCGGGCGTGGTGCGCGCCATGCTCGGCAGCGAGGAGAAGTGGAGGGCCGTGGCCTCCTTCTGCGAGAACGTAATGTTGCAGAAGGAGGCCGCGGGGAGGGAGCGCGAGCTTCAGCGGCGCGCTGAGGCTCGCGCTCGTGCGGTGGCCCGAGGTCGTCGCCCGGTCGCGAGGCGTCGCGGGCGGCCGCCTCGGCGTGGCGGATGACCTAGGCTGGGAGGGGGGTCCTGACGGGACCCTCCTCCCGCCAGGCGGCGCCGGGTCGGACCGGTTGGGGGTAGGAGTGCCTCCCCCCACCGCTCCGACGCAAGGGGAGGCACCCTCGGCGGTCTGGTGCGGCCATGAACGCCCGGCCGCAGAGGGGTGGAAACGGGGTCGCGGGCGGTTTCGAGTTGGGGCTCGCAGCCGCCACTAAACGCGGCCCCGGGACGGATAGCGGCGGGATGGAGTGGCCCCGTCCCGCCGCTATGAGGCAGTGTGTCTACTGGGGGGACCGATTGTCCCCCCGGGGGATGGGCGCGAAAGCGCGGGCACGGGGAGGATACCGGAAGAATGCTTCGAGCGATTCCCGGTATCCTCCCAAAGCGTGCCGAAGGGTCACCGTGGGGTTTTTAGTGGGTAGGTCCCGCATGTCGTTGTACGGGCGCGGGGAATCCCACACACCCCTCCCACCTCTCCCCAAGGAGGTGGGTGGGAGTCTTTCGAAGATTTTCCCCACGAGAAAAAAAAAAAAAAAAAAAAAAAAAGTATGCTAGTTATCAAGCAGTATGCTTGTAGGAAACTAGTAAGCTAGAAAGCAAGCAGCAGGCTAGTAAGGAAGCAATTAGCTAGTTAGAAAGCAGTATGCTAGTAAGAAAGCAATGAGCTATTAAGCAGGCGCGAAGCTAGTAAGGAAGCAGCATGCTAGAAAGCAACCGGCGGTCTAGTAAGTAAGCAGTAAGCGAGTATGCAAGCTGTAAGGTAGTAAGCAAGCAGTGAGCTGGAAAGCGAGCAGGAAGCTATTAAGGAAGCAGTAGGCTATTAAGCAAGCTATAAGCTGGTAAGATACAAGTAAGCTAGTAATCTAGCCGCAGGCTAGTAAGAAGGTAATTAGCTAGTAAGAAGTCAGTATGCTAGTAAGCACGCTGTAAGCTTGCAAGATACAAGTGAGCTAGTAATCAAGCAGCGAGCTAGTAAGAAAGCAGTTAGTTAGTAAGCAAGTAGTTATTTAGAAAGCATGCAGTAAGCTAGTAACCAAGCAGTGACCTAGTAAGCAATCAGGAAGATAGTAAGGAAGCAGTATGTTACTAAGTAAGAATTAAGCGATTATGCTGGCAGTAAGCTAGAAGGTAAGCAGCAAGCTAGCAAGCAAGCAGTAAACAAGTAAGCTAGCAGTAAGCTAGTATGCAAGCTGTAATCTAGAAATCATGCATTGAGCTAGTAATCAAGCAAGAAGCTAGAATGGAAACAGTAAGCTAGAAAGCAAGCAGCGGGCTAATAAGCAAGCAGTAAGCGAGTAAGCTTGCTGTAAGCTAGCAAGCAACCAGTAAGCTAGCAGGCAAGCAGAAATCTAGACAGCAAGCAGTGAAATAGAAAGCAAGCAGTAAGCTGGTAAGCATCAATTAAGCTAGTAAGCAAGCAGTAAGCTAGAAAGCAAGCAGCTAGCTACCAAGCAAGCAGTAAGCTAGTAAGGAAACACTAAGGTAGATAGCAAGCAGGAGTCTAGTAAGTAAGCAGTAAGCTAGAAAGCATGGAGTGTGCTGGTAAGAGAGCAGGAAGGTAGTAAGGAAGCAGTGTGCGAGTGAGCAAGCAGTGAGCTGGTAAGGAATCAGTTAGCTAGTAAGGAAGTAGTGAGCTAGTAAGCGAGCAGGAAGCTACTAACCCAGCACTGTGATAGTAACCGTGCAGGAAGCTAGTAGGGAAACAGTATCCTCGTAAGCATGCAGTATGCTAGAAAGCAAGCAGTAAGATAGAAAGCAAGCAGTAATCTAGAATCGAAGAACTAAGTTAGTAAGAAAGCAGTATGTTAGTATCAAAGCAGTAAGCTAGTGAGCAAGCAGTAAGCTAGTAAGCGTGCAGTAAGCGAGTAAGGTAGCAGTAAGCTAGTAAGCAAGCAGGGAGCTAGTAAGCGAGCCGGATGCTAGTAAGGGAGCAGTATGCTAGTAACAGTCAATTAAACCTGGCCTCCATCAATATTTAAAAGGATAACGCCGGATAGGTCTGGGTTAGGTCTGGTATGTGCCATTATCTGCCTCATACTTTCGCATTTTTCGCATACTTTATGGCCAGATCCTGAGCTTTTTCTGGTTCGGATCTCGTAGTAATGTGGTACCATACTGAAACAGTCAATTAAACCTGGTTTCGATAAATATTTTAGAGGATAACACCGGTTAGGTCTGTGTTATGTCTGTTATTTGCCTTCATCTTCCTCATTCATTCGCATTTTTCGCATACTTGTTGGCCAGATCCTGGGCTTTTTCTGATTTGGATCATGTAGTAATGTGGTACAACACTGAAACCGTCAATTAAACCTGGATTTGGTCAATACTTTAGAGGCTAACACAGGTTAGGTTTGTGTTAGGTCTGTTATTTGCCTTCATCTGCCTCATACTTTCGCATTTTTCGCATACTTGTTGGCCAGAACCTGGGCTTTCTCTGGTTTGGATCACGTAGTAATGTGGTACCACACTGAAATAGTTAACTCAACCTGGTTCCGATTAATATTTTAGATGCTAACACCGGTTATGTTTGTGTTAGGTCTGGTAATTGCAAACATCTGCCTCATACTTTCGCATTTTTCGCATACTAGTTGGCCAGAACCTGGGCATTTCCTGGTTCGGATCACGTAGTAATGTGGTACCACACTGAAGCAGTCAATTAAACCTGGTTTCGATCAATATTTTGGAGGATAATACCGGTTAGGTCTGGGTTGGGTCTGCTATTTGCAATCATCTGTCTCATACTTTCGCATTTTTCGCATTCTTGTTGGCCAGATCCGGGGCTTTTTCTGATTTGGATCATGTAATAATGTGGTACCATACTGAAACCGTCAATTAAACCTTGATTTGGTCAATACTTTAGAGACTAACATCGGTTAGGTTTGTGTTAGGTCTGGTATTTGCAAACATCTGCCTCATGCTTTCGCATTTTTCGCATACTGGTTGGCCAGATCCTGGGTTTTTTTTGTAGTTGGGACCACGTATTAGTGTGGTACCACATTGAAATGGACAATTAAACCTGGTTCCGATTAATATTTTAGAGTATAACGCCGGTTATGTCTGGGTTAGGTCTGGTATTTGCAAACATCTGCCTCATACTTTCACATTTTTCGCATACTAGTTGGCCAGAACCTGGGCATTTCCTGGTTCGGATCACGTAGTAATGTGGTACCACATTGAAGTAGTCAATTAAACCTGGATTCGATCAATATTTTATAGGATAACACCGGTTAGGTCTGGGTTACGTCTGGTATTTGCAATCATCTTCCTCATACTTTCACATTTTTCGCATACTAGTTGGCCAGATTCTGGGCTTTTTCTGATTTGGATCACGTAGCAATGTGGTACCACACTGAAACCGTCAACTAAACCTGGATTTGATCAATACTGTAGGATAAAATCAGCGCACACACTCGCTCCGCACTCCACAATGGCTCGCAACGCTCTGTTTTTTCTCCGGTCACTCTCTCCTAATCTCTCATACTCACACACACACTCACAAACACGCACGCCTTAAGACAAAACCTGCACGCATTCTGTATTCGTCTTCGCAACCGGGCAATCGATAAAACCTGTACACATTCTGCACTCGTCCTCGCAACCGGGCAATCGATTAGTTTGTTTTCCCGGTCCGATCAGCTGACTCCAGTCACTCACCTCACGCATTTACATACCAGCGCACTCACATTCTCACTCCACACTCGGCCATCCTGCATGATATCTGCCCTCAGATATCCATTGTTCATTCTTCACCTGATGAGTCATCACTAGCTTCATTAACCCAGGGTTTCATGTGTTCCGCCGAAGTCGATGTTTGCTTCGGACCTTCGTGCTCGCCCACCTTATGTACAATGAAACGATCATTCTTTAGAAGCCTCTCAACCCGATACGGACCTAAGTATTTGGACGCTAATTTTAACCCCGGGCCACACTGGGTTCTTTTTATGGCAACCAACTCTCCCTCCTTGTATTGTCGAGCTTCCTTTCGACGTTTATCGTATCCGCGACGATTCTCACTCTGAATCTTCAAAATATTTTCCTTAGCTTGATTCCGCAGTTCTTCCCTGCTAGTCTGAAACATATCAATCCATTCCCTCTCTATCAACTCACGAATATCCAGATTATCTTTCATTCTTGGGCATGTCCCAAAAAGTAACTTAAACGGCGTTGTCCCGATGCTCTTATGAGGCGTTGCATTTAAAAACCTCTGCGTAATATCTAAATATCGATACTACTCTTCCGGCTTTGGTGCCGCTAACTTTGTTACCACCGGTATAAGCGTCCTGTTTACGCGCTCTACGTGACCGTTTGCTCTCGGCATTCCCGCAGTTATCAAAATCTGTTCAATCCCTTCCGATCTACAATATTCCCGAAAATCATGCGAAGTGAAAGCTGTACCCCGATCAGAGATAATTCTCCGAGGATTTCCAAAAACTGACGATTGCTTTCTCAAACGTTCCATCACTTCGGAGGTAGCTGCAGTCTTCGTGGCATACAGCCACACAAACTTCGAAAATGCATCCACAACTACAAAAATATGTTTATATGTCTTTCGCGTAGACGGAAGTGGTCCGAGATGGTCAATATGATATGTATCTAATGGCACACTACCCTTGTCAATAGAATGTAAAAATCCCTCCCGTCTCCCATGTTTCCTTTCAGCAAGAATACATGGAACACAATTACGCACAACCTTTTCTACCTTTGATTTTAAGTCCGTGAACCAATAGTCCTTTCTAACCAGCGTTTCCGTTTTCGCACTCCCGATATGACCGTTTTCGTGTACACGTCGAATGATTTGTGACTGCATAATACGCGGTACTATCAATTTTACGTCACTCTCAATTTCCTTAAACAAAAGACCATTCCGCACCACAAACCCTCTTAACTGTTTTTCATTCATCGCTTCGACAATCGGTTTCAAACTCTCATCCTCACACTGCGCTTTACGTAATCTCACAATCTACATGCCTTAAACTATTTCCCGAACGGTGCTCTATTTTATAATCGAACTCCTCTAACAAAAGAGTCCATCTCGCAACTCGCACACACAAATCTCTCTTACGCATCGTTAGTGTAAACGCCTGACAATCTGTAACTATTTTAAACAATATACCTAACAAATATATTCTAAATTTTTTTAGAGCTTTAACTATTGCTAACACTTCCAGCTCATAACTAATATATCTCGATTCTGCTGGTGTTGTTTTTCCGCTTGCAAAGTATACTGGACAAAATTTATTATCATTACTATCACGCTGTAAAAGAATCGCACCATAACCATACATTGAAGCATCCGTATGTAATTCCGTTTCCGCTTTTAACCTATATAACCTCAAAACTGGACCACTGCTCAAAATAGTTTTTAACCTCGTAAATGCTAATTTTTCTTCTTCCACAAAATGAAAGTTAACGTTTGTTTTCAATAAATTTGTTAACGGCCGCGCAATCACGGAATAATTTCGGATAAATTTTCTAAAGTAACCAGCCAAACCCAAAAAAACTTTGATTCTGTTTGAAATTTTGTGGCTGGGGAAATCTCATAACTGCCTCTGCTTTCTTTTCCGACGGACGAATGCTTACGTCTTCAACTATGTGCCGTAAAAACTCTATTTTTGTCTGCAAAAAGCTACACTTTTTTCAATTAATGTTCAAACCAAATTCTTCTGCCACGCGCAACACCATCTTTAGGTTTTCTATACCATCTTCGTAATCCAATGAAGGAATAATTAAATCATCCATATAAATTATAACTTTTTTCTTATTAACTAAATCTTTAAAAACAGCATTTATAAATTTTTGAAACACCGCCGGTGAGTTACATAAACCGAATGGAACATACAAAAATTCATATTGGCCGTTTGGAACTATAAAAGCAGTATTGTTAAAAAGCTGATGCTCTTAACGACGAGGTCCGGATAGAGGGATCGGATTTTTATTGTGGGAAGTGAGTTGGGAATGTAAGATTTTCTTTTTCAAAAAAACTGTTTATTATAAAAATAAATAAATTAAACAATAAGAAATGAAGAAAATTCTTATTTAATTCTCCAGGTAATCGTTTCCAATTCTGGTCGGAACCAACACGTTGAGGTAGGCCAAGGTTCTGTGAACAGAAAAACACGGCAATGTGTTAGACACGTAAACACGTTACACGTATATTCGCCGCGTGTGTGTCCTCACGCTCCTGACTTCGATATTCGAATGTATAGGAGCGGAGAATTTCGCTCGCTCGTAATATACGAGCTCGCAAGTGGACTGTATTTAATATCTGGCGTGAAAAGAATTAAATTTCCTTTCGACGCCGAACTGAGTCGATTGTCTAGTGGACGAGGATGCAAGTCGCGGTTGTAAGGCTCCAAATGCACTGATCCCGTGAGTATGCCCACGGAGTCTGTGCGTCGAGTCGCACTGCAGTACAACGGCACGACCGTCAATCTGCGGCTTCTCTTTAACGTTCCAACAGATGACTTGTTGGTCGAGAATTGTACTGCGAAGCCCGACAGCACGTGGTTCACTGCACGAATGCACCACTCGATGTGATTCGTGACAGTATTTGAACTACGTGGGGGCCTGACCCGCGACTCCTTGACCTCTCCGCACAGGTGCTCCTCTAAGCGTTACACCAGCGGGGTCTGTAGAGGGAAGGAATCGAAGACCGAAAGTCAAGCGTCCAAAGTGGACGCTGACCTGACTCCAGTGAGCCCACCTGGAGGTTCACCACGTAGGTGCCTCCCTTCGGTGTCTCCTAAGCCGAACGACAATCACAGAGAAGTTTGAACGGTATTCGCCCACTTCTCTGTGTTTCAAACGTTTATACGCTTGAAACGACAAAATAATACTGCACGAGGGGGGTCGAGCACCTTATTGGTGTATTCTCGAACCCTCCAAACTAGACAGAAAATAGAAATTGAGCTTGTTTGGGACTTTCCCGAACGAAACTCCTGAATGCTTTTATTCGAATCGAGAGTCGACTCGTTTGATAAGCAAAGACTAAAATTAATGAATGCTAGTTTGAGTTTTAATGAATTCTCAGCTGTGCGAGGTCAATCAGAGGACCCGCACCAGACTGAACATCGACTCGTTGCACCCTTTATCCAATAATCGTCTGCTAGCTTTATCTCGAGAATTTCACTCTCGAGATTCGCTCGAAATCTGTTCGGACACGATCGGGAGCCGATATGCCTTCTTCAGAAGTCGTTGTGAGACTGTGTCGATTGACAGCCGAAAACGTCGCCGCGTTGCTCCAATTAGCCGTTCCGCGGCGCTGTCCAAATTTCGGCAGTCGATCTTTGTCTAATTCTCTACGCACTACTCTCGCACGGTACTGACGTCATCAACACCGTTAGCACACTCGAATCGAAGGTAATGAGCCGTTACCGATGGCAGAAAAACTAGTAATACACGCGTTTTTCTATCACTGTTTGCTGTACAAATCCTATTAGAGATAATCTCCTTCGAATTGTACGTTAACAGGATTAACGGTAATCGCGGCCGAGGACAATCGCTCGGCATTATGCAAATCTTTAAACAAGTATATTTCCTACTATCCTCATCTATAAGCAAGTGGAAAAATCCATTTTTTAAAACTAAAGTACTAAAAATATGTGAACCTTGTAGAGCATCCAATTGATCTTCAATTAGCGGCAACGGGTATCGATCTTTAATTATTTTTGTATTATGTTTTCTATAATCTACACAGAGCCTGGTCGTATTGTCTTTTTTCTTTACAAGTACTACTGGACTGGCATAATCAGAAAGAGACGGCTGTACAATACCGTCAGCAAGCCACTGCTTTATATGTTTGTCAACTTCTTCTTTTTCAAGAGGAGATAATCGTCTAGCCCTCTGATAAACTGGTTCATCATCTTTGACCGTTATGGACATTTTTACCCCCGTTTCTCGTGTTTTGACCGGCTCATAATTTTTTATCGAATCGCGAATGATGCTCCTATGTTTGCTACTGGCAATATTCGACAAATCGATCTCATTTATTTCATCTATACAAACTATTTTGTAAATTTCGGCTATATTACTTTCTAACTGGTCTTCTTTTTCAACACTACAAATAGAAATCTCACCTCTCTTAATATTCATTTCAACTGTATTTAAAAAATCGGCGCCCATTATCAAATCATGTTGCATTAACGTATCAGATATTACCCAAATGTTAATTGGATATTGATTACTATCGATTTCTATTTGCGCATTGAACTCGCCTATTGTTTTGTTACTTTGAGATCCAATTCCGCGAAACGTAATTTCTCGTCGTAATAACGGTGGTGACCCTATCTTCACATATTGCTCTGCACGCATTACCGACAAATCGCTACCAGTATCAACCAGCGCTGTTAAATTCTCTCCATTTATCCTTACTTCCTTATAATATTTCTCGCGCGTATGCCGCGAAATATCACAAACGTTTCTTACATCGTCCTTCTTTGAACAATTCGCCGCTACGTGACCAAATGCTTGACATTTAAAACATTTCGCGCCGCGATTTTTTAAATGACAGTTCGTACTGTAGTGACCTACCATACCGCAATTAAAACAGCGATTAACATTTCTGGATACTTCCCTTCTCTCGACTCTCGGTGATGCAATTCTTCCGTTTTTCCACGCTGGTCGCAACGGCCTTTCATCCAGTCGCAGCGGTCCATACGCTCTATCGTCAGGTCTCGGTTGACGGTACATCCTTTCCTCTATTCTCGACGATTGAAACGCCCTCTCTTCTGCCCTCCATGGCCGAAATGTTCTCTCCTCTGTCCTCCATGGTCGAAACATATTTTTTTCCCTCCTTGCGTATGGATCCATCGCCGGTAAGGATTTCCCATACAACGATACCTTCCCGAACGCCTCCAAAAACGATGTCTTCGAGTTCAGCCTCTGAGCACGAGCAATATTTCGCAACGTGAAATCCGGAATTCCCTCAATAATGTAGTCCACAGTCTCCCCGTCACTCAAGCCAATACGATTCGTCATAATCACTTTTTCGTGCATATACTGATTAAATGCTTCCTCCTGTTTCCATACACGCCGCTCAAATTCTTGCCGCAAATGAATCTTACTTGGCTCGTGAAAAAACATTTCTCGTAAGCCTCCCAGGAGCTCTTCGACCGTCATTACAATGCACTCGGGTTTTGAGTGGAACCACTCGAACGCCTTCCCTTTTAACCGTGACGAAATGGCCAGTTTTACTATTTCATCTGTCACTCGATATGTTGCTCTTAGCAACCGCACTTGTTTTTCCCATGTTTCATACGTCTCGCTGTTGCCATCAAAATAATTTAACATGTCCGCCACCATCGGTGCAGTCAAATGAGGTGTTGTCTCGTATTGCATCGAACGAGATGCACGAATCGCCTGATTATTGTCGCCAATTGTAAATCGCTGCACACTTTTCAAAAATTCAATTTCTCTACGTGCCAGGTTAAGTTCGTCCTCTTTCAATTTCTTCTCTCCCCGGCAAAGTTGAATCTCCCGCTGCATCCTGGCCCGTTCCTGCTCACCCATAGAAGAGATGCTCGCCTCCCCTAACTGCTCCGCTAAGTCTTCCTGATGATCCGTCGATTCCATTGCACACACTCTTGCCCAGCTACCCGATGGATCAGCTTCCATCAGCCGGTTTATTAACTCCGACTTCACCCCCGACGAACTCAGACCCAACATTCGTAATTTCTCCTTTAATTGCACCACAGAAAACTCGTTGGCAGCTTTACTCATTGTAAAAAAAAATAACTTATAACATTAACCGTCACTATTTCAATCTCGACAATTAATCCTCGCACTCTCACTTCTCCGTAGACACGGACGAGCCCCCAAATTTGTAGAATAAAATCAGCGCACACACTCGCTCCGCACTCCACCATGGCTCGCAACGCTGTTTTTTCGCCGGTCACTCTCTCCTAATCTCTCATACTCACACACACACACACACACGCACGCCTTAAGACTAAACCTGCACGCATTCTGCATTCGTCTTCGCAACCGGGCAATCGATAAAATCTGTATACATTCTGCACTCGTCCTCGCAACCAGGCAATCGATTAGTTTGTTTCCCCGGCACGATCAGCTGACTCCAATCACTCACCTCACGCATTTACATACCAACGCACTCACATTATTACTCCACAATACTTTAGAGAATAACACTGGCTAGGTTTGTGTAAGGTCTGATATTTGCAATCATCTGGCTCATACTTTCGCATTTTCCGCATACTTGTTGGCCAGATGCCAGGTTTTTTCTGGTTAGGATCACGTACTAATGTGGTGCCACACTGAAATAATAAATTTAACCTGGTTTCGATCAATATTTTAGAGGATAACACCAGTTAGGTCTGGGTTACGTCTAGGATTTGGCCTCATCCGGCTCGTACTTTCGCATTTTTCGCATACTTGTTGGCCAGATCCTGGGCTTTTTCTGGGTTGGATCACGTGGTAATGTGGTACCACATTGAAATAGTCAACTCAACCTGGTTCCGATTAATATTTTAGAGGATAACACCGGTGAGGTCTGGGTTACGTCTGGTATTTGCAATCATCAGCCTCATACTTTCACATTTTTCGCATACTTGTTGGCCAGATCCTGGGTTTTTTTCTGGTTAGGATCACGTATTAATGTGGTGCCACACTAAAATAGTCAATTCAACCTGGATTCGATCAATATTTTATAGGATAACACCGGCTAGATCTGGGTTACGACTGGTATTTGCAATCATCTGCCTCATACTTTCGCATTTTTCGCATACTTGTTGGCCAGATCCTGGGCTTCTTCTGATTTGGATCACGTATTAATGTGGTACCACACTGAAGCCGCCAATTAAACCTGGTTTCGATGAATATTTTTGAGGATAACACCGGTTAGGTCTGGGTTTCGACTGGCATTTGCAATCATCAGCCTCATACTTTCACATTTTTCGCATACTTGTTGGCCAGATCCTGGGTTTTTTTCTGGTTAGGATCACGTATTAATGTGGTGCCACACTAAAATAGTCAATTCAACCTGGATTCGATCAATATTTTATAGGATAACACCGGCTAGATCTGGGTTACGTCTGGTATTTGCAATCATCTGCCTCATACTTTCGCATTTTTCGCATACTTGTTGGCCAGATCCTGGGCTTCTTCTGATTTGGATCACGTAGTAATGTGGTACCACAGTGGAGCCGCCAATTAAACCTGGTTTCGATAAATATTTTAGAGGATTACGACGGTTAGGTCTGGGGTACGACTGGAATTTGCAATCATCACCCTCATACTTTCGCATTTTTCGCATAATTGTTGGCCAGATCCTGGGCTTCTTCTGATTTGGATCACGTAGTAATGTGGTACCACAGTGGAGCCGCCAATTAAACCTGGTTTCGATAAATATTTTAGAGGATTACGCCGGTTAGGTCTGGGGTACGACTGGAATTTGCAATCATCAGCCTCATACTTTCGCATTTTTCGCATACTTGTTTGCCAGATCCTGGGTTTTTTTTGTAGTTAGCACCACGTATTAAAGTGGTACCACATTGAAATAGACAATTAAACCTGGTTCCGATTAATAGTTTAGAGGACAACACCGGTTAGGTCTGGGTTAGGTCTGGTATTAGCAAACATCTGCCTCATACTTTCGCATTTTTCGCCTACTTGTTGGCAAGATCCTGGGTTTTTTTCTGGCTAGGATCACGTATTAATGTGGTGCCACACTAAAATAGTCAATTCAACCTGGATTCGATCAATATTTTATAGGATAACACCGGCTAGATCTGGGTTACGTCTGGTATTTGCAATCATCTACCTCATACTTTCGCATTTTTCGCATACTTGTTGGCCAGATCCTGGGCTTCTTCTGATTTGGATCACGTATTAATGTGGTACCACACTGAAGCCGCCAATTAAACCTGGTTTCGATGAATATTTTAGAGGATTACGCCGGTTAGGTCTGGGGTACGACTGGAATTTGCAATCATCAGCCTCATACTTTCGCATTTTTCGCATACTTGTTGGCCAGATCCTGGGTTTTTTTCTGGTTAGGATCACGTATTAATGTGGTGCCACACTAAAATAGTCAACCCAACCTGGATTCCATCAATATTTTAGAGGATAACTCCGGTTAAGTCTGGGTTTGGTCTGGCATTTGCCCTTATCTGGCTTGTACCTTCGCATTTTTCGCATACTTCTTGGCCAGATCCTGGTTTTTTTCAGGTTAGGATCACGTATTAATGTGGAGTCACACTGAAATAGTCAATTAAACCTGGTTCCGATGAATATTTTAGAGGGTAACGCCGGTTATTTTTGGGTTAGGTCTGGTATTTGCCATCATCTGGCTCATACTTCCGCATTTCTCGCATACTTGTTGGCAGGATCCTGGGATTCTTCTGATTTGGAACACGTAGTAATGTGGTACCACGCTGAAACCGTCAATTAAACCTGGTTTCGATCAATATTGTATAGGACAACACCGGTTACATACAAGTTAGTAAGCTAGTATGCAAGCAGTAAAATGGTAAGGAGGCAGTTAGCTAGTGAGCAAGTTGTAAGCTAGTAAGCAAGTAGTAAGCTCGTAAGCAAGCAGCAGGCTAACAAGGAAGCAATTTGCTAGAAAGGAACCAGTGTGCTAGTAAGCGAGCAGGGAGCTGGTAAGGTAGCTGTATGCTAGTAAGCAAGCCGCATGCAAGTAAGAAACAAGTACGCTAGTAAGAAAGCAGTATTCTAGTAAGCAAGCTGTAAGCTAGTATGCAAGCAGCAAGATAGCAAGCATGGAGCAGGCTAGTAATATAGCAGCAAGCTAGTAAGCAAGCAGCTGGCTAGTAAGAAAGCCGCAAATTAGGAAGAAAACAGGAATGTAGTAAGAATGCATTTAGGTAGTAAGCAAGCAGTAAGATACTCAGCAAGCAATAAGCTAGAGAGCAATCAGTAAGCTTGTAAGCAAGCAGCATGCTAGAAAGCAAGCAGCAGGATAGCAGGATAGCAGTTAGCTATCGAGCATGCAGTAAACTAGTAACCAAGCAGTAAGCAAGTACGCAAACAGTAAGCTAGTAAGCAAGCAGTAAGCTGGTAAGAAAGCAGTTAGCTAGTAAGGATGTAGTAGGCAAGTAATAAAGCAGTAGGTTAGGAAGAAAGCAGGAATGTAGTAAGAAAGCAGTTAGGTTGTATGCAAGCAGTAAGCTGGTAAGCAAGCAGTGAGCTAGTAAGCGAGGAGGAAGCTAGTAACCAGACAATAAGCGAGTTAGCTACCTGTAATCTAGTAAGCAAGCAGTAAGCTAGTAGGAAATCAGTGTGTGATTGTAATAAAGCGGTATGCTAGTAAGCAACCAGAAAGCTAGACAGCATGCAGCAAGCTGGTATGAAATCAGTAAGCTAGTAAGCGAGCCTGGAGCTAGTAAGGAACTAGTATGCTAGTAAGCAAGCAGCAAGCTAGTGAGCAAGCAGTGAGGTAGTTAGCGAGGAGGAACCTAGTAAGGAAGCAGTATGCTAGTCAGCTAGCAGTCAGCTGGAACGAAAGCAGCTAGCAAGTAAGCAAGTAGTAAGCTTGTAAGCAAGAAGTGAGCTAGTAAGCGAGCACGTAGCTAGTAAGGAAGCAGATTGCTAGTATGCAAGCAGTAAGCTAGTAAGAAGGCAGTTAGCTAGTAAGGAAGTAGTAGGCAATTAAGTAAGCAGTAGGTTAGTAACCTCAGAGCAAGGAGCAAGCCAGTATGATAGCAGAATGCGAATAAGCTAGCACTAATCGAGTATGCAAGCAGCTGGCTAGTACGAAAGCAGTACGTTAGGAAGAAAGCAGGAATGTAGTAAGAAAGCAGTTAGGTTGTATACAAGCAGTAAGCTGGTAAGCAAACACTGAGCTAGTAAGCGAGGTGGAAGCTAGTAACCAGACAATAAGCGAGTTAGCTACCTGTAATCTAGTAAGCAAGCAGTAAGCTAGTTGGCAATCAGAGTGTGATTGTAATAAAGCGGTATGCTAGTAAGCAAGCAGAAAGCTAGACAGCATGCAGCAAGCTGGTATGTAATCAGTAAGCTAGAAAGAAAGCTGTGAGCTGGTAAGCGAGCAGCAAGATAGTAAGCAAGCAGTTAGCTATTAAACACGCAGTAAGCTGGTAAGCAAGCAGTTAGCTTGGTAGATACAAGTATGGTAGTAAGCAAGCAGCAGGCTAATAAGGAAAAAATTAGCTAGTAATAAAGCAGTAAGCTAGTATGCAAGCAGTAAGCTGGTAAGAAAGTTGTTAGCTACTAAGCAAGCAGTATGCTAAGAACATAGCAGTATGCTAGTAAGCAAGCAGTAAGCTAGCAAGCAACCAGTACTCTAGAAAGCAAGCTGCACTCTAGTAACCAAGCAGTATGCTTGAATGCAAGCGGCTGGCTAGTAAGCGAGAAGTAAATGAGTAAGCGAGCAGGAAGCTAGTAAGGAAGCAGTATGCTAGAAAGTAATCAGCGGGCCAGTAAGCAAGCACTAAGCTGGTAAGCAGGCAGCGAGCTAGTAGGCGAGGAGGAAGCTAGTAAGCAAGCAGCAAACTGACAAGCAAGACGTAAGCTAGTAGGCAAGCAGTGAGCAAGAAAGCAAGCAGGAGGCTGGTAAGAAAGCAGCTAGCTAGTAGGCAAGCAGTTAGCTAGTGAGCAAGCAGTAAACGAGTAAGCTAGCAGTAAGGTATTAAGCAAGCAGTGTGCTAGCAAGCAAGCTGTAAGCTAGAAAGCAAGCAGCAAGCTAGTATGCAAGCAGTGAGCTACTAAGCGAGTAGTAAGCTTGTAAGCGAGCATGGACCGAGTAAGGGAGCGGAATACTAGTAAGCTTGCAGTAAGCTGTTAAGTGAGCAGGTAGCTAGTAAGGACGCAGTATGTTAGAAAGCAAGCATCGGGCTAGTAAGCAAGCAGTAAGCGAGTAAGCGAGCTGTAAGCTATTAAGCAAGCAGTAAGCTAGTAGGCAAGCTGCTGGCTAGTAAGAAAGCAGTATGCCTGTAAGCAAGGAGTAAGCTAGAAAGCATGCAGCAAGCTAGTAAGGAAGAAGCAAGCTAGTAAGCGAGCAGTGAGATAGTACTCAAGCAGTTAGCTAGTATGCGAGGCAGTGACCTAGCATGCAACAAGTAAGCTAGTAAGCAAGCAGTAGGCTAGTATGAAAGCAATTGGCTATTAAGAGAGCAGTGAGCTAGTAAGGAACCAGTATGCTAGTAAGCAAGCAGTGAGCTAGTAAGCGAGCAGGAAGCTAGTAAGGAACCAGCGTGCTAGTATGTAGCTGGTAAGCTAGTAAGCAAGCAGTAAACTGGTAAGAAGGCAGTAAGCTAGTAAGCAAGCTGTGAGCTAGTAAGCGAGGAGGTAGATAGAAAGAAAGCTGTAAGCTAGTAAGCTACAAGTAAGCTAGTAAGCATGCTGTATGGTAGTAAGCAAGCATCGGGCTAGACAGAAAGCAGTTAACTAGAAGGAAAGCAGTATGCTAGTAAGGAAGCAGATAGCTACAAAGCGGGCAACAAAGCTAGTAAGCTACCAGGTAAGCTAGGTAGCAAGCGGTGAACAAGTAAGCGAGTGGGAATCCAGTAAGGAAGCAGTACTCTAGTTAGCAAGCAGTAAGATACTAAGCAAGCAGTAAGTTAGTCAGCATGCAGTGAGCTAGTAAGAAAGCAGTATGCTAGTAAGGAAGCAGTAAGCTACAAAGCAAGCAGTAAACCAGTCAGCAAGCTGTGTGCTAGTAAGCGAGGGAGAAGCTAGTATGGAAGCAGTATGCTAGTAAACAAGTAGTAAGCTAGTAAGCAAGTAGAGATCTAGTAAGCGTGCATGGCGCTAGTAGGGAAGCAGTATGCTAGTAAGCAACAAGTAAGCTAGTAAGCAAGCTGTATGGTAGTAAGCAAGCAACGGGCTAGACAGAAAGCAGTTAGCTAGTAGGAAAGCAGTATGCTAGTACGGAAGCAGAAAGCTACAAAGCAGGCAACAAGCTAGTAAGCTACCAGGTAAGCTAGGAAGCAACCAGTGAGCTAGTGAGCGAGTGGGAAGCCAGTAAGGAAGCAGTACGCTAGTTAGCAAGCAGTAAGCTGGAAAGCAAGCAGTGAGCTGGTAAGCAAGGAGTAAGCTAGTTAGCAAGCAGTAATCTCGTATGCAAGCTGTGAGCAATCAAGCGAGCATGAAGCTAGTAAGGAAGCAGCATGCTAGTAAGCAAGCAGTTAGCTAGTAAGAAAGCTGTATGCTAGTAAGTAACCGGTAATCTAGTAAGCAAGCAGCAGGCTTGTAAGATAGCAGTTAGATAGTAAGAAAGCTGTAGGCTAGTGTGCAGGCAGCAAGCTAGTAAGCATGCAATAAGCTAGAAAGCAAACAGCTAGCTAGTAAGAAAGCAGTATGCCACTAAGCAAGGAGTAAACTAGTAAGCAACGTGAGAGATAGTAAGGAACCATTCGGCTAGGAAGAGAGCAGTAAGTTAGCAAGAAGGCTGTAAGCTAGTAAGCAAACGGTAATGTTATAAGCAAGCAGCCGGCTAGTCAGAAAGCAGTTAGCTAATAAGCGAGTATTAGCTAGTAAGCCAGCTGTAATCTAGTAAGCAAGCAGTGAGCTAGTAAGCAAGCAGGGAGCTAGTAAGGAAGCAGTATGCTTGTAAGCAAGAAGTAAGCTGGGAAGAAAGCAGTTAGTTAGTAAGCAAGTAGTAAGCTAGTAATCGTGCAGTAAGCTAGAATGCAAGCAGCAAGCTAGTAAGCAAGCAGTAAGCCAGAAAGCAAGCAGGAGGCTATTAAGAAAGCAGTTAGCCAGTAAGCAAGCAGTATCCTAGTAAGCAACAAGATAGTAAGCAAGCAGGAAGCCAGTAAGAAAGCAGTTAGCTAGTTAAAAAGCAGTATGCTAGTAAGCAAGCAGTAAGCTAGAAAGCAAGCAGCAAGCTAGTGAGCAAGCAGGAAGCGAGAATTCTAGCTGTAAGCTAGTATGCAAGCAATTATCTATTATGCAAGCTTTAAGCTAGAAAGCACGCAGCAGGCTAATAAGGAGGCGGTATGCTAGTAAGCAAGCAGTAGGCTAGTAAGTATCCAGTGATCTAGTAAGCAAGCACTGAGCTAGTAAGCGAGCAGGAAGCTAGTAAGGAAGCACTATGCTAGAAAGCAAGCACTAGGCTAGTAATTAACCGGTAGGCTAGTTAGCAAGCAATAAGCTGTTAAGCAAGTTGCAAGCTAGTGCACAAGCAGTAATCTAGTAAGCAAGCAGTGAGACAGTAAGCTTGAAGTAGGGTCGTAAGCAAGCAGTAATCTAGTAAGCAAGCAGTGAGCTAGTAAAGAAGCAGGAAGATAGTGTGGAAGCAGTATGCTAGTAAGCACGCAGTATGCTAACAAAAGAGCATTTAGGTAGTAAGCAAGCAGCAAGCTATTAAGCAAGGAGCAGGCTAGTAAGAACGCAGGTAGCTTGTAAGCAAGCTGTAAGCTAGTAAGCAACAAGATATTAAGCAAGCAGGATGCCAGTAAGAAAACAATTAGCTAGTAAGAAAGCAGTATGCTTGTCAGCAAGAAGCAAGCAGCAAGCTAGCAAGCAAGCAGAAAGCGAGTAAGCTAGCAGTAAGCTAGTAAGCATGCGGTAGGCTGGTAAGGAAGCAAATAGCTAGAAAGCAAGCAGTAAGCTAGTATGCAAGCGGTGAGCTAGTAAGCCAGGAAGAAGCTAGTAAGCAAGCAGGCAGCGAGTAAGGGAGCAGTAAGCTAGTAAGCAAGCAGTAATCCAGTATGCTAGCTGTGAGCTAGAAGACAAGCCGGAAGCTAGTAAGGAAGCACGAAGCTAGAAAGCAGTTAGGAGGCTAGTAATCAAGCAGTAAGCTAGTAAGCAAGCAGTAAGCTAGTGTGGTGTGTGTGTGTGTGTGTGTGTATGGTATGTGTGAATCATGAGTGGTATGAGTAAGCAACGAATGCTTGGAGCCGAATGTTTGTTTATGCAATGGTATCGATGCCGATGCCGTCAATGTTGCCGATGGCGTCATTCGTTTAGAAGACGCACGTGGCTGGCCCTGGGAAAAAAGGGCAGAGTCGAGCGAACCGTCGAAGAGTCCACACGAGCGAGTTAAGACGTAGCGAGTTATATTTTTTACCACCTTTATTTTATTTCATGTTCAAATAAACTTAACATCTTTTATTCTATTTTAATTTCATTTCCTACAAAATTGGGGGCTCGTCCGCGATCAGAATTTAAACCGAGTCGTAGCAGAACGCTTAGTGTGAACAGTAAAGTATTGTGAGAACAGAGTTTACTTGAAAGGGTTGAGGTGAAAGTGTAGAGTGTGTACTGCGAGGACTTGTGTTGTAAGTGACGATTCATAGTTGTGGTGGTCAATAAAATGGCTTCAGTAAGGAGGGATGCAAGTGATTTCTGCATCGCAGAATTGAAGGAAAAATTACGAGAGAAGGGACTTTCAATATCTGGTTTGAAAGCGGAATTGATTCAGCGGCTGCATGAAGCCGATCCGACCGGCAAATGGTTAAAAGTATGTACTAGCAGCGTGGTCGAAGAAACTGCGAGTGACAATAGTTCAGGATGCGCAAGTGATATGGTACAGATGCGGCGAGAAATGGAACTTGCGCAAAGAGAGAAGCAACTAGTAGAGCGGTAGCTTGATTTAGCTCGCCAACAAATTGCATTACTTCGAGAAATGCAGAGTGTTAAAGTACTAAGGGACTCTAACGTGGGTCCGGATGAGGAAACAGACAGGGAGAGAAAATTGTTACAAGTTTTTCAATAACGTTTTTATTTTACAAAAATAGAAAGTTAACTCTTTAGGAAATTATAACAAAAAATACTGAATTAAAAGAAAAACGACGACGGCTCCTACTGCGGCCTCGTCTCCTCTTTTTCAGTCTCCTTTTTTCCTTATTTTCTACTGCGGAGGCTTTCTGTAACAAAAGAATCCGCCTAATAAATACATTTGCGGACAAGTCAACAATCGCGCTCTCGTCAGCTGTTTCTCGCGCTCCAGCAACAGTCTGGTGTGCTTGGAGGGGAGAGCTAGCTGGCTATCTAGCGCTCTAGCTAGTGGACTGTATTCTTCTCTTTCTACGATCTCACCGACGCGCACAACCGGGTAGACGAGCTTTTCTCCGTTCTACCGGGTTCTCTTTGCAATGCCACGGACGGGAAACCAAATGGAGGTTGTAAGGCTCCAAGAGGCTATATCCCGCGAGCACGCTCCCCGTGCGGGTGGCGTTTCTACACCACCCACGCAAGAGGATGTCTTGTCCTAGTTCGGCTCCCTCGTCAGCTGCTCCTCAGGAGCGACCTGCGGTATGCACACGTGGTTGCCAAGCCGGCGATTCCTTCATCAAAGGAACGCCCGGCAGCCAGCCGTGGCTACCTCGACGGAGGCTCCTGTCCCGAGGAACTGGCCTGCGGCTCACCGGTTCAGGACTCAATCCCCTGCAATTCCAACCACCCTACGTTCACAGCCCAGTGTGGTCGACTCACAGCTGGTAGTGGGTGTAGCGATGGAAGAAAGGTTCTTCGAACTCTTTGCTCCACCGTAAGCTTAGGCTCTACTAATTGTCCTCTCACGACGGTATATTGGAGCGGGTTCTCCGACGCCCGATGCACGGAGAGCACCACGAAGTGATATTCTTTCTGAATATCTATCTTCCGGTTGCTCCTACGCCGTATAGCTCTAATCTTGGTCGGTGAAACTTTCCACCCCACCGGTCGGTGTACTCTCACTGGTACACAGGACGGGTGGTTCCAGTGGGTTTCGTATGACCTCTAGAAACGGTGAACTACCACTAGGTGATACCTGTATGTCGGTATCAGCCCTCCAGTAGCTCTAACCGGATAATTGGAAGAAGACTCAAGGCGATCCACACCGAATCTCCAACGTCGCAGTCGCATCCGCGAACTGCAACGTTCAATCACAATCCTGCGTCTACGATCGCTTCACACTCGGCGTGCCTTGCGATCGCTGCAACGTCAGGCAGATTGTCCGTTTTCTGGGGAAAATCTCAAGTCGCTATGACGAGATTTTCCAATAAACTATTTGTCCGCAAACTGATTCTATTACGAGGAGAGAGATCGGCTCATCCACCTCGGAGCTCGTAGGGAAATGGGAACGCGACCGTTACAAGGTCCGCTCTCGATCGCCGACGGCTCAAGAATGAACCGTGACGATCTGCAAGCAGCGACGGCCGCGGCCGGCTCCGTCGCACAAGCGCAGAACCGGGTAGCTACGCCTCGCGTTGCTGGGCCCGGGCTGCTACGCGCCGCGTGGCCACGGCGCGGCGCTGCCGCGTCTCGTCTATCGATCTTTTTCCGATAGATCTCTTTTCTCTCTCTTTCTCAGCGCTAACAACACATTCCTAGAATTTGCTCTAAAACTCGAGAATTTCAGTGAAGCTAGCTTGAAAAAACACGTAAATAGCCGCGGTATACTAATCTGAACGATGGAAAATTTCCATGTCAGCACAACCATCTAGAATTACGCGAATTCAATATAGATACGGGCATCGCGGCCGAGTTTCTGCGTCTCGGACTCATGCGATATTTAAACACAGAGGCTTAATCTCGATAGAGGTGAGGCAGGGGAATCAACAAGCGTACCGACGGGGCAAAGACGACCGCCACCGGTAAATATCTCTGCCATTGCGGATTTATTAAGTTATTTTGATGGAAGTAGCAATACATTCGTCACGTGGGAGCGTCAAGTTCAAACATTGAAAATGACGTATCAACTGACGGATGATATGGCTAAACTGTTGATGGGATCGCGACTGAAGGGTAATGCACTTGAGTGATTACATTCGAAACCTGAACATATTGCAATGTCAGTAGAAGAATTACTGAGGAATCTACAGGAAATGTTTTACCATCCTGGAAACGTTCTTGAGATGAGACGACGTTTTGAGGCGCGTTGTTTGGAGGAAAGAAGAAACGTTCAGCGAATATGTACATCAAAAAGTGATTTTAGGGTACCGCGTACCTATCAGTGACGCAGAAATGATAGAGTACATTATAGAAGGAATACCTGATCGAGGATTAAGGGATCTGGCGCGAGTGCAGAAGATAGCAACTAAGGGGGAACTGTTAGCAGCATTCGATAGGATTCTCTTGCAAGGAAGTTCGTTGCCGTTCAACCCAGCGATCAAGCCAAAGGAAAGCAAGTGGTCACCAATGAAGACAATAAAGCAAGACGTTAAAGAAGTGCCGAATAACCAATTACGATGCTTCAATTGCGGTGAGAGGAACCAGCGAGGTGTAGACTGTCCTGTTGAAAGCAAAGGGCCAAGATGTTTCGCTTGCCGAGACTTCGGACACAGAGCCATGGATTGTAAGAAGGGGCAGGACAAGCAGGTAAACGAGTATACGGCAGTGGCCGTTCAGGACAATAAAGTATACATGCCTGTTACATTGCTAGGTAAGCAGATAGTAGCGTTTATAGATATGGCTAGCGATTTACATTTAATGAAGGCCGAACAATATATTAGGTTAGGATGCCCAACTTTACACGGTACAAAAATATCTTGTAAAGGATTCGGTTTAAGTAAGGTCACTACTTTAGGCAGTTTTTATGCGAACGTACAAATCGATACAAATATTTTCCGATTTTTAATTCACGTGGTACCGGATGAATATTTGAGACATAATTTTTTGATTGGCTTGGAATTGTTGCAAGAGGCTAAATTGACATTAGACGGTAAGAGTGTTGAGGTTTCAAAACGCGATAACAGGGTAACGAATTCTTAAGATGTACCAGAAATATTTTGCATAGATACTTTCGATGAGTCCGAGAACAATGTAACTAATTCTTTAATAGATTTGCAGCATATTAAAAATGATACCGTTAAACAAGAAATAGAAGATATAATAAGTAATTATGAGGCTAAAACTATTAAAAAGTCTAACATTAAAATGAACATTGTATTGAAAGATGATATACCTATATATCAACCTCCACGTAGATTAGCGCCAGTGCAAAGAGAAATAGTTAATAAACAGATAGATGAATGGATGCAACAAGGAATAGTGCGAGAAAGTACATCGGAATATGCCAGTCCGATTGTACTGGTAAAAAAGAAAGATAATGGAATGCGTTTGTGTATAGATTATAGATTACTTAATAAGAAAGTATGTAAAGATCGCTATCCGCTTCCGTTGATAGAAGATCAGCTGGATCGTTTACAGGGCGCGACGATATTTAGTACTCTCGATTTAAAAGATGGTTTTTTTCACGCTCCGATTGAGGAAAATAGTTGTAAATTCACTGCATTTATAGTACCTGATGGGCATTTTGAATTTTTAAGAACCCCATTTGGTCTCTGCAACTCTCCAGCTATCTTTCAAAAATATATCAATAATATATTTCGTAACCCGATTCAGACAAGTGTTGTTTTGACATATATAGATGATTTAATTATTCCTGCGAATAACGAAAATGAAGCCGTATCAAGATTGCGTGAGATATTGTGTATTGCAAGTGATTATGGATTGCGAGTGAATTGGAAGAAATGTCGTTTTCTTCAACGTAGCATAGAATATCTAGGTCACATAATTGAGGATGGTCACATACGTCCGTCGAAGCGTAAGACATTAGCTGTTATGAATTTTCCATTAGTAAAAAATGTTAGAGACGTACAGAGCTTCTTAGGATTAACCTTCGGGTATTTTCGCAAATTTATTCCACAATATTCAGCAATAGCCCAACCCTTGACGAACTTGTTGAAAAAAGACGTAAATTTTGAACTAAATGAAAAACATATGCTAGCGTTTAAACAACTGAAAATTGCATTGAGCAGTGAGCCGGTTTTAAAATTATACCGCGTAGGTGCGGAAACAGAACTCCATACGGATGCGTCGAGCGTCGGAATCGGTGCCATCATGTTACAGAAAGACGATGTCGATCAACGTTACCATCCAACATATTATGCGAGCTGGAAAACATCAGAGGCAGAATCGCGATACATTAGTTATGAATTAAAGATATTAGCTATAGTTAAAGCGTTACATAAGTTTAGAGTTTATCTTTTAGGAATACCGTTTAGAATAATAACCGATTGTCGTGCGTTTACTCTCACTATGAAAAAAAAGAGACTTATGTGTTCGAGTTGCAAGGTGGGCATTATTGTTAGTGGAGTTCAATTATACTATTGAACATCGCTCAGGAAGCAATATGCGACATGTCGATGCACTAAGTCGGAAGCCTATTCCGGTGTGTATGCTTATCAGTGAGTGTGAGACGAGTGTGCTCGTGAGATTGCGAAAAGCGCAATGTGCGGACAAAGAGTTATCGGAAATAATGGATTCTATGAATAGTGTACAAAATAATGATGGCGACTACGTAATAAGAAACGGACTTTTGTTTAAGGTAATTGACGACGATGTTCGCATAGTAGTGCCGCGTGCTATGCAGGGTCAAATAATAAGACAGTTGCATGAGAACGGACACTTCTCTAGTGGTAAAACCGAGACCCTTGTTAGAAAAGATTATTGGTTCAAAGGTCTAAGATCTAAAGTGGAATAAGTGATTCAGAATTGCATTGCGTGTATTTTAGCTGAACGAAAATCTGGAAAAGGAGATGGACTATTATACCCTATCGACAAAGGAGACGTTCCGTTAGATGTATACCACATTGATCACTTAGGACCGCTTCCGTCAACTCGGAAGAATTACAAACACATATTCGTAGAGATAGATGGATTTTCTAAATTTGTGTGGCTCTATGCTACAAAATCTACCGGTACTGGAGAGGTCTTCAACCACTTGAAAAAACAAGCGACAATTTTTGGCAATCCCCGAAAGATTATTTCGGACCGTGGAACTGCATTTACTTCGGCAGAGTTTCAGGAGTACTGCAAAGAAGAAAATATTGAAGCTGGCCTTATTACAACGGGGGTACCAAGAGCGAACGGCCAGGTAGAAAGGGTGAACAGGACAATCATTCCTGTGTTAACTAAGTTGGCCGCACCAAAACCTAATGAGTGGCACAGGTACCTAGAGGTATGCCAAAACTACCTGAATGCAACTCCTTACCGCAGTATCGGCAATACACCTTTTAAGATTCTATTTGGGACTAATATGAGGTTGATGAACAATTTTCCCCACGACAAAAAAAAAAAAAAAAAAAAAGCCCCAATCCCAAGCGACCACCTCCGGGGGCACCTGCCGATCCCCCGGAGTATTAGGCTTGCCCGGATAAGGCGGCTCTGCCCGGGTGGACATTTTTTCCAACCTACGCGTGGGAACTAAATGGATTTTCATGACAAAACGTGGTTGGGGCGGGTTATTGCGGAGAGGGAGGTCGAAGACGGTGCTGGGGCTAGGGTGACGGCGCTCGCGCCTTACTCAGCGCCTTGCACGGCTTCGTGGAGGGCGGTGGAGGACGACGAGACTGCGTCAGTCTCATCCTTCTCTTCCACCAGGAGCCACATAGGTTCCAAGGGGAAGCGGACGGGGCAGGCCGTCTCCGGAGTGGGTAGGGCAATGAGCCCGGTGGTACTGGTGAGTTGCCTCAGGGACGAGGTAACCGAAGAGATTTCCGAGAGGATATCCTCGTCTCTGATGCGGGTGGAGATGGTGGCCGCATTCTGCTCCTTTAAGGGGCAGAAGAGCTGCGGCGCAGAGGCCCTGAGAGAGGCTGCGTAAGAGATGAGGGAGGCGGCGCAGCAGCTGAGCGGACGGATCGTCCGTCTGCAGCTCCTGTTGGAGTAGGAGAGACGGGGGAGGAGGAGGGCAGAGGCGAGCTGGTATGGCGCGGCCCTCCCTCCAATCCCCCCGCCTCTTCCGCCGCGTGCCCCGGCGGTGGCAAAAACGCGGGGTGCGGCAGAAGTGGTGCGAGGCTCAACAGGCCCTTCCGCCCGCACTCCGTCCGCGCAGAGTTCCCCGTTTTCCTCAGAGGACGAACTTCTGAGGAGGATTGGGGAAATGATTGACTGGAAGCTGGCCGCCTTCCGGGATGAGCTCCTCCCCGGTACAGCGGGCAGCAGGAACGCGGTGCCCCCCCCCTCCCCGACTAATACCGGTACAATCGGGGAAGGCGAAGGTGGGGGAGCGAAGGCTCCGCCCACCGTAGTCATTCCGGGGCCACGGATCGCGGCCTCCAAGTGGGCCAGACTACCCGCGGTCCCGGATCGGACGCCATCCATGGCACCGTCCCAAGGGGGGGTGTCCTGGAGCGAGGTGGTTGGGCGGAAGGCGAGGAGAGCGGCGAGGAAGGCCTCGCAGCCGCAACCTCCGCCCTCGCCGCACGCGGCCAAAGTAAAGGTCGCGAATACGCGACATGGGCGTCCCCCCAAAACGGCAGCGGTGGCGCTGACCGTCGCGCAGAGTGGCGACCTGACCCTCGCGGCGGCGATGCTGCTCGCCAGGGAGAACGTCTTCCTGGAAGAGCTTGGCATTGCTTCCGTTGGGGCGAAGAGGGCAGTGACCGGGGATCTCCTGCTGGAGATTCCCGGACCGGAGTGCGGGGAGATGGCGGACCGACTCGCACAGAGGCTCCGGGAGCTGCTGGGCGAGCAGGGTGTTCGGGTTGCCAGGCCCACGAAGCGCACGGAGATGCGCGTTTGTGGGCTGGACGACTCGGTCACAGCGCAGGAGGTGTCTCGTGCTTAGCGAGGGCGGGGGACTGGCCCGAAGGAGACGTGTGGGTCGGAGAGATCCGCAGGTCTCCTTCCGGCCTGGGGTCGGTGTGGGTCCGGTGCCCCATCTCCGCTGCCCGCAAAGTGGCGGAATCCGGGAGGGCGTTGATGGCGTGGGTTTCGGCGCGAGTGGAGATACTCCCGCCGCGCCCACTCAAGTGACACCGCTGCCTGGAGTTGGGGCACGTGAGGCAGTGGCGCACCTCGCCGGTGGACCGCAGCGATCAGTGTTACCGCTGCGGAGCGAAAGACCTCCGCGCGAGCCAGTGCTCGGCGGCCCCCCACTGCCCGCTATGTGCGGACATGTGGAGGCCGGCAGATCACAGGGTGGGGAGCAAAAAGTGCTCTCCCACCTCTCGGAAGAAGAGGCGAATCGGCCCACTCCGGTTCAGGCTCCGCGGTTGGTGGCATCGTCCACAATGGAGGTGGACGGTGCCACGGGGACGGACAGCCGGGAGTAGCCTGTGGTGGCCGCTAAGTAATGCCGCCCCGTCTCCTCCTCCAGGCCAACCTCAACCACTGCCGCGCGGCACAGGACTTGATGTCCCAAGTCCTCGCGGAGTGGGGGGTTGCCCTGGCGGTCGCCGCCGAGCCGTACCGCGTCCTTGATCACCCTCACTGGGTGGGGGACGCGGACGGCTAGGTGGCGGCGATATGGGTAGGAGGCGACGGGTCCCCGCCTTTTTCCATCCTGGAGCGCGATCGGGGCTTTGTCGCCGTGGTGGGGTGCTACATCTCGCCCCGCAGCGGCCACGCCGCGTTCGCGCAGTACCTTGCCGAGGTCGCGGCATGCGTGCAGCGCTGCGCGGCCCTGCTGGTGCTGGTCCTGGAGGACTTTAACGCCAAGTCGGTGGCGTGGGGATCCCCCAGGACCTCCGTTCGCGGTGGGATCCTGGGCGACTGGGCAGCCAGGCTCGACCTTCGGTTACTGAACAGGGGGTCGGAGCACACGTGCGTGCGGCGATATGGGGGATCCGTCGTGGATGTTCGATTCGCGACCACCAACGCCGTGCGCATGGTGTCGGGATGGTAGGTGGTTGGGGGAGGGGGCAGAGACACTCTCGGACCACCGGTATATTCGGATTGAGGTCTCTGCCCCCGGATGTACATCCCGACACCGCCGCCCGCTTGGCGCCACACCGCGCCTGGACAAGGACGCTATGATGGCAGCTGCTCTCGCTGCAACTTGGCCGCAGGAGGCGGCCGAGTTGCCGAGCATAGAGGAGGAGGTCGCGCGGTTCGGCGGATTAGCCGCAAATATTGCGACGCGGCGATGCCCCGGGTCGGGCGGGCTTCTCCTCGGCGGGCGGTGTACTGATGGTCGGCCGCGATCGCAGAATTGGGCGTCGTGAGTGTGCGCGCCCAACGCCAGTGCACCCGCGCGAGCTGTCGTCTACGGAGAGACGATAACGTGGCGCGAGCGAGGGCATATGACCTGTATGAGTCATACAGTACGGCTCGGGTTGCTCTGCTGGTCGCCATCAAACGGGCCAAAACCCGGGCATGGAAGGAGCTCCTCCAGACCCTCGATGACGATCCTTGGGGGCGCCCGTATAAGGTGGTGCTAAATAAACTCCGCCCGTAGGCGAACCCTGTCACCGAGGGTCTTGACCCCCGGCTGCTGGAGGACGTGGTCAATACTCTCTTCCCAATTGGGGAGATAGGACGACGTCCTCCGGCAGAGGCGACGGCCCCGTTGGAGTGGGTGGCCGAGCCGGGGGTCACGCAGGGGGAGCTGGCCGCGGCCATCAAACGGCTCGGGGCGCGTAACACGGCCCCGGGGCCGGATGGTGTGCCTGGCTGGGTTTGGGTTATGACTCAAGGCGTCCTTGGGGCCGACCTCAGGCGGTTGTTTGACCGATGCCTGAGGGACGGGCGATTCCCCCTTAGTCGGAAAGTGGCGAGGATGATCCTCCTCCGGAAGGCGGGTCGGCCCGCAGAGTCTCCCTCCGGCATACCGGCCCACCTGTCTCCTCGACGAGGTGGGCAAGCTCTTCGAGCGCGTGATTGCCGCCCGCCTCGTTGAGCACCTGTCGCGGTGTGCCCCGACCTGTCCGACTGCCAGTACGGCTTCCGGGAGGGTCGATCGACGATCGACGTGATAGGTCGCGTGAGGGCCCTGTCAGAGTCTGCCGTCTCCCGGGGAGGGGTGGCTTTGGCAGTATCCTTGGATATTGCCAAAGCCTATAACACCCTTCCTTGGGAAGAGATAAGGAGCGGCCTCGGAGATCATCGTGTCCCTCCTTATCTCAGGGCAGTCGTCGGGGATTATCTCCGTGGCAGGTGGATCGAGTATCCGGGCCGGGATGGAGATATGCGGAGGGAGGTGTACTGCGGCGTTCCGCAGGGGTCGGTCCTCGGGCCACTCCTGTGGAACATCGCGTACGATAAGGTGTTGCGGGCCGACCTCCCCGACGGCGTCAGCGCCGTGTGTTATGCAGATGACACACTGGTGCTGGTCGTCGGGGCGCACTGGGGGAGGGCCAAGCACCTCGCGGAGGAGGGGGCGCAGCGCGTCGTCGGTCGGATCAGGGGGATGGGGATGACGGTGGCGGTCCATAAGACCGCGGTGATAGCTTTCCATTCACCTCGGCAGGATCCGCCACCCTCTCTGATCCTGGTAGGCGAGGCTGATATCGAGGTGAAATCCCAGATAAGGTATCTGGGGCTGATCCTCGATAGCCACTGGTGCTTCGAGGAGCATTTCCGTTGCCTGGTCCCCAGGTTGGAGGGGATGATCGCGGCTTTAGGCCAAATCCTACTCTACCTGGGGGGCCCGGCTGCCAGAGTGCGCCGCCTCTATGTGGCAATGGTACAGTCGGTGGCCCTTTACGGGGCCCCCGTCTGGGCGGACGACCTGGCGGCCTCGCGACGCAGCATGACGATGCTACGTCGGGTACAGAGGCGGATGGCGTTGCGGGTCGTTCGCGGGTACCGGACCGTGTCGCATGAGGCGTCGACGGTTCTTGCGGGTATGCCGCCCATGGCCCTCCTCGCGCGGTCACACGCGGTGCTGTATCGCCACCGCGTCGACTGTCGCGCGGGGGTGGGAGCAGTCCCGGGAGCGCAGGAACCTGCTTGGGGCGATTTGAAGCGCCAGGCCCGGCAGTTCGTGATGATCGCGTGGCAGGAGCGGTTGGCTCTGAGAACCGCGGGGCACCGGACAGTCGGGGCTGTTCGGCCACTCCTGAGTGAGTAGCTGGACAGTGGCCATGGAATCCTCACTTGCCGGATGGCACAGGTGTTCTCCGGGCATGGTAGCTTCGGGAGATACCTGTGCCAGATAGGGAAGGAGCCGACGGCGCGTCTCTGCCATTGTGACGCTGAGCTGGACACGGCTGAACATACCCTCGAGGTGTGCCCTGCGTGGGAGGAGCACCATGCCCGGCAGCGAGGGGAAGTGGAGTGCCATGGCGACCTTCTGTGAGAGCGTAATGTTGCAGAAGGAAACCGCCGGCAGGGAACGCAAGCTTCAGCGGCGTGCCGAGGTTCGCGCACGTGTAATGGCGGGAGGGTGTCGTGGGCGGCACCCGCGGCGTGGCGGATGAGCCTGGCTGGGAGGACGTTCCTGAAGGGAGCCTCCTCGAGCCACGAGGCGCGGGGTCGGACTGAAGTGGAAGTGCCACCCTAATTCCGGTCCGGCGCAACGGAAGGCACCGTCGGTGGCATGGAGCGGCCACCAGCCACCAACCGCTGAGGGTTAGAAATGGGGTCGCGGGCGGTTGCGAGTCAGGGCTCGCACCCGCCACTGAACACGGCCCCGAGAGGGATGGCGGTAGGACAGAGAGACCACCTCCTGCCGCCATGAGATAGCGTGACAGCCGGGGGGACCCTTTTGTCCTTCCGTGGATGGGCGCACAGCGCAGGCACGGGGAGGATACCGGAAGTATGCTTCGAGCGATTCCCGGTATCCTCCCAAAACGTGCGGAAAGGTCACCGTGGGGTTATTAGTGGGTAGGTCCCGCGCCCGTCATTCCATGGGCGCGGGGAATCCCACACACCCCTTCCGCCTCTCCACAAAAAGGTTGAAGGGAGTCTTACGACGATTTTCCCCACAAAAAAAAAGAAAAAAAAAGCTGGTATGCAACCAGTAAGCTAGTAAACGAGGAGGAAGCAAGTAAGGAAGCAGTATTCCCTCAGGGGCTGCCAGCCTTTCAGCTGCAGTACGGGCTTAACGAACCCGGGGTACCCGAGTCATACACACACCGTAAGCCTCCTGTTGGTCGTCACAACGACCCATTCACAATTCCCTATTGGTTTTGTGAATGGTACGTGACGGCAGGAGGAACGGGGGTCTTGGCTTAACCGCCTGGGCCACGAGTATGGCGACTCTATAAAATCGCCCTCCAATCCTAAGCTATGGTGCGCGGCGATGGGATGCATGGTTGGGGGAGAAGGCCCAATCCCAAGCGACCACCTCCGGGGAACCTGCCGAACCCCCGGAGTATATAGGCTTACCCGGGTAAGGCGGCTCTGCCCGGGCGGACCTTTTCTTCCGACCTGCTCGTGGGAATATTATGGAGTTCAATATTAAAACGGGGATGGGACGGGGTAAGTCAGAGGGGGAGGACGAAGGCGGTGTAGGGGCTGGAGTGACGGCGCTCGCGCCGCCTCCAGCGCCTGGCCCGGCTTCGTGGAAGGTGGAGGAGGACGACGAGACTGCGTCAGTCTCGTCCTTCTCCTCCACCAGGAGCCTCATAGGCTCTAAGAGGAAGAGGGCGGGGCAGGCCGTCGTCGAGGTGGGCGGGGCGATGAGCCCGTCGGTGAGGCTGAGTTGCCTCAGGGACGAGGTGACCGAGGAGATATCGGAGAGGATCTCCTCGTCCCTGAGGCGGGTGGAGAAAGTCGCCGCTGCCTGCGCCTTTAAGGGGCAGAAAAGCGGTGGCGCGGAGGCCCTGAAGGCCGCGGCGGAGGAAATGAGGGAGGCGGCGCGGGAGCTCAGAGGGCGGAACGCCCGTCTGCAGCTCCTGTTGGAGGAGGAGCGACAGGGGAGGAGGAGGGCAGAGGCGCTGTGGAACAGCGCGGCCCTCCCTCCCATCCTCCCTCCTCCTCCACCGCCGCGTCCCTCGGCGGAGGTAAATAAGCGGAGTGCGGCGGCAGTGGTGCGGGGCACCGCGGGCCCCTCCACCCGCACTCCGCCCGTGAAGAAGTCCCCGTCCTCCTCAGAAGACGATCTTCTGAGGAGGATTGGGGACATGATTGATGGCAAGCTGGCCGCCTTCCGGGAGGAGCTCCTCGCCGGAAGAGCGGTCAGCAGGAAGGCGGTGCCTCCCCGACCTGTTCCGGTACAGTCGGGGAAGGCAAAGAAGGGCGGAGTGAAGGCTCCGCCCAGCGTTGCGGCACCAGGGCCCCGGGTCGCGACCCCCAAGGGGGGTGGTGTACCCGTGGTCGCGGTGGCCGCGTCCTCCACAGCACCCTCCCAAGGGGGGCTGGCGTGGAGTGAGGTGGTGGGGCGTAAGGCGAAGCGGGCGGCGAGGAAGGCCTCGCAACCGCAGCCTCCGCCTCCGCCGCCGGCGGCCAAGGTAAAGGCCGCGAAGGTCGGGAAGGCACGACCAGGTCGTCCCCCAAAAACGGCAGCGGTGACGCTGACCGTTGCGCAGGGGGGCGACCTGACACTCGCGGAGGCGATGCGGCTCGCCAGGGAGAATATCTCCCTGGAAGAGCTGGGCATCGCCTCCGTGAGGGCGAAGAGGGCCGTGACCGGGGGTCTCTTGCTGGAGATCCCCGGTGCAGAAGGCGGCGCGAAGGCCGATCGTCTCGCCCAGAGGCTCCGGGAGCAGCTGGGCGAGCGAGGTGTCCGGGTCGCCCGGCCCACGAAGCGCACGGAGATGCGCGTTTGTGGGCTGGACGACTCGGTCAGCGCACAGGATGTGTCCCGTGCCCTTGCGAGGGCGGGGGACTGTCCTGTGGAGGACCTGCGGATCGGAGAGATCCGCAGGTCGCCCTCCGGCCTCGGGTCGGTGTGGGCCCGGTGCCCCCTCTCCGCCGCCCGTAAGGTGGCGGAATCCGGGAGGGTGTTGGTGGGGTGGATTTCGGCGCGAGTGGAAATCCTCGCGCCGCGCCCGCTCCAGTGTCACCGCTGCCTCGAATTGGGGCACGTGAGGCAGTGGTGCACCTCGCCGGTGGACCGCAGCGGTCAGTGTTACCGCTGCGGTGCCAAAGAGCACCGTGCGAGCCAGTGCTCGGCGGCCCCCCACTGCCCGCTGTGTGCGGACATGGGGAGGCCAGCCGATCACAGGGTGGGGAGCAAGAAGTGCTCCCCCCCCCTCCCGGAAGGAGAGGAAGAGGCGGGCTGCACCGGCTCCGGTGCCGAGGGCGGTGGCATCGTCCTCCATGGAGGTGGACGGTGCTACGGGGACGGACGGCCGGGAGGAGGCTGGCGCGGCCATTAATTAATGCCGCCCCGCCTCCTCCTCCAGGCCAACCTCAACCACTGCCGCGCGGCACAGGACTTGATGTCCCAAGTCCTCGCGGAGTGGGGGGTTGGCCTGGCGGTCGCCGCCGAGCCGCACCGCGTCCCTGATCACCCTCATTGGGTGGGCGACGCGGACGGCTTGGTGGCGACGGTATGGGGAGGGGGCGACGGGTCCCCACCGTTCTCCTTGTTGGAGCGTGGTCGGGGATTCGTCGCCGTGGACTGGGGGGGAGTCGCTGTGGTGGGGTGCTACATTTCGCCCCGTAGCGGTCACGCTGCGTTCGAGCTGTACCTGGCCGAGGTCGCGGCATGCGTGCAGCGCTACGCGGCCGGCCGGTGCTGGTCCTGGGGGATTTTAATGCCAAGTCGGTGGCTTGGGGATCCCCCAGGACCTCCGTTCGCGGCGGGATCCTGGGCGATTGGGCGGCGGGGCTCGACCTCCGGGTATTGAACCGGGGGTCGGAGCACACATGCGTGCGGCGATATGGGGGGTCCATCGTGGATGTTGGATTCGCGACCCCCAACGCCGTGCGCATGGTGTCGGGTTGGCACGTGGTCGCGGGGGCAGAGACACTCTCCGATCACCGGTACATCCGGATGGAGGTCTCTGCCGCCGCGAGTGCATCCCGACACGGCCGCCTGCGTGGCACCCCACCACGCCGCTGGGCGCTTCGGCGCCTGGACAAGGACGCCCTGATGGCAGCTGCCCTCGCTGCAACTTGGCCGCAGGGAGCGGCCGAGTTGCCGAGCATAGAGGAGGAGGTCGCCCGGCTCGGAGCATTGATCGCGGGTATTTGCGACGCAGCGATGCCTCGGGTCGGGCGGGCTTCTCCTCGCCGGGCGGTGTACTGGTGGTCGGACGCGATCGCGGAGTTGCGAGTCGCGACTGTCCGCGCCCGACGCCAGTACACCCGCGCGCGCCGTCGTCAACGTACAGGCGACGGCGTGGCGCGAGCGAGGGCAGCTGATGACCTGTATGGAGCATACCGCGTGGCGCGGGTTGCTCTGCAGGTCGCCATCAAACGGGCCAAGACCCAGGCATGGAAGGAGCTCCTCCAGACCCTTGATGACGATCCATGGGGGCGCCCATATAAGGTGGTGCTGAATAAGCTCCGCCCGTGGGCGCCACCCGTCACCGGGGGTCTTGACCCCCGGCTGCTGGAGGACGTGGTCAATACACTCTTCCCAATTGGGGAGAGGGGACCGCGTCCTCCGGCGGCGGCGGCTGTCCCAGTGGAGTGGACGGCCGAGCTGGGGGTCACGCAGGAGGAGCTGGCAGCGGCCATCAGACGGCTCGGGGTTCGTAACACGGCCCCGGGTCCGGATGGTGTGCCCGGCCGGGTTTGGGTCTTGACCCAGGGCGTCCTTGGGGCCGACCTCAGGCGGTTGTTCGACCGCTGCCTGAGGGACGGGCGATTCCCCCCAGTTGGAAGGTGGCGAGGATGGTCCTCCTCCGGAAGGAGGGTCGGCCCGCGGAGTCTCCCTCCGCATACCGGCCCATTTGTCTCCTCGACGAGGTGGGCAAGCTCTTCGAGCGTGTGATTGCTGCCCGCCTCGTCGAGCACTTGTCGCGGGGTGATCCCGGTCTGGCCGACTGCCAGTTCGGTTTCCGGGGGGGTCGATCGACTATCGACGCGATAGGTCGTGTGAGGGCCCTCTCGGAGGCGGCCGTCTCCCGGGTAGGGGTGGCATTGGCAATATCCAAGGATATTGCCAATGCCTTTAACACCCTCCCCTGGGAAGAGATAAGGAGGGGACTCAAATATCATCGAGTCCCCCCTTGTCTCAGGGCGGTCGTCGGGGATTATCTCCGCGGCAGGTGGATCAAGTATCCGGGCCGGGATGGTGATATGCGGAGGGAGGTGTACTACGGTGTTCCGCAGGTGTCGGTCCTCGGGCCACTCCTGTGGAACATCGCGTACGACTCGGTGTTGCGGGCCGGCCTCCCCGACGGCGTCAGCACGGTGTGTTATGCGGATGACACACTGGTGCTGGCCGTCGGGGCGGCCTGGGGGAGGGCCATGCGTCGCGCGGAGGAGGGGTCGCAACGCGTCGTCGACCGGATCAGGGGGATGGGGATGACGGTGGCGGTCCATAAGACCGAGGTGATTGCGTTTCATTCACCTCGGCAGGATCCGCCACCCCCTCTGATCCGGGTGGGTGGGGCTGACATCGAGGTGAAGCCCCAGATCAGGTATCTGGGGTTGATCCTCGATAGCCACTGGCGTTTCGAGGAGCATTTCCGCTGCCTGGTCCCCCGGTTGGAAAGGATGGTTGCGGCTCTGGGCCGGATCCTGCCCAACCTGGGGGGCCCGGCGGGCCGAGTTCGTCGCCTCTATGTAGCAATGGTCCCGTCGGTGGCCCTATACGGGGCCCCCGTCTGGGCGGACGACCTGGCTGCCTCCCGGCGCAGCATGACTATGCTGCGTCGGGTGCAGAGGCGCATGGCGCTCAGGGTCGTCCGCGGGTATCGGACCATGTCACATGAGGCGGCGACGGTTCTAGCGGGGATGCCGCCCATGGACCTGCTCGCGCGGTCGCACGCGGTGATGTACCGGCACCGTGTCGACCGTCGCGCGGGGGGTGGGGGCGGTCCCGGGCGGGCAGGAACCTGCTTGGGGCGATTTGAAGCGCCAGGCCCGGCAGTCCGTGTTGCTCGCGTGGCAGGAGCGGCTGGCTCTGCCAACCGCGGGGCACCGGACTGTCGGGGCTGTTCGGCCACTCCTGAAGGAGTGGCTGGACAGAGGCCATGGCAGCCTCACCTACCGGATGGCACAGGTATTTTCCGGGCATGGCAGCTTCGGAAGATACCTGTGCCGGATAGGGAAGGAGCCGACGGCGCGTTGCTGCCACTGCGACGCTGAGCAGGACACGGCGGATCATACCCTGGAGGTATGCCCCGCGTGGGAGGGGGAGCGCCGTGTCCTGGTCGGCGTCGTCGGGCGGGATGTCTCGCTGCCGGGCGTGGTGCGCGCCATGCTCGGCAGCGAGGAGAAGTGGAGGGCCGTGGCCTCCTTCTGCGAGAACGTAATGTTGTAGAAGGAGGCCGCGGGGAGGGAGCGCGAGCTTCAGCGGCGCGCTGAAGCTCGCGCTCGTGCGGTGGCCCGAGGTCGTCGCCCGGTCGCGAGGCGTCGCGGGCGGCCGCCTCGGCGTGGCGGATGACCTAGGCTGGGAGGGGGGTCCTGAGGGGACCCTCCTCCCGCCAGGCGGCGCTGGGTCGGACCGGTTGGGGGTAGGAGTGCCTCCCCCTACCGGTCCGACGCAAGGGGAGGCACCCTCGGCGGTCTGGTGCGGCCATGAACGCCCGGCCGCCGAGGGGTGGAAACAGGGTCGCGGGCGGTTGCGAGTTGGGGCTCGCAGCCGCCACTAAACGCGGCCCCGGGACGGATAGCGGCGGGATGGAGTGGCCCCGTCCCGCCGCTATGAGGCAGTGTGTCTACTGGGGGGACCGATTGTCCCCCCGGGGGATGGGCGCGAAAGCGCGGGCACGGGGAGGATACCGGAAGAATGCTTCGAGCGATTCCCGGTATCCTCCCAAAGCGTGCCGAAGGGTCAGCGTGGGGTTTTTAGTGGGTAGGTCCCGCGCCTGTCGTTGTACGGGCGCGGGGAATCCCACACACCCCTCCCACCTCTCCCCAAGGAGGTGGGAGGGAGTCTTTCGAAGATTTTCCCCACGACAAAAAAAAAAAAAAAAAAAAAAAAAAAAAAAAGTAAGGAAGCAGTAAGGTTGTTAGAAAGCAGTTAGCTAGTAAGCAAGTAGTAAGCTAGGAAGCAAGCATTAAGCGATTATGCTAGCAGTAGGCAGCCATGAAGCTAGTATGTAAGCTGTGAGCTAGTAAGCGAGGTGGGAGCTAGTAAGGAAGCAGTATGGTAGCAAGCAAGCTGTAAGCTAGTAAGCAAGCTGTAGGCTAGTAAGCAACCAGTGAGCTAGTAAGAAAACATTATGCTGCTAAGCAAGCAGTAAGCTAGTATGCAACAAGTAAACTGGTAAGCAAGCAGTCAGCTGCTAGGAAAGCAGTTAGCTAGTAAGCAACCAGTAAGCTAGCAAGCACGCAGTATGCTGGTAAGGAAGAAGTTAGCTAGTAAGGAGGTAGTAAGCTAGTAGCAAGTAGTAAGCTAGTAAGCAAGCAGCAGGCTAGTAAGAAACCTGGTAGCTACTAAGAAAGCAGGAAGGTAGTAAGCAAGCAGTGAGCAAGTAAGCGAGCAGGAATCCTGTAAGAAAGTAGTATGCTAGTAAGCAAGCAGTGAGCTAGTGGGCAACCTGTAAGACAGTAAGGAAGCAGCAGGCAAGTAAGAAAGCAATTAGCTAGTGTGAAAGCAGTAAGCTAGTAAGCATGTAGTAAGCTAGTAAGCAAGCAGTAATCTGGTAAGCAAGCAGTGAGCTAATAAGCGGGCAGGGAGCTTGTAACAAAGTAGTAATCTAGTATGCAAGTAGTATGCTGGTAGGAACGCAGTTAGCTAGTAAGCAAGCAGTACGCTAGTAAGCAACCCGTAAGTTTGTACGCCAAGCAGGACGCTAGTAAGAAAGCAGTATGCTAGTGTTAAAGTACTAAGGGACTTTAACGTGGGTCCGGATGCGGGAACAGACAGGTTGAGAGACAGTTACAACTTTTACAAAAAATTAAATTTATTTTACAAAATATAATCTGTTACAAAATTAAAAATGTGAAAACAAATATAATGGAAAAACGAAAAAGTTATGGAATGCCCGGCTCGGTTTTTTCGACCGGTTTCCTCTTTTCTCTCCCAATTGATTTATCTTGGTGGAGGCCTTCTGTAACACAATTGTACAGCAAAGTATGAATATTTTGCGGACAGCTTACACGTTAACGCGCGCGTCAGCTGCTTATCTCGCGCACCAGCGACAGTCTAGTGTGTTTGGAGGGGAGGGCTGGCTGGCAATTTAGCGCTCTAACCAGTGGACTGTATATTCTTTCTGGTCGATGAGATTCGTTTCTTACGATCTCACCGACGTGCACAACCGGGTAGATGAAGATCTCCTCCGATCTACCGAGTTCGCTCTCGCAATGCCACGGACGGGAAACCAAATGGAGTTTGTAAGGCTCCAAGAGGCTATATCCCGCGAGCACGCTCACCGTGCGAGTGGCGTCTGGACACCACCAACGCAAGAGGACGTCTTGTCCTGGTTCGGGTCCCTCGTCAGCTGCTCCTCAGGAGCGACCTGCGGCCTGCCTACGCAGCTGCCTAGCCAGCGATTCCTTTTAACCAGGAATGCCCGACAGCCAGCCGTAGCGACCTCGACGGCGGCTCCTATAGTCCGAGGAACTGGCCTGCGGCTCGCCGGATTAGGACGAATTCCCCTGCTAACCTATCCACCCTACTTTTACAGCCCAGTGTGGTCGACTCACAGCTGGTAGTAGGTGTAGAGGTGGGAGGAAGGCTCTTCAAACCCTTTGCTCCACCGTACGCTTAGGCTTTAATTATTTTCCCCTCACGACGGTGTATTGGAACAGGTTCTCAGAAGCCCGATGCACGAAGAGCACCACGAGGTGATAGCCTTCCTGAATATCTACCTTCCGGTTGCTGCTACGCCGTATAGCTCCAGACTAGTCGGTGAAACTTTCCACCCCACCGGTCGGTGTACTCTCTACGGTACACAGGACGGGTGGCTCCAGTGGGTTTCGTTCGACTTCTACAAACGGTGAACTACCACCAGGCCATACTAATATATCAGTATCAGCCTTCCAGTAGCTCTAACCGGATAACCGGAAGAAGACTCAAGGCGATCCACACCGAGTCTCCAACGTCGCAGTCGCATCCACGACCGGCAACGTTCAATCACACTCCTGCGTCTACGATCGCTTCACACCCGGCGTGCCGTGCGATCGCTACAACAACAGGCAGATTGTCCTATCTCTGGAAAAATCTCAAGTCACGATGACGAGATTTTCCAATAAATTATTATCGCTGTCCACTTGCTGTGTATACTTAAGAGTGAGCTTAGCTCACACTCTTCTGAGCTTCGATTGAAAACCGGAGCGAGATCGTAAATAGGTCTGCTCTGGATCACCGACGGCTCAGTACTGAAGCGTGACGATCTGCAAGCAGCCACAAAACAGTAAGTTTGTAGCAAAGCAGTAATCTGGTAAGCAAGCGGGAAGCTAGTAAGCACTCGTCTGGTAAGAGAGCGGTAAGTTAGTAAGAATGCTGTATGTTAGGAAGAATGCAGGAATGTTGTAAGCAAGCACTAAGGTAGTAAGCAAGCAGTACGATAGTAAGCAAACAGTAAGATTGTAAGCAAGCAGCTGGCCAGTAAGAAAGCAGTCAGTTAACACATTGTACGCCGGTGGCATCTGAGACATTTAAAATCTGAGCGCCAGCACAGTATCGACCGCGTAAAGCCTAAGCGCCGGCATGATTCGCTTGTTGACGACCAATGAGTAGGTGAAGAAGATATTTAAAATTTTATACATTATTGTAAAACACTAAAATTGATTTACATATTCATTATATGCAATTTAACGATAACGAAAAATAGAAGCAAAATAAAAAATTTTAATTTATAATTATAAAAAAATACACCTGTTTTATTTGATGATTGATTATTACATATATATAATATAAACGGAAAGAAAAATATTAATATTTAAGAGATGTATGGTATTTTTCGAAACATTTTCCAAGATGTAAAGGTACTAGGCACAGAGAGCACATAAAGCTACTCTCGCTTCTTTTTTTGCTAGCAGAGCAAACTTTGCATGGACGTCGTACATATCGGTTTTTTCCAGATCCAATAATTCGAGTAACGTTATGCTTCTTTATATCACCCGGTAGTCTCTGAGGGTGATCATATTTTGATGTGCGAGGTGTTGGAACTAATGCAGAAGTTCGTTCCACACAATTGTTCGATACATCTTGAGTACTTGGATATTCCTCGATCCATAAACATGCAACAGCATGTAAAAATTTTTGATATTTTATAGTGTTACCATTGAACTCAACATATAATCTATATGCATTGAACAATGCGCAATTTAAAAGAAACAAAACTGTTTTCTTTGTCCATTTCACTGCTTTCCTCATAATGGAAAAATATGATAAAAACTGATCGGCCAAATCTACGCCCATCATATATTTGTTATAATCTATGACAGATTGAGGTTTTATAATTTCTTGTTTTGTTTTCCAATGTACTTTTTTTGTGTTTGTTAGTTCTCCCGAGTGTATTGTAGAAACCATGTATACGATTTTGTGTTTTGGCTTCCACGCCTGTACTAAAATTTCATTTTTTCTTTTAAATGTATAATCTCCAGTTTTTAATCTGATATGCTTCATAGATTCGGGAACACCTCTATTCGCTCTAATTGTACCGCAAACTCGTGTACCATTTTTCAGAAGCAATTCTGCGGTACAAATACTGTTATAATAATTATCCATATATACATGATACCCCAGTCCTATATGTTTATCGAGCAACGACATTATAGTTTGGCCCAGTTTTTTGCCATTCGCACAGTATATTTCCAAATTGCAAATATATCCACTTTTAGCTTCACATAACATACGACACAGTAGGCCATACTATATTATTTTTGCGGGATTGTACGTTTTTATAGATAATTTTCCACGCCATGGAATAATAGATTCGTCAAGCGAAAGCTCCTTTTTCGGCGTGTATACTGATTTAAATTTATCTAATAAATAACTCAGTATTAGCTGAATCTTCCCGAGCTTATTAGAACCAGCTGTTGTACGATTATTTGAAAAATGCCATGTGTCCCAAATCTGGCGAAATCTGTTACGCGACATTACCGTGGAGAACGATGGTGTTTTGGTATAAAAGTCTGTGGACCAGTAATCATCTTTCCGATCTTTCTTTACTTGGCTCATCAATATAATCAAACCAAGAAATTTCTTCATGTCGCCTAGAGAAACATCTCTCCACTTAGGCATTTTTTTACCATTACGATTCATTTACCATCAATTGAAATAAATCATTGCCAATAAACATTTCGACGATTTCTTTTATGCTCTGCTTATTAGCAGGAACAATCTTTGGACCAGATTCCGCAATAAAATCTGGAACGTTAGGAGCTTTATCAACATCTGACCATGATTCAGTGTCACTATGTGATTCTGTGAACATTTCACTATCAATTAGATCATCGGAATCACTGGAATACTGCAATGGAACAGTTCTTGTTCTTCTTTTTGGAATCACATCACTATCACTGACCTCGACTTCTATATCAGAATCTTCTGATTGTATAGAATAATCTGATAGAGGATCAGCGACATATACTCAGTAAATTCACTCATATCATAGGAGTAAAAATGCATAGAATAAGAAGGCCTATTAAGCTGTTCATCTAAAAGCGTAAAGCCATGAAAGATGTACTGGCTACAGTATACGATGCTCAAGAGTGACTCTTGCATCAGCGTAGTCATGACAACAGCCAACAAATCGCCAAAGAAAAGAATGCTGTATTATCGCAGACCCAGCGCTGAAGCGGCAGGCTTTGAAACCCGCGTTTTCACGGGGCCGGCGTTCAAGCGATAGACTTCGAAACCCGCGTTTTCGCGGGCCCGGCGCTCAAGCGATAGACTTCGAATTCCGCGTTTTCACGGGACCGACGTACAATGTGTTAAGAAGTAAGCAGGAATGCAGTAAGACTGCAGTTAGGTAATAAGCAAGCAGTAAGCAAGTAAGCATGCAGGCGTGGCGGATGACCTAGGCTGGGAGGGGGGTCCTGAGGGGACCCTCCTCCCGCCAGGCGGCGCCGGGTCGGACCAGTTGGGGGTAGGAGTGCCTCCCCCTACCGGTCCGACGCAAGGGGAGGCACCCTCGGCGGTCTGGTGCGGCCATGAACGCCCGGCCGCCGAGGGGTGGAAAGGGGGTCGCGGGCGGTTGCGAGTTGGGGCTCGCAGCCGCCACTAAACGCGGCCCCGGGACGGATAGCGGCGGGATGGAGTGGCCCCGTCCCGCCGCTATGAGGCAGTGTGTCTACTGGGGGGACCGATTGTCCCGCCGGGGGATGGGCGCGAAAGCGCGGGCACGGGGAGGATACCGGAAGAATGCTTCGAGCGATTCCCGGTATCCTCCCAAAGCGTGCCGAAGGGTCACCGTGGGGTTTTTAGTGGGTAGGTCCCGCGCCTGTCGTTGTACGGGCGCGGGGAATCCCACACACCCCTCCCACCTCTCCCCAAGGAGGTGGGAGGGAGTCTTTCGAAGATTTTCCCCACGACAAAAAAAAAAAAAAAAAAAAAAAAAAAAAGTAAGCATGCAGTAAGCTGGTAAGAAACCAGTTAGCTAGTAAGCAAGCAGTAAGCTAGTAAACATGCAATGACCTAGTAAGCGAGGAAGAAGCTAGTAACGAAGCAGTATGCTATTAACGAAGCTGTATGCTAGTAAGCAAGCAGTAAGCTAGTAAGCAACAAGTAATCTAGTAGGCAAGCAGTGAAGTAGTAAGAAAGCAGTAAGTTAGTAACAGAGCTGTAAGCTAGTAAGCAAGCAGGAAGCTAGTATGGATGCATTCGTCTAGTAAGAAAGAAGTAAGTTAGTAAGAAAGCAGCAAGTTATTAAGCAAGCAGTGAGCTAGTGTGAAAGCAATTAGTTAGTAACAAAGCAGCAAGTTAGTACGCAAACAGTAAGCAGATAATCAAGCTGTAAGCTAGTAAGACTGCTCTTAGCTAGTAAGGAAGCAGAAAGCTAGTAAGGAGGCAGTATGCTAGTGAGTAAGCAGTAAGCAAGTAAGCAAGCAGTAAGCTAGTAATGAACTAAGCAAGTAAGGAGCATTCGCCTGGCAAGAGGGCAGTAAGTTAGGAAGAAAGCAGGAATCTGGCAAGCAAGTAGTAAGCTGGAAAGCAAGCAACAGGGTAGTAAGGAACCAGCATGATAGTTAGCAAGCAGTACGCTCGAAGCAATCAGTAAACTAGGTTCCTGCTTGCTTTCCAGCATACTGCTATGTTACTTGCTTTCTGCTTTCTTACTAGCCAACTGCATTCTCACTATCTTACTGTAAGCTTACTAACTTACTGCATGCTTACTAGCTTACTAGCTGCTTTCTTACCAGCTTACTGCTTGCTTACTAGCTTCCTGATTGTTTACTAGCTCACGAATTGCTTACCAGATTACTGCTTGCTTATTAGCTTACTGCTAGCTTACTCGCTTCCTGCTTCCTTGCCAGCCTACTGGTTGCTTGCTAGCAAACTGCTTGCATGCTATGATACTGCTTCGTTACTAGCTTCCTCCTCGCTTAATAGCTCACTGCGTGCTTACTAGCTTACTGCTTGTTACTAGCTTACTCCTTGCTTACTACCTGACTGCTACCTTCCTACATTCCTGCTTTCTTCCTAACTTACTGCTTTCTTATTGTTTAAAGATTGCATAATGCCGAGCGATTATTCTCGGCCGCAATTACCGTTAATCCTGTTAGCGTACAATTCTAAGGAGATTATCTCTAATAGGATTTGTACAGCAAGCAGTGATAGAAAAACGCGTCTATTACTAGTTTTTCTGCCATCGGTAACGGCTCATTACCTTCGATTCGAGTGTGCCAACGGTGTTGATGACGTCAGTATCGTGAGAGAGTAGCGCGCAAATAATTAGACAAAGATAGACTGCCGAAAATTTAGACAGCGCCGCGGAACGATTAATTAGAGTACCACGGCGACGTCTTCGGCTGTCAATCCGTACAGTCTCACAACGACTTCTGAAGAAGGCACATCGGCTCCCGATCGTGTCCGAACAGATTTCGAGCGAATCTCGAGAGTGAAATTCTCGAGATAAAGCTAGCAGACAACTACTGAATAAAGGGTGCAACGAGTCGATGTTCAGTCTGGTGCGGGTCCTCTGATTGACCTCGCACAGCTGAGAATTCATTAAAACTCAAACTAGCACTCATTAATTTTAGTCTTTGCTTATCAAACGAGTCGACTCTCGATTCGAATAAAAGCATTCAGGAGTTTCGTTCGGGAAAGTCCCAAACAAGCTCAATTTCTATTTTCTGTCTAGTTTGGAGGGCTCGAGAATACACCAATAAGGTGCTCGACCCCCCTCGTGCAGTATTATTTTGTCGTTTCAAGCGTATAAACGTTTGAAGCACAGAGAAGTGGGCGAATACCGTTCAAACTTCTCTGTGATTGTCGTTCGGCTTAGGAGACACCGAAGGGAGGCACCTACGTGGTGAACCTCCAGGTGGGCTCACTGAAGTCGGGTCAGCGTCCACTTCGGACGCTTGACTTTCGGTCTTCGATTCCTTCCCTCTACAGACCCCGTCGGTGTAACGCTTAGAGGAGCACCTGTGCGGAGAGGTCAAGGAGTCGCGGGTCAGGCCCCCACGTAGTTCAAATACTGTCACGAATCACATCGAGTGGTGCATTCGTGCAGTGAACCACGTGCTGTCGGGCTTCGCAGTACAATTCTCGACCAACAAGTCATCTGTTGGAACGTTAAAGAGAAGCCGCAGATCGACGGTCGTGCCGTTGTACTGCAGTGCGACTCGACGCACAGACTCCGTGGGCATACTCACGGGATCAGTGCATTTGGAGCCTTACAACCTCCACTTGCATCCCCGTCCACTAGACAATCGACTCAGTTCGGCGTCGAAAGGAAATTTAATTCTTTTCACGCCAGATATTAAATACAGTCCACTTGCGAGCTCGTATATTACGAGCGAGCGAAATTCTCCGCTCCTATACATTCGAATATCGAAGCCAGGAGCGTGAGGACACACACGCGGCGAATATACGTGTAACGTGTTTACGTGTCTAACACATTTCCGTGTTTTTCTGTTCACAGAATCTTGGCCTACCTCAACGTGTCGGTTCCGACCAGAATTGGAAACGATTACCTGGAGAATTAACTAAGAATTTCTTCATTTCTTATTGTTTATTTTACTTATTTTTATAATAAACAGTTTTTTTTTAAAAAGAAAATCTTACATTCCCAACTCACTTCCCACAATAAAAATCCGATCCCTCTATCCGGAGTTCGTCGTTAAAAGCATCAGCTTTTTAACATAAGGTCCTTCGAGCCGGATACTGAGGTAATCGGTAAAGGGAGGTGTTGGACATAATACACGAGAGTTTCTCCCGTGTACGGTTGTTTCGAAGTGTTTAACCTTCAACAGCTATGTCCGTTACTAAAGATCCCAAGTGGTCTGACCTTGAGGCACACCTCGAGGATTTGACCAGAGGGATGGAACGGATAAACAGGGCATCCATCAACCTTAAAAAGATGGGTCGAGCTAAGTACACAGAAAAAATTCTGGAGGAAAGGCTCAATTATGTAAACACTCTGTGGCAACAGATGAACGATCAGTATAAGGTCGTGTGTAGGCTTCTCCCTCCTGGGGAACGACACTCTTACGAGCTGTTCCAACGGGATTTTATGGGGGAATCCGAAAACGAGTTTTTGGACTTTCAGGCTTATGTGTCTACGGAAATAACCCGTATCACGACTGGTCCAAGATCAGTAATGCCGGAAATCCAGCAATCAATACCGATCGAACTCCCGAAGATGAGGTTGGAGAAATTCGACGGGGATTCTTCGAAATGGGAGCATTTCGAAGATCTATTTACCGCCGGAGTAATCAACAACCCCACTTTAACGGATGTACAGAGGTTACAATACCTGAACACCTGTATAACCGGGAGAGCCGCAGCCGCTATCGCATCACTTGCGATAACGGATAAAAATTTCTCAGTGGCGTGGACGACCCTGAAAACAGAATTCGGGCTCCCACGCTTGGTGCTGATCAAGATTCTTGATCAGATACTGAGACTATCAAAAATCCGAAAAGGCGACCTGTCGAGTGTTCAGCAGGTCACCATTGGCTTTCGGCAAGCACTCGCTATACTTGCTAAAAAAGGAACTGTGGAAGAGCAGCTTAGCTGGCTGCTAACACACGTCGTAGCAAGTCAATTTGACGCTACGTTGCAAGGGGAATGGGAACGATCCCTCAAGATGTCAACGGAATATCCGTTGATTGAGGAGATCCTGAGATTCCTTGACCAGGAAGCACGCGCTATGACCGTCATTGACGAACATAACCGCAAAACTGCCTCAAAAAAGGAACATAAGCCACGAGTACGGAGTCATAACGCCGTCGTGGGCTCCCCCCCTGCGCAGCGGAAGTGCATAATTTGCGGACAAACGCATGCACTGACCGAATGCGGTGCATTTAAGAGTTTTTCCACAAGAGTGCGATACCAGCTCATAAGGGACAGACAAGGGTGTATAATCTGTCTGGCCCTAGATCATGACGCAAAGGGTTGCCGGAGCCAACACGTTTGTTCGAGATGCAGTGGCAGGCATCATGTTGCATTTCGAGCAATACGAAAGAGAGGCTCCTAGCCAAAAGCCGAAAACGAAATTTTCGAACGGCAAGCGTGAGGAGCGGCGGGATAACGCCCCTCCACAGCGCCGTACGTCTAAGGCGAGAGCCGCCGATACCTCGACGACGCAAGCAACGACGTCACGGGCTACTACGTCACACTGTACTGCGAGTACAGACGTACCGAGGCCGGTGCTGTTAGCTACCGCGATCGTACGAGTGTACGGAGAAAACGGCGCGTCGCGTTTAACTCGCGCGCTGTTGGATCAAGGGTCCGAGACATCCTTCATCTCGGCGAGATTGAGGAATGACCTCAACCTCCCGAGGAGGAAAACCTCAGCCACAGTATCGGGCTTGGGGGGTGGTCGAACCCAACAAATTAAGTACAGTGTAGGGTTAAATCTGGGAGCGGCTAACGGGGTTACCCCGATGGTTTCGGCCAGAGCATACGTCGTGTCAAAAATCACGAACTATGCCTCGCCGTGTGTAAACGTGTTCAATAACGACGCGTTACGAAACCTTATGCTCGCAGACCCCGAACCCGCGTCCGGACAAAACATTGAAGTTTTGATCGGCGCGGATCTGTACGCCCAAGTTATTCGATCGGGATTCCGACGAATAGCGCCCGAAGGGCCAATTGCACAAGAAACTGCATTCGGCTGGATATTATCCGGACCAATAAATGCAGCAAGCAAGGCCCGGTGTCACGTGCGAACGTTGCATTGCAACGTATTTGAATCGCTGGATTACGTGATTCGACGATTCTGGGAAATTGAAGAAATTCCCTCGACCTCAGTGCTTACAAAAGCTGAGGAAGAGTGTGAAACTCATTTCCAAAAGACTGTCGCACAGGATGCAACGGGACGGTTTATTGTCCGATTGCCGTTTAACCATCCGAAACCGGAAGAAGCGCTGGGAGATTCACTCCATATCGCTCTCTCCGCGTTGACCAGGATGAGAAGGAAATTGGACAAGGATCAGACCCTCGCACGAGAATATGAAGAATTTCTCGCGGAGTATGAGTCGTTGGAACACATGACTCGTATAGAGCCCTCTGAAAAATCCAGACTCTACATTCCGCATCGAGCGGTTATCCGAACGGAGAGTGCAACCACCAAACTGCGAGTCGTGTTTAACGCGACCAGCCGTACGGTGGGCGGACAATCCCTGAACGACATCCTACACGTAGGTCCGAAACTGCAGAACGACATCACGTCTGTGTTGACGAGATGGAGGCTGTACGAATACGTGCTGGTGGCCGATATCGAGAAAATGTTTCGGCAAATTCTCGTCGCCCCGCAGGATCGTCGTTTTCAGTGCATCTTATGGCGCACACCCGAAACCGAAGTGCTTAAAGCATTCGAGTTGAACACCGTTACGTACGGAACGGCGTGTGCACCGTATTTATCGATGCGTACTCTGCTCGAGTTGAAAAAACGGGACGGTGACAGATTTCCTCTCGCCGCTCCGATACTCGAGAAAGATATATACGTTGATGACGTATTTATGGGGGCACCCGACACGTCCTTGTTGGAAAAAATTCGTATTCAAGTTTGCGAACTCCTACAGGGCGGCGGGTTTAAATTGAGAAAGTGGGCTGGTAACTCGCAGAAATTACTACGAAACATCCCACAAAGCTCTCACTCCCACGCTGTCGACTTCACCTTGTTCGATGATTCCGAACTCAAGGTGCTTGGATTGCGATGGATACCATCGGGAGATTATTTCTATTTCAACCTGCAACGGTTCCAACCGGCTGCAGGCCCGATTACAAAGCGAACTTTGTTTTCTGAAATAGCCAAACTATACGATCCGCTCGGCTGGTTATCACCAGTCGTAATTCGCGCGAAGATTTTGATGCAGTCCCAATGGCTGGAGAAAATCCAGTGGGACGATCATGTCTCCGCGAATACGCTAAAAACGTGGAACACGTTTTGCGAGGATTGGAGCAGTTTGGAAAAAGTAAAATTTCCCAGATGGATCCGTTACGGAGCAGATGCAGTTTCGGTGGAATTACACGGATTCTGCGATGCTTCACTCGGAGCGTACTCGGCCGTCACGTATTTACGCGTGACGACCATGACCGAGGAAATTTTCACAACCTTGATCATGGCAAAGACGAGGGTGGCTCCGATTAAAACGCAGTCAATTCCGATTCTCGAATTGAACGGAGCCGTACTGCTTACCGAGCTCGCAGTGCACGTGGAACGGTCATTGTCCATAAAAATTGACCGTATAATCTGTTGGTCAGATTCCACCATTGCACTAGCTTGGTTGAAAAAACATGCTTCGACTTGGAAGGTTGTGATAGCCAACCGAGTCGCGAAAATCCAGACCTTGCTTCCGAAAGCTGAATGGAGACATGTTCCCACCCGCTTCAATCCCGCGGATTTGAATTCGCGCGGTGTCGAAGCGGAGGAGCTCATTCAATCGAAGCTGTGGATTTCTGGTCCAGCATGGTTAAGACAACGAGAGAAAAATTGGCCGAAAACGCCTGATTCCATCGATACGACCGAGGGCAAGCGCATTCCGCACGCCCACGTTGCAACTCCAGACAAGGAATGGGAATTTGTATTCCGATTCTCAACCTGGAGTAAGCTACTTCGCGTGACTGCATATTGTCTCCGATTACGTAGACCGATGCAAGGTGAGCGAAGGTCGTTCGATGCCAACGTTGTCGAAGCATCAGAATTGAAGCTGGCCAAGGAAAGAATCGTCCGCTACATCCAGCGAACGCATTTTGCGGGCGAGTACCAGTGTTTAAAAAAGCACAGGGAAATTCCCGCAAAATCTCCGTTAAAAAGTCTGAACCCTTTTCTCGACACGAATGACGTTTTGAGGGTCGGTGGACGACTGGAGAACGCGACGCTGGCATGGGAAGCGAAGCACCCCATAATTCTGCCAAAACACCATGTGTCTACCATGATAATTCGGCAGTGCCACGTAAATACGTTGCACGAGGGCTTGCAGCTGACGATATCCATGGTAAAGCAACAATTTTGGATCCTCGGTTGCCGAACCACGGCTCGCAAGGTCATCCATCAATGTATGAAATGCGTAAGATGGAGGGCACAAACCTCCACGCAAATCATGCAGGATTTGACCCCAGAACGCAGCCGTGCAGCAAGGGCTTTTTTAAACTGCGGAGTCGATTATGCGGGACCGTATAAAGTCCGCGACTCCGCGGGCCGAGGAAAAACAGCTCATAAAGCGTACATCGCAGTTTTCGTCTGCTTCGCTACAAGGGCCATACATATTGAACTCGTCCATGATTACACGACGAGTGCATTTTTAGCTGCATTGGATCGGTTCATGGCCCGACGAGGAATCCCGTCTTGCATACGCAGTGACAATGAGACAAACTTCGTCGGTGCAGATCGTGAATTGAGAAAACATTTCAATAAGGTGTGTAAAACGCCGGAAATGCAAAACCAATGCGGCGAAAAGGGCATTCGGTGGCAGTTTAACCCACCCAGTGCCCCCCATTTCGGTGGGATGCAGGAAGCCGGAGTCAAATCTGTGAAGCATCATTTAAAGCGCATCATAGGAGAATTCACTCCCACGAGCGAGGAATTACAGACGTTACTCTGTAAAATCGAAGCCAGTTTAAACTCGCGACCGATTGCCGCTCTGAGTGATAGCCCTTTTTTTTTTTTTTTTTTTTTTTTTTTTTTTTGTCGTGGGGAAAATCTTCGAAAGACTCCCTCCCACCTCCTTGGGGAGAGGTGGGAGGGGTGTGTGGGATTCCCCGCGCCCGTACAACGACAGGCGCGGGACCTACCCACTAAAAACCCCACGGTGACCCTTCGGCACGCTTTGGGAGGATACCGGGAATCGCTCGAAGCATTCTTCCGGTATCCTCCCCGTGCCCGCGCTTCCGCGCCCATCCCCCGGGGGGACAATCGGTCCCCCCAGTAGACACACTGCCTCATAGCGGCGGGACGGGGCCACTCCATCCCGCCGCTATCCGTCCCGGGGCCGCGTTTAGTGGCGGCTGCGAGCCCCAACTCGCAACCGCCCGCGACCCCGTTTCCACCCCTCGGCGGCCGGGCGTTCATGGCCGCACCAGACCGCCGAGGGTGCCTCCCCTTGCGTCGGACCGGTAGGGGGAAGCACTCCTACCCCCAACCGGTCCGACCCGGCGCCGCCTGGCGGGAGGAGGGTCCCCTCAGGACCCCCCTCCCAGCCTAGGTCATCCGCCACGCCGAGGCGGCCGCCCGCGACGCCTCGCGACCGGGCGACGACCTCGGGCCACCGCACGAGCGCGAGCTTCAGCGCGCCGCTGAAGCTCGCGCTCCCTCCCCGCGGCCTCCTTCTGCAACATTACGTTCTCGCAGAAGGAGGCCACGGCCCTCCACTTCTCCTCGCTGCCGAGCATGGCGCGCACCACGCCCGGCAGCGAGACATCCCGCCCGACGACGCCGACCAGGACACGGCGCTCCCCCTCCCACGCGGGGCATACCTCCAGGGTATGATCCGCCGTGTCCTGCTCAGCGTCGCAGTGGCAGCAACGCGCCGTCGGCTCCTTCCCTATCCGGCACAGGTATCTTCCGAAGCTGCCATGCCCGGAAAATACCTGTGCCAGCCGGTAGGTGAGGCTGCCATGGCCTCTGTCCAGCCACTCCTTCAGGAGTGGCCGAACAGCCCCGACAGTCCGGTGCCCCGCGGTTGGCAGAGCCAGCCGCTCCTGCCACGCGAGCAACACGGACTGCCGGGCCTGGCGCTTCAAATCGCCCCAAGCAGGTTCCCGCCCGCCCGGGACCGCCCCCACCCCCGCGCGACGGTCGACGCGGTGCCGGTACATCACCGCGTGCGACCGCGCGAGCAGGTCCATGGGCGGCATCCCTGCTAGAACCGTCGCCGCCTCATGTGACATGGTCCGATACCCGCGGACGACCCTGAGCGCCATGCGCCTCTGCACCCGACGCAGCATAGTCATGCTGCGCCGGGAGGCAGCCAGGTCGTCCGCCCAGACGGGGGCCCCGTATAGGGCCACCGACTGGACCATTGCCACATAGAGGCGACGAACTCGGCCCGCCGGGCCCCCCAGGTTGGGCAGGATCCGGCCCAGAGCCGCAACCATCCTTTCCAACCGGGGTGAGTGATAGCCCTGATGATTATGCGCCGCTCACACCGGCACACTTCCTAATTGGAGGGCCCATGATGGCACCCCCAATGGAATCCGTGGAAAATGTTAATATTTCGCATCTGACAAGATGGAGAACTATGCAAAAATTCCACGAGCAACTCTGGAGGCACTGGACAAGAGATTATCTCATGCACCTCCAGAACCGCTACAAATGGCAGACGGAAAATACACGCCTAAAAAAGAATGATCTTGTTTTAGTGCAGAATCCTCTCCTCCCCCCGAATCAGTGGGAAATGGGAAGAATAGAGGAAATATTTCCGGGAAAGGATGGGCATGTAGGCGTAGTTAAAGTACGCACAGCCAAATCCACATATACGCGACCAATTACGCGATTGTGTACGCTGCCTGTGGCTGAGTCTTTGTTTGAGTCACCTTGGGCGACGGTTCCCGAAGCCGAGCAGGTGATCTAAACAAAACCGTTCGAGTTCGAAAAGGCAAGGATTTTGGAAGGTGAGAACGGTTGATTCTCACCGGCCACTTGACTCATGTGCGAAAACGAAGAGTAGGGAGAAAAATCCGCCAATCTCGTTATCGCTTGAGCCTACGCTAGCGCCCCTAAATCGAAATTCGTACGACACCTCGCCGGAAAAGATCAGTTACTGATTAACCATGGAAAGCGAGAGTGCAAGTACGCCGGAAACGGGAGTGTCGTCCCCCGGGTTCGACATAGCGTTCGAGCGCATCCTGCAACTCGGCCAGCTGGCCACGGCCAGCACGAAACCGGAGTGCGAAGATCAGCCGGTACCGACGACCAGCGGGGGCGTACAACCCCCGCTGCTGTTCCCGGTGGGCCGCCAAATAATATCCGTCCCGGCGCACATCCCGACCACAACACGCCGTTACAAATGCCCGGTACCGGGCGGACGATACGTCTTGCGGTGGGCGAAGGACGGCAGTTTGAAGTCCTGCCTTTACCGGGAGGACGTGCCGACGGAGGCCATCTCAGCCGCTACCGCCGTCCCAGCCGCAGCCGCCACCTCAGCCGCTGCACCGGTCGCGGCCACGACCACGACCGCAGCCAAGGTCGAGACGGCACGGAAGAAAAGGAACCGGCACCGCAAACCCTCCACGGCCGAAGGGTTAGCAAAGCCCAGGGTACAGCGGCCGGAAACCCGCAGGGAGAGGCGACGCCGGAGGCCCGGCAATCCGAACAGGGCACCCCATAACGACCTACCAATGAAGGCGATTCAGGCCGTTCTCACTTCCCTGCAGATGATGCAGGGAAGGAATACTGCCGGACCCTCCAAAAATTGTAAGTACATTACATATTTGAATTGTGTACCCGCCTACTCTCACTCGGATCTTGGCCGATCGGTTCTATCGCTCCCTGGTTCATTGCATGAGCCGTGCAAGGGGGGCGGTATGTTTAAAGATTTGCATAATGCCGAGCGATTGTCCTCGGCCGCGATTACCGTTAATCCTGTTAACGTACAATTCGAAGGAGATTATCTCTAATAGGATTTGTACAGCAAACAGTGATAGAAAAACGCGTGTATTACTAGTTTTTCTGCCATCGGTAACGGCTCATTACCTTCGATTCAAGTGTGCCAACGGTGTTGATGACGTCAGTACCGTGCGAGAGTAGCGCGTAGAGAATTAGACAAAGATCGACTGCCGAAATTTGGACAGCGCCGCGGAACGGCTAATTAGAGTACCACGGCGACGTCTTCGGCTGTCAATCCGCACAGTCTCACAACGACTTCTGAAGAAGGCACATCGGCTCCCGATCGTGTCCGAACAGATTTCGAGCGAATCTCGAGAGTGAAATTCTCGAGATAAAGCTAGCAGACAACTACTGAATAAAGGGTGCAACGAGTCGATGTTCAGTCTGGTGCGGGTCCTCTGATTGACCTCGCACAGCTGAGAATTCATTAAAACTCAAACTAGCACTCATTAATTTTAGTCTTTGCTTATCAAACGAGTCGACTCTCGATTCGAATAAAAGCATTCAGGAGTTTCGTTCGGGAAAGTCCCAAACAAGCTCAATTTCTATTTTCTGTCTAGTTTGGAGGGCTCGAGAATACACCAATAAGGTGCTTGACCCCCCTCGTGCAGTATTATTTTGTCGTTTCAAGCGTATAAACGTTTGAAGCACAGAGAAGTGGGCGAATACCGTTCAAACTTCTCTGTGATTGTCGTTCGGCTTAGGAGACACCGAAGGGAGGCACCTACGTGGTGAATCTCCAGGTGGGCTCACTGGAGTCAGGTCAGCGTCCACTTCGGACGCTTGACTTTCGGTCTTCGATTCCTTCCCTCTACAGACCCCGCCGGTGTAACGCTTAGAGGAGCACCTGTGCGGAGAGGTCAGGGAGTCGCGGGTCAGGCCCCCACGTCGTTCAAATACTGTCACGAATCACATCGAGTGGTGCATTCGTGCAGTGAACCACGTGCTGTCGGGCTTCGCAGTACAATTCTCGACCAACAAGTCATCTGTTGGAACGTTAAAGAGAAGCCGCAGATCGACGGTCGTGCCGTTGTACTGCAGTGCGACTCGACGCACAGACTCCGTGGGCATACTCACGGGATCAGTGCATTTGGAGCCTTACAACCTCCACTTGCATCCCCGTCCACTAGACAATCGACTCAGTTCGGCGTCGAAAGGAAATTTAATTCTTTTCACGCCAGATATTAAATACAGTCCACTTGCGAGCTCGTATATTACGAGCGAGCGAAATTCTCCGCTCCTATACATTCGAATATCGAAGCCAGGAGCGTGAGGACACACACGCGGCGAATATACGTGTAACGTGTTTACGTGTCTAACACATTGCCGTGTTTTTCTGTTCACAGAATCTTGGCCTACCTCAACGTGTCGGTTCCGACCAGAATTGGAAAACTATCTAAGAATTTCTTCATTTCTTATTGTTTATTTTATTTATTTTTATAATAAACAGTTTTTTTGAAAAAGAAAATCTTACATTCCCAACTCACTTCCCACAATAAAAATCCGATCCCTCTATCCGGACTTCGTCGTTAAAAGCATCAGCTTTTTAACAAGGTCTTTAAACAAAGGTCCTTCGAGCCGGATTAAAACGAGTTTAATCGGGCCAGGAAAAAAGGGTGCACATTTTTTCACGTGTGAAGTTAACCACGTAAGAGGTTTTTTCGAGTTGATTGCTCCTCGAAAACGCACACTATGGCCGTAGCACAGTTATCCATAGAAATCGACCTCGACGACGAAATCGAAGACTTGGTCGATCTATGTGGTCAACTAAAACGGCTGGGCGTAAACCTTAAAAAACTAGGACGAGCGAAGTACTCAGAGCGAATGCTTGAGGAAAAACTCGAGCACGCTAAAGAAACTTGGCGCGATATACGCACCAAGTATGCTAACGTGCGGAAACAAATTCCTCCAGCGGAAAGACCGTCTCACGACATCTTTAAGCTGAATTATATGAGGGATGCCGAGGACGATTTCCAGGATTTCCAGGATCTTGTCCTTACTGAACTTGGCCGGCTGAGCGCTGAAACCAAACCAGCAACACCGGAAGTTCAAAGTAACATACCGATCGAGCTCCCGAAGCAACGATTACCCAAGTTCGGAGGGGATCCTCAGGAATGGGAACATTTCGAGGACCTGTTCACCTCCGGGGTCGTACGAAATGCAGGACTGTCAGATGTGCAAAAATTGCATTACCTGAATGCCTGCCTAGAGGGACCAGCTCTAGCGTCCATTGCTTTGATCGAGATCGTCGGCCGTAATTTTCCAGTGGCATGGTCGAAGCTGAAGAACACCTTCGGCCTCCCACGCATGGTCACGGGAAAATTGCTGGATAAGCTCCTGTTTCTAAAACCAATTGATACCGGTGATCTGGCTAGCATGCAGCAGATCACCGTGGGTTGTACACAGGTGCTCGCTGCCCTCGATAAGAAGGGCACGCCCGAACAACAACGGGATTGGTTACTCGCGCATTGGGCGAAGCAAAAATTCTCGCCTGCGCTTGAGTTAGAGTGGCAGAAAACGCTCAACCTCTCGACAGAATATCCTACGTTTGAGGACGTACGGAGGTTTATCGAGATGCACTCCCGCGCACTGCTCTCCATAGACGAGAAGCGTCGGGAGGCTGCGCTGGAGCCTGCCACGAAACTGAGCGCACGTAGTCATAGCAGGACTCGGGAAACGAGATCTGCTTCGAGACACGTGCGCAGCCATAACGCCGTTCTGGAAACCGACTCGGCTGCACAGCCACGAGGGTCGAGAACCGATGCCGAAGGGCAGGTTGGCCCTGTGCAAAAGCAGATGTGCGGATTCTGTACCGGACCGCACAGCTTATTGCATTGCAGCTCCTTTTTGGTTTTGCCGGAAAAGACACGTAGCCAATTTGTGCAGGGTCGCCATTGGTGTGTACAATGCCTGGCCTCCACCCACACAGTGCTACGGTGCCAAAGCCCCGAAGTATACGCGAAGTGCAGTGGCAAGCACCATTCCCTGCTGCATTACGCGCAAAACCAGGAAAAAAATAATCCAAGACCGTTTGCGAATAACTCGTACGGTCATCGTGAGGAGAGGCGTACGGACGCCCCACCACGTAGACCAGCACGGTCGAAGCCGAAAACGAAAAGTTCGGCTTCAAATATCAATACAAACACCGCCTCGACGTCGCACTGTACAGGCGCATCGAGTTCGGTGATATGTAACAAATCGGTGTGAAATCGGTGAAACAACATCTGAGACGCATACTCGGAGACTGCACTCACACAAGCGAGGAAATGCAGAAATTGCTCTGCAAGAGCACTCCGCTTGAAGTGTTTGTCCAGAGAATTATGCGTATCACACCGGGCCACTTTTCATCGGAAGTTCAATAAATGCACTTCCGGTAAAAAATCAGTGAAGACTGAAAAGCTCACGCGACTTACGCGTTGGAGAGCGACTCAAAATTCCACGAACAGTTCTGGAGAGGTTGGACATGCAGTTAAAACCAAACGATTTGGTTTTAGTGCAAAAATCCTCTTCTCCCCCTTAACCGATGGGAAGAATAGAGGAAGTTTTCCCGGGCAAGGATACACATGTACGCGTGGTTAAAGTACGTACAATTACGTCTACGTACACACACCTAATTGTACGCTTGTGTAAACTGCCTGTCGATGAGTAAACATCGACGCCGGCCGTCGAAGACGCCGATGGGATAGAAAAACTGTCGAGCTCCGCTGTCTAGACAAAGAGGAAGTGTGAACCACCGTTGAAGATAAAGACGGCGGTGATCCACAACTACCTTTGTCTTTGGTGACAATTACGAGGATAGGGGAATATACTTCCTACCATCCCGTAATAATTTAAGGGAAGGAGAATCCGCGAAACGCGAGTGTTCCTTAGCATAAAAGCAGGACCCGCTGGCGGATTCCCTCAGTTGCTAGTTACATACAGCAATATGTCACAGTCACCAAACAGCGAGAAATCAGTAAACGAGCCAGCTCGCGGTCTGGACCCGGAAATGGAGGCCCAGTTCCAACGCCACCTGCAGCTGGGGGAGGGCCTCCGATCCTCAGCATCAGCAGCACCGACCGCAGCTGCAACACAGGCAGCAACGGCGAGCGAGCCAGCAGCCATGGAGGTTGGCGAGGCCTCGGTGGCCCTTCCGGCAGCCACCACCGACGCCGACCTTCCGGATCGACCTGGGGCAGGATGTCCTTCAAATTCCGGTCCATGTCCCCTGGACATCAAGACGCCGAAAAATGGCGGTCCCAGGAGACCACTACGTTATAAAGTGGAACCAGACCGGACGCCTCGTGGCATGCGACTTCCACGAGGCGGAGGCGGCGGTCACGGCGAGCAACCCCGTGCAGCCGCAGCTCACGAAGGTCCCGCAAGTTGCGACACCAGGCCCGTCACCACAATCGGCAGGAGGGAGGCCACGCCGACGCCCTCGGGCTTCGGAGGAGCGGGGAGTGAGTCGCCCCATCGAGCGACCGGCTCCTCCAGCGCGGCCACGAAACCGATCCCGCAGAGACCAGGCGGCGATCAATGAGGCCGTGCTCACGACCCTGCAGTTCTTGCAGGGTCGAACGGACGTTTTCCGCCGCTAAAAAGTAAGTAACTTAATTTTTATTAAGTGAAACTGACCCACCCTCTCTGTAACTGGACATTAAGATTTTCTCCGCGAATTACCGCTCCTTCCGTTTGTTGCACGGACCGTGCAAGGGGGGCGGTATGTTTAAATATCGCGTTAATTGACGGATTTGAGAACCGTTTAGAGAAATATTCAAGTTGACGTGAATTATAACTGAGAACAATAAATTTCTCGTACGGTATTGTTTTTCGTGTACGCGACATTCCAGAGACTCTCTGATGCATAGTTCGGTACACGGAACGATACAGGTTAGAAAAACCATACGCGAGTGTTGGCTGCTCTCAGTCACGTGATCGACCCAATATATTTATTTGGGATCGATCGTCGAAGATCCATAAACAGAGAGGGTAGAGGAATATTGAAATTAAGAAGAGATAGACATTGAAGAGCAGGGATAGCGCCGCGAGGTGGTGATTACCCCACTCGTGGCCGCGACTGCGGATGTCTGTTCGCTTCTTAGCTTCGAGACTCGATAGCGAGTCCGCGCAGCGAGCAGATCGACAAACGATTCCGCTCCGCGACGAAACCAAATCTCCGAATATAGGTTCTGAAAACACTCGAACCTTTCGTTGAGAATTTTAAATTGTTGCTCAAAATTAACTAAATCGGTGAGGCATTTTATCAGCCCCGATTATTGACTGTACAATCTCGCCGAATAGCACGTGACGCTCGAGTTACGTGGTCGTGTGAGGGAATTGAAAAACTTCGGTTCCCGCTTGGCAAGATTATTAACAAAATTTAAAAGACTGTGGGTTTTCGTCCAACTTTCATGTGACGTTTGTGCTACGCGGTCATGAAAGGGGAATCGCGATAAGAATCGTTTCCCGTGTGTCGAAACTCCAGTCTCAGCAAGGGCTACGGCCCGATCAGTACTGACGACTCCACGGACTGCTGCATTTGACGCGGTCGTGTGAGACTGGCATTATCACGGACTGCTGCATTTGACGCGGTCGTGAGGCTGACTTTCCAACGTCTCGGTGCAACCAGCGGTCGTCGGAAGTCCAGTTTCGGCCAGTGGCTACGGCCAACTCAATACTGATTTCTCCACGGACTGCTGCATTTGACGCGGTCGAGTGAGGCTGATTATCTTCACGTGACGTTTGAGTTTCGCGGTCGTGTAAGAATTTGTCGTACGGACTGCTGCATTTGACGCGGTCGTGCGACAAGTTGAATTGTCCGCACGGTTTTGTATATCACCCCTAGGGTGGTCTCTGACCGATACCCTACGTGGGCTCACCGTTTCTCAGGTCGGGGCTAAGAAATTCCGGACTTCTTAGCTCAACCTGCTCGAGCAACGCTCCTTGACCGCCAGTGAGTACGTACCCTGTGCGTAGAGCAACGCATAATGAGCACCGTGGTGTATGCTCCTTTAAACGTAAGACGCTACGTGCGCCGTTAAGGGCTACACCACACCGCGTCTTGTACGCAGGGAACGGTGAGAAACTGCGGTTTGGACAACATTTGGAGCATTACGACTTCCACCTGTTGTCCTTTCCTGCGGCATTCAACGATCGCTAATAAGCGGAGAATTGAGAAATTAGATCTCTTCTTCCGCACAGCGATCGAACGGTTCTCGATTTGTGAGAACGTTCATATATACAGTCCACATACATATCTCAGTTCGTCGAGACGTGTTTGTAATCTCCGCTCTCGAGTGCGAACGGCACAGACAGGAGCGTGCGAGATAGAGCGAGACAGGCGACGCGACAAGCGTTAATGGGTATTTAAATCCAGCCTTGTCTTTCCTTGTTACAGAACAACACATCCCGAACTTGGCCAGGAGCAGCCGGCCCAGGTTTTTTTTCTCGAGACGTCGGACCGACTTCTAGGCGGTTTTTTTTCCTTTTTTTCTTTTTTTGATTAAAAATAAAAGTTTAATTTCTTGAGCAAATTCTGGTGCATCAATTTATTCAATACTTTTTCCCAGTGTCCTTTCCCTCGTAATCCGGACCACGTCAGACTAAAATAACCCCCCTTAGGGCGGTTAAGGTCTTTAAACAACCATCGATTGAAATAAATCATTGCCAATAAACATTTTGACGATTTCTTTTATGCTCTGCTTATTAGCAGGAACAATCTTTGGACCAGATTCCGCAATAAAATCTGGTACGTTAGGAGCTTTATCAACATCTGACCATGATTCAGTGCCACTATGTGATTCTGTGAACATTTCACTATCAATTAGATCATCGGAATCACTGGAATACTGCAATGGAACAGTTCTTGTTCTTCTTTTTGGAATCACATCACTATCACTGTCCTCGACGTGTATATCAGAATCTTCTGATTGTATAGAATAATCTGATAGAGGATCAGCGACATATACTCAGTAAATTCACTCATATTATAGGAGTAAAAATGCACAGAATAAGAAGGCCTATTATGCTGTTCAACTAAAAGCGTAAAGCCATGAAAGATGTACTGGTTACAGTATACGATGCTCAAGAATGACTCTTGCATCAGCGTAGTCATGAAAACAGCCAACAAATCGCCAAAGAAAAGAATGCTGTATTATCGCAGACCCAGCGCTGAAGCGGCAGACTTTGAAATCCGCTTTTTCACGGGGCCGGCGTTCAAGCGATAGACTTCGAAACCCGCGTTTTCCCGGGCCCGGCGCTCAAGCGATAGACTTCGAATCCCGCGTTTTCGCGGGGCCGGCGTACAATGTGTTAAGAAGTAAGCAGGAATGCAGTAAGAGTGCAGTTAGGTAGTAAGCAAGCAGTAAGCAAGTAAGCATGCAGTACGCCAGTAAGCAAGCGGCAAGCTAGAAAGCATGTAGCAATACAGTAACCAAGCAGTAAGCTTCTAAGCAAGCAGTAAGCTAGTAAGCAAGCAGTAAGCTGGTAAGATAGTAGGTAGTTAGTAAGGACGTAGTACGCTAGTAAGCAAGTAGTAAGATAGTAAGCAAGCAGTGAGCTAGTAAGCGAGGAAGAAGCTAGTAAGGAAGCAGTATGCTAGTAAGCAAGCAGTAAGTTAGTAACAAAGCAGTATGCTAGTGAGCAAGCAGAAAGCCAGTAAGCAAGCAGTAAGTTAGTATCAAAGCAGTATGCTAGCAAGCAAGCAGCAGGCTAGTAAAAATGCAGTGAGTTAGTAAGGGAGCTGCAAGTTTGTAGCAGAGCAGTTAGCTGGTAAGCAAGCAGTAAGGCAAGTAAGCAAGCAGTAATCTCGAAAGCAAGCAACAACATAGTAAGCAAGCAAGGATGCGAATAAGTTAGCCGTAAGCTAGTAAGCAAGCAGCAGGCCAGTAAGAAAGCTGGTAGCTACTAAGAAAGCAGGAAGGTAGGAAGCAAGCAGTGAGCTAGTAAGCGTGCAGGAAGCTAGTAAGAAAGTAGTATGCCAGTAAGCAAGCAGTAAGCTAGTATGCAACCGTTAAGCTAGTAAGGAAGCAGCAGGCTAGGAAACAAGCAGCAGGCTAGTAAGAAAGCTAGTAGCTACTAAGAAAGCAGGAAGGTAGGAAGCAAGCAGTAATCTTGTAAGGAAGCAGTGAGCCAGTAAGCGAGCATGGAGGCAGTAAGGAAGCGGTATGCTGGTAAGAACGTAGTAATCTAGTAACCAAGCAGCAGGCAAGTAAGCATGCAGTGAGTTAGAAAGCATGCAGTGAGCTAGTAAGCGAGGAGGAAGCTAGTAATGAAACAATATGACAGTGAGCATGCTGTAAGCTAGTAAGCATCAGGTAAGCTTGTAAGCAAGCAGTAATCTTGTAAGCACGCAGTAAGATAGAAGGAAAGCAGTTAGCTAGTAAGAGAGCGGTATGCCAGGAAGCAAGCAGTATGCTGGAAAGCAAGCAGCAAGCTAGTAAGCAAGCAATAAGCTAGAAAGCAAGGAGCAGACTAGTAAGGAAGCAGTTAGCTATCGAGCAAGCAGCAATCTAGTAAGCAAGCAGTAATCTTGTAAGCAAGCAGTGGGCTAGTAAGTGAGCAGAGAGCTAGATTGGAAGCAGTATGCTAGAAAGCAATCAGCAGGCTAGTAAGAAATCAGTTAGCTATTGAGCAAGCTGCAAACTAGTAAGCAGGCAGTAGTCTTGTAAGCAAACAGTGGGCTAGTAAGCTTGCTGGGGCTAGTAAGGAAGCAGTATGCTAGTAAGCGAGAAGTAAGATAGTAAGAAAGCATTATGCTATTAAGCAAAGAGTAAGCTAGTGAGGAAGCAGTATGCCAGTATACCACCAGTAAGCTCGAAAGCAAGCTGCAAGCTGCAAGCAAGCCGGAAGCGAGTAAGCTATCCGTAAGCAAGTAAGCAAGCAGTAAGCTAGTAAGCAAGCAGTAAGGTAGTAGGCAAGCAGCATGCTAGTAAGAAAGCAGTATGCCAGTAAGCAAGCTGTAAGCTAATAACCAAGCAGTAAGCTAGTAAGCAAGCAGTAAGCTAGTAAGCGAGCATGGACCCAGTAAGAGAGCAGGATGCTAGTAAGCTAGCAGTAAGCTATTAAGGAACCAGTAATCTAGTAAGCATGCAGGAAACTAGTAAGGAAGCAGTATGCAAGAAAGCAAGCAGGTGGTTAGTAAGAATGCAGCGAGCTAGTAAGCAAGCAGTTAGCTAGTAAGCTAGCAGTATGCTAGTAAGCAAGCAGTAGGCGAGAAAGCAAGTAGGAAGCTAGTATGCAAGCAGTATGCCAGTAAGCAGGCAGCAATCTAATAAGCAAGCTGTAAGCTAGTAAGCTTGCAGTAAACATGTAAGCATGCTGCAAGCTGGTAGGCAAGTAGTGAGCTAGTAAGAAAGTAGGATGCCAGTAAGCAAGCTGTATGCTAGAAAGGAAGCAGCAAGCTAGTAAGCAGGCAGTAAGCTAGAAAGCAAGCTGCAGGCTAGTAAGCAAGCAGTAAGCGAGTAAGCTAGCGGTAAGCTAGTAAGCTAGCTGTCAGCTAGTAAGCGAGGAGTAACCTGGTAAGCATGCAGTGAGCTAGTAACCGAGCAGGGAGCTAGTAAGGAAGCATTATGCTAGTAAGCAGCCAGTAAGATATTAAGCAAGCAGGAAGCTAGTAAGGAAGCAGTATGTTAGAAAGCAAGCAGCAAGCCAGTAAGCAAGCAGTGAGCTTGTAAGAAAGCAATTAGCTAGTAGGCAGGTAGTAATCTAGTATACAAGCAGTGAACTAGTAAGCGGAGCAGGAAGCTAGTAGGAAAGCAGTATATTAGTAACAAATCTGTAAGCTAGTATGCAAGCAGTAGGATGGGATGAATGCTGTTAGGTTGTGAGTAAGCAGAAAGCTAGTTAGCGAGCAGGGATCTAGTAAGCATGCAGCTGGCTAGTAAGATAGCAATTAGCTAGTAAGGAAGCAGTATGCTAAAGAGCAAGCAGTAAGCTCGAAAGCAGGCATCAGGCTAGCAAGCAAGCAGCAAGCGCGTAAGCTAGCAGCAACCTGGTAAGCAAGCAGTGCGCGAGTAAGCTAGCAGTAAGCTAGTACGCAAGCAGTAAGCTATTATGCGAGCAGGTAGCTAGTAAGGGAGCACAATGCTAGTACGCAAGCAGCATGATAGTATGCAAGCATTAATCGATTATGCTAGCAGTAGGCTATTTTGCAGCCAGTCGGCTAGTTATCAAGCAGTGAGCTTGTAAGAAAGCTGTAAGCTGGTAAGGAAGGTGTGAGCTAGTAAGCGAGCAGGGAGCTAGTAAGGATGCATAATGGTAGTAAGCAAGCGGTAAGCTGGTAAGCAAGCAGTATACTGGCATGAAAGGAGTTAGCTTGTAAGAACGCAGTAAGCTAGTATGCAAGCACTGCGCTAGTAAGCGAGGAAGAAGTTAATAAGCACGTAGTAAGCAAGTAAGCTAGCCGCAGGGTCATAAGAAAGCATTTAGCCATTCAGCCAGCAGCAAACTAGTAAGCAAGCAGTAAGCTGGTAGGCAAGAAGGATGCTGGTAAGCGAGCAGAGAGCTAGTAAGGGAGCAGAATACTTGTAAGGAGGACTTAAGTAAATAAGCAAGCAGTGAGCTAGTAATCAAGCAGTAAGCTAGTAAGCAAGCATTTAACTAGTATGGAAGTAGTAAGCTCGTATGCAAGCAGTATGCTGGTAAGCCGGCAGTTAGCTAATAAGAAAGTATTTAGACATCCCCTCAGGGGCTGCCAGCCTTTCAGCTGCAGTACGGGCTTAACGAACCCGGGGTACCCGAGTCATACACACACCGTAAGCCTCCTGTTGGTCGTCACAACGACCCATTCACAATTCCCTATTGGTTTTGTGAATGGTACGTGACGGCAGGAGGAATGGGGGTCTTGGCCTAACCGCCTGGGCCACGAGTATGGCGACTCTATAAAATCGCCCTCCAATCCTAAGCTATGGTGCGCGGCGATGGGATGCATGGTTGGGGGAGAAGGCCCAATCCCAAGCGACCACCTCCGGGGAACCTGCCGAACCGCCGGAGTATTAGGCTTACCCGGGTAAGGCGGCTCTGCCCGGGTGGACCTTTATTTCCGACCATCTCGTGGGATTATTATGGACACAGAAAATAAAATGGGGATGGGGCGGGTTTTGTCGGTTGGGGAGGACGGAGACGGGGTTGGGGTTAGGGTGGCGGCGCTCGCGCCCCACTCAGCGCCAGGTCCGGCTTCGTGGAGGGTGGAGGAGGACGACGAGACGGCGTCGGTCTCGTCCTTCTCCTCCAGCACGAGCCACATAGGCTCTAAGAGGAAGAGGACGGGGCAGGCCGTCGTCGAGGTGGGCGGGGCGATGAGCCCGTCGGTGAGACTGAGTTGCCTCAGGGACGAGGTGACCGAGGAGATATCGGAGAGGATCTCCTCGTCCCTGAGGCGGGTGGAGAAAGTCGCCGCTGCCTGCGCCTTTAAGGGGCAGAAAAGCGGTGGCGCGGAGGCCCTGAAGGCCGCGGCGGAGGAAATGAGGGAGGCGGCGCGGGAGCTCAGAGGGCGGAACGCCCGTCTGCAGCTCCTGTTGGAGGAGGAGCGACAGGGGAGGAGGAGGGCAGAGGCGCTGTGGAACAGCGCGGCCCTCCCTCCCATCCTCCCTCCTCCTCCACCGCCGCGTCCCTCAGCGGAGGTAAATAAGCGGAGTGCGGCGGCAGTGGTGCGGGGCACCGCGGGCCCCTCCACCCGCACTCCGCCCGTGAAGAAGTCCCCGTCCTCCTCAGAAGATCGTCTTCTGAGGAGGATTGGGGACATGATTGATGGCAAGCTGGCCGCCTTCCGGGAGGAGCTCCTCGCCGGAAGAGCGGTCAGCAGGAAGGCGGTGCCTCCCCGACCTGTTCCGGTACAGTCGGGGAAGGCAAAGAAGGGCGGAGTGAAGGCTCCGCCCAGCGTTGCGGCACCAGGGCCCCGGGTCGCGACCCCCAAGGGGGGTGGTGTACCCGTGGTCGCGGTGGTCGCGTCCTCCACAGCACCCTCCCAAGGGGGGGTGGCGTGGAGTGAGGTGGTGGGGCGGAAGGCGAAGCGGGCGGCGAGGAAGGCCTCGCAACCGCAGCCTCCGCCTCCGCCGCCGGCGGCCAAGGTAAAGGCCGCGAAGGTCGGGAAGGCACGACCAGGTCGTCCCCCAAAAACGGCAGCGGTGACGCTGACCGTTGCGCAGGGGGGCGACCTGACCCTCGAGGAGGCGATTTGGCTCGCCAGGGAGAATATCTCCCTGGAAGAGCTGGGCATCGCCTCCGTGAGGGCGAAGAGGGCCGTGACCGGGGGTCTCTTGCTGGAGATCCCCGGTGCAGAAGGCGGCGCGAAGGCGGATCGTCTCGCCCAGAGGCTCCGGGAGCAGCTGGGCGAGCGAGGTGTCCGGGTCGCCCGGCCCACGAAGCGCACAGAGATGCGCGTTTGTGGGCTGGACGACTCGGTCAGCGCACAGGATGTGTCTCGTGCCCTTGCGAGGGCGGGGGACTGTCCTGTGGAGGACCTGCGGATCGGAGAGATCCGCAGGTCGCCCTCCGGCCTCGGGTCGGTGTGGGCCCGGTGCCCCCTCTCCGCCGCCCGTAAGGTGGCGGAATCCGGGAGGGCGTTGGTGGGGTGGGTTTCGGCGCGAGTGGAAATCCTCGCGCCGCGCCCGCTCCAGTGTCAACGCTGCCTCGAATTGGGGCACGTGAGGCAGTGGTGCACCACGCCGGTGGACCGCAGCGGTCAGTGTTACCACTGCGGTGCCAAAGAGCACCGTGCGAGCCAGTGCTCGGCGGCCCCCCACTGCCCGCTGTGTGCGGACATGGGGAGGCCAGCCGATCACAGGGTGGGGAGCAAGAAGTGCTCCCCCCCCCCTCCCGGAAGGAGAGGAAGAGGCGGGCTGCACCGGCTCCGGTGCCGAGGGCGGTGGCATCGTCCTACATGGAGGTGGACGGTGCTACGGGGACGGACGGCCGGGAGGAGGCTGGCGCGGCCATTAATTAATGCCGCCCCGCGTCCTCCTCCAGGCCAACCTCTACCACTGCCGCGCGGCACAGGACTTGATGTCCCAAGTCCTCGCGGAGTGGGGGGTTGGCCTGGCGGTCGCCGCCGAGCCGTACCGCGTCCCTGATCACCCTCATTGGGTGGGCGACGCGTACGGCTTGGTGGCGACGGTATGGGGAGGGGGCGACGGTTCCCCACCGTTCTCCTTGTTGGAGCGCGGTCGGGGATTCGTCGCCGTGGACTGGGGGGGAGTCGCTGTGGTGGGGTGCTACATTTCGCCCCGTAGCGGTCACGCTGCGTTCGAGCTGTACTTGGCCGAGGTCGCGGCATGCGTGCAGCGCTACGCGGCCCGGCCGGTGCTGGTCCTGGGGGATTTTAATGCCAAGTCGGTGGCTTGGGGATCCCCCAGGACCTCCGTTCGCGGCGGGATCCTGGGCGATTGGGCGGCGGGGCTCGACCTCCGGGTATTGAACCGGGGGTCGGAGCACACATGCCTGCGGCGATATGGGGGGTCCATCGTGGATGTTGGATTCGCGACCCCCAACGCCGTGCGCATGGTGTCGGGTTGGCACGTGGTCGCGGGGGCAGAGACACTCTCCGATCACCGGTACATCCGGATGGAGGTCTCTGCCGCCGCGAGTGCATCCCGACACGGCCGCCTGCGTGGCACCCCACCACGCCGCTGGGCGCTTCGGCGCCTGGACAAGGACGCCCTGATGGCAGCTGCCCTCGCTGCAACTTGGCCGCAGGGAGCGGCCGAGTTGCCGAGCATAGAGGAGGAGGTCGCCCGGCTCGGAGCATTGATCGCGGGTATTTGCGACGCAGCGATGCCTCGGGTCGGGCGGGCTTCTCCTCGGCGGGCGGTGTACTGGTGGTCGGACGCGATCGCGGAGTTGCGAGTCGCGACTGTCCGCGCCCGACGCCAGTACACCCGCGCGCGCCGTCGTCAACGTACAGGCGACGGCGTGGCGCGAGTGAGGGCAGCTGATGACCTGTATGGAGCATACCGCGTGGCGCGGGTTGCTCTGCAGGTCGCCATCAAACGGGCCAAGACCCGGGCATGGAAGGAGCTCCTCCAGACCCTTGATGACGATCCATGGGGGCGCCCATATAAGGTGGTGCTGAATAAGCTCCGCCCGTGGGCGCCCCCCGTCACCGAGGGTCTTGACCCCCGGCTGCTGGAGGACGTGGTCAATACACTCTTCCCAATTGGGGAGAGGGGACCGCGTCCTCCGGCGGCGGCGGCTGTCCCAGTGGAGTGGACGGCCGAGCTGGGGGTCACGCAGGAGGAGCTGGCAGCGGCCATCAGACGGCTCGCGGTTCGTAACACGGCCCCGGGTCCGGATGGTGTGCCCGGCCGGGTTTGTTCGACCGCTGCCTGAGGGACGGGCGATTCCCCCCCAGTTGGAAGGTGGCGAGGATGGTCCTCCTCCGGAAGGAGGGTCGGCCCGCGGAGTCTCCCTCCGCATACCGACCCATTTGTCTCCTCGACGAGGTGGGCAAGCTCTTCGAGCGTGTGATTGCTGCCCGCCTCGTCGAGCACCTGTCGCGGGGTGATCCCGGTCTGGCCGACTGCCAGTTCGGTTTCCGGGGGGGCCGATCGACTATCGACGCGATAGGTCGTGTGAGGGCCCTCTCGGAGGCGGCCGTCTCCCGGGGAGGGGTGGCATTGGCAATATCCTTGGATATTGCCAATGCCTTTAACACCCTCCCCTGGGAAGAGATAAGGAGGGGACTCGAATATCATCGAGTCCCCCCTTGTCTCAGGGCGGTCGTCGGGGATTATCTCCGCGGCAGGTGGATCGAGTATCCGGGCCGGGATGGTGATATGCGGAGGAAGGTGTACTGCGGTGTTCCGCAGGGGTCGGTCCTCGGGCCACTCCTGTGGAACATCGCGTACGACTCGGTGTTGCGGGCCGGCCTCCCCGACGGCGTCAGCACGGTGTGTTATGCGGATGACACACTGGTGCTGGCCGTCGGGGCGCACTGGGGGAGGGCCATGCGTCGCGCGGAGGAGGGGTCGCAACGCGTCGTCGACCGGATCAGGGGGATGGGGATGACGGTGGCGGTCCATAAGACCGAGGTGATTGCGTTTCATTCACCTCGGCAGGATCCGCCACCCCCTCTGATCCGGGTGGGTGGGGCTGACATCGAGGTGAAGCCCCAGATCAGGTATCTAGGGCTGATCCTCGATAGCCACTGGCGTTTCGAGGAGCATTTCCGCTGCCTGGTCCCCCGGTTGGAAAGGATGGTTGCGGCTCTGGGCCGGATCCTGCCCAACCTGGGGGGCCCGGCGGGCCGAGTTCGTCGCCTCTATGTGGCAATGGTCCAGTCGGTGGCCCTATACGGGGCCCCCGTCTGGGCGGACGACCTGGCTGCCTCCCGGCGCGGCATGACTATGCTGCGTCGGGTGCAGAAGCGCATGGCGCTCAGGGTCGTCCGCGGGTATCGGACCATGTCACATGGGGCGGCGACGGTTCTAGCGGGGATGCCGCCCATGGACCTGCTCGCGCGGTCGCACGCGGTGATGTACCGGCACCGCGTCGACCGTCGCGCGGGGGTGGGGGCGGTCCCGGGCGGGCAGGAACCTGCTTGGGGCGATTTGAAGCGCCAGGCCCGGCAGTCCGTGTTGCTCGCGTGGCAGGAGCGGCTGGCTCTGCCAACCGCGGGGCACCGGACTGTCGGGGCTGTTCGGCCACTCCTGAAGGAGTGGCTGGGCAGAGGCCATGGCAGCCTCACCTACCGGCTGGCACAGGTATTTTCCGGGCATGGCAGCTTCGGAAGATACCTGTGCCGGATAGGGAAGGAGCCGACGGCGCGTTGCTGCCACTGCGACGCTGAGCAGGACACGGCGGATCATACCCTGGAGGTATGCCCCGCGTGGGAGGGGGAGCGCCGTGTCCTGGTCGGCGTCGTCGGGCGGGATGTCTCGCTGCCGGGCGTGGTGCGCGCCATGCTCGGCAGCGAGGAGAAGTGGAGGGCAGTGGCCTCCTTCTGCGAGAACGTAATGTTGCAGAAGGAGGCCGCGGGGAGGGAGCGCTCGTGCGGTGGCCCGAAGTCGTCGCCCGGTCGCGAGGCGTCGCGGGCGGCCGCCTCGGCGTGGCGGATGACCTAGGCTGGGAGGGGGGTCCTGAGGGGACCCTCCTCCCGCCAGGCGGCGCCGGGTCGGACCGGTTGGGGGTAGGAGTGCCTCCCCCTACCGGTCCGACGCAAGGGGAGGCACCCTCGGCGGTCTGGTGCGGCCATGAACGCCCGGCCGCCGAGGGGTGGAAACGGGGTCGCGGGCGGTTGCGAGTTGGGGCTCCGGGGAGGGAGGATACCGGAAGAATGCTTCGAGCGATTCGCGGTATCCTCCCAAAGCGTGCCGAAGGGTCACCGTGGTGTTTTTAGTGGGTAGGTCCCGCGCCTGTCGTTGTACGGGCGCGGGGAATCCCACACACCCCTCCCACCTCTCCCCAAGGAGGTGGGAGGGAGTCTTTCGAAGATTTTCCCCACGACAAAAAAAAAAAAAAAAAAAAAAAAAAAAAAAAAAAAGTATTTAGACATTGAGCAAGCAGCTACCTAGTAAGCAAGCAGTAAGCTGGTAGACAAGCAGTAAGCTTGTAAGCGAGGGGGAAGCTTGGAAGGAAGCTGTATGTTAGTAAGCATGCAGTAAGCTAGTAAGCAACAAGTACGCTAGTAAGAAATCAGCTGGCTAGTAAGGAAGAAATTAGCTAGTAGGAAAGCAGTATGCCAGTATGCCTGCGGTAAGCTCGAAAGCAAGCAGCAATCTAGCAAGCAAGCAGGATGCAAGTAAGCAAGCTGCAAGCTAGCAAGCAAGCATTAAGCGATTAAGCTAGTAGTAAGCTATTGAGCAGCCAGTAAGCAAGTAAGCAAGCTGTGAGCTGGTAAGCATGGAGAAAGCTAGTAAGGAAGCAGTAGACAAGGAGGCAAGCAGTAAGCTGGAAAGTATGCAGCAAGCTAATAAGCAAGAAGCAAGCTAACGAGCAAGCACTAAGCTGAAAAGCAAGCAGAAGGCTAATAAGAAAGCAGTTAGCTATTAGGCAAGCAGTATGGTAGCAAGCAAGCAGAAAGCTAGGAAGCGAGGAGGAGGCTCGTTAGCAAGCAGTAAGCTAGTAAGCAAGCAGTAAGCTGGTATGAAACCAGTGAGCTAGTAAGCAAGCAGTAAGCTAGTAAGAAAGAAGTAATCTAGTAAGCAAGCATTAAGTTTCTAAGCAAACAGTAAGCTTGTAAGCAAGCAGTAAGCTGGTAAGAAAGCAGGACGCTAGTAAGCAAGCAATAAGCTGGTAACAAAGCAGCCGGCTAGGAAGCAAGCAGCTGGCTAGGAAGCAAGCAGCAAGGTTAGTAAGAAAGCTAGTAGCTACTAAGAAAGCAGGAAGGTATTAAGCAAGCAGTGAGCTAGTAAGCGAGCGGGAAGCTAGTAAAAAAGTAGTATGCTAGTAATCAAGCTGTAAGCTAGTAAGCAACCGGTAAGCATGTAAGCAATCAGTGAGCTTGTAACAAAGCTGTAAGTTAGTAACAAAGCGGTAAGCTAGAAAGCAAGCCACAAGCTAGTAAGCAAGCACTAAGCTGGTATGCAAGCAGTAAGCTAGTAAGCAAACAGTGAGCTACTAAGAACGCAGCATGCTAGTATTCAGGCGGAAAGCTACAAAGCAAGCAGCATGCTAGGAAGCAAGCCGTAAGCTAGTAAGTAAGCAGTTAGCAATTAAGCAAGCAGTCAGCTAGAAAGCAAGCAACACGCGCGTAAACAAGCAGTAGGCTAGCAAGCAAGCAGTAAGCTAGTAAGCAAGCTGTGAGCTAGTAAGCGAGCTGGGAGCTAGTAACGAAGCAGTAATCTAGTAAGCAAGGAGTAAGCTAGTAAGCAACCAGCAGGCTATTCAGAACGCAGTTAGCTACTAAGAACGCAGTATGCTTGTAAGCAAGCGGCACGCTACGAAGCAAGCAGTAAGCTTGTAAGCAAGCAGTATGCTAGTAAGCAAGCAGTGAGGTAGTAAGCGAGCATGGAGCTAGTAACAAAGCAGTAATCAAGTAATCAAGCAGTAAGCTTTTAAGCATGCTTTAAGCTAGTAGGCAAGCAGTTGACTAGTAGCGTGTAGTGAGCTAGTAACAAAGCAGTGAACTAGTAAGCGAGGAGGAAGCTTGTGAGAAAGCAGTAAGTTAGTAACAATGCAGTAAGCTAGTAAGCAAGCAGTAAGCTTGTCAGGTAGCATTCGGCTAGTAAGAACGCAGTAGATTAGTAAGAAAGCAGTATGCTACTAAGCAAGCAGTAAGCTAGTAAGCAGGCAGTAAGCTAGTAAGCAACCAGTAAGCTTGTAAGCAAGTTGAAAGCTAGTAAGCAGGCAGTAAGCTTGTAAGCAAGCAGTAAGCTAGTAGCTCGTCTCTGAGGCGGGTGGAGAAGGTGGCCACATCCTGCTCCTTTAAGGGGCAGAAGAGCGGCGGCGCAGAGGCCCTGAGAGAGGCTGCGCAAAAGATGAGGAAGGCGGCGCAGGAGCTGAGCGGACGGAACGCCCGTCTGCAGCTCGTGTTGGAGGAGGGAAGTCGGGGGGAGGAGGGCAGAGGCGCGCTGGAATGGCGCGGCCCTCCCTCCAATCCTCCCGCCTCCTCCGCCGCGTGCCCCGGCGGTGGCAAATAAGCGGAGTGTGGCGGCGGTGGTGCGAGGCTCTACAGGCCCTTCCGCCCGCTCTCCGTCCGCGCAGAGTTCCCCGTTTTCCTGTGAGGACGAACTTCTGAGGAGGATTGGGGAAATGATTGACTGGATGCTGGCCGCCTTCCGGGATGAGCTCCTCACCGGTACAGCGGGCAGCAAGAACGCGGTGCCCTCCCGACTAATACCGGTACAATCTGGGAAGGCGAAGGTGGGGGGAGCGAAGGCTCCGCCCACCGTAGTCATTCCGGGGCCACGGGTCGCGGCATCCAAGGGGGCCAGACTACCCGCGGTTCCCGATCGGACGCCATCCATGGCTACCGCCCCAAGGGGGGGTGTCCTGGAGCGGGGTGGTTGGGCGGAAGGCGTGGAGGGCGGCGAGGAAGGCCTCGCAGCCGCAACCTCCGCCATCGCCGCACGCGGCCAAAGTAAAGGTCGCGTAGACGCGACATGGGCGTCCCCCCAAAACGGCAGCGGTGGCGCTGACCGTCGCGCAGAGTGGCGACCTGATCCTCGCGGCGGCGATGCTGCTCGCCAGGGAGAACATCTGCCTGGAAGAGCTTGGCATTGCTTCCGTGAGGGCGAAGAGCGCAGTGACCGGGGGTCTTCTGCTGGAGATTCCCGGACCGGAGGGCGGGGAGATGGCGGACCGACTCGCACAGAGGCTCCGGGAGCAGCTGGGCGAACGGGGTGTCCGGGTCGTCAGGCCCACGAAGCGCACGGAGATGCGCGTTTACGGGCTGGACGACTCGGTCACAGCGCAGGAGGTGTCTCATGCCCTAGCGAGAGCGGGGGACGGCCCCGAAGCAGACGTGCGGGTCGGAGAGATCCGCAGGTCTCCTTCCGGCCTGGGGTCGGTGCGGCCCCGGTGCCCCCTCAACGCTGCCCGCAAAGTGGCGGAATCCGGGAGGGTTTTGGTGGGGTGGTTTTCGGCGCGAGTGGAGATACTCGCGCTGCGCCCACTCCAGTGTCGCAGCTGCCTCGAGTTGGGGCACGTGAGGCAGTGGTGCACCTCGCCGGTGGACCGCAGCGGTCAGTGTTACCGCTGCGAAGCGAAAGACAACCGCGCGAGCCAGTGCTCGGCGGCTCCCCACTGCCCGCTATGTGTGGACATGGGGAGGCCGGCAGATCACAGGCTGGGGAGCAAAAAGTGCCATCCCACCTCCCGGAAGAAGAGGGGGAATCGGCCCTCTCCAGTTCAGGCTCCGCGGTTGGACGGACAGCCGGGAGGAGGCTAGGGCGGCCGCTATGTAATGCCGCCCCGTCTCCTCCTCCAGGCCAACCTCAATCACTGCCGCGCGGCACAGGACATGATGTCCCAAGTCCTCGCGGAGTGGTGGGTTGGCCTGGCGGTCGCCGCCGAGCCGTAACGCGTCCTTGATCACCCTCACTGGGTGGGGGACGCGGACGGCTTGGTGGCGGCGGTATGGGTAGGAGGCGACGGGTCCCCGCCTTCCTCCATCCTGGACTGCGGTCGGGGCTTCGTCGCCGTGGACTGGGGGGGCCACGCCGCGTTCGCGCAGTACCTTGCCGAGGTCGCGGCATGTGTGTAGCGCTTCGCGGCTAGGCCGGTGCTGGTCCTGAGGGACTTTAACGCCAAGTCGGTGGCGTGGGGATCCCCCAGGACCTCCGTTCGCGGTGGGATCCTGGGTGACTGGGCGGCCGGGCTCCACCTTCGGTTACTGAACCGGGGGTCGGAGCACACGTGCGTGCGGCGATATGGTGGTCCATCGTGGATGTTGGATTCGGGACCCCCAACGCCGTGCGCATGGTGTCAGGATGGCAGGTGGTTGGGGGTGAGTGCAGAGACACTCTCGGACCACCGATATATTCGGATGGAGGTCTCTGCGCCCGGACGTACATCCCGACTTAACTGCCCGGTTGGCGCCCCACCGCGCCGCCGGGCGCTTCGGCGCCTGGACAAGGACGCTTTGATGGCAGCTGCTCTCGCTGCAACTTGGCCACAGGGGGCGGCCGAGTTGCCGATCATAGAGGAGGAGGTCGCCCGGCTCGGGGGATTAGTCGAAAATATTTGCGACACGGCGATGCCCCGGGTCGGGCGGGCTTCTCCTTGCCGGGCGGTGTACTGGCGGTCGGCTGCAATCGCAGAATTGCGCGTCGCGAGTATGCCCGCCCGACGCCAGTACACCCGCGCGCGCCGTCGTCTACGAAGAGAGCGAGAGCAGATGACCTGTATGATTCATACAGTGCGGCTCAGGTTGCTCTGCATATCACCATTAAACGGGCCAAAACCCGGGCATGGAAGGAGCTCCTCCAGACCCTCGATGACGATCCTTGGGGGCGCCCGTATAAGGTGGTGCTAAACAAGCTCCGCCCGTGGGCGCCCCCTGACACCGTTGGTCTTGACCCACGGCTGCTGGAGGACATGGCCAATACTCTCATTCCAATTGGGGAGGGAGGATCACGTCCACCGGCGGCGTCGGCTGACCCAATTGAGTGGGCGGCCGAGCGGAGGGTCACGCAGAGGGAGCTGGCCGCGGCCATCAAACGGCTCGGAGCGCGTAACACGGCCCCGCGGCTGGATGGTGTGCCTGGCCGGGATTGGGTTTTGACCCAGGGCGTCCTTGGGGCCGACCTCAGGCGGTTGTTTGGCCGATGCCTGAGGGACGGGCGATTCTCCGCTAGTTGGAAAGTGGCGAGGATGGTCCGCCTCCGGAAGGCGGGTCGGCCCGCAGAGTCTCCCTCCGGTATACCGGCCCATCTGTCTCCTCGACGAGGTGGGCAAGCTCTTCGAGCGCGTGATTGCCGCCCGCCTCGTTGAGCACCTGTCGCGGTGTGCCCCCGGCCTGGCCGACTGCCAGTACGGCTTCCGGGAGGGTCGATCGACGATCGACGCGATAGGTCGCGTAAGGGCCCTCTCGGAGTCGGCCGTCCCCCGGGGTGGGGTTGCTTTGGCAGTATCCTTGGATATTGCCAACGCTTTTATAAGGGGCTCGAAGATCATCGGGTCCGTCCTTATCTCAGGGCAGTCGTCGGGGATTATCTCCGTGGCAGGTGGATCGAGTATCCGGGCCGGGATGGTGTTATGCGGAGGGAGGTGTTCTGCAGGGTTCCGCAGGGGTCGGTCCTCGGGCAAGATAGCAGTTATCTGGTAAGGATGTACTAAACTAGTAAGCAAGCAGTGAGCTAGTAAGCGTGCGCGAAGCTAGTAAGGAAGCAGTATGCTAGTAAGCAAGCAATAAGCCGGTAAGAAAAAGGTAACCTAGTAATCAAGCAGCAGGCTAGCAAAAATGCAATTATCTTGTAAGAAGGCAGTATGCTAGCAAGCAAGCAGTAAGCTAGTAAGCAAGCAGTATACTAGTTAGCAAGGAATAGGCTAGAAAGCAAGAAGCTGACTAGTAAGAAAGCAATCAGCTAGTAAGAAAGCAGTATGCGAGTATACCAGCAACTAGCTCGAAAGCAAGCTGCAAGTTAGCAAGCAAGCAGGAAGCGAGAAAGCTAGCACTAAGCTAGAAAGCAAGCAGGAGGCTAGTAAGCAAGCTGTAAGCTAGGAAGCAAGCATCAAGCTAGTAAGCATGCTGTAAGCCAGTAGGCAAGAAATGAGCTAGTAACTGAGCAGGGGCTAGAATGGAAGAGGTATGCTAGAAAGCAATCTGCATGCTAGTAAGAAAGCAGTTAGCTTCTGAGCAAGCAGCAAACTAGTAAGCAAGCAGTAAGCTACTGTGCAAACTGTCAGGTAGTAAGCGAGGAGGCAGGTAGTAAGCAAGCAGTGAGCAAGTAAGTTAGCAACAGGCTAGTAAGGAAGCAGTAGGCGATTGAGCAGAAAGCAAACTAGTAACCAAGCAGTAACCTTGTAAGTAAGCAGTGGGCTAGTAAGCAAGCAGTAAGCTAGTAAGTAAGCAGTAATCTGGTAAGCAAGCAGTAAGCGGGCATGAAAGCAATTAGCTTGTAAGCAAGCTGTAAGCTAGTATGCAAGCAGTGAGCTAGAAAGAGAGAAGGAAGCATATAAGGAAGCAGTAAGCGAGTAAGCCAGCTGTAAGCTGGTAAGCAAGCAGCAGGCTAGTAAGAAATCGGTTAGCTATTCAGGAAGCAGTAAACTAGTGAGCAACTAAATAACTAGTAAGCAAGCCGTAAGCTGGTAAGAATGCTGTTAGTTAGTAAGCAAGCAGAAAGCTATTGATCAAGCAGTAAGCTAGAAAGCAAGCAGCAAGCTAGTAAGGAAGCAGTAAGCTAGTAAGCAAGCAGTAAGCTAGTAAGCAGGTGGTAAGGTAGTAAGCTTGCAGTAAGCTAGAAAGCAAGCAGTAAGCAAGTATGCAAGCAGTCTACCGGTCCGACGCAAGGGGAGGCACCCTCGGCGGTCTGGTGCGGCCATGAACGCCCGGCCGCCGAGGGGTGGAAACGGGGTCGCGGGCGGTTGCGAGTTGGGGCTCGCAGCCGCCACTAAACGCGGCCCCGGGACGGATAGCGGCGGGATGGAGTGGCCCCGTCCCGCCGCTATGAGGCAGTGTGTCTACTGGGGGGACCGATTGTCCCCCCGGGGGATGGGCGCGAAAGCGCGGGCACGGGGAGGATACCGGAAGAATGCTTCGAGCGATTCCCGGTATCCTCCCAAAGCATGCCGAAGGGTCACCGTGGTGTTTTTAGTGGGTAGGTCCCGCGCCTGTCGTTGTACGGGCGCGGGGAATCCCACACACCCCTCCCACCTCTCCCCAAGGAGGTGGGAGGGAGTCTTTCGAAGATTTTCCCCACGACAAAAAAAAAAAAAAAAAAAGCAGTAGGCTAGTAAGGAAGCACTATGCTATACAGCAACCAGTAAGCTATGGAGCAAGCATCTGTCTAGTAAGAAGGCAGTATGCCAGTAAGCAAGCAGTAAGATAGTAAGCAAGCTGTATGATACTAAGCGAGCAGTATGCTAGTAAGCCACCAGTGAGCTAGTAAGCATGCAGTAAGCTTGTCAGGTAGCATTCGGCTAGTAAGAACGCAGTAGATTAGTAAGAAAGCAGTATGCTACTAAGCAAGCAGTAAGCTAGTAAGCAGGCAGTAAGCTAGTAGGCAACCAGTAAGCTTGTAAGCTAGTAGTAAGCTATTAAGCAGGCAGTAATTTATGACCGTTCCCCCTTGGACGGTCCGATTCGAGGGGGGGCGCGGAGGAAGGTGGTCGGTGCCGACTCAGTCGGCGGTCGAGGGTTCGCAGCGGTTAGTGACGTAGGCCGGGTGGATGTTTTGAGCGTGTTTATTGCTAACTTAACCTACTTACAAAACTTATTCTTATGGCTACGGAGGACGGCGCGGCGAGTGGTCGGTCGCTCGAAGAGAGCGGCGCAATGAGCGTTCGGGCGCTCAGCGGAGGGGAAGCGCGGCGAGCGGTCGGTCGCTCGAAGAGAGCGGCGCAATGAGCGTTCAGGCGCTCAGCGGAGGGGAAGCGCGACGAGCGGTCGGTCGCTCGAAGAGAGCGGCACAATGAGCGTTCAGGCGCTCAGCGGAGGGGACTGCGGCGAGCGGTCTGTCGCTCGAAGAGAGCGGCGCAATGAGCGTTCTGGCGCTCAGCGGAGGGGAGAGGGCATACAGTACCCTACCTACGCTGCTACGAGGCCGCGATGTCGGTAAGGCCAGGGTAGGAGAGAAGGAAGAGGTTCGACCCAGTATCCAGGGTTATTGGAGGTTCGGTGGGTGGCGGGATGTGGCCGAGGGGGTCGGTGCGGGACGGTAATGCAATACCCTACCTACGCTGCTACGAGGCCGCGATGTCGGTAGGGCCAGGGTAGGAAGTAGGGAAGAGGTTCGACCCAGTATCCAGGGTTATTGGAGGTGCGGTGTCGGTCGAAGGCCACAGTGGGTGCGGAGTCAGGCAATACCCTACCTACGCTGTTACAAGGCCGCGATGTCGGTAGGGCCAGGGTAGGAGAGAAGGAACGGTTCGTCCCAGTATCCAGGGTTATGGGAGGTTCGGCGGAATGGTCGCGAGAGTGCCCCTCGCACTCTCGTGTTCGCAAAAAGTCGGAGCTCGTGTAGACACGTATGGTTCGTACGTATCTCTCGCCACTTAATTCGGCTTCGACGAGCAAGACACGAGTCCGCCGAATTCGGCCGGTGACCCGGTATTAATACTCGCGCGGCGCGTAATTTGCGGTGAGAAGTCGCGGGCGACTAGCGGCCGCGCGGGAAACCACCGGTCGCGGGGACTCGGCTGCGACGGTGCTCGGGTCGCGGTCCCGCCTCGGACATGCGCGTTACAAATTTATAAAGCAATCAGCAGGCTATTAAGAAAGCAGATAGATATTGAGCAAGTAGTATGCTAGAAAGCAAGCAGCAAGCTAGTAAGCAAGCAGTAAGCTAGTAAGCAAGCAGGAAGCTAGTAAGGAATCAGTATGCTAGAAAGCAAGCAGTAAGCTAGAAGGCAAGCAGTGAGCTAGAAAGCATGCAGTAAGCTACTAAGCAAACAGTAAGCTTGTATGCACGCAGCAGGCTAGTCAGAAAGCTGGTAGCTAGTAAGAAAGCAGTATGCTAGTTAGCAAGCTGTTAGCTAGGAAGCATGCAGGAACATAGTAGGAACGCATTAAGCTAGTAAGGATACAGTAATCTAGTAAGAAAGCAGAATGCTAGTATGGTAGCAATAAGCTAGTAAGCAAGCAGTAAGCTGGTAAGAAAGCAGTTAGATAGTAAGCAAGCTATATGATGGTAAGCAACCAGTAAGCCAGCAATCTAGTAGTAACCTGGTAAGAAAGCAGTTAGCTAGTAAGCAAATAGGAAGCTAGTACCCACGCAGTAAGCTAGTAAGCAAGTAGTGAGCTAGTAAGCCAGGAGGAAGCTAGTAAGGAAGCAGTAAGCGAGTAAGCTAGCAGTAAGCTAGAAAGGAAGCACTAAGCTAGAAAGCAAGCAGCAGGCTAGCAAGGCAGAAGTTAGCTATTGGACATGCAGTAAACTAGTCAGTAAGCAGTTAGCTAGTAAGCAAGCAGTAATCTAGTAAGCAAGCAGCGAGTTAGTAAACAAGCAGGAAGCTAGTAAGTAAGCAGCAAGCTGGTAAGAAAGCATATAGCTTGTAAGCAAGCAGTAAGCTGGTATGCAAGCAGTGGGCCAGTAAGTGAGCAGAGAGCTAGAATGTAAGCAGTATGCTAGAAAGCAATCTGCAGGCTAGTAAGCAAGCAGGACGCTAGTAAGCAAGCAATAACCTAGAAAGCATGGAGCAGGCCAGTAAGATATCCGTTAGTAATTGAGCATACAGCAAACTAGTAAGCAAGCTGAGGGCTAGTTAGCTAGCAGTAAACTAGTAAACAAGCAGTATGCTAGTAAGCGAGCATCGAGCTAGTAAGCAAGCAGGAAGCTAGTAAGGAAGCAGCGAGCTAGAAAGCAACCAGCGGGCCACTAAGCGAGCTGTAAGCGAGTGAGCTAGCATTGAGCTAGTAAGCCAGCAGGGCGCTACTAAGGAAGCAGTATGCTACTAGGCAAGCTGTAAGTTAGTATGCTACCAGTATGCTAGTAAGCAAGCAGTAAGCTAGTAAGCAACGAGAAAGCTAGTAAGCAAGCAACAGGCTAGTATGAAAGCAATTAGCTAGTAAGAGAGCAGTGTGCTAGTAAAACAGCATTATGCTAGTAAGCAAGCAGTAAGCTAGTAAGCTACCTGTAATATGGTAAGCAAGCAGTGAGCTAGTAAGCATGGGGGAAGCTAGAAAGGAAGCAGTACGCTAGTTAGCAAGCAGTAAGGTAGTAAGCAAGCACACAGCTAGTGCGCAATCAGTAAGCTAGTAAGCAAGCAGTGAGCTAGTAAGTGAGCAGGAAGTTAGTAAGCAAGCAGTAAGCTGGTAAGGAAGGACTTATCTAGTAAGTGAGTCGTAAGCTAGTAAGTGAGCAGTAAGTTGGTAAGCACGTGGAGCGCTAGTAAGCGAGCAGGAATCTATTAAGGGAGAAGTATGCTAGGGAGAAAGCATTAAGTTTGTAAGCAACAAGTAAGCTAGTAAGCAGGCAGCTGGCTAGAAAGGAAGCAATTAGCTGGTAACGAACCAGTGTGCTAGTAAGCAAGCAGTAAGCTAGAAAACATGAAACAAGCTAGTAAGCAAGCAGCAGGCTAGAGAGAAAGTAGTTAGCTATTAAGCAAGCAGTGTGCTAGTAAACAAGCTGTACACTTGTAAGCAAGCAGTGAGCTAGTAAGCTAGCACTAAGCTTGTAAGCAAGCAGTTATCTGGTAAGAAAGCGGGTAGCTAGTAAGGAAGTAGTAAGCTGGTAATCACGCAGTAGGCTATCAAGCTAACAGTAAGACAGTAAGCAAGCTGTGAAATAGTAAGCGAGCAGGATGCTATTAAGCAAGCAGTATGCTAGAAAGCTAGCAGCAGGCTAGTAAGCAAGCAGTAAGCTGGAATGCAAGCAGCAGGCTAGTAAGCATGCAGTAAGCTAGTAAGCTACCAGTAAGCTTGGAGGCAAGCAGTAAGATGGAAAGCAAGCAACAAGCTAGTACGCACGCAGTAAGCTAGTAAGCTAGCATTGAGCGAGTAATCTTGGACGAAGCTAGTAAGGAAGCAGTTTGATAGTAAGCAAGCTGCATGATAGTAAGCAACCAGTAAGCCTGCAAGCAAGCAGTAAGCTGGTATGAGAGCAGTTAGCTAGTAAGCAAGCAGTAAGCTTGAAAACAAGCAGGAAGCAAGTAAGCGTGCTGTAAGCTAGAAAGCAAGCAGCAGGCTAGCAAGGCAACAGTTGGCTATTGAGCATGCAGTAAACTAGTCAGTAAGCAGTTAGCTAGTAAGCAACCAGTAAGCTAGCAAGCAAGCAGTATGCTGGTAAGAAAGCAATTATCTAGTATTGGAAGTAGCAAGCATGTAAGCAAGCAGTAAGTTAGTATGCAACCATTGAGCTTGTTAGATTAGGGAGGGTTCAAATATTTTAATTGAACGCCTCGTCTAACGGAGGTCCGGATCACGATGGAAAGGACGTTGGAAAAGTAGTAATTTGACGTTGATTTTATTTTATTATATACGTTTATTTTGCACGTTTTTTCAGGACAAACACAAACACAGACTCTTAATATTAAACGCCTGGACGTCTGGCCGGCGTCTGGCTAGAAAAAAGCCCCGCCGATGGGCCGTCTCCTTTGGCGGTTCGCGTCCCTCTACCCTGAAACAAAAGAGACGAGACTATACGTAAATACCGAGTAACTTGAGTCACGTTGTCCGTCTTGTTCTAAGGTTTACGCGCTCTTGGTTGTGCTTGTCGCACTCACGAGCGGGGAACTCGGCCGCCGCGTTACGCAGCTAAGCTAGTGGACTGTATGTGTGAACGTTCCCTTTAAACCAGGAAACGCAGATTTGGAAGACGAGAATCGATCTCGATTTTTCCCGACTGCTAATTTCGACTGTCGCAGGAGAGGTTAACAGAAGGAGATTGTAAGGCTCCAACTATTTGCCTGCTCCTCGGCCGCTCACCGTCCTCGTAATGCGTACGGGCACTGTGTGGTGCAGCACCTTTACAGCGCATGCAGCGACTTGTAATTATAGTGCGTACACCACGGCGCTATACTGAGTGGTTCTACGCACAGTGTCCGTACACACTGGCGATGATTGAACTGCGCTCTAGCTGGTCGCCGGATGCCGAAACTCAAAGATTGTCCCGAACACCGACTGGAGGACGGCAAGACCACCCAGGGTATGCACGCCACGAAGGCCCCTAAGGGTGGGTTTGCACTGTTCGACAGTCGAGAGAGGTTCGAGATTCAAATTCGAAACTTCGGACACGACCACTGATTGCAGCGATACGTGTCTGATTTCAGACTGGCGTGGACTATAGCCACCGCTGAATAGAAATTTCGGATTGTAACTCACGAAATTTTACAATCCCTTTGATCTGGTCGAAACCCGACCTGATCTATATCGTATTATAGCGAGATGCGAAAGGAATCACGGGAAGGGATTCATTCACAATCCGTCCTCGTACTCGATTCCTTTCCTCGTTTGCGATTTTTTAATTTAAATTGGAAACGGGTTACGGAAGGAGTCACGGTAAAGGATTGCTTTTACAATCCATTCTCGTATGGAGTCCTTCCTATTCCACGTTTAGAATTTATTCGAAAAGTTCGAGTAACTCGTAACTATTCGAGAACAATGGAATGTCCGAGGAGCGGGGTCGTATGCCCATGTGCTCCCTGCCGGTTCCAGATTAAGAGTGACGGACGAGCACGGACAGTCAAAATGTTCGCTCGAAGGGTGAAACCTTCGTAGAGCGGCGCTGTAAACGTTTTTTGAGTCCATCTTTGTCTAATACAAAATTGTCGTACCTTCTCTAGACACGCGCGACGAAACTTTCGTTACGAAATTGAGCGTTACGTGGTCGATCGCGTGAGGTCTCGAAAAAAACCCAAGAGCGGCTGTTTTTCTATCCCGTACTGTTTTCGCCAAGCGGACACGACGACCGAGGTACCTCTGGTCTTACGTACGCTGAAAAAACAATACCGGGTGACGAATTATGTTTTACTCGAAAATCCGTCGAATTAACGCGATATTTAAACAGAGATAGTAAGCGATCTGGGAGCTTGTATGGGTGCAGTATGAACGTAAGCAAGCAGCACGCTGCTAAGGAAGCACTAAGCTACAAAGCAAGCAGCAGGCTACTAAGCAAGCAGTAAGCGAGTAAGCTAGCAGTAAGCTAGAAAGCGAGCAGTGAGCTCGAAAGCAAGCAGCAAGCTAGCAAGCAAGCAGGAAACCTGTAAGCTAGAAGTAAGCTAGTAAGCAAGCAGTAATCTAGTAAGCAAGCAGTGAGACACTAATGAAGAAGGAAGCAAGTAAGGAAGCACTAAGCTATAAAGCAAACAGGAGGCTAGCAAGCAAGCAGTAATCCAGTAAGCTAGCAGTAACCTAGTATGCAAGCAGTAATCTAGTAAGCAAGCAGCGAGCAAGTAAGCAAGCAGGAAACTAGTAAAGAAGCAGCGAGCTAGAAAGCAACCAGCGGGCCACTAAGCGAGCAGTTAGCGAGTGAGCTAGCAGTGAGCTAGTAAGCGAGCAGGGCGCTAGTAAGGAAGCAGTATGCTACTAAGCAAGCAGTAAGTTAGTATGCTACCAGTATGCTAGTAAGCAAGCAGTAAGCTAGTAAGCTACCAGTAAGCTTGTAAGCAAGCAGTGAGCTAGTAAGCGAGTAGTAAGCTAGTAAGTAAGCAGTAAGCAGGTAAGCAAGCATTGAGCCAGTAAGCGAGCATGAAGCCAGTAAGGAAGTAGCAACCTGGTATGTAACCAGTAAACTAGTAAGCAAGCAGTAAGCTGGTAAGGAACCAGTTATCTAGTAAGCGAGTAGTAAGCTAGTAAGTAAGCAGTAAGCTGGTAATCACGTAGAGAGCTAATAAGCGAGCTGGAATCTATTAAGGAAGAAGTATGCTAGGGAGAAAGCATTAAGACTGTAAGCAGCAAGTAAGCTAGTAAGCAGGCAGCAGGCTAGTAAGGAACCAGTGTGCAAGTAAGCCAGCAGTAAGCTAGAAAACGAGCAACAAGCTAGTAAGCAAGCAGTAAGCTTTAAAGCAAGGAGCAGGCTAGTAAGAAAGCAGTTAACTAGTAAGGGAGTAGGATGGTCATAAGGAAGCAGTATGCTAGTAAGCAAGCCGTCACCTAGAAAGCAAGCAGCAGGCCTGTAAGGAATCAGTTAGTTAGTAAGGAAGCAGTAAGCTGCTAACGAAGCAGTATGTTAGTAACGAACCAGTAAGCTATTAAGCAAGCAGTAAGCTAGTAAGGATGTTGTAGGCAAGTAAGCAAGCAGTAAGTGAGTAACCCAGCACTAAGCTTGAAAGCAAGCTGCAAGATAGTAAGCAAGCATGATGCGAGTAAGCCAGTAGTATGCTAGTATCAAAGCAGTATGCTAGTAAGCAAGCAGCAGGCTATTAAAAATACAGTCAGTTAGTAAGGAAGCTGTAAGTTTGTCGCAGAGCAGTTAGCTGGTAAGCAAACAGTAAGCTAGTAAGGACGCAGTACACTAGTAAGAAAGCAATAAGCTAGAAAGCATGCAGGAGGCTAGTAATAAAGCAGTTACCTATTAAGCAAGCAGTACGCTGGTCCCCTCAGGGGCTGCCAGCCTTTCAGCTGCAGTACGGGCTTAACGAACCCGGGGTACCCGAGTCATACACACACCGTAAGCCTCCTGTTGGTCGTCACAACGACCCATTCACAATTCCCTATTGGTTTTGTGAATGGTACGTGACGGCAGGAGGAACGGGGGTCTTGGCTTAACCGCCTGGGCCACGAGTATGGCGACTCTATAAAATCGCCCTCCAATCCTAAGCTATGGTGCGCGGCGATGGGATGCATGGTTGGGGGAGAAGGCCCAATCCCAAGCGACCACCTCCGGGGAACCTGCCGAACCCCCGGAGTATTAGGCTTACCCGGGTAAGGCGGCTCTGCCCGGGTGGACCTTTATTTCCGACCATCTCGTGGGATTATTATGGACACAGAAAATAAAATGGGGATGGGGCGGGTTTTGTCGGTTGGGGAGGACGGAGACGGGGTTGGGGTTAGGGTGGCGGCGCTCGCGCCACACTCAGCGCCAGGTCCGGCTTCGTGGAGGGTGGAGGAGGACGACGAGACGGCGTCGGTCTCGTCCTTCTCCTCCAGCACGAGCCACATAGGCTCTAAGAGGAAGAGGACGGGGCAGGCCGTCGTCGAGGTGGGCGGGGCGATGAGCCCGTCGGTGAGGCTGAGTTGCCTCAGGGACGAGGTGACCGAGGAGATATCGGAGAGGATCTCCTCGTCCCTGAGGCGGGTGGAGAAAGTCGCCGCTGCCTGCGCCTTTAAGGGGCAGAAAAGCGGTGCCGCGGAGGCCCTGAAGGCCGCGGCGGAGGAAATGAGGGAGGCGGCGCGGGAGCTCAGAGGGCGGAACGCCCGTCTGCAGCTCCTGTTGGAGGAGGAGCGACAGGGGAGGAGGAGGGCAGAGGCGCTGTGGAACAGCGCGGCCCTCCCTCCCATCCTCCCTCCTCCTCCACCGCCGCGTCCCTCGGCGGAGGTAAATAAGCGGAGTGCGGCGGCAGTGGTGCGGGGCACCGCGGGCTCCTCCACCCGCACTCCGCCCGTGAAGAAGTCCCCGTCCTCCTCAGAAGACGATCTTCTGAGGAGGATTGGGGACATGATTGATGGCAAGCTGGCCGCCTTCCGGGAGGAGCTCCTCGCCGGAAGAGCGGTCAGCAGGAAGGCGGTGCCTCCCCAACCTGTTCCGGTACAGTCGGGGAAGGCAAAGAAGGGCGGAGTGAAGGCTCCGCCCAGCGTTGCGGCACCAGGGCCCCGGGTCGCGACCCCCAAGGGGGGTGGTGTACCCGTGGTCGCGGTGGTCGCGTCCTCCACAGCACTCTCCCAAGGGGGGGTGGCGTGGAGTGAGGTGGTGGGGCGGAAGGCGAAGCGGGCGGCGAGGAAGGCCTCGCAACCGCAGCCTCCGCCTCCGCCGCCGGCGGCCAAGGTAAAGGCCGCGAAGGTCGGGAAGGCACGACCAGGTCGTCCCCCAAAAACGGCAGCGGTGACGCTGACCGTTGCGCAGGGGGGCGACCTGACCCTCGCGGAGGCGATGCGGCTCGCCAGGGAGAATATCTCCCTGGAAGAGCTGGGCATCGCCTCCGTGAGGGCGAAGAGGGCCGTGACCGGGGGTCTCTTGCTGGAGATCCCCGGTGCAGAAGGCGGCGCGAAGGCGGATCGTCTCGCCCAGAGGCTCCGGGAGCAGCTGGGCGAGCGAGGTGTCCGGGTCGCCCGGCCCACGAAGCGCACGGAGATGCGCGTTTGTGGGCTGGACGACTCGGTCAGCGCACAGGATGTGTCCCGTGCCCTTGCGAGGGAGGGGGACTGTCCTGTGGAGGACCTGCGGATCGGAGAGATGCGCAGGTCGCCCTCCGGCCTCGGGTCGGTGTGGGCCCGGTGCCCCCTCTCCGCCGCCCGTAAGGTGGCGGAATCCGGGAGGGTGTTGGTGGGGTGGGTTTCGGCGCGAGTGGAAATCCTCGCGCCGCGCCCGCTCCAGTGTCACCGCTGCCTCGAATTGGGGCACGTGAGGCAGTGGTGCACCTCGCCGCACCTCGTCAGTGTAACCGCTGCGGTGCCAAAGAGCACCGTGCGAGCCAGTGCTCGGCGGCCCCCCACTGCCCGCTGTGTGCGGACATGGGGAGGCCAGCCGATCACAGGGTGGGGAGCAAGAAGTGCTCCCCCCCCACTCCCGGAAGGAGAGGAAGAGGCGGGCTGCACCGGCTCCGGTGCCGAGGGCGGTGGCATCGTCCTCCATGGAGGTGGACGGTGCTACGGGGACGGACGGCCGGGAGGAGGCTGGCGCGGCCATTAATTAATGCCGCCCCGCCTCCTCCTCCAGGCCAATCTCAACCATTGCCGCGCGGCACAGGACTTGATGTCCCAAGTCCTCGCGGAGTGGGGGGTTAGCCTGGCGGTCGCCGCCGAGCCGTACCGCGTCCCTGATCACCCTCATTGGGTGGGCGACGCGGACGGCTTGGTGGCGACGGTATGGGGAGGGGGCGACGGGTCCCCACCGTTCTCCTTGTTGGAGCGCGGTCGGGGATTCGTCGCCGTGGACTGGGGGGGAGTCGCTGTGGTGGGGTGCTACATTTCGCCCCGTAGCGGTCACGATGCGTTCGAGCTGTACTTGGCCGAGGTGGCGGCATGCGTGCAGCGCTACGCGGCCCGGCCGGTGCTGGTCCTGGGGGATTTTAATGCCAAGTCGGTGGCTTGGGGATCCCCCAGGACCTCCGTTCGCGGCGGGATCCTGGGCGATTGGGCGGCGGGGCTCGACCTCCGGGTATTGAACCGGGGGTCGGAGCACACATGCGTGCGGCGATATGGGGGGTCCATCGTGGATGTTGGATTCGCGACCCCCAACGCCGTGCGCATGGTGTCGGGTTGGCACGTGGTCGCGGGGGCAGAGACACTCTCCGATCACCGGTACATCCGGATGGAGGTCTCTGCCGCCGCGGGTGCATCCCGACACGGCCGCCTGCGTGGCACCCCACCACGCCGCTGGGCGCTTCGGCGCCTGGACAAGGACGCCCTGATGGCAGCTGCCCTCGCTGCAACTTGGCCGCAGGGAGCGGCCGAGTTGCCGAGCATAGAGGAGGAGGTCGCCCGGCTCGGAGCATTGGTCGCGGGTATTTGCGACGCGGCGATGCCTCGGGTCGGGCGGGCTTCTCCTCGCCGGGCGGTGTACTGGTGGTCGGACGCGATCGCGGAGTTGCGAGTCGCGACTGTCCGCGCCCGACGCCAGTACACCCGCGCGCGCCGTCGTCAACGTACAGGCGACGGCGTGGCGCGAGCGAGGGCAGCTGATGACCTGTATGGAGCATACCGCGTGGCGCGGGTTGCTCTGCAGGTCGCCATCAAACGGGCCAAGACCCAGGCATGGAAGGAGCTCCTCCAGACCCTTGATGATGATCCATGGGGGCGCCCATATAAGGTGGTGCTGAATAAGCTCCGCCCGTGGGCGCCCCCCGTCACCGAGGGTCTTGACCCCCGGCTGCTGGAGGACGTGGTCAATACACTCTTCCCAATTGGGGAGAGGGGACCGCGTCCTCCGGTGGTGGCGGCTGTCCCAGTGGAGTGGACGGCCGAGCTGGGGGTCACGCAGGAGGAGCTGGCAGCGGCCATCAGACGGCTCGGGGTTCGTAACACGGCCCCGGGTCCGGATGGTGTGCCCGGCCGGGTTTGGGTCTTGACCCAGGGCGTCCTTGGGGCCGACCTCAGGCGGTTGTTCGACCGCTGCCTGAGGGACGGGCGATTCCCCCCCAGTTGGAAGGTGGCGAGGATGGTCCTCCTCCGGAAGGAGGGTCGGCCCGCGGAGTCTCCCTCCGCATACCGGCCCATTTGTCTCCTCGACGAGGTGGGCAAGCTCTTCGAGCGTGTCATTGCTGCCCGCCTCGTCGAGCACCTGTCGCGGGGTGATCCCGGTCTGGCAGACTGCCAGTTCGGTTTCCGGGGGGGCCGATCGACTATCGACGCGATAGGTCGTGTGAGGGCCCTCTCGGAGGCGGCCGTCTCCCGGGGAGGGGTCGCAACGCGTCGTCGACCGGATCAGGGGGATGGGGATGACGGTGGCGGTCCATAAGACCGAGGTGATTGCGTTTCATTCACCTCGGCAGGATCCGCCACCCCCTCTGATCCGGGTGGGTGGGGCTGACATCGAGGTGAAGCCCCAGATCAGGTATCTGGGGCTGACCCTCGATAGCCACTGGTGTTTCGAGGAGCATTTCCGCTGCCTGGTCCCCCGGTTGGAAAGGATGGTTGCGGCTCTGGGCCGGATCCTGCCCAACCTGGGGGGCCCGGCGGGCCGAGTTCGTCGCCTCTATGTGGCAATGGTCCAGTCGGTGGTCCTATACGGGGCCCCCGTCTGGGCGGGCGACCTGGCTGCCTCCCGGCGCATTTTGACTATGCTGCGTCGGGTGCAGAGGCGCATGGCGCTCAAGGTCGTCCGCGGGTATCGGACCGTGTCACATGAGGCGGCGACGGTTCTGGCGGGGATGCCGCCCATGGACCTGCTCGCGCGGTCGCACGCGGTGATGTACCGGCACCGCGTCGACCGTCGCGCGGGGGTGGGGGCGGTCCCGGGCGGGCAGGAACCTGCTTGGGGCGATTTGAGGCGCCAGGCCCGGCAGTCCGTGTTGCTCGCGTGGCAGGAGCGGCTGGCTCTGCCAACCGCGGGGCACCGGACTGTCGGGGCTGTTCGGCCACTCCTGAAGGAGTGGCTGGACAGAGGCCATGGCAGCCTCACCTACCGGCTGGCACAGGTATTTTCCGGGCATGGCAGCTTCGGAAGATACCTGTGCCGGATAGGGAAGGAGCCGACGGCGCGTTGCTGCCACTGCGACGCTGAGCAGGACACGGCGGATCATACCCTGGAGGTATGCCCCGCGTGGGAGGGGGAGCGCCGTGTCCTGGTCGGCGTCGTCGGGCGGGATGTCTCGCTGCCGGGCGTGGTGCGCGCCATGCTCGGCAGCGAGGAGAAGTGGAGGGCCGTGGCCTCCTTCTGCGAGAACGTAATGTTGCAGAAGGAGGCCGCGGGGAGGGAGCGCGAGCTTCAGCGGCGCGCTGAAGCTCGCGCTCGCGCGGTGACCCGAGGTCGTCGCCCGGTCGCGAGGCGTCGCGGGCGGCCGCCTCGGCGTCGCGGATGACCTAGGCTGGGAGGGGGGTCCCGAGGGGACCCTCCTCCCGCCAGGCGGCGCCGGGTCGGACCGGTTGGGGGTAGGAGTGCCTTCCCCTACCGGTCCGACGCAAGGGGAGGCACCCTCGGCGGTCTGGTGCGGCCATGAACGCCCGGCCGCCGAGGGGTGGAAACGGGGTCGCGGGAAGTTGCGAGTTGGGGCGCGCAGCCGCCACTAAACGCGGCCCCGGGACGGATAGCGGCGGGATGGAGTGGCCCCGTCCCGCCGCTATGAGGCAGTGTGTCTACTGGGGGGACTGATTGTCCCCCCGGGGGATGGGCGCGAAAGCGCGGGCACGGGGAGGATACCGGAAGAATGCTTCGAGCGATTCCCGGTATCCTCCCAAAGCGTGCCGAAGGGTCACCGTGGGGTTTTTAGTGGGTAGGTCCCGCGCCTGTCGTTGTACGGGCGCGGGGAATCCCACACACCCCTCCCACCTCTCCCCAAGGAGGTGGGAGGGAGTCTTTCGAAGATTTTCCCCACGACAAAAAAAAAAAAAAAAAAAAAAAAAAAAAAAGGCCGCCACAGGTCGTTATCAAGCAACTTCCCAGTGCACCTGGTGGGCACCGGGCCAGGGCACAAGGTAATGCAACCTGGACAGGGAAAGGGAAAGGGAAAGGGAAAGGGGGGCAGAAAAAAGGGGGGGGACCAAACACGGAGTGAACAGATATGGCTCAGGGTCGGACACCGGGGGGGATACCGACTCAGAGGTTTTCCGGACTCCGGGTACCGACAGGGTGGTTTCCAGGGCAGGAAACGCGATGGGAGGGGGGACGGCGAGGAACAGGAGCCCCGAATCACCAATTTTGGCCACTTTGGAGGGACTCGAGCAGGATTGGATTTTCGCCCGGGCACCTAAAATCAGGAGAACGCCGCCGGGATCAAGAGGGGACCTGAGGAGGTACAAGTCGTCTCCCTTGATTCGGAGGAAGAGGGAGAGGATGGCGCGAGAGGGTTGAAGGGAAAAGGATTGGAGAGGGAGACCGAAAAGGAAGAAAGGGCCGAACGGGTAAAAGGAGTCACGGACGGCCACAAAAAACCGGCTCCCGTGGACGGAGGTGACGAGGCGAGGGAAATAAACACGGGAGGGGACGCCAAAAGGGGGGGAAACGAAGATGGCGGAGCGAGCGAAGAAGGGGGCAACGGAGTCCAGGCACCGGAGGACTACGGGACCAGGGGAACGAAAATAGACCGGGATAATATCCTAGAGGAGATGCGCTTCTCGAGGGGAAAATCAGCTCGCTTGAAGAGGAGCTGAAGGAGATTGCGGACTTTCTGGGGGCTGACAAAAGCGTAGGTTTTTTCTCCGCCTCCTGCAGGAAAAGAATTAGGAAATGCGAGGGAATTATTAAAGACATCCGAGGGAACGGAAGGGCGAGGAGAAATCTGGGCTTTATGGCGGCTAGATACATCAAGGGAGATACGGGAGGAGGGGAAAAGGGCGCGCCGTCTACGGCAGAGGCCGGCACCCAAACCGAGGGGGGGGGCAACATATAGATGTTCGGCTACGCAGACTGCAGAAGGTCAAGGGTGGGAAGGACTAAAGGGTGCAGGACTGACGGGCACAAGCCGAGGTTGCCCCCCGCCGGTTCAGACCGCTAAAAGAAAGGGAGGCACTCCGCCAGCCGATACCAGAAATCCCGCTGGGGGTAGGAAGGTCAGGAGGAGATGTCTCACAGCCGGGGAGCTGACGGATAGAGGGGCCAGCTACAGCGAAGGGAAGGCTGGCCGTGGGGACGCATAGGGGGAGGGGGAAACGGGAGACGGAAGTGTCTTCCCCCCCCCCCCCCCTGCCAGCAGTAACAGGGGAGGAAGCGGGCGCGGAAAACGTACGGGAGGGCCCGATCGAAGGGTGGGAGGTGCAGAGGAGATCAAAAAGGAAAGAGAGAAAGAACAGGGAAAAAGCAGATGCTAGGGGAAAGGTAAGCGCGGGGGGCGAGGGTGAGGGAAAAGGAAAGGAGGATACTGCCCCTGGTACGGCCCACGAAACGAGGCTATCACGGTTAAGGCCGCCGGGAAGACCTACGCGGAGGTCTTCCGGTCCATAGCGGGAAAAATGGGGGGAAAATTAAAGGAGGTCCAGAGGATAAGGAGAACGCGCACGGGGGACCTCATCCTGGAACTGAGCGGAAAAGGAAGTGCGGCTTCGACCTCAGAGGCCATCAGAGGAGAAATGGGGGAAGGCTTCACGGTAAGGGCACTCACCCCCAGGGTTGAAATCGAAATAAGGGATCTCGACCCGATAGTGGAAGGGAGGGAGATTCTGGCGGCGGTGGCTGCCCACTGTGGCGCAGAGGGGGCTGGAGACGCCAGGGTGAAGGTCATAAGGAACACCTTCGGTGGAGGCAGACTGGCGGTAGTCGAGGCCCCCCTCAAATGGACTGAGGGAGGTGACTTTGCGAGAGGGCCGAAGGTTAGGATAGGTTTCACCCTATGTCGCCTCAAGGTAGTACCTAAGGTGCAGCGGTGCTTCGGCTGCCTGGACTTCGGCCACGTAAGGGCCGCCTGCCCTCTGGGCAGAGGGGGGGCCAATCTGTGCCACAGGTGTGGGCAGGAAGAGCACGTCGCGCGGAGTTGCATCTCGCCCCCGTGCTGCATATTATGTAAACGCAGGGGGGGTGGCGAGCGGAAGCCTGGGACACCCTGCCGGGTCGGGGGTATGCCCGGTGTTTCGGGAATACTTGCGTGGGGGTAGGGGTGGCTCGGCATCTTCACGATCCTACAAGTAAACCTAAACAGGTGCAGGCTAGCACAGGACCTGCTTTTTCGGACGGCCGACTCGGTGCGGGCGGACGTTGTACTGGTCTCGGAGCCGTACAGGGTCCTCCCTGGCTGGGTCGGGGACGTCTCAGGGTCAGCGGCTGTGTGGGTGACGGGGATAAACGGGCTTCGTCACGTGACTGACAGCGAAACCGTAGGGTATGGCTTCGCCGCCGTCAGAATCGAAGGAATAATGGTGTGCAGTTGTTACTTCACGCCGAGGCTGGGACCGAGGGAGCTGGACGCCGCCCTCCACGAGCTGGAACTGGAAAGGGCCAGCTGGGGTAGGGCTGCCGTTGGGGGAGACTTCAACGCCAGCTCGCCCACGTGGGGGTCCAGGTCTTTCGACCCCAGAGGTAAAGGGGTTGCCCTTCAGGGGGTCTTCGACAGGATGGGGTTGATCCCGGTCATGACTGCTGGAGGGCACACCTTTGAAAGAAACGGGCGTACGTCCAAGATAGATATATTGGCGTGCGACCCGGCGACCTTGCGGGGTGTGACGAGGAGTGAGGTACTTGGCACCTACTCCGCGTCGGATCATAGGTATCTGCTGCACACCGTGGGGGGGAGGGCCATTGACCGAGCCCCCCGCGACAACATAGGGGGTTGGAGGGTGAATACCCTCGATGAGGACAGGCTACTCGAGGTTTTCGACCGTCTCACGGCAGATCTACGGGCGCCGTTCTGGAATGAAGGGGAAATGGAGGTCTTCCTGGACGCCTGCGAGGGGGCGTGCTCTGCCAGCATGGACCCCCGCAGGCAGACCCCCGTGGCACGGCGATCTAAGGTGTGGTGGACCCCGGAGATCGCGGAACTACGACGCCAGGCTAACCGAAGGCACAGGGCATATCAACGAGCCTTGAGGCGGGACAGACCTTGGACCGGGGCCCTCCGTGACAGCTACGGGGAGGCCAGGAAGGCGCTTAGAAGGGAAATCATTAAAAGTAGGGTTGCTGCCTGGAAGGTTTTGTGCGGGCAGGTCGAGGGGGACGTGTGGGGGAAACCCTACAAGGCGGTAATGAAAACCGTCAAGCCCCGTCCCGACCCGCCGTTGCTTACCTCAGGAAAAGCAAGGGAGGTAGTGGAGGCCCTGTTCCCCAGGGCCAGGGGGGAACCCTCACTCCGAAGCTTCGATCTGGGGTGGGAGGAGGCACTCGAGGGCCTTGTGCTGGTTGAACCCGGTGAGGTCGTGGAGGCTATCTCGAGGCTCAGGGTTGACCGGGCCCCGGGGAGGGACAACGTCCCGGGGAGGGTGGTGGCGGCCATCATTCGAAAGAGGACCGAGAGGGTGGTGTGCCTTTTCAGCAGCTGTCTGTTGAGAGGGTACATCCCCCCCAGACTGAGGGAACAGAGGCTGGTCCTGATCAGAAAACAGGGGAGGGACCCCGGGTCCTCAGCTGCGTATCGGCCCCTCTGTCTCCTCAGCGTATGGGCTAAAACATTTGAATCGGTCCTCAGGAACAGATTGATGGCCGCCATCGGACCTAATGGGCTCTCGGACGACCAATACGGCTTCCGGAAAGGGCGAAACACGGTTCAGGCCCTTGAAGTGGTGTCGGGAGTGGCCAGAGAGGCGAGTGCCAAGCGCAGGTTCTGCGTCCTGGTTGCCCTCGACATAAAAAATGCCTTCAATACCCTGAGATGGAGACACATCCTGGAGGCGGGAGTTGCGCACGGGATACCGTTGTACCTCACCAGGATCTTGGTTGGTTATTTCCAGAACCGGAGGGTGTGGTACCACACCGATGAAGGGCCCGACTATGTCGAGGCCGAAATGGGGGTACCACAGGGGTCGGTCTGGGGGCCCACCCTGTGGAACCTGGCGTATGACGGTGTTCTCAGGTGCACGCTGGCCCCGGGATGCAGGATTGTGGGTTACGCCGATGACATCGCCCTGGTGGCTACGGCAGGGTCGGTGGGGGCCCTCGAGGGGCGTGTAAACCACTCCATAAGGGTCATTATGGAGTGGCTAGTGGCACACGACCTGGAGGTGGCGCCCTCCAAAACGGAGGTTTTCTCCCTAAATAATAAAAGATTAGGGGATTTCAAAATTCAAGTCGCGGGGGTGGAGGTGAGACCCAGCACCCAGATTAAGTACCTGGGGGTCACCTTCGACAGAAGCCACTGTTTCCGCGTGCACGTGGAACTGGTGGTTGCAAGGGCGGTGCGAGTTATGGCGGCGCTGGCTCGTATCATGCCCAACGTCGGGGGGCCCGGGCAGGCGAAAAGCATGTTTTATTATCGGGTGCTGGAGTCGATCATCTTGTATGCCTCCCCCATATGGGCGGTGGCTACCGAGATAGAAGCCAACAGGACAAAATTAAGAAGGGCACAAAGGGTGGGACTGGCAAGGGTGGTCAAGGCCTACCGCACCGTGTCCCTGGACGCCCTTAACGTGCTCGCGGGGGTCCCACCTATCGTGATGAAGATTAAGGAAAGGGCGGCCCTGTATGCCCTGGAAAGTACGGTGCAGGCAGGGGCCGGGCCACAGGAGGGGCAGAACGCAAATGGGCCACACCGGGACGCGGAAAGAGAGAGGGTTCTTGAGGACACACTACGCTCCTGGCAGCAGCACTGGCAGGAGAAATGTAGTGATAAAATCACGTTTGGTTGGATCCCCAGCATACGGGAATGGGTCGGAAGGGGGCACGGTGCCCTCACGTACCACCTCACCCAGGCACTTACCGGTCACGGGTGCTTTAACGAGTTTAGGCATCGGATCGGTAAGGCGGCCTGTGGTGCGTGTTGGTACGGCTGTGGGGAGATAGACACGGCAGAGCACACGCTCTGTGCCTGTAAGAAATGGGACAATAAGAGAAGGGAGTTGGCGGTGACCCTCAGGGTGGGGAGGGTCACGGTCAGAGAAATGGGGAGGAAGATGCTAGAGGGCATCGAAGAGTGGGAGGCTATCGCAAAATACGTTACGGACATAATACGCGAGAAGGAGGAGTATGAAAGGGAAATTGATAGGGCTCGGCGAGGGGGTTTCCCTCCCCCCCTCCCCCCTTGCCACCCTCGCAGTAGAAATACCACGTGGAAGAAGGTGGCGGGTGCTATCGGGTGCATCGGGACTGGCCGGGTTGGCACCCACGAGCTTTCCGACGCTGGCACTCGCATTGCGTCCCCCACAAGACTGGGCAAGGAGATCCTCTGCTACTTTCAGTTTTGGTCATTCCCAGTCACCTAATACACATATCACGGATACACCTATTTAGATATTAAACCTATTATATATTACTGCGTATTTATTTATTAACTTCATTGTGATTTATTTACTTCTTTGGGATTATTATTTACTTTTAGTTACTACGCACTTATTATTATGCATTCATCATCATCTCATCACATTTATCTAACTGTTTCTGATTATCCATTCATCCTTAACGTTCTTACATACGCCCTCTGTACAAACTTATTTTACTCAGGTATTCATCTATTTATGTATCCAGGGATTTATTACTTACTTACTTACCTACTTACTTTAAGACTTACTTACGTTATTCATTTAGTTTAAATTCAACTTCAATTTTATTTATTTTATTTATTGCGCACGTACAAAACCAGTCTAATCCGGGCACATGGTAACGTGCGCTCTCATTTACCTAACTTATCTACTTACTGATGCATTATTGTTCTGTTTGGTCAGGTTTGTTTGATTGGTTTTTACTTACCAACCGATATCTCAGACGTTTACACCTACACCTAATTAATGCAGCAAGACACATCGAGCAGACTTTAAAACAAAACAAAACGGCTAAACTAGTCTCTACCTGACTTTATTTCATTCTGCTACCTCGGTTTGCGCGTGATAGTTTTATCGCTCCAGCCTATTCATCACAAATTACAAATTACAAATAATTTTAGTACTCTATCTCAAATTTTAGTCTAACTTTACTCTATCTCAGTCGTACGGCGCGGCTTCATTATAGGTTATAGGTTATTTATTTATTTATTTATTTATTTATTTATTTACTTTATTTATTTATTTATTTATTTATTTATTTACCTATTTAGTAATTTAGCCATTTATTTGACGCCACTTCATTTGCACCATCTTATCCTAGACTCGTAGCATAGTTGTACCATATCTATTTTAGTTATCACCATAATGTATTACCTCACTCTAACTTTTATCATCTTATTTTTCTATGTTATTTTATTTTATTTTATTCTAAAGTTTCTTATTTTTTACACAGTTTTTTATTTTTCTTTACGCACCTTTCATATTTTATATTTTATTTTTATTTTATCTGGACGATACTGACGCTATTAACACTCAAAAGAACTGGCTCTATCCCTGTTTTTACATGGTGTGAACCTCGTACTTGAGGGTAATGTTAGTCTTTATGTTTTGCCCTTATTCTTATTCTTACGTTTCATTTCTTTTACTCTTTACTACGACTTTACGCGTGGTCGTAGACACGGTATTTGATCGGAGTGCGACGCTTAGGTACGTTATCACTATTCCCAGCTCTCACGTACTAACATTCACTGTTTCCGTCTATATTATATTACATACATACATACACACCTTCACGCCATCCGAGGTTGCAGCGAAACAGAAACTAGATAAATGACGTGGTAAGGGAGCAGTAGCAGTAGCAGGGGGGGGGGGGGGTTGTTAAGATTTAATCCGATTTTACTGCCAGCATGGCACTGACGGAAGGTAGAGGGGGACACCCTCGCGAGGGTGATACCGCAGGAAGGTAAGGATACCGACGGCCGGGGAGTTACCCCCGACCGGACGAGAGGAGTACCGATGGGCGATGAGTAACCGCCGGCTGCTAGGAGACACCTGATGGTAAAGGGTGATCGCCGGGTGATAAAGCACCGACCAGTGAGAGATTATCGACGGCAGGTAAGTGTGCCGAGGGCAGCACGCGGGAAAGGAAACCAGCACACGGCGACGCAGGTAGGTAAAGTTCCCAGCGGTCGGTATAGATGGCTGGCACAACTACACCGATTATCGGTCAGGTACCATGAGTAAACGACTGACAGTAACTATGGATAGGGTATTAGCGTCACCAGGAATCCATGGTAACTGCGCCTGGGTTTCCTATATTAGCCACATATGATTCAATGCGCGTCAATTTAATTAATTAATAAATAAATTAATTAATTAATTAACTAATCCTATATTATCGCGATCAAATTTTCGACCATATCCTCTCATCTTAGTTTTACTTTATTTTCTTCTTTTCATAGCTCACTACATTAACTTTTATGCGCACATAGCAACATTATATAAATTTTCTATATACCACATACCATAGTACATATACCATTTTTATTTTATTCTACGGTATGCTATATTATTTTAGATTCATTAGTTAGCTCCTATTTTGTTTTATTCTATTTCATCTTATGTTATTTTATTTTATTTTACTTTTTTTATTTTATTGTATTTTTTATTTTATCCTATTATATCTACTTTATTTTAATGTTATTGTGTTTCATGCATTTTACTGGACTCTATTTTACGCGGTTAAACCCGACGCTAACCGAAACCAGGGCTCAACACAAATCGTAATCCAAATTTACTTCGATACTAACTGAAATATCAGACCCAAATCTAAACCCCTAGCACCCATAGGGCCTCGATCAGTAGTCGGGTAATAAACTCGATACAACTCAATTTATCATAATTTAATGTAGCTTAATTTAAACCAAATTTCAACTTAGATTAGATTTCAAACTTAACTTCATAAACTGACTTACTTTAATCTAGACCAAGGCAATTCATTTCAACTAAAGTAATTTAATGCAACTTAATTTGAGTAATTCGTCCTTCATTTTATAGGTAGACAAGTTATGTTAGTATCATTTTCATATATATATATATATACACACATATATATATATATAGTTATTTATTTATTTATTTATTTATTTATTTATTTTATTTATTTTTATTTTTACTTTTATTTCTATTTTTATATATTTCTAGTTTTGCTTTTATCCTTATATTCTACATTTATTTATTTACCCATCTATCTATTTATTCTATTTATTTACTTACATTTCATACATTACTTTGTTTTATCTGGTATTAATAACATGACGTAACTTAACTGTCACAAAATAATAAAATCACTAGAAACCACTAAATGATAAGTGTAAGACATAATACACACATACAGCTCAATACACGCAGTGCACATGCATTGTCATAGGCATAGTCATACTCATATTCACATTCATTCATATACATATTCATAGTCACAGGTATAGGCGTACCCATACCTATAGTATAGGTAAGAGAGCAAGAGAACAAGAAGGGTAGTGACGGCTAATAACGGCTGATAATAGTAGTGACGGCTAATAACGGCTGATAATAGTAGTGACGGCGTACATCCTTGCAATCTCTCAGTACACATACACTTCTTACATCACTGCTTACATTACTTCTAACACTATTTTCACATTGCATTCTTACATTTACACTTACGCTTACATTTACACTCACACTTACACTTACATCCGCAGTTATAGCGTAGGTGTGCGTTCGCCTACGTACGTAGTTATTTTATTTTATTTTATTTATTTATTATTTATTTATTTTTTCATCTCATTTATTTATTTACATTTACATTTATGTACATGCAACTAGTGATTTACTAGTTCATTCAGATTTATCAATATGGGCTTTTACTCACTTTTACCCACTTTTAGTCACTGTTATTACTTCTAGCTATTTATCCTACAACAGGTACAGGTAGCAGAATTATTTATTTTACTCTATTTCTTTTACTTTTATTTATTTCTTTTTCAATTTATTTTACTCTTATCTCAGTCTTATTTTATTTTATTTTATTTTATCTTAGCTTACTTTACTTCTACTATACTTTAACTTAGTTATCTTTCGACCTCATTCCGTTTACCTTTATCTTTATACTAGTTTAAATTAAACATAACCTACCCTATCTTGCCTTACGTCAATTCTAATCCTAGACGGTGTTTTACCTAGTTTTTCTTCTTATAATGTATTCTTTATTCCTTGTTTTTCTAATTTATCATCCCACCCGACCTGATCACAAGGTTCTTATTATCTACATCATGCACATCATTTGTACCACACCATTGCGATATACGTATATTATATTACAATCACATAATTTTACCACTAGCATGACGATAATCATTTATTACTTCAACTTCTTTTACTTTACATTACTCTATTTTATTTTTATTTTTTCTTATCTTATTTTTATTTTTTATTTTTTTTTTATTTGATCTTATCCTATTCTTATTTTTACTTTATGATAGGTTATTATATTTTATTTTATTTTATTTTATTATTTTTATCTTAGAGTATTTGCTACTTACTATTTATTTTAATTCTTTATTTTATTCCTTTCATCTTTATCCTTACTCTATTTTTATTTTAGTTATTGTATTTTACTGTACTGCTGTCTTATTGTATCTTATTTGGTTCGCATTTTATTTTTATTTTTATTTTTACTTTATTTTGTATGATACAGCATATATACACATAACACACTGCTGTTTTATATCATATTAGTATTATATTAACAGGACATTAATATCATTATCATTATTACATTACATTATATTATACCATTATTATTACTGTGTCCGCCTACGGCCTGATGTTTTATTTCCTTTTTATTTTTATTGTTATCTTATTTTCATTCTGTATTTTTATCTTATCTTATGCTATTACTGTATCACTTTTACTAAACAGTACTCACACTTGGTGTACGACATCGCACCCAAATCCATAATTTGCGGAGTATACGACGAGGAAACTGGAAGGTAAGTGGTACTGAGTTTTTTGGTCCCAAGCCTGGGACCGATGGCTCGGACCAACGACTCGGGAGGGGGGTCCACTGGGACCTTGGGGTAAAACCAACCCCCAGAAGGGGCGGACAGCCGGAGGGGGCGATGCGGGGGGCGCTGGAAAGTTTAGCTCGGTCTTGACGAAGCCTAACGGCTGAATTGGCTTGCGAGCCTAGGGGTGCTACCCCTAACGCGGCGGACCCTTCGGGGTCAACAGAGGCGCGGGAATGCATGCTACTGCACCTTTGGGTATGGTGGTGGTTGACGAGGGGAGGGGGGGGGACATATATACATGTCTCTCTCCTCCCTGAAAATGACGAGGTCCCTCGGACCGATGGGGTTAAGGCGGTTTTCCGCCTTTAGGAGGTAACTCCGGAGGGGTCACTTATGACGGCGACCTCTCCGGATTGGGGGGGTTTTCGCTGCCGCCGCGTAACATCGGGCGGCCTCTGCCCCGGGAGCGAAGTAATGTGTTAAACCATGCCACACCGGGTGCAGTGCGGCGGAGGGGTTTTAGTCGGCAAAAATCCGACACTACCACGGGTCTCAAAGCCCGGGGCGTCTTTGGAAGATTTCCCCTCCACCTTAACAAAAAAAAAAAGGTCTGGTATTTGCAATCATCTGCCTCATACATTCGCATTCATCGCATACTTGTTGGCCTGATCCTGGGCTTTTTCTGATTTGGATCACGTAGCAATGTGGTACCACACTGTAACCGTCAGCTAAACCTGGATTTGATCAATACTTTAGAGAATAACAGTGGCTAGGTTTGTGTAAGATCTGATATTTACAATCATCTGCCTCATACTTTCGCATTTTTCGCATACTTGTTGGCCAGATCCTGTGCTTTTTCTGGTTAGGATCACGTATTAATGTGGTGTCACACTGGAATAGTCAATTCAAACGGGATTCGATCAATATTTTAGAGGATAACACCGGTTAGGTCTGGGTTAGGTCTGGGATTAGCCCCCCTCAGGGGCTGTGTCCGGCCAGGTGTCCGGCGCAGTACGGGGCGTAGCGACCCCGAGGTACCTGATGCTATTCACACCGTAAGCCTCCTGTTGGTCGTCGCAACGACCCATTCACAATTCCCTATTGGTTTTGTGAATGGTACGTGACGGCAGGAGGACCGGGGGCCTTGGCTTAACCGCCTGGGTCGCGAGGATGGTAACTCTATAACTTACCCTCTAATCCTAAGTGGTGCGCGGCGATGGGATGCATGGTTGGGAGAGAAGGCCCAATCCCTAGCGACCACCTCCGGGGCACCTGCCGATCCCCCGGAGTATTAGGCTTCCCCAGGCATGGCGGCTCTGCCTGGGGTGACCTCCATTCCGACCACACTCGTGGGAACAAACATGGAATTGAATGGATCTCTTATAAACAACCGGACTGGAAATATGGATTACGGAATGGCACGTGAATCGGCAGACGAGAATGGCATAATGGACAACGGAATGAACGGACCACCTCCTGGTGGGGTTATACCCACGGGCAGGAGTGTGGAGGTGGATATTCCCTCGCTGGGAATCCACCTTGGGGGTGTAGCTATCCCTCATGGGGCCAGCCCCGTCCCGGTTGTCAGCCTGGAGAGGCTGAATGTCGCCGAGTGGTGTAAGCCTGGGAGGCAGTCTCCTCCCCGCAAGAGGCATGACACCGAAGGTCCTCTGCAGTCGCTAGGCGACGCGGTCCAGAGTGGACAGGTGGCAACGTCGTGTGGCGGGGAGAAAGTTACACTCCTCCACGACGAGTCCCAGGACGGTGACGAATGGGCGCCTAACCCTCGCACCGCCGATGAAGGAGAGAGTGCCGACACTAGCGACGGCGATTATGGGCCCGGAAAGAGGAAAAGAAAGGGCCCCAGAGCGGGAAGGCCGAGAGGTATATTTGGGGACCCGAAGAAACTGGGTCCGGGGATGAAGCACCTGCCAAAGCAGGCAGACCTCCGCAATATAGCGGAGGTCATGCGATTGGACGAGCTCCTGGGTCGGTTAAAGGAGCAATTGGAGTCCGTTGTCAGGGTGGCAGACACCGCGAGTCACCTTAAGACAACGGACATCCGTGGTCTCCGTCTGGCTGCTCGGATAGCGATGGTCAGCGCCGAGGAGCTGCACGGCAGAGCTGATCGGGCCGAAAACCCGAGCAGACCGGCCCGGGAGGTGGTAATTCGCCAAGGCGAATGGGAGCGAAGAGCCAAGGCCCTGGAAAAGAGGCTGGAGGTGGCAGATAAGACCGCCACCACCCTGTCCGAGACCGTGAGGGTCAAGGATAGGGAGTTGGAGCACCTCAGGCGGGAAGTGGACCGCCTGAGGTGCAAGCAGGAGCAGCGACGGCTGCTGAGAGCAGGGGAGGAAGTGGCTGGCGAGACGCCGCCGGACCACGAGCTGCCTTGTGCCCCTCGGTCACGACGGAAGGATCTCCTTCCGTCCACATTTTCCGAGGGGGAGTCCGGCATGGAGATAGAGACGGCGGTCCCAGGACTGTCGTCCGCAGAGCGTCCCGCCCAGATGGAGGAGGAGAGTCCCGCCTCCGGAAACACTTTGTTGGTCATGATGACCGAAGTCGTGCAAAGGGTTTCCGAGATGGCGAGACACGTGTCGGCAGTCGAGAGCCGGTTCGACGCTCGATTGGATGCGGTCTGGCGGGTAGTGTTCCGCCCGCCGCTTGGGAAAGGTCCGGTGCCCCCACCTCCATCCGTGGGGGCGGCCCCAGCGGCTACGGCGAAAGGGCCACAGGTGCCAAAGGGAAAGGCGAAGGGGGTCGTGCCAACGAAATCGGGCCGCGTGAATGCCCCGGTGGAAGTCCCCGCGGAACCCACCAAACCTACCCCAAAGAAGCGAGGCGCTGCGAAGTCCCAAAGTGGCACACCAGCGGCCGGAGGGGCGGGCGTGCAGAATGCACCCACCCCGAAAGCTACGATGCCGCTGAAGGCATCGCCTCGTCCCCCTCCACCACCACCCAAGGCGGACAGCGGCAGGTCCGCTCCGCCCGCCCACAACAGGGCATTGTTCAACCCTGTCCTCGCCAACGACGGGCAGAGCACGTGGGCGGAGGTGGTGCGGCGGGGGAAGAAAAAGGCAGGAGAGAAGGGTGCGGCACCTGCCGCATCCACCACCAAGGGCGGTAAGTCCGCCGCGTCGCGTCAGCCTGCCGCCAATACTGCGGCGGGCGTGAAGAAAAGGAGTGGTACCCAGTCTGCGGCGGTCAAATTACCGAGGCTGCCAAGGAATGCGGCAGTCTCGGTGACCGCCGCTACTGGGCGCGAAGGAGATCTGGGCCCCCTCCTCAATAGGGTGATGCCCGGGATCTGCCATGATCTCGGGATCACCGGGATGCGCCCCACCAGGGCGGTCACCGGGGCGCTTCTCTTAGCGATCCCCGGTGAAGAGGGGAAGGAGAAGGCGTCAGCCCTGAGGGCGCGTCTCGAGGGGGCCCTCCAGGTGGAGGGTGTTAGGGTGGCTTGCCCCCAAAAACAGGCCGAGATACGTATTTCCGGCCTGTCGGAGGCAGCCACCCAGCAGGCTGTTAGGGAGGCCCTTGCCACAGCCGGGGGTTGCGGCGGAGCGGAGGTCAAAGTTGGTGACCTCCGTCGGGACAGCTCGGGCATGTTTACTGCCTGGGCCCGCTGTCCCCTTCGCGCTGCAACCAAGCTCGCGAAGTCCGGCCGACTTATGGTCGGCTTCTTCGAGGCCCGGCTGGCAGTACTCGCAGCGAGGCCGCTGCAGTGCCACCGCTGCCTGGAGTTCGGACATGTCCGGCAGCGGTGCACCAGCACGATTGATCGCAGCGGCCTTTGCTACCGCTGCGGAGGGGCCTCCCACACCGCACGGGAGTGCACGGCCGCCCCTAAATGCCCCCTTTGTGTGGGCATGGGGCGGCCGGCGGATCACCGCATGGGTGGGGCGGCGTGCCGTCCCCCCAAGCGGAAGGGGAAAAAGGCGAAAGGGGCGGGTGTGCCCCCATCCACGGTGCCGGCTGGTGTTGAGCCGGCGCCGGTGCCCGTCGCGATGGAGGTCCAAGGGGCGGCTTGTACCCAGCCGTCCCCAGCTGTGGTGTCGGGGGTCAACCCCGCCCCGGCATCTGTCGCGACGGGAGCGAAGGTGGTGGGGTGTGCACCCGCATCCCCACCGGTGATGGAGATGATGGAGGTGGATGTGGCGCCCTGCGACTCGGCGCCCTCCACCTCCACGAAATCGGAAGGTATGTTGTCGTGTGGGGGTGCTGCAGAGCCCACACCACAGGCAGTAACCCAGTCGCCGTGCGGGTCAGAGCCCCTTAGTAGGGGGGTGATGACCTCGTACGGCGGCAAAGATCCGGGGCGGGCGGTTGCGCCCCTAAACGTTGGAAGGGGAGGCCTGGAGGAGGCCACGGGTGAGATCCGATAATGTCTCAACGCCTCCTCCAGGTCAATTTAAACCACTGCCGGGGGGCCCAGGATCTCATGCTCCAAACCCTCCGGCAGTGGAACATCGGGATGGCCGTGATCGCCGAGCCCTATCGTGTCCCCAAACACCCAGCTTGGGTGGGGGACCTTAACGGTGTCTCGGCGATCACTTGGCAGTACGGGGGCGGCACGCTGCCGTGCTCCGTTGTTGGGAGGGGCCACGGGTTCGTGGCGGTGAAGTGGGGGGAACTGGTGGTTGCCGGGTGTTACGCGTCGCCCGCTATGAGCCTCTCCGAATTCGAGGCGTACCTCGACGGGGTGGGGAGATGCATCTCTCCACACCTCGCCAGTGGGGTACTCGTCCTGGGAGATTTTAATGCCCACGCTGCGGCGTGGGGCTGTCCCAGGACGACCGTGAAGGGCGACGCGATGCTCGTATGGGCGGCGGGTCACGGCCTCGTAGTGTTGAATGAGGGGGCCGTGAGCACGTGCGTGCACGCGCGGGGCGAGTCGATCGTCGACATATCGTTGGCGAGCCCCGCCATAGCGCGCCGTGTGTCCGACTGGAGGGTCGCGGAAGAGGTGGCCACGTTAAGCGACCACCTCTATATTACGTTTTCCGTATCCGCGACCCCCGGCGTAAATGGAACCCGTCAACCGGGCAGGGAAGCACACCCGGCGCCACGCTGGTCCGCCAAGAGGCTGGACCCGGACGCCCTTGCGATGGCAGCCTCCGTTGTGGCATGGCAGGAGATGCCACGCCGGACCCTCGGCAATCCTTCTGCCGGGGCGCGTTGGTTCCGCGAGACTATGACGTCCTTGTGCGACGCAGTCATGCCGCGGGCCACCGCCCTGAGCCGAGGGGGGTCCGTGTACTGGTGGTCGGGCGAGATCGAGGACTTACGCACTCGTTGCGTTGTCGCCCGACGCCGGTACACCCGCGCCAGGAGACGGCGCGGGGCGACGGAGGCAGTGGTGGTGGGGTTGCGCGGGGAATTTTCCCTGGCGCGAAGAACCCTCCGCCGGGCCATCGCGACCGCGAAAGCCCAGGCATGGACGGAGCTCCTCGGCTCTCTGGATGCAAATCCATGGGGGCGCCCCTATCATATGGTCGCAGGCAAGATGCGATCATGGGCGCCCCCGGTCACAGAGAGCCTCGACCCCCAGCTGCTCGGGGAAACTATGCGCGTCCTCTTCCCTGTTGGAGGAGAGGCGTTCCTGCATCCCCCCGAGCCACAGCCGGACCACCCGCCTTGGTGGTCCGACGAACTGCGGGTTTCTGAGGAGGAGCTGGCCAGGGCTGTCCGGAGAATGGCTGCCAAGAAGACGGCACCAGGACCGGACGGCATACCTGGCAGGGCCTGGGCAGTAGCGGTGGGCGCTCTGGGGGCTGGGCTGATAAGCGTCTTTGACGCGTGCCTGCGGACCGGTCAGTTCCCCCCCATATGGAAGGTGGCGAAGTTGGTCCTCCTCCACAAGCCAGGGAAGCCCGCGGATTCTCCATCCGCGTTCCGACCAATTTGTCTATTGGACGAGGCTGGCAAGCTTCTCGAGCGGGTCATAGTATCCCGGCTTGAGGGGCACCTGTCCCGCGTCGGCCCTGATCTGGCCGACCGACAGTTCGGCTTTCGCCGGGGCCGCTCCACGGTCGACGCCATAGCGACAGTGCGGACCCTGGCGGAATCGGCAATCTCCCGGGGGGGTGTGGCGTTGGCAGTCTCACTAGACATTGCCAACGCCTTCAATACCGTCTCCTGGGGGGCGATAGGTCGGGCACTCCAGTACCACCGGGTGCCCGCCTATCTATGTCGACTGATCGGGGATTATCTGCGGGGCAGGGAAGTCCAATATCCGGGTCGGAACGGGATGGAGCAGAGAGCGGTGCACCGCGGGGTTCCACAGGGGTCGGTCCTCGGGCCGCTCCTGTGGAACTTGGCGTATGACGCGGTGCTGAGGGCTGACCTCCCCGTCGGCGTGTCGTTGGTTTGTTACGCCGACGACACTCTGGTGATAGCCGGCGGGGATACGTGGAGGAGGGCCGTGGCCCTCGCGGAGGAAGGGACGGCACGTGTCGTCGCCGAAGTAGAGCGTCTGGGGTTGCGCGTGGCACCCCAGAAGACCGAGGCCATCTGGCTGTGCAACGTCAGTGGTCGAGGGGTGCCGCGCCTGGCGTCTCTACGGGTGGGTGGAGCCCAAGTCGCGGTGGGGCGCCGGATGAAGTATCTGGGCCTCACCCTCGACAGCTACTGGCGCTTCGGGCATCATTTGGAAGGGTTGGGTCCCCGTATTGAAAGGGCAGCGGCCGCGTTAGGTCGCATAATGCCAAATCTCGGGGGGCCCAACATGGCGGCAAGGCGGCTGTATTTAGGAGTCGTCCGGTCCATGGCGCTTTATGGCGCGCCAATATGGGCCGGCGGTCTGATGGCCAATCGGCGGGGTGCATTTGTACTCCGTCGGTTACAGAGGTTGGTCGCCATCAGAGTCGTGCGGGGTTATCGCACGATCTCCTACACAGCCGCCACCTTGCTGGCGGGTTCCGCGCCGTTTCACCTGCTGGCGAAAATGGACGCAGAGGTCTATCAAAGCCTCTGCGACCTTCGCCAGCGGGGCGTGGACCCGCACGGCGAGGAGGCCGCCAGGGCCCGAAGCCAGGCGCGGCGACGCGTCTATAGTCGGTGGCTGGTCTGGTTATCCAAGCCAGACCAGCGGGATGATCGCGTCGCCGCGGCGGTCCGCCCAGTGTTTTATGCCTGGGTGGGCCGTAGCTGGGGTACGCCCACCTACCGCCTGACACAGGTACTGACCGGACACGGTTGCTTCGGTCGGTACCTGCATCGGATAGGGCGGGAGGCGACGGCTGCGTGCCATCATTGCAGGGGAAGGGAGGACACCGCGCAGCACACGCTGCAGTTGTGCCCGGCGTGGGCAGCTCAGCGCGGTGTCCTCGTTGGAGTAGTTGGAGCGGACCTCTCGCTGCCGGCCGTCATTCGTGCGATGGTCGGCAGTGAGGAAGCGTGGGCGGCCATGGCCTTGTTTTGTGAAGAGGTCATGGCCGCCAAGGAGGACGCCGAAAGGGCGCGTGAAGAGGTGGGGGGCAGGCGGCGACGTCGTCCGTAAGACCCTCCACCGCTCCCAGTGGCACGGGGAGCGCGATGGGGTCGGTGATGGTGGCTGGTTGCGAGGTGACGGTCTTTATTCCCTCATTCCCCCTCGCAACCAACCCATCGCCGTACCAGGGGCCCGTGGCAGAGGCCCCGTCTAGCGGGGGCGGCAGTGTTAGCCGGCCCTGCAGCCGTGGTCGCGATCGGGTGGGGGCCCGGTCGCGGCTAGTAGCAACGGCACGAGTGGGGGTGACGTCGCGTGTGACCGCGTGGCGTCGCCGGGGGGCAATCAATTATGTTTGCCCCCCTTTGGGGGAGGAGGATCACTTCTCCTCCCCCGGGAAGGGCCCGTAGTAGGGCGTTGCACCAACGGGGAGAGTCACGGTAGTATCGCTAGTTTGGTTCCCGTGACTCTCCCCAGATAAAGGCGCAGGCGGTCACCGTGGTGTTTTAGCCGGTAAGAGTCCGGCACTACCCCGGCCTCCCCCCCAGGGAGCCGGGGTGTCCATGAGGATTTCACCACGTTAAAAAAAAAAAAAAAAAAAAAAAAAGGTCTGGGATTAGCCCTCATCTGGCTCGTACTTTCGCATTTTCGCATACTCGTTGGCCTGATCCTGCGTTTTTTTCTGGTAAGTATCACGTATTGATGTGATGCCACACCGAAATAGTCATCTAAACCTGCTTCCGCTGAATATTTTAGAGGATAACACCGGATAGGTCTGGGGTATGTCTGGTATTTGCAATCATCTGCCTCATACTTTCGCATTTTTCGCATACTTGTTGGCCAGATCCTGGGTTTTTTTTGTAGTTAGGACCACGTATTAATGCGGTGCCACACTGAAAAATTCAATTCAACCTGGATTCGATCAATATTTTAGAGGATAACTCCGGTTAGGTTTGTGTAAGGTCTGATATTTTCAATCATCTGCCTCATACTTTCGCATTTATCGCATACTTGTTGGCCAGATCCTGGGCTTATTCTGATTTAGATCACGTAGTAATGTGGTACCACATTGAAACAGTCAATAAATCCTGGATTTGATCAATATTTTAGAGGATAACACAGGTTAGGTCTGGGAGTAGCCCTCATCTGGCTCGTACGTTCGCATTTTCGCATACTTGCCGGCCTGATACCGCGTTTTTTTCTGGTTAGGATCACATATTGACGTGGTACCACACTGTAATAGTCAATTAAACCTGGTTCCGATTAATGTTTTAGACGATAACACCGGTTAGGTCTGGGTTATGTCTGGTATTTGCAATCATCTGCCTCAACTTTCGCATTTACCGCATGCTTGTTGGCCAGATCCCGGGCTTTTTCTGATTTGGATCACGTAGTAATGTGGTAACACACTGAAACAGTCAATTAATCCTGGCGTTGATTAATATTTTAGAGGATAACACCGGTTAGGTCTGGGATTAGCCCTCATCTGGCTCGTACTTTCGCATTTTCGCATACTTGCTGACCTGATCCTGCGTTCATTTCTGGTTAGGATCACGTATTGACGTGGAACCACACTGAAATAGTCAATCAAACCTGGTTCCGAGTAATATTTTAGACGATAACACCGGTTAGATCTGGGTTATGTCTGGTATTTGCAATCATCTGCCTCATACTTTCGTATTTTTCGCATACTTGTTGGCCAGATCCTGGGCTATTTCTGGTTAGGATCACGTGTTAATGTTGTACCACACTGGAATAGTCAATTCAATCTGGATTCGATCAATATTTTAGAGGATCATGCCGGTTAGGTCTGGGTTATGTCTGGTATTTGCAAACATCTGCCTCATACTTTCGCATTTTTCGCATACTTGTTGGCCAGATCCAGGGTTTTTTTTGCGGTTAGGAACACGTATTAATGTGGTGCCACACTGAAAAAGTTAATTCAACCTGGATTCGATCAATATTTTAGAGGATAACGCCGGTTATGTCTGGGTTAGGTCTGGTATTTGCAAGCATCTGCGTCATACTTTCGCATTCATCGCATACTTGTTGGCCTGATCCTGGGCTTTTTCTGATTTGGATCACGTAGCAATGTGGTACCACACTGTAACCGTCAGCTAAACCTGGATTTGATCAATACTTTTGAGAATAACTGTGGGTAGGTTTGTCTAAGGTCTGATATTTGCAATCATCTGCCTCATACTTTCGCATTTTTCGCATACTTGTTGGCCAGATCATGGGCTTTTTCTGGTTAGCATCACATATTAATGTTGTGCCACACTGGAATAGTCAATTCAATCGGGATTCGATCAATATTTTAGAGGATCATGCCGGTTTTGTCTGGGTTAGGTCTGGTATTTGCAAACATCTGCCTCATACTTTCACATTCATCGCATACTTGTTGGCCTGATCCTGGGCTTTTTCTGATTTGGATCACGTAGCAATGTGGTACCACACTGTAACCGTCAGCTAAACCTGGATTTGATCAATACTATTGAGAATAACTGTGGCTAGGTTTGTCTAAGGTCTGATACTTGCTATCATCTGCCTCATACTTTCGCATTTTCCGCATACTTCTTGGCAAGATGCTAGGTTTTTTCTGGTTAGGATCACGTATTGATGTGGTGCCACACCGAAATAGTCATTTAAACCTGCTTCCGATGAATATTTTAGCGGATAACACCGGTTAGGTCTGGGTTAGGCCTGGTATTTGCAATCATCTGCCTCATACATTCGCATTTTTCGCATACTTGTTGGCCAGATCCTGGGCATTTTCTGATTTGGATCACGTAGTAATGTGGTACAACACTGAAACCGTCAATTAAACCTGGTCCCGATTAATATTTTAGAGGATTACGCCGGTTATGTCTGGGTTAGGTCTGGTATTTGCAAACATCTTCCTCATACTTTCGCATTTATCGCATACTTGTTAGCCTGAGCCTGGGCTATTTCTGATTTGCATCACGTAGCAATGTGGTACCACACTGTAACCGTCAACTAAACCTGGATTTGGTCAATCCTTTAGAGAATAACACAGGTTAGGTCTGGGAGTAGCACTCATCTGGCTCGTACGTTCGCATTTTCGCATACTTGCCGACCTGATCCTGCGTTTTTTTCTGGTTAGGATCACGTATTGACGTGGTACCACACTGTAATAGTCAATTAAACCTGGTTCCGATTAATGTTTTAGACGATAACACCGGTTAGGTCTGGGTTATGTCTGGTATATGCAATCATCTGCCTCATACATTCGCATTTTTCGCATACTTGTTGGCCTGATCCTTGGCTTTTTCTGGTTAGGATCACGTGTTAATGTTGTGCCACACAGGAATAGTCAATTCAATCTGGATTCGATCAATATTTTAGAGGATCATGCCGGTTATGTCTGGGTTAGGTCTGGTATTTGCAAACATCTGCCTCATACATTCGCATTTATCGCATGCTTGTTGGCCAGATCCCGGTCATTTTCTGACTTGGATCACGTAGTAATGTGGTAACACACTGAAACAGTCAATTAATCCTGGAGTTGATTAATATTTTAGAGGATAACACCGATTAGGTCTGGGATTAGCCCTCATCTGGCTCGTACTTTCGCATTTTCGCATACTTGCTGGCCTGATCCTGCGCTCATTTCTGGTTAGGATCACGTATTGACGTGGAACATCACTGAAATAGTCAATCAAACCTGGTTCCGATTAATATTTTAGAGGATAACACCGGTTAGGTCTGGGATATGTCTGGTATTTGCAAACATCTGCCTCATACTTTCGCATTTTTCGCATAGTTGTTGGCCAGATCCAGGGTTTTTTTTGCGGTTAGGAACACGTATTAATGTGGTGCCACACTGAAAAAGTGAATTCAACCTGGATTCGATCAATATTTCAGAGGATAACGCCGGTTATGTCTGGGTTAGGTCTGGTATTTGCAAACATCTGCGTCATACTTTCGCATTCATCGCATACTTGCTGGCCTGACCCTGGGCTTTTTCTGATTTGGATCACGTAGGAATGTGGTACCACACTGTAACCGTCAGCTAAACCTGGATATGATCAATGCTTTAGAGAATAACTGTGGCTAGGTTTGTCTAAGTTCTGATATATGCAATCATCTGCCCCATACTTTCGTATTTTTCGCATACTTGTTGGCCAGATCCTGGGCTTTTTCTGGTTAGGATCACGTGTTAATGTTTTGCCACACTGGAATAGTCAATTCAATCTGGATTCGATCAATATTTTAGAGGATCATGCCGGTTAGGTCTGGGTTATGTCTGGTATTTGCAAACATCTGCCTCATACTTTCGCATTTTCGCATACTTATTGGCCCGGGGTCGCGGGCGGTTGCGAGTTGGGGCTCGCAGCCGCCACTAAGCGCGGCCCCGGGACGGATAGCGGCGGGATGGAGTGGCCCCGTCCCGCCGCTATGAGGCAGTGTGTCTACTGGGGGGACCGATTGTCCCCCCGGGGGATGGGCGCGAAAGCGCGGGCACGGGGAGGATACCGGAAGAATGCTTCGAGCGATTCCCGGTATCCTCCCAAAGCGTGCCGAAGGGTCACCGTGGGGTTTTTAGTGGGTAGGTCCCGCGCCTGTCGTTGTACGGGCGCGGGGAATCCCACACACCCCTCCCACCTCTCCCCAAGGAGGTGGGAGGGAGTCTTTCGAAGATTTTCCCCACGACAAAAAAAAAAAAAAAAAAAAAAAAAAAAAAAAAATACTTATTGGCCAGATCCAGGGTTTTTTTTGCGGTTAGGGTCACGTGTTAATGTTGTGCCACACTGGAATAGTCAATTCAATCTGGATTCGATCAATATTTTAGAGGATCATGCCGGTTATGTCTGGGTTAGGACTGGTATTTGCAAACATCTGCCTCATACTTTCGCGTTTATCGCATGCTTGTTGACCAGATCCCAGGCTTTTTCTGATTTGGATCACGTAGTAATGTGGTAACACACTGAAGCAGTCAATTAAACCTGGTTTCGATCAATATTTTGAAGGTTAACACCGGTTAGGTCTGGGTTATGTCTGGTATTTGCAAACATCTGCCTCATACTTTCGCATTTTTCGCATACTTGATGGCCAGATCCAGGGTTTTTTTTGCGGTTAGGAACACGTATTAATGTGGTGCCACACTGAAAAAGTGAATTCAACCTGGATTCTATCAATATTTTAGGGGTTAACGCCGGTTATGTCTGGGTTAGGTCTGGTACTTGCAAACATCTGCGTCATACTTTCGCATTCATCGCATACTTGTTGGCCTGATCCTGGGCTTTTTCTGATTTGGATCACGTAGCAATGTGGTACCACACTGTAACCGTCAGCTAAATCTGGATTTGATCAATACTTTTGAGAATAACTGTGGCTAGGTTTGTCTAAGCTCTGATATTTGCAATCATCTGCCTCATACTTTCGTATTTTTCGCATACTTGTTGGTCAGATCCTGGGCTTTTTCTGGTTAGGATCACGTGTTAATGTTGTGCCACACTGGAATAGTCAATTCAATCTGGATTCGATCAATATTTTAGAGGATCATGCCGGTTATGTCTAGATTAGGACTGGTATTTGCAAACATCTGCCTCATACTTTCGCATTTATCACATACTTGTTGGCCAGATCCTGGGCTTTTTCTGGTTAGGATCACGTATTAATGTTGTGCCACACTGGAATAGTCAATTCAATCTGGATTCGATCAATATTTTAGAGGATCATGCCGGTTATGTCTAGATTAGGACTGGTATTTGCAAACATCTGCCTCATACTTTCGCATTTATCGCATACTTGTTGGCCAAATCCTGGGCTTTTTCTAGTTCGGATCACGTAGCAATGTGGTACCACACTGTAGCCGTCAACTAAACCTGGATTTGGTCAATACTTTAGAGAATAACACTGGCTAGGTTTGTGTAAGGTCTGATACTTGCAATCATCTGCCTCATACTTTCGCATTTTCCGCATGCTTGTTGGCAAGATGCTAGGTTTTTTTCTGGTTAGGATCACGCATTGATGTGGTGCCACACCGAAATAGTCATTTAAACCTGCATGCGATGAATATTTTAGAGGATTACGCAGGTTATGTCTGGGTTAGGTCTGGTATTTGCAAACATCTGCCTCATACTTTCGCATTTATCGCATACTTGTTGGCCTGAGCCTGGGCTTTTTCTGATTTAAATCACGTAGCAATGTGGTACCACACTGTAACCGTCAACTAAACCTGGATTTGGTCAATACTTTAGAGAATAACTGTGGCTAGGTTTGTCTAAGGTCTGATATTTGCAATCATCTGCCTCATACTTTCGTATTTTTCGCACACTTGTTGGCCAGAGCCTGGGCTTTTTCTTGTTAGGATCACGTGTTAATGTTGTGCCACACTGGAATAGTCAATTCAATCTGGATTCGATCAATATTTTAGAGGATCATGCCGGTTATGTCTGGGTTTGGTCTGGTATTTGCAAACATCTGCCTCATACATTCGCATTTGTCGCATGCTTGTTGGCCTCAACCCGGGCTTTTTCTGACTTGGATCACGTAGTAATGTGGTAACACACTGAAACAGTCAATTAATCCTGGAGTTGATTAATATTTTAGAGGATAACACCGGTTAGGTCTGGGATTAGCCCTCATCTGGCTCGTACTTTGGCATTTTCGCATACTTGCTGGCCTGATCCTGCGTTCATTTCTGGTTAGGATCACGTATTGATGTGGTGCCACACCGAAATAGTCATTTAAACCTGCTTCCGATGAATATTTTAGAGGATAACACCGGTTAGGTCTGGGGTATGTCTGGTATTTGCAATCCTCTGCCTCATACTTTCGCATTTATCGCATACTTGTTGGCCTGAGCCTGGGCTTATTCTGATTTGGGTCTCGTAGTAATGTGGTATCACATTGAAACAGTCAATAAATCCTGGATTTGATCAATATTTTAGAGGATAACTGTGGGTAGGTTTGTCTAAGGTCTGATATTTGCAATCATCTGCCTCATACTTTTTTTTTTTTTTTTTTTTTTTTTTTTTTTGTCGTGGGGAAAATCTTCGAAAGACTCCCTCCCACCTCCTTGGGGAGAGGTGGGAGGGGTGTGTGGGATTCCCCGCGCCCGTACAACGACAGGCGCGGGACCTACCCACTAAAAACCCCACGGTGACCCTTCGGCACGCTTTGGGAGGATACCGGGAATCGCTCGAAGCATTCTTCCGGTATATCATCTGCCTCATACTTTCGTTTTTTTTCGCATACTTGTTGGCCAGATCATGGGCTTTTTCTGGTTAGCACCACGTATTAATGTTGTGCCACACTGGAATAGTCAATTCAATCTGGATTCGATCAATATTTTAGAGGATCATGCCGGTTTTGTCTGGGTTAGGTCTGGTATTTTCAAACATCTGCCTCATACTTTCGCATTTATCGCATACTTGTTGGCCAGGTCATGAGTTTTTTTGTGGTTAGGACCACGTATTAATGTGGTGCCACACTGGAAAAGTGAATTCAACCTGGATTCGATCAATATTTTAGAGGATAACACCGGTTATGTCTGGGTTAGGTCTGGTATTTGCAAACATCTGCCACATACTTTCGCATTTATCGCATACTTGTTGGCCTGAGCCTGGGCTTATTCTGATTTGGATCTCGTAGTAATGTGGTACCCCATTGAAACAGTCAATAAATCCTGGATTTGATCAATATTTTAGAGGATAACTGTGGGTAGGTTTGTCTAAGGTCTGATATTTGCAATCATCTGCCTCACACTTTCGTATTTTTCGCATACTTGTTGGCCAGATCATGGGCTTTTTCTGGTTAGCATCACGTATTAATGTTGTGCCACACTGGAATAGTCAATTCAATCTGGATTCGATCAATATTTTAGAGGATCATGCCGGTTTTGTCTGGGTTAGGTCTGGTATTTGCAAACATCTGCCTCATATTTTCGCATTTATCGCATACTTGTTGGCCAGGTCATGAGTTTTTTGTGGTTAGGACCACGTATTAATGTGGTGCCACACTGGAAAAGTGAATTCAACCTGGATTCGATCAATATTTTAGAGGATAACACCGGTTATGTCTGGGTTAGGACAGGTATTTGCAAACATCTGCCTCATACTTTCGCATTTATCGCATGCTTGTTGGCCAGATCCCGGGCTTTTTCTGATTTGGATCACGTAGTAATGTGGTAACACACTGAAACAGTCAATTAATCCTGGAGTTGATTAATAGTTTACAGGATAACACCGGTTAGGTCTGGGATTAGCCCTCATCTGGCTCGTACTTTGGCATTTTCGCATACTTGCTGGCCTGATCCTGCGTTCATTTCTGGTTAGGATCACGTATTGACGTGGAACCACACTGAAATAGTCAATCAAACCTGGTTCCGATTAATATTTTAGACGATAACACCGGTTAGGTCTGGGTTATGTCTGGTATTTGCAAACATCTGCCTCATACTTTCGCATTTTTCGCATACTTGTTGGCCAAATCCTGGGCTTTTTCTGGTTCGCATCACGTAGTAATGTGGTACCACACTGATGCAGTCATTTAAACCTGGTTTCGATCAATATTTTGGAGGTTAACACCGGTTAGGTCTTGGTTATGTCTGGTATTTGCATACATCTGCCTCATACTTTCGCATTTTTCGCATACTTGTTGGCCAGATGCAGGGTTTTTTTGCGGTTAGGAACACGTATTAATGTGGTGCCACACTGAAAAAGTGAATTCAACCTGGATTCGATGAATATTTTAGAGGATTACGCAGGTTATGTCTAGGTTAGGTCTGGTATTTGCAAACATCTGCCTCATACTTTCGCATTTATCGCATACTTGTTGGCCTGAGCCTGGGCTTTTTCTGATTTAAATCACGTAGCAATGTGGTACCACACTGTAACCGTCAACTAAACCTGGATTTGGTCAATCCTTTAGAGAATAACAGTGGCTAGGTTTGTGTAAGTTCTGATATTTACAATCATCTGCCTCATACTTTCGCATTTTTCGCATACTTGTTGGCCAGATCCTGGGTTTTTTTGTGGTTAGGGCCACGTATTAATGCGGTGCCACACTGAAAATGTCAACTAAACCTGATTCCGATTAACGTTTTAGACGATAACACCGGTTAGGTCTGGGTTATGTCTGTTATTTGCAAACATCTGCGTCATACTTTCGCATTTATCGCATACTTGTTGGCCTGAGCCTGGACTTTTCCTGATTTGGATCACGTAGCAATGTGGTACCACACTGTAACCGTCAGCTAAACCTGGATTTGATCAATACTTTAGAGAATAACTGTGGCTAGGTTTGTCTAAGGTCTGATATTTGCAATCATCTGCCTCATATTTTCGTATTTTTCGCATACTTGTTTGCCAGATCCTGGGCTTATTCTGATTTGGATCTCGTAGTAATGTGGTACCACATTGAAACAGTCAATAAATCCTGGATTTGATCAATATTTTAGAGGATAACTGTCGGTAGGTTTGTCTAAGGTCTGATATTTGCAATCATCTGCCTCATACTTTCGTATTTTTCGCATACTTGTTGGCCAGATCATGGGCTTTTTCTGGTTAGCATCACGTATTAATGTTGTGCCACACTGGAATAGTCAATTCAATCTGGATTCGATCAATATTTTAGAGGATCATGCCGGTTTTGTCTGGGTTAGGTCTGGTATTTGCAAACATCTGCCTCATACTTTCGCATTTATCGCATACTTGTTGGCCTGATCCTGGGCTTTTTCTGATTTGGATCACGTAGCAATGTGGTACCACACTGTAACCGTCAACTAAACCTGGATTTGATACTTTATACTTTAGAGAATAACTGTGGCTAGGTTTGTCTAAGGTCTGATATTTGCAATCATCTGCCTCATACTTTCGTATTTTGCGCATACTTGTTGGCCAGATCCTGGGCTTTTCTGGTTAGGATCACGTATGAATGGTGTGCCACACTGGAATAGTCAATTCAATCTGGATTCGATCAATATTTTAGAGGATCATGCCGGTTATGTCTGGGTTAGGTCTGGTATTTGCAATCATCTGGCTCATACTTTCGCATTTTTCGCATACTTGTTGGCCAGATCCTGGGCTTTTTCTGGTTCGGATCACGTAGTAATGCGGTGCCACCCTGAAAAAGTCAATTCAACTTGGATTCGATGAATATTTTAGAGAATAACAGTGGCGAGGTTTGTCTAGGGCCTGATATTTGCAATCATCTGCCTCATACTTTCGTATTTTTCGCATACTTGTTGGCCAGATCCTGGGCTTTTCCTGGTTAGGATCACGTACTAATGTTGTCCCACACTGGAATAGTCAATTATAACTGGTTCCGATTAATATTTTAGAGGATAACGCCGGTTATGTCTGGATTAGGTCTGGTATTTGCCATCATCTAGCTCATACTTCCGCATTTTTCGCATTCTTGTTGGCCAGATCCAGGGTTTTTTTTGCGGTTAAAACCACGTATTAATGTGGTGCCACACTGAAAAAGTGAATTCAACCTGGATTCGATCAATATTTTAGAGGATAACGCCGGTAATGTCAGGGTAAGGTCTGGTATTTGCAAACATCTGCCTCATACTTTCGCATTTTTCGCATACTTGTTGGCCAGATCCTGGGCTTATTCTGATTTGGATCACGTAGCAATGTGGTACCACACTGTAACCGTCAGCAAAACCTGGATTTGATCAATATTTTAGCGGATAACAAAGATTAGGTCTGGGATTAGACCTCATCTGGCTCGTACTTTCGCAGTTTCGCATACTCTTTGGCCTGATCCTGCGTTTTTTTCTGGTTAGGATCACGTATTGACGTGGTACCACACTGTAATAGACAATTAAACCTGGTTCCGATTAATGTTTTAGACGATAACACCGGTTAGGACTGGGTTATGTCTGGTATTTGCAATCATCTGCCTCATACTTTCGCATTTTTCGCATACTTGTTGGTCAGATCATGGGATTTTTTTTGTGGTTAGGACCACGTATTAATGCGGTGCCACACTGAAAAAGTCAATTGAACCTGGATTCGATCAATAGTTTAGAGGATAACACCGGTTAGGTCTGGGTTATGTCTGGTATTTGCAAGCATCTGCCTCATACTTTCGCATTTTTCGCATAATTGTTGGCCAGATCCTGGGTTTTTTTCGGTTAGGACCACGTATTAATGTGGTGCCACACTGAAAAAGTGAACTCAACCTGGATTCGAGTAATATTTTAGAGGATAACACCGGTTAGGTCTGGGTTGTGTCTGGTATTTGCAAACATCTGCCTCATACTTTCGCATTTTTCGCATAATTGTTGGTCAGATCCTGGGTTTTTTTTCGGTTAGGACCACGTATTAATGTGGTGCTACACTGAAAGAGTGAACTCAACCTGGATTCGAGTAATATTTTAGAGGATAACACCGGTTAGGTCTGGGTTATGTCTGGTATTTGCAAACATCTGCTTCATACTTTCGCATTTTTCGCATACTTGTTGGCCAGATCCAGGGTTTTTTTTGCGGTTAGGAACACGTATTAATGTGATACCACACTGAAAAAGTGAATTCAACCTGGATTCGGTCAATATTTTAGAGGATAACGCCGGTTTTGTCTGGGTTAGGTCTGGTATTTGCAAACATCTGCCTCATACTTTCGCATTCATCGCATACTTCTTGGCCTGATCCTGGGCTCTTTTTGATTTGGATCACGTAGCAATGTGGTACCACACTGTAACCGTCATCTAAACCTGGATTTGATCAATACTTTAGAGAATAACTGTGGCTAGGTTTGTCTAAGGTCTGATATTTGCAATCATCTGCCTCATACTTTCGTATTTTTCGCATACTTGTTGGCCAGATCCTGGGCCTTTTTCTGGTTAGGATGACGTATTAATGGTGTGCCACACTGGAATAGTCAATTCAATCTGGATTCGATCAATATTTTAGAGGATCATGCCGGTTATGTCTGGGTTAGGTCTGGTATTTGCAACCATCTGCCTCATACTTTCGGATCTTTCGCATACTTGTTGGCCAGATCCTGGGCTTTTTCTGGTTACGACCACGTATTAATGTGGTGCCACACTGAAAAAGTGAATTCAACCTGGATTCGATCAATATTTTAGAGGATAACACCGGTTATATCAGGGTTAGGCCTGGTATTTGCAAACATCTGCCTCATACATCCGTATTTTTCGCATACTTGTTGGCCAGAGCCTGGGCTCTTTCTGGTTAGGATCACGTATTAATGTTGTGCCACACTGGAATAGTCAATTTAATCTGGATTCGATCAATATTTTAGAGGACCATGCCGGTTATGTCTGGGATAGGTCTGGTACTTGCAAACATCTGCCTCATACTTTCGCATTTATCTCATGCTTGTTGGCCAGATCCCGGGCTTATTCTGATTTGGATCACGTAGTAATGTGGTAACACACTGAAACAGTCAATTAATCCTGGAGTTGATTTATATTTTAGAGGATAACACCGGTTAGGTCTGGGATTAGCCCTCATCTGGCTCGTACTTTCGCATTTTCGCATACTTGCTGGCCTGATCCTGCGTTCATTTCTGGTTAGGATCACGTATTGACGTGGTACCACACTGAAATAGCCAATTAAACCAGGTTCCGATTAACATTTTAGACGATAAGACCGGTTAGGTTTGTGTTAGGTCTGGGATTTGGCCTCATCTGGCTCGGACTTCCGCATTTTTCGCATACATGTTGGCCAGATCCTGGGCTTTTTCTGGTTAGGATCACGTATTAATGTTGTGCCACACTAGAATAGTCAATTCAACCTGGATTCGACCAATATTTTAGAGGATAACACCGGTTAGGTCTGGGTTATGTCTGGGATTTGGCCTCATCTGGCTCGTACTTCCGCATTTTTCGCATACTTGTTGGCTAGGTCCTGGGCTTTTTCTGGTTAGGATCACGTATTAATGTGGTGCCACACTAGAATAGTCAAGTCAACCTGGATTCGATCAATATTTCAGAGGCTAACACCGGTTTGGTTTGTGTTAGGTCTGGTATTTGCAAACATCTGCCTCATACTTTCGCATTTTTCGCATACTGGTTGGCCAGATCCTGGGTTCTTTTTGTAGTTAGGACCACGTATTAATGTGGTACCACATTGAAATAGACAATTAAACCAGGTTGCGATTAATATTTTAGAGGTTAACGCCGGTTATGTCTGGGTTAGGTCTGGTATTTGCAAACATCTTCCTCCTACATTCGCATTTGTCGCATACTTGTTGGCCTGATCCTGGGCTTTTTCTGATTTCGATCACGTACCAATGTGGTACCACACTGAAACCGTCAACTAAACCTGGATTTGATCAATATTTTAGAGGATAACAAAGGTTAGGTCTGGGATTAGACCTCATCTGGCTCGTACTTTCGCAGTTTCGCATACTCTTTGGCCTGATCCTGCGTTTTTTTCTGGTTAGGATCACGTATTGACGTGGTACCACACTGTAATAGACAAGTAAACCTGGTTCCGATTAATGTTTTAGACGATCACACCGGTTAGGACTGGGTTATGTCTGGTATTTGCAATCATCTGCCTCATACTTTCGCATTTTTCGCATACTTGTTGGTCAGATCATGGGATTTTTTTTGTGGTTAGGGCCACGTATTAATGCGGTGCCGCACTGAAAAAGTCAATTCAACCTGGATTCGATCAATATTTTAGAGGATAACGCCGGTTTTGTCTGGGTTAGGTCTGGTATTTGCAAACATCTGCCTCATACTTTCGCATTTTTCGCATACTTGAATGGCCAGATACTGTGTTTTTTCTGGATAGGATCACGCAGTAAAGTGGTACCAAACTGGAACTGTCAATTGATCCTGGTTTCGGTCAAAGTTTTAGAGGATAACACCGGTTAGGTCTGGGTTACGTCTGGTATTTGCAATCAACTGCCCCATACTTCCGCATTTTTCGCATACTTGTTGGCCAGATCCTGGGTTTTTTTTTGGTTAGGATCACGTATTAATATGGTACCTGAATGAAACAGTCAATTCAACCCGGATTCGATCAATATTATAGAGGATAACACCGGTTAGGTCTGGGTTACGTCTGGTATTTGCAATCATCTTCCTCATACATTCGCATTTTTCGCATACTTGTTGGCTAGATCCTGGGCTTTTTCTGGTTAGGATCACGTATTAATGTGGTGCCACACTATAATAGTCAAGTCAACCTGGATTCGATCAATATTTCAGAGGCTAACACCGGTTAGGTGTGTGTTAGGTCTGGTATTTGCAAACATCTGCCTCATACTTTCGCATTTATCGCATACTTGTTGGCCTGATCCTGGGCTTATTCTGATTTGGATCACGTAGTAATGTGGTACCACATCGAAACAGTCAATAAATCCGGGATTTGATCAATATTTTGGAGGATATCACAGGTTAGGTCTGGGAGTAGCCCTCATCTGGCTCGTACGTTCGCATTTTCGCATACTTGCCGGCCTGATCCTGCGTTTTTTTCTGGTTAGGACCACGTATTGACGTGGTATCACACTGTAATAGTCAATTAAACCTGGTTCCGATTAATGTTTTAGACGATAACACCGGTTAGGTCTGGGTTAGGTCTGTTACTTGCCAACATCTGCCCCATACTTCCGCATTTTTCGCATACTTGTTGGCCAGATCCTAGGCATTTTCTGATTTGGATCACGTAGTAATGTGGTACAACACTGAAACCGTCAATTAAACCTGGATTTGGTCAATTTTTTAGAGGCTAACACCGGTTAGGTGTGTGTTAGGTCTGGTATTTGCAAACATCTGCCTCATACTTTCGTATTTTTCGTATACTGGTTGGCCAGATCCTGGGTTCTTTTTGTAGTTAGGATCACGTATTAATGTGGTACCACATACAAAATAGACAATTAAACCAGGTTGCGATTAATATTTTAGAGGATAACGCCGGTTATGTCTGGGTTAGGTCTGGTATTTGCAAACATCTGCCTTGTACTTTCGCATTTATCGCATATTTGTTGGCCTGATCCTGGGCTTTTTCTGATTTGGATCACGTAGCTATGTGGTACCACACTGAAACCGTCAACTAAACCTGGATTTGATCAATACTTTAGAGAATAACAGTGGCTAGGTTTGTGTAAGGTCTGATATTTGCAATCATTTGCCTCATACCTTCGCATTTTTCGCATACTTGAATGGCGAGATTCTGGGCTTTTTCTGGATGGGATCACGTAGTAATGTGGTACCAAACTGGAACTGTCAATTGAACCTGGTTTCGATCAATATTTTAGAGGATAACACCGGTTAGGTCTGGGTTAGGTCTGGTATTTGCCATCATCTGGCTCATACTTCCGCATTTTTCGCATACTTGTTGGCCAGATCCTGGGTTTTTTTTTCTGGTTAGGATCACGTATTAATGTGGTACCTGAATGAAACAGTCAATTCAACCTGGATTCGATCAATATTTTATAGGATAACACCGGCTAGGTCTGGGTTACGTCTGGTATTTGCAATCATCTTCCTCATACTTTCGCTTTTTTCGCATACTTGTTGGCCAGATCCTGGGCTTTTTCTGATTTCGATCGCGTACCAATGTGGTACCACACTGTAGCCGTCAACTAAACCTGGATTTGATCAATACTTTAGAGAATAACAGTGGCTAGGATTGTGTAAGGTCTGATATTTGCAATCATCTGCCCCATACTTTCGCATTTTTCGCATATTTGTTGGCCACATCCTGGTCTTTTTCAGGTTAGGATCACGTATTAATGTGGTACCGCACTGAAATAGTCAATTAAACCTGGTTCCGATGAATATTTTAGAGGATTACGCCGGTTGTGTCTGGGTTAGGTCTGGTATTTGCCATCATCTAGCTCATACTTCCGCATTTTTCGCATACTTGTTGGCCAGATCATGGGTTGTTTACTGGTTAGGATCACGTATTAATGTGGTGCCACACTAAAATAGTCAATTCAAACTGGATTCGATCAATATTTTACAGGATGACACCGGTTAGGTCTGGGTTGCGCGTGCTATTTGCAATCATCTGCTTCATACTTTCGCATTTTTCGCATACTTGTTGGCCAGATCCTGGTTTTTTTTCTGGTTAGGATCACGTATTAATGTGGTACCACACTGAAATAGTCAATTAAACCTGGTCCCGATTAATATTTTAGAGGATTACGCCGGTTATGTCAGGATTAGGTCTGGTATTTGCCATCATCTGGCTCATACTTCCGCATTTTTCGCATACTTGTTGGCCAGATCCTGGGCTTTTTTCTGGTTTGGATCACGTATTGATATGGTACCACACTGAAACAGTCAATTAAACCTGGTTTCGATGAATATTTTAGAGGATTACGCCGGTTATGTCTGGGTTAGGTCTGGTATTTGACATCATGTGGCTCATACTTTCGCATTTTTCGCATACTTGTTGGCCAGATCCTGGGCTTCTTCTGATTTGGAACACGTAGTAATGTGGTACCACACTGAAACCGTCAATTAAACCTAGTTTCGATCAATATTATATAGGATAGCATCGGCTAGGTCTGGGTTACGTCTGGTATTTGAAATCATCTGCCCCATACTTTCGCATTTTTCGCAGACTTGCTGGCCAGATCCTGGGTTTTTTCTTGTTGGGATCACGTAGTAATGTGGTACCAAACTGAAACAGTCAATTGAACCTGGTTTCGATCAATATTTTAGAGGATAACACCGGTTAGGTCTGGGTTACTTCTGGTACTTGCAATCATCTGCCTCATACTTTCGCATTTTTCGCATACTTGTTGGCAAGATCCTGGGTTTTTTCTGGTTAGGATCACGTATTGATGTGGCGCCACACTAAAATAGTCAATTCAATCTATGTTCGATCAATATTTTACAGGATAACACCGGCTAGGTCTGGGTTACGCGTGCTGTTCAATATCATATATTCAAAGCGCCTGGGCGTAACCGCTGGCAGCTCGTCAACAAGGCTTGATGTTATTGCCGTTACGCTAACACGCCCGAGTCTCGCCGGATTGTTTTTCAAATTCGGCCGGCGAATACAAATTCAACCGCTCGCTTCGCACAGTTAGTCTGTAACTGATAATCGATTCATACAGAAGTAACCCTGTTAACAGTGAGCTCGTCAGGCTTTATAAGAATAAGACGCGAAGGGAGAATAAAGTTCATTAACCGTAATATCCACAGTTCCGTGGGCCAATCTATCCTATCCACACTGCGAATTGGTTTATTCAATATAGACCGAGCCGAAACATAATGGTCCTTCGAGCCGGATATACCGCGGTGACTGTGTCTGTAAAAGTTCGGTTGTGCTCGTGTACGGAGTTCAGTGTGAGCCATATTAAAAATTAAGAGTATTGGTTTCGGGAAAACTCCCGTGACCTTGTTTCGCTCCACGCTCTCCACTCGGACGGAGACCTGTTCGGACCGTTAGAATCCGCTATCTTCGCGCTGTTTCGTTAAAACAAAAAACAAAAAGCAAACTCAAGTTTCAAAACATTGACTTTATCCATTCCCCGCCTACCAGTGCGTGTGATTCTAGCGAGGTCATCGCGGAAAATTGTTTGATTCGTTGAGGCTAATTACTCGACTCGCGCTCACTTCGAACTATAGTTGTTAGTTTAGGGAGGTTTCAAATATTTTAATTGAACGCCTCGTCTAACGGAGGTCCGGATCACGAGGGAAAGGACGTTGGAAAAGTAGTAATTGCACGTTAGTTTTATTTTCGCTTCGCCGAATTGTCGACGAAGCCGTTTATTTCTTGCACAGTTTTTCAGGACGAACACAAACACAAACTCTTAACATTAACCGCCTGGACGTCTGGCCGGCGTCTGGCCAGAAAAAACCCCGCCGATAGGCCGTCTCCTTTCGGCGGTTCGCGTTGCTCTATCCTGAAACAAAAGAGACGAGACTATGCGTAAATACCGAGTAACGTGAGTCACGTTGTCCGTCTCGTTCTAAGGTTCACGCGCTCTTGGTTGTGCTTGTCGCACTTGCGAGCGGGGAACTCGGCTGCCGCGTTACGCAGCTAAGCTAGTGGACTGTATGTGTGAACGTTCCTTTTAAACCAGGAAACCATGGATTGCAGATTTGGAAGACGAGAATCGATCTCGATTTTTCCGACTGCTAATTTCGACTGTCGCAGGAGAGGTTAACAGAGGGAGGTTGTAAGGCTCCAACTATTTGCCTGCTCCTCGGCCGTTTATCGTCCTCGTAATGCGTACGGGCACTGTGTGGTGCAGCACCTTTACAGCGCATGCAGCGACTTGTAATTATAGTGCGTACACCACGGCGCTATACTGAGCGGTTCTACGCACAGGGTCCGTACACACTGGCGATGATTGAACAGCGCTCTAGCTGGTCGCCGGATGCCGAAACTCAAATATTGTCCCGAACACCGACTGGAGGACGGTAAGACCACCCAGGGTATGCACGCCACGAAGGCCCCTAACGGTGGGTTTGCACCGTTCGACCGTCGAGAGGTTCGAGATTCAAATTCGAAACCTCGGACACGACCTCTGATTGCAGCGATACGTGTCTGATGTCAGACTGATGTGGACTATAGCCACCGCTGAATGGGAATTTCGGATTATAATTCACGAAATTTTACAGTCGCTTTGATCTGGTCGAAACCCGACCTGATCTATATCGAATTACAACGAGTTGCGAAAGGAATCACGGGAAGAGAATGATTCACAATCCGTCCTCGTATTCGATTCCTTTCCCCGTTTGCGATTTTTTAATTTAAATTGGAAACGAGTTACGGAAGGAGTCACGGTAAAGGATTGTTTTTCCAATCCGTTCTCGTATTGAGTCCATCCTAGTCCACGTTTAGAATTTATTCGAAAAGTTCGAGTAACTCGTAACTATTCGAGAACTATGGAATGTCCGAGGAGCGGGGTCGTATGCCCATGTGCTCCCTGCCGGTTCCAGATTAAGAGTGACGGACGAGCACGGACAATCAAAATGTTCGCTCGAAGGGTGAAACCTCCGTAGAGCGGCGCTGTAAACGTTTTTTGAGTCCGTCTTTGTCTAATACAAAATTGTCGTACCTTCTCTAGACACGCGCGTCGAAACTTTCGTTTCGAAATTGAGCGTTACGTGGTCAATCGCGTGAGGTCTCGAAAAAACCCGAGAGCGGCTGTTTTTCTATCCCGTACTGTTTTCGCGTAGCGGACACGACGACCGAGGTACCTCTGGTCTTACGTACGCCGAAAAAACAATACCGGGTGACGAATTTTATTTCACTCGAAAATACGTCGAATTAAAGCGATATTTAAACAATAATCATAGCCGAAAGAGCGGAAAGCCTTTTTATACAGCAGATCACCACCATTGTCGCGATACGACGAGTGATCGTTAATTATAAGAAACTTCCGAAGGCTCAAGTTTCGTTGGCCAGGGCAAAAAATCGAAAGGAGAATTTGGAGAAACTATGGGATGAATGCCGTGCAACCCACCAGTTGATACTACAGTCTACCAAAGCGGAGGACCAGAAGGGCATCTCCTACTTCAAGGACAACACTTTTCTCTACGCGGAGGACGCCTACTTCGACGCTTCTGACTTTCTCAGCGACGCCATTGCCCAGCTGGACGTCGGTGGAAAACCCCAGTCTGAGCAAAGTAACGTTTCTATTTGTCACGATTCTGTTGCCTCCGCATCATCGCAATTACCGCGTCTTTCGCTTCCGAAGTTTTCCGGAGATTTCAATCAATGGGGAAACTTCCGTGGTTTATTCGAATCGCTCGTCGACGCAAACAAGTCGCTCTCAAACATTCAAAAACTACATTATTTGAAAACTAATGTAACCGGTGACGCGGCACTCTTAATAGATAATATAAGCATGTCCGACGAAAGTTACGTAACTGCATGGAAATTGCTCGTCGACGAATACGAAGATGAGACTGCTCTCATTAACTCGCACATTCATTATGTATTTGATTGCGCAAAAATTTTCGAAACGCACCCGCGACGAGTGGAATTTGCATCGTGGCAGTTCTAAAAAGTATCCCACATATAAAGAAATTAACGAGTTCATGACTCTTCGCATACGCGGTCTCACCGACTATCTCGCCGCCAACGACGGCCCGTCGTACAAAAACGAAGTCGTTCTCGACGCACCGAGGAATCGATCAAGCGTTAATAACGTCTCGGTTGTTAAATGTGTTGACTGTGCCGTTAATCATATGCTCTTTAAGTGCGAACGATTTAAAGCTAAGTCTCTGGATCAGCGTGTTTCATTTGTGAAACAAAATAGACTTTGTTTTAATTGCTTACGCTCCGGTCACCTTACTTCCGAGTGCAAAAGTACTGGTCGATGCTTTCTGTCTAAGCGAACGCATCACTCTCTTTTGCATCGAGCCGCTACCTCTCTCAACAAAACGACTTGCAACATATCGGTAAATGATTCCGTCGACAAAGCGAATGCATCCGACGATACAAACAAAGAGTTTCCGGCGTCAGTGCAGACCGTCTCCTCGTCTAAATTCACCTCTCCAAATACACTGTTAGCTACCGCGTGGATTGTGCTCCGTACAGCTGAAGGTCGTGCCTTCAAACTCCGCGCGTTGCTAGATCAAGGATCTTCCTTTAGCTTCATTTCTGAATCGGTCTGTCAGTTGATGCATACAAAAAGATATCGGGCGAGGCTTCAGATTCAATGCTTCGGGGAACAATATAGTGGAGTATCAAAATCATGCGTACTCGTACAGTTAGAATCTTGCCATAATGCTAAAGTATCCTTTCCGCTGTCAGCGCACGTTTATCAACGCATCACTTCTTACGCTGGCTCAAGAGCGCGCCTTGACTTGCAATCTTGGCCGCATTTACGCGATTTGCCGTTGGCAGATCCGAACCCGTTAAGCAGTCACCCGATTCACGTCTTAATCGGTGCTGATTTATACTGATCGCTTTTACTGAACGACCTTCGTCAAGGTCCAATCGATACTCCCACTGCTCAGCTCACTGCCCTAGGATGGATTATTTCCGGACCAATTGGATCGCGTGACTCCTATCAGGAATCAGCCTCTCTTGTCAATTGCGTATCTGCTGAAGAGTTAGATTATTCGTTGCGTCGATTTTGGGAACTCGAGGAAATCCCTGCAAGATCCTCGATTTCCGAAGAAGACGAAAAATGTGAGCGTTTTTTTCACGATACTCATACTCGATCATCTCAAGGACGATATATCGTTCGGCTCCCATTTAAGAGTAAACCTCCATTCGATTTCGAAGGATCTCGGGAAGTTGCTTCCCGTTTTTACGCCAAATTAGAGCAACGGTTGCTCAAACAGCCGGAACTCAAGTCTCAGTATCACGATTTTTTATCGGAATACCTTTCCATGGGTCACATGGAACAAATTGAAGAACAAGCCTCGAACATCTCATCCATATACTACATTCCTCATCACCCTGTAATGCGACCGTCCAGTAGCACGACTAAGCTTAGAGTCGTATTCAACGCGTCCACTAAAACTAATTCCGGAAAATCGTTAAACGACTACTTTATGATAGGTCCAAAACTGCAGCGAGATTTAGCAGCTATTATTCTACGCTGGCGGCTATTTCGTTACGTATACACTGCGGACATCGCAAAGATGTTCAGACAAATCCTAATCAATCCAGCGGATGCCGACTGTCAGAGAATGTTATGGCGACCGTGCAAAAATCAGCCTATTTCTTCGTACCGATTACTTACCGTGACATATGGTCTCGCCTCCGCGCCATATCTTGCCATTAAAGTCTTAGATCAATTAGCTCTCGACGAAGGCACATACCTTCCCGCCGCTACTTCTGTTGTGCAAGATTCAATTTATGTCGATGACGCTATTTTTGGTGCGGACGATATTCATACGTTCTGCGAAATTCGTAGACAATTAATCGAACTCCTGAGTCGAGGGAGGTTTCAACTTCGCAAGTGGACCGCCAACGCGGCTGAACTGTTAGAAAACATTCCTCCTTCAGATCGCGAAACAACTTCCGACCATCCGCTCGGTGAGGATGAGTCTCAGAAAGTTCTCGGTGTTGCATGGAACCCTTCCGAAGATACTTTCCGATTTCGCATCGACTCTTGTTTACCCGCGAAAGGTTCTAAAAGAAGCATACTCTCGATCGTTTCAAAGATATTCGATCCATTAGGATGGGCCTCCCCCGTGATTATTGTGGCAAAATTAATGCTTCAAAAGCTCTGGCTCCTAAAGAAAGATTGGGACGAAGAAATTCCTGTCGACCTTTGTAAAAAATGGCACGAGTATTGCGAACATTTATCACAATTGAGTGAAGTGAGAATACCTCGCTGGACCGGCGTGCGCAACAATAATGTCGCGATAGAATTACACGGATTTGCCGATGCGTCACATCGAGCCTATGCAGCCGTGGTTTATTTAAGAGTCCTTCACTCTCTATCCGAAGCTCAAGTTACATTGCTGACAGCAAAAAGTAAAGTAGCTCCGCTCAAAACTGTAAGCATTCCGCGCTTGGAATTAAACGCGGTCGTATTGTTAACGCGACTGCTCGAGTGGACTTTGTCCTCCTTAAAATTTCAAACCCCCCGTGTCTACGGATGGACCGATTCTACGGTAGTTCTGGCGTGGCTAAAACAACATCCGTCTACGTGGAATACATTCGTTGCTAATCGCGTGTCCGACGTTCAGACTCGCCTTCCACAAATGACGTAGAAACATGTAAGATCTCAAGATAATCCAGCTGATTGCGCATCACGCGGCATCTGCGCTTCCGAACTTGCAGTTCATAAGCTGTGGTGGTCCGGACCGGACTGGCTGTCCCGTCCGTCCGTGTTCTGGCCGGACCATAACCGTTCTAATTCAGGCGGACAAAACACGCGTGAGATCGCGTTATCTGAATCTCACAAATCATACGTGCACCACGCGTCTTCGCTTGTAGAATGGGACCTTCCTTCTCAATACTCGAGCTGGACTCGACTCCGTCGAGTTACAGCGTACATATTAAGATTTACTCAAAGAACGCGTAAAAAACTAGTTCCGCTATCCCCGAATTCACGGACGCTGACCGTCGACGAAACACGCGTCGCTTCTCTCTTTTGGATGTCCTATGTCCAAAAGAATTACTTTAACGCCGAACTTAAATTGCTAAAGAACAAGGTGCCGCTTCGAAAATCTAGTTCGCTTATTTCATTACACCCGGTCATCGGGAAAGACTCATTAATTCGGCTTGGCGGGCGGTTCAAGCACTCGGCCCTGAGCTATGACGAAAAGCACCTCATTGTATTGCCGAAGCATCGCGTGTCCAAACTTCTAATCCACCATGTGCACAAGCGCACTCTTCACGGAGGCGTCCAATTGACCCTCCGAGTTCTCCGGCAGCAATATTGGATAATATCGGCAAGATCCTTAGTTCGCGAGTATATACATCGTTGCGTAACTTGTGTTCGCCAGAAACCTCAATCGGCTACTCAGCTGATGGGAGCCCTTCCAGACGTTCGAGTCAAACCCTCTGCTCCGTTTTCACATACCGGTCTTGACTATGCCGGTCCAATTAATGTGCTTCCTATCGTTGGTAGAGGTCAGCGTACCAGAAAATATTATATTGCGGTATTCATATGTCTTGCCACCAAAGCAGTGCATCTCGAACTTGTCGAGGACAGCTCCATTTCTGCGTTTTTAGCCGCTTTGAAAAGATTCGCCAGTCGCCGTGGGCTTCCCACGTTCTTGTACTTCGATAACGGTACAAATTTCCGAGGTGCCGATCGTGAATTACAACGAACTTTTCATGCTTTAATCGCAGATGTAACTCTCAAGAGTTCGTTGGCGACTGACGGAGTCACGTGGAAGTTTATCCCCCCTTCCGCTCCGCATTTTGGTGGACTCTGGGAGGCGGGAGTAAAAAATGTTAAGTATCACCTGAAGCGAGCAGTGGGAGCTTATACTTTGTCTCAAATCGAGTTCTCAACCGTATTGTGCCAAATCGAGGCGTGTTTGAACTCACGCCCGATATACGCTCTCACCGACGATCCAACCGACCTATCCGCACTGACTCCCGGTCACTTTATTATTGGTCGACCTATTGTAGCGGTTCCAGAGGAATCTACGCTAGATATTAATCCGAATAGGCTCGATCGATGGCAACACGTCCGAAGAATAACCGAGCAGATCTGGCGTTCCTGGTCAGCAGATTATCTCCACTCGTTACATCAACGTCGAAAGTGGCAACAGGACTTTTTTTTTTTTTTTTTTTTTTTTTTTTTTTTTTTTTTTTTTTTTTTTTGTCGTGGGGAAAATCTTCGAAAGACTCCCTCCCACCTCCTTGGGGAGAGGTGAGAGGGGTGTGTGGGATTCCCCGCGCCCGTACAACGACAGGCGCGGGACCTACCCACTAAAAACCCCACGGTGACCCTTCGGCACGCTTTGGGAGGATACCGGGAATCGCTCGAAGCATTCTTCCGGTATCCTCCCCGTGCCCGCGCTTTCGCGCCCATCCCCCGGGGGGACAATCGGTCCCCCCAGTAGACACACTGCCTCATAGCGGCGGGACGGGGCCACTCCATCCCGCCGCTATCCGTCCCGGGGCCGCGTTTAGTGGCGGCTGCGAGCCCCAACTCGCAACCGCCCGCGATCCCGTTTCCATCCCTCGGCGGCCGGGCGTTCATGGCCGCACCAGACCGCCGAGGGTGCCTCCCCTTGCGTCGGACCGGTAGGGGAAGGCACTCCTACCCCCAACCGGTCCGACCCGGCGCCGCCTGGCGGGAGGAGGGTCCCCTCAGGACCCCCCTCCCAGCCTAGGTCATCCGCCACGCCGAGGCGGCCGCCCGCGACGCCTCGCGACCGGGCGACGACCTCGGGCCACCGCACGAGCGCGCGCTTCAGCACGCCGCTGAAGCTCGCGCTCCCTCCCCGCGGCCTCCTTCTGCAACATTACGTTCTCGCAGAAGGAGGCCACGGCCCTCCACTTCTCCTCGCTGCCGAGCATGGCGCGCACCACGCCCGGCAGCGAGACATCCCGCCCGACGACGCCGACCAGGACACGGCGCTCCCCCTCCCACGCGGGGCATACCTCCAGGGTATGATCCGCCGTGTCCTGCTCAGCGTCGCAGTGGCAGCAACGCGCCGTCGGCTCCTTCCCTATCCGGCACAGGTATCTTCCGAAGCTGCCATGCCCGGAAAATACCTGTGCCATCCGGTAGGTGAGGCTGCCATGGCCTCTGTCCAGCCACTCCTTCAGGAGTGGCCGAACAGCCCCGACAGTCCGGTGCCCCGCGGTTGGCAGAGCCAGCCGCTCCTGCCACGCGAGCAACACGGACTGCCGGGCCTGGCGCTTCAAATCGCCCCAAGCAGGTTCCTGCCCGCCCGGGACCGCCCCCACCCCCGCGCGACGGTCGACGCGGTGCCGGTACATCACCGCGTGCGACCGCGCGAGCAGGTCCATGGGCGGCATCCCCGCTAGAACCGTCGCCGCCTCATGTGACATGGTCCGATACCCGCGGACGACCCTGAGCGCCATGCGCCTCTGCACCCGACGCAGCATAGTCATGCTGCGCCGGGAGGCAGCCAGGTCGTCCGCCCAGACGGGGGCCCCGTATAGGGCCACCGACTGGACCATTGCCACATAGAGGCGACGAACTCGGCCCGCCGGGCCCCCCAGGTTGGGCAGGATCCGGCCCAGAGCCGCAATCATCCTTTCCAACCGGGGGACCAGGCAGCGGAAATGCTTCTCGAAACGCCAGTGGCTATCGAGGATCAGCCCTAGATACCTGATCTGGGGCTTCACCTCGATGTCAGCCCCACCCACCCGAATCAGAGGGGGTGGCGGATCCTGCCGAGGTGAATGAAACGCAATCACCTCGGTCTTATGGACCGCCACCGTCATCCCCATCCCCCTGATCCGGTCGACGACGCGTTGCGACCCCTCCTCCGCGCGACGCATGGCCCTCCCCCAGTGCGCCCCGACGGCCAGCACCAGTGTGTCATCCGCATAACACACCGTGCTGACGCCGTCGGGGAGGCCGGCCCGCAACACCGAGTCGTACGCGATGTTCCACAGGAGTGGCCCGAGGACCGACCCCTGCGGAACACCGCAGTACACCTCCCTCCGCATATCACCATCCCGGCCCGGATACTCGATCCACCTGCCGCGGAGATAATCCCCGACGACCGCCCTGAGACAAGGGGGGACTCGATGATATTCGAGTCCCCTCCTTATCTCTTCCCAGGGGAGGGTGTTAAAGGCATTGGCAATATCCAAGGATATTGCCAATGCCACCCCTCCCCGGGAGACGGCCGCCTCCGAGAGGGCCCTCACACGACCTATCGCGTCGATAGTCGATCGGCCCCCCCGGAAACCGAACTGGCAGTCGGCCAGACCGGGATCACCCCGCGACAGGTGCTCGACGAGGCGGGCAGCAATCACACGCTCGAAGAGCTTGCCCACCTCGTCGAGGAGACAAATGGGCCGGTATGCGGAGGGAGACTCCGCGGGCCGACCCTCCTTCCGGAGGAGGACCATCCTCGCCACCTTCCAACTGGGGGGGAATCGCCCGTCCCTCAGGCAGCGGTCGAACAACCGCCTGAGGTCGGCCCCAAGGACGCCCTGGGTCAAGACCCAAACCCGGCCGGGCACACCATCCGGACCCGGGGCCGTGTTACGAACCCCGAGCCGTCTGATGGCCGCTGCCAGCTCCTCCTGCGTGACCCCCAGCTCGGCCGTCCACTCCACTGGGACAGCCGCCGCCGCCGGAGGACGCGGTCCCCTCTCCCCAATTGGGAAGAGTGTATTGACCACGTCCTCCAGCAGCCGGGGGTCAAGACCCTCGGTGACGGGGGGCGCCCACGGGCGGAGCTTATTCAGCACCACCTTATATGGGCGCCCCCATGGATCGTCATCAAGGGTCTGGAGGAGCTCCTTCCATGCCTGGGTCTTGGCCCGTTTGATGGCGACCTGCAGAGCAACCCGCGCCACGCGGTATGCTCCATACAGGTCATCAGCTGCCCTCGCTCGCGCCACGCCGTCGTCTGTACGTTGACGACGGCGCGCGCGGGTGTACTGGCGTCGGGCGCGGACAGTCGCGACTCGCAACTCCGCGATCGCGTCCGACCACCAGTACACCGCCCGGCGAGGAGAAGCCCGCCCGACCCGAGGCATCGCCGCGTCGCAAATACCCGCGACCAATGCTCCGAGCCGGGCGACCTCCTCCTCTATGCTCGGCAACTCGGCCGCTCCCTGCGGCCAAGTTGCAGCGAGGGCAGCTGCCATCAGGGCGTCCTTGTCCAGGCGCCGAAGCGCCCAGCGGCGTGGTGGGGTGCCACGCAGGCGGCCGTGTCGGGATGCACTCGCGGCGGCAGAGACCTCCATCCGGATGTACCGGTGATCGGAGAGTGTCTCTGCCCCCGCGACCACGTGCCAACCCGACACCATGCGCACGGCGTTGGGGGTCGCGAATCCAACATCCACGATGGACCCCCCATATCGCCGCACGCATGTGTTCTCCGACCCCCGGTTCAATACCCGGAGGTCGAGCCCCGCCGCCCAATCGCCCAGGATCCCGCCGCGAACGGAGGTCCTGGGGGATCCCCAAGCCACCGACTTGGCATTAAAATCCCCCAGGACCAGCACCGGCCGGGCCGCGTAGCGCTGCACGCATGCCGCGACCTCGGCCAAGTACAGCTCGAACGCAGCGTGACCGCTACGGGGCGAAATGTAGCACCCCACCACAGCGACTCCCCCCCAGTCCACGGCGACGAATCCCCGACCGCGCTCCAACAAGGAGAACGGTGGGGACCCGTCGCCCCCTCCCCATACCGTCGCCACCAAGCCGTCCGCGTCGCCCACCCAATGAGGGTGATCAGGGACGCGGTACGGCTCGGCGGCGACCGCCAGGCCAACCCCCCACTCCGCGAGGACTTGGGACATCAAGTCCTGTGCCGCGCGGCAGTGGTTGAGGTTGGCCTGGAGGAGGAGGCGGGGCGGCATTAATTAATGGCCGCGCCAGCCTCCTCCCGGCCGTCCGTCCCCGTAGCACCGTCCACCTCCATGGAGGACGATGCCACCGCCCTCGGCACCGGAGCCGGTGCAGCCCGCCTCTTCCTCTCCTTCCGGGAGGGGGGGGAGCACTTGTTGCTCCCCACCCTGTGATCGGCTGGCCTCCCCATGTCCGCACACAGCGGGCAGTGGGGGGCCGCCGAGCACTGGCTCGCACGGTGCTCTTTGGCACCGCAGCGGTAACACTGACCGCTGCGGTCCACCGGCGAGGTGCACCACTGCCTCACGTGCCCCAATTCGAGGCAGCGGTGACACTGGAGCGGGCGCGGCGCGAGGATTTCCACACGCGCCGAAACCCACCCCACCAACACCCTCCCGGATTCCGCCACCTTACGGGCGGCGGTGAGGGGGCACCGGGCCCACACCGACCCGAGGCCGGAGGGCGACCTGCGGATCTCTCCGATCCGCAGGTCCTCCACAGGACAGTCCCCCGCCCTCGCAATGGCACGGGACACATCCTGTGCGCTGACCGAGTCGTCCAGCCCACAAATGCGCATCTCCGTGCGCTTCGTGGGCCGGGCGACCCGGACACCTCGCTCGCCCAGCTGCTCCCGGAGCCTCTGGGCGAGACGATCCGCCTTCGCGCCGCCTTCTGCACCGGGGATCTCCAGCAAGAGACCCCCGGTCACGGCCCTCTTCGCCCTCACGGAGGCGATGCCCAGCTCTTCCAGGGAGATATTCTCCCTGGCGAGCCGCATCGCCTCCGCGAGGGTCAGGTCGCCCCCCTGCGCAACGGTCAGCGTCACTGCTGCCGTTTTTGGGGGACGACCTGGTCGTGCCTTCCCGACCTTCGCGGCCTTTACCTTGGCCGCCGGCGGCGGAGGCGGAGGCCGCGGTTGCGAGGCCTTCCTCGCCGCCCGCTTCGCCTTCCGCCCCACCACCTCACTCCACGCCACCCCCCCTTGGGAGGGTGCTGTGGAGGACGCGACCACCGCGACCACGGGTACACCACCCCCCTTGGGGGTCGCGACCCGGGGCCCTGGTGCCGCAACGCTGGGCGGAGCCTTCACTCCGCCCTTCTTTGCCTTCCCCGACTGTACCGGAACAGGTCGGGGAGGCACCGCCTTCCTGCTGACCGCTCTTCCGGCGAGGAGCTCCTCCCGGAAGGCGGCCAGCTTGCCATCAATCATGTCCCCAATCCTCCTCAGAAGATCGTCTTCTGAGGAGGACGGGGACTTCTTCACGGGCGGAGTGCGGGTGGAGGGGCCCGCGGTGCCCCGCACCACTGCCGCCGCACCCCGTTTATTTACCTCCGCCGAGGGACGCGGCGGTGGAGGAGGAGGGAGGATGGGAGGGAGGGCCGCGCTGTTCCACAGCGCCTCTGCCCTCCTCCTCCCCTGTCGCTCCTCCCCCAACAGGAGCTGCAGACGGGCGTTCCGCCCTCTGAGCTCCCGTGCCGCCTCCCTCATTTCCTCCGCCGCGGCCTTCAGGGCCTCCGCGCCACCGCTTTTCTGCCCCTTAAAGGCGCAGGCAGCGGCGACTTTCTCCACCCGCCTCAGGGACGAGGAGATCCTCTCCGATATCTCCTCGGTCACCTCGTCCCTGAGGCAACTCAGCCTCACCGACGGGCTCATCGCCCCGCCCACCTCGACGACGGCCTGCCCCGTCCTCTTCCTCTTAGAGCCTATGTGGCTCGTGCTGGAGGAGAAGGACGAGACCGACGCCGTCTCGTCGTCCTCCTCCACCCTCCACGAAGCCGGACCTGGCGCTGAGTGGGGCGCGAGCGCCGCCACCCTAACCCCAACCCCGTCTCCGTCCTCCCCAACCGACAAAACCCGCCCCATCCCCATTTTATTTTCTGTGTCCATAATAGTCCCACGAGATGGTCGGAAATAAAGGTCCACCCGGGCAGAGCCGCCTTACCCGGGTAAGCCTAATACTCCGGGGGTTCGGCAGGTTCCCCGGAGGTGGTCGCTTGGGATTGGGCCTTCTCCCCCAACCATGCATCCCATCGCCGCGCACCATAGCTTAGGATTGGAGGGCGATTTTATAGAGTCGCCATACTCGTGGCCCAGGCGGTTAAGCCAAGACCCCCGTTCCTCCTGCCGTCACGTACCATTCACAAAACCAATACGGAATTGTGAATGGGTCGTTGTGACGACCAACAGGAGGCTTACGGTGTGTGTATGACTCGGGTACCCCGGGTTCGTTAAGCCCGTACTGCAGCTGAAAGGCTGGCAGCCCCTGAGGGATGGCAACAGGACTGCGCTAACTTGCGTTTAAATTATCTCGTCATTTTAAAAGATAGTTCCCTTCCGCCATCTAAATGGCAACTCGCGCGTATCACTCGATTACACCTTGGTTCGGACCAAAGGGTTCGTGTCGTCACCGTACGCACGATAGACGGCGAATTGAAGCGACCTGTAACGTAGATCTGCCCGCTACCTATTCCAGTTTTGAATGAGAGTGATCTAAACGCTGCGAAATAATTAGATTATACATATTCTAACTTCCCTGTGTGTGATTGCCTATAAGTTAATGCGTTGTTTCAAGCTCATTATGTATTACTTGCTTATAAATTCCGTTAGCCATTTCATAATATCAAGTTATTGTTAATTATTCTATTCTTGTTCCTTCGGTGCGCCTATAAAATGTATGCCAAATTTGATCGATCAGCGCTCCTTATGTTTGCGAATCAGTGAGTGAATTTCTTTAGTTTTTTTTCTGTTGCGAACTTATATACACCGTTTCGCTTCTTTCGAATGCGAGGCGGGCGGTATGTTCAATATCATATATTCAAAGCGCCTTGGCGTAACCGCTGGCAGCTCGTCAACAAGGCTTGATGTTATTGCCGTTACGCGAACACGCCCGAGTCTCGCCGGATTGTTTTTCAAACTCGGCCGGCTAATACAAATTTAACCGCTCGCTTCGCACAGTTAGTCTGTAACTGATAATCGATTCATACAGAAGTAACACTGTTAACAGTGAGCTCGTCAGGCTTTATAAGAATAAGACGCGAAGGGAGAATAAAGTTCATTAGCCGGAATATCCACAGTTCCGTGGGCCAATCTATCCTATCCACACTGCGAATTGGTTTATTCAATATAGACCGAGCCGAAACACGTGCTATTTGCAATCATCTGCCTCAAACTTTCGCATTTTTCGCATACTTGTTGGCCAGATCCTAGGTTTTTCTCTGGTTAGGATCACGTATTAATGTCGTGCCACACTGAAATAGTCAATTAAACCTGGTTCCGATTAATATTTTAGACGATGTTACGTATGTCGAACGTTTCGTTCCTCAAATTTTTCTTGTCACTTGCGTGCATTATGAAATCGCCCTGCTACTTATCTAACCTTTGAAATGGGGGTCACTTCCGTCGCGATGCAGCAGCCCGTTAATTAATACAATTCGGAGAATAGAGCAGCCCGTTAATTAATACAATTCGGAGAATAGTGCACACGGTGATTTCTAACGTACTTTTGAATCCGCCCCACACAGATTTTTTGGTATATAAACCCTGTGATTTCATTACTCGGGGGATCATAATCGTACCGTCACGTTAGAGTCAACGTCACGTCTCTTGTCACGCGTATACGATTTGATAGTCAGTTGTATCTTGCGTGATCGGGCTACCGTACCCTTTAGTATCAAACCATATAGAATCCGTGAACCGGCATAAATTCTATTGCGGCCTTTATTTCCAACTGACATACCCCCGCATCGCCAGTGCGTCAACACCGTGCAAGGTCATTTTAGGTAAATATACTCATTCTTTGATCGCGACATAAGATACACGAAACAATTGTATTTTATTTGTTGATTTAAGAATATATCTACTTTTATTATCAAATCAGAGTTACCCAACTTCTTTAACCCACAATTATATAAAGCGATTATTATTAGTTAAACGTTCCCATAATAATATAACCTTACCGCTCGGGTTATATTATATTTAATAATTCACAGTTACGAGTTCAATTAACACATCCCCAAATCCAAATACAACCTCTTACAACCTAGTGGCTCCTCGATTACGCATCGAGTTCGTCCACGCAATCTATTACCATCCTAGCGGCTCCCTGATTTCGCATCAGGTTCGTCCGCATCCTACAGCTCCCTGATTTCGCATCAGGTTCGTCTGTGATTTATCCAACCTCCCAGCAGCTCCTCGATTTCGCATTGAGTTCGTCTGCGTTTCTTCCAACCTCCTAGCAGCTCCCCAATTTCGCATTGGGTTCGTCTGCGTCGTTATCAACAATCCTAGTGACTCCCCGATTTCGCATCGGGTTCGTTCACGACGTTTCACCCTCCTACGGCTCCCTGGTTTCGCACCAGGTTCGTCCGTACGTGACTCCATCCCAGAGGCTCCCTGATGTCGCATCAGGTTCGTCCTCGTTATCAACTATCCTAGCGGCTCCCCGATTTCGCATCGGGTTCGTCCGTGTACCTAACTAACAAATTGATACCATATTCCATACTCTCTCTCGCACTCGCAGGCCACGCGCGCTGCACGGCCCTGGCTCGTAACAGAAACTGGTGACAGCGGTGGGATTTAACTATTTTAGAATCGCTACGTAATTTTTGGGTTTCTTGAGAAGTTGAAATTTCTCTTCTTGAATTTAGACGATATACTAGTTTTCACTAGTTAAGTCAACCAGTTAACTCTTGTTAAGAATATACTAGTTTTCGCTAGTTAATACACATTGTTAATTGGATTTAAATATACTAGTTTTCTCTAGTTGAATTAAAATAAATTATTAAAAATGACAAGTTCACAAGCAAATATTTCGTCGAACGATATTATGAACTTGACATTATCGCTTGCAAATTCAATGTCACTTTTGACACAAAAGACATGCATACAAAACGTTACATCGACGATACCGACTTTCGACGGAGAAACTCCATCTTTATCGCGTTTTGCACAAAGTGTGGAGGATGGGTTAACATTGATACCTGAGGGTTCGGAAGCCGATTATCTGGCGATTGTTCTGACTAAACTCATAGGTCCCGCACGAAGGTGCACCTTAGAGCATAAATTCGTGAGTGTTAGCGAATTGATTAAACATTTAAAAAAGAGATTCGCGCCGGGAAAAAGTTTGTCGTATTTCCAAGTAGACATCGCGAGTTTACGTATTCGCGAGGGTGAAAGTTTGCGACAGTACGTCGACAGGACTAGTCACCTGGTTTATTGCGCGCGCGGAGCCATTCGAGAAAGATACCGGGACAACGCCGAAGATTTCATCAAGGAGATGGAACGAGATGTTTTGGAAAATTTCATCGAAGGCTTACCGGATCGTATTTCTTGGAAGGTGTCGGCACAATTTAGAGACATACGGACTCTTGAAGATGCTTACGACGCCGTGCTGCATATAGACAGGAAACTAAGGAATCGAAGACAAATGCCCCGGAACGAATCACCTGCACGGTGGTCACGAAAGGATCGTGGAACCGAAGATTATCGCCACCGCGACAATCAAGTGTCGTACCCTGGCTCGCCGAGTCGTTATGACCGAGGGCGGCATGCTAGAACATACGAAGGTCAAGAGGATCGAGAGGAACAACCACATGCGTCGGCATGGCCCGTGCGACAAAGGAGCCCCTCGATTTCCCCTTCGAGGCGTTCTTACGATTTTCCTAAGGATGAAGGAAATCATTATTCCATATTAAAAAATTCCGAAAGATATCGCGAACCGAAATTATATTGTTGGTATTGTGAAACTACGGGACACGACGGGAAATCCTGTAGGAAAAATCCGCGTAATCCAAAAAACCGACGCGACTCGCGGGACTCGTCAGCCGAATCGAACGGGTCTTTAAACTTCAATCGCGCTCACCGTACCGGCGACACGATGAGCGGCAACGAAACCCGTCGTCAAAGAACAGTACACTTCGAAAACGACTCCTTATCAAAGAAACACCTGCCCCACGTCTCGAAACCAAAGTCCCAGAACTGGAATTAGGAAAGGGAACATTTTTAATCGATTGCGGTGCAGCCATCAACTTAGTACGTCTCGATGTTTTAGGAACAAAAGCAATAATAAATTCTCGCGAAGAAATAGAAATAACAGGATTAACCACAACTCCAATTTACACGTTAGGAACCACAATTCTCCATATTCACGATACACCCGCATTTTTCTATATAGTAAGAACTCTTGCAATAGACGCTGATGGACTCATAGGAAGCCCATTTTTAATGCAAGAGGGTGCCGAAATTTCTTATTATCATGGGACCATGGTATTAAGGGACAAACCTATTAGACCATTACGTTTTTCAAACCGCAATGATTTGTTTTCATCTTTAAACTCGCAAACTCCGACTAAACACAGGCTCGAAGCTCGTACGATACAACAAATCGCGGTAAAAATAGCAAACCCGACAGTAAAGGAAGGATATTTACCACGTATTAAAACTCACGATCAACTGTACGTAGGGGAAGCAGCTGTAACAAATAACAACGGAAAATGTCACGTCTTAGCAACGAACACCAGCAGCGAAGACCTCGACGTAGAGATAGAACCACAGATAATAGAACCGTACGATTTTCTAAGCACATCGGACGAAGACCTTTGCTCATATGCAGAACAGCCAACAAAATTCAGGACCACCGAAGATAGGATAGAAAAACTCGTAAATACACTAAATACCAATCATTTAAACAGGGAAGAACGAGCATCCGTCACTGATTTAATAAAAGAATTTCCAGACCGATTTTTTCTGCTTGGAGACAAATTAGGAAAAGCAGCCGATTTTAATCATTCGATTCACACCATAGACGAAATACCAGTAAACACAAGACAATATCGATATCCGCCTGTGCATCAGGACGAAATACAAAAACAGGTTAGCGCATTATTATCACAAGGCATAATTACTCCGTCAAAATCACCCTACAACTCACCTTTATGGATCGTACCGAAGAAAGCTGACTCACAGGGAAACAAACGTTGGCGCATGGTAATAGACTTTCGCGCATTAAACGAAAAGACAATCTCCGACAAATATCCATTACCACAAATCACAGAAATTTTGGACCGATTAGGAGGAGCAAAATATTTTTCCGTTTTTGATCTCGCCAGTGGATTTCACCAGATAGAAATGAATCCAAGGGATAAGCAAAAAACAGCATTCACCACACCGCATGGACATTACGAATTTTCAAGAATGCCTTTTGGCTTAAAGAACGCTCCACCTACATTTCAACGCCTCATGGATCAAGTTCTCACCGGATTACAAGGAACAGACCTCTTCGTTTACCTGGACGACATTGTCGTTTACGCTTCATCATTGCAAGAACATAATATCAAAGTTAAAAAATTATTGAACCGCCTTCGGGAACAGGGCTTAACCCTTCAAACTGACAAATGCGAATTTCTACGCAAAGAAGTTGCATATTTAGGACATATAATTTCCGAAAAGGGGGTAAGACCGGATCCAAGAAAATTAAAAGCTGTGCAAGACTTTCCCACACCGAAAACGCAGAAGAATATTCAACAATTTTTGGGCTTAGCAGGATATTACAGAAGATTTATACCAGATTTCACCGTGAAGTCAAAACCATTGATCAATTTACTAGGAAAGGGCATTAAATTTAAATGGACAGAAGAACAAGATCAAAGTTTTAATCAATTACGTAAAGAACTTTGTCAACAACCTATATTGCAGTATCCGGATTTCACCAAACCCTTCATCGTGACTACAGACGCATCCGAATACGCCATAGGAGCTGTACTTAGCCAGGGGGAAATAGGAAAGGATTTACCGATAGCATATGCATCTCGAAGCCTTAATAAACCTGAAAAGAATTATTCGGCAACGGAGAAGGAATGTCTCGCAATGGTTTACGCAGTAAAGTATTTCCGACCCTATATTTATGGAACAAAATTCACCCTTGTCACAGATCACCGTCCCTTAGTCTGGCTACATTCAGTTAAGGACCCGACCTCCAGGCTAATAAAATGGAAATTACGACTTTCGGAATACGAGTATCAGGTTATCCACAAGTGTGGAAAAACGAACATGAACGCGGACGCGTTATCGCGCAACCCTCCATCAGCCCCCTCTCCGCCGCCCGTAAGGTGGCGGAATCCGGGGGGGTGTTGGTGGGGTGGGTTTCGGCGCGAGTGGAAATCCTCGCGCCGCGCCCGCTCCAGTGTCACCGCTGCCTCGAATTGGGGCACGTGAGGCAGTGGTGCACCTCGCCGGTGGACCGCAGCGGTCAATGTTACCGCTGCGGTGCCAAAGAGCACCGTGCGAGCCAGTGCTCGGCGGCCCCCCACTGCCCGCTGTGTGCGGACATGGGGAGGCCAGCCGATCACAGGGTGGGGAGCAAGAAGTGCTCCCCCCCCTCCCGGAAGGAGAGGAAGAGGCGGGCTGCACCGGCTCCGGTGCCGAGGGCGGTGGCATCGTCCTCCATGGAGGTGGACGGTGCTACGGGGACGGACGGCCGGGAGGAGGCTGGCGCGGCCATTAATTAATGCCGCCCCGCCTCCTCCTCCAGGCCAACCTCAACCACTGCCGCGCGGCACAGGACTTGATGTCCCAAGTCCTCGCGGAGTGGGGGGTTGGCCTGGCGGTCGCCGCCGAGCCGTACCGCGTCCCTGATCACCCTCATTGGGTGGGCGACGCGGACGGCTTGGTGGCGACGGTATGGGGAGGGGGCGACGGGTCCCCACCGTTCTCCTTGTTGGAGCGCGGTCGGGGATTCGTCGCCGTGGACTGGGGGGGAGTCGCTGTGGTGGGGTGCTACATTTCGCCCCGTAGCGGTCACGCTGCGTTCGAGCTGTACTTGGCCGAGGTCGCGGCATGCGTGCAGCGCTACGCGGCCCGGCCGGTGCTGGTCCTGGGGGATTTTAATGCCAAGTCGGTGGCTTGGGGATCCCCCAGGACCTCCGTTCGCGGCGGGATCCTGGGCGATTGGGCGGCGGGGCTCGACCTCCGGGTATTGAACCGGGGGTCGGAGCACACATGCGTGGGGCGATATGGGGGGTCCATCGTGGATGTTGGATTCGCGACCCCCAACGCCGTGCGCATGGTGTCGGGTTGGCACGTGGTCGCGGGGGCAGAGACACTCTCCGATCACCGGTACATCCGGATGGAGGTCTCTGCCGCCGCGAGTGCATCCCGACACGGCCGCCTGCGTGGCACCCCACCACGCCGCTGGGCGCTTCGGCGCCTGGACAAGGACGCCCTGATGGCAGCTGCCCTCGCTGCAACTTGGCCGCAGGGAGCGGCCGAGTTGCCGAGCATAGAGGAGGAGGTCGCCCGGCTCGGAGCATTGGTCGCGGGTATTTGCGACGCGGCGATGCCTCGGGTCGGGCGGGCTTCTCCTCGCCGGGCGGTGTACTGGTGGTCGGACGCGATCGCGGAGTTGCGAGTCGCGACTGTCCGCGCCCGACGCCAGTACACCCGCGCGCGCCGTCGTCAACGTACAGGCGACGGCGTGGCGCGAGCGAGGGCAGCTGATGACCTGTATGGAGCATACCGCGTGGCGCGGGTTGCTCTGCAGGTCGCCATCAAACGGGCCAAGACCCGGGCATGGAAGGAGCTCCTCCAGACCCTTGATGACGATCCATGGGGGCGCCCATATAAGGTGGTGCTGAATAAGCTCCGCCCGTGGGCGCCCCCCGTCACCGAGGGTCTTGACCCCCGGCTGCTGGAGGACGTGGTCAATACACTCTTCCCAATTGGGGAGAGGGGACCGCGTCCTCCGGCGGCGGCGGCTGTCCCAGTGGAGTGGACGGCCGAGCTGGGGGTCACGCAGGAGGAGCTGGCAGCGGCCATCAGACGGCTCGGGGTTCGTAACACGGCCCCGGGTCCGGATGGTGTGCCCGGCCGGGTTTGGGTCTTGACCCAGGGCGTCCTTGGGGCCGACCTCAGGCGGTTGTTCGACCGCTGCCTGAGGGACGGGCGATTCCCCCCCAGTTGGAAGGTGGCGAGGATGGTCCTCCTCCGGAAGGAGGGTCGGCCCGCGGAGTCTCCCTCCGCATACCGGCCCATTTGTCTCCTCGACGAGGTGGGCAAGCTCTTCGAGCGGGTGATTGCTGCCCGCCTCGTCGAGCACCTCTCGCGGGGTGATCCCGGTCTGGCCGACTGCCAGTTCGGTTTCCGGGGGGGCCGATCGACTATCGACGCGATAGGTCGTGTGAGGGCCCTCTCGGGGGCGGCCGTCTCCCGGGGAGGGGTGGCATTGGCAATATCCTTGGATATTGCCAATGCCTTTAACACCCTCCCCTGGGAAGAGATAAGGAGGGGACTCGAATATCATCGGGTCTCCCCTTGTCTCAGGGCGGTCGTCGGGGATTATCTCCGCGGCAGGTGGATCGAGTATCCGGGCCGGGATGGTGATATGCGGAGGGAGGTGTACTGCGGTGTTCCGCAGGGGTCGGTCCTCGGGCCACTCCTGTGGAACATCGCGTACGACTCGGTGTTGCGGGCCGGCCTCCCCGACGGCGTCAGCACGGTGTGTTATGCGGATGACACACTGGTGCTGGCCGTCGGGGCGCACTGGGGGAGGGCCATGCGTCGCGCGGAGGAGGGGTCGCAACGCGTCGTCGACCGGATCAGGGGGATGGGGATGACGGTGGCGGTCCATAAGACCGAGGTGATTGCGTTTCATTCACCTCGGCAGGATTCGCCACCCCCTCTGATCCGGGTGGGTGGGGCTGACATCGAGGTGAAGCCCCGGATCAGGTATCTAGGGCTGATCCTCGATAGCCACTGGCGTTTCGAGGAGCATTTCCGCTGCCTGGTCCCCCGGTTGGAAAGGATGGTTGCGGCTCTGGGCCGGATCCTGCCCAACCTGGGGGGCCCGGCGGGCCGAGTTCGTCGCCTCTATGTGGCAATGGTCCAGTCGGTGGCCCTATACGGGGCCCCCGTCTGGGCGGACGACCTGGCTGCCTCCCGGCGCAGCATGACTATGCTGCGTCGGGTGCAGAGGCGCATGGCGCTCAGGGTCGTCCGCGGGTATCGGACCATGTCACATGAGGCGGCGACGGTTCTAGCGGGGATGCCGCCCATGGACCTGCTCGCGCGGTCGCACGCGGTGATGTACCGGCACCGCGTCGACCGTCGCGCGGGGGTGGGGGCGGTCCCGGGCGGGCAGGAACCTGCTTGGGGCGATTTGAAGCGCCAGGCCCGGCAGTCCGTGTTGCTCGCGTGGCAGGAGCGGCTGGCTCTGCCAACCGCGGGGCACCGGACTGTCGGGGCGGTTCGGCCACTCCTGAAGGAGTGGCTGGACAGAGGCCATGGCAGCCTCACCTACCGGATGGCACAGGTATTTTCCGGGCATGGCAGCTTCGGAAGATACCTGTGCCGGATAGGGAAGGAGCCGACGGCGCGTTGCTGCCACTGCGACGCTGAGCAGGACACGGCGGATCATACCCTGGAGGTATGCCCCGCGTGGGAGGGGGAGCGCCGTGTCCTGGTCGGCGTCGTCGGGCGGGATGTCTCGCTGCCGGGCGTGGTGCGCGCCATGCTCGGCAGCGAGGAGAAGTGGAGGGCCGTGGCCTCCTTCTGCGAGAACGTAATGTTGCAGAAGGAGGCCGCGGGGAGGGAGCGCGAGCTTCAGCGGCGCGCTGAAGCTCGCGCTCGTGCGGTGGCCCGAGGTCGTCGCCCGGTCGCGAGGCGTCGCGGGCGGCCGCCTCGGCGTGGCGGATGACCTAGGCTGGGAGGGGGGTCCTGAGGGGACCCTCCTCCCGCCAGGCGGCGCCGGGTCGGACCGGTTGGGGGTAGGAGTGCCTCCCCCTACCGGTCCGACGCAAGGGGAGGCACCCTCGGCGGTCTGGTGCGGCCATGAACGCCCGGCCGCCGAGGGGTGGAAACGGGGTCGCGGGCGGTTGCGAGTTGGGGCTCGCAGCCGCCACTAAACGCGGCCCCGGGACGGATAGCGGCGGGATGGAGTGGCCCCGTCCCGCCGCTATGAGGCAGTGTGTCTACTGGGGGGACCGATTGTCCCCCCGGGGGATGGGCGCGAAAGCGCGGGCACGGGGAGGATACCGGAAGAATGCTTCGAGCGATTCCCGGTATCCTCCCAAAGCGTGCCGAAGGGTCACCGTGGGGTTTTTAGTGGGTAGGTCCCGCGCCTGTCGTTGTACGGGCGCGGGGAATCCCACACACCCCTCCCACCTCTCCCCAAGGAGGTGGGAGGGAGTCTTTCGAAGATTTTCCCCACGACAAAAAAAAAAAAAAAAAAAAAAAAACCCTCCATCAGTCTGTCTACCGCTCATTCCGCGGGAGTCAAAGGACGATCCCGACTTCCGGGCCCAAGTACCACCGACTACCGATAAGCAATTCATAGGTCACCGTATACAACAGTTACGTCGAGATAGGGAAAACCGACCCAAATACCGGGAGGCTAGTAGTAGCTCGGACGAAGAACAAGGCCCCTCTTATGGAAAAATTCAACACTCGCCGATAATAGCTAGACACCGAACTCTACCCAGCTTATCGCACGAAGTAACATTGCCAGACGAATCTCAGGAAATCATAAACAACTTACTGCCAGCAGCAAACTCCACAAGGAACACACTACCGGAGGAAGATAACAATTTACCCGATGACCTAATGTCCTTTGAAGAACCACTTGATATTACCAATAATGAAAATACAATTATGGAAAATCCTCGTAAAAATGTATTCAGTACTCCACAGGTAACACCGCATGTTACAGACGAAATTTTACAACCAGCCATAATTCATCCACCTGCAAGGGTTGCAACCGAAGCAAGTGCAGAACGGCTACCTGACGCCTTTGACCACACGCCTGACCCTTACCTACCATACGCATCCGACACAGATGTTTTAACCGACGAAAACGAGCACCGATACACTGCGTCAAAACAATCTTATAAAATAACTGTTTCTTCGAACACCCTCGCTGCGGAAAACGGACATTACGCGCACTTCATATCAGCAGATTGCAACCTAATATCCACCGTAGGAAAAGTATTACTGGACACCGAAATAATTAATAAACCGGATCTTTTGGCAGCGCAACCGAAAAAGGGACACGTATTGACTTCAGACAATGGATTGTTTAAAACCTTCAGTATAGTAATTTCTGACAATTTTTACGACAATATTACGGCAAAAGATGTATCCCATGGGTTAAAGACTCTCAGACATACCCTGGACCAAAATCAAATAAATTCCTTCCGAATATCTGTAACAGGAGATTTACACAAATTACCAGCTAACAAATTTTACAAAATATTAGAAGAAGTTTTTACCGAAACAGATCAACAAATTACTCTATGCAGCTGTGCTATCACCACACCGTCTGAATCGGATAGATTGGATATAATTCGCGAAGCCCATGATAGTTTAATTGGAGGGCATAAAGGGATAACAAAAACGTACAAACGCATTCGATCAAAATTCCATTGGCCAAAAATGCGCAACGAAATTCAAGAGTACATCAGGACATGCCAAAGTTGCCAAGAACAAAAATTAGTTCGAGCAAAGACTCGCCAACCCATGTTGATCACCGACACACCGCTGGATGCATTTGACAAAATATCATTGGACACCGTGGGACCTCTTCCAATCACGCCTAATGGAAATAGACATATTCTTACCATACAGGACAATCTGACGAAATACTGCGTGGCAGTTGCAATACCTAATATTCGAGCCGCGACCATTGCAGATGCCTTCGCACGACACTTTATCGCAATCTACGGTACACCTCGCGCAATATTAACAGATAAAGGAACTAGTTTCATTGGAAATTTAATGACGAATTTGGCAGAAATATTTAAAATCAAACAAATAACAACTTCCGGATACAGACCACAAACTAATGGATCATTGGAAAGAAGTCACATCGTGCTCACTGAATACCTCAAACATTACATGGATAATTACGAAGATTGGGATTTATTAATTCCTTTTGCAATGTTCTCATATAACACATCCGTTCACGAAGCAACAAATTTCACACCATACGAGTTAATTTTTGGAAAAGTAGCTCGAGAACCCAGTTCCTTCCCAGATAAAGAGAAATTAAAATCATATGGAGATTATTTACAGGACTTGATTTCACACATAACTAAAATCCGTAACATTACTTCAGAGAATTTAAATAAAGCGAAAATTCGTTCAAAAGATTATTACGATAGACGGTCAAACCCAGTAAATTTCAACGTAGGCGATTTTGTTTACGTACTCCTCGAACCTCGTATAAATAAATTCGACCCACACTACATTGGACCATACAAAATTCTAGACGTAACAGACCGAAACAACGTTGTCATTCAAACCGACAGTAAAATAATTACAAAGCACCAAGACAAATTAAAACCTGCTTATTTCCCATCTTCAGTGGAATCAAATCACTCAGTGGATCATGATGTTCATCTGGATGCTTCTGATACCATTGACCACTGGCCAGGAAATAACTAAGAACGGTTCAACAATAACGCCGCTGGTGAACGATGCCGGATTGTTCTACGAGAGACTGCCAGAAATTAGGATTTTCCGCACACAATGGCGCTTAGTCACATCATTAGACGTTAACCGATACCTCAATCATGCTCCACCTGTAAAGGAATTTATCAAAGCTATCAATCAACTCTGTGACCGTCACGATTCTCTTCATTGCATCAGCAAAGAATGGGGACCCCGATTAATCAAGAAAGAAGAAAACACGTTCCAGTACATCAAGTTAATAAAAACTGCAATGGGTGATATTCCAATTACTAAATCATCGCGTCGCAGTGTACCGTTTGGATTCATCGGCAGCCTAAGCAAAACATTATTTGGAACCTTGACACAAGAAGATGCGGAATATTATAATCAAGAGTTAAATAAAATTTATAATGACCAACATGAAATAACAGAGATCATAGAAAAACAAACCCATATAATTAGAGCCGAATTTTCTTCCACTCATGACAGAATTGTTAACCTAACAAAATTCACTACTCAATTAATGAAAACTATGGCTGAACACTCGTTAATGTTCCGTGAAACAGAATCCAACATAAGTAAATTACGTTTCGAAGCAGCAGCAAGGGACGCGGTATTTGAGATTGAAAAAGGACTGGATGACTACAATGCCAATCTGTTATTATTAATAGATTCCATACTTTTGGCAAAACAGGGAATTCTGCATCCGGCAATTTTTTCACTGCAGCAGTTATCACGATCTGCCCAGAGAATCAAACAAACATCGAAGCATGAATTTCCTCTGACGCCGGAAGAACTACTTACGGAGCAAATTGAAAGAATTACGAAGTTAAACGTCATTTTTAAAAGGGGAAGAATACTTTTTGAACTCTCGATACCCTTACTTGAAACAAGAGCCTACAGTTTATATAAGATATATCCTTGCCCATCCATACATAAAATTGGGAAAAAATCTGTAGTTTCATACATCAAATCAAAAATTCAATTCCTTGCTGTATCATCAGACGAACAACAATATATTATTCCAACTGAGGACTACCTGAACCACTGTCATTTCCATCGCGGACAATTTGTGGGACCATCAACACTACCAATATACCAAACGGACCGCCACGCTATCTGCGAATCTACGGCGTTACTGAACCCTTCTGCAATAAAATGGTCGACCTGCGACATAAGAATAACCTCTTCTATAAAACCATATTGGCAAACTCTAAACAGACCGTCTACATGGTTGTACTTCATGCCCGAACAACAAAAGGCGCGGATCTACTGCCAGGGAGACAAAGGAGTAATCAAAAATATGTCAAACACAGGAATTTTTGAACTCAAACCTGGATGCCGTGCAACGATTAATTCCATACAATTCGAAGCCGTAGAAACAATGAAAACAACTGAGAACATCATTTACTACCCTTCAAACGTGTATAATTTGTCAATAATATTACCAGAACCCGCAACGCATCACCTAGAAGTTTTGGAGAGAGACACCTTTGACGCAAACCATACTACTTCTACCTGGGATAAGCTACCTGCAGCAGTGTCACTTACCGAAATAGAACAACGAGCAAGAGAACTATCAAATCATCGAACCAGTTCTCGCAACCAGAATATCATTAATTTCACGTTCATCGGAACCGTATTCATAACATTAACTGTGGCAGGCATAATAATAATTGGAAAAATCTGGGTCAACAAACTATCCAAAAATACAAATCCTCCAGAGGAACCGAATAAAATTACAATAAATATACCTAATACCCTGGAAACAGATAAAAAAATCGAAAGGCCGAGCGCAACAATTTTCTAGAGACGCCTGCACCCTTAGCGACTCCCCTCCACCTACACGCAGGGAAGTTGGAGTGGGGTTTGGGGCCTTTAAAAGCAAGATGCTGGACCGTATCGAAATCAGTATCAGTCACAGATGCAATCGAAAACCATTGGAACACAAACAACGTCTTACCCGGAACAAGGAACACCCCTATCTGCCAGGAAATACCAACTCTGTTCGGCCGGACCAGTGTGTAAAGGCCGCGCTACTCAAACCAGGAAAAGGCGTCAACCACCGCAACCTTCAAAAGACTGGACCGGTCTTAAAATCATAACGGACAAGAACATTCGCCTCTTTACACCGGGAACCAATTAAAAAGAACGCTACACAATGGAAACCATCTCAACCGGAACCCTGGGAACCGAGGCCAGAATCGTGACTACCCACGTGGAAGGCATGACGACGGTATGGGTGGTGTTAGAAAGGGACCTGCCGAACCTCCGGACCATGGGGTATGAACTTCACCACCGCATGCAATGCCAAGGAGAAATGTACGCAATGCCGCTAGACGCCCTGACGCCAGAGCGGCTGGTGGCCGTACGTCACAAGGGCATGTGGCGAAGGGGCCAACTAAAACAAACCACTTTGCATGGGTGCGAAGTCTTCCTTGGGGATTACGGACAAACTGTAGATGTACCGGCAACAGAAATCAGATCCCTGCCGCCCCATTACCGGAAAACTCTATGGATGGCGGTGAGGATCCAGCTGAGGGGGGTCCAACCCAGAAACATAACCCCGCTCAACGCAAGGACGAGGATTGCAGTCCTCGCATTGAGCAATCGAAGAGGCCGAATATCCCGGATCGGTAACGCGGAAGACGGAGTCGTTGCCGATCTCCACCTGGACCGACTACAGGGGCAGCCACCTGTGAACGTAGCCGAGCACTGGTTGGAGGTGGGCTACGTCGTGCCCAAGGTTTAAATCCAGAACACAACGCACCAGTATCGATAAGTACACACCACAACATGATACTACACACCCCGACACATTTAGCTTTCAATTATTCTACTTTTCGCGACTTTTATTATTTTCTTTTGTAAATAAGTAACAGGGCGCTTTCCGTCTAATATGAAAGCATCACGCATAACGCGATGTTTCATCTTGGGGGGGGAGATGTTACGTATGTCGAACGTTTCGTTCCTCAAATTTTTCTTGTCACTTGCGTGCATTATGAAATCGCCCTGCTACTTATCTAACCTTTGAAATGGGGGTCACTTCCGTCGCGATGCAGCAGCCCGTTAATTAATACAATTCGGAGAATAGAGCAGCCCGTTAATTAATACAATTCGGAGAATAGTGCACACGGTGATTTCTAACGTACTTTTGAATCCGCCCCACACAGATTTTTTGGTATATAAACCCTGTGATTTCATTACTCGGGGGATCATAATCGTACCGTCACGTTAGAGTCAACGTCACGTCTCTTGTCACGCGTATACGATTTGATAGTCAGTTGTATCTTGCGTGATCGGGCTACCGTACCCTTTAGTATCAAACCATATAGAATCCGTGAACCGGCATAAATTCTATTGCGGCCTTTATTTCCAACTGACATACCCCCGCATCGCCAGTGCGTCAACACCGTGCAAGGTCATTTTAGGTAAATATACTCATTCTTTGATCGCGACATAAGATACACGAAACAATTGTATTTTATTTGTTGATTTAAGAATATATCTACTTTTATTATCAAATCAGAGTTACCCAACTTCTTTAACCCACAATTATATAAAGCGATTATTATTAGTTAAACGTTCCCATAATAATATAACCTTACCGCTCGGGTTATATTATATTTAATAATTCACAGTTACGAGTTCAATTAACACATCCCCAAATCCAAATACAACCTCTTACAACCTAGTGGCTCCTCGATTACGCATCGAGTTCGTCCACGCAATCTATTACCATCCTAGCGGCTCCCTGATTTCGCATCAGGTTCGTCCGCATCCTACAGCTCCCTGATTTCGCATCAGGTTCGTCTGTGATTTATCCAACCTCCCAGCAGCTCCTCGATTTCGCATTGAGTTCGTCTGCGTTTCTTCCAACCTCCTAGCAGCTCCCCAATTTCGCATTGGGTTCGTCTGCGTCGTTATCAACAATCCTAGTGACTCCCCGATTTCGCATCGGGTTCGTTCACGACGTTTCACCCTCCTACGGCTCCCTGGTTTCGCACCAGGTTCGTCCGTACGTGACTCCATCCCAGAGGCTCCCTGATGTCGCATCAGGTTCGTCCTCGTTATCAACTATCCTAGCGGCTCCCCGATTTCGCATCGGGTTCGTCCGTGTACCTAACTAACAAATTGATACCATATTCCATACTCTCTCTCGCACTCGCAGGCCACGCGCGCTGCACGGCCCTGGCTCGTAACAACGATAACACCGATTAGGTCTGGGTTATGTCTGGTATTTGCAATCATCTGGCTCGTACTTTCGCATTTTTCGCATACTTGCTGGCCTGATCCTGGGCTTTTTCTGATTTGCATCACGTAGCAATGTGGTACCACACTAGAATAGTCAATTCAACCTGGATTCGATCAATATTTTAGAGGATAACACCGGATAGGTCCGGGTTATGTCTGGTATTTGCAATCATCTGCCTCATACTTTCGCATTTTTCGCATACTTGTTGGCCAGATCCAGGGCTTATTCTGATTTGGATCACGTAGCAATGTGGTACCACACTGTAACAGTCAACTAAACCTGGATTCGATCAATACTTCAGAGAATAACAGTGGCTAGGTTTGTGTAAGGTCTGATATTTGCTATCATCTGCCTCATACTTTCGCATTTTTCACACACTTGTTGGCCAGATCCTGGGCTTTTTCTGGTTAGGATCACGTATTAATGTTGTGCCACACTAGAATAGTCAATTCAACCTGGATTCGACCAATATTTTAGAGGATAACACCGGTTAGGTCTGGGTTATGTCTGGTATTTGCAATCATCTGCCTCATACTTTCGCATTTTTCGCATACTTGTTGGCCAGATCCTGGGTTTTTTTTGTGGTTAGGACCACGTATTAATGCGGTGCCACACTGAAAAAGTCAATTCAACCTGGATTCGATCAATATTTTAGGGGATAACACCGGTTGGGTCTGGGTTATATCTGGTATTTGCAAACATCTGCCTCATACTTTCGCATTTTTCGCATAATGGTCGGCCAGATCCTGGGTTTTTTTTGTGATTAGGACCACGTATTAATGTGGTACCACATTGAAATAGACAATTAAACCTGGTTCCGATTAATATTTTAATGGATAACGCCGGTTATGCCTGGGTAAGGCCTGTTATTTGCCATCATCTGCCTCATACTTTCGCATTTTTCGCGTACTTCTTGGCCAGATCCTGGGCTTTTTCTGATTTGGAACACGTAGTAATGTGGTACCACACTGAAATCGTCAACTAAACCTGGATTTGATCAATACTTTAGAGAATAACACTGGCTAGGTTTGTGTAAGGTCTGATATTTGCAATCGTCTGCCTCATACTTTCGCATTTTCCGCATACTTCTTGGACAGATGCTAGGTTTTTTCTGGTTTGGATCACGTATTAATATGGTACCACACTGAAACTGTCAATTAAACCTTGATTTGGTCAATACTTTAGAGGCTAACACCGGTTAGGTTTGTGTCAGGTCTGGTATTTGCAAACATCTGCCTCATACTTTCGCATTTTTCGCACACTGGTTGGCCAGATCCTGGGCTTCTTCTGATTTGGAACACCTAGTAGTGTGGTACCACACTGAAACCGTCAACTAAACCTGGATTTGATCATTCCTTTAGAGAATAACACTGGCTAGGTCTGGGTTACGTCTGGTATTTGCAATCATCTGCCTCATACTTTCGCATTTTTCGCATACTTGTTGGCCAGATCCTGGGCTTCTTCTGATTTGGATCACGTAGTAATGTGGTACCACACTGAAACCGCCAATTAAAACTGGTTTCGATGAATATTTTAGAGGATTACGCCGTGGGCGCTGGTGACCAAGCGCCTGCGGTTGAGTGGGAATGCGGTGGAAGGAGTGCCTGTAAGCATGCAGTTGCCAGAAAGCATGAAGCAAGCTAGTAAGCAAGCAGTAAGCTACTAAGCAAGCAGTAAGTTAGTCAGCAAGGAGTGAGCTAGTAGGAAAGCAGTTAGCTACTAAGTCAAGCAGTAAGCTAGTATGCAACCAGTAAGGTAGTAAGCCAGCATCGGGCTAGACAAAAAGCAGATAGCTAGTAAGCAATCAGTGGGCTACTAAGCGAGCAGGGAGCTAGTAAGGAAGCAGTATGGTACTAAGCAAGTAGTAAGCTAGTAAGCAAGCTGTGAGCTAATAAGCGAGCAGTAAGCTGGTAAGGTTGCAGTATGCTAGATGGCAAGCAGTAAACTATAAAGCAAGCAACAAGCTAGTAAGCGAACCGTGAGCACGTAAGCGAGCTGAGAGCCAGTAAGGATGCAGTATGCTGGTAGGCACGCACTATGCTAGGAAGCAACCTGTAAGCTAGTAAGCAAGCAGTAAGCTTGTATGAAGGCAGTTAGCCAGTGGGCATGTCGTAAACTAGTAAGAAAGCATTATGCTAGTAAGCAAGCAGTAAGCTAGTGAGCAAGCTGCAAGCTAGTAAGCTAGTATGCAAGCAGTAAGTCAGAAGCAAAGCAGTAAGCTAGTAAGGAAACATTAGCCTTGTAAGAAATCAGTAAGTTAGGAAGAAAGCTGGAAGGTAGTAAGAAAGCAATTAGCTACTAAGCAAGGAGAAAGCTAATAGGCATGCAGTAAGCTAGTAAGCAAGCAGTAAGATTGTAAGGAACCAGGAAGCTGGTCAGAAAGCAGTAAGCTAGTAAGCAAGCAGCTGGCTAGTATGAAAGCAGTATGCCAGTAAGCAAGCAGTGAGCTAGAATGGAAACAGCAAGCTAGTAAGCAAGCAGTAGGCCGGTATGAAAGGAATAAGCAGGTAAGCAAGCAGTAAGCTAGGATGCAAGCAGTGAGCTAATAAGCGAGGAGGATGCTAGTAAGCAAGCAGTAAGCGGGTAAGCAAGCAGTAAGCTAGTAAGCAAGCAGTGTGCTAGTAAGCGTGCAGGGAGCTAGTTTTGGACCAGTATGCTAGTAAGCAAGCAGAGAGCTAGTATGGAAGCAATTCGCAAGTACGCAAGCAGTTCCCTCAGGGGCTGCCAGCCTTTCAGCTGCAGTACGGGCTTAACGAACCCGGGGTACCCGAGTCATACACACACCGTAAGCCTCCTGTTGGTCGTCACAACGACCCATTCACAATTCCCTATTGGTTTTGTGAATGGTACGTGACGGCAGGGGGAACGGGGGTCTTGGCTTAACCGCCTGGGCCACGAGTATGGCGACTCTATAAAATCGCCCTCCAATCCTAAGCTATGGTGCGCGGCGATGGGATGCATGGTTGGGGGAGAAGGCCCAATCCCAAGCGACCACCTCCGGGGAACCTGCCGAACCCCCGGAGTATATAGGCTTACCCGGGTAAGGCGGCTCTGCCCGGGCGGACCTTTTCTTCCGACCTGCTCGTGGGAATATTATGGAGTTCAATATTAAAACGGGGATGGGACGGGGTAAGTCAGAGGGGGAGCACGAAGGCGGTGTTGGGACTGGAGTGACGGCGCTCGCGCCGCCTCCAGCGCCTGGCCCGGCTTCGTGGAAGGTGGAGGAGGACGACGAGACTGCGTCAGTCTCGTCCTTCTCCTCCACCAGGAGCCTCAGAGGCTCTAAGAGGAAGAGGGCGGGGCAGGCCGTCGTCGAGGTGGGCGGGGCGATGAGCCCGTCGGTGAGGCTGAGTTGCCTCAGGGACGAGGTGACCGAGGAGATATCGGAGAGGATCTCCTCGTCCCTGAGGCGGGTGGAGAAAGTCGCCGCTGCCTGCGCCTTTAAGGGGCAGAAAAGCGGTGGCGCGGAGGCCCTGAAGGCCGCGGCGGAGGAAATGAGGGAGGCGGCGCGGGAGCTCAGAGGGCGGAACGCCCGTCTGCAGCTCCTGTTGGAGGAGGAGCGACAGGGGAGGAGGAGGGCAGAGGCGCTGTGGAACAGCGCGGCCCTCCCTCCCATCCTCCCTCCTCCTCCACCGCCGCGTCCCTCGGCGGAGTTAAATAAGCGGAGTGCGGCGGCAGTGGTGCGGGGCACCGCGGGCCCCTCCACCCGCACTCCGCCCGTGAAGAAGTCCCCGTCCTCCTCAGAAGACGATCTTCTGAGGAGGATTGGGGACATGATCGATGGCAAGCTGGCCGCCTTCCGGGAGGAGCTCCTCGCCGGAAGAGCGGTCAGCAGGAAGGCGGTGCCTCCCCGACCTGTTCCGGTACAGTCGGGGAAGGCAAAGAAGGGCGGAGTGAAGGCTCCGCCCAGCGTTGCGGCACCAGGGCCCCGGGTCGCGACCCCCAAGGGGGGTGGTGTACCCGTGGTCGCGGTGGTCGCGTCCTCCACGGCACCCTCCCAAGGGGGGGTGGCGTGGAGTGAGGTGGTGGGGCGGAAGGCGAAGCGGGCGGCGAGGAAGGCCTCGCAACCGCAGCCTCCGCCTCCGCCGCCGGCGGCCAAGGTAAAGGCCGCGAAGGTCGGGAAGGCACGACCAGGTCGTCCCCCAAAAACGGCAGCGGTGACGCTGACCGTTGCGCAGGGGGGCGACCTGACCCTCGCGGAGGCGATGCGGCTCGCCAGGGAGAATATCTCCCTGGAAGAGCTGGGCATCGCCTCCGTGAGGGCGAAGAGGGCCGTGACCGGGGGTCTCTTGCTGGAGATCCCCGGTGCAGAAGGCGGCGCGAAGGCGGATCGTCTCGCCCAGAGGCTCCGGGAGCAGCTGGGCGAGCGAGGTGTCCGGGTCGCCCGGCCCACGAAGCGCACGGAGATGCGCGTTTGTGGGCTGGACGACTCGGTCAGCGCACAGGATGTGTCCCGTGCCCTTGCGAGGGCGGGGGACTGTCCTGTGGAGGACCTGCGGATCGGAGAGATCCGCAGGTCGCCCTCCGGCCTCGGGTCGGTGTGGGCCCGGTGCCCCCTCTCCGCCGCCCGTAAGGTGGCGGAATCCGGGAGGGTGTTGGTGGGGTGGGTTTCGGCGCGAGTGGAAATCCTCGCGCCGCGCCCGCTCCAGTGTCACCGCTGTCTCGAATTGGGGCACGTGAGGCAGTGGTGCACCTCGCCGGTGGACCGCAGCGGTCAGTGTTACCGCTGCGGTGCCAAAGAGCACCGTGCGAGCCAGTGCTCGGCGGCCCCCTACTGCCCGCTGTGTGCGGACATGGGGAGGCCAGCCGATCACAGGGTGGAGAGCAAGAAGTGCTCCCCCCCCTCCCGGAAGGAGAGGAAGAGGCGGGCTGCACCGGCTCCGGTGCCGAGGGCGGTGGCATCGTCCTCCATGGAGGTGGACGGTGCTACGGGGACGGACGGCCGGGAGGAGGCTGGCGCGGCCATTAATTAATGCCGCCCCGCCTCCTCCTCCAGGCCAACCTCAACCACTGCCGCGCGGCACAGGACTTGATGTCCCAAGTCCTCGCGGAGTGGGGGGTTGGCCTGGCGGTCGCCGCCGAGCCGTACCGCGTCCCTGATCACCCTCATTGGGTGGGCGACGCGGACGGCTTGGTGGCGACGGTATGGGGAGGGGGCGACGGGTCCCCACCGTTCTCCTTGTTGGAGCGCGGTCGGGGATTCGTCGCCGTGGACTGGGGGGGAGTCGCTGTGGTGGGGCGCTACATTTCGCCCCGTAGCGGTCACGCTGCGTTTGAGCTGTACTTGGCCGAGGTCGCGGCATGCGTGCAGCGCTGCGCGGCCCGGCCGGTGCTGGTCCTGGGGGATTTTAATGCCATGTCGGTGGCTTGGGGATCCCCCAGGACCTCCGTTCGCGGCGGGATCCTGGGCGATTGGGCGGCGGGGCTCGACCTCCGGGTATTGAACCGGGGGTCGGAGCACACATGCGTGCGGCGATATGGGGGGTCCATCGTGGATGTTGGATTCGCGACCCCCAACGCCGTGCGCATGGTGTCGGGTTGGCACGTGGTCGCGGGGGCAGAGACACTCTCCGATCACCGGTACATCCGGATGGAGGTCTCTGCCGCCGCGAGTGCATCCCGACACGGCCGCCTGCGTGGCACCCCACCACGCCGCTGGGCGCTTCGGCGCCTGGACAAGGACGCCCTGATGGCAGCTGCCCTCGCTGCAACTTGGCCGCAGGGAGCGGCCGAGTTGCCGAGCATAGAGGAGGAGGTCGCCCGGCTCGGAGCATTGGTCGCGGGTATTTGCGACGCGGCGATGCCTCGGGTCGGGCGGGCTTCTCCTCGCCGGGCGGTGTACTGGTGGTCGGACGCGATCGCGACTGTCCGCGCCCGACGCCAGTACACCCGCGCGCGCCGTCGTCAACGTACAGGCCACGGCGTGGCGCGAGCGAGGGCAGCTGATGACCTGTATGGAGCATACCGCGTGGCGCGGGTTGCTCTGCAGGTCGCCATCAAACGGGCCAAGACCCGGGCATGGAAGGAGCTCCTCCAGACCCTTGATGACGATCCATGGGGGCGCCCATATAAGGTGGTGCTGAATAAGCTCCGCCCGAGGGCGCCCCCCGTCACCGAGGGTCTTGACCCCCAGCTGCTGGAGGACGTGGTCAATACACTCTTCCCAATTGGGGAGAGGGGACCGCGTCCTCCGGCGGTGGCGGCTGTCCCAGTGGAGTGGACGGCCGAGCTGGGGGTCACGCAGGAGGAGCTGGCAGCGGCCATCAGACGGCTCGGGGTTCGTAACACGGCCCCGGGTCCGGATGGTGTGCCCGGCCGGGTTTGGGTCTTGACCCAGGGCGTCCTTGGGGCCGACCTCAGGCGGTTGTTCGACCGCTGCCTGAGGGACGGGCGATTCCCCCCCAGTTGGAAGGTGGCGAGGATGGTCCTCCTCCGGAAGGAGGGTCGGCCCGCGGAGTCTCCCTCCGCATACCGGCCCATTTGTCTCCTCGACGAGGTGGGCAAGCTCTTCGAGCGGGTGATTGCTGCCCGCCTCGTCGAGCACCTGTCGCGGGGTGATCCCGGTCTGGCCGACTGCCAGTTCGGTTTCCGGGGGGGCCGATCGACTATCGACGCGATAGGTCGTGTGAGGGCCCTCTCGAGGGCGGCCGTCTCCCGGGGAGGGGTGGCATTGGCAATATCCTTGGATATTGCCAATGCCTTTAACACCCTCCCCTGGGAAGAGATAAGGAGGGGACTCGAATATCATCGGGTCCCCCCTTGTCTCAGGGCGGTCGTCGGGGATTATCTCCACGGCAGGTGGATCGAGTATCCGGGCCGGGATGGTGATATGCGGAGGGAGGTGTACTGCGGTGTTCCGCAGGGGTCGGTCCTCGGGCCACTCCTGTGGAACATCGCGTACGACTCGGTGTTGCGGGCCGGCCTCCCCGACGGCGTCAGCACGGTGTGTTATGCGGATGACACACTGGTGCTGGCCGTCGGGGCGCACTGGGGGAGGGCCATGCGTCGCGCGGAGGAGGGGTCGCAACGCGTCGTCGACCGGATCAGGGGGATGGGGATGACGGTGGCGGTCCATAAGACCGAGGTGATTGCGTTTCATTCACCTCGGCAGGATCCGCCACCCCCTCTGATCCGGGTGGGTGGGGCTGACATCGAGGTGAAGCCCCAGATCAGGTATCTAGGGCTGATCCTCGATAGCCACTGGCGTTTCGAGGAGCATTTCCGCAGCCTGGTCCCCCGGTTGGAAAGGATGGTTGCGGCTCTGGGCCGGATCCTGCCCAACCTGGGGGGCCCGGCGGGCCGAGTTCGTCGCCTCTATGTGGCAATGGTCCAGTCGGTGGCCCTATACGGGGCCCCCGTCTGGGCGGATGACCTGGCTGCCTCCATGACTATGCTGCGTCGGGTGCAGAGGCGCATGGCGCTCAGGGTCGTCCGCGGGTATCGGACCATGTCACATGAGGCGGCGACGGTTCTAGCGGGGATGCCGCCCATGGACCTGCTCGCGCGGTCGCACGCGGTGATGTACCGGCACCGCGTCGACCGTCGCGCGGGGGTGGGGGCGGTCCCGGGCGGGCAGGAACCTGCTTGGAGCGATTTGAAGCGCCAGGCCCGGCAGTCCGTGTTGCTCGCGTGGCAGGAGCGGCTGGCTCTGCCAACCGCGGGGCACCGGACTGTCGGGGCGGTTCGGCCACTCCTGAAGGAGTGGCTGGACAGAGGCCATGGCAGCCTCACCTACCGGATGGCACAGGTATTTTCCGGGCATGGCAGCTTCGGAAGATACCTGTGCCGGATAGGGAAGGAGCCGACGGCGCGTTGCTGCCACTGCGACGCTGAGCAGGACACGGCGGATCATACCCTGGAGGTATGCCCCGCGTGGGAGGGGGAGCGCCGTGTCCTGGTCGGCGTCGTCGGGCGGGATGTCTCGCTGCCGGGCGTGGTGCGCGCCATGCTCGGCGGCGAGGAGAAGTGGAGGGCCGTGGCCTCCTTCTGCGAGAACGTAATGTTGCAGAAGGAGGCCGCGGGGAGGGAGCGCGAGCTTCAGCGGCGCGCTGAAGCTCGCGCTCGTGCGGTGGCCCGGCGTGGCGGATGACCTAGGCTGGGAGGGGGGTCCTGAGGGGACCCTCCTCCCGCCAGGCGGCGCCGGGTCGGACCGGTTGGGGGTAGAAGTGCCTCCCCCTACCGGTCCGACGCAAGGGGAGGCACCCTCGGCGGTCTGGTGCAGCCATGAACGCCCGGCCGCCGAGGGGTGGAAACGGGGTCGCGGGCGGTTGCGAGTTGGGGCTCGCAGCCGCCACTAAACGCGGCCCCGGGACGGATAGCGGCGGGATGGAGTGGCCCCGTCCCGCCGCTATGAGGCAGTGTGTCTACTGGGGGGACCGATTGTCCCCCCGGGGGATGGGCGCGAAAGCGCGGGCACGGGGAGGATACCGGAAGAATGCTTCGAGCGATTCCCGGTATCCTCCCAAAGCGTGCCGAAGGGTCACCGTGGGGTTTTTAGTGGGTAGGTCCCGCGCCTGTCGTTGTACTGGCGCGGGGAATCCCACACACCCCTCCCACCTCTCCCCAAGGAGGTGGGAGGGAGTCTTTCGAAGATTTTCCCCACGACAAAAAAAAGAAAAAAAAAAAAAAAAAAAAAGTAAGAATGCAGACAGCTAGAAAAGAAGCAGTAAGCTAGTGATAGCGCTGTAAGGTAGTAAACAAGCTGCATGCTACTAAGGAAGCATTACACTGGTAAGAAATCAGTTAGCTAGTAAGAAAGCAGTATGCCAGTGAGCAAGCAGTAAGCTAGAAAAAAAGCAGCAAACTAGTAAGCAACCAGTAAGCTTATAAGCAAGCAGTAAGCTAGTAAGCAAGCAGTAAGCTAGTAAGCATGCAGTAAGCTACTAAGCAAACAGTAAGCTTTTATGCACGTAGCAGGCTAGTCAGAAAGCTGCTAGCTAGTAGGAAAGCAATATGCTAGTAAGAAGGCTGTAAGCTTGTAAGCAACCAGCGAGCTAGTAAGCGAGCAGGAAGCGAGTAAGCAAGCTGCAGGCTAGTCAGATAGCCGTTAGCTAGTAAGAAACCAGGTAGTTAGTAAGCAAGTAGTAAGCTAGTAAGCAAGCGGTAAGCTTGTAAGCAACCAGCGAGCTAGTAAGCGAGCAGGAAGCAGTACGCTAGTAAGCAATCTGTAAGCTAGAAAGCAAGCAGCAAACTAGTAAGCAAGCTGTAAGCTAGAAAGCAGGCAGCAGGCGAGTAGGAAAGCAGATAGGTATTAAGCAAACAGCACACTAGTAAGCAAGCAGCAAGCGGGTATGAAAGTAGTAAGCTCGTAATCAGCAGTAATATAGTAAGCTAGCAGTGATCTAGTAGCCAAGCAGAAAGCTAGTAAGGAAGTTGTATGGTTGAAAGCAAGCAGTTAGATAGTAAGCAAGGGGTAATCTAATAAGATGGAAGAGAGCTAGTAAGCAAGCATGAAGATAGTAAGCAAGCAGTGAGCAAGTAAGCAAGTAGTAAACTAGTAAACAAGCAGTGAGCCAGTAAGCGAGCAGAGAAGCTTGTAAGGCAGCAGCCTGCTAGTAAGCAAGCAGTAAGCTAGTAAGCAACAAATAAGCTAGTAAGCAAGCAGCAAGCTAGCAAGCAAGAAGGTAGCGAGTAAACTAGCAATTAGCTAGTAAGCAAGCAGCATGCTAGTATGGGTGCAATTAGCTAGTAGACGAGCAGGAGGCTTGCGAGCAACCGGTCAGCTAGTAAGCAAGCGGTAAACTAAAAAGCAAGCAATAAGCTAGCAAGCAAGCAGGAAGCTAGTAGGGAAGCATTCGGCTGGTAAGGGAGCAGTAAGTTAGTTGGAAAGCTGTAAGCTTGAGGGGAAGCACCTGGCTTGTCAGGAAACGGTTAACTAGTAAGGAAGAATTATGCTAGTAAGCAACGAGTAGGCTCGAAAGCAAGCAGCAAGATAGTCAGCATGCAGTAATACGGAAAGCAAGCAGCAGTGTAGTAAGCAAGCTATAAGCGAGTAAGCTTGCTGTAAGCTAGTAAGCATGCAGCAGGCTATAAGCTAGTAAGCATGCAGCAGGCTGTTCAAGAAGCAGTTAGCTAGTAAGCGAGCAGTTAGCTTGTAAGCAGCCAGTAAGCTAGTAGACAAGCAGTGTGCTTGTAAGCGGGCAGTAGGATAGTAAGCAAGCAGTAAGCTAGTAAGCAAGCAGTAACCTAGTAAGCAAGCAGTAATCTAGACAGCAAGCAGTGAGCTAGAAAGCAAGCGGTAAGCTGGCAAGCAAGTAGTAAGCGGTTAACCTATCGGATAGCTGGTAAGCAAGCAGTGAGCTTGCAAGCTGGCAAGGAAAGATAGTAACGATGAGTAAGCTAGAAAGCAAGGAGTAAGCTAGGACGTAAACAGTAAGCTGGTAAGCTAGCAGTAATCCAGTAAGCAACCAGTAAGCTAGTAAGCAAGCAGCAGGCAAATACGAAAGCAATTAGCTAGTAAGGAAGCAGCAAGATAGTAAGCAAGCAGTAATATTGCAAGCAGCCAGTAAGCTAGCAAGGCAGCAGTGAGATGTTAAGAAAGCAATTAGCTAGTAAGGAAGTAGTAAGCTAGTATGTTAGCAGTATGCTAGTAAGCAAGCAGTGAGCTAGTAAGCAAGCAGGAAGCTTGGAAAGAATCAATATGCTTGAAAGCAAGCTGTAAGCTAATAGGCAAGCAGTGAGCTAGAAAGCAAGCAGAAGGCTAGTAAGGAAGCAGTATGCTAGTAAGCAAGCAGTAACCTAGTAAGTAACAAGTCTGCTAGTAGGCAAGCAGCAGGCTAGTAAGCGAGTAGTAAGCTAGTAAGCATGCAGTGAGCTAGTAAGCGAGGAGGAAGCTAGAAAGTAAGCAGTAAGCTAGTAAGCAAGCAGTGAGCTGGTAAGCAATAAGTGAGATTGTAAGCGAGCAGTGAGACAGTGAGCGAGCAGAATGCTAGTAAGGTAGCAGTATACTAGTAAGCGGTAATAAGCTAGCATGCAGTAAGTAAGCTAGTAAGCATGCAGTAGGCTAGTATGAAAGCAATTAGCAAGTAAGAGAGCAGTGAGCTAGTAAGGAACCAGTATGCTAGTAAGCAAGTAGTGAGCTAGTAAGCGAGCAGGAAGATAGTAAGGAACCAGCATGCTAGTATGTAACTAGTAAGCTAGTAAGCAAGCAGTAAACTGGTAAGAAGGCAGTTAGTTAGTAAGCAAGTTGTAAGCTAGTAAGCAAGTAGTAAGCTAGTAAGCAAGCAGTAAGCTGGTAAGCAAGCAGTGATATAGTAAGTGAGCAGCGAGGTAGTAAGGAAGCAGTATGCTCGTAAGGAAGCAGTAAGTTAGTAAGCAACCAGTATGGTAGTAAGCAAGCATTCGGGCTAGTCTGAAAGCAGTCGGCTAGTTGGAAAGCAGTATGCTAGTAAGCAAGCAGTAGGCTAGTATGCAAGCAGTGAGTTTTTAAGCTAGCAGGGATCACGTAAGGAAGCAGTATGATAGTAAGCACGTAGTAAGCTAGTAAGCAACCAGCAAGGTAGTAAGCAAGAATCGGGCTAGTCAGAAAGCAGTCAGCTAGTAGGAAAGCAGTATGCTAGTCAGGAAGCAGTAAGCCAGAAAGCAAGCAACAAGGTAGTAAGCGAGCAGTAAGCTAGTATGCAAGTAGTAAGCTTGTAAGCAAGCAGTAAGCAAGTAAGCAAGAAGTATGCTAGAAAGCATGCAGCAATCTAGTAAGCAAGCAGTAAGGTAGTAAGCAAGCACTAAGCTAGGAACAAAGCAGTAAGTTACTAACGTACCAGTAAGCTAGTAAGCAAGCTGGATGTTTGTAAGGAAGCATTCGGCTAGTATGAGAGTAGGAAGCTAGTAAGGAAACAGCATGCTAGTAAGCAAGCAGTAAGCAGTTGGCTAGTAGGAAAGCAGTATGCTAGTAAGCAAGCTGTAAGCTAATATGCAAGCAACAAGATAGCAAGCATGGACCACGCTAGTAATAAAGCAGCAAGCTAGAAAGCATGCAGCTGACTAGTAAGAAAGCCGCAAATTAGGAAGAAAGCAGAAATTTGGTAAGAATGCAGTTATGTAGTAAGCAAGCAGTAAAACACTCAGCTAGCAGTAAGCTAGAAAGCAATCAGTAAGCTTGTAAGCAAGCAGCATGCTAGAAAGCAAGCAGCAGGATAGCAAGATGGCAGTCAGCTATCGAGCATGCAGTAAACTAGTAACCAAGCAGTAAGCAAGTAAGCAAACAGTAAGTTAGTAAGCAAGCAGTAAGCTGGTAAGAAAGCAGTTAACAAGTAAGCAAGCAGTGGGTTAGTAACCTCGAAAACAAGTAGCAAGCCAGTATGAAAGCAGAATGTTAGTAAGCTAGCAGTAATCGAGTATGCAAGCAGTAAGCTAGAAAGCATGCAGCAAGCTAGTTAGCCAGCAGGAACCTAGTAAGGAAGCATTATACTAGAAAGCAAGCTGCGGGCTAGTAAGGAAGCATCAAGCTTCTAAGCAAGCAGTAAGATGGAAGGCATGCATCAGGGTAGCAAGAAAGCATGTAGCTGGTAAGCAAGCAGTAAGGTAGTAAGCACGTAGAAAGCTAGAAAGCAAGCAGTAAGTTTGTAAGCAAGCAGTATGCTAGTAAATAAGCAGGGAGCTAGTAAGCGAGCAGGGAGCAAGTAAGCGAGGAGCATGCTATTATGAAAGCAGTTAGCTATTGAGCATGCAGTAAACTAGTAAGCAAGCTGCAGGCTAGTAAGGAAGCTGGAAGCTAGTTGAAAGCAGTATGCTGGTAAGCAAGCAGTGAGCTAGTACGCGCGCAGGGAGCTAATAAGGAAGCATTATGCTGGCAAGCAAGCAGTAAGCTAGTAAGCGAGCCGGGTCCTATTAAGGGAGCAAAATGCTAGTAAGCTAGCAGTAAGCTATTAAAGAACCAGTATCCTATTAAGCAAGGAGGAAGCTAGTAAGGTAGCTATATGCTAGAACGTCAGCTGCAGGCTAGTAAGCAAGCAGTAAGCGAGTAATCAACAAGTAAGCTAGTAAGCAAGCAGCAAGCTTGTAAGCAAGCAGTGAGCTAGCAAGCGAGGAGGAAGCAAGCAAGAAAGCAGCATGATAGTGAGCAAGCAGTAAACTAGTACGCTACAAGTAAGAAAGTAAGCAAGCAGTAAGCAGGTATGAAAGCAGTGAGCTAGTAAGCAAGCAGTAAGTTAATAAACGAGCAGTAAGCTAGTATGCAGGCAGTAATCTAGTAAGCAATCAGTAAGCTTGTAAGCAACAGGTATCCTAGTAAGCAAGCAGCAGGCTAGAAAGAAAGCAGTAATCTAGTAAGCGAGCAGTGGGCTAGCAAGCATGCAGGAAGCTAATAAGGATGCAGTAAGCTGAAAAGCAAGCAGCGGGCCAGTAAGCGAGCAGTGAGCGAGTAAGCTACCATTGAGCTAGTAAGAGTGCTGGAAGCTAGTAGTCAAGCAGCAGGCTAGTAAGCAGGCTGTAAGCCAGTAAACTTGCTGCAAGCTAGCAAGTAAGCAGTGAGCTAGTAAGCGAGGAGGACGCTAGTAAGGAAGCAGTATGCTAGCTAGCAAACCGCATGCAAGTAAGAAACAAGTAAGCTTGTAAGAAAGCAGTATGCTAGTAAGCAAGCTGTAAGCTAATATGCAAGCAACAAGATAGCAAGCATGGACCACGCTAGTAATAAAGCAGCAAGCTAGAAAGCATGCAGCTGACTAGTAAGAAAGCCGCAAATTAGGAAGAAAGCAGAAATTTAGTAAGAATGCAGTTATGTAGTAAGCAAGCAGTAAGACACTCAGCTAGCAGTAAGCTAGAAAGCAATCAGTAAGCTTGTAAGCAAGCAGCATGCTAGAAAGCAAGCAGCAGGATAGCAAGATGGCAGTCAGCTATCGAGCATGCAGTAAACTAGTAACCAAGCAGTAAGCAAGTAAGCGAGCAACAAGCTACTAGGCAAGCAAGAATCTAGTAAGCAAGCAGCAAGCGTGTAGGCAACCGATACGGAGCGATTCTCACATTTTTGTCAACCTGGTATTCCGCCAACGGAGCGCGTTAAAGCAGAGTGCGTCCGCAGCTGACTTCGACGCCCACAACATCGTTAAGCCCACCGTCCCGACGTAGTGGCGTTTGAGGCCACGAAACGCGGACATCCGGCCACCGGTGGGGACTAGTGCGTCCGCAGAGCCCCTCCGGATTCACGGCCTCTCAGCCGTGGAAGGGTGAAGGTGCGTCCGCTGCCATCCGACACCACCAATCGGCGATTCCCACTCCGCCTCCCGACATCCTCCTACCCCAGCGAAATAGTGTAGCGGCGAACGAGCACGAGCGAGAGGCCAGCCCGGGCTGGCCCCCAGAATAGGGACCTTTATACCCCTAGCATAGGAGCGAGCGAACCCGGCGTACCGACATGACGCTTCAAACGCCACGACGTCGGGACGGTGGGCTAAACAGTGCTGTGGGCGTCAAAGTCAGCTGCGGACGCACTCTGCTAGTAAGCGAGTATGGAGCATGGAGCATGGAGTATGGAGCTAGTAACAAAGCTGAAATCTAGTAAGCAAGCAGTATGCTGGTGAGAAGGCAGATAGCTAGTAAGGAAGCAGTATGCTAGTAAGCAAACACTAAACTAGTAGGCAACAACTAAGCTAGCAAGCAAGCCGCAAGCTAGTACGAAAGCAGTTTTCTAGTAAGATAGCAGTATGCTAGCAAGCAAGCTGTGAGCTAGTAAACGAGGACGATGCTAGTAAGGATGCGTTATGCTAGTAATCAAGCAGTAAGTCAGTAGACAACCAGTAAGCTAGTGAGCAAGCAGCAGGCTAGCCAGAAAGCAGTTAGCTAGTAAGAACGCAGTATGCTTGTAAGCAAGCGGCAAGCTAGAAAGGAAGTAGCAATCTGGTAAGCAAGCAGTGAGCTACCAAGCAAGCAGGGAGCTAGTAAGAAAGCAATTAGCTAGTAAGAAAGCAGTATGCTAGTACGCAGGCAGTAAGCTAGTAAGCAACCAGAAAGCTAGTAAGCAAGCAGCAGGCTAGCCAGAAATCAGTTAGGCACTAAGAACGCAGCATGCTAGTAAGCTTGCGGAAAGCTAGGAAGCTAGCAGCAAGTTAGGAAGCAATCTGTAATCTAGTAAGAAAGCAGTATGCTATTAAGCAAGCAGGGAGATAGTAAGCAAGCAGTGAGCTAGGAAGGCAGCGGCAGGCTAGTAAGATAGCACTTAGCTAGTAAGAAACCTGTATGCTAGTAAGCAAGGAGTAAGCTGGTAAGAGAGCGGTAAGCTAGTAAGCAAGCAGTGAGCTAGTCAGCGAGCAGTAATCTAGTAAGCAAGCAGTAAGCTACTACGCAAGCAGTATGCTAGTAAGCAAGCAGTTAGCTGGTCAGATCGCAGCAGGCTAGTAAGAAAACTATTAGCTAGTAAGAGAACAGCGTGCTAGTAACCAAGAAGTAAGCTACAAAGCAAGCAGCAAGCCAGTAAGAAAGCAATTAGCCTGTAAGCGAGCAGGATGCTAGTAAGGAATCACTATGCTAGTAAGCAAGCAGTAAGATAGTAAGCAATCAGTAAGCTAGTAAGCAAGCAGCAGACTATTAAGAAAACAGTAAGTTACTAACAAAGAAGAAAGCTAGTACGCAAGGAGGAAGCTATTAAAGAAGTGTTAAGAAGTGTAAGTTAGGAAGAAAGCAGGAATGTAGGAAGGTAGCAGTCAGGTAGTAAGCAAGGAGTAAGCTAGTAACAAGCAGGAAGCTAGTAAGCACGCAGTGAGCTATTAAGCGAGGAGGAAGCTAGTAACGAAGCAGTATCATAGCATGCAAGCAGTTTGCTAGCAAGCAACCAGTAGGCTGGCAAGCAAGCAGGAAGCGAGTAAGCTAGCAGTAAGCTAATAAGCAAGCAGTAATCTTGTAAGCAATTCGTGAGCTAGTAAACAATCAGGAAGCTAGTAAGCAAGCAGTAAGCTGGTAAGATAGCAGCTAGTAAGCTAGTAAGCATGCAGTAAGTTAGTAAGCTTACAGTAAGATAGTGAGAATGCAGTTGGCTAGTAAGAAAGCAGAAAGCAAGTAACATAGCAGTAAGTTAGTAACAAGACAGTAAGTTAGTAACAAAGCAGTATGCTGGAAAGCAAGCAAGAACCTAGTTTACTGATTGCTTCGAGCGTACTGCTTGCTAACTATCATGCTGGTTCCTTACTAGCCTGTTGCTTGCTTTCCAGCTTACTACTTGCTTGGCAGATTCCTGCTTTCTTCCTAACTTACTGCCCTCTTGTCTGGCGAATGCTCCTTACTTGCTTACAACTTCATTACTAGCTTACTTCTTGCTTACTTGCTTACTGCTTACTCACTAGCATACTGCCTCCTTACTAGATTCCTGCTCACTTACTAGCTCACTGCTCGCTTACTAACATACTGCCTTCTTACTAACTTTCTGCTTCCTTACTAGCTAACAGCATTCTTACTAGCTTACAGCTTGATTATCTACTTACTGTTTGCGTACTAACTTGCTGCTTTGTTACTAACTAATTGGTTTCACACAAGCTCACTGCTTGCTTAATAACATGCTGCTTTCTTACTAACTTACTTCTTTCTTACTAGACGAATGCATCCATTCTAGCTTCCTGCTTGCTTACTAGCTTACAGCTCTGTTACTAACTTACTGCTTTCTTACTACTTCACTGCTTGCTTACTAGCTTACTGGTTGCTTACTAGTTTTGTACTCGCTTAGTGCTTGCTTACTAGCTTGCTGCTTGCTGACTAGCTTGCTGCTTGGATTCTAGCCTACTGCTCGCTTCCTAGCTTACTGCTTCCTTACTAGCTTCCAGATCGCTTACTAGCTCACACCTTGTTTACTAGCTTACAGCTTGCTTACTAGCTTACTAGCTGCTTACTAGCTTACTGCTAATTTACTCGCTTACTGCACGCTTGTTAGCATGCTGCATGCTTGCTAGCTTACAGCTTGCTTAATAGCTAGCTGCTTTCATACCAGCTAATTGCATTCTTACCAACATGCTGCTTGCTTACTATCTTACTTGTAGTTTGCTGGCTTACTGCTTGCATACTAACGTACTGCTTCCTCACTAGCTTCCTGGTCGCTTATTTGCTTACTGGTTGCTTACGAGCTTACAGCTTGATTACTTGTTTACTGCATGCTGAATAGCTAACTGCTGTCTTACTAGCCTGCTGCTTGCTTTCCAGCCTACTGCACGCCTACTTGCTCGCTGCTTGTTTTCAAGCTTACGGCTTGCTTTCTAGCACACAGCTCCCTTACTATCTCCCTCCTTGCTTACTAGCTCACTGCTTGCTTACTACCTTACTACATCCTTACTTGCTACCTGCTTGCTTACCAGCTTACTGCTTGCGTACAAGCTTACAGATGGCTTACTAGCTTCGTGCTTGCTTACTAGCTTACTGCTTGCTTGCTAGCTTACTGGATGCTTACTAGCATACTGCTTGCTTGCTAGCTTACTTGTTGCTTACTAGCTTACTGCTTGGTTACTATCATGCTGCTTCCTTAGCAGCTTCCTCCTCGCTTACTAGCTCAGTGCTTGCTTACCAGCTTACTGATAGCTTGTCCACATACTGCATGCTTTCTAGCCTGCTGTTTGCATTCTAGCTTACTCCTTGCATACTCGCTTACTGCTTGCATGCTAGTCTCCTGCATGCTTTCTAGCTTCGTGCTTCCCTACTAGCTTTCAGCTCGCTTTCTAGCTCACAACTAGCATACTAGATTACTGCCTGCTAACTAGCTTACTGCATTCTTACTCGCTTACTGCTTGCTTACTAGGTGACTACTCGCTTACTAGATCACTGCTTGCATACTACCTTGCTGCTTGCTTACTAGCTTAATGGTTGCGTACTAGGATAATGCACCTTTACTAGCTCCCTGCTCGCGTACTATCTCACTGCTTGCCTACCATCTTACGGCTTACTTACATGCTTACTGCTTGCTTACTATCTTACTGCTTGCTTATTAGCTTACTGCTTGATTACTGGCATACTGCTTTGGAACTAGCTTACTGCTTGCCTACTAGCTGGCTGCTTGCTTACTTGCTTACTGCTTTCTTCCTAGCTAACGGCTTCCGTAGTAACTAATAGCTATCACACTAGCCCGCTGCTTGCTTGCAAGCTTAGTGTTTGCTTACTAGCGTACTGCTTGCTTACTGGCCTACTGCTTCCTTACTAGCTTGCCGCTTGCGTTTTAGCTTAGTGCTTCCTCACTAGCTTACTGCCTGCTTCCTCGCATACTGCTTTCTTACTAGCTACCAGCTTTCTGTCTAGACAGCTGCTTGCATACAAGCTTATTGTTTCCTTAGTAGCTTACTGCATGCTTTCTATCTTAGTGCTTGATTATTAGATCGATGCATGCTTTCTAGCTTCCTGCTAGCTTACTAGCATACTGGTTGCTTGCTAGCGTACTGCTTGCTTACTAGCATACAGCTTTCTTACTAGGTAACTGATTTCTGACTAGTCTCCTTCTTGCTTACAAGCTCACTGCTTGCATACTAGTTGGCTGCTTGCATTCTTGCTTACAGCCAGCTTACTAGCTCACTACTCGCTTAGCAGCTCACTGCTTGCATACTAGCTTGCCGCTAGCTTTCTAGCTTACAGCTTGCTTACTAGCTTACAACTTGCTTACTAGCTGACAGCTATCTTACCAGCTTACTGTTTGCTTACTAGCTTACTGGTTGCTTACTAGCTTGCAGCTTGCTTACTATCATACTGCCGCCTTTCTATCTTCCTCCTCGCCTACTAGCTCACTTCTTGCTTTCCAGCTTGCTGCTAGCTTACTCGCCTGCTGCTTGCTAGGTAGCCTGCTGCTTCCTAGCTAGCCTGCTGCTGCTTTCGGTCTTACTGCTTGCTTACTAGCCTGCAGCGTGCTTTCTAGCTTACTGCTTGCTTACTAGCATACTGATTTCTTACTAACTCACTGCTTTGTCAATTGCTTACTGCTTGCTTGCTAGTTTACTGCATGCTTACTAGATAACGACTTTTTTTTTTTTTTGTCGTGGGGAAAATCTTCGAAAGATTCCCTCCCACCTCTTTCAGGACCTACCCACTAAAAACCCCACGGTGACCCTTCCGCACGATTTGGGAGGATACCGGGTATCGCTCGAAGCCTTCTTCCGGTATCCTCCCCGTGCCCGCGCTTTGTGCCCAAACCCGGGGGGGGGGGGGGGACAAACAGTCCCCCCGGTAGACACTCTGTCTCATAGCGGTAGGACGGGGCCACTCCATCTCGCCGCCATCCGTCCCGGGGCCGCGTTTAGTGGCGGGTGCGAGTCCCAACTCGCACCCGCCTGCGACCCCGTTTCTACCCCTCGGCGGCCGGGAGCTCATGGCCGCTCCAGGCCACCGAGGGTGCCTCCCCGTGGGCCGGCCCCACCCGGTCCGACCCTTCGCCGCCTGGCGGGAGGAGGCTCCCCTCAGGGCCCCCCTCCCAACCAGGGTCATCCGCCGCGCAAAGGCGGCCGCCCGCGACGCCTGGCGCCTGGGCGACGCACTCGCGCCCCCATCCCGCGACCTCCTTCTGTAGCATTACGGTCTCGCAGAAGGAGGCCACGGCCCTCCACTTCCTCTCGCTGCCGAGCATGGCGCGCACCACACCCGGCAGCGAGACTTCCCGCCCTATGACGCCGACCAGGTCACGGCGCTCCCCCTCCTACGATTGGCATACCTGGAGGGTATGATCAGCCGTGTCCGAAGCTGCCATGCCTGGAAAATACCTGTGCCAGCCGGTAAGTGAGGCTTCCATGGCCTCTGTCCAGCCACTGTTCCTGCTCTCCCGGGACAGCCGCCAGTCTCGTGCGACGGTCGACACGATGACGATACATCATCGCTTGCGACCGCGCGAGGAGATCCATGGGCGGCATCCCCGCAAGAACCGTCGCCGCCTCGTGCGACACGGTCCGGTGGCCGCGGACGACCCTCAGCGCCATCCGCCTCTGCATCCGACGCAGCATCGTCATGCTGCGCCGGGAGGCCGCCAGGTCGTCCGCCCAGACAGGGGCCCCGTATAGGGCCACCGACTGAACCACATAGAGGCGACGAACTCGTCCCGCCGGGCCCCCCAAGGTGGGGAGGATCCGGCCTAAAGCCGAGACCACCCTCTCCAACAGGGGAACCAGGCAGCGGAAATGCTGCTCGAAGCGCCAGTGGCTATCCAGGATCAGCACCAGATACCTCATCCGGGGCTTCACCTCGATATCAGCCCCACCCACCCGGATCGGAGGGGGTGGCGGATCCTGCCGAGGTGAATGGAACGCTATCACCTCGGTCTCATGAACCGCCACCGTCATCCCCATCCCCCTGATCCGGTCGACAACGCGTTGAGCCCCGACAGCCAGCACCAGTGAGTCATCTGCGTAACACACGGCACTGACGCCGTCGGGGAGGTCGGCCCGCAACACCGCTTCGTACGCGATGTTCCGCAGGAGTGGCCCGAGGACCGACCCCCGCGGAACGCCGCAGTACACCTCCTTCCGCATATCGCCATCCCGGCCGGGATACTCGATCCACCTGCCACGGAGATAATCCCCGACGACTGCCCTGAGATAAGGAGGGACCCGATGATCTTCGAGCCCCCTCCTTATCTCTTCCCAGGGAAGGTTGTTAAAGGCGTTGGCAATATCCAAGGATACTGCCAAAGCCTCCCCACCCCGGGAATCGGCCGACTCCGAGAGGTCCCTCACGCGACCTATCGCGTCGATCGTCGATCGACCCTCCCGGAAGCCGCAATGGCAGTCGGCCTGGCCGGGGGCACGCCGCGACAGGTGCTCGACGAGGCGGGCAGCAATCACTCGCTCGAAGAGCTTGCCCACCTCGTCGAGGAGACAGATGGGCCGGTATGCGGATGGAGACTCCGCGGGCCGATCCTCCTTCCGCAGGAGGACCATCCTCGCTACCTTCCAGCTGGGGGGGGAATCGCCCGTCCCTCAAGCATCGGTTAAACAACCCCCGGCTTGGCCACCCACTCCAACCGGGCCGTCGTCTCTGCCGGAGGACGTGGTCCCAACTCCCCAATTGGGAAGAGAGTATTGACCACGCCCTCCAGCAGCCGGGGGTCAAGACCCTCGGTGACGGGGGGCGCCCACGGGCGGAGCTTGTTCAGCACCACCTTTTAAGGGCGCCCCCAAGGGTCGTCATCAAGGGTCTCGAGGAGCTCCTTCCATGCCCGGGTCTTGGCCCGTTTGATGGTGACCTGCAGAGCCATCCGCGACATGCGGTATGCCTCATACAGGTCATCTGCCCTCGCTCGCGCCACGCTATCGTCTCTCCGTAGACGACGGCGCGCGCGGGTGTACTGGCGTCGGGCGCGGACACTCGCGTCTCGCATTTCCGCGATCGCGGCCGACCACCAGTACACCGCCCAGCGAGGAGAAGCCCGCCCGACCCAGGGCATCGCCGCGTCACATATGTTCGCGACCATCCCCCCATGCCGGGCGACCTCCTCCTCTATACTCGGCAACTCGGCCTCCCCCTGCGGCCAAGTTGCAGCGAGGGCAGCTGCCATCAGGACGTCCTTGTCGAGGCGCCGAAGCGCCCAGCGGCGTGGTGGGGTACCACCCCACTTTTTGGGAGAGCACTTTTTGCTCCCCACCCTGTGATCTGCCGGCCTCCACATGTCCGTACATAGCGGGCAGTGTGGGGGCCGCCGAGCACTGGCTCGCGCGGTTGTCTTTCGCTCCGCAGCGGTAACACTGACCGCTGCGGTCCACCGGCGAGGTGCACCACTGCCTCACGTGCCCCAACTCGAGGCAGCGGCGACACTGGAGTGGGCGCAGCGCGAGTATCTCCACTCGCGCCGAAAACCACTCCACCAAAATCCTCCCGGATTCCGCCACTTTGCGGGCAGCGGCGAGGGGGCATCAGGCCCACACCGACCCCAGGCCGGAAGGAGACCTGCGGATCTCTCCGACCCGCACGTCTCCTTCGGGGCAGTCCCCCGCCCTCGCTAGGGCATGAGACACCACCTGCGCTGTGACCGAGTCGTCCAACCCGTAAACGCGCATCTCCGTGCGCTTCGTGGGCCTGGCGACCCGGACACTCCGCTCGCCCAGCTGCTCCCGGAGCCTCTGTGCGAATCGGTTCGCCATCTCCCCGCTCTCCGGTCCGGGGATCTCCAGCATGAGACCCCAGGTCACCGCCCCCTTCACCCTCACGGAAGCGAGGCCAAGCTCCTCCAGGGAGATGTTCTTCCTGGCGAGCTGCATCGCCGCCGCGAGTGTCAGGTCGCCACCCTGCGCGACGGTCAGCACCACCGCTGCCGCTCTGCGGGGGGGGGGGGCGCACAGGTCGCGTCATCGCGGCCTTTACCTTAGCCGCGTGCGGCGAGGGCGGATGTTGCGGCTGCGAGGCCTTCCTCGCCGCTCTCCTCGCCTTCCGCCCAACCACCTCGCTCCAGGACACCCCCCCTTGGGACGGTGTCTTGGATGGCGTACTATCCGGAACCGCGGGTAGTCTGTCTCCCTTGGATGCCGCGACCCGAGGCCCCGGAGTGACCACGGTGGACGGAGCCTTCGCTCCCACCATCTTCGCCTTCCCCGATTGTAACGGTATTGGTCGGGGGCGGGGGGCACCGCCTTCCTGCTGACCGCTCTACCGGGGAGAAGCTCATCCTGGAAGGCGGCCAGCTTCCGTTCAATCATTTCCCCAATCCTCCTCAGAAGTTCGAGGAGAACGGGGAACTCTGCGCGGACGGAGTGCGGACGGAAGGGCCTGTAGAGCCTCGCACCACCGCCGCCGCACCCCGCTTATTTCCCACCGCCGGGGCACGCGGCGGTGGAGGCGGGAGGATTGGAGGGAGGGCCGCGCCATTCCAGCACGCCTCTGCCCTCCGCCTCCGCCGTCCCACATCCTCCAACAGGGGCTGCAGACGGGCGTTCCGTCCGCTCAGCTCCTGCGCCGCCTCCCTCACCTTTTGCGCAGCCTCTCTCAGGGCCTGTGCGCCGCCGCTCTTCTGCCCCTTAAAGGAGCATTGTGCGGCCAACTTCTCCATCTGCTTCAGAGGCGAGGATATCCTCTCGGAAATCTCCTCGATTAGCTCGTCCCTGAGGCAACTCACCATTACCACCGGGCTCATTGCCCTACCCACTCCGGAGACGGCCTGCCCAGTCCGCTTCCTCTTGGAGAGGAACGCAGTCATTCTGAAGCAGTCTCGTCGCCCTCCACCGCCATCCACGAAGCCGGGCCAGGCGCTGAGTGAGGCACGAGCGCCGTCACACTAGCCCCAACACCGTCTTCGACCGCCCTCTCCGCAATAGCCCACCCCAACTCCGTTTTGTTATGAAAATCTATTTAGTTCCCATGCGTAGGTCGGAATAAAGGTCCACCCGGGCAGAGCCGCCTTACCCGGGCAAGCCTACTATTCCGGGGGTTCAGCAGGTGTCCCCGGAGGTGGCCGCTTGGGATTGGGCTTTCTCCCCCAACCATGCATCCTATCGCCGCGCACCATAGCTTAGGATTCGAGGCCGATTTTATACACTCGCCATACTCGCGGCCCGGTCGGCTAAGCCGAGGACCCCGTTCCTCCTGCCGTCACGTACCATTCACAAAACCAAAGAAGGAATTGTGGATGGGTTGCTGTGACGACCAACAGGCTTATGCTGTGATAAGCATCAGGTACCTCGGGGTCGCTACGCCACGTACTGCGGCCGACGATTGCCGGACACAGACCCAGAGGGTTGAATACTAGCTTGCTGTTTTCTTCCTAGCTTACTGCTTCCTCACTAGCTTACTGGTTGCCTACTACCTTACTGCTTGTTTACATAGCTACTGCCTGCGTACCAGCTTTCAACAAGCTTACAATCTTACTGGTTGTTTACTAGCTTACTGCTCCCATACTAGCTCCCTGCTCGCTTACTAGCTTACTATTTGCTTACTAGCATACTAGTTGCTTACTAGCTAACTGCATTCCTACCAGCATACTGCTTGCTTACTAGATTACTGCTCTGTTACTAACTCACTTCTCGCTTGCTAGCCTACTGCTTGCTTACGCGCTTTGTGCTTGCTTACTAGCTTGTTGCTTGCTTTCTAGCTTACTGCTTGCTTAATTGCTAACTGCTTGCTTACTAGCTTACTGCTTGCTTATTAGCATTCTGCTCCCTTACTAGCTCCCTGCTCGCTTGCTAGCTTACTATTTGCTTACTAGCTTGCTGCTTGCCTTCTAGCTTACTGCTTGCTTTCTAGTATACTGCATTCTCACTAGCTCACTGGTTTCTTACCAGCTTCCTGCTTGCTTACTGGCTTCCTGCTTGCTTTCTAACTTCCTCCTCGCTTACTAGCTCACTGCTTGCTTACATGCATGCTGCTTGCTTACCAGCTTACTTGTTTCCAATTAGCTCACTTGCTGTTTACTAGCATACTGCCTCCTTACAATATTCCTGCTCGCTTACTGGCTCACTGATTGCTTACTACCTTACTGCTTCCTTAGTAGCTTCTTGCTTGCTTACCAGGATACTGCTTTACTACAAACTTACTTCTTCCCTACTAACTAATTGCACTTTTACTAGCCTGCTGCTTGCTTACTAGCTCACTGCTTGCTTACCAGCTTGCTGCTTGCTCACTAGCCTACTGCTTTCTTACTAGCCAGCTGCTTGCTTACTAGCTTACTGCTTCCTTCCCCTCAGGGGCTGCCAGCCTTTCAGCTGCAGTACGGGCTTAACGAACCCGGGGTACCCGAGTCATACACACACCGTAAGCCTCCTGTTGGTCGTCACAACGACCCATTCACAATTCCCTATTGGTTTTGTGAATGGTACGTGACGGCAGGAGGAACGGGGGTCTTGGCTTAACCGCCTGGGCTACGAGTATGGCGACTCTATAAAATCGCCCTCCAATCCTAAGCTATGGTGCGCGGCGATGGGATGCATGGTTGGGGGAGAAGGCCCAATCCCAAGCGACCACCTCCGGGGAACCTGCCGAACCCCCGGAGTATTAGGCTTACCCGGGTAAGGCGGCTCTGCCCGGGTGGACCTTTATTTCCGACCATCTCGTGGGATTTTTATGGACACAGAAAATAAAATGGGGATGGGGGGGGTTTTGTCGGTTGGGGAGGACGGTGACGGGGTTGGGGTTAGGGTGGTGGCGCTCGCGCCCCACTCAGCGCCAGGTCCGGCTTCGTGGAGGGTGGAGGAGGACGACGAGACGGCGTCGGTCTCGTCCTTCTCCTCCAGCACGAGCCACATAGGCTCTAAGAGGAAGAGGACGGGGCAGACCGTCGTCGAGGTGGGCGGGGCGATGAGCCCGTCGGTGAGGCTGAGTTGCCTCAGGGACGAGGTGACCGAGGAGATATCGGAGAGGATCTCCTCGTCCCTGAGGCGGGTGGAGAAAGTCGCCGCTGCCTGCGCCTTTAAGGGGCAGAAAAGCGGTGGCGCGGAGGCCCTGAAGGCCGCGGCGGAGGAAATGAGGGAGGCGGCGCGGGAGCTCAGAGGGCGGAACGCCCGTCTGCAGCTCCTGTTGGAGGAGGAGCGACAGGGGAGGAGGAGGGCAGAGGCGCTGTGGAACAGCGCGGCCCTCCCTCCCATCCTCCCTCCTCCTCCACCGCCGCGTCCCTCGGCGGAGTTAAATAAGCGGAGTGCGGCGGCAGTGGTGCGGGGCACCGCGGGCCCCTCCACCCGCACTCCGCCCGTGAAGAAGTCCCCGTCCTCCTCAGAAGACGATCTTCTGAGGAGGATTGGGGACATGATCGATGGCAAGCTGGCCGCCTTCCGGGAGGAGCTCCTCGCCGGAAGAGCGGTCAGCAGGAAGGCGGTGCCTCCCCGACCTGTTCCGGTACAGTCGGGGAAGGCAAAGAAGGGCGGAGTGAAGGCTCCGCCCAGCGTTGCGGCACCAGGGCCCCGGGTCGCGACCCCCAAGGGGGGTGGTGTACCCGTGGTCGCGGTGGTCGCGTCCTCCACGGCACCCTCCCAAGGGGGGGTGGCGTGGAGTGAGGTGGTGGGGCGGAAGGCGAAGCGGGCGGCGAGGAAGGCCTCGCAACCGCAGCCTCCGCCTCCGCCGCCGGCGGCCAAGGTAAAGGCCGCGAAGGTCGGGAAGGCACGACCAGGTCGTCCCCCAAAAACGGCAGCGGTGACGCTGACCGTTGCGCAGGGGGGCGACCTGACCCTCGCGGAGGCGATGCGGCTCGCCAGGGAGAATATCTCCCTGGAAGAGCTGGGCATCGCCTCCGTGAGGGCGAAGAGGGCCGTGACCGGGGGTCTCTTGCTGGAGATCCCCGGTGCAGAAGGCGGCGCGAAGGCGGATCGTCTCGCCCAGAGGCTCCGCGAGCAGCTGGGCGAGCGAGGTGTCCGGGTCGCCCGGCCCACGAAGCGGACGGAGATGCGCGTTTGTGGGCTGGACGACTCGGTCAGCGCACAGGATGTGTCCCGTGCCCTTGCGAGGGCGGGGGACTGTCCTGTGGAGGACCTGCGGATCGGAGAGATCCGCAGGTCGCCCTCCGGCCTCGGGTCGGTGTGGGCCCGGTGCCCCCTCTCCGCCGCCCGTAAGGTGGCGGAATCCGGGAGGGTGTTGGTGGGGTGGGTTTCGGCGCGAGTGGAAATCCTCGCGCCGCGCCCGCTCCAGTGTCACCGCTGCCTCGAATTGGGGCACGTGAGGCAGTGGTGCACCTCGACGGTGGACCGCAGCGGTCAATGTTACCGCTGCGGGGTAAAGGACCACCGCGCGAGCCAGTGCTCGGCGGCCCTCCACTGCCCGCTATGTGCGGACAGGGGGATGCCAGCCGACCACAGGGGGGGGAGCAAGAAGTGCTCCCCCCCCTCCCGGAAGGAGAGGAAGAGGCGGGCTGCACCGGCTCCGGTGCCGAGGGCGGTGGCATCGTCCTCCATGGAGGTGGACGGTGCTACGGGGACGGACGGCCGGGAGGAGGCTGGCGCGGCCATTAATTAATGCCGCCCCGCCTCCTCCTCCAGGCCAACCTCAACCACTGCCGCGCGGCACAGGACTTGATGTCCCAAGTCCTCGCGGAGTGGGGGGTTGGCCTGGCGGTCGCCGCCGAGCCGTACCGCGTCCCTGATCACCCTCATTGGGTGGGCGACGCGGACGGCTTGGTGGCGACGGTATGGGGAGGGGGCGACGGGTCCCCACCGTTCTCCTTGTTGGAGCGCGGTCGGGGATTCGTCGCCGTGGACTGGGGGGGAGTCGCTGTGGTGGGGTGCTACATTTCGCCCCGTAGCGGTCACGCTGCGTTCGAGCTGTACTTGGCCGAGGTCGCGGCATGCGTGCAGCGCTACGCGGCCCGGCCGGTGCTGGTCCTGGGGGATTTTAATGCCAAGTCGGTGGCTTGGGGATCCCCCAGGACCTCCGTTCGCGGCGGGATCCTGGGCGATTGGGCGGCGGGGCTCGACCTCCGGGTATTGAACCGGGGGTCGGAGCACACATGCGTGCGGCGATATGGGGGGTCCATCGTGGATGTTGGATTCGCGACCCCCAACGCCGTGCGCATGGTGTCGGGTTGGCACGTGGTCGCGGGGGCAGAGACACTCTCCGATCACCGGTACATCCGGATGGAGGTCTCTGCCGCCGCGGGTGCATCCCGACACGGCCGCCTGCGTGGCACCCCACCACGCCGCTGGGCGCTTCGGCGCCTGGACAAGGACGCCCTGATGGCAGCTGCCCTCGCTGCAACTTGGCCGCAGGGAGCGGCCGAGTTGCCGAGCATAGAGGAGGAGGTCGCCCGGCTCGGAGCATTGGTCGCGGGTATTTGCGACGCGGCGATGCCTCGGGTCGGGCGGGCTTCTCCTCGCCGGGCGGTGTACTGGTGGTCGGACGCGATCGCGGAGTTGCGAGTCGCGACTGTCCGCGCCCGACGCCAGTACACCCGCGCGCGCCGTCGTCAACGTACAGGCCACGGCGTGGCGCGAGCGAGGGCAGCTGATGACCTGTATGGAGCATACCGCGTGGCGCGGGTTGCTCTGCAGGTCGCCATCAAACGGGCCAAGACCCAGGCATGGAAGGAGCTCCTCCAGACCCTTGATGATGATCCATGGGGGCGCCCATATAAGGTGGTGCTGAATAAGCTCCGCCCGGGGGCGCTCCCCGTCACCGAGGGTCTTGACCCCCGGCTGCTGGAGGACGTGGTCAATACACTCTTCCCAATTGGGGAGAGGGGACCGCGTCCTCCGGCGGCGGCGGCTGTCCCAGTGGAGTGGACGGCCGAGCTGGGGGTCACGCAGGAGGAGCTGGCAGCGGCCATCAGACGGCTCGGGGTTCGTAACACGGCCCCGGGTCCGGATGGTGTGCCCGGCCGGGTTTGGGTCTTGACCCAGGGCGTGCTTGGGGCCGACCTCAGGCGGTTGTTCGACCGCTGCCTGAGGGACGGGCGATTCCCCCCCAGTTGGAAGGTGGCGAGGATGGTCCTCCTCCGGAAGGAGGGTCGGCCCGCGGAGTCTCCCTCCGCATACCGGCCCATTTGTCTCCTCGACGAGGTGGGCAAGCTCTTCGAGCGTGTGATTGCTGCCCGCCTCGTCGGGCACCTGTCGCGGGGTGATCCCGGTCTGGCCGACTGCCAGTTCGGTTTCCGGGGGGGCCGATCGACTATCGACGCGATAGGTCGTGTGAGGGCCCTCTCGGAGGCGGCCGTCTCCCGGGGAGGGGTGGCATTGGCGATATCCTTGGATATTGCCAATGCCTTTAACACCCTCCCCTGGGAAGAGATAAGGAGGGGACTCGAATATCATCGAGTCCCCCCTTGTCTCAGGGCGGTCGTCGGGGATTATCTCCGCGGCAGGTGGATCGAGTATCCGGGCCGGGATGGTGATATGCGGAGGGAGGTGTACTGCGGTGTTCCGCAGGGGTCGGTCCTCGGGCCACTCCTGTGGAACATCGCGTACGACTCGGTGTTGCGGGCCGGCCTCCCCGACGGCGTCAGCACGGTGTGTTATGCGGATGACACACTGGTGCTGGCCGTCGGGGCGCACTGGGGGAGGGCCATGCGTCGCGCGGAGGAGGGGTCGCAACGCGTCGTCGACCGGATCAGGGGGATGGGGATGACGGTGGCGGTCCATAAGACCGAGGTGATTGCGTTTCATTCACCTCGGCAGGATCCGCCACCCCCTCTGATCCGGGTGGGTGGGGCTGACATCGAGGTGAAGCCCCAGATCAGGTATCTGGGGCTGATCCTCGATAGCCACTGGCGTTTCGAGGAGCATTTCCGCTGCCTGGTCCCCCGGTTGGAAAGGATGGTTGCGGCTCTGGGCCGGATCCTGCCCAACCTGGGGGGCCCGGCGGGCCGAGTTCGTCGCCTCTATGTGGCAATGGTCCAGTCGGTGGTCCTATACGGGGCCCCCGTCTGGGCGGGCGACCTGGCTGCCTCCCGGCGCAGCATGACTATGCTGCGTCGGGTGCAGAGGCGCATGGCGCTCAGGGTCGTCCGCGGGTATCGGACTGTGTCACATGAGGCGGCGACGGTTCTGGCGGGGATGCCGCCCATGGACCTGCTCGCGCGGTCGCACGCGGTGATGTACCGGCACCGCGTCGACCGTCGCGCGGGGGTGGGGGCGGTCCCGGGCGGGCAGGAACCTGCTTGGGGCGATTTGAAGCGCCAGGCCCGGCAGTCCGTGTTGCTCGCGTGGCAGGAGCGGCTGGCTCTGCCAACCGCGGGGCACCGGACTGTCGGGGCTGTTCGGCCACTCCTGAAGGAGTGGCTGGACAGAGGCCATGGCAGCCTCACCTACCGGCTGGCACAGGTATTTTCCGGGCATGGCAGCTTCGGAAGATACCTGTGCCGGATAGGGAAGGAGCCGACGGCGCGTTGCTGCCACTGCGACGCTGAGCAGGACACGGCGGATCATACCCTGGAGGTATGCCCCGCGTGGGAGGGGGAGCGCCGTGTCCTGGTCGGCGTCGTCGGGCGGGATGTCTCGCTGCCGGGCGTGGTGCGCGCCATGCTCGGCAGCGAGGAGAAGTGGAGGGCCGCGGCCTCCTTCTGCGAGAACGTAATGTTGCAGAAGGAGGCCGCGTTGAAGCTCGCGCTCGTGCGGTGGCCCGAGGTCGTCGCCCGGTCGCGAGGCGTCGCGGGCGGCCGCCTCGGCGTGGCGGATGACCTAGGCTGGGAGGGGGGTCCTGAGGAGACCCTCCTCCCGCCAGGCGGCGCCGGGTCGGACCGGTTGGGGGTAGGAGTGCCTCCCCCTACCGGTCCGACGCAAGGGGAGGCACCCTCGGCGGTCTGGTGCGGCCATGAACGCCCGGCCGCCGAGGGGTGGAAACGGGGTCGCGGGCGGTTGCGAGTTGGGGCTCGCAGCCGCCACTAAACGCGGCCCCGGGACGGATAGCGGCGGGTTGGAGTGGCCCCGTCCCGCCGCTATGAGGCAGTGTGTATACTGGGGGAACCGATTGTCCCCCCGGGGGATGGGCGCGAAAGCGCGGGCACCGGGAGGATACCGGAAGAATGCTTCGAGCGATTCCCGGTATCCTCCCAAAGCGTGCCGAAGGGTCACCGTGGGGTTTTTAGTGGGTAGGTCCCGCGCCTGTCGTTGTACGGGCGCGGGGAATCCCACACACCCCTCCCACCTCTCCCCAAGGAGGTGGGAGGGAGTCTTTCGAAGATTTTCCCCACGACAAAAAAAAAAAAAAAAAAAAAAGTAGCAGACTAGTAAGGAAGCAGTTAGCTACTAAGGAAGCAGAAGGCTAGTGGGCGAGCAGCAGACTGGTAAGCAAGCAGCAAGTTAGTAAGCAAGCAGAAAGGGAGCAAGCACCCAGTAAGCTGGCCAGAAAGCAATTACCTAGTAAACAAGCTGTAAGCTAGCATGCAAGTAGTGTGCTAGTAAGCGAGGTGGAAGCTAGTAAGCATGCTGTAAGTGAGTAACCTAGCAGTAAGCTTGTAAGCGAGCAGCAGGCTAGCATGCATGCAGCATGCGAGTAAGCTAGCAGCAAGCTAGTAAGCAAGCAGTGAGCTAGTAAGCATGCAGCAGACTAGTAAGTATGCAGTGAGATAGTATGCAAGAAGTGAGCTAGTAAGCGAGCAGGAAGCTAGTAGGGAAGCAGTAAGCAAGTAAGCTATTAGCAGGCTAATAAGAAAGCAGTTAGTTATTGAGCAAGCTGCAATTTCGTAAGCAACCAGTAATCTTGTAAGCAAGCAGTAGGACAGTAAGTGAACAGGAAGCTTGAATGGAAGCAGTATGCTAGAAAGCATTCTGCTGGCTAGAGAGAAAGCGTTTAGCTATTGAGCAAGCAGCAAACTAGTAAGCAAGCAGTAATCTAGAAAGTAAGCAGTAAGCTAGTAAGCAAGCTGTGAGCTAGAAAGCAAGCAGGAAGCTAGTAAGGAAGCACTAGGCTAGAAAGCAAGCAGCTGGCTAGTAAGCAAGCATTAGGCGAGTAAACAAGCAGTAAGCAAGTAGGCAAGAAGAGAGCTGGCAAGAAAGCAGTATGCTAGTAAGCAAGCTGTAAGCTAGTAGGCAAGAAGTGAGCTAGTAAGCGATCAGGAAGCTAGTAGGGAAGGAGTATGCTAGTAACCAAGCAGTAAGGTAGTTAGTAAGCAGTTAGATAGTAAGGAATCAGTATGATAGTAAGCTACTAGTAAGATAGTAAGCAACCAGTAAGCTACTAAGCAAGGTGTGAGGTAATAAGCAAGGAGGAAGCTAGCGAGGAAGCTGTGTACTAGTAAGCAAGAAGTATGGTAGTAAGCAAGCATTAAGCTAATAAGCGAGGTGGAAGCTAGTAAGGCAGCAGTATGCTAGAAGGCAAGCAGTATGCTTAGATGCAAGCAGCGGGCTAGTAAGCAAGCTGTAAGCGAGTAAGCTAGCAGTGAGCTAGTTAGCAAGCAGGGAGATAGTAAGCGAGCCGGCAGCTAGTAAGGAAGCAGTATGCTAGTATCCCAGCAGTAAGCTAGTAAGCAAGCAACTGGATAGTAAGAACGCAATTAGCTAGCAAGAAAGCCGTGTGCTAGTAAGCCACAGTATGCTCGATAGCAAGAAGCAAGCTAGCAAGTAAGCAGTAACCTACACAGCAAGCAGTGTGCTAGTGAGCAAGCGGGAAGCTAGTAAGGAACCAGTATGCTAGTAAGCAAGCAGTGATCTAGTAAGCAACCAGTAAGCTAGTGAGCAAGCAGAAAGCTGGTCAGAAAGGAAATAGCTAGTAAACAAGCAGTATGCTGGTATGGAATCAGTGAGCTAGTAAGCAAGCAGTGAGCTAGTAATCAAGCAAGAAGCTAGAATGGAAACAGTAAGCTAGAAAGCAAGCAGCGGGCTAGTAAGCAAGCAGTAAGCTGGTAAGCAGGCAGCGAAATAGTAGGCGAGGAGGAAGCTAGTAAGCAAGCAGCAAACTGACAAGCCAGCCGTTAGCTAGTAGGCAAGCAGTGAGCAAGAAAGCAAGCAGGAGGCTGGTAAGAAAGCAGCTAGCTAGTAAGCTAGCAGTAAGATAGCAAGCAAGCAGTGTGCTAGCAAGCAAGCTGTAAGCTAGAAAGCAAGCAGCAAGCTAGTATGCAACCAGTGAGCTACTAAGCGAGTAGTAAGCTTGTAAGCTAGCATGGACCGAGTAAGGGAGCGGGATGCTAGTAAGCTTGCAGTAAGCTGTTAAGCAAGCAGGAAGCTAGTAAGGACGCAGTATGTTAGAGAGCAAGCAGCGGGCTAGTAAGCAAGCAGTAAGGGAGTAAGCGAGCTGTAAGCTGTTAAGCAAGCAGTAACCTAGTAGGCAAGCTGTTGGCTAGTAAGTAAGCAGTATGCCTGTAAGCAAGGAGTAAGCTAGAAAGCATGCAGCAAGCTAGTAAGCAAGCAGCAAGCTAGTAAGCGAGCAGTGAGATAGTAATCAGGCAGTTAGCTAGTAAGCGAGCAGGAAACTAGTAAGCAACCAGTAAGCTTGTAAGCAAGTAATAAGCTAGTAATCAGGCATCAAGCTTGTAACCAAGCAGTAAGCTAGAAAGCAAGCGGTAAGCTAATAAGCAGCAGTAAGCTAGTAAGCAAGCAGGAAGCTAGTAATGAAGCAGTATGGCAGAAAGCAAGCATCGGGCTGGTAAGCAAGCAGTAAGCGAGTAAGCTGGTTGTAAGCTAGTAAGCAAGTAGTAAGCAAGTAGTAGTAAGTAGTAAGTTAGTAAGCAAGCAGTGGGCTAGTAAGCAAATAGTAAGCAAGTATGCATGCAGTAAACTGGTAAGAAAGCAGCTGACAATTAAGAAAGCAATTAGATAGGAAGAAAGCTGTATGCCAGTATGCATGCAGTAAGCTCTGAAGCAAGCAGCAAGCTAGCAAGCCAGCTGGAAGCGAGTAGGCTAGCAGTAAGTTTGTAAGCAAGCAGTAAGTTAGAAAGCAAGCAGGAGACTTGTAAGAAAGCAATTAACTATTAAGCAAGCCGTGATCTAGAAAGCATGGATTATGCTAGTAAGCATGCAGTGAGCCAGTAAGCGAGCAGGAAGCTGGCAAGGAAGCAGGGAGCTGGTAAGGCAGCAGCAAGTTAGTAAGCCTCCGCCGCCGGCGGCCAAGGTAAAGGCCGCGAAGGTCGGGAAGGCACGACCGGGTCGTCCCCCCAAAACGGCAGCGGTGACGCTGACCGTTGCGCAGGGGGGCGACCTGACCCTCGCGGAGGCGATGCGGCTCGCCAGGGAGAATATCTCCCTGGAAGGGCTGGGCATCGCCTCCGTGAGGGCGAAGAGGGCCGTGACCGGGGGTCTCTTGCTGGAGATCCCCGGTGCAGAAGGCGGCGCGAAGGCGGATCGTCTCGCCCAGAGGCTCCGGGAGCAGCTGGGCGAGCGAGGTGTCCGGGTCGCCCGGCCCACGAAGCGCACGGAGATGCGCATTTGTGGGCTGGACGACTCGGTCAGCGCACAGGATGTGTCCCGTGCCCTTGCGAGGGCGGGGGACTGTCCTGTGGAGGACCTGCGGATCGGAGAGATCCGCAGGTCGCCCTCCGGCCTCGGGTCGGTGTGGGCCCGGTGCCCCCTCTCCGCCGCCCGTAAGGTGGCGGAATCCGGGAGGGTGTTGGTGGGGTGGGTTTCGGCGCGAGTGGAAATCCTCGCGCCGCGCCCGCTCCAGTGTCACCGCTGCCTCGAATTGGGGCACGTGAGGCAGTGGTGCACCTCGCCGGTGGACCGCAGCGGTCAGTGTTACCGCTGCGGTGCCAAAGAGCACCGTGCGAGCCAGTGCTCGGCGGCCCCCCACTGCCCGCTGTGTGCGGACATGGGGAGGCCAGCCGATCACAGGGTGGGGAGCAAGAAGTGCTCCCCCCCCTCCCGGAAGGAGAGGAAGAGGCGGGCTGCACCGGCTCCGGTGCCGAGGGCGGTGGCATCGTCCTCCATGGAGGTGGACGGTGCTACGGGGACGGACGGCCGGGAGGAGGCTGGCGCGGCCATTAATTAATGCCGCCCCGCCTCCTCCTCCAGGCCAACCTCAACCACTGCCGCGCGGCACAGGACTTGATGTCCCAAGTCCTCGCGGAGTGGGGGGTTGGCCTGGCGGTCGCCGCCGAGCCGTACCGCGTCCCTGATCACCCTCATTGGGTGGGCGACGCGGACGGCTTGGTGGCGACGGTATGGGGAGGGGGCGACGGGTCCCCACCGTTCTCCTTGTTGGAGCGCGGTCGGGGATTCGTCGCCGTGGACTGGGGGGGAGTCGCTGTGGTGGGGTGCTACATTTCGCCCCGTAGCGGTCACGCTGCGTTCGAGCTGTACTTGGCCGAGGTCGCGGCATGCGTGCAGCGCTACGCGGCCCGGCCGGTGCTGGTCCTGGGGGATTTTAATGCCAAGTCGGTGGCTTGGGGATCCCCCAGGACCTCCGTTCGCGGCGGGATCCTGGGCGATTGGGCGGCGGGGCTCGACCTCCGGGTATTGAACCGGGGGTCGGAGAACACATGCGTGCGGCGATATGGGGGGTCCATCGTGGATGTTGGATTCGCGACCCCCAACGCCGTGCGCATGGTGTCGGGTTGGCACGTGGTCGCGGGGGCAGAGACACTCTCCGATCACCGGTACATCCGGATGGAGGTCTCTGCCGCCGCGAGTGCATCCCGACACGGCCGCCTGCGTGGCACCCCACCACGCCGCTGGGCGCTTCGGCGCCTGGACAAGGACGCCCTGATGGCAGCTGCCCTCGCTGCAACTTGGCCGCAGGGAGCGGCCGAGTTGCCGAGCATAGAGGGGGAGGTCGCCCGGCTCGGAGCATTGGTCGCGGGTATTTGCGACGCGGCGATGCCTCGGGTCGGGCGGGCTTCTCCTCGCCGAGCGGTGTACTGGTGGTCGGACGCGATCGCGGAGTTGCGAGTCGCGACTGTCCGCGCCCGACGCCAGTACACCCGCGCGCGCCGTCGTCAACGTACAGACGACGGCGTGGCGCGAGCGAGGGCAGCTGATGACCTGTATGGAGCATACCGCGTGGCGCGGGTTGCTCTGCAGGTCGCCATCAAACGGGCCAAGACCCAGGCATGGAAGGAGCTCCTCCAGACCCTTGATGACGATCCATGGGGGCGCCCATATAAGGTGGTGCTGAATAAGCTCCGCCCGTGGGCGCCCCCCGTCACCGAGGGTCTTGACCCCCGGCTGCTGGAGGACGTGGTCAATACACTCTTCCCAATTGGGGAGAGGGGACCGCGTCCTCCGGCGGCGGCGGCTGTCCCAGTGGAGTGGACGGCCGAGCTGGGGGTCACGCAGGAGGAGCTGGCAGCGGCCATCAGACGGCTCGGGGTTCGTAACACGGCCCCGGGTCCGGATGGTGTGCCCGGCCGGGTTTGGGTCTTGACCCAGGGCGTCTTTGGGGCCGACCTCAGGCGGTTGTTCGACCGCTGCCTGAGGGACGGGCGATTCCCCCCCAGTTGGAAGGTGGCGAGGATGGTCCTCCTCCGGAAGGAGGGTCGGCCCGCGGAGTCTCCCTCCGCATACCGGCCCATTTGTCTCCTCGACGAGGTGGGCAAGCTCTTCGAGCGTGTGATTGCTGCCCGCCTCGTCGAGCACCTGTCGCGGGGTGATCCCGGTCTGGCCGACTGCCAGTTCGGTTTCCGGGGGGGCCGATCGACTATCGACGCGATAGGTCGTGTGAGGGCCCTCTCGGAGGCGGCCGTCTCCCGGGGAGGGGTGGCATTGGCAATATCCTTGGATATTGCCAATGCCTTTAACACCCTCCCCTGGGAAGAGATAAGGAGGGGACTCGAATATCATCGAGTCCCCCCTTGTCTCAGGGCGGTCGTCGGGGATTATCTCCGCGGCAGGTGGATCGAGTATCCGGGCCGGGATGGTGATATGCGGAGGGAGGTGTACTGCGGTGTTCCGCAGGGGTCGGTCCTCGGGCCACTCCTGTGGAACATCGCGTACGACTCGGTGTTGCGGGCCGGCCTCCCCGACGGCGTCAGCACGGTGTGTTATGCGGATGACACACTGGTGCTGGCCGTCGGGGCGCACTGGGGGAGGGCCATGCGTCGCGCGGAGGAGGGGTCGCAACGCGTCGTCGACCGGATCAGGGGGATGGGGATGACGGTGGCGGTCCATAAGACCGAGGTGATTGCGTTTCATTCACCTCGGCAGGATCCGCCACCCCCTCTGATTCGGGTGGGTGGGGCTGACATCGAGGTGAAGCCCCAGATCAGGTATCTAGGGCTGATCCTCGATAGCCACTGGCGTTTCGAGAAGCATTTCCGCTGCCTGGTCCCCCGGTTGGAAAGGATGGTTGCGGCTCTGAGCCGGATCCTGCCCAACCTGGGGGGCCCGGCGGGCCGAGTTCGTCGCCTCTATGTGGCAATGGTCCAGTCGGTGGCCCTATACGGGGCCCCCGTCTGGGCGGACGACCTGGCTGCCTCCCGGCGCAGCATGACTATGCTGCGTCGGGTGCAGAGGCGCATGGCGCTCAGGGTCGTCCGCGGGTATCGGACCATGTCACATGAGGCGGCGACGGTTCTAGCGGGGATGCCGCCCATGGACCTGCTCGCGCGGTCGCACGCGGTGATGTACCGGCACCGCGTCGACCGTCGCGCGGGGGTGGGGGCGGTCCCGGGCGGGCAGGAACCTGCTTGGGGCGATTTGAAGCGCCAGGCCCGGCAGTCCGTGTTGCTCGCGTGGCAGGAGCGGCTGGCTCTGCCAACCGCGGGGCACCGGACTGTCGGGGCGGTTCGGCCACTCCTGAAGGAGTGGCTGGACAGAGGCCATGGCAGCCTCACCTACCGGATGGCACAGGTATTTTCCGGGCATGGCAGCTTCGGAAGATACCTGTGCCGGATAGGGAAGGAGCCGACGGCGCGTTGCTGCCACTGCGACGCTGAGCAGGACACGGCGGATCATACCCTGGAGGTATGCCCCGCGTGGGAGGGGGAGCGCCGTGTCCTGGTCGGCGTCGTCGGGCGGGATGTCTCGCTGCCGGGCGTGGTGCGCGCCATGCTCGGCAGCGAGGAGAAGTGGAGGGCCGTGGCCTCCTTCTGCGAGAACGTAATGTTGCAGAAGGAGGCCGCGGGGAGGGAGCGCGAGCTTCAGCGGCGCGCTGAAGCTCGCGCTCGTGCGGTGGCCCGAGGTCGTCGCCCGGTCGCGAGGCGTCGCGGGCGGCCGCCTCGGCGTGGCGGATGACCTAGGCTGGGAGGGGGGTCCTGAGGGGACCCTCCTCCCGCCAGGCGGCGCCGGGTCGGACCGGTTGGGGGTAGGAGTGCCTCCCCCTACCGGTCCGACGCAAGGGGAGGCACCCTCGGCGGTCTGGTGCGGCCATGAACGCCCGGCCGCCGAGGGGTGGAAACGGGGTCGCGGGCGGTTGCGAGTTGGGGCTCGCAGCCGCCACTAAACGCGGCCCCGGGACGGATAGCGGCGGGATGGAGTGGCCCCGTCCCGCCGCTATGAGGCAGTGTGTCTACTGGTGGGACCGATTGTCCCCCCGGGGGATGGGCGCGAAAGCGCGGGCACGGGGAGGATACCGGAAGAATGCTTCGAGCGATTCCCGGTATCCTCCCAAAGCGTGCCGAAGGGTCACCGTGGGGTTTTTAGTGGGTAGGTCCCGCGCCTGTCGTTGTACGGGCGCGGGGAATCCCACACACGCCTCCCACCTCTCCCCAAGGAGGTGGGAGGGAGTCTTTCGAAGATTTTCCCCACGACAAAAAAAAAAAAAAAAAAAAAAAAAAAAAAGTTAGTAACAAAACGGTATGCTAGTAAGCAAGCAGCAGGCTAGTAAGGAAGCAGTAAGTTAGTAAGGAAGCAGTAGGCTAGTATGCAAGCAGGAAGCCTGAAAGCATGCAGCAAACCAATAACCAAGCTGCAACCTAATACGGAAGCACTAAGCTAAAAAGCAAGCAAAGGGCTAGTAGGGAAGCAGATAGCTATTAAGCAAGCAGTATGCTAGCTGGCAAGCAGTAAGCTAGTAAGCGTGTAGGAAGCTAGTAGGCAAGCAGTAAGCTAGTAATCAATAAGTAAGCTAATATGCAAGCTGTAAGCTTGTCTGAAACCAGTCAGCTAGTAAGCAAGCAGTAAGCTAGGAAGCAAGCAGTAAGCTAATATGCAAACATTTAGCTGGTAAGTAAGCAGTATGCTAGTAAGCAAGCAGTAAGCTAGTACACAAGCAGTAAGCCAGTAAACATGGAGTAAGCTGGTAAGCATGCAGTCAGCTAATAAGCGAGCAGGAACATAGTATGCAAGCTGTAAGCTAGTAGGCATGCAGTATGCTAGTAAGCAAGCAGTAAGCTAGAAAGCAGGCTGTAAGCTAGAACGCATGCTGCAAGCTAGTAAGCAAGCAGTATACTAGTAAGCAAGCACTAATCTAGGTAGCAAGCAGTAGGCTAGAAAGCAAGCGGTAAGCTAGCAAGCAAGCAACAGGCTAGTAAGCATGCAGTAAGCGTGTAAGTTAGCAGTAAGCTAGTAAGCAAGCTGTGAGCTAGTAAGCGAGGAGGTAGCTAGAAAGGAAGCAGTAAGCTAGTAAGCAAAAAGTAAGCTAGTAAGCATGCTGTATGGTAGTAAGCTAGCATCGGGCTAGACAGAAAGCTGTTAGCTAGTAAGCAATCAGTGGGCTAGGAAGCGAGCAGGGAGCTAGTGAGGAAGCAGTATGCTACTAAGCAAGCAGTAAGCTAGTAAGCAAGCTGCAAGCTAGTAACAGAGCAGTATGTTAGTAACAACGACGTAAGCTAGTAAGCAAGCAACAGGGTAATAAGAATGCAATTAGCTAGTAAGCAAGCAGTAAGCTAGTAAGCTAGTATGCAAGCAGTAAGTCAGAAACGAAGCAGTAAGCTAATAAGGAAACATTAGTCTTGTAAGAAATCAGTAAGTTAGGAAGAAAGCTGGAAGGTAGTAAGAAAGCATTTAGCTAGTAAGCAAGGAGTAAGCTAGAAAGTAAGCAGCGGGCTATTAAGATTGCAGTTAGCTGTTGAGCATGTAATAATCTAGTAAGTAATCAGAAAGCTTGTAAGCAACCAGTAAGTTATTATGCAAGCAGTAAGCTAGTAAACAAGCAGTGAGCTAATAAGCGAGGAGGAATCTAGTAAGGAAGCTGCATTGTAGTAAGCAAGCAGTGAGCTAGTAAGCAACGAGTAAGCTAGAAGCAAGCTGTAAGCTGGTAAGAAAGCAGTTAGCTAGTAAGAAAGCACTAAGCTGGTAAGGAAGCAGTGAGCTTGTAAGCGAGCAGGGAGCTAGTAAGGAAGCATTATGACAGTAAGCAAGCAGTAAGCTAGTAAACGAGCATGGACCCAGCAAGAGAGCAAACTGCTAGTAAGTTAGCAGTAAGCTAGTAAGCAAGCAGTAAGCTAGTAAGCAAGCAGTGAGTTAGTTAGCAACCTGTAAGCTAGTAAACAAGCAGCAGGTTATTATGAAAGCAGGTAACTAGTAAGAAGGCAGTGGGCTATTGCGCAAGCAGCAAGCTAGTAAGCATCGAGTAAGCTAGTAAGAGTGCACTGAGCTAGTAAGCGCGGAGGAAGCTAGTAGGGAAGTAGTTTGATAGTAAGCAAGCTGTAGGTTAGTTAAGCAACCGGTAATCTAGTAAGAAAGCAGTAAGCTGGAAAAGAAGCTGTTAGCTTGTAAGCAAGGTACAGGCTAGTAAGAAAGCAATTAGCTAGTAAGAAAGCAGCGTGCTAGTAAGCAAGGAGTAAGATAGAAAGCAACCAGTAAGGCAGTAAGCATGCAGTGATCTAGTAAGCGAGGAGGAAGCCAGTAAGGACGCAGTAAGCAAGCCGTACGCTAGCAAGCGAGCAGGGACCTTTTAAGGGAGCAGAATACTACTAAGCATCCAGTTAGCTTGTAAGCATCCAGTAAGCAAATGAGCTAGCAGTATGACAGTAATCAAGCTGTAAACTAATAACCAAGCAGTAAACTAGTAAGCAAGCAGTAAGAATGTAAGCATGCAGTAAGCTGGTAAGCAAGCCGTGAGCTAGTAAGCGTGCACGGTGGTAGTAAGGAAGCATTATAGTAGTAAGCAAGCAGTAAGCTAGTAAGCGAGCATGGGCCCAGTAAGAATGCAGAATGCTAGTAAGCGTGCAGTAAGCTAGAAAGCAAGCTGGAGGCTAGTAAGGATGCAGTTAACTATTGAGCAAGCTGTTAGCTAGTAAGCAAGCATTAAACGAGTAAGCTAGCAGTAAGCCAGTAAGCAAGCAGGAAGCTAGTATTGAAGCTGCATGTTAGAAAGCAAACAACAAGCCAGTACGCAAGCAGTAAGCTAGTAAGTGAGCAGGGACCTAGTAAGGAAGCAGTAAGATGGTAAGCAAGCAGAAAGCTTGCAAGCGAGCAGGATCCTAGTTATGACGCAGTATGCCAGTAAGCAAGCAATAAGCTAATAAGTATGCATGGACCTAGTAAGAGAGCAGAATGCTAGTACGCTAGCAATATGCTATTAAGGAGCCAGTATGCTAGTAAGCAAGCAATAAGCTAGTAAGGAAGCAATAAGCTACAATGCAAGGAACAGGCTAGTAAGAAAGCAGTAAACTAGTAGGCAAGAAGTGAGCTAGTAAGCAAGGTGTAAGGTAGTAAACCAGCATTAATGTAGCAAGCAGGCAGTGAGCTAGTAAGCAAGCAGGAAGCAGGTAAGGAAGCACTAAGTTAGAAAGCAAGCAGATGGCTTGTTAGCAAGCAGTAAGGGAGTAGGCTACCAGTAAGCTAGTAAGCAAGCAGTAATCTAGTAAGCAAGCAGTGAGCTAGTAAGCAAGCAGAAAGCTGGTAAACAAGCAGTGATCTAGGAAGCGAGCAGGGAGCTAGCAAGGAACCAGTAAGCTAGTAAGACAGCAGTAAGTTAGGAAGAAAGCAGGAACGTAGTAAGAAAGCAGTTAGCTAGTAAGCAAGCAGTAAGCTATTAAGCAAGCAGTAAGCTATTAAGCAAGCTGTAAGGTTGTAAGCAAGCAGTATGTTAGTAAGAAATCAGTATGCTAGTAAACAAGAAGTAAGCTAGAATGCAAGCTGCAGGCTAGTAATCAACCAGTTAGCCCGAAAGCAAGCGGCAAGCTAGTAAGCAAGCAGTAAGCTAGTAATCGAGCAGGGAGCTAGTAAGGGTGCAGAATGCTAATAAGCAAGCAGTAAGCTAGTAAGCAAGCAGCTGGCTAGTAAGAAATCAGTATGCTACTAAGCAAGCAGTAAGCTAGTAAGCAAGCAGTAAGCTAATAAACAACCAGTAAGCTTGTAAGCAAGTTGAAAGCTAGTACGCAGGCAGTAAGTTTGTAAACAAGCAGTAAGGTAGTAGGCAACCAGTAAGCTAGTGAGGAAGCAGTAAGCTAGGACGAAAACAGCAAGCTAGTATTCAACCCTCTGGGTCTGTGTCCGGCAATCGGCGGCCGCAGTACGTGGCGTAGCGACCCCGAGGTACCTGATGCTTAACACACCGTAAGCCTGTTGGTCGTCACAGCAACCCATCCACAATTCCTTCTTTGGTTTTGTGAATGGTTCGTGACGGCAGGAGGAACGGGGGCCTTGGCTTAGCCGACCGTGCCGCGATTATGGCGACTCTATAAAATCGCCCTCGAATCCTAAGCTATGGTGCGCGGCGATGGGATGCATGGTTGGGGGAGAAAGCTCAATCCCAAGCGGCCACCTCCGCGGACACATCTTTTTTTATTTTTTTTTTTTTTTGTCGTGGGGAAAATCTTCGAAAGACTCCCACCCACCTCTTTGGGGAGAGGAGGGAGGGTTGTGCGGGATTCCCCGCGCCCGTAACACGACGGGCGCGGGACCTACCCACTAAAAACCCCACGGTGACCCATCCGCACGATTTGGGAGGATACCGGGAATCGCTCGAAGCATTCTTCCGGTATCCTCCCCGTGCCCGCGCTTTGCGCCCATCCCCGGGGGGGACAAACGGTCCCCCCGGTAGACACACTGTCTCATAGCGGCAGGACCGGGCCACTCCATCCCGCCGCGATCCGTCCCGGGGCCGCATTTAGTGGCGGGCTGCGAGCCTCAACTCGCAACCGCCTGCGACCCCGTTTCTACCCCTCGGCGGCCGGGAGCTCATGGCCGCTCCAGGCCACCGAGGGTGCCTCTCCGTGGGCCGAACCCACCCGGTCCGACCCATCGCCGCCTGGCGGGAGGAGGCTCCCCTCAGGGCTCCCCTCCCAGCCAGGGTCATCCGCTGCGCAAAGGCCGCCGCCCGCGACGCCTGGCGCCCGGGCGACGCCCTTTTTTTTTTTTTTTTTTTTTTGTCGTGGGGAAAATCTTCGAAAGACTCCCTCCCACCTCCTTGGGGAGAGGTGGGAGGGGTGTGTGGGATTCCCCGCGCCCGTACAACGACAGGCGCGGGACCTACCCACTAAAAACCCCACGGTGACCCTTCGGCACGCTTTGGGAGGATACCGGGAATCGCTCGAAGCATTCTTCCGGTATCCTCCCCGTGCCCGCGCTTTCGCGCCCATCCCCCGGGGGAACAATCGGTCCCCCCAGTAGACACACTGCCTCATAGCGGCGGGACGGGGCCACTCCATCCCGCCGCTATCCGTCCCGGGGCCGCGTTTAGTGGCGGCTGCGAGCCCCAACTCGCAACCGCCCGCGACCCCGTTTCCACCCCTCGGCGGCCGGGCGTTCATGGCCGCACCAGACCGCCGAGGGTGCAACTTGTAAGCTACTAGGCAAGCATTGAGCTGGTAAGAAAGCAGCTAGCTAGTAAGGAAGCAGTAATCTAGTAAGGAAACATTATGCTGGAAAGCAAGACGCAGGCTAGCAAGAAAGCAGCTAGTTATTGTGCAAGCAGTAAACTAGTAAGCAAGCAGTAAGCTAGTAAGCGAGCAGGAACCCAATAAGGAAGCAGTAAGCTAGCAAGAAACAAGTAAGCTAGTAAGCAAGCAGCAGGCTAGTGAAAAAGCAATTAACTTGTAAGAAAGCAGTATGCTAGTAAGGAAGCGGTACGCTAGTACGCAAGCAGTGAGCTAGTGAGCGAGCAGCAAGCCAGCAAGCAAGCTGCAAACGAGTAAGTTAGCAGTAAGCTTGTAAGCAAGCAGTTCCACGCACCCGTTTGGTTGTCCAGGCGGCAGGGGAGGTGAACCCCTACGTGGCGCGTCCCCAGGGGGCGGATAGGGGTAGCCACTAGGATGGCATGCGGGGATGGGGTCACTAACCTGAGGAGGCTGGTGGCCGCATCCTCGAATGCTTTGCGTGGGCGAATGTGTGTGTGAGTGGCCCGGGGCATGGGATATTTGCCGCGGGTGTTACCTAAGGCTGCAGGTTGGCCCGTTGGCTGCGGACGAGTCGAGCGGCCAACGTGGCCACCCAGTCGGCGGCTTAGTCCTATGTCACGGGGCCGTGGGCGATGGTGACCAGGCGCCTGCGGTTGAGTGGGAATGCGGTGGGAGGAGTGCCTCCCACCGGGAGGGGCCTGAAAAGGCACGACGCGGCGGGGGAATCTGTGATGTCTCACTAGAGTTCCCGGTCCCCCGCCAGGCGTCTGAGGATGGTCACCGTGGGGTTTTAGTCGGTAAGAGTCCGACACTACCCGCCAGCCCGCCCTTTGGTTGGGCCCGCGGATGTCCATGAGGATTTCCCCACGTACAAAAAAAAAAAAAAAAAAAAAAAAGTAAGCAAGTAATCTAGTAAGCAAGCAGTGAGCTCGTATCAAAGAAGTTGGCTAGTCAGAGGTTGGCAGCAAGGTAGTAAACAAGCAGTAAGCTAGTAAGCAAGCATTATGCTGGAAAGCAAGCAGCAGGCTAGCAGGAAAGCAGCTAGCTATTGTGCAAGCTGTAAACTAGTAAGCAAGCAGTAAGCTAGTAAGCGAGTTGGGAGATAGTAACAAAGCATTAATCTTGTAAGCAAGCAGTACGCTGTTGAGAAAGCAGATAGCTAGTAAGGAAGCAGTATGCTAGTAAGGGGCCGTGGCCTCCTTCTGCGAGAACGTAATGTTGCAGAAGGAGGCCGCGGGGAGGGAGCGCGAGCTTAAGCGGCGCGTTGAAGCTCGCGCTCGTGCGGTGGCCCGAGGTCGTCGCCCGGTCGCGAGGCGTCGCGGGCGGCCGCCTCGGCGTGGCGGATGACCTAGGCTGGGAGGGGGGTCCTGAGGGGACCCTCCTCCCGCCAGGCGGCGCCGGGTCGGACCGGTTGGGGGTAGGAGTGCCTCCCCCTACCGGTCCGACGCAAGGGGAGGCACCCTCGGCGGTCTGGTGCGGCCATGAACGCCCGGCCGCCGAGGGGTGGAAACGGGGTCGCGGGCGGTTGCGAGTTGGGGCTCGCAGCCGCCACTAAACGCGGCCCCGGGACGGATAGCGGCGGGATGGAGTGGCCCCGTCCCGCCGCTATGAGGCAGTGTATCTACTGGGGGGACCGATTGTCCCCCCGGGGGATGGGCGCGAAAGCGCGGGCACGGGGAGGATACCGGAAGAATGCTTCGAGCGATTCCCGGTATCCTCCCAAAGCGTGCCGAAGGGTCACCGTGGGGTTTTTAGTGGGTAGGTCCCGCGCCTGTCGTTGTACGGGCGCGGGGAATCCCACACACCCCTCCCACCTCTCCCCAAGGAGGTGGGAGGGAGTCTTTCGAAGATTTTCCCCACGACAAAAAAAAAAAAAAAAAAAAGTATGCTAGTAAGCAAACACTAAGCTAGTAAGGAACAACTAAGCTAGCAAGCAAGCAGCAAGCTAGTTCGAAAGCAGTTAGCTAGTAAGCAAGCATTAAGCTTGTAAGTAAGCTGTGAGCTAGTAAGCAAACATTAAGCAAGAAAGCAAGCAGCAGGCTAGTAAGAAAGCAGTAAGCTAGTAACAAAGCAGTAAGTTAGTAACAATGCAGTAAGCTAGTAAGCTAGCTGTAAGCTAGTAAGCGAGCAGGTCGCTAGTAAAGAAGTAGTAAGCTAGTAAGCAAGTATTAAGTTAGTAATCAAGCAGTGAGCTTGTAAGCAAGCAGTAAGCTAGTAAGGAAGCAGCGAGCTTGTAAGCAAGTAGAAAGCTAGTGACCAGGCAGTAAGCATGGAAGCAAGCAGTAAGCTAGTAAGCATGCAGTGAGCTAGTAAGAATGCACTGTACTAGCAAGCAAGCAGTACGCTAGATGGCTAGCAGCAAGCTAGTAAGCAAGAAGTAAGCTAGAAAGCAAGCAGTGAGCTAGTAAGAGAGGAGGATGCTAGTATGGATGCAGTATACTAGTAAGGTAGCTGTAAGCTAGGGAGCAAGCAGCAAGGTAGCATGCAAGCAGTAAGCTACAAAGCAAGCAGCAGGCTAGTAAGCATGGTAGTAGGCGAGTAAGCTGGTAGTAAGCTAGTAAGCATGCAGTGAGATAGTAAGGAAGCAATTAGCTAGTCAGAAAGCAGTATGCTACTAAGCAAGCAGTAAACTTGTAAGTTAACATTGAGCTAATAAGCGAGGAGGAAGCTACTAGGGAAGAACTATGCTAGAAGGCAAGCAGTGAGCTAGGAAGCAAGCGGCAAGCTTGTCAGCAAGCAGGAAGCTAGTTAGGAAGCATTCGGCTGGTAAGAGAGTTGTAAGTTAGTAAGAAGGCGGTAAGTTAGGATGAAAGCAGGAATGTAGTAAGAAGGCAGTTAGGTAGTAACTGAGCAGTAAGTTAGTAAGAAAGCAGTTAGCAATTGTGCAAGCAGTAAACTACTAAGCAAGCAGTAAGCCTGCATTGAAACAAGCAACAGTCCAGTAAGCATGCAGTAGGCGAGTATGCTAGCAATAAGCCAGTAAGCATGCAGTGAGCTAGTAAGCGAGGAGGAAGCTACTAAGGAAGCAGTATGCTAGTAAGCAAGCAGTATGCTTGTAAGCAACCAGTAACCTAGTAAGCACGCAGCAGGTTAGTCAGAGTGCGGTTTGCTAGTAGGAAAGCAGGATACAAGTAAGCAAGAAGTAATCTAGAATTCAAGCAACAAGCTAGTAAGCATGCTGTAAGCTATTAAGGAAGCGGTATGCCATTAAGCTAGCTGTGACCTAGTGAGCTAGGAGGAAGCTAGTAAGCAAGCAGTATTCAGGTAAGCTAGCAGTAGGCTGGTAAGCAAGCAGTGTGCTAGTAAGCATGCAGTGAGCTAGTAAGCGAGCAGGAAGCAAGTAAGGGAGCGATATGCTGTGACCTGGTGAGGGTGAAGAAATCTAGTAAGCAACCAGTAATCCTGTAAGCAAGCAGTAAGCTTTTAAGCAATCAGTGGGCTTGTGAGCGAGCAGGGATCTGGTAACAATGCAGTAAACCAGTAAGCAAGTAGTATGCTGGTAAGTAGGCAGTTACCTAGTAAGCCAGTACTGAGCCTGTAAGCCAGCAGTAAGCTAGTACGCAAGCAGAAAGCAAGTAAAGAAGCAGTAAGCTAGAAAGAAAGCAGGGGTCTAGTGAGCAAGCAGTAGGCGAGTAAGCTAGCATTATGCTAGTAAGCCAGCAGTATAATAGTATGTGTTTAAATATCGCATGAGTCCGAGACGCAGAAACTCGGCCGCGATGCCCGTATCTATATTGAATTCGCGTAATTCTAGATGGTTGTGCTGACATGGAAATTTTCCATCGTTCAGATTGGTATACCGCGGCTATTTACGTGTTTTTTCAGGCTAGCTTCACTGAAATTCTCGAGTTTTGGAGCAAATTCTAGGAATGTGTTGTTAGCGCTGAGAAAGAGAGAGAAAAGAGATCTATCGGAAAAAGATCGATAGACGAAACGCGGCAGCGCCGCGCCGTGGCCACGCGGCGCGTAGCAGCCCGGGCCCAGCAACGCGAGGCGTAGCTACCCGGTTCTGCGCTTGCGCGACGGAGCCGGCCGCGGCCGTCGCTGCTTGCAGATCGTCACGGTTCATTCTTGAGCCGTCGGCGATCGAGAGCGGACCTTGTGACGGTCGCGTTCCCATTTTCCCTACGAGCTCCGAAGAGGATGAGTCGATCTCGCTCCTCGTAATAGAATCAGTTTGCGGACAAATAGTTTATTGGAAAATCTCGTCATAGCGACTTGAGATTTTCCCCAGAAAAAGGACAATCTGCCTGACGTTGCAGCGATCGCAAGGCACGCCGAGTGTGAAGCGATCGTAGACGCAGGATTGTGACTGAACGTTGCAGTTCGTGGATGCGACTGCGACGTTGGAGATTCGGTGTGGAGCGCCTTGAGTCTTCTTCCAATTATCCGGTTAGAGCTACTGGAAGGCTGATACCGACGTACAGGTATCACCTAGTGGTAGTTCACCGTTCGTAGAGGTCATACGAAACCCACTGGAACCACCCGTCCTGTGTACCAGTGAGAGTACACCGACCGGTGGGGTGGAAAGTTTCACCGACCAAGATTAGAGCTATACGGCGTAGGAGCAACCGGAAGATAGATATTCAGAAAGAATATCACTTTGTCGTGCTCTCCGTGCATCGGGCGTCAGAGAACCCGCTCCAATATACCGTCGTGAGGGGACAATAAGTAGGGCCTAAGCGTACGGTGGAGCAAAGGGTTCGAAGAGCCTTCCTTCCATCGCTACACCCACTACCAGCTGTGAATCGACCACACTGGGCTGTGAACGTAGGGTGGTTGGAATTGCAGGGGATTGAGTCCTGAACCGGTGAGTCGCAGGCCAGTTGCTCGGAACACAGGAGCCTCCGTCGAGGTAGCCACGGCTGGCTGCCGGGCGTTCCTTTGATGAAGGAATCGCCGGCTTGGCAACCACGTGTGCATACCGCAGGTCGCTCCTGAGGAGCAGCTGACGAGGGAGCCGAACTAGGACAAGACGTCCTCTTGCGTGGGTGGTGTAGAAACGCCACCCGCACGGGGAGCGTGCTCGCGGGATATAGCTTCTTGGAGCCTTACAACCTCCATTTGGTTTCCCGTCAGTGGCATTGCAAAGAGAACCCGGTAGAACGAAGAAAAGCTCGTCTACCCGGTTGTGCGCGTCGGTGAGATCGTAGAAAGAGAATCTCATGGACCAGAAAGAGAAGAATATACAGTCCACTAGCTAGAGCGCTAGATAGCCAGCCAGCTCTCCCCTCCAAGCACACCAGACTGTCGCTGGAGCGCGGGAAACAGCTGACGAGCGCGCGATTGTGGACTTGTCCGCAAATGTATTTATTAGACGGATTCTTTTGTGTCAGAAAGCCTCCGCAGTAGAAAATTAAATAGGAGACAAAGAAAGAGGAGACGGGGCCAAAAAAGCGAGCCACCCTCCAATCATTCTTTAGTTTCTAGTTTTTGTTCTAATTTTGTAAAAAGTTCATTTATAATTTTGTAAAATAAAAACTTTATTGAAAAACTTGTAACAATTTCTCTCCCTGTCTGTTTCCTCATCCGGACCCACGTTAAAGTCCCTTAGTACTTTAACAGTATGCAAGCAGTGTGCTGGTAAGCGAGCAGGAATCTAGTGGGGAAGCAGCATGCTAGTAAGCAAGCAGTAAGATAGAAAGCAAGGAGTAAGCCTGAAAGCAAGCTGTAAGCGAATAAGCTAGCAGCAAGCTAGTAAGAAAGTAGTAGGCTAGTGAGCAAGCAGCAGGCTAGTAAGCAAGCCACTGAGCAAGCAGGGAGCATATAAGCATGCAATAATCTAGTACGCAAGCAGTGAACTAGTAAGCTAGTAGTAAATTAGTCAGCAAGCAGTAAGGTAGTAAGCAACCAGTAGGCTAGTAAGATTGTTGTAAGGTATTATGCGACCAGTAAGCTAGTAAGCAACCAGTAAGCTAGCAAGCAAGCACTAAGCTAGTAAGGAAGCAGCAAGCTAGTAAGCAAGAAGTGAGCTAGTAAGCGATCAGGAAGCTAGTAAAGAAGCGGTATGGTTTTAAGCACGCAGCAAGCTAGTAGGCAAGCAATAAGCTAGAAAGCAAGGAGCAGACTTGTAAGAAAGCTGTTATCGAGTAAGCAAGCAGTAAGCTAGTAAGGAAGCACTAACCAAGAAAGCAAGCAGCAGGATAGTAAGCAACCAGTAAGGCAGTAAGCGATGAGGAAGCTAGTAAGAAAGCAGCATGATAGTAAGCTAGCAGTAAGCTAGTAACCAAAAAGTAAGTTAGCATGCAAGCAGTAAGCTGGTATGAAAGCACTTATCTAGTAAGCAAGTTGCAATCTAGTAAACAAGCAATGAACTAGTAAGCGAGCAGGAAGCTAGTAAGAAAGCTGTATGTTAGTAACAAAGCAATAAGCTAGTAAGCAAGCAGTAAGCTGGAATGAAAGCTGTTAGCTTGTGAGCAAGCAGTAAGCTAGTAACAAAGCAGTATGCTAGTATGCAAGTAGTAAGGAAGTAAGCATCCAGTAAGCTAGTAAGCAAGCAGCAGGCTAATAAGAAAGCAGTTTGCTAGTATGAAAGCAGTGTGCTAGTAAGAAAGCAGTAAGGTAGTAAGCAACCAGTAAGCTAGTAAAAAAGCAGTTGTCTAGTGAGCAAACAGCAAGCTAGTAAGCAAGCAGAAAGCTTGTAAGCATGTAGTGAACTAGTAAGCAAGCAGAATACATGTACGAAAGCAGTTGGCTAGTGAGCAAACAGGAAGCTTGTAGGCAAGTAGCGAGCTATTAAGCCAGGAGGAAGCTAGTGAGAAAGCAGTTAGCTAGTAAGCAAGCAGTAAGCTAGTAAGCAAGCAGTAAGCTAGCAAGCAACCAGTAAGATAGTAAGCAAGCAATCAGCTGTTAAGCAAGCAGTTAGTTACTAAGTAGGCAGGAAGCTAGTAAGCATGCAGTAAGCTAGAAAGGAAGCAGTTGGCTAGTGAGCAAACAGCAAGCTAGTAAGCTAGCTGTAAGCCAGTAAGCATGTAGTGAGCTAGTAAGCAAGCGGAATATTAGTAAGGAAGCAGTTGGCTAGTGAGCAAACACCAAGCTAGTAAGCAAGCAGTTAGCTATTAAGCAAGCAGTATGCCAGCAAGCAAGCAGTAAGCTGGTAAGCATGCAGTAAGCTACTATGCAAGCAGTAAGCTGGAAAGCAACCAGTAGGATAGTAAGCAAGGAATAAGCTGGTAAGCAAGCAGTTAGTTAGTAAGCAGGTAGTAAGCTAGGAAGCGGGCAGTAAGCTATCATGCAAGCAGTGTGCTAGTAAGCGAGGTGGAAGCTAGTAAGCATGCTGTAAGCGAGTAACCTAGCAGTAAGCTTGTACGCGAGGAGGAAGCTAGTAAGGAAGCAGCATGCCAGTTAGCAACCAAAAAGCTAGCAATCGAGCAGTGAGCAAGTATGCCACGAAGACGGTTCTAGCGGGGATGCCGCCCATGGACCTGCTCGCGCGGTCGCACGCGGTGATGTACCGGCACCGCGTCGACCGTCGCGCGGGGGTGGGGGCGGTCCCGGGCGGGCAGGAACCTGCTTGGGGCGATTTGAAGCGCCAGGCCCGGCAGTCCGTGTTGCTCGCGTGGCAGGAGCGGCTGGCTCTGCCAACCGCGGGGCACCGGACTGTCGGGGCTGTTCGGCCACTCCTGAAGGAGTGGCTGGACAGAGGCCATGGCAGCCTCACCTACCGGCTGGCACAGGTGTTTTCCGGGCATGGCAGCTTCGGAAGATACCTGTGCCGGATAGGGAAGGAGCCGACGGCGCGTTGCTGCCACTGCGACGCTGAGCAGGACACGGCGGATCATACCCTGGAGGTATGCCCCGCCTGGGAGGGGGAGCGCCGTGTCCTGGTCGGCGTCGTCGGGCGGGATGTCTCGCTGCCGGGCGTGGTGCGCGCCATGCTCGGCAGCGAGGAGAAGTGGAGGGCCGTGGCCTCCTTCTGCGAGAACGTAATGTTGCAGAAGGAGGCCGCGGGGAGGGAGCGCGAGCTTCAGCGTGCGGTGGCCCGAGGTCGTCGCCCGGTCGCGAGGCGTCGCGGGCGGCCGCCTCGGCGTGGCGGTTGACCTAGGCTGGGAGGGGGGTCCTGAGGGGACCCTCCTCCCGCCAGGCGGCGCCGGGTCGGACCGGTTGGGGGTAGGAGTGCCTCCCCCTACCGGTCCGATGCAAGGGGAGGCACCCTCGGCGGTCTGGTGCGGCCATGAACGCCCGGCCGCCGAGGGGTGGAAACGGGGTCGCGGGCGGTTGCGAGTTGGGGCTCGCAGCCGCCACTAAACGCGGCCCCGGGACGGATAGCGGCGGGATGGAGTGGCCCCGTCCCGCCGCTATGAGGCAGTGTGTCTACTGGGGGGACCGATTGTCCCCCCGGGGGATGGGCGCGAAAGCGCGGGCACGGGGAGGATACCGGTAGAATGCTTCGAGCGATTCCCGGTATCCTCCCAAAGCGTGCCGAAGGGTCACCGTGGGGTTTTTAGTGGGTAGGTCCCGCGCCTGTCGTTGTACGGGCGCGGGGAATCCCACACACCCCTCCCACCTCTCCCCAAGGAGGTGGGTGGGAGTCTTTCGAAGATTTTCCCCACGACAAAAAAAAAAAAAAAAAAAAGTATGCTAGTAAGCAAACACTAAGCTAGTAAGGAACAACTAAGCTAGCAAGCAAGCAGCAAGCTAGTTCGAAAGCAGTTAGCTAGTAAGCAAGCATTAAGCTTGTAAGTAAGCTGTGAGCTAGTAAGCAAACATTAAGCAAGAAAGCAAGCAGCAGGCTAGTAAGAAAGCAGTAAGCTAGTAACAAAGCAGTAAGTTAGTAACAATGCAGTAAGCTAGTAAGCTAGCTGTAAGCTAGTAAGCGAGCAGGTCGCTAGTAAAGAAGTAGTAAGCTAGTAAGCAAGTATTAAGTTAGTAATCAAGCAGTGAGCTTGTAAGCAAGCAGTAAGCTAGTAAGGAAGCAGCGAGCTTGTAAGCAAGCAGTAAGTTAGTCAGCAGGCAGTGTGCTAGTAAGCGAACTGGAAGCTACTAAGTCTAGCAGAATGCTAGTAAGCAAGCAGTACGCTAGTAAGCAACAAGCAAGCTAGTTAGCAAGCAGCAAGCTAGTAAGCATGCTGTAAGCTGGTGAGTAAGCAGTATGCTAGTTAGCAAGCAGTATGCTAGAGAGCAAGCAGTATGCTAGAAAGCAATCAGCAAGCTAGTAAGCAACCAGTAGGCTAATAAGCATGCAGTAAGCTGGCATGAAAGCAATTAGCATGTAAGCAAGCAGTAACCTAGGATGCAAGCAGTGAGCTAGTAAGCGAGGAGGATGCTAGTAAGCAAGCAGTAAGCTTGTAAGCAAGCTGAAATCTTGTAAGCAAGCAGTGAACTAGTAAGCGAGCTTTAAGATAGTGAGCGAGCAGGAAGCTAGTAAGGAAGCAGTATGCTTGAAAGCACCCAGCGGTCTAGTAAGCAAGCAGTGAGTTAGTAAGCGAGGAGGAAGCTAGAATGCAAGTAGTAAGCTAGAATGCAAGAAGCAAGCTAGTGAGCAAGCAGTAAGCTAGTAAGCGTGCAGGGACCTAGTAAGCAAGCAATAAGCATATAAGCAAGCAGTAAGCTGGTGAGCAAGCAGTAAGCTTGTAAGAAAGCAGTTAGCTAGTAAGCAAGCTGTTGGCTAGTAAGCAAACGGTAAGCTTGTATGAAAGCAGTTATCTAGTAAGCAAGCAATACGCATGTAAGTAAGCAGTAAGCTGGTAAGCAAGCAGTGAGCTAGTATGCGGGCAGGCAGTTATTAAAGAAGCATTATTGTTTAAATATCGCGTTAATTGACGGATTTGAGAACCGTTTAGGGAAATATTCATTTTAACGTGAATTATAACTGAGAACCATAACTTCCTCGTACGGTATTGTTTTCGTGTACGCGACATTCCAGAGACTCTCTGATGCGTAGATCGGAACACGGAACGATATAGGATAGAAATACCATACGCGAGTGTTGGTTGCTCTCAGTCACGTGATCGACTCAATACATTTACTTGGGATCGATCGTCGAAGATCCATAAACAGAGAGGGTAGAGGAATATTGAAATTAAGAAGAGATAGACATTGAAGAGCAGGGATAGCGCCGCGAGGTGGTGATTACCCCTCTCGTGGCCGCGACTGCGGATGTCTGTTCGCTTCTTAGATTCGAGACTCGATAGCGGGTCCTCGCAGCGAGCTGATCGACAAACGATTCCGCTCAGCGACGAAACCAAATCTCCGAATATAGGTTCTGAGCACACTCGAACCTTTCGTTGTGAATATTAAATTGTTGCTCAGAATAAACTAAATCGGTGCGGCATTTTATCTGCCCCGATTATTAACTGTACAATCTCGCCGAATAGCACGTGACGCTCGAGTTACGTGGTCGCGTGAGGGAATTGATAAACTTCGGTTCCCGCTTGGCGAGATTATTAACAAAATTTAAAAGACTGTGGGTTTTCGTCCAACTTTCATGTGACGTTTGTGCTACGCGCTCATGAAAGGGGAATCGAGATAAGAATCGTTTCCCGTGTGTCGAAACTCCAGTCTCAGCAAGGGCTACGGCCCGATCAGTACTGACGACTCCACGGACTGCTGCATTTGACGCGGTCGTGCGAGGCTGGCATTATCACGGACTGCTGTATTTGACGCGGTCGTGAGGCTGACTTTCCAACGTCTCGCTGCAACCAGCGGTCGTCGGAAGTCCAGTTTCGGCCAGTGGCTACGGCCAACTCAATACTGATTTCTCCACGGACTGCTGTATTTGACGCGGTCGAGTGAGGTTGATTATCTTCACGTGACGCTTGAGTTTCGCGGTCGTGTAAGAATTTGTCGTACGGACTGCTGCATTTGACGCGGTCGTGCGACAAGTTGAATTGTCCGGACGGTTTTGTATATCACCCCTAGGGTGGTATCTGACCGATACCCTATGTGCTAAGACATTCCGGACTTCTTAGTTCTCAACCTGCTCGAGCAACGCTCCTTGACCGCCAGTGAGTACGTATCCTGTGCGTAGAGCAACGCATAATGAGCACCGTGGTGTATGCTCCTTTAAACGTAAGACGCTACGTGCGCCGTTAAGGGCTACATCACACCGCGTCTTGTACGCAGGGAACGGTGAGAAACTGCGGTTTGGTCAGCATTTGGAGCTTTACGATCTCCACCTGTTGTCATTTCCTGCGGCATTCAAACATCGCTAAAAAGCGGAGAATTGAGAAATTAGATCTCTTCTTCCTCACAGCGATCGAACGGTTCTCGATTTGTGAGAACGTTCATATATACAGTCCACTTACACATATCTCAGTTCGTCGAGACATGTCTGTAATCTCCGCTCTTGAGTGCGAACGGCACAGACAGGAGCATGCGAGCCGCAAGCTAGTATACAAGCAGAATGCTGGAAAGCATGCAGCAGCCTAACAAGAAAGCAGTTAGCTATTGCACAAGAAGTACGCTAGTAAGCAAGCAGTAAGCTACTAAGCAAGCAGTGAGCTAGTAAGCAAGCAGCAAGCTTGTTAGCGAGCAGCAAGCTAGCAAGGAAGCTGTAAGCTAGTAAGCACGCAGTAGGCTAGTAACCAAGCTGCCGGGGGTCACGCAGGGGGAGCTGGCCTCGGCCATCTGACGGCTCGGGGCGCGTAACACGGCCCCGGGTCCGGATAGTTTGCCCGGCCGGGTTTGGGTCTTAACCCACGGCGTCCTTGGGGCCGACCTCAGGCGATTGTTCAACCGATGCCTGAGGGACGGGCGATTCCCACCCAGTTGGAAGGTAGCGAGGATGGTCCTCCTCCGGAAGGAGGGTCGGCCTGCGCAATCTCCATCCGCATACCGGCCGATCTGTCTCCTCGACGAGGTGGGCAAGCTCTTCGAGCGAGTGATTGCTGCCCGCCTCATCGAGCACCTGTCGCGGCGTGCTCCGGGCCTGGCCGACTGCCAGTACGGTTTCCGGGGCGGCCGGCCGACGGTCGACGCGATCAGTCGGGTCAGGGCCCTCTCGGAGTCGGCCGTCTCCCGGTGGGGGGTGGCGTTGGCGGTATCGCTGGGCATTGCCAACGCGTTTACCACCATTCCCTGGGGGGTGATAAGGAGGGGGCTCGAGGATCATCGGGTCCCTCCTTATCTCAGAGCAGTCGTCGGGGATTATCTCCGTGGCAGGTGGATCGAGTATCCGGGCCGGGATGGAGATATGCGGAGGGAGGTGTACTGCGGCGTTCCGCAGGGATCGGTCCTCGGGCCAGTCCTGTGAAACGTCGCATACGATAAGGTGTTGCGGGCTGACTACCCCGACGGCGTCAGCGCCGTGTGTTATGTAGATGACACACTGGCGCTGGCCATCGGGGCGCACTAGGGGAGGGCCAAACGTCTCGCGGAGGAGGGGGCGCAGCGCGTCGTCGGTCGGATCAGGGGGATGGGTATGACGGTGGCGTTCCATAAGACCGAGGTGATAGCTTTCCATTCACCTCGGCAGGATCTGCCACCCCCTCTGTTCCGGGTAGGTGAGGCTGATATCGAGGTGAAACCCCAGATGAGGTATCTGGTGCTGATCCTCGATAGCCACTGGCGCTTCGTGGAGCATTTCCGTTGCCTGGTCCCCCGGTTGGAGGGGATGGCCGCGGCTTGAGGCCGAATCCTACCCGACCTGGGGGGCCCGGCTGGCAAAGTGCGCCGCCTCTATCTGGCAATGGTACAGTCGGTGGCCCTTTACGGGGCTCCCGTCAGGGCGGACGACCTGGCGGCCTCCCAGCGCAGCATGACCATCCTGCGTCGGGTGCAGAGGCTGATGGCGTTGCGGGTCGTTCGCGGATACCAGACCGTGTCGCATGAGGCAGCGACGGTTCTGGCGGGGATGCAGCCCATGGACCTCCTCGCGCGGACGCACGCGGTGCTGTATCGTCACCGCGTCGACCGTCATGCGGGGGTGGGAGTGGTCCCGGGAGCGCAGGAACCTGCTTGGGGCGATTGGACGCGCCAGGCACGCCAATTCGTGATGATCGCGTGGCAGGAGAGGTTGGCTCTGCCAACCGCGGGGAACCGGACAGTCGGGGCTGTTCGGCCACTCCTGAGTGAGTGGCTGGACAGAGGCCATGCAAGCCTCACTTACCGTATTGCACAGGTTTTCTCCGGGCATCGCAGCTTCGGGAGATACCTGTGCCGGATAGGGAAGGAGCCGACGGCGCGTTGCTACCATTGTGACGCTGACCAGGACACCGCTGAACACACCCTCGTGGTGTGCGCTGCGTGGGAGTGGGAGCGCCGTGTCCTGGTCGGCGTCATCGCGCGGGATGTCTCGCTGCCGGGCATGGTGCGCGCCATGCTCGGCAGCGAGCGAAAGTGGAGGGCCGTGGTCATCATCTGCGAGAAAGTAATGTTGCAGAAGGAGGCCGCAGGCAGGGAGCGCGAGCTTCAGCGGCGTGCTGGGGCTCGTGCACGTTTGGTGGAAGGGGGGAGACGCCCAGGCGCCGGGCGTTGTGGGTGGCCACCGCGGCGTGGCGGATGACCCTAGCTGGGAGGGGGATCCTGAAGGGAGCCTGCTCCAGCCACGAGGCGTGGGATCGGACCGAAGTGGGAGTGCAACCCCAATTCCGGTCCGGCGCATCGGAAGGCACCCTCGGTGGCATGGAGTGGCCACCAGCCACCAGCTGCCGAGGGGTAAATATGGGGTCGCCGGCGGTTGCGAGTTAGGGCTCGCAACCGCCAGTGAACGCGGCCCCGAGACAGGTAGCGGTAGGACGGAGTGACCTCGTCCTGCCGCCATGACATAGGGTGACAGCCAGGAGGAACCTTTTGTCCCCCTGTGGATGGGCGTACAGCGCAGGCACGGGGAGGATAACGGAAGTATGTTTCGAGCGATTCCCGGTATCCACCCAAATCTTGCGGAAGGGTCACCGTGGGGTTTTTAGTGGGTAGGTCCCGCGCCCGTCATTCCATGGTTGCGTGGATTCCCACACACCCCTCCCACCTCTTCCCAAAGAGGTGGAGGGGAGTCTTACGAAGATTTTCCCCACGGAAAAAAAAGCTAGTACGCAAGCAGTAAGCTAGTAAGCGAGGTGGATGCTAGTAAGCAAGCAGCAGGCTAGTCAGAAATCTGCTAGCTAGTAAGAAAGCAGTATGCGTGTATACCAGCAGTTAGCTCGAAAGCAAGATGCAAGCTAGCAAGCAAGCAGGAAGCGAGAAAGCAAGCTGTAAGCTTGGAGGCAAGCATCGAGCTAGTAAGCAAGCAGTAAGCTAGTTGGCAAGGTGTCAGGTATTAAGCGATCAGGAAGATAGTAGGGAAGCAGTATGCTAGTAAGCAAGCAGTAAGATAGTAAGAGAGCAGTTAGCTAGTAAGAAAGCAGTATGCAATTAAGCAAGCAGTAAGCTAGTAAGGAAGCAGAAATCTTGTACGCAAGCAGTAGGCTAGTAAGCGCGCAGGGAACTAGTAAGGAAGCAGTGTGCTAGTTGCAAGCTGTAAGCTAGTAAGTAACCAGTAAGCTAGTAAGCCAGCAGTAAGCTAGTAGGCAAGCAGTAAGGTAGTAGGCAAGAAGTGAGCTAGTAAGCGATCAGGAAGCTAGTAAGCAAGCAGTGAGCTAGTTAGCGAGCACGGAGCTAGTAAGCAAGCATTACGCTACTAAGCAAGCAGTAACCTAGTAAGCATCCAGTAAGCTAGTAAGCAATCAATAGGCTGGTAAGGAAGCAGTTTGTCAGTAAGCAAGTCGTAAGCTAGTAAGCATGCAGTAAGCTAGTATGCAAGCAGTAAGCTAGTAGGCAAGCAGGATGCCAGCAAGAAAGCCGTATGCTAGTAAGCAAACAGTAAGCTAGCAAGCAACCAGTAAGATAGTAAGCAAGCAATAAGCTTGTAAGCGTGCAGTAAGCTACTAAGCAAGCAGCCATCTAGTATGGAAGCAGTAAGCTAGTAACAAAGCGGTATGCTAGTACGCAAGCAGTTAGCTGGTAAGCAAGCAGTAAGCTAGTGACAAAGCTCTGAGTTAGTAAGAAATCAGTATGCTTGTAAGCAAGCACTAAGGTAGAAAGCAAGCTGCAGGCTAATAAGCAAGCAGTAAGACCGAAAGCAAGCAGCAGGCTAGCTAGCAAGCAGCAGGGGAGTAATCTAGCAGCAAGCTGGTAAGCAAGCAGTGAGCTAGTAGGCGAGGAGGAAGATAGAAATGGGGCAGTATGATAGTAAGCAAGCTCTAAGCTAGTAAGCAACCAATAAGCCAGTAAGCAAACAGTAAGCTGGTAAGATAGCTGTTAGCTACTATGCAAGCAGTAAGCTAGTAAGCTAGCAGTGAGCTAGTATGCCAGGAGGAAGCTAGTAAGGATGCACTAAGCAAGTAAGCAAGCTGTGAGCTAGTAAGCCAGCAGGAAGCTAGTAAGCGTGCAGGGAGCTAGTAAGGAAGCAGTATGATAGTAGGCATCCTGTAAGCTAGTAAGCAACCAGTAAGCAAGTAAGCGGGCAGGAGGCTTGTAAAGAAGCAGCATGCTAGTAAGCAACCTATAAGCTAGTTATCAAGCAGTGTGCTAGTAAAGCTAGCAAGAATGGAGTAAGCTACTAAGCAATCAGCGAGCTAGTAAGTGAGCATTGAGCTAGTGAGCTGACAGCAGGATAGTAAAAGAGCAATTAGCTTGTAAGGAAGCAGTTGCGTAGTAGGCAAGCACTAAGCCAGAAAGCATGCAGCAGGCTAGAAAGAACGCAGTTAGCTATTGAGATAGCTGTAAACTACTAAGAAAGGAGTAAGCTTGTAAGCATGCAGCACGCTAGTAAGAATGCAGTTAGCTAGTGAGGAAGCAGTATCCTAGTAAGCTAGCAGTAAGCTAGTAAGCAAGCAGTAAGCTAGTAAGCAAGAAGTAAGCGAGTAAGCTAGCAGTAAGCTAGTAAGCGAGCAGGAAGCTGTTAAGGAAGCAGCATGCCAGTGACCAAGCAGGAAGCTAGTAAGCATGCAGTGAGCCAGTAAGCGAGCAGCGAGCTAGTAAGTAACCAGTAAGGTAGTAAGCAAGCAGTAAGCTGGTAAGAAAGCAGTGAGCTAGTAAGCATGCAGTAAACTAGTAAGCAAGCAGTAAGCTATAAAGTAAGCAGCAAGCTAGTGAGCAAGCAGCAATCTAGTAAGCATGCAGTAAGCTAGTAAGCAGGCAGTGAGCTAGTAAGACAGCAGTTAACTATTGAGCAAGCAGTTAAATAGTAAGCAGCCAGTAAACTTGTTAGCAAGCAGTAAGATGGTAAGTACACAGTTATCTAGGTAGCCCGTAGGAAGCTAGTAAGCAAGTAGTAAGCCCGAAAGCAAGCAGCAGATAAGCAAGCAAGCAGCAAGTGAGTAAGTTAGCAGTAAGCTAGTAGGCAAGCTGTGAGCTAGTAAGCGAGGAGGTCGCTAGAAAGAAAGCAGTAAGCTAGTAAGCAACAAGTAAGCTGGTAAGCATGCTGTATGGTAGTAAGCAAGCATCGGGTTAGTAAGAAAGCAGTATGCTAGTAAGGAAGCAGTAAGCTACAAAGCAAGCAGTAAACCAGTAAGCAAGCAGTGTGCTAGTAAGCGTGGGGGAAGCTAGTATGGAAGCAGTATGCTAGTAAGAAAGTAGAGATCTAGTAAGCAAGCAACGGGCTAGACAGAAAGCAGTTAGCTAGTAGGAAAGCAGTATGCTAGTAAGGAAGCAGAAAGCTAGAATGCAGGCAACAAGCTAGTAAGCTAGCAGGTAAGCTAGGAAGCAAGCAGTGAGCTAGTGAGCGAGTGGGAATCCAGTAAGGAAGCAGTACGCTAGTTAGCAAGCAGTAAGCTGGAAAGCAAGCAGTGAGAAGGTAAGCAAGGAGTAAGCTAGTTAGCAAGCAGTAAGCTCGTATGCAAGCTGTGAGCAATCAAGCGAGCATGAAGCTTGTAAGGTAGCAGCATGCTAGTGAGCAAGCAGTTAGCTAGTAAGAAAGCTGTATGCAAGTAAGTAAGCAGTATGCTAGAAAGCATGTAGCATGCTAGTAAGCAAGCAGTAAGCTGGAATGGAAGCAATTAGCATGTAAGCAAGTAGCAAGCTACTAAGCAAGTACTAAGCTAGAAAGCAAGCTGCAGGCAAGTAAGAAAGCAGTTTGCTATTAAGCAAGCAGTATGCTGGCAAGCAAGCAGTAAGCTAGATAGCAAGCAGCAAGCTAGTGAGCAAGCAGTAATCTCGTAAGCAAGCAGTGAGATAGCAAGCGAGCAGGGAGCTAGTAAGGAACAGGATGCTTGTAATCATGCAGTAAGCTAGTCAGCAACCAGTAAGCTAGTAACCAAGCAGTAAGCTTGAATGCCAGCTGTAATCTAGAAAGCAAGGAGCAGGCTAGTAAGAAAGCAGTTTGATAGTAAGCAAGCCTTGAGCTTGTAAATGAGCAGGAAGCTAGTAAGAATGCAGCCTTTTTTTTTTTTTTTTTTTTTTGTCGTGGGGAAAATCTTCGAAAGACTCCCTCCCACCTCCTTGGGGAGAGGTGGGAGGGGTGTGTGGGATTCCCTGCGCCCGTACAACGACAGGCGCGGGACCTACCCACTAAAAACCCCACGGTGACCCTTCGGCACGCCTTGGGAGGATACCGGGAATCGCTCGAAGCATTCTTCCGGTATCCTCCCCGTGCCCGCGCTTTCGCGCCCATCCCCCGGGGGGACAATCGGTCCCCCCAGTACACACACTGCCTCATAGCGGCGGGACGGGGCCACTCCATCCCGCCGCTATCCGTCCCGGGGCCGCGTTTAGTGGCGGCTGCGAGCCCCAACTCGCAACCGCCCGCGACCCCGTTTCCACCCCTCGGCGGCCGGGCGTTCATGGCCGCACCAGACCGCCGAGGGTGCCTCTCCTTGCGTCGGACCGGTAGGGGGAGGCACTCCTACCCCCAACCGGTCCGACCCGGCGCCGCCTGGCGGGAGGAGGGTCCCCTCAGGACCCCCCTCCCAGCCTAGGTCATCCGCCACGCCGAGGCGGCCGCCCGCGACGCCTCGCGACCGGGCGACGACCTCGGGCCACCGCACGAGCGCGAGCTTCAGTGCGCCGCTGAAGCTCGCGCTCCCTCCCCGCGGCCTCCTTCTGCAACATTACGTTCTCGCAGAAGGAGGCCACGGCCCTCCACTTCTCCTCGCTGCCGAGCATGGCGCGCACCACGCCCGGCAGCGAGACATCCCGCCCGACGACGCCGACCAGGACACGGCGCTCCCCCTCCCACGCGGGGCATACCTCCAGGGTATGATCCGCCGTGTCCTGCTCAGCGTCGCAGTGGCAGCAACGCGCCGTCGGCTCCTTCCCTATCCGGCACAGGTATCTTCCGAAGCTGCCATGCCCGGAAAACACCTGTGCCATCCGGTAGGTGAGGCTGCCATGGCCTCTGTCCAGCCACTCCTTCAGGAGTGGCCGAACCGCCCCGACAGTCCGGTGCCCCGCGGTTGGCAGAGCCAGCCGCTCCTGCCACGCGAGCAACACGGACTGCCGGGCCTGGCGCTTCAAATCGCCCCAAGCAGGTTCCTGCCCGCCAGGGACCGCCCCCACCCCCGCGCGACGGTCGACGCGGTGCCGGTACATCACCGCGTGCGACCGCGCGAGCAGGTCCATGGGCGGCATCCCCGCTAGAACCGTCGCCGCCTCATGTGACATGGTCCGATACCCGCGGACGACCCTGAGCGCCATGCGCCTCTGCACCCGACGCAGCATAGTCATGCTGCGCCGGGAGGCAGCCAGGTCGTCCGCCCAGACGGGGGCCCCGTATAGGGCCACCGACTGGACCATTGCCACATAGAGGCGACGAACTCGGCCCGCCGGGCCCCCCAGGTTGGGCAGGATCCGGCCCAGAGCCGCAACCATCCTTTCCAACCGGGGGACCAGGCAGCGGAAATGCTTCTCGAAACGCCAGTGGCTATCGAGGATCAGCCCCAGATACCTGATCTGGGGCTTCACCTCGATGTCAGCCCCACCCACCCGAATCAGAGGGGGTGGCGGATCCTGCCGAGGTGAATGAAACGCAATCACCTCAGTCTTATGGACCGCCACCGTCATCCCCATCCCCCTGATCCGGTCGACGACGCGTTGCGACCCCTCCTCCGCGCGACGCATGGCCCTCCCCCAGTGCGCCCCGACGGCCAGCACCAGTGTGTCATCCGCATAACACACCGTGCTGACGCCGTCGGGGAGGCCGCCCCGCAACACCGAGTCGTACGCGATGTTCCACAGGAGTGGCCCGAGGACCGACCCCTGCGGAACGCCGCAGTACACCTCCCTCCGCATATCACCATCCCGGCCCGGATACTCGATCCACCTGCCGCGGAGATAATCCCCGATGACCGCCCTGAGACAAGGGGGGACTCGATGATATTCGAGCCCCCTCCTTATCTCTTCCCAGGGGAGGGTGTTAAAGGCATTGGCAATATCCAAGCATATTGCCAATGCCACCCCTCCCCGGGAGACGGCCGCCTCCGAGAGGGCCCTCACACGACCTGTCGCGTCGATAGTCGATCGGCCCCCCCCCGAAACCGAACTGGCAGTCGGCCAGACCGGGATCACCCCGCGACAGGTGCTCGACGAGGCGGGCAGCAATCACACGCTCGAAGAGCTTGCCCACCTCGTCGAGGAGACAAATGGGCCGGTATGCGGAGGGAGACTCCGCGGGCCGACCCTCCTTCCGGAGGAGGACCATCCTCGCCACCTTCCAACTGGGGGGGAATCGCCCGTCCCTCAGGCAGCGGTCGAACAACCGCCTGAGGTCGGCCCCAAGGACGCCCTGGGTCAAGACCCAAACCCGGCCGGGCACACCATCCGGACCCGGGGCCGTGTTACGAACCCCGAGCCGTCTGATGGCCGCTGCCAGCTCCTCCTGCGTGACCCCCAGCTCGGCCGTCCACTCCACTGGGACAGCCGCCGCCGCCGGAGGACGCGATCCCCTCTCCCCAATTGGGAAGAGTGTATTGACCACGTCCTCCAGCAGCCGGGGGTCAAGACCCTCGGTGACGGGGGGCGCCCACGGGCGGAGCTTATTCAGCACCACCTTATATGGGCGCCCCCATGGATCGTCATCAAGGGTCTGGAGGAGCTCCTTCCATGCCTGGGTCTTGGCCCGTTTGATGGCGACCTGCAGAGCAACCCGCGCCACGCGGTATGCTCCATACAGGTCATCAGCTGCCCTCGCTCGCGCCACGCCGTCGCCTGTACGTTGACGACGGCGCGCGTGGGTGTACTGGCGTCGGGCGCGGACAGTCGCGACTCGCAACTCCGCGATCGCGTCCGACCACCAGTACACCGCCCGGCGAGGAGAAGCCCGCCCGACCCGAGGCATCGCCGCGTCGCAAATACCCGCGACCAATGCTCCGAGCCGGGCGACCTCCTCCTCTATGCTCGGCAACTCGGCCGCTCCCTGCGGCCAAGTTGCAGCGAGGGCAGCTGCCATCAGGGCGTCCTTGTCCAGGCGCCGAAGCGCCCAGCGTCGTGGTGGGGTGCCACGCAGGCGGCCGTGTCGGGATGCACTCGCGGCGGCAGAGACCTCCATCCGGATGTACCGGTGATCGGAGAGTGTCTCTGCCCCCGCGACCACGTGCCAACCCGACACCATGCGCACGGCGTTGGGGGTCGCGAATCCAACATCCACGATGGACCCCCCATATCGCCGCACGCATGTGTGCTCCGACCCCCGGTTCAATACCCGGAGGTCGAGCCCCGCCGCCCAATCGCCCAGGATCCCGCCGCGAACGGAGGTCCTGGGGGATCCCCAAGCCACCGACTTGGCATTAAAATCCCCCAGGACCAGCACCGGCCGGGCCGCGTAGCGCTGCACGCATGCCGCGACCTCGGCCAAGTACAGCTCGAACGCAGCGTGACCGCTACGGGGCGAAATGTAGCACCCCACCACAGCGACTCCCCCCCAGTCCACGGCGACGAATCCCCGACCGCGCTCCAACAAGGAGAACGGTGGGGACCCGTCGCCCCCTCCCCATACCGTCGCCACCAAGCCGTCCGCGTCGCCCACCCAATGAGGGTGATCAGGGACGCGGTACGGCTCGGCGGCGACCGCCAGGCCAACCCCCTACTCCGCGAGGACTTGGGACATCAAGTCTTGTGCCGCGCGGCAGTGGTTGAGGTTGGCCTGGAGGAGGAGGCGGGGCGGCATTAATTAATGGCCGCGCCAGCCTCCTCCCGGCCGTCCGTCCCCGTAGCACCGTCCACCTCCATGGAGGACGATGCCACCGCCCTCGGCACCGGAGCCGGTGCAGCCCGCCTCTTCCTCTCCTTCCGGGAGGGGGGGGGAGCACTTCTTGCTCCCCACCCTGTGATCGGCTGGCCTCCCCATGTCCGCACACAGCGGGCAGTGGGGGGCCGCCGAGCACTGGCTCGCACGGTGCTCTTTGGCCCCGCAGCGGTAACACTGACCGCTGCGGTCCACCGGCGAGGTGCACCACTGCCTCACGTGCCCCAATTCGAGGCAGCGGTGACACTGAAGCGGGCGCGGCGCGAGGATTTCCACTCGCGCCGAAACCCACCCCACCAACACCCTCCCGGATTCCGCCACCTTACGGGCGGCGGAGAGGGGGTACCGGGCCCACACCGACCCGAGGCCGGAGGGCGACCTGCGGATCTCTCCGATCCGCAGGTCCTCCACAGGACAGTCCCCCGCCCTCGCAAGGGCACGGGACACATCCTGTGCGCTGACCGAGTCGTCCAGCCCACAAACGCGCATCTCCGTGCGCTTCGTGGGCCGGGCGACCCGGACACCTCGCTCGCCCAGCTGCTCGCGGAGCCTCTGGGCGAGACGATCCGCCTTCGCGCCGCCTTCTGCACCGGGGATCTCCAGCAAGAGACCCCCGGTCACGGCCCTCTTCGCCCTCACGGAGGCGATGCCCAGCTCTTCCAGGGAGATATTCTCCCTGGCGAGCCGCATCGCCTCCCCGAGGGTCAGGTCGCCCCCCTGCGCAACGGTCAGCGTCACCGCTGCCGTTTTTGGGGGACGACCTGGTCGTGCCTTCCCGACCTTCGCGGCCTTTACCTTGGCCGCCGGCGGCGGAGGCGGAGGCTGCGGTTGCGAGGCCTTCCTCGCCGCCCGCTTCGCCTTCCGCCCCACCACCTCACTCCACGCCACCCCCCCTTGGGAGGGTGCTGTGGAGAACGCGACCACCGCGACCACGGGTACACCACCCCCCTTGGGGGTCGCGACCCGGGGCCCTGGTGCCGCAACGCTGGGCGGAGCCTTCACTCCGCCCTTCTTTGCCTTCCCCGACTGTACCGGAACAGGTCGGGGAGGCACCGCCTTCCTGCTGACCGCTCTTCCGGCGAGGAGCTCCTCCCGGAAGGCGGCCAGCTTGCCATCAATCATGTCCCCAATCCTCCTCAGAAGATCGTCTTCTGAGGAGGACGGGGACTTCTTCACGGGCGGAGTGCGGGTGGAGGGGCCCGCGGTGCCCCGCACCACTGCCGCCGCACTCCGCTTATTTACCTCCGCCGAGGGACGCGGCGGTGGAGGAGGAGGGAGGATGGGAGGGAGGGCCGCGCTGTTCCACAGCGCCTCTGCCCTCCTCCTCCCCTGTCGCTCCTCCTCCAACAGGAGCTGCAGACGGGCGTTCCGCCCTCTGAGCTCCCGCGCCGCCTCCCTCATTTCCTCCGCCGCGGCCTTCAGGGCCTCCGCGCCACCGCTTTTCTGCCCCTTAAAGGCGCAGGCAGCGGCGACTTTCTCCACCCGCCTCAGGGACGAGGAGATCCTCTCCGATATCTCCTCGGTCACCTCGTCCCTGAGGCAACTCAGCCTCACCGACGGGCTCATCGCCCCGCCCACCTCGACGACGGCCTGCCCCGTCCTCTTCCTCTTAGAGCCTATGTGGCTCGTGCTGGAGGAGAAGGACGAGACCGACGCCGTCTCGTCTTCCTCCTCCACCCTCCACGAAGCCGGACCTGGCGCTGAGTGGGGCGCGAGCGCCGCCACCCTAACCCCAACCCCGTCTCCGTCCTCCCCAACCGACAAAACCCGCCCCATCCCCATTTTATTTTCTGTGTCCATAATAGTCCCACGAGATGGTCGGAAATAAAGGTCCACCCGGGCAGAGCCGCCTTACCCGGGTAAGCCTAATACTCCGGGGGTTCGGCAGGTTCCCCGGAGGTGGTCGCTTGGGATTGGGCCTTCTCCCCCAACCATGCATCCCATCGCCGCGCACCATAGCTTAGGATTGGAGGGCGATTTTATAGAGTCGCCATACTCGTGGCCCAGGCGGTTAAGCCAAGACCCCCGTTCCTCCTGCCGTCACGTACCATTCACAAAACCAATAGGGAATTGTGAATGGGTCGTTGTGACGACCAACAGGAGGCTTACGGTGTGTGTATGACTCGGGTACCCCGGGTTCGTTAAGCCCGAACTGCAGCTGAAAGGCTGGCAGCCCCTGAGGGGAAGAATGCAGCCTGCTATTAATCAAGGCGTAAGCTCGTTTGCAACTAGTAAGCAAGCAGGAAGCGAGTTAGCTAGCAGTAAGCAAGTAAGCAAGCGGTAAGCTAGTAAGCAAACAGCGAGTTAGTAAGCAAGCAGGAAAAAATTAAGGAAGCACTAAGCTAGAAAACAAGCAGCTGGCTTGTATGCAAGCTGTTCAATATCATATATTCAAGGCGCCTTGGCGTAACCGCTGGCAGCTCGTCAACAATGCTTGATGTTATTGCCGTTACGCGAACACGCCCGAGTCTCGCCGGACAGTTTTTCATACTCGGCCGGCGAATACAAAATTTAACCGCTCGCTTCGCACAGTTAGTCTGTAACTGATTATCGATTCATACAGAAGTAACCCTGTTAACAGTGAGCTCGTCAGGCTTTATAAGAATAAGACGCGGAGGGAGGATAAAGTTCATTAGCCGGAATATCCACAGTTCCGTGGGCCAATCTATCCTATCCACACTGCGAATTGGTTTATTCAATATTGTTAAAGTACTAAGGGACTTTAACGTGGGTCCGGATGAGGGAACAGACAGGTAGAGAAACAGTTACAACTTTTACAAAAAAAATTAAATTTATTTTACAAAATATAATTTCTTACAAAACTAAAATGTGAAAAATAAATATAATGGAAAACAAAAATTGCGGAAAACACGGCTCGCTTTTCCGGCCGGTCTCCTCTTTTCTTTCTCCTAATTCATTTACCTTGGTGGAGGCCTTCTGTAACACAATTGTACAGCAAGGTATGAATATTTTGCGGACAGCTTACACGTTAACGCGCGCGTCAGCTGCTTCTCGCGCTCCAGCGACAGTCTAGTGTGTTTGGAGGGGAGAGCTGGCTGGCAATTTAGCGCTCTAACCAGTGGACTGTATATTCTTTCTGGTCGATGAGATTCGTTTCTTACGATCTCACCGACGTGCACAACCGGGTAGATGAAGATCTCCTCCGATCTACCGGGTTCGCTCTCGCAATGCCACGGACGGGAAACCAAATGGAGGTTGTAAGGCTCCAAGAGGCTATATCCCGCAAGCACGCTCACCGTGCGAGTGGCGTCTGGACACCACCTACGCAAGAAGACGTTTTGCCCTGGTTCGGCTCCCTCGTCAGCTGCTCCTCAGGAGCGACCTGCGGCCTGCCTACGCAGCTGCCTAGCCAGCGATTCCTTTCAACCAGGAATGCCCGACAGCCAGCCGTAGCGGCCTCGACGGCGGCTCCTATAGTCCGAGGAACTGGCCTGCGGCTCGCCAGATTAGGACGAAATTCCCCTGCTAACCTATCCACCCTACTTTTACAGCCCAGTGTGGTCGACTCACAGCTGGTAGTAGGTGTAGAGGTGGGAGGAAGGCTCTTCGAACCCTTTGCCCCACCGTACGCTTAGGCTCTACATATTGTCCCCTCACGACGGTATATTGGAACGGGTTCTCAGAAGCCCGATGCACGGAGAGCACCACGAGGTGATATCCTTCCTGAATATCTACCTTCCGGTTGCTCCTAAGCCGTATAGCTCCAGACTGGTCGGTGAAACTTTCCACCCCACCGGTCGGTGTACTCTCTACGGTACACAGGACGGGTGGCTTCAGTGGGTTTCGTACGACTTCTACAAACGGTGAACTACCACCAGGCGATACTAGTATATCAGTATCAGCCTTCCAGTAGCTCTAACCGGATAATTGGAAGAAGATTCAAGGCGATCGATACCGAGTCTCCAACGTCGCAGTCGCATCCACGACCGGCAACGTTCAATCACACTCCTGCGTCTACGATCGCTTCACACCCGGCGTGCCGTGCGATCGCTACAACAACAGGCAGATTGTCCTATCTCTGGGAAAATCTCAAGTCACGATGACGAGATTTTCCACTAAATTATTATCGCTGTCCACTTGCTGTTTCTACTTAAGAGCGAGCTTAGCTCACACTCTTCTGAGCTTCGATTGAAAACCGGAGCGAGATCGTAAATAGGTCTGCTCTGGATCACCGACGGCTCAGTACTGAAGCGTGACGATCTGCAAGCAGCCACGGCCCCGGCTGGCTCCGTCGCGCAGGCGCAGTACTGGTTAGCGACGCATCGCGCTGCTGGGCCCCAGGCAGCTCCTCGCTGCGTGGCCACGGCGCGGCGCTGCCGCGTTTCGTCTATCGACCTTTCTTCGATAAATCTCGTTTCTCTCTCTTTCTCGTCGCTAGCAACACAATTCCTAGAATTTCTCTCAAAACTCGAGAATTCCCGTGAAGCTAATTGGAAAAAACACGTAAATAGCCGCGGTATACAAAACTGAACGATGGAAAATTTCCACGTCAGCACAACCATTTAGAATTCCGCGAATTCAATATAGATACGGGCATCGCGGCCGAGTTTCTCCGTCTCGGACTCACGCGATATTTAAACAAATATAGACCGAGCCGAAACATAATGGTCCTTCGAGCCGGATAAACCGCGGTGACTGTGTCTGTAAAAGTTCGGTTGTGCTCGTGTACGGAGTTCAGTGTGAGCCATATTAAAAATTAAGAGTATTGGTTTCGGGAAAACTGCCGTGACCTTGTTTCGCTCCACGCTCTCCACTCGGACGGAGACCTGTTCGGACCGTTACAATCCGCTCTCTTCGCGCTGTTTCGTTAAAACAAAAAACAAAAGACAAACTCAAGTTTCAAAACAGTGCCTTTATCCATTCCACGCCTACCCGTGCGTGTGATTCTAGCGAGGTCATCGCGGAAAAATTGTTTGATTCGTTGAGGCTAATTACTCGACTCGCGCTCACTTCGAACTATAATCATGGCCGAAAGAGCAGAAAGCCTTTTTATACAGCAGATCACCACCATTGCCGCGATACGACGAGTGATCGTTAATTATAAGAAACTTCCGAAGGCTCAAGTTTCGTTGGCCAGGGCAAAAAATCGAAAGGAGAATTTGGAGAAACTATGGGATGAATGCCGTGCAACCCACCAGTTGATACTACAGTCTACCAAAGCGGAGGACCAGAAGGGCATCTCCTACTTCAAGGACAACACTTTTCTCTACGCGGAGGACGCCTACTTCGACGCTTCTGACTTTCTCAGCGACGCCATTGCCCAGCTGGACGTCGGTGGAAAACCCCAGTCTGAGCAAAGTAACGTTTCTATTTGTCACGATTCTGTTGCCTCCGCATCATCGCAATTACCGCGTCTTTCGCTTCCGAAGTTTTCCGGAGATTTCAATCAATGGGGAAACTTCCGTGGTTTATTCGAATCGCTCGTCGACGCAAACAGGTCGCTCTCAAACATTCAAAAACTACATTATTTGAAAACTAATGTAACCGGTGACGCGGCACTCTTAATAGATAATATAAGCATGTCCGACGAAAGTTACGTAACTGCATGGAAATTGCTCGTCGACGAATACGAAGATGAGACTGCTCTCATTAACTCGCACATTCATTATGTATTTGATTGCGCAAAAATTTTCGAAACGCACCCGCGACGAGTGGAATTTGCATCGTGGCAGTTCTAAAAAGTATCCCACATATAAAGAAATTAACGAGTTCATGACTCTTCGCATACGCGGTCTCACCGACTATCTCGCCGCCAACGACGGCCCGTCGTACAAAAACGAAGTCGTTCTCGACGCACCGAGGAATCGATCAAGCGTTAATAACGTCTCGGTTGTTAAATGTGTTGACTGTGCCGTTAATCATATGCTCTTTAAGTGCGAACGATTTAAAGCTAAGTCTCTGGATCAGCGTGTTTCATTTGTGAAACAAAATAGACTTTGTTTTAATTGCTTACGCTCCGGTCACCTTACTTCCGAGTGCAAAAGTACTGGTCGATGCTTTCTGTCTAAGCGAACGCATCACTCTCTTTTGCATCGAGCCGCTACCTCTCTCAACAAAACGACTTGCAACATATCGGTAAATGATTCCGTCGACAAAGCGAATGCATCCGACGATACAAACAAAGAGTTTCCGGCGTCAGTGCAGACCGTCTCCTCGTCTAAATTCACCTCTCCAAATACACTGTTAGCTACCGCGTGGATTGTGCTCCGTACAGCTGAAGGTCGTGCCTTCAAACTCCGCGCGTTGCTAGATCAAGGATCTTCCTTTAGCTTCATTTCTGAATCGGTCTGTCAGTTGATGCATACAAAAAGATATCGGGCGAGGCTTCAGATTCAATGCTTCGGGGAACAATATAGTGGAGTATCAAAATCATGCGTACTCGTACAGTTAGAATCTTGCCATAATGCTAAAGTATCCTTTCCGCTGTCAGCGCACGTTTATCAACGCATCACTTCTTACGCTGGCTCAAGAGCGCGCCTTGACTTGCAATCTTGGCCGCATTTACGCGATTTGCCGTTGGCAGATCCGAACCCGTTAAGCAGTCACCCGATTCACGTCTTAATCGGTGCTGATTTGTACGGATCGCTTTTACTGAACGACCTTCGTCAAGGTCCAATCGGTACTCCCACTGCTCAGCTCACTGCCCTAGGATGGATTATTTCCGGACCAATTGGATCGCGTGACTCCCGTCAGGAATCAGCCTCTCTTGTCAACTGCGTATCTGCTGAAGAGTTAGATTATTCGTTGCGTCGATTTTGGGAACTCGAGGAAATCCCTGCATGATCCTCGATTTCCGAAGAAGACGGAAAATGTGAGCGTTTTTTTCACGATACTCATACTCGATCATCTCAAGGACGATATATCGTTCGGCTCCCATTTAAGAGTAAACCTCCATTCGATTTCGAATTGCGGTTGCACAAACAGCCGGATCTCAAGTCTCAGTATCACGATTTTTTATCAGAATACCTTTCCATGGGTCACATGGAACAAATTGAAGAACAAGCCTCGAACATCTCATCCATATACTACATTCCTCATCACCCTGTAGTGCGACCGTCCAGTAGCACGACTAAGCTTAGAGTCGTATTCAACGCGTCCGCTAAAACTAATTCCGGAAAATCGTTAAACGACTACCTTATGATAGGTCCAAAACTGCAGTGAGATTTAGCAGCTATTATTCTACGCTGGCGGCTATTTCGTTACGTATACACTGCGGACATCGCAAAGATGTTCAGACAAAGCCTAATCAATCCAGCGGATGCCGACTATCAGAGAATGTTATGGCGACCGTGCGAAAATCAGCCTATTTCTTCGTACCGATTACTTACCGTGACATATGGTCTCGCCTCCGCGCCATATCTTGCCATTAAAGTCTTAGATCAATTAGCTCTCGACAAAGGCACGTACCTTCCCGCCGCTACTTCTGTTGTGCAAGATTCAATTTATGTCGATGACGCTATTTTTGGTGCGGACGATATTCATACGCTCCGCGAAATTCGTAGACAATTAATCGAACTCCTGAGTCGAGGGGGGTTTCAACTTCGCAAGTGGACCGCCAACGCGGCTGAACTGTTAGAAAACATTCCTCCTTCAGATCGCGAAACAACTTTCGACCATCCGCTCGGTGAAGATGAGTCTCAGAAAGTTCTCAGTGTTGCATGGAACCCTTCCGAAGATACTTTCCGATTTCGCATCGACTCTTGTTTACCCACGAAAGGTACTAAAAGAAGCATACTCTCGATCGTTTCAAAGGTATTCGATCCATTAGGATGGGCCTCCCCCGTGATTATTGTGGCAAAATTAATGCTTCAAAAGCTCTGGCTCCTAAAGAAAGATTGGGACGAAGAAATTCCTGTCGACCTTTGTAAAAAATGGCACGAGTATTGCGAACATTTATCACAATTGAGTGAAGTGAGAATACCTCGCTGGACCGGCGCGCGAAACAATAATGTCGCGATAGAATTACACGGATTTGCCGATGCGTCACATCGAGCCTATGCTGCCGTGGTTTATTTAAGAGTCCTTCACTCTCTATCCGAAGCTCAAGTTACATTGCTGACAGCAAAAAGTAAAGTAGCTCCGCTCAAAACTGTAAGCATTCCGCGCTTGGAATTAAACGCGGTCGTATTGTTAACGCGACTGCTCGAGTGGACTTTGTCCTCCTTAAAGTTTCAAACCCCCCGCGTCTACGGATGGACCGATTCTACGGTAGTTCTGGCGTGGCTAAAACAACATCCGTCTACGTGGAATACATTCGTTGCTAATCGCGGGTCCGACGTTCAGACTCGCCTTCCACAAATGACGTGGAAACATGTAAGATCTCAAGATAATCCAGCTGATTGCGCATCACGCGGCATCTGCGCTTCCGAACTTGCAGTTCATAAGCTGTGGTGGTCCGGACCGGACTGGCTGTCCCGTCCGTCCGTGTTCTGGCCGGACCATAACCGTTCTAATTCAGGCGGACAAAACACGCGTGAGATCGCGTTATCTGAATCTCACAAATCATACGTGCACCACGCGTCTTCGCTTGTAGAATGGGACCTTCCTTCTCAATACTCGAGCTGGACTCGACTCCGTCGAGGTACAGCGTACATATTAAGATTTACTCAAAGAACGCGTAAAAAACTAGTTCCGCTATCCCCGAATTCACGGACGCTGACTGTCGACGAAATACGCGCCGCTTCTCTCTTTTGGATGTCCTATGTCCAAAAGAATTACTTTAACGCCGAACTTAAATTGCTAAAGAACAAGGTGCCGCTTCCAAAATCTAGTTCGCTTATTTCATTACACCCGGTCATCGGGAAAGACTCATTAATTCGGCTTGGCGGGCGGCTCGAGCACTCGGCCCTGAGCTATGACGAAAAGCACCCCATTGTATTGCCGAAGCATCGCGTGTCCGAACTTCTAATCGACCATGTGCACAAGCGCACTCTTCACGGAGGCGTCCAATTGACCCTCCGAGTTCTCCGGCAGCAATATTGGATAATATCGGCAAGATCCTTAGTTCGCGGGTATATACATCGTTGCGTAACTTGTGTTCGCCAGAAAGCTCAATCGGCTACTCAGCTGATGGGAGCCCTTCCAGACGTTCGAGTCAAACCCTCTGCTCCGTTTTCACATACCGGTCTTGACTATGCCGGTCCAATTAATGTGCTTCCTATCGTTGGTAGAGGTCAGCGTACCAGAAAATATTATATTGCGGTATTCATATGTCTTGCAACCAAAGCAGTGCATGTCGAACTTGTCGAGGACAGCTCCACTTCTGCGTCTTTAGCCGCTTTGAAAAGATTCTCCAGTCGCCGTGGGCTTCCCACGTTCTTGTACTCCGATAACGGTACAAATTTCCGAGGTGCCGATCGTGAATTACAACGAACTTTTCATGCTTTAATCGCAGATGCAACTCTCAAGAGTTCGTTGGCGACTGACGGAGTCACGTGGAAATTTATCCCCCCTTCCGCTCCGCATTTTGGTGGACTCTGGGAGGCGGGAGTAAAAAGTGTTAAGTATCACCTGAAGCGAGCAGTGGGAGCTCATACTTTGTCTCAAATCGAGTTCTCAACCGTATTGTGCCAAATCGAGGCGTGTTTGAACTCACGCCCGATATACGCTGTCACCGACGATCCAACCGACCTATCCGCACTGACTCCCGGTCACTTTATTATAGGTCGACCTATTGTAGCGGTTCCAGAGGAATCTACGCTAGATATTAATCCGAATAGGCTCGATCGATGGCAACACGTCCGAAGAATAACCGAGCAGATCTGGCGTTCCTGGTCAGCAGATTATCTCCACTCGTTACATCAACGTCGAAAGTGGCAACAGGACTGCGCTAACTTGCGTTTAAATGATCTCGTCATTTTAAAAGATAGTTCCCTTCCGCCATCTAAATGGCAACTCGCGCGTATCACTCGATTACTCCCTGGTTCGGACCAAAGGGTTCGTGTCGTCACCGTACGCACGGTAGACGGCGAATTGAAGCGACCTGTAACGCAGATCTGCCCGCTACCTATTCCAGTTTTGAATGAGAGTGATCTAAACGCTGCGAAATAATTAGATTATACATATTCTAACTTCCCTGTGTGTGATTGTCTATAAGTTAATGCGTTGTTTCAAGCTCATTATGTATTACTTGCATATAAATTCCGTTAGCCATTAAGTCATAATATTAAGTTATTGTTAATTATTCTATTCTTGTTCCTTCGATGCGCCTATAAAATGTATGCCACATTTGATCGATCAGCGCTCCTAATGTTTGCGAATCAGTGAATGAAATTCTTTAGTTTTTTTTTCTGTTGCGAACTTATATATACCGTTTCGCTTCTTTCGAATGCGAGGCGGGCGGTATGTTCAATATCATATATTCAAAGCGCCTTGGCGTAACCGCTGGCAGCTCGTCAACAAGGCTTGATGTTATTGCCGATACGCGAACACGCCCGAGTCTTGCCGGACAGTTTTTCATACCCGGCCGGCGAATACAAAATTTAACCGCTCGCTTCGAACAGTTAGTCTGTAACTGATAATCGATTCATACAGAAGTAACCCTGTTAACAGTGAGCTCGTCAGGCTTTATAAGAATAAGACGCGAAGGGAGAATAAAGTTCATTAGCCGGAATATCCACAGTTCCGTGGGCCAATCTATCCTATCCACACTGCGAATTGGTTTATTCAATATAGACCGAGCCGAAACACAAGCAGTAAGCAAATAAGCTAGCAGTAAGCTTGGATCCCAGCTGTAATCTAGAAAGCAAGGAGAAGGCTAGTAAGAAAGCAGTTTGATAGTTAGCAAGCCTTGAGCTAGTAAGCGAGCAGGAAGCTAGTAAGAATGCAGCCTGCTATTAATCAAGGCGTAAGCTCGTTTGCAACAGATAAGCTAGTAAGAAAGCCATTAGCTAGTAAGGAAGCAGCATGCTAGTAAGTAGGCAGTAAGCTAGTAAGCAAGCAGTAAACTAGTAAGTAACCGGTAAGCTAGTAAGCAAGCAGCAGGCTATTAAGAAAGCAGTTAGCCAGTAAGCAAGCAGTAACCTAGTAAGCAACAAGATAGTAAGCAAGCAGGAAGCCAGTAAGAAAGCAGTTAGCTAGTTAAAAAGCAGTATGCTAGTAAGCAAGCAGTAAGCTAGAAAGCAAGCAGCAAGCTAGTTTGGCCCTGCCAACTGCGGGGCACCGGACAGTCGGGGCTGTTCGGCCACTCCTGTGTGAGTGGCTGGACAGAGGCCATGGAAGCCTTACTTACCGGATGCCACAGGTATTTTCCGGGCATGGTAGCTTCGGAAGATACCTGTGTCGGATAGGGAAGGAGCCGACGGCGCGTTGCTGCCATTGTGACGCCGAGCAGGACACAGCTGATCATACCCTCCAGGTATGCCCAGCGTGGGAGCGGGAGCGACGTGTCCTGGTCGGCGTCATAGGGCGGGATGTCTCGCTGCCGGGTGTGGTGCGCGCCATGCTCGGCAGCGAGAGGATGTGGAGGGCCGTGGCCTCCTTCTGCGAGACCGTAATGCTGCAAAAGGAGGCGGCGGGAAGGGAGCGCGAGCTTCAGCGGCGCGCTGAGGCTCGCGCTCGTATGGTGGCGCGAGGGCGTCGCCCGGGCGCCAGGCGTCGCGGGCGGCGGCCTTTGCGCGGCGGATGACCCTGGCTGGGAGGGGGGCCCTGAGGGGAGCCTCCTCCAGCCAGGCGGCGATGGGTCGGACCGGGTGGGTCTGGCCCACGGGGAGGCACCCTCGGTGGCCTGGAGCGGCCATCAGCTTCCGGCCGCCGAGGGGTAGAAACGGGGTCGCAGGCGGTTGCGAGTTGGGGCTCGCAGCCCGCCACTAAATGCGGCCCCAGAACGGATGGCGGCGGGATGGAGTGGCCCCGTCCTGCCGCTATGAGACAGTGTGTCTACCGGGGGGACCGTTTGTCCCCCCCCCCCGGGGATGGGCGCAAAGCGCGGGCACAGGGAGGATACCGGAAGAATGCTTCGAGCGATTCCCGGTGTCCTCCCAAATCGTGCGGAAGGGTCACCGTGGGGTTTTTAGTGAGTAGATCCTGCGTCCGTCATTCCACGGGCACGGGGAATCCCACACAACCCTCCCGCCTCTCCCCAAATAGGTGGGAGGGAGCCTTTCGAAGATTTTCCCCACGACAAAAAAAAAAAAAAAAAAAAAAAAAAACAGTAAGCGTGTAAGCTAGGTGTAAGCTAGTGAGCTAGCAGTATGATAGTAGGGCAGGAGTGAGCTAGTAAGAAGGCAGTAAGATAGTGGGCAAGCAGTGAGGTAGAACGCAAGCAGGAGGCTAGTATGAAAGCAGCTAACGAGTAATCAAGCAGTTAGCTAGAAAGCAAGTAGTAATCGAGTAAGTTTGCAGTTAGCTAGTAAGCAAGCAGCGAGCTAGTAAGAGAGCAGAATGCCAGTAAGCAAGCAGTAAGCTGGTAAGCAACCAGTAGGCTCGTAAGCAACCAGGCTAGTAAGCAAGCAGGAAGCATGTAAGCAAGCAGTAAGCTGGTAGGCAAGCAGTGAGCTTGTAAGACAGCAGTAAGCTAGAAAGCAAGCAGGAGGCTAGTAAGAAAGCAGTTAGCTAGTGTTAATGCGCAGACGAAAAGAGGCGCGGACGAGGAACAGGGACGCGAAGAATGGCGGAGTAATTCACACAGTCGCAAATTTATTGTAAGATTGCACAACGTTCACACTGCGGCAAGCGTAACTGCGACGCGGTGGGCACGTGTCCGATAACAGTGTCAAGGGCAACTCCCTAGGAGAATGCGCCAGGGCGATGAAGGTCCGTTCTCGATATCATTTACAATCGGATCGACAGCTTGGATCGTTCTGCCGTTACAGGATCGCGCACGACAAACCGTTGATCTTTCAAATCTCGTCCATAGATCGGTGACGGTCGCGTCAACCGTCGGCACACATGACACGCTCTCACAACACTCATTCACTCTCTCTCACGCAATACACACCGCTCGCACCTTAATCTATACACGAAGACGGTACAATAAACGTATTTCTACATCTTATCCTAATTCTTATACCTTATTCTAAACATGCCGCCCGCCTCGGCCGCGTGAAGCGCGACCGATGCCCCTTCGGGATTTTCACCGCCCGCCGTCACGCCGTCGGTGTCCTCCGCGACCGGCAGGAGGACCAGGCGAGTGATAGGTCGCTCAAATTCACCGCGCGACGTGCGGATGGAGACCACGCGGACTCGCCCATCTCGACCGGGGTATGCTCGGACTATTCGTCCTAACCTCCACTGACCCGGGGGAAGATTATCGTCCCTGATGACCACGAGGTCGTTGGGTTGGAAGTCGCGCGCTGGCCGGGACCGCCGATATCGCTGCTGAAGGGACAGCACGTAGTCGCGCTGCCACCGCTTCCAAAAATGATCGCGTATTCGGGTGACGAGCTGCCAACGGGAGAGCAGCGACGTCGCCGCTGCTTCGGGAACGCGAAGCGGAAGCGCTAGCAGGGGGCCGCCGATTAGAAAATGTCCCGGAGTGAGTGCCGCACTATCGTCCACATCCGTCGACAGGGGTGTAAGCGGACGCGAATTGAGGCACGCCTCGACCATGGCTAACAGCGTCGCGAGTTCCTCGAAGGTGGGAGGGTGCTCGCGGGTGACCCTACGAAGACGATGCTTCACGCTTTTCACCCCGGCTTTCCACAAGCCTCCGAAGTGCGTGGCATTGGGGGGGGGGGGGGATGAATCGCCACGATAACTCCTCGGCCTGAATGAACGCGGTGAACCCGGCAGACCGCGTTGCCGACCGGATGGAGGCCCGCAGCTCACGATCCGCGCCGCGGAAGTTGGTGCCGTTGTCACTCCAAACCTCGGTTGGCCTACCGCGTTGAGAAACGAAGCGCTGAAGCGCTGCAAGGAAGCCGGCGGACGAGCAATTGGACACCAGTTCTAAGTGAACTGCCCTTGTGGCAACGCATACGAATACGCAGATATAGGCCTTGCGGGTCCGAGATCCGCGACCTCGAGCGATCCTAGTGGACAAGGGCCTGGCGTAGTCGACTCCCACACGTGAGAATGGACGCGAGGGGGTAATCCGAGCGGGAGGTAGATCAGCCATCAACTGTACTCCAGTTTGAGCGCGATATCGGGTGCAGACCACGCAACGGTGTACCACGGAGCGAACCGCTGATCTGGCGCCCAACATCCAATAGGTGCTTCTTAACACCCCGAGAGTGAGTTGGGGGCCCCCGTGCATTGCTCGTAGATGCGCATGCTCAATGATGCGGGCCGTGAGTGGTGACCGCGGAAGGATTATCGCCTGCCGGGCGTCATATGGGCCTGGCGCGTGATGGATGCGTCGCCCCACCCGGATTACGCTGTCTTCGTCGACAAATGGGACGAGCGTGGTCAGCGGACTCGACGTGGAGACGGGCTTTCCCTCCCGAAGATTACGTAATTCCGCTCGAAACTCGTTAAACTGTATCCACCGAAACCAAAATACACGCGCCCGGCGGCTTATCCGGTATGTCGCGAACATCGAGCGGCCCCGGGTCGCGTGTAGCAAGGGATGCTTGGCTCGCGTGGATGAAACGCAGAATATGAGCGGTGATGCGTAGAAGTCGCGGCCACGATGGGACGCCATTCGGAAGGGGTTCGAGGGGACTACTCGCGGGAGTAGCCGAGTAATGCGCGATTGTCGTACGCACTTCCGGTGCGACCGTTGGGGACGCGTCGTCCTGAGCGGGCCAGTCTGAGCGAGGGCTCCAGAGCCAGCCGGGGCCGTGCCACCACAGAGTATGGGCGAGAAAGGCTTCGGGTAACATTCCCCGGGATGCGCAGTCGGCGGGATTGTCGCGGGTCGGCACGTGTTGCCAGGACGCCGAGGGAAGTGCAGTCTGGATCTCGGAGTCGCGATTCGTCACAAAAACCTGCCATGTAGAAGGGTGTCGGCGGAGCCATTCTAGGACAACCCGGGAGTCCGTCCAAGCAAAAATGCTAGCCCGTACGAAGGATGTTTCGGCGTGAATGCGCGCGAGGAGGCGCGTGAGCAGCACCGCGGCGCACAACTCGAGGCGAGGAATGCTCAACGTTTTGACCGGGGCGACACGCGTCTTAGCTACGAGAAGCGTGACGAGGATCGCCGCTCCCCCTTCCGACGCGACTCGGGCGTAGACCACTGCCGCGTACGCACGAGAGGACGCGTCGGCAAACCCGTGCAGCTCCAACGCCATGTTGCCCGGCGACAGCCCGCACCATCGTGGTACGCGTACGTGACGCAGTAAATGCAGTTCCGCTGCATAGCGTCACCACTCCTGCAGCAATTCCGGCGGAAGAGGTGACTCCCAGTCGACCCCGCGAATCCATAGGCTTTGTAAGATAATTTTCGCGACAATGATGACCGGTGACACACAACCAAGAGGGTCGAATAGCCGCGCCGTCATGGATAATACGGATCGCTTCGTGGGAGTCGCTGCGCTGGGCTTGTCCACGCGAAACGCGAACACGTCGTTCTCGGGGTTCCACTGAAGCCCTAAAACGGAATGGAATGGCTCATCCTCCCATCCTAAGGGAAGGGAATTTTCCGGCAAGGCTCCTTCCGGGAGAGCGGCCGCCTCAATTGCTGCCCATTTCCCCAACGAGATCCCGCCATTCGCGAGCAACGAGGTTAGGTCGTGACGCGTCGCGATGGCTTCGGCCAGAGTGTCAGCCCCGAAGATGACGTCGTCGACGTAGAAGTTGTGGGTGAGAACGAGGCGATCGCGTGGGAAAGAGCTTCCGTCGTCATCCGTCAGCTGCCGTAGAACCCGCTGCGCTAAAAATGGTGCGGAGGCAGTGCCATACGCAACGGTACGTAATGCGAAGGTGCCCGGTTCTTGTGTTCATTCGCGAGGCCACAAGATGCATTGGTACGCGTGATCTTCCGGATCAACTAAAATTTGACGATACATTTTTTATATGTCGGCCTTTAGAGCGACGCGCTTGATTCGCCACTGGAGCAGAATTGAAATCAAATCGGCCTGTAATTTCGGTCCCACCAGGAGGTGGTCGTTGAGCGACGTGCCGTTCGAGGTCACAGCGGACGCATTAAAAACTATGCGGAGCTTGGAGGTCTGCTCGTGCACCACTGCATGGTGTGGTAAATAGACCGGCTCCGTCGCGAACGGAGTGCTGACGGGAGCCATATGGCCAAGAGCATCATATTCGCGCAAAAACTCGACATATTGCGCTCCTAGTGTCGTGGTCTGCGATCGAGGGATCGCAGGAGTGCGACCGCGCGGGAACAGGCTCGCCGATGTTAACAGGCGGCTCGGTGCGAAAGGGCAGTCGTACAACCCCTCAGGGGCTGCCAGCCTTTCAGCTGCAGTACGGGCTTAACGAACCCGGGGTACCCGAGTCATACACACACCGTAAGCCTCCTGTTGGTCGTTACAACGACCCATTCACAATTCCCTATTGGTTTTGTGAATGGTACGTGACGGCAGGAGGAACGGGGGTCTTGGCTTAACCGCCTGGGCCACGAGTATGGCGACTCTATAAAATCGCCCTCCAATCCTAAGCTATGGTGCGCGGCGATGGGATGCATGGTAGGGGGAGAAGGCCCAATCCCAAGCGACCACCTCCGGGGAACCTGCCGAACCCCCGGAGTATTAGGCTTACCCGGGTAAGGCGGCTCTGCCCGGGTGGACCTTTATTTCCGACCATCTCGTGGGACTATTATGGACACAGAAAATAAAATGGGGATGGGGCGGGTTTTGTCGGTTGGGGAGGACGGAGACGGGGTTGGGGTTAGGGTGGCGGCGCTCGCGCCCCACTCAGCGCCAGGTCCGGCTTCGTGGAGGGTGGAGGAGGACGACGAGACGGCGTCGGTCTCGTCCTTCTCCTCCAGCACGAGCCACATAGGCTCTAAGAAGAAGAGGACGGGGCAGGCCGTCATCGAGGTGGGCGGGGCGATGAGCCCGTCGGTGAGGTTGAGTTGCCTCAGGGACGAGGTGACCGAGGAGATATCGGAGAGGATCTCCTCGTCCCTGAGGCGGGTGGAGAAAGTCGCCGCTGCCTGCGCCTTTAAGGGGCAGAAAAGCGGTGGCGCGGAGGCCCTGAAGGCCGCGGCGGAGGAAATGAGGGAGGCGGCGCGGGAGCTCAGAGGGCGGAACGCCCGTCTGCAGCTCCTGTTGGAGGAGGAGCGACAGGGGAGGAGGAGGGCAGAGGCGCTGTGGAACAGTGCGGCCCTCCCTCCCATCCTCCCTCCTCCTCCACCGCCGCGTCCCTCGGCGGAGGTAAATAAGCGGAGTGCGGCGGCAGTGGTGCGGGGCACCGCGGGCCCCTCCACCCGCACTCCGCCCGTGAAGAAGTCCCCGTCCTCCTCAGAAGACGATCTTCTGAGGAGGATTGGGGACATGATTGATGGCAAGCTGGCCGCCTTCCGGGAGGAGCTCCTCGCCGGAAGAGCGGTCAGCAGGAAGGCGGTGCCTCCCCGACCTGTTCCGGTACAGTCGGGGAAGGCAAAGAAGGGCGAAGTGAAGGCTCCGCCCAGCGTTGCGGCACCAGGGCCCCGGGTCGCGACCCCCAAGGGGGGTGGTGTACCCGTGGTCGCGGTGGTCGCGTCCTCCACAGCACCCTGCCAAGGGGGGGTGGCGTGGAGTGAGGTGGTGGGGCGGTAGGCGAAGCGGGCGGCGAGGAAGGCCTCGCAACCGCAGCCTCCGCCTCCGCCGCCGGCGGCCAAGGTAAAGGCCGCGAAGGTCGGGAAGGCACGACCAGGTCGTCCCCCAAAAACGGCAGCGGTGACGCTGACCGTTGCGCAGGGGGGCGACCTGACCCTCGCGGAGGCGATGCGGCTCGCCAGGGAGAATATCTCCCTGGAAGAGCTGGGCATCGCCTCCGTGAGGGCGAAGAGGGCCGTGACCGGGGGTCTCTTGCTGGAGATCCCCGGTGCAGAAGGCGGCGCGAAGGCGGATCGTCTCGCCCAGAGGCTCCGGGAGCAGCTGGGCGAGCGAGGTGTCCGGGTCGCCCGGCCCACGAAGCGCACGGAGATGCGCGTTTGTGGGCTGGACGACTCGGTCAGCGCACAGGATGTGTCCCGTGCCCTTGCGAGGGCGGGGGACTGTCCTGTGGAGGACCTGCGGATCGGAGAGATCCGCAGGTCGCCCTCCGGCCTCGGGTCGGTGTGGGCCCGGTGCCCCCTCTCCGCCGCCCGTAAGGTGGCGGAATCCGGGAGGGTGTTGGTGGGGTGGGTTTCGGCGCGAGTGGAAATCCTCGCGCCGCGCCCGCTCCAGTGTCACCGCTGCCTCGAATTGGGGCACGTGAGGCAGTGGTGCACCTCGCCGGTGGACCGCAGCGGTCAGTGTTACCGCTGCGGTGCCAAAGAGCACCGTGCGAGCCAGTGCTCGGCGGCCCCCCACTGCCCGCTGTGTGCGGACATGGGGAGGCCAGCCGATCACAGGGTGGGGAGCAAGAAGTGCTCCCCCCCCCTCCCGGAAGGAGAGGAAGAGGCGGGCTGCACCGGCTCCGGTGCCGAGGGCGGTGGCATCGTCCTCCATGGAGGTGGACGGTGCTACGGGGACGGACGGCCGGGAGGAGGCTGGCGCGGCCATTAATTAATGCCGCCCCGCCTCCTCCTCCAGGCCAACCTCAACCACTGCCGCGCGGCACAGGACTTGATGTCCCAAGTCCTCGCGGAGTGGGGGGTTGGCCTGGCGGTCGCCGCCGAGCCGTACCGCGTCCCTGATCACCCTCATTGGGTGGGCGACGCGGACGGCTTGGTGGCGACGGTATGGGGAGGGGGCGCCCGGTCCCCACCGTTCTCCTTGTTGGAGCGCGGTCGGGGATTCGTCGCCGTGGACTGGGGGGGAGTCGCTGTGGTGGGGTGCTACATTTCGCCCAGTAGCGGTCACGCTGCGTTCGAGCTGTACTTGGCCGAGGTCGCGGCATGCGTGCAGCGCTACGCGGCCCGGCCGGTGCTGGTCCTGGGGGATTTTAATGCCAAGTCGGTGGCTTGGGGATCCCCCAGGACCTACGTTCGCGGCGGGATCCTGGGCGATTGGGCGGCGGGGCTCGACCTCCGGGTATTGAACCGGGGGTCGGAGCACACATGCGTGCGGCGATATGGGGGGTCCATCGTGGATGTTGGATTCGCGACCCCCAACGCCGTGCGCATGGTGTCGGGTTGGCATGTGGTCGCGGGGGCAGAGACACTCTCCGATCACCGGTACATCCGGATGGAGGTCTCTGCCGCCGCGAGTGCATCCCGACACGGCCGCCTGCGTGGCACCCCACCACGCCGCTGGGTGCTTCGGCGCCTGGACAAGGACGCCCTGATGGCAGCTGCCCTCGCTGCAACTTGGCCGCAGGGAGCGGCCGAGTTGCCGAGCATAGAGGAGGAGGTCGCCCGGCTCGAAGCATTGGTCGCGGGTATTTGCGACGCGGCGATGCCTCGGGTCGGGCGGGGTTCTCCTCGCCGGGCGGTGTACTGGTGGTCGGACGCGATCGCGGAGTTGCGAGTCGCGACTGTCCGCGCCCGACGCCAGTACACCCGCGCGCGCCGTCGTCAACGTACAGGCGACGGCGTGGCGCGAGCGAGGGCAGCTGATGACCTGTATGGAGCATACCGCGTGGCGCGGGTTGCTCTGCAGGTCGCCATCAAACGGGCCAAGACCCAGGCATGGAAGGAGCTCCTCCAGACCCTTGATGACGATCCATGGGGGCGCCCATATAAGGTGGTGCTGAATAGGCTCCGCCCGTGGGCGCCCCCCGTCACCGAGGGTCTTGACCCCCGGCTGCTGGAGGACGTGGTCAATACACTCTTCCCAATTGGGGAGAGGGGACCGCGTCCTCCGGCGGCGGCGGCTGTCCCAGTGGAGTGGACGGCCTAGCTGGGGGTCACGCAGGAGGAGCTGGCAGCGGCCATCAGACGGCTCGGGGTTCGTAACACGACCCCGGGGCCGGATGGTGTGCCCGGCCGGGTTTGGGTCTTGACCCAGGGCGTCCTTGGGGCCGACCTCAGGCGGTTGTTCGACCGCTGCCTGAGGGACGGGCGATTCCCTCCCAGTTGGAAGGTGGCGAGGATAGTCCTCCTCCGGAAGGAGGGTCGGCCCGCGGAGTCTCCCTCCGCATACCGGCCCATTTGTCTCCTCGACGAGGTGGGCAAGCTCTTCGAGCGTGTGATTGCTGCCCGCCTCGTCGAGCACCTGTCGCGGGGTGATCCCGGTCTGGCCGACTGCCAGTTCGGTTTCCGGGGGGGCCGATCGACTATCGACGCGATAGGTCGTGTGAGGGCCCTCTCGGGGGCGGCCGTCTCCCGGGGAGGGGTGGCATTGGGAATCTCCTTGGATATTGCCAGTGCCTTTAACACCCTCCCCTGCGAAGAGATAAGGAGGGGACTCGAATATCATCGAGTCCCCCCTTGTCTCAGGGCGGTCGTCGGGGATTATCTCCGCCGCAGGTGGATCGAGTATCCGGGCCGGGATGGTGATATGCGGAGGGAGGTGTACTGCGGTGTTCCGCAGGGGTCGGTCCTCGGGCCACTCCTGTGGAACATCGCGTACGACTCGGTGTTGCGGGCCGGCCTCCCCGACGGCGTCAGCACGGTGTGTTATGCGGATGACACACTGGTGCTGGCCGTCGGGGCGCACTGGGGGAGGGCCATGCGTCGCGCGGAGGAGGGGTCGCAACGCGTCGTCGACCGGATCAGGGGGATGGGGATGACGGTGGCGGTCCATAAGACCGAGGTGATTGCGTTTCATTCACCTCGGCAGGATCCGCCACCCCCTCTGATCCGGGTGGGTGGGGCTGACATCGAGGTGAAGCCCCAGATCAGGTATCTAGGGCTGATCCTCGATAGCCACTGGCGTTTCGAGGAGCATTTCCGCTGCCTGGTCCCCCGGTTGGAAAGGATGGTTGCGGCTCTGGGCCGGATCCTGCCCAACCTGGGGGGCCCGGCGGGCCGAGTTCGTCGCCTCTATGTGGCAATGGTCCAGTCGGTGGCCCTATACGGGGCCCCCGTCTGGGCGGACGACCTGGCTGCCTCCCGGCGCAGCATGACTATGCTGCGTCGGGTGCAGAGGCGCATGGCGCTCAGGGTCGTCCGCGGGTATCGGACCATGTCACATGAGGCGGCGACGGTTCTAGCGGGGATGCCGCCCATGGACCTGCTCGCGCGGTCGCACGCGGTGATGTACCGGCACCGCGTCGACCGTCGCGCGGGGGTGGGGGCGGTCCCGGGCGGGCAGGAACCTGCTTGGGGCGATTTGAAGCGCCAGGCCCGGCAGTCCGTGTTGCTCGCGTGGCAGGAGCGGCTGGCTCTGCCAACCGCGGGGCACCGGACTGTCGGGGCGGTTCGGCCACTCCTGAAGGAGTGGCTGGACAGAGGCCATGGCAGCCTCACCTACCGGATGGCACAGGTATTTTCCGGGCATGGCAGCTTCGGAAGATACCTGTGCCGGATAGGGAAGGAGCCGACGGCGCGTTGCTGCCACTGCGACGCTGAGCAGGACACGGCGGATCATACCCTGGAGGTATGCCTCGCGTGGGAGGGGGAGCGCCGTGTCCTGGTCGGCGTCGTCGGGCGGGATGTCTCGCTGCCGGGCGTGGTGCGCGCCATGCTCGGCAGCGAGGAGATGTGGAGGGCCGTGGCCTCCTTCTGCGAGAACGTAATGTCGCAGAAGGAGGCCGCGGGGAGGGAGCGCGAGCTTCAGCGGCGCGCTGAAGCTCGCGCTCGTGCGGTGGCCCGAGGTCGTCGCCCGGTCGCAAGGCGTCGCGGGCGGCCGCCTCGGCGTGGCGGATGACCTAGGCTGGGAGGGGGGTCCTGAGGGGACCCTCCTCCCGCCAGGCGGCGCCGGGTCGGACCGGTTGGGGGTAGGAGTGCCTCCCCCTACCGGTCCGACGCAAGGGGTGGCACCCTCGGCGGTCTGGTGCGGCCATGAACGCCCGGCCGCCGAGGGGTGGAAACGGGGTCGCGGGCGGTTGCGAGTTGGGGCTCGCAGCCGCCACTAAACGCGGCCCCGGGACGGATAGCGGCGGGATGGAGTGGCCCCGTCCCGCCGCTATGAGGCAGTGTGTCTACTGGGGGGACCGATTGTCCCCCCGGGGGATGGGCGCGCAAGCGCGGGCACGGGGAGGATACCGGAAGAATGCTTCGAGCGATTCCCGGTATCCTCCCAAAGCGTGCCGAAGGGTCACCGTGGGGTTTTTAGTGGGTAGGTCCCGCGCCTGTCGTTGTACGGGCGCGGGGAATCCCACACGCCCCTCCCACCTCTCCCCAAGGAGGTGGGAGGGAGTCTTTCGAAGATTTTCCCCACGACAAAAAAAAAAAAAAAAAAAAAAAGTGTTGTTCGCATCGAACTTCTTCCGGCGATAGCGAAGGAGACGCGACCTCCTCAATCTCCCAGAACCGACGCAGTAGGGAGTCGACGTCATCTCCCGTCGGCGGAGCGAGCGCGCGAGCATGATACACACCCGCCGAGGACATCTCGCGAGCGGTGGGCCCGGAGACCACCCACCCGAACGCGGTGTGCTGCGCAATGGGGTCCTGCGCTCGACCACGACGCAATCCCGGGAGCAGGATCGCACCGAAATAATCTGCGCCTAATAAGACGTCGATGCCGCGAGATTCAGACGAATTGGAATCTGCGAGAGGCAAGTCTCGGATGTGAGGCCACGCAGTCGGAGAGAAGCCGGACACTCCCGAATAGGCGGCGTGGCGGGGTAGGACGAGAGCCGTCACTGTTGTATAAGCCAGGTCAGTACCTGCATGCCGGAGTAATATTTCGACCTTCGCGAGCGATGTACCCACTAAGACTCCCCCCGCCCCCGTGATTTCTGTAGCGGCCTTTCGTTTTTGCAGGTGGAGTGTCTGTACCAAGGACTCGGACACAAAGGAGGCCTCCGAACCCTGGTCGCGTAATACGCGGACCGAGACGTGCCCCCCGGATGCCGACCGCGCTTGCACGACAGCTGACGCGAGCAGTACAGGGGTACTCGCGCGCTCTAGAGGGGCCGCGGCGCACGTATAGACGGACCGAGTGCCGTTAGATCCCGAAAGAATGCCAGTGGGTTTCGAAGATGACGCTGCACGAACGCCTCCCGTCGGCGCTTCGACACTCGTCGCGGGAACGTGTAACAAACTGTGGTGATTGCGGTTACATCGCGAGCACGTGGTGCGAACCGGCCACGTCGAAACCATGTGTCCATCGCGAAGACAGTTAAAACAGGCGTTGGTCCGTGTCACTAGGTCTCGCCACTGCGTAGGTTGTAGGCTATGGAACGCCGGACATCGATATAACGGATGCTTCGATCCGCACATCGGGCACCGGTTCACAGCTGTATTCGCTGCGTGCGTGCGAACTCCCGTCGAGGGCGCCGATCGCGGCGCGGCGAGGCGCGCGGCCGAAGTTTCGGGCTTGTCGTGAAGCGCCTCGAGAGCGCGGATCCGCGCAACGAGGAATTGGTCGAGCTCGTCGAAGGTGGGGGGCTCGGTGCTTGCTCCGCGGGATATCTCCCACTCTCGTAGCGTACGGCGGTCTAGCTTGGCGGTAAGCAGGAAGACGATGACGTCATCCCATGTATCCACAGGGCGACCGATACTGCGCAACATGGCAATCGACTCCTTCGTCGTGTCGCGAAGACGAGATAATTCGTCCGCGGACTCGCTAACAATAACCGGCAGCGAGATGAAATTGCTTAATAATGTTGAGACAATCACGCGCTTGTTATTGTACCGGTCTGCTAGCATCATCCAGGCCGGTTCAAAATTCGCGTCGGTTATCGAGAAATGCGCGATCAGGTTCGAGGCATGACCTTCGGCGGACGATTTTAAATAGTGTAACCGTTTCATGTTCGTTAGGGACTTATTGTCTAACACGAGCGATTTGAACAGATCGCGGAAACTGTGCCATTCGGCGTACGACACAGCGACTTTGGGCAGCGGGATCCGCGCGAGTTTCGCCACGGAGATGGAGTCGCCTGTGGGCGCGGGAGTGGGACTCGGTTGCGCGGCGCTGGTCGCAGTGCATTTCACTGCAACGTCGGCGAAAAAGTCGCACGATGCCCAATAGTTCTCCTGCACCTTTTCGAAGGTTTCCTCGGTAAAGTACGGCATGATAGACTTAGCGTAAGCGGGGACTAACTGCAGAAACTCCAGGTACAGCTTCTCGAAGCGCATCCACTCGCCGTCCAGTCTCTTGAGCCGTCCCTCGGCGGAAGCTGCGGAGAACTTAGCCAGCCCTTCCTTCCGGTAGTTACCCTCCATCCGGATGATGGAGTGGGCGATGACCTGCAGCTGGTGTAGGTGGGCATCCACGGCCTGATTGGTCAGCGGCGCTGATGTTGCAGCTCGTGCGGTCTCCATTTTGCGTCGTCCTCAGATCCGGCTCGAAGGACCACTTTGTTATTGCCCAGACGAAAAGCGGCGCGGACGACGAACAGGGACGCGAAGAATGGCGCAGTAATTCACACAGTCGCAAATTTATTGTAAGATTGCACAATGTTCACACTGCGGCAAGCGTAACTGCGACGCGGTGGGCACGTGTCCGATAACAGTTTCAAGGGCAACTCCCTAGGAGAATGCGCCAGGGCGACGAAGGTCCGCTCTCGATATCACTTACAATCGAATCGGCAGCTTGGATAGTTCTGCCGTTACAGGATCGCGCTCGACAAACCGTTGATCTTTCAAATCTCGTCCATAGATCGGTGACGGTAGCGCCAACCGTCGACACACATGACGCGCTCTCACAACACTCATTCCCACTCGCTCACGCAATCCACACCGCATGCACCTTAATTTCAAAACGAAGACGGTACAATAAACGTATTTCTACATCTTATCCTAATTCTTATACCTTATTCTAAACAGCTAGTAAGCAAGCTGTTAGCTAGTAAGCATGCAGTAAACGAGTAAGCGAGCAGGGAGCTAGTAAGCGAGGAGGAAGCTAGAATGCAATCAGTAAGCTAGAAAGCAAGCAGGGGGCTAGCAAGAAAGCAGTTAGCTAGTAAGCAAGCTGTTAGCTAGTAAGCAGGCAGTAAGATAGTGAGCAAGCAGTGTGCTAGTAAGCAAGCTGTAATCTAGAAAGCATGCAGCAAGCTAGAAAGCAAGTAGTAAGCTAGTAGGCAAGCCGTGAGCTAGTAAGAAAGCAGTATGCTAGTAAGTAAGCAGTAGGCTAGAAAGCCTCTATGTGGCAATGGTTCAGTCGGTGGCCCTATACGGGGCCCCCGCCTGGGCGGACGACCTGGCGGCCTCCCGGCGCAGCATGACGATGCTGCGTCGGGTGCAGAGGCGGATGGCGCTGAGGGTCGTCCGCGGCTACCGGACCGTGTCGCGTGAGGCGGCGACGGTTCTTACAGGGATGCCGCCAATGGACCTCCTCGCGCGGTCGCATGCGGTGCTGTATCGTCACCGCGTTGACCGTCGCGCGGGGGTGGGAGTAATCCCGGGAGTGCAGGAACCTGCTTGGGGCGATTTGAAGCGCCAGGCCCGGCATTTCGTGATGATCGCGTGGCAGGAGAGGTTGGCTCTGCCAACCGCGTGGCACCGGATAGTCGGGGCTGTTCGGCCACTCCTGAGTGAGTGGCTGGACAGAGGCCATGGAAGCCTCACTTACCGGATGACACAGGTGTTCTCCGGGCATGGCAGCTACGGGAGTCACCTGTGCCGGATAGGGAAGGAGCCGACGGCGCGTTGCTGCCATTGTGACGCTGAGCAGGACACGGCTAAACACACCCTCGAGGTGTGCCCTGCGTGGGTACCGCTGTCTCGGGCGGTTAGGAGTTGAGTCTCGCAACCGCCACTGAACGCGGCCCCGAGACAGATGGCGGTAGGACGGAGTGACCTCATCCTGCCGCCATGAGATAGCGTGACGACAGGTAGGACCCTTTTGTGCCCCCGTAGATGGGCGCACAACGTAGGCACGGGAAGGGTACCGGAAATATGCTTCGAGTGATTCCCGGTATCATCCCAAATCGTGCGGAAGGGACACCGTGGGGATTTTAGTGGGTAGGTCCCGCACCCGTCATTCCATGGGCGCGGGGAATCCCACACACCCCTCCCGCCCCACCCCAAGGAGGTGGAAGGGAGTCTTACGAAGATTTACCCCCTGAAAAAAAAAATAAAGCTAGTATGCAAGCTGTAAGCTAGTAAGGAAGCAGTATGCTAGTAAGCGAGTAGGAGGATAGTAAGGAAGCAGTATGCTAGAAAGCAAGCAGTAAGCTGGTAAGAAAGCAGTTAGCTAGTCAGAAAGCAATTAGCTAGTTAGAACGCAGTGTGCTAGTGAGCATGCGGCAAGCTAGAAAGCATGTTGCAATCTATTAAGCAAGCAGTAAGCTTGCAATCAAGCAGCAGGCAAGTCAGAAAGCAATTAGCTAGTTAGAACGCAGTGTGCTAGTGAGCATGCGGCAAGCTAGAAAGCATGTTGCAATCTATTAAGCAAGCAGTAAGCTTGCAATCAAGCAGCAGGCAAGTCAGGAAGCAATTAGCTAGTAAGAAAGCAGTAATCTAGTAAGGAAGCAGTTGGCTTGTATGGAAGTAGTAGGCAAGTTAGCAAGCAGCAAGTTAGTAAGCTCGAAAGCAAGCAGCAAGCCTGTAAGCAAGCAGAATGCGAGTAAGCTAGCAGTAAGCTAGTAAGCAAGCAGTAAGCTATTATGCAAGCAGCTGGCTAGTAAGAAAGCAGTAAGTTAGGAAGAAAGCAGGAATGTAGGAAGAAAGCATTAGGGCAGTAAGCAAGCAGTAAGCTTCAAAGCAAGCACTACGCTAATACGTAAGCAGTAAGCTTCTAAGGAAGCAGCAGGCTAGTCAGATAGCAGTTAGCTATTACGAAAGCTGTGTGTTAGTAAGCAAGCAGTAAGCTAGATACCAAGCAGCATGCTGTGAGGCAAGCAGTAAGCTAAAAAGCAAGCTGCAGGCTAGTAAGCAAGCAGTAAGAGAGTAAGCTAGCAGTATGATAGTAAGCATGCAGTAAGCTTGTAAGCAAGCAGTAAGCTAGTCAGCTACCAGTAAGCTAGTAAGGAAGCAGTTAGCAATTATTCAAGCAGTAAGTTAGTAAAACACCAGTAAGTTCATAAGCAATCTGTAAGCCAGGAAGCAAGCAGTAAGATAGTAGGCGAGCAGCAAGTTAGTAAGCAAGCAACAAGAAAGTAAGCAAGCAGTAAGCTAGCAAACAAGCAGTAAGCTAGTAAGCAAGCAGTAAGCTAGTAAGCAAGCAGTACACTAGTAAGCAAGCGGCAAGCTAGAAAGCATGTAGCAATCTAGTAAGCAAGCTGTAAGCATGTAAGCAAGCAGTAAGCTGGTAAGATAGCACGTAGCTAGTAAGGAGGTAGTAAGCTACCAAGCAAGTGGTAAGATAGTAAGCAAGCAGTGAGCCAGTAAGCGAGCTGGAAGTTAGTAAGGAAGCAGGATCCTAGTAAGCAAGCAGCAGGCTAGTAAGGAAGCAATTAGTTAGTAAGCAAGCAGCAGGCTAGTAAGGCAGCAGTTAGTTAGTAAGCAAGCAGCGGGCTAGTAAGGCAGCAGCTAGTTAGTAAGGAAGCAGTAAGCTAGTAACAAAGCAGTAAGTTACTAACAAACCAGTAAGCTATTAAGCAAGCAGTAAGTTAGTAGCAAAACAGTATGCTAGTAAGCAAGCAGCCGGCTAGTAAGAAAGCAGTTAGTTAGTAAGGAAGCAGTAAGCTAGTAACAAAGCAGTAAGTTAGTAACAAACCAGTAAGCTAATAAGCAAGCAGTAAGCTAGTAAGAAAGCAGATAGCTAGTAAAAAAGCAGTCACCTATTAAGCTAGCAGTAATCTTGATAGCAAGCAGTACGCTAGTAAGCAACCAGTATGCTAGTATGCAAGCAGCAGGCTAGTCAGAAAGCAGATAGCTAGTAAGAACGCAGTATGCTTGTAACAAGCAGTAGGCTAGAAACCAAGCATCAAGCTATTTAACAAGCTGCAATCTAGTGAGCAAGCTGTAAGCGAGTAGGAAACTAGTAAACAAGGAGTAAGCTAGTGAGCAAGCGGTAAGCTAGTAAGCAAGCAGTAAGTTAGGAAGCCAGCAGTATGCTAGTAAGCAAGCAGCAGCTTAGTAAGCAAGCAACAGGCTAGTAAGAAAGCTGGTAGCAATTAAGGATGCAGTAATCCAAAGTATCCAAGCAGTAAGCTGGTAAGAATGTAGTTAGTTAGTAAGCAATTAGTAAGCTAGTAAGTATGCAGTAAGCTAGTAAGAAAACAGTCAGCTATTAAGCAAGCAGTATGCTAACATGCAAGCATTAATCTGGATAGCAAGCAGTGTACGAGTAAGAAAGCAGTGAGCTAGTAAGCGTGCACGGAGCTAGTAACAAAACGGTAACCTGTCAAGCATGCAGTATATTGGTAAGAATGCATTTCACTATTAAGCAAGTAGTAAGACGTTAAGCAAGCAGTAAGCTAGAAAGCAAGCTGCTGGCTAGGAAGAAAGCAGTTAGCAATTGAGCATGCCGTGAACAAGTCAGCAAGCAGTAAGCTAGTAAGTAACCAGTGAGCTACTAAGCAAGCAGAATGCTGGTAAGGAAGGAGGTAGCTAGTAAGGAAGCAGTATGCTACTAGGCAAGCAGTAAGCAAGTAAGATACAAGTAAGCTAGTAAGCATGCAGCAGGCTAGTAACAAAGCAATTCGCTTGTAAGAGAGGACTATGCTAGTGTTTAAAGACCTTAACCGCCCTAAGGGGGGGTTATTTTAGTCGGACGTGGTTCGGATTACGAGGGAATGGACACTGGGAAAAAGTATTGAATAAATTGATGCACCTGAATTTGCTCAAGAAATTAAACTTTTATTTTTAATCAAAAAAGGAAAAAAAGGAAAAAAAACCACCTAGACGTCGGTCCGATGTCTGGGGGAAAAACCTGGGCCGGCTGCTCCTGGCCAAGTTCGCGACGTGTTGTTCTGTAACAAGGAAAGACAAGGCTGGATTTAAATACCTATTAACGCTTGTCGCGTCGCCCGTCTCGCTCTATCTCGCACGCTCCTGTCTGTGCCGTTCGCACTCAAGAGCGGAGATTACAGACACGTCTCGATGAACTGAGATATGTATGAGTGAACTGTATATATGAACGTTCTCACAAATCGAGAACCGTTCGATCGCTGTGCGGAAGAAGAGATCTAATTTCTCAATTCTCCGCTTCTTAGCGATCGTTGAATGCCGCAGGAAAGGACAACAGGTGGAGGTCGTAAAGCTCCAAATGCTGTCCAAACCGCAGTTTCTCACCGTTCCCTGCGTACAAGACGCGGTGTGGTGTAGCCCTTAACGGCGCACGTAGCGTCTTACGTTTAAAGGAGCATACACCACGGTGCTCATTATGCGTTGCTCTACGCACAGGGTACGTACTCACTGGCGGTCAAGGAACGTTGCTCGAGCAGGTTGAGAGCTAAGGCAGGTTGAGAGCTAGGCCCCGACCGGAGAAACGGTGAGCCCACGTAGGGTATCGGTCAGAGACCACTCTAGGGGTGATATACAAACCCGTGCGGACAATTCAACTTGTCGCACGACCGCGTCAAATGCAGCAGTCCGTACGACAAATTCTTACACGACCGCGAAACTCAAACGTTACGTGAAGATAATCAGCCTCACACGACCGCGTCAAATACAGCAGTCCGTGGAGAAATCAGTATTGAGTTGGCCGTAGCCACTGGCCGAAACTGGACTTCCGACGACCGCTGGTTGCAGCGAGACGTTGGAAAGTCAGCCTCACGACCGCATCAAATGCAGCAGTCCGTGATAATGCCAGCCTCGCACGACCGCGTCAAATGCAGCAGTCCGTGGAGTCGTCAGTACTGATCGGGCCGTAGCCCTTGCTGAGACTGGAGTTTCGACACACGGGAAACGACTCTTAGCTCGATTCCCCTTTCATGACCGCGTAGCACAAACGTCACATGAAAGTTGGACGAAAACCCACAGTCTTTTAAATTTTGTTAATAATCTCGCCAAGCGGGAACCGAAGTTTATCAATTCCCTCACACGACCACGTAACTCGAGCGTCACGTGCTATTCGGCGAGATTGTACAGTCAATAATCTGGGCTGATAAAATGCCTCACCGATTTAGTTAATTTTGAGCAACAATTTAAAATTCCCAACGAAAGGTTCGAGTGTTCTCAGAACCTATATTCGGAGATTTGGTTTCGTCGCGGAGCGGAATCGTTTGTCGATCTGCTCGCTGCGCGGACCCGTTATCGTGTCTCGAAGCTAAGAAGCGAACAGACATCCGCAGTCGCGGCCACGAGAGGGGTAATCACCACCTCGCGGCGCTATCCCTGCTCTTCAATGTCTATCTCTTCTTAATTTCAATATTCCTCTACCCTCTCAGTTTATGGATCTTCGACGATCGATCCCAAGTAAATATATTGGGTCGATCACGTGACTGAGAGCAGCCAACACTCGCGTATGGTTTTTCTAACCTGTATCGTTCCGTGTACCGAACTACGCATCAGAGATTCTCTGGAATGTCGCGTACACGAAAAACAATACCGTACGAGGAATTTATGGTTCTCAGTTATAATTTACGTTAACTTGAATATTTCTCTAAACGGTTCTCAAATCCGTCAATTAACGCGATATTTAAACAGCTAGTAAGCATGAAGTAAACTAGTGAGCAAGCAGTAAGCCAGTATGCAAGCAGTAAGCGAGTAAGCGCGCAGTGAGCTAGTAAGCAAGCGGAATGATAGGAAGCAAGCAGCGAGATAGTAAGCAAGCAGTAAGCTAGTAAGGCAGCAGTGAGCTAGTAAGCGAGCAGGAAGCTAGTAAGCAAGCAGTATGCTAGTAAGACCCTCAGAGGCTGTGTCCGGCAATCGTCGGCCGCAGTACGGGGCGTAGCGACCCCGAGGTACCTGATGCTTATCACAGCGTAAGCCTCCTGATGGTCGTCACAACGACCCATCCTCAATTCCTTCTTTTCTTTGTAAATGGTACGTGACGGCAGGAGGAACGGGGGCCTTGGCTTAACCGCCCGGGGTACCGCGAGTATGGCGACTGTATAAAATCGCCCTCCAATCCTAAGTTATGGTGCGCGGCGATGGGATGCATGGTTGGGGGCGGACGCCCAATCCCAAGCGACAACCTCCGGGGCACCTGCCGAAACCCAGGAGTATATAGGCTTACCCGGGTAAGGCGGCTCTGCCCGGGCGGACCATCTCTTCCGACCTGCTCGTGGGAATAGTATGGAGTTTAAAATTAAAACGGGGATGGGCGGGGTAAGTCAGAGACCGCACGAAGGCGGTGTCGGGACTGGTGTGACGGCGCTCGCGCCGCTCGAAGCGCCTGGCCCGGCTTCGTGGAGGGTGGAGGAGGACGACGAGACTGCGTCTGTCTCGTCCTTCTCCTCCACCAGGAGCCTCATAGGCTCCAAGAGAAAGATGACGAGGCAGGCCGTCAATGGAGTGGGCAGGGCGATGAGCACGGTTGTCCGGATGAGTTGCCTCAGGGACGAGGTGACCGAGGAGATATCGGAGAGGATCTCCTCGTCCCTGAGATGAGTGGAGAAAGTGGCCGCTGCCTGCTCTTTTAAGGGGCAGAAGAGCGGCGTGGCAGAGGCTCTGAGGGAGGCTGCCCGAATGATGTGGGACGCGGCGCGGGAGCCAAGCGGGCGGCACGGTCGTCTGCAGCTCCTGTTGGAGGAGGAGCGACGGGGGAGGATGAGGGCAGCGCGGCCCTCCCTCCTGTCCTCCCTCCTCCTACGCCGCGCCCTCCTGCGGTCGTTATGAAGCGGAGTGCGGCGGAGGATGGTGCGGGCCCCCACGGGCCCTACCACCCACTCTCCGCCCGCGCAGAGGTCCCCGTCCTCCTCAGAGGACCATCTCCTGAGGACGATAGGGGACATGATCGACAAGAGGCTGGCCGCCTTCCCGGTGCTCCTCCCCGGAAGAGCGGTCAGCGGGTGCATGGTGCCACCCCGACCTTTGCCGGCACGGCCGGGGAAGGCGAAGGTGGGGGGAGCGAAGGCTCCGCCCACCGTGGCGACTCCGGGGCCTCCGGTCGTGATCGCCAGGGGGGAAGCATTCCCGTAGTCCCGGTTCCCGCATCTTCCGCGGCACCGACCCTAGGTGGGGTGTCGTGGAGCGAGGTGGTGGGGCGGAGGGCGAGGAGGGCGGCGAGCTGACCGTTGCGCAGGGGGACGACCTGACCCTCGCAGAGGCGATGCGGCTCGCCAGGAACAATGAGTCTCTGAAAGAGTTTGCATCGCTTCCGTGATGGCGAAGCGGGCCGTGACTGGGGGTCTCCTGCTGGAGATCCCCGGTCCAGACGGCGGCGTGAAGGCGGACCGACTCGCCCAGAGGCTTCGGGTGCAGCTGGGCGAGCGGGGTGTCCGGGTCGCCCGGCCCACGAAGCGCACGGAGATGCGGAGCGGGGGATTGCCCTGCGGGGGACTTTTTTTTTTTTTTTTTTTTTTTTTTTTGTCGTGGGGAAAATCTTCGAAAGACTCCCTCCCACCTCCTTGGGGAGAGGTGAGAGGGGTGTGTGGGATTCCCCGCGCCCGTACAACGACAGGCGCGGGACCTACCCACTAAAAACCCCACGGTGACCTTTCGGCACGCTTTGGGAGGATACCGGGAATCGCTCGAAGCATTCTTCCGGTATCCTCCCCGTGCCCGCGCTTTCGCGCCCATCCCCCGGGGGGACAATCGGTCCCCCCAGTAGACACACTGCCTCATAGCGGCGGGACAGGGCCACTCCATCCCGCCGCTATCCGTCCCGGGGCCGCGTTTAGTGGCGGCTGCGAGCCCCAACTCGCAACCGCCCGCGACCCCGTTTCCACCCCTCGGCGGCCGGGCGTTCATGGCCGCACCAGACCGCCGAGGGTGCCTCCCCTTGCGTCGGACCGGTAGGGGGAGGCACTCCTACCCCCAACCGGTCCGACCCGGCGCCGCCTGGCGGGAGGAGGGGCCCCTCAGGACCCCCCTCCCAGCCTAGGTCATCCGCCACGCCGAGGCGGCCGCCCGCGACGCCTCGCGACCGGGCGACGACCTCGGGCCACCGCACGAGCGCGAGCTTCAGCGCGCCGCTGAAGCTCGCGCTCCCTCCCCGCGGCCTCCTTCTGCAACATTACGTTCTCGCAGAAGGAGGCCACGGCCCTCCACTTCCCCTCGCTGCCGAGCATGGCGCGCACCACGCCCGGCAGCGAGACATCCCGCCCGACGACGCCGACCAGGACACGGCGCTCCCCCTCCCACGCGGGGCATACCTCCAGGGTATGATCCGCCGTGTCCTGCTCAGCGTCGCAGTGGCAGCAACGCGCCGTCGGCTCCTTCCCTATCCGGCACAGGTATCTTCCGAAGCTGCCATGCCCGGAAAATACCTGTGCCATCCGGTAGGTGAGGCTGCCATGGCCTCTGTCCAGCCACTCCTTCAGGAGTGGCCGAACCGCCCCGACAGTCCGGTGCCCCGCGGTTGGCAGAGCCAGCCGCTCCTGCCACGCGAGCAACACGGACTGCCGGGCCTGGCGCTTCAAATCGCCCCAAGCAGGTTCCTGCCCGCCCGGGACCGCCCCCACCCCCGCGCGAAGGTCGACGCGGTGCCGGTACATCACCGCGTGCGACCGCGCGAGCAGGTCCATGGGCGGCATCCCCGCTAGAACCGTCGCCGCCTCATGTGACATGGTCCGATACCCGGGGACGACCCTGAGCGCCATGCGCCTCTGCACCCGACGCAGCATAGTCATGCTGCGCCGGGAGGCAGCCAGGTCGTCCGCCCAGACGGGGGCCCCGTATAGGGCCACCGACTGGACCATTGCCACATAGAGGCGACGAACTCGGCCCGCCGGGCCCCCCAGGTTGGGCAGGATCCGGCCCAGAGCCGCAACCATCCTTTCCAACCGGGGGACCAGGCAGCGGAAATGCTCCTCGAAACGCCAGTGGCTATCGAGGATCAGCCCCAGATACCTGATCTGGGGCTTCACCTCGATGTCAGCCCCACCCACCCGGATCAGAGGGGGTGGCGGATCCTGCCGAGGTGAATGAAACGCAATCACCTCGGTCTTATGGACCGCCACCGTCATCCCCATCCCCCTGATCCGGTCGACGACGCGTTGCGACCCCTCCTCCGCGCGACGCATGGCCCTCCCCCAGTGCGCCCCGACGGCCAGCACCAGTGTGTCATCCGCATAACACACCGTGCTGACGCCGTCGGGGAGGCCGGCCCGCAACACCGAGTCGTACGCGACGTTCCACAGGAGTGGCCCGAGGACCGACCCCTGCGGAACACCGCAGTACACCTCCCTCCGCATATCACCATCCCGGCCCGGATACTCGATCCACCTGCCGCGGAGATAATCCCCGACGACCGCCCTGAGACAAGGGGGGACCCGATGATATTCGAGTCCCCTCCTTATCTCTTCCCAGGAGAGGGTGTTAAAGGCATTGGCAATATCCAAGGATATTGCCAATGCCACCCCTCCCCGGGAGACGGCCGTCGCCGAGAGGGCCCTCACACGACCTATCGCGTCGATAGTCGATCGGCCCCCCCGGAAACCGAACTGGCAGTCGGCCAGACCGGGATCACCCCGCGACAGGTGCTCGACGAGGCGGGCAGCAATCACCCGCTCGAAGAGCTTGCCCACCTCGTCGAGGAGACAAATGGGCCGGTATGCGGAGGGAGACTCCGCGGGCCGACCCTCCTTCCGGAGGAGGACCATCCTCGCCACCTTCCAACTGGGAGGGAATCGCCCGTCCCTCAGGCAGCGGTCGAACAACCGCCTGAGGTCGGCCCCAAGGACGCCCTGGGTCAAGACCCAAACCCGGCCGGGCACACCATCCGGACCCGGGGCCGTGTTACGAACCCCGAGCCGTCTGATGGCCGCTGCCAGCTCCTCCTGCGTGACCCCCAGCCCGGCCGTCCACTCCACTGGGACAGCCGCCGCCGCCGGAGGACGCGGTCCCCTCTCCCCAATTGGGAAGAGTGTATTGACCACGTCCTCCAGCAGCCGGGGGTCAAGACCCTCGGTGACGGGGGGCGCCCACGGGCGGAGCTTATTCAGCACCACCTTATATGGGCGCCCCCATGGATCGTCATCAAGGGTCTGGAGGAGCTCCTTCCATGCCCGGGTCTTGGCTCGTTTGATGGCGACCTGCAGAGCAACCCGCGCCACGCGGTATGCTCCATACAGGTCATCAGTTGCCCTCGCTCGCGCCACGCCGTCGCCTGTACGTTGACGACGGCGCGCGCGGGTGTACTGGCGTCGGGCGCGGACAGTCGCGACTCGCAACTCCGCGATCGCGTCCGACCACCAGTACACCGCCCGGCAAGGAGAAGCCCGCCCGACCCGAGGCATCGCCGCGTCGCAAATACCCGCGACCAATGCTTCGAGCCGGGCGACCTCCTCCTCTATGCTCGGCAACTCGGCCGCTCCCTGCGGCCAAGTTGCAGCGAGGGCAGCTGCCATCAGGGCGTCCTTGTCCAGGCGCCGAAGCGCCCAGCGGCGTGGTGGGGTGCCACGCAGGCGGCCGTGTCGGGATGCACTCGCGGCGGCAGAGACCTCCATCCGGATGTATCGGTGATCGGAGAGTGTCTCTGCCCCCGCGACCACGTGCCAACCCGACACCATGCGCACGGCGTTGGGGGTCGCGAATCCAACATCCACGATGGACCCCCCATATCGCCGCACGCATGTGTGCTCCGACCCCCGGTTCAACACCCGGAGGTCGAGCCCCGCCGCCCAATCGCCCAGGATCCCGCCGCGAACGGAGGTCCCGGGGGATCCCCAAGCCACCGACTTGGCATTAAAATCCCCCAGGACCAGCACCGGCCGGGCCGCGTAGCGCTGCACGCATGCCGCGACCTCGGCCAAGTACAGCTCGAACGCAGCGTGACCGCTACGGGGCGAAATGTAGCACCCCACCACAGCGACTCCCCCCCAGTCCACGGCAACGAATCCCCGACCGCGCTCCAACAAGGAGAACGGTGGGGACCCGTCGCCCCCCCCCCCATACCGTCGCCACCAAGCCGTCCGCGTCGCCCACCCAATGAGGGTGATCAGGGACGCGGTACGGCTCGGCGGCGACCGCCAGGCCAACCCCCCACTCCGCGAGGACTTGGGACATCAAGTCCTGTGCCGCGCGGCAGTGGTTGAGGTTGGCCTGGAGGAGGAGGCGGGGCGGCATTAATTAATGGCCGCGCCAGCCTCCTCCCGGCCGTCCGTCCCCGTAGCACCGTCCACCTCCATGGAGGACGATGCCACCGCCCTCGGCACCGGAGCCGGTGCAGCCCGCCTCTTCCTCTCCTTCCGGGAGGGGGGGGGGGAGCACTTCTTGCTCCCCACCCTGTGATCGGCTGGCCTCCCCATGTCCGCACACAGCGGGCAGTGGGGGGCCGCCGAGCACTGGCTCGCACGGTGCTCTTTGGCACCGCAGCGGTAACACTGACCGCTGCGGTCCACCGGCGAGGTGCACCACTGCCTCACGTGCCCCAATTCGAGGCAGCGGTGACACTGGAGCGGGCGCGGCGCGAGGATTTCCACTCGCGCCGAAACCCACCCCACCAACACCCCCCGGATTCCGCCACCTTACGGGCGGCGGAGAGGTGGCACCGGGCCCACACCGACCCGAGGCCGGAGGGCGACCTGCGGATCTCTCCGATCCGCAGGTCCTCCACAGGACAGTCCCCAGCCCTCGCAAGGGCACGGGACACATCCTGTGCGCTGACCGAGTCGTCCAGCCCATAAACGCGCATCTCCGTGCGCTTCGTGGGCCGGGCGACCCGGACACCTCGCTCGCCCAGCTGCTCCCGGAGCCTCTGGGCGAGACGATCCGCCTTCGCGCCGCCTTCTGCACCGGGGATCTCCAGCAAGAGACCCCCGGTCACGGCCCTCTTCGCCCTCACGGAGGCGATGCCCAGCTCTTCCAGGGAGATATTCTCCCTGGCGAGCCGCATCGCCTCCGCGAGGGTCAGGTCGCCCCTCTGCGCAACGGTCAGCGTCACCGCTGCCGTTTTTGGGGGACGACCTGGTCGTGCCTTCCTGACCTTCGCGGCCTTTACCTTGGCCGCCGGCGGCGGAGGCGGAGGCCGCGGTTGCGAGGCCTTCCTCGCCGCCCGCTTCGCCTTCCGCCCCACCACCTCACTCCACGCCACCCCCCCTTGGGAGGGTGCTGTGGAGGACGCGACCACCGCGACCACGGGTACACCACCCCCCTCGGGGGTCGCGACCCGGGGCCCTGGTGCCGCAACGCTGGGCGGAGCCTTCACTCCGCCCTTCTTTGCCTTCCCCGACTGTACCGGAACAGGTCGGGTAGGCACCGCCTTCCTGCTGACCGCTCTTCCGGCGAGGAGCTCCTCCCGGAAGGCGGCCAGCTTGCCATCAATCATGTCCCCAATCCTCCTCAGAAGATCGTCTTCTGAGGAGGACGGGGACTTCTTCACGGGCGGAGTGCGGGTGGAGGGGCCCGCGGTGCCCCGCACCACTGCCGCCGCACTCCGCTTATTTACCTCCGCCGAGGGACGCGGCGGTGGAGGAGGAGGGAGGATGGGAGGGAGGGCCGCGCTGTTCCACAGCGCCTCTGCCCTCCTCCTCCCCTGTCGCTCCTCCTCCAACAGGAGCTGCAGACGGGCGTTCCGCCCTCTGAGCTCCCGCGCCGCCTCCCTCATTTCCTCCGCCGCGGCCTTCAGGGCCTCCGCGCCACCGCTTTTCTGCCCCTTAAAGGCGCAGGCAGCGGCGACTTTCTCCACCCGCCTCAGGGACGAGGAGATCCTCTCCGATATCTCCTCGGTCACCTCGTCCCTGAGGCAACTCAGCCTCACCGACGGGCTCATCGCCCCGCCCACCTCGACGACGGCCTGCCCCGTCCTCTTCCTCTTAGAGCCTATGTGGCTCGTGCTGGAGGAGAAGGACGAGACCGACGCCGTCTCGTCGTCCTCCTCCACCCTGCACGAAGCCGGACCTGGCGCTGAGTGGGGCGCGAGCGCCGCCACCCTAACCCCAACCCCGTCTCCGTCCTCCGCAACCGACAAAACCCGCCCCATCCCCATTTTATTTTCTGTGTCCATAATAATCCCACGAGATGGTCGGAAATAAAGGTCCACCCGGGCAGAGCCGCCTTACCCGGGTAAGCCTAATACTCCGGGGGTTCGGCAGGTTCCCCGGAGGTGGTCGCTTGGGATTGGGCCCTCTCCCCCAACCATGCATCCCATCGCCGCGCACCATAACTTAGGATTGGAGGGCGATTTTATAGAGTCGCCATACTCGTGGCCCAGGCGGTTAAGCCAAGACCCCCGTTCCTCCTGCCGTCACGTACCATTCACAAAACCAATAGGGAATTGTGAATGGGTCGTTGTGACGACCAACAGGAGGCTTACGGTGTGTGTATGACTCGGGTACCCCGGGTTCGTTAAGCCCGTACTGCAACCGGATCAGGGGGATGGGGATGACGGTGGCGGTCCATAAGACCGAGGTGATTGCGTTTCATTCACCTCGGCAGGATCCGCCACCCCCTCTGATCCGGGTGGGTGGGGCTGACATCGAGGTGAAGCCCCAGATCAGGTATCTAGGGCTGATCCTCGATAGCCACTGGCGTTTCGAGGAGCATTTCCGCTGCCTGGTCCCCCGGTTGGAAAGGATGTTTGCGGCTCTGGGCCGGATCCTGCCCAACCTGGGGGGCCCGGCGGGCCGAGTTCGTCGCCTCTATGTGGCAATGGTCCAGTCGGTGGCCCTATACGGGGCCCCCGTCTGGGCGGACGACCTGGCTGCCTCCCGGCGCAGCATGACTATGCTGCGTCGGGTGCAGAGGCGCATGGCGCTCAGGGTCGTCCGCGGGTATCGGACCATGTCACATGAGGCGGCGACGGTTCTAGCGGGGATGCCGCCCATGGACCTGCTCGCGCGGTCGCACGCGGTGATGTACCGGCACCGCGTCGACCGTCGCGCGGGGTTGGGGGCGGCCCCGGGCGGGCAGGAACCTGCTTGGGGCGATTTGAAGCGCCAGGCCCGGCAGTCCGTGTTGCTCGCGTGGCAGGAGCGGCTGGCTCTGCCAACCGCGGGGGCACCGGACTGTCGGGGCGGTTCGGCCACTCCTGAAGGAGTGGCTGGACAGAGGCCATGGCAGCCTCACCTACCGGATGGCACAGGTATTTTCCGGGCATGGCAGCTTCGGAAGATACCTGTGCCGGATAGGGAAGGAGCCGACGGCGCGTTGCTGCCACTGCGACGCTGAGCAGGACACGGCGGATCATACCCTGGAGGTATGCCCCGCGTGGGAGGGGGAGCGCCGTGTCCTGGTCGGCGTCGTCGGGCGGGATGTCTCGCTGCTGGGCGTGGTGCGCGCCATGCTCGGCAGCGAGGAGAAGTGGAGGGCCGTGGCCTCCTTCTGCGAGAACGTAATGTTGCAGAAGGAGGCCGCGCTGAAGCTCGCGCTCGTGCGGTGGCCCGAGGTCGTCGCCCGGTCGCGAGGCGTCGCGGGCGGCCGCCTCGGCGTGGCGGATGACCTAGGCTGGGAGGGGGGTCCTGAGGGGACCCTCCTCCCGCCAGGCGGCGCCGGGTCGGACCGGTTGGGGGTAGGAGTGCCTCCCCCTACCGGTCCGACGCAAGGGGAGGCACCCTCGGCCGTCTGGTGCGGCCATGAACGCCCGGCCGCCGAGGGGTGGAAACGGGGTCGCAGGCGGTTGCGAGTTGGGGCTCGCAGCCGCCACTAAACGCGGCCCCGGGACGGATGGCGGCGGGATGGAGTGGCCACGTCTTGCCGCTATGAGACAGAGTGTCTACCGGGGGGACTGTTTGTCCCCCCCCCCCGGGGGTGGGCGCAAAGCGCGGGCACGGGGAGGATACCGGAAGAATGCTTCGAGCGTTTCCCGGTATCCTCCCAAATCGTGCGGAAGGGCCACCGTGGGGTTTTTAGAGGGTAGGTCCCACGCCCGTCGTTCTACGGGCGCGGGGAATCCCACACACCGCTCCCGTCTCTCCCCAAAGAGGTGGGTGGGAGTCTTTCGAAGATTTTCCCCACGACAAAAAAAAAAAAAAAAAAGTCGTTATCTAGTATGCATGCAATAAGCTAGTAAGCGTGCAGTAAGCTACTAAGTAAGCAGTAATCTAGTATGCAACCAGTATGCTAGTAAGCAAGCAGTAAGCTAGAAAGCAAGCTGCAAGATAGTAAGCAACCAGTAAGCCAGTAAGCAAACAGTAAGCTGGTCAGATAGCTGTTAGCTAGTAAACAAGTTGTAAGCCAGTAAGCAAGCTGTAAGCTAGAAAGCAAGCGGCAAGCTACTATGCAAGCAGTGAGCTGCTAAGCAACGAGGAGGCTAGTCAGAAATCAGTTATCTAGTAAGAAAGCTGTATGCTAGTAAGCAAGCAGTACGCTAGTAAGCAAGCAGTAAGCTAGTTCCAAAGCTGTATGCCAGTAATCAAGCAGTAAGCTAATAAGCAAGCAGTAAGATAGTAAGCAAGCAGTAAGCATGTAAATAAGCAGTAAGATGGTAGGCAAGCAGTGAGATAGTACGCGAGCAGGGAGCTAGTGAAGGAGCATTATCCTAGTACGCATCCATTAAGCTAGTAAGCAAGCAGCAAGGTAGTATGCAAGCAGTGAGGTAGTAAGCGAGTAGTCACCTAGTAAGCAAGCAGTAAGCGAGTAAGAATGCTGTAAGCCAGTTAGCAAGCAGTAATCTAGTATGCTAGTTGTGAACTAGGAAGCGAGCAGAAAGCTAGTAAGGAAGCACGAAGCTAGAAAGCATGCAGGAGGCTAACATGCAAGCAGTAAGCGAGTATGCAAGCAGTAAGCTAGTAAGCAAGCAGTAAGGTGGTAAGAAAGCAGTGAGCTACAAAGCAACCAGCATGCCATTAAGAAAGCAGTTAGCTATTAAGCAAGGAGTATGCCAGCCAACAAGCACTAAGCTAGATAGCAAGCAGTGTGCTAGTAAGCGAGTTGTGATATAGTAAGCAAGCAGCAAGCCAGTATGCAAGGAGTAAGCTAGAATGCAAACAGCAGGCTAGAAAGCATGCAGTATGCGGACGAGCTAGCAGTAAGCTGGTAAGCAAGCACTGAGCTAGTAAGCGAGGAGGAAGCTGCTAAGGAAGCAGCCTGATAGTAACCAAGCAGTAAGCTAGTAAGCAACAAGTAAGCTAGCAAGCAAGCAGTATGCTAGTAAGCATCCAGTAAGCTAGTAAGCAAGCTTGAAGCTAGTAAGCCAGCAGTAAGCTTGTACGCAAGCAGTAAGCTGGTAAGCAAGTAGGTAGCAAGTAAGGATGTAGTATGTTAGTATGCAAGCAGTAAGCTGGTAAGCTAGCTGTGTGCTAGAAAGCAAGCAGCAGGCTAGTAAGCAAGCAGCAGGCAAGCAAGAAAGGCTGGTAGCTGCAAAGAAAGCAGGGAGGTAGTAAGCAAGCATAGAGCTAGTAAGCAGGCTGGGAACTTGTAGCAAAGTAGTAATCTATTAAGCGAGCAGTTTCGTGGTAGGAAAGCAGTTATCTAGTAAGCAAGTAGTAAGCTTGTAAGCAACCAGTACGCTAGTAACCATGCACTGAGATAGTAAGCGAGCAGGAAGCTAGTAAGCATACAGTAAGCGAGTAGCAAACTAGTAAACAAGGAGTAAGCTAGTAAGCGAACAGGAAGCTAGTAAGATAGTAGTATGCTAGTAAGCATGCAGTAAGCTAGTAAGCAACCGGTAAGCTAGTAAGCAAGCATTGAGCTAGTAAGGAAGCAGTAAGTTAGAGAGCAAGGAGTGAGCTGGTGAGGAAGCATTTAGTTAGCAACAAAGCAGTAAGTTTGTAGCAAAGCAGTAAGCCGGTAAGCAAGCTGGAAGCTAGTAAGCATTTGTCTGGTAAGAGAGCGATAAGTTAGTAAGAATGCAGTATGTTAGGAAGAATGCAGGAACATTGTAAGCAAGCACTAAGGTAGTAAGCAAGCAGTACGATAGTAAGCAAACAGTAAGATTGTAAGCAAGCAGCAGGATAGTGAGCGTGCAATAAGCGAGTTAGCTAGCAGTGAGCTAGTAAGCGAGCAGAGGCTAGTAAGGAAGCAGAATGCTAGTAAGCAAGCAGTAAGCAAGTGAGGAAGCAGCAGGCTACTAAGAAACCACTTAGCTATCAGGAAAGCAGTATGCTGGTAGGCAGGAAGCAGTCTAGCTAGAAAGCAGTTAGCTATTGAGCAAACAGTAAGCTAGTTTGCAAGCAGTGAGCTGGTATGCTACTAGTGTGCTAGTAAGCATGCAGTGAGCCAGTAAGCCGGGGGAAACTAGTAAGGGAGCCGAGAGCTAGTAAGCAAGCAGTAAGCTAGTAAGAAACCATTATGGTAGAAAGCCAGCATCGGGCTAGTCTGAAAGCAGTCGGCTAGTTGGAATGCAGTATGCTAGTAAGCATGGAGTAAGCTAGTATGCAAGCAGTGAGTTATTAAGCGACCAGGGAGCACGTAAGGAAGCAGTATGATAGTAAGCATGTAGTAAGCTAGTAAGCAGCCAGTAAGGTTGTAAGCAAGAAGTAAGCTAGAAAGCATGCAACAGGCTAGTAGGAAAGCATTTAGCTATTAAGCAAGCAGTAAGCTAGTAACAAAGCAGTAAGCTACCAACAAAACAGTAAGCTAGTAAGCAAGCAGGAAGCTAGTAAGGAAGCATTCGGCTAGTAAGAGAGCAGTAAGTTAGTAAGAAACCGGTAAGTCCGGGAGAAAGCTGGAATGTGGTAAGAAAGTAGTTATGTAGTAACTAAGCAGTAAGCTAGAAAGCCAGCAGCAGGCTAATAAGGATGTAGTAAACTAGTAAGCAAGCAGTAAGCTTGTAAGTAAGCAGTAAGCTAGAAAGCAGGCGGTGAACTATTATGCTAGCAGGGAGCTCGTAAGGAAGCAGTATGCTAGTATGCAAGCAGCAAGCTAGTAAGCAACCAGAAAGGTAGCAAGCAAGCCTCAGGCTAGTCAGAAAATTGTTAGATAGTAGGAAAGCAGTGTTCTAGTAGGGAAGCAGCATACTAGTAAGCAAGCAGTGAGCTAGTAAACAAGCAGTGAGATACTAAGTGAGCAGCGGGGTAGTAAGGAAGCAGTGATCTAGTTAGCGAGAAGGTAGCTAGAAAGGAAGCAGCAGGCTTGTAAGATAGCAGTTAGATAGTAAGAAAGCTGTAGGCTGGTGAGCAGGCAGCAAGCTAGTAAGCATGCAGTAAGGTAGAAAGCAAACAGCTAGCTATTAAGAAAGCAGTATGCCACTAAGCAAGGAGTAAACTAGTAAGCAACCTGAGAGATAGTAAGGAACCATTCGGCTAGGAAGAGAGCAGTAAGTTAGCAAGGAGGCTGTAAGCTAGTAAGCAAGCAGTAATGTTATAAGCAAGCAGCCGGATAGTCAAAAAGCAGTTAGCTAGAAAGCAAGCAGTAAGCTCGGAAGCAAGCAGCAAGCTTGCAAGCGAGCAGGAAGCGAGTATTCTTGCTGTAAGCTAGTATGCAAGCAATTATCTAGTATGCAAGCTTTAAGCTAGAAAGCACGCAGCAGGCTAGTTAGGAGGCGGTATGCGGGTAAGCAAGCAGTAGGCTAGTAAGTATCCAGTCATCTGGTAAGCAAGCACTGACTAGTAAGCGAGCAGGAAGCTAGTAAGGAAGCAGTATGCTAGAAAGCAAGCAGAAGGCTAGTAAGTAACCGGTAGGCTAGTTAGCAAGCAGTAAGCTGTTAAGCAAGTTGTAAGCTAGTACGCAAGCAGTATGCCAGTGAGTAAGGAGTAAGCTAGTGTGGTGTGTGTGTGTATATGGTATGTGTGAATCATGAGTGGTATGAGTACGCGACGAATGCTTGGAGCCGAATGATTGTTTATGCAATGGTATCGATGCCGATGCCGTCAATGTTGTGGATGGCGTCATTCGGTTTGAAGACGCACGTGGCTGGCCCTTTTTTTTTTTTTTTTTTTGTGGTGGGGAAAATCTTCGAGCGACTCCCTCCCACCTCTTCGGGGAGAGGCGGGAGGGGCGTGTGGGATTCCCCGCGCCCGCAGAATGACGGGCGCGCGACCTACCCACTAAAAACCCCACGGTGACCCTTCCGCACGATTTGGGACGATAACGGGAATCGCTCGAAGTATTTTTCCGGAATCCTCCCCGTGCCCGCGCTTTGTGCCCATCCCCGAGGGGGACAAACGGTCCACCCGGTAGACACTCTGTCTCATAGCGGCAGGACGGGGCCACTCCATCCCGCCGCCATCCGTCCCGGGGCCGCGTTCAGTGGCGGCAGCGCGCCCCAACTCGCAACCGCCTGCGGCCCCGTTTCTACCCCTCGGCGGCCGGAAGCTCATGGCCGCTCCAGGCCACCGAGGGTGCCTCCCCGTGGGCCGGACCCACCCGGTCCGACCCTTCGCCGCCTGGCGGGAGGAGGCTCCCCTCAGGGCACCCTCCCCCCCCAAGCCCGCGACGCCCTCGCGCCACCATACGAGCGCGAGCCTCAGCGCGCCGCTGAAGGTCGCGCTGCCTTCCCGTGGCCTCCTTCTGCAGCATCACGGTCTCGCAGAAGGAGGCTACGGCCATCCACTTCCTCTCGCTGCCGAGCATGGCGCGCATCACACCCGGCAGCGAGACTTCCCGCCCTATGACGCCGTCCAGGACACGGCGCTCCCCCTCCCACGCTGGGCATACCTGGAGGGTATGATCAGCCGTGCCCTGCTCGGCGTCACAATGACAGCAACGCGCCGTCGGCTCCTTCCCTATCCGGCACAGGAATCATCCGAAGCTGCCATGTCCGGAAAATACCTGTGCCAGCCGGTATGTGAGGCTTCCATTGCCTCTGTCCAGCCACTCACTCCAGGGTGGCCGAACAGCCCCGTCTGTCCGGTGACCCGTGGTTGGCAGAGCCAAACGCTCCTGCCACGCGAGCATCACGAACTGCCGGGCCTGGCGCTTCAAATCGCTCCAAGCAGGTTCCTGCACTACCGGGACCGCCCCCACCCCCGCGCGACGGTCGAAGCGGTGACGATACAGCACCGCGTGCGTCCGCGCGAGAAGGTCCATGGGCGGCATCCCCGCAAGAACCGTCGCCCGACCAGACGGGGGCCCCGTAAAGGACTACCGACTGCACCATTGCCACATAGTGACGGCGAACTCGGCCCGCCGGTCCCCCCCTAATGGGTAGGATTCGGCCCAAAGCCGCGACCATTCTCTCCAAGCGTGGAACCAGGCAGCGAAAATGCTCCTCGAAGCGCCAGTGGCTATCGAGGATCAACCCCAGATACCTCATGTGGGGCTTCACCTCGATATCAGCCTCACGCACCTGCATCAGGGGGGGGGCGAATCCTGCCGAGGTGAATGGAACGCTATAACCTCGGGCTTATGGACCACCACCTTCATTCCCATCCCCCTGATCCGGCCGACGACGCGCTGCGCCCCCACCTCCGCGCGGCACGTGGCCCTCCCCAGGGCGCCCTGACGGCCAGCACCAGTGTGTCATCTGCATAACACCCGGCGCTGACGCCGTCAGGGAGGTCGGCCCGCAACATCTTATCGTACGCGATGTTCCACAGGAGTGGCCCGAGGACCGACCCCTGCGGAACACCGCAGTACACCTCTCTCCGCATATCACCATCCCGGCCCGGATTATCGATCCACCTGCCACGGAGATAATCCCCGACGGCTGCCCTGAGATATGGTGGTACCCGATGATCTTCGAGCCCACTCCATATCTCTCCCCAGGGATGGGTGTTAAAGGCGTTGGCACTATCCAACGATACTGCCAAAGCCATCCCTCGCCGGGAAACGGCTGACTCCGAGAGGGCCCTGGCGCGACCTATCGCGTCGATTGTCGATCGACCTTCCCGGAAACCGTAATGGCAGTCGGCCAGGCCGGGAGCACCACGCGACAGGTCCTCGACGAGGAGGGCACCAATCACGCGCTCAAAGAGCTTGCCCACCTCGTGGAGGAGACAGATGGGCCGGTATGCCGGAGGGATATTCTGCGGGCCGACCCGCCTTCCGGAGGAGCACCATCCTCGCCACTTTCCACCTAGGGGGGAATCGCCCGTCCCTCTGGCATCGGTCAAACAACCGCCTGAGGTTGGCCCCAAGGACGCACTGGGTCAAAACCCAAACCAGGCCGGGCACACCATCCGGCCCCGTGGCCGTGTTACGCGCCCCGAGCCGTTAGATCGCCGTCGCCAGCTCCCCCTGCGTGATCACCAACACGGCCACCCACTCAATTGCGACAGCCGGCGCCGCCGGAGGACGTGATCCTCCCTCCCCAATTGGAAAGAGAGTATGGACCACGTCCTCCAGCAGCCGGGGGTCAAGATCCTCGGTGACAGCGGGCGCTCACGGGCGGAGCTTATTTAGCACCACCTTATACGGGTGCCCCCAAGGATCGTAATCGAGGGTTTGGCGGAGCTCCTTCCATGCCCGGGTTTTGGTCCGTTTGATGGCGATCTGCAGAGCAACACGAGCCGTAGAGTATGACTCATACAGGTCATCTGACCTCGCTCGCGCCACGCCATCGTCTCTTAGTAGGCGACGGCGCGAGCGGGTGTACTGGCGTCGGGCGCCCACACTCGCAACGCGCAATTCTGCGATCGCGGCCGACCACCAGTACACCTCCCGGCGTGGAGAAGCCCGCCCGAGCCAAGGCATCGTCGCGTCGCAAATATTTGCGACTAACCCCCCGAGCCGAACGACCTCCTCCGCTATGCTTGGCAACTCGGCCGCCCCCTGCGGCCAAGTTGCAGCGAGGGCAGCTGCCATCATAGAGTCCTTGTCCAGGCGCTGAAGCGCCCAGCGGCGCGGTGGGGTACAATCAGCCGGTGGTGTCGGGATGTACAACTGGGGGCAGAGACCTGCATCCGAATATACCGGTGGTCCGAGAGTGTCTCTGCCCCCCCCCCAACCACCTGCAATCCCGACACCATACGCACGGCGTTGGTGGTCGCGAATCCAACATCCACGATGGACCTCCCATATCGCCGCTCGCACGTGTTCTCCGAGCCCCGGTTCAGTATCCGAAGGTCGAGCCCGGCCGCCCAGTCGCCCGGGGTCTCGCCGCGAACAGAGGTCCTAGCGAATCCGCACGCCACCGACTTGGCGTTAAAACCCCCAGGACCATCACCGGCCGGGCCGTGCAGTTCTGCACGCATGCCGCGACCTCGGCCAGGTACTGCTCGAACGCGGCGTGGCCGCTGCGGGGCGAGATGTAGCACCCCACCACGGCGACTCCCCCTTAGTCCACGGCGACGAATCTCCAAACGCGCTCCAGGATGGTGCAAGGCGCGGTCCCGTCAACTCCTACCAATACAGCCGCCACCTAGCCGTCCGCGTCCCGCACCCAATGAGGATGATCAAGGACGCGGTACGGCTCGGCGCGACCGCCAGGCCAACCCCCCACCCCGTGACGACTTGGGACATCTTGTCCTGTGCCGCGCGGCAGTGGTTGAGTTTGGCCTGGAGGAGGAGACGGGGCGGCACTACTTAGCGGCCGCCCCAACCTCCTCCTGGCTGTCCGTCCCCGTGGCACCGTCTACCTCCATTATGTACGATGCCAACGACCGCGGTGCCTGAACCGGAGAGGGCCGACCCCCCCCTCATCTTCCGGGAGGGGGGAGAGCACTTTTTGCACCCCACCCTGTGATCGGCCGGCCTCCCCAATTCCGCACATAGCGGGCAGTGGGGGGCCGCCGAGCACTGGCTCGCCCGGTGGTCTTTCGCACCGCAGCGGTAACATTGACGCTTGCGGTACACCGGCGAGGTGCACCACTGCCTCACGTGCCCGAACTCGAGGCACCGGTGACACTGGAGTGGGCGCGGCGCGAGTATCTCGACTCGCGCCGAAACCAACCCCACCAACACCCACCCGGACTCCGCCACCTTGCGGGCACCGGAGAGAGGGCACCGGGCCCACACCGACCCCAGGCCGGAAGAAGACCTGCGGATCTCCCCGATCCACACGTCTCCATCGGGGCAGTCCCCCGTCGTCGCTATGGCACGAGACACATCCTGCGTTGTGACCGAATCGTCCAGCCCACAAACGCGCATCTCCGTGCGCTTCGCGGGCCTCGCAACCCGGACAGCCCGCCCAGCTGTCCCCGGAGCTTCTGGGAGAGTCGGTCCGCCTTCTCCCAGCCCTACGGTCCGGGAATCTCCAGCAGGAGGCCCCCGGACACGGCCCTCTTCTTCCTTACTAGCCTGCTGCTCGCATACAAGCTTACTGGTTGCTTACCAGCTAACTGGATGCTTAGTAGCATTCTGCTCCCCTACAAGCTTACTGGTTGCTTACCAGCTTACTGCCTGCTTGCTAGCATACTGCTTGCTTCCTAGCCAAATGCTTGCTTTTTAGCACACTGATTCCTTACTAGCTTCCTGCTTGCTTAATAGCTCACTGGTTCCTTAATAGCTTACTGCTTCCTTACCAGCTTACTGCTCGCTTACTAACTTACTGCTTGCTTGCTAGCTTACTGCTTCCATACTAGCTTCTTGCTTGCTTACCAGGATACTGCCTTACTACAAGCTTACTTCTTCCTTACTATCGAACAGCATTTTTACTAGCCTGCTGCTTGCTTACTAGCTTACTGCATCGTAACTAACTTACTGCTTTGTCACTAACTTACTGCTTTGTTACTAACTTACTGCTTTGATACTAACTTACGGCTTTGTTACTAGCTTACTGCGTGCTTACTAGCTTAAAGCTTGCCTACTAGCTTACAGCTTGCTTACTAGCTTACTGCTTGCTTACTAGCTTACACCTTGCCCACAAACTTACCGCTTGCTAACTATCCTACTACTAGCTTACTCCCTTACTGCTTGCTTTCTAACTTACTGTTTGCTTCGTAGCTTACTGCTCGCTTACTAGCTTACTCCTTGCTTACTAGCTTACTGCTAGCTTACTAGCATCCTGCTTCCTTACTAGGCCCATGTTCGCTTACTAGCTTACGGTTTGCTTACAAGCATAATTCTTCCTTATTAGCACACTGCTCGCTTAGTACCTTACTGGTTGCTTACTAGCTAACTGGATGCTTAGTAGCATTCTGCACCATTACAAGGACCCTCCTCGCTTGCCAGCTTACTGCTTGCTTACATGCTTACTGCTTGCTTGCTAGCATACTGCTTGCTTACTAGCCAGCTGTTTGCTCTCGAGCATACTGCTTCCTTACTAGCTTCCTGTTTGCTTACTAGCTTGCTGGTTCCTTAGTAGCTTACTGCTAGCTTACTAGCACTCTGCTTACTTACTAGATTAGTGCATGCTGATTAGCTTACTGGTTTGTTACTAGCCTGCTGCTTGCTTACTAGCATACTGCTTGCTTAGTAGCTAACTGCCAACATACTCGCTTACAGCTTGCTTACTAGCCCGCTGCTTGCTTTCGACCATACTGCTAGCTTACTAGCACACTGCTTCCATACTAGCTTGCTGCTTGCTCTCTAGCTACCTACTCGCATACTAGCATGCTGCTTCGTTACTAGCTTCCTTCACGCATACTAGTATTCTGCTTGCTTACCAGGTTACTGCTTGCTTACTACCTCCCTGCTTGCTTACTAGCTCACTGCTACCTTACTAGCTTCCTGCTTGCTCACTGGCTTACTGCTTTCTTGGTAACTTACTGCTTTGTTACTAGCTTACTGCTTAATTAATAGATAAATGCTACCTTACTAGCCTGCTACTTGCTATCTAGCTTACTTCTTGCTTACTAGCTTGCAGCTCCCTTATTCGCTTACTGCTTGTTTACTAGCCCGCTGCTTGCCTACTAGCTTCTTCCTCACTTACTGTCTCGCTGCTTGCTTACTGGCGTAATGCCTCCTAACTAGCTTCCTGGTTGCTAACTAGCTCCCTGCTTGCTTACTAGATTACTGCTTGCTTACTAGATTACTGCTTGCTTACTAGCTTACTGCTCGCTTACTAGGTCACTGCTTTTTTTTTTTTGTCGTGGGGAAAATCTTGGAAAGACTCCCTCCCACCTCTTTCGGGAGAGGCGGGTGGGGTGTGTGGGATTCCCCGCGCCCGTAGAATGACGGGCGCGGACCTACCCACTAAAAACCCCACGGTGACCCTGCCGCACGATTTGGGAGGATACCGGGAATCGCTCCAAGCATTCTTCCGGTATCCTACCCGTGCCCCCGCTTTGCGCCCATCCCAGGGGGGGACAAACGGTCCCCCCGGTAAACACTGTCTCATAGCGGCAGGACGGGGCCACTCCATCCCGCCGCCATCCGTCTCGGGGCCGCGCTCAGAGGCGGCTGCAAGCCCCAACTCGCAACCACCTGCGGCCCCGTTTCTACCTCTCGGCGGCCGGGAGCTCATGGCCGCTCCAGGCCACCGAAGGTGCCTCCCCGTGGGCCGGACCCACGCGGTCCGAACCTTCGCTGCCTGGCGGGAGGAGGCTCCCCTCAGGGCCCCCCTCCCAGCCAGGGTCATCCGCCGCGCAAAGGCGGCCGCCCGCGACGCCTGGCGCCTGGGCGACGCCCTCGCGACACCATACGAGCGCGAGCCTCAGCGCGCCGCTGAATCTCGCGCTCCCTTCCCGCGACCTCCTCCTGCAGCATTAAGGTCTCGCAGAAGGAAGCCAACTAGCTTACTACTTTTTTTTTTTTTTTTTTTTTTTTGTCGTGGGGAAAATCTTCGAAAGAGTCCCTCCCACCTCCTTGGGGAGAGGTGGGAGGGGTGTGTGGGATTCCCCGCGCCCGTATAACGACAGGCGCGGGACCTACCCACTAAAAACCCCACGGTGACCCTTGGGCACGCTTTGGGAGGATACCGGGAATCGCTCGAAGCATTCTTCCGGTATCCTCCCCGTGCCCGCGCTTTCGCGCCCATCCCCCGGGGGGACAATCGGTCCCCCCCCCTAGACACACTGCCTCATAGCGGCGGGACGGGGCCACTCCATCCCGCCGCTATCCGTCCCGGGGCCGCGTTTAGTGGCGGCTGCGAGCCCCAACTCGCAACCGCCCGCGACCCCGTTTCCACCCCTCGGCGGCCGGGCGTTCATGGCCGCACCAGACCGCCGAGGGTGCCTCCCCTTGCGTCGGACCGGTAGGGGGAGGCACTCCTACCCCCAACCGGTCCGACCCGGCGCCGCCTGGCGGGAGGAGGGTCCCCTCAGGACCCCCCTCCCAGCCTAGGTCATCCGCCACGCCGAGGCGGCCGCCCGCGACGCCTCGCGACCGGGCGACGACCTCGGGCCACCGCACGAGCGCGAGCTTCAGCGCGCCGCGTAAGCTCGCGCTCCCTCCCCGCGGCTTCCTTCTGCAACATTACGTTCTCGCAGAAGGAGGCCACGGCCCTCCACTTCTCCTCGCTGCCGAGCATGGCGCGCACCACGCCCGGCAGCGAGACATCCCGCCCGACGACGCCGACCAGGACACGGCGCTCCCCCTCCCACGCGGGGCATACCTCCAGGGTATGATCCGCCGTGTCCTGCTCAGCGTCGCAGTGGCAGCAACGCGCCGTCGGCTCCTTCCCTATCCGGCACAGGTATCTTCCGAAGCTGCCATGCCCGGAAAATACCTGTGCCAGCCGGTAGGTGAGGCTGCCATGGTCTCTGTCCAGCCACTCCTTCAGGAGTGGCCGAACAGCCCCGACAGTCCGGTGCCCCGCGGTTGGCAGAGCCAGCCGCTCCTGCCACGCGAGCAACACGGACTGCCGGGCCTGGCGCTTCAAATCGCCCCAAGCAGGTTCCTGCCCGCCCGGGACCGCCCCCACCCCCGCGCGACGGTCGACGCGGTGCCGGTACATCACCGCGTGCGACCGCGCGAGCAGGTCCATGGGCGGCATCCCCGCTAGAACCGTCGCCGCCTCATGTGACATGGTCCGATACCCGCGGACGACCCTGAGCGCCATGCGCCTCTGCACCCGACGTAGCATAGTCATGCTGCGCCGGGAGGCAGCCAGGTCGTCCGCCCAGACGGGGGCCCCGTATAGGTCCACCGACTGGACCATTGCCACATAGAGGCGACGAACTCGGCCCGCCGGGCCCCCCAGGTTAGGCAGGATCCGGCCCAGAGCCGCAACCATCCTTTCCAACCGGGGGACCAGGCAGCGGAAATGCTTCTCGAAACGCCAGTGGCTATCGAGGATCAGCCCCAGATACCTGATCTGGGGCTTCACCTCGATGTCAGCCCCACCCACCCGAATCAGAGGGGGTGGCGGATCCTGCCGAGGTGAATGAAACGCAATCACCTCGGTCTTATGGACCGCCACCGTCATCCCCATCCCCCTGATCCGGTCGACGACGCGTTGCGACCCCTCCTCCGCGCGACGCATGGCCCTCCCCCAGTGCGCCCCGACGGCCAGCACCATTGTGTCATCCGCATAACACACCGTGCTGACGCCGTCGGGGAGGCCGGCCCGCAACACCGAGTCGTACGCGATGTTCCACAGGAGTGGCCCGAGGACCGACCCCTGCGGAACACCGCAGTACACCTCCCTCCGCATATCACCATCCCGGCCCGGATACTCGATCCACCTGCCGCGGAGATAATCCCCGACGACCGCCCTGAGACAAGGGGGGACTCGATGATATTCGAGTCCCCTCCTTATCTCTTCCCAGGGGAGGGTGTTAAAGGCATTGGCAATATCCAAGGAGATTCCCAATGCCACCCCTCCCCGGGAGACGGCCGCCCCCGAGAGGGCCCTCACACGACCTATCGCGTCGATAGTCGATCGGCCCCCCCGGAAACCGAACTGGCAGTCGGCCAGACCGGGATCACCCCGCGACAGGTGCTCGACGAGGCGGGCAGCAATCACACGCTCGAAGAGCTTGCCCACCTCGTCGAGGAGACAAATGGGCCGTTATGCGGAGGGAGACTCCGCGGGCCGACCCTCCTTCCGGAGGAGGACCATCCTCGCCACCTTCCAACTGGGGGGAATCGCCCGTCCCTCAGGCAGCGGTCGATCAACCGCCTGAGGTCGGCCCCAAGGACGCCCTGGGTCAAGACCCAAACCCGGCCGGGCACACCATCCGGACCCGGGGCCGTGTTACGAACCCCGAGCCGTCTGATGGCCGCTGCCAGCTCCTCCTGCGTGACCCCCAGCTCGGCCGTCCACTCCACTGGGACAGCCGCCGCTGCCGGAGGACGCGGTCCCCTCTCCCCAATTGGGAAGAGTGTATTGACCACGTCCTCCAGCAGCCGGGGGTCAAGACCCTCGGTGACGGGGGGCGCCCACGGGCGGAGCTTATTCAGCACCACCTTATATGGGCGCCCCCATGGATCGTCATCAAGGGTCTGGAGGAGCTCCTTCCATGCCCGGGTCTTGGCCCGTTTGATGGCGACCTGCAGAGCAACCCGCGCCACGCGGTATGCTCCATACAGGTCATCAGCTGCCCTCGCTCGTGCCACGCCGTCGCCTGTACGTTGACGACGGCGCGCGCGGGTGTACTGGCGTCGGGCGCGGACAGTCGCGACTCGCAACTCCGCGATCGCGTCCGACCACCAGTACACCGCCCTGCGAGGAGAAGCCCGCCCGACCCGAGGCATCGCCGCGTCGCAAATACCCGCGACCAATGCTCCGAGCCGGGCGACCTCCTCCTCTATGCTCGGCAACTCGGCCGCTCCCTGCGGCCAAGTTGCAGCGAGGGCAGCTGCCATCAGGGCGTCCTTGTCCAGGCGCCGAAGCGCCCAGCGGCGTGGTGGGGTGCCACGCAGGCGGCCGTGTCGGGATGCACTCGCGGCGGCAGAGACCTCCATCCGGATGTACCGGTGATCGGAGAGTGTCTCTGCCCCCGCGACCACGTGCCAACCCGACACCATGCGCACGGCGTTGGGGGTCGCGAATCCAACATCCACGATGGAACCCCCATATCGCCGCACGCATGTGTGCTCCGACCCCCGGTTCAACACCCGGAGGTCGAGCCCCGCCGCCCAATCGCCCAGGATCCCGCCGCGAACGGAGGTCCTGGGGGATCCTCAAGCCACCGACTTGGCATTAAAATCCCCCAGGACCAGTACCGGCCGGGCCGCGTAGCGCTGCACGCATGCCGCGACCTCGGCCAAGTACAGCTCGGACGCAGCGTGACCGCTACGGGGCGAAATGTAGCACCCCACCACAGCGACTCCCCCCCAGTCCACGGCGACGAATCCCCGACCGCGCTCCAACAAGGAGAACGGTGGGGACCCGTCGCCCCCTCCCCATACCGTCGCCACCAAGCCGTCCGCGTCGCCCACCCAATGAGGGTGATCAGGGACGCGGTACGGCTCGGCGGCGACCGCCAGGCCAACCCCCCACTCCGCGAGGACTTGGGACATCAAGTCCTGTGCCGCGCGGCAGTGGTTGAGGTTGGCCTGGAGGAGGAGGCGGGGCGGCATTAATTAATGGCCGCGCCAGCCTCCTCCCGGCCGTCCTTCCCCGTAGCACCGTCCACCTCCATGGAGGACGATGCCACCGCCCTCGGCACCGGAGCCGGTGCAGCCCGCCTCTTCCTCTCCTTCCGGGAGGGGGGGGAGCACTTCTTGCTCCCCACCGTGTGATCGGCTGGCCTCCCCATGTCCGCACACAGCGGGCAGTGGGGGGCCGCCGAGCACTGGCTCGCACGGTGCTCTTTGGCACCGCAGCGGTAACACTGACCGCTGCGGTCCACCGGCGAGGTGCACCACTGCCTCACGTGCCCCAATTCGAGGCAGCGGTGACACTGGAGCGGGCGCGGCGCGAGGATTTCCACACGCGCCGAAACCCACCCCACCAACACCTTCCCGGATTCCGCCACCTTACGGGCGGCGGAGAGGGGGCACCGGGCCCACACCGACCCGAGGCCGGAGGGCGACCTGCGGATCGGAGAGATCCGCAGGTCCTCCACAGGACAGTCCCCCGCCCTCGCAAGGGCACGGGACACATCCTGTGCGCTGACCGAGTCGTCCAGTCCACAAACGCGCATCTCCGTGCGCTTCGTGGGCCGGGCGACCCGGACACCTCGCTCGCCCAGCTGCTCCCGGAGCCTCTGGGCGAGACGATCCGCCTTCGCGCCGCCTTCTGCACCGGGGATCTCCAGCAAGAGACCCCCGGTCACGGCCCTCTTCGCCCTCACGGAGGCGATGCCCAGCTCTTCCAGGGAGATATTCTCCCTGGCGAGCCGCATCGCCTCCGCGAGGGTCAGGTCGCCCCCCTGCGCAACGGTCAGCGTCACCGCTGCCGTTTTTGGGGGACGACCTGGTCGTGCCTTCCCGACCTTCGCGGCCTTTACCTTGGCCGCTGGCGGCGGAGGCGGAGGCTGCGGTTGCGAGGCCTTCCTCGCCGCCCGCTTCGCCTTCCGCCCCACCACCTCACTCCACGCCACCCCCCCTTGGGAGGGTGCTGTGGAGGACGCGACCACCGCGACCACGGGTACACCACCCCCCTTGGGGGTCGCGACCCGGGGCCCTGGTGCCGCAACGCTGGGCGGAGCCTTCACTCCGCCCTTCTTTGCCTTCCCCGACTGTACCGGAACAGGTCGGGGAGGCACCGCCTTCCTGCTGACCGCTCTTCCGGCGAGGAGCTCCTCCCGGAAGGCGGCCAGCTTGCCATCAATCATGTCCCCAATCCTCCTCAGAAGATCGTCTTCTGAGGAGGACGGGGACTTCTTCACGGGCGGAGTGCGGGTGGAGGGGCCCGCGGTGCCCCGCACCACTGCCGCCGCACTCCGCTTATTTACCTCCGCCGAGGGACGCGACGGTGGTGGAGGAGGGAGGATGGAAGGGAGGGCTGCGCTGTTCCACAGCGCCTCTGCCCTCCTCCTCCCCTGTCGCTCCTCCTCCAACAGGAGCTGCAGACGGGCGTTCCGCCCTCTGAGCTCCCGCGCCGCCTCCCTCATTTCCTCCGCCGCGGCCTTCAGGGCCTCCGCGCCACCGCTTTTCTGCCCCTTAAAGGCGCAGGCAGCGGCGACTTTCTCCACCCGCCTCAGGGACGAGGAGATCCTCTCCGATATCTCCTCGGTCACCTCGTCCCTGAGGCAACTCAGCCTCACCGACGGGCTCATCGCCCCGCCCACCTCGACGACGGCCTGCCCCCAACCCCGTCTCCGTCCTCCCCAACCGACAAAACCCGCCCCATCCCCATTTTATTTTCTGTGTCCATAAAAATCCCACGAGATGGTCGGAAATAAAGGTCCACCCGGGCAGAGCCGCCTTACCCGGGTAAGCCTAATACTCCGGGGGTTCGGCAGGTTCCCCGGAGGTGGTCGCTTGGGATTGGGCCTTCTCCCCCAACCATGCATCCCATCGCCGCGCACCATAGCTTAGGATTGGAGGGCGATTTTATAGAGTCGCCATACTCGTGGCCCAGGCGGTTAAGCCAAGACCCCCGTTCCTCCTGCCGTCACGTACCATTCACAAAACCAATAGGGAATTGTGAATGGGTCGTTGTGACGACCAACAGGAGGCTTACGGTGTGTGTATGACTCGGGTACCCCGGGTTCGTTAAGCCCGTACTGCAGCTGAAAGGCTGGCAGCCCCTGAGGGGTTACTAGCCTGCTGCTCGCTTTTTAGCATACTGCCTGCTTACTAGCTTGCTGCTTGCATTCCAGCTTACAGCTTGCTTGCTAGCATACTGCTTTCTTACTAGCTAATTGCTTTCATACTAGCCTGCTGCATGCTTACTCGTTAACTAGTTGCTTACTATCTAACTGCTTGCTTACTAACATACTGCTTCCTCACTAGCTTCCTGCTCGCTTATTAGCTTACTGGTTGCTTACGAGCTTACAGCTTCATTACCTATTTACAGCATGCTCAATAGCTAACTGCTGTCTTACTAGCCTGCTGCTTGCTTTCTAGCCTACTGCACGCTTACTTGCTTGCTACTTGTTTTCAAGCTTACGGCTTCCTTTCTAGTTACCTGCTTGCTTACCAGATTACTGCTCGCTTACAAGCTTTCTCCTCGCTTACTAGCTTACTGCTTGCTTACTAGCTTGCTTACTACTTGGTTACTAGCTTGTTGCTGGCTTTCTAGCTTACTGCTTGCATACTCGCACATTGGTTCCTTACTAGCTAATTGCTTCCTTACTAGCCTGCTGCTTGCTAACTAGCTTACATGTTGCTTACTAGCATACAGCTTTCTTACTAGTTAATTGCTTTATGACTAGGCTGATGCTTGCTTACAAGCTTACTGATTGTTTACTAGCTTACTGCTTGCTTACTAGTGCTCGGCACCCTTACTAGTTTCCCCCCGGCTTACTGGCTCACTGCATGCTTACTAGCTTACTGGTAGCATACTAGTTCACTGCATGCTTACTAGCTTACTACTTGGTTTCAAGCTTACTGCTTGCATACTAGCATACAGCTTCCTTCCTAGCTTCCACCTCGCTTACTAGCACACTGGTTTCTTATTAGCTTACTACATGCTTACTACATAACTCCTTCCTTGCTAGCTACCTCCTCGCTTATAACCTCACTGCTTACTTACTATCTTACTGCTTGCAAACTAGCTTACTGCTTGCTTACTAGCTAACTGCTTTCTTACCAGCTTACAGCTTGCTCACTATCTTACACATTGCTTACTAGCAGACTGCTTCCTTACTATCGCCCAGCTCGCATACTACCTCACTGCATGCTTAGTATCTTTCTGCTTGCAAACTAGCTTACTGTTTGCTCAATAGCTAACTGCTTTCTAGCTAGACTGCTTCTTGCCTACCAGCATACTGCTTTCCTGATAGCTAAGTGGTTTCTTAGTCACCTGCTGCTCCCTCACTAGCTTACTGGATGCATACTAGCTTACTGGTTGCTTACTAGCTTCCTGCCTGCTTACTAGCTTACTGCTAGCATACTCGCTTACTGCTTGCTTACTAGCTTGGTGCTTGCGTTCTAGATTACTGCTTGCTTACTAGCCTCCTGCTTTGTTACTATCTTACTGCTTGCTTACTAGCATACTACTTCCTTACTAGCTTCCTGATCGCTTACTAGCTCACTGCTAGCTAACTCGCTTACTGCACGCTCACTACCCTGCTGCTTGCTTACAATGTTACTGTTTGCTTACTATCGTAGTGCTTGCTTACTACCTTAGAGCTTGCTTACAATACTCCTGCATTCTTCCTAACATACTGCATTCTTACTAACTTACCGCTCTCTTACCAGACAAATGCTTACTAGCTTACTGCTTGCTGAATAGCTAGCTGCTTTCCTAATTGCCTGCTGCTTCCATTCTAGCTTACTGCTTGCTTACTAGCTTGCCGCTTGCCGCTTTCTTTCTAGCTTACTGCTAGCTTGTATTATACAGCTTCCTTACTAGCTTCCATTTGGCTTACTATATTACTGCTTGCTTACTAGATCACTGCTTGCTAACTAGCTTACGGCTTGCTTACTAGCATACTGCTTTCTTACTACCTAGCAGCTTTCTGACTAGCCTGCTGCTTGCATCTTTGCTTAGTAGCTTACAGTTCGGCCACTCCTGAGTGAGTGGCTGGACAGAGGCCATGGCAGCCTCACCTACCGGCTGGCACAGGTATTTTCCGGGCATGGCAGCTTCGGAAGATACCTGTGCCGGATAGGGAAGGAGCCGACGGCGCGTTGCTGCCACTGCGACGCTGAGCAGGACACGGCGGATCATACCCTGGAGGTATGCCCCGCGTGGGAGGGGGAGCGCCGTGTCCTGGTCGGCGTCGTCGGGCGGGATGTCTCGCTGCCGGGCGTGGTGCGCGCCATGCTCGGCAGCGAGGAGAAGTGGAGGGCCGTGGCCTCCTTCTGCGAGAACGTAATGTTGCAGAAGGAGGCCGCGGGGAGGCTGCGTGCGGTGGCCCGAGGTCGTCGCCCGGTCGCGTGGCGTCGCGGGCGGTCGCCTCGGCGTGTCGGATGACCTAGGCTGGGAGGGGGGTCCTGAGGGGACCCTCCTCCCGCCAGGCGGCGCCGGGTCGGACCGGTTGGGGGTAGGAGTGCCTCCCCCTACCGGTCCGACGCAAGGGGAGGCACCCTCGGCGGTCTGGTGCGGCCATGAACGCCCGGCCGCCGAGGGGTGGAAACGGGGTCGCGGGAGGTTGCGAGTTGGGGCTCGCAGCCGCCACTAAACGCGGCCCCGGGACGGATAGCGGCGGGATGGAGTGGCCCCGTCCCGCCGCTATGAGGCAGTGTGTCCACTGGGGGGACCGATTGTCCCCCCGGGGGATGGGCGCGAAAGCGCGGGGACGGGGAGGATACCGGAAGAATGCTTCGAGCGATTCCCGGTATCCTCCCAAAGCGTGCCGAAGGGTCACCGTGGGGTTTTTAGTGGGTAGGTCCCGCGCCTGTCGTTGTACGGGCGCGGGGAATCCCACACACCCCTCCCACCTCTCCCCAAGGAGGTGGGAGGGAGTCTTTCGAAGATTTTCCCCACGACAAAAAAAAAAAAAAAAAAAAAAAAAAAGTATGATAGTAAGCAAGCAGTAAGCTATAAAGTAAGCAGCAAGCTAGTAAGCAAGCAGTTATCTCGAAAGCAGGCAGCAAGCTTGCAAGCAAGCATGGAGCGAGTAAGCTAGCTGTACGCTAATAAGCAACCAGTGTGCTAGTAAGCGAGCAGTGATCTTGTAAGCGGGAATAAATCTAGTGGGGAAGTAGTAGGCTAGTAGGCAAGCAGTAAGCTAGTAAGAAAGCAGTGAGCTAGATAGCAAGAAGCGGGCCAGTAAGCGAGCAGTAAGCGAGAAAGGTCGCAGTGAGCTGGTAAGCGAGGAGCAATCTAGTAAGGAAGCAGCTGGATAGTAAGCAAGCAGTAGCCTAGTAAGCTACAAGTAAACTAGTAAACATGCAGCTTGTTGGTATGAGAGCAATTGGCTAGTAACCGAGCAGTTAGTTAGTAAGCAGGTAGTAAGCTGGTAAGCAAGCACTAAGCTAGAAAGCAAGAAGCAGCCTGGTATCAAAGCACCTAGCTATTAAGTAAGCAGTATGCTAGCGAGCAAGCGGTATGCTAGATAGCAACCAGTGAGCTAGTGTGCGAGCAGTGATCTAGTAAGCAAGCAGTATGCTAGTAGGCAAGCAGTAAGATAGTTAACAAGCAGTGAGCCTGTAAGCGAGCAGGAAACTAGTAAGGATGCAGTTAGGTAGTAAGCAAGCAGTAATAAAGTAACCATGCAGTACGCTAGTAAGCAAGCGGCAAGCTAGAAACCATATAGCAATCTAGTAAGCAAGCAGTAACCTAGTAAGCAAGCAGTAAGCCTGTAAGCAAGCAGTGAGCTAGTAACCGAGGAGAAAGCTTGTATGGAAGCAGTATGCTAGTAAGCAATCAGTAAGTGAGGAACAAAGTAGTATGCCAGTAAGCAAGCAGCCGGCTAGTAAGAAAGCAGTTAGTTAGTAAGGATGCAGTAGGCTAGTAAGCAAGCAGTAAACTACTTAGCAAGCAGTAAGCTAGTAAGCAATCAGTAAGCTTGTAAGCAAGCAGCAGGCTAGTAAGAACGCAGTAAGCGAGTATGCTATCAGTAAGCTACTAAGCATGCTGTGTGCTAGTAAGCGACGAGGGATCTAGTAAGTGAGCTGAATGCTAGTATGCAAGCAGTAAGCAAGTAAGCAACCAGCAAGCTAGTAAGCAAGCAGTACGCTAGAACGCAAGCAGCAGGCTTGTAAGCAAGCAGTAAGCTTGTAAGCAAGCAGTATGCTAGAAAGGAAGCAGTAACTAGTAAGCAACCACAAGGGCAGTAAGCATGCAGTAAGCTAGTAAGGGAGGAGGAAGCCAGTATGGAGGCAGCATGCCAGTAAGCAAGCAGGAATCTAGTAGGCATGCAGTGAGCTAGTAAGCGAGCATCGAGCTAGTAAGCGAGCAGGGAGCTTGTACGGAAGTAGTATGCCAGTAGGCATCTACTAAGCTCGTAAGCATGCAGTGAGCCAGCAAGCGAGCAGGAAGCTAGTAAGGAAGCAGCATGATAGTAAGCAAGCAGTATGCTAGTATGCAAGCAGTAAGCTGGTGTGAAAGCAGTCAGCTATTGAGCGAGCAGAAAACTACTTAGCAAGCAGTAAGCTAGTAAGCAATCAGTAAGCTTGTAAGCAAGCAGCAGGCTAGTAAGAACGCAGTATGTTAAGAAGAAGTCAGGATTGTAGTAAGTAAGCAGTTAGGTAGTAAGCAAGCAGATAGCTAGTAAGCAAGCAGTAAGTTAGTATCAAAGCAGTATGCTTGTAAGCAAGCAGTAGGCTAGTTAAATTGCAGTTAGTTAGTAAGGGAGCTGTAAGTTTGTAGCAGAGCAGTTAGCTGGTAAGCAAGCAGTAAGCTAGTAAGGAAGCAGTAAGCTAGGAAGCAAGCAGTAAGGTAGAAAGCAAGCAGGACGCTAGTATAGAAGCAACTAAGTATTAAGCATGCAGTAAACTAGATAGCAAACAGTGTGCTGGTAAACGAGAGGTGAGCTAGTAAGCGACAAGGAGCTAGTAACAAAGCTGTGATCAAGTACACAAGCAGTATACTAGTAAGAATGCAGTTACCTAGAAAGCAAGCAGCAGACTAGCAAGAAAGCAGTTAGGTATTCAGCATGCAGTAAACTAGTAACCAATCAGTAAGCAAGTAAGCAACTAGTAAGTTTGCAGGCAAGCAGTAAGCCGGTAAGGAAGCAGTTATCTCCTAACGAGGTACTAGGCAAGTAAGCAAGCTGTAGGTTAGTAAGCTGGAAAGCAAGCAGCAAGCCAGTGTGCAAGCAGAATGCGAGTAAGCTAGCAGTAAGCTAGTAAGCAACCAGTAAACTGGTAAGCAAGCATCTGGCTGGTAAGAAAGCAGTAAGCTCGTATGCAAGCAAGGCAGCTGGAAAATAGTAAGAAAGCAGTTAGGTAGTAAGCAAGCAATAAGCTAGATAGCAGCAAGCAGTAAGCTGGCAAGCAAGCAGTAAGCTCGTATGCAAGCAGTAAGCTGGTAAGCAAGCAGTGAGCTAGTAAGCGAGCAGGGAGCTAGTAAGGAAGAAGTTTGCTTTTAAGCATGCAGTAAGCTACTAAGCATGCAGCAGGCTATCAAGCAACCAGTATGACACTAAGCAAGCAGGAAGCTAGTATGGAAGCATTATGCTAGAAAGCAATCAGCGGGCTAGTAAGCAAGCATCTAGCTAGTAAGCGTGTAGTAGGCTAGTAAGAAAGTAGTATGCTTGTAAGCAACTAGTAAGCTAGTAAGCAACCGGTAATCTAGTAAGAAAGCAGTTATCTCGAAAACAGGCAGCAAGCTTGCAAGCAAGCATGGAGCGAGTAAACAAGCTGTACGCTAATAAGCAACCAGTGAGCTAGTAATCGAGCAGTGATCTTGTAAGCGGTGATAAATCTAGTGGGGAAGTAGTAGTCTAGTAGGCAAGCAGTAAGCTAGTAAGACAGCAGTATGCTAGTAAGAAAGCAGTTGGCCAGTCAGCATGCGGTAAGCGAGAAAGCTAGCAGTAAGCTTGTAAGAAAGTGGTAAGTTAGTAAGAAATCAGTATGCTAGTAAGCCAGCAGAAAGTTAGAAGGCATGCTGCAGGCTTGTAATGAAGCAGTATGCCCGAAAGCAAGCAGCAAGCGAGTAAGCAAGCAGTAAGCTTGTAAGCAAGCGGGAGGCTAGTAGGAAAGCAGTTAGCTAGTAAGCAAGCCGTTAACTAGTAAGAATGCTGTATGCAAGTAAGCAAGCAGTATTGCAAGAAAGCAAGCAGCCAGCTGGTAAGCAAGCAGTGAGCTAGTGAGCGAGGAGGAAGCAAGTAAGGAAGCAGTATGCTAGTTGGCAAGCAGTAAGCTAGTTAGAAACAAGTAAGCATGTAAGCATGCAACAGGCTACTAAGAAGCCAATTAGCTTGAAAGCAAGCAGTAAGCTAGTATGCAAGCAGTGAGCTAGTAAGCGAGCTGGGAGTTGTTAAGGAAGCATTATCCTAGTAAGCAAGCAGTACGCTAGTAAGCAACCAGTAATTTAGGAGGCAGGCAGGAAGTTAGTAATGAAGCAGTATGTTAGAAAGCATGCAGCGGGCTAGTAAACAAGCTGTAAGCGAGTAAGCTAGTTGTGAGCTAGTAGGCAAGCAGTAAGCTAGAAGGCAAGCGGCGGGCAAGAAACAAAGCAGTATGCCAGTAAGCAAGCAGGAAGCTAGAAAGCAAGAAGCATGATAGTATGCAAGCAATAAGGTAGAAAGCAAGCAGCAGGCTATTAGGAAAGCAGTAAGCTATTCAGCTAGCAGTAAGCTAGTAAGGAAGAAGTTTGACTGCAAGCAAGCTTTGTGCTAATATGCAACCAGTAATCTAGTAGGCAAGCAGTAAACTGGTAAGCTAGCTGTATGCTAGTAAGCAAGCACTAAGCTAGTAGGCAAGTAATGAGCTAGTATGAAAGCAGGATGCTAGAAAGCAAGCAGTAACCTAGAAAGCAAGCAGCAAGCCAGTAAGCAACCCGTAAGCAAGTAAGCAAGCCGTAAGCTAGTAAGCAAGAAGCAAGCTAGTATGCAAGCAGTGAGCTAGTAAGCAAGCAGTAAGCTGGTAAGAAAGCAGGTAGCTGGTAAGCATGTAGTAAGATAGTAAGCAACTAGTAAGTTAGAAAGCAAGCAGCGACATAGTAAGCATGCAGTAAGCTAGTAGGCAAGCAGCTGGCTAATAAGAAAGCAGTATGCCGGTAAGCAAGCAGTAAGCTAGTAAGCGAACATGGACCTAGTAAGGCAGCAGGATGCTAGTCAGCTAGCAGTAAGCTATTAAGGAACAAGTAAGCTAGTAAGCAAGCAGGTAGCTAGTAAGGAAGCTGTATGCTAGAAAGCAAGCAGCATGCTAGTAGGCAAGCCGTAAACTACTAGGCAAGCAGTAAGCTAGTAAGCAAGCAGTGAGATAGTAAGCCAAATGGAAGCTGGTAAGGAAGCTGTATAATAACAAGCAAGCAGTGAGCTTGTAAGCGAGCAGGGCGCTGGTAAGGATGCTGTATGCTAGTAAGCAAGCAGAAAGCTAGTAAGCAAGAGGTGAACTAGTAAGCGAGTAGCGAGGTAGTAAGCAAGCAATAAACTAGTAAGCATGCAGTGAGCCAGTAATCGAGCAGGAAGATAGTAACGAAGCAGCATGCTAGAATGTAACCAGTAACCTAGTAAGCAAGCAGGAAGCTGGTAAGAAACAAGTTAGCTAGAAAGCGTGCAGGAATCTAGTAAGGAAGCAGTATGCTAGAGAGAAAGCAGTAAGCAAGTAAGCAACAAATAAACTAGTAAGGAAGCAGCAGGCTAGAAAGTAGGTAGTTACCTATTAAGCAAACAGTAAGCTAGTAAGCACGCAGTAGGCTTTTTTTTTTTTTTTTTTTTTTTTTTTTTTTTGTCGTGGGGAAAATCTTCGAGAGACTCCCTCCCACCTCCTTGGGGAGAGGTGGGAGGGGTGTGTGGGATTCCCCGCGCCCGTACAACGACAGGCGCGGGACCTACCCACTAAAAACCCCACGGTGACCCTTCGGCACGCTTTGGGAGGATACCGGGAATCGCTCGAAGCATTCTTCCGGTATCCTCCCCGTGCCCGCGCTTTCGCGCCCATCCCCCGGGGGGACAATCGGTCCCCCCAGTAGACACACTGCCTCATAGCGGCGGGACGGGGCCACTCCATCCCGCCGCTATCCGTCCCGGGGCCGCGTTTAGTGGCGGCTGCGAGCCCCAACTCGCAACCGCCCGCGACCCCGTTTCCACCCCTCGGCGGCCGGGCGTTCATGGCCGCACCAGACCGCCGAGGGTGCCTCCCCTTGCGTCGGACCGGTAGGGGGAGGCACTCCTACCCCCAACCGGTCCGACCCGGCGCCGCCTGGCGGGAGGAGGGTCCCCTCAGGACCCCCCTCCCAGCCTAGGTCATCCGCCACGCCGAGGCGGCCGCCCGCGACGCCTCGCGACCGGGCGACGACCTCGGGCCACCGCACGAGCGCGAGCTTCAGCGCGCCGCTGAAGCTCGCGCTCCCTCCCCGCGGCCTCCTTCTGCAACATTACGTTCTCGCAGAAGGAGGCCACGGCCCTCCACTTCTCCTCGCTGCCGAGCATGGCGCGCACCACGCCCGGCAGCGAGACATCCCGCCCGACGACGCCGACCAGGACACGGCGCTCCCCCTCCCACGCGGGGCATACCTCCAGGGTATGATCCGCCGTGTCCTGCTCAGCGTCGCAGTGGCAGCAACGCGCCGTCGGCTCCTTCCCTATCCGGCACAGGTATCTTCCGAAGCTGCCATGCCCGGAAAATACCTGTGCCATCCGGTAGGTGAGGCTGCCATGGCCTCTGTCCAGCCACTCCTTCAGGAGTGGCCGAACCGCCCCGACAGTCCGGTGCCCCGCGGTTGGCAGAGCCAGCCGCTCCTGCCACGCGAGCAACACGGACTGCCGGGCCTGGCGCTTCAAATCGCCCCAAGCAGGTTCCTGCCCGCCCGGGACCGCCCCCACCCCCGCGCGACGGTCGACGCGGTGCCGGTACATCACCGCGTGCGACCGCGCGAGCAGGTCCATGGGCGGCATCCCCGCTAGAACCGTCGCCGCCTCATGTGACATGGTCCGATACCCGCGGACGACCCTGAGCGCCATGCGCCTCTGCACCCGACGCAGCATAGTCATGCCGCGCCGGGAGGCAGCCAGGTCGTCCGCCCAGACGGGGGCCCCGTATAGGGCCACCGACTGGACCATTGCCACATAGAGGCGACGAACTCGGCCCGCCGGGCCCCCCAGGTTGGGCAGGATCCGGCCCAGAGCCGCAACCATCCTTTCCAACCGGGGGACCAGGCAGCGGAAATGCTCCTCGAAACGCCAGTGGCTATCGAGGATCAGCCCTAGATACCTGATCTGGGGCTTCACCTCGATGTCAGCCCCTCCCACCCGGATCAGAGGGGGTGGCGGATCCTGCCGAGGTGAATGAAACGCAATCACCTCGGTCTTATGGACCGCCACCGTCATCCCCATCCCCCTGATCCGGTCGACGACGCGTTGCGACCCCTCCTCCGCGCGACGCATGGCCCTCCCCCAGTGCGCCCCGACGGCCAGCACCAGTGTGTCATCCGCATAACACACCGTGCTGACGCCGTCGGGGAGGCCGGCCCGCAACACCGAGTCGTACGCGATGTTCCACAGGAGTGGCCCGAGGACCGACCCCTGCGGAACACCGCAGTACACCTCCCTCCGCATATCACCATCCCGGCCCGGATACTCGATCCACCTGCCGCGGAGATAATACCCGACGACCGCCCTGAGACAAGGGGGGACCCGATGATATTCGAGTCCCCTCCTTATCTCTTCCCAGGGGAGGGTGTTAAAGGCATTGGCAATATCCAAGGATATTGCCAATGCCACCCCTCCCCGGGAGACGGCCGCCCCCGAGAGGGCCCTCACACGACCTATCGCGTCGATAGTCGATCGGCCCCCCCGGAAACCGAACTGGCAGTCGGCCAGACCGGGATCACCCCGCGACAGGTGCTCGACGAGGCGGGCAGCAATCACACGCTCGAAGAGCTTGCCCACCTCGTCGAGGAGACAAATGGGCCGGTATGCGGAGGGAGACTCCGCGGGCCGACCCTCCTTCCGGAGGAGGACCATCCTCGCCACCTTCCAACTGGGGGGGAATCGCCCGTCCCTCAGGCAGCGGTCGAACAACCGCCTGAGGTCGGCCCCAAGGACGCCCTGGGTCAAGACCCAAACCCGGCCGGGCACACCATCCGGACCCGGGGCCGTGTTACGAACCCCGAGCCGTCTGATGGCCGCTGCCAGCTCCTCCTGCGTGACCCCCAGTTCGGCCGTCCACTCCACTGGGACAGCCGCCGCCGCCGGAGGACGCGGTCCCCTCTCCCCAATTGGGAAGAGTGTATTGACCACGTCCTCCAGCAGCCGGGGGTCAAGACCCTCGGTGACGGGGGGCGCCCACGGGCGGAGCTTATTCAGCACCACCTTATATGGGCGCCCCCATGGATCGTCATCAAGGGTCTGGAGGAGCTCCTTCCATGCCCGGGTCTTGGCCCGTTTGATGGCGACCTGCAGAGCAACCCGCGCCACGCGGTATGCTCCATACAGGTCATCAGCTGCCCTCGCTCGCGCCACGCCGTCGCCTGTACGTTGACGACGGCGCGCGCGGGTGTACTGGCGTCGGGCGCGGACAGTCGCGACTCGCAACTCCGCGATCGCGTCCGACCACCAGTACACCGCCCGGCGAGGAGAAGCCCGCCCGACCCGAGGCATCGCCGCGTCGCAAATACCCGCGACCAATGCTCCGAGCCGGGCGACCTCCTCCTCTATGCTCGGCAACTCGGCCGCTCCCTGCGGCCAAGTTGCAGCGAGGGCAGCTGCCATCAGGGCGTCCTTGTCGAGGCGCCGAAGCGCCCAGCGGCGTGGTGGGGTGCCACGCAGGCGGCCGTGTCGGGATGCACTCGCGGCGGCAGAGACCTCCATCCGGATGTACCGGTGATCGGAGAGTGTCTCTGCCCCCGCGACCACGTGCCAACCCGACACCATGCGCACGGCGTTGGGGGTCGCGAATCCAACATCCACGATGGACCCCCCATATCGCCGCACGCATGTGTGCTCCGACCCCCGGTTCAATACCCGGAGGTCGAGCCCCGCCGCCCAATCGCCCAGGATCCCGCCGCGAACGGAGGTCCTGGGGGATCCCCAAGCCACCGACTTGGCATTAAAATCCCCCAGGACCAGCACCGGCCGGGCCGCGCAGCGCTGCACGCATGCCGCGACCTCGGCCAAGTACAGCTCGAACGCAGCGTGACCGCTACGGGGCGAAATGTAGCACCCCACCACAGCGACTCCCCCCCAGTCCACGGCGACGAATCCCCGACCGCGCTCCAACAAGGAGAACGGTGGGGACCCGTCGCCCCCTCCCCATACCGTCGCCACCAAGCCGTCCGCGTCGCCCACCCAATGAGGGTGATCAGGGACGCGGTACGGCTCGGCGGCGACCGCCAGGCCAACCCCCCACTCCGCGAGGACTTGGGACATCAAGTCCTGTGCCGCGCGGCAGTGGTTGAGGTTGGCCTGGAGGAGGAGGCGGGGCGGCATTAATTAATGGCCGCGCCAGCCTCCTCCCGGCCGTCCGTCCCCGTAGCACCGTCCACCTCCATCGAGGACGATGCCACCGCCCTTGGCACCGGAGCCGGTGCAGCCCGCCTCTTCCTCTCCTTCCGGGAGGGGGGGGAGCACTTCTTGCTCCCCACCCTGTGATCGGCTGGCCTCCCCATGTCCGCACACAACGGGCAGTGGGGGGCCGCCGAGCACTGGCTCGCACGGTGCACTTTGGCACCGCAGCGGTAACACTGACCGCTGCGGTCCACCGGCGAGGTGCACCACTGCCTCACGTGCCCCAATTCGAGGCAGCGGTGACACTGGAGCGGGCGCGGCGCGAGGATTTCCACTCGCGCCGAAACCCACCCCACCAACACCCTCCCGGATTCCGCCACCTTACGGGCGGCGGAGAGGGGGCACCGGGCCCACACCGACCCGAGGCCGGAGGGCGACCTGCGGATCTCTCCGACCCGCAGATCCTCCACAGGACAGTCCCCCGCCCTCGCAAGGGCACGGGACACATCCTGTGCGCTGACCGAGTCGTCCAGCCCACAAACGCGCATCTCCGTGCGCTTCGTGGGCCGGGCGACCCGGACACCTCGCTCGCCCAGCTGCTCCCGGAGCCTCTGGGCGAGACGATCCGCCTTCGCGCCGCCTTCTGCACCGGGGATCTCCAGCAAGAGACCCCCGGTCACGGCCCTCTTCGCCCTCACGGAGGCGATGCCCAGCTCTTCCAGGGAGATATTCTCCCTGGCGAGCCGCATCGCCTCCGCGAGGGTCAGGTCGCCCCCCTGCGCAACGGTCAGCGTCACCGCTGCCGTTTTTGGGGGACGACCTGGTCGTGCCTTCCCGACCTTCGCGGCCTTTACCTTGGCCGCCGGCGGCGGAGGCGGAGGCTGCGGTTGCGAGGCCTTCCTCGCCGCCCGCTTCGCCTTCCGCCCCACCACCTCACTCCACGCCACCCCCCCTTGGGAGGGTGCTGTGGAGGACGCGACCACCGCGACCACGGGTACACCACCCCCCTTGGGGGTCGCGACCCGGGGCCCTGGTGCCGCAACGCTGGGCGGAGCCTTCACTCCGCCCTTCTTTGCCTTCCCCGACTGTACTGGAACAGGTCGGGGAGGCACCGCCTTCCTGCTGACCGCTCTTCCGGCGAGGAGCTCCTCCCGGAAGGCGGCCAGCTTGCCATCAATCATGTCCCCAATCCTCCTCAGAAGATCGTCTTCTGAGGAGGACGGGGACTTCTTCACGGGCGGAGTGCGGGTGGAGGGGCCCGCGGTGCCCCGCACCACTGCCGCCGCACTCCGCTTATTTACCTCCGCCGAGGGACGCGGCGGTGGAGGAGGAGGGAGGATGGGAGGAAGGGCCGCGCTGTTCCACAGCGCCTCTGCCCTCCTCCTCCCCTGTCGCTCCTCCTCCAACAGGAGCTGCAGACGGGCGTTCCGCCCTCTGAGCTCCCGCGCCGCCTCCCTCATTTCCTCCGCCGCGGCCTTCAGGGCCTCCGCGCCACCGCTTTTCTGCCCCTTAAAGGCGCAGGCAGCGGCGACTTTCTCCACCCGCCTCAGGGACGAGGAGATCCTCTCCGATATCTCCTCGGTCACCTCGTCCCTGAGGCAACTCAGCCTCACCGACGGGCTCATCGCCCCGCCCACCTCGACGACGGCCTGCCCCGTCCTCTTCCTCTTAGAGCCTATGTGGCTCGTGCTGGAGGAGAAGGACGAGACCGACGCCGTCTCGTCGTCCTCCTCCACCCTCCACGAAGCCGGACCTGGCGCTGAGTGGGGCGCGAGCGCCGCCACCCTAACCCCAACCCCGTCTCCGTCCTCCCCAACCGACAAAACCCGCCCCATCCCCATTTTATTTTCTGAGTCCATAAAAAATCCCACGAGATGGTCGGAAATAAAGGTCCACCCGGGCAGAGCCGCCTTACCCGGGTAAGCCTAATACTCCGGGGGTTCGGCAGGTTCCCCGGAGGTGGTCGCTTGGGATTGGGCCTCCTCCCCCAACCATGCATCCCATCGCCGCGCACCATAGCTTAGGATTGGAGGGCGATTTTATAGAGTCGCCATACTCGTGGCCCAGGCGGTTAAGCCAAGACCCCCGTTCCTCCTGCCGTCACGTACCATTCACAAAACCAATAGGGAATTGTGAATGGGTCGTTGTGACGACCAACAGGAGGCTTACGGTGTGTGTATGACTCGGGTACCCCGGGTTCGTTAAGCCCGTACTGCAGCTGAAAGGCTGGCAGCCCCTGAGGGGAAGCACGCAGTAGGCTGGTAAGAAACCAGTTAGCTAGTAAGCAAGCAGTAAGCTAGTAAACATGCAATGACCTAGTAAGCGAGGAAGAAGCTAGTAACGAAGCAGTATGCTATTAACGAAGCTGTATGCTAGTAAGCAAGCAGTAAGCTAGTAAGCAACAAGTAATCTAGTAGGCAAGCAGCGGGCTAGTATGAAAGCAATTAGCTGGTAAGAGAGGAGTGTGCTAGTAAGCAAGCAGTAAGCTAGTAAGCAACATGTAAGCTAGTAAGCAAGCAGCTGGCTAGTACGAAAGAAATTAGCTAGTAAGAGAGCAGTGTGCTTGTAAGGAAGCAGTATGCTAGCCAACAAGCAGTAAGCTAGTAAGCTACCAGTAACCTTGTAGGCAAGCAGTGAGCTTGTAACCGAGAGGGAAGCTCGTAAGCAAGCAGACTGCTAGTAAGCAAGCACTAAGCTTGTAAACAACAAGTATGCTTACAAGCAATCAGCAGACTAGTAACAAAGCAGGTAGTTGGCAAGATACCAGTAAGATAGGAAGAAAGGAGAAAGGTAGTAAGCAAACAGTGAGCCAGTAACCAAACAGTAAGATGGTAAGAAGGCATTCAGCTAGTAGGGAAGTAGTAAGCTAGTAATCATGCAGTAACCTAGTAAGCCATCAGTGAGCTAGTAAGCAAGCAGTCACCTAGTAAGCAGGCAGTAATCTAGTAAGCAAGCAGTGAGCTAGTAGGCTAGCAGGAAGCTAGTAAGAAAGCAGCATGCTGGTAAGCAACCAATAAGCTAATAATCAAGCTGTGTGCTAGTAAGCAAGCAGTAAGTCCGAAAGCAAGCAGCAGGCTAGCAAGCAAGCAGCACGCGATTAAGCCAGCAGCAATCTGGTAAGCAAGCAGTGAGCTAGAAGGCGTGGAGGAAGCTAGAAAGGAGGCAGTATGATAGTAAGCCAGCTGTAAGCAAGTAAGCAACCAGTACCCCTCAGGGGCTGCCAGCCTTTCAGCTGCAGTACGGGCTTAACGAACCCGGGGTACCCGAGTCATACACACACCGTAAGCCTCCTGTTGGTCGTCACAACGACCCATTCACAATTCCCTATTGGTTTTGTGAATGGTACGTGACGGCAGGAGGAACGGGGGTCTTGGCTTAACCGCCTGGGCCACGAGTATGGCGACTCTATAAAATCGCCCTCCAATCCTAAGCTATGGTGCGCGGCGATGGGATGCATGGTTGGGGGAGAAGGCCCAATCCCAAGCGACCACCTCCGGGGAACCTGCCGAACCCCCGGAGTATTAGGCTTACCCGGGTAAGGCGGCTCTGCCCGGGTGGACCTTTATTTCCGACCATCTCGTGGGATTTTTATGGACACAGAAAATAAAATGGGGATGGGGCGGGTTTTGTCGGTTGGGGAGGACGGAGACGGGGTTGGGGGCAGGCCGTCGTCGAGGTGGGCGGGGCGATGAGCCCGTCGGTGAGGCTGAGTTGCCTCAGGGACGAGGTGACCGAGGAGATATCGGAGAGGATCTCCTCGTCCCTGAGGCGGGTGGAGAAAGTCGCCGCTGCCTGCGCCTTTAAGGGGCAGAAAAGCGGTGGCGCGGAGGCCCTGAAGGCCGCGGCGGAGGAAATGAGGGAGGCGGCGCGGGAGCTCAGAGGGCGGAACGCCCGTCTGCAGCTCCTGTTGGAGGAGGAGCGACAGGGGAGGAGGAGGGCAGAGGCGCTGTGGAACAGCGCGGCCCTCCCTCCCATCCTCCCTCCTCCTCCACCGCCGCGTCCCTCGGCGGAGGTAAATAAGCGGAGTGCGGCGGCAGTGGTGCGGGGCACCGCGGGCCCCTCCACCCGCACTCCGCCCGTGAAGAAGTCCCCGTCCTCCTCAGAAGACGATCTTCTGAGGAGGATTGGGGACATGATTGATGGCAAGCTGGCCGCCTTCCGGGAGGAGATCCTCGCCGGAAGAGCGGTCAGCAGGAAGGCGGTGCCTCCCCGACCTGTTCCGGTACAGTCGGGGAAGGCAAAGAAGGGGGGAGTGAAGGCTCCGCCCAGCGTTGCGGCACCAGGGCCCCGGGTCGCGACCCCCAAGGGGGGTGGTGTACCCGTGGTCGCGGTGGTCGCGTCCTCCACAGCACCCTCCCAAGGGGGGGTGGCGTGGAGTGAGGTGGTGGGGCGGAAGGCGAAGCGGGCGGCGAGGAAGGCCTCGCAACCGCGGCCTCCGCCTCCGCCGCCGGCGGCCAAGGTAAAGGCCGCGAAGGTCGGGAAGGCACGACCAGGTCGTCCTCCAAAAACGGTAGCGGTGACGCTGATCGTTGCGCAGGGGGGCGACCTGACCCTCGCGGAGGCGATGCGGCTCGCCAGGGAGAATATCTCCCTGGAAGAGCTGGGCATCGCCTCCGTGAGGGCGAAGAGGGCCGTGACCGGGGGTCTCTTGCTGGAGATCCCCGGTGCAGAAGGCGGCGCGAAGGCGGATCGTCTCGCCCAGAGGCTCCGGGAGCAGCTGGGCGAGCGAGGTGTCCGGGTCGCCCGGCCCACGAAGCGCACGGAGATGCGCGTTTGTGGGCTGGACGACTCGGTCAGCGCACAGGATGTGTCCCGTGCCCTTGCGAGGGCGGGGGACTGTCCTGTGGAGGACCTGCGGATCGGAGAGATCCGCAGGTCGCCCTCCGGCCTCGGGTCGGTGTGGGCCCGGTGCCCCCTCTCCGCCGCCCGTAAGGTGGCGGAATCCGGGAGGGTGTTGGTGGGGTGGGTTTCGGCGCGAGTGGAAATCCTCGCGCCGCGCCCGCTCCAGTGTCACCGCTGCCTCGAATTGGGGCACGTGAGGCAGTGGTGCGCCTCGCCGGTGGACCGCAGCGGTCAGTGTTACCGCTGCGGTGCCAAAGAGCACCGTGCGAGCCAGTGCTCGGCGGCCCCCCACTGCCCGCTGTGTGCGGACATGGGGAGGCCAGCCGATCACAGGGTGGGGAGCAAGAAGTGCTCCCCCCCCCACCCGGAAGGAGAGGAAGAGGCGGGCTGCACCGGCTCCGGTGCCGAGGGCGGTGGCATCGTCCTCCATGGAGGTGGACGGTGCTACGGGGACGGACGGCCGGGAGGAGGCTGGCGCGGCCATTAATTAATGCCGCCCCGCCTCCTCCTCCAGGCCAACCTCAACCACTGCCGCGCGGCACAGGACTTGATGTCCCAAGTCCTCGCGGAGTGGGGGGTTGGCCTGGCGGTCGCCGCCGAGCCGTACCGCGTCCCTGATCACCCTCATTGGGTGGGCGACGCGGACGGCTTGGTGGCGACGGTATGGGGAGGGTGCGACGGGTCCCCACCGTTCTCCTTGTTGGAGCGCGGTCGGGGATTCGTCGCCGTGGACTGGGGGGGAGTCGCTGTGGTGGGGTGCTACATTTCGCCCCGTAGCGGTCACGCTGCGTTCGAGCTGTACTTGGCCGAGGTCGCGGCATGCGTGCAGCGCTACGCGGCCCGGCCGGTGCTGGTCCTGGGGGATTTTAATGCCAAGTCGGTGGCTTGGGGATCCCCCAGGACCTCCGTTCGCGGCGGGATCCTGGGCGATTGGGCGGCGGGGCTCGACCTCCGGGTATTGAACCGGGGGTCGGAGCACACATGCGTACGGCGATATGGGGGGTCCATCGTGGATGTTGGATTCGCGACCCCCAACGCCGTGCGCATGGTGTCGCGTTGGCACGTGGTCGCGGGGGCAGAGACACTCTCCGATCACCGGTACATCCGGATGGAGGTCTCTGCCGCCGCGAGTGCATCCCGACACGGCCGCCTGCGTGGCACCCCACCACGCCGCCGGGCGCTTCGGCGCCTGGACAAGGACGCCCTGATGGCAGCTGCCCTCGCTGCAACTTGGCCGCAGGGAGCGGCCGAGTTGCCGAGCATAGAGGAGGAGGTCGCCCGGCTCGGAGCATTGGTCGCGGGTATTTGCGACGCGGCGATGCCTCGGGTCGGGCGGGCTTCTCCTCGCCGGGCGGTGTACTGGTGGTCGGACGCGATCGCGGAGTTGCGAGTCGCGACTGTCCGCGCCCGACGCCAGTACACCCGCGCGCGCCGTCGTCAACGTACAGGCGACGGCGTGGCGCGAGCGAGGGCAGCTGATGACCTGTATGGAGCATACCGCGTGGCGCGGGTTGCTCTGCAGGTCGCCATCAAACGGGCCAAGACCCAGGCATGGAAGGAGCTCCTCCAGACCCTTGATGACGATCCATGGGGGCGCCCATATAAGGTGGTGCTGAATAAGCTCCGCCCGTGGGCGCCACCCGTCACCGGGGGTCTTGACCCCCGGCTGCTGGAGGACGTGGACCGCGTCCTCCGGCAGCGGCGGCTGTCCCAGTGGAGTGGACGGCCGAGCTGGGGGTCACGCAGGAGGAGCTGGCAGCGGCCATCAGACGGCTCGGGGTTCATAACACGGCCCCGGGTCCGGATGGTGTGCCCGGCCGGGTTTGGGTCTTGACCCAGGGCGTCCTTGGGGCCGACCTCAGGCGGTTGTTCGACCGCTGCCTGAGGGACGGGCGATTCCACCCCAGTTGGAAGGTGGCGAGGATGGTCCTCCTCCGGAAGGAGGGTCGGCCCGCGGAGTCTCCCTCCGCATACCGGCCCATTTGTCTCCTCGACGAGGTGGGCAAGCTCTTCGAGCGTGTGATTGCTGCCCGCCTCGTCGAGCACCTGTCGCGGGGTGATCCCGGTCTGGCCGACTGCCAGTTCGGTTTCCGGGGGGGCCGATCGACTATCGACGCGATAGGTCGTGTGAGGGCCCTCTCGGGGGCGGCCGTCTCCCGGGGAGGGGTGGCATTGGGAATCTCCTTGGATATTGCCAATGCCTTTAACACCCTCCCCTGGGAAGAGATAAGGAGGGGGCTCGAATATCATCGAGTCCCCCCTTGTCTCAGGGCGGTCGTCGGGGATTATCTCCGCGGCAGGTGGATCGAGTATCCGGGCCGGGATGGTGATATGCGGAGGGAGGTGTACTGCGGTGTTCCGCAGGGGTCGGTCCTCGGGCCACTCCTGTGGAACATCGCGTACGACTCGGTGTTGCGGGCCGGCCTCCCCGACGGCGTCAGCACGGTGTGTTATGCGGATGACACACTGGTGCTGGCCGTCGGGGCGCACTGGGGGAGGGCCATGCGTCGCGCGGAGGAGGGGTCGCAACGCGTCGTCGACCGGATCAGGGTGATGGGGATGACGGTGGCGGTCCATAAGACCGAGGTGATTGCGTTTCATTCACCTCGGCAGGATCCGCCACCCCCTCTGATTCGGGTGGGTGGGGCTGACATCGAGGTGAAGCCCCAGATCAGGTATCTGGGGCTGATCCTCGATAGCCACTGGCGTTTCGAGAAGCATTTCCGCTGCCTGGTCCTCCGGTTGGAAAGGATGGTTGCGGCTCTGGGCCGGATCCTGCCCAACCTGGGGGGCCCGGCGGGCCGAGTTCGTCGCCTCTATGTGGCAATGGTCCAGTCGGTGGCCCTATACGGGGCCCCCGTCTGGGCGGACGACCTGGCTGCCTCCCGGCGCAGCATGACTATGCTGCGTCGGGTGCAGAGGCGCATGGCGCTCAGGGTCGTCCGCGGGTATCGGACCATGTCACATGAGGCGGCGACGGTTCTAGCGGGGATGCCGCCCATGGACCTGCTCGCGCGGTCGCACGCGGTGATGTACCGGCACCGCGTCGACCGTCGCGCGGGGGTGGGGGCGGTCCCGGGCGGGCAGGAACCTGCTTGGGGCGATTTGAAGCGCCAGGCCCGGCAGTCCGTGTTGCTCGCGTGGCAGGAGCGGCTGGCTCTGCCAACCGCGGGGCACCGGACTGTCGGGGCTGTTCGGCCACTCCTGAAGGAGTGGCTGGACAGAGGCCATGGCAGCCTCACCTACCGGCTGGCACAGGTGTTTTCCGGGCATGGCAGCTTCGGAAGATACCTGTGCCGGATAGGGAAGGAGCCGACGGCGCGTTGCTGCCACTGCGACGCTGAGCAGGACACGGCGGATCATACCCTGGAGGTATGCCCCGCGTGGGAGGGGGAGCGCCGTGTCCTGGTCGGCGTCGTCGGGCGGGATGTCTCGCTGCCGGGCGTGGTGCGCGCCATGCTCGGCAGCGAGGAGAAGTGGAGGGCCATGGCCTCCTTCTGCGAGAACGTAATGTTGCAGAAGGAGGCCGCGGGGAGGGAGCGCGAGCTTCAGCGGCGCGCTGAAGCTCGCGCTCGTGCGGTGGCCCGAGGTCGTCGCCCGGTCGCGAGGCGTCGCGGGCGGCCGCCTCGGCGTGGCGGATGACCTAGGCTGGGAGGAGCGTCCTGAGGGGACCCTCCTCCCGCCAGGCGGCGCCGGGTCGGACCGGTTGGGGGTGGGAGTTCCTCCCCCTACCGGTCCGACGCAAGGGGAGGCACCCTCGGCGGTCTGGTGCGGCCATGAACGCCCGGCCACCGAGGGGTGGAAACGGGGTCGCGGGCGGTTGCGAGTTGGGGCTCGCAGCCGCCACTAAACGCGGCCCCGGGACGGATAGCGGCGGGATGGAGTGGCCCCGTCCCGCCGCTATGAGGCAGTGTGTCTACTGGCGGGACCGATTGTCCCCCCGGGGGATGGGTGCGAAAGCGCGGGCACGGGGAGGATACCGGAAGAATGCTTCGAGCGATTCCCGGTATCCTCCCAAAGCGTGCCGAAGGGTCACCGTGGGGTTTTTAGTGGGTAGGTCCCGCGCCTGTCGTTGTACGGGCGCGGGGAATCCCACACACCCCTCCCACCTCTCCCCAAGGAGGTGGGAGGGAGTCTTTCGAAGATTTTCCCCACGACAAAAAAAAAAAAAAAAAAAAAAAGTATGCTAGTAAGCATGTAGGATGCTAGTAAGCACGCAGCAAGCTAGTAAGCAAGCAGTGCGCTAGCAAGCCTGGAGGCGGGATCCTGGGCGACTGGGCGGCGGGGCTCGACCTTCGACTACTGAACCGGGGGTCGGAGCACACGTGTGTGCGGCGATATGTGGGGTCTATCGTGGATGTTGGATTCGCGACCCCCAACGCCGTGCGTATGGTGTCGGGGTGGCACGTGGTCGCGGGGGCAGAGACACTCTCGGACCACCGGTATATCCGGATGGTGGTCTCTGCCGCCGCGGGGGATGCATGCCGACACCACCGTCAGGGTGGTAACCCACCGCGCCGCTGGGCGCTTCGGCGCCTGGACAAGGACGCCCTGATGGCAGCTGCCCTCGCTGCAACTTGGCCGCAGGGGGCGGCCGAGTTGCCGAGTATAGAGGAGGAGGTCGCCCGGCTCGGGGGGGTGGTCGCGAACATATGTGACGCGGCGATGCCCCGGGTCGGGCGGGCTTCTCCTCGCCGGGCGGTGTACTGGTGGTCGGCCGCGATCGCGGAAATGCGAGACGCGAGTGTCCGCGCCCGACGCCAGTACACGCGCGCGCGCCGTCGTCTACGGAGAGACGATAGCGTGGCGCAAGCGAGGGCAGATGACCTGTATGAGGCATACCGCATGTCGCGGATGGCTCTGCAGGTCGCCATCAAACGGGCCAAGACCCGGGCATGGAAGGAGCTCCTTAAGACCCTTGATGACGACCCTTGGGGGCGCCCTTATAAGGTGGTGCTGAACAAGCTCCGCCCGTGGGCGCCCCCCGTCACCGAGGGTCTTGACCCCCGGCTGCTGGAGGGCGTGGTCAATACTCTCTTCCCAATAGGGGAGATGGGACCACGTCCTCCGGCAGAGGCGACGGCCGCGTTGGAGTGGGTGGCCGAGCTGGGGGTCACGCAGGGGGAGCTGGCCGCGGCCATCAGACGGCTCGGGGCGCGTAACACGGCCCCGGGTCCGGATGGTGTGCCTGGCCGGGTTTGGGTCTTAACCCACGGCTTCCTTGGGGCCGACCTCAGGCGGTTGTTTAACCGATGCCTGAGGGACGGGCGATTCCCCCCCAGTTGGAAGGTGGCGAGGATGGTCCTCCTCCGGAAGGAGGGTCGGCCCGCGGAGTCTCCATCCGCATACCGGCCCATCTGTCTCCTCGACGAGGTGGGCAAGCTCTTCGAGCGAGTGATTGCTGCCCGCCTCGTCGAGCACCTGTCGCGGGGTGCCCCGGGCCTGGCCGACTGCCAGTACGGTTTCCGGGGGGGCCGGTCGACGGTCGACGCGATCAGTCGGGTCAGGGTCCTCTCGGGGTCGGCCGTCTCCCGGAGAGGGGTGGCGCTGGCGGTATCGCTGGATATTGCCAACGCGTTTAACACCCTTCCCTGGGGGGAGATACGGAGGGGGCTCGAATATCATCGGGTCCCCCTGTGTCTCAGGGCAGTCGTCGGGGATTATCTCCGCGGCAGGTGGATCGAGTATCCGGGCCGGGATGGTGATATGCGGAGGGATGTCTACTGCGGGGTTCCGCAGGGGTCGGTCCTCGGGCCACTCCTGTGGAACATCGAGTACGACGCGGTGTTGCGGGCCGACCTCCCCGACGGCGTCAGATGACACACTGGTGCTGGCCGTCGGGGCTCAGTGGGGGAGGGCCAAGCGCCTCACCGAGGAGGGGGCGCAACGCGTCGTCGACCGGATCAGGGGGATGGGGATGACGGTGGCGGTCCATAAGACCGATGTGATAGCGTTCCATTCACCTCGGCAGGATCCGCCACCTCCTCTGATCCGGGTGGGTGGGGCTGATATCGAGGTGAAGCCCCGGATTAGGTATCTGGGGCTGATCCTCGATAGCCACTGGCGCTTCGAGGAGCATTTCCGCTGCCTGGTTCCCCGGTTGGAGAGGATGGTCTCGGCTTTAGGCCGGATCTTCCCCAACCTGGGGGGCCCGGCTGGCAGAGTACGCCGCCTCTATGTGGCAATGGTACAGTCGGTCGCCCTTTACGGGGCCCCTGTCTGGGCGGACGACCTGGCGGCCTCCCGGCGCAGTATGACGATACTGCGTCGGGTACAGAGGCGGAGGGCGTTGCGGGTCGTCCGCGGGTACCGGACCGTGTCGTATGAGGCGGCGACGGTTCTTGCGGGGATGCCGCCCATGGACCTCCTCGCGCGGTCGCACGCGGTGCTGTATCGTCACCGCGTCGACCGTCCCGCGGGGGTTGGAGCGGTCCCGGGAGTGCCGGAACCTGCATGGGCCAATTTGAAGCGCCAGGCCCGGCAGTTAGTGATGGTCGCGTGGCTCGAGCGGTTGTCCCTGCCTACTGCGGGGCACCGGACAAGTCGGGGCTGTTCGGCCACTCCTGAGTGAGTGGCTGGACAGAGGCCATGCAAGCCTCACTTACCGGATTGCACAGGTGTTCTCCGGGCATCGCAGCTTCGGGAGATACCTGTGCCGGATAGGGCAGGCGCCGACGGCGCGTTGCTGCCATTGTGACGCTGAGCAGGATACGGCTGAACACACCCTCGAGGTGGGCGCTGCGTGGGAGGGGGAGCGCCGTGTCCTGGTCGGCGTCATCGGGCGGGATGTCTCGGGCGAAAGTGGAGGGCCGTGGCCTCCTTCTGCGAGAAAGTAATGTTGTAGAAGGAGGCCGCGGGCAGGGAGCGCGAGCTTCAGCGGCGTGATGAGGCTCGTGCTCGTTTGGTGGAAGGAGGGAGCCGCCCAGGCGCCGGGCGTCGTGCGTGGCCACCGCGGCGTGGCGGATGACCCTGGCTGGGAGGGGGTTCCTGAAGGGAGCCTGCTCCAGCCACGAGGCGCGGCATCGGACCGAAGTGGGAGTGCAGCCCCAATTCAGGTCCGGCGCATCGGAAGGCACCCTCGGTGGCATGGAGCGGCCACCAGCCACCAGCCGCCGAGGGGTAAAAATGGGGTCGCCGGCGGTTGCTGGTTGGGGCTCGCAACCGCCACTGAACCCGGCCCCGAGACAGATGGCGGTAGGACGGAGTGACCTCGTCCTGCCGCCATGAGATAGGGTGACAGCCAGGAGGAACTTTTTGTCCCCCCGTGGATAGGCGCACAGCGCAGGCACGGGGAGGATACCGGAAGTATGTTTCGAGCGATTCCCGGTATCCACCCAAATCGCGCAGAAGGGTCACCGTGGGGTTTCTAGTGGGTAGGTCCCGCGCCCGTCATTCCATGGGCGCGGGGAAACCTACACACCCCTCCCGCCACTCCCCAAAGACGTGGATGGGAGTCTTTCGATGATTCTCCCCACGAAGAAAAAAAAGAAAAAAGCTGGTATGCAAGCAGTAAGCTAGTAAGCGAGGAGGAAGCTAGTAAGGAAGCAGTATGCTAGTAAGCGTGCAGTAATATGGAAAGCAAGCAGCAGGCTAGCAAGATAGCCGCTAGCTATTACGCATGCAGTAAACTAGTAAGCAAGCAGTAAGCTAGAAAGCAACCAGTAAGCTAGTAACGAGGCAGAAAGCTGGTAAGATAGCAGTTAGCTAGTAAAGAAGTACTAAGCTAGTAAGCAAGCAGTGAGCTAGCATGCTAGCAGAATGCTAGTAAGCAAGCAGTAAGCTAATAGGCAAGAAATGAGATAGTAAGCGGTCACGAAGTCAGTAGGGAAGCAGTATGCTAGGAAGCAAGCAGTAACCTAGTATGTAACAAGTCTGCTAGTAGGCAAGCAGCAGGCTAGTAAGCAAGCAGAAAGCTAGTGAGCATGCAGTGAGCTAGTAAGCGAGGAGGAAGCTAGTAAGGAAGCAGTTTGATAGTAAGCAAGCTGTATACTAGTAAGGAAGCAGAAAGCCAGTAAGCAAGCAGCATGCTGGTAAGGACACAGTGAGCTAGTAAGCATGTACGATGCTAGTAAGCACGCAGTAAGCTAGTAAGCAAGCAGTGCGCTAGCAAGCCTGGAGGGAGCTAGTAAGGTATCTGTATGCCAGTAAGCAAGCAGTAAGCTAGTAAGCGTCTAGTAAGCTAGTAAGCGTGCAGTGAGCTGGTAAGACAGCAGGAAGCTAGTAAGGAAACAGTGTGCTGGGAAGCAAGCAGTGATCTGGTATGAGAAAGTAATCTAGTAATCAAGCAGCAGGCTAGTAAGACAGGAATTAGCTAGTGTTAAAAAGCTGATGCTTTTAACTACGAAGTCCGGGTAGAGGGATCGGATTTTTGTTGTGGGAAGAGATTGGGAATGCAAGATTTTCTTCGTCAAAAAAAAACTGTTTATTATAAAAATAAAAATTAAATAAACAAGAAGAAATGAAGAAAATTCTTATGTATTCGTTTCCAATCCTGGTCGGAACCGACACGTTGAGGTAGGCCAAGGTTCTGTGAACAGAAACACACAGCAATGTGTTAGACACGTAAACACGTTACACGTATATTCGCCGCGTGTGTGTCCTCACGCTCCTGGCTTCGATATTCGAATGTATAGGAGCGGAGAATTTCGCTCACTCGTAATATACGAGCTCGCATGTGGACTGTATTTAATTTTTAGCGTGAAAAGAATTAAATTTCCTTTCGACGCCGAACTGAGTCGATTGTCTAGTGGACGGGGGGGATGTAAGTGGAGGTTGTAAGGCTCAAAATGCACTGATCCCGTGAGTATGCCCACGGAGTCTGTGCGTCGAGTCGCACTGCAGTACAACGGCACGACCGTCGATCTGCGGCTTCTCTTTAACGTTCCAACAGATGACTTGTTGGTCGAGAGTTGCACTGCGAAGCCCGACTGCACGTGGTTCACTGCACGAATGCACCACTCGACGTGAATCGTGACAGTACCTGAACTACGTGGGGGCCTGACCCGCGACTCCTTAACCTCTCCGCACAGGTGCTCCTCTAAGCGTTACACCGGCGGGGTCTGTAGAGGCAAGGAATCGAAGACCGAATGTCAAGCGTCCGAAGTGGACGCTGACCTGACTCCAGTGAGCCCACCTGGAGGTTCACCACGTAGGTGCCTCCCTTCGGTGTCTCCTAAGCCGAACGAGAATCACAGAGATGTTTGAACGGTATCCACCCACTTCTCTGTGTTTCAAACGTTTATACGCTTGAGACGACAAAATAGTACTGCACGAGGGGGGTCGAACACCTTATTGGTGTATTCTCGAACCCTCCAAACTAGACAGTAAATGGGAATTGAGCTCGTTTGGGAATTTCCCGAACGAAACTCCTGAATGCTCTTATTCGAATCGAAAGTCGACTCGTTTGATAAGCAAAGTCTAAATTAATGAATGCTAATTTGAGTTTTAATGAATTCTCAGCAGTGCGAGGTCAATCAGAGGACCCGCACCAGACTGAACATCGGCTCGTTGCACCCTTTATTTAATAATCGTCTACTAGCTGTATCTCAAGAGATTCACTCTCAAGATTCGCTCGATATCTGTTCGGACACGATCGGGAGCCGATGAGTCTTCATCAGAAGTCGTTGTGAGACTGTGCGGATTGACAGCGGAAGACGTCGCCGTGGTACTTTAATTAATCGTCCCGCGGCGCTGTCTAAATTTCGGCAGTCTATCTTTGTCTAATTATTTGCGCGCTACTCTCTCACGATACTGACGTCATCAACACCGTTGACACACTCGAATCGAAGGTAATGAGCCGCTACTGATGTCAGAAAAACTAGTAATACACGCGTTTTCCTATCACTGCTTGCTGTACAAATCCTATTACAGATAATCTCCTTCGAATTGTACGTTGACAGGATTAACGGTAATTGCGGCCCAGAATAATCGCTCGGCATTATGCAAACTTATTATGTAAGCTAGTAAGAAAGCAGTATGACAGTAACAAGCAGTAAGCTGGTAAGAAAGCAGTCAGCTAGTAAGCAAGTAGTAAGCTAGTAAGCAAGCAGTAAGCTAGTAACCTAGCAGAGTGCTAGTAAGCGTGCAGGAAGCTAGTAAGGAAGCAGTATGCAAGAAAGCAAGCAGCAGACTAGTAAGCAAGCAGTAAGTGAGTAAGCAACCAGTCAGCTAGTTAGCAAATAGTAAGCTAGTAAGCAAGCAGTAAGATGGTAAGCAAGCAGTGAGCTATTAAGCTAGCAGGGATCTCGTAAGGAAGCAGTATGCTAGGATGCAAGCAGTAAGCTAGTAACCAAACAGTACGGTAGTAAGCAGGCATCGGGATAGTCAGAAAGCAGTTAGATAGTAGGAAAGCAGTGTTCTAGTAGGGAAGCAGCATGCTAGTAAGCAAGCAGTGAGCTAGTAAGCAAGCAGTGAGATAGTAAGTGAGCTGAGAGCCAGTAAGGATGCAGTATGCTGGTAGGCACGCACTATGCTAGTAAGCAACCTGTAAGCTAGTAAGCAAGCAGTAAGCTTGTATGAAGGCAGTTAGCCAGTGGGCATGTAGTAAACTAGTAAGAAAGCAGTATGCTAGTAAGTAAGCAGTAAGCTAGTAAGCAAGCTGCAAGCTGGTAACAGAGCAGTAAGTTAGTAACAACGACGTAAGCTAGTAAGCAAGCAACAGGCTAGTAAGAATGCAATTAGCTAGTAAGCAAGCAGTAAGCTAGTAAGCAAGCAGGAAACTAGTAAGGAATCTTTCGGCTAGTAGGAAAGCAGTAAATTAGGAAGGAATCAGGAATGTAGAAAGCAAGCAGCAAGATAGTAGGGAAGCAGTAAGCTTGTAGGCAAGCAGTGAGCTAATAAGGAAGCAATAAGATACTATGAAAGCAGCAAGCTAGTAAGCAAGCAGTGGGCTAGTGAGCGTGCAGGGAGCTAGTAAGGAAGCTGTATGCTAGTAAGCAAGAAGTAAGATAGTAAGAAAGCAGTATGCTATTAAGCAAAGAGTAGGCTGGTAAGGAAGCAGTATGCCAGTATACCAGCAGTAAGATCGAAAGCTAGCTGCAAGCTGGCAAGCAAGCCGGAAGCGAGTAAGCTAGCTGTAAGCCAGTAAGTAAGCAGTAATCTAGTAAGCAAGCTGTAAGCTGGTAAAAAAGCAGTTAGCTAGTAAGGAAGTAGTATGATAGTAAACAAGCATCAAGGTAGAAAGCAAGCACTAAGCTGGTAAGAAACAGGTAAGCTAGTAATCAAGCTGCAGGCTAGTAAAAGTGCAATTAACTAGTTAGAAGGCAGTATGCTAGTAAGCAAGCAGTAAGCTAGTAAGCGTGCAGTAAGGTAGTTAGCAAGCAGTAAGCTAGAAGGCAAGGAGCTGACCAGTAAGAAAGAAATTTGCTATTATGGAAGCAGTATGCGAGTATACCAGCAGTTAGCTCGAAAGCAAGCTGCATGCTAGCAAGAAAGCAGTACGCGAGTGAGGTAGCCATAAGCTAGTATGCAAGCAGTAAGCTGGCATGGAAGTAATTAGCTTGTAAGCAAGCAGTAAGCTAGGATGAAAGCAGTGAGCTAGTAAGCGAGGAGGATGCTAGTAAGCAAGCAGTGAGCCAGTAAGCGAGCTGTGAGATAGTAAGCGAGCAGGAAGCTACTAAGGAAGCAGTATACTAGAAAACAATCAGCGGCTAGTAAGCAAGCAGTAACCTGGTAAGCAGGCAGTGATCTAGTAGGCGAGGAGGAAGCTAGTAAGCAAGCAGTACGCTAGTAAGCGAGCAGGGACCTTTTAAGGGAGCAGAATGCTACTAAGCATCCAGTTAGCTTGTAAGCATCCAGTAAGCAAATGAGCTAGCTGCATGACAGTAAGCAAGCTGTAAACTAATAGCCAAGCAGTAAGCTAGTAAGCAAGCAATAAGAATGTAAGCATGCAGTAAGCTGGTAAGCAAGCCGTGAGCTAGTAAGCGTGCAGGGTGGTAGTAAGGAAGCATTATACTAGTGAGCAAGCAGCTGGTTAGAATGCAAGCAGTAAGCAAATAAGCTAGCAGTAAGCTTGGATGCGTGCTGTAATCTAGAAAGCAAGGAGCAGGCTAGTAAGAAAGCAGTTTGATAGTTAGCAAGCCTTGAGCTAGTAAGCGAGCAGGAAGCTAGTAAGAATGCAGCCTGCTATTAATCAAGGCGTAAGCTCGTTTGCAACAGGTAAGCTAGTAAGCAAGCATCTGGCTAGTAAGAAAGCAATTAGCTAGTAAGGAAGCAGCATGCTAGTAAGCAGGCAGTAAGCTAGTAAGCAAGCAGTAACCTAGTAAGTAACCGGTAAGCTAGTAAGCAAGCAGCAGACTTGTAAGATAGCAGTTAGATAGTAAGAAAGCTGTAGGCTAGTGAGCAGGCAGCAAGCTAGTAAGCATGCAATAAGCTAGAAAGCAAACAGCTAGCTAGTAAGAAAGCAGTATGCCATTACGCAAGGAGTAAACTAGTAAGCAACCTGAGAGATAGTAAGGAATCATTCGGCTAGGAAGAGAGCAGTAAGTTAGCAAGAAGGCTGTAAGCTAGTAAGCAAGCGGTAATGTTATAAGCAAGCAGCCGGCTAGTCAGAAAGCAGTTAGCTAGTAAGCGAGTATTAAGCTAGTAAGCCAGCTGTAATCTAGTAAGCAAGCAGTGAGCTAGTAAGCAAGCCGGGAGCTAGTAAGGAAGCAGTATGCTTGTAAGCAAGAGGTAAGTTGGGAAGAAAGCAGTTAGTTTGTAAGCAAGTAGTAAGCTAGTAATCATGCAGTAAGCTAGAATGCAAGCAGCAAGCTAGTAAGCAAGCAGTAAGCCAGAAAGCAAGCAGCAGGCTATTAAGAAAGCAGTTAGCCTGTAAGCAAGCAGTAACCTAGTAAGCAACAAGATAGTAAGCAAGCAGGAAGCCAGTAAGAAAGCAGTTAGCTAGTTAAAAAGTAGTATGCTAGTAAGCAAGCAGTAAGCTAGAAAGCAAGCAGCAAGCTAGTGAGGAAGCAGTAAGCTAGAAAGCACGCAGTAAGCTCGAAAGCAAGCAGCAAGCTAGCAAGCAAGCAGGAAGCGTGTATTCTAGCTGTAAGCTAGTATGCAAGCAATTATCTAGTATGCAAGCTTTAAGCTAGAAAGCACGCAGCAGGCTAGTAAGGAGGCGGTATGCTAGTAAGCAAGCAGTAGGCTAGTAAGTATCCAGTCATCTAGTAAGCAAGCACTGAGCTAGTAAGCGAGCAGGAAGCTAGTAAGGAAGCAGTATGCTAGAAAGCAAGCAGTAGGCTAGTAATTAACCGGTAGGCTAGTTAGCAAGCAGTAAGCTGTTAAGCAAGTTGCAAGCTAGTGCACAAGCAGTAATCTTGTAAGCAAGCAGTGAGACAGTAAGCTTAAAGTAGGCTAGTAAGCAAGCAGTAAGCTAGTAAGGAAGCATTAAGCTGGCCCTGGGAAAAAAGGCAGAGTCGAGCGAACCGTCGAATAGTTCACACGAGCGAGTTAAGACGTTGCGAGTTATATTTTTTACCACCTTTATTTTATTTCATGTTCAAATAAACTTAACATCTTTTATTCTATTTTAATTTCATTTCCTACAAAATTGGGGTCTCGTCCGCGATCAGAATTTAAACCGATTCGTAGCAGAACGCTTACTGTGGACAGTAAAGTATTGTGAGAACACAGTTTACTTAAAAGGGTTGAGGTGAAAGTGTAGAGTATGTACTGCGAGGACTAGTATTGAAAGTGACGATTCATAGTTGTGGTGGTCAATAAAATGGTTTCAGTAAGGAGGAATGCAAGTGATTTCTGCATCGCAGAATTGAAAGAAAAATTACGAGAGAAGGGATTTTCAATATCTGGTTTGAAAGCAGAATTGATTCAGCGGCTGCATGAAGCCGCTCCGACCGGCGAATGGTTAAAAGTATGTACAAGCAGCCTGGTCGAATAAACTGCGAGTAACAATAGTTCAGGATGCGCAAGTGATATGGTACAGATGCGGCGAGAAATGGAACTTGCGCAAAGAGAGAAACAACTAGTAGAGCGGGAGCTTGATTTAGCTCGCCAACATATTGCATTACTTCGAGAAATGCAGAGGCTTAATCTCGATAGAGGTGAGGCAGGGGAATCAACAAGCGTACCGACGGGGCAAAGACGACCGCCACCGGTAAATATCTCTGCCATTGCGTATTTATTAAGTTATTTTGATGGAAGTAGCAATACATTCATCACGTGGGAGCGTCAAATTCAAACATTGAAAATGACGTATCAACTGACGGATGATATGGCTAAACTGTTGATGAGATCGCGACTGAAGGGTAATGCACTTGAGTGATTACATTCGAAACCTGAACATATTGCAATGTCAGTAGAAGAATTACTGAGGAATCTACAGGAAATGTTTTACCATCCTGGAAGCGTTCTTGAGATGAGACGACGTTTTGAGGCGCGTGTTTGGAGGAAAGAAGAAACGTTCAGCGAATATGTACATCAAAAAGTGATTTTAGGATACCGCGTACCTATCAGTGACGCAGAAATGATCGAGTACATTATAGAAGGAATACTTGATCGAGGATTAAGGGATCTGGCGCGAGTGCAGAAGATAGCAACTAAGGGGGAACTGTTAGCAGCATTCGATAGGATTTCCTTGCAAGGAAGATCGTTGCCGTTCATCCCAGCGATCAAGCCAAAGGAAAGCAAGTGGTCACCAGTGAAGACAATAAAGCAAGACGTTAAAGAAGTGCCGAATAACCAATTACGACGCTCCAATTGCTGTGAGAGGAACCATCGAGGTGTAGACTGTCCTGTTAAAAGCAAAGGGGGCCAAGATGTTTCGCTTGCCGAGACTTCGGACACAGAGCCATGGATTGTAAGAAGGGGCAGGACAAGCAGGTAAACGAGTATACGGCAGTGGCCGTTCAGGACAATAAAGTATACAAGCCTGTTACATTGCTAGGTAAGCAGATAGTAGCGTTTATAGATATGGGTAGCGATTTATATTTAATGAAGGCCGAACAATATATTAGGTTAGGATGCTCAACTTTACACGGTACAGAAATATCTTGTAAAGGATTCGGTTTAAGTAAGGTCACTACTTTAGGCAGTTTTTATGCGAACGTACAAATCGATACAAATATTTTCCGATTTTTAATTCACGTGGTACCGGATGAATATTTGAGACATAATTTTTTGATTGGCTTGGAATTGTTGCAAGAGGCTAAATTGACATTAGACGGTAAGAGTGTTGAGGTTTCAAAACGCGATAACAGGGTAACGAATTCTTATGATGTACCAGAAATATTTTGCATAGATACTTTCGATGAGTCCGAGAACAATGTAACTAATTCTTTAATAGATTTGCAGCATATTAGAAATGATATCGTTAAACCAGAAATAGAAGATATATTAAGTAATTATGAGCCTAAAACTATTAAAAAGTCTAACATTAAAATGAACATTGTATTGAAAGATGATATACTTATATATCAACCTCCACGTAGATTAGCGCCAGTGCAAAGAGAAATAGTTTATAAACAGTTAGATGAATGGATGCAACAAGGAATAGTGCGAGAAAGTACATCGGAATATGCCAGTCCGATTGTACTGGTAAAAAAGAAAGATAATGGAATGCGTTTGTGTATAGATTATAGATTACTTAATAAGAAAGTATGTAAAGATCGCTATCCGCTTCCGTTGATAGAAGATCAGCTGGATCGTTTACAGGGCGCGACGATATTTAGTACTCTCGATTTAAAAGATGGTTTTTTTCACGTCCCGATTGAGGAAAATAGTTGTAAATTCACTGCATTTATAGTACCTGATGGGCATTTTGAATTTTTAAGAACCCCATTTGGTCTCTGCAACTCTCCAGCTATCTTTCAAAAATATATCAATAATATATTTCGTAACCCGATTCAGACAAGTGTTGTTTTGACATATATACATGATTTAATTATTCCTGCGAATGACGAAAATGAAGCCGTATCAAGATTGCGTGAGATATTGTGTATTGCAAGTGATTGTGGATTGCGAGTGAATTGGAAGAAATGTCGTTTTCTTCAACGTAGCATAGAATATCTAGGTCACATAATTGAGGATGGTCACGTACGTCCGTCGAAGCGTAAGACATTAGCTGTTATGAATTTTCCATTAGTAAAAAATGTTAGAGACGTACAGAGCTTCTTAGGATTAACCGGGTATTTTCGCAAATTTATTCCACAATATTCAACAATAGCCCAACCCTTGACGAACTTGTTGAAAAAAGACGTAAATTTTGAACTAAATGAAAAACATATGCTAGCGTTTAAACAATTGAAAATTGCATTGAGCAGTGAGCCGGTTTTAAAATTATACCGCGTAGGTGCGGAAACAGAACTCCATACGGATGCGTCGAGCGTCGGACTCGGTGCCATCCGGTTACAGAGAGACGATGTCGATCAACGTTACCATCCAACATATTATGCGAGCTGGAAAACATCAGAGGCAGAATCGCGATACATTAGTTATGAATTAAAGATATTAGCTATAGTTAAAGCGTTACATAAGTTTAGAGTTTATCTTTTAGGAATACCGTTTAGAATAATAACCGATTGTCGTGCGTTTACTCTCACTATGAAAAAAAGAGACTTATGTGTTCGAGTTGCAAGGTGGGCATTATTGTTAGAGGAGTTCAATTATACTATTGAACATCGCTCAGAAAGCAATATGCGACATGTCGATGCGCTAAGTCGGAAGCCTATTCCGGTGTGTATGCTTATCAGTGAGTGTGAGACGAGTGTGCTCGTGAGATTGCGAAAAGCGCAATGTGCGGACAAAGAGTTATCGGAAATAATGGATTCTATGAATAGTGTACAAAATAATGATGGCGACTACGTAATAAGAAACGGACTTTTGTTTAAGGTAATTGACGACGATGTTCGCATAGTAGTGCCGCGTGCTATGCAGGGTCAAATAATAAGGCAGTTGCATGAGAACGGACACTTCTCTAGTGGTAAAACCGAGACCCCTGTTAGAAAAGATTATTGGTTTAAAGGTCTAAGATCTAAAGTGGAAAAAGTGATTCAGAATTGCATTGCGTGTATTTTAGCTGAACGAAAATCTGGAAAACGAGACGGACTATTATACCCTATCGACAAAGGAGACGTTCCGTTAGATGTATACCACATTGATTACTTAGGACCGCTTCCGTCAACTCGGAAGAATTACAAACACATATTCGTAGTGATAGATGGATTTTCTAAATTTGTGTGGCTTTATGCTACAAAATCTACCGGTACTGGAGAGGTCGTCAACCACTTGAAAAAACAAGCGAAAATTTTTGGCAATCCTCGAAAGATTATTTCGGACCGTGGAACTGCATTTACTTCGGCAGAGTTTCAGGAGTACTGCAGAGAAGAAAATATTGAAGCTGGCCTTATTACAACGGGGGTACCAAGAGCGAATGGCCGGGTAGAAAGGGTGAACAGGACAATCATTCCTGTGTTAACTAAGTTGGCCGCACCAAAACCTAATGAGTGGCACAGGTACCTAGACGTATGCCAAAACTACCTGAATGCAACTCCTCACCGCAGTATCGGCAATACACCTTTTAAGATTCTATTCGGGACTGATATGAGGTTGAAGAACAATCCCGAGGTCCGAGAAATAATAAGCAACGAGTGGAACGAACTATTTCAAGAAAATCGAGACGAATTGACACGGTAAGCAAAAAACAACATTTTGAAAATCCAACAGGAGAACCGGCGTAGTTTTAACCGGAATCGTAAAGAGGCTCATCACTATCACGAAGAAGATTTGGTCGCTATCAAAAGGACACAATCAGGACCAGGTTTAAAGTTTGCGCATAAATATTTAGGCCCGTATCAAATTACCCGTGTACTGCGCAATGATCGGTATTTGGTAGAGAAAGTAGGTGAGCACGAGGGGCCACGACAAACATCGACAACTGCAGAATACATGAAATCGTGGATTGAGGACTTAGAAGATGCATTGACGGATAGTGAGAATACATCTGATATCTGAGGGCAGATATCTCTGCAGGATGGCCGAATGTGGTGTGTGTGTGTGTATGGTATGTGTGAATCATGAATGGTATGAGTAAGCGACGAATGCTTGGAGCCGAATGATTGTTTATGCAATGGTATCGATGCCGATGCCGTCAATGTTGCGGGTGGCGTCACTCGTTTAGAAGACGCACGTGGCTGGCCCTGGGAAAAAGGGCAGAGTCGAGCGATCCGTCGAAGAGTCCACACGAGCGAATTAAGACGTAGCGAGTTATATTTCTTACAACCTTTATTTTATTTCATGTTCAAATAAACTTAACATCTTTTATTCTATTTTAATTTCATTTCCTACACTAGTAAGCTACAAGTAAGCTATTAAGCTAGCAGCATGCTAGTAAGAAAGCAGTTAGCTAGTAGGAAAGCAGTATGCTAGTAAGCAAGCAGTGAGCTAGTAAGCGAGCAGGAAGCTAGTAAGGAAGCAGTATGCTAGTAAGCAAGTTGCGGGCTAGTAAGCAAGCAGTAAACGATTATGCTAGCAGTACGCTAGTAAGCAAGCAGTGAGCTAGTAAGCGAGGAGGAATCTAGTAAGGAAGCAGCATTGTAGTAAGCAAGCAGTAAGCTAGTAAGCAAGCAGTAAGCTAGTAAGCAAGCAGTCAGCAAGTAAGCAAGCAGTAAGCTAGTAAGCAAGCAGTAAGCTTGTATGCTAGCAGCAGGCTATTCAGAAAGCTGCTAGCTAGTAAGAAAGCATTATGCTAGTTAGCAAGCCGTAAGCTAGAAAGCAAGCAGCAAGCTAGTATGCAAGCAGTGCGCTAGTAAGCGAGTAGCCAGCTAGTAAGCAAGCAGTAAGCTAGTAAGCAAGCCGTAAGCTAGTAAGCATGCAGTAAGCGACTAAGCAAGCAGTACCCTGTTAAGCAAGCAGTGAGCTAGTACGCGCGCAGGGAGCTAGTAAGGAAGCATTATGCTGGCAAGCAAGCAGTAAGCTAGTAAGCGAGCCGGGACCTATTAAGAGAGCAAAATGCTAGTAAGCTAGCAGTAAGCTATTAAAGAACCAGTATGCTATTAAGCAAGGAGGAAGCTAGTAAGGTAGCTATATGCTAGAAAGTCAGCTGCAGGCTAGTAAGCAAGCAGTAAGCGAGTAATCAACAAGTAAGCTAGTAAGCAAGCAGCAAGCGTGTAGGCAACCGATACGGAGCGATTCTCACATTTTTGTCAACCTGGTATTCCGTCAACGGCGCGCGTCAAAGCAGAGTGCGTCCGCAACTGACTTTGACGCCCACAGCACCGTTTAGCCCACCGTCCCGACGTAGTGGTGTTTGAGGCCACGAAACGCGGACATCCGGCCACCGGTGGGGACTAGTGCGTCCGCAGAGCCCCTCCGGATTCACGGCCTCTCAGCCGTGGAAGAGTGAAGGTGCGTCCGCTGCCATCCGACCCCACCAATCGGCGATTCCCACTCCGCCTCCCGACATCCTCCTACCCCAGCGAAATAGTGTAGCGGCGAACGAGCACGAGCGAGTGGCCAGCCCGGGCTGGCCCCCAGAATAGGGACCTTTATACCCCTAGCATAGGAGCGAGCGAACCCGGCGTACCGACTGACCCCTCAAACGCCACGACGTCGGGACGGTGGGCTAAATGGTGCTGTGGGCGTCAAAGTCAGCTGCGGACGCACTCTGCTAGTAAGCGAGTATGGAGCATGGAGCATGGAGTATGGAGCTAGTAGCAAAGCAGAAATCTAGTAAGCAAGCAGTATGCTGGTGAGAAAGCAGATAGCTAGTAAGGAAGCAGTATGCTAGTAAGCAAACACTAAGCTAGTAAGCAACAACTAAGCTAGCAAGCAAGCTGTGAGCTAGTAAGCGAGCACGAAGCTAGTAAGGATGCGTTATGCTAGTTATCAAGCAGTAAGACAGTAGGCAAGCAGTAAGCTAGTAAGCAAGCAGCAGGCTAGCCAGAAAGCAGTTAGCTAGTAAGAACGTAGTATGCTTGTAAGCAAGCGGCAAGCTAGAACGCAAGCAGTAAGCACGTAAGCAAGCAGTAGGCTAGTAAGCAAGTAGTAAGCTAGTAAGCAACCAGAAAGCTAGTAAGCAAGCAGCTGGCTAGTCAGAACTCAGTTAGGCACTAAGAACGCTGCATGCTAGTAAGCTTGCGGAAAGCTAGAAAGCTAGCAGCAAGTTAGGAAACAATCTGTAATCTAGTAAGAAAGCAGTATGCTATTAAGCAAGCAGGGAGATAGTAAGCGAGCAGTAAGCTTGAAACCAAGTTGTAAGCTTGTGAGCAAGCAGTAAGACAGTAAGCAACCAGTAAGCTAGTAAGCAAGCAGCAGGCTATTAAGAAAACAGTAAGTAACTAACAAAGAAGAAAGCTAGTACGCAAGCAGGAAGCTATTAAAGAAGTGTTAGGCTAGTAAGTGACCAATAAGTCCATAAGAAAGCAGTAAGTTAGGAAGAAAGCAGGAATGTAGGAAGGTAGCAGTCAGGTAGTAAGCAAGGAGTAAGCTAGTAACAAGCAGTAAGCTAGTAAGCACGCAGTGAGCTATTAAGCGAGGAGAAAGCTAGTAACGAAGCAGTATGATAGCATGCAAGCAGTATGCTAGCAAGCAACCAGTAGGCTGGCAAGCAAGCCAAAGCTAGTAACAGAGCAGAATGTTTGTAACGAGGCAGTATGCTCGTAAGCATGCAGTAAGCTAGTAACAAAGTAAGTTAGTAACAAAGCAGTATGCTGGAAAGCAAGCAGGAACCTAGTTTACTGCTTGCTTCCAGCGTACTGCTTGCTAACTATCATGCTGGTTCCTTACTAGCCTGTTGCTTGCTTTCCAGCTTACTACTTGCTTGCCAGACTCCAGCCTTCTTCCTAACTTACTGCCCTCTTGACAGGCGAATGCTTCCTTACTTTTTTTTTTTTTTTTTTTTTTTTTTTTGTCGTGGGGAAAATCTTCGAAAGACTCCCTCCCACCTCCTTGGGGAGAGGTGGGAGGAGTGTGTGGGATTCCCCGCGCCCGTACAACGACAGGCGCGGGACCTACCCACTAAAAACCCCACGGTGACCCTTCGGCACGCTTTGGGAGGATACCGGGAATCGCTCGAAGCATTCTTCCGGTATCCTCCCCGTGCCCGCGCTTTCGCGCCCATCCCCCGGGGGGACAATCGGTCCCCCCAGTAGACACACTGCCTCATAGCGGCGGGACGGGGCCACTCCATCCCGTCGCTATCCGTCCCGGGGCCGCGTTTAGTGGCGGCTGCGAGCCCCAACTCGCAACCGCCCGCGACCCCGTTTCCACCCCTCGGCGGCCCGGCGTTCATGGCCGCACCAGACCGCCGAGGGTGCCTCCCCTTGCGTCGGACCGGTAGGGGGAGGCACTCCTACCCCCAACCGGTCCGACCCGGCGCCGCCTGGCGGGAGGAGGGTCCCCTCAGGACCCCCCTCCCAGCCTAGGTCATCCGCCACGCCGAGGCGGCCGCCCGCGACGCGTCGCGACCGGGCGACGGCCTCGGGCCACCGCACGAGCACGACTTCAGCGCGCCGCTGAGGCTCGCGCTCCCTCCCCGCGGCCTCCTTCTGCAACATTACGTTCTCGCAGAAGGAGGCCACGGCCCTCCACTTCTCCTCGCTGCCGAGCATGGCGCGCACCACGCCCGGCAGCGAGACATCCCGCCCGACGACGCCGACCAGGACACGGCGCTCCCCCTCCCACGCGGGGCATACCTCCAGGGTATGATCCGCCGTGTCCTGCTCAGCGTCGCAGTGGCAGCAACGCGCCGTCGGCTCCTTCCCTATCCGGCACAGGTATCTTCCGAAGCTGCCATGCCCGGAAAATACCTGTGCCAGCCGGTAGGTGAGGCTGCCATGGCCTCTGTCCAGCCACTCCTTCAGGAGTGGCCGAACAGCCCCGACAGTCCGGTGCCCCGCGGTTGGCAGAGCCAGCCGCTCCTGCCACGCGAGCAACACGGACTGCCGGGCCTGGCGCTTCAAATCGCCCCAAGCAGGTTCCTGCCCGCCCGGGACCGCCCCCACCCCCGCGCGACAGTCGACGCGGTGCCGGTACATCACCGCGTGCGACCGCGCGAGCAGGTCCATGGGCGGCATCCCCGCTAGAACCGTCGCCGCCTCATGTGACATGGTCCGATACCCGCGGACGACCCTGAGCGCCATGCGCCTCTGCACCCGACGCAGCATAGTCATGCTGCGCCGGGAGGCAGCCAGGTCGTCCGCCCAGACGGGGGCCCCGTATAGGGCCACCGACTGGACCATTGCCACATAGAGGCGACGAACTCGGCCCGCCGGACCCCCCAGGTTGGGCAGGATCCGGCCCAGAGCCGCAACCATCCTTTCCAACCGGGGGACCAGGCAGCGGAAATGCTCCTCGAAACGCCAGTGGCTATCGAGGATCAACCCTAGATACCTGATCTGGGGCTTCACCTCGATGTCAGCCCCACCCACCCGGATCAGAGGGGGTGGCGGATCCTGCCGAGGTGAATGAAACGCAATCACCTCGGTCTTATGGACCGCCACCGTCATCCCCATCCCCCTGATCCGGTCGACGACGCGTTGCGACCCCTCCTCCGCGCGACGCATGGCCCTCCCCCAGTGCGCCCCGACGGCCAGCACCAGTGTGTCATCCGCATAACACACCGTGCTGACGCCGTCGGGGAGGCCGGCCCGCAACACCGAGTCGTACGCGATGTTCCACAGGAGTGGCCCGAGGACCGACCCCTGCGGAACACCGCAGTACACCTCCCTCCGCATATCACCATCCCGGCCCGGATACTCGATCCACCTGCCGCGGAGATAATCCCCGACGACCGCCCTGAGACAAGGGGGGACCCGATGATATTCGAGTCCCCTCCTTATCTCTTCCCAGGGGAGGGTGTTAAAGGCATTGGCAATATCCAAGGATATTGCCAATGCCACCCCTCCCCGGGAGACGGCCGCCCCCGAGAGGGCCCTCACACGACCTATCGCGTCGATAGTCGATCGGCCCCCCCGGAAACCGAACTGGCAGTCGGCCAGACCGGGATCACCCCGCGACAGGTGCTCGACGAGGCGGGCAACAATCACACGCTCGAAGAGCTTGCCCACCTCGTCGAGGAGACAAATGGGCCGGTATGCGGAGGGAGACTCCGCGGGCCGACCCTCCTTCCGGAGGAGGACCATCCTCGCCACCTTCCAACTGGGGGGGAATCGCCCGTCCCTCAGGCAGCGGTCGAACAACCGCCTGAGGTCGGCCCCAAGGACGCCCTGGGTCAAGATCCAAACCCGGCCGGGCACACCATCCGGACCCGGGGCCGTGTTACGAACCCCGAGCCGTCTGATGGCCGCTGCCAGCTCCTCCTGCGTGACCCCCCGCCCGGCCGACCACTCCACTGGGACAGCCGCCGCCGCCGGAGGACGCGGTCCCCTCTCCCCAATTGGGAAGAGTGTATTGACCACGTCCTCCAGCAGCCGGGGGTCAAGACCCTCGGTGACGGGGGGCGCCCACGGGCGGAGCTTATTTAGCACCACCTTATATGGGCGCCCCCATGGATCGTCATCAAGGGTCTGGAGGAGCTCCTCCCATGCCTGGGTCTTGGCCCGTTTGATGGCGACCTGCAGAGCAACCCGCGCCACGCGGTATGCTCCATACAGGTCATCAGCTGCCCTCGCTCGCGCCACGCCGTCGCCTGTACGTTGACGACGGCGCGCGCGGGTGTACTGGCGTCGGGCGCGGGCAGTCGCGACTCGCAACTCCGCGATCGCGTCCGACCACCAGTACACCGCCCGGCGAGGAGAAGCCCGCCCGACCCGAGGCATCGCCGCGTCGCAAATACCCGCGACCAATGCTCCGAGCCGGGCGACCTCCTCTATGCTCGGCAACTCGGCCGCTCCCTGCGGCCAAGTTGCAGCGAGGGCAGCTGCCATCAGGGCGTCCTTGTCCAGGCGCCGAAGCGCCCAGCGGCGTGGTGGGGTGCCACGCAGGCGGCCGTGTCGGGATGCACTCGCGGCGGCAGAGACCTCCATCCGGATGTACCGGTGATCGGAGAGTGTCTCTGCCCCCGCGACCACGTGGCAACCCGACACCCTGCGCACGGCGTTGGGGGTCGCGAATCCAACATCCACGATGGACCCCCCATATCGCCGCACGCATGTGTGCTCCGACCCCCGGTTCAATACCCGGAGGTCGAGCCCCGCCGCCCAATCGCCCAGGATCCCGCCGCGAACGGAGGTCCTGGGGGATCCCCAAGCCACCGACTTGGCATTAAAATCCCCCAGGACCAGCACCGGCCGGGCCGCGTAGCGCTGCACGCATGCCGCGACCTCGGCCAAGTACAGCTCGAACGCAGCGTGACCGCTACGGGGCGAAATGTAGCACCCCACCACAGCGACTCCCCCCCAGTCCACGGCGACGAATCCCCGACCGCGCTCCAACAAGGAGAACGGTGGGGACCCGTCGCCCCCTCCCCATACCGTCGCCACCAAGCCGCCCGCGTCGCCCACCCAATGAGGGTGATCAGGGACGCGGTACGGCTCGGCGGCGACCGCCAGGCCAACCCCCCACTCCGCGAGGACTTGGGAAATCAAGTCCTGTGCCGCGCGGCAGTGGTTGAGGTTGGCCTGGAGGAGGAGGCGGGGCGGCATTAATTAATGGCCGCGCCAGCCTCCTCCCGGCCGTCCGTCCCCGTAGCACCGTCCACCTCCATGGAGGACGATGCCACCGCCCTCGGCACCGGAGCCGGTGCAGCCCGCCTCTTCCTCTCCTTCCGGGAGGGGGGGGAGCACTTCTTGCTCCCAACCCTGTGATCGGCTGGCCTCCCCATGTCCGCACACAGCGGGCAGTGGGGGGCCGCCGAGCACTGGCTCGCACGGTGCTCTTTGGCACCGCAGCGGTAACACTGACCGCTGCGGTCCACCGGCGAGGTGCACCACTGCCTCACGTGCCCCAATTCGAGGCAGCGGTGACACTGGAGCGGGCGCGGCGCGAGGATTTCCACTCGCGCCGAAACCCACCCCACCAACACCCTCCCGGATTCCGCCACCTTACGGGCGGCGGAGAGGGGGCACCGGGCCCACACCGACCCGAGGCCGGAGGGCGACCTGCGGATCTCTCCGATCCGCAGGTCCTCCACAGGACAGTCCCCCGCCCTCGCAAGGTCACGGGACACATCCTGTGCGCTGACATAGTCGTCCAGCCCACAAACGCGCATCTCCGTGCGCTTCGTGGGCCGGGCGACCCGGACACCTCGCTCGCCCAGCTGCTCCCGGAGCCTCTGGGCGAGACGATCCGCCTTCGCGCCGCCTTCTGCACCGGGGATCTCCAGCAAGAGACCCCCAGTCACGGCCCTCTTCGCCCTCACGGAGGCGATGCCCAGCTCTTCCAGGGAGATATTCTCCCTGGCGAGCCGCATCGCCTCCGCGAGGGTCAGGTCGCCCCCCTGCGCAACGGTCAGCGTCACCGCTGCCGTTTTTGGGGGACGACCTGGTCGTGCCTTCCCGACCTTCGCGGCCTTTACCTTGGCCGCCGGCGGCGGAGGCGGAGGCTGCGGTTGCGAGGCCTTCCTCGCCGCCCGCTTCGCCTTCCGCCCCACCACCTCACTCCACGCCACCCCCCCTTGGGAGGGTGCTGTGGAGGACGCGACCACCGCGACCACGGGTGCACCACCCCCCTTGGGGGTCGCGACCCGGGGCCCTGGTGCCGCAACGCTGGGCGGAGCCTTCACTCCGCCCTTCTTTGCCTTCCCCGACTGTACCGGAACAGGTCGGGGAGGCACCGCCTTCCTGCTGACCGCTCTTCCGACGAGGAGCTCCTCCCGGAAGGCGGCCAGCTTGCCATCAATCATGTCCCCAATCCTCCTCAGAAGATCCTCTTCTCAGAAGACGATCTTCTTAGGAGGACGGGGACTTCTTCACGGGCGGAGTGCGGGTGGAGGGGCCCGCGGTGCCCCGCACCACTGCCGCCGCACTCCGCTTATTTACCTCCGCCGAGGGACGCGGCGGTGGAGGAGGAGGGAGGATGGGAGGGAGGGCCGCGCTGTTCCACAGCGCCTCTGCCCTCCTCCTCCCCTGTCGCTCCTCCTCCAACAGGAGCTGCAGACGGGCGTTCCGCCCTCTGAGCTCCCGCGCCGCCTCCCTCATTTCCTCCGCCGCGGCCTTCAGGGCCTCCGCGCCACCGCTTTTCTGCCCCTTAAAGGCGCAGGCAGCGGCGACTTTCTCCACCCGCCTCAGGGACGAGGAGATCCTCTCCGATATCTCCTCGGTCACCTCGTCCCTGAGGCAACTCAGCCTCACCGACGGGCTCATCGCCCCGCCCACCTCGACGACGGCCTGCCCCGTCCTCTTCCTCTTAGAGCCTATGTGGCTCGTGCTGGAGGAGAAGGACGAGACCGACGCCGTCTCGTCGTCCTGCTCCACCCTCCACGAAGCCGGACCTGGTGCTGAGTGGGGCGCGAGCGCCGCCACCCTAACCCCAACCCCGTCTCCGTCCTCCCCAACCGACAAAACCCGCCCCATCCCCATTTTATTTTCTGTGTCCATAATAGTCCCACGAGATGGTCGGAAATAAAGGTCCACCCGGGCAGAGCCGCCTTACCCGGGTAAGCCTAATACTCCGGGGGTTCGGCAGGTTCCCCGGAGGTGGTCGCTTGGGATTGGGCCTTCTCCCCCAACCATGCATCCCATCGCCGCGCACCATAGCTTAGGATTGGAGTGCGATTTTATAGAGTCGCCATACTCGTGGCCCAGGCGGTTAAGCCAAGACCTCCGTTCCTCCTGCCGTCACGCACCATTCACAAAACCAATAGGGAATTGTGAATGGGTCGTTGTGACGACCAACAGGAGGCTTACGGTGTGTGTATGACTCGGGTACCCCGGGTTCGTTAAGCCCGTACTGCAGCTGAAAGGCTGGCAGCCCCTGAGGGGATCAAGGGTCTCTTTCTCCACTCGTCTCAGGGACGAGGAGATCCTCTCCGATATCTCCTCGGTCACCTCGTCCCTGAGGCAACTCATCCGGACAACCGGGCTCATCGCCCTGCCCACTCCATTGACGGCCTGCCCCGTCATCTTACCTCTTGGAACCTATGAGGCTCCTGGTGGAGGAGAAGGACGAGACTGACGCAGTCTCGTCGTCCTCCTCCACCCTCCACGAAGATGGGCCAGGCGCTGCAGGCGGCGCGAGCGCCGTCACTCCAGTCCCTACACCGCCTTCGTCATCCCCCTCTGACTTACCCCGTCCCATCCCCGTTTTAATTTTGAACTCCAGATTAATCCCACGAGCAGGTCGGAAGAAAAGGTCCGCCCGGGCAGAGCCGCCTTACCCAGGTAAGCCTATATACTCCGGGGGTTCGGCAGGTGCCCCGGAGGTGGTCGCTTGGGATTGGGCCTCCTCCCCCAACCATGCATCCCACCGCCGCGCACCATACCTTAGGATTGGATGGCGATTTTATAGAGTCGCCATACTCGCGGTCCCGGGCGGTTAAGGCAAGGCCCCCGTTCCTCCAGCCGTCACGCACCATTCACAAAACCAAAAAAGGAATTGTGAATGGGTCTTTGTGACGACCAACAGGAGGCTTACGGTGTGATAAGCATCAGGTACCTCGGGGTCACTACGCCCCGTACTGCAGCCGACGATTGCCGGACACAGCCCCTGTGGGCACAACGTTCACACTGCGGCAAGCGTAACTGGGACGCGGTGGGCACGTGTCCGATAACAGTTGCAGAGGCAACTCCCTAGGAGAATGCGCAAGGGCGACGAAGGTCCGTTCTTGCTATCACGTACAATCGGATCGACAGCTTGGATCGTTCTGCCGTTACAGGATCGCGCACGACAAACCGTTGATCTTTCAAATCTCGTCCATAGATCGGTGACGGTCGAGCCAACCGTCGGCACACATGACACGCTCTCACAACATTCATTCACGCTCTCTCTCACGCAATCCACACCGCTCGCACCTTAATCTAAACACGAAGACGGTACAATAAACGTATTTCTACATCTTATCCTAATTCTTATACGTTATTCTAAACATGCCGCCCGCCTCGGCCGCGTTAAGCTCGACCGATGCCTCTTAGGGATTTTCACCGCCCGCCGTCACGCCGTCGGGGTCCTTCGCGACCGGCAGGAGGACCAGGCGAGTGATAGGTCGCTCAATTTCTCCGCTCGACGTGCGGATGGAGACCACGCGGACTCGCCCATCTCGACCGGTGTGTGCTCGGAATATTCGTCCTAATCTCCACTGACCCGGGGGAAGATTGTCCTCCCTGATGACCACGAGGTCATTGGGTTGGAAGTCGCGTGCTGGCCGCAACGACCGATATCGCTGCTGAAGGGACAGCACGTAGTCGCGCTGCCACCGCTTCCAAAAATGATCGCGTATTCGGGTGACGAGCTGCCAACGGGAGAGCAGCGACGTCGCCGTTGCTTCGGGAACGCGAAGCGGAAGCGCTAGCAGGGGGCCGCCGATTAGAAAATGTCCCGGAGTGAGTGCCGCACTATCGTCCACATCCGTCGACAGGGGTGTAAGCGGACGCGAATTGAGGCACGCCTCGACCATGGCTAACAGCGTCGCGAGTTCCTCGAAGGTGAGAGGGTGCTCGCAGGTGACCCGACGAAGATGATGCTTCACGCTTTTCACCCCGGCTTCCCACAAGCCTCCGAGGTGCGGGGCATTGGGGGGGATGAATCGCCACGATAACTCCTCGGCCTGAATGAACGCGGTGAACTCGGCAGACCGCGTTGCCGACAGGATGGAGGCCCGCGGCTCACGATCCGCGCCGCGGAAGTTGGTGCCGTTGTCACTCCAAACCTCGGTTGGCCTACCGCGTCGAGAAACGAAGCGTTGAAGCGCAGCAAGGAAGCCGGCGGAAGAGCAATCGGACACCAGTTCTAAGTGAACTGCCCTTGTGGCAACGCATACGAACACGCAGATATAGGCCTTGCGGGTCCTAGGCCCGCGACCTCGAGCGATCCTAGTGGACAAGGGCCCAGCGTAGTCGACTCCCACACGTGAGAATGGACGCTAGGGGGTAATCCGAGCGAGAGATAGATCAGCCATCAACTGTACTCCAGTCTGCGCGCGATATCGGGTGCAGACCACGCAACGGTGTACCACGGAGCGAACCGCTGATCTGGCGCCCAACATCCAATAGGTGCTTCTTAACACCCCGAGAGTGAGTTGGGGGCCACCATGCATTGTCCGTAGATGCGCATGCTCAAAGATGCGGGCCATGAGTGGTGACCGCGGAAGGATTATCGGATGCCGGGCGTCATATGGGCCTGGCGCGTGATGGATGCGTCCCCCCACCCGGATGACCCCGTCTTCGTCGACAAATGGGACGAGCGTGGTCGGCGGACTCGACGCGGAGACGGGCTTTCCCTCCCGAAGATTACGTAATTCCGCTCGAAACTCGTTAAGCTGTATCCACCGAAGCCAAAATACACGCGCCGCGCGGCTATCCGGTATGTTGCGAACATCGAGGACCCCGGGTCGCGTGTAGCAAGGGTTGCTTCGCTCGCGTGGATGAAACGCAGAATATGTGCGGTGATGCGTAGAAGTCGCGGCCACGATGAGACGCTATTCGGAAGGGGTTCGAGGGGACTACTCACGGGAGCAGCCGAGCAATGCGCGATTGTCGTACGTACTTCCGGTGCGACCGTTGGGGACGCGTCGTCCTGAGCGGGCTAGTCTGAGCGAGGGCTCGAGAGCCAGGCGGGGCCGTGCCACCACAGAGTATGGGCGAGAAAGGCTTCGGGTAACATTCCCCGGGATGCGCAGTCGGCGGGATTGTCGCGGGTCGGCACGTGTTGCCAGGACGCTGAGGGAAGTGCAGTCTGGATCTCGGAGACGCGGTTCGCCACAAAAACCTGCCACGTAGAAGGGTGTCGGTGGAGCCATTCTAGGACAACCCGGGAGTCCGTCCAAGCAAAAATGCTAGCCCGTACGAAGGGTGTTTCGGCGTGAATGCGTGCGAGGAGGCGCGTGAGCAGCACCGCGGCGCACAACTCGAGGCGAGGAATGCTCATCGTTTTGACCGGGGCGACACGCGTCTTAGCTACGAGAAGCGTGACGCGTATCGCCGCTCCCCCTTCCGACGCGACTCGGGCGTAGACCACCGCCGCGTACGCACGAGAGGACGCGTCGGCAAACCCGTGCAGCTCCAACGCCATGTTGCCCGGCGATAGCCCGCACCATCGTGGTACGCGCACGTGACGCAGTAAATGCAGTTCCGCTGCATAGCGACACCACTCCTGCAGCAATTCCGGCTGAAGAGGTGTCCCAGTCGAGCCCGCGAATCCATAGGCTTTGTAAGATAATTTTCGCGACAATGATGACCGGTGACACACAACCAAGAGGGTTGAATAGCCGCGCCGTCATGGATAATACGGACCGCTTCGTGGGAGTCGCTGTGCTGGGCTTGTCCACACGATACGCGAACACGTCGTCCACGGGGTTCAACTGAAGCCCTAAAACGGAATGGGAGGGCTCATCCTCCGATCCTAAGGGTAGGGAATTTTCCGGCAAGGCTCCTTCCGGGAGAGCAGCCGCCTCAGTTGCTGCCCATTTCCCCAGCGTGAACCCGCCTTTCGCGAGCATCGAGGTTAGGTCGTGACGCGTCGCGATGGCTTCGGCCAGAGTGTCAGCCCCGAAGATGACGTCGTCGACGTAGAAGTTGTGGGTGAGAACGAGGCGACCTCGTGGGAAAGAGTCTCCGTCGTCATCGGCCAGCTGCCGTAGGACTCGCTGCGCTAAAAATGGTACGGAGGCAGTGCCATACGTAACGGTACGTAATGCGAAGGTGCCCCGTTCTTGTGTTGATTCGCGACGACACAAGATGTATTGGTACGCGTGATCTTCCGAATCAACTAAAATTTGACGGAACATTTTTTGTATGTCGGCCTTTAGAACGACGCGCGGGATTCGCCACCGGAGCAGAATTGCAATCAAATTGGCCCATAATTTCGGTCCCACCAGGAGGTGGTCGTTGAGCGACGTGCCGTTCGAGGTCACAGAGGACGCATTAAAAACTATGCGGAGCTTGGAGGTCTGCTCGTGCACCACTGCATGGTGTGGTAAATAGACCGGCTCCGTCGCGAACGGAGTGCTGACGGAAGCCATATGGCCAAGATCCTCATATTCGCGCAAAAACTCGACATATTGCGCTTCTAGTGTCGTGTTGTTTTTCAATCTGCGATCGAGGGATCGCAGTAGTGCGACCGCGCGGGAACGGGACTCGCCAATGTCTACAGGCGGCTCGGTACGAAAGGGCAGTCGTACAATGTACCGCCCGTCAGCCGCGCGACGTTGCGTGCGCGCGAAGTGTTGTTCGCATCGAGCTTCTTCCGGCGATAGCGAAGAAGAAGACGCGACCTCCTCAATCTCCCTGAACCGACGCAGTAGGGAGTCGACGTCATCTCCCTTCGGCGGAGCGAGCGCGCGGGCATGATACACACCCACCGAGGACGTCTCGCGAGCGGTGGACCCGGAGACCACCCACCCGAACATGGTGTGCTGCGCAATGGGGTCCTGCGCTCGACCACGACGCAATCCCGGAAGCAGGATCGCACCGAAATAATCTGCCCCTAATAAGACGTCGATGCCACGAGATTCAGACGAACTGAAATCTGTGGGGGGGGGGGGAAGTCTCGGATGTGAGGCCACGCAGTCGGAGAGAAGCCGGACACTCCGGAATAGGCGGTGAGGCGGGGTAGGACGAGAGCCGTCACTGTTGTATAAGCCAGGTCAGTACCTGCATGCCGGAGTAATATTTCGACCTTCGCGAGCGATGTTCCCACTAAGACTCCCCCCGCCCCCGTGATTTCTGTAGCGGCCTTGCGTTTTTGCAGGTGGAGTGTCTGTACCAAAGACTCGGACACAAAGGAGGTCTCCGAACCCTGGTCGAGTAATACGCGGACCGAGACGTGCCCCCCGGATGCCGACCGCGCTTGCACGACAGCTGTCGCGAGCAGTACAGTGGTACTCGCGCGCTCTGGAGGGGCCGCGGCGCACGTATAGAAGGACCGAGTGCCGTTAGATCCCGAAGGAATACCAGTCGGTTTAGAAGATGACGCTGCACGATCGCCGCCCGTCGGCGCTTCGACACTCGTCGCGGGAAAGTGTAACAAACTGTGGTGTTTGCGGTTACATCGCCAGCACGTGGTGCGAACCGGACACGTCGAAACCTTGTGTCCATCGCGAAAACAGTTAAAATAGGCGTTGGTCCGAGTCACTATGTCTCGCCGCTGCGTAGGTTGTAGGCTATGGAACGCCGGACATCGATATAACGGATGCTTTGATCGGAACATCGGGCACCGGTTCACAGCTGTATTCGCTGCGTGCGTGCGAACTCCCGTCGAGGGTGCCGATCGCGGCGCGGCGAGGCGCGCGGCCGAAGTTTCGGGCTTGTCGTGAAGCGCCTCGAGAGCGCGGATCTGCGTAACGAGGAATTGGTCGAGCTCGTCGAAGGTGGGGGGCTCGGTGTTTGCTCCGCGGGATATCTCCCACTCTCGTAGCGTACGGCGGTCTAGCTTGGCGGTAAGCAGGAAGACGATGACGTCATCCTATGTATCCACCCCCTTGGGGAGAGGTGGGAGGGGTGTGTGGGATTCCCCGCGTCCGTACAACGACAGGCGCGGGACCTACCCACTAAAAACCCCACGGTGACCCTTCGGCACGCTTTGGGAGGATACCGGGAATCGCTCGAAGCATTCTTCCGGTATCCTCCCCGTGCCCGCGCTTTCGCGCCCATCCCCCGAGGGGACAATCGGTCCCCCCAGTAGACACACTGCCTCATAGCGGCGGGACGGGGCCACTCCATCCCGCCGCTATCCGTCCCGGGGCCGCGTTTAGTGGCGGCTGCGAGCCCCAACTCGCAACCGCCCGCGACCCCGTTTCCACCCCTCGGCGGCCGGGCGTTCATGGCCGCACCAGACCGCCGAGGGTGCCTCCCCTTGCGTTGGACCGGTAGGGGGAGGCACTCCTACCCCCAACCGGTCCGACCCGGCGCCGCCTGGCGGGAGGAGGGTCCCCTCAGGACCCCCCTCCCAGCCTAGGTCATCCGCCACGCCGAGGCGGCCGCCCGCGACGCCTCGCGACCGGGCGACGACCTCGGGCCACCGCACGAGCGCGAGCTTCAGCGCGCCGCTGAAGCTCGCGCTCCCTCCCCGCGGCCTCCTTCTGCAACATTACGTTCTCGCAGAAGGAGGCCACGGCCCTCCACTTCTCCTCGCTGCCGAGCATGGCGCGCACCACGCCCGGCAGCGAGACATCCCGCCCGACAACGCCGACCAGGACACGGCGCTCCCCCTCCCACGCGGGGCATACCTCCAGGGTATGATCCGCCGTGTCCTGCTCAGCGTCGCAGTGGCAGCAACGCGCCGTCGGCTCCTTCCCTATCCGGCACAGGTATCTTCCGAAGCTGCCATGCCCGGAAAATACCTGTGCCAGCCGGTAGGTGAGGCTGCCATGGCCTCTGTCCAGCCACTCCTTCAGGAGCGGCCGAACAGCCCCGACAGTCCGGTGCCCCGCGGTTGGCAGAGCCAGCCGCTCCTGCCACGCGAGCAACACGGACTGCCGGGCCTGGCGCTTCAAATCGCCCCAAGCAGGTTCCTGCCCGCCCGGGACCGCCCCCACCCCCGCGCGACGGTCGACGCGGTGCCGGTACATCACCGCGTGCGACCGCGCGAGCAGGTCCATGGGCGGCATCCCCGCTAGAACCGTCGCCGCCTCATGTGACACGGTCCGATACCCGCGGACGACCCTGAGCGCCATGCGCCTCTGCACCCGACGCAGCATAGTCATGCTGCGCCGGGAGGCAGCCAGGTCGTCCGCCCAGACGGGGGCCCCGTATAGGGCCACCGACTGGACCATTGCCACATAGAGGCGACGAACTCGGCCCGCCGGGCCCCCCAGATTGGGCAGGATCCGGCCCAGAGCCGCAACCATCCTTTCCAACCGGGGGACCAGGCAGCGGAAATGCTTCTCGAAACGCCAGTGGCTATCGAGGATCAGCCCCAGATACCTGATCTGGGGCTTCACCTCGATGTCAGCCCCACCCTCCCGAATCAGAGGGGGTGGCGGATCCTGCCGAGGTGAATGAAACGCAATCACCTCGGTCTTATGGACCGCCACCGTCATCCCCATCCCCCTGATCCGGTCGACGACGCGTTGCGACCCCTCCTCCGCGCGACGCATGGCCCTCCCCCAGTGCGCCCCGACGGCCAGCACCAGTGTATCATCCGCATAACACACCGTGCTGACGCCGTCGGGGAGGCCGGCCCGCAACACCGAGTCGTACGCGATGTTCCACAGGAGTGGCCCAAGGACCGACCCCTGCGGAACACCGCAGTACACCTCCCTCCGCATATCACCATCCCGGCCCGGATACTCGATCCACCTGCCGCGGAGATAATCCCCGACGACCGCCCTGAGACAAGGGGGGACTCGATGATATTCGAGCCCCCTCCTTATCTCTTCCCAGGGGAGGGTGTTAAAGGCATTGGCAATATCCAAGGATATTGCCAATGCCACCCCTCCCCGGGAGACGGCCGCCTCCGAGAGGGCCCTCACACGACCTATCGCGTCGATAGTCGATCGGCCCCCCCGGAAACCGAACTGGCAGTCGGCCAGACCGGGATCACCCCGCGACAGGTGCTCGACGAGGCGGGCAGCAATCACACGCTCGAAGAGCTTGCCCACCTCGTCGAGGAGACAAATGGGCCGGTATGCGGAGGGAGACTCCGCGGGCCGACCCTCCTTCCGGAGGAGGACCATCCTCGCCACCTTCCAACTGGGGGGGAATCGCCCGTCCCTCAGGCAGCGGTCGAACAACCGCCTGAGGTCGGCCCCAAGGACGCCCTGGGTCAAGACCCAAACCCGGCCGGGCACACCATCCGGACCCGGGGCCGTGTTACGAACCCCGAGCCGTCTGATGGCCGCTGCCAGCTCCTCCTGCGTGACCCCCAGCTCGACCGTCCACTCCACTGGGACAGCCGCCGCCGCCGGAGGACGCGGTCCCCTCTCCCCAATTAGGAAGAGTGTATTGACCACGTCCTCCAGCAGCCGGGGGTCAAGACCCTCGGTGACGGGGGGCGCCCACGGGCGGAGCTTATTCAGCACCACCTTATATGGGCGCCCCCATGGATCGTCATCAAGGGTCTGGAGGAGCTCCTTCCATGCCTGGGTCTTGGCCCGTTTGATGGCGACCTGCAGAGCAACCCGCGCCACGCGGTATGCTCCATACAGGTCATCAGCTGCCCTCGCTCGCGCCACGCCGTCGCCTGTACGTTGACGACGGCGCGCGCGGGTGTACTGGCGTCGGGCGCGGACAGTCGCGACTCGCAACTCCGCGATCGCGTCCGACCACCAGTACACCGCCCGGCGAGGAGAAGCCCGCCCGACCCGAGGCATCGCCGCGTCGCAAATACCCGCGACCAATGCTCCGAGCCGGGCGACCTCCTCCTCTATGCTCGGCAACTCGGCCGCTCCCTGCGGCCAAGTTGCAGCGAGGGCAGCTGCCATCAGGGCGTCCTTGTCCAGGCGCCGAAGCGCCCAGCGGCGTGGTGGGGTGCCACGCAGGCGGCCGTGTCGGGATGCACTCGCGGCGGCAGAGACCTCCATCCGGATGTACCGGTGATCGGAGAGTGTCTCTGCCCCCGCGACCACGTGCCAACCCGACACCATGCGCACGGCGTTGGGGGTCGCGAATCCAACATCCACGATGGACCCCCCATATCGCCGCACGCATGTGTGCTCCGACCCCCGGTTCAATACCCGGAGGTCGAGCCCCGCCGCCCAATCGCCCAGGATCCCGCCGCGAACGGAGGTCCTGGGGGATCCCCAAGCCACCGACTTGGCATTAAAATCCCCCAGGACCAGCACCGGCCGGGCCGCGTAGCGCTGCACGCATGCCGCGACCTCGGCCAGGTACAGCTCGAACGCAGCGTGACCGCTACGGGGCGAAATGTAGCACCCCACCACAGCGACTCCCCCCCAGTCCACGGCGACGAATCCCCGACCGCGCTCCAACAAGGAGAACGGTGGGGACCCGTCGCCCCCTCCCCATACCGTCGCCACCAAGCCGTCCGCGTCGCCCACCCAATGAGGGTGATCAGGGACGCGGTACGGCTCGGCGGCGACCGCCAGGTCAACCCCCCACTCCGCGAGGACTTGGGACATCAAGTCCTGTGCCGCGCGGCAGTGGTTGAGGTTGGCCTGGAGGAGGTGGCGGGGCGGCATTAATTAATGGCCGCGCCAGCCTCCTCCCGGCCGTCCGTCCCCGTAGCACCGACCACCTCCATGGAGGACGATGCCACCGCCCTCGGCACCGGAGCCGGTGCAGCCCGCCTCTTCCTCTCCTTCCGGGAGGGGGGGAGCACTTCTTGCTCCCCACCCTGTGATCGGCTGGCCTCCCCATGTCCGCACACAGCGGGCAGTGGGGGGGCCGCCGAGCACTGGCTCGCACGGTGCTCTTTGGCACCGCAGCGGTAACACTGACCGCTGCGGTCCACCGGCGAGGTGCACCACTGCCTCACGTGCCCCAATTCGAGGCAGCGGTGACACTGGAGCGGGCGCGGCGCGAGGATTTCCACTCGCGCCGAAACCCACCCCACCAACACCCTCCCGGATTCCGCCACCTTACGGGCGGCGGAGAGGGGGCACCGGGCCCACACCGACCCGAGGCCGGAGGGCGACCTGCGGATCTCTCCGATCCGCAGGTCCTCCACAGGACAGCCCCCGCCCTCGCAAGGGCACGGGACACATCCTGTGCGCTGACCGAGTCGTCCAGCCCACAAACGCGCATCTCCGTGCGCTTCGTGGGCCGGGCGACCCGGACACCTCGCTCGCCCAGCTGCTCCCGGAGCCTCTGGGCGAGACGATCCGCCTTCGCGCCGCCTTCTGCACCGGGGATCTCCAGCAAGAGACCCCCGGTCACGGCCCTCTTCGCCCTCACGGAGGCGATGCCCAGCTCTTCCAGGGAGATATTCTCCCTGGCGAGCCGCATCGCCTCCGCGAGGGTCAGGTCGCCCCCCTGCGCAACGGTCAGCGTCACCGCTGCCGTTTTTGGGGGACGACCTGGTCGTGCCTTCCCGACCTTCGCGGCCTTTACCTTGGCCGCCGGCGGCGGAGGCGGAGGCCGCGGTTGCGAGGCCTTCCTCGCCGCCCGCTTCGCCTTCCGCCCCACCACCTCACTCCACGCCACCCCCCCTTGGGAGGGTGCTGTGGAGGACGCGACCACCGCGACCACGGGTACACCACCCCCCTTGGGGGTCGCGACCCGGGGCCCTGGTGCCGCAACGCTGGGCGGAGCCTTCACTCCGCCCTTCTTTGCCTTCCCCGACTGTACCGGAACAGGTCGGGGAGGCACCGCCTTCCTGCTGACCGCTCTTCCGGCGAGGAGCTCCTCCCGGAAGGCGGCCAGCTTGCCATCAATCATGTCCCCAATCCTCCTCAGAAGATTGTCTTCTGAGGAGGACGGGGACTTCTTCACGGGCGGAGTGCGGGTGGAGGGGCCCGCGGTGCCCCGCACCACTGCCGCCGCACTCCGCTTATTTACCTCCGCCGAGGGACGCGGCGGTGGAGGAGGAGGGAGGATGGGAGGGAGGGCCGCGATGTTCCACAGCGCCTCTGCCCTCCTCCTCCCCTGTCGCTCCTCCTCCAACAGGAGCTGCAGACGGGCGTTCCGCCCTCTGAGCTCCCGCGCCGCCTCCCTCATTTCCTCCGCCGCGGCCTTCAGGGCCTCCGCGCCACCGCTTTTCTGCCCCTTAAAGGCGCAGGCAGCGGCGACTTTCTCCACCCGCCTCAGGGACGAGGAGATCCTCTCCGATATCTCCTCGGTCACCTCGTCCCTGAGGCAATTCAGCCTCACCGACGGGCTCATCGCCCCGCCCACCTCGACGACGGCCTGCCCCGTCCTCTTCCTCTTAGAGCCTATGTGGCTCGTGCTGGAGGAGAAGGACGAGACCGACGCCGTCTCGTCGTCCTCCTCCACCCTCCACGAAGCCGGACCTGGCGCTGAGTGGGGCGCGAGCGCCGCCACCCTAACCCCAACCCCGTCTCCGTCCTCCCCAACCGACAAAACCCGCCCCATCCCCATTTTATTTTCTGTGTCCATAAAAATCCCACGAGATGGTCGGAAATAAAGGTCCACCCGGAGCAGAGCCGCCTTACCCGGGTAAGCCTAATACTCCGGGGGTTCGGCAGGTTCCCCGGAGGTGGTCGCTTGGGATTGGGCCTTCTCCCCCAACCATGCATCCCATCGCCGCGCACCATAACTTAGGATTGGAGGGCGATTTTATAGAGTCGCCATACTCGTGGCCCAGGCGGTTAAGCCAAGACCCCCGTTCCTCCTGCCGTCACGTACCATTCACTAAACCAATAGGGAATTGTGAATGGGTCGTTGTGACGACCAACAGGAGGCTTACGGTGTGTGTATGACTCGGGTACCCCGGGTTCGTTAAGCCCGTACTGCAGCTGAAAGGCTGGCAGCCCCTGAGGGGTTACTAGGATACTGCTTTCTTACTAACTTACTGCTTGCTTACTAGCTTACCGCATCCTTACTAGCTTCCTGCTTGCTTACCAGCTTACTGCTTTGCCATAATCCTACGGCTCGCTTTCTAACTAACTGCATCTGCACTAGCCTGCTGCTCGCTTTCGAGATTACTGCTTTATTACTAGATCCATTCTCGCTTACAAGCTCATTGCTTGCTTACTAGAGCACTGCTTGTTTTACTAGCTTAATGCTTGCTTACTAGCTAACTGCTTTCTTACTACATACCTGCTTTCTTCTTAACTTACAGCTTTCTTACTTACCAGATGCTGGCTTACTAGCTTACTGCTTGCATAATTGCTAACTGCTTCCTTACTAGCTTACTGGTTGCTTACTTTCTTACTGGTTTCATAGAAGATTCCTGGTCCCTTACTAGCTCACTGCTTGCTTACTAACATACTGCTTGCTTACTACCTTACTGCTTCCTTACTAGCTTCCTGCTCGCTTACTAGCTCATTGCATGCTTACTAGATTACAGCTTGATTACTAGCTTACTGCTAGCTTAATCGCTTACTGCTTGCTTACGTAGCTTACAACATGCTTTCTAGCTTACTGCTTGCTTACAAGCTTACTGCTTGCTTACAAGCATACTGCTTCCTTACTAGCTTCCTGCTCGCTTACTAGCTTTCTGTTTGCTCACCAGCTTACTGCTGGCTTACTAACTTACTGCTAGCTTAATCGCTTACTGCATGCTTACGTACCTTACAACTTGCTTTCTAGCATACTGCTTGCTTACAAGCATACTGCTTCCTTACTAGCTTCCTGCTCGCTTACTATCTTGCTGCTTGCTTTCGAGGTTACTTTTTTTTTTTGTACGTGGGGAAATCCTTATGAACACCCGCGAACCCACCCGAAGGGCGGGCTGGTAGGTAGTGTCGGACTCATACCGACTAAAACCCCACGGTGACCATCCTCAGACGCCTGGCGAGTGACCGGGAACTCTAGTGAGACATCACAGAGTCCCCCGCCGCGGCGTGCCTTTTCGGGCCCCTCCCGGTGAGAGGCACTCCTCCCACAGCATTCCTACTCAACCGCAGGCGCCTGGTCACCAGCGCCCACGGCCCCGTGACATAGGACTAAGCCGCCGACTGTGTGGCCACATTGGCAGCTGGATTCATCCGCAGCCGACGGGCCAACCTGCAGCCTTAGGTAACACCCGCGGCAAATATCCCATGCCCTGGGCCACTCACACGCACATTCACCCACGCAAAGCATTCATACCGGTGTTTGGTCCGCGGAAGCTTCCGCTCCAACCTCCGGGATGCCATGCGAGGATGCGGTCACCAGCTCCCTCAGGTTGGTGACCCCATCCCCGAATCCCATCCCAGCGGCTGCCCCTATCCGCCACCTGGGGATGCGCCACGTAGGGGTTCACCTCCCCTGCCGGCTGGACAATTAAGCGGGTGCGTGGGCTTTCGAGGTTACAGCTGGCTTAATAACTTACTGTTTGCTTACTTACCAACTACTTCCTTACAAGCTTACTGCTTGCTTAATAGCTTAGTGGTTTGTTACTAACTTACTGCTTTGTTACCAGCTTACTGCTTCCTTACAAACTAATTTCTTTCTTTCTAGCCTGCTGCTTGCTTACTATCATACTGCTTTGTTACTAACTTATTGCTTGCTTACTAGCATACTGCTTCCTTAACACCTTCCTGCTCGCTTACTATCTGACTGCTGGCTTACTATCCTACTACTTGCTTACTAGCTTACTACCTGCTTACTAGCTACCTGCTTTCTTACACGCTTATTGCTTGCTTACAAGCTTCCTGCTTGCTTACTAGCTTACTGCTTGCTTACTCGCATTCTGCTCACTTACTGACTAACTGCTTTCCTACCAGCTTACTGCATGCTTACTAGCTTACTGCTTGCTTACCAGATCACCGCTCGCTCACTAGCTCACTGCTTGCTATCTAACTTAATCGCTCGCTTACTAGCACACTGCTTGCCATCTAGCTTACTGCTCGCATAATAGTTAGCTGCTTTTTTAGTAGCCTCCTGCTTGCTTTCTAGCTTACTGCTTTCTTACTAGCTTACTCGTTTCATACTTGCATGCTGCTTGCTTACTAGCATACAGCTTCCTTACTAGCTTCGTCCTCGCTTACCAGCTCACTGGTTGTTTACTAGCTCACTGGTTGCTTACTAGCTTACTGCTTGCTTGCTACCTAACTTCATTCTTACTACATTACTGCTTTCTTCCTAATTTGCTGCTTTCTTACTAGCCAGTTGCTTGCTTACTAGCATACTGCTTCCTTACTAGCTTCCTCCTCGCTTACCAGCTCACTGGCTGCTTACTAGCTCACTGGTTGCTTACTAGCTTACTGCTTCCTTACTAGCTTCCTCCTCGCTTACCAGCTCACTGGCTGCATACTAGCTCACTGGTTGCTTACTAGCTTACTGCTTGCTTGCTACCTAACTGCATTCTTACTACATTCCTGCTTTCTTCCTAATTTGCTGCTTTCTTTCTATCCAGCTGCTTGCTTACTAGCTTACTGCTTCCCTACTAGCCTGCTCCTTGCTTATTATCTTACTGCTTGCTCACTTGCATGGTGCTTGCTTTCTAGCTTACAGCTTGCTTACTAGCACACTGCTCTCTTACTAGTCAACTGCTTTCTTACTAGCTTCCTGCTTGCTTACTTGCTTGCTTATTTCTTACAAGCTTACTGATTACTTATTAGCTTAATGCTTGCTAAGTAGCTGACAGCTTGCTTACTGCTTGGTTATCCGCATACTGCTTCCTTACTAGCTTCCTGCTCCCTTACTAACTTACTGCTTGCTTACAAGCTTACTACCTGCTTACTAGCTAACTGCTTGCATACTAGCTTACTGCTTTCTTACTCGTTTACTGCTTGCTCAATAGTTAGCTGCCTTCTTCCTAGCCTGCTGCATGCTTTCCGGCATAATGCTTGCATACTAGCTTGCTGCTTTGTTATTAACATACTGCTTCCTTACTAGCTACCAGGTTTCTTGCTAGCCTGCGGCTTGCTTACAGGCCTGCTGCTTGCTTACTATCTTACTTTTTGCTTACTAGCTGTCTGCTTTCTCTCTAGCATACAGTTCCTTTACAAGCTTTCTGCTCGCTTACTAGCTCACTGCGTGCTTACCAGCTTACTGCTTCCATCTAGGTAACTGCTTGCTTACTAGCACACTGCTTCCTTCGTAGCATGCTGCTTCCTTACTAGTTTCCTCCTCGCTTACTGGTTCACTGCTTGCTTCCCAGCTTACTGCTTGCTTATAAGCATACTGCTTTCGTACTAACATACAGCTCCCTTACTAGCTTGCTACGTGCTAGCTAGCATACTGCCAGCTTACTTGCACATTGCTTTCTTAATACCTAATTACCTTCTTACCAGCCTGCTGCTTTGTTACTAGCTTACTGCTAGCGGACTAGCATCCTCCTCGCTTAGTAGCTTACTGCGTGCTTACTAGCTTGCTGCTTGCTTACTAACTTACTGCTTCCTTACTAATTAACTACATCTTTACTAGCCTGCTGCTTGCTTACTATCATACTGCAACCTTACTAGCTTACTGCTAGCTTGCTCGCTTAGTGCTTGCCAACTAGCTTCCTCCTCGCTTCCTAGCTCACTGCTTGCACAGTAGCTTACTGCTTGATTACAAGCTGATTGCATTCATACCAGCTTACTGCTAGCTTACTAGCTTACTTGATGCTTAGTAACTTACTGCTTGCTTACTAGCATAGTGCTACCTTACTAGCTCCCTGCTCGCTTACTAGCGCACCGCTTGCTTACAGGATTACTGCTTGCTTTCTAGTTTACTGCTTGCTCAATATCTAATTGCTTTCATACTAGCCTGCTGCTTGCTTTCTAACTTACTGCTTGCCTACTAGCATACTGCTATCTTACTACCTCCCTGCTCGCTTGCTAGGTCACTGCTTGCTTACCAGCTTACTGCTTGCTTAGTAGCTTACTGCTAGCTTGCTCGATTACTGCTGGCTTTCTAACTTCCCCCTCGCTTATTGGCTCGCTGCCTGCTTACTAGCTTAGTTGTGGCTTACTACCTTACTGCTTGCTTACCAGCCTGTTTGTTGCTTTCTAGCTTACAGCTTGCTTACAACCTTACTGCCATCTTACTCTCTTACTGCTCTCTTACTACCCAGCTGCTTGCTTTCTAGCATACCGCCTCCTTACTAGCTCCCTGCTTGCTTACTAACTAACTGGTTGCTCTCTAGCTTACAGCTTGCTTACTAGCAGTCTGCTTTCTTCCTAGCTCACTACTTGCCTACTAGCTTACTGCTTGCTTTCCAGCTTCCTGCTCGCTTACTAGCACACTGCTTGCGTATTAGAATTCTGCTCGCTTCCTACCACCCTGCTCGCTTACTGGATAACTGCTGCTTGCTTTCTAGCTTACTGCTTGCAACTCAGCTTGCTGCTTGCTCCCTAGGTTAGTGCTTCGTTACTAGCTTTCTGCATGCTTACTAGCTCACTACTAACTCACTAGATTACTGCTTGCTTACTAGCTTACTGCTAGCTTACTAGCTCACTGCTTCCTTACAAACTTTCTGCTTGCTTTCTAGCTTACTGCTTGCATTCTAGCTTCCTGGTCGCTTACTTGCTCCCTGCTCGCTTATTTGCTCACTGCTTGCTTACTAGCTAACTACTTGCTTACTAGCTAGCTGCTTTCTTGCTAGCCTCCTACTTGCTTTCTACCTCACTGTTTCCTTACTAGTTTCCTGCTTGTATACTATCCTACTGCCTGCTTAGTAGCTAACTGAATGCTTAGTAGCATTCTGCTCCCATACAAGGTCCCTGCTCGCATACTAGCTTACTGCTTGATTACTGTATTGCTGCTTGCTTTCTAGCTTACTCCTTGCTTACTAGCATACTGCTTTGTTACTAGCCCACTGCTTGCCTACACGCTTACTGCTTGCTTACTAGCTTACAGCGAGCTTTCTAGCTCACTACTCGCTTAGTAGCTCACTGCATGCATACTAGCTTGCTGCTTGCTTACTATCTTACTGCTAGCTTACTCGGTTACTGCTTGCTTACTAGCTAACAGCTTGCTTACTAGCTGTTTAGAATAAGGTATAAGAATTAGGATAAGATTTAGAAATACGTTTACTGTACCGTCTTCGTGTTTAGATTAAGGATCGAGCGGTGCGGATTGCGAGAGAGAGATTGTATGAGTGTTGTGAGAGCGCGTCATGTGTGCCGACGGTTGGAGCGACCGTCACCGATCTATGGACGAGATTTGAAAGATCAACGGTTTGTCGTGCGCGATCCTGTAACGGCAGAACGATCCAAGCTCTCGATCCGATTGTACGTGATATCGAGAACGGACCTTCGTCGCCGTTGCGCATTCTCCTGGGGAGTTGCCCCTGCAACTGTTATCGGACACATGCACACCGCGTCCCAGTTACGCTTGCCGCAGTGTGAACGTTGTGCAACCTTACAATAAATTTGTGACTGTGTGAATTGCTCCGCCATTCTTCGCGTCCCTGTTCCTCTTCCGCGCCTCTTTTTGTCTGCGCATTAACACTAGCTGACTGCTTTCTTACTAGCCTCCTGCTTGCTATCTAGCTCACTGCTGTCTTACAAGCTCACTGCTTGGCTGCCAGCTTACTGCTTGCTTACTGGCATTCTGCTCTCTGACTAGCCTCCTGCTTGCGTTCTACCTCAATGCTTGCCTACTATCTTACTGCCTTCATACTAGCTCACTCCTGGCCTACTATCTTACTGCTTGCTTACTAGCTTACAGATAGCTTACACGCTTACTGCTTGCTTACTAGCCCGCTGCTGGCTTTCTAGCATACTGCTTACTTACCAGTTTCCTGCTTGCTTACCACCTTACTGCCTGCGTACTAGCTAACTGGATGCTTAATAGTATTCTGTTCCCATACATGGTCCCTGCTCGCTCACTAGCTTACTACTTGATACTAGCTCACTACATGCTTACCAGCTTACTGCTCGCTTAGTAGCTGACAGCTTGCTTACTAGCTTACCGCTAGCTTACTCGCTTTTCTGCTTGCTTACTAGCCTGCAGCTTGCATTCTAGCTTACTGCCTGCTTACTAGCTTGCTGCTTCCTTTCTAGCATACAGCTTGCTTACTAGCATCCTCCTTTCTTACTAGCTCACTACTTGCCTACCAGCTTACAGCATGCATACATGCTTACTGCATGCTTACTAGCTTACTGCTTGCTTATTAGATTGCTGCCTGCTTACTGGCATACTGCTCCCATACTAGCTTCCTACTTGCTTTCTCGCCTACTGCTTGCTTACTCGCATACTGCTAGCTTACTAGCTAACTGCTTACTTACTAGCTCGCTGCTTTCTTACTAGCCACCTGCTTGCTTTCTAGTATACTACTTGCTTACTAGCATACTGCTCTCTTACTAGCTCACTGCTTACCTACCAGCTCACTGCTTGCTTACATGCTTCCTGCTTGCTTACTGGCATACTGCTTTCTTACTAGCCAGCTGCTTGCCTACTACTTTACTGCTTGCTTACTAGCTTACAGCTCGCTTACTCGCTCGCTGCTTGCATACCAGCCCGCTGCTTGCTTTCTGACTTTCTGCTTCCTTACTAGCTTCCTGCTTGCTTACTATCTTACTGGATGCTTACTAGCCAACTGGATGCTTAGTAGCATTCTGCTCCCTTAAAGGGTCCCTGCTTTCTTACTAGCCAGCTGCTTGCCTACTACTTTACTGCTTGCTTACTAGCTTACAGCTCGCTTACTCGCTCGCTGCTTGCATACCAGCCCGCTGCTTGCTTTCTGACTTTCTGCTTCCTTACTAGCTTCCTGCTTGCTTACTATCTTACTGGATGCTTACTAGCCAACTGGATGCTTAGTAGCATTCTGCTCCCTTAAAGGGTCCCTGCTTTCTTACTAGCCAGCTGCTTGCCTACTACCTTACTGCTTGCTTACTAGCTTACAGCTCGCTTACTCGTTCACTGCTTGCATACCAGCCCGCTGCTTGCTTTCTAACTTTCTGCTTCCTTACTAGATCCCTGCTCGCTTACTAGCTTACTGCTTGCTTACTAGCATACTGCATTCTTATTAGCTAGCAGCTTCCTGACTAGCCTTCTGCTTTCTTACTAGCTTACTAACTGCTTACTAACTACCTGCTTTCTTACCAGCTTACTGCTTGCTTACTAGCTTACTGCTTGCTTACCAGCTAACTGCTCTGCTACAAACTTGCAGCTCCCTTACTAATTCACTGTATTTTTACCAGCCTTCTGCTTGCTTACTAGCATACTGCTTTGATACAAACTTACTGCTTGCTTACTGGCTTTCTGCTTGCTTACTAGCATACTGCTTTGTTACTAACTTACTGCTTGCTTACTAGCATACTGCTTCCTTTCTAGCTTCTTCCTCGCTTACTAGCTCACTGCTTGCTTACAAACTTTCTGCTTGCTTTCTAGCTTACTGCTTGCATTCTGGCTTCCTGGTCGCTTACTTGCTCCTTGCTCGCTTACTTGCTCACTGCTTGCTTACTAGCTAACTGCTTGCTTACTAGCTAGCTGCTTTCTTGCTAGCCTCCTACTTGCTTTCTACCTCACTGTTTCCTTACTAGTTTCCTGCTTGTATACTATCCTACTGCCTGCTTAGTAGCTAACTGGATGCTTAGTAGCATTCTGCTCCCATACAAGGTCCCTGCTCGCATACTAGCTTACTGCTTGATTACTATATTGCTGCTTGCTTTCTAGCTTACTCCTTGCTTACTAGCATACTGCTTTGTTACTAGCCCACTGCTTGCCTACACGCTTACTGCTTGCTTACTAGCTTACAGCGAGCATTCTAGCTCACTACTCGCTTAGTAGCTCACTGCATGCATACTAGCTTGCTGCTTGCTTACTATCTTACTGCTAGCTTACTCGGTTACTGCTTGCTTACTAGCTAACAGCTTGCTTACTAGCTGTTTAGAATAAGGTATAAGAATTAGGATAAGATTTAGAAATACGTTTACTGTACCGTCTTCGTGTTTAGATTAAGGATCGAGCGGTGCGGATTGCGAGAGAGAGATTGAATGAGTGTTGTGAGAGCGCGTCATGTGTGCCGACTGTTGGAGCGACCGTCACCGATCTATGGACGAGATTTGAAAGATCAACGGTTTGTCGTGCGCGATCCTGTAACGGCAGAACGATCCAAGCTCTCGATCCGATTGTACGTGATATCGAGAACGGACCTTCCTCGCCGTTGCGCATTCTCCTGGGGAGTTGCCCCTGCAACTGTTATCGGACACATGCACACCGCGTCCCAGTTACGCTTGCCGCAGTGTGAACGTTGTGCAACCTTACAATAAATTTGTGACTGTGTGAATTGCTCCGCCATTCTTCGCGTCCCTGTTCCTCTTCCGCGCCTCTTTTTGTCTGCGCATTAACACTAGCTGACTGCTTTCTTACTAGCCTCCTGCTTGCTTTCTAGCTTACTGCTGTCTTATAAGCTCACTACTTGCCTGCCAGCTTACTGCTTGCTTACATGCTTCCTGCATGCTTACTAGCCTACTGGTTGCTTACCAGCTTACTGCTTGCTTACTGGCATTCTGCTCTCTTACTAGCTTCCTGCTTGCGTTCTACCTCAATGCTTGCCTACTATCTTACTGCCTTCTTACTAGCTCACTCCTGGCCTACTATCTTACTGCTTGCTTACTAGCTTACAGATAGCTTACACGCTTACTGCTTGCTTACTAGCCCGCTGCTGGCTTTCTAGCATACTGCTTACTTACCAGTTTCCTGCTTGCTTACCACCTTACTGCCTGCGTACTAGCTAACTGGATGCTTAGTAGTATTCTGTTCCCATACATGGTCCCTGCTCGCTCACTAGCTTACTACTTGATACTAGCTCACTACATGCTTACCAGCTTACTGCTCGCTTAGTAGCTGACAGCTTGCTTACTAGCTTACCGCTAGCTTACTCGCTTACTGCTTGCTTACTAGCTTACTGCTTGCTTATTAGATTGCTGCCTGCTTACTGGCATACTGCTCGCATACTAGCTTCCTACTTGCTTTCTCGCCTACTGCTTGCTTACTCGCATACTGCTAGCTTACTAGCTAACTGCTTACTTACTAGCTCGCTGCTTTCTTACTAGCCACCTGCTTGCTTTCTAGTATACTACTTGCTTACTAGCATACTGCTCTCTTACTAGCTCACTGCTTACCTACCAGCTCACTGCTTGCTTACATGCTTCCTGCTTGCTTACTGGCATACTGCTTTCTTACTAGCCAGCTGCTTGCATACCAGCCCGCTGCTTGCTTTCTGACTTTCTGCTTCCTTACTAGCTTCCTGCTTGCTTACTATCTTACTGGATGCTTACTAGCCAACTGGATGCTTAGTAGCATTCTGCTCCCTTAAAGCGTCCCTGCTTTCTTACTAGCCAGCTGCTTGCCTACTACCTTACTGCTTGCTTACTAGCTTACAGCTCGCTTACTCGTTCACTGCTTGCATACCAGCCCGCTGCTTGCTTTCTAACTTTCTGCTTCCTTACTAGATCCCTGCTCGCTTACTAGCTTACTGCTTGCTTACTAGCATACTGCATTCTTATTAGCTAGCAGCTTCCTGACTAGCCTGCTGCTTTCTTACTAGCTTACTAACTGCTTACTAACTACCTGCTTTCTTACCAGCTTACTGCTTGCTTACTAGCTTACTGCTTGCTTACCAGCTAACTGCTCTGCTACAAACTTGCAGCTCCCTTACTAATTCACTGTATTTTTACTAGCCTTCTGCTTGCTTACTAGCATACTGCTTTGATACAAACTTACTGCTTGCTTACTGGCTTTCTGCTTGCTTACTAGCATACTGCTTTGTTACTAACTTACTGCTTGCTTACTAGCATACTGCTTCCTTTCTAGCTTCTTCCTCGCTTACTAGCTCACTGCTTGCTTACTATCTTACAACTTGCTTACTAGCTTACTACCTCCTTACTAGCTACCTGCTATCTTACCAGCTTACTGCTTGTTTACAAGCCTACTGCTTGCTTATTAGCTTACTGCTTGCTTAGAAGCTTTCTGCTTGGTTACTAGATTGCTACATGCTTTCTAGCTGGCCCCTTGCTTACTGGCGTACTGCATGCTTACTTGCTTACTGCTTGCTTACTACCTAACTGCACTCTTACTGCATTCCTGCTTACTTCTTAACACATTGTATGCCGGCCCCGCGAAAACGCGGGATTCGAAGTCTATGGCTTCAACGCCGGCCCCGTGAAAACGCGGGTTTCAAAGTCTGCCGCTTCAGCGCTGGGTCTGCGATAATACAGCATTCTTTTCTTGGGCGATTTGTTGGCTGTTGTCATGACTACGCTGATGCAAGAGTTACTCTTGGGCATCGTATACTGTAGCCAGTACATCTTTCATGGCTTTACGCTTTTAGTTGAACAGCTTAATTAGGCCTTCTTATTCTGTGCATTTTTACTCCTATAATATGAGTGAATTTACTGAGTATATGTCGCTGATCCTCTATCAGATTATTCTATACAATCGGAAGATTCTGATATAATGATCGAGAACAGTGATAGTGATGTGATTCCAAAAAGAAAAACAAGAACTGTTCCATTGCAGTATTCCAGTGATTCCGATGATCTAATTGATAGTGAAATGTTCGCAGAATCACATAGTGACACTGAATCATGGTTAGATGTTGATAAAGCTCCTAACGTTCCAGATTTTATTGCGGAATCTGGTCCAAAGATTGTTCCTGCTAATAAGCAGAGCATAAAAGAAATCGTCGAAATGTTTATTGGCAATGATTTATTTCAATTGATGGTAAATGAATCGTAATTGTAAAAAAAGGCCTAAGTGGAGAGATGTTTCTCTAGGCGACATGAAGAAATTTCTTGGTTTGATTATATTGATGAGCCAAGTAAAGAAAGATCGAAAAGATGATTACTGGTCCATAGACTTTTATACCAAAACACCATCGTTCTCCACGGTAATGTCGCGTAACAGATTTCGCCAGTTTTGGGACACATGGCATTTTTCAAATAATCGTACAACAGCTGGTTCTAATAAGCTCGGGAAGATTCAGCCAATACTGAGTTATTTATTAGATAAATTTAAATCAGTATACACGCCGAAAAAGGAGCTTTCGCTTGACGAATCTATTATTCCATGGCGTGGAAAATTATCTATAAAAACGTACAATCCCGCAAAAATAATATAGTATGGCCTACTGTGTCGTATGTTATGTGAAGCTAAAAGTGGATATATTTGCAATTTGGAAATATACTGTGCGAATGGCAAAAAACTGGGCCAAACTATAATGTCGTTGCTCGATAAACATATAGGACTGGGGTATCATGTATATATGGATAATTATTATAACAGTATTTGTACCGCAGAATTGCTTCTGAAAAATGGTACACGAGTTTGCGGTACAATTAGAGCGAATAGAGGTGTTCCCGAATCTATGAAGCATATCAGATTAAAAACTGGAGATTATACATTTAAAACAAAAAATGAAATTTTGGTACAGGCGTGGAAGCCAAAACACAAAATCGTATACATGGTTTCTACAATACATTCGGGAGAACTAACAAACACAAAAAAAGTACATTGGAAAACAAAACAAGAAATTATAAAACCTCAATCTGTCATAGATTATAACAAATATATGATGGGCGTAGATTTAGCCGATCAGTTTTTATCATATTTTTCCATTATGAGGAAAACAGTGAAATGGACAAAGAAAACAGTTTTGTTTCTTTTAAATTGTGCACTGTTCAATGCATATAGATTATATGTTGAGTTCAATGGTAACACTATAAAATATTAAAAATTTTTACATACTGTTGCATGTTTATGGATCGAGGAATATCCAAGTACTCAAGATGTATCGAATGATTGTGTGGAACGAACTTCTGCATTAGTTCCTACACCTCGCACATCAAAATATGATCACCCTTAGAGACTATCGGGTGATATAAAGAAGCATAACGTTACTCGAATTATTGGATCTAGGAAAAACCGATATGTACGACGTCCATGTAAAGTTTGCTCTGCTAGCAAAAAAAGAAGCGAGAGTAGCTTTATGTGCTCTCTGTGCCTAGTACCTTTACATCTTGGAAAATGTTTCGAAAAATACCATATATCTCTTAAATATTAATATTTTTCTTTCCGTTTATATTATATATATGTAATAATCAATCATCAAATAAAACAGGTGTATTTTTTAATAACTATAAATTAAAATTTTTTATTTTGCCTCCATTTTTCGTTATCGTTAAATTGCATAAAATGAATATGTAAATCAATTTTAGTGTTTTACAATAATGTATAAAATTTTAAATATTTTCTTCACGTACTCATTGGTCATCAACAAGCGAATCATGCCGGCGCCTAGGCTTTACGCGGTCGATACTGTGCTGGCGCTCAGATTTTAAAAGTCTCAGATGCCACCGGCGTACAATGTGTTAACTGACTGCTTTCTTACTGGCAAGCTGCTTGCTTACTAGCTTACTGGTTGCTTGCTAGCTAACAGCTTGCTTACTAGCTTCTAGCTTGCTTAATAGCTTGCTGCTTGCCTACCAGCTTACAACTTTGTTACAAACCTACGGATCCCTTACTAACTAACTGCAATTGTACTAGGCGGCTGCTTACTTACTAGCTTCCTGCTCGCTTACTATCTCACAGCTTGCTTACTAGCCTACTTGTTGCATACTATCTCACTGCTTGCTTACTAGCTTACTGCTAGCTTTCTCGCTTGCAGCATCCTTACTACTTTCCTGCTCACTAACAAGCTTGCGGCATCCGTACTAGCTTCAAGCTCTATTACTAGCTCACTCCTTGCATACTAGCTTACTGTATGCTTATTAGCTTACTCCTTGCTTGGTAGCTAACTGCTTTCGTACTACCTTCCACCTTTCTTCCTAACTTACTGCTTTCTTACTAACATACTGAATTCTTACAAGACTAATGTTTCCTTACTAGCCTACTGCTTTGTTTCTGACCTACTGCAAGATTACTCGCTTACAGCTTGCATACTAGCTTCCTCCTCGCTAACTAGCTCACTGCTTGTTTTTTAGCTTACTTGTTTCATACCAGCTTGCTGCTTGCTTACTATCATGCTGCTTCCTTACTAGATTCCTTGTCGCTTACTATCTCATAGCTTGCATACTAGCTTACTGCTAGCATACACGCTTACTGCATGCTTACAAGCCTGCTGCTTGTGTTCTAGCTTACTGCTTGCTTACTAGCTTACTGGTTGGTTTATAGCTTACTGCATGCTTACGAGCATTCTGCTCTCTTAACAGCTCCCTGCTCGCTTACTAGATTACCCTTTGCTTACTACCTTGCTGCTTGCTTACTAGCTTGCTGCTTGCATTCTAGCTTACTGCTTCCTTACTTGCATACTGCATTCTTACTAGCTACCTGATTTCTTACTAGGTTGCTGCTTGCTTACTTACATACTTGTTGCTTACTAGCTTACTGTTTGCTTAGTAGCTTGCTGCTTGCTTACTGGCTTGCTACTTGCTTTCTAGCTTCCAGGTTGCTTACTAGCATACTGCTTTCTTACTAGCTAGCAGCTTTCTGACTAGTCTGCTGCTTGCTTACAAGCAGACTGTTTGCTTAGTAGCTTACTGGTAGCTTACTAGCGCACGGCTTGCTTACTATCTTACTGCTTGCTTACTAGCTTACTGCTTGCTTACTATCATGCTGCTTCCTTACTAGATTCTTCCCCGCATACTAGCTCGCTGCTTGCTTACTAGCTTACTGCTAGCATACACGCTTACTGCATGTTTACAAGGCAGATGCTCGCGTTCTAGCTCACTGTTTGCTTACTAGCTTGCTGCTTGCATTCTAGCTTACTGCTTGCTTAGTAGATTACTGCTTGCTTAGTAGATTACTGCTTGCTTACCAGCTTACTGGTAGCTTACTCACTTGCTCCTTGCTTGCTAGCCTGCTCCTTGCTTACTCACTTACTGCTTGCTTACTACCTTGCTGCTTGCTTACCAGCGTGCTGCTTGCTCACCAGGCTACAGCATTCTTACTATCTAACTGCTTTCTCACTAGCCTGCGGCTTGCTTGCTACCTATATGCTTGCGTACTAGCACACCAATTTGTTACCAGCTTCCTGCCTGCTATCTTGCTCACTGGTTGCTTACTAACTTACTGCTTGCATACTAGCATGCTGCTTGCCTTCTAGCCTACTGTTTGCATACCTTCATGCTGCTTACTTTCTAGCTGACTGCTTGCTTACTAGCTTGCTGCTTGCTTTCTGGTTTACTGCGTGCTTACTAGCATACTGCTTCCCTACTAGCTTCCTGCACGCTTACTAGCACACTGCTAGATTACTAGCTTTCTGCTTGCTTACTAGCTTACTACTTGCTTACTAGCTAACTGCTTTCTTACCAGCTTACTGCTTGCTTACTGGCATACTTTTTTTTTTTTTTTTTTTTTTTTTTTTTTTTTTTTTTTTTTTTTGTCGTGGGGAAAATCTTCGAAAGACTCCCTCCCACCTCCTTGGGGAGAGGTGGGAGGGGTGTGTGGGATTCCCCGCGCCCGTACAACGACAGGCGCGGGACCTACCCACTAAAAACCCCACGGTGACCCTTCGGCACGCTTTGGGAGGATACCGGGAATCGCTCGAAGCATTCTTCCGGTGTCCTCCCCGTGCCCGCGCTTTCGCGCCCATCCCCCGGGGGGACAATCGGTCCCCCCAGTAGACGCACTGCCTCATAGCGGCGGGACGGGGCCACTCCATCCCGCCGCTATCCGTCCCGGGGCCGCGTTTAGTGGCGGCTGCGAGCCCCAACTCGCAACCGCCCGCGACCCCGTTTCCATCCCTCGGCGGCCGGGCGTTCATGGCCGCACCAGACCGCCGAGGGTGCCTCCCCTTGCGTCGGACCGGTAGGGGAAGGCACTCCTACCCCCAACCGGTCCGACCCGGCGCCGCCTGGCGGGAGGAGGGTCCCCTCAGGACCCCCCTCCCAGCCTAGGTCATCCGCCACGCCGAGGCGGCCGCCCGCGACGCCTCGCGACCGGGCGACGACCTCGGGCCACCGCACGAGTGCGCGCTTCAGCACGCCGCTGAGGCTCGCGCTCCCTCCCCGCGGCCTCCTTCTGCAACATTACGTTCTCGCAGAAGGAGGCCACGGCCCTCCACTTCTCCTCGCTGCCGAGCATGGCGCGCACCACGCCCGGCAGCGAGACATCCCGCCCGACGACGCCGACCAGGACACGGCGCTCCCCCTCCCACGCGGGGCATACCTCCAGGGTATGATCCGCCGTGTCCTGCTCAGCGTCGCAGTGGCAGCAACGCGCCGTCGGCTCCTTCCCTATCCGGCACAGGTATCTTCCGAAGCTGCCATGCCCGGAAAATACCTGTGCCAGCCGGTAGGTGAGGCTGCCATGGCCTCTGTCCAGCCACTCCTTCAGGAGTGGCCGAACAGCCCCGACAGTCCGGTGCCCCGCGGTTGGCAGAGCCAGCCGCTCCTGCCACGCGAGCAACACGGACTGCCGGGCCTGGCGCTTCAAATCGCCCCAAGCAGGTTCCTGCCCGCCCGGGACCGCCCCCACCCCCGCGCGACGGTCGACGCGGTGCCGGTACATCACCGCGTGCGACCGCGCGAGCAGGTCCATGGGCGGCATCCCCCCTAGAACCGTCGCCGCCTCATGTGACATGGTCCGATACCCGCGGACGACCCTGAGCGCCATGCGCCTCTGCACCCGACGCAGCATAGTCATGCTGCGCCGGGAGGCAGCCAGGTCGTCCGCCCAGACGGGGGCCCCGTATAGGGCCACCGACTGGACCATTGCCACATAGAGGCGACGAACTCGGCCCGCCGGGCCCCCCAGGTTGGGCAGGATCCGGCCCAGAGCCGCAACCATCCTTTCCAACCGGGGGACCAGGCAGCGGAAATGCTTCTCGAAACGCCAGTGGCTATCGAGGATCAGCCCTAGATACCTGATCTGGGACTTCACCTCGATGTCAGCCCCACCCACCCGAATCAGAGGGGGTGGCGGATCCTGCCGAGGTGAATGAAACGCAATCACCTCGGTCTTATGGACCGCCACCGTCATCCCCATCCCCCTGATCCGGTCGACGACGCGTTGCGACCCCTCCTCCGCGCGACGCATGGCCCTCCTCCAGTGCGCCCCGACGGCCAGCACCAGTGTGTCATCCGCATAACACACCGCGCTGACGCCGTCGGGGAGGCCGGCCCGCAACACCGAGTCGTACGCGATGTTCCACAGGAGTGGCCCGAGGACCGACCCCTGCGGAACACCGCAGTACACCTCCCTCCGCATATCACCATCCCGGCCCGGATACTCGATCCACCTGCCGCGGAGATAATCCCCGACGACCGGCCTGAGACAAGGGGGGACTCGATGATATTCGAGTCCCCTCCTTATCTCTTCCCAGGGGAGGGTGTTAAAGGCATTGGCAATATCCAAGGATATTGCCAATGCCACCCCTCCCCGGGAGACGGCCGCCTCCGAGAGGGCCCTCACACGACCTATCGCGTCGATAGTCGATCGGCCCCCCCGGAAACCGAACTGGCAGTCGGCCAGACCGGGATCACCCCGCGACAGGTGCTCGACGAGGCGGGCAGCAATCACACGCTCGAAGAGCTTGCCCACCTCGTCGAGGAGACAAATGGGCCGGTATGCGGAGGGAGACTCCGCGGGCCGACCCTCCTTCCGGAGGAGGACCATCCTCGCCACCTTCCAACTGGGGGGGAATCGCCCGTCCCTCAGGCAGCGGTCGAACAACCGCCTGAGGTCGGCCCCAAGGACGCCCTGGGTCAAGACCCAAACCCGGCCGGGCACACCATCCGGACCCGGGGCCGTGTTACGAACCCCGAGCCGTCTGATGGCCGCTGCCAGCTCCTCCTGCGTGACCCCCAGCTCGGCCGTCCACTCCACTGGGACAGCCGCCGCCGCCGGAGGACGCGGTCCCCTCTCCCCAATTGGGAAGAGTGTATTGACCACGTCCTCCAGCAGCCGGGGGTCAAGACCCTCGGTGACGGGGGGCGCCCACGGGCGGAGCTTATTCAGCACCACCTTATATGGGCGCCCCCATGGATCGTCATCAAGGGTCTGGAGGAGCTCCTTCCATGCCTGGGTCTTGGCCCGTTTGATGGCGACCTGCAGAGCAACCCGCGCCACGCGGTATGCTCCATACAGGTCATCAGCTGCCCTCGCTCGCGCCACGCCGTCGTCTGTACGTTGACGACGGCGCGCGCGGGTGTACTGGCGTCGGGCGCGGACAGTCGTGACTCGCAACTCCGCGATCGCGTCCGACCACCAGTACACCGCCCGGCGAGGAGAAGCCCGCCCGACCCGAGGCATCGCCGCGTCGCAAATACCCGCGACCAATGCTCCGAGCCGGGCGACCTCCTCCTCTATCATGCGATTGACTGCAAAAATGCGCAGTCAATACGTAAAACGTAGTCGGTGGTGTATACAATGCTTGGGCACCACCCATACGGTAATGAAGTGCAAAAGCCCCACGGCGTGCACGAGGTGCAGCGGAAAACACCATACCCTGCTGCACTTCGAAATATCACGGGAGCCTCAGAATAATCAGCCGGTATCGGAAACCGAGTACGGCGATAAAGAGGAAAGGCGGTCAGAAGCCCCACCCCGGCGGCCTGGAAAATTCAGGCCAAAAGGAAAAACCTCGCCGAGCGCCAACACACCGAAAGCCACGACGTCGCACTGTACGACATTCGGTACACATGTACCGAGGCCCGTGTTGTTGGCTACGGCTCGAGTGCGAGTGTATGGAAAACACGGTGCGTCGCGAATCGCGCGCGCACTGCTCGATCAAGGTTCGGAAACTTCCTTCATTTCCGCGAGTTTGGTGAATGACCTCAAACTCGCACGAAGGAAAACTCCAGCCACGGTAACGGGCTTGGGAGGAAAACGAACAGACGCGATCAAATATAGCGTCGGAATGAACCTCAGCGCGAAGGAAGATAGGAAACCGACATGTACGGTCGACGCGTACGTCGTGCCTCGAATCACGACCTACGCAACGTCGTCCAAAAAAAACGCTCGGCTACGAAGCGTTTCGGGACCTACCTCTCGCCGATTCCGACGTCACAGCTGATCAAAACATTGAGATTTTGATCGGCGCCGACTTATACGCGCAGATTCTGCGTCCGGGATTCCGCCGCGTAACAGCGGAAGGTCCGATAGCCCAAGAGACTGCGTTCGGCTGGGTAATCTCCGGGCCGATAAGTGCAGCGGGCGCAACCCCGAATACAGTACGGACGTTGCATTGCACCGTACTCGAATCGCTGGATCAAGCGATTCGGAAATTCTGGGAATCGGAAGAAATTCCCGCGACGCCACTGCGTACAAAGGCAGAGGAAGAGTGCGAAGCATTCTTCCGAAAAACCGTCGTCCGTAACGAGACTGGGAGGTTTCTAGTACGACTCCCCTTCAATTGCCCGAGACCGGAAGAAGCGTTGGGAAATTCATTCCATATCGCGCTCTCCGCTCTCGCAAGGCTGCGAAGGAAACTAGAAACAAATCCGACCCTGGGTCAAGAATACTCGGAGTTTTTAACCGAGTACGAGTCCCTTGGTCATATGGCTCGTATCGAGCCCATCGACCGAACTAGACTCTACATACCCCATAGAGCGGTCGTCCGTACGGACAGTACGACCACGAAACTACGGGTCGTATTCAATGCGACCAGTAGGACGACTGGAGGTCGCTCCCTAAACGACATCCTACACGTAGGTCCGAAATTACAAAACGATATCACCTCGGTATTAACGAGGTGGCGTGTGTACGAATACGTGTTAGTGGCCGACATTGAGAAAATGTTTCGACAGATTCTCGTCGCCCCACAGGATCGTCGATTCCAATGCATCGTGTGGTGTGCACCCGAAACCGAACAGCTGCAAGCGTTCGAACTAAATACCGTCACATACGGAACGGCGTGCGCCCCATACTTATCGATGCGTACCCTTCTCGAATTAAAGGAGCAGGATGGGAGAAAATTTCCCTTAGCCGCCCCGATTCTCGAGAAGGACATTTACGTCGATGATGTATTCATGGGAGCACCGGACAAACCCTTGCTGGAGGAAATCCGCACGCAAGTGTGTGACCTTCTGCAAGGAGGTGGGTTTCAGCTGAGAAAGTGGGCTGGAAATTCGCCACAGTTGCTGCGAAACATCCCCCACAGCGCTCACTCCCACGCCGTGGACCTCACCCTGTTCGAGGATTCCGAACTAAAAGTGCTTGGTCTACGATGGATTCCGTCTGGAGATTATTTCTATTTCAATCTCCAACGGTTTCAACCGTCGGCATCACCGATGACAAAGAGAAATTTGTTTTCGGAAATTGCCAAACTCTTCGATCCGCTCGGCTGGTTATCACCCGTCGTAATACGCGCAAAGATTTTAATGCAGTCCCAGTGGCTGGAGAAAATCCAGTGGGACGACCAAATCTCCGCGAATACGCAGAAAACGTGGAATACGTTCTGCACGGATTGGAGTAGTTTAAAGGAACTAAAAATTCCAAGATGGATACGTTATGGAGCAGATACCGCGACCGTGGAGTTGCACGGATTCTGCGATGCCTCCCTCGCAGCCTACTCTGCCGTCACGTATTTACGCGTGACGACAACGAGCAATGAAGTCTTTTCGACATTGATAATGGCAAAAACGCGAGTGGCTCCAATTAAAACGCAGTCCATCCCCGTCCTGGAATTAAACGGGGCTGTACTCCTCTCCGAGCTTGTGATGCACGTAAAGCGGTCCCTTCCGATGAAGCTGGACCGCATAATCTGCTGGACAGATTCTACAATTGCACTCGCTTGGCTGAGAAAGCATGCATCGACATGGAAGGTTTTAATCGCCAACCGTGTCTCCAAAATCCAAACTATGCTCCCAAACGCTGAATGGTATCACGTTCCCACACGCTCAAATCCCGCAGACTTAAATTCGCGTGGAGTAGAAGCTGCGGAACTTATTCAGTCGGAGCTATGGATTTCAGGGCCGACGTGGCTTCGACTGGCGGAAGAAAGTTGGCCGAAAATGCCCGCTTCAATCGAGACCGAGGAGGGTAAACGCGTATCGCATACCCTCGTAGCAACTCCGGAAAAGGAATGGGATTTTGTATTCCGATTTTCTGAATGGAGTAAACTACTACGCGTCACCGCCTACTGCCTTCGGTTCCGAAGGGAGTGGGACGGGGAACGCCGGTCATTCGACGCCAAAATTATCGAAGCCTCGGAAATACGGCGTGCAACGGAAAGGATTGCACGCTACTTGCAACGCACGCACTTTGCAGACGAATACCAATGCTTAAAAAAGCAACGGGAAATCCCTGCAAAATCTCCATTAAAAAGCCTAAACCCCTTCCTCGACGACCGAGATGTCTTAAGAGTGGGTGGAAGGTTGGAGAATGCGGCACTCGCATGGGAGACCAAACACCCAATAATTCTGCCGAAACATCATGTTTCAAACATGATAATCAGGCAATGTCACGTGAATACGTTGCACGGGGGTCTGCAATTAACCATGTACACGGTGAGACAGAAATTCTGGATCATCGGCGCTCGTAATGCGGCGCGGACGGTTATCCACAAATGCATGCGATGCGTGAGATGGAAAGCAACCACCTCCACGCAAATAATGCAGGATTTAATACCAGAACGCAGCCGCCCTGCACGACCTTTCTCGAACTGCGGAGTAGATTACGCTGGACCGTACAAGGTCCGCGATTCCGCCGGTCGAGGGAAAACGGCTCACAAAGCTTACATAGCAGTTTTTATCTGTTTCGCTACAAGAGCCGTGCATATCGAACTCGTTCACGATTATTCAACGAGTGCGTTCTTGGCCGCCTTAGAACGATTCATCGCCCGTCGAGGAGTTCCGTCCTGCATATGCAGTGACAACGGGACAAATTTCGTCGGAGCGGATCGAGAATTGAGAGAGCATTTCAACCTCGTGTATAATACACAGGAAATGCGAAATACGTGCGGCCAGAAAGGCATTCGGTGGAAATTTAATCCACCTAGTGCACCACACTTCGGCGGTATGCAAGAAGCCGGTGTGAAATCGGTGAAACATCACCTGAAACGCATACTCGGTAATTTCGCGCCAACAAGCGAAGAAATGCAGACATTGCTCTGCAAGATCGAAGCGAGCCTAAATTCTCGACCGATCGCCGCTTTAAGCGATAACCCGGAGGATTATGCACCTCTCACACCGGGCCACTTTTTAATCGGAAGTCCGGTAAACGCACTTCCGGTCGAGACCGTGGAAAATGAAAACCTCTCGCGGCTGACGCGATGGAGGGTGATTCAAAAATTCCACGAGCAACTCTGGAGGCATTGGACGCGTGATTATCTCACGCACCTCCAGAACCGCTTTAAGTGGCGTACCGCCCAATTGCAGCTACAACCAAACGATTTGGTATTAGTGCAAAACCCCCTCTTACCCCCCAATCAATGGGAAATGGGAAGAATAGAGGAAACATTCCCGGGTAAGGATAGGCACGTACGGGTTGTAAAAGTACGCACAGCTACTTCCACCTACACACGACCAATCACACGTCTGTGTAAATTGCCCGTGGAACAGTCGACGCCGTCAATAAACGAAGACGACGCTACCGGGACATAAGAAATCCCGAATTCCGCGGTACAAAGAAACAAGAATGTGGTAACCGCTGGTGGTAATAACAACGGTGTTGATTACCACGTGTCCTGCGTATGTGGTGACAAAACGAGGATAGGGGAATCTATTCCCTACCATCCCGTTAACAATTAAGGAAGGGAGCAATTCGCGAGAGTCCCAGGCTTTAAAAGCAGGACCCGTAGGCCGAATTCGCTCAGTTCCAAGTCATACGCGGAAGAAAAATCAAAAAACAATGGCGTCAAGCAGCTCCTCGGACGAAAGTGCCAAAACCGTCGTGGGGCCTCAACGAGACCCGGAAATCGACAAACAGTTCGACCAGCTGCTGAAACTGGTCGACACCTCCCGTCCGCTAACGGACGCACCAGAAACAATGGAGGCAGCGCCGACCACGACACCCACGCCAACGGAGACACCAGGTCCGTCCCAAGACTTCCTGCTAAATTTGGGGCAGGACGTCCTCCGGGTACCGGCGCACGTACCGTGGACGTCCCGGCGCCTTAAATGCAAGGTGCCCGGAGGGCACTTTCGCCTAAAATGGGCCAGGGGAGGACGTTTGATCGCCTGCAACTACCGAGCTGCAGTCGACCCGACCACAGCGCGGCCGGTCTCCACTCCGGCACTACCACCCGGAGGTCAACCATCGTTGCCCGTATCGAGCTCGAGGGGACAAAACCCGACAAGCCCCGCACGAGGACGAGCCAGGGAGGGTGGGGTCAGCCGCCCCCGAGACCGCCAGCACCGGCGACACAGGCCCACAGCCAGGGAAGGCTTGGATAGGAGCATGCTCCAGGAGGCGGTGCTTACCACCCTTCAAATTTTGGAGGGCAGACGGGCCTTAGCTCGGCGTTAAGTAAGTACTTTGATTTATATAATTATGTGTACAACGACCTTCTCTACGGTAGATTGCATGTGACCGCGAATTACCGCTCCTCCGGATTATTGCACGGACCGTGCAAGGGGGGCGGTATGTTTAAATATCGCGTTAATTCGACGTATTTTCGAGTAAAATATAATTCGTCACCCGGTATTGTTTTTCGGCGTACGTAAGACCAGAGGTACCTCGGTCGTCGTGTCCGCTACGCGAAAACAGTACGGGATAGAAAAACAGCCGCTCTCGGGTTTTTTTCGAGACCTCACGCGATCGATCACGTAACGCTCAATTTCGAAACGAAAGTTTCGACGCGCGTGTCTAGAGAAGGTACGACAATTTTGTATTAGACAAAGACGGACTCAAAAAACGTTCACAGCTCCGCTCTACGGAGGTTTCACCCTTCGAGCGAACATTTTGACTGTCCGTGCTCGTCCGTCACTCTTAATCTGGAACCGGCAGGGAGCACATGGGCATACGACCCCGCTCCTCGGGAATTCCATAGTTCTCGAATAGTTACGAGTCACTCGAACTTTTCGAATAAATTCTGAACGTGGAAAAGGAAGGACTCCATACGAGAACGGATTGTAAAAACAATCCTTTACCGTGACTCCTTCCGTAACCCGTTCACAATTTAAATTAAAAAATCGTAAACGAGGAAAGGAATCGAATACGAGGACGGATTGTGAATCAATCTCTTCCCGTGATTCCTTTCGCAACTCGTTGTAATTCGATAAAGATCAGGTCGGGTTTCGACCAGATCAAAGCGACTGTAGAATTTCGTGAATTATAATCCGAAATTCCCATTCAGCGGTGGCTATAGTCCACATCAGTCTGACATCAGACACGTATCGCTGCAATCAGAGGTAGTGTCCGAGGTTTCGAATTTGAATCTCGAACCTCTCGACTGTCGAACGGTGCAAACCCACCCTTAGGGGCCTTCGTGGCGTGCATACCCTGGGTGGTATTACCGTCCTCCAGTCGGTGTTCGGGACAATACTTGAGTTCCGGCATCCGGCGACCAGCTAGAGCGCTGTTCAATCATCGCCAGTGTGTACGGACCCTGTGCGTAGAACCGCTCAGTATAGCGCCGTGGTGTACGCACTATAATTATAAGTCGCTGCATGCGCTGTAAAGGTGCTGCACCACACAGTGCCCGTACGCATTACGAGGACGATAAACGGCCGAGGAGCAGGTAAATAGTTGGAGCCTTACAACCTCCCTCTGTTAACCTCTCCGGCGACAGTCGAAATTAGCAGTCGGGAAAAATCGAGATCGATTCTCGTCTCCCAAATCTGCAATCAAACGTTTCCTGGTTTAAAGGGAACGTTCACACATACAGTCCACTAGCTTAGCTGCGTAACGCGGCGGCCCAGTTCCCCGCTCGCAAGTGCGACAAGCACAACCAAGAGCGCGTGAACCTTAGAACGAGACGGACAACGTGACTCACGTTACTCGATATTTACGCATAGTCTCGTCTCTTTTGTTTCAGGATAGAGCAACGCGAACCGCCGGAAAGGAGACGGCCCATCGGCGGGGTTTTTTCTGGCCAGACGCCGGCCAGACGTCTAGGCGGTTAGATTTAAGAGTTTGTGTTTGTGTTCGTCCTGAAAAGAAAACCTGTAAAATAAATAAACGGCTTCGTCGAATTTTCGACGAAGCGAAAATAAAACTAACGTGCAATTAATACTGTTCCAACGTCCTTTCCCTCGTGATCCGGACCTCCGTTAGACGAGGCGTTCAATTAAAATATTTGAAACCTCCCTAATCTAACAACTTCTGAAGAAGACACATCTGCTCCCGATCGTGTCCGAACAGATATCGAGCGAATCTTGAGAGTGAAACTCTTGAGATACAGCTAGTAGACGATTATTAAATAAGGGGTGCAACGAGCCGATGTTCAGTCTGGTGCGGGTCCTCTGATTGACCTCGCACAGCTGAGAATTCATTGAGAATCAAATTAGCATCAATTAATTTAGACTTTGCTTATCAAACGAGTCGACTTTCGATTCGAATAAGAGCATTCAGGAGTTTCGTTCGGGAAATTCCCAAACGAGCTCAATTCCCATTTACTGTCTAGTTTGGAGGGTTCGAAAATACACCAATAATGTGTTCGACCCCCTCGTGCAGTATTATTTTGTCGTTTCAAGCATATAAACGTTTGAAACACAGAGAAGTGGGCGGATACCGTTCAAACTTCACTGTGATTGTCGTTCGGCTTAGGAGACACCGAAGGGAGGCACCTACGTGGTGAACCTCCAGGTGCGCTCACTGGAGTCAGGTCAGCGTCCACTTCGGACGCTTGACATTCGGTCTTCGATTCCTTCCCTCTACAGACCCCGCCGGTGTAACGCTTAGAGGAGCACCTGTGCGGAGAGGTTAAGGAGTCGCGGGTCAGGCCCCCACGTAGTTCAAATACTGTCACGAATCACGTCGAGTGGTGCATTCGTGCAGTGGACCACGTGCAGTCGGGCTTCGCAGTGCAACTCTCGGCCAACAAGTCATCTGTTGGAACGTTAAAGAGAAGCCGCATATCGACGGTCGTGTCGTTGTACTGCAGTGCGACTCGACGCACAGACTCCGTGGGCATACTCCCGGGATCAGTGCATTCGGAGCCTTACAACCTCCACTTGCATCCCCGTCCACTAGACAATCGACTCAGTTCGGCGTCGAAAGGAAATTTAATACTTTTCACGCCATAAATTAAATACAGTCCACTTGCGAACTCGTATATTACGAGTGACCGAAATTCTCCGCTCCTATACATTCGAATATCGAAGCCAGGAGCGTGAGGACACACACGCGGCGAATATACGTGTAACATGTTTACATGTCTAACACATTGCCGTGTTTTTCTGTTCACAGAACCCCGGCCTACCTCAACGTGTCGGTTCTGGCCAGGATTGGAAACGATTAAATAAGAATTTTCTTCATTTCTTATTGTTTATTATATTTCTATTCTTATAATAAACAGTTTTTTTTGAAAAAGAAAGTCTTACACATTCTCAATCACTTCCCACAATAAAGATCCGATCCCTCTATCCGGACTTCGTAGTTAAAAGCATCAGCTTTTTAACACTAGCTAATTCCTGTCTTACTAGCCTGCTGCTTGATAACTAGATTACTTTCTCATACCAGCTCACTGGTTGCTTCCTAGCACACTGTTTCCTTACTAGCTTCCTGCTGTCTTACCAGCTCACTGCATGCCTTCTAGCTTACTAGACGTTTACTAGCTTACTCCTTGCTTACTGGCATACTGCTTTCTTACTAGCTAGCAGCTTTCTGACTAGCCTGCTACGTGCATAAAAGCTTACTGTTTGCTTAGTAACATACTGCATGCATTCTATCCTAGTGCTTGCTTATTAGATTGCTGCTTGCTTTCTGACTTACTGCATGCATTCTATCCTAGTGCTTGCTTATTAGATTGCTGCTTGCTTTCTGACTTACTGCTTGCTTACAAGCCTGCTGCTTGCTTTCTAGCTCACTGCTTGCCTACTAGCTTACTGCTTGCTTTCTTGCATACTGCTTCCTTACCAGCTTCCTTCTTGCTTACTAGATTTCTGGTACCTTAATAGATTTCTGCTAGCTTACTAGCATCCTGCTGTCTTGCTAGGTCCATGCTCGCTTACCAGCTTACTGCTTGCTTACTAGCATAATGCTTCCTTACTAGCTCCCTGCCCGCTTACTACCTTACTGGTTCCTTAATATCTTACTGCTAGCTTCCTAGCATTCTGCTCTCTTACTAGGTCCCTGCCCGCTTACTAGCTACCTGCTCGTTTACCAGCTCACTGCTTGCTTACTAGCATCCGGCTTGCTTACTAGCTTTCTGCTTGCTTACTAGCTTGCTGCTTGCTTTCTAGCTAACAGCTTTGTTACCAGCTTACAGGTTGCTTACTAGCATACTGCTTGCTTACTAGCATACTACTTCCTTACTAGCTTCCCGCTCGCTTGCTAGCTCACTGCTTGCTTACTAGCTTAGTATTTCCCTACTAGCTAACTGCTATCTTACCAGGTTACTGCCTGCTTTCTAGCTCACTGGTTGCATACTAGCTTACTGCTTGCTTACTAGTTTGCTGCATGCTCAATAGCTAACGGATTTCTTACTAGCCTGCTGCATGCTTTCTAGCTCACTGGTTGCTTACTAGCATACTGCTTCCTTACTAGCTTCCCGCACGCTTGCTAGCTCACTACTTGCTTACTAGCTTAGCAGTTCCTTACTAGCTAACTGCTATCTTACCTGCTTTCTGCCTCCTTACTAACTTACTGGTTGCGTTTTTGCTTACTGCTTGCTTACTAGTTTACTGCATGCGTAGTAACTAGCGGCTATCTTGCTAGCCTGTTGCTTGCTTTCTATATTACTGCACGCTTACTAGCATACTGCTTCCTTACTAGCTTCCTCGTCGCTTACTAGCTTACTGCTTGTATACTAGCTTTTTTATTTCTGCTTCGGGAAAATCTTCGAAAGACTCACTTCCACCTCTTTGGGGAGTGGCGGGAGGGGTGTGTGGGATTCCCCGCGCCCGCAGAATGACGGGCGCGGGTCCAACCCTCTAAAAACCCCACGGTGACCCTTCCGCGCGATTTGGGTGGATACCGGGAATCGCGCGAAGCATACTTCCGGTATCCTCCCCGTGCCTGCGCTGTGCGTCCATCCACGGGGGACAAAAGGTTCAGCCTGGCTGTCTCCCTATCTCATGGCGGCAGGACGAGGTCACTCCGTTCTACCGCCATCTGTCTCGGGGCCGCGAGTTGGGGCTCGTAACTGCCGGCGACCCTACTTTTACCCCTCGGCGGCTGGTGGTTGGTGACCGCTCCATGCCACCGAGGGTGCCTTCCGATGCGTCGGACCGGAATTGGGGTTGCACTCCCACTTCGGTCCGATCCCGCACCTCGTGGCTGGAGCAGGCTCCCTTCAGGAACCCCCTCCCAGCCAGGGTCATCCGCCACGCCGCGGTGGCCACCCACGACGCCCGGCGCCTGGGCGACTCCCTTCTTTCACCAAACGAGCACGAGCCTCAGCACGCCGCTGTAGCTCGCGCTCCCTGCCCGCGGCCTCCTTCTGCAACATTACTTTCTCGCAGAAGGAGGCCACGGCCGTCCACTTTCGCTCGCTGCCGAGCATGGCGCGTATCATGCCCGGCAGCGAGACATCCCGCCCGATGACGCCGACCAGGACACGGCGCTCCCCCTCCCACGCAGGGCACACCTCGAGGGTGTGTTCAGCCGTGTCCTGCTCAGCGTCACAATGGCAGCAACGCTCCGTCGGCTCCTTCCCTATACGGCACAGGTATCTCCCGAAGCTGCCATGCCCGGAGAACACCTGTGCCATCCGGTAAGTGAGGCTTCCATGGCCGCTGTCCAGCCACTCACACAGGAGTGGCCGAACAGCCCCAACTTGTCCGGTGCCCCGCAGTAGGCAGGGCCAACCGCTCCTGCCACGCGAGCACCACGAACTGCCGGGCCTGTCGCTTCAAATCTCCCCAAGCAGGTTCCTGCTCTCCCGGGACCGCTCCCACCCCCGCGGGACGGTCGACGCGGTGACGATACAGCACCGCGTGCGACCGCGCGTGGAGGTCCATGGGCGGCATCCCAGCAAGAACCGTCGCCGCCTCATACGACACGGTCCGGAACCAGCGAACGACCCGCAACGCCCTCCGCCTCTGCACCCGACGCAGTATCGTCATGCTGCTCGGAGAGGCCGCCAGGTCGTTCGCCAAGACAGGGGCCCCGTAAAGGGCCACCGACTGTACCATTGTCACATAGAGGCGGCGCACTCTGCCAGCCGGGCCCCCCAGGTTGGGTAGTATTCGGCCTAAAGCCGCGACCATCCCATCCAACCGGGGAACCGGGCAACGGAAATGCTCCTCGAGGCGCCAGGGGCTATCGAGGATCGGCCCCAGATACCTCATCTGGGGTTTCACCTCGATATCAGCCACAACTACCCGGATCAGAGGCGGTGGCGGATCCTGCCGAGGTGAATGGAAAGGTATCACCTCGGTCTTATGGACCACCACCGTCATACCCATCCCCCTGATCCGACCGACGACGCGCTGCGCCCCCTCCTCCGCGAGACGTTTGGCCCTCCCCCAGTACGCCCCGACGGCCAGCACCAGTGTGTCATCTGCATAACACACGGCGCTGACGCCGTCGGGGAGGTCGGCCCGCAACACCTTATCGTATGCGACGTTCCACAGGAGTGGCCCGAGGACCGATCCCTGCGGAACGCCGGAGTACACCTCCCTCCGCATATCTCCATCCCGGCCCGGATACTCGATCCACCTGCCACGGAGATAATCCCCGACGACTGCCCTGAGATAAGGAGGGACTCGATGATCTTCGAGTCCGCTCCTTATCTCTTCCCAGGGAAGGGTGTTAAAGGCGTTGGTAATATCCAAGGATACTGCCAAAGCCACCCCACCCCGGGAGACGGCCGACTCCGAGAGGGCCCTCACGCGACCTATCGCGTCGATCGTCGATCGACCCTCCTGGAAGCCGTACTGGCAGTCGGCCAGGCCGGGGGCACACCGCGACAGGTGCTCAACGAGGCGGGCGGCAATCACGCGCTCGAAGAGCTTGCCCACCTCGTCGAGGAGACAGATGGGCCGGTATGCCGGAGGGAGACTGCGGGCCGATCCGCCTTCCGAAGGAGGACCATCCTCGCCAGTTTCCAACTAGGGGAGAATCGGCCGTCCCTTAGGTGTCGGTCAAACAACCGCCTGAGGTCGGCCCTAAGGTCGCCCTGGGTCAAAACCCAAACCCGGCCAGGCACACCATCCGGCACCGGGGCCGTGTTACGCCCCTCGAGCCGTTTGATAGCCGTGGCCAGCTCCCCCTGCGTGACCCCCAGCTCGGCCAACCACTCAATTGGGACAGCCGACGCCGCCGGAGGACGTGATCCTCCCACCCCGATTGGAAAGAGAGTATTGACCACGGCCTCCAGCAGCAGGGGATCAAGGGCGGATCTTATGTAGCACCACCTTATACAGGCGCCCCCACGGAACGTCATCGAGGGTCTGGAGGAGCTCCTTCCATGCCCGGGTTTTGGCCCGTTAGATGGCGAACTGCAGAGCAACCCGAGCCGTACGGTATGAATCATACAGGTCATCTGCCCCCTCGCGTCACGGCATCGTCTCTTCGTAGACGACAGCACGTGCGGGTGTACTGGCGTCGGGCGCTCCTTGCTTTCTAGGTTACTGCTTGCTTACTAGCTTACAGCTGGCTTTCAAGCATTCTGCTTGTATACTAGCGTGCTGCTTGCTTCCAGCGTACTGCGTGCTTACTAGCTTACTACAAGGTTACTCGCTCACAGGTTGCTTTCTAGCTTCCACCTCGCCTACTAGCTCACTGCTTGCTTACTAGCTTACTGCTATCTTACTCACTTACTGCGTGCTTACTACCTTGCTGCTTGCTTACCAGCGTGCTGCTTGCTCACCAGGCTACAGCATTCTTACTATCTAACTGCTTTCTCACTAGCCTGCGGCTTGCTTGCTACCTATATGCTTGCGTACTAGCACACCACTTTGTTACCAGCTTCCTGCCTGCTATCTTGCTCACTGGTTGCTTACTAACTTACTGCTTGCTTACTAGCCTGTTGCATGCTTTCTAGCTTACTGTACGCTTGCTAGCATACTGCTTCCCTACTAGCTTCCTCCTCGCTTACTAACTTACTGCTAGCATACTGCTTGCTTACTAGCTTACTTCTAGCTTACTCACTTACTGCTTGCACACTAGCCCCCTGCTTGCTTTCTAACTTAGTGCTTCCTTACCAGCTTCCTGCTTGCTTACAAGCTTACTGCTAGCTTACTAGCTTACTGCTTACTCACTAGCTTGTTGCTTGCCTTCTATCGTACTGCTTGCTTATTAGCTTACTCCTAGCTTCCTCGCTTCCAGGTTGCTTGCTAGCTTGCAGCTTGCTTTCGAGCTTACTGCTGGTATACTGGCATACTGCTTCCTTACTAGCCTACTCTTTGCTTAATAGCATACTGCTTTCTTACTATCTTACTTCTTGCTTACTAGCATACTGCTTCTTTACTAGCTCCCTGCACGCTTACTTGCCCACTGTTTGCTTACTGGCTCACGGATAGCTTACTAGGTAACTGCTTTCCTGCTAGCCTGGTCCATGCTTTCTAGCTTACTGCTTGCATACTAGATTGCTGCTTGCTCAATATCTAAATGCTTTCTTACCAGCCTGCTGATAGCATGCTTGCTTACTGCTTGCTTACTATCTTCCTCCTCGCTTACTAGCTCACTCCTTTCTTACCAGCTTACTGCTTGCTTACTAGCATACTCGTTGCTCACAAGCTTACTGCTTGCTAGCTAGCTTACTGCGTGCTTACTAGCTTACTGCTAGCTCACTACCTAACAGCTCTCTTACTACATTCCTGCTTTCTTCCTATCTTACTGCTTCTTTATTACCTTACTGCTTCCCTATTAGCCAAATGCTTCCTTACTAGCTTCCTGCTTGCTTACCAGCATGCTGCTTTGTTACTAGCTTTCTGCTTGCTTCCTAGCTTACTGCTTGCTTACTGGCATACTGCTTCCTTACAATGTACTTGCTATCTTACTAGCCCGCTGATTGCTCACTTTCGTACCTGTTGCTTATTAGCTTACTGCTTGCTTTCTAGTATACTGCTTTCATACCTGCTTACCGCTTTCTTACTAGATAACTGGTTGCTTACTAGCTTATAGCTTGCTTACTATCAAACTACTTCCCTACTAGCTTCCTCCGCGCTTACTAGCTCACTGCACTATTACTAGCTTATTCCATGCTTACTAGCTTGCTGCTTGCACAATAGCCCACTGTCTTCTTACTAGCTACCTGCTTTCTTAATAACCTGCTGCTTGATTACTAGCTTACAGGTTGCTTACTAGCTTACTGCTTGCTTACTGTCAAACTACTTCCTTACTAGCTTCCTCCTCGCTTACTAGCTCACTGCACGCTTACTAGCTTACCTCATGCTTACTGGCTTGCTGCTTGCACAAAAGCCCACTGCTTTCTTACAGGGTACCTGCTTTCTTAATTGCCTGCTGCTTGTTTACTAGCTTACAGGTTGCTTACTAGCTTACTGCGTGCTTACTAACTTACTGCTTGCTTACTAGCATACTGCTTTGTTACTAGCTTACTGCTTACTTACTAGATAGCAGCTTCCTTACCAGCTTACGGCTTGCTTACTAGATTACTGGGTGCTTACTGGCTAACTACTTGCTTACTAGCATAACGCTTCCTTACTAGCTTCGTCCACGCTTACTAGCTTACTGCTTGCGTACTAGCTTATTGCTTGCCTACTAGCTTGTTCCTTGCATTCTAGCTTACAGCTTGTTTAATTGCTAACTGCTTTCTTACTAGCTTACTGCTTGCTTCCAAACTTGCTGCATGCTTTCTAGCTTTCCGCCTGCTTACTAGCATACTGCGTTCTTACTAGCTTCCTCCTCGCTTACCAGCTCACTGCTTGCTTTCTAGCTGCCTGCCTCCTAACTAGCTCCCTGCTCGCTTACTAGCTCACTGTCCTCTTAGCAGCTTACTGCTTGCGTACTAGCTTACTGCATGCTTATTTGCAAACTTTTTCCTTACAAGCTTGGTGCTTGCTTCCTAGATTGCTGCTTGCTTTCTAGGTTGCCGCTTGCTTACTAGCGTACTGCTTGTTTTGCTAGCTTCATGCATGCTTACTACAAACTGCTTTCTTACTACATACATGCTTTCTTCTAAACTTACAGCTTTCTTACTAGACAGCTGCTTGCTTACCAGCTTACTGCTTGCTTACTAGCCTCCTGCTTGCTTTCTAGCTAACTACATGCCTCACAGCGTGCTGCTTGCCTTCTAGCTTACTGTTTGCTTATTAGCACACAGCTTTCTTACCAGCTAACTGCTACCTGACTAGACTGCTGCTTCCTTACAAGCTTACTGCTTGCTTATTAGCGTAATGCTTCCTTAGTACCTTACTGCTTGCATACTACCTAAATGCTTTCTTACTACATTCATGCTTTCTTCCTAACTAACTGTTTTCTTACTAGCCAGCTGCTGGCATAATAGCCTGCTGCTTGCTTACTGACTAACTGCTTTCTTATTAGCCTGCTGCTTGCTTACTGGCATACTGCTTCCTTACTAGCATCCTGCTCGCTTACTAGGTCACTGCTCGCTTACTATCTTACTACTTGCTTAGTAGCTTACTACATCCTTACTAGCTACCTGCTTTCTTACCAGCTTACTGCTTGCTTACATGCTTACTGCTTGCTTACTTGCTTACTGCTTGCTTACAAGCTTACTGCTTGCTTACTAGACTGTTACATGCTTTCTAGCTTGCCGCTTGCTTACTAGCTGTTAAAAAGCTGATGCTTTTAACTACGAAGTCCGGATAGAGGGATCGGATCTTTATTGTGGGAAGTGTTTGAGAATGTGTAAGATTTTCTTTTTCAAAAAAAAACTGTTTATTATAAGAATAGAAATATAATAAACAATAAGAAATGAAGAAAATTCTTATTTAATCGTTTCCATTCCTGGCCGGAACCGACACGTTGGGGTAGGCCAGGGTTCTGTGAACAGAAAAACACGGCAATGTGTTAGACATGTAAACATGTTACACGTATATTCGCCGCGTGTGTGTCCTCACGCTCCTGGCTTCGATATTCGAATGTATAGGAGCGGAGAATTTCGGTCACTCGTAATATACGAGTTCGCAAGTGGACTGTATTTAATTTATGGCGTGAAAAGTATTAAATTTCCTTTCGACGCCGAACTGAGTCGATTGTCTAGTGGACGGGGATGCAAGTGGAGGTTGTAAGGCTCCGAATGCACTGATCCCGGGAGTATGCCCACGGAGTCTGTGCGTCGAGTCGCACTGCAGTACAACGACACGACCGTCGATATGCGGCTTCTCTTTAACGTTCCAACAGATGACTTGTTGGCCGAGAGTTGCACTGCGAAGCCCGACTGCACATGGTCCACTGCACGAATGCACCACTCGACGTGATTCGTGACAGTATTTGAACTACGTGGGGGCCTGACCCGCGACTCCTTAACCTCTCCGCACAGGTGCTCCTCTAAGCGTTACACCGGCGGGGTCTGTAGAGGGAAGGAATCGAAGACCGAATGTCAAGCGTCCGAAGTGGACGCTGACCTGACTCCAGTGAGCCCACCTGGAGGTTCACCATGTAGGTGCCTCCCTTCGGTATCTCCTAAGCCGAACGACAATCACAGAGAAGTTTGAACGGTATCCACCCAGTTCTCTGTGTTTCAAACGTTTATACGCTTGAACCGACAAAATAATACTGCACGAGGGGGTCGAACACATTATTGGCGTATTCTCGAACCCTCCAAACTAGACAGAAAATAGAAATTGAGCTTGTTTGGGACTTTCCGGAACGAAACTCCTGAATGCTTTTATTCAAATCGAAAGTCGACTCGTTTGATAAGCAAAGTCTAAATTAATGAATGCTAATTTGAGTTTTAATGAATTCTCAGCAGTGCGAGGTCAATCAGAGGACCCGCATCAGACTGAACATCGACTCGTTGCACCCTTTATTCAATAATCGTCTACTAGCTTTATCTCGAGAATTTCACTCCCGAGATTCGCCCGAAATCTGTTCGGACACGATCAGGAGCCGATGTGTCTTTTTCAGAAGTCGTTGTGAGGCTGTGCGGATTGACAGCCGAAGACGTCGCCGTGGTACTCTAATTAATCGTTCCGCGGCACTGTCTAAATTTCGGCACTCTATCTTTGTCTAATTATTTGCGCGCTACTCTCTCACGATACTGGCGTCATCAACGCCGTTGGCACACTCGAATCAAAGGTAATGAGCCGTTACCGATGCCAGAAAAACTAATACTACAAGCGTTTTTCTATCACTGCTTGCTGTACAAATCCTATTAGAGATAATCTCCTTCGAATTCTACGTTAACAGGATTAACGGTAATTGCGGCCGAGTATAATCGCTCGGCATTATGCAATCTTTAAACACTAGCGTATTGCTTGCTTACTTTTTTTTTTTTTTTTTTTTTTTTTTTTTTTTTGTCGTGGGGAAAATCTTCGAAAGACTCCCTCCCACCTCCTTGGGGAGAGGTGGGAGGGGTGTGTGGGATTCCCCGCGCCCGTACAACGACAGGCGCGGGACCTACCCACTAAAAACCCCACGGTGACCCATCGGCACGCTTTGGGAGGATACCGGGAATCGCTCGAAGCATTCTTCCGGTATCCTCCCCGTGCCCGCGCTTTCGCGCCCATCCCCCGGGGGGACAATCGGTCCCCCCAGTAGACACACTGCCTCATAGCGGCGGGACGGGGCCACTCCATCCCGCCGCTATCCGTCCCGGGGCCGCGTTTAGTGGCGGCTGCGAGCCCCAACTCGCAACCGCCCGCGACCCCGTTTCCACCCCTCGGCGGCCGGGCGTTCATGGCCGCACCAGACCGCCGAGGGTGCCTCCTCTTGCGTCGGACCGGTAGGGGGAGGCACTCCTACCCCCAACCGGTCCGACCCGGCGCCGCCTGGCGGGAGGAGGGTCTCCTCAGGACCCCCCTCCCAGCCTAGGTCATCCGCCACGCCGAGGCGGCCGCCCGCGACGCCTCGCGACCGGGCGACGACCTCGGGCCACCGCACGAGCGCGAGCTTCAGCGCGCCGCTGAAGCTCGCGCTCCCTCCCCGCGGCCTCCTTCTGCAACATTACGTTCTCGCAGAAGGAGGCCACGGCCCTCCACTTCTCCTCGCTGCCGAGCATGGCGCGCACCACGCCCGGCAGCGAGACATCCCGCCCGACGACGCCGACCAGGACACGGCGCTCCCCCTCCCACGCGGGGCATACCTCCAGGGTATCCTGCTCAGCGTCGCAGTGGCAGCAACGCGCCGTCGGCTCCTTCCCTATCCGGCACAGGTATCTTCCGAAGCTGCCATGCCCGGAAAATACCTGTGCCAGCCGGTAGGTGAGGCTGCCATGGCCTCTGTCCAGCCACTCCTTCAGGAGTGGCCGAACAGACCCGACAGTCCGGTGCCCCGCGGTTGGCAGAGCCAGCCGCTCCTGCCACGCGAGCAACACGGACTGCCGGGCCTGGCGCTTCAAATCGCCCCAAGCAGGTTCCTGCCCGCCCGGGACCGCCCCCACCCCCGCGCGACGGTCGACGCGGTGCCGGTACATCACCGCGTGCGACCGCGCGAGCAGGTCCATGGGCGGCATCCCCGCTAGAACCGTCGCCGCCTCATGTGACATGGTCCGATACCCGCGGACGACCCTGAGCGCCATGCGCCTCTGCACCCGACGCAGCATAGTCATGCTGCGCCGGGAGGCAGCCAGGTCGTCCGCCCAGACGGGGGCCCCGTATAGGGCCACCGACTGGACCATTGCCACATAGAGGCGACGAACTCGGCCCGCCGGGCCCCCCAGGTTGGGCAGGATCCGGCCCAGAGCCGCAACCATCCTTTCCAACCGGGGGACCAGGCAGCGGAAATGCTCCTCGAAACGCCAGTGGCTATCGAGGATCAGCCCCAGATACCTGATCTGGGGCTTCACCTCGATGTCAGCCCCACCCACCCGGATCAGAGGGGGTGGCGGATCCTGCCGAGGTGAATGAAACGCAATCACCTCGGTCTTATGGACCGCCACCGTCATCCCCATCCCCCTGATCCGGTCGACGACGCGTTGCGACCCCTCCTCCGCGCGACGCATGGCCCTCCCCCAGTGCGCCCCGACGGCCAGCACCAGTGTGTCATCCGCATAACACACCGTGCTGACGCCGTCGGGGAGGCCGGCCCGCAACACCGAGTCGTACGCGATGTTCCACAGGAGTGGCCCGAGGACCGACCCCTGCGGAACACCGCAGTACACCTCCCTCCGCATATCACCATCCCGGCCCGGATACTCGATCCACCTGCCGCGGAGATAATCCCCGACGACCGCCCTGAGACAAGGGGGGACTCGATGATATTCGAGTCCCCTCCTTATCCCTTCCCAGGGGAGGGTGTTAAAGGCATTGGCAATATCCAAGGATATTGCCAATGCCACCCCTCCCCGGGAGAGGGCCGCCTCCGAGAGGGCCCTCACACGACCTATCGCGTCGATAGTCGACCGGCCCCCCCGGAAACCGAACTGGCAGTCGGCCAGACCGGGATCACCCCGCGACAGGTGCTCGACGAGGCGGGCAGCGATCACACGCTCGAAGAGCTTGCCCACCTCGTCGAGGAGACAAATGGGCCGGTATGCGGAGGGAGACTCCGCGGGCCGACCCTCCTTCCGGAGGAGGACCATCCTCGCCACCTTCCAACTGGGGGGGAATCGCCCGTCCCTCAGGCAGCGGTCGAACAACCGCCTGAGGTCGGCCCCAAGGACGCCCTGGGTCAAGATCCAAACCCGGCCGGGCACACCATCCGGACCCGGGGCCGTGTTACGAACCCCGAGCCGTCTGATGGCCGCTGCCAGCTCCTCCTGCGTGACCCCCAGCTCGGCCGTCCACTCCACTGGGACAGCCGCCGCCGCCGGAGGACGCGGTCCCCTCTCCCCAATTGGGAAGAGTGTATTAACCACGTCCTCCAGCAGCCGGGGGTCAAGACCCTCGGTGACGGGGGGCGCCCACGGGCGGAGCTTATTCAGCACCACCTTATATGGGCGCCCCCATGGATCGTCATCAAGGGTCTGGAGGAGCTCCTTCCATGCCTGGGTCTTGGCCCGTTTGATGGCGACCTGCAGAGCAACCCGCGCCACGCGGTATGCTCCATACAGGTCATCAGCTGCCCTCGCTCGCGCCACGCCGTCGCCTGTACGTTGACGACGGCGCGCGCGGGTGTACTGGCGTCGGGCGCGGACAGTCGCGACTCGCAACTCCGCGATCGCGTCCGACCACCAGTACACCGCCCGGCGAGGAGAAGCCCGCCCGACCCGAGGCATCGCCGCGTCGCAAATACCCGCGACCAATGCTCCGAGCCGGGCGACCTCCTCCTCTATGCTCGGCAACTCGGCCGCTCCCTGCGGCCAAGTTGCAGCGAGGGCAGCTGCCATCAGGGCGTCCTTGTCCAGGCGCCGAAGCGCCCAGCGGCGTGGTGGGGTGCCACGCAGGCGGCCGTGTCGGGATGCACTCGCGGCGGCAGAGACCTCCATCCGGATGTACCGGTGATCGGAGAGTGTCTGCCCCCGCGACCACGTGCCAACCCGACACCATGCGCACGGCGTTGGGGGTCGCGAATCCAACATCCACGATGGACCCCCCATATCGCCGCACGCATGTGTGCTCCGACCCCCGGTTCAATACCCGGAGGTCGAGCCCCGCCGCCCAATCGCCCAGGATCCCGCCGCGAACGGAGGTCCTGGGGGATCCCCAAGCCACCGACTTGGCATTAAAATCCCCCAGGACCAGCACCGGCCGGGCCGCGTAGCGCTGCACGCATGCCGCGACCTCGGCCAGGTACAGCTCGAACGCAGCGTGACCGCTACGGGGCGAAATGTAGCACCCCACCACAGCGACTCCCCCCCAGTCCACGGCGACGAATCCCCGACCGCGCTCCAACAAGGAGAACGGTGGGGACCCGTCGCCCCCTCCCCATACCGTCGCCACCAAGCCGTCCGCGTCGCCCACCCAATGAGGGTGATCAGGGACGCGGTACGGCTCGGCGGCGACCGCCAGGCCAACCCCCCACTCCGCGAGGACTTGGGACATCAAGTCCTGTGCCGCGCGGCAGTGGTTGAGGTTGGCCTGGAGGAGGAGGCGGGGCGACATTAATTAATGGCCGCGCCAGCCTCCTCCCGGCCGTCCGTCCCCGTAGCACCGTCCACCTCCATGGAGGACGATGCCACCGCCCTCGGCACCGGAGCCGGTGCAGCCCGCCTCTTCCTCTCCTTCCGGGAGGGGGGGGAGCACTTCTTGCTCCCCACCCTGTGATCGGCTGGCCTCCCCATGTCCGCACACAGCGGGCAGTGGGGGGCCGCCGAGCACTGGCTCGCACGGTGCTCTTTGGCACCGCAGCGGTAACACTGACCGCTGCGGTCCACCGGCGAGGTGCACCACTGCCTCACGTGCCCCAATTCGAGGCAGCGGTGACACTGGAGCGGGCGCGGCGCGAGGATTTCCACTCGCGCCGAAACCCACCCCACCAACACCCTCCCGGATTCCGCCACCTTACGGGCGGCGGAGAGGGGGCACCGGGCCCACACCGACCCGAGGCCGGAGGGCGACCTGCGGATCTCTCCGATCCGCAGGTCCTCCACAGGACAGTCCCCCGCCCTCGCAAGGGCACGGGACACATCCTGTGCGCTGACCGAGTCGTCCAGCCCACAAACGCGCATCTCCGTGCGCTTCGTGGGCCGGGCGACCCGGACACCTCGCTCGCCCAGCTGCTCCCGGAGCCTCTGGGCGAGACGATCCGCCTTCGCGCCGCCTTCTGCACCGGGGATCTCCAGCAAGAGACCCCCGGTCACGGCCCTCTTCGCCCTCACGGAGGCGATGCCCAGCTTTTCCAGGGAGATATTCTCCCTGGCGAGCCGCATCGCCTCCGCGAGGGTCAGGTCGCCCCCCTGCGCAACGGTCAGCGTCACCGCTGCCGTTTTTGGGGGACGGCCTGGTCGTGCCTTCCCGACCTTCGCGGCCTTTACCTTGGCCGCCGGCACCGGAGGCGGAGGCTGCGGTTGCGAGACCTTCCTCGCCGCCCGCTTCGCCTTCCGCCCCACCACCTCACTCCACGCCACCCCCCCTTGGGAGGGTGCTGTGGAGGACGCGACCACCGCGACCACGGGTATACCACCCCGCTTGGGGGTCGCGACCCGGGGCCCTGGTGCCGCAACGCTGGGCGGAGCCTTCACTCCCCCCTTCTTTGCCTTCCCCGACTGTACCGGAACAGGTCGGGGAGGCACCGCCTTCCTGCTGACCGCTCTTCCGGCGAGGAGCTCCTCCCGGAAGGCGGCCAGCTTGCCATCAATCATGTCCCCAATCCTCCTCAGAAGATCGTCTTCTGAGGAGGACGGGGACTTCTTCACGGGCGGAGTGCGGGTGGAGGGGCCCGCGGTGCCCCGCACCACTGCCGTCGCACTCCGCTTATTTACCTCCGCCGAGGGACGCGGCGGTGGAGGAGGAGGGAGGATGGGAGGGAGGGCCGCGCTGTTCCACAGCGCCTCTGCCCTCCTCCTCCCCTGTCGCTCCTCCTCCAACAGGAGCTGCAGACGGGCGTTCCGCCCTCTGAGCTCCCGCGCGGCCTCCCTCATCTCCTCCGCCGCGGCCTTCAGGGCCTCCGCGCCACCGCTTGTCTGCCCCTTAAAGGCGCAGGCAGCGGCGACTTTCTCCACCCGCCTCAGGGACGAGGAGATCCTCTCCGATATCTCCTCGGTCACCTCGTCCCTGAGGCAACTCAGCCTCACCGACGGGCTCATCGCCCCGCCCACCTCGACGACGGCCTGCCCCGTCCTCTTCCTCTTAGAGCCTATGTGGCTCGTGCTGGAGGAGAAGGACGAGACCGACGCCGTCTCGTCGTCCTCCTCCACCCTCCACGAAGCCGGACCTGACGCTGAGTGGGGCGCGAGCGCCGCCACCCTAGCCCCAACCCCGTCTCCGTCCTCCCCAACCGACAAAACCCGCCCCATCCCCATTTTATTTTCTGTGTCCATAAAAATCCCACGAGATGGTCGGAAATAAAGGTCCACCCGGGCAGAGCCGCCTTACCCGGGTAAGCCTAATACTCCGGGGGTTCGGCAGGTTCCCCGGAGGTGGTCGCTTGGGATTGGGCCTTCTCCCCCAACCATGCATCCCATCGCCGCGCACCATAGCTTAGGATTGGAGGGCGATTTTATAGAGTCGCCATACTCGTGGCCCAGGCGGTTAAGCCAAGACCCCCGTTCCTCCTGCCGTCACGTACCATTCACAAAACCAATAGGGAATTGTGAATGGGTCGTTGTGACGACCAACAGGAGGCTTACGGTGTGTGTATGACTCGGGTACCCCGGGTTCGTTAAGCCCGTACTGCAGCTGAAAGGCTGGCAGCCCCTGAGGGGCAAGCAGCGGGCTGGTAAGCAAGCAGCAAGCTAGTAAGCAAGCAATAAGCTAGAAAGCAAGGAGCAGGCTAGTAAGAAAGGAGTTATCTAGTAAGCAAGCAGGTAGCTAGTAAGGAAGCACTAACCTTGAAAGGAAGCAGCAGGCTTATGATCAAGCAGAAAGCGAGTAAGCTAGCTCTAAGGTAGAAGCAAGCAGGAGGCTTGTAAGCAAGCAGTAAGCGTGTAAGCTAGCAGCAAGCAAGTAAGCAAGCAGTAAGCTAGAAAACAAGCATCATGCTAGTAAGCAAGCAGTAAGATAGCAAGCAACAAGTAAGCTAGTAAGCAAGAACCTGACTAGTAAGAAGGCAGTATGCCAGTATGCCAGCAGTAAGCTCGAAGGCAAGCTGCAAGCTAGCAAGCAAGCCGGAAGCGATTAAGCTGGCAGTAAGCTAGTAAGCAAGCACTAACCTAGTAAGCTAGCAGTGAGTTAGTAAGCAACCAGTAATCTAGTAAGCAAGCTGTAAGCTAGTAAATAAGCAGTAATCTGGTAAGCAAGCAGTAAGCGGGCATGAAAGCAATTAGCTTGTAAGCAAGCTGTAAGCTAGTATGCAAGCAGTGAGCTAGTAGGAAAGCAATTAGATGGTAAGCATGCACTAACCTAGTGGGCAAGCAGTTAGCTAGTAAGCGATGGGGAAGCTAGTAAGGAAGCAGTAAGCTAGTAAGCAAGCAGGAAGCTGCTAAGGGAGCACTAAGTTAGATAGCAAGCAGCGGGCTAGTAAGCGACCTCTCGCTGGCCACAGTAGTTGGCAAGATGGTGGCCAGCGAGATGACATGGCAAGTGGTGGCCTCCTTCTGTGAGGTAGTTATGTCACAGAAGGAGGCCGCCGAGCGGTCGCGCGAGCAGGCCGCGCATCCCGCTCGAAGAGGGAGGGCTCCTGAAGAGGTGGGTGGCCCGTCAACTTTCAACTCCGGCCACCACGTCGATGGCCGGGGGATGGACGGGCCGCCGGTGTGGGCTGCAGATGCTCGGCGATAGGTGCCCGCGCACCGAAGGCAGCCCCGTGGCCGCGGGCGTCGGGGGACTTGGCGTCTGCGGCGGAGAAATCGGGTGGGGGGGGGGGAGGGACACATTGTCGATCCCCCTGAGATGAGCATCGAAAGGCAAGGCGCAGCGGGGGACACTGTGATGTATCACTAGAGTTCCCGGTCACCCGCCGCAACGCCCGAGGACGGTCACCGTGAGGTTTTCGCCGGTAGGGCCTCGGGGTGTCCATGAGGATTTCCCCACGTAAAAAAAAATAAAAAAAGAAAAAAGGCGGGCTAGTAAGCGAGCAGGAAGCATGTAAGCAAGCAGTGAGCTAGTAAGTGTGCAGGGATCTAGTAAGGAAGTAGTAAGGTAGTAAGCAAGCAGAAAGTTAGTAAGCAAGCAGCTGGCTAGTAAGAAAGCAGTATGCCAGTAAGCAAGCAGTAAGCTAGAAAGGAAACAGCAAGCTAGTAAGCAAGCATGAAGCTAGTAAGGAAGCAGGATGCTAGTAACAAGCAGTAAGCTAGAAAGGAAGCAGCAAGCTAGTAAGCAAGCTGTAAGATGTCATGAAAGCAATTAGCTTGTAAGCAAGCAGTAAGCTAGGACGCAAGCACTGAGCTAGTAAGCGAGGAGGATGCTAGTAAGCAAGCAGTAAGCATGTAAGCAAGCAGTGAGCTAGTAAGCGAGCTGTGAGATAGTAAGCGAGCAGGAAGCTAGTAAGGAAGCAGTATACTAGAAAGCAATCAGCGGACTAGTAAGCAAGCAGTAAGCTGGTAAGCAGGCAGTGTGCTAGTAGGCGAGGAGCAAGCTAGTAAGCAAGCAGTAAGCTAGTAAGCGAGCAGACTCCTTCTAAGGGAGCAGAATGCTACTAAGCATCCAGTTAGCTAGTAAGCATCCAGTAAGATAGTAAGCAAGCAGGAAGCTAGTAAGGAAGCAGAAAGTTAGAAAGCAAGCAGCGGGCTGGTATGCAAACAGTGAGCGAGGAAGCGTACTGTAAGCTAGTAAGCAAGCAGTAAGGTAGTACGCAAGCAGCTGGTTAGTAAGAAAGCAGTATGCCAGTAAGCAAGCTGTAAGCTAATAACCAAGCAGTAAGCTAGTAAGCAAGCAGTAAGCTAGTAAGCGAGCATGGACCCAGTAAGAGAGCAGAATGCTAGTAAGCTAGCAGTAAGCTATGAAGGAACCAGTAATCTAGTAAGCATGCAGGAAACTAGTAAGGAAGGAGTATGCTAGAAAGCAAGCAGATGGTTAGTAAGAAAGCATCGAGCTAATATGCAAGCAGTTAGCTAGTAAGCTAGCAGTATGCTAGTAAGCAAGCAGTAGGAGAGTAAGCGAGTAGGAAGCTAGTATGCAAGCAGTATGCCAGTAAGCAGGCAGCAATCTAATAAGCAAGCAGTAAGCTAGTAAGCATGCAGTAAGCATGTAAGCATGCTGTAAGCTGGTAGGCAAGTAGTGCGCTAGTAAGAAAGCAGGATGCTAGTAAGCAAGCTGTATGCTAGAAAGGAAGCAGCAAGCTAGTAAGCAGGCAGTAAGCTAGAAAGCAAGCTACTGGCTAGTAAGCAAACAGTAAGCGAGTAAGCTAGCGGTAAACTAGTAAGCAAGCTGTCAGCTAGTAAGCGAGGAGTAAGCTGGTAAGCATGCAGTGAGCTAGTAACCGAGCAGGGAGCTAGTAAGGAAGCATTATGCTAGTAAGCAACCAGTGAGATATTAAGCAAGCAGGAAGCTGGTAAGGAAGCAGTATGTTAGAAAGCAAGCAGCTGGCTAGTTAGCAAGCAGTAAGCTAGTAGGCAAGCAGTGAGCTAGTATCAAGCAGTAAGCTAGTAAGCGAGCAGGGACCATGTATGGGAACAGAATGCTACTAAGCATCCAGTTAGCTAGTACGCAGGCAGTAAGATGGTAAGCAAGCAGGAAACTGGTAAGTAAGCAGTATGCTAGAATACCAGCAGCGGGCTAGTACGCAAGCAGTAGGCGTGTAAGCTAGCTGTAAGCTAGTAAGCAAGCAGTAAGATAGTAGGCCAGGAGTGAGCTAGTAAGAAGGCAGTAAGATAGTAGGCAAGCAGTGAGGTAGAACGCAAGCAGGAGGCTAGTAAGAAAGCAGCTAGCGAGTAAGCAAGCAGTTAGCTAGTAAGCATGTAGTAATCGAGTAAGCTAGCAGTTAGCTACTAAGCAAGCAGCGAGCTAGTAAGAGAGCAGAATGCCAGTAAGCAAGCAGTAAGCTGGTAAGCAACCAGTAGTCTAGTAAGCAAGCAGGAAGCATGTAAGCAAGCAGTAAGCTGGTAGGCAAGCAGTGAGCTTGTAAGACAGCAGTAAGCTAGAAAGCAAGCAGGAGGCTAGTAAGAAAGCAGTTAGCTAGTGTTAATGCGCAGACGAAAAGAGGCGCGGACAAGGAACAGGGACGCGAAGAATGGCGGAGTAATTCACACAGTCGCAAATTTATTGTAAGATTGCACAACGTTCACACTGCGTCAAGCGTAACTGGGACGCGGTGGGCACGTGTCCGATAACAGTTTCAAGGGTAACTCCCTAGGAGAATGCGCCAGGGCGACGAAGGTCCGTTCTCGATATCACTTACAATCGGATCGACAGCTTGGATCGTTCTGCCATTACAGGATCGCGCGCGACAAACCGTTGATCTTTCAAATCTCGTCCATAGATCGGCGACGGTCGCGCCAACCGTCGGCACACATGACACGCTCTCACAACACTCATTCACTCTCTCTCCCTCACGCAATCCACACCGCTCGCACCTTAATCTAAATTCGAAGATGGTACAATAAACGTAATTCTACATCTTATCCTAATTCTTATACCTTATTCTAGACATGCCGCCCGCCTCGGCCGCGTGAAGCGCGACCGATGCCCCTTAAGGATTTTCACCGCCCGCCGTCACGCCGTCGGGGTCCTCCGCGACCGGCAGGAGGAACAGGCGAGAGATAGGTCGCTCAAATTCTCCGCGCGACGTGCGGATGGAGACCACGCGGACTCGCCCATCTCGACCGGGGTGTGCTCGGACTATTCGTCCTAACCTCCACTGACCCGGGGGAAGATTGTCCTCCCTCATGACCACGAGGTCGTTGGGTTGGAAGTCGCGCGCTGGCCGGGACCGCCGATATCGCTGCTGAAGGGACAGCACGTAGTCGCGCTGCCACCGCTTCCAAAAATGATCGCGAATTCGGGTGACGAGCTGCCAACGGGAGAGCAGCGACGTCGCCGCTGCTTCGGGAACGCGAAGCGGAAGCGCTAGCAGGGGGCCGCCGATTAGTAAATGTCCCGGAGTGAGTGCCGCACTATCGTCCACATCCGTCGACAGGGGTGTAAGCGGACGCGAATTGAGGCACGCCTCGACCATGGCTAACAGCGTCGCGAGTTCCTCGAAGGTGAGAGGGTGCTCGCGGGTAACCCTACGAAGATGATGCTTCACGCTTTTCACACCGGCTTCCCACAAGCCTCCGAAGTGCGGGGCATTGGGGGGGATGAATCGCCACGATAACTCCTCGGCCTGAATGAACGCAGTGAACTCGGCAGACCGCGTTGCCGACCGGATGGAAGCCCGCAGCTCACGATCCGCGCCGCGGAAGTTGGTGCCGTCGTCACTCCAAACCTCGGTTGGCTTACCGCGTCGAAAAACGAAGCGCTGAAGCGCTGCAAGGAAGCCGGCGGAAGAGCAATAGGACACCAGTTCTAAGTGAACTGCCCTTGTGGCATCGCATACGAACACGCAGATATAGGCCTTGCGGGTCCGAGATCCGCGACTTCGAGCGATCCTAGTGGACAAGGGCCCGGCGTAGTCGACTCCCACAGGTGAGAATGGACGCGAGGGGGTAATCCGAGCGGGAGGTAGATCAGCCATCAACTGTACTCCAGTCTGAGTGCGATATCGGGTGCAGACCACGCAACGGTGTACCACGACGCGAACCGCTGATTTGGCGCCCAACATCCAATATGTGCTTCTTAACACCCCGAGAGTGAGCTGGGGGTCCCCGTGCATTGCCCGTAGATGCGCATGCTCAATGATGCGGGACTCGACGCGGAGACGGGCTTTCCCTCCCGAAGATTACGTAATTCCGCTCGAAACTCGTTAAACTGTATCCACCGAAGCCAAAAGACACGCGCCCGGCGGCTATCCGGTATGTCGCGAACATCGAGGGCCCCGGGTCGCGTGTAGCAACGGATGCTTGGCTCGCGTGGATGAAACGCAGAATATGTGCGGTGATGCGTAGAAGTCGCGGCCACGATGAGACGCTATTCGGAAGGGGTTCCAGGGGACTACTCGCGGGAACAGCCGAGCAATGCGCGATTGTCGTATGCACTTCTGGTGCGACCGTTAGGGACGCGTCATCCTGAGCGGGCCAGTCTAAGCGAAGGCTCGAGAGCCAGCCGGGGCCGTGCCACCACAGAGTATGGGTAAGAAAGGCTTCGGGTAACATTCCCCAGGATGCGCAGTCGGCGGGATTGTCGCGGGTCGGCACGTGTTGCCACGACGCCGAGGGAAGTGCAGTCTGGATCCCGGGCATGGAAGGAGCTCCTCCAGACCCTTGATGACGATCCATGGGGGCGCCCATATAAGGTGGTGCTGAATAAGCTCCGCCCGTGGGCGCCCCCCGTCACCGAGGGTCTTGACCCCCGGCTGCTGGAGGACGTGGTCAATACACTCTTCCCAATTGGGGAGAGGGGACCGCGTCCTCCGGCGGCGGCGGCTGTCCCAGTGGAGTGGACGGCCGAGCTGGGGGTCACGCAGGAGGAGCTGGCAGCGGCCATGAGACGGCTCGGGGTTCGTAACACGGCCCCGGGTCCGGATGGTGTGCCCGGCCGGGTTTGGGTCTTGACCCAGGGCGTCCTTGGGGCCGACCTCAGGCGGTTGTTCGACCGCTGCCTGAGGGATGGGCGATTCCCCCCCAGTTGGAAGGTGGCGAGGATGGTCCTCCTCCGGAAGGAGGGTCGGCCCGCGGAGTCTCCCTCCGCATACCGGCCCATTTGTCTCCTCGACGAGGTGGGCAAGCTCTTCGAGCGGGTGATTGCTGCCCGCCTCGTCGAGCACCTGTCGCGGGGTGATCCCGGTCTGGCCGACTGCCAGTTCGATTTCCGGGGGGGCCGATCGACTATCGACGCGATAGGTCGTGTGAGGGCCCTCTCGGGGGCGGCCGTCTCCCGGGGAGGGGTGGCATTGGCAATATCCTTGGATATTGCCAATGCCTTTAACACCCTCCCCTGGGAAGAGATAAGGAGGGGACTCGAATATCATCGAGTCCCCCCTTGTCACAGGGCGGTCGTCGGGGATTACCTCCGCGGCAGGTGGATCGAGTATCCGGGCCGGGATGGTGATATGCGGAGGGAGGTGTACTGCGGTGTTCCGCAGGGGTCGGTCCTCGGGCCACTCCTGTGGAACATCGCGTACGACTCGGTGTTGCGGGCCGGCCTCCCCGACGGCGTCAGCACGGTGTGTTATGCGGATGACACACTGGTGCTGGCCGTCGGGGCGCACTGGGGGAGGGCCATGCGTCGCGCGGAGGAGGGGTCGCAACGCGTCGTCGACCGGATCAGGGGGATGGGGATGACGGTGGCGGTCCATAAGACCGAGGTGATTGCGTTTCATTCACCTCGGCAGGATCCGCCACCCCCTCTGATTCGGGTGGGTGGGGCTGACATCGAGGTGAAGCCCCAGATCAGGTATCTGGGGCTGATCCTCGATAGCCACTGGCGTTTCGAGAAGCATTTCCGCTGCCTGGTCCCCCGGTTGGAAAGGATGGTTGCGGCTCTGGGCCGGATCCTGCCCAACCTGGGGGGCCCGGCGGGCCGAGTTCGTCGCCTCTATGTGGCAATGGTCCAGTCGGTGGCCCTATACGGGGCCCCCGTCTGGGCGGACGACCTGGCTGCCTCCCGGCGCAGCATGACTATGCTGCGTCGGGTGCAGAGGCGCATGGCGCTCAGGGTCGTCCGCGGGTATCGGACCATGTCACATGAGGCGGCGACGGTTCTAGCGGGGATGCCGCCCATGGACCTGCTCGCGCGGTCGCACGCGGTGATGTACCGGCACCGCGTCGACCGTCGCGCGGGGGTGGGGGCGGTCCCGGGCGGGCAGGAACCTGCTTGGGGCGATTTGAAGCGCCAGGCCCGGCAGTCCGTGTTGCTCGCGTGGCAGGAGCGGCTGGCTCTGCCAACCGCGGGGCACCGGACTGTCGGGGCTGTTCGGCCGCTCCTGAAGGAGTGGCTGGACAGAGGCCATGGCAGCCTCACCTACCGGCTGGCACAGGTATTTTCCGGGCATGGCAGCTTCGGAAGATACCTGTGCCGGATAGGGAAGGAGCCGACGGCGCGTTGCTGCCACTGCGACGCTGAGCAGGACACGGCGGATCATACCCTGGAGGTATGCCCCGCGTGGGAGGGGGAGCGCCGTGTCCTGGTCGGCGTCGTCGGGCGGGATGTCTCGCTGCCGGGCGTGGTGCGCGCCATGCTCGGCAGCGAGGAGAAGTGGAGGGCCGTGGCCTCCTTCTGCGAGAACGTAATGTTGCAGAAGGAGGCCGCGGGGAGGGAGCGCGAGCTTCAGCGCGCCGCTGAAGCTCGCGCTCGTGCGGTGGCCCGAGGTCGTCGCCCGGTCGCGAGGCGTCGCGGGCGGCCGCCTCGGCGTGGCGGATGACCTAGGCTGGGAGGGGAGTCCTGAGGGGACCCTCCTCCCGCCAGGCGGCGCCGAGTCGGACCGGTTGGGGGTAGGAGTGCCTCCCCCTACCGGTCCGACGCAAGGGGAGGCACCCTCGGCGGTCTGGTGCGGCCATGAACGCCCGGCCGCCGAGGGGTGGAAACGGGGTCGCGGGCGGTTGCGAGTTGGGGCTCGCAGCCGCCACTAAACGCGGCCCCGGGACGGATAGCGGCGGGATGGAGTGGCCCCGTCCCGCCGCTATGAGGCAGTGTGTCTACTGGGGGGACCGATTGTCCCCCCGGGGGATGGGCGCGAAAGCGCGGGCACGGGGAGGATACCGGAAGAATGCTTCGAGCGATTCCCGGTATCCTCCCAAAGCGTGCCGAACGGTCACCGTGGGGTTTTTAGTGGGTAGGTCCCGCGCCTGTCGTTGTACGGGCGCGGGGAATCCCACACACCCCTCCCACCTCTCCCCAAGGAGGTGGGAGGGAGTCTTTCGAAGATTTTCCCCACGACAAAAAAAAAAAAAAAAAAAAAAAAAAAGTACAGGGGTACTCGCGCGCTCTGGAGGGGCCGCGGCGCACGTATACACGGACCGAGTGCCGTTAGATCCCGAAGGAATGCCAGTGGGTTGCGACGATGACGCTGCACGATCGCCGCCCGTCGGCGCTTCGACACTAGTCGCGGGAACGTGTAATAAACTGTGGTGATTGCGGCTACATCGCGAGCACGTGGTGCAAACCGCACACGTTAAAACCATGTGTCCATCGCGAAGACAGTTGAAACAGGCATTGGTTCGAGTCACTAGTTTCTCGCCGCTGCGTAGGTTGTAGGCTATGGAACGCCGGACATCGATATAACGGATGCTTCGATCCGCACATCGGGCACCGGTTCACAGCTGTATTCGCTGCGTGCGTGCGAACTCCCGTCGAGGGCGCCGATCGCGGCAAGGCAAGGCACGCGGCCGAAATTTCGGGCTTGTCGTGAAGCGCCTCGAGAGCGCGGATCCGCGCAACGAGGAACTGGTCGAGCTCGTCGAAGGTGGGGGGCTCGGTGCTTGATCCGCGGGATATCTCCCACTCTCGCAGCGTACGGCGGTTTAGCTTGGCGGTAAGCAGGGATGACATCATCCCTTGTATCCACCGGGCGACCGATACTGCGCAACATGGCGATCGACTCCTTCGTCGTGTCGCGAAGACGAGATAATTCGTCCGCGGACTCGCTAACAATAACCGGCAGCGAGATGAAGTTGCTTAATAATGTTGATACTATCACGCGCTTGTTATTGTACCGGTCGGCTAGCGTCTTCCAGGCCGGTTCAAAATTCGCGTCGATTATCCAGAAATGCGCGAGCAGGTTCGCAGCGTGACCTTCGACGGACGATTTTAAATAGTGTAACCGTTGCACGTTCGTTAGGGACTCATTGTCTAACACGAGCTATTTGAACAGATCGCGGAAACTGTTCCATTCGGTGTACGACCCAGCGAATTTGGGCAACGGGATTCGCGCGAGTTTCGCGATGCAGATGGAGTCGCCTGTGGGCGCGGGAGAGGGACTCGGTTGCGCGGCGCTGGTCGCAGTGCATTTCGCTGCATCGTCGGCGAAAAAGTCGCACGAGGCCCAATTGGTCTCCTGCACCTTTTCGAAGGTTTCCTCGGTAAAGTACGGCATGATAGACTTAGCGTGAGCGGGGACTAACTGCAGAAACTCCAGGTACAGCCTCTCGAAGCGCATCCACTCGCCGTCCAGTCTCTTGAGCCGTCCCTCGGCGGAAGCTGCGGAGAACTTAGCCTGCCCTTTCATCCGGTAGTTAACCTCCATCAGGATGATGGGGTGGGCGATGACCTGCAGCTGATGTAGGTGGGCTTCCACGGTCTGATTGATCGGCGGCGCTGATGTTGCAGCTCGTGCGGTCTCCATTTTGCATCGTCCTCAGATCCGGCTCGAAGGACCACTTTGTTAATGCACAGATGAAGAATGGTGGAGCAATTCACACAGTCACAAATTTATTCAAAGATTACACAACGTTCACACTGCGGCAAGCGTACCTGGGACGCGGTGGGCACGTGTCCGATAACAGTTTCAAGGGTAACTCCCTAGGAGAATGCGCCAGGGCGACGAAGGTCCGTTCTCGATATCACGTACAATCGGATCGACAGCATGGATCGTTCTGCCGTCACAGGATCGCGCACCACAAACCCTTGATCTTTCAAATCTCGTCCATAGATCGGTGACGATCGCGCCAACCGACGGCACACATGACGCGCTCTCACAACACTCATTCACTCTCTCTCACGCAATCCACACCACTCGAACCTTAATCTAAACACGAAGACGGTACAGTAAACGTATTTCTACATCTTATACTAACTCTTATACCTTATTCAAAACAGCTACTAAGCAAGCAGTAAACGAGTAAACTAGCAGTAAGATAGTAAGCAAGCAGTGTGCTAGTAAGCAAACTGTAAACTAGAAAGCAAGCAGCAAGCTAGTATGCATGCAGTGAGCTACTAAGGGAGTAGAGAGCTAGAAAGCAGGCTCTAAGCTAGTAACCAAGCAGTAAGCGAGTAGGTAAGCAGTGGGCTAGTAACAAAGCAGTATGCCAGTAAGCAAGGAGTAAGCTAGAAAGCAAGCAGCAAGTTAGTAATCAAGCAGTAAGCTAGTATGCGAGCAGGGACCTTGTGTGGGAGCAGAATGCTACTAAGCATCCAGTTAGCTAGTAAGCAGGCAGTAGGATAGTAAACAAGCAGGAAACTAGTAAGGAAGCAGTGAGGTAGAAAGCAAGCAGGAGGCTAGTAAGAAAGCAGCTAGCTAGTAAGAAAGCAGCTAGCTAGTAAGCAAACTGCTAGCTAGTAAGGCGGCAGTATGATAGTGAGCAAGCAGTGTGCTAGTAAGCAAGCTGTAATCTAGAAAGCATGCAGCAAGCTAGTAAGCAAGCAGTAAGCTAGTAGGCAAGCCGTGAGCTAGTAAGAAAGCAGTATGCTAGTAAATAAGCAGTAGGCTAGAAAGCAAGTAGCAACCTAGTAAGCATGCAGTATCCCAGTAAGCAAGCAGCAATATAATAAGCAAGCAGTAAGCTAGTAAGCATGCAATAAACATGTAAGCAAGCTGTAAGATGGTGGGCAAGTAGTGAGCCAATGAGAAAGCAGGATGCTAGTAAGCAACCGGTAAACTGGAAAGGTACCAGCAAGCTAGCAAGCTGGCAGTAAGCTAGTAAGCGAGCGTGGACCAAGTAAGAGTGAAGAATGCTAGTAAGGAAGCAGTATGCTTGTAAGGAATCAGTAAGCTAGAAAGCAAGCAGCAAGCTAGTAAGCAAGAAGTAAGCTAGTAAGCTAATAAGCAAGCAGGAAGCTAGTAAGCAAGCAGCGAGCTAGTAAGCGAGCAGGAAGCTAGAATACAAGCAGTAAGCTAGAAAGCCAGCAGGAGGCTAGTAAGGAAGCAGTTAGCTAGTAAGCAAGCTGCTAGGTAGTAAGCAGGCAGTAAACGTGTAGGCTAGCAGTAGGATAGTGAACAAGCAGTGTGCTAGTAATCAAGCTGTAAGCTAGAAAGCAAGCAGCAAGCTAGTTTGCCAGCAGTGAGCTACTAAGCGAGTAATGGGCTAGTAAGCTAGCTGTAATCCAGTAAGCAAGCAGTAAGCGAGTACGCAAGCAGTGGGCTTGTAACAAAGCAGTATGCTAGTAAGCCAGGAGTAAGCTAGAAAGCAAGCAGCAAGCTAGTAAGCAAGCAGCAAGCTAGTAAGCGAGCAGAGAGCTAGTAATCAAGCAGTAAGCTAGTAAGCGGGCAGGGACCTTGTAAGGGAGCAGAATGCTACTAAGCATCCACTTAGCTAGTAAATAGCCAGTAAGATTGTAAGCAAGCAGTAAGCTGGTACGAAAGCAGTTAGCTAGTAAGCAAGTAGTAAGCTAGTAAGCTAGCAGTAAGCTATTCAGCAAGCAGCTAGCTAGTAAGCAAGCATTAAGCTAGTAAAACAAGCAGTGCTCAAGTAAGCAAGCGGAAGCAAGAAAGAAACCAGCAATATAGGAAGCAAGTAGTAAGCTAGTAAGGAAGCAGTTTGCTAGTCAGAACGTAGTATGCTAGTAAGCAATCGGCAAGCTAGAAAGCGTGTTGCAATCTTGTAAGCAAGCAGTAAGCTAGTAAGCAAGCAGTGTGCTAGTTAGCAAGCAGAAAGCTAGTAAGGAAGCAGTAAGCTAGAGAGCAAGCAGTAAGTTAGTAACTAAGCAGTATCCTAGTAAGCAAGCAGCAGGCTAGTAAGCAAGCAGTAAGCTTGTAAGCAAGCATTAAGCAGGTATGAAAGCAGGTAGCTAGTAAGAATGTAGTAAGATAGTGAGCAAGCAGTGAAGTAATAAGTGAGCAGGAAGCTAGTAAGAAAGCAGATAGCTAGTAAGAAAGCAATTAACTAGTATGGAAGCAGTCAGTTAGTAAGCAAGCAGTAAGCTTGTAAGCAAGCAGAATGCTATTAAGCAAGCAGTGATCTAATAAGCGTGCAGGGAGCTCGTAACAAAGCAGTAATCTAGTAAGCAAGCAGTATGCTGATGAAAAAGCAGTAAGCTAGTATGCAAGTAGTAAGCTTGTAAGCAAGCAGTAAGCTAGAAAGCAAGCAGTAAGCTTGTAAACAAGCAGTGAGCTAGTAAGCAAGCTGTTAGCTATTGCGCTTGCTGTAAACTAGTAAGCAAGCTGTAAGCTAGTAAGCTATCTGTAATGTAGTGAGGATGCAGTATGCTAGTAGGCAACTAGCAAGCTGGAAAGCAAGCAACATGCTAGTAAGCAAGCAGTTTGTTAAAAAGCTAGCAGTGAGCCAGTAAGAAAGCAGTATGCTAGTTAGCAAGCTGTAAGCTAGAAAGAAAACGGCAAGCTAGTAAGCAAGCAGGATGCTAGTAAGGCAGCAGAAACCTATTAAGCAGCCTGTAAAATAGTATGCAAGCAGCGCGCTAGTAAGCGTGGTGGAAGATAGTAAGTGGGCAGTATGCTAGTATGCAAGCACTAAGCTAGAAAGCCAGCAGCAGGCTAGTAAGAAAGCAGTTAGCTATTAAGCAAGCAGTATGCTTGCAAGCAGGCAGAAAGGTCGATCGCAAGCAGTGAGCTAGTAAGCGAGCAGTAAGATCGATAGCATGCTGTGAGCTAGTATGAAAGCACTATGCTAGTATGCAAGTAGTAAGCTAGATAGCAAGCAGTAAGGTAGTAAGCGAGGAGGAAGCCAGCAAACAAGCAGCAAGCAAGTAAGCGTACAGTAAGCAGAAAGCAAGCTGCAGGCTGGCAAGGAAGCAGTTAGCTATTGAGCATGCAGTAGGCTTGTGAGCATGCATTGAGCTGGTAAGCGAGGAGGAAGCTAGTAAGGACGCAGTTTGATAGCAAGCAAGCTGAAAGCGAGTATGCCAGCAGTAAGCTAGTAAGAAAGCAGTGAGATAGTAATCGAGGAGGAAGCTAGTAAGAAAGCAGTAGGCTATTGTGCAAGCAGCAAGCTAGTAAGCGTGGAGTAAGCCATTAAGCGTGCAGTGAGCTGGTAAGCACGCAGTAAGCTAGAAGGCAAGCAATAAGCCAGAGAGCAAGCAGTATGCTAGTAAGCAAGCAGAATGCTATCAAGCAACCAGTAAGGTAGTAAGCATGCATCGGGCTAGACAGAAAGCTGTTAACTGGTAGGAAGGCAGTATGCTAGTAAGGAAGCAGTAAGCTAGAAAGCGGGCAACAAGCTAGTAAGCTGCTGGTAAGCCAGTAAGCATGCAGTGAGCTAGTAAGCTAGCAGGAAGCGAGTAAGCTAGCAGTACGCTAACAAGCAACCAGTGAGATAGTGAGCAAGCAACGGGCTCGACAGAAAGTAGTTAGCTAGTAGGAATGCAGTAAGCCAGGAAGCAAGCAGAATTCATGTATGGCAGCAGTAAGTCAGTAACCAAGCAGTGTGATAGTAAGCGAGCAGTGAGCTTGTAGGCAACATGTAAGCAAGTAAGCAAGCTGCAAGCTAGTAAGGAAGCAGTTAGCTTGTAAGAAAACCGTATGCTAGTAAGAAAGCAGTAGGCTAGAAAGCATGCTGCAATCTACTAAGCATGCGTTAAGCGAGTAAGCTTGCTGTAAGCTAGTAAGCATGCAGTGTGCTAGAAACCCAGGAGGAAGCTAGTAAGGAAGCAGTATGCTAGTATGCAAGCAGTAAGCTAGTTAGCAACCAATAAGATAGTAAGCAAGCAGTATGCTAATAAGCAAGCAGCAACCAAGTAGACATCAGGTTAGCTAGTGAGCAACCGGCTGGCTAGTAAGGAAGAATTAGCTACTAAGAAAGCGGTATGCTAGAAAGCAGGCAGTAAGGTAGTAAGCAAGCAGTAAGCTAGAAAGCAAGCAGTAAGCTTGTAAACAAGCAGTGAGCTAGTAAGCAAGCTGTTAGCTATTGCGCTTGCTGTAAACTAGTAAGCAAGCTGTAAGCTAGTAAGCTATCTGTAATGTAGTGAGGATGCAGTATGCTAGTAAGCAACTAGCAAGCTGGAAAGCAAGCAACATGCTAGTAAGCAAGCAGTTTGTTAAAAAGCTAGCTGTGAGCCAGTAAGAAAGCAGTATGCTAGTTAGCAAGCTGTAAGCTAGAAAGAAAATGGCAAGCTAGTAAGCAAGCAGGATGCTAGTAAGGCAGCAGAAACCTATTAAGCAGCCTGTAAAATAGTATGCAAGCAGCGCGCTAGTAAGCGTGGTGGAAGATAGTAAGCAAGCAGTATGCTAATAAGCAAACAGCAACCAAGTAGACATCAGGTTAGCTAGTGAGCAACCGGCTGGCTAGTAAGGAAGAATTAGCTACTAAGAAAGCGGTATGCTAGAAAGCAGGCAGTAAGGTAGTAAGCAAGCAGTAAGCTAGTGAGCAAGCAGTAAGCTAGTAAGCAAGCAGTAAGCTAGTGAGAACGCAGTCAGCTAGTAACGAAGTAGTAAGCTAGTAAGAAAGCGGTTTGCTAGTCAGCAAGCAGTAAGCTAGTAAGCAAGCAGTATGCTAGTACCACAGCAGTATGCTAGTAAGCAAGCAGTAAGCTAGTATGCAAGCAGTAAGTGAGTAAGCAACCAGTGAGATGGTAGGCAAGCAGCAGTCTACTCAAAAAGCAGTATGCTAGTAGAAAAGCAGAATGCTACTAAGCAAGCCGCAGGATTGAAAGCAACATGTAAGCTAGTAAGCAAGCAGCAGGATAGTAAGAAAGCAGGTGGCTACTAAGATATCAGTAAGCTAGGAAGAAAGCAGTAAGCCTGTAATCAAGCAGTAAGCTAGTAAACGAGCAGGGAGCTAGCAAGGATGCATTATGCTAGTATGCAACCAGTAAGCTAGTAAGCAACCAGTAAGCGACTAAGGAAGCAGCAGGCTAGTAAGGTTGCAATTAGCTAGCAAGATAGTAGTTAGCTAGTAAGCAAGTAGTAAGCTAGGAAGCAAGCAGTAAGCTAGTAAGCGAGGAGCCAGCTAGTAAGGATGCAGTATGCTACTAAGCGTGCAGTATGCTGGTATGAAAGCAATTGGCCAGTAAGCAAGCAGGAAGTTGTGAAGCAAGCAGTAGGCTAGATAGCAAGCAGCTGGCTAGTAAGCGAGCAGTAAGAGAGTAAGGTAGCACTAAGCAAGTAAGCACGCAGTAAGCTAGTGAGCCAGCTGTGAGCTAGTAAGCCAGGAGGATGCTAGTATGGTAGCAATATGCTAGTAAGCAAGCAGTAAGTTAGTAAGCAACCAGTATGCTAGTAAGCAAGCAGCAGTCTAGTAAGAAAGAAATTAGCTAGTAAGAAAGCAGTATGCTAGTAAGCAAGCAGTAATCCTGTAAGCAAGCGGGGGGCTAGTAAGCGAGCAGGAAGCTACTAAGTATGCAGTACGCTAGTATGCAAGCAGTAAGTTAGTATGCAACAAGTACGCTAGTAGGCAAACGGCATGCTAGTAAGGATGGAATTAGCTAGCAAGGAAGCAGACAGCTAGTAAGGATGTAGTAAGCTAGTAAGCAAGCAGTAAGCTAGTATGCAAGCAGTGAGGTTGTATGCGCGGAGGAATCCGGTAAGCAAGGAGTAACATAGTAAGCATGCAGATAGAAAGTAACCTACAACTAAGCTAGTAAGCAAGCAGGTGTCTAGTAAGAAAGCAGTAAGTTAGTAACAAAGCAGCAAGCTTGTAAGCAAGCGATATGCGGGGTCTATCGTGGATGTTGGATTCGCGACCCCCAACGCCGTGCGCATGGTGTCGGGATGGCACGTGGTCGCGGGGGCAGAGACACTCTCGGATCACCGGTATATCCGGATGGAGGTCTCTGCCGCCGCGGGGGATGCATCCCGACACCACCGTCCGGGTGGTAACCCACCGCGCCGCTGGGCGCTTCGGCGCCTGGACAAGGATGCCCTGATGGCAGCTGCCCTCGCTGCAACTTGGCCGCAGAGGGCGGCCGTGTTGCCGAGTAGAGAGGAGGAGGTCGCCCGGCTCGGGGGGATGGTCGCGAACATATGTGACGCGGCGATGCCCCGGGTCGGGCGGGCTTCACCTCGCCGGGCGGTGTACTGGTGGTCGACCGCGATCGCGGAAATGCGAGACGCGAGTGTCAGCGCCCGACGCCAGTACACCCGCGCGCGCCGTCGTCTACGGAGAGACGATAGCGTGGCGCGAGCGAGGGCAGATGACCTGTATGGGGCATACCGCATGTCGCGGATGGCTCTGTAGGTCGCCATCAAACGGGCCAAGACCCGGGCATGGAAGGAGCTCCTCGAGACCCTTGATGACGACCCTTGGGGGCGCCCTTATAAGGTGGTGCTGAACAAGCTCCGCCCGTGGGCGCCCCCCGTCACCGAGGGTCTTGACCCCCGGCTGCTGGAGGGCGTGGTCAATACTCTCTTCCCAATTGGGGAGATGGGACCACGTCCTCCGGCGGCATCAGCTGTCCCAATTGAATGGGCTGCCGAGCTGGGGGTCACGCAGGGGGAGCTGGCCACGGCCCTCAAACGGCTCGTGGCGCGTAACACGACCCCGGTGCCGGATGGTGTGCCTGGCCGGGTTTGGGTTTTGACCCAGGGCGTCCTTGGGGCCGACCTCAGGCGGTTGTTTGACCGATACCTAAGGGACGGCCGATTCCCCCCTAGTTGGAAAGTGGCGAGGATGGTCCGCCTCCGGAAGGCGGGTCGGCCCGCAGGGTTTCCCTCCGGCATACCGGCCCATCTGCCTCCTCGACGAGGTGGGCAAGTTCTTCGAGCGAGTGATTGCTGCCCGCCTCGTCGAGCACCTGTCGGGGAGTGCTCCGGGTCTGGCCGACTGCCAGTACGGTTTCCGGGGGGGCCGGTCGACGGTCGATGCGATCAGTCGGGTCAGGGTCCTCTCGGAGTCGGCCGTCTCCCGGGGAGGGGTGGCGTTGGCAGTATCGCTGGATATTGCCAACGCGTTTAACACCCTTCCCATGGGGGGAGATACGGAGGGGGCTCGAATATCATCGGGTCCCCCCGTGTCTCAGGGCAGTCGTCGGGGATTATCTCCGCGGCAGGTGGATTGAGTATCCGGGCCGGGATGGTGATATGCGGAGGGAGGTCTACTGCGGGGTTCCGCAGGGGTCGGTTCTCGGGCCACTCCTGTGGAACATCGCGTACGACGCGGTGTTGCGCGCCGACCTTCCCGAAGGCGTCAGTGCCGTGTGTTACGCAGATGACACACTGGTGCTGGCCGTCGGGGCTCAGTGGGGGAGAGCCAAGCGCCTCGCCGAGGAGGGGGCGCAACGCGTCATCGACAGGATCAGGGGGATGGGTATGACGGTGGCGGTCCATAAGACCGAGGTGATAGCGTTCCATTCACCTCGGCAGGATCCGCCACCCCCTCCGACCGGGTGGGTGGGGCTGATATCGAGGTGAAGCCCCGGATGAGGTATGTGGGGTTGATCCTCGATAGCCACTTGTTTTTTTTTTTTTTTTGTAGTGGGGAAAATCGCGGCATGGATTGGCGGGATGGAGTGGCCCCGTCCTGCCGCTATGAGTCAGAGTGTCTACCGGGGGGACCGTTTATCTCCCCCGGGGATGGGCGCAAAGCGCGGGCACGGGGAGGATACCGGAAGAATGCTTCGAGCAATACCCGGTATCCTCCCAAATCGTGCGGAAGGGTCGTCGTGGGGTTTTTAGTGGGTAGGTCCCGCGCCCGTCATTCTACGGGCGCTGGCAATCACACACACCCCTCCCGCCTCTCCCCAAAGAGATGGGAGGGAGTCTTTCGAAGATTTTCCCCACGACAAAGAAAAAAAAAAAAAAAAGCAGTGAGATAGTAAGCCAAATGGAAGCTATTAAGGAAGCTGTATAATAGCAAGGAAGCAGTAAGCTAGAAAGCAAGCATGCATGCTAGTAAGCAAGCTATAAACTAGCAAGCAAGCAGTTATTAGGAAAGCAGTTAGCTATTCAGCAAGCAATAAGCTAGTAAGGAAGATGTTTGACTGCCAGCAAGCTCTGTGCTAGTATGCAAACAGTAATATAGTAGGCAAGGAGTAAGCTGGTAAGCTAGCTGTATGCCAGTAAGCAAGCAGTGAACTGGTATGAAAGAAGTTAGCTACTAAGGAAGTAGTAAGCTAGTAAGCAAGTAGTAAGATAGTAAGCAAGCAGTGAGCTAGTATGGAAGTAGTAAGCTCGTATGCATGCAGTAAGCTGGTAAGCAAGCAGTGAGCTAGTAAGCGAGCAGGGAGCTAGTAAGGATGCATTATGGTAGTAAGCAAGCGGTAAGCAAGTAAGCAAGCTGTAAGCTAGTAAGCAAACAGTGAGCTAGTAAGCCAGCAGCAAGCTAGTAAGCTAGCAGCATGCTAGTGAGCAAGCATTAAGCGATTATGCTAGCAGTAGGCTTTGAAGCAGCCAGCCAGCTAGTATGCAAGCAGTGAGCTGGTAAGCAAGCAGCAAGCTAGTAAGCCAGGAGTAAGCTAGTAGGCAACCGGTAAGCTAGTAAGCAAGCAGTGAGCTGGTAAGAAAGCTGTAAGTAAGTAACAAAGCACTAAAATAGTAACAAAGCAGTTAGCTAGAAAGCAAGCAGCAGGCTAGTGAGCATACAGTAAGAGTGAAAGCTAGCAGTAAGCAAGTAAGCCCGCTATAAGCCAGTAATCAAGCTGTAAGCTTGTAAGCATGCAGTAAGTTAGTAACCAAGCTGTGAGCTAGTATGCAAGCAGGCAGCTAGTAAGGAAGCAGTATGCTAGTAAGCCAGCAGTAAGCCAGTAAGCATGCAGTAAGCTAGTAAGCAAGCAGCAGGCTAGTAAGGAAGCTGGTAGCTACTAAGAAAGCAGGAAGGTAGCAAGCAAGCCTAGAGCAAATAACCGAGCAGGAAGCTAGTAAGGAAGTAGTATGCTAGTAAGCAAGCAGTAAGCAAGAACACAACCGGTAAGCTCGTAAGCAAGTTGCAGGATAGGAAGCAAGCAGCAGGATAGTAAGAAAGCTGGTAGCTACTAAGAAAGCAGGAAAGTATTAAGCAAGCAGTGAGCAAGTACGCGAGCAGGGAGCTAGGAAGGAAGCATTATGCTAGTAAGCAAGCCGGGACCTATTAAGGGAGCAGAATGATAGTAAGCTAGCAGTAAGCTACGAAGGAACCAGTAAGCTATTAAGCAAGCAGTAAGCGAGTAATCAACAAGTAAGTTTGTAAGCAAGCAGCAAGTAAGTGAGCAATCCTTGGGGGCCGACCTCAGGCGGTTGTTCGACCGCTGCCTGAGGGACGGGCGATTCCCCCCCAGTTGGAAGGTGGCGAGGATGGTCCTCCTCCGGAAGGAGGGTCGGCCCGCGGAGTCTCCCTCCGCATACCGGCCCATTTGTCTCCTCGACGAGGTGGGCAAGCTCTTCGAGCGTGTGATTGCTGCCCGCCTCGTCGAGCACCTGTCGCGGGGTGATCCCGGTCTGGCCGACTGCCAGTTCGGTTTCCGGGGGGGCCGATCGACTATCGACGCGATAGGTCGTGTGAGGGTCCTCTCGGAGGCGGCCGTCTCCCGGGGAGGGGTGGCATTGGCAATATCCTTGCCTTTAACACCCTCCCCTGGGAAGAGATAAGGAGGGGACTCGAATATCATCGAGTCCCCCCTTGTCTCAGGGCGGTCGTCGGGGATTATCTCCGCGGCAGGTGGATCGAGTATCCGGGCCGGGATGGTGATATGCGGAGGGAGGTGTACTGCGGTGTTCCGCAGGGGTCGGTCCTCGGGCCACTCCTGTGGAACATCGCGTACGACTCGGTGTTGCGGGCCGGCCTCCCCGACGGCGTCAGCACGGTGTGTTATGCGGATGACACACTGGTGCTGGCCGTCGGGGCGCACTGGGGGAGGGCCATGCGTCGCGCGGAGGAGGGGTCGCAACGCGTCGTCGACCGGATCAGGGGGATGGGGATGACGGTGGCGGTCCATAAGACCGAGGTGATTGCGTTTCATTCACCTCGGCAGGATCCGCCACCCCCTCTGATCCGGGTGGGTGGGGCTGACATCGAGGTGAAGCCCCAGATCAGGTATCTAGGGCTGATCCTCGATAGCCACTGGCGTTTCGAGGAGCATTTCCGCTGCCTGGTCCCCCGGTTGGAAAGGATGGTTGCGGCTCTGGGCCGGATCCTGCCCAACCTGGGGGGCCCGGCGGGCCGAGTTCGTCGCCTCTATGTGGCAATGGTCCAGTCGGTGGCCCTATACGGGGCCCCCGTCTGGGCGGACGACCTGGCTGCCTCCCGGCGCAGCATGACTATGCTGCGTCGGGTGCAGAGGCGCATGGCGCTCAGGGTCGTCCGCGGGTATCGGACCATGTCACATGAGGCATTTTTTTTTTTTTTTTTGTCGTGGGGAAAATCTTCGAAAGACTCCCTCCCACCTCCTTGGGGAGAGGTGGGAGGGGTGTGTGGGATTCCCCGCGCCCGTACAACGACAGGCGCGGGACCTACCCACTAAAAACCCCACGGTGACCCTTCGGCACGCTTTGGGAGGATACCGGGAATCGCTCGAAGCATTCTTCCGGTATCCTCCCCGTGCCCGCGCTTTCGCGCCCATCCCTCGGGGGGACAATCGGTCCCCCCAGTAGACACACTGCCTCATAGCGGCGGGACGGGGCCACTCCATCCCGCCGCTATCCGTCCCGGGGCCGCGTTTAGTGGCGGCTGCGAGCCCCAACTCGCAACCGCCCGCGACCCCGTTTCCACCCCTCGACGGCCGGGCGTTCATGGCCGCACCAGACCGCCGAGGGTGCCTCCCCTTGCGTCGGACCGGTAGGGGGAGGCACTCCTACCCCCAACCGGTCCGACCCGGCGCCGCCTGGCGGGAGGAGGGTCCCCTCAGGACCCCCCTCCCAGCCTAGGTCATCCGCCACGCCGAGGCGGCCGCCCGCGACGCCTCGCGACCGGGCGACGACCTCGGGCCACCGCACGAGCGCGAGCTTCAGCGGATACCTGATCTGGGGCTTCACCTCGATGTCAGCCCCACCCACCCTAGGTGGACTTGCCGCCTTCTAGTCGGAGCGTGGGACGAGTTACTCTAAGCCCAGTTTTCGGCGAATGCCAGAGCGTTGTTCTTTGATCGCCAGTCTTGTACGGTCACTGCGCGTAGAACGCGACTCACAAGGCGTGAGGGTGCCAGTCTCAATAGTAAGACGTCCTATACGCCATTGAAACACTGCACCACATCGTGTTCCGTACACACGCATACGAAGACGGTAAGGGGCCGAGGACCGGGTGACGGTTGGAGCCTTACAACCTCCCTCTAGGCACCCTCTCCTGCGACAATCAAGTGTTGCAGTCTAACAGAAAAAACCGAGACGAATTTCCATAATTGGATGAAAGCGAGCGATTCCCGGTTTAAAGGGAACGCTCGCACACACGTACAGTCCACTAGCTTAGCTGCGTATCGCGGCGGCAGAGATTCCCGCTCCTAGGTGCGACAAGCACACACCAGGAGCGTACGGCAAAGAGAAAGACAAGCGACGTGACTCACGTCGATAGGTATTAAACGCCTAGTCGTGTCTCTTTCTGTTTCAGGGTAACAACGCGGGCCGCACAACAACATCGTCTGGCAGACGTCGGCCGGTTATTACCAAAAACCTGTACAAGCTATAAGAAAAGAAACAAAATAAAAGGCTTATCCGTGCATTTGGATAAGCGTAAATAAAAATTATAATTGTACTGCTTATTTTCCGTCTGTTCCTTCCCTCGAGATCCGGACCGCCGTTAGACGAGGCATTTCCAAACCTCCTCCCCCTAACAAGGAAGAAAGCAGGATTGTAGTAAGAATGCAGTTAGGTAGTAAGCAAGCAGCAAGCTAGTAAGGAAGCAGTTAGCAATTAAGCATGCAGTAAGCTAGTACGCAAGCAGTAAGCTGGTAAGCATGCAGATAGCTAGTAAGCGAGCAGGAAGCTAGTAAGAAAGCAGAAAGCTAGTAAGAAAGCAGCAGTCTAGTAAGAAAGCAAGTAGCTTGTAAGAACGCAGTATGCTAGTAAGCTAGCAGGCAGCTTGAAAGCAAGCCGTAAGCTAGCATGCAAGTATTAGGCGATTTAGCTAGAAGTAAGCTAGTATGCATGCAGTAGCCTTGTACGCAAGCAGTGAGCAAGTAAGCTAGCAGTAAACTAGTCAGCAAGCAGTAAGCTAGAAACCCAGCAGTAAGCGAGTGAGCAAGTAGTAAGCAAGTAAGCAACCAGGAAGCTACTAAGGAAGCAGTATGCTAGAAAGCAAGCAGCGGGCTAGTAAAAAAGCAGGAAGCTAGAAAGCAAGCAGCGGGCTAGTAAAAAAGCAGCAAGCTAGTTGAAGGCAGTATGCTAGTAATCAAGCAGTAAGCTAGAATGCCAGATGCAAGCTAGTAAGCAAGCACTAAGCTAAAACGCAAGCATCAGTCTTGTAAACATGCAGTAAGCGAGGATGCTGGCAGTAAGCTAGTAAGTAAGCAGTGAGCTAGTAATCGAGGAAGAATCTAGTAAGGAAGCAGCATGATAGTACGCAAGCAGTAAGCTTGTAAGCAAGCAGTAAGCTGGTAGGAAAGCTGTTAGGTAGTATGCAAGTAGTGAGCTGCTAAGGAAGCAAATAGCTAGTTAGCAAGCAGTGAGCTAGTAAGCGATGAGGGGGCTAGTAAGGAATCAGTTAGCTAGTAAGCAAGCAGTAAGCGAGTAAGCTAGCGGTAAGATAGTAAGCCAGCAGCTGGCTAGTAAGTTAGCAGTATGTTGGGAAGAAAACAGTAACATACTAAGAAATCAGTTAGGTAGAAAGCAAGCAGTAAGTTAGTAAGAAAGCAGTTGGCTAGTAAGCAACTGCTAAGCTATTAAGCTTGCTGTAGGCTGGTAAGAATGCTGTTAGCTAGTAAGCAAGCAGCTGGCTCGGATGGAAAAATTAGCTGGCATGAAAGCAGCGTGATAGTAAGCAAGCAGGAAGCTAGCAGGTATGCAGAGAGACAGTAAGCGAGCAGGAAGCTAGTATGGCGGCAGCATGCCAGTAAGCAAGCTGTAAACTAGTAAGCAACCAGTAAGGTTGCAAGCGAGCAGTAAGCCAGTGACAAAGCTGTATGTTAGTAAGATATCAGTATGCTAGTAAGCAAGGAGTGAGCTAGAAAGCAAGCTGCAGGCAAGTAAGCATGCAGGAAGCTAGTGAGCAAGCAGTAAGCTAGTATCAAAGCATTAAGTTAGTATCAAAGCAGTAAGTTAGTAACAGAGCAGTAAGTTAGTAACAAAGCAGGAGTCTAGTAAGCATGCTGTAAGCCAGTAAGCTAGCAGTAAGCTAGTAAGCTTGCAGTAAGCTACAAAGCCAGCAAGAAGCTAGTAAGCAAGCAGTATGTTAGTAAGCAAGCAGAAAGCTAGTAAGCCAGCAGTGAGCTAGTATGCGTGGGGGGAACCAGTAAGGAATCAGTATGCTATTAAGCAAGCTGTAAGCTAGAAAGCAAGCAGCGAGCTAATAAGCTAGGATTAAGCTAAAAAGCAAGCAGAAGGCAAGTTAGAAAGCAGCTAGTTATAAAGCAAACAGTATGCCAGCAAGCAAGCAGTAACCTAGATAGCAAGTCGTGTGCTAGTAAGCTAGCAGTGAGATAGTAAGCGAGCAGGGAACTAGTAACAAAGCAGTAATCTACTAAGCAAACAGTATACTGCTAAGAAAGCAGTTAGCTATTAAGCAAGTAGTAAGCTAGTAAGCAAGCACTAAACTAGAAAGCAAGCAGCCGGCTTGGCAGAAAGCAGTTAGTTGTTAAACAAGCAGCGGGCCAGTAAGCATGCAGTAAGCGAGTTAGCAAGCAGTAAGCTAGTAAGTAAGCTGTAGGCTGGTAAGGAAGCAGTTAGCCAGTAAGGAAGTAGTAAGCTAGTAAGAAGGCAGTAAGCACGTAAACAAGCAGTGAGCTAGTAAGAAAGCATTATGCTAGTAAGCACGCAGTAAACTACTGGGTAACCATTATGCTAGTAAGCAAGCAGTAAGCTGGCAGGAAAGCAATTAGCTTCTAAGCAAGCAGTAAGCTAGTATGCAAGCAGTGAACTAGTAAGCGAGGAGTCAGCAAATAAGGGAGCAGCAAGTTAGTATGAAGGCAGTAAGATTGGTAGAAAGCAGGAATGTGGTAGGATAGCAGTATGCTAGAAAGCATGCAGTGGGCTAGTAAGCAAGGAGCAAGCTACTAAGCATGCAGCAAGCTAGTATGTAAGCAGTAAGCTAGTAAGCGAGGAGGAAGCTAGTATGGTAGCAGTTATATTGTAAGCAAGCAGTAAGCTAGTAAGCGAGCAGTGAGCTTGTAAGCGAGCGGGAAGCTAGTAGGGAAGCAGTTCGATAGTAAGCAAGCTGTAAGCTAGAAAGCAACCAGTAAGCCTGTAAGCAAGAAGTAAGCTGGTAAGAAAGTAGTTAGCTAGTAACCAAGTAGGAAGTTAGTAAGCACGCAGTAAGCTAGTAAGCAAGCAGTGAGCGAGTAAGCCTGGTGGAAGCTAGTAAGGAAGCTGTATTCTAGTAAGCAAGCTGTAGTCTAGTAAGCAAGCAGTGAGATAGTAGCCCAGCAGTAAGCTAGTAAGTAAGCAGTAACCCAGTAAGCTACCAGTAAGCTAGCAAGCAAGCAGTGGGCTAGTAACCTAGGGGGAAGCTAGAATGGAAGCACTATGCTAGTAAGCTTATAGTAAGCTAATAAGCAAGCAGTGAGCTAGAAAGCGAGCAGGGCGCTAGTATGGAAGCAGTATGGCAGTAAGAAAGCACTAACCTAGTAAGCAAGCAGTAAGATAGTATACTACCAGTATGTTAGTAGGCAAGCAGTGAGCTAGTAAGCGAGGGGGAAGCTAGCAAGGAAGCTGTACGCTAGTTAGCAAGCGGTAAGCTAGAAGGCAAGCAGTGAGCTAGTAAGCAAGCAGTAAGCTAGTTAGCAAGCAGTAAGCTCGTAGGCAAGCTGTGACCTACTAAGCGAGCAGGAAGCTAGCAAGAAAGCCGCATGCTAGTTAGCAAGCAGTTATCTAGTATGAAAGCTGTATGCAGGTATGCAAGCAGTATGCTGGAAAGCATGCAGCAAGCTAGTAAGCGAGCAGTAAGCTACTATACAAGCAGTAAGTTAGTAAGCAAGCAGTGAGCTACAAAACGAGCAGGGCACTAGTATGGAAGCAGTATGCCAGTTGGCAAGCTGTAACCTAGTAAGCAAGCTGTATGCTGGTAAGAAAGCAGTTAGCAAGTAGTGAGCTAGTAAGAAGGCTGAATGCTTGTAGCAAAGTAGTAATCTATTAAGCAAGCAGTTTACTGGTAGGAAAGCAGTTACCTAGTGAGCAAGTAGTAAGCTTCTAAGCTAGCAGTAAGCTAGTAAGCATGAAGCAAGCTAGTAAGCGAGCAGGAAGCTATTAAGGAAGCAGCATGCCAGTGACCAAGCAGGAAGCTAGTAAGCATGCAGTGAGCCAGTAAGCGTGCAGCGAGCTAGTAAGTAACCAGTAAGGTAGTAAGCAGGCAGTAAGCTGGTAAGAAAGCAGTGAGCTAGTATTCAAGCATTATGCTAGTAAGCGAGCAGTAGGCTTGTAAGCATCGAGGGTCTTGACCCCCGGCTGCTGGAGGACGTGGCCAATTATCTCTTCCCAATTGGGGAGATGGGACCACGTCCTCCGGCAGAGGCGACGGCCCCATTGGAGTGGGTGGCCGAGCCGGGGGTCACGCAGGGGGAGCTGGCCGCGGCCATCAGACAGCACGGGGCGCGTAACACGGCACCCGGTCCGGATTGGTGTGCCCGGTCGGGTTTGGGTCTTAACCCACGGCGTCCTTGGGGCCGACCTCAGGCGGTTATTTAACCGATGCCTGAGGGACGGGCGATTCCCCCCAGTTGGAAGGTAGCGAGTATGGTCCTCCTCCGGAAGGAGGGTCGGCCCGCGGTGTCTCCATACCGGCCCATCTGTCCCTTCGACGAGGTGGGCAAGCTCTTCGAGCGAGTGATTGCTGCCCGCCTCGTCGAGCACCTGTCGCGGGGTGCTCCGGGCCTGGCTGACTGCCAGTACGGTTTCTGGGGGGGCCGGTCGGCGATCGACGCGATCAGTCGGGTCAGGGCCCTCTCGGAGTCGGCCGTCTCTCGGGGAGGGGTGGCGTTGGCAGTTTCCTTGGATATTGCCAAATCCTATAACACCCTTCCCTGGGAAGAGATAAGGAGGAGGCTCGAAGATCATCGTGTCCCTCCTTATCTCAGGGCAGTCGTCGGGGATTATCTCTGTGGCAGGTGGATCGTGTATCCGGGCCGGGATGGAGATATGCGGAGGGAGGTGAACTGTGGCGTTCCGCAGGGGTCGGTCCACGGGCCACTCCTGTGGAACATCGCGTACGACGCGGTGTTGCGGGCCGACCTCCCCGACGGCGTCAGCGCCGTGTTACGCAGATGACACACTGGTACTGGCCGTCGGGGCGCACTGGGGGAGGGCCAAAAGCCTCGCGGAGGAGGGGGCGCAAGGCGTCGTCGACCGGTTCAGGGGGATGGGTATGACGGTGGCGGTCCATAAGACCGAGGTGATAGCGTTCCATTCTCTCCGGCAGGATACGCCACCCCCTCTGATCCGGGTGGGTGGGGCTGATATCGAGGTGAAGCCCCGGATGAGGTGTCTGGGGCTGATCCTCGATAGCCACTGGCGCTTCGAGGAGCATTTCCGCTGCCTGGTTTCCCGGTTGGAGAGGATGGTCGCGGCTTCAGGCCGGATCCTCCACAACCTGGGGGCCCCGGCGGGACGAGTCCGCCGCCTCTATGTGGCAATGGCTCAGTCGGTGGCCCTATACGGGGCCCCCGTCTGGGCGGACGACCTGGCGGCCTCCCGGCGCAGCATGACGCGGCTACCGGACCGTGCCGCATGAGGCGGCGACGGTTCTTGCGGGGATGCCGCCCATGGATCTCCTCGCGCGGTCGCACGCGATGATGTATCGTCATCGTGTCGACCGTCGCGCGGGAGTGGGGGCGGTCCCGGGAGAGCAGGAACCTGCTTGGGGCGATTTGAAGCGCCAGGCCCGTCAGTTCGTGGTGCTCGCGAGGCACCGGACAGTCGGGGCTGTTCGGCCACTCCTGAGTGAGTGGCTGGACAGAGGCCATGGAAGCCTCACTTACCGGCTGGCACAGGTATTTTCCGGGCATGGCGGATTCGGAAGATACCTGTGCCGGATAGGGAAGGAGCCGACGGCGCGTTGCTGCCATTGTGACGCCGAGCAGGACACGGCTGAACACACCAACGAGGTGTGCCCTGCGTGGGAGGGGGAGCGCCATGTCCTGGTCGGCGTCATCGGGCGGGATGTCTCGCTGCCGGGCATGTTGCGCGCCATGCGCGAGAGCGTCGCCCAGACGCCAGGCGTCGCGGGCGGCCGCCTTTGCGCGGCAGATGACCCTGGCTTGGAGGGGGGCCCTAAGGGGAGCCTCCTCCCGCCTGGCGGCGAAGGGTCGGACCGGGTGGGTCCGGCGCACGGGGAAGCACCCTCGGTGGCCTGGAGCGGCCATGAGCTCCCGGCCGCCGAGGGGTAGAAACGGGGTCGCAGGCGGTTGTGAGTTGGGGCTCGCAGCCGCCACTAAACGCGGCCCCGGGACGGATTGCAGCGGGAAGGAGTGGCCCCGTCCTGCCGCTATGAGACAGAGTGTCTACTGGGGGGACCGTTTGTCCCCCTCGGTGATGGGCGCAAAGCGCGAGCACGGGGAGGATACAGGAAAAATGCTTCGAGCGATTCCCGGTATCTCCCCAAATCGTGCGGAAGGGTAAAAAAAAAGTATGCTAGTAAACGAGCAGGGAGCTAGTAAGGAATCGGTATGCTAGTAAGCAAGCTGTAAGCTAGTATGCATCCAGTAAACTTGAAAGCAAGCAGTGAGCTAGTAAGCGTGGAGGAAGCCAGTAAGGAAGCAGTATGTTAGTGAGCAGCCAGTAAGCTAGTTAGCAAGCAGCAAGCTAAGAAGCAAGCAGTAAGCTTCTAAGAAAGCAGCAGGCTAGTAAGCGAGCAGTGAGCTAGTAAGCGTGCAGGGAGCTAGTAACAAAGCAGTAAACTAGTAAGGAACAAGTAAGCTAGTAGGCATGCAGTATGCTAGTAGGCGAGCAGGAAGCTAGTAAGGAAGCAGTGTGCTCGTAAGCAAGCAGTAAGCTAGTAACCAAGCAGTAAGCTAGTAAGCAACATGTAAGCTAGTAAACAAGCAGCAGGCTAGTAAGAAAGCAATTAGATAGTAAGAAAGCAGTTAGCTAGTAAGAAAGCAAGAAGCTAGTATGCAAACGGTAAGCTGTTAAGGAAGCAGGATGATAGTAAGCAAGCAATATGCTAGAAAGCAAGCATCAATCCAGTATAGAAGCAGTTAGTTGGAAGGCATGGAGCTGGCTTGTAAGAATGCAGTTGGCTATTGAGCGTGCAGTAATCTAGTAAGCAAGCATTAAGCTGTCAAGCAAGTAGTAAGCTAGTACGCAAGCAATAATCTAGTAAGCAAGGAATGAGCTAGTAAGCGAGCAGGAAGCTAGAAAGCGAGCAGGAAGCTAGTAAGGAAGCAGTGTGCTAGTAAGCAAGTAGTAAGCTAATAAGAAAACAGTTAGCTGGTAAACAAGTAGTAGGCTTGAAAGAAACATGTAAGCTAGAAAGCAAGCACCAGGCCAGTACGCAAGCAGTGTGCAAGTAAGCGAGGAGCAGGCCAGTATGAGAGCAGTTATCTAGTAAGCAAGCAGTAAGCTAGTAAGGAAGCGCTAAGGTAGAGAGCAAGCAGCAGGCAAGTAAGCAAGCAGTAAGCAAATATGCTAGCAGTAAGCTAGTAAGCAAGAAGGTGGCTAGTAGGAAAGCAGTATGCCAGTAAGCAAGCTGTGAGCTAGTAAGCGAGCAGGGACCTACTAACGAAGCAGTAATCTAGTAAGCAAGCAGCAGGCTAGTCAGAAAGCAGTTAACTAGTAAGAACGCAATATGCTAGTAAGCAAGCGGCAAGCTACGAAGCAAGCAGTAGGCGTGTAAGCAAGCAGTATGCTAGTAAGCAAGCAGTGGGCTAGTAAGCGAGCTGGGAGCTAGTAATCAAGTAAGCACGCAGTGAGCTAGTAAGCAAGCTGTGGGCTAGAATCCAAGCAGCAAGCTAATCAGCAAGCAGCAAGCTTGTGATCGGGCAGTAAGCGAGTAGGGAACTAGTTAGCATGGAGAAAGCTAGTAAGCAAGCAGTAAGCTAGTAAGCGAGCAGTAAGCTAGTAAGCAAACAGTAAGCTAGTAAGCAAGCAGTTAGCAATTAAGCAAGCAGTAAGCTAGTATGCAAGCAGTAAGCTAGTAAGCAAGCAGTAAGCTAGAAAGCTAGCATCAAGCTAGTAAGCAAGCACTACGCTGGTATGCAAGCACTAAGCTAGTAAGCAAGCAGTGAGCTAGTAAGCGAGGAGCAGGCCAGTACGAAAGCAGTTATCTAGTAAGCAAGCAGTAAGCTAGTAAGGAAGCGCTAAGCTAGAAAGCAAGCAGCAGGCTAGTAAGCAAGCAGTAAGCTAGAATGCACGCAGGATGCTAGTAAGCAACCAGTAAGCTAGTAAGCTGGCAGTACGCTTGTAAGCAAGCTGTAAGCTTGTAAGCGAGGAGGAAGCTAGTAAGCATGCAGTCAGCTGGTAAGCAAGCATCGAGATAGTAAGCAACCAGTAAGCTTGTAAGCAAGCAGTAAGCTGGTAAGAAAGCAGTTAGTTAGTAAGCTAGTAGTAAGCTAGTATGCAAGCAGTGAGCTAGTAAGCCACGTGGCAGTTTGTAAGCAAGCAATAAGATAATAAGCGAGCATGAAGCTAGTAAGGATGCAAGATGCTAGTAAGCAAGCAGTATGCCAGTATGCAAGCAGTAAGGCAGTAAGCAAGCAGTAAGCTAGCAAGCAACCAGTAAGCTGGTCAGAAAGCAATTACCTAGTGAGCAAGCTGTAAGCTAGCATGCAAGTAGTGTGCTAGTAAGCGAGGTGGAGGCTAGCATGCATGCAGCATGCGAGTAAGCTAGCAGCAAGCTGGTAAGCAAGCAGTGAGCTAGTAGGCGAGGAGAAAGCTGTAAAGGAGGCAGTATGGTAGTAAGCAAGCTGTAAGCTAGTAAGCAACAAGTAAGCCAGTAAGCAAACAGTAATCTGGTATGAAAGCTGTTAGCTAGAAAGCAAGCAGCTGGCTAGAAAGGAAGCAGTTAGCTAGTAAGCAAGCAGTAACTGAGTAAGCATCCAGTATGCTAGTAAGCAATCATACAGCTGGAGAGCAAGCTGTTTGTTAGTAAGCAAGTCGTCAGCTAGTAAGCGTGCAGTAAGCTAGCAAGCAAGCAGTGAGCTAGTAAGCGAGCAGTAAGCTGGAATGCAAGCAGCAGGCTAGTAAGGAAGCAGCTGGCTAGTAAGCAACCAGTAAGCTAGTTATCAAGCATTGTGCTAGAAAGCCACGAGGGACCTAGTATGAAAGGAGTAAGCTAATAAGGAAGCAGCATGCTAGTAAGCAACCAATAAGCTAGTAATCAAGCAGTGTGCTAGTAAGCGACGAGGAAGCTAGTAAGAAAGGAGTAAGCTAGAAAGCAAGCAGCAGGCTAGTAAGAACGCAGTTAGCTATTGAGCATGCAGTAAACTACTCAGAAACGAGTAAGCTTGTAAGCATGCAGCACGCCAGTGAGAAAGCAATTTGCTAGTAAGGAAGCAGTATCCTAGTAAGTAAGCAGCAAGCTAGTAAGCAAGAAGTAAGCGAGTAAGCTAGCAGTAAGCTGGTAAGCAAGCAGGATGATAGTAAGCACTCGTCTGGTAAGAGAGCGGTAAGTTAGTAAGAATGCTGTATGTTAGGAAGAATGCAGGAATGTTGTAAGCAAGCACTAAGGTAGTAAGCAAGCAGTACGATAGTAAGCAAACAGTAAGATTGTAAGCAAGCAGCAGGATAGTCAGAAAGTAGATAGCTAGAAAGCAAGCAGTAGGTTAGTAACAAAGCAGTATCCTAGTAAGCAAGCAGCAGGCTAGTAAGAAAGCAGTTAGTTAGTAACGAAGCAGTAAGCTAGTAACAAAGCAGTTAGTTAGTAACAATCCAGTAAGCTATTAAGCTAGCTGTAAGCTAGTAAGGAAGTAGTAGGCAAGTAAGCATGCAGTTAGTAAGCCGGCAGTAAGCTCGAAAGCAAGCATCATTATTGTAAGCATGCAGGATGCGAGTATGCTAGCAGTAAGCTAGTAAGCAAACAGTAAGCTAGTGAACAAGCAGGAAGCTAGTAAGGAAGCAGTACGCTAGTAAGCAAGCACCAGCTAGTACAATTGCAGTTAGATAGTAAGGGGTCCGTATGTTTGTAGCAAAGCTGTAAGCTGGTTAGCCAGCAGGAAGCTAGTAAGGAAGCAGTAAGCTAGTAAGCATGCAGTATGTTAGTAACAAAGCTGTATCCTAGTAAGCAAGCAGCAGGCTAGTAAGAAAGCAGTGAGTTAGTAAGGACGCAGTAAGCTAGTATGCAAGCAGTAAGCTAGTCGGCGAACAGCAAGCTATTAAGCAAGCTAGAAGCTAGTAAGCAAGCTGTTAGCTAGCAAGCAACCAGTAAGCTAGGAGGCATGCAGCTTGCCAATAAGAAAGCAGTCAGTTAACACATTGTACGCCGGTGGCATCTGAGACATTTAAAATCTGAGCGCCAGCACAGTATCGACCGCGTAAAGCCTAGGCGCCGGCATGATTCGCTTGTTGACGACCAATGAGTAGGTGAAGAAAATATTTAAAGTTTTATACATTATTGTAAAACACTATAATTGATTTACATATTCATTATATGCAATTTAACGATAACGAAAAATAGAAGCAAAATAAAAAATTTTAGTTTATAATTGTTTAAATATCGCGTTAATTGACGGATTTGAGAACCGTTTACAGAAATATTCAAGTTAACGTGAATTATAACTGAGAACCATAAATTCCTCGTACGGTATTGTTTTTCGTGTACGCGACATTCCAGAGACTCTCTGATGCGTAGTTCGGTACACGGAACGATACAGGTTAGAAAAACCATACGCGAGTGTTGGTTGCTCTCAGTCACGTGATCGACCCAATATATTTACTTGGGATCGATCGTCGAAGATCCATAAACAGAGAGGGTAGAGGAATATTGAAATTAAGAAGAGATAGACATTGAAGAGCAGGGATAGCGCCGCGAGGTGGTGATTACTCCTCTCGTGGCCGCGACTGCGGATGTCTGTTCGCTTCTTAGCTTCGAGACTCGAAAGCGAGTCCTCGCAGCGGGCAGATCGAAAAACGATTCCGCTCCGCGGCGAAACCAAATCTCCGAATATAGGTTCTGAGAACACTCGAACCTTTCGTTGAGAAGTTTAAATTATTGCTCAAAATTAATTAAATCGGTGAGGCATTTTATCAGCCCCGATTATTGACTGTACAATCTCGCCGAATAGCACGTGACGCTCGAGTTACGTGGTCGTGTGAGGTAATTGATAAACTTCGGTTCCCGCTTGGCGAGATTATTAATAAAATTTAAAAGACTGTGGGTTTTCGTCCAACTTTCATGTGACGTTTGTGCTACGCGGTCATGAAAGGGGAATCGAGATAAGAATCGTTTCCCGTGTGTCGAAACTCCAGTCTCAGCAAGGGCTACGGCCCGATCAGTACTGACGACTCCACGGACTGCTGCATTTGACGCCGTCGTGCGAGGCTGGCATTATCACGGACTGCTGCATTTGACGCGGTCGTGAGGCTGACTTTCCAACGTCTCGCTGCAACCAGCGGTCGTCGGAAGTCCAGTTTCGGCCAGTGGCTACGGCCAACTCAATACAGATTTCTCCACGGACTGCTGCATTTGACGCGGTCGTGTGAGGCTGATTATCTTCACGTGACGTTTGAGTTTCGCGGTCGTGTAAGAATTTGTCGTACGGACTGCTGCATTTGACGCGGTCGTGCGACAAGTTGAATTGTCCGCACGGTTTTCTATATCACCCCTAGGGTGGTCTCTGACCGATACCCTACGTGGGCTCACCGTTTCTCCGGTCGGGGCTTTTTTTTTTTTTTTTTTTTTTTTTTTTTTGTCGTGGGGAAAATCTTCGAAAGACTCCCTCCCACCTCCTTGGGGAGAGGTGGGAGGGGTGTGTGGGATTCCCCGCGCCCGTACAACGACAGGCGCGGGACCTACCCACTAAAAACCCCACGGTGACCCTTCGGCACGCTTTGGGAGGATACCGGGAATCGCTCGAAGCATTCTTCCGGTATCCTCCCCGTGCCCGCGCTTTCGCGCCCATCCCCCGGGGGGACAATCGGTCCCCCCAGTAGACACACTGCCTCATAGCGGCGGGTCGGGGCCACTCCATCCCGCCGCTATCCGTCCCGGGGCCGCGTTTAGTGGCGGCTGCGAGCCCCAACTCGCAACCGCCCGCGACCCCGTTTCCACCCCTCGGCGGCCGGGCGTTCATGGCCGCACCAGACCGCCGAGGGTGCCTCCCCTTGCGTCGGACCGGTAGGGGGAGGCACTCCTACCCCCAACCGGTCCGACCCGGCGCCGCCTGGCGGGAGGAGGGTCCACTCAGGACCCCCCTCCCAGCCTAGGTCATCCGCCACGCCGAGGCGGCCGCCCGCGACGCGTCGCGACCGGGCGACGACCTCGGGCCACCGCACGAGCGCGAGCTTCAGCGCGCCGCTGAAGCTCGCGCTCCCTCCCCGCGGCCTCCTTCTGCAACATTACGTTCTCGCAGAAGGAGGCCACGGCCCTCCACTTCTCCTCGCTGCCGAGCATGGCGCGCACCACGCCCGGCAGCGAGACATCCCGCCCGACGACGCCGACCAGGACACGGCGCTCCCCCTCCCACGCGGGGCATACCTCCAGGGTATGATCCGCCGTGTCCTGCTCAGCGTCGCAGTGGCAGCAACGCGCCGTCGGCTCCTTCCCTATCCGGCACAGGTATCTTCCGAAGCTGCCATGCCCGGAAAATACCTGTGCCATCCGGTAGGTGAGGCTGCCATGGCCTCTGTCCAGCCACTCCTTCAGGAGTGGCCGAACCGCCCCGACAATCCGGTGCCCCGCGGTTGGCAGAGCCAGCCGCTCCTGCCACGCGAGCAACACGGACTGCCGGGCCTGGCGCTTCAAATCGCCCCAAGCAGGTTGCTGCCCGCCCGGGACCGCCCCCACCCCCGCGCGACGGTCGACGCGGTACCGGTACATCACCGCGTGCGACCGCGCGAGCAGGTCCATGGGCGGCATCCCCGCTAGAACCGTCGCCGCCTCATGTGACATGGTCCGATACCCGCGGACGACCCTGAGCGCCATGCGCCTCTGCACCCGACGCAGCATAGTCATGCTGCGCCGGGAGGCAGCCAGGTCGTCCGCCCAGACGGGGGCCCCGTATAGGGCCACCGACTGGACCATTGCCACATAGAGGCGACGAACTCGGCCCGCCGGGCCCCCCAGGTTGGGCAGGATCCGGCCCAGAGCCGCAACCATCCTTTCCAACCGGGGGACCAGGCAGCGGAAATGCTTCTCGAAACGCCAGTGGCTATCGAGGATCAGCCCCAGATACCTGATCTGGGGCTTCACCTCGATGTCAGCCCCACCCACCCGGATCAGAGGGGGTGGCGGATCCTGCCGAGGTGAATGAAACGCAATCACCTCGGTCTTATGGACCGCCACCGTCATCCCCATCCCCCTGATCCGGTCGACGACGCGTTGCGACCCCTCCTCCGCGCGACGCATGGCCCTCCCCCAATGCGCCCCGACGGCCAGCACCAGTGTGTCATCCGCATAACACACCGTGCTGACGCCGTCGGGGAGGCCGGCCCGCAACACCGAGTCGTACGCGATGTTCCACAGGAGTGGCCCGAGGACCGACCCCTGCGGAACACCGCAGTACACCTCCCTCCGCATATCACCATCCCGGCCCGGATACTCGATCCACCTGCCGCGGAGATAATCCCCGACGACCGCCCTGAGACAAGGGGGGACTCGATGATATTCGAGCCCCCTCCTTATCTCTTCCCAGGGGAGGGTGTTAAAGGCATTGGCAATATCCATGGATATTGCCAATGCCACCCCTCCCCGGGAGACGGCCGCCCCCGAGAGGGCCCTCACACGACCTATCGCGTCGATAGTCGATCGGCCCCCCCGGAAACCGAACTGGCAGTCGGCCAGACCGGGATCACCCCGCGACAGGTGCTCGACGAGGCGGGCAGCAATCACACGCTCGAAGAGCTTGCCCACCTCGTCGAGGAGACAAATGTGCCGGTATGCGGAGGGAGACTCCGCGGGCCGACCCTCCTTCCGGAGGAGGACCATCCTCGCCACCTTCCAACTGGGGGGGAATCGCCCGTCCCTCAGGCAGCGGTCGAACAACCGCCTGAGGTCGGCCCCAAGGACGCCCTGGGTCAAGACCCAAACCCGGCCGGGCACACCATCCGGACCCGGGGCCGTGTTACGAACCCCGAGCCGTCTGATGGCCGCTGCCAGCTCCTCCTGCGTGACCCCCAGCTCGGCCGTCCACTCCACTGGGACAGCCGCCGCCGCCGGAGGACGCGGTCCCCTCTCCCCAATTGGGAAGAGTGTATTGACCACGTCCTCCAGCAGCCGGGGGTCAAGACCCTCGGTGACGGGGGGCGCCCACGGGCGGAGCTTATTCAGCACCACCTTATATGGGCGCCCCCATGGATCGTCATCAAGGGTCTGGAGGAGCTCCTTCCATGCCTGGGTCTTGGCCCGTTTGATGGCGACCTGCAGAGCAACCCGCGCCACGCGGTATGCTCCATACAGGTCATCAGCTGCCCTCACTCGCGCCACGCCGTCGCCTGTAAGTTGACGACGGCGCGCGCGGGTGTACTGGCGTCGGGCGCGGACAGTCGCGACTCGCAACTCCGCGATCGCGTCCGACAACCAGTACACCGCCCGGCGAGGAGAAGCCCGCCCGACCCGAGGCATCGCCGCGTCGCAAATACCCGCGACCAATGCTCCGAGCCGGGCGACTTCCTCCTCTATGCTCGGCAACTCGGCCGCTCCCTGCGGCCAAGTTGCAGCGAGGGCAGCTGCCATTAGGGCGTTCTTGTCCAGGCGCCGAAGCGCCCAGCGGCGTGGTGGGGTGCCACGCAGGCGGCCGTGTCGGGATGCACTCGCGGCGGCAGAGACCTCCATCCGGATGTACCGGTGATCGGAGAGTGTCTCTGCCCCCGCGACCACATGCCAACCCGACACCATGCGCACGGCGTTGGGGGTCGCGAATCCAACATCCACGATGGACCCCCCATATCGCCGCACGCATGTGTGCTCCGACCCCCGGTTCAATACCCGGAGGTCGAGCCCCGCCGCCCAATCGCCCAGGATCCCGCCGCGAACGGAGGTCCTGGGGGATCCCCAAGCCACCGACTTGGCATTAAAATCCCCCAGGACCAGCACCGGCCGGGCCGCGTAGCGCTGCACGCATGCCGCGACCTCGGCCAAGTACAGCTCGAACGCAGCGTGACCGCTACGGGGCGAAATGTAGCACCCCACCACAGCGACTCCCCCCCAGTCCACGGCGACGAATCCCCGACCGCGCTCCAACAAGGAGAACGGTGGGGACCCGTCGCCCCCTCCCCATACCGTCGCCACCAAGCCGTCCGCGTCGCCCACCCAATGAGGGTGATCAGGGACGCGGTACGGCTCGGCGGCGACCGCCAGGCCAACCCCCCACTCCGCGAAGACTTGGGACATCAAGTCCTGTGCCGCGCGGCAGTGGTTGAGGTTGGCCTGGAGGAGGAGGCGGGGCGGCATTAATTAATGGCCGCGCCAGCCTCCTCCCGGCCGTCCGTCCCCGTAGCACCGTCCACCTCCATGGAGGACGATGCCACCGCCCTCGGCACCGGAGCCGGTGCAGCCCGCCTCTTCCTCTCCTTCCGGGAGGGGGGAGAGCACTTCTTGCTCCCCACCCTGTGATCGGCTGGCCTCCCCATGTCCGCACACAGCGGGCAGTGGGGGGCCGCCGAGCACTGGCTCGCACGGTGCTCTTTGGCACCGCAGCGGTAACACTGACCGCTGCGGTCCACCGGCGAGGTGCACCACTGCCTCACGTGCCCCAATTCGAGGCAGCGGTGACACTGGAGCGGGCGCGGCGCGAGGATTTCCACTCGCGCCGAAACCCACCCCACCAACACCCTCCCGGATTCCGCCACCTTACGGGCGGCGGAGAGGGGGCACCGGGCCCACACCGACCCGAGGCCGGAGGGCGACCTGCGGATCTCTCCGATCCGCAGGTCCTCCACAGGACAGTCCCCCGCCCTCGCAAGGGCACGGGACACATCCTGTGCGCTGACCGAGTCGTCCAGCCCACAAACGCGCATCTCCGTGCGCTTCGTGGGCCGGGCGACCCGGACACCTCGCTCGCCCAGCTGCTCCCGGAGCCTCTGGGCGAGACGATCCGCCTTCGCGCCGCCTTCTGCACCGGGGATCTCCAGCAAGAGACCCCCGGTCACGGCCCTCTTCGCCCTCACGGAGGCGATGCCCAGCTCTTCCAGGGAGATATTCTCCCTGGCGAGCCGCATCGCCTCCGCGAGGGTCAGGTCGCCCCCCTGCGCAACGGTCAGCGTCACCGCTGCCGTTTTTGGGGGACGACCTGGTCGTGCCTTCCCGACCTTCGCGGCCTTTACCTAGGCCGCCGGCGGCGGAGGCGGAGGCTGCGGTTGCGGGGCCTTCCTCGCCGCCCGCTTCGCCTTCCGCCCCACCACCTCACTCCACGCCACCCCCCCTTGGGAGGGTGCTGTGGAGGACGCGACCACCGCGACCACGGGTACACCACCCCCCTTGGGGGTCGCGACCCGGGGCCCTGGTGCCGCAACGCTGGGCGGAGCCTTCACTCCGCCCTTCTTTGCCTTCCCCGACTGTACCGGAACAGGTCGGGGAGGCACCGCCATCCTGCTGACCGCTCTTCCGGCGAGGAGCTCCTCCCGGAAGGCGGCCAGCTTGCCATCAATCATGTCCCCAATCCTCCTCAGAAGATCGTCTTCTGAGGAGGACGGGGACTTCTTCACAGGCGGAGTGCGGGTGGAGGGGCCCGCGGTGCCCCGCACCACTGCCGCCGCACTCCGCTTATTTACCTCCGCCGAGGGACGCGGCGGTGGAGGAGGAGGGAGGATGGGAGGGAGGGCCGCGCTGTTCCACAGCGCCTCTGCCCTCCTCCTCCCCTGTCGCTCCTCCTCCAACAGGAGCTGCAGACGGGCGTTCCGCCCTCTGAGCTCCCGCGCCGCCTCCCTCATTTCCTCCGCCGCGGCCTTCAGGGCCTCCGCGCCACCGCTTTTCTGCCCCTTAAAGGCGCAGGCAGCGGCGACTTTCTCCACCCGCCTCAGGGACGAGGAGATCCTCTCCGATATCTCCTCGGTCACCTCGTCCCTGAGGCAACTCAGCCTCACCGACGGGCTCATCGCCCCGCCCACCTCGACGACGGCCTGCCCCGTCCTCTTCCTCTTAGAGCCTATGTGGCTCGTGCTGGAGGAGAAGGACGAGACCGACGCCGTCTCGTCGTCCTCCTCCACCCTCCACGAAGCCGGACCTGGCGTTGAGTGGGGCGCGAGCGCCGCCACCCTAACCCCAACCCCGTCTCCGTCCTCCCCAACCGACAAAACCCGCCCCATCCCCATTTTATTTTCTGTGTCCATAAGAATCCCACGAGATGGTCGGAAAGAAAGGTCCACCCGGGCAGAGCCGCCTTACCAGGGTAAGCCTAATACTCCGGGGGTTCGGCAGGTTCCCCGGAGGTGGTCGCTTGGGATTGGGCCTTCTCCCCCAACCATGCATCCCATCGCCGCGCACCATAGCTTAGGATTGGAGGGCGAATTTATAGAGTCGCCATACTCGTGGCCCAGGCGGTTAAGCCAAGACCCCCGTTCCTCCTGCCGTCACGTACCATTCACAAAACCAATAGGGAATTGTGAATGGGTCGTTGTGACGACCAACAGGAGGCTTACGGTGTGTGTATGACTCGGGTACCCCGGGTTCGTTAAGCCCGTACTGCAGCTGAAAGGCTGGCAGCCCCTGAGGGGTCCGGTCGGGGCTAAGAAATTCCGGACTTCTTAGCTCTCAACCTGCTCGAGCAACGCTCCTTGACCGCCAGTGAGTACGTACCCTGTGCGTAGAGCAACGCATAATGAGCACCGTGGTGTATGCTCCTTTAAACGTAAGACGCTACGTGCGCCGTTAAGGGCTACATCACACCGGGTCTTGTACGCAGGGAACGGTGAGAAACTGCGGTTTGGACAGCATTTGGAGCTTTACGACCTCCACCTGTTGTCCTTTCCTGCGGCATTCAACCATCGCTAAAAAGCGGAGAATTGAGAAATTAGATCTCTTCTTCCGCACAGCGATCGAACGATTCTCGATTTGTGAGAACGTTCATAATATACAATCCACTCATACATATCTCAGTTCGTCGAGACGTGTATGTAATCTCCGCTCTCGAGTGCGAACGGCACAGACAGGAGCGTGCGAGATAGAGCGAGACAGGCGACGCGACAAGCGTTAATAGGTATTTAAATCCAGCCTTGTCTTTCCTTGTTACAGAACAACACATCGCGGACTTGGCCAGGAGAAGCCGGCCCAGGTTTTTCCCCCAGACGTCGGACCGACGTCTAGGCGGTTTTTTTTCCTTTTTTTCTTTTTTTGATTAAAAATAAACGTTAATTTCATTGAGCAAAAATCAGGTGCATCAATTTATTCAAACTTTTTCCCAGTGTCCTTTCCCTCGTAATACGGACCACGTCAGACTAAAATAACCCCCCTTAGGGCGGTTAAGGTCTATAAACAATAATTATAAAAAAATACACCTGTTTTATTTGATGATTGATTATTACATATATATAATATGAACGGAAAGAAAAATATTAATATTTAAGAGATGTATGGTATTTTTCGAAACATTTTCCAAGATGTAAAGGTACTAGGCACAGAGAGCACATAAAGCTACTCTCGCTTCTTTTTTTGCTAGCTATATATGCTTCATAGATTCGGGAACACCTCTATTCGCTTTAATTGTACCGCAAACTCGTGTACCATTTTTCAGAAGCAATTCTGCGGTACAAATACTGTTATAATAATTATCCATATATACATAATACCCCAGTCCTATATGTTTATCGAGCAACGACATTATAGTTTGGCCCAGTTTTTTGCCATTCGCACAGTAAATTTCCAAGTTGCAAATATATCCACTTTTAGCTTCACATAACATACGACACAGTAGGCCATACTTTATTATTTTTGAGGGATTGTACGTTTTTATAGATAATTTTCCACGCCATGGAATAATAGATTCGTCAAGCGAAAGCTCCTTTTTCGGCGTGTATACTGATTTAAATTTATCTAATAAATAACTCAGTATTGGCTGAATCTTCCCGAGCTTATTAGAACCAGCTGTTGTACGATTATTTGAAAAATGCCATGTGTCCCAAATCTGGCAAAATCTGTTACGCGACATTACCGTGGAGAACGATGGTGTTTTGGTATAAAAGTCTGTGGACCAGTAATCATCTTTTCGATCTTTCTCTACTTGGCCCATCAATATAATCAAACCAAGAAATTTCTTCATGTCGCCTAGAGAAACATCTCTCCACTTAGGCATTTTTTTACCATTACACATCTTGTCCTTATTCTGATGATAATAAATGTTTGATTCATTTACCATCAATTGAAATAAATCATTGCCAATAAACATTTCGACGATTTCTTTTATGCTCTGCTTATTAGCAGGAACAATCTTTGGACCAGATTCCGTAATAAAATCTGGTACGTTCGGAGCTTTATCAACATCTGACCATGATTCAGTGTCACTATGTGATTCTGTGAACATTTCACTGTCAATTAGATCATCGGAATCACTGGAATACTGCAATGGAACAGTTCTTCTTCTTCTTTTTGGAATCACATCACTATCACTGTTCTCGACCTCTATATCAGAATCTTCTGATTGTATAGAATAATCTGATAGAGGATCAGCGACATACACTCAGTAAATTCACTCACATTATAGGAGTAAAAATGCACAGAATAAGAAGGCCTATTAAGCTGTTCAACTAAAAGCGTAAAGCCATGAAAGATGTACTGGCTACAGTATACGATGCCCAAGAGTAGCTCTTGCATCAGCGTAGTCATGACAACAGCCAACAAATCGCCAAAGAAAAGAATGCTGTATTATCGCAGACCCAGCGCTGAAGCGGCAGACTTTGAAACCCGCGTTTTCACGGGGCCGGCGTGCAAGCGATAGACTTCGAAACCCGCGTTTTCGCGGGCCCGGGGCTCAAGCGATAGACTTCGAATCCCGCGTTTTCGCGGGGCCGGCGAACAATGTGTGAAGAAGTAAGCAGGAATGCAGTAAGAGTGCAGTTAGGTAGTAAGCAAGCAGTAAGCAAGTAAGCATGCAGTACGCCAGTAAGCAAGCGGCAAGCTAGAAAGCATGAAGCAATCCAGTATCCAAGCAGTAAGCTTCTAAGCAAGCAGTAAGCTAGTAAGCAAGCAGTAGGCTTGTAAGCAAGCAGTAAGCTGGTAAGATAGCAGGTAGCTAGTAAGGAGGTAGTAAGCTAGTAAGCAAGTATTAAGATAGTAACCGGATCAGGGGGATGGGGATGACGGTGGCGGTCCATAAGACCGAGGTGATTGCGTTTCATTCACCTCGGCAGGATCCGCCACCCCCTCTGATCCGGGTGGGTGGGGCTGACATCGAGGTGAAGCCCCAGATCAGGTATCTAGGGCTGATCCTCGATAGCCACTGGCGTTTCGAGGAGCATTTCCGCTGCCTGGTCCCCCGGTTGGAAAGGATGGTTGCGGCTCTGGGCCGGATCCTGCCCAACCTGGGAGGCCCGGCGAGCCGAGTTCGTCGCCTCTATGTGGCAATGGTCCAGTCGGTGGCCCTATACGGGGCCCCCGTCTGGGCGGACGACCTGGCTGCCTCCCGGCGCAGCATGACTATGCTGCGTCGGGTGCAGAAGCGCATGGCGCTCAGGGTCGTCCGCGGGTATCGGACCATGTCACATGAGGCGGCGACGGTTCTAGCGGAGATGCCGCCCATGGACCTGCTCGCGCGGTCGCACGCGGTGATGTACCGGCACCGCGTCGACCGTCGCGCGGGGGTGGGGGCGGTCCCGGGCGGGCAGGAACCTGCTTGGGGCGATTTGAAGCGCCAGGCCCGGCAGTCCGTGTTGCTCGCGTGGCAGGAGCGGCTGGCTCTGCCAACCGCGGGGCACCGGACTGTCGGGGCTGTTCGGCCACTCCAGAAGGAGTGGCTGGACAGAGGCCATGGCAGCCTCACCTACCGGCTGGCACAGGTACTTTCCGGGCATGGCAGCTTCGGAAGATACCTGTGCCGGATAGGGAAGGAGCCGACGGCGCGTTGCTGCCACTGCGACGCTGAGCAGGACACGGCGGATCATACCCTGGAGGTATGCCCCGCGTGGGAGGGGGAGCGCCGTGTCCTGGTCGGCGTCGTCGGGCGGGATGTCTCGCTGCCGGGCGTGGTGCGCGCCATGCTCGGCAGCGAGGAGAAGTGGAGGGCCGTGGCCTCCTTCTGCGAGAACGTAATGTTGCAGAAGGAGGCCGCGGGGAGGGAGCGCGAGCTTCAGCGGCGCGTTGAAGCTCGCGCTCGTACGGTGGCCCGAGGTCGTCGCTCGGTCGCGAGGCGTCGCGGGCGGCCGCCTCGGCGTGGCGGATGACCTAGGCTGGGAGGGGGGTCCTGAGGGGACCCTCCTCCCGCCAGGCGGCGCCGGGTCGGACCGGTTGGGGGTAGGAGTGCCTCCCCCTACCGGTCCGACGCAAGGGGAGGCACCCTCGGCGGTCTGGTGCGGCCATGAACGCCCGACCGCCGAGGGGTGGAAACGGGGTCGCGGGCGGTTGCGAGTTGGGGCTCGCAGCCGCCACTAAACGCGGCCCCGGGACGGATAGCGGCGGGATGGAGTGGCCCCGTCCCGCCGCTATGAGGCAGTGTGTCTACTGGGGGGACCGATTGTCCCCCCGGGGGATGGGCGCGAAAGCGCGGGCACGGGGAGGATACCGGAAGAATGCTTCGAGCGATTCCCGGTATCCTCCCAAAGCGTGCCGAAGGGTCACCGTGGGGTTTTTAGTGGGTAGGTCCCGCGCCTGTCGTTGTACGGGCGCGGGGAATCCCACACACCCCTCCCACCTCTCCCCAAGGAGGTGGGAGGGAGTCTTTCGAAGATTTTCCCCACGACAAAAAGAAAAAAAAAAAAAAAGTCGCCGCTTCCTGCGCCTTTAAGGGGCAGAAAAGCGGTGGCGCGGAGGCCCTGAAGGCCGCGGCGGAGGAAATGAGGGTGGCGGCGCGGGAGCTCAGAGGGCGGAACGCCCGTCTGCAGCTCCTGTTGGAGGAGGAGCGACAGGGGAGGAAGAGGGCAGAGGCGCTGTGGAACAGCGCGGCCCTCCCTCCCATCCTCCCTCCTCCTCCACCGCCGCGTCCCTCGGCGGAGGTAAATAAGCGGAGTGCGGCGGCAGTGGTGCGGGGCACCGCGGGCCCCTCCACCCGCACTCCGCCCGTGAAGAAGTCCCCGTCCTCCTCTGAAGACGATCTTCTGAGGAGGATTGGGGACATGATTGATGGCAAGCTGGCCGCCTTCCGGGAGGAGCTCCTCGCCGGAAGAGCGGTCAGCAGGAAGGCGGTGCCTCCCCGACCTGTTCCGGTACAGTCGGGGAAGGCAAAGAAGGGCGGAGTGAAGGCTCCGCCCAGCGTTGCGGCTCCAGGGCCCCGGGTCGCGACCCCCAAGGGGGGTGGTGTACCCGTGGTCGCGGTGGTCGCGTCCTCCACAGCACCCTCCCAAGGGGGGGGGGGGTGGCGTGGAGTGAGGTGGTGGGGCGGAAGGCGAAGCGGGCAGCGAGGAAGGCCTCGCAACCGCAGCCTCCGCCTCCGCCGCCGGCGGCCAAGGTAAAGGCCGCGAAGGTCGGGAAGGCACGACCAGGTCGTCCCCCAAAAACGGCAGCGGTGACGCTGACCGTTGCGCAGGGGGGCGACCTGACCCTCGCGGAGGCGATGCGGCTCGCCAGGGAGAATATCTCCCTGGAAGAGCTGGGCATCGCCTCCGTGAGGGCGAAGAGAGCCGTGACCGGGGGTCTCTTGCTGGAGATCCCCGGTGCAGAAGGCGGCGCGAAGGCGGATCGTCTCGCCCAGAGGCTCCGGGAGCAGCTGGGCGAGCGAGGTGTCCGGGTCGCCCGGCCCACGAAGCGCACGGAGATGCGCGTTTGTGGGCTGGACGACTCGGTCAGCGCACAGGATGTGTCCCGTGCCCTTGCGAGGGCGGGGGACTGTCTTGTGGAGGACCTGCGGATCGGAGAGATCCGCAGGTCGCCCTCCGGCCTCGGGTCGGTGTGGGCCCGGTGCTCCCTCTCCGCCGCCCGTAAGGTGGCGGAATCCGGGAGGGTGTTGGTGGGGTGGGTTCGGCGCGAGTGGAAATCCTCGCGCCGCGCCCGTTCCAGTGTCACCGCTGCCTCGAATTGGGGCACGTGAGGCAGTGGTGCACCTCGCCGGTGGACCGCAGCGGTCAGTGTTACCGCTGCGGTGCCAAAGAGCACCGTGCGAGCCAGTGCTCGGCGGCCCCCCACTGCCCGCAGTGTGCGGACATGGCGAGGCCCGCCGATCACAGGGTGGAGAGCAAGAAGTGCTCCCCCCCCCCCTCCCGGAAGGAGAGGAAGAGGCGGGCTGCACCGGCTCCGGTGCCGAGGGCGGTGGCATCGTCCTCCATGGAGGTGGACGGTGCTACGGGGACGGACGGCCGGGAGGTGGCTGGCGCGGCCATTAATTAATGCCGCCCCACCTCCTCCTCCAGGCCAACCTCAACCACTGCCGCGCGGCACAGGACGTGATGTCCCAAGTCCTCGCGGAGTGGGGGGTTGGCCTGGCGGTCGCCGCCGAGCCGTACCGCGTCCCTGATCACCCTCATTGGGTGGGCGACGCGGACGGCTTGGTGGCGACGGTATGGGGAGGGGGCGACGGGTCCCCACCGTTCTCCTTGTTGGAGCGCGCTCGGGGATTCGTCGCCGTGGACTGGGGGGGGAGTAGCTGTGGTGGGGTGCTACATTTCGCCCCGTAGCGGTCACGCTGCGTTCGAGCTGTACTTGGCCGAGGTCGCGGCATGCGTGCAGCGCTACGCGGCCCGGCCGGTGCTGGTCCTGGGGGATTTTAATGCCAAGTCGGTGGCTTGGGGATCCCCCAGGACCTCCGTTCGCGGCGGGATCCTGGGCGATTGGGCGGCGGGGCTCGACCTCCGGGTATTGAACCGGGGGTCGGAGCACACATGCGTGCGGCGATATGGGGGGTCCATCGTGGATGTTGGATTCGCGACCCCCAACGCCGTGCGCATGGTGTCGGGTTGGCACGTGGTCGCGGGGGCAGAGACGCTCTCCGATCACCGGTACATCCGGATGGAGGTCTCTGCCGCCGCGAGTGCATCCCGACACGGCCGCCTGCGTGGCACCCCACCACGCCGCTGGGCTCTTCGGCGCCTGGACAAGGACGCCCTGATGGCAGCTGCCCTCGCTGCAACTTGGCCGCATGGAGCGGCCGAGTTGCCGAGCATAGAGGAGGAGGTCGCCCGGCTCGGAGCATTGGTCGCGGGTATTTGCGTCGCGGGGATGCCTCGGGTCGGGCGGGCTTCTCCTCGCCGGGCGGTGTACTGGTGGTCGGACGCGATCGCGGAGTTGCGAGTCGCGACTGTCCGCGCCCGACGCCAGTACACCCGCGCGCGCCGTCGTCGACGTACAGGCGACGGCGTGGCGCGAGCGAGGGCAGCTGATGACCTGTATGGAGCATACCGCGTGGCGCGGGTTGCTCTGCAGGTCGCCATCAAACGGGCCAAGACCCGGGCATGGAAGGAGCTCCTCCAGACCCTTGATGACGATCCATGGGGGCGCCCATATAAGGTGGTGCTGAATAAGCTCCGCCCGTGGGCGCCCCCCGTCACCGAGGGTCTTGACCCCCGGCTGCTGGAGGACGTGGTCAATACACTCTTCCTAATTGGGGAGAGGGGACCGCGTCCTCCGGCGGCGGCGGCTGTCCCAGTGGAGTGGACGGCCGAGCTGGGGGTCACGCAGGAGGAGCTGGCAGCGGCCATCAGACGGCTCGGGGTTCGTAACACGGCCCCGGGTCCGGATGGTGTGCCCGGCCGGGTTTGGGTCTTGACCCAGGGCGTCCTTGGGGCCGACCTCAGGCGGTTGTTCGACCGCTGCCTGAGGGACGGGCGATTCCCCCCCAGTTGGAAGGTGGCGAGGATGGTCCTCCTCCGGAAGGAGGGTCGGCCCGCGGAGTCTCCCTCCGCATACCGGCCCATTTGTCTCCTCGACGAGGTGGGCAAGCTCTTCGAGCGTGTGATTGCTGCCCGCCTCGTCGAGCACCTGTCGCGGGGTGATCCCGGTCTGGCCGACTGCCAGTTCGGTTTCCGGGGGGGCCGATCGACTATCGACGCGATAGGTCGTGTGAGGGCCCTCTCGGAGGCGGCCGTCTCCCGGGGAGGGGTGGCATTGGCAATATCCTTGGATATTGCCAATGCCTTTAACACCCTCCCCTGGGAAGAGATAAGGAGGGGACTCGAATATCATCGGGTCCCCCCTTGTCTCAGGGAGGTCGTCGGGGATTATCTCCGCGGCAGGTGGATCGAGTATCCGGGCCGGGATGGTGATATGCGGAGGGAGGTGTACTGCGGTGTTCCGCAGGGGTCGGTCCTCGGGCCACTCCTGTGGAACATCGCGTACGACTCGGTGTTGCGGGCCGGCCTCCCCGACGGCGTCAGCACGGTGTGTTATGCGGATGACACACTGGTGCTGGCCGTCGGGGCGCACTTGGGGAGGGCCATGCGTCGCGCGGAGGAGGGGTCGCAACGCGTCGTCGACCGGATCAGGGGGATGGGGATGACGGTGGCGGTCCATAAGACCGAGGTGATTGCGTTTCATTCACCTCGGCAGGATCCGCCACCCCCTCTGATCCGGGTGGGTGGTGCTGACATCGAGGTGAAGCCCCAGATCAGGTATCTGGGGCTGATCCACGATAGCCACTGGCGTTTCGAGGAGCATTTCCGCGGCCGCCTCGGCGTGGCGGATGACCTAGGCTGGGAGGGGGGTCCTGAGGGGACCCTCCTCCCGCCAGGCGGCGCCGGGTCGGACCGGTTGGGGGTAGGAGTGCCTCCCCCTACCGGTCCGACGCAAGGGGAGGCACCCTCGGCGGTCTGGTGCGGCCATGAACGCCCGGCCGCCGAGGGGTGGAAACGGGGTCGCGGGCGGTTGCGAGTTGGGGCTCGCAGCCGCCACTAAACGCGGCCCCGGGACGGATAGCGGCGGGATGGAGTGGCCCCGTCCCGCCGCTATGAGGCAGGGTGTCTACTGGGGGGACCGATTGTCCCCCCGGGGGATGGGCGCGAAAGCGCGGGCACGGGGAGGATACCGGAAGAATGCTTCGAGCGATTCCCGGTATCCTCCCAAAGCGTGCCGAAGGGTCACCGTGGGGTTTTTAGTGGGTAGGTCCCGCGCCTGTCGTTGTACGGGCGCGGGGAATCCCACACACCCCTCCCACCTCTCCCCAAGGAGGTGGGAGGGAGTCTTTCGAAGATTTTCCCCACGACAAAAAAAAAAAAAAAAAAGCAGTGAATTGGTAAGAAAGCTGTAAGTAAGTAACAAAGCAGTAAAATAGTAACAAAGCAGTTAGCTAGAAAGCAAGCAGCAGGCTAGTGAGCATGCAGTAAGAGTGAAAGCTCGCAGTAAGCAAGTAAGCCCGCAATAAGCCAGTAATCAAGCTGTAAGCTTGTAAGCATGCAGTAAGTTAGTAAGCAAGCTGTGAGCTAGTATGCGAGCAGGCAGCTAGTAAGGCCACGCACCCGTTTGGTTGTCCCGGCGGCAGGGGAGGTGAACCCCTACGTGGCGCGTCCCCAGGTGGCGGATAGGGGTAGCCGCTGGGATGGGGTGCAGGGATGGGGTCACCAACTTGTGGAGGCTGGTGACCACATCCTCGCATGTGATCCCGGAGGTTGGAGCGAAAGCTCCAGCGGACCAAACACAGGTATGAATGCTTTGCGTGGGTGAATGTGTGTGTGAGTGGCCCGGGACATGGGATATTTGCCGCGGGTGTTACCTAAGGCTGCAGGTTGGCCCGTTGGCTGCGGTTGAGTTCAGCGGCCAACGTGGCCACCCAGTCGGTAGCTTAGTCCTATGTCACGGGGCCGTGGGCGCTGGTGACCAGGCACCAGCGGTTGAGTGGGATTGCGGTGGGAGGAGTGCCTCCCACCGGGAGGGGCCTGTAAAGGCACGACGCGGCGGGGGATTCTGTGATGTCTCACTAGAGTTCCCGGTCCCTCGCCAGGCGTCTGAGGATGGTCACCGTGGGGTTTTAGTCGGTAAGAGTCCGACACTACACGCCGGCCCGCCCTTTGGGTGGGCCCGCGGGTGTTCATGAGGATTTGCCCACGTACAAAAAAAAAAAAAAAAAAAAAGGCAGCTAGTAAGGAACCAGTATGCTAGTGAGCAAGCAGTAAGCCACTAAGCATGTAGTAAGCTAATAAGCAAGCAGTGTGCTAGTAAGCATGCAGTGAGCTAGTAAGCGAGCAGGAAGCAAGTAAGGGAGCGATATGCTGTGACCTGGTGAGGGAGAAGGAATCTAGTAAGCAACCAATAATCCTGTAAGCAGGCAGTAAGCTCCTTTTTTTTTTTTTTTTTTTTTTTTTGTCGTGGGGAAAATCTTCGAAAGACTCCCTCACACCTCCTTGGGGAGAGGTGGGAGGGGTGTGTGGGATTCCCCGCGCCCGTACAACGACAGGCGCGGGACCTACCCACTAAAAACCCCACGGTGACCCTTCGGCACGCTTTGGGAGGATACCGGGAATCGCTCGAAGCATTCTTCCGGTATCCTCCCCGTGCCCGCGCTTTCGCGCCCATCCCCCGGAGGGACAATCGGTCCCCCCAGTAGACACACTGCCTCATAGCGGCGGGACGGGGCCACTCCATCCCGCCGCTATCCGTCCCGGGGCCGCGCTTAGTGGCGGCTGCGAACCCCAACTCGCAACCGCCCGCGACCCCGTTTCCACCCCTCGGCGGCCGGGCGTTCATGGCCGCACCAGACCGCCGAGGGTGCCACCCCTTGCGTCGGACCGGTAGGGGGAGGCACTCCTACCCCCAACCGGTCCGACCCGGCACCGCCTGGCGGGAGGAGGGTCCCCTCAGGACCCCCCTCCTAGCCTAGGTCATCCGCCACGCCGAGGCGGCCGCCCGCGACGCCTCGCGACCGGGCGACGACCTCGGGCCACCGCACGAGCGCGAGCTTCAGCGCGCCGCTGAAGCTCGCGCTCCCTCCCCGCGGCCTCCTTCTGCAACATTACGTTCTCGCAGAAGGAGGCCACGGCCCTCCACTTCTCCTCGCTGCCGAGCATGGCGCGCACCACGCCCGGCAGCGAGACATCCCGCCCGACGACGCCGACCAGGACACGGCGCTCCCCCTCCCACGCGGGGCATACCTCCAGGGTATGATCCGCCGTGTCCTGCTCAGCGTCGCAGTGGCAGCAACGCGCCGTCGGCTCCTTCCCTATCCGGCACAGGTATCTTCCGAAGCTGCCATGCCCGGAAAATACCTGTGCCATCCGGTAGGTGAGGCTGCCATGGCCTCTGTCCAGCCACTCCTTCAGGAGTGGCCGAACCGCCCCGACAGTCCGGTGCCCCGCGGTTGGCAGAGCCAGCCGCTCCTGCCACGCGAGCAACACGGACTGCCGGACCTGGCGCTTCAAATCGCCCCAAGCAGGTTCCTGCCCGCCCGGGACCGCCCCCACCCCCGCGCGACGGTCGACGCGGTGCCGGTACATCACCGCGTGCGACCGCGCGAGCAGGTCCATGGGCGGCATCCCCGCTAGAACCGTCGCCGCCTCATGTGACATGGTCCGATACCCGCGGACGACCCTGAGCGCCATGCGCCTCTGCACCCGACGCAGCATAGTCATGCTGCGCCGGGAGGCAGCCAGGTCGTCCGCCCAGACGGGGGCCCCGTATAGGGCCACCGACTGGACCATTGCCACATAGAGGCGACGAACTCGGCCCGCCGGGCCCCCCAGGTTGGGCAGGATCCGGCCCAGAGCCGCAACCATCCTTTCCAACCGGGGGACCAGGCAGCGGAAATGCTCCTCGAAACGCCAGTGGCTACCGAGGATCAGCCCTAGATACCTGATCTGGGGCTTCACCTCGATGTCAGCCCCACCCACCCGGATCAGAGGGGGTGGCGGATCCTGCCGAGGTGAATGAAACGCAATCACCTCGGTCTTATGGACCGCCACCGTCATCCCCATCCCCCTGATCCGGTCGACGACGCGTTGCGACCCCTCCTCCGCGCGACGCATGGCCCTCCCCCAGTGCGCCCCGACGGCCAGCACCAGTGTGTCATCCGCATAACACACCGTGCTGACGCCGTCGGGGAGGCCGGCCCGCAACACCGAGTCGTACGCGATGTTCCACAGGAGTGGCCCGAGGACCGACCCCTGCGGAACACCGCAGTACACCTCCCTCCGCATATCACCATCCCGGCCCGGATACTCGATCCACCTGCCGCGGAGATAATCCCCGACGACCGCCCTGAGACAAGGGGGGACCCGATGATATTCGAGTCCCCTCCTTATCTCTTCCCAGGGGAGGGTGTTAAAGGCATTGGCAATATCCAAGGATATTGCCAATGCCACCCCTCCCCGGGAGGCGGCCGCCCCCGAGAGGGCCCTCACACGACCTATCGCGTCGATAGTCGATCGGCCCCCCCGGAAACCGAACTGGCAGTCGGCCAGACCGGGATCACCCCGCGACAGGAGCTCGACGAGGCGGGCAGCAATCACCCGCTCGAAGAGCTTGCCCACCTCGTCGAGGAGACAAATGGGCCGGTATGCGGAGGGAGACTCCGCGGGCCGACCCTCCTTCCGGAGGAGGACCATCCTCGCCACCTTCCAACTGGGGGGGAATCGCCCGTCCCTCAGGCAGCGGTCGAACAACCGCCTGAGGTCGGCCCCAAGGACGCCCTGGGTCAAGACCCAAACCCGGCCGGGCACACCATCCGGTCCCGGGGCCGTGTTACGAACCCCGAGCCGTCTGATGGCCGCTGCCAGCTCCTCCTGCGTGACCCCCAGCTCGGCCGTTCACTCCACTGGGACAGCCGCCGCCGCCGGAGGACGCGGTCCCCTCTCCCCAATTGGGAAGAGTGTATTGACCACGTCCTCCAGCAGCCGGGGGTCAAGACCCTCGGTGACGGGGGGCGCCCACGGGCGGAGCTTATTCAGCACCACCTTATATGGGCGCCCCCATGGATCGTCATCAAGGGTCTGGAGGAGCTCCTTCCATGCCCGGGTCTTGGCCCGTTTGATGGCGACCTGCAGAGGAACCCGCGCCACGCGGTATACTCCATACAGGTCATCAGCTGCCCTCGCTCGCGCCACGCCGTCGCCTGTACGTTGACGACGGCGCGCGCGGGTGTACTGGCGTCGGGCGCGGACAGTCGCGACTCGCAACTCCGCGATCGCGTCCGACCCGAGGCATCGCCGCGTCGCAAATACCCGCGACCAATGCTCCGAGCCGGGCGACCTCCTCCTCTATGCTCGGCAACTCGGCCGCTCCCTGCGGCCAAGTTGCAGCGAGGGCAGCTGCCATCAGGGCGTCCTTGTCCAGGCGCCGAAGCGCCCAGCGGCGTGGTGGGGTGCCACGCAGGCGGCCGTGTCGGGATGCACTCGCGGCGGCAGAGACCTCCATCCGGATGTACCGGTGATCGGAGAGTGTCTCTGCCCCCGCGACCACGTGCCAACCCGACACCATGCGCACGGCGTTGGGGGTCGCGAATCCAACATCCACGATGGACCCCCCATATCGCCGCACGCATGTGTGCTCCGACCCCCGGTTCAATACCCGGAGGTCGAGCCCCGCCACCCAATCGCCCAGGATCCCGCCGCGAACGGAGGTCCTGGGGGATCCCCAAGCCACCGACTTGGCATTAAAATCCCCCAGGACCAGCACCGGCCGGGCCGCGTAGCGCTGCACGCATGCCGCGACCTCGGCCAAGTACAGCTCAACGCAGCGTGACCGCTACGGGGCGAAATGTAGCACCCCACCACAGCGACTCCCCCCCAGTCCACGGCGACGAATCCCCGACCGCGCTCCAACAAGGAGAACGGTGGGGACCCGTCGCCCCCTCCCCATACCGTCGCCACCAAGCCGTCCGCGTCGCCCACCCAATGAGGGTGATCAGGGACGCGGTACGGCTCGGCGGCGACCGCCAGGCCAACCCCCCACTCCGCGAGGACTTGGGACATCAAGTCCTGTGCCGCGCGGCAGTGGTTGAGGTTGGCCTGGAGGAGGACGCGGGGCGGCATTAATTAATGGCCGCGCCAGCCTCCTCCCGGCCGTCCGTCCCCGTAGCACCGTCCACCTCCATGGAGGACGATGCCACCGCCCTCGGCACCGGAGCCGGTGCAGCCCGGCTCTTCCTCTCCTTCCGGGAGGGGGGGGGAGCACTTCTTGCTCCCCACCCTGTGATCGGCTGGCCTCCCCATGTCCGCACACAGCGGGCAGTGGGGGGCCGCCGAGCACTGGCTCGCACGGTGCTCTTTGGCACCGCAGCGGTAACACTGACCGCTGCGGTCCACCGGCGAGGTGCACCACTGCCTCACGTGCCCCAATTCGAGGCAGCGGTGACACTGGAGCGGGCGCGGCGCGAGGATTTCCACTCGCGCCGAAACCCACCCCACCAACACCCTCCCGGATTCCGCCACCTTACGGGCGGCGGAGAGGGGGCACCGGGCCCACACCGACCCGAGGCCGGAGGGCGACCTGCGGATCTCTCCGATCCGCAGGTCCTCCACAGGACAGTCCCCCGCCCTCGCAAGGGCACGGGACACATCCTGTGCGCTGACCTAGTCGTCCAGCCCACAAACGCGCATCTCCGTGCGCTTCGTGGGCCGGGCGACCCGGACACCTCGCTCGCCCAGCTGCTCCCGGAGCCTCTGGGCGAGACGATCCGCCTTCGCGCCGCCTTCTGCACCGGGGATCTCCAGCAAGAGACCCCCGGTCACGGCCCTCTTCGCCCTCACGGAGGCGATGCCCAGCTCTTCCAGGGAGATATTCTCCCTGGCGAGCCGCATCGCCTCCGCGAGGGTCAGGTCGCCCCCCTGCGCAACGGTCAGCGTCACCGCTGCCGTTTTTGGGGGACGACCTGGTCGTGCCTTCCCGACCTTCGCGGCCTTTACCTTGGCCGCCGGCGGCGGAGGCGGAGGCTGCGGTTGCGAGGCCTTCCTCGCCGCCCGCTTCGCCTTCCGCCCCACCACCTCACTCCACGCCACCCCCCCTTGGGACGGTGCCGTGGAGGACGCGACCACCACGACCACGGGTACAGCACCCCCCTTGGGGGTCGCGACCCGGGGCCCTGGTGCCGCAACGCTGGGTGGAGCCTTCACTCCGCCCTTCTTTGCCTTCCCCGACTGTACCGGAACAGGTCGGGGAGGCACCGCCTTCCTGCTGACCGCTCTTCCGGCGAGGAGCTCCTCCCGGAAGGCGGCCAGCTTGCCATCAATCATGTCCCTAATCCTCCTCAGAAGATCGTCTTCTGAGGAGGACGGGGACTTCTTCACGGGCGGAGTGCGGGTGGAGGGGCCCGCGGCGCCCCGCACCACTGCCGCCGCACTCCGCTTATTTGCCTCCGCCGAGGGACGCGGCGGTGGAGGAGGAGGGAGGATGGGAGGGAGGGCCGCGCTGTTCCACAGCGCCTCTGCCCTCCTCCTCCCCTGTCGCTCCTCCTCCAACAGGAGCTGCAGACGGGCGTTCCGCCCTCTGAGCTCCCGCGCCGCCTCCCTCATTTCCTCCGCCGCGGCCTTCAGGGCCTCCGCGCCACCGCTTTTCTGCCCCTTAAAGGCGCAGGCAGCGGCGACTTTCTCCACCCGCCTCAGGGACGAGGAGATCCTCTCCGATATCTCCTCGGTCACCTCGTCCCTGAGGCAACTCAGCCTCACCGACGGGCTCATCGCCCCGCCCACCTCGACGACGGCCTGCCCCGCCCTCTTCCTCTTGGTGCCTATGAGGCTCCTGGTGGAGGAGAAGGACGAGACTGATGCAGTCTCGTCGTCCTCCTCCACCTTCCACGAAGCCGGGCCAGGCGCTGGAGGCGGCGCGAGCGCCGTCACTCCAGTCCCAACACCGCCTTCGTCCTCCCCCTCTGACTTACCCCGTCCCATCCCCGTTTTAATATTGAACTCCATAATATTCACACGAGCAGGTCGGAAGAAAAGGTCCGCCCGGGCAGAGCCGCCTTACCCGGGTAAGCCTATATACTCCGGGGGTTCGGCAGGTTCCCCGGAGGTGGTCGCTTGGGATTGGGCCTTCTCCCCCAACCATGCATCCCATCGCCGCGCACCATAGCTTAGGATTGGAGGGCGATTTTATAGAGTCGCCATACTCGTGGCCCAGGCGGTTAAGCCAAGACCCCCGTTCCTCCTGCCGTCACGTACCATTCACAAAACCAATAGGGAATTGTGAATGGGTCGTTGTGACGACCAACAGGAGGCTTACGGTGTGTGTATGACTCGGGTACCCCGGGTTCGTTAAGCCCGTACTGCAGCTGAAAGGCTGGCAGCCCCTGAGGGGAGGCAGTAAGCTCCTAAGCAATCAGTGGGCTTGTGAGCAAGCAGTAGGACAGTATGTGAGCAGGAAGCCTGAAAGGAAGCAGTATGCTAGAAAGCATTTAGCTATTGAGCAAGCAGCAAACTAGTAAGCACGCAGTAATCTAGTAAGCAAGCAGTAATCTAGTAAGCAAGCTGTGAGCCAGAAAGCAAGCAGGAATCTAGTAAGGAAGCACTAGGCTAGAAAGCAAGCAGCTGGCTAGTAAGCAAGCATTAGGCGAGTAAACAAGCAGTAAGCAAGTAGGCAAGCAGAGAGCTGGCAAGAACGCAGTATGCTAGTAAGCAAGCTGTAAGCTAGTAGGCAAGAAGTGAGCCAGTAAGCGATCAGGAAGCTAGTAGGGAAGCAGTATGCTAGTAACCAAGCAGTATGGTAGTAAGTAAGCAGTTAGATAGTAAGCTACCAGTAAGATAGTAAGCAACCAGTAAGCTACTAAGCAAGGTGTGAGGTAATAAGCAAGGAGGAAGCTAGCAAGGAAGCTGTATACTAGGAAGCAAGCTGTATGCATGTAGGAAACTAGTAAGCTATTAACCAAGCAGCAGGAGAGTAAGGAAGCCATTAGCTTGTAAGAAAGCAGTATGCCAGTAAGCAAGCCGTATACTAGGAAGCAAGCAGTAAGCTAGCATGGAAGCTGTGTGCTAGTATGCGATGTGGAAGCTAGTAAGCAAGCTCTAAGCAGGCAACCTAGTAGTAAGCTTGTAAGCAAGCAGTAAGTTAGTTAGCAGGCAGTGTGCTAGTAAGCGAACTGGAAGCTACTAAGTCTAGCAGAATGCTGGTAAACATGCAGTGAGCCAGTAAGCAAGCAGCAAGCTAGTAAGGAAGCCAGAAGCTAGTAAGCATGCAGTGAGCCACTTAGCGAGCAGCGTTCTAGTAAGGAAGCATTATGCTAGTTAGCAAGCAGTACGCTAGTAAGCAACAAGCAAGCTAGTTAGAAAGCAGCAAGCTAGTAAGCATGCTGTAAGCTAGTGAGCAAGCAGTATGCTAGTTAGCAAGCAGTATGCTAGAGAGCAATCAGCAAGCTAGTAAGCAACCAGTAAGCTAATAAGTAAGCAGTAAGCTGGCATGAAAGCAATTAGCATGTAAGCAAGCAGTAACCTAGGATGCAAGCAGTGAGCTAGTAAGCGAGGTGGATGCTAGTAAGCAAGCAGTAAGCTTGTAAGCAAGCTGAGATCTTGTAAGCAAGCAGTGAACTAGTAAGCGAGCTGTGAGATAGTGAGCGAGCAGGAAGCTAGTAAGGAAGCAGTATGCTTGAATGCAACCAGCGGGCTAGTAAGCGAGTAGTAAGCGAGTAAGCGAGCTGTAAACTGGTTAGCAAGCAGTATGCTAGTACACAAGCAGCTGGCTAGAAAGAAAGCAGTATGCCAGTAAGCAAGCTGTAAGCTAATAACCAAGCAGTATGCTAGTATGGAAGCAGTAATTTAAACAGCAAGCAGGAGGCTAGTAAGCATGCAGTAAGCGAGAAAGCAAGCAGGAGCCTAGTAAGAAACCAGCTAGCTAGTAATCAAGCAGTTAGCTTGTAAGAAACCAGCTAGCTAGTAAGCAAGCAGTTAGCTAGTAAGGAAGCAGTAAGCGTGTAAGCAAGCAGTAAGATAGTAAGCAAGCAGTAAGCTACAAAGCAAACAGTAAGCGAGTAAGCTAGCAGTAGGATAGTTAGCAAGCACTAAGCTAGTAGGCAAGCTATAAGCTAGTGAGCAAGATGTAAGCTAGTAACAAAGCAGTAAGTTAGTAACAAAGCAGTTAGTTAGTGACAAAGCAGTAAGCTAGTGAGCAAGCAGTAAGCTAGTAAGCAGCCAGTAAGCTAGTAAGCAAGCAGCAGGCTAGTAAGAGAGCAGTAGGATAGTTAGCAAGCACTAAGCTAGTAGGCAAGCAGTAAGCTTGTAAGCGCGCAGGGACCTAGTAAGCAAGCAATAAGCATGTAAGCAAGCAGTAAGCTGGTGAGCAAGCAGTAAGCTTGTAAGAAAGCAATTAGCTAGTAAGCAAACTGCTGGCTAGTAAGCATGCAGTGAGCTAGTATGCGAGCAGGCACTTATTGAAGAAGCATTATTGTTTAAATATCGCGTTAATTGACGGATTTGAGAACCGTTTAGGGAAATATTCAATTTGACGTGAATTATAACTGAGAACCATAAATTCCTCGTACGGTATTGTTTTCGTGTACGCGACATTCCAGAGACTCTCTGATGCGTAGATCGGTACACGGAACGATACAGGTTAGTAAAACCATACGTGAGTGTTGGCTGCTCTCAGTCACGTGTTCGACTCAATACATTTACTTGGGATCGATCGTCGAAGATCCATAAACAGAGAGGGTAGAGGAATATTGAAATTAAGTAGGGATAGACATTGAAGAGCAGGGATAGCGCCGCGAGGTGGTGATTACCCCACTCGTGGCCGCGACTGCGGATGTCTGTTCGCTTCTTAGCTTCGAGACTCGATAGCGAGTCCGCGCAGCGAGCAGATCGACAAACGATTCCGCTCAGCGACGAAACCAAATCTCCGAATATAGGTTCTGAGAACACTCGAACCTTTCGTTGAGAATATTATATTGTTGCTCAGAATAAACTAAATCGGTGAGGCATTTTATCTACCCCGATTATTGACTTTACAATCTCGCCGAATAGCACGTGACGCTCGAGTTACGTGGTCGTGTGAGGGAATTGATAAACTTCGGTTCTCGCTTGGCGAGATTATTAACAAAATTTAAAAGACTGTGGGTTTTCGTCCAACTTTCACGTGACATTTGTGCTACGCTGTCATGAAAGGGGAATCGAGATAAGAATCGTTTCCCGTGTGTCGAAACTGATCGCGTCGACCGTCTACCGGCCCCCCCGGAAACCGTACTGGCAGTCGGCCAGGCCCGGAGCACCCCGCGACAGGTGCTCGACGAGGCGGGCAGCAATCACTCGCTCGAAGAGCTTGCCCACCTCGTCGAGGAGACAGATGGGCCGGTATGCGGATGGAGACTCCGCGGGCCGACCCTCCTTCCGGAGGAGGACCATCCTCGCTACCTTCCAACTGGGGGGGAATCGCCTGTCCCTCAGGCATCGGTTAAACAACCGCCTGAGGTCGGCCCCAAGGACGCCGTGGGTTAAGACCCAAACCCGGTCGGGCACACCATCCGGACCCGGAGCCATGTTACGCACCACATATGTTCGTGACCATCCCCCCGAGCCGGGCGACCTCCTCCTCTATACTCGGCAACTCGGCCGCCCCCTGCGGCCAAGTTGCAGCGAGGGCAGCTGCCATCAGGGCGTCCTTGTCCTGGCACCGACGTGGCCAGCGGCGCGGTGGGGTACCACCCGGACGGTGGTGTCGGGATGCATCCCCCGCGGCGGCAGAGACCTCCATCCGGATATACCGGTGGTCCGAGAATGTCTCTGCCCCCGCGACCACGTGCCACCCCGACACCATGCGCATGGCGTTGGGGGTTGCGAATCCAACATCCACGATAGACCCCCCATATCGCCGCACACACGTGTGCTCCGACCCCCGGTTCAGTAACCGAAGGTCGAGGCCCGCCGCCCAGTCGCCCAGGATCCCGCCGCGAACGGAAGTGCTGGGGGATCCCCACGCCACCGACTTGGCGTTGAAGTCCCCCAGGACCACCACCGGCCGAGCCGTGCAGCGCTGCACGCATGCTGCGACCTCGGCCAGGTACTGCTCGAACGCGACGTGACCGCTGCGAGGCAACTCCCCCCCAGTCCACGGCGACGAATCCCCGACCGTGCTCCAGCATGGAGAACGGCGGGTAACAATCGCCACCTCCCCATACTGTCGCCACCAAGCTGTCCGCGTCGCCCACCCAATGAGGGTGATCAGGGACGCGGTACGGCTCAGCGGCGACAGCCAGGCCAACCCCCCACTCCGCGACGACTTGGGACATCATATCCTGTGCCGCGCGGCAGTGGTTGAGGTTGGCTTGGAGGAGGATGCGGGGCGCCATTAATTACCGACCGCCCCAGCCTCCTCCCGGCTGTCCGTCCCCGTGGCACTGTCCACCTCCATGGTGGACGATGCCACCGCCCGCGGCGCCGGAGCCGGAACGGCCCGCCTATTCCTCTCCTTCCGGAGGGGGGAGAGCACTTCCTGCTCCCCACCCTGTGGTCGGCTGGCATCCCCCTGTCCGCACATAGCGGGTAGTGGTGGGCCGCCGAGCACTGGCTCGCGCGGTGGTCCTTCGCTCCGCAGCGGTAACATTGACCGCTGCGGTCCACCGGCGGGGTGCACCACTGCCTCACATGTCCTAATTCGAGGCAGCGGTGACACTGGAGCGGGCGCGGCGCGAGTTTCTCCACTTGCGCCGAAACCCACCCCAACAAAACCCTCCCGGATTCCGCCAATTTATGGACGGCGGAGAGGGGGCAGCGGACCCACACGGACCCCAGGCCGGAAGGAGATCTGCGGATCTCCCCGACCCGTAAGTCCCCCTCAGGGCAATCCCCCGCCCATGCTAGGGCACGCGCCACGTCTTCCGCGGTGACCGAGTCCTCCAGCCCACACACGCGCATCTCCGTGCATTTCGTGGGCCGGGCGACCCGGACGCCCCGCTCGCCCAGCTGCTCCCGGAGCCTCTGGGCGAGTCGGCGAGTGGCCCTATACGGGGCCCCCGTCTGGGCGGACGACCCGGCGGCCTCCCGGCGCAGCATGACGATGCGGCGTCGGGTGCAGAGGCGAATGGCGCTGAGGATCGTCCGCGGCTACCTGACCGTGTCGCATGAGGCGGCGACAGTTCTTGCGGGGATGCCGCCCATGGATCTCCTCGCGCGGCAGTGGGGGCGGTCCCGGGAGAGCAGGAACCTGCTTGGGGCGATTTGAAGCGTCAGGCCCGGCAGTTCGTGGTGCTCGGGTGGCTGGAGCGGTTGGCCCGGCCAACCGCTGGGAACCGGACAGTCGGTGCTGTTCGGCCACTCCTGAGTGAGTGGCTGGACAGAGGCCATGGAAGCCTCACTTACCGGCTGGCACAGGTATTTTCCGGTCATGGCAGCTTCGGAAGATACCTGTGCCGGATAGGGAAGGAGCCGACGGCGCGTTGCTGCCATTGTGACGCCGAGCAGGACACGGCTGATTATACCCTCCAGGTATGCCCAGCGTGGGAGGGGGAGCGCCGTGTCCTGGTCGGCGTCATAGGGCGGGAAGTCTCGCTGCCGGGTGTGTTGCGCGCCATGCTCGGCAGCGAGAGGAAGTGGAGGCCCGTGGCCTCCTTCTGCGAGACCGTAATGCTGCAGAAAGAGGCCGCGGGAAGGGAGCGCGAGCTTCAGCGGCGCGCTGACGCTCGCGCTCGTATGGTGGCGCGAGGGTGTCGCCCAGGCGCCAGGCGTCGCGGGCGGCCACCTTTGCGCGGCGGATGACCCTGGCTGGGAGAGGGGACCTGAGGGGAGCCTTCTCCCGCCAGGCGGCGAAGGGTCGGGCCGGGTGAGTCCGGCCCACGGGGAGGCACACTCGGTGGCCTGGAGTGGCCATGAGCTCCCGGCCGCTGAGGGGTAGAAATGGGATCGCAGGCGGTAGCGAGTTGGGGCTTGCAGCCGCCACTAAGCGCGGCCCCGGGACGGATGCCGGCGGGATGGAGTGGCCCCGTCCTGCCGCTATGAGACAGAGTGTCTACCGGGGGGACCGTTTGTCCCCTCCTGGAATGGGCGCAAAGCGCGGGCACGTGGAGGATACCGGAAGAATGCTTCGAGCGATTCCCGGTATCCTCCCAAATCGTGCGGAAGGGTCACCGTGCGGTTTTTAGTGTGTAGGTCCCGCGTCCGTCATTCTACGGACGCGGGGAATCCCACACACCCCTCCCGCCTCTCCCCAAAGAGGTGGGAGGGAGTCTTTCGAAGATTTTCCCGACGACAAAAAAAAAAGTAAGCTAGCAGTAAGCTAGTAAGCAAGCAGTAACCTAGAAAGCAAGCAGTAAGCTAGTAAGCAACCAGTAAGCTGGTATGAAAGCAATTAGCTTCTAAGCAAGGAGTAAGCTAATATGCAAGCAGTGATCTAGTAAACGAGCAGCGAGCTAGTAGGCAAGCAGGAAGCTAGTAAGGAAGCACTAAGCTAGAAAGCTAGCAGTAAGCTATTAAGCAAGCTGTAAGCTAGTAAGCAAGCAGCTAGCTAGTAAGCGAGCAGCAAGCTAGTAAGAAAGCAGTGAGCTAGTAAGCAAGCACTAAGATAGTCAGCAACCAGTGAGGTAGTAATCAAGCATCGGGCTAGTCAGAATGCAGTTAGATAGTAAGCAAGCATTAAGCTAGTAAGCATGCAGTGAGCTAGAAAGAAAGCAGTTAGCTATTGAGCAAGCAGTATACTAGTAAGGAAGCAGTAAGCTAGAAAGCAAGCTGCGGGCTAGTAAGCAATCATTAAGCTAGTAAGCTATCAGTAAGCTTGTAAGCAATAAGCAAGGAAGTAAGCAAGCAGCAAGCTAGCAAGAAAGCAGTTGGCTAGTTAGAGAGCAGTATGCTAGTAAGCAATCTGTAAGCTAGAAAGCAAGCAGCATGCAAGTGAGCAAGCAGTAAGATAAAAAGCAAGGAGCAGGCTAGTAAGAAAGCAGTTTGCTAGTAAGCAAGCAGCTGACTAGTAAGAAAGCAGTAAGCTAGTAAGCAAGCAGCTGGCTAGTATGAAAGCAGCAAATTAGGAAGAAAGCAGGAATGTAGTAAGAATGCATTTAGGTAGCAAGCAAGCAGTAAGCTAGTAAGCAACCAGTCAGCTAGTAAGCAACCAGTGAGCAGGTAAGCGAGGAGGAATCTAGTAAGGAAGCAGTATACTAGTAAGCAAGCAGCATGCTAGTAGGAAACATGTAAGCTAGTAAGAAAGCAGTCAGCTAGAAAGCAAGCAGGAGGCTACTAAAAAAGCACTTAACTATTATGCAAGCAGCAGGCTGGTAAGCTTGCAGTAATCGAGCAAGCTCGCAGTAATCTGTTAAGCAAGCAGTGGGCTAGTAACCGTGGAAGAAGCTACAAAGGAAGCAGCTTGATAGTAAGCAAGCAGTAAGCCAGTCAGCAACAAGTAAGCTAGTGGCCACCCAGTCGGCGGCTTAGTCCTATGTCACGTGGCCGTGGGCGCTGGTGACCAGGCGCTTGCGGTTGAGTGGGAATGCGGTGGGAGGAGTGCCTCCCACCGGGAGGGACTTGAAAACGCACGACGCGGCGGGGGACTCTGTGATGTTTCACTAGAGTTTCCGGTCCCTCGCCAGGCGTCTGAGGATGGTCACCGTGGGGTTTTAGTCGGTATGAGACCGACACTACCTACAAGCCAGCCCTTCGGGTGGGTTCGCGGGTGTCCATGAGGATTTCCCCACGTACAAAAAAAAAATAACCTCGAAAACTAGCAGCAAGATAGTAAGCGAGCAGTAGGCTATTGAGAACGCAGTTAGCTACGAATCAAGCAGTGAGCTAGTAAGTAGGCAGAAAGCTAGTAAGGAAGCTGTGTGCTAGTATGTAAACAGTAAGCTAATATGCTACCAGTAAACTTGAAAGCAAGCAGTAAGCTAGAAAGCAAGCACCAGGCTATTGAGAAAGCAGTTAGCTAGGAAGCAAGCAGTAAGCTAGTATGCAACCAGTAAACTTGTAAGCAAGCAGTGAGCTAGTAAGCGAGGAGGTAGCCAGTATGGAAGCAGTATGTTAGTGTGCAAACTGTAAGCTAGTAAGCAAGCAGTAAGCTAGTATGCAAGCAGTGAGCCAGTAAGCGAGCAGAGAGCTAGTACGGGAGCAGTATGCTAGAAAGGAAGCAGTAAGGTAGTAAGCGAGCAGTAAGCTAGAAAGCATGCACTAAGCTGGCAAGCAAGCAATATGCGATTAAGCTAGATGTAAGCTAGTAAGCAAGCAGCAACCAAGTACGCAAGCAGTGAGCTGGTAAGCCAACGGGAAGCTAGTAAGGAAGGAGCAGGCCAGTATGGAAGCAGTGAGCAATTAAGCGAGGAGGAAGCCAGTAACGAGGCAGTATGCTAGCATGCAAGAAATATGCTAGTAATCAACCTGTAAGCTGGCAAGCAAGCGGGGAGCGAGTAAGCTAGCGGTAAGCCAATAAGCAAGCAGTATGCTAGTAAGCTAGCAGTAAGTTAGTAAGCAACCAGTAACCTAGTAAACGAGCTGGGAGCCAGTATGCAAGCAGGAAGCAAGTAAGCAAGCAGTAAGCTGGTAAGAAAGCATTTAGCATGTAAGCAAGCAGTAATCTAGTAAGCAAGCATTAAGGGAGCAAGCAAGCAGTAAGCTAGTAAACAAGCATTAAGGAACAAAGCAAGCAGTAAGCTAGTATGTATGCAGTAACCTGGAATGGAAGTAGTTAGCTAGTAAGCAAGTAGTAAGCTATTAAGCATGCAGTATGCTCCCAAGCAAGCAGTGTGCTAGTAAGAAAGCAATTAGCTAGTAAGCAAGCAGTATGCTAGTAGGCAGGCAGTAAGCTAGAACGCAAGCAGTAAGCAAGTAAGCAAGCAGTGGGCTAGTAAGCAAGCAGTAAGCCAGTAAGCAACCAGTAAGCAAGTAAGCAAGCAGTAAGCTTGTCAGTAAGCGGTAAGCTAGTAAGCATGCTGTACGATAGTAAGCAACCATTAAGTTAGTTAGCAAGCAGTGAGCTAGTAAGTAAGCCGGAAGCTAGTCAGGAAGCTGTACGCTAGTAAGCGTGCTGTAAGCTAGAAAGCATGCGGCAGGTTAGTAAGAAATCCATTAGCTATTGAGCATGCAGCAAACTAGTAAGCAAGCAATAAGCTTGTAAGCATCCAGTGAGCTAGAAAGCAGGCAGTAAGCTGGTAAGATAGCAGTTAGCTAGTAAGGAAGTAGTAAGCTAGTAAGCAAGCAGTGAGCTACTAAGCGAGCGGGAAGCTAGTAAGGAAGCAGTATGCTAGAAAGCATGCAATAAGCCGGTAAGGAACTGGTAAGCTAGTAATCAAGCAGCAGGCTAGTAAAAATGCAATTATCTAGTAAGGCAGAATGCTAGTAAGCAAGCTGAAAGCTAGTAAGCATGCTGTAAGCTACTTAGCAAGCAATAAGCTAGAACGCAAGAAGCTGACTAGTAAGAAAGCATTTAGCTAGTTAGAGAGCAGTATGAGAGTATACCAGCAGTAAACTCGAAAGCAAGCTGCAAGCTAGCAAGGAAGCAGTACACGAGTAAGCTAGCAGTAAGCTAGTAAGCAAGCTGCAAGCTAGCATGCATGCAGTGAGCTAGAAAGCGAGCAGTATTCTTGTAAGCATGCAGTGCGCTAGTAAGCGAGGAGGAAGCTAGTAAGCAAGCAGTAAGCCTGTTGAAGTACTAAGGGACTTTAACGTGGGTCCGGATGAGGAAACAGACAGAGAGAGAAATTGTTACAAGTTTTTCAATAAAGTTTTTATTTTACAAAAATATAAATGAAAATTTAAGTACTGTTAAGAACCCAATAATATATAATCCATGGCGGCTAATAGTGGCGTGTTATTTATATTAATGAGGAATGAGTTAGAAATGTTTTTCGTTTTGTATCAATTTATATCAGTGTTTAAATAACGCGTTAATTCGTTAATTGAAAAACGTCGGTTAAACCGTCGCGTGATCGATAGAAAAAGCAGGACATTTCTTATACGGTTATTCTCTGTTTACGCGACATTCCAGAGCCTTCTCTGCGGCGTAATATGTTTTGAGCAATACCGTGTAGAAAAACTACAAACATACTTTCGATACAAATCACGCATTCGGCCTAGTAACGGTTCCCAGAGAACAGGTGTTACTACGCCGAAATTACAGAGAGGATACAAAATTAATAAGAGACAGACAGCTTAGACCAGACGGCGCCACGAGACGAAAATTTTCCCCTCTCTCGTGGCCACGGTTAAGCAGGTATGTCTCGGGAACACTTTTTTTTTTTTTTTTTTTTTTTTTTTGTCGTGGGGAAAATCTTCGAAAGACACCCTCCCACCTCCTTGGGGAGAGGTGGGAGGGGTGTGTGGGATTCCCCGCGCCCGTACAACGACAGGCGCGGGACCTACCCACTAAAAACCCCACGGTGGCCCTTCGGCACGCTTTGGGAGGATACCGGGAATCGCTCGAAGCATTCTTCCGGTATCCTCCCCGTGCCCGCGCTTTCGCGCCCATCCCCCGGGGGGACAATCGGTCCCCCCAGTAGACACACTGCCTCATAGCGGCGGGACGGGGCCACTCCATCCCGCCGCTATCCGTCCCGGGGCCGCGTTTAGTGGCGGTTGCGAGCCCCAACTCGCAGCCGCCCGCGACCCCGTTTCCACCCCTCGGCGGCCGGGCGTTCATGGCCGCACCAGACCGCCGAGGGTGCCTCCCCTTGCGTCGGACCGGTAGGGGGAGGCACTCCTACCCCCAACCGGTCCGACCCGGCGCCGCCTGGCGGGAGAAGAGTCCCCTCAGGACCCCCCTCCCAGCCTAGGTCATCCGCCACGCCGAGGCGGCCGCCCGCGACGCCTCGCGACCGGGCGACGACCTCGGGCCACCGCACGATCGCGAGCTTCAGCGCTGAAGCTCGCGCTCCCTCCCCGCGGCCTCCTTCTGCAACATTACGTTCTCGCAGAAGGAGGCCACGGCCCTCCACTTCTCCTCGCTGCCGAGCATGGCGCGCACCACGCCCGGCAGCGAGACATCCCGCCCGACGACGCCGACCAGGACACGGCGCTCCCCCTCCCACGCGGGGCATACCTCCAGGGTATGATCCGCCGTGTCCTGCTCAGCGTCGCAGTGGCAGCAACGCGCCGTCGGCTCCTTCCCTATCCGGCACAGGTATCTTCCGAAGCTGCCATGCCCTTTTTTTTTTTTTTTTTTTTTTTTTTTTTTTGTCGTGGGGAAAATCTTCGAAAGACTCCCTCCCACCTCCTTGGGGAGAGGTGGGAGGGGTGTGTGGGATTCCCCGCGCCCGTGCAACGACAGGCGCGGGACCTACCCACTAAAAACCCCACGGTGACCCTTCGGCACGCTTTGGGAGGATACCGGGAATCGCTCGAAGCATTCTTCCGGTATCCTCCCCGTGCCCGCGCTTTCGCGCCCATCCCCCGGGGGGACAATCGGTCCCCCCAGTAGACACACTGCCTCATAGCGGCGGGACGGGGCCACTCCATCCCGCCGCTATCCGTCCCGGGGCCGCGTTTAGTGGCGGCTGCGAGCCCCAACTCGCAACCGCCCGCGACCCCGTTTCCACCCCTCGGCGGCCGGGCGTTCATGGCCGCACCAGACCGCCGAGGGTGCCTCCCCTTGCGTCGGACCGGTAGGGGGAGGCACTCCTACCCCCAACCGGTCCGACCCGGCGCCGCCTGGCGGGAGGAGGGTCCCCTCAGGACCCCCCTCCCAGCCTAGGTCATCCGCCACGCCGAGGCGGCCGCCCGCGACGCCTCGCGACCGGGCGACGACCTCGGGCCACCGCACGAGCGCGAGCTTCAGCCCGCCGCTGAAGCTCGCGCTCCCTCCCCGCGGCCTCCTTCTGCAACATTACGTTCTCGCAGAAGGAGGCCACGGCCCTCCACTTCTCCTCGCTGCCGAGCATGGCGCGCACCACGCCCGGCAGCGAGACATCCCGCCCGACGACGCCGACCAGGACACGGCGCTCCCCCTCCCACGCGGGGCATACCTCCAGGGTATGATCCGCCGTGTCCTGCTCAGCGTCGCAGTGGCAGCAACGCGCCGTCGGCTCCTTCCCTATCCGGCACAGGTATCTTCCGAAGCTGCCATGCCCGGAAAATACCTGTGCCATCCGGTAGGTGAGGCTGCCATGGCCTCTGTCCAGCCACTCCTTCAGGAGTGGCCGAACCGCCCCGACAGTCCGGTGCCCCGCGGTTGGCAGAGCCAGCCGCTCCTGCCACGCGAGCAACACGGACTGCCGGGCCTGGCGCTTCAAATCGCCCCAAGCAGGTTCCTGCCCGCCCGGGACCGCCCCCACCCCCGCGCGACGGTCGACGCGGTGCCGGTACATCACCGCGTGCGACCGCGCGAGCAGGTCCATGGGCGGCATCCCCGCTAGAACCGTCGCCGCCTCATGTGACATGGTCCGATACCCGCGGACGACCCTGAGCGCCATGCGCCTCTGCACCCGACGCAGCATAGTCATGCCGCGCCGGGAGGCAGCCAGGTCGTCCGCCCAAACGGGGGCCCCGTATAGGGCCACCGACTGGACCATTGCCACATAGAGGCGACGAACTCGGCCCGCCGGGCCCCCCAGGTTGGGCAGGATCCGGCCCAGAGCCGCAACCATCCTTTCCAACCGGGGGACCAGGCAGCGGAAATGCTCCTCGAAACGCCAGTGGCTATCGAGGATCAGCCCTAGATACCTGATCTGGGGCTTCACCTCGATGTCAGCCCCACCCACCCGGATCAGAGGGGGTGGCGGATCCTGCCGAGGTGAATGAAACGCAATCACCTCGGTCTTATGGACCGCCACCGTCATCCCCATCCCCCTGATCCGGTCGACGACGCGTTGCGACCCCTCCTCCGCGCGACGCATGGCCCTCCCCCAGTGCGCCCCGACGGCCAGCACCAGTGTGTCATCCGCATAACACACCGTGCTGACGCCGTCGGGGAGGCCGGCCCGCAACACCGAGTCGTACGCGATGTTCCACAGGAGTGGCCCGAGGACCGACCCCTGCGGAACACCGCAGTACACCTCCCTCCGCATATCACCATCCCGGCCCGGATACTCGATCCACCTGCCGCGGAGATAATCCCCGACGACCGCCCTGAGACAAGGGGGGACTCGATGATATTCGAGTCCCCTCCTTATCTCTTCCCAGGGGAGGGTGTTAAAGGCATTGGCAATATCCTTGGATATTGCCAATGCCACCCCTCCCCGGGAGACGGCCGCCTCCGAGAGGGCCCTCACACGACCTATCGCGTCGATAGTCGATCGGCCCCCCCGGAAACCGAACTGGCAGTCGGCCAGACCGGGATCACCCCGCGACAGGTGCTCGACGAGGCGGGCAGCAATCACACGCTCGAAGAGCTTGCCCACCTCGTCGAGGAGACAAATGGGCCGGTATGCGGAGGGAGACTCCGCGGGCCGACCCTCCTTCCGGAGGAGGACCATCCTCGCCACCTTCCAACTGGGGGGGAATCGCCCGTCCCTCAGGCAGCGGTCGAACAACCGCCTGAGGTCGGCCCCAAGGACGCCCTGGGTCAAGACCCAAACCCGGCCGGGCACACCATCCGGACCCGGGGCCGTGTTACGAACCCCGAGCCGTCTGATGGCCGCTGCCAGCTCCTCCTGCGTGACCCCCAGCTCGGCCGTCCACTCCACTGGGACAGCCGCCGCCGCCGGAGGACGCGGTCCCCTCTCCCCAATTGGGAAGAGTGTATTGACCACGTCCTCCAGCAGCCGGGGGTCAAGACCCTCGGTGACGGGGGGCGCCCACGGGCGGAGCTTATTCAGCACCACCTTATATGGGCGCCCCCATGGATCGTCATCAAGGGTCTGGAGGAGCTCCTTCCATGCCTGGGTCTTGGCCCGTTTGATGGCGACCTGCAGAGCAACCCGCGCCACGCGGTATGCTCCATACAGGTCATCAGCTGCCCTCGCTCGCGCCACGCCGTCGCCTGTACGTTGACGACGGCGCGCGCGGGTGTACTGGCGTCGGGCGCGGACAGTCGCGACTCGCAACTCCGCGATCGCGTCCGACCACCAGTACACCGCCCGGCGAGGAGAAGCCCGCCCGACCCGAGGCATCGCCGCGTCGCAAATACCCGCGACCAATGCTCCGAGCCGGGCGACCTCCCCCTCTATGCTCGGCAACTCGGCCGCTCCCTGCGGCCAAGTTGCAGCGAGGGCAGCTGCCATCAGGGCGTTCTTGTCCAGGCGCCGAAGCGCCCAGCGGCGTGGTGGGGTGCCACGCAGGCGGCCGTGTCGGGATGCACTCGCGGCGGCAGAGACCTCCATCCGGATGTACCGGTGATCGGAGAGTGTCTCTGCCCCCGCGACCACGTGCCAACCCGACACCATGCGCACGGCGTTGGGGGTCGCGAATCCAACATCCACGATGGACCCCCCATATCGCCGCACGCATGTGTGCTCCGACCCCCGGTTCAGTAACCGAAGGTCGAGGCCCGCCGCCCAGTCGCCCAGGATCCCGCCGCGAACGGAAGTGCTGGGGGATCCCCACGCCACCGACTTGGCGTTGAAGTCCCCCAGGACCACCACCGGCCGAGCCGCGCAGCGCTGCACGCATGCTGCGACCTCGGCAAGGTACTGCTCGAACGCGACGTGACCGCTGCGAGGCAACTCCCCCCCAGTCCACGGCGACGAATCCCCGACCGTGCTCCAGCATGGAGAACGGCGGGTACCAATCGCCACCTCCCCATACTGTCGCCACCAAGCCGTCCGCGTCGCCCACCCAATGAGGGTGATCAGGGACGCGGTACGGCTCGGCGGCGACCGCCAGGCCAACCCCCCACTCCGCGAGGACTTGGGACATCAAGTCCTGTGCCGCGCGGCAGTGGTTGAGGTTGGCCTGGAGGAGGAGGCGGGGCGGCATTAATTAATGGCCGCGCCAGCCTCCTCCCGGCCGTCCGTCCCCGTAGCACCGTCCACCTCCATGGAGGACGATGCCACCGCCCTCGGCACCGGGGCCGGTGCAGCCCGCCTCTTCCTCTCCTTCCGGGAGGGGGGGGAGCACTTCTTGCTCCCCACCCTGTGATCGGCTGGCCTCCCCATGTCCGCACATAGCGGGCAGTGGGGGGCCGCCGAGCACTGGCTCGCACGGTGCTCTTTGTCACCGCAGCGGTAACACTGACCGCTGCGGTCCACCGGCGAGGTGCACCACTGCCTCACGTGCCCCAATTCGAGGCAGCGGTGACACTGGAGCGGGCGCGGCGCGAGGATTTCCACTCGCGCCGAAACCCACCCCACCAACACCCTCCCGGATTCCGCCACCTTACGGGCGGCGGAGAGGGGGCACCGGGCCCACACCGACCCGAGGCCGGAGGGCGACCTGCGGATCTCTCCGATCCGCAGGTCCTCCACAGGACAGTCCCCCGCCCTCGCAAGGGCACGGGACACATCCTGTGCGCTGACCGAGTCGTCCAGCCCACAAACGCGCATCTCCGTGCGCTTCGTGGGCCGGGCGACCCGGACACCTCGCTCGCCCAGCTGCTCCCGGAGCCTCTGGGCGAGACGATCCGCCTTCGCGCCGCCTTCTGCACCGGGGATCTCCAGCAAGAGACCCCCGGTCACGGCCCTCTTCGCCCTCACGGAGGCGATGCCCAGCTCTTCCAGGGAGATATTCTCCCTGGCGAGCCGCATCGCCTCCGCGAGGGTCAGGTCGCCCCCCTGCGCAACGGTCAGCGTCACCGCTGCCGTTTTTGGGGGACGACCTGGTCGTGCCTTCCCGACCTTCGCGGCCTTTACCTTGGCCGCCGGCGGCGGAGGCGGAGGCTGCGGTTGCGAGGCCTTCCTCGCCGCCCGCTTCGCCTTCCGCCCCACCACCTCACTCCACGCCACCCCCCCTTGGGAGGGTGCTGTGGAGGACGCGACCACCGCGACCACGGGTACACCACCCCCCTTGGGGGTCGCGACCCGGGGCCCTGGTGCCGCAACGCTGGGCGGAGCCTTCACTCCGCCCTTCTTTGCCTTCCCCGACTGTACCGGAACAGGTCGGGGAGGCACCGCCTTCCTGCTGACCGCTCTTCCGGCGAGGAGCTCCTCCCGGAAGGCGGCCAGCTTGCCATCAATCATGTCCCCAATCCTCCTCAGAAGATCGTCTTCTGAGGAGGACGGGGACTTCTTCACGGGCGGAGTGCCGGTGGAGGGGCCCGCGGTGCCCCGCACCACTGCCGCCGCACTCCGCTTATTTACCTCCGCCGAGGGACGCGGCGGTGGAGGAGGAGGGAGGATGGGAGGGAGGGCCGCGCTGTTCCACAGCGCCTCTGCCCTCCTCCTCCAACAGGAGCTGCAGACGGGCGTTCCGCCCTCTGAGCTCCCGCGCCGCCTCCCTCATTTCCTCCGCCGCGGCCTTCAGGGCCTCCGCGCCACCGCTTTTCTGCCCCTTAAAGGCGCAGGCAGCGGCGACTTTCTCCACCCGCCTCAGGGACGAGGAGATCCTCTCCGATATCTCCTCGGTCACCTCGTCCCTGAGGCAACTCAGCCTCACCGACGGGCTCATCGCCCCGCCCACCTCGACGACGGCCTGCCCCGTCCTCTTCCTCTTAGAGCCTATGTGGCTCGTGCTGGAGGAGAAGGACGAGACCGACGCCGTCTCGTCGTCCTCCTCCACCCTCCACGAAGCCGGACCTGGCGCTGAGTGGGGCGCGAGCGCCGCCACCCTAACCCCAACCCCGTCTCCGTCCTCCCCAACCGACAAAACCCGCCCCATCTCCATTTTATTTTCTGAGTCCATAATAGTCCCACGAGATGGTCGGAAATAAAGGTCCACCCGGGCAGAGCCGCCTTACCCGGGTAAGCCTAATACTCCGGGGGTTCGGCAGGTTCCCCGGAGGTGGTCGCTTGGGATTGGGCCTTCTCCCCCAACCATGCATCCCATCGCCGCGCACCATAGCTTAGGATTGGAGGGCGATTTTATAGAGTCGCCATACTCGTGGCCCAGGCGGTTAAGCCAAGACCCCCGTTCCTCCTGCCGTCACGTACCATTCACAAAACCAATAGGGAATTGTGAATGGGTCGTTGTGACGACCAACAGGAGGCTTACGGTGTGTGTATGACTCGGGTACCCCGGGTTCGTTAAGCCCGTACTGCAGCTGAAAGGCTGGCAGCCCCTGAGGGGCTGCTCGCTTACTAGTAAAATGCTTCCTTACTACGACCCTGCACGCTTACTAGCTCACGGCTTGCTTACCAGCTTACTGCATGCTTACATTCTTACTGCTTGCTTACTAGCTTACTGCTTGGTTATTAGTTTACAGCTTCCTTACTGTCATAATGCTAGCTCATTTGCTTACTGGATGCTTACAAGCTAACTGGATGCTTAGTAGCATTTTGCTCCCTTAAAAGGTCCCTGCTCGCTTACTAGCGTACTGCTTGCTTATTAGCTTCCTCCTCGCCTACTAGATCACTGCCTGCTTACCAGCTTACTGCTTGCTTACTAGCCGCTGATTGTTTTCTAGTATACTGCATCCTTACTAGCTTCATGCGCGCTTGCTATCTCACAGCGCGCTTACTAGCTCACTGCTTGCTTACTAGCATCTTCCTCGCTTACTAGCTCACTGCTTTCATCCTAGCTTACTGCATGCTGTCTAGCTTACTGCTTGCTTACTAGCTTGTTGCTTGCTTTCCGGCTTACTGCTTGCTTACTAGCATACTGCTTCTTTACTAGCTTCCCCCTCGCTTACTAGTGCACTGCATGCTTACTATCTTACTGGTAGCTTACTAGCTTACAGCTTACTTACTAGCACACTGCTTCCTTTCTAGCATACTGTTTTCCTACTAACTACCGGCTTCCTGACTAGCCTGCTGCTTGCTTACCAGCTTATTTGCTGCTTCCTAGCTTACTGCTTGCTTACTGGCTTACTACTTGCCTACTAGCTTACTGTTTGCTTACCAGCTTCCTGCTTGCTTACTATCTTACAGCTTGCTTACTAGATTCCTGCTTTCTTCCTAACTTACTGCTTTCTTACAAACTTACTGCTCTACGACCAGGCGAATGCTTCCTTACTAGCTAACTGCGTCCTTACCAGCTTACTGCATCCTTACAAGCTATCAGGTTGATTACTAGCTTACTGCTTGCTTACTTGCTTAATGCTTGCTTACTAGCATACTTTTTTTTTTTTTTTTTTTTTTTTTGTCGTGGGGAAAATCTTCGAAAGACTCCCTCCCACCTCCTTGGGGAGAGGTGGGAGGGGTGTGTGGGATTCCCCGCGCCCGTACAACGACAGGCGCGGGACCTACCCACTAAAAACCCCACGGTGACCCTTCGGCACGCTTTGGGAGGATACCGGGAATCGCTCGAAGCATTCTTCCGGTATCCTCCCCGTGCCCGCGCTTTCGCGCCCATCCCCTGGGGGGACAATCGGTCCCCCCAGTAGACACACTGCCTCATAGCGGCGGGACGGGGCCACTCCATCCCGCCGCTATCCGTCCCGGGGCCGCGTTTAGTGGCGGCTGCGAGCCCCAACTCGCAACCGCCCGCGACCCCGTTTCCACCCCTCGGCGGCCGGGCGTTCATGGCCGCACCAGACCGCCGAGGGTGCCTCCCCTTGCGTCGGACCGGTAGGGGGAGGCACTCCTACCCCCAACCGGTCCGACCCGGCGCCGCCTGGCGGGAGAAGGGTCCCCTCAGGACCCCCCTCCCAGCCTAGGTCATCCGCCACGCCGAGGCGGCCGCCCGCGACGCCTCGCGACCGGGCGACGACCTCGGGCCACCGCACGAGCGCGAGCTTCAGCGCGCCGCTGAAGCTCGCGCTCCCTCCCCGCGGCCTCCTTCTGCAACATTACGTTCTCGCAGAAGGAGGCCACGGCCCTCCACTTCTCCTCGCTGCCGAGCATGGCGCGCACCACGCCCGGCAGCGAGACATCCCGCCCGACGACGCCGACCAGGACACGGCGCTCCCCCTCCCACGCGGGGCATACCTCCAGGGTATGATCCGCCGTGTCCTGCTCAGCGTCGCAGTGGCAGCAACGCGCCGTCGGCTCCTTCCCTATCCGGCACAGGTATCTTCCGAAGCTGCCATGCCCGGAAAATACCTGTGCCATCCGGTAGGTGAGGCTGCCATGGCCTCTGTCCAGCCACTCCTTCAGGAGTGGCCGAACAGCCCCGACAGTCCGGTGCCCCGCGGTTGGCAGAGCCAGCCGCTCCTGCCACGCGAGCAACACGGACTGCCGGGCCTGGCGCTTCAAATCGCCCCAAGCAGGTTCCTGCCCGCCCGGGACCGCCCCCACCCCCGCGCGACGGTCGACGCGGTGCCGGTACATCACCGCGTGCGACCGCGCGAGCAGGTCCATGGGCGGCATCCCCGCTAGAACCGTCGCCGCCTCATGTGACATGGTCCGATACCCGCGGACGACCCTGAGCGCCATGCGCCTCTGCACCCGACGCAGCATAGTCATGCTGCGCCGGGAGGCAGCCAGGTCGTCCGCCCAGACGGGGGCCCCGTATAGGGCCACCGACTGGACCATTGCCACATAGAGGCGACGAACTCGGCCCGCCGGGCCCCCCAAGTTGGGCAGGATCCGGCCCAGAGCCGCAACCATCCATTCCAACCGGGGGACCAGGCAGCGGAAATGCTTCTCGAAACGCAAGTGGATATCGAGGATCAGCCCCAGATACCTGATCTGGGGCTTCACCTCGATGTCAGCCCCACCCACCCGAATCAGAGGGGGTGGCGGATCCTGCCGAGGTGAATGAAACGCAATCACCTCGGTCTTATGGACCGCCACCGTCATCCCCATCCCCCTGATCTGGTCGACGACGCGTTGCGACCCCTCCTCCGCGCGACGCATGGCCCTCCCCCAGTGCGCCCCGACGGCCAGCACCAGTGTGTCATCCGCATAACACACCGTGCTGACGCCGTCGGGGAGGCCGGCCCGCAACACCGAGTCGTACGCGATGTTCCACAGGAGTGGCCCGAGGACCGACCCCTGCGGAACACCGCAGTACACCTCCCTCCGCATATCACCATCCCGGCCCGGATACTCGATCCACCTGCCGCGGAGATAATCCCCGACGACCGCCCTGAGACAAGGGGGGACTCGATGATATTCGAGCCCCCTCCTTATCTCTTCCCAGGGGAGGGTGTTAAAGGCATTGGCAATATCCAAGGATACCACCACCCCTCCCCGGGAGACGGCCGCCTCCGAGAGGGCCCTCACACGACCTATCGCGTCGATGGTCGATCGGCCCCCCCGGAAACCGAACTGGCAGTCGGCCAGACCGGGATCACCCCGCGACAGGTGCTCGACGAGGCGGGCAGCAATCACACGCTCGAAGAGCTTGCCCACCTCGTCGAGGAGACAAATGGGCCGGTATGCGGAGGGAGACTCCGCGGGCCGACCCTCCTTCCGGAGGAGGACCATCCTCGCCACCTTCCAACTGGGAGGGCATCGCCCGTCCCTCAGGCAGCGGTCGAACAACCGCCTGAGGTCGGCCCCAAGGACGCCCTGGGTCAAGACCCAAACCCGGCCGGGCACACCATCCGGACCCGGGGCCGTGTTACGAACCCCGAGACGTCTGATGGCCGCTGCCAGTTCCTCCTGCGTGAACCCCAGCTCGGCCGTCCACCCCACTGGGACAGCCGCCGCCGCCGGAGGACGCGGTCCCCTCTCCCCAATTGGGAAGAGTGTATTGACCACGTCCTCCACAGGGGGGCGACCTGACCCTCGCGGAGGCGATGCGGCTCGCCAGGGAGAATATCTCCCTGGAAGAGCTGGGCATCGCCTCCGTGAGGGCGAAGAGGGCCGTGACCGGGGGTCTCTTGCTGGAGATCCCCGGTGCAGAAGGCGGCGCGAAGGCGGATCGTCTCGCCCAGAGGCTCCGGGAGCAGCTGGGCGAGCGAGGTGTCCGGGTCGCCCGGCCCACGAAGCGCACGGAGATGCGCGTTTGTGGCCTGGACGACTCGGTCAGCGCACAGGATGTGTCCCGTGCCCTTGCGAGGGCGGGGGACTGTCCAGTGGAGGACCTGCGGATCGGAGAGATCCGCAGGTCGCCCTCCGGCCTCGGGTCGGTGTGGGCCCGGTGCCCCCTCTCCGCCGCCCGTAAGGTGGCGGAATCCGGGAGGGTGTTGGTGGGGTGGGTTTCGGCGCGAGTGGAAATCCTCGCGCCGCGCCCGCTCCAGTGTCACCGCTGCCTCGAATTGGGGCACGTGAGGCAGTGGTGCACCTCGCCGGTGGACCGCAGCGGTCAGTGTTACCGCTGCGGTGCCAAAGAGCACCGTGCGAGCCAGTGCTCGGCGGCCCCCCACTGCCCGCTGTGTGCGGACATGGGGAGGACAACCGATCACAGGGTGGGGAGCAAGAAGTGCTCCCCCCCCCCTCCCGGAAGGTGAGGAAGAGGCGGGCTGCACCGGCTCCGGTGCCGAGGGCGGTGTGCATCGTCCTCCATGGATGTGGACGGTGCTACGGGGACGGACGGCCGGGAGGAGGCTGGCGCGGCTATTAATTAATGCCGCCCCGCCTCCTCCTCCAGGCCAACCTCAACCACTGCCGCGCGGCACAGGACTTGATGTCCCAAGTCCTCGCGGAGTGGGGGGTTGGCCTGGCGGTCGCCGCCGAGCCGTACCGCGTCCCTGATCACCCTCATTGGGTGGGCGACGCGGACGGCTTGGTGGCGACGGTATGGGGAGGGGGCGACGGGTCCCCACCGTTCTCCTTGTTGGAGCGCGGTCGGGGATTCGTCGCCGTGGACTGGGGGGAGTCGCTGTGGTGGGGTGTTACATTTCGCCCCGCAGCGGTCACGCTGCGTTCGAGCTGTACTTGGCCGAGGTCGCGGCATGCGTGCAGCGCTACGCGGCCCGGCCGGTGCTGGTCCTGGGGGATTTTAATGCCAAGTCGGTGGCCTGGGGATCCCCCAGGACCTCCGTTCGCGGCGGGATCCTGGGCGATTGGGCGGCGGGGCTCGACCTCCGGGTATTGAACCGGGGGTCGGAGCACACATGCGTGCGGCGATATGGGGGGTCCATCGTGGATGTTGGATTCGCGACCCCCAACGCCGTGCGCATGGTGTCGGGTTGGCACGTGGTCGCGGGGGCAGAGACACTCTCCGATCACCGGTACATCCGGATGGAGGTCTCTGCCGCCGCGAGTGCATCCCGACACGGCCGCCTGCGTGGCACCCCACTACGCCGCTGGGCGCTTCGGCGCCTGGACAAGGACGCCCTGATGGCAGCTGCCCTCGCTGCAACTTGGCCGCAGGGAGCGGCCGAATTGCCGAGCATAGAGGAGGAGGTCGCCCGGTTCGTGGCATTGGTCGCGGGTATTTGCGACGCGGCGATGCCTCGGGTCGGCGGGCTTCTCCTCGCCGGGCGGTGTACTGGTGGTCGGACGCGATCGCGGAGTTGCGAGTCGCGACTGTCCGCGCCCGACGCCAGTACACCCGCGCGCGCCGTCGTCAACGTACAGGCGACGGCGTGGCGCGAGCGAGGGCAGCTGATGATCTGTATGGAGCATACCGCGTGGCGCGGGTTGCTCTGCAGGTCGCCATCAAACGGGCCAAGACCCAGGCATGGAAGGAGCTCCTCCAGACCCTTGATGACGATCCATGGGGGCGCCCATATAAGGTGGTGCTGAATAAGCTCCGCCCGTGGGCGCCCCCCGTCACCGAGGGTCTTGACCCCCGGCTGCTGGAGGACGTGGTCAATACACTCTTCCCAATTGGGGAGAGGGGACCGCGTCCTCCGGCGGCGGCGGCTGTCCCAGTGGAGTGGACGGCCGAGCTGGGGGTCACGCAGGAGGAGCTGGCAGCGGCCATCAGACGGCTCGGGGTTCGTAACACGGCCCCGGGTCCGGATGGTGTGCCCGGCCGGGTTTGGGTCTTGACCCAGGGCGTCCTTGGGGCCGACCTCAGGCGGTTGTTCGACCGCTGCCTGAGGGACGGGCGATTCCCCCCCAGTTGGAAGGTGGCGAGGATGGTCCTCCTCCGGAAGGAGGGTCGGCCCGCGGAGTCTCCCTCCGCATACCGGCCCATTTGTCTCCTCGACGAGGTGGGCAAGCTCTTCGAGCGTGTGATTGCTGCCCGCCTCGTCGAGCACCTGTCGCGGGGTGATCCCGGTCTGGCCGACTGCCAGTTCGGTTTCCGGGGGGGCCGATCGACTATCGACGCGATAGGTCGTGTGAGGGCCCTCTCGGAGGCGGCCGTCTCCCGGGGAGGGGTGGCATTGGCAATATCCAAGGATATTGCCAATGCCTTTAACACCCTCCCCTGGGAAGAGATAAGGAGGGGACTCGAATATCATCGAGTCCCCCCTTGTCGCAGGGCGGTCGTCGGGGATTATCTCCGCGGCAGGTGGATCGAGTATCCGGGCCGGGATGGTGATATGCGGAGGGAGGTGTACTGCGGTGTTCCGCAGGGGTCGGTCCTCGGGCCACTCCTGTGGAACATCGCGTACGACTCGGTGTTGCGGGCCGGCCTCCCCGACGGCGTCAGCACGGTGTGTTATGCGGATGACACACTGGTGCTGGCCGTCGGGGCGCACTGGGGGAGGGCCATGCGTCGCGCGGAGGAGGGGTCGCAACGCGTCGTCGACCGGATCAGGGGGATGGGGATGACGGTGGCGGTCCATAAGACCGAGGTGATTGCGTTTCATTCACCCCGGCAGGATCCGCCACCCCCTCTGATCCGGGTGGGTGGGGCTGACATCGAGGTGAAGCCCCAGATCAGGTATCTGGGGCTGATCCTCGATGGCCACTGGCGTTTCGAGGAGCATTTCCGCTGCCTGGTCCCCCGGTTGGAAAGGATGGTTGCGGCTCTGGGCCGGATCCTGCCCAACCTGGGGGGCCCGGCGGGCCGAGTTCGTCGCCTCTGTGTGGCAATGGTCCAGTCGGTGGCCCTATACGGGGCCCCCGTCTGGGCGGACGACCTGGCTGCCTCCCGGCGCAGCATGACTATGCTGCGTCGGGTGCAGAGGCGCATGGCGCTCAGGGTCGTCCGCGGGTATCGGACCATGTCACATGGGGCGGCGACGGTTCTAGCGGGGATGCCGCCCATGGACCTGCTCGCGCGGTCGCATGCGGTGATGTACCGGCACCGCGTCGACCGTCGCGCGGGGGTGGGGGCGGTCCCGGGCGGGCAGGAACCTGCTTGGGGCGATTTGAAGCGCCAGGCCCGGCAGTCCGTGTTGCTCGCGTGGCAGGAGCGGCTGGCTCTGCCAACCGCGGGGCACCGGACTGTCGGGGCGGTTCGGCCACTCCTGAAGGAGTGGCTGGACAGAGGCCATGGCAGCCTCACCTACCGGATGGCACAGGTATTTTCCGGGCATGGCAGCTTCGGAAGATACCTGTGCCGGATAGGGAAGGAGCCGACGGCGCGTTGCTGCCACTGCGACGCTGAGCAGGACACGGCGGATCATACCCTGGAGGTATGCCCCGCGTGGGAGGGGGAGCGCCGTGTCCTGGTCGGCGTCGTCGGGCGGGATGTCTCGCTGCCGGGCGTGGTGCGCGCCATGCTCGGCAGCGAGGAGAAGTGGAGGGCCGTGGCCTCCTTCTGCGAGAACGTAATGTTGCAGAAGGAGGCCGCGGGGAGGGAGCGCGAGCTTCAGCGGCGCGCTGAAGCTCGCGCTCGTGCGGTGGCCCGAGGTCGTCGCCCGGTCGCGAGGCGTCGCGGGCGGCCGCCTCGGCGTGGCGGATGACCTAGGCTAGGAGGGGGGTCCTGAGGGGACCCTCCTCCCGCCAGGCGGTGCCGGGTCGGACCGGTTGGGGGTAGGAGTGCCTCCCCCTACCGGTCCGACGCAAGGGGTGGCACCCTCGGCGGTCTGGTGCGGCCATGAACGCCCGGCCGCCGAGGGGTGGAAACGGGGTCGCGGGCGGTTGCGAGTTGGGGTTCGCAGCCGCCACTAAGCGCGGCCCCGGGACGGATAGCGGCGGGATGGAGTGGCCCCGTCCCGCCGCTATGAGGCAGTGTGTCTACTGGGGGGACCGATTGTCCCTCCGGGGGATGGGCGCGAAAGCGCGGGCACGGGGAGGATACCGGAAGAATGCTTCGAGCGATTCCCGGTATCCTCCCAAAGCGTGCCGAAGGGTCACCGTGGGGTTTTTAGTGGGTAGGTCCCGCGCCTGTCGTTGTACGGGCGCGGGGAATCCCACACACCCCTCCCACCTCTCCCCAAGGAGGTGGGAGGGAGTCTTTCGAAGATTTTCCCCACGACAAAAAAAAAAAAAAAAAAAAAAAAAAAAAAAGTAAGCGAGCAGTAAGCTAGTAAGCGAGCATGGGTCGAGTAAGAGAGCAGAATGTTAGTAAGCGTGCAGTAAGCTAGAAAGCAAGCTGGAGGCTAGTAAGGATGCAGTTAGCTAGTGAGCAAGCTGTTAGCTAGTAAGCAAGCAGTGAGGGAGTAAGCTACCAGTAAGCTAGGAAGCAAGCAGTAAGATGGAAGGCAAGCAATAAGCTAGTCAGCAAGCAGTAAGGTAGTAAGCAAGGTGTGAGCAAGGAAGCAAGCTGCCCTCAGGGGCTGTGTCCGGCTATCTTCGGCCGCAGTACGGGGTGTAGCGACCCCGAGGTACCTGATGCTTATCACACCGTAAACCTCCTGTTGGTCGTCACAACGACCCATCATCAATTCCTTCTTTGGTTTTGTGAATGGTACGTGACGGCAGGAGGAACGGGGGCCTTGGCTTAACCGCCCGGGACCGCGAGTATGGCGACTCTATAAAATCGCCCTCTAATCCTAAGTTATGGTGCGAAGCGATGGGATGCATGGTTGGGGGAGGAGGCCCAATCCCAAGCGACCACCTCCGGGGCACCTGCCGAACCCCCGGAGTATATAGGCTTACCCGGGTAAGGCGGCTCTGCCCGGGCGGACGTTTTCTTCCGACCTGCTCGTGGGAATACTATGGAGTTTAAAAATAAAACGGGGATGGGACGGGGTAAGTCAGAGAGGGTGGACGAAGGCGGTGTTGGGACTGGAGTGACGGAGCTCGCGCCGCTCCCAGCGCCTGGCCCGGCTTCGTGGAGGGTGGAGGAGGACGATGAGACTGCGTCAGTCTCGTCCTTCTCCTCCACCAGGAGCCTCATAGGCTCCAAGAGAAAGATGACGGGGCAGGCCGTCAATGGAGTGGACAGGGCGATGAGCCCGGTTGTCCGGATGCGTTGCCTCAGGGACTAGGTGACCGAGGAGGTATCGGAGAGGATCTCCTCGTCCCTGAGACGAGTGGAGAAAGTGGCCACTGCCTGCTCGTTTAAGGGGCAGAAGAGCGGCGGGGCTGAGGCTCTGAGGGAGGCTGCCCGAACGATGAGGGACGCGGCGCGGAAGCTGAGCGGGTGGAACGCCCGTCTGCAGCTCCTGTTGGAGGAGGAGCGACGGGGGAGGAGGAGCGACGGGGGAGGAGGAGCGACGGGGGAGGATGAAGGCAGAGACGCGCTGGAACAGCGCGGCCCTCCCTCCTGTCCTCCCTCCTCCTACGCCGCGTCCTACTGCGGTCGTTATGAAGCGGAGAGCGGCGGAGGTGGTGCGGGCCCCCACGGGCCCTTCCACCCGCACTCCGCCCGCGCAGAAGTCCCCGCCCTCCTGAGAGGACGATCTCCTGAGGAGGATAGGGGACATGATTGATAAGAGGCTGGCCGCCTTTCGGGAGGAGCTCCTCCCCGGAAGAGCGGTCGGTGGGAAGGTGGTGCCACCCCGACCAGTGCCAGCACGGCCGGGGAAGGCGAAGGTGGGAGGAGCCAAGGCTCCGCCCACCGTGGCGACTCCGGGACCTCGGGTCGTGACCCCCAAGGGGAGAAGCGGACTCGTGGTCCCGGTTCCCGCGTCCTCCGCGGCACCGCCCCAAGGGGGGGTGTCGTGGAGCGAGGTGGTGGGGCGGAGGGCGAGGAGGGCGGCGAGGAACACCTCGCAGGTGCAGCCTCCGCCGCCGCCGCCCGCGGCCAAAGGAAAGGGCGCGAAAGCGCAACTTGGCCGCCCCCCTAAAACGGCAGCGGTAGCGCTGACCGTTGCGCAGGGGGGCGACCTGGCCCACGCGGAGGCGATGCGGCTCGCCAGGGACAATGTGTCCCTGGAAGAGCTTGGCACCGCCTCTGTCAGGGCGAAGCGGGCCGTGACTGGGGGTCTCCTGCTGGAGATCCCCGGTCCAGACGGCGGCGTGAAGGCCGACCGACTCGCCCAGAGGCTCCAGGAGAAGCTGGGCGAGCGGGGAGTCCGGGTCGCCCGGCCCACGAAGCGCACGGAGATGCGCGTGTGTGGGCTGGACGACTCGGCCACCGCGCGGGACGTGGCGCGTGCCCTAGCAATGGCGGGGGGTACCCTGAGGGGGATTTGCGGGTCGGGGAGATCCGCAGATCTCCTTCCGGCCTGGGGTCCGTGTGGGCCCGCTGCCCCCTCTCCGCCGCCCATAAATTGGCGGAATCCGGGAGGGTTTTGGTGGGGTGGGTTTCGGCGCGAGTGGAGATACTCGCGCCGCGCCCGCTCCAGTGTCACCGCTGCCTCGAGTTCGGGCACGTGAGGCAGCGGTGCACCTCGCCGGTGGACCGCAGCGGTCAATGTTACCGCTGCGGGGCGAAGAACCACCGCGCGAGCCAGTGCTCGGCGGCCCTCCACTGCCCGCTATGTGCGGACAGGGGGATGCCAGCCGACCACAGGGTGAGGAGCAGGAAGTGCTCTCTCCCCTCCCGGAAGGAGAGGGAGAGGCGGGCCGTTCCGGTTCCGGCGCCGCGGGCGGAGGGATCGTCCACCATGGAGGTGGACGGTGCCACGGGGACGGACAGCCGGGAGGAGGCTGGGGCGGTCGGTAATTAATGGCGCGCGGTACAGGATGTGATGTCCCAAGTCCTCGCGGAGTGGGGGGTTGGCCTGGCTGTCGCCGCCGAGCCGTACCGCGTCCCTGATCACCCTCATTGGGTGGTGGACGCGGACGGCTTGGTGGCGACGGTATGGGGAGGTGGCGACGGGTCCCCGCCGTTCACCATGCTGGAGCGCGGTCGGGGATTCGTCGCCGTAGACTGGGAGGGAGTCGCCGTGGTGGGGTGTTACATATCGCCCCGCAGCGGTCACGTCGCGTTCGAGCAGTACCTGACCGAGGTCGCGGCATGCGTGCAGCGCTGCGCGGCCCGGCCGGTGCTGGTCCTGGGAGACTTCAATGCCAAGTCGGTGGCGTGGGGGTCCCCCAGGACTTCCGTTCGCGGCGGGATCCTGGGCGACTGGGCGGCGGGTCTCGACCTTCTGTTACCGAACAGGGGGTCGGAGCACACGTGTGTGCGGCGATATGGGGGGTCTATCGTGGATGTTGGATTCGCGACCCCCAACGCCGTGCGCATGGTGTCGGGGTGGCACGTGGTCGCGGGGGCAGAGACACTCTCGGACCACCGGTATATCCGGATGAAGGTCTCTGCCGCCGCGGGGGATGCATCCCGACACCACCATCCGGGTGGTACCCCACCGCGCCGCTGGGCGCTTCGGCGCGTGGACAAGGACGCCCTGATGGCAGCTGCCCTCGCTGCAACTTGGCCGCAGGGGGCGGCCGAGTTGCCGAGTATAGAGTAGGAGGTCGCCCGGCTCGGGGGGACGGTCGCGAACATATGTGACGTGGCGATGCCCCGGGTCGGGCGGGCTTCTCCTCGCCGGGCGGTGTACTGGTGGTCGGCCGCGATCGCGGAAATGCGAGACGCGAGTGTCCGCGCCTGACGCCAGTACACCCGCGCGCGCCGTCGCCTACGGTGAGACGATAGCGTGGCGCGAGCGAGGGCAGATGACCTGTATGAGGCATACCGCATGTCGCGGATGGCTCTGCAGGTCGCCATCAAACGGGCCAATACCCGGGCATGGAAGGAGCTTCTCGAGACCCTTGATGACGACCCTTGGGGGCGCCCTTATAAAGTGATGCTGAACAAGCTCCGCCCGTGGGCGCCCCCCGTCACCGAGGGTCTTGACCCCCGGCTGCTGGAGGACGTGGTCAATACTCTCTTCCCAATAGGGGAGATGGGACCACGTCCTCCGGCAGAGTCGACGGCCCCGTTGGAGTGGGTGGCCGAGCCTGGGGTCACGCAGGGGGAGCTGGCCGCGGCCATCAGACGGCTCGGGGCGCGTAACACGGGCGCATACCGGCCCATCTGTCTCCTCGACGAGGTGGGCAAGATCTTTGAGCGAGTGATTGCTGCCCTCCTCGTCGAGCACCTGTCGCGGGGTGCTCCGGGCCTGGCCGACTGCCAGTACAGTTTCCGGGGGGGGGGGGGGGGGCCGGTCGACGGTCGACGCGATCAGTCGGGTCAGGGTCCTCTCGGAGTCGGCCGTCTCCCGGGGAGGGGTGGCGTTGGCGGTATCGCTGGATATTGCCAACGCGTTTAACACCCTTCCCTGGGAGGAGATACGGAGGAGGCTCGAATATTATCGGGTACCCCCGTGTCACAGGGCAGTCGTCGGGGATTATCTCCGCGGCAGGTGGATCGAGTATCCGGGCCGGGATGGTGATATGTGGAGGGAGGTCTACTGCGGGGTTCCGCAGGGGTCGGTCCTAGGGCCACTCCTGTGGAACATCGCGTACGACGCGGTGTTGCGGGCCGACCTCCCCGACGGCGTTAGTGCCGTGTGTTACGCAGATGACACACTGGTGCTGGCCGTCGGGGCTCAGTGGGGGAGGGCCAAGCGCCTCGCCGAGGAGGGGGCGCAACGCGTCGCCGACCGGATCAGGGGGATGGGGATGACGGTGGCGGTCCATAAGACCGAGGTGATAGCGTTCCATTCACCTCGGCAGGATCCGCCACCCCCTCTGATCCGGGTGGGTGGGGCTGATATCGAGGTGAAGCCCCAGATGAGGTATCTGGGGCTGATCCTCGATAGCCACTGGCGCTTCGAGAAGCATTTTCGCTGCCTGGTTCCCCGGTTGGAGAGGATGATCTCGGCTTTAGGCCGGATCCTCCCCAACCTGGGGGGCCCGGCGGGACGAGTTCGCCGCCTCTATGTGGCAATGGTTCAGTCGGTGGCCCTATACGGGGCCCCCGTCTGGGCGGACGACCTGGCGGCCTGCCGGCGTATCATGACGATGATGCGTCGGGTGCAGAGGCGGATGGCGCTGAGGGTACGTCCGCGGCTACCGGACCGTGTCGCATGATGCGGCGACGGTTCTTGCGGGGATGCCGCCCATGGATCTCCTCGCGCGGTCGCACGCGATGATGTTTCGTCATCGTGTCGACCGTCGCGCGGGAGTGGGGGCGGTCCCGGGAGAGCAGGAATCTGCTTGGGGCGATTTGAAGCGCCAGGCCCGTCAGTTCGTGGTGCTCGCGTGGCAGGAGCGGTTGGCCCTGCCAACCGCGGGGCACCGGACAGTCGGGGCTGTTCGGCCACTCCTGAGTGAGTGGCTGGACAGAGGCCATGGAAGCCTCACTTACCGGCTGGCACAGGTATTTTCCGGGCATGGCAGCTTCGGGAAGGCAGCTTAGGGAAGGAGCCGACGGCGCGTTGCTGCCATTGTGACGCCGAGCATGACACGGCTGATCATACCCTCCAGGTATGCCCAGCGTGGGAGGGGGAGAGTCGTGTCCTGGTCGGCGTCATTAGGCGGGATGTCCCGCTGCCGGGTGTGGTGCGCGCCATGCTCGGCAGCGATATGAAGTGGCCTTTTTTTTTTTTTTTTTTTGTCGTAGGGAAAATCTTCGAAAGACTCCCTCCCACCTCTTTGGGGAGAGGCGGGAGGGTTGTGTGGTATTCCCCGCGCCCGTAGAATGACGGGCGCGGGACCTACCCACTAAAAACCCCACGGCGACCCTTCCGCACGATTTGGGAGGATAGCGGGAATCGCTTGAAGCATTCTTCCGGTATCCTCCCCGTGCCCGCGCTTTGCGCCCATCCCCGGGGGGACAAACGGTCCCCCCGGTAGACACACTGTTTCATAGCGGCAGGGCGGGGCCACTCCATCCCGCCGCCATCCGTCCCGGGGCCGCATTTAGTGGCGGTCTGCGAGCCCCAACCCGCAACCGCCTGCGTCTCCGTTTCTACCCCTCGGCGGCCGGGAGCTGATGGCCGCTCCAAGCCACCGAGGGTGCCTCCCCGTGGGCCGGACCCACCCGGTCCGACCCATCGCCGCCTGGCGGGAGGAGGCTCCCCTCAGGGCCCCCCTCCCAGCCAGGGTCATCCGCCGCGCAAAGGCCGCCGCCTGCGACGCCCTCGCGCCACCATACGAGCGCGAGCCTCAGCGCGCCGCTGAAGCTCGCGCTCCCTTCCCGCGGCCTCCTTTTGCAGCATTACGGTCTCGCAGAAGGAGGCCACGGCCCTCCACTTCCTCTCGCTGCCGAGCATGGCGCGCACCACACCCGGCAGCGAGACATCCCGCCCTATGACGCCGACCAGGACACGTCGCTCCCCCTCCCAAGCTGGGCATACCTGGAGGGTATGATCAGCCGTGTCCTGCTCGGCGTCACAATGGCAGCAACGCGCCGTCGGCTCCTTCCCTATCCGGCACAGGTATCTTCCAAAGCTACCATGCCCGGAAAATACCTGTGCCATCCGGTAAGTAAGGATTCCATGGCCTCTGTCCAGCCACTCACACAGGAGTGGCCGAACAGCCCCGACTGTCCGGTGCCCCGCGGTTGGCAGAGCCAGCCGCTCCTGCCAAGCGAGCAACACGGACTGCCGGGCCTTTTTTTTTTTTTTTTTTTTTTTTTTTTGTCGTGGGGAAAATCTTCGAAAGACTCCCGCCCACCTCCTTGGGGAGAGGTGGGAGGGGTGTGTGGGATTCCCCGCGCCCGTACAACGACAGGCGCGGGACCTACCCACTAAAAACCCCACGGTGACCCTTCGGCACGCTTTGGGAGGATACCGGGAATCGCTCGGAGCATTCTTCCGGTATCCTCCCCGTGCCCGCGCTTTCGCGCCCATCCCCCGGGGGGACAATCGGTCCCCCCAGTAGACACACTGCCTCATAGCGGCGGGACGGGGCCACTCCATCCCGCCGCTATCCGTCCCGGGGCCGCGTTTAGTGGCGGCTGCGAGCCCCAACTCGCAACCGCCCGCGACCCCGTTTCCACACCTCGGCGGCCGGGCGTTCATGGCCGCACCAGACCGCCGAGGGTGCCTCCCCTTGCGTCGGACCGGTAGGGGGAGGCACTCCTACCCCCAACCGGTCCGACCCGGCGCCGCCTGGCGGGAGGAGGGTCCCCTCAGGACCCCCCTCCCGGCCTAGGTCATCCGCCACGCCGAGGCGGCCGCCCGCGACGCCTCGCGACCGGGCGACGACCTCGGGCCACCGCACGAGCGCGAGCTTCAGTGCGCCGCTGAAGCTCGCGCTCCCTCCCCGCGGCCTCCTTCTGCAACATTACGTTCTCGCAGAAGGAGGCCACGGCCCTCCACTTCTCCTCGCTGCCGAGCATGGCGCGCACCACGCCCGGCAGCGAGACATCCCGCCCGACGACGCCGACCAGGACACGGCGCTCCCCCTCCCACGCGGGGCATACCTCCAGGGTATGATCCGCCGTGTCCTGCTCAGCGTCGCAGTGGCAGCAACGCGCCGTCGGCTCCTTCCCTATCCGGCACAGGTATCTTCCGAAGCTGCCATGCCCGGAAAATACCTGTGCCAGCCGGTAGGTGAGGCTGCCATGGCCTCTGTCCAGCCACTCCTTCAGGAGTGGCCGAACAGCCCCGACAGTCCGGTGCCCCGCGGTTGGCAGAGCCAGCCGCTCCTGCCACGCGAGCAACACGGACTGCCGGGCCTGGCGCTTCAAATCGCCCCAAGCAGGTTCCTGCCCGCCCGGGACCGCCCCCACCCCCGCGCGTCGGTCGACGCGGTGCCGGTACATCACCGCGTGCGACCGCGCGAGCAGGTCCATGGGCGGCATCCCCGCTAGAACCGTCGCCGCCTCATGTGACACGGTCCGATACCCGCGGACGACCCTGAGCGCCACGCGCCTCTGCACCCGACGCAGCATAGTCATGCTGCGCCGGGAGGCAGCCAGGTCGTCCGCCCAGACGGGGGCCCCGTATAGGGCCACCGACTGGACCATTGCCACATAGAGGCGACGAACTCGGCCCGCCGGGCCCCCCAGGTTGGGCAAGATCCGGCCCAGAGACGCAACCATCCATTCCAACCGGGGGACCAGGCAGCGGAAATGCTTCTCGAAACGCCAGTTGCTATCGAGGATCAGCCCTAGATACCTGATCTGGGGCTTCACCTCGATGTCAGCCCCACCCACCCGAATCAGAGGGGGTGGCGGATCCTGCCGAGGTGAATGAAACGCAATCACCTCGGTCTTATGGACCGCCACCGTCATCCCCATCCCCCTGATCCGGTCGACGACGCGTTGCGACCCCTCCTCCGCGCGACGCATGGCCCTCCCCCAGTGCGCCCCGACGGCCAGCACCAGTGTGTCATCCGCATAACACACCGTGCTGACGCCGTCGGGGAGGCCGGCCCGCAACACCGAGTCGTACGCGATGTTCCACAGGAGTGGCCCGAGGACCGACCCCTGCGGAACACCGCAGTACACCTCCCTCCGCATATCACCATCCCGGCCCGGATACTCGATCCACCTGCCGCGGAGATAATCCCCGACGACCGCCCTGAGACAAGGGGGGACTCGATGATATTCGAGCCCCCTCCTTATCTCTTCCCAGGGGAGGGTGTTAAAGGCATTGGCAATATCCAAGGATATTGCCAGTGCCACCCCTCCCCGGGAGACGGCCGCCTCCGAGAGGGCCCTCACACGACCTATCGCGTCGATAGTCGATCGGCCCCCCCGGAAACCGAACTGGCAGTCGGCCAGACCGGGATCACCCCGCGACAGGTGCTCGACGAGGCGGGCAGCAATCACACGCTCGAAGAGCTTGCCCACCTCGTCGAGGAGACAAATGGGCCGGTATGCGGAGGGAGACTCCGCGGGCCGACCCTCCTTCCGGAGGAGGACCATCCTCGCCACCTTCCAACTGGGGGGGAATCGCCCGTCCCTCAGGCAGCGGTCGAACAACCGCCTGAGGTCGGCCCCAAGGACGCCCTGGGTCAAGACCCAAACCCGGCCGGGCACACCATCCGGACCCGGGGCCGTGTTACGAACCCCGAGCCGTCTGATGGCCGCTGCCAGCTCCTCCTGCGTGACCCCCAGCTCGGCCGTCCACTCCACTGGGACAGCCGCCGCCGCCGGAGGACGCGGTCCCCTCTCCCCAATTGGGAAGAGTGTATTGACCACGTCCTCCAGCAGCCGGGGGTCAAGACCCTCGGTGACGGGGGGCGCCCACGGGCGGAGCTTATTCAGCACCACCTTATATGGGCGCCCCCATGGATCGTCATCAAGGGTCTGGAGGAGCTCCTTCCATGCCTGGGTCTTGGCCCGTTTGATGGCGACCTGCAGAGCAACCCGCGCCACGCGGTATGCTCCATACAGGTCATCAGCTGCCCTCGCTCGCGCCACGCCGTCGCCTGTACGTTGACGACGGCGCGCGCGGGTGTACTGGCGTCGGGCGCGGACAGTCGCGACTCGCAACTCCGCGATCGCGTCCGACCACCAGTACACCGCCCGGCGAGGAGAAGCCCGCCCGACCCGAGGCATCGCCGCGTCGCAAATACCCGCGACCAATGCTCCGAGCCGGGCGACCTCCTCCTCTATGCTCGGCAACTCGGCCGCTCCCTGCGGCCAAGTTGCAGCGAGGGCAGCTGCCATCAGGGCGTCCTTGTCCAGGCGCCGAAGCGCCCAGCGGCGTGGTGGGGTGCCACGCAGGCGGCCGTGTCGGGATGCACTCGCGGCGGCAGAGACCTCCATCCGGATGTACCGGTGATCGGAGAGTGTCTCTGCCCCCGCGACCACGTGCCAACCCGACACCATGCGCACGGCGTTGGGGGTCGCGAATCCAACATCCACGATGGACCCCCCATATCGCCGCACGCATGTGTGCTCCGACCCCCGGTTCAATACCCGGAGGTCGAGCCCCGCCGCCCAATCGCCCAGGATCCCGCCGCGAACGGAGGTCCTGGGGGATCCCCAAGCCACCGACTTGGCATTAAAATCCCCCAGGACCAGCACCGGCCGGGCCGCGAAGCGCTGCACGCATGCCGCGACCTCGGCCAAGTACAGCTCGAACGCAGCGTGACCGCTACGGGGCGAAATGTAGCACCCCACCACAGCGACTCCCCCCCAGTCCACGGCGACGAATCCCCGACCGCGCTCCAACAAGGAGAACGGTGGGGACCCGTCGCCCCCTACCCATACCGTCGCCACCAAGCCGTCCGCGTCGCCCACCCAATGAGGGTGATCAGGGACGCGGTACGGCTCGGCGGCGACCGCCAGGCCAACCCCCCACTCCGCGAGGACTTGGGACATCAAGTCCTGTGCCGCGCGGCAGTGGTTGAGGTTGGCCTGGAGGAGGAGGCGGGGCGGCATTAATTAATGGCCGCGCCAGCCTCCTCCCGGCCGTCCGTCCCCGTAGCACCGTCCACCTCCATGGAGGACGATGCCACCGCCCTCGGCACCGGAGCCGGTGCAGCCCGCCTCTTCCTCTCCTTCCGGGAGGGGGGGGAGCACTTCTTGCTCCCCACCCTGTGATCGGCTGGCCTCCCCATGTCCGCACACAGCGGGCAGTGGGGGGCCGCCGAGCACTGGCTCGCACGGTGCTCTTTGGCACCGCAGCGGTAACACTGACCGCTGCGGTCCACCGGCGAGGTGCACCACTGCCTCACGTGCCCCAATTCGAGGCAGCGGTGACACTGGAGCGGGCGCGGCGCGAGGATTTCCACTCGCGCCGAAACCCACCCCACCAACACCCTCCCGGATTCCGCCACCTTACGGGCGGCGGAAAGGGGGCACCGGGCCCACACCGACCCGAGGCCGGAGGGCGACCTGCGGATCTCTCCGATCCGCAGGTCCTCCACAGGACAGTCCCCCGCCCTCGCAAGGGCACGGGACACATCCTGTGCGCTGACCGAGTCGTCCAGCCCACAAACGCGCATCTCCGTGCGCTTCGTGGGCCGGGCGACCCGGACACCTCGTTCGCCCAGCTGCTCCCGGAGCCTCTGGGCAAGACGATCCGCCTTCGCGCCGCCTTCTGCACCGGGGATCTCCAGCAAGAGACACCCGGTCACGGCCCTCTTCGCCCTCACGGAGGCGATGCCCAGCTCTTCCAGGGAGATATTCTCCCTGGCGAGCCGCATCGCCTCCGCGAGGGTCAGGTCGCCCCCCTGCGCAACGGTCAGCGTCACCGCTGCCGTTTTTGGGGGACGACCTGGTCGTGCCTTCCCGACCTTCGCGGCCTTTACCTTGGCCGCCGGCGGCGGAGGCGGAGGCTGCGGCTGCGAGGCCTTCCTCGCCGCCCGCTTCGCCTTCCGCCCCACCACCTCACTCCACGCCACCCCCCCTTGGGAGGGTGCTGTGGAGGACGCGACCACCGCGACCACGGGTACACCACCCCCCTTGGGGGTCGCGACCCGGGGCCCTGGTGCCGCAACACTGGGCGGAGCCTTCACTCCGCCCTTCTTTGCCCTCGCCGACTGTACCGGAACAGGTCGGGGAGGCACCGCCTTCCTGCTGACCGCTCTTCCGGCGAGGAGCTCCTCCCGGAAGGCGGCCAGCTTGCCATCAATCATGTCCCCAATCCTCCTCAGAAGATCGTCTTCTGAGGAGGACGGGGACTTCTTCACGGGCGGAGTGCGGGTGGAGGGGCCCGCGGTGCCCCGCACCACTGCCGCCGCACTCCGCTTATTTACCTCCGCCGAGGGACGCGGCGGTGGAGGAGGAGGGAGGATGGGAGGGAGGGCCGCGCTGTTCCACAGCGCCTCTGCCCTCCTCCTCCCCTGTCGCTCCTCCTCCAACAGGAGCTGCAGACGGGCGTTCCGCCCTCTGAGCTCCCGCGCCGCCTCCCTCATTTCCTCCGCCGCGGCCTTCAGGACCTCCGCGCCACCGCTTTTCTGCCCCTTAAAGGCGCAGGCAGCGGCGACTTTCTCCACCCGCCTCAGGGACGAGGAGATCCTCTCCGATATCTCCTCAGTCACCTCGTCCCTGAGGCAACTCAGCCTCACCGACGGGCTCATCGCCCCGCCCACCTCGACGACGGCCTGCCCCGTCCTCTTCCTCTTAGAGCCTATGTGGCTCGTGCTGGAGGAGAAGGACGAGACCGACGCCGTCTCGTCGTCCTCCTCCACCCTCCACGAAGCCGGACCTGGCGCTGAGTGGGGCGCGAGCGCCGCCACCCTAACCCCAACCCCGTCTCCGTCCTCCCCAACCGACAAAACCCGCCCCATCCCCATTTTATTTTCTGTGTCCATAATAGTCCCACGAGATGGTCGGAAATAAAGGTCCACCCGGGCAGAGCCGCCTTACACGGGTAAGCCTAATACTCCGGGGGTTCGGCAGGTTCCCCGGAGGTGGTCGCTTGGGATTGGGCCTTCTCCCCCAACCATGCATCCCATCGCCGCGCACCATAGCTTAGGATTGGAGGGCGATTTTATAGAGTCGCCATACTCGTGGCCCAGGCGGTTAAGCCAAGACCCCCGTTCCTCCTGCCGTCACGTACCATTCACAAAACCAATAGGGAATTGTGAATGGGTCGTTGTGACGACCAACAGGAGGCTTACGGTGTGTGTATGACTCGGGTACCCCGGGTTCGTTAAGCCCGTACTGCAGCTGAAAGGCTGGCAGCCCCTGAGGGGAGACTGCCGGGCCTGGCGCTTCAAATCGCTCCAAGCAGGTTCCTGCCCGCCCGGGACCGCCCCCACCCCCGCGCGACGGTCGACGCGGTGCCGGTACATCACCGCGTGCGACCGCGCGAGCAGGTCCATGGGCGGTCCCTCAGGGGCTGCCAGCCTTTCAGCTGCAGTACGGGCTTAACGAACCCGGGGTACCCGAGTCATACACACACCGTAAGCCTCCTGTTGGTCGTCACAACGACCCATTCACAATTCCCTATTGGTTTTGTGAATGGTACGTGACGGCAGGAGGAACGGGGGTCTTGGCTTAACCGCCTGGGCCACGAGTATGGCGACTCTATAAAATCGCCCTCCAATCCTAAGCTATGGTGCGCGGCGATGGGATGCATGGTTGGGGGAGAAGGCCCAATCCCAAGCGACCACCTCCGGGGAACCTGCCGAACCCCCGGAGTATATAGGCTTACCCGGGTAAGGCGGCTCTGCCCGGGCGGACCTTTTCTTCCGACCTGCTCGTGGGAATATTATGGAGTTCAATATTAAAACGGGGATGGGACGGGGTAAGTCAGAGGGGGAGGACGAAGGCGGTGTTGGGACTGGAGTGACGGCGCTCGCGCCGCCTCCAGCGCCTGGCCCGGCTTCGTGGAAGGTGGAGGAGGACGACGAGACTGCGTCAGTCTCGTCCTTCTCCTCCACCAGGAGCCTCATAGGCTCTAAGAGGAAGAGGGCGGGGCAGGCCGTCGTCGAGGTGGGCGGAGCGATGAGCCCGTCGGTGAGGCTGAGTTGCCTCAGGGACGAGGTGACCGAGGAGATATCGGAGAGGATCTCCTCGTCCCTGAGGCGGGTGGAGAAAGTCGCCGCTGCCTGCGCCTTTAAGGGGCAGAAAAGCGGTGGCGCGGAGGCCCTGAAGGCCGCGGCGGAGGAAATGAGGGAGGCGGCGCGGGAGCTCAGAGGGCGGAACGCCCGTCTGCAGCTCCTGTTGGAGGAGGAGCGACAGGGGAGGAGGAGGGCAGAGGCGCTGTGGAACAGCGCGGCCCTCCCTCCCATCCTCCCTCCTCCTCCACCGCCGCGTCCCTCGGCGGAGCTAAATAAGCGGAGTGCGGCGGCAGTGGTGCGGGGCACCGCGGGCCCCTCCACCCGCACTCCGCCCGTGAAGAAGTCCCCGTCCTCCTCAGAAGACGATCTTCTGAGAAGGATTGGGGACATGATTGATGGCAAGCTGGCCGCCTTCCGGGAGGAGCTCCTCGCCGGAAGAGCGGTCAGCAGGAAGGCGGTGCCTCCCCGACCTGTTCCGGTACAGTCGGGGAAGGCAAAGAAGGGCGGAGTGAAGGCTCCGCCCAGCGTTGCGGCACCAGGGCCCCGGGTCGCGACCCCCAAGGGGGGTGGTGTACCCGTGGTCGCGGTGGTCGCGTCCTCCACAGCACCCTACCAAGGGGGGGTGGCGTGGAGTGAGGTGGTGGGGCGGAAGGCGAAGCGGGCGGCGAGGAAGGCCTCGCAACCGCAGCCTCCGCCTCCGCCGCCGGCGGCCAAGGTAAAGGCCGCGAAGGTCGGGAAGGCACGACCAGGTCGTCCCCCAAAAACGGCAGCGGTGACGCTGACTGTTGCGCAGGGGGGCGACCTGACCCTCGCGGAGGCGATGCGGCTCGCCAGGGAGAATATCTCCCTGGAAGAGCTGGGCATCGCCTCCGTGAGGGCGAAGAGGGCCGTGACCGGGGGTCTCTTGCTGGAGATCCCCGGTGCAGAAGGCGGCGCGAAGGCGGATCGTCTCGCCCAGAGGCTCCGGGAGCAGCTGGGCGAGCGAGGTGTCCGGGTCGCCCGGCCCACGAAGCGCACGGAGATGCGCATTTGTGGGCTGGACGACTCGGTCAGCGCACAGGACGTGTCCCGTGCCCTTGCGAGGGCGGGGGACTGTCCTGTGGAGGACCTGCGGATCGGAGAGATCCGCAGGTCGCCCTCCGGCCTCGGGTCGGTGTGGGCCCGGTGCCCCCTCTCCGCCGCCCGTAAGGTGGCGGAATCCGGGAGGGTGTTGGTGGGGTGGGTTTCGGCGCGAGTGGAAATCCTCGCGCCGCGCCCGCTCCAGTGTCACCGCTGCCTCGAATTGGGGCACGTGAGGCAGTGGTGCACCTCGCCGGTGGACCGCAGCGGTCAGTGTTACCGCTGCGGTGCCAAAGAGCACCGTGCGAGCCAGTGCTCGGCGGCCCCCCACTGCCCGCTGTGTGCGGACATGGGGAGGCCAGCCGATCACAGGGTGGGGAGCAAGAAGTGCTCCCCCCCCTCCCGGAAGGAGAGGAAGAGGCGGGCTGCACCGGCTCCGGTGCCGAGTGCGGTGGCATCGTCCTCCATGGAGGTGGACGGTGCTACGGGGACGGACGGCCGGGAGGAGGCTGGCGCGGCCATTAATTAATGCCGCCCCGCCTCCTCCTCCAGGCCAACCTCAACCACTGCCGCGCGGCACAGGACTTGATGTCCCAAGTCCTCGCGGAGTGGGGGGTTGGCCTGGCGGTCGCCGCCGAGCCGTACCGCGTCCCTGATCACCCTCATTGGGTGGGCGACGCGGACGGCTTGGTGGCGACGGTATGGGGAGGGGGCGACGGGTCCCCACCGTTCTCCTTGTTGGAGCGCGGTCGGGGATTCGTCGCCGTGGACTGGGGGGGAGTCGCTGTGGTGGGGTGCTACATTTCGCCCCGTAGCGGTCACGCTGCGTTCGAGCTGTACTTGGCCGAGGTCGCGGCATGCGTGCAGCGCTACGCGGCCCGGCCGGTGCTGGTCCTGGGGGATTTTAATGCCAAGTCGGTGGCTTGGGGATCCCCCAGGACCTCCGTTCGCGGCGGGATCCTGGGCGATTGGGCGGCGGGGCTCGACCTCCGGGTATTGAACCGGGGGTCGGAGCACACATGCGTGCGGCGATATGGGGGGTCCATCGTGGATGTTGGATTCGCGACCCCCAACGCCGTGCGCATGGTGTCGGGTTGGCACGTGGTCGCGGGGGCAGAGACACTCTCCGATCACCGGTACATCCGGATGGAGGTCTCTGCCGCCGCGAGTGCATCGCGACACGGCCGCCTGCGTGGCACCCCACCACGCCGCTGGGCGCTTCGGCGCCTGGACAAGGACGCCCTGATGGCAGCTGCCCTCGCTGCAACTTGGCCGCAGGGAGCGGCCGAGTTGCCGAGCATAGAGGAGGAGGTCGCCCGGCTCGGAGCATTGGTCGCGGGCATTTGCGACGTGGGGATGCCTCGGGTCGGGCGGGCTTCTCCTCGCCGGGCGGTGTACTGGTGGTCGGACGCGATCGCGGAGTTGCGAGTCGCGACTGTCCGCGCCCGACGCCAGTACACCCGCGCGCGCCGTCGTCAACGTACAGGCGACGGCGTGGCGCGAGCGAGGGCAGCTGATGACCTGTATGGAGCATACCGCGTGGCGCGGGTTGCTCTGCAGGTCGCCATCAAACGGGCCAAGACCCAGGCATGGAAGGAGCTCCTCCAGACCCTTGATGACGATCCATGGGGGCGCCCATATAAGGTGGTGCTGAATAAGCTCCGCCCGTGGGCGCCCCCCGTCACCGAGGGTCTTGACCCCCGGCTGCTGGAGGACGTGGTCAATACACTCTTCCCAATTGGGGAGAGGGGACCGCGTCCTCCGGCGGCGGCGGCTGTCCCAGTGGAGTGGACGGTCGAGCTGGGGGTCACGCAGGAGGAGCTGGCAGCGGCCATCAGACGGCTCGGGGTTCGTAACACGGCCCCGGGTCCGGATGGTGTGCCCGGCCGGGTTTGGGTCTTGACCCAGGGCGTCCTTGGGGCCGACCTCAGGCGGTTGTTCGACCGCTGCCTGAGGGACGGGCGATTCCCCCCCAGTTGGAAGGTGGCGAGGATGGTCCTCCTCCGGAAGGAGGGTCGGCCCGCGGAGTCTCCCTCCGCATACCGGCCCATTTGTCTCCTCGACGAGGTGGGCAAGCTCTTCGAGCGTGTGATTGCTGCCCGCCTCGTCGAGCACCTGTCGCGGGGTGATCCCGGTCTGGCCGACTGCCAGTTCGGTTTCCGGGGGGGCCGATCGACTATCGACGCGATAGGTCGTGTGAGGGCCCTCTCGGAGGCGGCCGTCTCCCGGGGAGGGGTGGCATTGGCAATATCCTTGGATATTGCCAATGCCTTTAACACCGTCCCCTGGGAAGAGATAAGGAGGGGGCTCGAATATCATCGAGTCCCCCCTTGTCTCAGGGCGGTCGTCGGGGATTATCTCCGCGGCAGGTGGATCGAGTATCCGGGCCGGGATGGTGATATGCGGAGGGAGGTGTACTGCGGTGTTCCGCAGGGGTCGGTCCTCGGGCCACTCCTGTGGAACATCGCGTACGACTCGGTGTTGCGGGCCGGCCTCCCCGACGGCGTCAGCACGGTGTGTTATGCGGATGACACACTGGTGCTGGCCGTCGGGGCGCACTGGGGGATGGCCATGCGTCGCGCGGAGGAGGGGTCGCAACGCGTCGTCGACCGGATCAGGGGGATGGGGATGACGGTGGCGGTCCATAAGACCGAGGTGATTGCGTTTCATTCACCTCGGCAGGATCCGCCACCCCCTCTGATCCGGGTGGGTGGGGCTGACATCGAGGTGAAGCCCCAGATCAGGTATCTAGGGCTGATCCTCGATAGCCACTGGCGTTTCGAGCAGCATTTCCGCTGCCTGGTCCCCCGGTTGGAAAGGATAGTTGCGGCTCTGGGCCGGATCCTGCCCAACCTGGGGGGCCCGGCGGGCCGAGTTCGTCGCCTCTATGTGGCAATGGTCCAGTCGGTGGCCCTATACGGGGCCCCCGTCTGGGCGGACGACCTGGCTGCCTCCCGGCGCAGCATGACTATGCTGCGTCGGGTGCAGAGGCGCATGGCGCTCAGGGTCGTCCGCGGGTATCGGACCATGTCACATGAGGCGGCGACGGTTCTAGCGGGGATGCCGCCCATGGACCTGCTCGCGCGGTCGCACGCGGTGATGTACCGGCACCGCGTCGACCGTCGCGCGGGGGTGGGGGCGGTCCCGGGCGGGCAGGAACCTGCTTGGGGCGATTTGAAGCGCCAGGCCCGGCAGTCCGTGTTGCTCGCGTGGCAGGAGAGGCTGGCTCTGCCAACCGCGGGGCACCGGACTGTCGGGGCTGTTCGGCCACTCCTGAAGGAGTGGCTGGACAGAGGCCATGGCAGCCTCACCTACCGGATGGCACAGGTATTTTCCGGGCATGGCAGCTTCGGAAGATACCTGTGCCGGATAGGGAAGGAGCCGACGGCGCGTTGCTGCCACTGCGACGCTGAGCAGGACACGGCGGATCATACCCTGGAGGTATGCCCCGCGTGGGAGGGGGAGCGCCGTGTCCTGGTCGGCGTCGTCGGGCGGGATGTCTCGCTGCCGGGCGTGGTGCGCGCCATGCTCGGCAGCGAGGAGAAGTGGAGGGCCGTGGCCTCCTTCTGCGAGAACGTAATGTTGCAGAAGGAGGCCGCGGGGAGGGAGCGCGAGCTTCAGCGGCGCGCTGAAGCTCGCGCTCGTGCGGTGGCCCGAGGTCGTCGCCCGGTCGCGAGGCGTCGCGGGCGGCCGCCTCGGCGTGGCGGATGACCTAGGCTGGGAGGGGGGTCCTGAGGGGACCTTCCTCCCGCCAGGCGGCGCCGGGTCGGACCGGTTGGGGGTAGGAGTGCCTCCCCCTACCGGTCCGACGCAAGGGGAGGCACCCTCGGCGGTCTGGTGCGGCCATGAACGCCCGGCCGCCGAGGGGTGGAAACGGGGTCGCGGGCGGTTGCGAGTTGGGGCTCGCAGCCGCCACTAAACGCGGCCCCGGGACGGATAGCGGCGGGATGGAGTGGCCCCGTCCCGCCGCTATGCAGTGTGTCTACTGGGGGGACCGATTGTCCTCCCGGGGGATGGGCGCGAAAGCGCGGGCACGGGGAGGATACCGGAAGAATGCTTCGAGCGATTCCCGGTATCCTCCCAAAGCGTGCCGAAGGGTCACCGTGGGGTTTTTAGTGGGTAGGTCCCGCGCCTGTCGTTGTACGGGCGCGGGGAATCCCACACACCCCTCCCACCTCTCCCCAAGGAGGTGGGAGGGAGTCTTTCGAAGATTTTCCCCACGACAAAAAAAAAAAAAAAAAAAAAAGGTCCATGGGCGGCATCCCCGCTAGAACCGTCGCCGCCTCATGTGACACGGTCCGATACCCGCGGACGACCCTGAGCGCCATGCGCCTCTGCACCCGACGCAGCATAGTCATGCCGCGCCGGGAGGCAGCCAGGTCGTCCGCCCAGACGGGGGCCCCGTATAGGGCCACCGACTGGACCATTGCCACATAGAGGCGACGAACTCGGCCCGCCGGGCCCCCCAGGTTGGGCAGGATCCGGCCCAGAGCCGCAACCATCCTTTCCAACCGGGGGACCAGGCAGCGGAAATGCTCCCCGAAGCGCCAGTGGCTATCGAGGATCAGCCCTAGATACCTGATCTGGGGCTTCACCTCGATGTCAGCCCCACCCACCCGGATCAGAGGGGGTGGCGGATCCTGCCGAGGTGAATGAAACGCAATCACCTCGGTCTTATGGACCGCCACCGTCAACCCCATCCCCCTGATCCGGTTGACGACGCGTTGCGACCCCTCCTCCGCGCGACGCATGGCCCTCCCCCAGTGCGCCCCGACGGCCAGCACCAGTGTGTCATCCGCATAACACACCGTGCTGACGCCGTCGGGGAGGCCGGCCCGCAACACCGAGTCGTACGCGATGTTCCACAGGAGTGGCCCGAGGACCGACCCCTGCGGAACACCGCAGTACACCTCCCTCCGCATATCACCATCCCGGCCCGGATACTCGATCCACCTGCCGCGGAGATAATCCCCGACGACCGCCCTGAGACAAGGGGGGACCCGATGATATTCGAGTCCCCTCCTTATCCCTTCCCAGGGGAGGGTGTTAAAGGCATTAGCAATATCCAAGGATATTGCCAATGCCACCCCTCCCCGGGAGACGGCCGCTCCAGCGTACTGCTTGCTAACTATCATGCTGGTTCCTTACTAACCTGTTGCTTGCTTTCCAGCTTACTACTTGCTTGCCAGATTCCTGCTTTCTTCCTAACTTACTGCCCTCTTGCCTGGCGAATGCTACCCTACTTGCTTACAGCTTCATTACTAGCTTACAGCTTGCTTACTAGCTTAATAGCTGCTTACTAGCTTACTGCTAATTTACTCGCTTACTGCATGCTTGCTAGCTTACAGCTTGCTTAATAGCTAGCTGCTTTCATACCAGCTAATTGCATTCTTACCAACATGCTGCTTGCTTACTATCTTACATGTCGTTTGCTGGCTTACTGCTTGCATATTAGCGTACTGCTTCCTCACTAGCTTCCTGCTCGCTTATTTGCTTACTGGTTGCTTACGAGCTTACAGCTTGATTACCTGTTTACTGCATGCTGAATAGCTAACTGCTGTCTTACTAGCCTGCTGCTTGCTTTCTAGCCTACTGCACGCCTACTTGCTTGCTGCTTGTTTTCAAGCTTACGGCTTGCTTTCTAGCACACAGCTTCCTTACTATCATCCTCCTTGCATACTAGCTCACTGCTTGCTTACTAACTTACTGCTTGCTTACTAGCTTACTACATCCTTACCAGCTACCTGCTGGCTTACCAGATTACTGCTCGCTTACAAACTTCCTTCTCGCTTACGAGCTCACCGCTTGCTTAGTAACTTACTGCTTGTTTACTAACATACTACATCCTTACTTGCTACCTGCTTGCTTACCAGCTTACTGCTTGCGTACAAGCTTACTGCTGGCTTACTAGCATCCTGCTTGCTTACTAGCTTACTGCTTGCTTACTAGCTTACTGGATGCTTACTAGCATAATGCTTGCTTGCTAGCTTACTTGTTGCTTACTAGCTTACAGCTTGGTTACTATCATGCTGCTTCCTTAGCAGCTGCCTCCTCGCTTACAAGCTCAGTGCTTGCTTACCAGCTTACTGCTAGCTTGTCCGCATACTGCATGCTTTCTAGCCTGCTGTTTGCATTCTAGCTTACTCCTTGCATACTGTCTTGCTGCTTGCTTACTATATCACAACTCGCTAACTAGCACACTGCTTGCTATCTAGCTCAGTGCTTGTTGGCTGGCATACTCCTTGCTTAATAGCTAACTGCTTTCTTAATGGCATGCTGGTTGCTTTCTAGCTCACTGCTTTCTTACCAGCTTACTGCTTGCTTGCTAGCTTACTGCTTGCATACTCGCTTACTGCTTGCATGCTAGCCTCCTGCATGCTTTCTAGCTTCGTGCTTCCTTACTAGCTTTCTGCTCGCTTTCTAGCTCACAACTAGCATACTAGATTACTGCTTGCTAACTAGCTTACTGCATTCTTACTCGCTTACTGCTTGCTTATTAGCCTGCTGATTGCTTTCTAACTTAGTGCTTCCTTACTCGCTTCCTACTCGCTTACTAGCTCACTGCTTGCTGACTAACTTCCTGCTTGCTTGCTAGCTTACTGCTTGCTTGCTAGCTTAATACTTGCTAACTAGCTTACTGCTTGCTTACTAGCTTACTGCTTGCTTACTAGCATACTGTTTCCTGACTAGGTTCCTACTCGCTTACCAGCTCACTGCTTTCCTACTAGATTACTGCTGCTTACTAGCTAACTACGTCTTTACCAGCATACTACTTGCTTACTAGATTACAGCTTTGATACTAGCACACTTCTCGCTTACTAGAACACATCTTGCTTACTAGCTCACTGCTCGCTTACTAGCTCACTGCCCGCTTACTAGCTCACTGCTTGCTTACTAGCTTACTACTTCCTTACTAGCGAACTGCTTTCTTACCATCTTACTGCATGCTTATAAGCTTACAGCTTGATTACTAGCTTACTGCTTGCTTACTTGCTTAATGCTTAGCATACTAGCATACTGCTTTCTTACAAGCATACTGCTTGCATTGCAGCTTATTGGATGCTTACTATCATACAGCTTCCATACTAGATTTCTCCTCGCTTACTAGCTCACTGCTTGCTTACCAGCTTACTGCTAGCTTTCTCGATTACTGTACTCTTACTAGCCAGCCGCTTGCTTGCAATCTTACTGCTTGCTCAATAGCTAATTGCTTCCTTGCTAGCTTGCTGCTCGTTTTCTAGCTTCCTGCTTGCTTTCTAGCACACTGCATGCTCACTAACTGACTGGTAGCTTACTAGCTTGCTGCTTGTAAACTAGCTTACTGCTTGCTTACTAGCTTACTGCTTGCTTACTAGCTTACGGCTTGCTTACTATCATACAGCTTCCCTACTAGCTTCCTCCTCGCTTACTAGCTCACTGCTTGCTTACCAACTTACTGCTAGCTTTCTCGATTACTGTATGCTTACTATCCTGCCGCTTGCTTACTAGCTTACTGGTAGCTTACTAGATGACTGCTTGCTTACTAGCATACTGCTTCTTTACAAGCATACTGCTTCCTTACGAGCTCCCTTCTCGCCTACTAGCACACTGCTTGCTTTCAAGCTCACTGCTTCCTTACTATCCTGCTGCTTCTTTACTAGCTTAAATGTTTCTTACTAGCTTACTACATGCTTACTATCATGCTGCTTCCTTACAAGGTTCTTGCTCGCTTACTAGCACACAGCTTGCTTGCTAGCTTACTGCTTTCTTACCAGCTTACTGCATGCTTACAAGCCAACAACTTGATTGCTTGCTTGCTGCTTTCTAACTACACCGATGCTTGCTTACTATCTTACTGGTTGCATCTATCTTACAGCTTGCGTACTAGAATACTGCTTCCTTACGAGCACCCTGCTCGCCTACTAGAACACTGCTTGCTTATTAGCTCACTACTTGCTTACTAACTTACTGCTTGCCTAATAGATAACTGCTGCCTTATTATCCCGCTGCTTGTTTACTAGCTTACTGCTTGCTCAGTAGCATGCTGCCTGCTTACTAGCTCCCTGCTCGCTTACTAGCATACTGCGTTCTTATTATCTTCCTCTTCGCTTACTAGCTTACTGCTTCCTTACGCGCTCCCTGCTCGCTTACTAGCTCACTGCTTGCTTACTAGCGTACTGCTTTCCGACTATCTGACAGCTTTCTGACTAGCTTGCTGCTTGCTTACTAGCTTGCTGGTTGCTTGCTAGACTCCTGCTTGCTTACTAGCACACTGCCCCCTTACTAGCTCCCTGAGCGCTTGCTAGCTTGCAGCATGCTTGCTAGCTTACTTGTTGCTTACTAGCACACTGCCTCCTTATTAGCTCCCTGCTTGCGTGCTAGCTTACTTGTTGCTTACAAGCATACTGCTTGCTTATTTGCTTACTGCTTTCTTACTAGCTTCCGGCTTGGTAACTAGGTCACTGGTAGCTCACTAGATTACTGCTGATTACTAACTTACTGCTAGCATACCCGCTTGCTGCTTGCTTACTAGTGTGCTGTTAGCTTAATACGTCTCTGCTTTCCTACTTGCCTGCTGCTTGCTTTCTAGCTTTCAGATTGCATACTAGCGTACTGCTTCCTGCTCGCTTACTAGCTCGCTGGTTGGTTACAAGCATATAGCTTGCATACCGCCTTACTGCTAGCTTACTCACTTACTGCTTGCAAACTCGCTTCCTGCTTGCTTGATACCTTGCTGTTTCCTTTCTAGCTTACTGCTTGCTTGCTAGCTTGCCGCTTGCATTCTAGCATACTGCTTCCTTACTAGCGTACTGCTTCCTTACTAGCAAATTGCTTCCTTACCCGCTTGCTGCTTGCTTACAAGCTTACCTGTTGATTACTCGCTTCCTGCTTGCTTGATACCTTGCTGTTTCCTTTCTAGCTTACTGCTTTCTTACTAGCTTACTGGTAGCTTACTCGCTTGCTGCGTGCTGACTAGCTTACTACTTGCTACCAGCTTACAGCTAGCTTTCTCGCTTACTGCTTGCTTTCTAACTTAGTGGTTCCCTACTAGCTTCCTGCTTGCTTACTAACACACTGCTTGCTTACTGGATTACAGCTTGCTTACGAACTTGCTGCTAGCTTACTCGCTTCCAGCTAGCTTGCTAGCTTGCTGCTTGCCTTCAAGCTTACTGCTGGCATACTGGCATACTGCTTTCTGACTAGCTAAATGCTCTCGTAATAGCCGGCTGCTTTCTTACTAGCATACTGCTTCCTTACTAGCTCGCCGCTTGCTTACCAGCTTACTGCTTGCATTCGAGCTTACTACTTCCATACTAGCTAACTGCTTGCTTACTAGCTAACTCCTTGCTTACTAGCTTGCTTCTTGCTTACTAGCCCGCTGCTTGCTTGCTAACATACTGGTTGCTTGATAGCCTGCTGCTTGATTACTAGCATTGTGCTACCTTACTAGATCCCTGCTCTCTTACTAGCTCACTCCTTCCTTACAAGCTTACTGCTTGCTAACTAGCTTGTTCCATGCTTACTATCATACTGCTTCCCTACCAGCATCCTCCGCGCTTACTAGCATACTGCTTCATTACAAGCTCCCTGCTCGCTTACTAGCTCACTGCTTGCTTACCAGCTTACTGCATGCATACGAGCTTACTGCTTGCGTACTAGCTCACTGCTTGCTTACTAACTTACTACTTGCTTACTAGCTTACTACTTCCTTAGTAGCTTACTTCTTTCATACCAGTTCACTGCTTGCTTACTGGTATACAGCTAGCTTACCAGCTTACTCCTTGCCTACTATATTACTGTTTGCATACTAGCACAGAGCTTGCTGACAGTCAAACTTCTTCCTTACTAGCTCATTGCTTGCTGAATAGCTAACTGCTTTCCTAATAACCTGCTGCTAGCTTTCTAGGTTATTGCTTGCTTACTAGCATGCTGCTTGCTTTCTAGCTTACTGCTTCCTTGCTATTATACAGCTTCCTTAATAGCTTCCATTTGGCTTACTATCTCACTGCTTTTTTTTTTTTTTTTTTTTTGTCGTGGGGGAAATATTCGAAGGACTCCCACCCACCTATTTGTGGAGAGGCGGGAGGGGTGTGTGTGATTCCCAGCGCCCGTAGAATGACGGGCGCGGGACCTACCCACTAAAAACCACACGGCGACCCTTCCGCACGATTTGGGAGGATACCGGGTATTGCTCGAAGCATTCTTCCGGTATCCTCCCCGTGCCCGCGCTTTGCGCCCATCCCCGGGGGAGATAAACGGTCCCCCCGGTAGACACTCTGACTCATAGCGGCAGGACGGGGCCACTCCATCCCGCCAATCCATGCCGCGATTTTCCCCACTACAAAAAAAAAAAAAAAACAAGTGGCTATCGAGGATCAGCACCAGATACCTCATTCGGGGCTTCACCTCGATATCAGCCCCACCCACCCGGATCAGAGGGGGTGGCGGAACCTGCCGAGGTGAATGGAACGCTATCACCTCGGTCTTATGGACCGCCACCGTCATCCCCATCCCCCTGATCCGGTCGATGACGCGTTGCGCCCCCCCCCCCTCGGTGAGGCGCTTGGCCCTCCCCCACTGAGCCCCGACGGCCAGCACCAGTGTGTCATCTGCGTAACACACGGCACTGACGCCGTCGAGGAGGTCGGCACGCAACACTGCGTCTTACGCGATGTTCCACAGGAGTGGCCCGAGGACCGACCCCTGCGGAACCCCGCAGTACACCTCCCTCCGCATATCACCATCTCGGCCCGGATACTCGTTCCACCTGCCGCGGAGATAATCCCCGACGACTGCCCTGAGACACGGGGGGACCCGATGATATTCGAGCCCCATCCGTATCTCCCCCCAGGGAAGGGTGTTAAACGCGTTGGCAATATCCAGCGATACCGCCAACGCCACCCGTCCCCGGGAGACGGCCGACTCCGAGAGGGCCCTGACACGACTGATCGCGTCGACCGTCGACCGGCCCCCCCGGAAACCGTACTGGCAGTCGGCCAGGCCCGGAGCACCCCGCGACAGGTGCTCGAAGAGGTGGGCAGCAATCACTCGCTTGAAGAGCTTGCCCACCTCGTCGAGGAGACAAATGGGCCGGTATGCGGATAGAGACTCCGCGGGCCGACCCTCCTTCCGGAGGAGGACCATCCTCGCTACCTTCCAACTGGGGGGGAATCGCCCGTCCTTCAGGCATCGGTTAAACAACCGCCTGAGGTCGGCCCCAAGGGCGCCGTGCGTTAAGACCCAAACCCGGCCGGGCACACCATCCGGACCCGGGGCCGTGTTACGCGCCCCGAGCCGTCTGATGGCCGCGGCCAGCTCCCCCTGCGTGACCCCACGCTCGGCCACCCACTCCAACGGGGCCGTCGCCTCTGCTGGAGGACGTGGTCCCATCTCCCCCATTGGGAAGAGAGTATTGACCACGTCCTCCTACAGCCGGTGGTAAAGACCCTCGGTGACGGGGGGCGCCCACGGGCGGAGCTTGTTCAGCACCACCTTATAAGGGCGCCCCAAGGGTCGTCATCAAGGGTCTCGAGGAGCTCCTTCCATGCCCGGGTCTTGGCCCGTTTGATGGCGACCTGCAGAGCCATCCACGACATGCGGTATGCCTCATACAGGTCATCTGCCCTCGCTCGCGCCACGGTATCGTCTCTCCATAGACGACGGCGCGCGCGGGTGTACTGGTGTCGGGCGCGGACACTCGCGTCTCGCATTTCCGCGATCGCAGCCGACCACCAGTACACCGCCCGGCGAGGAGAAGCCCGCCCGACCCGGGGCATCGCCGCGTCACATATGTTCGCGACCATCCCCCCGTGCCGGGCGACCTCCACCTCTATACTCGGCAACTCGGCCGCCCCCTGGTGCCAAGTTGCAGCGAGGGCAGCTGCCATCAGGGCGTCCTTGTCCAGGCACCGAAGCGTCCAGCGGCGCGGTGGGGTACCACCCGGACGGTGGTGTCGCGATGCATCCCCCGCGGCGGCAGAGACCTCCATCCGGATATACCGGTGGTCCGAGAGTGTCTCTGCCCCCGCGACCACGTGCCACCCCGACACCATGCGCACGGCGTTGGGAGCCGCGAATCCAATATCCACGATAGACCCCCATATCGCCGCACACACGTGTGCTCCGACCCCCGGTTCAGTAACCGAAGGTCGAGCCCCGCCGCCCAGTCGCCCAGGATCCCGCCGCGAACGGAAGTGCTGGGGGACCCCCACGCCACCGACTTGGCGTTGAAGTCCCCCAGGACCAGCACCGGCACCCTCAGGGGCTGTGTCCGGCAATCGTCGGCCGCAGTACGGGGCGTAGCGACCCCGAGGTACCTGATGCTTATCACACCGTAAGCCTCCTGTTGGTCGTCAGAAAGACCCATTCACAATTCCTTTTTTGGTTTTGTGAATGGTACGTGACGGCAGGTGGAACGGGGGCCTTGGCTTAACCGCCCGGGACCGCGAGTATGGCGACTCTATAAAATCGCCCTCCAATCCTAAGTTATGGTGCCCGGCGATGGGATGCATGGTTGGGGGAGGAGGCCCAATCCCAAGCGACCACGTCCGGGGCACCTGCCGAACCCCCGGAGTATATAGGCTTACCCAGGTAAGGCGGCTCTGCCCGGGCGGACCTTTTTTTCCGTCCTGCTCGTGGGAATAATATGGAGTAAATTAAAACGGGGATGGGACGGGGTAAGTCAGAGGGGGAGGACGAAAGCGGTGTTGGGACTGGAGTGACGGCGCTCGCGCCGCCTCCAGGGCCTGGCCCGGCTTCGTGGAGGGTGGAGGAGGACGACGAGACTGCGTCAGTCTCGTCCTTCTCCTCCACCAGGAGCCTCATAGGCTCCAAGAGAAAGATGACGGGGCAATGGAGTGGGCAGAGCGATGATCCCGGTTGTCCGGATAAGTTGCTACAGGGACGACGTGACCGAGGAGATATCGGAGAGGATCTCCTCGTCCCTGAGACGAGTGGAGAAAGTGGCCGCTGCCTGCTCTTTTGAGGGGCAGAAGAGCGGCGGGGCAGAGGCTCTGAGGGAAGCTGCCCAAATGATGAGGGACGCGGCGCGGGAGCTAAGCGGGCGGAACGCCAGTCTGCAGCTCCTGTTGGAGGAGGAGCGACGGGGGAGGATGAGGGCAGAGGCGCGCTGGAACAGCGCGGCCCTCCATCCTGTCCTCCCTCCCCTACGCCGCGCCCTCCTGCGGTCGTTATGAAGCGGAGTGCGGCGGAGGTGGTGCGGGCCCCCACGTGCCGTTCCACCCGCACTCCGCCCGTGCAGAGATCCCCGTCCTCCTCGGAGGACGATCTCCTGAGGAGGATAGGGGACATGATCGATAATAGGCTGGCCGCCTTCCGGGAGGAGCTCCTCCCCGGAAGAGCGGTCGGCGGGAGGGTGGTGCCACCCCGACCAGTGCCGGCACGGCCGGGGAAGGCGAAGGTGGGGGGAGCGAAGGCTCCGCCCACCGTGGCGACTCCGGGGCCTCGGGTCGTGACCCCCAAGGGGGGAAGCGTACCCGTGGTCCCGGTTCCCGCGTCCTCCGCGGCACCGCCACAAGGGGGGGTGTCGTGGAGCGAGGTGGTGGGGCGGAGGGTGAGGTGGGCGGCGAGGAAGGCCTCGCAGGCGCAGCCTACGCCCCCGCCGCCCGCGGCCAAAGGAAAGGCTGCGAAGGCACGACTTGGCCGCCCCCCTAAAATGGCTGCGGTAGCGCTGACCGTTGCGCAGGGGGGCGACCTGACCCTCGCGGAGGCGATGCGGCTCGCCAGGGACAATGTGTCCCTGGATGAGCTTGGCATCGCTTCCGTCAGGGCGAAGCGGGCCGTGACTGGGGGTCTCCTGCTGGAGATCCCCGGTCCAGACGGCGGCGTGAAGGCCGACCGACTCGCCCAGAGGCTCCAGGAGAAGCTGGGCGAGCGGGGAGTCCGGGTCGCCCGGCCCACGAAGCGCACGGAGATGCGCGTGTGTGGGCTGGACGACTCGGCCACCGCGCGGGACGTGGCGCGTGCCCTAGCAATGGCGGGGGGTACCCTGAGGGGGATTTGCGGGTCGGGGAGATCCGCAGATCTCCTTCCGGCCTGGGGTCCGTGTGGGCCCGCTGCCCCCTCTCCGCCGCCCATAAATTGGCGGAATCCGGGAGGGTTTTGGTGGGGTGGGTTTCGGCGCGAGTGGAGATACTCGCGCCGCGCCCGCTCCAGTGTCACCGCTGCCTCGAGTTCGGGCACGTGAGGCAGCGGTGCACCTCGCCGGTGGACCGCAGCGGTCAATGTTACCGCTGCGGGGCGAAGAACCACCGCGCGAGCCAGTGCTCGGCGGCCCTCCACTGCCCGCTATGTGCGGACAGGGGGATGCCAGCCGACCACAGGGTGAGGAGCAGGAAGTGCTCTCTCCCCTCCCGGAAGGAGAGGGAGAGGCGGGCCGTTCCGGTTCCGGCGCCGCGGGCGGAGGGATCGTCCACCATGGAGGTGGATGGTACCACGGGGACGGACAGCCGGGAGGAGGTTGGGGCGGCCGGTAATTAATGGCGCCTCGCCTCCTCCTCCAGGCCAACTTCAACCACTGCCGCGCGGCACAGGATATGATGTCCCAATTCCGCGCGGAGTGGGGGGCTGACCTGGCTGTCGCCGCCGAGGCGTACCGCGGCCCTGATCGCCCTGATTGGGCGGGCGACGCGGACGGCTTGGTGGCGACGTGTCCCCGCCGTTCTCCATGCTGGAGCGCGGTCAGGGATTCGTCGCCGTGGACTGGGGGGGAGTCGCCGTGATGGGGTGCTACATATCGCCTCGCAGCGGTCACGTCGCGTTCGAGCAGTACCTGGCCGAGGTCGCGGCATGCGTGCAGCGCTGCGCGGCCCGGCCGATGCTGCTCCTGGGAGACTTCAACGCCTAGTCGGTGGCGTGGGGGTCCCCCAGGACTTCTGTTCGCGGCGGGATTCTGGGCGACTGGGCGGCGGGGCTCGACCTTCGGTTACTGAACCGGGGGTCGGAGCACACGTGTGTTCGGCGATATGGGCGGTCTATCGTAGATGTTGGATTCGCGTCCCCCAACGCCGTGCGCATGGTGTCGGGGTGGCATGTGGTCGCGGGGGCAGGGACACTCTCGGACCACCGGTATATCCGGATGGAGGTCTCTGCCGCCGCGGGGGATACATCTCGACACCACCGTCCGGGTGGTACCCCACCGCGCCGCTGGGCGCTTCGGCGCCTGGACAAGGACGCCCTGATGGCAGCCGCCCTCGCTACAACTTGGCCGCAGGGGGCGGCCGAGTTGCCGAGCATTGAGGAGGAGGTCGCCCGGCTCGGGGGATTAGTCGCAAATATTTGCGACGCGGCGATGGGCCGGGTCGGGCGGGCTTCTCCACGCCGGGCGGTGTATTGGTGGTCGGACGCGATCGCGGAGTTGCGAGTCGCGACTGTCCGCGCCCGACGCCAGTACACACGCCCGCGCCGTCGTCTACGAAGAGACGATGGCGTGGCGCGAGGGAGGGCAGATGGCCTGTATGAGTCATACCGTACAGCTCGGGTTGCTCTGCAGGTCGCCATCAAACGGGCCACAACCCGGGCATGGAAGGAGCTCCTCCAGCCCCTCGATGACGATCCTTGGGGGCGCGCGTATAAGGTGGTGCTGAACAAGCTCCGCCCGTGGGCGGCCCCTGTCACCGAGGGTCTCAATCCCCGGCTGCTGGAGGCCGTGGCCAATACTCTCTTTCCAATCGGGGTGGGAGGTTCACGTCCTTCGGCGGCGTCGGCTGCCCCAATTGAGTGGTCGGCCGAGCTGGGGGTCACGCAGGGGGAGCTGACCACGGCCATCAGACGGCTCGAGGCGTGTAACACGGTCCCAGGGCCGGATGGTGTGCCTGGCCGGGTTTGGATTTTGACCCACGGCGTCCTTGGAGCCGACCTCAGGCGGTTGTTTAACCGATGCCTGAGGGACTGGCGACCCCCCCCCCCCCCAGTTGGAAGGTAGCGAGGATGGTCCTCCTCTGGAAGGAGTGTCGACCCGCGGATTCTCCATCCACATACCGGCCCATCTGTCTCCTCGACGAGGTGGGCAAGTTCTTCGAGCGAGTGATTGCTGCCCGCCTCGTCGAGCACCTGTCGCGGGGTGCTCCGGGCCTGGCCGACTGCCAGTACGGTTTCCGGGGGGGCCGGTCGACGGTCGATGCGATCAGTCGGGTCAGGGTCCTCTCGGAGTCGGCCGTCTCCCGGGGAGGGGTAGCGTTGGCGGAATCGCTCGATATTGCCAACGCGTTTAACACCCTTCCCTGGGGGGAGATACGGAGGGGGCTCGAATATCATCGGGTCCCCCCGTGTCTCAGGGCAATCGTTGGGGATTATCTCCGCGGCAGGTGGGTCGAGTATCCGGGCCGGGATGGGGATATGCGGAGGGAGGTGTACTGCGGGGTTCCGCAGGAGTCGGTCCTCGGGCCACTCCTGCGGAACATCGCGTACGACGCGGTGTTGCGTGCCGACCTCCCCGACGGCGTCAGTGCCGTGTGTTACGCAGATGACACACTGGTGCTGGCCGTCGGGGCTCAGTGGGGGTGGGCCAAGCGCCCCGCCGAGGAGGGGGCGCAACGCGTCATCGACCGGATCAGAGGGATGGGGACGACGGTGGCGGTCCATAAGACCGAGGTGATAGCATTCCATTCACCTCGGCAGGTTCCGCCACCCCCTCTGATCCGGGTGGGTGGGGCTGATATCGAGGTGAAGCCCCGGATGAGGTATCTGGTGCTGATCCTCGATAGCCACATTTTTTTTTTTTTTTTTTTGTCGTGGAGAAAATCGCGGGATGGATGAGCGGGATGGAGTGGCCCCGTCCTGCCGCTATGAGACAGAGTGTCTTCCGTGGGGACCGTTTATCTCCCCCGGGGATGGGCGCAAAGCGCGGGCACGGGGAGGATACCGGAAGAATGCTTCGAGCGATTCCCGGTATCCTCCCAAATCGTGCGGAAGGGTCGCCGTGGGGTTTTTAGTGGGTAGGTCCCGCGCCCGTCATTCTACGGGCGCTGGGAATCACACACACCCCTCCCGCCTCTCCACAAATAGGTGGGTGGGAGTCTTTCGAATATTTCCCCCACGACAAAAAAAAAAAAAAAAAAAAAAGCAGTGAGATAGTAAGCCAAATGGAAGCTATTAAGGAAGCTGTATAATAGCAAGCAAGCAGTAAGCTAGAAAGCAAGCAACATGCTAGTAAGCAAGCAATAACCTAGAAAGCAAGCAGCAGGTTATTAGGAAAGCAGTTAGCTATTCAGCAAGCAATGAGCTAGTAAGGAAGAAGTTTGATTGTCAGCAAGCTCTGTGCTAGTATGCAAACAGTAATATAGTAGGCAAGGAGTAAGCTGGTAAGCTAGCTGTATACCAGTAAGCAAGCAGTGAACTGGTATGAAAGAAGTAAGCTACTAAGGAAGTAGTAAGCTAGTAAGCAAGTAGTAAGTTAGTAAGCAAGCAGTGAGCTAGTACGCAAGCAGTAAGCTCGTATGCATGCAGTAAGCTGGTAAGCAAGCAGTGAGCTAGTAAGCGAGCAGGGAGCTTGTAATGAAGCAGTATGCTAGTAAGCGCGGAGGATGCTGGTAGGGAAGCAGTATGATAGTAAGCATGGAACAAGCTAGTTAGCAAGCAGTAAGCTTGTAAGGAAGGAGTGAGCTAGTAAGAGAGCAGGGATCTAGTAAGGTAGCACAATGCTAGTAAACAAGCAGCAGGCTATCAAGCAACCAATATGTTAGCAAGCAAGCAGCGGGCTAGTAAGAAAGCAGTATGCCTGTTAGAAAGCAGTGAGCTAGTAAGCAAGCAGTATGCCAGTAAGCTAGCTGTAAGCTTGTAAGCAGGCAGTAAGCTGGTACGCAAGCAGCGTGCTAGTGTGCATTCAGTAAGCCAGAAAGCAAGCAGTAGGCTGGTAACAAAGCAGTGAGCTAGTAAGATAGCAGTATACTAGTAAGCAAGCAGTAAGCTAGAAGGCAAGCAGCAAGCTAGTAAGCAAATAGTAAGCTAGTAAGCGAGCAGGGAGCTAGTAAGGGAGCGGAATGCTAATAAGCAAGCAGTATGCTAGTAAACAAGCAGCTCGCTAGTAAGAATGCAGTATGCTACTAAGCAAGCAGTAAGCTTGTATGCAAGCAGTAAGCTAGTAAGCGCCCAGTAAGCTTGTAAGCAAGTTGAAAGCTAGTAAGCAGGCAGTAAGCTTGTAAACAAGCAGTTAGTTAGTAGGCAACCAGTAAGCTAGTAAGGAAGCAGTAAGGTTGGAAGAAATCAGCAAGCTAGTATGCAACCCTCAGGGGCTGTATCTGGCAATCGTCGGCCGCAGCACGGGGAGTAGCGACCCCGAGGTACCTGATGCTTATCACACCGTAAGCCTCCTGTTGGTCGTCATAACGACCCACAATTCCTTCTTTGGTTTTGTGAATGGTACGTGATGGCAGGAGAAACGATGGCCTTGGCTTAGCCGCCCGGGCCGCGAGTATGGCGACTATATGACATCGCCCTCGAATCCTAAGCGTCCTTGATCACCCTCATTGGGTGGGGGAGGCGGACGGTTTGGTGGCGGCGGTATGGGTAGGATGCGATGGGGCCCCACCTTTCTCCATCCTGGAGCGCGATCGGGGCTTCGTCGCCGAGGACTGAGGGGGAGTCGCCATGGTGGGGTGCTACATCTCACTACGCTGCGGCCACGCCGCGTTCGAGCAGTACCTGGCCGAGGTCGCGGCGTGCGTGCAGCGTTTCGCGGCCAGGCCGGTGCTGGTCCTGGGGGACTTTAACGCAAAATCGGTGGCGTGGGGATCCCCCAGGACCTCCGTTCGCGGTGGGATCCTGGGCGACTGGGCGGCCGGTGTCGACCTTCGGTTACTGAACCGGTGGTCGGAGCACACGTGCATGCGGCGACATGGGGTGTCCATCGTGGATGTTGGAGTCGCGACCACCAACGCCGTGCGCATGGTGTCGGGATGGCAGGTGGTTGGGCGGGTGGGTGGGGGGCGGGGCAGAGACACTCTCGGACCACCGGTATATTCAGATGGAGGTCTCTGCCCCCGGATGTACATCCCGACACCACCGCCCGGTTGGCGCCCCACCGCGCCGCTGGGCGCTTCGGCGCCTGGACAAGGATGCTATGATGTGCAGCTGCTCTCGCTGCAACTTGGCCGCAGGGGGCGGCCGAGTTGCCGAGCATAGAGGAGGAGGTCGCCCGGCTCGGGGGATTAGTCGCAAATATTTGCGACACGACGATGCCCTGGGTCGGGCGGGCTTCTCCACGCCGGGCGCTGTACTGCTGGCCGGCCGCGATCGCAGAATTGCGCGTCGCGAGTGTGCGCGCCCGACGCCAGTACACCCGCGCGCGCCGTCGTCTACGAAGAGACGATGGCGTGGCGCGAGCGAGGGCAGATGACCTGTATGAGTCATACCGTATGGCTCGGGTTGCTCTGCAGGTCGCCATCAAACGGGCCAAAACCCGGGCATGGAAGGAGCTCGTCCAGACCCTCGATGATGTTCCTTGGGGGCGCCCGTATAAGGTTGTGCTAAATAAGCGCCGCCCGTGGGCGCCCTCTGTCACCGAGGGTCTTGATTCCCGGCTGCTGGAGGACGTGGTCAATGCTCTGTTTCCAATTGGGGTGGGAGGATCACGTCCTCCGGCGGCGTCGGCTGTCCCAATTGAGTGGGCAGCCGAGCTGGGGGTCTCGCAGGGGGAGCTGGCCACGGCCATCAAGCGGCTTGAGGCGCGTAGCACAGCCCCGGGGCCGGATGGTGTGCCAGGCCGGGTTTGGGTTTTGACCCAGAGCGTCCTTGAGGCCGACATCAGGCGGTTGTTTGACCGATGCCTGAGGGACGGGCGATTCCCCCCTAGTTGGAAAGTGGCGAGGGTGGTCCTCCTCCGGAAGGCGGGTCGGCCCGCGGAGTCTCCATCCGCATACCGGCCCATCTGTCTCCTCGACGAGGTGGGCAAGCTCTTCGAGCGAGTGATTGCTGCCCGCCTCGTTGAGCACCTGTCGCGGTGTGTCCCCGGCCTGGCAGACTGCCAGTACGGCGTCCGGGAGGGTCGATCGATGATCGACGCGATAGGTCGCGTGAGGGACCTCTCGGAGTCGGCCGATTCCCGGGGTGGGGAGGCTTGTTGATTTTTCTCTTCTAAAAGAGGAAGCTTTCTTTATGTGACAAAAACCATCGACCCGTATATTTCGAAATACAAGTCAAGAGGGTGCAGCTGTGTCCCTTCCTTGGCTTGTTTAGACAAAGTATAGGGCCGATTGGGTCTGAGGGTACGGGACGAATTTTTCGTCACTGACCTATTCATTCTGTATGTTCCTTTGAAAGCGTGAAGACTTCGTAAAAGTTATATGCAGGGTGGGGCAGTAACTATTAGCGCCTCAGATATCTTCGAAACTATAAATTTCACAGAAATATTTGCTAAAGTAAATTGCACAGTACGAAGAGCGCTATTGGGTGGCGATAATAGTTTTTTTTGCAGGTGGAGGTACTACGGACATTTGAAGGTCACATCCATTTTTTTGAATGGATCGGTATGTTTTTGCTTCCGTATCACGATAGAGGATCTTAAAACGAGTTCAACGACCTATTACACAAGGTCATTGAAGGTCATAGAAAGTAGAGAAAGGCGATAATACTTACGGTTTTGGTAGTAAATGAAACATGTTTATAGTAGGTGTTCGAAATGGTGACCATCACTGTCAATGCACCGTTGGATTCTTTTTACGATTGATTGACTTGCAAGTCTTACAGCGTCAGAACTTATTGATGCACAGGCTGCAATAATTCGCTGTTGCATATCGTGAGATGTAGTTGGTACTTCTTTGTACACTTTCTCTTTCAGTGTTCCCCACAGAAAGAAATCTAAAGGTGTTATGGCTGGTGAACGAGCTGGCCACGATATTGGATTCGAAATTTTTCATCGAGTTCCCTTTGCGCAATCGATGAATAATGTGCTAGGCATCCATCATGTTGATATCACATAGTTTGTCGTGTAAATAAAGGTAACTCTTCTGACAAAAGACCCGATGTATCCTTAATAAAATTAGCATAGACGTTGCCATCCAAATTTCCATTGATAAAATAAGGTCCAATAATTTTATCACCTATGATACCGCGCCATACATTCACAGACCATTGTTTTTGATGTTCAACCTGCCGCAGCCAATGTGGATTTTCCGCTGCCCATAAATGCATCTTATGCAAATTAACATTCCCGTGATTTGTGAATGTTGCTTGATTAGTAAATAAGACGGTATTAAAAGAAAGCTCATTGTTTTGAATCTGACGTATGGCCCATCGACAAAACTCAACGCGATTCATGAAGTCGTTCCCATGCAATTCTTGGTGAAGACTAACATGATACGGATGAAATTTGTGACGGTGCAAAATGCGAAGTACGCTCCTCCTACTAATGCCAGATTCGCGTTCAATTTGTCGCGAACTAATATGAGAATTTCTAGACACACTAGCGAGCATACCGATTTCCATTTCTTCGTTAATTACTCGTTTCTGGCGTTCACTTTTACGAACACTTAAACTACCGGTTTGCCTAAGTTTATCATACACATTTTTAAATGTTTGACGCGAAGGCTGAGAGCGATGTGGATATCGTTCAGCATACAAGTTTTTCGTCCTTACAGAATTTTGTTGGCATTCGCCACAAATAAGAAGCATATCAATCTGCTCTTTAAACAGATACATCGTGCCGGATTGACCGATTTATCGATACTAATCTTATGATGTTTATCTTACTCTGCAAACTATTAAAGTGTCCTTCAAGCAGTGTTTATTCTCAGTGAAGTAAACGGTAAGCATAACGCATTCCTCTACTGTTGACAATACGTATGTTTCATTTACTACCAAAACCATAAGTATTATCGCCTTTCTCTACTTTCTATGACCTTCAATGACCTTGTGTAATAGGTCGTTGAACTCGTTTTAAGATCCTCTATCGTGATACGGAAGCAAAAACATACCGATCCATTTAAAAAAATGGATGTGACCTTGAAATGTCCGAAGTACCTCCACCTGCAAAAAACTATTATCGCCACCCAATAGCGCCCTTCGTACTGTGCAATTTACTTTAGCAAATATTTCTGTGAAACTTATAGTTTCGAAGATATCTGAGGTGCTAATATTTACTGCCCCACCCTGTATAAAGTAAATTGTTTTTTTTATTCCACCACCTATTTCCAATAGGTTATGGGCCCAGTTTAGTTTTGTGCTATCTGCGAGTAGTGTGGAATAAAAAAAAAAAGAACTTAAAAGCAAAAACTATAATTGCTGTGTATATATATGTAAGCTTGTGCACATGCACATGCACTTGCGGTTAGAGTATGGGTCGTCCGAGAGGTGGTGCCACGAGTGGGGGACGATGAGCAGAGAGAGGGTAGAGTGATAGACTGAGAAATAAGAAGGAAGAACGTATGATATATAAATAATAGAATAATACAGTGAAGGAAATAGGCATAGTGCAAAATTAAGAATTGTTAAACGAGTCCGGCGTGTTGAAAGGAGAAGAATAAACATTTAATTATTGATTCTCTTATTTTTAGGTTAGTCAATCACGTGCAATAGGACAAGCTTAGTCTAAGTCATTGTATTAAATAAATTTATTTCTTATTTTTAGACGAATCACGTTGTGTTTATTGTTTCGGTAACCCTCAACATATTATAAATCAACAATTACTACGTTTATGGGAAAAAAAATTGGAGACAATGGAAAAACTACGATTTGAATGTGAAGTAATTGCTGCTGAAGACCCAAAATCAAACACCTTAATAATCAAATCCATAACGGATGTAGATGGGGAAAAATTCCACATTCCAGAATGCTATCAACCAATTGGGCTACACACCGAACTTTTAAAACTACCAGAATTCAAAAAAGTCGTGAATACATTAAAAAAACGTGGACAACGTAGAAATGTGTGGGTAAGACTAAACGATGATATCCGCCAACTTTATAAAGATGAAAGTGGAAATATGGTGATAAAAGATTATTTGCTAGAAGAGATTTCTACCTTAGAACAAACTGCACAAAACACTTCTGAAAAACAAGTAGATGGAACCTTGATAAAACTTCTGGAAAAATTGTGTGAAAGGGAAGAACCAGGAACAGGGAGTAAAAACAGAAATTCGAAAAAGCTGTATGAACAATTTGTTCTTGATAAGTTTGAGGGAAGAAAAGCAAATGCAATCCAATGGTTACAGACATATGAAAGTGAATGTGAGAGATTGGGTATAATAAGTGATGTAGAGAAAATCGAAGCTTTGAGATTATTTTTAGATGATGCAGGGAAGGATTGGTTTAATTCTATGTTAATCAAAAACACATTAAACTCTGAGTGGAGAACATGGAAAGAGAACTTTTTACAAACTTTTGCAGACAAAGGTTGGTCATCTGTTACCTATGCATTAAACTACAAATATCTCACTGGCTCAATTTTGGAGTATGCACTAAAAAAAGAACACTTATTACTGGAATCCAATAAAAATATGGATAATAGAACTTTAGTAGATTTGATTGCTGACGGCCTACCAACGTTTGTTAGAAACAAAATTGACAGAGAATATACCACAACTACAGTTAATTTATTTAGTGAATTGAAAAAATATGAAAACATTATTGGGAAAAAATTCAACAAGATAAATGAAAACAAACCTAAGACCATGAGAACAGAAATAAGATTAAATATGAAACAGCCATGTAGAATTTGTGAGAGCAGAGGGAATAAAAACAGATATCATCCCGAAGATTCGTGTTGGTTCAAGGAAGATAAAAACAAGAGTAATGAGAAGAATAGAATAATTAATTCTATATTAGAGATTGACACTACGGAAGATCCAAAAAACTAGATTTCCCCCCACTAATTGAGGTTAAGGTGGTACTAAATGAAGATACAGAATACAGAGGTATTTATGACCCTGGTTCAAATATCACACTGATAAACTCCAAATTGATAAAAATAAAACATTTGATGAAAGAAAACTTTAGTGGCACAATAAAAACAATTAGTGGTAGGGGTAAAACTGACGGCGTAATAACACTCAATGCAGAAATACTGAAGATTAAGGATAAAATCAATGCATTTGTGTACAATAATGATGAATTCAATTATGATATGATTTTAGGACTAGATACTATAAAAAGATTTGGATTGACCCACGACGGGAATTTAAATATCCAATTACAAAAAGAAATGAAGTCCAAATTAGAGAATGATGATGTATTAAAAGATAGACTGATAATGAAAGATACTGGAACCAAAGATAATAACAAAGATGAGACCAAAAACAAAGAAGTTGAGATGAAAAATAATCTTGAAAGATTTCAAGTAAATTTTAATGAAGGTATTAATACAAATGAATTCAATATAGATATTGAACATTTGAATATTGACCAAAGAGGTAAGATAAATACCCTATTAGACAGTTATAAGAGTATTTTTGCAAAAGATAAGTACGATGTGGGCAAAGTAAAGAATTATGAGGCTTTTATAGACCTACAAGTGGATAAATATTGTTATAAAAGACCATACAGATGTTCGTTAGAAGATAAAGCTGAAATTGAAAAACAGGTAGCTCAATTATTGAAACATAACCTAATCGAAGAATCTTACAGTCCATTCGCAGCACCAATCACATTAGCTTACAAAAGAGATGAAGGGAAAAAGACTAGATTGTGTATTGATTTTAGAGATATAAACAAACTAATAGTACCCCAATCACAACCTTTTCCTTTAATTGAAGATTTAATGACTAAAACTATAGATTGCAAGTTTTTTACGACGCTTGACATAAACTCAGCTTTTTGGGCCATACCGTTGAGAATTAAAGATAGACATAAGACTGGATTTGTAACGCAAGAAGGTCATTATCAATGGACCTGTTTACCTTTTGGATTAAAAACGTCCCCAGCAATATTTCAAAGAATTTTGGTGAACATAATTAGAAAATACAATTTATCAAATTTCGTTGTGAACTATATAGATGATATAATGATTTTCTCAAGAACATTTGAGGAACATTTAGACCACTTAGAACAGTTGTTAGACGCCATTGTAAAGGAAGGATTCCGGTTAAAACTTACAAAATGTAGATTTGCAGCCAACTCAGTCAAATACTTGGGTCATATTATTACGGAGAATACTGTAACACCTTTGAAAGATAATCTAAAATCTATAATAGACTTCCCTACACCACAAAACAGAAAACAGATACGACAATTCCTAGGTAAAGTGAATTTCTATGGAAAATATATCCCAAACGTTTCAATATTGCTCGATCCTCTACACAACTTGCTCAGAAAGGACGTAAAATTCAATTGGTCAGATAATTGTAAAACTGCTTTCAGTAAAGTGAAAGATTACTTGTGCTCAAAACCAATTCTGGCCATTTATAACCATAAGGCTCAAACCTTTATCTACACAGATGCGAGCATCAAAGGTATCGGAGCTATCTTAAAACAAACGCAGAAAGACGATACGCAAAAACCAGTAGCCTATTTCTCAAAAAAATTAAGTGATTCACAAAAAAAGAAGAAGGCAATTTTCTTAGAATGCCTGGCCATTAAGGAAAGCTTAAAATTTTGGCAACATTGGCTAATTGGCAACGAATTCACTGTCTACACAGATCATAGACCATTAGAAAACTTGAATATAAAAAACAGAACAGATGATGAATTGGGCGACATGACACACTATCTATCCCAATATAATTTCAAAATCATATACAATCCCGGGAAGGAAAACACCGAAGCTGATTGTCTGAGCAGAAACCCTGTATATGAACACTATGAAAATGAGGAAGATAGTTTAAAAACAGTGAATTTTATAAGCATAGAAGATATACAAAAAGACCAGAGGAAAAACACAAGCTTAGGAAATAAGAAATATCTTATTAAGGAAAATAACATCTATTACAAACAAAACAGGAAAAAACAGAAAAAAATAGTATTAAGTGAAGATTATAGTAAAATAGTGATAAAGAAAATTCATGAAGAATTCTGTCACATCGGAATAAATCAAATAGAGACAAAAATAAAACCATTCTATGCAGCACCGAATTTATCAGATAATATAAGACTAATTTGCAAAAGTTGTGATATTTGTATAAAAAACAAGACAAGACAAAGAAAAAAATTTGGATTGATGTCACATCTAGGTCCGGCGGAGAAACCTTTCCAAATAATGTCTTTGGATACAATTGGTGGATTTGGTGGAAAAAGATCGACAAAAAGATATCTACATTTACTGGTGGACCATTTTACTAGATTTGCTTATATCTCATGCTCGAAAAACCAACTGGCTCAAGATTTCATTAAGTTAATAGACAGGGCTGCGACAGAAAACGCGATTGAAATATTACTCGCAGATCAATACCCAGCAATAAATTCAAAAGAGTTCAAAAATCACCTTAAGAAGAAAAATATTGAATTGGTTCTCACAGCGACAGATGCCCCCTTTTCAAACGGACTAAACGAGAGACTGAACCAAACTCTGGTAAACAGAATAAGATGTATGTTCAATAACGACAGTAAAAAGAAAGCTTGGTCGAAGATCGCGGAAGAATGTGTAAATGCATATAACAAAACAGTTCATACTGTAACAGGATTCTCCCCTATATACCTAATGAATGGTGAATCCACGGACCTACTACCCCCGGAATTGAAAGTTATAAACGATTGTTCTAAAAATTTAGAACAAGATCGGAAGATAGCGCTGATCAGATCAATAAAATCACACGAATACAATAAAACCTTATTTGATAAAAATAGAACAAAGCACGATTTTCAAATAGGTGATATGGTCTATGTAACAAATGGAAATAAGTTAAATAGGAGGAAAATGGATGAAATAAGAATTGACCCTTTTGAGATTGAAGAAAAAATCTCAGATTCAATTCTCAAGATAAATACAGGTAGTGGAAGGAAATCCATGGGCTTATACCATGTTACAAAGCTCATTCCCGTGACTGACTGTTACGTACCATTCCAAGCTTAGATTCACTTTTGCAAGAGAATTAAGCATCTGGAGGGGGGAGATGTAAGCTTGTGCACATGCACATGCACTTGCGGTTAGAGTATGGGTCGTCCGAGAGGTGGTGCCACGAGTGGGGGACGATGAGCAGAGAGAGGGTAGAGTGATAGACTGAGAAATAAGAAGGAAGAACGTATGATATATAAATAATAGAATAATACAGTGAAGGAAATAGGCATAGTGCAAAATTAAGAATTGTTAAACGAGTCCGGCGTGTTGAAAGGAGAAGAATAAACATTTAATTGTTGATTCTCTTATTTTTAGGTTAGTCAATCACGTGCAATAGGACAAGCTTAGTCTAAGTCATTGTATTAAATAAATTTATCTCTTATTTTTAGACGAATCACGTTGTGTTTATTGTTTCGGTAACCCTCAACATATTATATATATTTAAATACTAGTGTGTGTATCTTAGCATAATAATCCGTAGTGTAATAATTAGTGTAATTTAGTGTATAGCTGTTATAAATATTAAAGAAACAATGGAAGGTGTAACATGAAAAGGAACATTAAAGCATTTGATGGTGAGAAATATAGCGTCTGGAAATTTAGAATTCGTGCGTTGTTAACAGAACTAAATGTGATTGGTGTTATCGACGACGAAGTTCCGGATATGTTAAGTGCCGAGTGGATAAGAGCAGATAGGACTGCAAAGAATATAATTATTGAATATTTAGCAAACTCTTTTTTAAGTTTTGCGGAAACAAACAATAGTGCGAGACAAGTGATAAAAAATTTGGACTCGATTTATGAGCGAAAAAGCCTTGCTACTCAATTAGCGTTAAGAAAGAGATTATTAACACTAAAATTACAAAACGATACACCACTATTAAAACATTTCTCAGTGTTCGATGAGATTATATCGGAGCTTACAGCAGCGGGTGCGAGACTTGAAGAGACAAACAAGGTGTCTCATTTATTATTAACCTTACCTACCTCCTATGACGGTGTGATAACCGCCATTGAAACTCTATCGGAGGATAGTTTAACGCTGGCATTCGTTAAGACTCGACTTCTTGATCATGAAGTCAAATTAAATGACGAGTCGCGAGATACAAGCCTGAAGGTACTTCAAGCAAATTGTTTAAATATGTTAAAAAACTATTTAAAATCGCGTTAGTCTGAAATATTAAATTCTCGGCTGCGATTCCCGTATCCGTTTGTGTACGTGACACTGCGGAAGGTTAACCGTTCGTCAGGTTCGTTGAACGTTCGGACGATTTAAAACCGCGGCCGTTTACGTGTTATTGTACGCAGACCTCACGCGAAGATTCGCTTCACACCGGTTTAAACGGTATCGTGACGTCAGCGTCGAGAGAGAGAACCGTATGATATATTGAAACGAGATCGACAGCTGAATTCGGCAGCGCCGCGTCGCGACGACAAGGCGCGACCGAGTCTTCGTCTGTCGATCCGCGACGATATTCGCAATTATTCACGAGCCGACTGCCAACGGGAGCGGATCCCAGAAGATCTCGCTCCTCAAGTACGGACTCGCATATAACATTTGGACTTGTTTTACAAAGAATTCTCTCCATTGCTGCGGTTAGAGTTTTCCCAGAACAATCTACCTGCGACAAAAGGGAGGTCGTAATACACGCTGCGCGTGGCGCGACCGCCTTTGCTAGGAAGGATTGTACGTTGCAGTCGTTGCCGCGACCGCGACGTAAGGGACTCAGGGTGTACCCACCCAGAATCCCTTTAAAGCTATACGGCTTTGGAGCCTCCCAAAGGTCATACCGTTGAATCGGTACCGCCTCGTGGAGTGCTCTTCGTGCAAAGGTCACTGAAAAACCCTCTCCAGAAACCCGTCGGTGTACGAGTCGACCGTACACCCTACGGAGGAGTTCGGGTTCAAGGTCGCCCCACCTTCCGTCACGCCGCCTACCAAATACGGTCCCCGTGTAACACGGTCGCCGGGTAGGCTTTATAGTGCGGTTGGACCCGCGAGGGATTTTTTGCAAAGGACACTTTACTGTCACGGTCCCCGGTAGAAACGGTCGCCGTGCAGTAATTTTAGAGTGTCGCAGAAATTCACCTCGCACGACGTTTCTACGTCACCTGCACGGGGAGCGTGCTCACGGGATCCACCCATTTGGAGCTTTACGACCTCCATTTGGTGACCCGTCCGTGGCTAAGTCGCCCCCGACAGATACGAGTGAATTCTCTTCTGTTCAGGGTAAAAGTCTCGCTGATAATTTTAATAAATAATTATCAGCGAACAAGTACAAATTTACAGTCCACTGATCCACGTTAAACGACAGCTGATTTCCCCTCCCAGCTCACCGATAGTCGCTAGGAGAGCGAGGCGAACAGCTGACGAGCGTGTGTTTACGATACGTGTACGCACGTATTTAATCTGAACGAACCTTTGTTACAGCAACCAAGGTCCATCCCAACCGGGGCCACGCCGGTGAAGCAACCCCCCGGCCGGATTATAAAGAACTGATTCTTTTTTTTGTAATTTTATATTTTTTTATTTTTTAATTTTTTGTTAAATTTAAATAAAAAACTTATCAATCACTTTCCCTAGTATTTCCCTCGTCCGGACCCCGGTTAGAACCCTTAGTTTTCTAACACAAATAAAGTTCTGAAGAAAATAAACTTCGGAACTAAAAATGTGTCTAAGAAGAATAAAGGACAATTGAAAGGACGACAATTTCAATCATTTAAAACAAATATTATTAAATGTCATCACTGTGGCAGGAAAGGTCACATAAAAAAGATTGTTATTATTCTAAAAAAACAATACAGCATCAGCATCAGGCTGAGCAAGATAAAACTGTACAGACGGTGCAGATGAAAAACACACCGTCTACATCGAAGGAAAATACCTCCAGCTTTGCATTTATGGCTGGGGACTTTCATCAAGGAAATGATGGAAGTAAAATAACGTTTCTGCTCGATTCGGGCGCATCGGATCACCTGATCAATCGGCAGGATTTAACAAGAGATTTTGAAGTTTTGGAAGAGCCAATAAAAATTTCCGTGGCGAAGAACGGGACCTTCATCGCAGCGACGAAAAGGGGCTCGCTGCAGATAACTACGAATATGGGCATCCCAGGTACAATCGAGGAGGTCTACTACTGCCCAGATGTGCCGTACAATTTATTGTCGGTACGACGCATTCAAGAGGCCGGCATGACCGTAATTTTTGACGAAGAAGGCGTCAAAATAGTTCAAAGTGGTAAGGTCATTAGGTCAGGTAAGCCACTGAACAATTTAACTGGTATAGAATTTACCGTTTGTTCAAATAAAGTAAATTCAACGATGTTATTAAATGAAACCAGTAATTTTGAATTATGGCATCAACGATTAGGCCATATCGGGAAAAATAAATTCTTAGAGTTAAAGAATAAAGAAATGTTTTTAGACATGGGCCAATTAAATAAAGTTAAAGTCCATGATAGATTATGTGAAGCTTGTATAAAGAGAAAACAAGCACGATTACCGTTCAGAAATGCAAAAGACAAAAGTCATGTAAAACGACCATTGTTTATAGTACATTCAGATGTCTGTGGTCCAATCACTCCTTCGACAATTAATGACAAAAATTATTTTGTTCTTTTTGTAGACGAATTCACTCACTATTGCGTTACGTACCTGATCACACATAAATCAGATGTATTTTCAGTCTTTCGAGACTATGTAGCTAAGAGTGAAGCTCATTTTAATTTAAAAATTGCAAATTTGTATTGTGATAACGGGAGAGAGTATTTGTCAAACGAGATGAAGGGATATTTTGTTGAAAAGGGTATTAGTTACCACTTAACGGTTCCTCGAACTCCACAGTTAAATGGTGTGTCGGAACGTATGGTAAGGACAATAACAGAAAGGGCTCGTGCAATGGTTGCCGGGGTAAATTTAGAAAAGGTTTTTTGGGGTGAAGCCGTCCTTACTGCTACGTTTCTGATAAATTTAACCCCGACTAAGGCTTTAAAAGAGTCAAAAACATCATATGAATTGTGGCATAATAAAAAGCCTCAATTAAAGTATTTAAAAATTTTCGGTTCGACGGTCTATATACATAATAAAACAAGACAAACAAAATTCGAAGAAAAGTCTTGGAAAGGTATTCTAGTCGGATATGAACCGAATGGGTACAAAGTGTGGGACGTGGAAAGTAATAAATTTGCCATTGTTAGGGATATGATTGTAGATGAGACAAATTTCTTGGAATCCAGGCCTGTAATGGTACAGTCTGAAACTGATTCATCTAACATGCAGTCAAAATCAGTGATGCCTCATAAATCTGATAGTAATAAATCAGATATAGTAGAATCCGAAACACTAAAAGCAAATACAGATATCGAATTAAGTCATAAACTTAATAAATCTGTAATTGAAACAGATATTTCAGGCCCTTCATCTAGTAATAAAAGGCAATTATCACCCGAGGTAAGAAGGAGTGATAGGATTAAACATCGTCCACCTATTTCGTATAATGAGATTGATGAGCAAAATGATTATATGATGTGTGCTCAATCTCTTGTTTGTAAGATACCTACATCGTATGAGGAAATTAAAAATAGTGTTCAATATCATATATTCAAAGCGCCTTGGCGTAACCGCTGGCAGCTCGTCAACAAGGCTTGATGTTATTGCCGTTACGCGATCACACCCGAGTCTCGTCGGATAGTTTTTCATACTCGGCCGGCGAATACAAAATTTAACCGCTCGCTTCGCACAGTTAGTCTGTAACTGATAATCGATTCATACAGAAGTAACCCTGTTAACAGTGAGCTCGTCAGGCTTTATAAGAATAAGACGCGAAGGGAGAATAATAAAGAAACGCACCCGCGACGAGTGGAATTTGCATCGTGGCAGTTCTAAAAAGTATCCCACATATAAAGAAATTAACGAGTTCATGACTCTTCGCATACGCGGTCTCACCGACTATCTCGCCGCCAACGACGGCCCGTCGTACAAAAACAAAGTCGTTTTCGACGCACCGAGGAATCGATCAAGCGTTAATAACGTCTCGGTTGTTAAATGTGTTGACTGTGCCGGTAATCATATGCTCTTTAAGTGCGAACGATTTAAAGCTAAGTCTCTGGATCAGCGTGTTTCATTTGTGAAACAAAATAGACTTTGTTTTAATTGCTTACGCTCCGGTCACCTTACTTCCGAGTGCAAAAGTACTGGTCGATGCTTTCTGTGTAAGCGAACGCATCACTCACTTTTGCATCGAGCCGCTACCTCTCTCAACAAAACGACTTGCAACATATCGGTAAATGATTCCGTCGACAAAGCGAATGCATCCGACGATACAAACAAAGAGTTTCCGGCGTCAGTGCAGACCGTCTCCTCGTCCAAATTCACCTCTCCAAATACACTGTTAGCTACCGCGTGGATTGTGCTCCGTACAGCTGAAGGTCGTGCCTTCAAACTCCGCGCGTTGCTAGATCAAGGATCTTCCTTTAGCTTCATTTCTGAATCGGTTTGTCAGTTGATGCATACAAAAAGATATCGGGCGAGGCTTCAGATTCAATGCTTCGGGGAACAATATAGTGGAGTATCAAAATCATGCGTACTCGTACAGTTAGAATCTTGCCATAATGCTAAAGTATCCTTTCCGCTGTCAGCGCACGTTTATCAACGCATCACTTCTTACGCTGGCTCAAGAGCGCGCCTTGACTTGCAATCTTGACCGCATTTACGCGAATTGCCGTTGGCAGATCCGAACCCGTTAAGCAGTCACCCGATTCACGTCTTAATCGGTGCTGATTTGTACGGATCGCTTTTACTGAACGACCTTCGTCAAGGTCCAATCGGTACTTCCACTGCTCAGCTCACTGCCCCAGGATGGATTATTTCCGGACCAATTGGATCGCGTGACTCCCGTCAGGAATCAGCCTCTCTTGTCAATTGCGTATCTGCTGGAGAATTAGATTATTCGTTGCGTCGATTTTGGGAACTCGAGGAAATCCCTGCAAGATCCTCGATTTCCGAAGAAGACGAAAAATGTGAGCGTTTTTTTCACGATACTCATACTCGATCATCTCAAGGACGATATATCGTTCGGTTCCCATTTAAGAGTAAACCTCCATTCGATTTCGAAGGATCTCGGGAAGTTGCTTCCCGTTTTTACGCTAAATTAGAGCAACGGTTGCTCAAACAGCCGGATCTCAAGTCTCAGTATCACGATTTTTTATCGGAATACCTTTCCATGGGTCACATGGAACAAATTGAAGAACAAGCCTCGAACATCTCATCCATATACTACATTCCTCATTACCCTGTAGTGCGACCGTCCAGTAGCACGACTAAGCTTAGAGTCGTATTCAACGCGTCCGCTAAAACTAATTCCGGAAAATCGTTAAACGACTACCTTATGATAGGTCCAAAACTGCAGCGAGATTTAGCAGCTATTATTCTACGCTGGCGGCTATTTCGTTACGTATACACTGCGGACATCGCAAAGATGTTCAGACAAATCCTAATCAATCCAGCGGATGCCGACTATCAGAGAATGTTATGGCGACCGTGCGAAAATCAGCCTATTTCTTCGTACCGATTACTTACCGTGACATATGGTCTCGCCTCCGCGCTATATCTTGCCATTAAAGTCATAGATCAATTAGCTCTCGACGAAGGCACATACCTTCCCGCCGCTACTTCTGTTGTGCAAGATTCAATTTATGTCGATGACGCTATTTTTGGTGCGGACGGTATTCATACGCTCCGCGAAATTCGTAGACAATTAATCGAACTCCTGAGTCGAGGGGGGTTTCAACTTCGCAAGTGGACCGCCAACGCGGCTGAACTGTTAGAAAACATTCTTCCTTCAGATCGCGAAACAACTTCCGACCATCCGCTCGGTGAGGATGAGTCTCAGGAAGTTCTCGGTGTTGCATGGAACCCTTCCGAAGATACTTTCCGATTTCGCATCGACTCTTGTTTACCCGCGAAAGGTACTAAAAGAAGCATACTCTCGATCGTTTCAAAGATATTCGATCCATTAGGATGGGCCTCCCCCGTGATTATTGTGGCAAAATTAATGCTTCAAGAGCTCTGGCTCCTAAAGAAAGATTGGGACGAAGAAATTCCTGTCGACCTTTGTAAAAAATGGCACGAGTATTGCGAACATTTATCACAATTGAGTGAAGTGAGAATACCTCGCTGGACCGGCGCGCGAAACAATAATGTCGCGATAGAATTACACGGATTTGCCGATGCGTCACATCGAGCCTATGCTGCCGTGGTTTATTTAAGAGTCCTTCACTCTCTATCCGAAGCTCAAGTTACATTGCTGACAGCAAAAAGTAAAGTATCTCCGCTCAAAACTGTAAGCATTCCGCGCTTGGAATTAAACGCGGTCGTATTGTTAACGCGACTGCTCGAGTGGACTTTGTCCTCCTTAAAGTTTCAAACTCCCCGCGTCTACGGATGGATCGATTCTACGGTAGTTCTGGCGTGGCTAAAACAATATTCGTCTACGTGGAATACATTCGTTGCTAATCGCGTGTCCGACGTTCAGACTCGCCTTCCACAAATGACGTGGAAACATGTAAGATCTCAAGATAATCCAGCTGATTGCGCATCACGCGGCATCTGCGCTTCCGAACTTGCAGTTCATAAGCTGTGGTGGTCCGGACCGGACTGGCTGTCCCGTCCGTCCGTGTTCTGGCCGGACCATAACCGTTCTAATTCAGGCGGACAAAACACGCGTGAGATCGCGTTATCTGAATCTCACAAATCATACGTGCACCACGCGTCTTCGCTTGTAGAATGGGACCTTCCTTCTCAATACTCGAGCTGGACTCGACTCCGTCGAGTTACAGCGTACATATTAAGATTTACTCAAAGAACGCGTAAAAAACTAGTTTCGCTATCCCCGAATTCACGGACGCTGACTGTCGACGAAATACGCGCCGCTTCTCTCTTTTGGATGTCCTATGTCCAAAAGAATTACTTTAACGCCGAACTTAAATTGCTAAAGAACAAGGTGCCGCTTCCAAAATCTAGTTCGCTTATTTCATTACACCCGGTCATCGGGAAAGACTCATTAATTCGGCTTGGCGGGCGGCTCGAGCACTCGGCCCTGAGCTATGACGAAAAGCACCCCATTGTATTGCCGAAGCATCGCGTGTCCGAACTTCTAATCGACCATGTGCACAAGCGCACTCTTCACGGAGGCGTCCAATTGACCCTCCGAGTTCTCCGGCAGCAATATTGGATAATATCGGCAAGATCCTTAGTTCGTGGGTATATACATCATTGCGTAACTTGTGTTCGCCAGAAAGCTCAATCGGCTACTCAGCTGATGGGAGCCCTTCCAGACGTTCGAGTCAAACCCTCTGCTCCGTTTTCACATACCGGTCTTGACTATGCCGGCCCCAATTAATGTGCTTCCTATCGTTGGTAGAGGTCAGCGTACCAGAAAATATTATATTGCGGTATTCATATGTCTTGCCACCAAAGCGGTGCATCTCGAATTTGTCGAGAACAGCTCCACTTCTGCGTTTTTAGCCGCTTTGAAAAGATTCGCCAGTCGCCGTGGGCTTCCCACGTTCTTGTATTCCGATAACGGTACAAATTTCCGAGGTGCCGATCGTGAATTACAACGAACTTTTCATGCTTTAATCGCAGATGCAACTCTCAAGAGTTCGTTGGCGACTGACGGAGTCACGTGGAAGTTTATCCCCCCTTCCGCTCCGCATTTTGGTGGACTCTGGGAGGCGGGAGTAAAAAGTGTTAAGTATCACCTGAAGCGAGCAGTGGGAGCTCATACTTTGTCTCAAATCGAGTTCTCAACCGTATTGTGCCAAATCGAGGCGTGTTTGAACTCACGCCCGATATACGCTCTCACCGACGATCCAACCGTCCTATTCGCACTGACTCCCGGTCACTTTATTATTGGTCGACCTATTGTAGCGGTTCCAGAGGAATCTACGCTAGATATTAATCCGAATAGGCTCGATCGATGGCAACACGTCCGAAGAATAACCGAGTAGATCTGGCGTTCCTGGTCAGCAGATTATCTCCACTCGTTACATCAACGTCGAAAGTGGCAACAGGACTGCGCTAACTTGCGTTTAAATGATCTCGTCATTTTAAAAGATAGTTCCCTTCCGCCATCTAAATGGCAACTCGCGCGTATCACTCGATTACACCCTGGTTCGGACCAAAGGGTTCGTGTCGTCACCGTACGCACGGTAGACGGCGAATTGAAGCGACCTGTAACGCAGATCTGCCCGCTACCTATTCCAGTTTTGAATGAGAGTGATCTAAACGCTGCGAAATAATTAGATTATACATATTCTAACTTCCCTGTGTGTGATTGTCTATAAGTTAATGCGTTGTTTCAAGCTCATTATGTATTACTTGCTTATAAATTCCGTTAGGCATTAAGTCATAATATTAAGTTATTGTTAATTATTCTATTCTTGTTCCTTCGATGCGCCTATAAAATGTATGCCACATTTGATCGATCAGCGCTCCTAATGTTTGCGAATCAGTGAGTGAATTTCTTTAGTTTTTTTTCTGTTGCGAACTTATATACACCGTTTCGCTTCTTTCGAATGCGAGGCGGACGGTATGTTCAATATCATATATTCAAAGCGCCTTGGCGTAACCGCTGGCAGCTCGTCAACAAGGCTTGATGTTATTGCCGTTACGCGAACACGCCCGAGTCTCGCCGGATAGTTTTTCATACTCGGCCGGCGAATACAAAATTTAACCGCTCGCTTCGCACAGTTAGTCTGTAACTGATAATCGATTCATACAGAAGTAACCCTGTTAACAGTGAGCTCGTCAGGCTTTATAAGAATAAGACGCGAAGGGAGAATAAAGTTCATTAGCCGAAATATCCACAGTTCCGTGGGCCAATCTATCCTATCCACACTGCGAATTGGTTTATTCAATATAGACCGAGCCGAAACAAATAGGGACGATAGAATTTGGTGGGAACAGGCAATTAAAGACGAAATTAATTCTTTCATAGTTAATGAAACATGGAATTTATTGCCAAGACCCGAAAAGAAAAATATTGTAGACTGTAAATGGGTATTTACAATTAAAAACGATGAATTTGGAACCCCATTAAAATATAAAGCTCGCCTTGTTGCGAGAGGTTTCAGTCAACAATATTTAATTGATTATGATGAAACATTTGCACCGGTAGCAAGAATAGCAAGTTTTAGATTTTTAATAGCATTTTCCAATCAGTATAATTTGTTAGTTCATCATATGGACGTGAAAACTGCTTTTCTGAACGGTATATTGAAAGGGGAAATTTATATGAAAGTTCCTGAAGGAATTGATAACAAAGAAAACCAAGTTTGTAAATTAAATAAAGCCATTTACGGGTTAAAACAAGCAGCAAGATGCTGGTTTGAATTATTTGAACAAACTCTTAAAAGTAAAGGTTTTCAAAATTCATCTGTTGATAGATGTATTTACATTTTAGATAAAGGATATATATTGAAAAATATATATGTGGTACTTTATGTAGATGATCTGGTAATCGCTACTGCTAATATTGAAGAAATGGATAACTTCAAAAATTATTTAATGAATAGATTTAGCATGGTAGATCTAAAACATATTAAACTTTTCTTGGGAATAAAAATCGAGAGAAGTGTAGATAAAATATCAATGGATCAAAGTGCATATATCCGAACAGTTTTAAGTAAATTCAAAATGTCTGAATGTAAACCTGTAAGTACACCTCTGGAAAATAAATTAGATTATGCAGCTTTGAATTCCGATAAGAAATATGACGCTCCATGTCGAAATCTTATCGGATGTTTAATGTATATAATGTTATGTACTCGACCAGATTTACGTACGGCAATTAATATTTTAAGTCGATACCTAAATAAAAATAATGAGGAACTCTGGAAATGTTTAAAACGAGTACTAAGATATTTGAAGGGATCGATTGATATAAAATTAACTTTGTTCGAGGTGGTTATGAAAATATTTTAACAGGTTATGTAGATTCTGATTGGGGAGGAAATGATAAAAATGACAGAAAAAGTACTACTGGTTTCTTATTCAAATTATTTGAACGTTGCACTATTTGTTGGAACACAAAGAAACAAGCATCAGTAGCAGCTTCATCTACAGAAGCTGAATACATGGCTCTTTTTGAAGCCGTTAGAGAGTCATTATGGTTAAAGTCATTAGCAAATAGTATAACATTAAACATTTCAAACCCAATTATTATCTATGAAGATAATAATGGTTGTATTAGCATAGCGAATAATCCAACTGATCACAAAAGGTCAAAACATATAGACATAAAGTATCATTTCTCAAGAGAACAGATTGAAAAGAAAGTAATTAAACTGAAATACATTTCCACAGGTAGTCAGCTGGCGGATGTTATGACCAAGCCGCTACCAGGAGTCAAATTCCTGGAATTCAGAACAGGAATGGGATTGGAATAATATAATAATATTATTCTTGTAAATATGTAAAAATGTATTATATTCCAGTCTAATGGTTTGATTAGGTTTTTCTCGGTTTTCCTAATCCTCAGCAACAAATGTTGAACCATATGTATTTGCCCCAGAAAAAGCACAGTCCGCAGGTTCGCCAGCGGCTGAAGAGCTCGGGCAGAGTGTACCTGGGGTGGTCGTCATACAGAGTGCAGGACTACGTTTCGGTGACACGCTGCTTTAAGTGTCAAATGTTTGGCCACATGGCCAAACATTGTAAAGCAAAAGACGAGGTTTGCGGTCACTGCTCCGAAGAAGGGCATACCATTGCCTCTTGTATGGCGAAGAGTAAGTCCCCGACTTGCTCGAACTGTAAATCAAGAGGCAAGCAGCACAACCATAAGTCGCGAGACAAAAACTGCCCTGCCTATAAGGCAGCTTTAGACCTAGCAGTATCTCGTACGAATTATGGATAGAAACGACCCGGAGAATCCTCTAAGGCAATTGCGCATCGCGCAGCATAATATGCGGCGTGCGCTAATTGTTCATGGTGAGGTGAGCGAGCTAATGCACGCAAAGGAGATCGACGTGTTGCTCATGCAGGAACCTTACCAATTTCAGGGACAGATTCCAGGCTTTGGGCTCACGGCGAAGGTGATCGCCGAGAATGAACGGGCTATGGCCGCAATAGTGGTCAGAAACCCGGACATCTCGGTGGTAAAAATCACACAGCTGCGTTATACTCACACCTCCTGCGTTTGCATTAGCGGACCATTCGGTAGTTTCTACCTCGTTAGCCAGTACTTTCAATGCTCGGAAGACATTGAACCAAGTCTGGCATGCTTGGAGAGGACACTCGATGCTCTCCAACACCGTCGAGTCGTGATAGCCGCGGACGTCAATGCCAAATCCCACCTTTGGGGAGGAGAAAGCGTTCGACCGGACACGCGAGGCGAGAAACTCGAAGAGTTTATCGCATTACACGACTTGACGATTTTGAACGAGGCTGGGAGTATTCCTACATACTCCAGCCCTGCCGGTGAGTCATGGATCGATGTCACATTATCGACTCCAGACATGGCGACAATTGTGCGAAACTGGACGGTTCACGAGGATTGGACCTCCAGTGACCACCGACTCATTGATTTTGTCTTACAGTTCACGGACGTGAATGAGAATCGAAGCCCACAGCCTCGATTCCGCACGTTGCATGCGAACTGGGAGCGATTTGATCAAGTTCTTCTTGAAGGCGCGAGGCAATTACCCCTCGGCACTGGTTGCCGCAGGGAAGTCGAACATCTAGCACAAGAGGTCGAGAAATCGATCATCGATGCGTGCAATGCCTCAATGCGCCCCAAGAAGTGGCATTCAAAGTCCGTCCCATGGTGGACGGAAAATTTGACGAGAATGAAAGCGCGAGTCTATCGACTTAGACGAGCCTTTCAGCGCGAGAGGAACTCGGGGGAGAGAGCGGCAAAGCAGGCTGAGTATCGAACATCTAGACTCGCCTACACAGCCGCAGTGCGCGCTGCGAAAGCACAAAGCTGGCAGAACTTTGTGACGGAGCAGGGGAATAAAGATCCATGGGGACTTGTTTACAAGATCGCCCAAAAGAAACTCTGCGTTGAGACTGCGGTCTCTAACATTCGAACGCCGGAAGGATATACGACTGACTGGGAATCGACTGTCTCGCAGCTCCTACAGGCGCTAATCCCGGACGACTCGTCCACGAATGAAACGCCGGAGCAAGCAAACACCAGAGCTGATGCTGCAACCGATCCGCCGACTGAAGACTGTCCAGTCTTCACGAGGAATGAGCTCGGAGCTGCAGTATCGCGCTTAAAGCGAGGCAAATGCCCTGGGCTGGACCGTATAGAGGCCGAGGTAGTTAAATGTGCTTATGGATCCATCCATAGTGCTCTACTTCGACTCTACAACGGGTGTCTAGCGCACGGGGTCTTCCCCGTTAGGTGGAAAATCGGCTCGATCAGAGCAATCTTGAAAGGGCCCGATAAACCACCAACGGATGTCAAGTCGTATAGACCGATATGCCTACTCTCCATCTTAGGCAAAGTGTTAGAACGACTAATGCTGAATCGAATGAGTAATATATTCCTAAACCCAGAACATAGTTCCAATCGGCAATATGGATTCAGGCCTGGACGATCCACGGAAGACGCCGTGGTGAAGCTCAGGGAATTGATATCCCAGCGAGAGGAACGATATGTGATGGGGCTCTCCTTCGACATCGCCGGAGCTTTTGATAATGTTTGGTGGCCAAGCATACTTCAGAAGCTGAAACGCCGGGGATGTCCCCGAAATCTTTATCGACTCATGGTCGACTACTTCGCTGACCGTATGGTTACAATAGTTTCCAAACACGGTAATGTGCGTAAGCAAGTCACCAAGGGCTGCCCACAGGGGTCGATACTCGGTCCGAGCTGTTGGAACCTAGTCTTTGACGAAGTTCTACAGCTCCTATCAAGCGAACACCTGGCTTGCGAGCCAATAGCCTACGCTGACGACTTACTCGTGGTATTCTACGGAAACTCGAGGAATCAGTTGCAGCAAAGAGGGCAAAGAGTCGCGGATACAATTTCTGAGTGGTGCGCCACGCAGAAACTTACACTATCCGCGACTAAGACCGAGATGATTCTCTTGAAAGGAAATCTGGATAGAGAACGACCTCCTGTGATAAAGATAAACGGGAGAAGTGTGGCACTCAAGCAAACCATAAGGTACTTGGGTGTTCACATCGATGCGCGAATGGGAGTAAGATCCCACGTCGAATATTTGAATGCCAAAGTCATGCGAACGTTTTATACGCTAGCAAGACTTGCTCGATCAAACTGGGGATTGGGACACAGAACCATGCGTACTTTGTACATAGGTCTCTTCGTCCCGATCACGACATACGCCGCCGCCGGATGGGTAGACATGCTCACCTCTGTGACAAGAACTAAACTTGCCAGGGCGCAGAGACATGTTTTGCTCGCCGTCACCAAGGCCTATCGCACGTTATCGACCGACGCGATCACTGTGATCGCCGGGACGATGCCGATAGACTTGGTGTTAGTGGAGCGCGCGTGTGCATACCAGATTAGAAGACAAATCAATATAGAAGTCGGAAATTGTCGAATAAGTCGAGCCGATTTGGCGGCTGGAGAAGTAACCGCTGCTCAGGCGAAAGCCTTGGTGCGAGCGGAACTTCTCAATATGTGGCAAACGAGATGGTCGTCATCGGAGAAAGGTAGGGTCACCTACCGCTACTTCTCTGATGTATCTGACCGTCTCAACGCAAGCTGGGTGATCTTGGATCACTACGTGGTACAATTCCTAAGCGGGCACGGAGATTTCCGAGCCAAGCTCAACGAATTTGCTTTAGTACCGCACGAGAATTGCGACTGTGGCCAAGTGGAAACACCAAACCACGTCCTATTCGAGTGCCGGAGGTACCGAGACGCGCGAGAACTCCTGAGACAAGCGGCTGAAGAAACTGGCCATCCGTGGCCGGTGACCGAAGCCGATCTTGTAACACAAGACCTATACAGGGAGTTCCGGACATATACGCGCTCGGTACTACTTACGAAAGCAGGGCGAAACCAAAATCGCCATTGAACGCACTACGCTACGTAACAGAACGAGAGAAGTCTGCGGATTCTCTTTAAGAACCATGCTTGAAAATGTACTCGAACGGATGCTAGGTCATGTGCTTCGGCAATGACCTCCTCGGGCCGGGATACAAGCCCCGCTTGCTTCGGCAAGCGTTCCTGGATTGGGTTGGACTCCAGGTGGCAGCAGGTTTCGACGTCGTTAGCCTCCAAACGCATAACGACGCGTGAAAAGTAGATGCCCGAACATCAGGCAAAATGTAGTTGCTGGTATAGACCTTCGGACTGAGGTACAGCAAAGTCCCCAAGTGGCAACGCGCTTGGACAGAATAACGGCTACACACTACATGTCTCAGGGCAGTCGTCGGGGATTATCTCCGCGGCAGGTGGATCGAGTATCCGGGCCGGGATGGTGATATGCGGAGGGAGGTCTACTGCGGGGTTCCGCAGGGGTCGGTCCTCGGGCCACTCCTGTGGAACATCGCGTACGACGCGGTGTTGCGGGCCGACCTCCCCGACGGCGTCAGTGCCGTGTGTTACGCAGATGACACACTGGTGCTGGCCGTCGGGGTTCAGTGGGGGAGCGCCAAGCGCCTCGCCGAGGAGGGGGCGCAACGCGTCGTCGACCGGATCAGGAGGATGGGGATGACGGTGGCGGTCCATAAAACCGAGGTGATAGCGTTCCATTCACCTCGGCAGGATCCGCCACCCCCTCTGATCCGGGTGGGTGGGGCTGACATCGAGGTGAAGCCCCAGATCAGGTATCTAGGGCTGATCCTCGATAGCCACTGGCGTTTCGAGGAGCATTTCCGCTGCCTGGTCCCCCGGTTGGAAAGGATGGTTGCGGCTCTGGGCCGGATCCTGCCCAACCTGGGGGGCCCGGCGGGCCGAGTTCGTCGCCTCTATGTGGCAATGGTCCAGTCGGTGGCCCTATACGGGGCCCCCGTCTGGGCGGATGACCTGGCTGCCTCCCGGCGCAGCATGACTATGCTGCGTCGGGTGCAGAGGCGGATGGCGCTGAGGGTCGTCCGCGGCTACCGGACCATGTCGCATGAGGCGGCGACGGTTCTTGCGGGGATGCCGCCCATGGATCTCCTCGCGCGGTCGCACGCGATGATGTATCGTCATCGTGTCGACCGTCGCGCGGGAGTGAGGGCGGTCCCGGGAGAGCAGGAACCTGCTTGGGGCGATTTGAAGCGCCAGGCCCGGCATTTCGTGGTGCTCGCGTGGCAGGAGCGGTTGGCCCTGCCAACTGCGGGGCACCGGACAGTCGGGGCTGTTCGGCCACTCCTGTGTGAGTGGTTGGACAGAGGCCATGGAAGCCTTACTTTTTTTTTTTTTTTTTTTTTTGTCGTGGGGAAAATCTTCGAAAGACTCCCTCCCACCTCCTTGGGGAGAGGTGGGAGGGGTGTGTGGGATTCCCCGCGCCCGTACAACGACAGGCGCGGGACCTACCCACTGAAAACCCCACGGTGACCCTTCGGCACGCTTTGGGAGGATACCGGGAATCGCTCGAAGCATTCTTCCGGTATCCTCCCCGTGCCCGCGCTTTCGCGCCCATCCCCCGGGGGGACAATCGGTCCCCCCAGTAGACACACTGCCTCATAGCGGCGGGACGGGGCCACTCCATCCCGCCGCTATCCGTCCCGGGGCCGCGTTTAGTGGCGGCTGCGAGCCCCAACTCGCAACCGCCCGCGACCCCGTTTCCACCCCTCGGCGGCCGGGCGTTCATGGCCGCACCAGACCGCCGAGGGTGCCTCCCCTTGCGTCGGACCGGTAGGGGGAGGCACTCCTACCCCCAACCGGTCCGACCCGGCGCCGCCTGGCGGGAGAAGGGTCCCCTCAGGACCCCCCTCCCAGCCTAGGTCATCCGCCACGCCGAGGCGGCCGCCCGCGACGCCTCGCGACCGGGCGACGACCTCGGGCCACCGCACGAGCGCGAGCTTCAGCGCGCCGATGAAGCTCGCGCTCCCTCCCCGCGGCCTCCTTCTGCAACATTACGTTCTCGCAGAAGGAGGCCACGGCCCTCCACTTCTCCTCGCCGCCGAGCATGGCGCGCACCACGCCCGGCAGCGAGACATCCCGCCCGACGACGCCGACCAGGACACGGCGCTCCCCCTCCCACGCGGGGCATACCTCCAGGGTATGATCCGCCGTGTCCTGCTCAGCGTCGCAGTGGCAGCAACGCGCCGTCGGCTCCTTCCCTATCCGGCACAGGTATCTTCCGAAGCTGCCATGCCCGGAAAATACCTGTGCCAGCCGGTAGGTGAGGCTGCCATGGCCTCTGTCCAGCCACTCCTTCAGGAGTGGCCGAACAGCCCCGACAGTCCGGTGCCCCGCGGTTGGCAGAGCCAGCCGCTCCTGCCACGCGAGCAACACGGACTGCCGGGCCTGGCGCTTCAAATCGCCCCAAGCAGGTTCCTGCCCGCCCGGGACCGCCCCCGCCCCCGCGCGACGGTCGACGCGGTGCCGGTACATCACCGCGTGCGACCGCGCGAGCAGGTCCATGGGCGGCATCCCCGCTAGAACCGTCGCCGCCTCATGTGACATGGTCCGATACCCGCGGACGACCCTGAGCGCCATGCGCCTCTGCACCCGACGCAGCATAGTCATGCTGCGCCGGGAGGCAGCCAGGTCGTCCGCCCAGACGGGGGCCCCGTATAGGGCCACCGACTGGACCATTGCCACATAGAGGCGACGAACTCGGCCCGCCGGGCCCCCCAGGTTGGGCAGGATCCGGCCCAGAGCCGCAACCATCCTTTCCAACCGGGGGACCAGGCAGCGGAAATGCTCCTCGAAACGCCAGTGGCTATCGAGGATCAGCCCTAGATACCTGATCTGGGGCTTCACCTCGATGTCAGCCCCACCCACCCGGATCAGAGGGGGTGGCGGATCCTGCCGAGCTGAATGAAACGCAATCACCTCGGTCTTATGGACCGCCACCGTCATCCCCATCACCCTGATCCGGTCGACGACGCGTTGCGACCCCTCCTCCGCGCGACGCATGGCCCTCCCACAGTGTGCCCCGACGGCCAGCATCAGTGTGTCATCCGCATAACACACCGTGCTGACGCCGTCGGGGAGGCCGGCCCGCAACACCGAGTCGTACGCGATGTTCCACAGGAGTGGCCCGAGGACCGACCCCTGCGGAACACCGCAGTACACCTCCCTCCGCATATCACCATCCCGGCCCGGATACTCGATCCACCTGCCGCGGAGATAATCCCCGACGACCGCCCTGAGACAAGGGGGGACTCGATGATATTCGAGTCGCCTCCTTATCTCTTCCCAGGGGAGGGTGTTAAAGGCATTGGCAATATCCAAGGATATTGCCAATGCCACCCCTCCCCGGGAGACGGCCGCCTCCGAGAGGGCCCTCACACGACCTATCGCGTCGATAGTCGATCGGCCCCCCCGGAAACCGAACTGGCAGTCGGCCAGACCGGGATCACCCCGCGACAGGTGCTCGACGAGGCGGGCAGCAATCACACGCTCGAAGAGCTTGTCCACCTCGTCGAAGAGACAAATGGGCCGGTATGCGGAGGGAGACTCCGCGGGCCGACCCTCCTTCCGGAGGAGGACCATCCTCGCCACCTTCCAACTGGGGGGGAATCGCCCGTCCCTCAGGCAGCGGTCGAACAACCGCCTGAGGTCGGCCCCAAGGACGCCCTGGGTCAAGACCCAAACCCGGCCGGGCACACCATCCGGACCCGGGGCCGTGTTACGAACCCGAGCCGTCTGATGGCCGCTGCCAGCTCTTCCTGCGTGACCCCCAGCTCGGCCGTCCACTCCACTGGGACAGCCGCCGCCGCCGGAGGACGCGGTCCCCTCTCCCCAATTGGGAAGAGTGTATTGACCACGTCCTCCAGCAGCCGGGGGTCAAGACCCTCGGTGACGGGGGGCGCCCACGGGCGGAGCTTATTCAGCACCACCTTATATGGGCGCCCCCATGGATCGTCATCAAGGGTCTGGAGGAGCTCCTTCCATGCCTGGGTCTTGGCCCGTTTGATGGCGACCTGCAGAGCAACCCGCGCCACGCGGTATGCTCCATACAGGTCATCAGCTGCCCTCGCTCGCGCCACGCCGTCGCCTGTACGTTGACGACGGCGCGCGCGGGTGTACTGGCGTCGGGCGCGGACAGTCGCGACTCGCATCTCCGCGATCGCGTCCGACCACCACTACACCGCCCGGCGAGGAGAAGCCCGCCCGACCCGAGGCATCGCCGCGTCGCAAATACCCGCGACCAATTCTCGGAGCCGGGCGACCTCCTCCTCTATGCTCGGCAACTCGGCCGCTCCCTGCGGCCAAGTTGCAGCGAGGGCAGCTGCCATCAGGGCGTCCTTGTCCAGGCGCCGAAGCGCCCAGCGGCGTGGTGGGGTGCCACGCAGGCGGCCGTGTCGGGATGCACTCGCGGCGGCAGAGACCTCCATCCGGATGTACCGGTGATCGGAGAGTGTCTCTGCCCCCGCAACCACGTGCCAACCCGACACCATGCGCACGGCGTGGGGGGTCGCGAATCCAACATCCACGATGGACCCCCCATATCGCCGCACGCATGTGTGCTCCGACCCCCGGTTCAATACCCGGAGGTCGAGCCCCGCCGCCCAATCGCCCAGGATCCCGCCGCGAACGGAGGTCCTGGGGGATCCCCAAGCCACCGACGTGGCATTAAAATCCCCCAGGACCAGCACCGGCCGGGCCGCGTAGCGCTGCACGCATGCCGCGACCTCGGCCAAGTACAGCTCGAACGCAGCGTGACCGCTACGGGGTGAAATGTAGCACCCCACCACAGCGACTCCCCCCCAGTCCACGGCGACGAATCCCCGACCGCGCTCCAACAAGGAGAACGGTGGGGACCCGTCGCCCCCTCCCCATACCGTCGCCACCAAGCCGTCCGCGTCGCCCACCCAATGAGGGTGATCAGGGACGCGGTACGGCTCGGCGGCGACCGCCAGGCCAACCCCCCACTCCGCGAGGACTTGGGACATCAAGTCCTGTGCCGCGCGGCAGTGGTTGAGGTTGGCCTGGAGGAGGAGGCGGGGCGGCATTAATTAATGGCCGCGCCAGCCTCCTCCCGGCCGTCCGTCCCCGTAGCACCGTCCACCTCCATGGAGGACGATGCCACCGCCCTCGGCACCGTGCAGCCCGCCTCTTCCTCTCCTTCCGGGAGGGGGGGGAGCACTTCTTGCTCCCCACCCTGTGATCGGCTGGCCTCCCCATGTCCGCACACAGCGGGCAGTGGGGGGCCGCCGAGCACTGGCTCGCACGGTGCTCTTTGGCACCGCAGCGGTAACACTGACCGCTGCGGTCCACCGGCGAGGTGCACCACTGCCTCACGTGCCCCAATTCGAGGCAGCGGTGACACTGGAGCGGGCGCGGCGCGAGGATTTCCACTCGCGCCGAAACCCACCCCACCAACACCCTCCCGGATTCCGCCACCTTACGGGCGGCGGAGAGGGGGCACCGGGCCCACACCGACCCGAGGCCGGAGGGCGACCTGCGGATCTCTCCGATCCGCAGGTCCTCCACAGGACAGTCCCCCGCCCTCGCAAGGTCACGGGACACATCCTGTGCGCTGACCGAGTCGTCCAACCCACAAACGCGCATCTCCGTGCGCTTCGTGGGCCGGGCGACCCGGACACCTCGCTCGCCCAGCTGCTCCCGGAACCTCTGGGCGAGACGATCCGCCTCCGCGCCGCCTTCTGCACCGGGGATCTCCAGCAAGAGACCCCCGGTCACGGCCCTCTTCGTCCTCACGGAGGCGATGCCCAGCTCTTCCAGGGAGATATTCTCCCTGGCGAGCCGCATCGCCTCCGCGAGGGTCAGGTCGCCCCCTGCGCAGCGGTCAGCGTCACCGCTGCCGTTTTTGGGGGACGACCTGGTCGTGCCTTCCCGACCTTCGCGGCCTTTACGTTGGCCGCCGGCGGCGGCGGCGGAGGCTGCGGTTGCGAGGCCTTCCTCGCCGCCCGCTTCGCCTTCCGCGCCACCACCTCACTCCACGCCACCCCCCCTTGGGAGGGTGACGTGGAGGACGCGACCACCGCGACCACGGGTACACCACCCCCCTTGGGGGTCGCGACCCGGGACCCTGGTGCCGCAACGCTGGGCGGAGTCTTCACTCCGCCCTTCTTTGCCTTCCCCGACTGTACCGGAACAGGTCGGGGAGGCACCGCCTTCCTGAGGAACGGGGGCCTTGGCTTAACCGCCCGGGACCGCGAGTATGGCGACTCTATAAAATCGCCCTCCAATCCTAAGTTGTGGTGCGCGGCGGTGGGATGCATGGTTGGGGGAGGAGGCCCAATCCCAAGCGACCACCTCCGGGGCACCTGCCGAACCCCCGGAGTATATAGGCTTACCCGGGTAAGGCGGCTCTGCCCGGGCGGACCTTTTCTTTCGACCTGATCGTGGGAATAATATGGAGTGTAAAATTAAAACGGGGATGGAACGGGGTAAGTCAGAGGGTGAGGACGAAAGCGGTGTTGGGACTGGAGTGACGACGCTCGCGCCGCCTCCAGCGCCTGGCACGGCTTCGTGGAGGGTGGAGGAGGACGACGAGACTGCATCAGTCTTGTCCTTCTCCTCCACCAGGAGCCTCATAGGCTCCAAGAGAAAGATGACGGGGCAGGCCGTCAATGGAGTGGGCAGGGCGATGAGCCCGGTTGTCCGGATAAGTTGCCTCAGGGACGAGGTGACCGAGGAGATATCGGAGAGGATCTCCTCGTCCCTGAGACGAGTGGAGAAAGTGGTCGCTGCCTGCTCTTTCAAGGGGCAGAAGAGCGGCGCGGCAGAGGCTCTTAGGGAGGCTGCCCAAATGATGGGGGACGCGTCGCGGGAGCTAAGCGGGCGGAACGCCCGTCTGCAGCTCCTGTTGGAGGAGGAGCGACGGGGGAGGATGAGGGCAGAGGCGCGCTGGAACAGCGCGGCCCTCCCTCCTGTCCTCCCTCCTCCTACGCCGTGCCCTCCTGCGGTCGTTAGGAAGCGGAGTGCGGCGGCGGTGGTGCGGGCCCCCACGGGCCCTTCCACACGCACTCCGCCCGCGCAGAGATCCCCGTCCTCCTCAGAGGACGATCACCAGAGGAGGATAGGGGACATGATTGATAAGAGGCTGGCCGCCTTCCGGGAGGAGCTCCTCCCCGGAAGAGCGGTCGGTGGGAGGGTGGTGCCATCCCGACCAGTGCCAGCACGGCCGGGGAAGGCGAAAGTGGGGGGAGCGAAGGCTCCGCCCACCGTGGCGACTCCGGGGCCTCGGGTCGTGACACCCAAGGGGGGAAGCGTACTCGTGGTCCCGGTTCCCGCGTCCTCCGCGGCACCGCCCCAAGGGGGGGTGTCGTGGAGCGAGGTGGTGGGGCGGAGGGCGAGGAGGGCGGCGAGGAAGGCCTCGCAGGCGCAGCCTCCGCCCCCGCCGCCCGCGGCCAAAGGAAAGCCTGCGAAGGCGCGACTTGACCGCCCCCCTAAACCGGCAGCGGTAGCACTGACCGTTGCGCAGGGGGGCGACCTGACCCTCGCGGAGGCGATGCGGCTCGCCAGGGACAATGTGTCCCTGGAAGAGCTTGGCATCGCTTCCTTTAGGGCGAAGCGGGCCGTGACTGGGGGTCTCCTGCTGGAGATCCCCGGTCCAGACGGCGGCGTGAAGGCCGACCGACTCGCCCAGAGGCTCCGGGAGCAGCTGGGCGAGCGGGGTGTCCGGGTCGCCCGGCCCACGAAGCGCACGGAGATGCGCGTGTGTGGGCTGGACGACTCGGCCACCGCGTAGGACGCGTGCAAAGGCGGGGAATTGCCCTGAGGGGGATATGCAGGGATGGGGAGATCCGCAGATCTCCTTCTGGCCTGGGGTCCGTGTGGGCCCGCTGCCCCCTCTCCGCCGCCCATAAATTGGCGGAATCCGGGAGGGTTTTGGTGGGGTGGGTTTCGGCGCGAGTATCTGCACTCGCGCCGCGCCCGCTCCAGTGTCACCGCTGCCTCGAATTGGGGCATGTGAGGTAGTGGTGCATATCGCCGGTGGACCGCAGCGGTCAATGTTACCGCTGCCGGGCGAAGGACCACCGCGCGAGCCAGTGCTCGGCGGCCCTCCACTGCCCGCTATGTGCGGACAGGGGGATGCCAGCCGACCACAGGGTGGGGAGCAGGAAGTGCTCTCCCCCCTCCCGGAAGGAGAGGAAGAGGAGAGGAAGGCCGTTCCGACTCCGGCGCCGCGGGCGGTGGCATCGTCCACCATGGAGGTGGACGGTACCACGGGGACGGACAGCCGGGAGGAGGCTGGGGCGGTCGGTAATTAATGGCGCCCCGCCTCCTCCACCAGGCCAACCTCAACCACTGCCGCGCGGCACAGGATATGATGTCCCAAGTCCTCGCGGAGTGGGGGGTTGGCCTGGCTGTCGCCGCCGAGCCGTACCGCGTCCCTGATCACCCTCATTGGGTGGGCGACGCGGACGGCTTGGTGGCGACGGTATGGGGAGGTAGCGACGGGTCCCCGCCGTTCTCCATGCTGGAGCGCGGTCGGGGATTCGTCGCCGTGGACTGGGGGGGAGTCGCCGTGGTGGGGTGCTACATATCGCCTCGCAGCGGTCACGTCGCGTACGAGCAGTACCTGGCCGAGGTCGCGGGATGCGTGCAGCGCTGCGCGGCCCGACCGGTGCTGGTCCTGCGGGATTTTAATGCCAAGTCGGTGGCTTGGGGATCCCTCAGGACCTCCGTTCGCGGCGGGATCCTGGGCGATTGGGCGGCGGGGCTCGACCTCCGGGTATTGAACCGGGGGTCGGAGCACACATGCGTGCGGCGATATGGGGGGTCCATCGTGGATGTTGGATTCGCGACCCCCAACGCCGTGCGCATGGTGTCGGGGTGGCACGTGGTCGCGGGGGCAGAGACACTCTCGGACCACCGGTATATCCGGATGGAGGTCTCTGCCGCCGCGGGGGATGCATCCCGGCACCACCGTCCGGGTGGTAACACACCGCGCCTGGACAAGGACGCCCTGATGGCAGCTGCCCTCGCTGCAACTTGGCCGCAGGGGGCGGCCGAGTTGCCGAGTATACAGGAGGAGGTCGCCCGGCTCGGGGGGGTGGTCGCGAACATATGTGACGCGGCGATGCCCCGGGTCGGGCGGGCTTTTTTTTTTTTTTTTTTTTTGTCGTGGGGAAATCTTCGAAAGACTCCCGCCCACCTCTTTGGGGAGAGGCGGGAGGGTTGTGTGGGATTCCCCGCGCCCGTAGAATGACGGGCGCGGGACCTACCCACTAAAAACCCCACGGTTCCGCACGATTTGGGAGGATACCGGGAATCGCTCGAAGCATCCTTCCGGTACCCTCCCCGTGCCCGCGCTTTGCGCCCATCCCCGGGGGGGACAAACGGTCTCCCCGGTAGACACTCTGTCTCATAGCGGCAGGACGGGGCCACTCCATCCCGCCGCGATCGGTCCCGGGGCCGCATTTAGTGGCGGGCTGCGAGCTCCAACTCGCAACCGCCTGCGACCCCGTTTCTACCCCTCGGCGGCCGGGAGCTCATGGCCGCTCCAGGCCACCGAGGGTGCCTCCCTGTGGGCCGAACCCACCCGGTCCGACCCATCGCCGCCTGGCGGGAGGAGGCTCCCCTCAGGGCCCCCCTCCCATCCAGGGTCATCCGCCGCGCAAAGGCCGCCGCCCGCGACGCCTGGCGCCCGGGCGACGCCCTCGCGCCACCATACGAGCGCGAGCCTCAGCGCGCCGCTGAAGCCCGCGCTCCCTTCCCGCGGCCTCCTTCTGCAGCATTACGGTCTCGCAGAAGGAGGCCACGGCCCTCAACTTCCTCTCGCTGCCGAGCATGGCGCGCACCACACCCGGCAGCGAGACATCCCGCCCTATGACGCCGACCAGGAAACGGCGCTCCCCCCCCCCCCCCCGCGCTGGGCATACCTGGAGGGTATGATCAGCCGTGTCCTGCTCGGCGTCACAATGGCAGCAACGCGCCGTCGGCTCCTTCCCTATCCGGCACAGGTATCTTCCGAAACAACCATGCCCGGAAAATACCTGTGCCATCCGGTAAGTAAGGCTTCCATGGCCTCTGTCCAGCCACTCACACAGCAGTGGCCGAACAGCCCCGACTGTCCGGTGCCCCGCAGTTGGCAGGGCCAACCGCTGCTGCCACGCGAGCACCACGAACTGCCGGGCCTGGCGCTTCAAATCGCCCCAAAGAGGTTCCTGCTCTCCCGGGACCGCCCCCACTCCCGCGCGACGGTCGACACGATGACGATACATCATCGCGTGCTACCGCGCGAGGAGATCCATGGGCGGCATCCCCGCAAGGACCGTCGCCGCCTGATGCGACACGGTCCGGTAGCCGCGGACGACCCTCAGCGCCATCCGCCTCTGCACCCGACGCAGCATCGTCATCCTGCGCCGGGAGGCCGCCAGGTCGTCCACCCAGACGGGGGCCCCGTATAGGGCCACCGACTGAACCATTGCCACATAGAGGCGGCCAACTCGTCCCGCTGGGCCCCCCAGGTTGGGGAGGATCCGGCCTAAAGCCGAGACCATCCTCTCCAACCGGGGAACCAGACAGCGGAAATGCTCCTCGAAGCGCCAGTGGTTGTCGAGGGTCAGCCCCAGATACCTCATCCGGGGCTTCACCTCGATATCAGCCCCACCCACCCGTATCAGAGGGGGTGGCGGATCCTGCCGAGGTGAGTGGAACGCTATCACCTCGGTCTTATGGACCGCCACCGTCATCCCCATCCCCATGATCCGGTCGACGACGCGTTGCGCCCCCTCCTCGGCGAGGCGCTTGGCCCTCCCCCACTGAGCGCCGACGGCCAGCACCAGTGTGTCATCTGCGTAACACACGGCACTGACGCCGTCGGGGAGGTCGGCCCGCAACACCGCGTCGTACGCGATGTTCCACAGGAGTGGCCCTAGGACCGACCCCTGCGGAACCCCGCAGTAGACCTCCCTCCGCATATCACCATCCCGGCCCGGATACTCGATCCACCTGCCGCGGAGATAATCCCCGACGACTGCCCTGAGACACGGGGGTACCCGATGATATTCGAGCCCCCTCCGTATCACCTCCCAGGGAAGGGTGTTAAACGCGTTGGCAATATCCAGCGATACCGCCAACGCCACCCCTCCCCGGGAGACGGCCGACTCCGAGAGGACCCTGACCCGACTGATCGCGTCGACTGTCGACCGGCCCCCCCGGAAACCGTACTGGCAGTCGGCCAGGCCCGGAGCACCCCGCGACAGGTGCTCGACGAGGCGGGCAGCAATCACTCGCTCGAAGATCTTGCCCACCTCGTCGAGGAGACAGATGGGCCGGTATGCGGATGGAGACTCCGCGGGCCGACCCTCCTTCCGGAGGAGGACCATCCTCGCCACCTTCCAACTGGGGGGGAATCGCCCGTCCCTCAGGCATCGGTTAAACAACCGCCTGAGGTCGGCCCCAAGGACGCCGTGGGTCAAGACCCAAACCCGGCCAGGCACACCATCCGGACCCGGGGCCGTGTTACGCGCCCCGAGCCGTCTGATGGCCGCGGCCAGCTCCCCCTGCGTGACCCCCGGTTCGGCCAACCACTCCAACATGCTAGTAAGCTTGCGGAAAGCTAGAAAGCTAGCAGCAAGTTAGGAAGCAATCTGTAATCTAGTAAGAATGCAGTATGCTATTAAGCAAGCAGGGAGATAGTAAGCGAGCAGTAAGCTAGTAACCAAGCTGTAAGCTAGTAAGCAAGCAGTAAGTTTGTAAGCAAGCAGTGAGCTAGTAAGCGAGGAGTAAGCTAGTTAGGAAGCAGTTTGCTAGTAAGCAAGCAGTATGCTAGTAAGCAAGCAGTAAGCTAGTGAGCAAGCAATGAGCTAGTATCCGAGCAGCAGGCTAATAAGAAAGTAATTAGCTACTAAGGAAGTAGTACGCTAGTAAGCAAGCAGTAAGCTACTATGCAAGCAGCAAGCCAGTAAGAAAGCAATTAGCTTGTAAGCGTGCAGGATGCTAGTAAGGAATCACTATGCTAGTAAGCAAGCAGTAAGATAGTAAGCAACCAGTAAGCTAGTTAGCAAGCAGCAGGCTATTCAGGAAACAGTAAGTTACTAACAAAGAAGGAAGCTAGTACGCAAGCAGGAAGCTATTAAAGAAGTGTTAGGCTAGTAAGTGACCAATAAGTTCATAAGAAAGCGGTAAGTTAGGAAGAAAGCAGGAATGTAGGAAGGTAGCAGTCAGATAGTAAGCAAGTAGTAATCTTGTAAGCAATCCGTGAGCTAGTAAACAATCAGGAAGCTAGTAAGCAAGCAGTAAGCTGGTATGAAAGCAGCTAGTAAGCCAGTAAGCATGCAATAAGTTAGTAAGCTTACAGTAAGATAGTGAGAATGCAGGTAGCTAGTAAGAAAGCAGTATGCTGCCAAGAGGGCAGTTAGCTAGTATGCATGTGGTAAGCTAGTATGCAGGCAGTAAGCTAGGAAGCAAGCAGAAAGCAAGTAACATAGCAGCCCCCAGTCACCGAGGGTCTTGACCCCCGGCTGCTGGAGGACGTGGTCAATACACTCTTCCCAATTGGGGAGAGGGGACCGCGCCCTCCGGCGGCGGCGGCTGTCCCAGTGGAGTGGACGGCCGAGCTGGGGGTCACGCAGGAGGAGCTGGCAGCGGCCATCAGACGGCTCGGGGTTCGTAACACGGCCCCGGGTCCGGATGGTGTGCCCGGCCGGGTTTGGGTCTTGACCCAGGGCGTCCTTGGGGCCGACATCAGGCGGTTGTTCGACCGCTGCCTGAGGGACGGGCGATTCCCCCCCAGTTGGAAGGTGGCGAGGATGATCCTCCTCCGGAAGGAGGGTCGGCCCGCGGAGTCTCCCTCCGCATACCGGCCCATTTGTCTCCTCGACGAGGTGGGCAAGCTCTTCGAGCGTGTGATTGCTGCCCGCCTCGTCGAGCACCTGTCGCGGGGTGATCCCGGTCTGGCCGACTGCCAGTTCGGTTTCCGGGGGGGCCGATCGACTATCGACGCGATAGGTCGTGTGAGGGCCCTCTCAGGGGCGGCCGTCTCCCGGGGAGGGGTGGCATTGGCAATATCCTTGGATATTGCCAATGCCTTTAACACCCTCCCCTGGGAAGAGATAAGGAGGGGACTCGAATATCATCGAGTCCCCCCTTGTCTCAGGGCGGTCGTCGGGGATTATCTCCGCGGCAGGTGGATCGAGTATCCGGGCCGGGATGGTGATATGCGGAGGGAGGTGTACTGCGGTGTTCCGCAGGGGTCGGTCCCCGGGCCACTCCTGTGGAACATCGCGTACGACTCGGTGTTGCGGGCCGGCCTCCCCGACGGCGTCAGCACGGTGTGTTATGCGGATGACACACTGGTGCTGGCCGTCGGGGCGCACTGGGGGAGGGTCATGCGTCGCGCGGAGGAGGGGTCGCAACGCGTCGTCGACCGGATCAGGGGGATGGGGATGACGGTGGCGGTCCATAAGACCGAGGTGATTGCGTTTCATTCACCTCGGCAGGATCCGCCACCCCCTCTGATCCGGGTGGGTGGGGCTGACATCGAGGTGAAGCCCCAGATCAGGTATCTAGGGCTGATCCTCGATAGCCACTGGCGTTTTGAGGAGCATTTCCGCTGCCTGGTCCCCCGGTTGGAAAGGATGGTTGCGGCTCTGGGCCGGATCCTGCCCAACCTGGGGGGCGCGGCGGACCGAGTTCGTCGCCTCTATGTGGCAATGGTCCAGTCGGTGGCCCTATACGGGGCCCCCGTCTGGGCGGACAACCTGGCTGCCTCCCGGCGCAGCATGACTATGCTGCGTCGGGTGCAGAGGCGCATGGCGCTCAGGGTCGTCCGCGGGTATCGGACCATGTCACATGAGGCGGCGACGGTTCTAGCGGGGATGCCGCCCATGGACCTGCTCGCGCGGTCGCACGCGGTGATGTACCGGCACCGCGTCGACCTTCGCGCGGGGGTGGGGGCGGTCCCGGGCGGGCAGGAACCTGCTTGGGGCGATTTGAAGCGCCAGGCCCGGCAGTCCGTGTTGCTCGCGTGGCAGGAGCGGCTGGCTCTGCCAACCGCGGGGCACCGGACTGTCGGGGCTGTTCGGCCACTCCTGAAGGAGTGGCTGGACAGAGGCCATGGCAGCCTCACCTACCGGCTGGCACAGGTATTTTCCGGGCATGGCAGCTTCGGAAGATACCTGTGCCGGATAGGGAAGGAGCCGACGGCGCGTTGCTGCCACTGCGACGCTGAGCAGGACACGGCGGATCATACCCTGGAGGTATGCCCCGCGTGGGAGGGGGAGCGCCGTGTCCTGGTCGGCGTCGTCGGGCGGGATGTCTCGCTGCCGGGCGTGGTGCGCGCCATGCTCGGCAGCGAGGAGAAGTGGAGGGCCGTGGCCTCCTTCTGCGAGAACGTAATGTTGCAGAAGGAGGCCGCGGGGAGGGAGCGCGAGCTTCAGCGGCGCGCTGAAGCTCGCGCTCGTGCGGTGGCCCGAGGTCGTCGCCCGGTCGCGAGGCGTCGCGGCCGGGCGCCTCGGCGTGGCGGATGACCTAGGCTGGGAGGGGGGTCCTGAGGGGACCCTCCTCCCGCCAGGCGGCGCCGGGTCGGACCGGTTGGGGGTAGGAGTGCCTCCCCCTACCGGTCCGACGCAAGGGGAGGCACCGGAGGGATGGAGTGGCCCCTTCCCGCCGCTATGAGGCAGTGTGTCTACTGGGGGGACCGATTGTCCCCCCGGGGGATGGGCGCGAAAGCGCGGGCACGGGGAGGATACCGGAAGAATGCTTCGAGCGATTCCCGGTATCCTCCCAAAGCGTGCCGAAGGGTCACCGTGGGGTTTTTAGTGGGTAGGTCCCGCGCCTGTCGTTGTACGGGCGCGGGGAATCCCATACACTCCTCCCACCTCTCCCCAAGGAGGTGGGAGGGAGTCTTTCGAAGATTTTCCCCACGACAGAAAAAAAAAAAAAAAAAAAAAAAAGATAGTAAGCAAGAAGTAAGCTTGTAAGCAAGCAGCAGACTGGTCAGAAAGCAGTTGTCTGGTAGGCAAGCAGTATGGTAGTAAGCAAGTTGTAAGCTGAGAAGCAAGCAGCAAGATAAAAAGCAAGCAGCAGGCTAGTATGAAAGCAGTAAGTGAGTAAGCTAGCAGAAATTTCGTAAGCAAGCAGTGAGCTAGAAAGCGAGGTTGAAACCAGTAAGGAACAGTACGCTAGTAAGCAACCATTAAGCTAGTAAGCAAGCAGTGAGCTAGTATGCTGGTAGGGAGCTAGTAACAAAGCAGTAATCTAGTAACCAAGGAGCATGATGGTAGGAAAGCAGTTAGCTTGTACGCAAGTAGTAAGCTTGTAAGCAAGCAGTACGCTAGTAACCATGCAGTGAGATAGTAAGCGAGCAGGAAGCTAGTAAGGATGCAGTATGCTAGTAAGCAAGCAGTTGGCCAGAAACCAAGCGGCAAGCTAGTCAGCAAGCAGCAAGCCAGTCAGCAAGCAGTCAGCGAGTAGGAATCTAGTAAACAAGGAGTATGCTAGTGAGCAAGCAGTAATCTATTAAGCAAGCAGTAAGCTATTAAGCAAGCAGTAAGCTAGTAAGCAAGTAGCAGGCTAGTAAGACAGCTATTAGCTAGTAGGAAACTGTTAGCTAGTAAGCAAATAGTAAGCTAGTAAGCAAGCATTAAGCTAGTATGCAAGGAGTGAGCTAATAAGCGATTAGGAAGCTAGTAAGAAAGCAGATAGCTAGCAAGACAGCAGAATGCTGGTATGCAAGCTGTAAGCTAGAAAGTAGGCAGTAAGCTAGTAATCAAGCAGTATTCTAGTAAGCATGCAATGAGCTAGTTTGCAAGCAGGAAGCTAGTAAGGAAGCAGTAAACTGGTAAGAAAGCAGTCGGGTAGTAAGAAAGTAGTGAGGTAGTAAGCAGCCAGTACGTTAGTAAGCAAGCTGTGAGCTAGTAAGCGAGCAGGGACCCAGTAAGGGAGCACTCTGCTAGTAAGCTAACAGTAAGCTAATAAGGATAAAGTAAGCTAGTAAGCGAGCAGGGACCTATTAAGGGAGCAGACTGCTAGTATGCTAACAGTAAGCTAATAAGGAACCAGCAAGCTAGTAAGCAAGCAGGAAGCTAGTAAGAAAGCAGTAAGCTTGAGAACAAGCAGCAAGTTAGTAAGCGTGCAGTAAGCTAGAAAGCAAGCAGGTGGCTAGTAAGAAAGCAGTTAGCTAGTAGACAAGCAGTTAGCTAGTAAGGAAGCAGTAAGCGAGTATGCTAGCAGTAGGATAGTTTGCAAGCAGTAAGATTGTGGGCAAGCTGAATGCTAGAAAGCAAGCACCAAGCTAGTATGCAAGCTGACAGCTACTAAGCGAGCAGTGTGCTAGTAAGCAAGCAGTAAGCTAGTAAGCAAGGAGTATGCTAGTAAGCGCGCAGTAAGCTACTAAGCATCCAGTTAGCTAGTAAGCAACCAGTAAGATACTATGCGTGCAGTGAGCTAGTAAGGAAGCATTGTGCTAATAAGGAAGCACTAAGCTAGGAAGCAAGCAGCAGACTAGTAAGCAAGCAGTAAGCGAGTAAGCTAGCAGTTAGCTAGTAAGCAAGCAGTAAGCTTGTATGCAAGCAGCAGGCTAGTAAGGAAGAAGAGGGCCGTGTCCAGGGGCCTTCTGCTGGAGATTCCCGGACCGTAGGGCTGGGAGAAGGCGGACCGACTCTCCCAGAGGCTCTGGAAACAGCTGGACGGGCGGGTTATCCGGGTCGCGAGGCCCGCGAAGCGCACGGAGATGCGCGTTTGTGGGCTGAACGATTCAGTCACAACGCAGGATGTGTCTCGTGCCATACCGACGACGGGGGACTGCCCCGATGGAGACGTGCGGGTCGGGGAGATCCGCTGGTCTTCCTCCGGCCTGGGGTCGGTGAGGGCCCGGTGCCCTCTCTCCGCTGCACACAAAGTGGCGGAATCCGGGTGGGTTTTGGCGCGAGTGGAGATACTCGCGCCGCGCCACTCCAGTGTCACCGCTGCCTCGAGTTCGGGCACGTGAGGCAGTGGTGCACCTCGCCGGTGTACCGCAAGGGTCAATGTTACCGCTGCGGAGCGAAAGACCACCGGGCGAGCCAGTGCTCGGCGGCCCCCCACTGCCCGCTATGTGCGGACTTGGGGGGCCGACCGATCACAGGGTGGGGTGCAAAAAGTGCTCTCCCCCCTCCCGGAAAATGAGGGGGAGTCGGCCCTCACCGGTTCAGGCACCGCGGTCGGTGCCATCCTCCATAATGGAGGTAGACGGTGCCACGGGTACGGACAGCCAGGCTGGGGCGGCCGCCAAGTAATGCCGCCCCGTCTCCTCCTCCAGGCCAACCTCAACCACTGTCGTGCGGCACAGGACAAGATGTCCCAAGTCCTCGCGGAGTGGGGGGTTGGCCTGGCGGTCGCCGCCGAGCCGTACCGCGTCCTTGATCACCCTCATTGGGTGCGGGACGCGGACGGCTTGGTGGCGGCGGTATTGGTAGGAGTCGACGGGACCGCGCCTTTCTCCATCCTGTCGCGCGTTCGGAGATTCGTCGCCGTGGACTAAGGGGGAGTCGCCGTGGTGGGGTGCTACATCTCGCCCCACAGCGGCCACGCCGCGTTCGAGCAGTACCTGGCCGAGGTCGCAGCATGCGAGCAGCGCTGCGCGGCCCGGCTGGTGACGGTCCTGGGGGATTTTAACGCCTAGTCGGTGGCGTGCGGATTCGCCAGGACCTCTGTTCGCGGCGAGACCCTGGGCGACTGGGCGGTTGGGCTCGATCTTCGGTTACTGAACCGGGGGTCGGAGCACATGTGCGTGCGGCGATATGGGGGGTCCATCGTGGATGTTGGATTCGGGACCCCCAACGCCGTGCGCATGGTGTCGGGATGGCAGGTGGTTGGGGGGGGGGGGGGAAGACACTCTCGGACCACCGGTATATTCGGATAGAGGTCTCTGCCCCCGGATGTACATCCCGACACCACCGGCTGATTGGCGCCCCATCGCGCCGCTGGGCGCTTCAACGCCTGGACAAGGACGCTATGATGGCAGCTGCCCTCGCTGCAACTTGGCCGCAGGGGGTGGCCGAGTTGCCGAGCATAGCGGAGGAGGTCGTTCGGCTCGAGGGATTAGTCGCAAATATTTGCGACGCGACGATGCCCTGGGTCGGGCGGGCTTCTCCACGCCGGGTGGTGTACAGGTGGTCGGCCGCGATCGCAGAATTGCGCGTCGCGAGTGTGGGCGCCCGACGCCAGTACACCCGCGCGCGCCGTCGTCTACTGAGAGACGATGGCGTAGCGCGAGCGAGGGCAGATGACCTGTATGAGTCATACTCTACGGCTCGTGTTGCTCTGCAGGTCGCCATCAAACGGACCAAAACCCGGGCATGGAAGGAGCTCCGCCAGACCCTCGATGACGATCCTTGGGGGCGCCCGTATAAGGTGGTGCTAAATAAGCTCCGCCCGTGAGCGCCCCCTGTCACCGAGGATCTTGACCCACGGCTGCTGGAGGACGTGGTCAATACTCTCTTTCCAATTGGGGAGGGCGGATCACGTCCTCCGGCGGCGCCGGCTGTCGCAATTGAGTGGGTGGCCGTGTTGGTGGTCTCGCAAGGGGAGCTGGCCACGGCGCTCAAACGGCTCGGGGCGCGTAACACGGCCCCGGGGCCGGATGGTGTGCCCGGCCGGGATTGGGACTTATCCCACGGTGTCCTTGAGGCCGACCTCAGGCGGTTGTTTCACCGATACCTGAGGGACGGGCGATTCCCTCCCAGTTGGATGGTGGCGAGGATGGTCCTCCTCCAGAAGGAGGGTCGGCCCGCGGAGTCTCCATCCGCATACCGGCCCATCTGTGTCCTCGACGAGGTGGGCAAGCACTTCGAGCGAGTGATTGCTGCCCGCCTCGTCGAGCACCTGTCGCGGGGTGCTCCGGGCCTGGCCGACTGCCAGTACGGTTTCCGGGAAGATCGATCGACAATCGACGCGATAGGTCGCGCCAGGGCCCTCTCGGAGTCGGCCGTTTCCCGGCGAGGGATGGCTTTGGTAGTATCGTTGGATATTGCCAACGCCTTTAACACCCATCCCTGGGGAGACATATGGAGGGGGCTCGAAGATCATCGGGTCCCACCGTATCGCAGGGCAGCCGTGGGGGATTATCTCCGTGGCAGGTGGATCGAGAATCCGGACCGGGATGGAGATATGCGGATAGAGGCGTACTGCGGTGTTCCGCAGGGGTCGGTCCTCGGGCCACTCCTGTGGAACATCGCGTACGATAAGGTGTTGCGGGCCGACCTCCCTGACGGCGTCAACGCCGGGTGTTATGCAGATGACACACTGGTGCTGGCCGTGGGGGCGCACTGGGGAGGGCCAAGCGCCTCGCGGTGGTGGGGGCGTAGCGCGACGTCAGCCGGATCAGGAGGATGGGAATGAAGGTGGTGGTCCATAAGACCGAGGTTATAGCGTTCCATTCACCTCGGCAGGATTCGCCCCCCCCCCTGATGCAGGTGGGTGTGGCTGATATTGAGGTGAAGCCCCACATGAGGTATCTGGGGTTGATCCTCGATAGCCACTGGCGCTTCGAGGAGCATTTTCGCTGTCTGGTCCCACGCTTGGGGAGAAGGGTCGCGGCTTTATGCCGAATCCTACCCAACCTGGGGGGACCGGAGGGCCGAGTTCGCCGTCACTAAGTGGCAATGGAGCAGTCGGTAGTCCTTTACGGGGCCCTCGTCTGGGCGGACGACGGTTCTTGCGGGGATGCCGCCCATGGACCTCCTCGCGCGGACGCACGCGGTGCTGTATCGTCACCGCGTCGACCGTCGCGCGGGGGTGTGGACGGTCCCGGTAGTGCAGGAACCTGCTTGGGGCGATTTGAAGCGCCAGGCCCGGCAGTTCGTGATGCTCGCGTGGCAGGAGCGGTTGGCTCTGCCAACCGCGGGGCACCGGACAGACGGGGTTGTTCGGCCACTCCTGAGTGAGTGGTTGGACAGAGGCAATGGAAGCCTCACTTACCGGATGGCACAGGTGTTCTCCGGACATGGCAGCTTCGGGAGATACCTGCGTCGGATAGGGAAGGTGCCGACGGCGCGCTGTTGCCATTGTAACGCTGAGCAGGACAGGGCTGAACATACCCTCGAGGTGTGCCCTACGTTGGAGGGGGAGCGCCGTGTCCTGGTCAGCGTCATCGAGCGGGATGTCTCGCTGCCGGGAATGGTGCACACCATGCTCGGCAGCGAAGGGATGTGGAGGGCCGTGACCTTCTTCTGCGAGAGCGTAGTGTTACAGAAGGAGGCCGCCGGCAGGGAACGCGTGCTTCAGCGGCGTGCTGAGGCTCGCACACGTGTGGTGGCGGGAGGGCGTCGTCCAGGCGCCGGCCATCGTGGGCGACCCCCGCGGCGTGGCGGATGACCCTGGTTGGGAGGGGGTTCCTGAGGGGAGCCTCCTCCAGGCACGAGGCGCAGAGCCGGACCGGATTGTGGTGGAAGTGTCACCCCAATTCCAGTCCGACAAATCGGGAGGCACCCTCAGTGGCATAGTGTGGCCATGAGCCACCAGCCGCCGTGGGGTACAAATGGAGTTCCTTGCAGTTGCGATTTGGGTCTCGCAGCCGCCACTAACCGAGGTCCCGAGACGGATGGCGGCGGGAAGGAGTGCTCTCTCCATGCCGCCATGAGACAGTGTGACTGCCGGGAGGAACCTTTTGTCCCTCCGTGGATGGAGGCACAGCGCTGGCACAGGGAGGACACCGGAAGTATGCATCGAGCGATTCCCGGTATCCTCCCAAATCATGCGGAAGGGTCACCGTGGGGTTTTTAGTGGGTCGGTCACGCGCCCGTCATTCCATGGGCGCGGGAATCCCACACACCTCTCCTGACTCACCCCAAAGAGGTGGGAGGGAGTCTTACGAAGATATTCCTTACGAAAAAAGGCTAATAAGGAAGCAGTATGCTAGGAAGAAACAAATAAGCTAATAAGCATGCAGCAGTGTTTAAATATCGCGTTAATTGACGGATTTGAGAACCGTTTAGAGAAATATTCAATTTAACATGAATTATAACTGAGAACCATAAATTCCTCGTACGGTATTGTTTTCGTGTACGCGACATTCCAGAGACTCTGTGATGCGTAGATCGGTACACGGAACGATACAGGTTAGAAAAACCATACGCGAGTGTTGGCTGCTCTCAGTCACGTGATCGACCCAATATATTTACTTGTCATCGATCGTCGAAGATCCATAAACAGAGAGGGTAGAGAAATATTGAAATTAAGAAGAGATAGACATTGAAGAGCAGGGATAGCACCGCGAGGTGGTGATTACCCTTCTCGTGGCCGCGACTGCAGATGTTCGTTAGCTTCTTAGCTTCGAGACTCGATAGCTGGTCCTCGCAGCGAGCAGATCGACAATCGATTCCGCTCCGCGACGAAACCAAATCTCCGAATATAGGTTCTGAGAATACTCGAATCTTTCGTTGAGAATTTTAAATTATTGCTCAAAATTAACTAAATCGGTGAAGCATTTTATCAGCCCCGATTATTGACTGTGCAATCTCGCCGAATAGCACGTGACGCTCGAGCTATGTGGTCGTGTGAGGGAATTGAAAAACTTCGGTTCCCGCTTGACGAGATTATTAACAAAATTTAAAAGACTGTGGGTTTTCGTCCGACTTTCATGTGACGTTTGTGCTTCGCGGTCATGAAAGGGGAATCGAGATAAGAATCGTTTCCCGTGTGTCGAAACTCCAGTCTCCGCAAAGGGCTACGGCCAAATCAGTACTGACGACTCCACGGACTGTTGCATTTGACGCGGTCGTGGGAGGCTGACTATCTTCACGTGACATTTGAGTTTCACGGTCGTGTAAGAATTTGTCGTACGGACTGCTGCATTTGATGCGGTCGTGCGACAAGTTGAATTGTCCGCACGGTTTTGTATATCACCCCTAGGGTGGTCTCAGACCGATACCCTACGTGGGCTCACCGTTTCTCCGGTCGGGGCTAAGAAATTCCGGACTTCTTAGCTCTCAACCTGCTCGAGCAACGCTCCTTGACCGCCAGTGAGTACGTACCCTGTGCGTAGAGCAACGCATAATGAGCACCGTGGTGTATGCTCCTTTAAACGTAAGACGCTACGTGCGCCGTTAAGGGCTACATCACACCGCGTCTTGTACGCAGGGAACGGTGAGAAACTGCGGTTTGGACAGCATTTGGAGCTTTACAAACTCCACCTGTTGTCCTTTCCTGCGGCATTCAACCATCGCTAAAAAGCGGAGAATTGAGAAATTAGATCTCTTCTTCCGCACAGCGATCGAACGGTTCACGATTTGTGAGAACGTTCATAATATACAATCCACTCACACATATCTCAGTTCGTCGAGACGTGTCTGTAATCTCCGCTCTTGAGTGCGAACGGCACAGACAGGAGCGTGCGAGATAGAGCGAGACGGGCGACGCAACAAGCGTTAATAGGTATTTAAATCCAGCCTTGTCTTTCCTTGTTACAGAACAACACATCGCGAACTTGGCCAGGAGCAGCCGGCCCAGGTTTTTTCCCCCCGGACGTCTGGCCGACGTCTAGGCGGTTTTTTTTCCTTTTTTTCTTTTTCATTAAAAATAAACGTTAATTTTATTGAGGAAAATCAGGTGCATCAATTTATTCAATACTTTTTCCCAGTGTCCTTTCCCTCGTAATCCGGACCACGTCAGACTAAAATAACCCCCTAAGGGCGGTGAAGGTCTTCAAACAAGCAGGCTAGTAAGAAAGCAATTAGCTAGTAAGAATGCAGTAAGCTGGTAAGAAAGCAGGTAGCTAGTAAGGAAGTAGTAAGTTAGTAAGCAAGCAGTAAGTTAGTAAGCGAGTAGGAAGCTTGTAAGGAAGCTGTATGATAATAAGCAAGCAGTAAGCTAGAAAGCAACCAGCAGGCTATTAAGAAAGCAGTTAGATATTGAGCAGGCAGTAAATTAGTAAGCAAGCAGTAAGCAATTAAGCGCCACGCACCCGTTTAGTTGTCCACGCGGCAGGGGAGGTGAACCCCTAAGTGGCGCGTCTCCAGGTGGCGGATAGGGGTAGCTGCTGGGATGGGGTGCGGGGATGGGGTCACCAACCTGTGGAGGCTGGTCCCGGTCCCTCGCCAGGCGTCTGAGTATGGTCACCGTGGGGTTTTAGTCGGTATGAGTCCGAAACTACCCACAAGCCTGCCCTTCGGGTGGGTTCGCGGGTGTCCATGAGGATTTCCCCACGTACAAAAAAAAAAGTAACCTCGAAAAGAAGCAGCAAGATAGTAAGCGAGCAGGAAGCTAGTAAGGAAGCAGTATGCTTGTAAGCAAGCAGTAAGCTAGAAAGCAATTTGTGAGCTACGTAAGCAAGCAGTAAGCGATTAAGCTAGCAGTAAGCCAGTAATCAGGCAGTAATCTAGTAAGCAAGCAATTAGCTAGTAAGCAAGCAGGAAGCTAGTAAGGATGCAGTATACTAGTAAGCAAGCCGCAAGTTAGTAACAAAGCAGTATGCCAGTAAGCAAACAGCAGGCTAGTAGGGAAGCAGTCAGTAAGGAAACAGTAACGTAAGAAGCAAGCAGGAATGTAGTAAGAAAGCAGTTAGGTACTAAGCATGCAGTAGGCTAGTAAGCAAGCAGTACGCTAGTAAGCAAGCGGCAAGCTAGAAAGCATGTTGCAATCTAGTAAGCAAGCAGCAAGCTTGCAAGCAAGCAGTAAGCTAGTAAGCAAGCAGTGAGCATGTAAGTAAGCAGTAAGCTGGAAAGAAAGCAGTAAGCTGGAAAGAAAGCAGGTAGCTAATAAGCAAGCAGTTAACTAGTGAGCAAGCAGTAAATGAGTAAGCTAGCAGTAAGATAGCAAGCAAGCAGTGTGCTAGCAAGCAAGCTGTAAGCTAGAAAGCAAGCAGCAAGCTAGTATGCAAGCAGTGAGCTACTAAGCGAGTAGTAAGCTTGTAAGCTAGCATAGACCGAGTAAAGGAGGGGGATACTAGTAAGCTTGCAGTAAGCTGTTAAGCGAGCATGAAGCTAGTAAGGACGCAGTATGTTAGAAAGCAAGCATCGGGCTAGTAAGCAAGCAGTGGGCTAGTAAGCAAATAGTAAGCAAGTATGAATGCAGTAAACTGGTAAGAAAGCAGCTGGCAATTAAGAGAGCAATTAGATAGTAAGAAAGCTGTATGCCAGTATGCATGCAGTATGCTAGAAAACATGCAGCATGCTAGTAAGCAAGCAGTAAGCTGGAATGGAAGCAATTAGCATGTAAGCAAGTAGCAAGCTATTAAGCAAGCAGTAAGCTAGATAGCAAGCAGCAAGCTATTGAGCAAGCAGTAATCTCGTAAGCAAGCAGTGAGATAGCAAGCGAGCAGGGAGCTAGTAAGGAACAGGATGCTTGTAATCATGCAGTAATCTAGTCAGCGACCAGTAAGCTAGTAACCAAGCAGTAAGCTTGAATGCCAGCTGTAATCTAGAAAGCAAGGAGCAGGCTAGTAAGAAAGCAGTTTCATAGTAAGCAAGCCTTGAGTTAGTAAACGAGCAGGAATCTAGGAAGAATGCAGCCTGCTATTAATCAAGGCGTACGCTCGATTGCAACTAGTAAGCAAGCAGGAAGCGAGTAAGCTAGCAGTAAGCTTGGATGCCAGCTGTAATCTAGAAAGCAAGGAGCAGGCTATTAAGAAAGCAGTTTGATAGTTAGCAAGCCTTGAGCTAGTACGCGAGCAGGAAGCTAGTAAGAATGCAGCCTGCTATTAATCAAGGCGTAAGCTCGTTTGCAACAGGTAAGCTAGTAAGCAAGCATTTGGCTAGTAAGAAAGCAATTAGCTAGTAAGGAAGCAGCATGCTAGTAAGCAGGCAGTAAGCTAGTAAGCAAGCAGTAACCTAGTAAGAAACCGGTAAGCTAGTAAGCAAGCAGCAGGCTTGTAAGGTAGCAGTTAGATAGTAAGAAAGCTGTAGGCTAGTGAGCAGGCAGCAAGCTAGTAAGCATGCAATAAGCTAGAAAGCAAACAGCTAGCTAGTAAGAAAGCAGTATGCCACTAAGCAAGGAGTAAGCTAGTAACCAACAAGATATTAAGCAAGCAGGAAGCCAGTAAGAAAAGAATTGGCTAGTAAGAAAGCAGTATGCTTGTCAGCAAGAAGCAAGCAGCAAGCTAGCAAGCAAGCAGAAAGCGAGTAAGCTAGCAGTAAGCTAGTAAGCATGCAGTAAGCTGGTAAGGAAGCAAATAGCTAGAAAGCAAGCAGTAAGCTAGTATGCAAGCGGTGAGCTAGTAAGTCAGCAGGAAGCTAGTAAGCAAGCAGGCAGCGAGTAAGCCAGCAGTAAGCTAGTAAGCAAGCAGTAATCTAGTATGCTAGCTGTGAGCTAGAAGACAAGCCGGAAGTTAGTAAGGAAGCACGAAGCTAGAATGCAAGTAGGAGGCTAGTAAGCAAGCAGTAAGCTAGCAAGCAAGCAGTAAGCTAGTGTGGTGTGTGTGTGTGTATGGTATGTGTGAATCATGAGTGGTATGAGTAAGCGAGGAATGCTTGGAGCCGAATGATTGTTTATGCAAGGGTATCGATGCCGATGCCGTCAATGTTGCGGGTGGCGTCATTCGTTTAGAAGATGCATGTGGCTGGCCCTGGGAGAAAAGGGCAGAGTCGAGCGAACCGTCGAAGAGTCCACACGAGCGAGTTAAGACGTAGCGAGTTATATTTTTTACCACCTTTATTTCATTTCATGTTGAAATAAACTTTACATCTTTTATTCTATTTTAATTTCATTTCCTACAAAATTGGGGGCACGTCCGCGATCAAAATTTAAACCGAGTCGTAGCAGAACGTTTAGTGTGGACAGTAAAGTATTGTGAGAACAGAGTTTACTTAAAAGGGTTGAGGTGAAAGTGTAGAGTGTGTACTGCGAGGACTATTGTTGAAAGTGACGATTCATAGTTGTGGTGGTCAATAAAATGGCTTCAGTAAGGAGGGATGCAAGTGATTTCTGCATCGCAGAATTGAAAGGAAAATTACGAGAGAAGGGACTTTCAATATCTGGTTTGAAAGCGGAGTTGATTCAGCGGCTGCATGAAGCCGATCCGACCGGCGAATGGTTAAAAGTATGTACAAGCAGCGTGGTCGAAGAAACTGCGAGTGACAATAGTTCAGGATACGCAAGTGATATGGTACAGATGCGGCGAGAAATGGAACTTGCACAAAGAGAGAAACAACTAGTAGAGCGGTAGCTTGATTTAGCTCGCCAACAAATGGCATTACTTCGAGAAATGCAGAGGCTTAATCTCGATAGAGGTGAGGCAGGGGAATCGACAAGCGTACCGACTGGGCAAAGACGACCGCCACCGGTAAATATCTCTGCCATTGCGGATTTATTATGTTATTTTGATGGAAGTAGCAATACATTCGTCACGTGGGAGCGTCGAGTTCAAACATTGAAAATGACGTATCAACTGACGGATGATATCGCTAAACTGTTGATGGGATCGCGACTGAAGGGTAATGCACTTGAGTGGTTACATTCGAAACCTGAACATATTGCAATGTCAGTAGAAGAATTACTGAGGAATCTACAGGAAATGTTTTACCATCCTGGAAGCGTTCTTGAGATGAGACGACGTTTTGAGGCGCGTGTTTGGAGGAAAGAAGAAACGTTCAGCGAATATGTACATCAAAAAGTGATTTTAGGATACCGCGTACCTATTAGTGATGCAGAAATGATAGAGTACATTATAGAAGGAATACCTGATCGAGGATTAAGGGATCTGGCGCGAGTGCAGAAGATAGCAACTAAGGGGGAACTGTTAGCAGCATTCGACAGGATTTCCTTGCAAGGAAGATCGTTGCCGTTCAACCCAGCGATCAAGCCAAAGGAAAGCAAGTGGTCACCAGTGAAGACAATAAAGCAAGACGTTAAAGAAGTGCCGAATAACCAATTACGATGCTCCAATTGCTGTGAGAGGAACCATCGAGGTGTAGACTGTCTTGTTAAAAGCAAAGGGCCAAGATGTTTCGCTTGCCGAGACTTCGGACACAGAGCCATGGATTGTAAAAAGGGACAGCACATGCACGTAAACGAGTATACGGCAGTGGCCGTTCAGGACAATAAAGTATACAAGCCTGTTACATTGCTAGGTAAGCAGATAGTAGCGTTTATAGATATGGGTAGCGATTTACATTTAATGAAGGCCGAACAATATATTAGGTTAGGATGCCCAACTTTACACGGTACAGAAATATCTTGTAAAGGATTCGGTTTAAGTAAGGTCACTACTTTAGGCAGTTTTTATGCGAACGTACAAATCGATACAAATATTTTCCGATTCTTAATTCACGTGGTACCGGATGAATATTTGAGACATAATTTTTTGATTGGCTTGGAATTGTTGCAAGAGGCTAAATTGACATTAGACGGTAAGAGTGTTGAGGTTTCAAAACGCGATAACAGGGTAACGAATTCTTATGATGTACCAGAAATATTTTGCATAGATACTATCGATGAGTCCGAGAACAATGTAACTAATTCTTTAATAGATTTGCAGCATATTAAAAATGATACCGTTAAACAAGAAATAGAAGATATAATAAGTAATTATGAGCCTAAAACTATTAAAAAGTCTAACATTAAAATGAACATTGTATTGAAAGATGATATACCTATATATCAACCTCCACGTAGATTAGCGCCAGTGCAAAGAGAAATAGTTAATAAACAGTTAGATGAATGGATGCAACAAGGAATAGTGCGAGAAAGTACATCGGAATATGCCAGTCCGATTGTACTGGTAAAAAAGAAAGATAATGGAATGCGTTTGTGTATAGATTATAGATTACTTAATAAGAAAGTATGTAAAGATCGCTATCCGCTTCCGTTGAAAGAAGATCAGCTGGATCGTTTACAGGGCGCGACGATATTTAGTACTCTCGATTTAAAAGATGGTTTTTTTCACGTCCCGATTGAGGAAAATAGTTGTAAATTCACTGCATTTATAGTACCTGATGGGCATTTTGAATTTTTAAGAACCCCATTTGGTCTCTGCAACTCTCCAGCTATCTTTCAAAAATATATCAATAATATATTTCGTAACCCGATTCAGACAAGTGTTGTTTTGACATATATAGATGATTTAATTATTCTTGCGAATGACGAAAATGAAGCCGTATCAAGATTGCGTGAGATATTGTGTATTGCAAGTGATTATGGATTGCGAGTGAATTGGAAGAAATGTCGTTTTCTTCAACGTAGCATAGAATATGTAGGTCACATAATTGAGGATGGTCACGTACGTCCGTCGAAGCGTAAAACATTAGCTGTTATGAATTTTCCATTAGTAAAAAATGTTAGAGACGTACAGAGCTTCTTAGGATTAACCGGGTATTTTCGCAAATTTATTCCACAATATTCAACAATAGCCCAACCCTTGACGAACTTGTTGAAAAAAGACGTAAATTTTGAACTAAATGAAAAACATATGCTAGCGTTTAAACAATTGAAAATTGCATAGAGCAGTGAGCCGGTTTTAAAATTATACCGCGTAGGTGCGGAAACAGAACTCCATACGGATGCGTCGAGCGTCGGACTCGGTGCCATCCTGTTACAGAGAGACGATGTCGATCAACGTTACCATCCAACATACTATGCGAGCTGGAAAACATCAGAGGCAGAATCGCGATACATTAGTTATGGATTAAAGATATTAGCTATAGTTAAAGCGTTACATAAGTTTAGAGTTTATCTTTTAGGAATACTGTTTCGGCTCGGTCTATATTGAATAAACCAATTCGCAGTGTGGATAGGATAGATTGGCCCACGGAACTGTGGATATTCCGGCTAATGAACTTTATTCTCCCTTCGCGTCTTATTCTTATAAAGCCTGACGAGCTCACTGTTAACAGGGTTACTTCTGTATGAATCGATTATCAGTTACAGACTAACTGTGCGAAGCGAGCGGTTAAATTTTGTATTCGCCGGCCGAGTATGAAAAACTGTCCGGCGAGACTCGGGCGTGTTCGCGTAACGGCAATAACATCAAGCCTTGTTGACGAGCTGCCAGCGGTTACGCCAAGGCGCTTTGAATATATGATATTGAACAAATACCGTTTAGAATAATAACCGATTGTCGTGCGTTTACTCTCACTATGAAAAAAAGAGACTTATGTGTTCGAGTTGCAAGGTCGATGCGCTAAGTCGGAAGCCTATTCCGGTGTGTATGCTTATCAGTGAGTGTGAGACGAGTGTGCTCGTGAGATTGCGAAAAGCGCAATGTGCGGACAAAGAGTTATCGGAAATAATGGATTCTATGAATAGTGTACAAAATAATGATGGCGACTACGTAATAAGAAACGGACTTTTGTTTAAGGTAATTGACGACGATGTTCGCATAGTAGTGCCGCGTGCTATGCAGGGTCAAATAATAAGACAGTTGCATGAGAACGGACACTTCTCTAGTGGTAAAACCGAGACCCTTGTTAGAAAAGATTATTGGTTCAAAGGTCTAAGATCTAAAGTGAAAAAAGTGATTCAGAATTGCATTGCGTGTATTTTAGCTGAACGAAAATCTGGAAAACGAGACGGACTATTATACCCTATCGACAAAGGAGACATTCCGTTAGATGTATACCACATTGATCACTTAGGACCGCTTCCGTCAACTCGGAAGAATTACAAACACATATTCGTAGTGATAGATGGATTTTCTAAATTTGTGTGGCATTATGCTACAAAATCTACCGGTACTGGAGAGGTCGTCAACCACTTGAAAAAACAAGCGAAAATTTTTGGCAATCCTCGAAAGATTATTTCGGACCGTGGAACTGCATTTACTTCGGCAGAGTTTCAGGAGTACTGCAGAGAAGAAAATATTGAAGCTGGCCTTATTACAACGGGGGTACCAAGAGCGAATGGCCAGGTAGAAAGGGTGAACAGGACAATCATTCCTGTGTTAACTAAGTTGGCCGCACCAAAACCTAATGAGTGGCACAGGTACCTAGACGTATGCCAAAACTACCTGAATGCAACTCCTCACCGCAGTATCGGCAATACATCTTTTAAGATTCTATTCGGGACTGATATGAGGTTGAAGAACAATCCCGAGGTCCGAGAAATAATAAGCAACGAGTGGAACGAACTATTTCAAGAAAATCGAGACGAATTGACACGGTAAGCAAAAAACAACATTTTGAAAATCCAACAGGAGAACCGGCGTAGTTTTAACCGGAATCGTAAAGAGGCTCATCACTATCACGAAGAAGATTTGGTCGCTATCAAAAGGACACAATCAGGACCAGGTTTAAAGTTTGCGCATAAATATTTAGGCCCGTATCAAATTACCCGTGTACTGCGCAATGATCGGTATTTGGTAGAGAAAGTAGGTGAGCACGAGGGGCCACGACAAACATCGACAACTGCAGAATACATGAAATCGTGGATTGAGGACTTAGAAGATGCATTGACGGATAGTGAAAATACATCTGATATCTGAGGGCAGATATCTCTCCAGGATGGCCGAATGTGGTGTGTGTGTGTGTGTATGGTATGTGTGAATCATGAGTGGTATGAGTAAGCGACGAATGCTTGGAGCCGAATGATAGTTTATGCAATGGTATCGATGCCGATGCCGTCAATGTTGCGGGTGGCGTCATTCGTTTAGAAGACGCACGTGGCTGGCCCTGGGAAAAACGACAGAGTCGAGCGAACCGTCGAAGAGTCCACACGAGCGAATTAAGACGTAGCGAGTTATATTTCTTACAACCTTTATTTTATTTCATGTTCAAATAAACTTAACATCTTTTATTCTATTTTAATTTCATTTCCTACACTAGTAAGCTACAAGTAAGCTATTAAGCTAGCAGCATGCTAGTAAGAAAGCAGTTACCTAGTAGGAAAGCAGTATGCTAGTAACCAAGCAGTGAGCTAGTAAGCGAGCGGGAAGCTAGTAAGGAAGCAATATGCTAGTGAGCAAGCAGTAGGCTAGTAAGTATCCATTTATCCAGTAAGCAAGTAGTGAGCTAGTAAGCGAGCAGGAAGCGAGTAAGGAAGCAGTATGCTAGTAAGCAAGTGGCGGGCTAGTAAGCAAGCAGTAAACGATTAAGCTAGCAGTACGCTAGTAAGCAAGCAGTGAGCTAGTAAGCGAGCAGGAAGATAGTAAGGAAGTAGCATGATAGTAAACAAGTAGTAAGCTCGTAAGCAACAAGTAAGCTAGTAAGCATGCAGTAAGCTGGTAAGAGAGCAGTTTGCTAGTGAGCAAGTAGTATGCTAGTGCGCCATGCTCGGCAGCGTGAGGAAGTGGTGGGCCGTGGCCTTCTTCTGCGAGACCGTAATGCTGCAGAAGGAGGCCGCGGGAAGGGATCGCGAGCCTCAGCGCGCCCCTGAAGCTCGCGCTCGTATGGTGGCGCGAGGGCGCCGCAGGCGGCCGCCTTTGCGCGGCGGATGACCCTGGCTGGGAGGGGGGCCTTGAGAGGAGCCTCCTCTCGCCAGGCGGCGAAGGGTCGGACCGGGTGGGGGACACGGGGAGGCACACTCGGTGGCCTGAAGCGGCCATGAGCTCCCGGCCGCCGAGGAGTAGAAACGGGGCCGCAGGCGGTTTCGAATTGGGGCTCGCAGCCGCCACTAAACGCGGCCCCGGGACGGATGGCGGTAGGACGGAGTGACCTCGTCCTGCCGCCATGAGATAGCGGGACCCTTTTGTCCCCCCGTGGATGGGCGCACAGCGCAGGCACGGGGAGGATACCGGAAGTATGCTTTGAGCGATTCCCGGTATCCTCCCAAAACGTGCAGAAGGGTCACCGTGGGGTTTTTAGTGGGTAGGACCCGCGCCCATCGTTCCATGGGCGCGGTGAATCCCACACACCCCTTCCGCCTCTCCACAAAGAGGTGGAAGGGAGTCTTACGAAGATTTTCCCCACGGAAAAAAAGCTGGTATGCAACCAGTAAGCTAGTAAGCGAGGAGGGAGCAAGTAAGGAAGCAGTATGCTAGTAAGCAACCAATAAGCTAGTCAGCTAGCAGTTAGCTAGTAAGCAAGCAGGAAGCTAGTAAGGAAGGAGTAAGTTAGGAGGAAAGCAGGAATGTAGTAAGAAAGCAGTTAGGTTGTATGCAAGCAGTAAGTTAGTAAGAATGAAGCATGCTAGTAAGCAAGCGGTAAACTAGTAACAAAGCAGTATGCTGGTAAGCATGCAGTGAGCTCGTAAGCGAGGAGGAAGCTAGTAAGGGAACAGTATGCTAGTAGGCAAGCAGTAAGCTAGTAAGCAAGCAGGAATCTAGTAAGGAAGCAGCAGGCTAGTAAGAAAGCGGAAAGCTAGAAAGCCAACAGTAAGCTAGTATGCAAGACGTAAGCAAGTAAGCAAGCAGTGAGCTGGTAAGGGAGCAGGTAGCTGGTAAGGAACCAGTATGCTAGTAAGCAAGAAGTAATATAGTATGCAAGCAGCAGGCTAGTCAGGAAGCGGTTAGCTAGTAGGAAAGCAGTATGCTAGAAAGCAATCAGTAAGCTAGTAAGCAAGCAGCAGACTGGTAAGGAAGCAGTTAGCTACTAAGGAAGCAGTACGCTAGTGGGCAAGCAGCAAACTGGTAAGCAAGCAGCAAGCTAGTAAGCAAGCAGAAAGGGACCAAGCAAGCAGTGAGCTAGTAAGCAACAAGTATGCTAGTAAGCAAACAGCAGGCGAGTATGAAAGCAATTAGCTTCTGAGGAAGTAGCATGATAGTAAGCAAGCAGTAGGCTAGGAAGCATGCAGTAAGCTAGCAATTAAGCAGTAAGCGATTAAAATATCTGTAAGCTAGCAAGCAAGCAATAAGCTAGTAACAAAGCAGTGTGATAGTAACAAAGCAGTAAGCTAGTAAGCGAGCCGCAAGCTAGTTTGGGAGGTGTTAGCTAGTAAGCAAGCGTTAAGCTAGTACCAAAGCAGTATGCTAGTAAGCATACAGTCAGCTAGTATGCACGCAGTAAGCTAGTAAGCAACCAGTGACCTAGTAGGCAAGCAGCAGTCTAGTCAGAAAGCAGTTTACTGGTAGAAAAGCAGAATGCTAGTAAGCAAGCAGAATGATTCAAGCCAACTAGTATGCTAGTAAGCCAGCAGCAAGCCATTAAGACGCAGTTAGCTATTGAGCAAGCATTAAGCGAGGAAACAAGCAGTAAGCCTGTAAGCATGCAGTGAGCTAGTAAGCGAGCAAGAAGTAAGCAAGGAAGCATTATGCTAGTAAGCAAGCAGTATGCTAGTAAGCAACCAGTAATCAACTAAGCAAGCACTAAGATGATAAGAATGCAGTACGCTAGTAGGCAAGCAGTAAGCAAGTAAGCAACAAGTAAGCTGGTAAGATAGCAGTTAGTTAGTGAACAAGTAGTAAGCTAGTAATCATGCAGTAACCTAGTAAGCAATCAGTGAGCTAGTAAGCGAGCAGGTCGCTAATAAGGAAGCAGTATACAAGTAAGCAAGCAGTAAGACTGTAAGCAACAAGTAAGCTAGTTAACAAGCAGCAGGCTAGCTAGAATGCAGCTGGCTAGTAAGAAAGCAGTATGTTAGGAAGATAACAGTAATATATTAAGAAACCAGGTTCGTAGTAAGCAAGCAGGAAGCTAGTAAGGAAGCACTAAGCTAGACAACGAGCAGTGAGCCAGTAAGCGTGCAGGAATCTAGTAAGGAAGCAGCATAACAGTAAGCAAGCGGGAAGGTAGTAACCAAGCAGTAAGCTAGACAGCAAGGAGCAGGCTAGTAAGATAGCAGTTAGCTAGTAAGCAAGCAGTAAGCTAGTAAACAAGAGGTAAGCTAGTAAGCGATCAGGAAGCTAGTAGAAGTAACCAGTAAGCTAGTCAGCAAACAGTTAGCTGGTGTGAATACAATTAGCTTGTATGCATGCAGTAAGCTAGTATGCAAGCAGTAAAGTAGTAAGCATGCAGTAAGCTAGTATGCGAGCAGGAAGCCAGCAAGGAAGAAGTATCCTAGTAAGCAAGCAGTAAGATAGTAAGAAAGCAGCTGGCTAGCAAGAAAGAAGAAAGTTAAGAAGAAAGAAGGAGTGTTGTAAGGAAGCAGTTAGGTAGTAAGCAAGCTGTAAGCTAATAAGCAAGCTGTAAGTAAGTAACAAAGCACTTTGCTAGTAAGGGAGCAGCGGGCCAGTATAGACACAGTTAGTTAGTATGGAGGCAGTAGGCTAGTAAACAAGCAGCAAGCTTGTAAGCAAGCAGCACGATAGTAAGCGAGCATTAAGCGATTAAGCTAGCAGTAAGCTATTAAGCAGCCAGTATGCTAGTAAGCAAGCAGTGTGCTAGTAAGCGAGGTGAATGTCAGTAAGCAAGCAGTAAGCTAGTAAGCAAGCCGTAAGCTACTCAGCAAGCAGTAAGAAACTAAGCAAACAGTATGGATGTAAGTAAGCAGCAGGCTAGTCAGAAAGCTGCTAGCTAGTAAGAAAGCAGCATGCTCGGAAGGACGAAGTAAGCTAGTAAGCAAGCATTATGTTAGTAAGGAAGCAATGGGCTAGGATGCGAGCAGGATGCTAGTAAGGAAGCAGTGAGCTAGTAAGCAACAAATAAGTTAGTAAGCATGCAGTAAACTGGTAAGAAAGCAGTTAGCTAGTAAGCAATTAGTAAGCTGGTAAGCGGGGAGGAAGCTAGTAAGGAAGCAGTCTGCTAGTAAGCAAGCAGTAAAGTAGTAAGCATCAAGCAGGCTAGTAAAAAGGCAATTCGCTAGTAAGGAAGAACTATGCTACTAAGCATGCAGTAAGCTAGTAAGCAACCAGTAAGCTACTAAGCAAGCAGTGAGCAAATAAGCGAGGGGGAAGCTGGCAAGGTAGCAGTATGCTAGTTAGCAAGCAGTATGCTTGTAGGAACAGGTAAGCTAGTATGCAAGCAGCAGGCTAGTAAGGAAGCAATTAGCCAGTAAGACAGCAGTATGCTAGTAAGCAAGCAGTAAGCTAGTAAGCTAGCATTGAGCTAATAAGCAAGGAGGAAGCTAGTAAGGAAGCAGATTGCTAGTAAGGAAGTAGTAAGATAGTAAGAGAGCTGTAAGTTAGTAAGCAAGCAGTGAGCTAGTTAGGGAGCAGGAAGCTAGAAAGGAAGCAGGATGCTAGAAAGCAAACAGTTAGCTAGGAAGAAACAAGTATGCTACTAGGCAAGCAGCTGGTTGGTAAGGATGCAGTTAGCTAGTAAGAATGCAGTAAGCTAGTAAGCAAGCAGTAAGCTGGCGCGAATGCAACTAGCTTGTATGCAAGCAGTAAGCTAGTATGCAAGCTGTGAGCTTGTAAACGAGGAGGAAGATAGTAAGCAAGCAGTAAGCAAGTAAGCTAGCAGGCTAGTAAGAAAGTAGTTAGGTATTGAGCGAGCAGCGAACTAGTAGCAAGCATTAATCTTGTAAGCTAGCAGTGGGCTAGTGAGCGAGCAGGGAGCTAGTAAGGTAGCATTAAGCTAGTAGGCAAGCAGGGAGCTAGCAAAAAAGTAATAAGCTAGTAAGCAAGCAGTAAACTAGAAAGCAAGCACCAAGCTAGTAAACAAGCAGTAAGCTACAAGGCAAGAAGCGAGCTAGAAAGTGATCAGGAAGCTAGTAGGGAAGCAGTGTGCTAGCAAGCCAGCAGTAAGATAGTAAGAAAGCAGTTAGCTAGTAAGAAAGCAGTAAGAAGTTAAGTAAGCAGTGACCTAGTAAGGCAGCAGGGAGCTAGTAAGGAAGCATTACGCTAGTGATCAAGCAGTAACATAGTGTGCAAGCAGTTAGCTGGTAAGCGAGGAGGCAGCTAGTAAGCAAGCAGTAAGCGGGAAAGCAAAGAGCAAGCTAGTAAGCAAGCAGTAAGCTAGTAAGCAAGCTGAAGCTAGTACGGAAGTAGTATGCTGGAAAGCATGCGGTATGTTCGATAGTAAGCAGTGAGCTAGCAAGCGAGCTGTAAGCTAGAAAGCAAGCAGCAAGCAAGTAAGCAAGCAGTAAGCTAGATAGCAAGCAGCTGGCTAGTAAGAAAGCAGTATGCCAGTCAGCTAGCTGTGAGCTACTAAGCAAGCAGTATTCTTGTAAGCAAGCAGTATGCTAGTAAATAAGCAGTGAGCTAGTAAGCGAGCAGGGAGCTAGTAAGCGAGGAGCATGCTAGTATGAAAGCAGTTAGCTATTGAGCATGCAGTAAACTAGTAAGCAATCTGCGGGCTAGTAAGAAAGCTGGAAGCTAGTTGAAAGCAGTATGCTAGTAAGCAAGCAGTAAGCCAGAATGCAAGCTGCGAGCTAGTAAGCAAGCACAAGCTAGAACGCAAGCAGCAGGCTTGTAAGCATGCAGTAAGCGAGTATGCTAGCATTAAGCTAGTTAGCAAGCAGTGAGCTAGTAAACGAGGAGGAATCTAGTAAGGAAGCAGCATTGTAGTAAGCAAGCAGTCAGCAAGTAAGCAAGCAGTAAGCTAGTAAGCATGCCGTAAGCTAGTAAGCATGCAGTAAGCGACTAAGCAAGCAGTACGCTGGTAAGCAAGCAGTGGGCTAGTACGCGCGCAGGGAACTAGTAAGGAAGCATTATGCTGGCAAGCAAGCAGTAAGCTAGTAAGCGAGCCGAGACCTATTAAGAGAGCAAAATGCTAGTAAGCTAGCAGTAAGCTATTAAAGAACCAGTATGCTATTAAGCAAGGAGGAAGCTAGTAAGGTAGCTATATGCTAGAAAGTCAGCTGCAGGCTAGTAAGCAAGCATTAAGCGAGTAGTCAACAAGTAAGCTAGTAAGCAAGCAGCAAGCATGTAAGCAAGCAGTGAGCTAGCAAGCGAGGGGGAAGCAAGCAAGAAAGCAGCATGATAGTGAGCAAGCAGTAAGCTAGTAAGCGAGCAACAAGCTACTAGGCAAGCAAGAATCTAGTAAGCAAGCAGCAAGCGTGTAGGCAACCAATACGGAGCGATTCTCACATTTTTGTCAACCTGGTATTCCGTTAACGGCGCGCGTCAAAGCAGAGTGCGTCCGCAGCTGACTTTGACGCCCACAGCACCGTTTAGCCCACCGTCCCGACGTAGCGGCGTTTGAGGTCACGAAACGCGGACATCGGGCCACCGGTAGGGACTAGTGCGTCCGCAGAGCCCCTCCGGATTCACGGCCTCTCAGCCGAGGAAGGGTGGAGGTGCGTCCGCTGCCATCCGACCCCACTAGTCGGCGATTCCCACTCCGCCTCCCGACATCCTCCTACCCCAGCGAAATAGTGTAGCGGCGAACGAGCACGAGCGAGTGGCCAGCCCGGGCTGGCCCCCAGAATAGGGAACTTTATACCCATAGCATAGGAGCGAGCGAACCAGCCGTACCGACTGACCCCTCAAACGCCACGACGTCGGGACGGTGGGCTAAACGGTGCTGTGGGCGTCAAAGTCAGCTGCGGACGCACTCTGCTAGTAAGCGAGTATGGAGCATGGATCATGGAATATAGAGATAGTAGCAAAGCAGAAATCTAGTAAGCAAGCAGTATGCTGGTGAGAAAGCAGATAGCTAGTAAGGAAGCAGTATGCTAGTAAGCAAACACTAAGCTAGTAAGCAACAACTAAACTAGCAAGCAAGCTGTAAGCTAGTAAGCGAGGACGCAGCTAGTAAGGATGCGTTATGCTAGTAATCAAGCAGTAAATCAGTAGGCAATCAGTAAGCTAGTAAGCAAGCAGCAGGCTAGCCAGAAAGCAGTTAGCTAGTAAGAACGCAGTATGCTTGTAAGCAAGCGGCAAGCTAGAAAGCAAGTAGCAATCTAGTAAGCAAGCAGTAAGTTACCAAGCAAGCAGTAAGCTAGTAAGAAAGCAATTAGCGAGTAAGAAAGCAGTATGCTAGTAAGCAGGCAGTAAGCTAGAACGCAAGCAGTAAGCACGTAAGCAAGCAGTAGGCTAGTAAGCAAATAGTAAGCTAGTAAGCAACCAGAAAGCTAGTAAGCAAGCAGCAGGCTAGTCAGAACTCAGTTAGGCACTAAGAACGCAGCATGCTAGTAAGCTTGCGGAAAGCTTGAAAGTTAGCAGCAAGTTAGGAAGCAATCTGTAATCTAGTAAGAAAGCAGTATGCTATTAAGCAAGCAGGGAGATAGTAAGCGAGCAGTAAGCTTGAAACCAAGTTGTAAGCTTGTAAGCAAGCAGTAAGATAGTAAGCAACCAGTAAGCTAGTAAGCAAGCAGCAGGCTATTAAGAAAACAGTAAGTAACTAACAAAGAAGAAAGCTAGTACGCAAGCAGGAAGCTATTAAAGAAGTGTTAGGCTAGTAAGTGACCAACAAGTTCATAAGAAAGCAGTAAGTTAGGAAGAAAGCAGGAATGTAGGAAGGTAGCAGTCAGGTAGTAAGCAAGGAGTAAGCTAGTAACAAGCAGTGAGCTAGTAATCACGCAGTGAGCTATTAAGCCAGGAGGAAGCTAGTAACGAAGCAGTATGATAGCATGCAAGCAGTATGCTAGCAAGCAACCAGTAGGCTGGCAAGCAAGCAGGAAGCGAGTAAGCTAGCAGTAAGCTAATAAGCAAGCAGTAATCTTGTAAGCAAATCCGTGAGCTAGTAAACAATCAGGAAGCTAGTAAGCAAGCAGTAAGCTGGTAAGAATGCTGTGTGCCAGCAAGGAGACAATATGCTGGTAAGGTATCAGCAGGATAGTAAGAAAGCAGTTAGCTATTACGCAAGCAGTAAGCCAGTAAGCAAGAAGAGAGCTAGTGAGCGAGCAGCGAGATAGTAAGAAAGCAGTATGCTACTAAGCAAACACGAAGCTAGTAAGGAACAATTAAGCTAGCAAGCAAGCAGCAAGCTAGTACGAAAGCAGTTAGCTAGTAAGCAAGCAGTAAGCTTGTAAGCAAGTAGTAAGATATTAAGCAAGCAGTAAGGTTGTAAGCAATCAGTGTGCTAGCAAACAAGCAGTGATATCGTAAGCGTGCAGGGAGCTTGTAACAAAGCAGTAATCTAGTAAGCAAGCTGTATGCTGGTGAGAAAGCAAATAGCTAGTAAGAAAGCAGTATGCTAGTAAGCAAACACTAAGCTAGTAAGGAACAACTAAGCTAGCAAGCAAGCAGCAAGCTAGTACGAAAGCAGTTAGCTAGTAAGCAAGCATTAAGCTTGTAAGTAAGCAGTGAACTAGTAAGCAAACATTAAGCAAGAAAGCAAGCAGCAGGCTAGGAAAACAGCAGTAAGGTAGCAACAAAGCAGTAAGTTGGTAACAATGCAGTAAGCTAGTAAGCTAGCTGTAAGCTAGTAAGCAAGCAGGTCGCTAGTAAGGAAGTAGTAAGCTAGTAGCAAGTATTAAGTTAGTAATCAAGCAGCGGGCTAGTAAGAAAGCAGTGAGCTAGTAAGCAAGCAGTGTGCTATTAAGCGAGCAGGGAGCTCGTAAGGAAGCAGTATGCTTGTAAGCCAGCAGTAAGCTAGTAAGCAACGAGTAAGGTAGTGAGCAATCATCGGGGTAGTCAGAAAGCTGTCGGCTAGTAGGAAAGCAGTATGCAAGTAAGGAAACAGTAAGCTAGAAAGAATGCAGCGGGCTAGTAAGAAAGCAGTTATCTATTGAGGAAGCAGAAAACTAGTAAGGAAGCAGTAAGCTAGAAAGCAAGCTGCAAGCTAGTAAGAAAGCAGCGAATTAGGAAGGAAGCAGGAATGTAGTAAGAATGCAGTTAGGCAGCAAGCAAGCAGTAAGCTAGTAAGCAACCAGTGAGCTAGTAAGCAACCAGTGATCTGGTAAGCGAGGAGGAAGCTAGTAAGCAAGCAGTATACTAGTAAGCAAGCAGCATGCTAGTAGGAAACATGTAAGCTAGTAAGAAAGCAGTAAACTAGAAAGCAAGCAGGAGGCTACTAAAAGAGCAGTTAACTATTATGCGAGCAGTAAGCTAGATAGCAAGCAGTGTGCTAGTAAGCGAGCGGTTAAGTTAGATAGCAAGCAGTGAGCTAGTGAGCGAGCAGCGATCTGGTAAGCAAGCAGCAAGCTAGTTTGCAAGCAGTAAGCTAGAATGCAAGCAGCATGATAGTAAGCTAGCAGTAAGCCTGTAAGCAACAAGTAAGCAAGTAAGCAAGCAGTAAGCTGGTAGGAAAGCAGGTAGCTAGTAAGGAGGTAGTAAGCTAGTAAGTCAGTAGCATGATAGTAAGCAAACAGTGAGCTTCCTAGGAAGCAAGCAGCAGGCTAGTAAGAAAGCAGTTAGTTAGTAACAAACCAGTAAGCTATGAAGCAAGCAGTAAGCTTGTAAGGAAGTAGTTGGCAAATAAGCAAACAGTAAGTTAGTAAGCCAGCAGTAACCTCGAAACCCCACGCACCCGTTTGGATGTCCAGGCGGCAGGGGAGGTGAACCCCTACCTGCCGCGTCCCCAGGTGGCGGTTAGGGGTAGCCGCTGGTATGGGATTCGGGGAGGGGGCCACCATCCTGAGGAGGCTGGTGACCGCATCCTTGCATGGCATCCCGGAGGTTGGAGCGAAAGCTTCCGCGGACCACACACCGGTATGAATGCTTTGCGTGGGTGAATGTGTGTGTGAGTGGCCCGGGGCATGGGATATTTGCCGAGGGTGTTACCTAAGGCTGCAGGTTGGCCCGTTGGCTGCGGATGAGTCCTGGAGCCAACGTGGCCACCCAGTCGGCGGCTTAGTCCTATGTCACGTGGCCGCGGGCGCTGGTGACCAGGCGCTTGCGGTTGAATGAGAATGCGGTGGGAGGAGTGCCTCCCACCGGGAGGGGCCTGAAAACGCACGACGCGGCGGGGGACTCTGTGATGTCTCACTAGAGTTTCCGGTCCCTCGCCAGGCGTCTGAGTATAGTCACCGTGGGGTTTTAGTCGGTATGAGTCCGACACTACCCACAAGCCCGCCCTTCGGGTGGGTTCGCGGGTGTCCATGAGGATTTCCCCACGTACAAAAGAAAAAGCAACCTCGAAAAGAAGCAGCAAGATAGTAAGCGAGCAGGAAGCTAGTAAGGAAGCAGTATGCTTGTAAGCAAGCAGTAAGCTAGAAAGCAATTTGTAAGCTACGTAAGCAAGCAGTAAGCGATTAAGCTAGCAGTAAGCCAATAATCAGGTAGTAATCTAGTAAGCAAGCAATTAGCTAGTAAGAAAGCAGGAAGCTAGTAAGGATGCAGTATACTAGTAAGCAAGCCGCAAGTTAGTAACAAAGCAGTATGCTAGTAAGCAAACAGCAGGCTAGTAGGGAAGCAGTTAGTAAGGAAGCAGTAACGTAAGAAGCAAGCAGGAATGTAGTAAGAAAGCAGTTAGGTACTAAGCATGCAGTAGGCTAGTAAGCAAGCAGTACGCTAGTAAGCAAGCGGGAAGCTAGAAAGCATGTTGCAATCTAGTAAGCAAGCAGTAAGCTAGTAAGCAAGCAGTGAGCATGTAAGTAAGCAGTAAGCTGGAAAGAAAGCAGATAGCTAGTAAGGAGGTAGTAAGCTAGTAAGTCAGTAGCATGATAGTAAGCAAGCAGTGAGCTAGTAAGCGGGCAGGAAGCTAGTAAGGAAGCAGTTAGTTAGTTAGCAAGCAGCAGGCTAGTCAGAAAGCAGTTAGTTAGTAAGGAAGCAGAAAGATTGTAAGCAAGCAATGAGCAAGTAAGCAAGCAGTGATCTAGTAAGCGTGCAGCGAGCTAGTAACAAAGCAGTAATCTAGTAAGCAAGCAGTATGTTAGTAAGCAAGCAGTACGCTAGCAAGCGAGCAGGAAGCTAGAGAGCAAGCCGTAAGCTAGCAAGCTAGTATTAAGCGATTTAGCAAGCAGTAAGCTAGTAAGCATGCAGCAATCTAGTACGCAAGCAGTGAGCTGGTAGGCTAGCAGTAAACTATTCAGCAAGCAGTAGGCTAGTAAACAAGCAGCAGGCTAGTAAGAATGCAGTAAAGTAGTACGCAACCAGTATGCTAGTAAGCAACCAGTAAGCTACTAAGCAAGCAGTAAGCTGGTAAAGAAGCTGTAAGCTAGTTAGCAAGCAGTGAGCTAGTAAGCAAGCGGGAAGCTAGTAAGCAAGCAGTAAGCTAGTAAGCATGCAGTGAGCTAGTAAGCTAGTAGTAAGCTAGTACGCAAGCAGTAAGCTAGGAAGCAAGCAGTGAGCTCGTAAGAAGGCAGAATGCCAGTAAGGAAGCAGTAATTCTAGTAAGCCAGCAGGAAGCTAGTAAGGAATCAGCATGCTAGTACGCAAGCAGTAAGATAGTATGCAACCAGTAAACTTTTATGCAAGCAGTGAGCTAGTAGGCTAGGAGGTAGCTAGTAAGGAAGCAGTATGTTAGTATGCAACCTGAAAGCTAGTAAGCAAGCAGTAAACTAGTAAGCAAGCAGCAAGCCGGTAAGAAAGCCGTAAGCTAGTAAGCCAGGAATTAGCTAGTAAAAAGGCAGTATGCTAGAATACAAGCAGTAAGCTAGTAAGGGAGGAGGAAGCTAGTAAGAAACAGTAGGCTAGTAGCCATGCAGTAAGCTAGTAAGCAAGCATTCTGCTGTTAAGAAAGCAGGTAGCTAGTATGGAAGTAGTAAGCTAGTAAGTAAACAGCGAGCTAGTGAGCAAGCTACAAGCAAGTTAGATGGAGTTAGCTATTAAGCAAGCAGTAAGCTAGTATGCCATCAGTAAGCTAGTAAGGAAGCAATAAGCTTGTAAGCAAGCAGTAAGGTTGTAAGCAAGCAGTGAGCCAGTAAGTGAGCAGGAAGCTACTAAGGAAGCAGTTTCCTAGTATTCAAGCAGTAACCTAGAGAGCAAACTACAAGCTAGTAAGCTAGCAGTTAGCTATTAAGCAAGCAGTAAGCTAGAATGCCATCAGGAAGCTAGAAAGCAAGCAGCAGGCTAGTACGCAATCAGTGAGCTTGTAAGCAAGCAGTAAGTAAGTAGTCGAGCAGGGAGTTGGTAAGAATGCAGTAAGCTAGTTAGCAGGTAGTATGCTGGTAAGAAGGCAGTAAGACTGTAACACAGCTATAAGCTTGTAAGCAGGCTGGAAGCTAGGAAGCAAGGAGCGAGCTAGTAAGCAAACAGTGAGCTAGTAAGCAGGCAGTAAGCTAGTAAGGAAGCAGTAAGCTAGAAAGCAAGCATCAAGCTTGTCAGCAAGCCCCAAGCTAGAAAGAATGCAGGAGACTTGTAAGAAAGCATTATGTTAGTAAGCAACCAGTGAGCTAGTAAGCAAGCGGCAGGCTAGTAAGGAAGCAGCGAGCTGGTAAGGATGCAGTAAGCGAGCAAGCTAGCAGTACGCTGGTAAGCAACCAATGAGCTAGTAGGCGAGGAGGAAGCTAGTAAGGAAGTGGTATGCTTCGAAGCAAGCGGTATGCGAGAAAGCAAGCATTAAGATGGTAAGGAAGCAGTTTGCTAGTAACCAAGTAGTTAAGCTAGTAAGCAAGCAGTGTGCTGGTAGGCGAGGAGGAAGCTAGTAGGGAAGCAGTATGCTTTTAAGCAAGCAGTAAGCTAGTAAGGAAGCATTAAGCTTGTAAGCAACCAGTGAGCTAGTAAGCAAGCGGCAGGCGAGTCAGACTGCAGTTGGCTAGTAGGGAAGACGTATGCTAGTGAGCAAGCAGTAAGTTCGTAACAAAGCAGTAAGCTGGGATGCAAGCGGGAAACTAGTAAGGAAGCATTAAGCTAGTTAGGAAACAGTAAGTTAGTAAGCAACAAGTAAGCTAGTAAGCAAGCAGAAGGCTAGTAGGCGAGCAGGGTGGTGATAACCATGTAGTAAACTAGTACGCAAGCTGTATGCTTGTAAGAAGGCTGTTAGCTAGTAAGCCAGCAGTGAGCCTGTAAGCAAGCAGTAAGCTAGTAAACTAGCCGTGAGCCAGTATGCGAGCAGGAAGCTAGTAAGGAAGCAGCATGCTAGTAAGCAAACACTAAGACAGTAAACAAGCGGTAAGTTAGTAAGCAATGGGTGGGGCTGACATCGAGGTGAAGCCCCAGATCAGGTATCTGGGGCTGATCCTCGATAGCCACTGGCGTTTCGAGGAGCATTTCCGACGCCTGGTCCCCCGGTTGGAAAGGATGGTTGCGGCTCTGGGCCGGATCCTGCCCAACCTGGGGGGCCCGGCGGGCCGAGTTCGTCGCCTCTATGTGGCAATGGTCCAGTCGGTGGCCCTATACGGGGCCCCCGTCTGGGCGGACGACCTGGCTGCCTCCCGGCGCAGCATGACTATGCTGCGTCGGGTGCAGAGGCGCATGGCGCTCAGGGTCGTCCGCGGGTATCGGACCATGTCACATGAGGCGGCGACGGTTCTAGCCGGGATGCCGCCCATGGACCTGCTCGCGCGGTCGTACGCGGTGATGTACCGGCACCGCGTCGACCGTCGCGCGGGGGTGGGGGCGGTCCCGGGCGGGCAGGAACCTGCTTGGGGCGATTTGAAGCGCCAGACCCGGCAATCCGTGTTGCTCGCGTGGCAGGAGCGGCTGGCTCTGCCAACCGCGGGGCACCGGACTGTCGGGGCTGTTCGGCCACTCCTGAAGGAGTGGCTGGACAGAGGCCATGGCAGCCTCACCTACCGGCTGGCACAGGTATTTTCCGGGCATGGCAGGTTCGGAAGATACCTGTGCCGGATAGGGAGGGAGCCGACGGCGCGTTGCTGCCACTGCGACGCTGAGCAGGACACGGCGGATCATACCCTGGAGGTATGCCCCGCGTGGGAGGGGGAGCGCCGTGTCCTGGTCGGCGTCGTCGGGCGGGATGTCTCGCTGCCGGGCGTGGTGCGCGCCATGCTCGGCAGCGAGGAGAAGTGGAGGGCCGTGGCCTCCTTCTGCGAGAACGTAATGTTGCAGAAGGAGGCCGCGGGGAGGGAGCGCGAGCTTCAGCGGCGCGCTGAAGCTCGCGCTCGTGCGGTGGCCCGAGGTCGTCGCCCGGTCGCGAGGCGTCGCGGGCGGCCGCCTCGGCGTGGCGGATGACCCAGGCTGGGAGGGGGGTCCTGAGTGGACCCTCCTCCCGCCAGGCGGCGCCGGGTCGGACCGGTTGGGGGTAGGAGTGCCTCCCCCTACCGGCCCGACGCAAGGGGAGGCACCCTCGGCGGTCTGGTGCGGCCATGAACGCCCGGCCGCCAAGGGGTGGAAACGGGGTCGCGGGCGGTTGCGAGTTGGGGCTCGCAGCCGCCACTAAACGCGGCCCCGGGACGGATAGCGGCGGGATGGAGTGGCCCCGTCCCGCCGCTATGAGGCAGTGTGTCTACTGGGGGGACCGATTGTCCCCCCGGGGGATGGGCGCGAAAGCGCGGGCACAGGGAGGATACCGGAAGAATGCTTCGAGCGATTCCCGGTATCCTCCCAAAGCGTGCCGAAGGGTCACCGTGGGGTTTTTAGTGGGTAGGTCCCGCGCCTGTCGTTGTACGGGCGCGGGGAATCCCACACACCCCTCCCACCTCTCCCCAAGGAGGTGGGAGGGAGTCTTTCGAAGATTTTCCCCACGACAAAAAAAAAAAGTTAGTAAGCAAGCAGGAAGCTAGTAAGGATGCAATAAACAAGAGAGCAAGCAGCGGGCTAGTAAGCAACAAGTAAGTTAGTAAGCAAGCAGCGGGCTAGTAAGAAAGCAGTTATCCAGTAAGAAAGCAGTGTACTAGTAATCAAGCAGTAAGCTAGGAATTAAGCAGCAAGAGAGTTAGGAAGCAGTTAAATTGTAAGAAAGCAGTATGGCAGTAAGCAAGCTGTAGGCTAGAAAGCAAGCAGCACGCTAGTAAGCAAGCAGTAAGCTAGAAAGCATAGAGCAGGCTAGTACGAAAGCAGTTAGCAAGTAGGCTAGCAGACAGCTCATAAGCAAGCAGTGAGCCAGTTTGCAAGCAGTAAGCTAGTAAGCAGGCAGTGAGCTAGTTAGCAAGCAGTAGGATAGTAAGCAAGCAGTTAGCCTGTAAGCATGCAGTTAGCCTGTAAGCAAGCAGTAAGTTAGAAAGCTAGCAGTGAGCTAGCTAGCGAGCAGGAAGCTAGTGTGGAAGCAGTGTGCTAGTAAGCACGCAGAAAGTTAGTAACAAATCTGTATGCTTGTAAGCAAGCAGCCGGCTAGTAAGACAGCAGTTAGTTACTAAGGAAGCAGTAAGGTTGTAACAAAGCAGTAAGTTAGTAACAAGCCAGTAAGCTATTAAGCAAGCAGCAAGCTTGTAAAGAAGTAGTAGGCAAGCAAGAAAGGAGTATGTTAGTAAACCAGCAGTAAGCTCGAAAGCATGCAGACAGATAGTAAGCAAGCAGGATGCGTGTAAGCTACCAGTAAGCTAGTAAGCAAGCAGTAATCTAGTAAGAAAGCAATGAGCTAGTTAGGAAGCAGGAAGCTAGCAAGCAAGCAGTAAGCCAGTAAGGAAGCAGTAAGTTAGTAAGCGAGCAGGCAGATAGTAAGCAAGTAGTAAGCTAGTAATCAAGGAGACAGCTAGTAAGCAAGTAGTAAGATAGTAAGCAAGCAGTGAGCCAGTGAGCGAGCAGAAAGCTAGTAAGCTACCGGTAAGCTAGCAAGCAAGCAGCAGGCCAGGAAGCAAGCAGAAGGCTAGAAAGAAAGCTAGTAGCTTCTAAGAAAGCAGGAAGGTATTAAGCAAGCAGTGAGCTAGTAAGCGAGCGGGAAGCCAGAAAAAATGTAGTATGCTAGTAAGCAAGCAGTAAGCTAGTAAGCAACCGGTAAGCTAGTAAGCAAGCAGTGAGCTGGTAAGAAGGTAGTAAGTTAGTAACAAAGCCGTAAGTTAGTAACAAAGCAGCAGGCTAGTAAGCAAGCAGTAAGCAGGTAAGCAAGCAGTAAGCAGGTAAGCAAGCAGTAAGCTAGTGAGCAAGTAGTATTGTTTAGAATAAGGTATAAGAATTAGGATAAGATGTAGAAATACGTTTATTGTTGCGTCTTCGTGTTTAGATTAAGGTGCGAGCGGTGTGGATTGCGTGAGGGGGAGAGAGTGAATGAGTGTTGTGAGAGCGTGGCATGTGTGCCGACGGTTGGCGCGACCGTCACCAATCTATGGACGAGATTTGAAAGATCAACGGTTTGTCGTGCGCGATCGTGTAACGGCAGAACGATCCAAGCTGTCGATCCGATTGTACCTGATAGCGAGAACGGACCTTCGTCGCCTTTGCGCATTCTCCTTGGGAGTTGCCCCTGCAACTGTTATCGGACACGTGCCCACCGCGTCCCAGTTACGATTGCCGCAGTGTGAACTTTGTGCAACCTTACAATAAATTTGTGACTGTGTGATTTGCTCCGCCATTCTTCGCGTCCCTGTTCCTCGTCCGCGCCTCTTTTCGTCTGTGCAAGTATGCTAGTAAGCAAGCAGTGAGCTAGTAAGCGAGCAGGGAACTAGTAAGGGAGCGGTATGTTAGTAAGCAAGCAGTAAGCTAGTTGAAAAGCAGTAAGATAGTAAGCGAGGAGTAAGAAATCCGTTAGCTATTCAGCATGCAGCAAACTAGTAAGCAAGCAATAAGCTTGTAAGCATCCAGTAAGCTAGAAAGCAGGCAGTAAGCTGGTAAGATAGCAGTTAGCTAGTAAGGAAGTAGTAAGCTAGTAAGCAAGCAGTGAGCTAGTAAGCGAGCGGGAAGCTAGTAAGGAAGCAGTATGCTAGTAAGCATGCAATAAGCCGGTAAGGAACTGGTAAGCTAGTAATCAAGCAGCAGGCTAGTAAAAATGCAATTATCTAGTAAGGCAGAATGCCAGTAAGCAAGCTGTAAGCTAGTAAGCATGCAGTAAGCTACTTAGCAAGCAATAAGCTAGAAAGCAAGGGGCTGACTAGTAAGAAAGCATTTAGCTAGTAAGAGAGCAGTATGAGAGTATACCAGCAGTAAACTCGAAAGCAAGCTGCAAGCTAGCAAGGAAGCAGTACACGAGTAAGCTAGCAGTAAGCTAGTAAGCAAGCAGTGAGCTAGTAGGCGAGGTGGAAGCTAGTATGAAAGGAGAAAGCTAGTAGGCAAGAAGTGAGCTAGTAAGCGTGGAGGAAGCTAGAAAGCAAGCATTAAGCGAGTTAGCTAGCATTAAGCTTGTAAGCAAGCAGCAGGCTAGTCGCAAAGCAGTAATCTAGTAATAAAGCAGTATGCTAGTAGGTAAGGAGTAAGCTAGAATGCATGCAGCAGGCTAGTAAGAAAGCAGTTAGATATTGAGCAAGCAGTAAGCTAGTAAGCAAACAGTAATCTTGTAAGCAAGCAGTGCGCTAGTAAGCGAGGAGGAAGCTAGTAACCAAGCAGTAAGCTTGTTAAAGTACTAAGGGACTTTAACGTGGGTCCGGATGAGGAAACAGACAGAGAGATAAATTGTTACAAGTTTTTCAATAAAGTTTTTATGTTACAAAAATATAAATGAAAATTCAAGTACTGTTAAGAACCCAATAATATATAATGTATGGCGGCTAATAGTGGCGTGTTATTTATATTAATGAGGAATGAGTTAGAAATGTTTTTCGTTTTGTATCAATTTGTATCAATGTTTAAATAACGCGTTGATTCGTTAATTGAAAAACGTCGGTTAAACCGGTTCGTGATCGATAGAAAAAGCAGGACATTTCTTATACGGTTATTCTCTGTTTACGCGACATTCCAGAGCCTTCTCTGCGGCGTAATATGTTTTGAGCAATACCGTGTAGAAAAACTACAAACTTACTTTCGATACAAATCACGCGTTCGGCCTAGTAACGGTTCCCAGAGAACAGGTGTTACTACGCCGAAATCACAGAGAGCATACAAAATTAATAAGAGACAGACAGCTTAGACCAGACAGCGCCACGAGACGAAAATTTTCCCCTCTCTCGTGGCCACGGTTAAGCAGGTATGTCTCGGGAACACTTGCTACCTGGTTCTCGACGAGTGCGGATCTCCTGAGCCGACCTCGTCAATCTGTCGGAATCGATACATACGATCAATTAGATTCGTCTAATACGATCGTGGATCCACTTAACCGAAACGGTACAAGACAGAGACTGCTGCGGATTCGAAAGAATCACGTCAAGTCGAATTTCGTACCCTACGGTTTCGTGAGAATATCTCGATTTCCGCGGTAAATGAACCATAGGAACGGGAAAATTTACTCGATAATTTGAGTAATTTTCACAACCCGCCATCGGTGACTGAATATAATCAGATTACACTTACACAGTGCTTGATTATCGCCACTGTTGTGACGGACAAACACGTGTTGCTGAAATCAGTGGTCGTGTTTGAGAACCGAGAGAATTTCTTGATTCTCTGTTTGGCTATTGCACAGTTCAGAACCCCAACCTATAGGGAGCCTTCGTTGCAAAATCCCTGGGTTGGGTTCGTCGTTTTCCAGGGTCGAAACAAAAGTGTGAGATAACACCCGATAGGGGCCTTATTGGCATTCCCTGGGTAAATATCTCGGCTGGTTTCGACCTGCTCCAGCGTGGGTTCCAGATCGTCAGTGGGTACGGACTCTCGACGTAAAACTACGTTCAAAGGGCACCGTGGTGTTAGAACCTTAATAATCAGTCGCTTCTGCGCAGTTAAGGCTCTGCATCACACCGGCCCCGTACGGACCAGGGAACGGCGAGGGACCGCGGAGTTGACAACCCTTGGAGCCTTACAACCTCCACTTGTTGTCCTCTCCTGCAAAAACCAAACCTGCAGCAGTGGGAAGATCGAGATTAGAATCTTGTCTTCCCCATCTGCAATTCAACGTTTCCAAAATCTGAAACGTTGAAATATTTTACAGTCCACGAACCCGGCTGCGTATCGCTGTGGTGAAAATTCCCGCTCCAGTTTACAAATAAACGGAGTAAGGAGCGAGTGGATTAAAGCGAGTCCGACAACGCGACGAGCATTGTCCTTTATTAACAGCTGGAGTTCGGTCTCTTTTTGTTACAGAAGACCGAGGCGAGAGCCTTGAAGGCAAGCCGGCTCAGCCCAACTGCAGTTTATCCAGCTAATTTCCTATAAATTTTCTTTTTTTACGTTTATTTAATTTTTGAATTTTTCCTCTAAATAAACGGCCTAGTCCCTTGGACTAGGCGAAAGAAAATTATCAATTGTACATTCACTTTCCCCCATATTTCCAATCCCTCGTGATCCGGATCATATTTCGTTAAAGGGTACGTGTTTAAATATCGCGTGAGTCCGAGACGGAGAAACTCGGCCGCGATGCCCGTATCTATATTGAATTCGCGGAATTCTAGATGGTTGTGCTGACGTGGAAATTTTCCATCGTTCAGTTTCGTATACCGCGGCTAGTTACGTGTTTTTTCCAGTTAGCTTCACGGGAATTCTCGAGTTTTGAGAGAAATTCTAGGAATTGTGTTGCTAGCGACGAGAAAGACAGAGAAACGAGATCTATCGAAGAAAGATCGATAGACGAAACGCGGCAGCGCCGCGCCGTGGCCACGCAGCGAGGAGCTGCCCGGGGCCCAGCAGCGCGATGCGTCGCTAACCAGTACTGCGCCTGCGCGACGGAGCCAGCCGGGGCCGTGGCTGCTTGCAGATCGTCACGCTTCAGTACTGAGCCGTCGGTGATCCAGAGCAGACCTATTTACGATCTCGCTCCGGTTTTCAATCGAAGCTCAGAAGAGTGTGAGCTAAGCTCGCTCTTAAGTAGAAACAGCAAGTGGACAGCGATAATAATTTAGTGGAAAATTTCGTCATCGTGACTTGAGATTTTCCCAGAGATAGGACAATCTGCCTGTTGTTGTAGCGATCGCACGTCACGCCGGGTGTGAAGCGATCGTAGACGCAGGAGTGTGATTGAACGTTGCCGGTCGTGGATGCGACTGCGACGTTGGAGACTCGGTGTCGATCGCCTTGAGTCTTCTTCCAATTATCCGGTTAGAGCTACTGGAAGGCTGATACTGATATACTAGTATCGCCTGGTGGTAGTTCACCGTTTGTAGAAGTGGTACGAAACCCACTGAAGCCACCCGTCCTGTGTACCGTAGAGAGTACACCGACCGGTGGGGTGGAAAGTTTCACCGACCAGTCTGGAGCTATACGGCGTAGGAGCAACCGGAAGGCAGATATTCAGGAAGGATATCACCTCGTGGTGCTCTCCTTGCATCGGGCTTCTGAGAACCCGTTCCAATATACCGTCGTGAGGGGACAATAAGTAGAGCCTAAGCGTACGGTGGAGCAAAGGGTTCGAAGAGCCTTCCTCCCACCTCTACACCTACTACCAGCTGTGAGTCGACCACACTGGGCTGTAAAAGTAGGGTGGATAGGTTAGCAGGGGAATTTCGTCCTAATCTGGCGAGCCGCAGGCCAGTTCCTCGGACTATAGGAGCCGCCGTCGAGGCCGCTACGGCTGGCTGTCGGGCATTCCTGGTTGAAAGGAATCGCTGGCTAGGCAGCTGCGTAGGCAGGCCGCAGGTCACTACTGAGGAGCAGCTGACGAGAGAGCCGAACCAGGACAAGACGTCCTCTTGCGTAGGTGGTGTCCAGACGCCACTCGCACGGTGAGCGTGCTTGCGGGATATAGCCTCTTGGAGCCTTACAACCTCCATTTGGTTTCCCGTCCGTGGCATTGCGAGAGCGAACCCGGTAGATCGGAGGAGATCTTCATCTACCCGGTTGTGCACGTCGGTGAGATCGTAAGAAACGAATCTCATCGACCAGAAAGAATATATAGTCCACTGGTTAGAGCGCTAAATTGCCAGCCAGCTCTCCCCTCCAAACACACTAGACTGTCGCTGGAGCGCGAGAAGCAACTGACGCGCGCGTTAACGTGTAAGCTGTCCGCAAAATATTCATACTTTGCTGTACAATTGTGTTACAGAAGGCCTCCACCAAGGTAAAGCAATAGGAGAAAGAAAAGAGGAGACCGGCCGGAAAAGCGAGCAGTGTGTTCCGCAATTTTTGTTTTCCATTATATTTATTTTTCACATTTTTAATTTTGTTAGAAATTATATTTTGTAAAATAAATTTAACTTTTTTTGTAAAAGTTGTAACTGTTTCTCTACCTGTCTGTTCCCTCATCCGGACCCACGTTAAAGTCCCTTAGTACTTTAACAGTACGAGACAAGGTTTTATCATAACCTTTGCACGAACTCGTACCTATTTTAACAATCAGTTATTATATTATTATATTATTTAAATAAGTTTCTCCGTTTCAGTTTTCTTCAAGCACTTATCGTTTCAGTTTCTTCAATCGTTTATCGTTCAGTTCCTACAGCTATTTAAAAACCTCTCTAATATAATATGGTAAATGTATTAGGTTGTAAACGCTGGTGTGTAATGTGATGACAAATAAAGTAAAGAAGAATGTACAAGGAAGCGCGAGAGGAGAGCGAGAGGCCTTTGGGGTTAATTTGTCCGTCAGAAACGAGATTGGAGGCGTCTCGCGGATTCGCGGATTGGATAGAAACCCCGCATCGTCGGGATTCTTTCCCAAGCCCACGGGTAAGGTTGTCGTAAGCGGCATCCTAGGCCCGGTAGACCAAAGGGGGAAAACGTGAGCGTCTTCCCAAAGTCAAGGTCCACGAGCACGGTAGAACGATCAGGTCGAGCCGAGGCCGTTAGGCTGAGCGAAGCCGCGAGACGAGCCCTACAACATGTCGCCGCCGAGCCGTACCGCGTCCCTGATCACCCTCATTGGGTGGGCGACGCGGACGGCTTGGTGGCGACGGTATGGGGAGGTGGCGACGGGTCCCCGCCGTTCTCCATGCTGGAGCGCGGTCGGGGATTCGTCGCCGTGGACTGGGGGGGAGTCGCCGTGGTGGGGTGCTACATATCGCCTCGCAGCGGTCACGTCGCGTTCGAGCAGTACCTAGCCGAGGTCGCGGCATGCGTGCAGCGCTGCGCGGCCCGGCCGGTGCTGGTCCTGGGAGACTTCAACGCCAAGTCGGTGGCGTGGGGGTCCCACAGGACTTCCGTTCGCGGCGGGATACTGGGCGACTGGGCGGCGGGACTCGACCTTCGGTTACTGAACCGGGGGTCGGAGCACACGTGTGTGCGGCGATATGGGGGGTCTATCGTGGATGTTGGATTCGCGACCCCCAACGCCGTGCGCATGGTGTCGGGATGGCACGTGGTCGCGGGGGCAGAGACACTCTCGGATCACCGGTATATCCGGATGGAGGTCTCTGCCGCCGCGGGAGATGCATCCCGACACCACCGTCCGGGTGGTAACCCACCGCGCCGCTGGGCGCTTCGGCGCCTGGACAAGGATGCCCTGATGGCGTCTGCCCTCGCTGCAACTTGGCCGCAGAGGGCGGCCGAGTTGCCGAGTATAGAGGAGGAGGTCGCCCGGCTCGGGGGGATGGTCGCGAACATATGTGACGCGGCGATGCCCCGGGTCGGGCGGGCTTCACCTCGCCGGGCGGTGTACTGGTGGTCGGCCGCGATCGCGGAAATGCGAGACGCGAGTGTCCGCGCCCGACGACAGTACACCCGCGCGCACCGTCGTCTACGGAGAGACGATAGCGTGGCGCGTGCGAGGGCAGATGTCCTGTATGAGGCATACCGCATGTCGCGGATGGCTCTGCAGGTCGTCATCAAACGGGCCAAGACCCGGGCATGGAAGGAGCTCCTCGAGACCCTTGATGACGACCCTTGGGGGCGCCCTTATAAGGTGGTGCTGAACAAGCTCCGCCCGTGGGCGCCCCCCGTCACCGAGGGTCTTGACCCCCGGCTGCTGGAGGGCGTGGTCAATACGCTCTTCCCAATTGGGGAGATGGGACCACGTCCTCCGGCAGAGGCGACGGCCCCGTTGGAGTGGGTGGCCGAGCCGGGGGTCACGCAGGGGGAGCTGGCCGCAGCAATCAGACGGCTTGGGGCGCGTAACACGGCCCGGGGTCCCGATGGTGTGCCTGGCCGGGTTTGGGTCTTGACCCAAGGCGTCCTTCGGGCCGACCTCAGGCGGTTGTTTAACCGATGCCTGAGGGACGGGCGATTCCCCCCCAGTTGGAAGGTGGCGAGGATGGTCCTCCGCCGGAAGGAGGGTCCGCCCGCGGAGTCTCCATCCGCATACCGGCCCATCTGTCTCCTCGACGAGGTGGGCAAGCTCTTCGAGCGAGTGATTGCTGCCCGCCTCGTCGAGCACCTGTCGCGGGGTGCTCCGGGCCTGGCCGACTGCCAGTACGGTTTCCGGGGGGGCTGGTCGACGGTCGACGCGATCAGTCGGGTCAGCGTCCTCTCGGAGTCGGCCGTCTCCCGGGGAGGGGTGGCGTTGGCGGTATCGCTGGATATTGCCAACGCGTTTAACACCCTTCCCTGGGGGGAGATACGGAGGGGGCTCGAATATCATCGGGTACCCCCGTGTCTCAGGGCAGTCGTCGGGGATTATCTCCGCGGCAGGTGGATCGAGTATCCGGGCCGGGATGGTGATATGCGGAGGGAGGTCTACTGCGGGGTTCCGCAGGGGTCGGTCCTCGGGCCACTCCTGTGGAACATCGCGTACGACGCGGTGTTGCGGGCCGACCTCCCCGACGGCGTCAGTGCCGTGTGTTACGCAGATGACACATTGGTGCTGGCCGTCGGGGCTCAGTGGGGGAGGGCCAAGCGCCTCGCCGTGGAGGGGGCGCAACGCGTCGTCGACCGGATCAGGGGGATGGGGATGACGGTGGCGGTCCATGAGACCGAGGTGATAGCGTTCCACTCACCTCGGCAGGATCCGCCACCCCCTCTGATCCGGGTGGGTGGGGCTGATATCGAGGTGAAGCCCCGGATGAGGTATCTGGGGCTGATCCTCGATAGCCACTGGCGCTTCGAGGAGCATTTCCGCTGCCTGGTTCCCCGGTTGGAGAGGATGGTCTCGGCTTCAGGCCGGATCCTCCCCAACCTGGGGGGCCCGGCGGGACGAGTTCGCCGCCTCTATGTGGCAATGGTTCAGTCGGTGGCCCTATACGGGGCCCCCGTCTGGGCGGACGACCTGGCGGCCTCCCGGCGCAGCATGACTATGCTGCGTCGGGTGCAGAGGCGGATGGCGCTGAGGGTCGTCCGCGGCTACCGGACCGTGTCGCATGAGGCGGCTACGGTTCTTGCGGGGATGCCGCCCATGGATCTCCTCGCGCGGTCGCACGCGATGATGTATCGTCATCGTGTCGACCGTCGCGCGGGAGTGGGGGCGGCCCCGGGAGAGCAGGAACCTGCTTGGGGCGATTTGAAGCGCCAGGCCCGGCAGTTCGTGGTGCTCGCGTGGCAGGAGCGGTTGGCCCTGCCAACTGCGGGGCACCGGACAGTCGGGGCTGTTCGGCCACTCCTGTGTGAGTGGCTGGACAGAGGCCATGGAAGCCTTACTTACCGGATGGCACAGGTATTTTCCGGGCATGGTAGCTTCGGAAGATACCTGTGCCGGATAGGGAAGGAGCCGACGGCGCGTTGCTGCCATTGTGACGCTGAGCAGGACACGGCTGATCATACCCTCCAGATATGCCCAGCTTGGGAGGGGGAGCGACGTGTCCTGGTCGGCGTCATAGAGCGGGATGTCTCGCTGCCGGGTGTGGTGCGCGCCATGATCGGCAGCGAGAGGAAGTGGAGGGCCGTGGCCTCCTTCTGCGAGGCCGTAATGCTGCAAAAGGAGGCCGCGGGAAGGGAGCGCGAGCTTCAGCGGCGCGCTGAGGCTCGCACTCGTATGGTGGCGCGAGGGCGTCGCCTGGGCGCCAGGCGTCGCGGGCGGCGGCCTTTGCGCGGCGGATGACCCTGGCTGGGAGGGGGGCCCTGAGGGGAGCCTCCTCCCGCCAGGCGGCGATGGGTCGGACCGGGTGGGTCCGACCCACGGGGAGGCACCCTCGGTGGCCTGGAGCGGCCATGAGCTCCCGGCCGCCGAGGGGTAGAAACGGGGTCGCAGGCGGTTGCGAATTGGGGCTCGCAGCCCGCCACTAAATGCAGCTCCGGGACGGATGGCGGCGGGATGGAGTGGCCCCGTCCTGCCGCTATGAGGCAGTGTGTCTACCGAGGGGACCGTTTGTCCCCCCCGGGGATGGGCGCAAAGCGCGGGCACGGGGAGGATACCCGAAGAATGCTTCGAGCGATTCCCGGTATCCTCCCAAATCGAGCGGAAGTGTCACCGTGGGGTTTTTAGTGGGTAGGTCCCGCGCCCGTCATTCTACGGGCGCGGGGAATCCCACACACCCCTCCCACCTCTCCCCAAAGAGGTGGGAGGGAGTCTTTCGAAGATTTTCCCCACGACAAAAAAAAAAAAAAAAAAAAAAAAGCCCTACAACATTGAGGTAGGGAGGATTAAGACGGTTCCGCGGCAGTACGCGTCCGGGATTCATTCTGGTCTGAGATGTCGTATCGACAGGACGATCCTCTGGCTCTCCTATCATGCTTCGCGTAAAACTATAATTTGCTCAATCGAGTCAGACGACAATAAATTTTTGTTAATCATCCTATTGACTTTGTTGGCCTGCTGCTTATCCTGGGTTAGTCCTATAACAAGTACAAAATATTAAAATAAACGAAAAACAGAAAACAATAATCTTGGACGGTGGCTCTGCTTTGGCCAGGCGTCTCCTATTCTTTTTGTCTCCAATTTGTTCTATTGTGGAGGCTTTCTGCAACAAAAGAATCCGCCTAATAAATACTTTTGCGGACAAGTCAACAATTGCGCGCTCGTCAGCTGTTTCTCGCGCTCCAGCGACAGTCTGGTGTGCTTGGAAGGGAGAGCTGGCTGGCTATCTAGCGCTCTAGCTAGTGGACTGTATATTCTTCTCTTTCTGGTAAATGAGATTCGTTTCCTACGATCTCACCCACGCGCACAACCGGGTAGACGAGCTTTTCTCCGTTCTACCGGGTTCTCTTCGCAATGCCACGGACGGGGAACCAAATGGAGGTTGTAAGGCTCCAAGAGGCTATATCCCGCGAGCACGCTCCCCGTGCGGGTGGCGTTTCTACACCACCCACACAAGTGGACGTCTTGTCCTGGTTCGGCTTCCTCGACGGCTGCTCCTCAGGAGCAACCTGCGGTATGCACACGTGGTTGCCAAGCCGGCGATTCCTTCATCAAAGGCACGCCAGGCAGCCAGCCGTGGCTACCTCGACGGAGGCTCCTATGTTCCGAGGAACTGGCCTGTGGCCCACCGGTTCAGGACTCAATCCCCTGCAATTCCAACCACCCTACGTTCACAGCCCAGTGTGGTCGACTCACAGCTGGTAGTGGGTGTAGCGATGGAAGGAAGGCTCTTCGAACTCTTTGCTCCACCGTACGCTTAGGCTCTACTTATTGTCCTCTCACGACGGTATATTGGAGCGGGTTCTCCGACGCCCGATGCACGGAGAGCATCACGAAGTGATGTCCTTCCTGAATATCTATATTCTGGTTGCCCCTACGTCGTATAGCTCTAATCTGGTCGTTGAAACTTTCCACCCCACCGGTCGGTGCACTCTCAGTGGTACACAGGACGGGTGGTTCCAGTGGGTTTCGTATGACCTCTACGAACGGTGAACTACCACTAGGTGATACCAGTGTGTCGGTATCAGCCTTCCAGTAGCTCTAACCGGATAACTGGAAGAAGACTCAAGGCGATCCACACCGAATCTCCAACGTCGCAGTCGCATCGACGACCTGCAACGTTCAATCACAATCCTGCGTCTACGATTGCTTCACACTCGGCGTGCCTTGCGATCGCTGCAACGTCAGGCAGATTGTCATTTTTCTGGGGAAAATCGCCAGACACTATGACGAGATTTTCCAATAAATTGTTTGTCCGCAAACTGATTCTATTACGAGGAGCGAGATCGACTCATCCTCCTCGGAGTTCGTAGGTAAATGGGAACGCGACCGTCACAGGGTCCGCTCTCGATCGCCGACGGCTCAAGAATGAACCGCGACGATCTGCAAGCAGCGACGGCTGCGGCCGGCTCCGTCGCGCAAGTGCAGAACCAGGTTCCCTCAGGGGCTGCCAGCCTTTCAGCTGCAGTACGGGCTTAACGAACCCGGGGTACTCGAGTCATACACACACCGTAAGCCTCCTGTTGGTCGTCACAACGACCCATTCACAATTCCCTATTGGTTTTGTGAATGGTACGTGACGGCAGGAGGAACGGGGGTCTTGGCTTAACCGCCTGGGCCACGAGTATGGCGACTCTATAAAATCGCCCTCCAATCCTAAGCTATGGTGCGCGGCGATGGGATGCATGGTTGGGGGAGAAGGCCCAATCCCAAGCGACCACCTCCGGGGAACCTGCCGAACCCCCGGAGTATTAGGCTTACCCGGGTAAGGCGGCTCTGCCCGGGTGGACCTTTATTTCCGACCATCTCGTGGGATTATTATGGACACAGAAAATAAAATGGGGATGGGGCGGGTTTTGTCGGTTGGGGAGGACGGAGACGGGGTTGGGGTTAGGGTGGCGGCGCTCGCGCCCCACTCAGCGCCAGGTCCGGCTTCGTGGAGGGTGGAGGAGGACGACGAGACGGCGTCGGTCTCGTCCTTCTCCTCCAGCACGAGCCACATAGGCTCTAAGAGGAAGAGGACGGGGCAGGCCGTCGTCGAGGTGGGCGGGGCGATGAGCCCGTCGGTGAGGCTGAGTTGCCTCAGGGACGAGGTGACCGAGGAGATATCGGAGAGGATCTCCTCGTCCCTGAGGCGGGTGGAGAAAGTCGCCGCTGCCTGCGCCTTTAAGGGGCAGAAAAGCGGTGGCGCGGAGGCCCTGAAGGCCGCGGCGGAGGAAATGAGGGAGGCGGCGCGGGAGCTCAGAGGGCGGAACGCCCGTCTGCAGCTCCTATTGGAGGAGGAGCGACAGGGGAGGAGGAGGGCAGAGGCGCTGTGGAACAGCGCGGCCCTCCCTCCCATCCTCCCTCCTCCTCCACCGCCGCGTCCCTCGGCGGAGGTAAATAAGCGGAGTGCGGCGGCAGTGGTGCGGGGCACCGCGGGCCCCTCCACCCGCACTCCGCCCGTGAAGAAGTCCCCGTTCTCCTCAGAAGACGATCTTCTGAGGAGGATTGGGGACATGATTGATGGCAAGCTGGCCGCCTTCCGGGAGGAGCTCCTCGCCGGAAGAGCGGTCAGCAGGAAGGCGGTGCCTCCCCGACCTGTTCCGGTACAGTCGGGGAAGGCAAAGAAGGGCGGAGTGAAGGCTCCGCCCAGCGTTGCGGCACCAGGGCCCCGGGTCGCGACCCCCAAGGGGGGTGGTGTACCCGTGGTCGCGGTGGTCGCGTCCTCCACAGCACCCTCCCAAGGGGGGGTGGCGTGGAGTGAGGTGGTGGGGCGGAAGGCGAAGCGGGCGGCGAGGAAGGCCTCGCAACCGCAGCCTCCGCCTCCGCCGCCGGCGGCCAAGGTAAAGGCCGCGAAGGTCGGGAAGGCGCGACCAGGTCGTCCCCCAAAAACGGCAGCGGTGACACTGACCGTTGCGCAGGGGGGCGACCTGACCCTCGCGGAGGCGATGCGGCTCGCCAGGGAGAATATCTCCCTGGAAGAGCTGGGCATCGCCTCCGTGAGGGCGAAGAGGGCCGTGACCGGGGGTCTCTTGCTGGAGATCCCCGGTGCAGAAGGCGGCGCGAAGGCGGATCGTCTCGCCCAGAGGCTCCGGGAGCAGCTGGGCGAGCGAGGTGTCCGGGTCGCCCGGCCCACGAAGCGCACGGAGATGCGCGTTTGTGGGCTGGACGACTCGGTCAGCGCACAGGATGTGTCCCGTGCCCTTGCGAAGGCGGGGGACTGTCCTGTGGAGGACCTGCGGATCGGAGAGATCCGCAGGTCGCCCTCCGGCCTCGGGTCGGTGTGGGCCCGGTGCCCCCTCTCCGCCGCCCGTAAGGTGGCGGAATCCGGGAGGGTGTTGGTGGGGTGGGTTTCGGCGCGAGTGGAAATCCTCGCGCCGCGCCCGCTCCAGTGTCACCGCTGCCTCGAATTGGGGCACGTGAGGCAGTGGTGCACCTCGCCGGTGGACCGCAGCGGTCAGTGTTACCGCTGCGGTGCCAAAGAGCACCGTGCGAGCCAGTGCTCGGCGGCCCCCCACTGCCCGCTGTGTGCGGACATGGGGAGGCCAGCCGATCACAGGGTGGGGAGCAAGAAGTGCTCCGGAAGGAGAGGAAGAGGCGGGCTGCACCGGCTCCGGTGCCGAGGGCGGTGGCATCGTCCTCCATGGAGGTGGACGGTGCTACGGGGACGGACGGCCGGGAGGTGGCTGGCGCGGCCATTAATTGATGCCGCCCCACCTCCTCCTCCAGGCCAACCTCAACCAGTGCCGCGCGGCACAGGACGTGATGTCCCAAGTCCTCGCGGAGTGGGGGGTTGGCCTGGCGGTCGCCGCCGAGCCGTACCGCGTCCCTGATCACCCTCATTGGGTGGGCGACGCGGACGGCTTGGTGGCGACGGTATGGGGAGGGGGCGACGGGTCCCCACCGTTCTCCTTGTTGGAGCGCGGTCGGGGATTCGTCGCCGTGGACTGGGGGGGAGTAGCTGTGGTGGGGTGCTACATTTCGCCCCGTAGCGGTCACGCTGCGTTCGAGCTGTACTTGGCCGAGGTCGCGGCATGCGTGCAGCGCTACGCGGCCCGGCCGGTGCTGGTCCTGGGGGATTTTAATGCCAAGTCGGTGGCTTGGGGATCCCCCAGGACCTCCGATCGCGGCGGGATCCTGGGCGATTGGGCGGCGGGGCTCGACCTCCGGGTATTGAACCGGGGGTCGGAGCACACATGCGTGCGGCGATATGGGGGGTCCATCGTGGATGTTGGATTCGCGACCCCCAACGCCGTGCGCATGGCGTCGGGTTGGCACGTGGTCGCGGGGGCAGAGACGCTCTCCGATCACCGGTGCATCCGGATGGAGGTCTCTGCCGCCGCGAGTGCATCCCGACACGGCCGCCTGCGTGGCACCCCACCACGCCGCTGGGCTCTTCGGCGCCTGGACAAGGACGCCCTGATGGCAGCTGCCCTCGCTGCAACTTGGCCGCAGGGAGCGGCCGAGTTGCCGAGCATAGAGGAGGAGGTCGCCCGGCTCGGAGCATTGGTCGCGGGTATTTGCGACGCGGGGATGCCTCGGGTCGGGCGGGCTTCTCCTCGCCGGGCGGTGTACTGGTGGTCGGACGCGATCGCGGAGTTGCGAGTCGCGACTGTCCGCGCCCGACGCCAGTACACCCGCGCGCGCCGTCGTCAACTTACAGGCGACGGCGTGGCGCGAGCGAGGGCAGCTGATGACCTGTATGGAGCATACCGCGTGGCGCGGGTTGCTCTGCAGGTCGCCATCAAACGGGCCAAGAGCCAGGCATGGAAGGAGCTCCTCCAGACCCTTGATGACGATCCATGGGGGCGCCCATATAAGGTGGTGCTGAATAAGCTCCGCCCGTGGGCGCCCCCCGTCACCGAGGGTCTTGACCCCCGGCTGCTGGAGGACGTGGTCAATACACTCTTCCCAATTGGGGAGAGGGGACCGCGTCCTCCGGCGGCGGCGGCTGTCCCAGTGGAGTGGACGGCCGAGCTGGGGGTCACGCAGGAGGAGCTGGCAGCGGCCATCAGACGGCTCGGGGTTCGTAACACGGCCCCGGGTCCGGATGGTGTGCCCGGCCGGGTTTGGGTCTTGATCCAGGGCGTCCTTGGGGCCGACCTCAGGCGGTTGTTCGACCGCTGCCTGAGGGACGGGCGATTCCCCCCCAGTTGGAAGGTGGCGAGGTTGGTCCTCCTCCGGAAGGAGGGTCGGCCCGCGGAGTCTCGCTCCGCATACCGGCCCATTTGTCTCCTCGACGAGGTGGGCAAGCTCTTCGAGCGTGTGATTGCTGCCCGCCTCGTCGAGCACCTGTCGTGGGGTGATCCCGGTCTGGCCGACTGCCAGTTCGGTTTCCGGGGGGGCCGATCGACTATCGACGCGATAGGTCGTGTGAGGGCCCTCTCGGAGGCGGCCGTCTCCCGGGGAGGGGTGGCATTGGCAATATCCTTGGATATTGCCAATGCCTTTAACACCCTCCCCTGGGAAGAGATAAGGAGGGGACTCGAATATCATCGAGTCCCCCCTTGTCTCAGGGCGGTCGTCGGGGATTATCTCCGCGGCAGGTGGATCGAGTATCCGGGCCGGGAAGGTGATATGCGGAGGGAGGTGTACTGCGGTGTTCCGCAGGGGTCGGTCCTCGGGCCACTCCTGTGGAACATCGCGTACGACTCGGTGTTGCGGGCCGGCCTCCCCGACGGCGTCAGCACGGTGTGTTATGCGGATGACACACTGGTGCTGGCCGTCGGGGCGCACTGGGGGAGGGCCATGCGTCGCGCGGAGGAGGGGTCGCAACGCGTCGTCGACCGGATCAGGGGGATGGGGATGACGGTGGCGGTCCATAAGACCGAGGTGTTTGCGTTTCATTCACCTCGGCAGGATCCGCCACCCCCTCTGATCCGGGTGGGTGGGGCTGACATCGACGTGAAGCCCCAGATCAGGTATCTAGGGCTGATCCTCGATAGTCACTGGCGTTTCGAGGAGCATTTCCGCTGCCTGGCCCCCCGGTTGGAAAGGATGGTTGCGGCTCTGGGCCGGATCCTGCCCAACCTGGGGGGCCCGGCGGGCCGAGTTCGTCGCCTCTATGTGGCAATGGTCCAGTCGGTGGCCCTATACAGGGCCCCCGTCTGGGCGGACGACCTGGCTGCCTCCCGGCGCAGCATGACTATGCTGCGTCGGGTGCAGAGGCGCATGGCGCTCAGGGTCGTCCGCGGGTATCGGACCATGTCACATGAGGCGGCGACGGTTCTAGCGGGGATGCCGCCCATGGACCTGCTCGCGCGGTCGCGCGCGGTGATGTACCGGCACCGCGTCGACCGTCGCGCGGGGGTGGGGGCGGTCCCGGGCGGGCAGGAACCTGCTTGGGGCGATTTGAAGCGCCAGGCCCGGCAGTCCGTGTTGCTCGCGCGGCAGGAGCGGCTGGCTCTGCCAACCGCGGGGCACCGGACTGTCGGGGCTGTTCGGCCACTCCTGAAGGAGTGGCTGGACAGAGGCCATGGCAGCCTCACCTACCGGCTGGCACAGGTATTTTCCGGGCATGGCAGCTTCGGAAGATACCTGTGCCGGATAGGGAAGGAGCCGACGGCGCGTTGCTGCCACTGCGACGCTGAGCAGGACACGGCGGATCATACCCTGGAGGTGTGCCCCGCGTGGGAGGGGGAGCGCCGTGTCCTGGTCGGCGTCGTCGGGCGGGATGTCTCGCTGCCGGGCGTGGTGCGCGCCATGCTCGGCAGCGAGGAGAAGTGGAGGGCCGTGGCCTCCTTCTGCGAGAACGTAATGTTGCAGAAGGAGGCCGCGGGGAGGGAGCGCGAGCTTCAGCGGCGCGCTGTAGCTCGCGCTCGTGCGGTGGCCCGAGGTCGTCGCCCGGTCGCGAGGCGTCGCGGGCGGCCACCTCGGCGTGGCGGATGACCTAGGCTGGGAGGGGGGTCCTGAGGGGACCCTCCTCCCGCCAGGCGGCGCCGGGTCGGACCGGTTGGGGGTAGGAGTGCCTCCCCCTACCGGTCCGACGCAAGGGGTGGCACCCTCGGCGGTCTGGTGCGGCCATGAACGCCCGGCCGCCGAGGGGTGGAAACGGGGTCGCGGGCGGTTGCGAGTTGGGGCTCGCAGCCGCCACTAAACGCGGCCCCGAGACGGATAGCGGCGGGATGGAGTGGCCCCGTCCCGCCGCTATGAGGCAGTGTGTCTACTGGGGGGACCGATTGTCCCCCCGGGGGATGGGTGCGAAAGCGCGGGCACGGGGAGGATACCGGAAGAATGCTTCGAGTGATTCCCGGTATCCTCCCAAAGCGTGCCGAAGGGTCACCGTGGGGTTTTTAGTGGGTAGGTCCCGCGCCTATCGTTGTACGGGCGCGGGGAATCCCACACACCCCTCCCACCTCTCCCCAAGGAGGTGGGAGGGAGTCTTTCGAAGATTTTCCCCACGACAAAAAAAAAAAAGAAAAAAAAAAAGCAGTAAGCTAGTAAACAAGAGGTAAGCTAGTAAACAAGCTGGGAGCTAGTAGGAAAGCAGTAAGCGAGTAAGCTAGCTGTAAGCATGTAAGCAAGCAGTAAGCTAGTAGGCAAGAAGTGAGCTGGTAAGCGATCAGGAAGCTAGTAGAGAAGCAGTATGCTAGTAAGCAAGCAGTAACCTAGTAAGCATCCAGTATGCTAGTAAGCAATCAAACAGCTGGTAAGCAAGCAGTTTGTTAGTAAGCAAATCGTAAGCTAGTAAGTAGGCAGTAAGCTTGTAAGCAAGCAGCGAGCTAGTAAGCGAGCAGGGAGCTAGTAAGGAAGCAGTATGTTAGATAGCCAGCATCTGTCTAGTAAGCAAGTAGTAAGCGGGTAAGCTAGCTGTAAGCTAGTAAGCAAGCCGTAAGCTACTAGGCAAGTAGTGGGCTAGTAATCAAGCAGTAAGCTAGGAAGCGTGCAGGGACCTTGTAAGGGAGCAGAATGCTACTAAGCATCCAGTTAGGTAGTAAGCAACCAGTAAGTTAGTAAGCATGCAGGAAGCTAGTAAACAACCAGTAAGCTAGAAAGGAACCAGCTAGTTAGCAAGCAGGCAGTAAGCTAGTAAGCGTGCATGCACCAAGTAAGAGAGCAGAAAGCTAGTGAGCTTGCAGTATGCTATTAAGGAGCCAGTAAGATAGTAAGCATGCAATAAGCTAGTAAGCAACTAGTAAGCTAGTATACAACAAGTTAGCTAGTAAGCAAGCTGTAAGGTAGTGAGCAAGCAGTAAGCTAGTAAGGCAGCAGTCTGCTAGTAAGCATGCAGTAAGATAGTATGCAAGCAGTATGCTAGTAAGCAACCTGGAAGCTAGAAGGCAAGCAGTAAGCTGGCGCGAGTGCAATTAGCTTGTATGCAAGCAGTAAGCTAGTATGCAAGCAGTGAGCTAGTAAGCGAGGAGGAAGATAGTGAGCAAGCAGTAAGCAAGTAAGCTAGCAGCAGGCTAGTAAGAAAGTAGTTAGGTATTGTGCGAGCAGCAAACTAGTAGCAAGCATTAATCTTGTAAGCTAGCAGTGGGCTAGTAAGCGAGCAGGGAGCTAGTAAGGAAGCATTAAGCTAGTAGGCAAGCAGGGAGCTAGCAAGAAAGTAATCAGCTAGTAAACGAGGAGGCAGCTAGTAAGCAAGCAGTAAGCTGGAAAGCAAAGAGCAAGCTAGTAAGCAAGCAGTCAGCTAGTAAGCAAGCTGAAGTTAGTACGGAAGCAGTATGCTGGAAAGCATGCGGTATGTTCGATAGCAAGCAGTGAGCTAGTGAGCGAGCAGTAAGATCGATAGCAAGCAGTGAGCTAGTAAGCGAGCAGTGAGATAGTAAGCGAGCTGTTAGCCAGAAAGCAAGCAGCAAGTTTGTAAGCAAGCAGTATGCTAGTCAATAAGCAGTGAGCTAGTAAGCGAGCAGGGTGCTAGTAAGCGAGGAGCATGCTAGTATGAAAGCAGTTAGCTATTGAGCATGCGGTAGACTAGTAAGCAAGCTGCGGGCTAGTAAGGAAGCTGGAAGATAGTTGAAAGCAGTATGCTAGTAAGCAAGCAGTAAGCCAGAATGCAAGCTGCAAGCTAGTAAGCAAGCACAAGCTAGAACGCATGCAGCAGGCTTGTAAGCATGCAGTAAGCTAGTAAGCGAGCAACAAGCTACTAGGCAAGCAAGAATCTAGTAAGCAAGCAGCAAGCGTATAGGCAACCGATACGGAGCGATTCTCACATTTTTGTCAACCTGGTATTCCGCCAACGGAGCGCGTCAAAGCAGAGTGCGCCCGCAGCTGACTTTGACGCCCACAGCACCGTTCAGCCCACCGTCCCGACGTAGTGGCGTTTGAGGCCACGAAACGCGGACATCCGGCCATCGGTAGGGACTAGTGCGTCCGCAGAGCCCCTCCGGATTCACGGCCTCTCAGCCGTGGAAGGGTGGAGGTGCGTCCGCTGCCATCCGACCCCACTAGTCGGCGATTCCCACTCCGCCTCCGACATCCTCCTACCCCAGCGAAATAGTGTAGCGACGAACGAGCACGAGCGAGTGGCCAGCCCGGGCTGGCCCCCAGAATAGGGACCTTTATACCCCTAGCATAGGAGCGAGCGAGCCCGGCGTACCGACTGACGCCTCAAACGCCACGACGTCGGGACGGTGGGCTAAACGGTGATGTGGGCGTCAAAGTCAGCTGCGGACGCACTCTGCTAGTAAGCGAGTATGGAGCATGGAGCATGGAGTATGGAGCTAGTAGCAAAGCAGAAATCTAGTAAGCAAGCAGTATGCTGGTGAGAAAGCAGATAGCTAGTAAGGAAGCAGTATGCTAGTAAGCAAACACTAAGCTAGTAAGCAACAACTAAGCTAGCAAGCAAGCAGCAAGCTAGTACGAAAGCAGTTTTCTAGTAAGATAGCAGTATGCTAGCCAGAAAGCAGTTAGCTAGTAAGAACGCAGTATGCTTGTAAGCAAGCGGCAAGCTAGAAAGCAAGTAGCAATCTAGTAAGCAAGCAGTAAGCTAGTACGAAAGCAGTTTTCTAGTAAGATAGCAGTATGCTAGCCAGAAAGCAGTTAGCTAGTAAGAACGCAGTATGCTTATAAGCAAGCGGCAAGCTAGAAAGCAAGTAGCAATCTAGTAAGCAAGCAGTAAGCTACCAAGCAAGCAGTAGGCTAGTAAGCAAGTAGTAAGCTAGTAAGCAACCAGAAAGCTAGTAAGCAAGCAGCAGGCTAGGCCAGAACTCTGTTAGGCACTAAGAACGCAGCATGCTAGTAAGCTTGCGGAAAGCTAGAAAGCTAGCAGCAAGTTAGGAAGCAATCTGTAATCTAGTAAGAAAGCAGTATGCTATTAAGCAAGCAGGGAGATAGTAAGCGAGCAGTAAGCTTGAAACCAAGTTGTAAGCTTGTAAGCAAGCAGTACGCTAGTAAGCATGCAGTGAGACAGTAAGCTAGCAGTGTGATAATAAGCTAGCAGTAAGCTAGTAAACAAGCATTAAGGAACAAAGCAAGCAGTAAACTAGTAACCAAGCTGTAAGCTAGTAAGCAAGCAGTAAGTTACTAAGCAAGCAGTGAGCTAGTAAGCTAGCGGGAAGCTAGTAAGGAAGCAGTTCGCTAGTAAGCATGCAGTAAGTTAGTAAGCTTACAGTAAGATAGTGAGAATGCAGTTAGCTAGTAAGAAAGTAGAAAGCAAGTAACATAGCAGTAAGTTAGTAACAAGACAGTAAGTTAGTAACAAAGCAGTATGCTGGAAAGCAAGCAGGAACCTAGTATACTGATTGCTTCCAGCGTACTGCTTGCTAACTATCATGCTGGTTCCTTACTAGCCTTTTGCTTGCTTTCCAGCTTACTACTTGCTTGCCAAATTCCAGCTTTCTTCCTAACTTACTGCACTCTTGCCAGGCGAATGCTTCGTTACTTGCTTACAGCTTCATTACTAGCTTACTGCTTGCTTACTTGCTTACTGCTTACTCACTAGCATACTGCCTCCTTACTAGCTTCCTGCACACTTACTAGCTCACTGCTCGCTTACTAACATACTGCCTGCTTACTAGCTTTCTGCTTCCTTACTGGCTAACAGCATTCTTACTAGCTTACAGCTTGATTATCTGCTTACTGTTTGCGTACTAACTTGCTGCTTTGTTACTAACTAATTGCTTTCTCACTAGCTCACTGCTTGCTTAATAACTTGCTGCTTTCTTACTAACTTACTTCTTTCTTACTAGACGAATGCATCCATACTAGCTTCCTGCTTGCTTACTAGCTTACTGGTTGCTTACTAGTTTTGTACTCGCTTAGTGCTTGCTTACTTGCTTGCTGCTGGCTGACTAGCTTGCTGCTTGGTTTCTAGCCTACTGGTAGCTTACTAGCATACTGTTTCCTTACTAGCCTCCTGCTCGCTCAGTAGCTCACTGCATGCTTACTAGCGTACTGTTTTGTTGCTAGCTCCCTGCTCGCTTACTAGCTCACTGCTTGCTTACAAGCTTACTGCTCGCTTCCCAGCTTACTGCTTCCTTACTAGCTTCCAGATCGCTTACCAGCTCACACCTTGTTTACTAGCTTCCAGCTTGTTTACTAGCTTCCTAGCTGCTTACTAGCTTACGGCTAATTTACTCGCTTACTGCACGGTTGTTAGCATGCTGCATGCTTGCTAGCTTACAGCTTGCTTAATAGCTAGCTGCTTTCATACCAGCTAATTGCATTCTTACCAACATGCTGCTTGCTTACTATCTTACTTGTCGTTTGCTGGCTTACTGCTTGCATACTAGTATACTGCTTCCTCACTAGCTTCCTGCTCGCTTATTTGCTTACTGGTTGCTTACGAGCTTACAGCTTGATTACCTGTTTACTGCATGCTGAATAGCTAACTCCTGTCTTACTAGCCTGCTGCTTGCTTTCTAGCCTACTGCACGCCTACTTGCTTGCTGTTTGTTTCCAAGCTTACGGCTTCTTTCTAGCACACAGCTTCCTTACTATCTTCCTCCTTGCTTACTAGCTCACTGCTTGCTTACTAACTTACTGCTTGCTTACTAGCTTACTACTTCCTTACCAGCTACCTGCTGGCTTACCAGATTACTGCTCGCTTACAAGCTTCCTTTTCGCTTACAAGCTCACTGCTTGCTTAGTAACTTACTGCTTGCTTACTAACTTACTACATCCTTACTTGCTACATGCTTGCTTACCAGCTTACTGCTTGCGTACAAGCTTACTGCTGGCTTACTAGCTTCCTGCTTGCTTACTAGCTTACTGATTGCTTACTAGCTTACTGGGTGCTTACTAGCATACTGCTTGCTTGCTAGCTTACTTGTTGTCTACTAGCTTACTGCTTGGTTACTATCATGCTGCTTCCTTAGCAGCTTCCTCCTCGCATACTAGCTCAGTGCTTGCTTTCAAGCTTACTGCTAGCTTGTCCGCATACTGCATGCTTTCTAGCCTGCTGTTTGCATTCTAGCTTACTCCTTGCATACTGACTTGCTGCTTGCTTACTATACCACAACTCGCTTACTAGCACACTGCTTGCTATCTAGCTTAGTGCTTGTTGGCTGGCATACTCCTTGCTTAATAGCTAACTGCTTTCTTAATGGCATGCTGGGTGCTTTCTAGCTCACTGCTTTCTTACCAGCGTACTGCTTGCTTTCTAGCTTACTGCTTGCTTACAAGCTTACAGCTAGCTTATCAGCTTCCTGCTTGCTTCTAGCTCACTATTTACATAGTAGCATACGGCTTCCTTACTAGCACCCTCCTCAGTTACTAGCTCACTACATTCTTACCCGCTTACTACCTGCTTGCTTGCTTGCCTCTTGCTTCTAGCTTACTGCATGCTTACATGCTAACTGCCTTCCTTCTAGCCTGCTCCTTGCATTCTAGCTCATTGCATGCTTACTATATTGCCGCTTGCTTTCTAGCTTACGGCATGCTTACTAGCGTACTGCTTGCTTACTAGCATACAGCTTTCTTACTAGATAACTGATTTCTGACTAGCCTCCTTCTTGCTGACAAGCTCACTGCTTGCATACTAGCTGGCTGCTTGCATTCTTGCTTACAGCCAGCTTACTAGCTCACTACTCGCTTAGCAGCTCACTGCTTGCATACTAGCTTGCCGCTTGCTTTCTAGCTTACAGCTTGCTTACTAGCTTACAACTTGCTTACTAGCTAACAGCTATCTTACCAGCTTACTGTTTGCTTACTGGCTTACTGGTTGCTTACTAGTTTGCAGCTTGCTTACTATCATACTGCCGCCTTTCTATCTTCCTCCTCGCCTACTAGCTCACTTCTTGATTTCCAGCTAGCTGCTAGCTTACTCGCCTGCTGCTGCTTTCGGTCTTACTGCTTGCTTACTAGCCTGCAGCGTGGTTTCTATCTTACTGCTTGCTTACTAGCATACTGATTTCTTACTAACTCACTGCTTTGTCAATTGCTTACTGCTTGCTTACTAGCTTACTGCATGCTTACTAGATAACGACTTTTTTTTTTTTTTTGTCGTGGGGAAAATCTTCGAAAGACTCCCTCCCACTTCTTTGGGGAGAGACGGGAGGGGTGTGTGGGATACCCCGCGCCCGTAGAGTGACGTGCGTGGGACCTACTAACTAAAAACCACGGACGGGGCCACTCCAACTCGCCGCCATCCGTCCCGGGGCCGCATTTAGTGGCGGGCTGCGAGCCCCAACTTGCGACACCGTTTCTACCCCTCGGCGGCCGGGAGCTCATGGCCGCTCCAGGCCACCGAGGGTGCCTCCCCGTGGGCCGGCCCCACCCGGTCCGACCCTTCACCGCCTGGCGGGAGGAGGCTCCCCTCAGGGCCCCCTCCCAGCCAGGGCCATCCGCCGCGCAAAGGCGGCCGCCCGCGACGCCTGGCGCCTGGGCGACGCACTCGCGCCACCATCCGAGCGCGAGCCTCAGCGCGCCGCTGAAGCTCGCGCTCCCTTCCCGCGGCCTCCTTCTGCAGCATTACGGTCTCGCAGAAAGAGGCCACGGCCCTCCACTTCTTCTCGCTGCCGAGCATGGCGCGGACCACACCCGGCAGCGAGACTTCCCGCCCTATGACGCCGACCAGGTCACGGCGCTCCCCCTCCCACGCTGGGCATACCTGGAGGGTATGATCAGCCGTGTCCTGCTTGGCGTCACAATGCCAGCAACGCGCCGTCGGCTCCTTCCCTATCCGGCACAGGAATCTTCCGAAGCTGCCATGCCCGGAAAATACCTGTGCCAGCCGGTAAGTGAGGCTTCCATGGCTTCTGTCCAGCCACTGTTCCTGCTCTCCTGGGACAGCCCCCACTCCTGTGCGACGGTCGACACGATGACGATACATCATCGCGTGCGACCGCGCGAGGAGATCCATGGGCGGCATCCCCGCAAGAACCGTCGCCGCCTCATGCGACACGGTCCGGTGACCGCGGACGACCCTCAGCTCCATCCGCCTCTGCATCCGACGCAGCATCGTCATGCTGCGCCGGGAGGCCGCCAGGTCGTCCGCCCAGACGGGGGCCCCGTATGGGGCCACCGACTGAACTATTGCCATATAGAGGCGGCGAACTCGTCCCGCGGGGCCCCCCAGCTTGGGGAGGATCCGGCCTAAAGCCGAGACCATCCTCTCTAACCGGGGAACCAGGCAGCGGAAATGCTCCTCGAAGCGCCAGTGGCTATCGAGGATCAGCCCCAGATACCTCATCCGGGGCTTCACCTCGATATCAGCCCCACCCACCCGGATCAGAGGGCGTGGCGGAACCTGCCGAGGTGAATGGAACGCTATCACCTCGGTCTTATGGACCGCCACTATCATCCCCATCCTCCTGATCCGGTCGACGACGCGGTGCGCCCCCTCCTCGGCGAGACGCTTGGCCCTCCCCCACTGAGCCCCGACAGCCAGCACCGGTGAGTCATCTGCGTAACACACGGCACTGACGCCGTCGGGGTGGTCAGCCCGCAACACCACGTAGTACGCGATGTTCCACAGGAGTGGCCCGAGGACCGACCCCTGCGGAACCCCGCAGTACTCATCCCTCCGCATATCACCATCACGGCACGGATACTCGATCCACCTGCCGCGGAGATAATCCCCGACCACTGCCCTGAGACTCGGAGGGATCCGTTGATATTCGAGCCCCCTCCGTATCTCTCCCCAAGGAAGGATGTTAAACGCGTTGGCAATATCCAGCGATATCGCCAACGCCACCTCTCCCCGGGAGACGGCCGACTCCGAGGGGGCCCTGACCCGACTGATCGCGTCGACCGTCGACCGGCCCCCCCCCCCCCCCCGGAAACCGTACTGGCAGTCGGCCAGGCCCCCGCGACAGGTGCTCGACGAGGCGGCCAGTAATCACTCGCTCGAAGAGCTTGCCCACCTCGTCGAGGAGAGAGATGGGCCGGTATGCGGATGGAGACACCGCGGGCCGACCCTCTTTCCGGAGGAGGACCGTCCTCGCTACCTTCCAACTGGGGGGGAATCGCCCGTCCCTCAGGCATCGATTAAACAACAGCCAGAGGTCGGCCCCAAGGACGCCGTGCGTTAAGACCCAAACCCGGCCGGGCACACCATCCGGACCCGGGGCCGTGTTACGCGCCCCGAGCCGTCTGATGGCCGCGGCCAGCTCCCCCTGCGTGACCCCCGGCTCGGCCACCCACTCCAACGGGGCCGTCGCCTCTGCCGGAGGACGTGGTCCCATCTCCCCAATTGGGAAGAGAGTATTGACCACGCCCTCCAGCAGCCGGGGGTCAAGACCCTCGGTGACGGGGGGCGCCCACGGGCGGAGCTTGTTCAGCACCACCTTATAAGGGCGCCTCCAAGGGTCGTCATCAAGGGTCTCGAGGAGCTCCTTCCATGCCCGGGTCTTGGCCCGTTTGATGGCGACCTGCAGAGCCATCCGCGACATGCGGTATGCCTCATACAGGTCATCTGCCCTCGCTCGCGCCACGCTATCGTCTCTCCGTAGACGACGGCGAGCGCGGGTGTACTGGTATCGGGCGCGGACACTCGCGTCTCGCATTTCCGCGATCGCGACCGACCACCAGTACACCGCCCGGCGAGGAGAAGCCCGCCCGACCCGGGGCATCGCCGCGTCCCATATGTTCGCGACCTTCCCCCCGAGTCGGGCGACCTCCTCCTCTATACTCGGCAACTCGGCCGCCCCCTGGAGCCAAGTTGCAGCGAGGGCAGCTGCCATCAGGGCCACGCACCCGTTTGGTTGTCCTGGCGGCAGGGGAGGTGAACCCCTACGTGGCGCGTCCCCAGGTGGCGGATAGGGTTAGCCGCAGGTATGGGCTGCGGGTATGGGGTCACCAACCTGAGGAGGCTGGTGACCGCATCCTCGCATGTGATCCCGGAGGTTAGGGCGAAAGCTCCCGCGGACCAAACACCGGTATGAATGCTTTGCATGGGTGAATGTGTGTGTGTGAGTGGCCCGGGGCATGGGATATTTACCGCGGGTGTTACCTAAGGCTGCAGGTTGGCCCGTTGGCTGCGGATGAGTCCAGCGGCCAACGTGGCCACCCAGTCGGCGGCTTAGTCCTGTGTCACGGGGCCGTGGGCGCTATTGGCCACGCGCCTGCGGTTGAGTGGGAATGCGGTGGGAGGAGTGCCTCCTACCGAGAAGGGCCTGAAAAGGCATGACGCGGCGGGGGACTCTGTGATGTCTCACTAGAGTTGCCGGTCCCTCGCCAGGCGTCTGAGGATGGTCACCGTGGGGTTTTAGTCGGTAAGAGTCCGACACTACCCACAAGCCCGCCCTTCGGGTGGGTTCGCGGGTGTCCATGAGGATTTCCCCACGTACAAAAAAAAAAGTAACCTCGAAAAGAAGCAGCAAGATAGTAAGCGAGCAGGAAGCTTGTAAGGAAGCAGTATGCTTGTAAGCAAGCAGTAAGCTAGAAAGCAATTTGTAAGCTACGTAAGCAAGCAGTAAGCGATTAAGCTAGCAGTAAGCCAGTAATCAGGCAGTAATCTTGTAAGCAAGCAATTAGCTAGTAAGCAAGCAGGAAGCTAGTAAGGATCTCGTCGATCATGTCCCCTATCCTCCTCAGGAGATCGTCCTCTGAGGAGGACGGGGACCTCTGCGCGGGCGGGGTGCGGGTGGAAGGGCCCGTGGGGGCCGCACCACCTCCGCCGCACTCCGCTTCATAACGACCGCAGGAGGGCGCGGCGTATGAGGAGGGAGGACAGGAGGGAGGACAGGAGGGAGGGCCGCGCTGTTCCAGCGCGCCTCTGCCCTCATCCTCCCCCGTCGCTCCTCCTCCAATAGGAGCTGCAGACGAGCGTTCCGCCCGCTTGGCTCCCGCGCCGCGTCCCTCATCATTCGGACAGCCTCCCTCAGAGCCTCTGCCACGCCGCTCTTCTGCCCCTTAAAAGAGCAGGCAGCGGCCACTTTCTCCACTCGTCTCAGGGACGAGGAGATCCTCTCCGATATCTCCTCGGTCACCTCGTGCTTGAGGCAACTCATCCGAACAACCGGGCTCATCGCCCTGCCCACTCCATTGACGGCCTGCCTCGTCATCTTTCTCTTGGAGCCTATGAGGCTCCTGGTGGAGGAGAAGGACGAGACAGACGCAGTCTCGTCGTCCTCCTCCACCCTCCACGAAGCCGGGCAAGGCGCTTGGAGCGGCGCGAGCGTCGTCACTCCAGTCCCGACACCGCCTTCGTCCTCCCCCTCTGACTTACCCCACCCATCACCGTTTTAATTTTAAACTCCATACTATTCCCACGAGCAGGTCGGAAGAAAAGGTCCGCCCGGGCAGAGCCGCCTTACTCGGGTAAGCCTATATATTCCTGGGGTTCGGCAGGTGCCCCGGAGGTGGTCGCTTGGGATTGGGCCTCCTCCACCAACCATGCATCCCATCGCCGCGCACCATAACTTAGGATTGGAGGGCGATTTTATAGAGTCGCCATACACGCGGTACCCCGGGCGGTTAAGCCAAGGCCCCCGTTCCTCCAGCCGTCACGTACCATTCACAAAACAAAAAAAGGAATTGAGGCTGTATCGTTGTGACGACCATCAGGAGGCTTACGCTGTGATAAGCATCAGGTACCTCAGGGTCGCTACGCCCCGTACTGCGGCCGACGATTGCCGGACACAGTCCCTGAGGGTCTTACTAGCAAACTGCTTCCTTACTAGTGTGGGTGACAGTGTGGGTGATGAAAGAATCGCATAGATAAACACTGCCGAAAGGCAAGCGACCGCGAGAGCGAGAGTGAGAGAGAGAGTGAGAGCGTACGCGCGAGCGAGAGAAGTGTAAAGGGCAATAGACGCCGAAATCGGTGTGGCAATGAACGTGCGCGAGAACCGAAATATAAGAAAGCGAACGATAGAAGACAGGTTCAGAGTGTATTATGCGAGCGTGACGTTTAGAGAAATTGCGAAATAAAAACCTGTGAGTGCACCGAGATTACGAGGGATAATTCTCTAAATCGACATCACGAAACCATATCCCTACAAATTGGGGGCTCGTCCGGGATTTATCGAAATCAGAGGTGAAATTCGGTGCAACAATCTTGTTAAGTCAAGATCTAATCCAAGTATGGAGCAATACAGTGGGTTTACGGTGCAACAACTAAAAGATAAATTGCGAGAGTTAGGACAGCCTACCGCGGGCCCAAAAATAGAGCTTGTCGCCAGGCTCATGAACGTTGAGGCGGAAGGGCTGGCAGCACCCGCACCTGAAATCATGCAGGTGCCGATGGCTGCGGACTATCGCGGAGAGGACGAGAGAAGGACCGAGTGGATACAACGCGAGATGGAGATGGCTCGGAGGGAACGCGACATGATGCAGAAGGAGCTGGAAATAGCGAGACGAGAGATCGAGGTGATGCAGCAAATGCAGCAGTTGCATTTGGCGGCAAATTCAGCTCGACCAGCGATGGAGGAAGTCAGGCTGCGTCAAGACATTTTACAAACATCGACGCCCGAAGAGACACATCGAACACGGATAAGCGTAACGGTGATCGCCGAATTGCTAAGCCATTTCGATGGTAACGGGCCTTTTTTTTTTTTTTTTTTTTTTTTTTTTTTTTTTTTTTTTTTTTTGTCGTGGGGAAAATCTTCGAAAGACTCCCACCCACCTCCTTGGGGAGAGGTGGGAGGAGTGTGTGGGATTCCCCGCGCCCGTACAACGACAGGCGCGGGACCTACCCACTAAAAACCCCACGGTGACCCTTCGGCACGCTTTGGGAGGATACCGGGAATCGCTCGAAGCATTCTTCCGGTATCCTCCCCGTGCCCGCGCTTTCGCGCCCATCCCCCGGGGGGACAATCGGTCCCCCCAGTAGACACACTGCCTCATAGCGGCGGGACGGGGCCACTCCATCCCGCCGCTATCCGTCCCGGGGCCGCGTTTAGTGGCGGCTGCGAGCCCCAACTCGCAACCGCCCGCGACCCCGTTTCCACCCCTCGGCGGCCGGGCGTTCATGGCCGCACCAGACCGCCGAGGGTGCCTCCCCTTGCGTCGGACCGGTAGGGGGAGGCACTCCTACCCCCAACCGGTCCGACCCGGCGCCGCCTGGCGGGAGGAGGGTCTCCTCAGGACCCCCCTCCCAGCCTAGGTCATCCGCCACGCCGAGGCGGCCGACCGCGACGCCTCGCGACCGGGCGACGACCTCGGGCCACCGCACGAGCGCGAGCTTCAGCGCGTCGCTGAAGCTCGCGCTCCCTCCCCGGGGCCTCCTTCTGCAACATTACGTTCTCGCAGAAGGAGGCCACGGCCCTCCACTTCTCTTCGCTGCCGAGCATGGCGCGCACCACGCCCGGCAGCGAGACATCCCGCCCGACGACGCCGACCAGGACACGGCGCTCCCCCTCCCACGCGGGGCATACCTCCAGGGTATGATCCGCCGTGTCCTGCTCAGCGTCGCAGTGGCAGCAACGCGCCGTCGGCTCCTTCCCTATCCGGCACAGGTATCTTCCGAAGCTGCCATGCCCGGAAAATACCTGTGCCAGCCGGTAGGTGAGGCTGCCATGGCCTCTGTCCAGCCACTCCTTCAGGAGTGGCCGAACAGCCCCGACAGTCCGGTGCCCCGCGGTTGGCAGAGCCAGCCGCTCCTGCCACGCGAGCAACACAGACTGCCGGGCCTGGCGCTTCAAATCGCCCCAAGCAGGTTCCTGCCCGCCCGGGACCGCCCCCACCCCCGCGCGACGGTCGACGCGGTGCCGGTACATCACCGCGTGCGACCGCGCGAGCAGGTCCATGGGCGGCATCCCCGCTAGAACCGTCGCCGCCTCATGTGACATGGTCCGATACCCGCGGACGACCCTGAGCGCCATGCGCCTCTGCACCCGACGCAGCATAGTCATGCTGCGCCGGGAGGCAGCCAGGTCGTCGGCCCAGACGGGGGCCCCGTATAGGGCCACCGACTGGACCATTGCCACATAGAGGCGACGAACTCGGCCCGCCGGGCCCCCCAGGTTGGGCAGGATCCGGCCCAGAGCCGCAACCATCCTTTCCAACCGGGGGACCAGGCAGCGGAAATGCTTCTCGAAACGCCAGTGGCTATCGAGGATCAGCCCCAGATACCTGATCTGGGGCTTCACCTCGATGTCAGCCCCACCCACCCGAATCAGAGGGGGTGGCGGATCCTGCCGAGGTGAATGAAACGCAATCACCTCGGTCTTATGGACCGCCACCGTCATCCCCATCCCCCTGATCCGGTCGACGACGCGTTGCGACCCCTCCTCCGCGCGACGCATGGCCCTCCCCCAGTGCGCCCCGACGGCCAGCACCAGTGTGTCATCCGCATAACACACCGTGCTGACGCCGTCGGGGAGGCCGGCCCGCAACACCGAGTCGTACGCGATGTTCCACAGGAGTGGCCCGAGGACCGACCCCTGCGGAACACCGCAGTACACCTCCCTCCGCATATCACCATCCCGGCCCGGATACTCGATCCACCTGCCGCGGAGATAATCCCCGACGACCGCCCTGAGACAAGGGGGGACTCGATGATATTCGAGCCCCCTCCTTATCTCTTCCCAGGGGAGGGTGTTAAAGGCATTGGCAATATCCAAGGATACTGCCAATGCCACCCCTCCCCGGGAGACGGCCGCCTCCGAGAGGGCCCTCACACGACCTATCGCGTCGATAGTCGATCGGCCCCCCCGGAAACCGAACTGGCAGTCGGCCAGACCGGGATCACCCCGCGACAGGTGCTCGACGAGGCGGGCAGCAATCACACGCTCGAAGAGCTTGCCCACCTCGTCGAGGAGACAAATGGGCCGGTATGCGGAGGGAGACTCCGCGGGCCGACCCTCCTTCCGGAGGAGGACCATCCTCGCCACCTTCCAACTGGGGGGGAATCGCCCGTCCCTCAGGCAGCGGTCGAACAACCGCCTGAGGTCGGCCCCAAGGACGCCCTGGGTCAAGACCCAAACCCGGCCGGGCACACCATCCGGACCCGGGGCCGTGTTACGAACCCCGAGCCGTCTGATGGCCGCTGCCAGCTCCTCCTGCGTGACCCCCAGCTCGGCCGTCCACTCCACTGGGACAGCCGCCGCCGCCGGAGGACGCGGTCCCCTCTCCCCAATTGGGAAGAGTGTATTGACCACGTCCTCCAGCAGCCGGGGGTCAAGACCCTCGGTGACGGGGGGCGCCCACGGGCGGAGCTTATTCAGCACCACCTTATATGGGCGCCCCCATGGATCGTCATCAAGGGTCTGGAGGAGCTCCTTCCATGCCTGGGTCTTGGCCCGTTTGATGGCGACCTGCAGAGCAACCCGCGCCACGCGGTATGCTCCATACAGGTCATCAGCTGCCCTCGCTCGCGCCACGCCGTCGCCTGTACGTTGACGACGGCGCGCGCGGGTGTACTGGCGTCGGGCGCGGACAGTCGCGACTCGCAACTCCGCGATCGCGTCCGACCACCAGTACACCGCCCGGCGAGGAGAAGCCCGCCCGACCCGAGGCATCGCCGCGTCGCAAATACCCGCGACCAATGCTCCGAGCCGGGCGACCTCCTCCTCTATGCTCGGCAACTCGGCCGCCCCCTGCGGCCAAGTTGCAGCGAGGGCCGCTGCCATCAGGGCGTCCTTGTCCAGGCGCCGTAGCGCCCAGCGGCGTGGTGGGGTGCCACGCAGGCGGCCGTGTCGGGATGCACTCGCGGCGGCAGAGACCTCCATCCGGATGTACCGGTGATCGGAGAGTGTCTCTGCCCCCGCGACCACGTGCCAACCCGACACCATGCGCACGGCGTTGGGGGTCGCGAATCCAACATCCACGATGGACCCCCCATATCGCCGCACGCATGTGTGCTCCGACCCCCGGTTCAATACCCGGAGGTCGAGCCCCGCCGCCCAATCGCCCAGGATCCCGCCGCGAACGGAGGTCCTGGGAGATCCCCAAGCCACCGACTTGGCATTAAAATCCCCCAGGACCAGCACCGGCCGGGCCGCGCAGCGCTGCACGCATGCCGCGACCTCGGCCAAGTACAGCTCGAACGCAGCGTGACCGCTACGGGGCGAAATGTAGCACCCCACCACAGCGACTCCCCCCCAGTCCACGGCGACGAATCCCCGACCGCGCTCCAACAAGGAGAACGGTGGGGACCCGTCGCCCCCTCCCCATACCGTCGCCACCAAGCCGTCCGCGTCGCCCACCCAATGAGGGTGATCAGGGACGCGGTACGGCTCGGCGGCGACCGCCAGGCCAACCCCCCACTCCGCGAGGACTTGGGACATCAAGTCCTGTGCCGCGCGGCAGTGGTTGAGGTTGGCCTGGAGGAGGAGGCGGGGCGGCATTAATTAATGGCCGCGCCAGCCTCCTCATGGTAACGGGCCTTACGAGCATTGGGAACGGCAATTCGAGCTACTACGAGGTGCGCATCAGCTAACGAATTGTGAAGCGATGATTTTGCTGGGATCGCGGCTGAGGGGGAAAGCAATGGAGTGGTTCCATTCTAAACCAGAATACGTCACGATGCCCGTGGACGAGTTATTAAAGGAAATGCGAGGGATGTTCCACCATGTCCCGAGCAGAGTGGCCAGGAAAAGGGAATTTGAGCAACGACATTGAAGAACGGTGAGCGTTTCAGCGATTATTATCACCAGAAGTTGATTTTAGGGAACCGTGTACCCATCGACGATGACGAAATTATCGAGTATCTTCTTGAGGGAATTCCGGATCTAACCCTACGGAACCAGGCCCGCATCGAAAAGAGAGCCGATGCCAGTCGAACTTCGAGGAAAACCACGGGGGTGGACGGGTACGTGGAACAGCAGCAGATCATCGAGAGGTGCCACAACTGCGGAGGGAGAGGTCATCGAGCAGCCGAATGCCCAGCAAAGGACAGAGGGGCGAAGTGCTTTCATTGCCGAGAGTTTGGACACATCGCGTCTAGATGCCCACGAAAGACGTCAGCTGCAGTGGACAGCCATTTTGCCGAAACAACTGCGAAAGGGAAGTACATTAAGTCCGTAACAATAAATAATTCAGAAATGACTGCTCTCATCGATACCGGGAGCGATGTAACGCTGATGCGAGCGGACGCGTACGATAGAATAGGCGCGCCGCGTATAGAGTATAACCAAGTAAGCTTCGACGGTATAGGCTCGGTTTCAAATAAAACTTTAGGAGGGTTCACAACCACCATCGAGATCGACGGGTCGTTGTACACTATTATGGCACACGTTGTGCCCGAATCGCTCATGCGGCATAGCCTTTTGCTGGGGGCTGATTTCCTAAATAACGTACAACTAACTATCGAGCACGGGCGTGTCGAGATCCAGCAGCTGAGCAGAGTTCAGCCGACGGAAAACGACCTGACCGAAGTATTGCAAATAAACGTGTGCGAAGAAGCAAGACGAGTGGATATATCCCACATAAAAAATTTCGAGACCGCGAGCCGTGTGATGTCTACGGTGGATGGTTACGAAGCAAAGAAAATACGTGAGGTAGGGGTCGAAATGGCAATTATCTTAAAAGAACCCGTTTATCAGCGAGCTAGGCGTCTATCCGCGGTAGAACGAGACGAGGTAAATGCGCATATACGAGAGTGGTTGCGCGACGGGATCATTCAACCCTCATTGTCAGATTTTGCGAGTCCGGTCGTTCTAGTGCGGAAGAAGGACGGGTCGTCACGACTATGCGTCGATTACAGGCAGCTCAATCGGAAAGTTATCGGCAAAGTATTACGGTCCGTATCGTGTAACGAGAGTGCTGCGAAACGAACGATATATTGTAGAGAGGGTAGGCGATCACGAAGGCCCGGGAGAAACCAGCACAGCAGCAGAGTACATGAAAGTTTGGGTCCACGACTCAGGCTCCGACCGAAGCGACGAAGAAAACGCGGAAAATGTCTGAGGCCAGACATCGCTGCAGGACGGCCGAGTGTGGGTGACAGTGTGGGTGATGAAAGAATCGCATAGATAAACACTGCCGAAAGGCAAGCGACCGCGAGAGCGAGAGTGAGACAGAGAGTGAAAGCGTACGCGCGAGCGAGAGAAGTGTAAAGGGCAATAGACGCCGAAATCGGTGTGGCAATGAACGTGCGCGAGAACCGAAATATAAGAAAGCGAACGATAGAAGACAGGTTCAGAGTGTATTATGCGAGCGTGACGTTTAGAGAAATTGCGAAATAAAAACCTGTGAGTGCACCGAGATTACGAGGGATAATTCTCTAAATCGACATCACGAAACCATATCCCTACACTAGCTTCCTACTCGCTTACTAGCTCACTGCTGCCTTACTAGCTTACTGCTTGCTTACTATCTCGCTGCCTGCTTCCTATCATTCCGCTTGCTTACTAGCTCACTGCGCCCTTACTCGCTTACTGCTTGCTTACTGGCTTACTGCTTGCTCACTAGTTTACTTCATGCTAACTAGCATAGTCCTCTCTTACAAGCTAATTGCTTTGTTACTAGCCTGCTGCATGCTTACTAGCTTACTTGTTTCTTACTAGCTTACTGCTTGCCTAGTAGCATACTGCTTCAATACTAGCTTCCTGCTCGCTTACTAGCTCACTGCTGCCTTACTAACTTACTGGTTGCTTACTAACTTACTACTTCCTTACTAGCTACCTCCTTCCTTACCAGCATTCTGCTTGCTTAGTAGCTTACTGGTTACTTACTAGCTTACTGCTTGCTTACTTGTTCACGGCATGCTCAATAGCTAACTGCTTCCTTCCTAGACAGCTGCTTGCATGCTAGCATACTGCTTGCTTAATAGCTGACTGTTTTCTTACTAGCTTACTGCATGATTACTAACTTACTGCTTGCTTACATGCTTACTGCTAGCATACTAGCTTCCTGCTCGCTTACTAGCATACTGCTTTCTTACTAGCTTACTGCTAGCTTATTAACTTACTGCTTGTTTACTACCTAACTGCTTTCTTAGAACACCCCGGCTTTCTTCTTAACTTTCTGCTTTCTTACTAGCCAGCTGCATGCTGACTAGCTTACTGCTTGCTTACTAGCTTGTTGCTTGCATACTGGCTCACTGCTTCCTTACTAGCGTCCTCCACGCTTACTAGCTCACTGCATGCTTACTGGCTTCCTACATGTTTACTAGCTCACTGCTTGCTTACTAGCTTGCTGCTTACTTTATAGCTTCCAGCATGCTTACTAGCATACCGCTATCATACTAGCTAGAAGCTTTCTGACTAGCCTGCTGCTTGCTTACAAGCTTACAGTTTGCTTAGTAGCTTATTGCTTGCTTACTAGCTTACTGGTTCCTTTCTAGCTTGCTGCTTGCTTTCTTGCATACTGCTTTCTTACTTGCTACTTGCTTTATTACTAGACTGCTTCTTGCTTACTAACTTACTTGTTGCTTACTAGATTACTGGCTGCTTACTAGCAAACTGCATTCTTACTAGCCTCCTGCTCGCTTGCTAGCTTACTACATACTTACCCGCTAACTACTTGCTTGGTAACTTGCTGCTTGCTTCTAGCTTATTGCATGCTTACGAGCTAACTGCTTTCCTTCTAGCGTGCTCCTTGCATTCTAGCTTATTGCTTGCTTACAATATTGCCACTTGCTTTCTACCTCATTGCTTGCTTACTAGCATACAGCTTTCATACTAACTTACTGATCCCTTACTAGCCTCCTGCTCGCTTGCTAGCTTACTGCATTCTTACCTGCTTACTACTTGCTTGCTAGCATACTGCTTCCTTACTAGCTTCCTGCTTGCTTACTAGCATATTGCTTGCCTACTAGCTTACTGCTTGCTTACTAGCATTCAGCACTCTTACTAGCTACCTGCTCGCTTACTGGCTTACTGCATGCTTACTAGCTTGCTGCTTGCTTTAAAGCTCACTGCTTGCTTACTAGCATACTGCATCCTTACTAGCACACTGCTTTCTTACTAGCTTGCTGCTTGCTTAATAGCTTACTTGTCTCTTACTAACTTACTGCTTGATTACTATCATACTGCTTCCTTACAAGCGTTCTCCCCGCTTATTAGCTCACTGCTTGCCTACAGGCTTGTTGCATGCCTCCTAGATTACTGCTTGTTTACTAGCTTGCTGCTTGCATTCTTGCTTACTGCTTGGTTACTGGCATACTGGTTTCTTACTAGCTCACTCCTGGCCTACTATCTTACTGCTTGCTTACTAGCCTTCCGCTTGCTTCCTAACTTAGTCCTACCTTACCAACTTCCTGCTGCCTTACTAGCTCTCTGCCCGCTTCCTGGATCAGAGCTTGCTTACTAGCTCACTGCTTGCTTACTAGCTTACTTGTTGATTACTCGCTTACTGCTTGCTTACTAGCATGCAGCTGACGTTCTAGCATATCGCAACCTTACTAGCTTCCTGCATGCTTAATAGCTTACTAGTTCCTTAACAGCTTACTTCTAGCTTACTGACATCCTTCTCCCGTAATATGTCCCGGCTCACTTACTAGCTTCCTGCTTGCTTACTGGCATAATGCTTCCTTATTTGCTTCCTGCGCGCTCTGTAGCATGCTGCTTCCTGACTCTCTGCCTGCTCGCATACTAGGTCACTGCACTCTTACTAGCCTGCTTGCCTGCTAGCTTACAACCAGCTTACTCGCTTAGTGCTTGCTTACTAGCCCGCTGCTTGCTTTCTACCATACTGCTTGCTTACTAGCATTCAGGTAGCTTCCCAGCTTACTGCTTGCCTACTAGATTACTGGTTGCACACTAGCATGCAGCTTGCTTACTGTCAAACTTCTTCCTTACTAGCTCACTGCTTGCCTACCAGCTTACTGCTAGCTTACATGCTCACTGCTTGCCTACAAGCTTACTGCTTGCCTACTAGCTCACAGCTAGCTTACTCGCCTACTTCTTGCTTACTAGCCCGCTGCTTGCTTTCTAGCATACTGCTTCCTTACTAGTTTCCTGCTTGCTTACATCCTTACTGCCTGCTTTCTAGCTAACTGGATGCTTAGTAGCATTCTGCTCCTTACAGGGACCTTGCTCGCTTACTAGCTTACTGCTTGCTTACTAGCTTCCTCCTCGCCTACTAGCTCACTGTCTGCTCACCAGCTTACTGCTTGCTTACTAGCCCGCTGATTGCTTACTATCTTTCAGCTTGCTTACTACATTACCACTTCCTTAATAGTATCCTGCTCTCTTACAAGGTCCATGCTCGCTTACCAGCTTACTGCTAGCTTCCTAGCATTCTGCTCTCTTACTAGGTCCCTGCCTGCTTACTATCTGCTCGCTTACTAGCTCCCTGCTTGCTTACTAGCATCCTGCTTGCTTACTTGCTTACTGCTTTTTTTTTTTTTTTTTTTTGTCGTGGGGAAAATCTTCGAAAGACTGCCTCCCACCTCTTTGGGGAGAGGTGGGAGGGGTGTGTGGGATTCCCCGCGCCCGTAGAATGACGGGCGCGGGACCTACCCACTAAAAACCCCACGGTGACCCTTCCGCTCGATTTGGGAGGATACCGGGAATCGCTCGAAGCATTCTTCCGGTATCCTCCCCGTGCCCGCGCTTTGTGCCCATCCCCGGGGGGGACAAACGGTCCCCCCGGTAGACACACTGTCTCATAGCGGCAGGACGGGGCCACTCCATCCCGCCACCATCCGTCCCGGAGCCGCATTTAGTGGCGGGCTGCGAGCCCCAATTCGCAACCGCCTGCGACCCCGTTTCTACCCCTCGGCGGCCGGGAGCTGATGGCCGCTCCAGGCCACCGAGGGTGCCTCCCCGTGGGCCGGACCCACCCGGTCCGACCCATCGCCGCCTGGCGGGAGGAGGCCCCCCCAGGGCCCCCCTCCCAGCCAGGGTCATCCACCGCGCAAAGGCCGCCACCCGCGACGCCTGCCGCCCGGGCGACACCCTCGCGCCACCATACGAGCGCGAGCCTCAGCGCGCCGCTGAAGCTCGCGCTCCCTTCCCGCGGTCTCCTTCTGCAGCATTACGGTCTCGCAGAAGGAGGCCACGGCCCTCCACTTCCTCTCGCTGCCGAGCATGGCGCGCACCACACCCGGCAGCGAGACATAACTTGCTTACTGCTTGCTTACTAGATTGCTGCTTGCTTTCTAGCTTACAGCTTGCTTACTAGCATACTGCTTTCTTTCTAGCTAGCAGCTTTCTGACTAGCATGCTGCGCGCATACCAGCTTACTGTTTGCTTAGTTGCTTACTGCTTTCTTACTAGTGTAATGCTTCCTTAGTAGCATCCAGCTTGTTTACTACCTTACAGCTCCCCCACTAGCTTACCGCTCTTCTTCTAGCTGTCTGCATTCTTACTTGCTTAATGCTTCCTTACTAGCTTGCTGCTTGCATACTAGCTAACAGCTTTGTTACCAGCTTACAGCTTGCTTACTAGTTTACTGCTAGCATAATCGCTTAATGCTCGCTTACTACCTTGCTGCTTGCTTACTAGCCTACTGCCTCCTTACTAACTAACTGCCGCCTTACTAGCCGGCTGCTTGCTTTCTAGCTCACTGCTTGCCAACTAGCTTACTGCTTGAATACTAGCTCACTGCTTGCCTACTCGCTTACTTCTTGCTTACTAGCTTGCTGCTTGCTTACTAGTTTGCTGCTTGCCCACTAGTCCCCTGCTTTCTTACTAGCCTGCTGCTTCCTTTCTAGCTCACAGATTTCTCGCTATTCTGCTCCTTGCTTTCTAGCTTGCTGCTTGCTTACTAGTTTGTCGCGTACTTTCTAGCTTACTGCTTGCTTACTAGCTTGGTGGATACTTACCACCACCTGTGTTACTAACCTACTGCTTCATCACTAGCTTCTTCCTGGCTTACTAGCGCATACCTTGCATGCTAGCTAACTGCTTCCATACTAGCTCCCTGCTCGCTTACTTGCACGCTGCTTCCTTGCTAGTTAATTGCATTCATCCGAGCCAGCTGCTTGCTTACTAGCTAACAACTTTCTTACCAGCTTACTGCTTGCTTAATAGCTTAGCGGTTGCTTACCAGTTCTCTGGTTGCTTACTAGCTTACAACTTGCTCACTATCATACTGCTTCCTTACTAACTTCCGCCTCGCCTACTAGCTCAATGCTTGCTTACTAGCTTACTGCTAGCTTGACCACTTGCTGCTTTCTTGCTAGCCTGCTGCTTGCTTTCGGGCTTACTGCTTGCTTACTAGCTTACTGCTTCCATACTGGCCTCCTGCTCGCATACTAGCTTAATGATTGCTTACTAGCTTATTGCTTGCTTAATAGCATACTGCTTTCTTACTAGCTAACTGCTTTCTTACTATCTTACTGCTTGCTTACTAGCATACTGCTTCCCTACTAACTTCGTGATCTCACTATCTCACTTCTTGCCTATTAGCTTACTGCTTGGTTACTAGCTTGCTGCTTGCTTCCTAGCTTACTGTTTGCTTACTAGCATACTGCTTTCTTGCTAGCTCACTGCTTACCTACAAGATTACTGCTTGCTTACTAGCTTGCTGCTTGCTCAATAGCTCACTGCTTCCTTGCTAGCATGCTGCTGGCTTACTAGCTTACTGCTTGCTTACTACCTGCCTCCTCGCTTATTAGCTGACTGTTTGCATACTAGCTTACTGCTAGCTTACAAGCTAATTGCTTTCATGCCAGCTTAATGCTTGCTTACAAGGTCAGTCGTTACTTACTATCTTACTGCTTGCTTACTACCATAATGCTTCCTTACTAGCTCCCTGCTCGCTTACTATATCACTGCTTGCTTACCAGCTTACAGCTTGCTTACTAGCATACTGCTTGCTTACTAGCTTACTGCTTGCTTGCTAGCATACCGCCTTCTTACAAGATAATTGCATTCTTGCTAGCCTGCTTCTTGATTACTAGCTTACCTGTTTCTTACCGGCTTATTGCTTGCTTACTAGCATACTACTTCCTTACTAGCTTCCCGCTTGCTTGCTCACTGCTTGCTTACTAGCTTAGTACTTCCTTACTAACTTCCGCCTCGCCTACTAGCTCACTGCCTGCTTGCTTGCTTACTGCTTGCATACTAGCTTACTGCTTGCTTAGTAGCTTACTGCTTGCTTACTAGCATATTGCATCCTCACTAGCTTTCTCCTCGCTTACTAGTTCACTGCTTGGATACTAGCTTACTGGTTGCTTACTAGCTTACTGCTTCCTTAATTGCTTGCTGCTTGCTTACTAGTTTACTGCTTGCTTGCTAGCATACTGCCTTCTTACTAGTTGTCTAGTTTCTGACTATCCTGCTGCTTGCTTACAATCTTACTGTTTGCTTACTATCGTACTGCTTGCTTACTACCTTACTGCTTGCTTACAACATACCTTTTTTTTTTTTTTTTTTTGTCGTGGGGAAAATCTTCGAAAGACTCCCTCCCACCTCCTTGGGGAGAGGTGGGAGGGGTGTGTGGGATTCCCCGCGCCCGTACAACGACAGGTGCGGGACCTACCCACTAAAAACCCCACGGTGACCCTTCGGCACGCTTTGGGAGGATACGGGGAATCGCTCGAAGCATTCTTCCGGTATCCTCCCCGTGCCCGCGCTTTCGCGCCCATCCCCCGGGGGGACAATCGGTCCCCCCAGTAGACACACTGCCTCATAGCGGCGGGACGGGGCCACTCCATCCCGCCGCTATCCGTCCCGGGGCCGCGTTTAGTGGCGGCTGCGGGCCCCAACTCGCAACCGCCCGCGATCCCGTTTCCACCCCTCGGCGGCCGGGCGTTCATGGCCGCACCAGACCGCCGAGGGTGCCTCCCCTTGCGTCGGACCGGTAGGGGGAGGCACTCCTACCCCCAACCCGTCCGACCCGGCGCCGCCTGGCGGGAGGAGGGTCCCCTCAGGACCCCCCTCCCAGCCTAGGTCATCCGCCACGCCGAGGCGGCCGCCTCCGACGCCTCGCGACCGGGCGACGACCTCGGGCCACCGCACGAGCGCGAGCTTCAGCGCGCCGCTGAAGCTCGCGCTCCCTCCCCGCGGCCTCCTTCTGCAACATTACGTTCTCGCAGAAGGAGGCCACGGCCCTCCACTTCTCCTCGCTGCCGAGCATGGCGCGCACCACGCCCGGCAGCGAGACATCCCGCCCGACGACGCCGACCAGGACACGGCGCTCCCCCTCCCACGCGGGGCATACCTCCAGGGTATGATCCGCCGTGTCCTGCTCAGCGTCGCAGTGGCAGCAACGCGCCGTCGGCTCCTTCCCTATCCGGCACAGGTATCTTCCGAAGCTGCCATGCCCGGAGAATACCTGTGCCAGCCGGTAGGTGAGGCTGCCATGGCCTCTGTCCAGCCACTCCTTCAGGAGTGGCCGAACAGCCCCGACAGTCCGGTGCCCCGCGGTTGGCAGAGCCAGCCGCTCCTGCCACGCGAGCAACACGGACTGCCGGGCCTAGCGCTTCAAATCGCCCCAAGCAGGTTCCTGCCCGCCCGGGACCGCCCCCACCCCCGCGCGACGGTCGACGCGGTGCCGGTACATCACCGCATGCGACCGCGCGAGCAGGTCCATGGGCGGCATCCCCGCTAGAACCGTCGCCGCCTCATGTGACATGGTCCGATACCCGCGGACGACCCTGAGCGCCATCCGCCTCTGCACCCGACGCAGCATAGTCATGCTGCGCCGGGAGGCAGCCAGGTCGTCCGCCCAGACGGGGGCCCCGTATAGGGCCACCGACTGGACCATTGCCACATAGAGGCGACGAACTCGGCCCGCCGGGCCCCCCAGGTTGGGCAGGATCCGGCCCAGAGCCGCAACCATCCTTTCCAACCGGGGGACCAGGCAGCGGAAATGCTTCTCGAAACGCCAGTGGCTATCGAGGATCTGCCCCAGATACCTGATCTGGGGCTTCACCTCGATGTCAGCCCCACCCACCCGAATCAGAGGGGGTGGCGGATCCTGCCGAGGTGAATGAAACGCAATCACCTCGGTCTTATGGACCGCCACCGTCATCCCCATCCCCCTGATCCGGTCGACGACGCGTTGCGACCCCTCCTCCGCGCGTCGCATGGCCCTCCCCCAGTGCGCCCCGACGGCCAGCACCAGTGTGTCATCCGCATAACACACCGTGCTGACGCCGTCGGGGAGGCCGGCCCGCAACACCGAGTCGTACGCGATGTTCCACAGGAGTGGCCCGAGGACCGACCCCTGCGGAACACCGCAGTACACCTCCCTCCGCATATCACCATCCCGGCCCGGATACTCGATCCACCTGCCGCGGAGATAATCCCCGACGACCGCCCTGGGACAAGGGGGGACTCGATGATATTCGAGCCCCCTCCTTATCTCTTCCCAGGGGAGGGTGTTAAAGGCATTGGCAATATCCAAGGATATTGCCAATGCCACCCCTCCCCGGGAGACGGCCGCCTCCGAGAGGGCCCTCACACGACCTATCGCGTCGATAGTCGATCGGCCCCCCCGGAAACCGAACTGGCAGTCGGCCAGACCGGGATCGCCCCGCGACAGGTGCTCGACGAGGCGGGCAGCAATCACACGCTCGAAGAGCTTGCCCACCTCGTCGAGGAGACAAATGGGCCGGTATGCGGAGGGAGACTCCGCGGGCCGACCCTCCTTCCGGAGGAGGACCATCCTCGCCACCTTCCAACTGGGGGGGTTACAACATACCTGCTTTTTTCCTAACTTACTGCATTCTTACTAACTTACCGCTCTCTTACCAGACGAATGCTTACTTGCTTCCAGCTTGCTTACCAGGTTACTGCTTCGCTACAAATTTACTGCTTTGTTACTAGCTTACTGCTTGCTTTCTAGCTTACTGGTTGCTTACTTGCATAGTGCTTTGTTACTAACTTACTGCTTTCTTACTAGCTCACTGCTTGCCTGCTGACATACCGCTTCCTTACTAGCTCCCTGCTCGCTTACTAGCTCACTGCTTGCTTACTAGCATACTTGTACAGACGAAAAGAGGCGCGGACGAGGAACAGAGACGCGAAGAATGGCGGAGCAATTCACACAGTCACAAGTTTATTGTAAGATTACACAACGTTCACACTGCTGCAAGCGTAACTGTGACGCGGTGGGCACGTGTCTGATAACAGTTTCAAGGGCAACTCCCCAGGAGAATGCGCCAGAGAGACGAAGGTCCGCTCTCGATATCACTTACAATCGAATCGACAGCTTGGATCGTTCTGCCGTTACAGGATCGCGCACGACAAACCGTTGATGTTTCGAATCTCGTCCATAGATCGGTGACGGTCGCGCCAACCGTCGGCACAAAGGACACGCTCTCACGATACTCATTCTCTCTCTCTTTCACGCTATCCACACCGCTCGCACCTTAATCTAAACACGAAGACGGTACAATAAACGTATTTCTACATCTTATCCTAATTCTTATACCTTATTCTAAACAATACTACTTGCTTACTAGCTAACTGCTTGCTTACTATCTGGCTGCTTGCTTTCGAGCTTACTGCTGGCTTACTAACTTACTTCTTGCTTACTTGCCCACTACTTCCTTACTAGCTTACTGCATGCTTAATAGCTTACTGGCTTGTTACTAACTTACTGCTTTGCTACTACCTTACTGCTTCCTTACTAACTAACTGCTTCCTTACTAGCCGGCTGCTTGCTTACTAGATTGCAGCGTGCTTACTAGCATACTGCTTCCTTACTAGCTCCCTGCTCGCTTACCAGCTCACTGCTTGCTTTCTATCTAACTACATGCCTCACAGCGTGCTGCTTGCCTTCTAGCTTACTGCTTGCTTATTAGCACACAGCTTTCTTACCAGCTAACTGCTATCTGACTAGATTGCTGCTTCCTTACAAGCTTACTGCTTGCTTCTTAGCGTAATGCTTCCTTAGTACCTTACTGCTTGCATACTACATAAATGCTTTCTTACTACATTCATGCTTTCATCCTAACTAACTGTTTTCTTACTAGCCAGCTGCTTGCATAATAGCCTGCTGCTTGCTTACTGACTAACTGCTTTCTTATTAGCCTGCTGCTTGCTTACTGGCATACTGCTTCCTTACTAGCTTCCTGCTCGCTTACTAGGTCACTGCTCGCATACTATCTTACTACTTGCTTAGTAGCTTACTACATCCTTACTAGCTACCTGCTTTCTTACCAGCTTACTGCTTCCTTACATGCTTACTGCTTGCTTACTAGCTTACTGCTTGCTTACAAGCTTACTGCTTGCTTATTAGACTGCTACATGCTTTCTAGCTTGCCGCTTGCTTACTAGCTGTTAAAAAGCTGATGCTTTTAACTACGAAGTCCGGATAGAGGGATCGGATCTTTATTGTGGGAAGTGATTGAGAATGTGTAAGATTTTCTTTTTCAAAAACCGTTTATTATAAAATTAAAAATAAAATAAACAATAAGGAGCTAGGAGAATTCTTATTAAACTATGCAAATAATATCATTGCCAATCCTGTGTCGGAACCGAGACGTTGAGGTAGGCCATGGTTCTGTGAACAGACAAACACGGCAAAGTGTTTGACACGTAAACACGTTACACGTATATTCGCCGCGTGTGTGTCGTCACGCTTCTGGCTTCGATATTCGAATGTATAGGAGCGGAGAATTTCGCTCACTTGTAATATACGAGCTCGCAAGTGGACTGTATTTAATTTATGGCGTGAAAAGAATTAAATTTCCTTTCGACGCCGAACTGAGTCGATTGTCTAGTGGACTGGGATGCAAGTGGAGGTTGTAAGGCTCCAAATGCACTGATCCCGTGAGTATGCCCACGGAGTCTGTGCGTCGAGTCGCACTGCAGTACAACGATACGACCTTCGATCTGCGGCTTCTCTTTAACGTTCCAACAGATGACTTGTTGGTCGAGAGTTGCACTGCGAAGCCCGACAGCACGTGGTGTAAGGAACCACTGCATGGTGTGGTAAATAGACCGGCTCCGTCGCGAACGGAGTGCTGACGGGAGCCATATGGCCAAGAGCCTCATATTGCGCTCCTAGTGTCGTGTCGTTTTTCAATCTGCGATCGAGGGATCGCAGGAGTGCGACCGCGCGGGAACAGGCTCGCCGATGTCAACAGGCGGCTCGGTGCGAAAGGGCAGTCGTACAATGTATCGCCCGTCAGCCGCGCGACGATGCGTGCGCGCGAAGTGTTGTTCGCATCGAGCTTCTTCCGGCGATAGCGAAGAAGGAGACGCGACCTCCTCAATCTCCCAGAACCGACGCAGTAGGGAGTCGACGTCATCTCCCTTCGGCGGAGCGAGCGCGCGAGCATGATACACACCCACCGAGGACGTCTCGCGAGCGGTGGGCCCGGAGACCACCCACCCGAACACGGTGTGCTGCGCAATGGGGTTCTGCGCTCGACCACGACGCAATCCCGGGAGCAGGATCGCACCGAAATAATCTGCGCCTAATAAGACGTCGATGCCGCGAGATTCAGACGAATTGGAATCTGCGAGGGGCAAGTCTCGGATGTGAGGCCACGTAGACGAAGAGAAGCCGGACACTCCCGAATAGGCGGTGAGGCGCGGTAGGACGAGAGCCGTCACTGTTGTATAAGCCAGGTCAGTACCTGCATGCCAGAGTAATATTTCGACCTTCGCGAGCGATGTTCCCACTAAGACTCCCCCCGCCCCCGTGATTTCTGTAGCGGCCTTGCGTTTTTGCAGGTGGAGTGACTGTACCAAGGACTCGGACACAAAGGAGGCCTCCGAACCCTGGTCGAGTAATACGCGGACCGAGACGTGCCCCCCGGAAGCCGACCGCGCTTGCACGACAGCTGTCGCGAGCAGTACAGGGGTACTCGCGCGCTCTGGAGGGGCCGCGGCGCACGTATAGACGGACCGAGTGCCGTTAGATCCCGAAAGAATGCCAGTAGGTTTCGAAGATGACGCTGTACGATCGCCGCTCGTCGGCGCTTCGACACTCGTTGCGGGAACGTGTAACAAACTGTGGTGATTGCGGTTACATCGCGAGCACGTGGTGCGTACCGGACACGTCGAAACCATGTGTCCATCGCGAAGACAGTTAAAACAGGCGTTGGTCCGAGTCACTAGGTCTCGCCGCTGCGTAGATTGTAGGCTATGGAACGCCGGACATCGATATAACGGATGCTTCGATCCGCACATCGGGCACCGGTTCACAGCTGTATTCGCTGCGTGCGCGCGAACTCCCGTCGAGGGCGCCGATCGCGGCGCGGCGGGGCGCGCGGCCGAAGTTTCGGGCTTGTCGTGAAGCGCCTCGAGAGCGCGGATCCGCGCAACGAGGAATTGGTCGAGCTCGTCGAAGGTGGGGGGCTCGGTCCTAGTTCCGCGGGATATCTCCCACTCTCGTAGCGTACGGCGGTCTAGCTTGGCGGTAAGCAGGAAGACGATGACGTCATCCCATGTATCCACCGGGCGACCGATACTGCGCAACATGGCGATCGACTCCTTCGTCGTGTCGCGAAGACGAGATAATTCGTCCGCGGACTCGCTAACAATAATTGGCAGCGAGATGAAATTGCTTAATAATGTTGATACTATGACGCGCTTGTTATTGTACCGGTCTGCTAGCGTCATCCAGGCCGGTTCAAAATTCGCGTCGGTTATCGAGAAATGCGCGATCAGGTTCGCGGCATGACCTTGGGCGGACGATTTTAAATAGTGTAACCGTTGCACGTTCGTTAGGGACTTATTGTCTAACACGAGCGATTTGGACAGATTGCGGAAACTGTGCCATTCGGCGTACGACACAGCGACTTTGGGCAGCGGGATCCGCGCGAGTTTCGCGACGGAGATGAAGTCGCCCGTGGGCGCGGGAGTGGGACTCGGTTGCGCGGCGCTGGTCGCAGTGCATTTCGCTGCAACGTCGGCGAAAAAGTCGCACGATGCCCAATAGTTCTCCTGCACCTTTTCGAAGGTTTCCTCGGTAAAGTACGGCATGATAGACTTAGCGTGAGCGGGGACTAACTGCAGAAACTCCAGGTACAGCTTCTCGAAGCGCATCCACTCGCCGTCCAGTCTCTTGAGCCGTCCCTCGGCGTTGGCTGCGGAGAACTTAGCCTGGCTTTCCTTCCGGTAGTTAACCTCCATCCGGATGATGGGGTGGGCGATGACCTACAGCTGGTGTAGGTGGGCTTCCACGGTCTGATTGGTCAGCGGCGCTGATGTTGCAGCTCGTGCGGTCTCCATTTTGCGTCGTCCTCAGATCCGGCTCGAAGGTCCACTTTGTTAATGCCCAGACGAAAAGAGGCGCGGACGAGGAACAGGGACGCGAAGAATGGCGCAGTAATTCACACAGTCGCAAATTTATTGTAAGATTGCACAACATTCACACTGCGGCAAGCGTAACTGGGACGCGGTGGGCACGTGTCCGAGAACAGTTTCAAGGGCAACTCCCCAGGAGAATGCGCCAGAGAGACGAAGGTCCGCTCTCGATATCACTTACAATCGAATCGACAGCTTGGATCGTTCTGCCGTTACAGGATCGCGCACGACAAACCGTTGATCTTTCAAATCTCGTCCATAGATCGGTGACAGTCGCGCCAACCGTCGCCACACATGACGCGCTCTCACAACACTCATTCCCTCTCGCTCACGCAATCCACACCGCTCGCACCTTAATCTAAACACGAAGACGGTACAATAAACGTATTTCTACATCTTATCCTAATTGTTATACCTTATTCTAAACAGCTAGTAAGCAAGCTGTTAGCTAGTAAGCAAGCAGTAAACGAGTAAGCTAGCAGTAAGATAGTAAGCAAGCAGAGTGCTAGTAAGCAAACTGTAAGCTAGAAAGCAAGCAGCAAGCTAGCATGCATGCAGTGAGCTACTAAGCGAGTACTGAGCTAGAAAGCTGGCTGTAAGCTAGTAAGCAAGCAGTAAGCGAGTAGGCAAGCAGTGGGCTAGTAATAAAGCAGTATGCTAGTAAGCAAGGAGTAAGCTAGTATGCGAGCAGGGACCTTGTATGGGAGCAGAATGCTACTAAGCATCCAATTAGCTAGTAAGCAGGCAGTAGGATAGTAAACAAGCAGGAAACTATTAAGGAAGCAGTGAGCTAGAAAGCAAGCAGCGGGCAAGTAAGAAAGCAATTATCCAGTAAGAAAGCAGTGTGCTAGTAATCAAGCAGTAAGCTAGGAATTAAGCAGCAAGTTAGTTAGGAAGCAGTTAAATTGTAAGCAAGCAGTGAGCCAGTGAGCGAGCAGGAAGCTAGTAAGCAAGCAGCAGGCCAGGAAGCAAGCAGCAAGCTAGAAAGAAAGCTAGGAGCTACTAAGAAAGCAGGATGGTATTAAGCAAGCAGTGAGCTAGTAAGCGAGCGGGAGGCTAGACAAAATGTAGTATGCTAGTAAGCAAGCAGTAAGCTAGTAAGCAACCGGTAAGCTAGTAAGCAAGCAGTGAGCTGGTAAGAATGCAGTAAGTTAGTAAGAAAGCCGTAAGTTAGTAACAAAGCAGCAAGCTAGTAAGCAAGCAGTAAGCAGGTAAGCAAGCAGTAAGCTAGTGAGCAAGTAGTATTGATTAGAATAAGGTATAAGAACTAGGATCAGATGTAGAAATACGTTTATTGTACCGTCTTCGTGTTTAGATTAAGGTGCGAGCGGTGTGGATTGCGTGAGGGAGAGAGAGTGAATGAGTGTTGTGAGAGCGTGACATGTGTGCCGACGGTTGGCGCGACCGTCACCAATCTATGGACGAGATTTGAAAGATCAACGGTTTGTCATGCGCGATCCTGTAACGGCAGAACGATCCAAGCTGTCGATCCGATTATACCTGATAGCGAGAACGGACCTTCGTCGCCCTTGCGCATTCTCCTAGGGAGTTGCCCCTGCAACTGTTATCGGACACGTGCCCACCGCGTCCCAGTTACGATTGCCGCAGTGTGAACTTTGTGCAACCTTACAATAAATTTGTGACTGTGTGATTTGCTCCGCCATTCCTCGTGTCCCTGTTCCTCGTCCGCGCCTCTTTTCGTCTGTACAAGTATGCTAGTAAGCAAGCAGTGAGCTAGTAAGCGAGCAGGGAACTAGTAAGGAAGCGGTATGTTAGTAAGCAAGCAGTAAGCTAGTAAGCAATCAGTAAGATAGACAGCACGCAATAAGCTAGTAAACAAGCAGTAAGCTTGTAAGCAAGCAGCAAGCTAGTAAGCAAGCAGTGAGCTAGTAAGAAAGCAGTAAGTTAGTAACAAAGCACTAAGCTAGTAAACAACCAGTAAGCTAGAAAGCAAGCAGTAAACTAGTAACAAAGCAGTAAGTTTGTAGCGATGCAGTAACCTGGTAAGCAAGCTGGAAGCTTGTAAGCATACGTCGGGTAAGAGAGCGGTAAGTTAGTAAGAATGCAGCAAGTTAGGAAAAAAGCAGGAATGTTCTAAACAAGCAGTAAGGTAGTAAGCAATCAGTACGATAGTAAGCAAACAGTAAGATTGTAAGCAAGCAGCAGGATAGTCAGAAAGTAGATAGCTAGTAAGAAAGCAGTATGCCAGCAAGCAAGCAGTAATCTAGGAAGCAAGCAGCAAGGAATTAAGGAGGCAGTAAGCTAGTATGTATGCAGTAACCTGGTATGGAAGTAGTTAACTAGTAAGCAAGTAGTAAGCTATTAAGCATGCAGTAAGCTACCAAGCAAGCAGTGTGCTAGTAAGAAAGCAATTAGCTAGTAAGCAAGCAGTATGCTAGTAGGTAGGCAGTAAGCTAGAACGCAAGCAGTAAGCACGTAAGCAAGCAGTAGGCTAGTAAGCAAGCAGTAAGCCAGTAAGCAACCAGTAAGCAAGTAAGGAAGCAGTAAGCTTGTCAGCAAGCGGTAAGCTAGTAAGCATGCTGTACGATAGTAAGCAACCATTAAGTTAGTAAGCGAGCAGTGAGCTAGTAAGCAAGCCGGAAGCTAGTCAGGAAGCTGTACGCTAGAAAGCCGTCAGTAAGCTAGCAGGCAAGCAATAAGCTGGTAACAAAGCAGTATGTTATCTACAAAGCAGTAAGCTAGTAAGCAAGCAGTAAGCTAGTGAGCAAGCAGCAGGCTAGTAAGAAAGCAGTATGCTAGTTGAAAAGCAGAACGCTAGTAAGCAAGCAGCAAGATTGAAAGTAACAAGTAAGCTAGCAAGCAAGCGGCAGGCCAGGAAGCAAGCAGCAGGCTAGAAGGAAAGCTAGTAGCTACTAAGAAAGCAGGAAGATATTAAGCAAGCAGTGAGCTAGTAAGCGAGCGGGAAGCTAGTAAAAATGTAGTATGCTGGAAAGCATGCAGTAAGTTAGTAAGCAACCGGTAAGCAAGTAAGCAAGCAGTGAGCTGGTAAGAAAGCAGTAAGTTAGTATCAAAGCCGTAAGTTAGTAACAAAACAGCAGGCTAGTAAGCAAGCTGTAAGCAGGTATGCAAGCAGTAAGCTAGTAAACATGCAGTAAGCTTGTAAGCAAGCAGCGTGCTAGTGAGCATTCAGTAAGCCAGAAAGCAAGCAGTAGGCTGGTAACAAAGCAGTGAGCTAGTAAGATAGCAGTATACTAGTAAGCAAGCAGTAAGCTAGAAGGGAAGCAGCAAGCTAGTAAGCAAATAGTAAGCTAGTAAGCGAGCAGGGAGCTAGTAAGGGAGCGGAATGGTAATAAGCAAGCAGTATGCTAGTAAACAAGCAGCTCGCTAGTAAGAATGCAGTATGCTACTAAGCAAGCAGTAAGCTAGTATGCAAGCAGTAAGCTAGTAAGCGCCCAGTAAGCTTGTAAGCAAGTTGAAAGCTAGTAAGCAGGCAGTAAGCTTGTAAACAAGCAGTTAGTTAGTAGGCAACCAGTAAGCTAGTAAGGAAGCAGTAAGGTTGGAAGAAATCAGCAAGCTAGTATGCAACCCTCAGGGGCTGTATCTGGCAATCGTCGGCCGCAGCACGGGGCGTAGCGACCCCGAGGTACCTGATGCTTATCACACCGTAAGCCTCCTGTTGGTCGTCATAACGACCCACAATTCCTTCTTTGGTTTTGTGAATGGTACGTGATGGCAGGAGGAACGAGGGCCTTGGCTTAGCCGCCCGGGCCGCGAGTATGGCGACTATATGACATCGCCCTCGAATCCTAAGCGTCCTTGATCACCCTCATTGGGTGGGGGAGGCGGACGGTTTGGTGGCGGCGGTATGGGTAGGAGGCGATGGGTCCCCGCCTTTCTCCATCCTGGAGCGCGATCGGGGCTTCGTCGCCGAGGACTGAGGGGGAGTCGCCGTGGTGGGGTGCTACATCTCGCTCCGCTGCGGCCACGCCGCGTTCGAGCAGTACCTGGCCGAGGTCGCGGCGTGCGTGCAGCGATTCGAGGCCAGGCCGGTGCTGGTCCTGGGGGACTTTAACGCAAAATCGGTGGCGTGGGGATCCCCCAGGACCTTCGTTCGCGGTGGGATCCTGGGCGACTGGGCGGCCGGGGTCGACCTTCGGTTACTGAACCGGTGGTCGGAGCACACGTGCGTGCGGCGATATGGGGTGTCCATCGTGGATGTTGGAGTCGCGACCACCAACGCCGTGCGCATGGTGTCGGGATGGCAGGTGGTTGGGGGGGGGGGGGGAGGGGCAGAGACACTCTCGGACCACCGGTATATTCAGATGGAGGTCTCTGCCCCCGGATGTACATCCCGACACCATCGCCCGGTTGGCGCCCCACCGCGCCGCTGGGCGCTTCGGCGCCTGGACAAGGGGGCGGCCGAGTTGCCGAGCATAGAGGAGGAGGTCGCCCGGCTCGGGGGATTAGTCGCAAATATTTGCGACGCGACGATGCCCTGGGTCGGGCGGGCTTCTCCACGCCGGGCGCTGTACTGCTGGCCGGCCGCGATCGCAGAATTGCTCGTCGCGAGTGTGCGCGCCCGACGCCAGTACACCCGCGCGCGCCGTCGTCTACGAAGAGACGATGGCGTGGCGCGGGCGAGGGCAGATGACCTGTATGAGTCATACCGCATGGCTCGGGTTGCTCTGCAGGTCGCCATCAAACGGGCCAAAACCCGGGCATGGAAGGAGCTCCTCCAGACCCTCGATGACGTTCCTTGGGGGCGCCCGTATAAGGTTGTGCTAAATAAGCGCCGCCCGTGGGCGCCCTCTGTCACTGAGGGTCTTGATTCCCGGCTGCTGGAGGACGTGGTCAATGCTGTTTCCAATTGGGGTGGGAGGATCACGTCCTCCGGCGGCGTCGGCTGTCCCAATTGAGTGGGCAGCCGAGCTGGGGGTCTCGCAGGGGGAGCTGGCCACGGCCATCAAGCGGCTTGAGGCGCGTAGCACGGCCCCGGGGCCGGATGGTGTGCCAGGCCGGGTTTGGGTTTTGACCCAGAGCGTCCTTGGGGCCGACATCAGGCGGTTGTTTGACCGATGCCTGAGGGACGGGCGATTCCCCCCTAGTTGGAAAGTGGCGAGGGTGGTCCTCCTCCGGAAGGCGGGTCGGCCCGCGGAGTCTCCATCCGCATACCGGCCCATCTGTCTCCTCGACGAGGTGGGTAAGCTCTTCGAGCGAGTGATTGCTGCCCGCCTCGTTGAGCACCTGACGCGGTGTGTCCCCGGCCTGGCCGACTGCCAGTACGGCGTCCGGGAGGGTCGATCGATGATCGACGCGATAGGTCGCGTGAGGGACCTCTCGGAGTCGGCCGATTCCCGGGGTGGGGAGGCTTTTTTTTTTTTTTTTTTTTTTTTTTTTTGTCGTGGGGAAAATCTTCGAAAGACTCCCTCCCACCTCCTTGGGGAGAGGTGGGAGGGGTGTGTGGGATTCCCCGCGCCCGTACAACGACAGGCGCGGGACCTACCCACTAAAAACCCCACGGTGACCCTTCGGCACGCTTTGGGAGGATACCGGGAATCGCTCGAAGCATTCTTCCGGTATCCTCCCCGTGCCCGCGCTTTCGCGCCCATCCCCCGGGGGGACAATCGGTCCCCCCAGTAGACACACTGCCTCATAGCGGCGGGACGGGGCCACTCCATCCCGCCGCTATCCGTCCCAGGGCCGCGTTTAGTGGCGGCTGCGAGCCCCAACTCGCAACCGCCCGCGACCCCGTTTCCACCCCTCGGCGGCCGGGCGTTAATGGCCGCATCAGACCGCCGAGGGTGCCTCCCCTTGCGTCGGACCGGTAGGGGGAGGCACTTCTACCCCCAACCGGTCCGAACCGGCGCCGCCTGGCGGGAGGAGGGTCCCCTCAGGACCCCCCTCCCAGCCTAGGTCATCCGCCACGCCGAGGCGGCCGCCCGCGACGCCTCGCGACCGGGCGACGACCTCGGGCCACCGCACGAGCGCGAGCTTCAGCGCGCCACTGAAGCTCGCGCTCCCTCCCCGCGGCCTCCTTCTGCAACATTACGTTCTCGCAGAAGGAGGCCACGGCCCTCCACTTCTCCTCGCTGCCGAGCATGGCGCGCACCACGCCCGGCAGTGAGACATCCCGCCCGACGACGCCGACCAGGACACGGCGCTCCCCCTCCCACGCGGGGCATACCTCCAGGGTATGATCCGCCGTGTCCTGCTCAGCGTCGCAGTGGCAGCAACGCGCCGTCGGCTCCTTCCCTATCCGGCACAGGTATCTTCCGAAGCTGCCATGCCCGGAAAATACCTGTGCCATTCGGTAGGTGAGGCTGCCATGGCCTCTGTCCAGCCACTCCTTCAGGAGTGGCCGAACCGCCCCGACGGTCCGGTGCCCCGCGGTTGGCAGAGCCAGCCGCTCCTGCCACGCGAGCAACACGGACTGCCGGGCCTGGCGCTTCAAATCGCCCCAAGCAGGTTCCTGCCCGCCCGGGACCGCCCCCACCCCCGCGCGACGGTCGACGCGGTGCCGGTACATCACCGCGTGCGACCGCGCGAGCAGGTCCATGGGCGGCATCCCCGCTAGAACCGTCGCCGCCTCATGTGACATGGTCCGATACCCGCGCACGACCCTGAGCGCCATGCGCCACTGCACCCGACGCAGCATAGTCATGCTGCGCCGGGAGGCAGCCAGGTCGTCTGCCCAGACGGGGGCCCCGTATAGGGCCACCGACTGGACCATTGCCACATAGAGGCGACGAACTCGGCCCGCCGGGCCCCCCAGGTTGGGCAGGATCCGGCCCAGAGCCGCAACCATCCTTTCCAACCGGGGGACCAGGCAGCGGAAATGCACCTCGAAACGCCAGTGGCTATCGAGGATCAGCCCCAGATACCTGATCTGGGGCTTCACCTCGATGTCAGCCCCACCCACACGGATCAGAGGGGGTGGCGGATCCTGCCGAGGTGAATGAAACGCAATCACCTCGGTCTTATGGACCGCCACCGTCATCCCCATCCCCCTGATCCGGTCGACGACGCGTTGCGACCCCTCCTCCGCGCGACGCATGGCCCTCCCCCAGTGCGCCCCGACGGCCAGCACCAATGTGTCATCCGCATAACACACCGTGCTGACGCCGTCGGGGAGGCCGGCCCGCAATACCGAGTCGTACGCGATGTTCCACAGGAGTGGCCCGAGGACCGACCCCTGCGGAACACCGCAGTACACCTCCCTCCGCATATCACCATCCCGGCCCGGATACTCGATCCACCTGCCGCGGAGATAATCCCCGACGACCGCCCTGAGACAAGGGGGGACCCGATGATATTCGAGTCCCCTCCTTATCTCTTCCCAGGGGAGGGTGTTAAAGGCATTGGCAATATCCAAGGATATTGCCAATGCCACCCCTCCCCGGGAGACGGCCGCCCCCGAGAGGGCCCTCACACGACCTATCGCGTCGATAGTCGATCGGCCCCCCCGGAAACCGAACTGGCAGTCGGCCAGACCGGGATCACCCCGCGACAGGTGCTCGACGAGGCGGGCAGCAATCACCCGCTCGAAGAGCTTGCCCACCTCGTCGAGGAGACAAATGGGCCGGTATGCGGAGGGAGACTCCGCGGGCCGACCCTCCTTCCGGAGGAGGACCATCCTCGCCACCTTCCAACTGGGGGGGAATCGCCCGTCCCTCAGGCAGCGGTCGAACAACCGCCTGAGGTCGGCCCCAAGGACGCCCTGGGTCAAGACCCAAACCCGGCCGGGCACACCATCCGGACCCGGGGCCGTGTTACGAACCCCGAGCCGTCTGATGGCCGCTGCCAGCTCCTCCTGCGTGACCCCCAGCTCGGCCGTCCACTCCACTGGGACAGCCGCCGCCGCCGGAGGACGCGGTCCCCTCTCCCCAATTGGGAAGAGTGTATTGACCACGTCCTCCAGCAGCCGGGGGTCAAGACCCTCGGTGACGGAGGGCGCCCACGGGCGGAGCTTATTCAGCACCACCTTATATGGGCGCCCCCATGGATCGTCATCAAGGGTCTGGAGGAGCTCCTTCCATGCCTGGGTCTTGGCCCGTTTGATGGCGACCTGCAGAGCAACCCGCGCCACGCGGTATGCTCCATACAGGTCATCAGCTGCCCTCGCTCGCGCCACGCCGTCGCCTGTACGTTGACGACGGCGCGCGCGGGTGTACTGGCGTCGGGCGCGGACAGTCGCGACTCGCAACTCCGCGATCGCGTCCGACCACCAGTACACCGCCCGGCGAGGAGAAGCCCGCCCGACCCGAGGCATCGCCGCGTCGCAAATACCCGCGACCAATGCTCCGAGCCGGGCGACCTCCTCCTCTATGCTCGGCAACTCGGCCGCTCCCTGCGGCCAAGTTGCAGCGAGGGCAGCTGCCATCAGGGCGTCCTTGTCCAGGCGCCGAAGCGCCCAGCGGCGTGGTGGGGTGCCACGCAGGCGGCCGTGACGGGATGCACTCGCGGCGGCAGAGACCTCCATCCGGATGTACCGGTGATCGGAGAGTGTCTCTGCCCCCGCGACCACGTGCCAACCCGACACCATGCGCACGGCGTTGGGGGTCGCGAATCCAACATCCACGATGGACCCCCCATATCGCCGCACGCATGTGTGCTCCGACCCCCGGTTCAATACCCGGAGGTCGAGCCCCGCCGCCCAATCGCCCAGGATCCCGCCGCGAACGGAGGTCCTGGGGGATCCCCAAGCCACCGACTTGGCATTAAAATCCCCCAGGACCAGCACCGGCCGGGCCGCGTAGCGCTGCACGCATGCCGCGACCTCGGCCAAGTACAGCTCGAACGCAGCGTGACCGCTACGGGGCGATATGTAGCACCCCACCACAGCGACTCCCCCCCAGTCCACGGCGACGAATCCCCGACCGCGCTCCAACAAGGAGAACGGTGGGGACCCGTCGCCCCCTCCCCATACCGTCGCCACCAAGCCGTCCGCGTCGCCCACCCAATGAGGGTGATCAGGGACGCGGTACGGCTCGGCGGCGACCGCCAGGCCAACCCCCCACTCCGCGAGGACTTGGGACATCAAGTCCTGTGCCGCGCGGCAGTGGTTGAGGTTGGCCTGGAGGAGGAGGCGGGGCTGCATTAATTAATGGCCGCGCCAGCCTCCTCCCGGCCGTCCGTCCCCGTAGCACCGTCCACCTCCATAGAGGACGATGCCACCGCCCTCGGCACCGGAGCCGGTGCAGCCCGCCTCTTCCTCTCCTTCCGGGAGGGGGGGGAGCACTTCTTGCTCCCCACCCTGTGATCGGCTGGCCTCCCCATGTCCGCACACAGCGGGCAGTGGGGGGCCGCCGAGCACTGGCTCGCACGGTGCTCTTTGGCACCGCAGCGGTAACACTGACCGCTGCGGTCCACCGGCGAGGTGCACCACTGCCTCACGTGCCCCAATTCGAGGCAGCGGTGACACTGGAGCGGGCGCGGCGCGAGGATTTCCACTCGCGCCGAAACCCACCCCACCAACACCCTCCCGGATTCCGCCACCTTACGGGCGGCGGAGAGGGGGCACCGGGCCCACACCGACCCGAGGCCGGAGGGCGACCTGCGGATCTCTCCGATCCGCAGGTCCTCCACAGGACAGTCCCCCGCCCTCGCAAGGGCACGGGACACATCCTGTGCGCTGACCGAGTCGTCCAGCCCACAAACGCGCATCTCCGTGCGCTTCGTGGGCCGGGCGACCCGGACACCTCGCTCGCCCAGCTGCTCCCGGAGCCTCTGGGCGAGACGATCCGCCTTCGCGCCGCCTTCTGCACCGGGGATCTCCAGCAAGAGACCCCCGGTCACGGCCCTCTTCGCCCTCACGGAGGCGATGCCCAGCTCTTCCAGGGAGATATTCTCCCTGGCGAGCCGCATCGCCTCCGCGAGTGTCAGGTCGCCCCCCTGCGCAACGGTCAGCGTCACCGCTGCCGTTTTTGGGGGACGACCTGGTCGTGCCTTCCCGACATTCGCGGCCTTTACCTTGGCCGCCGGCGGCGGAGGCGGAGGCTGCGGTTGCGAGGCCTTCCTCGCCGCCCGCTTCGCCTTCCGCCCCACCACCTCACTCCACGCCACCCCCCCTTGGGAGGGTGCTGTGGAGGACGCGACCACCGCGACCACGGGTACACCACCCCCCTTGGGGGTCGCGACCCGGGGCCCTGGTGCCGCAACGCTGGGCGGAGCCTTCACTCCGCCCTTCTTTGCCTTCCCCGACTGTACCGGAACAGGTCGGGGCGGCACCGCCTTCCTGCTGACCGCTCTTCCGGCGAGGAGCTCCTCACGGAAGGCGGCCAGCTTGCCATCAATCATGTCCCCAATCCTCCTCAAAAGATCGTCTTCTGAGGAGGACGGGGACTTCTTCACGGGCGGAGTGCGGGTGGTGGGGCCCGCGGTGCCCCGCACCACTGCCGCCGCACTCCGCTTATTTACCTCCGCCGAGGGACACGGCGGTGGAGGAGGAGGGAGGATGGGAGGGAGGGCCGCGCTGTTCCACAGCGCCTCTGCCCTCCTCCTCCCCTGTCGCTCCTCCTCCAACAGGAGCTGCAGACGGGCGTTCCGCCCTCTGAGCTCCCGCGCCGCCTCCCTCATTTCCTCCGCCGCGGCCTTCAGGGCCTCCGCGCCACCGCTTTTCTGCCCCTTAAAGGCGCAGGCAGCGGCGACTTTCTCCACCCGCCTCAGGGACGAGGAGATCCTCTCCGATATCTCCTCGGTCACCTCGTCCCTGAGGCAACTCAGCCTCACCGACGGGCTCATCGCCCCGCCCACCTCGACGACGGCCTGCCCCGTCCTCTTCCTCTTAGAGCCTATGTGGCTCGTGCTGGAGGAGAAGGACGAGACCGACGCCGTCTCGTCGTCCTCCTCCACCCTCCACGAAGCCGGACCTGGCGCTGAGTGGGGCGCGAGCGCCGCCACCCTAACCCCAACCCCGTCTCCGTCCTCCCCAACCGACAAAACCCGCCCCATCCCCATTTTATTTTCTGTGTCCATAAAAATCCCACGAGATGGTCGGAAATAAAGGTCCACCCGGGCAGAGCCGCCTTACCCGGGTAAGCCTAATACTCCGGGGGTTCGGCAGGTTCCCCGGAGGTGGTCGCTTGGGATTGGGCCTTCTCCCCCAACCATGCATCCCATCGCCGCGCACCATAGCTTAGGATTGGAGGGCGATTTTATAGAGTCGCCATACTCGTGGCCCAGGCGGTTAAGCCAAGACCCCCGTTCCTCCTGCCGTCACGTACCATTCACAAAACCAATAGGGAATTGTGAATGGGTCGTTGTGACGACCAACAGGAGGCTTACGGTGTGTGTATGACTCGGGTACCCCGGGTTCGTTAAGCCCGTACTGCAGCTGAAAGGCTGGCAGCCCCTGAGGGGGGGGTGGGGAGGCTTGTTGATTTTTCTCTTCTAAAAGAGGAAGCTTTCTTTATGTGACAAAAACCATCGACGCGTATATTTCGAAATACAAGTCAAGAGGGTGCAGCTGTGTCCCTTCCTTGGCTTGTTTAGACAAAGTATAGGACCGATTGGGTCTGAGGGTACGGGACGAATTTTTCGTCACTGACCTATTCATTCTGTATGTTCCTTTGAAAGCGTGAAGACGTGCCTTCCACGTGTTTAGTAAAAGCTTAGTAAAAGTTATATACAGGGTGGGGCAGTAACTATTAGCGCCTCAGATATCTTCGAAACTATAAGTTTCACAGAAATATTTACTAACGTAAATTGCACAGTACGAAGGGCGCTATTGGGTGGCGATAATAGTTTTTTTTGCAGGTGGAGGTACTACGGACATTTCAAGGTCACATCCATTTTTTTGAATGGATCGGTATGTTTTTGCTTCCGTATCACGATAGAGGATCTTAAAACGAGTTCAACGACCTATTACACAAGGTCATTGAAGGTCATAGAAAGTAGAGAAAGGCGATATTACTTATGGTTTTGGTAGTGAATGAAACATGTTTATAGTAGGTGTTCGAAATGGTGACCATCACTGTCAATGCACCGTTGGATTCTTTTTACGATTGATTGACTTGCAAGTCTTACAGCGTCAGAACTTATTGATGCACAGGCTGCAATAATTCGCTGTTGCATATCGTGAGATGTAGTTGGTACTTCTTTGTACACTTTCTCTTTCAGTGTTCCCCACAGAAAGAAATCTAAAGGTGTTATGGCTGGTGAACGAGCTGGCCACGATATTGGATTCGAAATTTTTCATCGAGTTCCCTTTGCGCAATCGATGAATAATGTGCTAGGCATCCATCATGTTGATACCACATGGTTTGTCGTGTAAATAAAGGTAACTCTTCTGGCAAAAGACCCGATGTATCCTTAATAAAATTAGCATAGACGTTGCCATCCAAATTTCCATTGATAAAATAAGGTCCAATAATTTTATCACCTATGATACCGCGCCATACATTCACAGACCATTGTTTTTGATGTTCAACCTGTCGCAGCCAATGTGGATTTTCCGCTGCCCATAAATGCATCTTATGCAAATTAACATTCCCGTGATTTGTGAATGTTGCTTGATTAGTAAATAAGACGGTATTAAAAAAAAGCTCATTATTTTGAATCTGACGTATAGCCCATCGACAAAACTCAACGCGATTCATGAAGTCGTTCCCATGCAATTCTTGGTGAAGACTAACATGATACGGATGAAATTTGTGACGGTGCAAAATGCGAAGTACGCTCCTCCTACTAATGCCAGATTCGCGTTCAATTTCTCGCGAACTAATATGAGAATTTCTAGACACACTAGCGAGCATACCGATTCCCATTTCTTCGTTAATTACTCGTTTCTGGCGTTCACTTTTACGAACACTTAAACTACCGGTTTGCCTAAGTTTATCATACACATTTTTAAATGTTTGACGCGAAGGCTGAGACCGATGTGGATATCGTTCAGCATACAAATTTTTCGCCCTTACAGAATTTTGTTGGCATTCGCCATAAATAAGAAGCATATCAACCTGCTCTTTAAACAGATACATCGTGCCGGATTGACCGATTTATCGATACTAATCTTATGATGTTTATCTTACTCTGCAAACTATTAAAGTGTCCTTCAAGCAGTGTTTATTCTCAGTGAAGTAAACGGTAAGCATAACGCATTCCTCTACTGTTGACAATACGTATGTTTTATTTACTACCAAAACCATAAGTATTATCGCCTTTCTCTACTTTCTATGACCTTCAATGACCTTGTGTAATAGGTCGTTGAACTCGTTTTAAGATCCTCTATCGTGATACGGAAGCAAAAACATACCGATCCATTCAAAAAAATGGATGTGACCTTGAAATGTCCGAAGTACCTCCACCTGCAAAAAACTATTATCGCCACCCAATAGCGCCCTTCGTACTATGCAATTTACTTTAGCAAATATTTCTGTGAAACTTATAGTTTCGAAGATATCTAAGGTGCTAATAGTTACTGCCCCACCCTGTATAAAGTAAATTGTTTTTTTTATTCCACCACCTATTTCCAATAGGTTATGGGCCCAGTTTAGTTTTGTGCTATCTGCGAGTAGTGTGGAATAAAAAAAAAAAGAACTTAAAAGCAAAAACTATGATTGCTGTGTATATATATTTAAATACTAGTGTGTGTATCTTAGCATAATAATCCGTAGTGTAATAATTAGTGTAATTTAGTGTATAGCTGTTATAAGTATTAAAGAAACAATGGAAGGTGTAACATGAAAAGGAACATTAAAGCATTTGATGGTGAAAAATATAGCGTCTGGAAATTTAGAATTCGTGCGTTGTTAACAGAACTAAATGTGATTGGTGTTATCGACGACGAAGTTCCGGATATGTTAAGTGCCGAGTGGATAAGAGCAGATAGGACTGCAAAGAATATAATTATTGAATATTTAGCAGACTCTTTTTTAAGTTTTGCGGAAACAAACAATAGTGCGAGACAAGTGATAAAAAATTTGGACTCGATTTATGAGCGAAAAAGCCTTGCTACTCAATTAGCGTTAAGAAAGAGATTATTAACACTAAAATTACAAAACGATACACCACTATTAAAACATTTCTCAGTGTTCGATGAGATTATATCGGAGCTTACAGCAGCGGGTGCGAGACTTGAAGAGACAGACAAGGTGTCTCATTTATTATTAACCTTACCTACCTCCTATGACGGTGTGATAACCGCCATTGAAACTCTATCGGAGGATAGTTTAACGCTGGCATTCGTTAAGACTCGACTTCTTGATCATGAAGTCAAATTAAATGACGAGTCGCGAGATACAAGCCTGAAGGTACTTCAAGCAAATTGTTTAAATATGTTAAAAAACTATTTAAAATCGCGTTAGTCTGAAATATTAAATTCTCGGCTGCGATTCCCGTATCCGTTTGTGTACGTGACACTGCGGAAGGTTAACCGTTCGTCAGGTTCGTTGAACGTTCGGACGATTTAAAACCGCGGCCGTTTACGTGTTATTGTACGCAGACCTCACGCGAAGATTCGCTTCACACCGGTTTAAACGGTATCGTGACGTCAGCGTCGAGAGAGAGAACCGTATGATATATTGAAACGAGATCGACAGCTGAATTCGGCAGCGCCGCGTCGCGACGACAAGGCGCGACCGAGTCTTCGTCTGTCGATCCGCGACGATATTCGCAATTATTCACGAGCCGACTGCCAACGGGAGCGGATCCCAGAAGATCTCGCTCCTCAAGTACGGACTCGCATATAACATTTGGACTTGTTTTACAAAGAATTCTCTCCATTGCTGCGGTTAGAGTTTTCCCAGAACAATCTACCTGCGACAAAAGGGAAGTCGTAATACACGCTGCGCGTGGCACGACCGCCTTCGCTAGAAAGGATTGTACGTTGCAGTCGTTGCCGCGACCGCGACGTAAGGGACTCAGGGTACACCCACCCAGAATCCCTTTAAAGCTATACGGCTTTGGAGCCTCCCAAAGGTCATACCGTTGAATCGGTACCGCCTCGTGGAGTGCTCTTCGTGCAAAGGTCGCTGAAAAATCCTCTCCAGAAACCCGTCGGTGTACGAGTCGACCGTACACCCTACGGAGGAGTTCGGGTTCAAGGTCGCCCCACCTTCCGTCACGCCGCCTACCAAATACGGTCCCCGTGTAACACGGTCGCCGGGTAGGCTTTATAGTGCGGTTGGACCCGCGAGGGATTTTTTGCAAAGGACACTTTACTGTCACGGTCCCCGGTAGAAACGGTCGCCGTGCAGTAATTTTACAGTGTCGCAGAAATTCACCACGCACGACGTTTCTACGTCACCTGCACGGGGAGCGTGCTCACGGGATCCACCCATTTGGAGCTTTACGACCTCCATTTGGTGACCCGTCCGTGGCTAAGTCGCCCCCGACAGATACGAGTGAATTCTCTTCTGTTCAGGGTAAAAGTCTCGCTGATAATTTTAATAAATAATTATCAGCGAACAAGTACAAATTTACAGTCCACTGATCCACGTTAAACGACAGCTGATTTCCCCTCCCAGCGCACCGATAGTCGCTAGGAGAGCGAGGCGAACAGCTGACGAGCGTGTGTTTACGATACGTGTACGCACGTATTTAATCTGAACGAACCTTTGTTACAGCAACCAAGGTCCATCCCAACCGGGGCCACGCTGGTGAAGCAACCCCCCGGCCGGATTATAAAAAACTGATTCTTTTTTTTGTAATTTTATATTTTTTTATTTTTTAATTTTTTGTTAAATTTAAATAAAAGGCTTGTCGCTTTGCGACAAGCGAAAATTACAAATAAAAACTTATCAATCACTTTCCCTAGTATTTCCCTCGTCCGGACCCCGGTTAGAACCCTTAGTTTTCTAACACAAATAAAGTTCTGAAGAAAATAAACTTCGGAAATAAAAATGTGTCTAAGAAGAATAAAGGACAATTGAAAGGACGACAATTTCAATCATTTAAAACAAATATTATTAAATGTCATCACTGTGGCAGGAAAGGTCACATAAAAAAGATTGTTATTATTCTAAAAAAACAATACAGCATCAGCATCAGGCTGAGCAAGATAAAACTGTACAGACGGTGCAGATGAAAAACACACCGTCTACATCGAAGGAAAATACCTCCAGCTTTGCATTTATGGCTGGGGACTTTCATCAAGGAAATGATGGAAGTAAAATAACGTTTCTGCTCGATTCGGGCGCATCGGATCACCTGATCAATCGGCAGGATTTAACAAGAGATTTTGAAGTTTTGGAAGAGCCAATAAAAATTTCCTTGGCGAAGAACGGGACCTTCATCGCAGCGACGAAAAGGGGCTCGCTGCAGATAACTACGAATATGGGCATCCCAGGTACAATCGAGGAGGTCTACTACTGCCCAGATGTGCCGTACAATTTATTGTCGGTACGACGCATTCAAGAGGCCGGCATGACCGTAATTTTTGACGAAGAAGGCGTCAAAATAGTTCAAAGTGGTAAGGTCATTAGGTCAGGTAAGCCACTGAACAATTTAACTGGTATAGAATTTACGGTTTGTTCAAATAAAGTAAATTCAACGATGTTATTAAATGAAACCAGTAATTATGAATTATGGCATCAACGATTAGGCCATATCGGGAAAAATAAATTCTTAGAGTTAAAGAATAAAGAAATGTTTTTAGACATGGGCCAATTAAATAAAGTTAAAGTCCATGATAGATTATGTGAAGCTTGTATAAAGGGAAAACAAGCACGATTACCGTTCAGAAATGCAAAAGACAAAAGTCATGTAAAACGACCATTGTTTATAGTACATTCAGATGTCTGTGGTCCAATCACTCCTTCGATAATTAATGACAAAAATTATTTTGTTCTTTTTGTAGACGAATTCACTCACTATTGCGTTACGTACCTGATCACACATAAATCAGATGTATTTTCAGTCTTTCGAGACTATGTAGCTAAGAGTGAAGCTCATTTTAATTTAAAAATTGCAAATTTGTATTGTGATAACGGGAGAGAGTATTTGTCAAACGAGATGAAGGGATATTTTGTTGAAAAGGGTATTAGTTACCACTTAACGGTTCCTCGAACTCCACAGTTAAATGGTGTGTCGGAACGTATGGTAAGGACAATAACAGAAAGGGCTCGTGCAATGGTTGCCGGGGTAAATTTAGAAAAGGTTTTTTGGGGTGAAGCCGTCCTTACTGCTACGTTTCTGATAAATTTAACCCCGACTAAGGCTTTAAAAGAGTCAAAAACATCATATGAATTGTGGCATAATAAAAAGCCTCAATTAAAGTATTTAAAAATTTTCGGTTCGACGGTCTATATACATAATAAAACAAGACAAACAAAATTCGAAGAAAAGTCTTGGAAAGGTATTCTAGTCGGATATGAACCGAATGGGTACAAAGTGTGGGACGTGGAAAGTAATAAATTTGCCATAGTTAGGGATATGATTGTAGATGAGACAAATTTCTTGGAATTCAGGCCTGTAATGGTACAGTCTGAAACTGATTCATCTGACATGCAGTCAAAATCAGTGATGCCTCATAAATCTGATAGTAATAAATCAGATATAGTAGAATCCGAAACACTAAAAGCAAATACAGATATCGAATTAAGTCATAAACTTAATAAATCTGTAATTGAAACAGATATTTCAGGCCCTTCATCTAGTAATAAAAGGCAATTATCACCCGAGGTAAGAAGGAGTGATAGGATTAAACATCGTCCACCTATTTCGTATAATGAGATTGATGAGCAAAATGATTATATGATGTGTGCTCAATCTCTTGTTTGTAAGATACCTACATCGTATGAGGAAATTAAAAATAGTGTTCAATATCATATATTCAAAGCGCCTTGGCGTAACCGCTGGCAGCTCGTCAACAAGGCTTGATGTTATTGCCGTTACGCGAACACACCCGAGTCTTGCCGGATAGTTTTTCATACTCGGCCGGCGAATACAAAATTTAACCGCTCGCTTCGCACAGTTAGTCTGTAACTGATAATCGATTCATACAGAAGTAACCCTGTTAACAGTGAGCTCGTCAGGCTTTATAAGAATAAGACGCGAAGGGAGAATAAAGTTCATTAGCCGGAATATCCACAGTTCCGTGGGCCAATCTATCCTATCCACACTGCGAATTGGTTTATTCAATATAGACCGAGCCGAAACATAATGGTCCTTCGAGCTGGATAAACCGCGGTGACTGTGTCTGTAAAAGTTCGGTTGTGCTCGTGTACGTAGTTTAGTGTGAGCCATATTAAAAATTAAGAGTATTGGTTTCGGGAAAACTGCCGTGACCTTGTTTCGCTCCACGCTCTCCACTCGGACGGAGACCTGTTCGGACCGTTACAATCCGCTCTCTTCGCGCTGTTTCGTTAAAACAAAAAACAAAAAACAAACTCAAGTTTCAAAACAGTGCCATTATCCATTCCACGCCTACCCGTGCGTGTGATTCTAGCGAGGTCATCGCGGAAAAATTGTTTGATTCGTTGAGGCTAATTACTCGACTCGCGCTCACTTCGAACTATAATCATGGCCGAAAGAGCAGAAAGCCTTTTTATACAGCAGATCACCACCATTGCCGCGATACGACGAGTGATCGTTAATTATAAGAAACTTCCGAAGGCTCAAGTTTCGTTGGCCAGGGCAAAAAATCGAAAGGAGAATTTGGAGAAACTATGGGATGAATGCCGTGCAACCCACCAGTTGATACTACAGTCTACCAAAGCGGAGGACCAGAAGGGCATCTCCTACTTCAAGGACAACACTTTTCTCTACGCGGAGGACGCCTACTTCGACGCTTCTGACTTTCTCAGCGACGCCATTGCCCAGCTGGACGTCGGTGGAAAACCCCAGTCTGAGCAAAGTAACGTTTCTATTTGTCACGATTCTGTTGCCTCCGCATCATCGCAATTACCGCGTCTTTCGCTTCCGAAGTTTTCCGGAGATTTCAATCAATGGGGAAACTTCCGTGGTTTATTCGAATCGCTCGTCGACGCAAACAAGTCGCTCTCAAACATTCAAAAACTACATTATTTGAAAACTAATGTAACCGGTGACGCGGCACTCTTAATAGATAATATAAGCATGTCCGACGAAAGTTACGTAGCTGCATGGAAATTGCTCGTCGACGAATACGAAGATGAGACTGCTCTCATTAACTCGCACATTCATAAATTTATTAGTTTGCCGCCGATGAAGACCGAGCTTGCGACAGAGCTCAAGCGTTTACGGGATACAGTCACTTCCACCCTTACCGCGTTAAAAAACCTTAACCGCGCTGTTGATTCGTGGGACGATCTTTTAGTGTATTTGATTGCGCAAAAATTTTCGAAACGCACCCGCGACGAGTGGAATTTGCATCGTGGCAGTTCTAAAAAGTATCCCACATATAAAGAAATTAACGAGTTCATGACTCTTCGCATACGCGGTCTCACCGACTATCTCGCCGCCAACGACGGCCCGTCGTACAAAAACAAAGTCGTTTTCGACGCACCGAGGAATCGATCAAGCGTTAATAACGTCTCGGTTGTTAAATGTGTTGACTGTGCCGGTAATCATATGCTCTTTAAGTGCGAACGATTTAAAGCTAAGTCTCTGGATCAGCGTGTTTCATTTGTGAAACAAAATAGACATTGTTTTAATTGCTTACGCTCCGGTCACCTTACTTCCGAGTGCAAAAGTACTGGTCGATGCTTTCTGTGTAAGCGAACGCATCACTCACTTTTACATCGAGCCGCTACCTCTCTCAACAAAACGACTTGCAACATATCGGTAAATGATTCCGTCGACAAAGCGAATGCATCCGACGATACAAACAAAGAGTTTCCGGCGTCAGTGCAGACCGTCTCCTCGTCCAAATTCACCTCTCCAAATGCACTGTTAGCTACCGCGTGGATTGTGCTCCGTACAGCTGAAGGTCGTGCCTTCAAACTCCGCGCGTTGCTAGATCAAGGATCTTCCTTTAGCTTCATTTCTGAATCGGTTTGTCAGTTGATGCATACAAACAGATATCGGGCGAGGCTTCAGATTCAATGCTTCGGGGAACAATATAGTGGAGTATCAAAATCATGCGTACTCGTACAGTTAGAATCTTGCCATAATGCTAAAGTATCCTTTCCGCTGTCAGCGCACGTTTATCAACGCATCACTTCTTACGCTGGCTCAAGAGCGCGCCTTGACTTGCAATCTTGGCCGCATTTACGCGATTTGCCGTTGGCAGATCCGAACCCGTTAAGCAGTCACCCGATTCACGTCTTAATCGGTGCTGATTTGAACGGATCGCTTTTACTGAACGACCTTCGTCAAGGTCCAATCGGTACTCCCACTGCTCAGCTCACTGCCCTAGGATGGATTATTTCCGGACCAATTGGATCGCGTGACTCCCGTCAGGGATCAGCCTCTCTTGTCAATTGCGTATCTGCTGAAGAATTAGATTATTCGTTGCGTCGATTTTGGGAACTCGAGGAAATCCCTGCAAGATCCTCGATTTCCGAAGAAGACGAAAAATGTGAGCGTTTTTTTCACGATACTCATACTCGATCATCTCAAGGACGATATATCGTTCGGCTCCCATTTAAGAGTAAACCTCCATTCGATTTCGAAGGATCTCGGGAAGTTGCTTCCCGTTTTTACGCTAAATTAGAGCAACGGTTGCTCAAACAGCCGGATCTCAAGTCTCAGTATCACGATTTTTTATCGGAATACCTTTCCATGGGTCACATGGAACAAATTGAAGAACAAGCCTCGAACATCTCATCCATATACTACATTCCTCATCACCCTGTAGTGCGACCGTCCAGTAGCACGACTAAGCTTAGAGTCGTATTCAACGCGTCCGCTAAAACTAATTCCGGAAAATCGTTAAACGACTACCTTATGATAGGTCCAAAACTGCAGCGAGATTTAGCAGCTATTATTCTACGCTGGCGGCTATTTCGTTACGTATACACTGCGGACATCGCAAAGATGTTCAGACAAATCCTAATCAATCCAGCGGATGCCGACTATCAGAGAATGTTATGGCGACCGTGCGAAAATCAGCCTATTTCTTCGTACCGATTACTTACCGTGACATATGGTCTCGCCTCCGCGCCATATCTTGCCATTAAAGTCTTAGATCAATTAGCTCTCGACGAAGGCACATACCTTCCCGCCGCTACTTCTGTTGTGCAAGATTCAATTTATGTCGATGACGCTATTTTTGGTGCGGACGATATTCATACGCTCCGCAAAATTCGTAGACAATTAATCGAACTCCTGAGTCGAGGGGGGTTTCAACTTCGCAAGTGGACCGTCAACGCGGCTGAACTGTTAGAAAACATTCTTCCTTCAGATCGCGAAACAACTTCCGACCATCCGCTCGGTGAGGATGAGTCTCAGGAAGTTCTCGGTGTTGCATGGAACCCTTCCGAAGATACTTTCCGATTTCGCATCGACTCTTGTTTACCCGCGAAAGGTACTAAAAGAAGCATACTCTCGATCGTTTCAAAGATATTCGATCCATTAGGATGGGCCTCCCCCGTGATTATTGTGGCAAAATTAATGCTTCAAGAGCTCTGGCTCCTAAAGAAAGATTGGGACGAAGAAATTCCTGTCGACCTTTGTAAAAAATGGCACGAGTATTGCGAACATTTATCACAATTGAGTGAAGTGAGAATACCTCGCTGGACCGGCGCGCGAAACAATAATGTCGCGATAGAATTACACGGATTTGCCGATGCGTCACATCGAGCCTATGCTGCCGTGGTTTATTTAAGAGTCCTTCACTCTCTATCCGAAGCTCAAGTTACATTGCTGACAGCAAAAAGTAAAGTATCTCCGCTCAAAACTGTAAGCATTCCGCGCTTCGAATTAAACGCGGTCGTATTGTTAACGCGACTGCTCGAGTGGACTTTGTCCTCCTTAAAGTTTCAAACTCCCCGCGTCTACGGATGGATCGATTCTACGGTAGTTCTGGCGTGGCTAAAACAACATCCGTCTACGTGGAATACATTCGTTGCTAATCGCGTGTCCGACGTTCAGACTCGCCTTCCACAAATGACGTGGAAACATGTAAGATCTCAAGATAATCCAGCTGATTGCGCATCACGCGGCATCTGCGCTTCCGAACTTGCAGTTCATAAGCTGTGGTGGTCCGGACCGGACTGGCTGTCCCGTCCGTCCGTGTTCTGGCCGGACCATAACCGTTCTAATTCAGGCGGACAAAACACGCGTGAGATCGCGTTATCTGAATCTCACAAATCATACGTGCACCACGCGTCTTCGCTTGTAGAATGGGACCTTCCTTCTCAATACTCGAGCTGGACTCGACTCCGTCGAGTTACAGCGTACATATTAAGATTTACTCAAAGAACGCGTAAAAAACTAGTTCCGCTATCCCCGAATTCACGGACGCTGACTGTCGACGAAATACGCGCCGCTTCTCTCTTTTGGATGTCCTATGTCCAAAAGAATTACTTTAACGCCGAACTTAAATTGCTAAAGAACAAGGTGCCGCTTCCAAAATCTAGTTCGCTTATTTCATTACACCCGGTCATCGGGAAAGACTCATTAATTCGGCTTGGCGGGCGGCTCGAGCACTCGGCCCTGAGCTATGACGAAAAGCACCCCATTGTATTGCCGAAGCATCGCGTGTCCGAACTTCTAATCGACCATGTGCACAAGCGCACTCTTCACGGAGGCGTCCAATTGACCCTCCGAGTTCTCCGGCAGCAATATTGGATAATATCGGCAAGATCCTTAGTTCGTGGGTATATACATCGTTGCGTAACTTGTGTTCGCCAGAAAGCTCAATCGGCTACTCAGCTGATGGGAGCCCTTCCAGACGTTCGAGTCAAACCCTCTGCTCCGTTTTCACATACCGGTCTTGACTATGCCGGCCCCAATTAATGTGCTTCCTATCATTGGTAGAGGTCAGCGTGCCAGAAAATATTATATTGCGGTATTCATATGTCTTGCCACCAAAGCAGTGCATCTCGAACTTGTCGAGGACAGCTCCACTTTTGCGTTTTTAGCCGCTTTGAAAAGATTCGCCAGTCGCCGTGGGCTTCCCACGTTCTTGTATTCCGATAACGGTACAAATTTCCGAGGTGCCGATCGTGAATTACAACGAACTTTTCATGCTTTAATCGCAGATGCAACTCTCAAGAGTTCGTTGGCGACTGACGGAGTCACGTGGCAGTTTATCCCCCCTTCCGCTCCGCATTTTGGTGGACTCTGGGAGGCGGGAGTAAAAAGTGTTAAGTATCACCTGAACCCCTCAGGGGCTGCCAGCCTTTCAGCTGCAGTACGGGCTTAACGAACCCGGGGTACCCGAGTCATACACACACCGTAAGCCTCCTGTTGGTCGTCACAACGACCCATTCACAATTCCCTATTGGTTTTGTGAATGGTACGTGACGGCAGGAGGAACGGGGGTCTTGGCTTAACCGCCTGGACCACGAGTATGGCGACTCTATAAAATCGCCCTCCAATCCTAAGCTATGGTGCGCGGCGATGGGATGCATGGTTGGGGGAGAAGGCCCAATCCCAAGCGACCACCTCCGGGGAACCTGCCGAACCCCCGGAGTATTAGGCTTACCCGGGTAAGGCGGCTCTGCCCGGGTGGACCTTTATTTCCGACCATCTCGTGGGATTATTATGGACACAGAAAATAAAATGGGGATGGGGCGGGTTTTGTCGGTTGGGGAGGACGGAGACGGGGTTGGGGTTAGGGTGGCGGCGCTCGCGCCCCACTCAGCGCCAGGTCCGGCTTCGTGGAGGGTGGAGGAGGACGACGAGACGGCGTCGGTCTCGTCCTTCTCCTCCAGCACGAGCCACATAGGCTCTAAGAGGAAGAGGACGGGGCAGGCCGTCGTCGAGGTGGGCGGGGCGATGAGCCCGTCGGTGAGGCTGAGTTGCCTCAGGGACGAGGTGACCGAGGAGATATCGGAGAGGATCTCCTCGTCCCTGAGGCGGGTGGAGAAAGTCGCCGCTGCCTGCGCCTTTAAGGGGCAGAAAAGCGGTGGCGCGGAGGCCCTGAAGGCCGCGGCGGAGGAAATGAGGGAGGCGGCGCGGGAGCTCAGAGGGCGGAACGCCCGTCTGCAGCTCCTGTTGGAGGAGGAGCGACAGGGGAGGAGGAGGGCAGAGGCGCTGTGGAACAGCGCGGCCCTCCCTCCCTACCTCCCTCCTCCTCCACCGCCGCGTCCCTCGGCGGAGGTAAATAAGCGGAGTGCGGCGGCAGTGGTGCGGGGCACCGCGGGCCCCTCCACCCGCACTCCGCCCGTGAAGAAGTCCCCGTCCTCCTCAGAAGACGATCTTCTGAGGAGGATTGGGGACATGATTGATGGCAAGCTGGCCGCCTTCCGGGAGGAGCTCCTCGCCGGAAGAGCGGTAAACAGGAAGGCGGTGCCTCCCCGACCTGTTCCGGTACAGTCGGGGAAGGCAAAGAAGGGCGGAGTGAAGGCTCCGTCCAGCGTTGCGGCACCAGGGCCCCGGGTCGCGACCCCCAAGGGGGGTGGTGTACCCGCGGTCGCGGTGGTCGCGTCCTCCACAGCACTCTCCCAAGGGGGGGTGGCGTGGAGTGAGGTGGTGGGGCGGAAGGCGAAGCGGGCGGCGAGGAAGGCCTCGCAACCGCAGCCTCCGCCTCCGCCGCCGGCGGCCAAGGTAAAGGCCGCGAAGGTCGGGAAGGCACGACCAGGTCGTCCCCCAAAAACGGCAGCGGTGACGCTGACCGTTGCGCAGGGGGGCGACCTGACCCTCGCGGAGGCGATGCGGCTCGCCAGGGAGAATATCTCCCTGGAAGAGCTGGGCATCGCCTCCGTGAGGGCGAAGAGGGCCGTGACCGGGGGTCTCTTGCTGGAGATCCCCGATGCAGAAGGCGGCGCGAAGGCGGCTCGTCTCGCCCAAAGGCTCCGGGAGCAGCTGGGGGAGCGAGGTGTCCGGGTCGCCCGGCCCACGAAGCGCACGGAAATGCGCGTTTGTGGGCTGGACGACTCGGTCAGCGCACAGGATGTGTCCCGTGCCCTTGCGAGGGCGGGGGACTGTCCTGTGGAGGACCTGCGGATCGGAGAGATCCGCAGGTCGCCCTCCGGCCTCGGGTCGGTGTGGGCCCGGTGCCCCCTCTCCGCCGCCCGTAAGGTGGCGGAATCCGGGAGGGTGTTGGTGGGGTGGGTTTCGGCGCGAGTGGAAATCCTCGCGCCGCGCCCGCTCCAGTGTCACCGCTGCCTCGAATTGGGGCACGTGAGGCAGTGGTGCACCTCGCCGGTGGACCGCAGCGGTCAGTGTTACCGCTGCGGTGCCAAAGAGCACCGTGCGAGCCAGTGCTCGGCGGCCCCCCACTGCCCGCTGTGTGCGGACATGGGGAGGCCAGCCGATCACAGGGTGGGGAGCAAGAAGTGCTCCCCCCCCTCCCGGAAGGAGAGGAAGAGGCGGGCTGCACCGGCTCCGGTGCCGAGGGCGGTGGCATCATCCTCCATGGAGGTGGACGGTGCTACGGGGACGGACGGCCGGGAGGAGGCTGGCGCGGCCATTAATTAATGCCGCCCCGCCTCCTCCTCCAGGCCAACCTCAACCACTGCCGCGCGGCACAGGACTTGATGTCCCAAGTCCTCGCGGAGTGGGGGGTTGGCCTGGCGGTCGCCGCCGAGCCGTACCGCGTCCCTGATCACCCTCATTGGGTGGGCGACGCGGACGGCTTGGTGGCGACGGTATGGGGAGCGGGCGACGGGTCCCCACCGTTCTCCTTGTTGGAGCGCGGTCGGGGATTCGTCGCCGTGGACTGGGGGGGAGTCGCTGTGGTGGGGTGCTACATTTCGCCCCGTAGCGGTCACGCTGCGTTCGAGCTGTACTTGGCCGAGGTCGCGGCATGCGTGCAGCGCTGCGCGGCCCGGCCGGTGCTGGTCCTGGGGAATTTTAATGCCAAGTCGGTGGCTTTTTTTTTTTTTTTTTTTTTTTTGTCGTGGGGAAAATCTTCGAAAGACTCCCTCCCACCTCCTTGGGGAGAGGTGGGAGGGGTGTGTGGGATTCCCCGCGCCCGTACAACGACAGGCGCGGGACCTACCCACTAAAAACCCCACGGTGACCCTTCGGCACGCTTTGGGAGGATACCGGGAATCGCTCGAAGCATTCGTCCGGTATCCTCCCCGTGCCCGCGCTTTCGCGCCCATCCCCCGGGGGGACAATCGGTCCCACCCGTAGACACACTGCCTCATAGCGGCGGGACGGGGCCACTCCATCCCGCCGCTATCCGTCCCGGGGCCGCGTTTAGTGGCGGCTGCGAGCCCCAACTCGCAACCGCCCGCGACCCCGTTTCCACCCCTCGGCGGCCGGGCGTTCATGGCCGCACCAGACCGCCGAGGGTGCCTCCCCTTGCGTCGGACCGGTAGGGGGAGGCACTCCTACCCCCAACCGGTCCGACCCGGCGCCGCCTGGCGGGAGGAGGGTCCCCTCAGGACCCCCCTCCCAGCCTAGGTCATCCGCCACGCCGAGGCGGCCGCCCGCGACGCCTCGCGACCGGGCGACGACCTCGGGCCACCGCACGAGCGCGAGCTTCAGCGCGCCGCTGAAGCTCGCGCTCCCTCCCCGCGGCCTCCTTCTGCAACATTACGTTCTCGCAGAAGGAGGCCACGGCCCTCCACTTCTCCTCGCTGCCGAGCATGGCGCGCACCACGCCCGGCAGCGAGACATCCCGCCCGACGACGCCGACCAGGACACGGCGCTCCCCCTCCCACGCGGGGCATACCTCCAGGGTATGATCCGCCGTGTCCTGCTCAGCGTCGCAGTGGCAGCAACGCGCCGTCGGCTCCTTCCCTATTCGGCACAGGTATCTTCCGAAGCTGCCATGCCCGGAAAATACCTGTGCCAGCCGGTAGGTGAGGCTGCCATGGCCTCTGTCCAGCCACTCCTTCAGGAGTGGCCGAACAGCCCCGACAGTCCGGTGCCCCGCGGTTGGCAGAGCCAGCCGCTCCTGCCACGCGAGCAACACGGACTGCCGGGCCTGGCGCTTCAAATCGCCCCAAGCAGGTTCCTGCCCGCCCGGGACCGCCCCCACCCCCGCGCGACGGTCGACGCGGTGCCGGTACATCACCGCGTGCGACCGCGCGAGCAGGTCCATGGGCGGCATCCCCGCTAGAACCGTCGCCGCCTCATGTGACACGGTCCGATACCCGCGGACGACCCTGAGCGCCATGCGCCTCTGCACCCGACGCAGCATAGTCATGCTGCGCCGGGAGGCAGCCAGGTCGTCCGCCCAGACGGGGGCCCCGTATAGGGCCACCGACTGGACCATTGCCACATAGAGGCGACGAACTCGGCCCGCCGGGCCCCCCAGGTTGGGCAGGATCCGGCCCAGAGCCGCAACCATCCTTTCCAACCGGGGGACCAGGCAGCGGAAATGCTTCTCGAAACGCCAGTGGCTATCGAGGATCAGCCCCAGATACCTGATCTGGGGCTTCACCTCGATGTCAGCCCCACCCACCCGAATCAGAGGGGGTGGCGGATCCTGCCGAGGTGAATGAAACGCAATCACCTCGGTCTTATGGACCGCCACCGTCATCCCCATCCCCCTGATCCGGTCGACGACGCGTTGCGACCCCTCCTCCGCGCGACGCATGGCCCTCCCCCAGTGCGCCCCGACGGCCAGCACCAGTGTGTCATCCGCATAACACACCGTGCTGACGCCGTCGGGGAGGCCGGCCCGCAACACCGAGTCGTACGCGATGTTCCACAGGAGTGGCCCGAGGACCGACCCCTGCGGAACACCGCAGTACACCTCCCTCCGCATATCACCATCCCGGCCCGGATACTCGATCCACCTGCCGCGGAGATAATCCCCGACGACCGCCCTGAGACAAGGGGGGACTCGATGATATTCGAGCCCCCTCCTTATCTCTTCCCAGGGGAGGGTGTTAAAGGCATTGGCAATATCCAAGGATATTGCCAATGCCACCCCTCCCCGGGAGACGGCCGCCTCCGAGAGGGCCCTCACACGACCTATCGCGTCGATAGTCGATCGGCCCCCCCGGAAACCGAACTGGCAGTCGGCCAGACCGGGATCACCCCGCGACAGGTGCTCGACGAGGCGGGCAGCAATCACACGCTCGAAGAGCTTGCCCACCTCGTCGAGGAGACAAATGGGCCGGTATGCGGAGGGAGACTCCGCGGGCCGACCCTCCTTCCGGAGGAGGACCATCCTCGCCACCTTCCAACTGGGGGGGAATCGCCCGTCCCTCAGGCAGCGGTCGAACAACCGCCTGAGGTCGGCCCCAAGGACGCCCTGGGTCAAGACCCAAACCCGGCCGGGCACACCATCCGGACCCGGGGCCGTGTTACGAACCCCGAGCCGTCTGATGGCCGCTGCCAGCTCCTCCTGCGTGACCCCCAGCTCGGCCGTCCACTCCACTGGGACAGCCGCCGCCGCCGGAGGACGCGGTCCCCTCTCCCCAATTGGGAAGAGTGTATTGACCACGTCCTCCAGCAGCCGGGGGTCAAGACCCTCGGTGACGGGGGGCGCCCACGGGCGGAGCTTATTCAGCACCACCTTATATGGGCGCCCCCATGGATCGTCATCAAGGGTCTGGAGGAGCTCCTTCCATGCCTGGGTCTTGGCCCGTTTGATGGCGACCTGCAGAGCAACCCGCGCCACGCGGTATGCTCCATACAGGTCATCAGCTGCCCTCGCTCGCGCCACGCCGTCGCCTGTACGTTGACGACGGCGCGCGCGGGTGTACTGGCGTCGGGCGCGGACAGTCGCGACTCGCAACTCCGCGATCGCGTCCGACCACCAGTACACCGCCCGGCGAGGAGAAGCCCGCCCGACCCGAGGCATCGCCGCGTCGCAAATACCCGCGACCAATGCTCCGAGCCGGGCGACCTCCTCCTCTATGCTCGGCAACTCGGCCGCTCCCTGCGGCCAAGTTGCAGCGAGGGCAGCTGCCATCAGGGCGTCCTTGTCCAGGCGCCGAAGCGCCCAGCGGCGTGGTGGGGTGCCACGCAGGCGGCCGTGTCGGGATGCACTCGCGGCGGCAGAGACCTCCATCCGGATGTACCGGTGATCGGAGAGTGTCTGCCCCCGCGACCACGTGCCAACCCGACACCATGCGCACGGCGTTGGGGGTCGCGAATCCAACATCCACGATGGACCCCCCATATCGCCGCACGCATGTGTGCTCCGACCCCCGGTTCAATACCCGGAGGTCGAGCCCCGCCGCCCAATCGCCCAGGATCCCGCCGCGAACGGAGGTCCTGGGGGATCCCCAAGCCACCGACTTGGCATTAAAATCCCCCAGGACCAGCACCGGCCGGGCCGCGTAGCGCTGCACGCATGCCGCGACCTCGGCCAGGTACAGCTCGAACGCAGCGTGACCGCTACGGGGCGAAATGTAGCACCCCACCACAGCGACTCCCCCCCAGTCCACGGCGACGAATCCCCGACCGCGCTCCAACAAGGAGAACGGTGGGGACCCGTCGCCCCCTCCCCATACCGTCGCCACCAAGCCGTCCGCGTCGCCCACCCAATGAGGGTGATCAGGGACGCGGTACGGCTCGGCGGCGAAAGTCGGTGGCTTGGGGATCCCCCAGGACCTCCGTTCGCGGCGGGATCCTGGGCGATTGGGCGGCGGGGCTCGACCTCCGGGTATTGAACCGGGGGTCGGAGCACACATGCGTGCGGCGATATGGGGGGTCCATCGTGGATGTTGGATTCGCGACCCCCAACGCCGTGCGCATGGTGTCGGGTTGGCACGTGGTCGCGGGGGCAGAGACACTCTCCTATCACCGGTACATCCGGATGGAGGTCTCTGCCGCCGCGAGTGCATCCCGACACGGCCGCTTGCGTGGCACCCCACCACGCCGCTGGGCGCTTCGGCGCCTGGACAAGGACGCCCTGATGGCAGCTGCCCTCGCTGCAACTTGGCCGCAGGGAGCGGCCGAGTTGCCGAGCATAGAGGAGGAGGTCGCCCGGCTCGGAGCATTGGTCGCGGGTATTTGCGACGCGGCGATGCCTCGGGTCGGGCGGGCTTCTCGTCGCCGGGCGGTATACTGGTGGTCGGACGCGATCGCGGAGTTGCGAGTCGCGACTGTCCGCGCCCGACGCCAGTACACCCGCGCGCGCCGTCGTCAACGTACAGGCGACGGCGTGGCGCGAGCGAGGGCAGCTGATGACCTGTATGGAGCATACCGCGTGGCGCGGGTTGCTCTGCAGGTCGCCATCAAACGGGCCAAGACCCAGGCATGGAAGGAGCACCTCCAGACCCTTGATGACGATCCATGGGGGCGCCCATATAAGGTGGTGCTGAATAAGCTCCGCCCGTGGACGCCCCCCGTCACCGAGGGTCTTGACCCCCGGCTGCTGGAGGACGTGGTCAATACACTCTTCCCCATTGGGGAGAGGGGACCGCGTCCTCCGGCGGCGGCGGCTGTCCCAGTGGAGTGGACGGCCGAGATGAGGGTCACGCAGGAGGAGCTGGCAGCGGCCATCAGACGGCTCGGGGTTCGTAACACGGCCCCGGGTCCGGATGGTGTGCCCGGCCGGGTTTGGGTCTTGACCCAGGGCGTCCTTGGGGCCGACCTCAGGCGGTTGTTCGACCGCTGCCTGAGGGACGGGCGATTCCCCCCCAGTTGGAAGGTGGCGAGGATGGTCCTCCTCCGGAAGGAGGGTCGGCCCGCGGAGTCTCCCTCCGCATACCGGCCCATTTGTCTCCTCGACGAGGTGGGCAAGCTCTTCGAGCGTGTGATTGCTGCCCGCCTCGTCGAGCACCTGTCGCGGGGTGATCCCGGTCTGGCCGACTGCCAGTTCGGTTTCCGGGGGGGCCGATCGACTATCGACGCGATAGGTCGTGTGAGGGCCCTCTCGGGGGCGGCCGTCTCCCGGGGAGGGGTGGCATTGGCAATATCCAAGGATATTGCCAATGCCTTTAACACCCTCCCCTGGGAAGAGATAAGGAGGGGACTCGAATATCATCGAGTCCCCCCTTGTCTCAGGGCGGTCGTCGGGGATTATCTCCGCGGCAAGTGGATCGAGTATCCGGGCCGGGATGGTGATATGCGGAGGGAGGTGTACTGCGGTGTTCCGCAGGGGTCGGTCCTCGGGCCACTCCTGTGGAACATCGCGTACGACTCGGTGTTGCGGGCCGGCCTTCCCGACGGCGTCAGCACGGTGTGTTATGCGGATGACACACTGGTGCTGGCCGTCGGGGCGCACTGGGGGAGGGCCATGCGTCGCGCGGAGGAGGGGTCGCAACGCGTCGTCGACCGGATCAGGGGGATGGGGATGACGGTGGCGGTCCATAAGACCGAGGTGATTGCGTTTCATTCACCTCGGCAGGATCCGCCACCCCCCCTGTTCCGGGTGGGTGGGGCTGACATCGAGGTGAAGCCCCAGATCAGGTATCTGGGGCTGATCCTCGATAGCCACTGGCGTTTCGAGGAGCATTTCCGCTGCATGGTCCCCCGGTTGGAAAGGATGGTTGCGGCTCTGGGCCGGATCCTGCCCAACCTGGGGGGCCCGGCGGGCCGAGTTCGTCGCCTCTATGTGGCAACGGTCCAGTCGGTGGCCCTATACGGGGCCCCCGTCTGGGCGGACGACCTGGCTGCCTCCCGGCGCAGCATGACTATGCTGCGTCGGGTGCAGAGGCGCATGGCGCTCAGGGTCGTCCGCGGGTATCGGACCATGTCACATGAGGCGGCGACGGTTCTAGCGGGGATGCCGCCCATGGACCTGCTCGCGCGGTCGCACGCGGTGATGTACCGGCACCGCGTCGACCGTCGTGCGGGGGTGGGGGCGGTCCCGGGCGGGCAGGAACCTGCTTGGGGCGATTTGAAGCGCCAGGCCCGGCAGTCCGTGTTGCTCGCGTGGCAGGAGCGGCTGGCTCTGCCAACCGCGGGGCACCGGACTGTCGGGGCTGTTCGGCCACTGCTGAAGGAGTGGCTGGACAGAGGCCATGGCAGCCTCACCTACCGGCTGGCACAGGTATTTTCCGGGCATGGCAGCTTCGGAAGATACCTGTGCCGGATAGGGAAGGAGCCGACGGCGCGTTGCTGCCACTGCGACGCTGAGCAGAACACGGCGGATCATACCCTGGAGGTACGCCCCGCGTGGGAGGGGGAGCGCCGTGTCCTGGTCGGCGTCGTCGGGCGGGATGTCTCGCTGCCGGGCGTGGTGCGCGCCATGCTCGGCAGCGAGGAGAAGTGGAGGGCCGTGGCCTCCTTCTGCGAGAACGTAATGTTGCAGAAGGAGGCCGCGGGGAGGGAGCGCGAGCTTCAGCGGCGCGCTGAAGCTCGCGCTCGTGCGGTGGCCCGAGGTCGTCGCCCGGTCGCGAGGCGTCGCGGGCGGCCGCCTCGGCGTGGCGGATGACCTAGGCTGGGAGGGGGGTCCTGAGGGGACCCTCCTCCCGCCAGGCGGCGCCGGGTCGGACCGGTTGGGGGTAGGAGTGCCTCCCCCTACCGGTCCGACGCAAGGGGAGGCACCCTCGGCGGTCTGGTGCGGCCATGAACGCCCGGCCGCCGAGGGGTGGAAACGGGGTCGCGGGCGGTTGCGAGTTGGGGCTCGCAGCCGCCACTAAGCGCGGCCCCGGGACGGATAGCGGCGGGATGGAGTGGCCCCGTCCCGCCGCTATGAGGCAGTGTGTCTACTGGGGGGACCGATTGTCCCCCCGGGGGATGGGCGCGAAAGCGCGGGCACGGGGAGGATACCGGAAGAATGCTTCGAGCGATTCCCGGTATCCTCCCAAAGCGTGCCGAAGGGTCACCGTGGGGTTTTTAGTGGGTAGGTCCCGCGCCTGTCGTTGTACGGGCGCGGGGAATCCCACACACCCCTCCCACCTCTCCCCAAGGAGGTGGGAGGGAGTCTTTCGAAGATTTTCCCCACGACAAAAAAAAAAAAAAAAAAAAAAAAGAAAAAGTATCACCTGAAGCGAGCAGTGGGAGCTCATACTTTGTCTCAAATCGAGTTCTCAACCGTATTGTGCCAAATCGAGGCGTGTTTGAACTCACGCCCGATATACGCTCTCACCGACGATCCAACCGACCTATTCGCACTGACTCCCGGTCACTTTATTATTGGTCGACCTATTGTAGCGGTTCCAGAGGAATCTACGCTAGATATTAATCCGAATAGGCTCGATCGATGGCAACACGTCCGAAGAATAACCGAGTAGATCTGGCGTTCCTGGTCAGCAGATTATCTCCACTCGTTACATCAACGTCGAAAGTGGCAACAGGACTGCGCTAACTTGCGTTTAAATGATCTCGTCATTTTAAAAGATAGTTCCCTTCCGCCATCTAAATGGCAACTCGCGCGTATCACTCGATTACACCCTGGTTCGGACCAAAGGGTTCGTGTCGTCACCGTACGCACGGTAGACGGCGAATTGAAGCGACCTGTAACGCAGATCTGCCCGCTACCTATTCCAGTTTTGAATGAGAGTGATCTAAACACTGCGAAATAATTAGATTATACATATTCTAACTTCCCTGTGTGTGATTGTCTATAAGTTAATGCGTTGTTTCAAGCTCATTATGTATTACTTGCTTATAAATTCCGTTAGGCATTAAGTCATAATATTAAATTATTGTTAATTATTCTATTCTTGTTCCTTCGATGCGCCTATAAAATGTATGCCACATTTGATCGATCAGCGCTCCTAATGTTTGCGAATCAGTGAGTGAATTTCTTTAGTTTTTTTTCTGCTGCGAACTTATATACACCGTTTCGCTTCTTTCGAATGCGAGGCGGACGGTATGTTCAATATCATATATTCAAAGCGCCTTGGCGTAACCGCTGGCAGCTCGTCAACAAGGCTTGATGTTATTGCCGTTACGCGAACACGCCCGAGTCTCGCCGGATAGTTTTTCATACTCGGCCGGCGAATACAAAATTTAACCGCTCGCTTCGCACAGTTAGTCTGTAACTGATAATCGATTCATACAGAAGTAACCCTGTTAACAGTGAGCTCGTCAGGCTTTATAAGAATAAGACGCGAAGGGAGAATAAAGTTCATTAGCCGAAATATCCACAGTTCCGTGGGCCAATCTATCCTATCCACACTGCGAATTGGTTTATTCAATATAGACCGAGCCGAAACAAATAGGGACGATAGAATTTGGTGGGAACAAGTAATTAAAGACGAAATTAATTCTTTCATAGTTAATGAAACATGGAATTTAGTGCCAAGACCCGAAAAGAAAAATATTGTAGACTGTAAATGGGTATTTACAATTAAAAACGATGAATTTGGAACCCCATTAAAATATAAAGCTCGCCTTGTTGCGAGAGGTTTCAGTCAACAATATTTAATTGATTATGATGAAACATTTGCACCGGTAGCAAGAATAGCAAGTTTTAGATTTTTAATAGCATTTTCCAATCAGTATAATTTGTTAGTTCATCATATGGACGTGAAAACTGCTTTTCTGAACGGTATATTGAAAGAGGAAATTTATATGAAAGTTCCTGAAGGAATTGATAACAAAGAAAACCAAGTTTGTAAATTAAATAAAGCCATTTACGGGTTAAAACAAGCAGCAAGATGCTGGTTTGAAGTATTTGAACAAACTCTTAAAAGTAAAGGTTTTCAAAATTCATCTGTTGATAGATGTATTTACATTTTAGATAAAGGATATATATTGAAAAATATATATGTGGTACTTTATGTAGATGATCTGGTAATCGCTACTGCTAATATTGAAGAAATGGATAACTTCAAAAATTATTTAATGAATAGATTTAGCATGGTAGATCTAAAACATATTAAACTTTTCTTGGGAATAAAAATCGAGAGAAGTGTAGATAAAATATCAATGGATCAAAGTGCATATATCCGAACAGTTTTAAGTAAATTCAAAATGTCTGAATGTAAACCTGTAAGTACACCTCTGGAAAATAAATTAGATTATGCAGCTTTGAATTCCGATAAGAAATATGACGCTCCATGTCGAAATCTTATCGGATGTTTAATGTATATTGTTTAAATAACGCGTTAATTCGTTGTTTGAAAAGTCGGTTAAACCGTCGCGTGATCGATAGAAAAAGCAGAAAGTTTCTTATACGGTATTCTCAGTTTACGCGACATTCCAGAGCCTCTGCGGCGTAATATGTTTCGAGCAATACCGTGTAGAAAAACTACAAACTTACTTTCGATACAAATCACGCGATCGGCCTAGTAACGGTTCCCTGAGAACACGTGTTAATACGCCAAAATTACAGACAGGATACAAAATTAGTAAGAGACAGACAGCTTAAACCAGACAGCGCCATGAGATGAAAATTTCCCCTCCCTCGTGGCCACGGTTAAGCAGGTATGTCTCGGGAACACTTGCTATCTGGTTCTCGACGAGTGCGGATCTCCTGAGCCGACCTCGTCAATCTGTCGGAATCGATACATACGATTAATTAGATTCGTCTAATACGATCGTGGATCCACTTAACCGAAACGGTACAAGACAGAGACTGCTGCGGATTCGAAAGAATCACGTCAAGTCGAATTTCGTACCCTACGGTTTCGTGAGAATATCTCGATTTCCGCGGTAACTGAACCATAGGAACGGGAAAATTTACTCGATAATTTGAGTAATTTTCACAACCCGCCATCGGTGGCTGAATATAATCAGATTGCACTTAAACAGTGCTTGATTATCGCCACCGTTGTGACGGACAAACACGTATTGCTGAAATCAGTGGTCGTGTTTGAGAACCGAGAGAATTTCTTGATTCTCTGTTTGGCGATTGCACGGTTCAGAACCCCAACCTACAGGGAGCCTTCGTTGCAAAATCCCTGGGTTGGGTTCGTCGTTTTCCAGGGTCGAATCAAAAGTTTGGGATAACACCCGATAGGGGCCTTATTGGCATTCCCTGGGTAAATATCTCGGCTAGTTTCGACCTGCTCGAGCGTGGGTTCCAGATCGTCAGTGGGTACGGACACTCGACGTAGAACTACGTTCAAAGGGCACCGTGGTGTTAGAACCTTAATAATCAGTCGCTTCTGCGCAGTTAAGACTCTGCATCACACCGGTCCCGTACGGACCAGGGAACGGCGAGGGACCGCGGAGTTGACAACCCTTGGAGCCTTACAACCTCCACCTGTTGTCCTCTCCCGCAAAACCCAAACCTGCAGCAGTAGGAAGATCGAGATTAGAATCTCGTCTTCCCCATCTGCAATTCAACGTTTCCAAAATCTGAAACGTTGAAATAATAATACAGTCCACTAACACAGTTGTGTATCGCTGTGTAAGAATCCCGCTCCTGTTTACCGTAAACGGAAGAAGGAGCGTGTGGATTAAAGCGAGTCCGACGACGCGACGAGCGTTGTCCTTTATTAATAGCTGGTTTTCGGTCTCTTTTGTTACAGAAGACCGAGGCGAGAGCCGTAAGGGCAAGCCGGCTCAGCCCAACACCATTTTAGCTAATTTCTCGTTAATTTTCTGTTGCATTTATTAAATCTTTAAGTTCTTGTTTTTTCAACCTAAATAAATGGCCTAGTCCATTGGACTAGGCGAAAGAAAATTATCAATTGTACGCTCACTTTCCCCCATATTTCCAATCCCTCGTAATCCGGACCATACTTCGTTAAAGGGTACGAGACAAGGTTTTATCATAACCTTTGCACGAACTCGTACCTATTTTAACATATATAATGTTATGTACTCGACCAGATTTACGTACGGCAATTAATATTTTAAGTCGATACCTAAATAAAAATAATGAGGAACTCTGGAAATGTTTAAAACGAGTACTAAGATATTTGAAGGGATCGATTGATATAAAATTAACTTTGTTCGAGGTGGTTATGAAAATATTTTAACAGGTTATGTAGATTCTGATTGGGGAGGAAATGATAAAAATGACAGAAAAAGTACTACTGGTTTCTTATTCAAATTATTTGAACGTTGCACTATTTGTTGGAACACAAAGAAACAAGCATCAGTAGCAGCTTCATCTACAGAAGCTGAATACATGGCTCTTTTTGAAGCCGTTAGAGAGTCATTATGGTTAAAGTCATTAGCAAATAGTATAACATTAAACATTTCAAACCCAATTATTATCTATGAAGATAATAATGGTTGTATTAGCATAGCGAATAATCCAACTGATCACAAAAGGTCAAAACATATAGACATAAAATATCATTTCTCAAGAGAACAGATTGAAAAGAAAGTAATTAAACTGAAATCCATTTCCACAGGTAGTCAGCTGGCGGATGTTATGACCAAGCCGCTACCAGGAGTCAAATTCCTGGAATTCAGAACAGGAATGGGATTGGAATAATATAATAATATTATTCTTGTAAATATGTAAAAATGTATTATATTCCAGTCCAATGGTTTGGTTAGGTTTTTCGGGGTTTTCCTAATCCTCAGCAACAAATGTTGAACCATATGTATTTGCCCCAGAAAAAGCACATGGAAGGTATATCGTTAGTTTAGCGCAGTCGATTAATTTTTGAGGAGGCGTGTTGGTTTTTCTCTTCTAAAAGAGAAAGCTTTCTTTATGTGACAAAAACCATCGACGTGTATGTTTCGAAATACAAGTCAAGAGGGTGCAGCTGTATCCCTTCCTTGGCTTGTTTAGACAAAGTATAGGACCGATTGGGTCTGAGGGTACGGGACGAATTTTTCGTCACTGACCTATTCATTCTGTATGTTCCTTTGAAAGCGTGAAGACGTGCCTTCCACGTGTTTAGTAAAAGCTTAGTAAAAGTTATATATAAAGTAAATTGTTTTTTTTATTCCACCACCTATTTCCAATAAGGCTTTGGCAGTATCCTTGGATATTGCCAACGCCTTTAACACCCTTCTCTGGGAAGAGATAAGGAGGGGGCTCGAAGATCGTCGGGTCCCATCTTATCTCAGGACAGTCGTCGGGGATTACCTCCGTGGCAGGTGGATCGAGGGATGGAGATATGCGGAGGGAGGTGTACTGCGGCCTTCCGCAGGGATCGGCCTTCGGGCCACTCCTGTGGAACGTCGCATACGATAAGGTGTTGCGGGCCGACCTCCCCGACGGCGTCAGCGCCGTGTGTTATGCAGATGACACACTGGTGCTGGCCGTCGGGGCGTACTGGGGGAGGGCCAAGCGTCCCGCGGTGAAGGGGGCACAGCGCGTCGTCGGTCGGATCAGAGGGATGGGGATGACGGTGGCGGTCCATAAGACCGATGTGATAGCTTTCCATTCACCTTGGCAGGATCCGCCACCCCCTCTGATCCGGGTAGGTGAGGCTGATATCGAGGTGAAACCCCAGATGAGGTATCTGGGGCTGATCCTCGATAACCACTGACGCTTCGAGGAGTATTTCCGTTACCTGGGCCCCCGTTTGGAGGGGATGGTCGCGGCTTTAGGCCGAATCCAACCCAACATGGGGGGCCCGGCTGGCAGAGTGCGCCGCCTCTATGTGGCAATGGTACAGTCGGTGGCCCTTTACGGGGCCCCCGTTTGGGCGGACGACCTCGCGGCCTCCCGGCGCAGCATGACGATGCTGCGACGGGTGCAGAGGCGGATGGCGTTGCGGGTCGTCTGCGGGTACCGGATCGTGTCGCATGAGGCGGCGACGGTTCTTGCGGGGATGCCGCCCATAGACCTCCTCGCGCGGTCGCACGCGGTGCTGTATCGTCACCGCGTCGACCGTCGCGCGGGGGTGGGAGCAGTCCCGGGAGCGCAGGAATCTGCTTTGGGCGATATGAAGCGCCAGGCCCGGCAGTTCGTGATGATCGCGTGGCAGGAGCGATTGGTTCTGCCAACCGCGGGGCACCAGATAGTCGGGGCTGTTCGGCCACTCCTGAGTGAGTGGCTGGTCAGAGGCCATGGAAACCTCACTTACCGGAAGGCACAGGTGTTCTCCGGGCATGGCAGCTTCGGGAGATACCTGTGCCGGATAGGGAAGGAGCCGACGGCGCGTTGCTGCCATTGTGACGCTGAGCAGGATACGGTTGAACACACCCTCGAGGTGTGCCCTGCGTGGGAGGGGGAGCGCCGTGTCCTGGTTGGCGTCATAGGGCGGGATGTCTCGCTGCCGGGCATGGTGCGCGCCATGCTCGTGGCGCCGGGAGTCGTGGGCGGCCCACGCGGCGTGGCGGATGACCCTGGCTGGGAGGACGTTCCTCAAGGGAGCCTCCAACAGCCACGAGGCGCGGGGTCGGACCGAAGTGGGAGTGCCACCCTAATTCCAGTCCGGCGCATCGGAAGGCACCGTCGGTGGCATGGAGCGGCGAGTCAGGGCTCGCAACCGCTACTGAACGCGGCTCCGAGACGGATGGCAGTAGGACGGAGAGACCTCGTCCAGCCGCCACGAAATAGCGTGACAGCCCGGGGGACCCTTTTGTCCTCCCGTGGATGGGTGCACAGCGCAGGCACGTGGAGGATACCTGAAGTATGCTTCGAGCGATTCCCGGTATCCTCCCAAAACGTGCGGAAGGGTCATCCCAAACACCCCTTCCGCCTCTCCACAAAGAGGTGGAAGGGAGTCTTACGAAGATTTTCCCCACGAAAAAAAAAAAAAAGAAAAGCTGGCATGCAAGCAGTAAGCTTGTAAGCGTGGAGGAAGCAAGTAAGGAAGCAGTATGCTAGTAAGCAACCAGTAAGCTAGTCAGCTAGCAGTTAGCTAGTAAGGAAGCAGGAAGCTAGTAAGGAAGGAGTAAGTTAGGAGGAAAGCAGGATTGTAGTAAGAAAGCAGTTACGTTGTATGCAAGCACTATGTTAGTAAGAATGAAGCATGCTAGTAAGCAAGCGGTAACCTAGGAACAAAGCAGTATGCTGGTAAGCAAGCAGTGAGCTCGTAAGCGAGGAGGAAGCTAGTAAGGGAACAGTATGCTAGTAGGCAAGCAGTAAGCTAGAAAGCAAGCAGCAAGCTTGCAGGCAAGCACTAAACGAGTAAGCTAGCAGTAATCTAGTAAGCAAGCAGGAAGCTAGTAAGGAAGCAGTAAGCTAGGAAGCACACAGCGGGCTAGTAAGCAAGCAGTAAGCGTGTAAGCTAGCAATAAGCTAGTACGCAAGCAGTGAGCTAGTAAGCGAGCAGGAACCTAGTAAAGAAGCAGCAGCTAGTAAGAAAGCAGAAAGCCAGAAAGCAAGCAGTAAGCTAGTATGCAAGAAGTAAGCAAGTAAGCAAGCAGTGAGCTGGTAACAGAGCAGGTAGCTGGTAAGGAAGCAGTATGCTAGTAAGCAAGAAGTAATATAGTAAGCAAGCGGTCAGCTAATAGGAAAGCAGTATGCTAATAGGCAAGCAGTAAGCTAGTACGCAAGCAGTGAGCTAGTAAGTGAGCAGGAAGCTCGACAGGAAGCGGTATGCTAGAAAACAAGCAGTAAGCTAGTATGCAAGCAGTAAGCTAGTAAGCAAGCAGTAATGTTGTAAGCAAGCAGTAAGCTTATAAGCAATCAGCGAGCTAGTAAGCGAGCAGGGAGCTGGTAACACTGCAGTAAACTAGTAAGCAAGTAGTATGCTGATAAGAAGGCGGTTAGCTAGTAAGCCAGTAGTGAGCCTGTAAGCCAGCAGTAAGCTAGTACGCAAGCAGGAAGCTAGTAACGAAGAAGTAAGCTAGAAAGAAAGCAGGGGCTAGTGAGCAAGCAGTAAGCTAGTGAGCAAGCAGCATGCATGTAAGCAACCAGGAAGCTAGTAAGGAAGCAGTACTCTAGTAAGCAAGCGGTAATCTAGTAAGCGAGCAGGGGGCTAGTAAGGCTGCAGTATGCTAGTAAGCAACCAGTAAACTAGAAAGCACGCAGGAAGCTAGTAAGCGAGGGGGAAGCCAGCAAGGAAGCAGTATGCTAGTATGCAAGCAGTATTCTAGTAGGAAACAAGTAAGCTAGTATGCAAGCAGGAGGCAAGAAAGGTAGCAATAAGCTAGTAAGAATGCAGTATGCTAGTAAGCAACCAGTGTACTGGTAAGCGAGCAGAAAGCTAGGTGGTTAGCAGTGTCCTAGTAAGCAAGCAGTAAGCTAGTAAGCATGCAGCTGGCTAGTAAGGTAGCACTAACCTGGAAAGCAAGCTGCGGGTTGGTAAACAAGCAGTGTGCGAGTAAGCTAGCAGAGAACTAGTAAGCAGGCAGCTGGCTAGTAAGAGACTAGTAAGTTAGGAAGAAAGCAGCAGTCTGGTAAGGAAGCAGCTTTTGAGCATCCAGTAAACCGGAAAGCAAGAAGCAGGCTAGGAAGAGAGCAGATAGCTAGTGAGCATGCGGTAAACTAGTAGACGGGCTGTAAGCTAGTAAGCATCCAGTATGCTAGTATGCAGTTAGTAAGGTGGTAAGATAGCAGTTAGCTAATAAGGAAGTAGTAAGCTAGTAAGCAAGCATTAAGCTGGAAAGCAAGCAGCAAGCTAGAAAAAAAGCAGGAAGCTAGCTGAAGGCAGTATACTAGTAACCAGGCTTTAAGCTAGAATGCACGCAGCAAGCTACTATGCAAGCAGCAGGCTTGCAAGCATGCAGTAAGCAAATCTGCTAGCAGTAAGCTACTATGCAAACTGTAAGATTGGAAGCAAGCAACAGGCTAGTAAGAATGCAGTTAGTTAGTTGGGAAGCTGTAAATTTGTAGCAAAGCAGTAAGCTGGTAAGCAAGCAAGAAGCTAGTAAGCAAGCAAGAAGCTAGTAAAGGTAGCAGTAGGCTAGTAAGCAAGCAGCAAGCTTGTCAGCAAGCAGCAAGGTAGTAAGTGAGCAATGAGCGATTAAGCTAGCACTGAGCTATTAAGCAGCCATTAAGCTAGTAGCTAAGCAGTGAGCTAGTAAGCGAGGAGAAAGCTAGTGAGGAAGCAGTAAGCTAGTAAGCAAGCCGTACGCTAGTAAGCAAGCCGTACGCTAGTAAGCAAGCAGTAAGCTTGTGAGCAAGCAGTAAGCTACTAAGCTAGCATTGATCTAATAAGCGAGGAGGAAGCTAGTAAGGAAGCAGTATGCTACCAAACATGCAGTAAGCTAGTAAGTAACCTGTAAGCTAGTAAGCAAGTAGTTACCTGGTAAGGAAGGTGTTAGCTAGTATGGTATTAAGCAAGCAGTATGCTAGTGGGGAAGCAGTGAGCTCGTAAACAAGCAGGATGCTAGTAAAGATGCAGTAAGCTAGGAAGCAAGCAGTGAGCTAGTAAGCGAGAAGGAAGCTAGTAAGAAAGCAGTATGGTAGTAAGCAAGCTGTATCTAGTAAGCATGCAGTGAGCTTGTAAGCAAGAGGGAAGCTAGTAAGGATGCGGTATGCCAGTAAGCAAGCAGTAAGCCAATATGCAGTCAGGAATCTGGTAAGCAAGCAGCAGGCTAGTAATCAAGCAGTAAGCTTGTAAGCAAGCAGCAGAGTAGTCAGAAAGCAGCTATCCTGTCGGAAAGCAGGATGGTAGTAAGCAAGCTGTAAGCTGGGAAGCAAGCAACAAGATAGTAAGGAAGCAGTGTTCTAGAAAGCAAGCAGCAGGCTAGTACGAATGCAGTTACCTATTAAGCAAGCAGCAAGGTAGTAAGCAAGCTGTAAGCTAGAAAGCAAGCACCAGGCTATTAAGCAAGCAGTGATCTAGTAAGCAAGCTATAAGCCAGTAAGGTAGCAGTAAGTTACTAGGCAACCAGTGAGCTGTTAAGCGAGCAGAAAGCTAGGTGGTTAGTAGTGTGCTAGTAAGCAAGCAGTAAGCTGATAAGCAATAAGTAAGCTAGTAAGCAAGCCGCAAGCTAGTAAGCAAGCCGCAAGCCAGGCGGAGGGAGGTGTACTGCGGTGTTCCGCAGGGGTCGGTCCTCGGGCCACTCCTGTGGAACATCGCGTACGACTCGGTGTTGCGGGCCGGCCTCCCCGACGGCGTCAGCACGGTGTGTTATGCGGATGACACACTGGTGCTGGCCGTCGGGGCGCACTGGGGGAGGGCCATGCGTCGCGCGGGGGAGGGGTCGCAACGCGTCGTCGACCGGATCAGGGGGATGGGGATGACGGTGGCGGTCCATAAGACCGAGGTGATTGCGTTTCATTCACCTCGGCAGGATCCGCCACCCCCTCTGATCCGGGTGGGTGGGGCTGACATCGAGGTGAAGCCCCGGATCAGGTATCTAGGGCTGATCCTCGATAGCCACTGGCGTTTCGAGGAGCATTTCCGCTGCCTGGTCCCCCGGTTGGAAAGGATGGTTGCGGCTCTGGGCCGGATCCTGCCCAACCTGGGGGGCCCGGCGGGCCGAGTTCGTCGCCTCTATGTGGCAATGGTCCAGTCGGTGGCCCTATACGGGGCCCCCGTCTGGGCGGACGACCTGGCTGCCTCCCGGCGCAGCATGACTATGCTGCGTCGGGTGCAGAGGCGCATGGCGCTCAGGGTCGACCGCGGGTATCGGACCATGTCACATGAGGCGGCGACGGTTCTAGCGGGGATGCCGCCCATGGACCTGCTCGCGCGGTCGCACGCGGTGATGTGCCGGCACCGCGTCGACCGTCACGCGCGGGTGGGGGCGGTCCCGGGCGGGCAGGAACCTGCTTGGGGCGATTTGAAGCGCCAGGCCCGGCAGTCCGTGTTGCTCGCGTGGCAGGAGCGGCTGGCTCTGCCAACCGCGGGGCACCGGACTGTCGGGGCTGTTCGGCCACTCCTGAAGGAGTGGCTGGACAGAGGCCATGGCAGCCTCACCTACCGGCTGGCACAGGTATTTTCCGGGCATGGCAGCTTCGGAAGATACCTGTGCCGGATAGGGAAGGAGCCGACGGCGCGTTGCTGCCACTGCGACGCTGAGCAGGACACGGCGGATCATACCCTGGAGGTATGCCCCGCGTGGGAAGGGGAGCGCCGTGTCCTGGTCGGCGTCGTCGGGCGGGATGTCTCGCTGCCGGGCGTGGTGCGCGCCATGCTCGGCAGCGAGGAGAAGTGGAGGGCCGTGGCCTCCTTCTGCGAGAACGTAATGTTGCAGAAGGAGGCCGCGGGGAGGGAGCGCGAGCTTCAGCGGCGCGCTAAAGCTCGCGCTCGAGCGGTGGCCCGAGGTCGTCGCCCGGTCGCGAGGCGTCGCGGGCGGCCGCCTCGGCGTGGCGGATGACCTAGGCTGGGAGGGGGGTCCTGAGGGGACCCTCCTCCCGCCAGGCGGCGCCGGGTCGGACCGGTTGGGGTAGGAGTGCCTCCCCCTACCGGTCCGACGCAAGGGGAGGCACCCTCGGCGGTATGGTGCGGCCATCAACGCCCGGCCGCCGAGGGGTGGAAACGGGGTCGCGGGCGGTTGCGAGTTGGGGCTCGCAGCCGCCACTAAACGCGGCCCCGGGACGGATAGCGGCGGGATGGAGTGGCCCCGTCCCGCAGCTATGAGGCAGTGTGTCTACTGGGGGGACCGATTGTCCCCCCGGGGGATGGGCGCGAAAGCGCGGGCACGGGGAGGATACCGGAAGTATGCTTCGAGCGATTCCCGGTATCCTCCCAAAGCGTGCCGAAGGGTCACCGTGGGGTTTTTAGTGGGTAGGTCCCGCGCCTGTCCTTGTACGGGCGCGGGGAATCCCACACACCCCTCCCACCTCTCCCCAAGGAGGTGGGAGGGAGTCTTTCGAAGATTTTCCCCACGACAAAAAAAAAAAAAAAAAAAAAAAAAAAAAAAAAAAAAAAAGTCGGTAAGCAAGCAGTGAGCTAGTGAGGAAGCATTTAGTTAGTAACAAAGCAGCAAGCTAGTAAGCAAGCAGTAAGCAGGTAAGCACTGAGTAAGCTAGTAAGCAAGCAGTAAGCTAGTAAACAAGCAGTAAGCTTGTAAGCAAGCAGCAAGCTAGTAAGCAAGCAGTAAGCTAGAAAGCAAGCAGCAGTCTAGTAAGAAAGCAGTAAGCTATTAACAAAGCAAAAAGTTAGTAAGAAAACGGTCATCTCGTAAGCAAGCAGTAAGCTAGAAAGAAAGCAGTAAGCTATTAACAAAGCAGTAAGTTAGTAAGAAAACGGTCATCTCGTAAGCAAGCAGCAAGCTAGTCAGCAAGCAGTTAGCTATTGAGCAAGCAGCTGGCTAGTAAGGAAGCAGTATGCCAGTTAGCAAGCAGTAAGCTAGTAAGCAAGCAGTAAGCTTGTAAGCAGGCAGTAAGCTGGTACGCAACCATCACCGAGGGTCTTGACCCCCGGCTGCTGGAGGGTGTGGTCAATACTCTCTTCCCAATTGGGGAGATGGGAGCACGTCCTCCGGCAGAGGCGACGGCCCAGTTGGAGTGGGTGGCCGAGCCGGGGGTCACGCAGGGGGAGCTGGCCGCGGCCATCAGACGGCTCGGGGCGCGTAACACGGCCCCGGGTCCGGATGGTGTGCCTGGCCGGGTTTGGGTCTTAACCCACGGCGTCCTTGGGGCCGACCTCAGGCGGTTGTTTAACCGATGCCTGAGGGAAGGGCGATTCCCCCCCAGTTGGAAGGTGGTGAGGATGGTCCTCCTCCGGAAAGAGGGTCGGCCCGCGGAGTCTCCATCCGCATACCGGCCCATCTGACTCCTCGAAGAGGTGGGCAAGCTCTACGAGCGAGTGATTGCTGCCCGCCTCGTCGAGCACCTGTCGCGGGGTGCTCCGGGCCTGGCCGACTGCCAGTACGGTTTCCGGGGGGGCCGGTCGACGGTCGACGCGATCAATCGGGTCAGGGTCCTCTCGGAGTCGGCCGTATCCCGGGGAGGGGTGGCGTTGGCGGTATCGCTGGATATTGTCAACGCGTTTAACACCCTTCCCTGGGGGGAGATACGGAGGGGGCTCGAATATCGTCGGGTACCCCCGTGCCTCAGGGCAGTCGTCGGGGATTACCTCCGCGGCAGGTGGATCGAGTATCCGGGCCGGGATGGTGATATGCGGAGGGAGGTCTACTGCGAGGTTCCGCAGGGGTCCGTCCTCGGGCCACTCCTGTGGAACATCGCGTACGACGCGGTGTTGCGGGCCGACCTCCCCGACGGCGTCAGTGCCGTGTGTTACGCAGATGACACACTGGTGCTGGCCGTTGGGGCTCAGTGGGGGAGCGCCAAGCGCCTCGCCGAGGAGGGGGCGCAACGCGTCGTCGACCGGATCAGGGGGATGGGGATGACGGTGGCGGTCCATAAGACCGAGGTGATAGCGTTCCATTCACCTCGGCAGGATCCGCCACCCCCTCTGATCCGAGTGGGTGGGGCTGATATCGAGATGAGGCCCCGGATGAGGTATCTGGGGCTGATCCTCGATAGCCACTGGCGCTTCGAGGAGCATTTCCGCTGCCTGGTTCCCCGGTTGGAGAGGATGGTCTCGGCTTTAGGCCGGATCCTCCCCAACCTGGGGGGCCCGGCAGGACGAATTCGCCGCCTCTATGTGGCAATGGTTCAGTCGGTGGCCCTATACGGGGCCCCCGTCTGGGCGAACGACCTGGCGGCCTCCCGGCGTAGCATGACAATGCTGCGTCGGGTGCAGAGGCGGATGGCGCTGAGGGTCGTCCGCGGCTACCGGACCGTGTCGCATGAGGCGGCGACGGTTCTTGCGGAGATGCCGCCCGTGGATCTCCTCGCGCGGTCGCACGCGATGATGTATCGTGATCGTGTTGACCGTCGCGCGGGAGTGAGGGCGGTCCCGGGAGAGCAGGAATCTGCTTGGGGCGATTTGAAGCGCCAGGCCCGGCAGTTCGTGGTGCTCGCGTGGCAGGAGCGGTTGGCCCTGCCAACTGCGGGGCACCGGACTGTCGGGGCTGTTCGGCCACTCCTGTGTGAGTGGCTGGACAGAGGCCATGGAAGCCTTACTTACCGGATGGCACAGGTATTTTCCGGGCATGGTAGCTTCGGAAGATACCTGTGCCGGATAGGGAAGGAGCCGACGGCGCGTTGCTGCCATTGTGACGCCGAGCAGGACACGGCTGATCATACCCTCCAGGTATGCCCAGCGTGGGAGGGGGTGCGCCGTGTCCTGGTCGGCGTCATAGGGCGGGATGTCTCGCTGCCGGGTGTGGTGCGCGCCATGCTCGGCAGCGAGAGGAAGTGGAGGGCCGTGGCCTCCTTCTGTGAGACCGTAATGCTGCAGAAAGAGGCCGCGGGAAGGGAGCGCGAGCTTCAGCGGCGCGCTGAGGCTCGCGCTCGTATGGTGGCGCGAGGGCGTCGCCCGGGCGCCAGGCGGCGCGGGCGGCGGCCTTTGCGCGGCGGATGACCCTGGCTGGGAGGGGGGCCCTGAGGGGAGCCTCCTCCCGCCAGGCGGCGATGGGTCGGACCGAGTGGGTCCGGCCCACGGGGAGGCACCCTCGGTGGCCTGGAGCGGCCATGAGCTCCCGGCCGCCGAGGGGTAGAAACGGGGTCGCAGGCGGGTGCGAGTTGGGGCTCGCAGCCCGCCACTAAATGCGGCCCCGGGACGGATGGCGGCGGGATGGAGTGTCCCCGTCCTGCCGCGATGAGGCAGTGTGTCTACTGGGGGGACCGATTGTCCCCCCGGGGGATGGGCGCGAAAGCACGGGCACGGGGAGGATACCGGAAGAATGCTTCGAGCGATTCCCGGTATCCTCCCAAAGCGTGCCGAAGGGTCACCGTGGGGTTTTTAGTGGGTAGGTCCCGCGCCTGTCGTTGTACGGGCGCGGGGAATCCCACACACCCCTCCCACCTCTCCCCAAGGAGGTGGGAGGGAGTCTTTCGAAGATTTTCCCCACGACAAAAAAAAAAAAAAAAAAAAAAAAAAAAAAAGCAGTAAGCTAGTATGCAAGCAGTAAGCTAGTAAGCAACCAGTTAGCTTGTAAGCAAGTTGAAAGCTAGTAAGCAGGCAGTAAGCTTGTTAACAAGCAGTAAGCTAGTAGGCAACCAGTATGCTAGTAAGGAAGTAGTAAGCTTGGAAGAAAGCAGCAAGCTAGTATGCAACCCTCTGGGGCTGTGTCCGGCAATCGTCGGCCGCAGTACGGGGCGTAGCGACCCCGAGGTACCTGATGCTTATCACACCGTATGCCTCCTATTGGTCGTCATAACGTCCCATCTACAATACTTTCTTTGGTTTTGTGAATGGTACGTGACGGCAGCAGGAACGGGGGCCTTGGCTTAGCCTCCCGGGCCGCGAGTATGGCGACTCTATGAAATCGCCCTCGAATCCTAAGCCATGGTGCGCGCCGATGGATGCATGGTTGGGGGAGAAGACCCAATCCCAAGCGAACACCTCCGAGGGCACCTGCCGTACCCCCGGAGTATTAGGCTTGCCAGGGTAAGGCGGCTCTGCCCGGGTGGACCTTTTTTACGACCTACGCGTGGGAGCTAAATGGGTTTTCATAACAAAACGGGCTTGGGGCGGGTTATTGCGGAGAGGGAGGTCGAAGACGGTGTTGGGGCTGGGGTGACGGCGCTCACGCCTCACTCAGCGCCTGGCCCGGCTTCGTGGAGGGCGGAGGAGGACTACGAGACTGTGTCAGTCACATAGGCTCCAAGAGGAAGCGGACGGGGCAGTCCGTCTCCGGAGTGGGTAGGGCAATGAGCCCGGTGGTAATGGCGAGTTGCCTCAGGGTCGAGGTAACCGAGAGGATTTGCGAGAGGATATCCTCGTCTCTGAGGCGGGTGGAGAAGGGGGCCGCATCCTGCTCCTTTAAGGGGTACAAGAGCGGCGGCGCAGAGGCCCTGAGAGAGGCTGCGCAAAAGATGAGGGAGGCGGCGCAGGAGCTGAGCGGACGGAACGCCCGTCTGCAGCTCCTGTTGGAAGAGGAGAGAAGGGGGAGGAGGAGGGCAGAGGCTTGCTGGAATGGCGCGGCCCTCCCTCCAATCCTCCCGCCTGCTCCGCCGCGTGTCCCGGCGGTGGCAAATAAGCGGGTTGCGGCGGCGGTAGTGTGAGGCTCTACAGGCCCTTCCGCCCGCACTCCGTTCGCGCAGAGTTCCCCGTTCTCCTCAGAGGACGAACTTCTGAGGAGGATTGGGGAAATGATTGACCGGAAGCTGGCCGCCTTCCGGGATGAGCTCCTCCCCGGTAGAGCGGTCAGCAGGAAGGCGGTGCCCCCCCCCCCCCCCGACCAATGCCGGTACAATCGGGGAAGGCGAAGTTGGGTGGAGCGAAGGCTCCGCCGGCCGTAGTCACTCCGGGGCCTCGGGTCGCGGCCTCCAAGGGGGCCAGACTACCCGCGGTCCCGGATCGGACGCCATCCATGGCACCGTCCAAAGGGGTGTTGTCCTGCAGCGAGGTGTTTGCGCGGAAGGTAAGGAGAGCGGCGAGGAAGGCCTCGCAGCTGCAACCTCCGCCCTGGCCGCACGCGTGCACAGTGAAGGTCGCGAAGACACGGCCTGGGCGCCCCCCCCAAAACGGCAGCGCTGGCGCTGACCGTCGCGCAGGGTGGCGACCTGACCCTCGCGGCGTCGATGCTGCTCGCCAGGGAGAACATCTCCCTGGAGGAGCTTGGCATCGCTTCCGTGAGGGCGAAGAGGGCGGTGACCGGGGGTCTCCTGCTGGAGTTCCGGGAGCAGCTGGGCGAGCGGGGTGTCCGGGTGGCCATGCCCACGAAGCGCACGGAGACGCGCGTTTGTGGGCTGGAAGACTCGGTCACAGCGCAGGAGGTGTCTTACGCCCTAGCGAGGGCGGGGGACTGCCCCGAAGGAGACGTGCGGGTCGGAGAGATCTGCAGGTCTCCTTCCGGCCTGGGGTCGGTGTAGGCCCGGTGCCCCCTCTCCGCTGCCCGCAAAGTGGCGGAATCAGGGAGAGTTTTGGTGGCGTGGGTTTCGGCGCGAGTGGAGATACTCGCGCCGCGCCCACTCCAGTGTCACCACTGCCTCGAGTTGGGGCACGTGAGGCAGTGGTGCACCTCGCCGGTGGATCGCAGCGGTCATTCTTACCCCTGCGGAGCGAAAGACCACCGCATGAACCAGTGCTCGGCGGCTCCCTACTGCCCGCTACGTGCGGACATGGGGTGGACGGTAGATCACAGGGTGGGGAGCAAAAAGTGCTCTCCCACTTCACGGAAGAAAAGGGCGAATCGGCCTTCTCCGGTTCAGGCTCCGCGGTTGGTAGCATCGTCCACAATGGAGGTGGACGGTGCCACGGTGACGGACAGCCGGGAGGAGGCTGGGCCGGCCGCTAAGTAACGCCGCCCCGTCTCCTCCTCCAGGCCAACCTCAACCACTGCCGCGCGGCTCAGGACATGATGTCCCAAGTCCACGCGGAGTTGTGGGTTGGACTGGCGGTCGCCGCCGAGCCGTACCGCGTCCTCATTGGGTGGGGGACGCGGACGCCTTGGTGGCGGCGGTATGCGTAGGAGGCGACGCGTCCCCGCCTTTCTCCATCCTGGAGCGCGGCCGGGGCTTCGTGCCGAGGACTGGGGGGGAGTCGCCTTGGTGGGGTGCTATATCTCGCCACGCAGCGGCCACGCCGCGTTCGAGCAGTACCTGACCGAGGTCGCGACATGCGTGCAGCGATTCGCGGCCAGGCCGGTGCTGGTCTTGGGAGACTTTAACGCCTAGTCGGTGGCGTGGGGATCCCCCAGGACCTCCTTTCGCGGTGGGATCCTGGGCGACTGGGCGGCCGGGCTCGACCTTCGGTTACTGAACCCGAGGTCGGAGCACACGTGCGTGAGGCGACATGTGAGGTCCATCGTGGACGTTGGATTCGCGACCCCCAACGCCGTGCGCATGGTATCGGGATGGCAGGTGGTTTGGGGGGCAGAGACACTCTTGAACCACCGCTATATTCGGATGGAGGTCTCTGCCCCCGGATGTACATCCCGACACCACCGCCCGGTTGGCGCCCCACCGCGCCGCTGGGCGCTTCGGCTCCTGGACAAGGACGCTATGATGGCAGCTGCTCTCGCTGCAACTTGGCCGCAGGGGGCGGCCGAGTTGCCGAGCATAGAGGAAGAGGTCGCTCGGCTCGGGGGATTAGTCGCAAATATTTGCGACGCGGCGATGGCCCGGGTCGGGCGGGCTTCCCCTCGCCGGGCGGTGAACTGGTGGTCAGCCGCGATCGCAGAATTGCGCGTCGCGAGCGAGGGCAGATGACCAGTACGAGTCACACCGTATGGCACGGGTTGCTCTACAGGTCGCCATCAAACGGGCCAAATCCCGGGCATGGAAGGAGCTCCTCCGGACCCTCGATGACAATCCTTGAGGACGCCCGTATAAGGTGGTGCTAAGTAAGCTCCGCCCGTGGGAGCCCTCTGTCACCGAGGGTCTTGATTTCCGGCTGCTGGAGGACGTGGTCAATACTCTCTATCCAATTGGGGAGGGAGGATCACGTTCTCCGGTGGCGTCGGCTGTCCCAATTGAGTGGGCGGCCAAGCTGGGGGTCACGCAGGGGGAGCTGGCCACGACCATCAAACGGCTCGAGGCCCCGGGGCCGGATGGTGTGCCTGGCCGGGTTTGGGTTTTGACCCAGAGCGTCCTTGGGGCCGACATCAGGCGGTAGTTTGACCGATGCCTGAGGGACGCGCGATTCCCCCCTAGTTGGAAAGTGGCGAGGGTGGTCCCCCTCCGGAAGGCGGGTTGGCCCGCACAATCTCCCTCCGGCATACTGGCCCATCTATCTCCTCGACGAGGTCGGCAAGCTCTTCGAGCGCGTGATTGCCGCACGCCTCGTTGAGCACCTGTCGCGGTGTGTTCCCGGCCTGGCCGACTGCCAGTACGGCTTCCGGGAGGGTCGATCGACGATCGACGCGATAGGTCGCGTGAGGGCCCTCTGGGAGTCGGCCGACTCCCGGGGAGGGGTGGCTTTGGCAGTATCCTTGGACATTGCCAACGCCTTTAACACCCTTCCCTGGGAAGAGATAAGGAGGGGGCTCGATGATCGTCGGGTCCCCCCTTATCTCAGGGCAGTCGTCGGGGATTATCTCCGTGGCAGGTGGATCGAGTATCCGGGCCGGGATAGAGATATGCGGAGGGAGGTGTACTGCGGCGTTCCGCAGGGATCGGTCTTTGGGCCACTCCTGTGAAACGTCGCAAACGATAAGGTGTTGCGGGCCGACCTCCCTGACGGCGTCAGCGCCGCGTGTTATGCAGATGACACACTGGCGCTGGCCCTCGGGGCACACTGGGGGAGGGCCATGCGCCTCGCGGAGGAGGGGCCGCAGCGCGCCGTCGATCGGATCAGGGGGATGGGAATGACGGTGGCGGTCCATAAGACCGAGGTGATAGCGTTCCATTCACCTCGGCAGGATCCGCCTACCCTCTGATCCGGGTAGGTGAGGCTGATATCGAGGCGAAACCACAGATGAGGTATCTGGGGCTGATCCTCGATAGCCACTGGCGCTTCGAGGAGCATTTCCGTTGGCTGGTCCCCCGGTCGGAGGGGATGGTCGCGGCTTTAGGCCGAATCCAACCCAGCCTGGAGGGCTCGGCTGGCAGAGTGCGCCGCCTCTATGTGGTAATGGTACAACCGGTGGCCCTTTACGGGGCCCCCATTTGGGCGGACGACCTGGCGGCCTCCCGGCGCAGCATGACGATGCTGCGTCGGGTGCAGAGGCGGATGACGCTGAGGAACGTCCGCGTGTACCGCACCGTGTCGCATGAGGCGGCGACGGTTCTTGCGGTGATGCCGCCCATGGACCTCCTCGCGCAGTCGCACGCGGTGCTGTATCGTCACCGCGTCGACCGTCGTATGCGGGTGGGGGCGATTTGAAGCGCCAGGCCCGGCAGTTGGTGATGCTCGCGTGACAGGAGCGGTTGGCTCTGCCAACCGCGGGTCACCGGACAGACGGGGCTGTCCGGCCACTCCAGAGTGAGTGTCTGGACAGAGGCCATGGAAGCCTCACTTATCGGATGGCACAGGTGTTCTCCGGACATGGCAGCTTCAGGAGATACCTGCGTCGGATAGGGAAGGAGCAGGCGGCAGGCTGCTGCCATTGTGACGCTGAGCAGGACACGGCTGAACATACTCTCGAGGTGTGCCCTGCGTGGGAGGAGGAGCGCCGTGTCCTGGTCAGCGTCATCTGGCGGGATGTCTCGATGCCGGGCATGGTGCGCGCCATGCTCGGCAGCGTGGGGCAGTGGAGGGCCGTTGCCTCCTTCTGCGAGAGCGTAATGTTGCAGAAGGAGGCCGCCGGCAGGGAACGCGAGCTTCAGCGGCGTGCTGAGGCTCGCGCACGTGTGGTGGCGGTAGGCCGTCGTCCAGGCGCCGGGCATCATGGGCGACCCCCGCGGCATGGCAGACGACCCTAGCTGGGAGAGGGTTCCTGAAGGGAGCCTCATCAGGCACAAGGCGCACAGTCGTACCGGATGGGGGTGGAATTGTCATCCCAATTCCGGTCCAACGCATCGGGAAGCACCCTCGGTGGCATGGTGCGGCCATGAACCACCAGCCGCCGAGGGGTACAAATGGAGTTGCGTGCGGTTGCGAGATGGAGCACGCAACCGCCACTGACCGAGGCCCCGAGACGGATGGCGGCGGGAAGGAGTGGACTCGCCCTGCCGCCATGAGATAGTGTGAATGCCGGGAGGAACCTTTTGTCCCACCGTGAATGGGGGCACACCGCAGGCTCGGGGAGGGTACCGGAAGTATGCACCGAGCGATTCCCGGTATCCACCCAAATTCCATGGGCGCGGGGAATCCCACACACCACTCCAGCCTCGCTCCAAAGAGGTGGGAGGGAGTGTTACGAAGATTTTCCCTACGAAAAAAAATGGCTAGTATGGAAGCAGTATGCTAGTAAGAAGCAAGTAAGCTAGTAAGCAACCAGCAGGCTAGTAAGAAAGCAATAAGCTAGTAAGTCAGCAGTAAGCTAGTATGCAAGCAGTAAGCTAGGAAGCGAGCAGTAAGCTTGTAAGCAAACAGTGAGATAGTAAGCAAGCAATGAAGTAGTAAGAAAGCAGTAAGTTAGTAATCAAGCTGCAAACTTGTAAGCATGCAGTAAGCTGGTAAGAAAGCAGTTAGCTAGAAAGAAAGCAGTAAGATAGTAAGCAAGCAGTAAGGTAGTCAGCAAGCATTATGCTGGAAAGCAAGCAGCAGGCTAGCAAGAAAGCAGCTAGCTATTCAGCAAGCAGTAAAACAGTAGGCAAGCAGTAAGCTAGTAAGAAACCAGTGAGCTGGAAAGCGAGGAGATACCTAGAGAGGAAGCGGTATTGTAGTAAGCATGCATTGGGCGAGTAAGCAACAAGTAAACTAGTAAGCAAGCAGCAAGCCGGTAAACATGCAGTGAGCCAGTAAGCGAGCAGGAAGCTAGTAAGGAAGAAGCATGCTAGTAAGCAAGCAGTAAGCTGGAAGCAAGCAGCAAGCTAGCAAGCCACCATTATGCTGGAAAGCAAGCACCAGGCTTGCAAGAAAGCAGTTAGCTATTGAGCAAGCAGTAAGCTAGTAAGCAAGCAGTGAGCTAGTAAGCAAGCAGCAAGCTAGTAAGCTACCAGTATGCTGTTAAGGAAGCAGCTAGCTATTGAGCAGGCAGTAAGGTAGTAAGGACGCGGTAAGCTAGTGAGCAAGCATGAAGCTAGTAAGCGAGCTGGAAGATAGTAAGGAAGAAGCATTCTAGTAAGCAAGCAGCAAGCTTGTAAGAAACAAGTAAGCTACTATGCATGGAGCACGCTAGTAAGCATGCAGTGAGCCAGTAAGCAAGCAGGATGGCAGTAAGGAAGCAGGAAGCTAGTAAGGAGGCAGCATGCCAGTAGACAAGCAGTAAGCTAGAAGCAAGCAGCAAGCTAGTAAGCAAGCAGAATGCTGGAATGCAAGCACCAGGCTTGCAAGAAAGCAGTTAGCTATTGAGCAAGCAGTAAGCTAGTTAGCAAGCAGTAAGCTAGTAAGCAAGCAGTGAGCTAGTAAGCAAGCAGTAAGCTAGTAAGATACCAGTATGCTAGTAAGAAACAAGTAAGTTAGTAGGCAAGCAGCAGGCTAGCAGAAAAGCAATTAGCTTGTAAGAAATAAGTATGCTAATAAGGAAGATGTATGCCAGTAAGGAAGCAGTATGCTAGAAAGCAAGCAGTAAGCTAGTAAGCAAGCATCGGGCTAGTCAGAAAGCAGTAAGCTAGTAATGTAGCTGTAAGCTTGTGAGCATGCGGTAAGCTGGTAAGAAAGCAGTTAGCTAGTAAAGAAGCAGTAAGCTTGTAAGCATCCAGTAAGCTAGTATGCAAGCAGTGAGCTAGTAAGCGAGCAGCAACCTAGCAAGAAAGCAGTGAGGTTGTAAGCGAGCCGGAAGCTAGTATGGAAGTAGTAAGCTAGTAACCAAGTAGTAAGCTGGTAAGCAACAAGTAAGCTAGTAAGCAAGCAGCTGGCTAGTAAGCAACCAGTAATGTAGACAGCAAGCAGTGACCTGGAATGCAAGCAGTAATATGGAAAGCAAGCAGCAAGTTAGTAAGAAAGCAGCCAGCTAGTTAGGAAGCAGTATGCATGTAAGCATGCAGTACGCTAGTAAGCGAGCAATAAGCTAGTAAGGAAGCTGTAGGCTGGTAAGGAAGCAGTTAGCCAGTAAGGAAGTAGTAAGCTAGTAAGCAGGCAGTAAGCAAGTAAACAAGCAGCGAGCTAGTAAGAAAGCCATTAGCTAGTAAGCAAGCTTTAACCTAGTGTGCAAGCAGTTAGTTAGTAATCGAGCAGGAAGCTAGTATGGAAGCAGTATGTTAGTAAGCGAGGTGGAAGCTAGCAAGCAAGCAGCAAGCAAGTAATCAAGCAGGAAGCTAGAAAGCACGCACTAAACTAGAAAGCAAGAAGCCGTCTTGTTAGAGAGCAGTTAGCTGTTAAACAAGCAGCAGGCCAGTAAGCATGCAGTAAGCGAGTGAGCAAGCAGTAAGCTAGTAAGCAAGCTGTAGGCTGGTAAGGAAGCAGTTAGCCAGTAAGGAAGTAGTAAGCTAGTAAGCAAACAGTAAGCTAGAAGCAAGCAGCAAGCTTTTAAGCAAGCAGTAAGATGGAAAGCATACAGCAGGGTAGCAAGAAAGCTGGTAGCTAGTAAGCAAGCAGTACGTTACTAAGCAAGCAGTTAGCTAGTAAGGAAGTAGCAAGGTAGTAAGCAGGCAGTAAGACAGTAACAACGCTGTATGCTAGTAAGCACGCATTTAGTTAGTAAGCAAGCAGTATGCTAGTAAGCAAGCAGTGAGGTAGTAAGCATCCAGTAAGCTAGTAAGCAAGCAGCAGGCTAACAAGGAAGCAGTTTGCTAGTATGGAAGTAGTGGGCTAGTAAGAAAGCAGTAAGGTAGTAAGCAACCAGTAAGCTAGTAAAAAAGCAGTTGTCTAGTGAGCAAACAGCAAGCTACTAAGCACGCAGTAAGCAAGCAAGAAAGCAGTTGGCTAGTGAGCAAACGGCAAGCTAGTAAGCAAGCAGAAAGCCAGTAAGCATGTTGTGAGCTAGTAAGCAAGCGGAATACCAGTAAGAAAGCAGTTGGCTAGTGCGCAAACAGCAAGCTAGTAAGCAAGCAGTGAGCTAGTAAGCCAGGAGGAAGCTAGTAAGCAAGCAGTAAGCTAGCAAGCAACCAGTAAGATAGTAAGCAAGCAATAAGCTGTTAAGCAAGCAGTTAGTTACTAAGCAGGCAGGAAGCTAGTAAGCATGCAGTAAGCTAGTAAGCAAGCAGTAAGCTAGCAAGCAACCAGTAAGATAGTAAGCAAGCAACAAGCTGTTAAGCAAGCAGTTAGTTACTAAGCAGGCAGGAAGCTAGTAAGCATGCAGTAAGCTAGAAAGGAAGCAGTTGGCAAGTGAGCATACAGCAAGCTAGTAAGCTAGCAGTAAGCCAGTAAGCAACCAGTAAGATAGTAAGCAACCAGTAAGATAGTAAGCAAGCAATAAGCTGTTAAGCAAGCAGTTAGTTACTAAGCAGGCAGGAAGCTAGTAAGCATGCAGTAAGCTAGAAAGCAAGCAGCAGGCTAGTAAGAAAGCAATTAGCTAGTAAGCAAGCAGTAAGCTAGTAAGCAAGCAGTAAGCTAGCAAGCAACCAGTAAGATAGTAAGCAAGCAATATGCTGTTTAGCAAGCAGTTAGTTACTAAGCAGGCAGGAAGCTAGTAAGCATGCAGTAAGCTAGAAAGGAAGCAGTTGGCAAGTGAGCATACAGCAAGCTAGTAAGCTAGCAGTAAGCCAGTAAGCATGTAGTGAGCTACTAAGCATGCGGAATACCAGTAAGGAAGCAGTTGGCTAGTAAGCAAACACCAAGCTTGTAAGCAAGCAGTTAGCTAGTGAGGAAGCGGTATGCTAGTAAGCAAGCAGTAAGCTAGAAAGCATGCAGCAAGTTAGTAAGCAAGCAGTAATCTAGTAAACAAGCTGTGAGCTATTTAGCGAGCAGGGAGCTAATAAGCGAGCATTATGCTACTAAGCAAGCAGTATCCTAGTAGGCATCCAGGAAGCTAGTAAGCAATCAATAAGCTGCTAAGCAAGCAGTTAGTAGGCAGGTAGTAAGTTAGGAAGCGTGCAGTAAGCTATCTTGCAAGCAGTGTGCTAGTAAGCGAGGTGGAAGCTAGTAAGCATGCTGTAAGCGAGTAACCTAGCAGTAAGCTTGTAAGCGAGCAGGCTGCTAGTAAGGAAGCAGCATGCTATTTAGCAACCAAAAAGCTAATAGTCAAGCAGTGAGCTAGTATGCCACGAGGAAGCTAGTAAGAAATCAATATGCTAAAAAGCAAGCAGTAAGCTAGAAAGCAAGCAGCTAGTAAGAACGCAGTTAGCTATTGAGCAAGCAGTAAACTACTAAGAAACGAGTAAGCTTGTCAGCATGCAGCACGCTGGTAAGAAAGCAATTAGCTAGTAAGGAAGCAGTATCCTAGTAAGCAAGCGGTAAGGTAGTAAGAAAGCAGTAAGATAGTAAGCGAGCAGTTAGTTTGTAAACAAGCAGCAAGCTAGTAAGCAAGTAGTAAGCGAGTAACATAGCAGTAAGCTAGTAAGCAAGAAGCGAGCAGGTTAGCGAGAATGGAGCTAGTAAGGAAGCATTATGCCAGGAAGCAAGCAGTAAGCTAGTAAACAACCAGTGAACTTGTAAGCATGCAGTAAGGTGGTCCGACATCAATTACCTGGTATGCAAGCAGTAAGCTAGAAAGCAACCAGTGGGATAGTAAACAAGGAATGAGCTGGTATGCAAGCAGTTAGTTAGTAAGCAGGTAGTAAGCTAGGAAGCGTGCAGTAAGCTATCATGCAAGATGTGTGCTAGTATGAGAGGTGGAAACTAGTAAGCAAGCTGCAAGCGAGCAACCTAGTAGTAAGCTTGTTAGCAAGCAGTAAGCTAATAAGCAAGCAGTAAGCTGGCATGAATGCAATTAGCATGTAAGCAAGCAGTAACCTAGGATGCAAGCAGTGTGCTAGTAAGCGAGGAGGATGCTAGTAAGCAAGCAGTAAGCTTGTAAGCAAGCTGAAAGCTAGTAAGCAAGCAGTTAGCTAGTAAGGAGGCAGTAAGCGAGTAAGCATGCAGTAAGATAGTAAGCAAGCTGAAAGCTACTAAGCAAACAGTAAGCTAGTAAGCAAGCAGTAAGCAAGTAAGCTAGCAGTAGAATAGTTTGCAAGCACAAAGCTAGTAGACAAGCTGTAAGCTAGTAGGCAAGCTGTAAGCTAGTAACAAAGCAGTAAGTTAGTAACAATGCAGTTATTTAGTGACAAAGCAGTAAGTTAGTTACGATGCAGTAAGCTAGTAAGCAAGCAGTAAGCTAGTAAGCAGCCAGTAAGCTAGTAAGCAAGCAGCAGGCTAGTACGAAAGCAGTAGGTTAGTGAGCAAGCAGCAAGTTAGTAAGCAAGCAGTGTGCTAGTAAGCCAGCTGTGAGCTAGTAAGCGAGGAGGAAGCTAGAAAGCAAGTAGTAAGCTAGAAAGCAAGAAGCAAGCTAGTGAGCAAGCAGCAAGATAGTAAGCGAGCAGGGACAAAGTCAGCAAGCAATAAGCATGTATGCAAGCAGTAAGCTGGTAAGCAAGCAGTAAGCTTGTAACAAAGCACTTTGCTAGTAAGGAAGCGGCAGGCTAGTATGGAGTCAGTAGGCTAGTGAGCAAGCAGCAAGCTTGTTAGCAAGCAGCAAGGTAGTAAGCGAGCATTAAGCGATTATGATAGCAGTAAACTATTAAGCAGCCAGTAGGCTACTAAGCAAGCAGTGAGCTAGTAAGCGAGGAGAAAGTTTGTGAGGAAGCATCATGATAGTATGCAAGCAGTAAGCTAGTAAGAGAGCAGGGATCTAGTAAGGGAGCACAATGCTAGTAAGCAAGCGGCAGGCTAGCATGCAACCAGTATGCTAGTAAACAAGTAGGAAGCTAGTAAGGATGCAGTATGCTAGAAAGCAAGTAGTAAGCTGGTAATCTAGCGAGTAGCTTGTAAGCAAGCAGTAAGCTAGTAAGTAAGCAGTGAGCTAGTAAGAAAGCAGTAACTTAGAAACAACGCAGTAAGCTAGTTAGCAAGCAGTAAGCTAGAAAACAAGCAGTCAGCTAGTAACAAAGCAGTAAGTTTGTACCAAAGGAGTATGCTAGTAAGCAAGCAGTAAGCGAGTAAGCAACAGGTAAACTAGTAAGCAAGCAGCAAGCTAGTAGGCAAGCACTAAGCTTTGAGGAATCAAGCAAGCTAGTAAGCCAGCAGCAGGCTGGTCAGGAAGGTCTTTGCTAGTAAGAATGCAGCGGGCTAGTTAGCGAGCAGGGTGCTAGTAATGGAAGCAGTATGCTACTAAACAAGTAGTAAGCTAGTAAGCAAGCTGTTAGCTAATAAGCGAGGAGTAAGCTGGTAAGGTAGCGGTATGCTAGAAGGCAAGTAGTGAACTAGAGAGCAAGCGCCATGCTAGTACGCAAGCAGTGAGCACGTAAGTGAGCTGGGAGCCAGTAAGGAAGCAGTATGCTGGTAGGCACGCATTAAGCAAGGAAGCAACCTGTTTGCTACTAAGCAAGCAGCAAGCTAGTATAAAGGCAGTATGCAAGTAAGCAAGCAGTTAGTTAGTAAGCAGGTAGTAAGCTAGTAAGGATGCAGCTGGCTAGTAAGAAAGCATTTAGCTAGTAACAAAGCAGTATGCTTGCAAGCAAGCAGTGAGCTAGTAAGCAAGCAGTAACCTTGTAAGCAACCAGTATGCTACTAAGCAAGCAGAGAGCTAATATGCGAGGAGGAAGATAGTAAGGAAGCAGTATGCTAGTAAGCAAGCAGTATGCTAGTAGGAAACACGTAAGCTAGTAAGCAAGCAGGAGGCAAGTAAGGAAGCAATTAGCTAGTTAGAAAGCAGTATGCTAGTAAGCAACCAGTAAGCTAGTAAGCAAGCAGTAAGCTAGTAACCAAGGAGTGACCTAATAAGCGAGGAGGAAGCTAGTATGGAAGCAGTATGCTAGAAGGCAAGCAGTAAGCTAGGAAGGAAGCAGCAAGTTAGTAAGCAAGAAGTAAGCTAGGAAGCAAGCAGCAGGCCTGTAATGAAGCATTTATCTATTAAGTAAGCAGTAAGCTAGTAACAAAGCAGTAAGCTACCAACTAAGCAGTAAGCTAGTAACAAAGCAGTAAGCTACCAACCAAGCAGTAAGCTAGTAAGCCAGCAGGAAGCTAGTAAGGAAGCATTCGGCTAGTATGAGAGCAGTAAGTTAATAAGAAAGCGGTAAGTCACGAGGAAAGCAGGAATGTAGTATGAAAGTGGTTAGGTAGTAACTAAGCAGTATGCTAGTAAGCAAGCAGTAAGCTAGTAAGCAACCAGTAAGCTACTAAGCATTCATTGAGCTAATAAGTGAGGAGGATGCTAGTAAGAAAGCGGTGTGCTAGTAAGCATGCAGTAAGCTAGTGAGCAAGCAGCAGGCTAGTCAGAAAGCAGCTATCTGGTAGGAAAGCAGTATAATTGTAAGCATGCTGTAAGCTGGGAAGCAAGCAGCAAGATAGTAAGCAAGCAGTGATCTAGAAAGCATGTAGCAGGCTAGTAGGAAAGCAGTTACCTATTAAGCAAGCAGGAAGCTAGTCTCCCCGGCGGCGTCAGCACGGTGTGTTATGCGGATGACACACTGGTGCTGGCCGTCGGGGCGCACTGGGGGAGGGCCATGCGTCGCGCGGAGGAGGGGTCGCAACGCGTCGTCGACCGAATCAGGGGGATGGGGATGACGGTGGCGGTCCATAACACCGAGGTGATTGCGTTTCATTCACCTCGGCAGGATCCGCCACCCCCTCTGATCCGGGTGGGTGGGGCTGACATCGAGGTGAAGCCCCAGATCAGGTATCTAGGGCTGATCCTCGATAGCCACTGGCGTTTCGAGGAGCATTTCCGCTGCCTGGACCCCCGGTTGGAAAGGATGGTTGCGGCTCTGGGCCGGATCCTGCCCAACCTGGGGGGCCCGGCGGGCCGAGTTCGTCGCCTCTATGTGGCAATGGTCCAGTCGGTGGCCCTATACGGGGCCCCCGTCTGGGTGGACGACCTGGCTGCCTCCCGGCGCAACATGACTATGCTGCGTCGGGTGCAGAGGCGCATGGCGCTCAGGGTCGTCCGCGGGTATCGGACCATGTCACATGAGGCGGCGACGGTTCTAGCGGGGATGCCGCCCATGGACCTGCTCGCGCGGTCGCACGCGGTGATGTACCGGCACCGCGTCGACCGTCGCGCGGGGGTGGGGGCGGTCCCGGGCGGGCAGGAACCTGCTTGGGGCGATTTGAAGCGCCAGGCCCGGCAGTCCGTGTTGCTCGCGTGGCAGGAGCGGCTGGCTCTGCCAACCGCGGGGCACCGGACTGTCGGGGCTGTTCGGCCACTCCTGAAGGAGTGGCTGGACAGAGGCCATGGCAACCTCACCTACCGGCTGGCACAGGTATTTTCCGGGCATGGCAGCTTCGGAAGATACCTGTGCCGGATAGGGAAGGAGCCGACGGCGCGTTGCTGCCACTGCGACGCTGAGCAGGACACGGCGGATCATACCCTGGAGGTATGCCCCGCGTGGGAGGGGGAGCGCCGTGTCCTGGTCGGCGTCGTCGGGCGGGATGTCTCGCTGCCGGGCGTGGTGCGCGCCATGCTCGGCAGCGAGGAGAAGTGGAGGGCCGTGGCCTCCTTCTGCGAGAACGTAATGTTGCAGAAGGAGGCCGCGGGGAGGGAGCGCGAGCTTCAGCAACCATTGAGCTGTTAGGCGAGCAGAATGCTAGGTGGTTAACTGTGTGCTAGTAAGCAAGCAGTAAGCTGGTAAGCAATAAGTAAGCTAGTAAGCAAGCCACAAGCTAGTAAGGAAGCAGTTAGCTAGTATGTACGCGGCGTACGTATAGACGGACCGAGTTTTGTTAGATCCCGACGGAATGCCAGTGGGTTTCGAAGACGACGCTGCACGATCGGCGCCCGTCGGCGCTTCGATACTCGTCGCGGGAACGTGTAACAGACTGTGGTGATTGCGGTTACATCGCGAGCACGTGGTGCGAACCGGATACATCGAAACCATGTGTCCATCGCGAAGACAGTTAAAACAGGCGTTGGTCCGAGTCAGTAGGTCTCGCCGCTGCGTAGGTTGTAGGCTATGGAACGCCGGACATCGATATAACGGATGCTTCGATCCGCACATCGGGCACCGGTTCACAGCTGTATTCGCTGCGTGCGTGCGAACTCCCGTCGAGGGCGCCGATCGCGGCGCGGCGAGGCGCGCGGCCGAAGTTTCGGGCTTGTCGTGAAGCGCCTCTGAGCGCGGATCCGCGCAACGAGGAATTGGTCGAGCTCGTCGAAGTTGGGGGGCTCGGTGCTGCTCCGCGGGATCTCCCACTCTCGTAGCGTACGGCGGTCTAGCTTGGCGGTAAGCAGGAAGACGATGACGTCATCCCATGTATCCACCGAGCGACCGATACTACGCAACATGGCGATCGACTCCTTCGTCGTGTCGCGAAGACGAGATAATTCGTCCGCGGACTCGCTAACAGTAATTGGCAGCGAGATGAAATTGCTTAATAATGTTGATACTATGACGCGCTTGTTATTGTACCGGTCTGCTAGCGTCATCCAGGCCGGTTCAAAATTCGCGTCGGTTATCGAGAAATGCGCGATCAGGTTCGCGGCATGACCTTGCGCGGACGATTTTAAATAGTGTAACCGTTTCACGTTCGTTAGGGACTTATTGTCTAACACGAGCGATTTGAACAGATCGCGGAAACTGTACCATTCGGCGTACGACACAGCGACTTTGGGCAGCGGGATCCGCGCGAGTTTCGCGCCGGAGATGGAGTCGCCTGTGGGCGCGGGAGAGGGACTCGGTTGCGCGGCGCTTGGCCGCAGTGCATTTTGCTGCAACGTCGGCGAAAAAGTCGCACGAGCCCCAATAGGCCTCCTGCACCTTTTCGAAGGTTTCCTCGGTAAAGTACGGCATGATAGACTAAGCTTGAGTGGGGACTAACTGCAGAAACTCCAGGTGCAGCTTCTCGAAGCGCATCCACTCGCCGTCCAGTCTCTTGAGCCGTCCCTCGGCGGAAGCTGCGGAGAACTTGGCCCGTCTTTCCTTCCGAGAGATAACCTCCATCCGGGAGATGGTGTGGGCGATGACCAGCAGCTGGTGTAGGTGGGCATTCACGGTCTGATTGGTCAGCGGCGCTGATGTTGTTGCAGCTCGTGCGGTCTCCATACTGCGTCGTCCTCAAATCCGGCTCGAAGGACCACTTTGTTAATGCACAGACGAAATATGCGCGGACGAGGAACAGGGACGCGAAGAATGGCGGAGCAATTCACACAGTCACAACTTTATTGTAAGATTGCACAACGTTCACACAGCGGCAAGCGCAACTGGGACGCGGTGGGCACGTGTCCGATAACAGATGCAAGGGCAACTCCCTAGGAGATTGCGCAAGGGCGACGAAGGTCCGCTCTCGATATCACTTACAATCGGATCGACAGCTTGGATAGTTCTGCCGTTACAGGATCGCGCACGACAAACCGTTGATCTTTCAAATCTCGTCCATAGATCGGTGACGGTCGCGCCAATCGTCAGCACACACGCCACGCTCCCACAACACTCATTCACTCTCCCTCACGCAATCCACACTGCACGCACCTTAATCTAAACACGCAGACGGTACAATAAACGTATTTCTACATCTTATCCTAATTCTTATACCATATTCTAAACAGAAGCAGTATGCTAGAAGGCAAGCAGTAAGCTAGGAAGCAAGCAGGATGCTAGAAAGCAAGCAGCAGGCTAGTAAGGAAGCAGTTAGCTAGTAAGCAAGCAGTAAGCTAGCAAGCAAGCAGTAAGCTAGTAAGCAGGCAGGAAGACTGTAAGCATCAAGTAAACTAGTAAGCAAGCAGCAGGCTAGCTAGTATGGAGCTGGCTAGTAAGAAAGCAGTTAGCTATTGAGCATGCAGTAAGCCAGTAAGCTAGCAGTAACCTAGTAAGCAAGCAGTAAGGTTGTGAACATGCAGCTGGCATGTAAGAATACAATTAGTTAGTAAGCAAGCAGGAATCTGGTAAGGAAGCAGTATGATAGTGAGCAACAAGTAAGCTAGTAAGCAAGCAGCAAGCTGGTAAGAATGCAGTTAGCTAGTAGGGAACTAGTGGGCTAGTAAGCAGGCAGTAAGTTAGTATGGAAGCAGTAAGCTAGTAAGCAAGCAGGAACTAGCATGGATGCAGTAAGCTAGTTAGCAAGCAATAAGCTAGTGAGCAAGGAGCAGGCTAGTAAGATAGCAGTTTGCTAGTAAGCAAGCTGTGAGCTAGTAAGCGAGGTGGAAGCTCGTAAGGAAGCGGTATGCTGGTACGCAAGCAGTAAGCTAGAATGCAAGCAGCAAGCTGGTTAGCAAATAGTAAGCTAGTAACCGAGCAGGGAGCTAGTAAGGGAGCAGAATGCTATTAAGCAAGCAGTAAGCTAGTAAGCAAGCAGCTGGCTAGTGAGAAAGTAGTATGCATCTATGCAAGCAGTAAGCTAGTAAGCATGCTGTAAGCTAGTAAGCAACCAGTGAGCTTGTAAGCAAGTTGAAAGCTAGTAAGCAGGCAGTAAGCTTGTAAACAAGCAGTGAGCTAGTAGGCATCCAGTAAGCTAGTAAGGAAGCAGTAAGCTAGGAAGAAAACAGCAAGCTAGTATGCAACCCTCTGGGGCTGTGTCCGGCAATCGTCGGCCGCAGTACGGGGCGTAGCGACCCCGAGGTACCTGATGCTTATCACACCGTAAGACTCCTGTTGGTCGTCACAGCGACACATCCACAATTCCTTCTTTGGTTTTGTGAATGGTACGTGACGGCAGCAGGAACGGGGGCCTTGGCTTAGCCTCCCGGGCCGCGAGTATGGCGACTCTATGAAATCGCCCTCGAATCCTAAGCCATGGTGCGCGCCGATGGATGCATGGTTGGGGGAGAAGACCCAATCCCAAGCGAACACCTCCGAGGGCACCTGCCGTACCCCCGGAGTATTAGGCTTGCCAGGGTACGCCGGCTCTGCCCAGGTGGACCTTTTTTACGACCTACGCGTGGGAGCTAAATGGGTTTTCATAACAAATGGGGTTGGTGCGGGTTATGGCGGAGAGGGAGGTCGAAGACGGTGTTGGGGCTAGGGTGACGGCGCTCGCGCCTCACTCGGCGCCTGGCCCGGCTTCGTGGAGGGCTGAGGAGGACGACGAGACTGCGTCAGTCTCATCCTTCTCCTCCGCCAGGAGCCACATAGGCTCCAAGAGGAAGCGGACGGGGCAGGCCGTCTCCGGAGTGGGTAGGGCAATGAGCCCGGTGGTAATGGTGAGTTGCCTCAGGGACGAGGTAATCGAGGAGATTTCCGAGAGGATATCCTCGTCTCTGAGGCTGGTGGAGAAGGTGGCCGCATCCTGCTCCTTTAAGGGGCAGAAGAGCGGCGGAGCAGAGGCCCTGAGAGAGGCTGCGCAAAAGATGAGGGTGGCGGCACAGGAGTTGAGCGTACGGAACGCCCGTCTGCAGCTCCTGTTGGAGGAGGAGAGACGGGGGAGAAGGAGGGCAGAGGCGTGCGGGAATGGCGCAGCCCACCCACCAATCCTCCCGCCTCCTCCGCCGCGTGCCCCGGCGGTAGCAAATAAGCGGAGTGTGGCGGCGGTGGTGCGAGGCTCTACAGGCCCTTCCGCCACGCACTCCGTTCGCGCAGAGTTCCCCGTTCTCCTCAGAGGACGAACTTCTGAGGAGGATTGGGGAAATGATTGACCGGAAGCTGGCCGCCTTCCGGGATGAGCTCCTCCCCGGTAGAGCGGTCAGCAGGAAGGCGGTGCCCCCCCCCCCCCCGACCAATACCGTTACAATCGGGGAAGGCGAAGGTGGTGAGAGCGAAGGCTCCGCCCTCCGTGGTCACTCCGGGTCACGGGTCGCGGCCTCCAAGGGGAACAGACTACCCGCGGTCCCGGATCGGACGCCATCCATGGCACCGTCCCAAGGGGGGGTGTCCTGGAGCTAGGTGGTTGGGCGGAAGGCGAGGAGAGCGGCGACGAAGGCCTCGCTACCGCAACCTCCGCCCTCGCCGCAGGCGGCCAAAGTAAAGGCCGCGAAGACGTGACCTGTGCGCCCCCCCCCCCAAACGGCAGCGGTGGTGCTGACCGTCGCGCAGTGTGGTGACCTGACCCCCGCGGCGGCGTTGCAGCTCGCCAGGAAGAACATCTCCCTGGAGGAGCTTGGCATCGCTTCCGTGAGGGCGAAGGGGGCAGTGACCTGGGGTCTCCTGCTGGAGATCCCCGGACCGGAGGGCGGGGAGATGGCGGACCGACTCGCACAGTGGCTCCGGGAGCAGCTGGGCGAGCGGAGTGTCCGGGTCGCCAGGTCCACGAAGCGCACGGAGATGCGCGTTTATGGGCTGGACGACTCGGTCACAGCGCAGGATGTGTCTCATGCCCTAGCGAGGGCGGGGGACTTCCCCGACGGAGACGTGCGGGTCGGTGAGATCCGCATGTCTCCTTCCGGCCTGGGGTCGGTGTAGGCCCGGTGCCCCCTCTCCGCTGCCCGCAAAGTGGCGGAATCCGGGAGGGTTTTGGTGAGGTAGGTTCCGGCGCGAGTGGAGATACTCGCGCCGCGCCCACTCTAGTGTCGCCGCTGCCTCGAGTTGGGGCACCTGAGGCAGTGGTGCACCTCGTTGGTGGACCGCAGCGGTCAGTGTTACCGCTACGGAGTAAAAGACCACCGCGCGAGCCAGTGCTCGGCGGCCCCCCACTGCCCGCTATGTGCGGACATGGGGAGGCCGGCAGATCACAGGGTGGGGAGCAAAAAGTGCTCTCCCCCTCCCGGAAGAAGAGGAAGAGGCGGGCCGTTCCGACTCCGGCGGCGCGGGCGGTGGCATCGTCCACCATGGAGGTGGACGGTGCCACGGGGACGAACAGCCGGGAGGAGGCTGGGGCGGCCACTAAGTAATGCCGCCCCGTCTCCTCCTCCAGGCCAACCCCAACCACTGCCGCGCGGCACAGGACATGACGTCCCAGGTCCTCGCGGAGTGGGGGGTTGGCTTGGCGGTCTTCGCCGAGCCGTACCGCGTCCTCGATCACCCTCATTGGGTGGGGGACGCGGACGGCATTGTGGCGGCTGTATGGGTAGGAGGCGACGGGTCCCCGACTTTCTCCATCCTGGAACGCGGTCGGGGCTTGGTCGCCGTCGACTGGGGGGGGGGGGGGGGTAGTCGCCGTGGTGGGGTGCTACATCTCGCCCCGCAGCGGCCACACCGAGTTCGAGCAGTACCTGTCCGAGGTTGCGGCATGCGTGCCGCGCTGCGCGGCCAAACCGGTGCTGGTCTTGGGCGACTTTAACGCCAAGTCGGTGGCGGGGGGATCCCCCAAGACCTCCGTTCGCGGTGGGATCCTGGGCGACTGGGCGGCCGGGCTCAACCTTCGGTTACTGAACCGGGGGTCGCAGCACACGTGCTTGCGGCGATATGGGGGGTCCATCGTAAATGTTGGATTCGCGACCACCAACGCCGTGCGCATGGTGTCGGGATGGCAGGTGGTTGGGGGGGGCAGAAACACTCTCGGACCACCGGTATATTCGGATGGAGGTCTCTGCCCCCGGATGTACATCCCGACACCACCGCCCGGTTGGCGCCCCAGCGCGCCGCTGGGCGCTTCGGCGCCTGGACAAGGACGCTATGATGGCTGCTGCTCTCGCTGCAACTTGGCCGCAGGAGGCGTTCGAGTTGCCGAGCATAGAGGAGGAGGTCGCCCGGCTCGGTGGACTAGTCGCAAATATTTGCGACGCGGCGATGCCCCGGGTCGGGCGGGCTTCTCCTCGCCGGGCGGTGTACTGCTGGCCGGCCGCGATCGCAGAATTGCGCGTCGCGAGTGTGCGCGCCCGACGCCAGTACACCCGCGCGCGCTGTCGTCTACGAAGAGACGATGGCGTGGCGCGTGCGAGGGCAGATGACCTGTATGAGTCATACCGTACAACTCGGGATGCTCTGCAGGTCACCATCAGACGGGCCAATACCCGGGCATGGAAGGAGCTCCTCCAGACCCTCGATGACGATCCATGGGGCGCCCGTATAAGGTGGTGCTAAATAAGCTCCGCCCGTAGGCGGCTCCTGTCACAGAGGGTCTTGACCCCCGGCTGCTGGCGGCCGTGGCCAATACTCTCTTTCCAATTGGGGTGGGAGGATCACGTCCTCCGGCGGCGTCGGCTGTCCCAATTGAGTGGTCGGCCGAGCTGGGGGTCACGCAGTGGGAGCTGGCCACGGCTATCAAACGGCTCCATGCGCGTAACACGGTCCCGGCGCCGGATGGTGTGCCTGGCCGGGTTTGGGTTTTGACCCAGGGCGTCCTTGGGGCCGAGCTCAGGCGGTTGTTTGACCGATGCTTGAGGGACGGGCGATTCCCCGCTAGTTGGAAAGTGGCGAGGATGGTCCTGCCAATCGTCAAGCAATATGCTAGAAAGCAGGCAGCAAGCGTGACAACAAGCAGGGAGCAACTAAGCCCGCGGTAAGATAGAGAGCACGCAAGCGGCTAGCAGAAAAGCAGTTGGCTATTTAGCAGCCAGCAAGCTAGCAACCAAGCAGTGAGCTAGCAAGGGCGGAGGAAGCTAGTAAGGAACCAGTAGGCTAGTAGGGAAGCAATAAGTTAGTAAGCGAGGGGGAAGCCTGCAAGGGAGCAGTATGCTAGTAATCAAGCAGTAAGATAGTGAGCAAGCTACAAGAAAGTACGATGGAGTTAGCTATTAAGCAAGCAGTAAGCTAGTAAGCCATCAGTAAGGTAGTAAGCAAGAAGTAAGCTAGAAAGCAAGCAGCAAGCTAGTAAGCAAGCAGTAGGCTAGAAAGCAAGCAGTAAGCTAGTAAGCGTGCAGGGAGCTAGTAAGTAAGCAGTGAGTTAGTAAGGGAGCAGGGAGCTAGTAAGTAAGCAGTGAGTTAGTAAGGGATCAGGGAGCTAGTAAGAAAGCGGTAAGCTATTAAGCAAGCAGTAAGCGAGTAAGCTAGTAGTAAGCTTGTAAGCGAGGAGGAAGTTAGTAAGGCCGCAGTATGCTAGAAAGCCAGCAGCGGGCGTGTAAGCAAGCAGTAAGTTGGTAAGCAAGCAGTGAGCTATTAAGTGAGAAGGGAGTTAGTAAACAAGCAGAGAGCTAGTAGGTATGCAATTAGATAGTAAGCAAGCAGTAACCTAGTGGGCAAGCAGTTAGCTAGTAAGCGAAGAGGCAGCTAATAGGGGAACAGTATGATAGTTAGCAAGCAGTAAGCTAGATGCAAGCAGCAAGCTTGTATGCAAGCAGTAAGACGGAAAGCACGCAGCAGGGTAGCAAGACAGCATGTAGCTAGTAAGCAAGCAGTACGTTAGTAAGCAAGCAGTAAGCTAGTAAGCAAGCTATAAGATGGTAAGGATGCAGTTAGCCAGTAAGGAAGTAGTAAGCTAGTAAGCAAGCTGTAAGCAAGTAAACAAGCAGTGAGCTAGGAAGAAAGCCATTAGCTAGTAAGCAAGCAGTAACCTAGTGTGCAAGCAGTTAGGTAGTAATCGAGCAGGAAGCTTGTAAGGAAGCAGTATGCTAGTATGCAAGCAGTAAGCTAGTAAGCAAGAAGTAAGCTAGTATGCAAGCAGCAGGCTAGTAGGAAAGCAAGTAGCTATGAAGGTAGCGGTATGCTAGTAAGCAAACAGGAAGCTAGAAAGCAAGCCGTAAGCTAGCAAGCAAGTATTAAGCGATTTAGCTAACAGTAAGCTAGTAAGCATGCAGTAATCTAGTACGCAAGCAGTGAGCTAGTAAGCTAGAAGTAAACTATTCAGCAAGCAGTAAGCTAGTAAACAAGCAGCAGGCTTGTAAGAATGCAGTAAGGTAGTATACAACCAGTAAGCTTGTAAGCAACCGGAAAGCTAGTAAGCAAGCAGTAAGCTGGTAGGAAAGCTGTAAGCTAGAAGCAAACAGTGAGCTAGTCGCGAGCAGTAATCTAGAAAGCAAGCAGTGAGCTAGTAACCCAGCAGTAAGCTAGTAAGCATGCAGTGAGCTAGTATGCAACCAGTAAACTTGAAAGCAAGCAGTGAACTAGTCGGCGTGGAGGAAGCCAGTAAGGAAGCAGTTTGTTAGTGCGCAACCAGTAAGCTAGTTAGCAAGCAGCAAGCTAAGAAGCAAGCATTATGCTAGTAAGCAAGCCTTGAGCTAGTAAGCGTGAGGGAAGCTAGTATGGAAGCAGAAAGCTAGAAAGCAACCAGCGGGCTAATTAGCAAGCATTAAGCTGGTAAGAAAGCAGTTGGTAACCAAGTAGTAAGCATGCTGTAATCAAGTAAGCTTGCATTAAGATAGCGAGAATGCAGTTAGCTAGTAAGAAAGCAGTATGCTCCTATGGAGGCAGTTAGCTGGTAAACAAGTAGTAAGCTAGTAAACAAGCAGCAAGCTTGTAAGCAAGCAGCAGGCTAGTCAGAAGGCAGTTAGCTGGTAAGAAAGCAGTACGCTAGCAAGCATGCGGTAAGCTAGAATGCTCGCAGCAAGCTAGTATGCGAGGAGGTAGCTAGTAAAGATGCAGTATCATAGTAAGCAAGCAGTAAGCTAGTAAGCTACAAGTATGCTAGTAAACAACCAGCAGGCTAGTAGGGAAGCAGTGAGCTACTGGGCATGCAGTAAACTAGCAAGCAAGATGGATGCTAGTAAGGAACCAGTATGCTAGTAAGCAACACGTTATATAGCAAGCTAGCAGCATGCCAATATGCAAGCAGGAAGCGAGATAGCTAGCAGTAAGTTAGTCAGCATCCAGTAATGTAGTAAGCAAGCAATGAGATAGTAAGCAAGCAGTAAGAAAGAAAGCCAGCGACAAGCTAGTGACCAAGAAGTAAGCTACTAAGCAAGCAATAAGCTAGTAAGAAAGCAGTTAGCTATTGAGCAAGTAGTAAACTAGAAAGCAATCTGCTGGCTAGTAGGGAAGCAGTTAGCTATTGAGCATGCAGAAAACTAGTAGGCAAGCTGTAAGCTACTACGCAAACAGTAAGCTAGTAAACAAGCAGTAACCTGGCATGAAAGCAGTTAGCTTGTAAGCCATCAGTAAGCCAGTATGCTAAGAGTAAGCTAGTAAGCAAGCAGTAAGCTTGTATGCAAGCAGTAAGCTGGTAAGGAAGCATTGTGCTAACAAGCGAGCAGGGAGCTAGTAAGGAACGGGATGCTAGTAATGATGCAGTAAGCTAGTAACCAACCAGTAAGCTAGTAAGCAAGCAGTAATCTAGTAAGCATGCTGGAAGCTAGTAAGCAAGCAGTAAGCTAGTATGCAAGCAGTAAGCTAGTAAGCAAGCGGTATGCTAGTAAGCAAGCAGTAAGCTCGAAAGCAAGCAGCTAGCTGGTAAGAAAGCAGTATGCTTGTATGCTAGCAGTAAACTCGAAAGAAAGCAGCAAGGTAGCAAGCAAGCAGCAAGTCTTTATGCTAGCAGTATGCTAGTAACCAAGCAGTAAGCTGGCATGGAAGCAATTAGCTTGTAAGCAAGCAGCAGTCTAGTAAGCATGCAGTAGGCGAGTAAGCTAGCAGCAGTCTAGTAAGCATGCAGTAGGCGAGTATGCTAGCAGTAAGCCAGTAAGCATGCAGTGAGCTAGTAAGCGAGTATGAAGGTAGTAAGGTTGCAGCATGATTGTAAGCATGTAGTAAGCTAGTAAGCGACATGTAAGCTGGTAAGCATGCAGTATGCTGGTGAGAAAGCAGTTAGCTAGTAAGCAAGCAGTAAGCTAGTAAGCAAGCAATAAGCTAGAAAGCAAGGAACAGGCTAGTAAGAAAGCAGTTTGCTGGTGTTTAAAGATTTGCATAATGCCGAGCGATTGCCCTCGGCCACGATTACTGTTAATCCTGTTAGCGTACAATAATCGGGAGATTATCACTAAGAGAATTTGTACAGCGAGCAGTGATTGAAAAACGCGTTTATTACTTGTTTTTCTGGCATCGGTAACGGCTCATTACCTTCGCTTCGAATGTGCTAACGGTGTTGATGACGTCAGTACTGTGAGAGAGTACTGCGCTAAGAATCAGACGAAGAAAGACTGCCGAAATTTAGACAGCGCCGCGTAGCGTCTAATTAGAGTAACGCGGCCGCGTCTTCGGCTGTTAATCCGCGCAGTCCTACGTAGACTTCCAACTAGAGCGGATCGGCTCCCGATTGCACTCGAACGGAAATATTTAAAAGAGGAATGTTCTAATTGTTTAATATTCAGAACGATTCTGCCTGTAGTTAAAGGGTGTAAAGAGTAGATGTTCAGTCTGGTGCGGGTCCACTGATTGACCTCGCACAGCTGAGAATTCGATAAAACTCGAGAAAAGTGTTGAAATAATCCGCCTTTTCCTTGACAAACGGATCGGTTTAGATTCTGCGACAGGAGATCGAGAAAATACACCAGCAAGGTGTTCGATATCTTGTGGAGTGATCGAGAATATACACCAGTAAGGTGTTCGATCCCTCCGTGCAGAATTGAGCGGTCGTCCCGATCGTATAAACGATCGAGACATAAGAAAGTTGGCAAAATTACGTTTCAATTTTCTTGTGATTACCGCCAGGCTGAGGAGACACTAAAGGGAGCCACCTACGTGGTGAACCATCCAGGTGGGTCCATTGTAGCCGTGTCGACGTCCACAAAGGACGCCTGACTTTTCCGGTCTGCGAGTCCTCACTCCTACAGATCCCGCCGGTGTAACGTTTACAGGAGCACCTGTGCGGAGGAGAAACGGAGTCGTGGGTCAGGCCCCCACGTGGTTCAAATACTGCTAAGTGCAACGAATAGATGTGCAACGTGCAGTGAACCGCGTGCAGTCGGGCTCCGTAGTGCAACCCCTGACCAATAAGTCGTCTGTTGAAGCAGCCAAGAGCAGCCACAGTTCGACGGTTGGGCTGTTGCACTGTACTGCATTTCGACGCATAGACTCAGTGGACAGACTCACGGGAAGTGTGCATTTGGAGCCTTACAACCTCCACTTGCAATCCCGTTCACAAGGTAATCGATTGCAAATGGCGTAGATGAGGAATTGATTCTTTATCAAAAGCCAAAATTAAAAATACAGTCCACTAGCGAGCTCGTATATTACGAGCGAGCGTAATTCTTCGCTCCAATACATTCGAATGCCGAAGCCAGGAGCGTGAGGACACAAACGCGGCATAGATACGTATAACGTGTTTACGTGTGTCTAACACATAGCCGTGTTTTTCTGATTATAGGAACCTTGGCCTACCTCAACCCGGCGAGTTCGGCGACCGGCACAGACGAGGCAGGCTACGTCCCAGTACGGATTTCCTTAGTCCTTATAATTTTCTATTTGGTTTTTTTTTGTTTGTTTAAATTTATTTTACAATAAAATGTCGGCATAGAAGGCCAACGAAAAGGAAACCTGACGCCCGTAATAATTTTCCCTGAAAACTCCTGTACCTCTATCCGGACTTCGTCGTTAAAAGCATCAGCTTTTTAACAGGCTGCTTTTGCAAAGGCTTAGTAAAGATATCAGCGAATTGTTCTTTCGTTTGAACATATCTGATTACTACTTCTCCGCGATTAACGACATCACGTGTAAAATGGTACTTTCTATCGATGTGTTTCGAGCGCTTATGGTTTTTGGAACTATTAGCAATTTTTATGGCCGCTTGGTTATCAACAAAAACAGGGACGATATTGCACGCAATATCCAATTTATTCAACATACGACGTAACCAAAACGTTTCTTTCACGCCGTGACCTAACGCGATATATTCCGACTCAGCGGTCGAAAGGGCAACGACCTTTTTCAATTGACTGGGCCACGAAATTGGTCCACTATTCAAAATATAGACAAATCCACTATTTCCGTAAACTATTCCGTAATCACGTGTTCCATTTAAATAACGTATTATTTTCATTACCGATTGCCAATGAGTGTCGTCGTAAGAACTCAAAAATTGACTTGCGTAATTGACCGCAAATTCGATATCCGGGCGACAAACTCGTGCAGCGAATAATAAAGAGCCTATTGCCTCACGAAACGGTATTTTACTGTCAGTCGCAGGTGTTTGTTTTTGCAAGGGCATACCTGGCTCCACAGGTACACTTGACGGATTTGCTTCAAGCATACTAAAGGTCTTTAATATTTTCTTAATATAGCCCGGTTGAGAAATTTTTAAGAGTCGTCGTTCGCGATCACGTTTAATCTCGAAACCGAGAAATTCATCGGCCTGATCTACGGAGATTTTAAGGTTACCTTCTAAATAATCTAAGACGCTCTTGATTGCATTCTCGCTTTTGCTCATAATCTAAACATCATCCACATACAGGGCTAAATACACTTTTGAACTTTCCACTACACCGACAAGCACGCACTTATCACTTGCGATGTTCACGAGATTAAATTCGTTCAGAAACCTCGTGAACTTCTCGTTCCAGCAATTGGGTGACTGCTTCAATCCATGCAGGCTGCGATGTAGCTTGAAGACTGCATCCAGTTGGCTCTAAATTGTGTATCCTGGAGGCTGCTCCAAATAAATTTCTTCTTGAAGATCGCCATATAGAAAAGCGGTTTGCACATCGAACTTCATTATTTCATAATCTTCTTTCGCAGCTATTGCAAGAAGAGTTCTAATGGACTCGTAGCGAACGACAGGTGCGAATGTGTCAAAATAATCGATTCCTTCTCGTTGTCGGAATCCTTTCGTTACGAGTCTCGCCTTGTATCTCTTCAGATTTCCAGCTGCATCATTTTTGATTGAGAAAACCCATTTGCAACCGATTGCACGTTTTCCTTGTGGCAGTGCACATATGGTCCATGTGCGATTTTTTTCAAGCGCCAGCATCACTTCGTCCATGGCTTTCTTCCATTTGCTGGTGTCGTCACTTTTTTTTTTTTTTTTTTTTTTTTTTTTTTGTCGTGGGGAAAATCTTCGAAAGACTCCCTCCCACCTCCTTGGGGAGAGGTGGGAGGGGTGTGTGCGATTCCCCGCGCCCGTACAACGACAGGCGCGGGACCTACCCACTAAAAACCCCACGGTGACCCATCGGCACGCTTTGGGAGGATACCGGGAATCGCTCGAAGCATTCTTCCGGTATCCTCCCCGTGCCCGCGCTTTCGCGCCCATCCCCCGGGGGGACAATCGGTCCCCCCAGTAGACACACTGCCTCATAGCGGCGGGACGGGGCCACTCCATCCCGCCGCTATCCGTCCCGGGGCCGCGTTTAGTGGCGGCTGCGAGCCCCAACTCGCAACCGCCCGCGACCCCGTTTCCACCCCTCGGCGGCCGGGCGTTCATGGCCGCACCAGACCGCCGAAGGTGCCTCCCCTTGCGTCGGACCGGTGGGGGGAGGCACTCCTACCCCCAACCGGTCCGACCCGGCGCCGCCTGGCGGGAGGAGGGTCCCCTCAGGACCCCCCTCCCAGCCTAGGTCATCCGCCACGCCGAGGCGGCCGCCCGCGACGCCTCGCGACCGGGCGACGACCTCGGGCCACCGCACGAGCGCGAGCTTCAGTGCGCCGCTGAAGCTCGCGCTCCCTCCCCGCGGCCTCCTTATGCAACATTACGTTCTCGCAGAAGGAGGCCACGGCCCTCCACTTCTCCTCGCTGCCGAGCATGGCGCGCACCACGCCCGGCAGCGAGACATCCCGCCCGACGACGCCGACCAGGACACGGCGCTCCCCCTCCCACGCGGGGCATACCTCCAGGGTATGATCCGCCGTGTCCTGCTCAGCGTCGCAGTGGCAGCAACGCGCCGTCGGCTCCTTCCCTATCCGGCACAGGTATCTTCCGAAGCTGCCATGCCCGGAAAATACCTGTGCCAGCCGGTAGGTGAGGCTGCCATGGCCTCTGTCCAGCCACTCCTTCAGCAGTGGCCGAACAGCCCCGACAGTCCGGTGCCCCGCGGTTGGCAGAGCCAGCCGCTCCTGCCACGCGAGCAACACGGACTGCCGGGCCTGGCGCTTCAAATCGCCCCAAGCAGGTTCCTGCCCGCCCGGGACCGCCCCCACCCCCGCGCGTCGGTCGACGCGGTGCCGGTACATCAGCGCGTGCGACCGCGCGAGCAGGTCCATGGGCGGCATCCCCGCTAGAACCGTCGCCGCCTCATGTGACATGGTCCGATACCCGCGGACGACCCTGAGCGCCACGCGCCTCTGCACCCGACGCAGCATAGTCATGCTGCGCCGGGAGGCAGCCAGGTCGTCCGCCCAGACGGGGGCCCCGTATAGGGCCACCGACTGGACCATTGCCACATAGAGGCGACGAACTCGGCCCGCCGGGCCCCCCAGGTTGGGCAGGATCCGGCCCAGAGCCGCAACCATCCTCTCCAACCGGGGGACCAGGCAGCGGAAATGCTTCTCGAAACGCCAGTAGCTATCGAGGATCAGCCCTAGATATCTGATCTGGGGCTTCACCTCGATGTCAGCCCCACCCACCCGAATCAGAGGGGGTGGCGGATCCTGCCGAGGTGAATGAAATGCAATCACCTCGGTCTTATGGACCGCCACCGTCATCCCCATCCCCCTGATCCGGTCGACGACGCGTTGCGACCCCTCCTCCGCGCGACGCATGGCCCTCCCCCAGTGCGCCCCGACGGCCAGCACCAGTGTGTCATCCGCATAACACACCGTGCTGACGCCGTCGGGGAGGCCGGCCCGCAACACCGAGTCGTACGCGATGTTCCACAGGAGTGGCCCGAGGACCGACCCCTGCGGAACACCGCAGTACACCTCCCTCCGCATATCACCATCCCGGCCCGGATACTCGATCCACTTGCCGCGGAGATAATCCCCGACGACCGCCCTGAGACAAGGGGGGACTCGATGATATTCGAGTCCCCTCCTTATCTCTTCCCAGGGGAGGGTGTTAAAGGCATTGGCAATATCCGAGGATATTGCCAATGCCACCCCTCCCCGGGAGACGGCCGCCTCCGAGAGGGCCCTCACACGACCTATCGCGTCGATAGTCGATCGGCCCCGCCGGAAACCGAACTGGCAGTCGGCCAGACCGTGATCACCCCGCGACAGGTGCTCGACGAGGCGGGCAGCAATCACACGCTCGAAGAGCTTGCCCACCTCGTCGAGGAGACAAATGGGCCGGTATGCGGAGGGAGACTCCGCGGGCCGACCCTCCTTCCGGAGGAGGACCATACTCGCCACCTTCCAACTGGGGGGGAATCGCCCGTCCCTCAGGCAGCGGTCGAACAACCGCCTGAGCTCGGCCCCAAGGACGCCCTGGGTCAAGACCCAAACCCGGCCGGGCACACCATCCGGACCCGGGGCCGTGTTACGAACCCCGAGCCGTCTGATGGCCGCTGCCAGCTCCTCCTGCGTGACCCCCAGCTCGGCCGTCCACTCCACTGGGACAGCCGCCGCCGCCGGAGGACGCGGTCCCCTCTCCCCAATTGGGAAGAGTGTATGGACCACGTCCTCCAGCAGCCGGGGGTCAAGACCCTCGGTGACGGGGGGCGCCCACGGGCGGAGCTTATTCAGCACCACCTTATATGGGCGCCCCCATGGATCGTCATCAAGGGTCTGGAGGAGCTCCTTCCATGCCTGGGTCTTGGCCCGTTTGATGGCGACCTGCAGAGCAACCCGCGCCACGCGGTATGCTCCATACAGGTCATCAGCTGCCCTCGCTCGCGCCACGCCGTCGCCTGTACGTTGACGACGGCGCGCGCGGGTGTACTGGCGTCGGGCACGGACAGTCGCGACTCGCAACTCCGCGATCGCTTCCGACCACCAGTACACCGCCCGGCGAGGAGAAGCCCGCCCGACCCGAGGCATCGCCGCGTCGCAAATACCCGCGACCAATGCTCCGAGCCGGGCGACCTCCTCCTCTATGCTCGGCAACTCGGCCGCACCCTGCGGCCAAGTTGCAGCGAGGGCAGCTGCCATCAGGGCGTCCTTGTCCAGGCGCCGAAGCGCCCAGCGGCGTGGTGGGGTGCCACGCAGGCGGCCGTGTCGGGATGCACTCGCGGCGGCAGAGACCTCCATCCGGATGTGCCGGTGATCGGAGAGTGTCTCTGCCCCCGCGACCACGTGCCAACCCGACACCATGCGCACGGCGTTGGGGGTCGCGAATCCAACATCCACGATGGACCCCCCATATCGCCGCACGCATGTGTGCTCCGACCCCCGGTTCAATACCCGGAGGTCGAGCCCCGCCGCCCAATCGCCCAGGATCCCGCCGCGAACGGAGGTCCTGGGGGATCCCCAAGCCACCGACTTGGCATTAAAATCCCCCAGGACCAGCACCGGCCGGGCCGCGTAGCGCTGCACGCATGCCGCGACCTCGGCCAAGTACAGCTCGAACGCAGCGTGACCGCTACGGGGCGAAATGTAGCACCCCACCACAGCGACTCCCCCCCAGTCCACGGCGACGAATCCCCGACCGCGCTCCAACAAGGAGAACGGTGGGGACCCGTCGCCCCCTCCCCATACCGTCGCCACCAAGCCGTCCGCGTCGCCCACCCAATGAGGGTGATCAGGGACGCGGTACGGCTCGGCGGCGACCGCCAGGCCAACCCCCCACTCCGCGAGGACTTGGGACATCAAGTCCTGTGCCGCGCGGCAGTGGTTGAGGTTGGCCTGGAGGAGGAGGCGGGGCGGCATTAATTAATGGCCGCGCCAGCCTCCTCCCGGCCGTCCGTCCCCGTAGCACCGTCCACCTCCATGGAGGACGATGCCACCGCCCTCGGCACCGGAGCCGGTGCAGCCCGCCTCTTCCTGTCCTTCCGGGAGGGGGGGGGAACACTTCTTGCTCCCCACCCTGTGATCGGCTGGCCTCCCCATGTCCGCACACAGCGGGCAGTGGGGGGCCGCCGAGCACTGGCTCGCACGGTGCTCTTTGGCACCGCAGCGGTAACACTGACCGCTGCGGTCCACCGGCGAGGTGCACCACTGCCTCACGTGCCCCAATTCGAGGCAGCGGTGACACTGGAGCGGGCGCGGCGCGAGGATTTCCACTCGCGCCGAAACCCACCCCACCAACACCCTCCCGGATTCCGCCACCTTACGGGCGGCGGAGAGGGGGCACCGGGCCCACACCGACCCGAGGCCGGAGGGCGACCTGCGGATCTCTCCGATCCGCAGGTCCTCCACAGGACAGTCCCCCGCCCTCGCAAGGGCACGGGACACATCCTGTGCGCTGACCGAGTCGTCCAGCCCACAAACGCGCATCTCCGTGCGCTTCGTGGGCCGGGCGACCCGGACACCTCGCTCGCCCAGCTGCTCCCGGAGCCTCTGGGCGAGACGATCCGCCTTCGCGCCGCCTTCTGCACCGGGGATCTCCAGCAAGAGACCCCCGGTCACGGCCCTCTTCGCCCTCACGGAGGCGATGCCCAGCTCTTCCAGGGAGATATTCTCCCTGGCGAGCCGCATCGCCTCCGCGAGTGTCAGGTCGCCCCCCTGCGCAACGGTCAGCGTCACCGCTGCCGTTTTTGGGGGACGACCTGGTCGTGCCTTCCCGACCTTCGCGGCCTTTACCTTGGCCGCCGGCGGCGGAGGCGGAGGCTGCGGTTGCGAGGCCTTCCTCGCCGCCCGCTTCGCCTTCCACCCCACCACCTCACTCCACGCCACCCCCCCTTGGGAGGGTGCTGTGGAGGACGCGACCACCGCGACCACGGGTACACCACCCCCCCTGGGGGTCGCGACCCGGGGCCCTGGTGCCGCAACGCTGGGCGGAGCCTTCACTCCGCCCTTCTTTGCCTTCCCCGACTGTACCGGAACAGGTCGGGGAGGCACCGCCTTCCTGCTGACCGCTCTTCCGGCGAGGAGCTCCTCCCGTGGTGTCGTCACTAGATATTGCCTCAGTGTAGGTCATAGGCACCGTATCAGCCAAAAAAGCAATAGGTATGCCGTATCGGCCAGGTGCTTGTAATGTTCTTCTATTGCGCAGTTGTCTACCTTCCCGAGCATTTTCATTGGCGGCTACCTGCTCTGTCTCTGGCAAAGCTGCGCTTTCTTTATTTCCATTGGTTTCCAGTTCTCGTGTTTGGGCGACATTTTCCACAACTGGAGCTTGGTGTTCGGCTGCACCTTCTGGAGTAGGAATCGTCTCTCTTTCGTCTTCAATTCCGAACTTGATTATTGTATCGGTTTCGGCACGCGTTTCGGCGCTGGGCAGGGCATTTTCGTTGAAGGTTACGTCACTGCTTATTGAAATTTTCTTCAATTTATTATCTCAGAGTCTATAATTAGTAGACTCCCCATCGTAACCGACGAATATGACCTGTCTGCTTTTTGGGTCGAATTTTTGCCGTCTTTCCTTCGGCACGTTCAGGTAAGCTACGGATCCAAACACCTTTAAATGTTTTATATCAGGTTTGTGTTTAAACCACTTCTCGAACGGAGTAATCATCTCCCCTGGCTTTAGGATGGTCCGATTCAGCAGGTAACACGCAGTATTTACTGCTTCTGCCCATAATTTTTGATGCATGTTCTTTTGCGTGAATCATAGAACGTGTACTTTCAATGAGCGTACGAATTTCGCGTTCAGCGCGACCATTCTGCTCATGAATGTATGGTGACGAGCGTTCGTGGATTATACCTTTTTCCTCTAAAAAGGTCCGGAGCTGGCTGCAGGTGTACTCTGCCCCATTGTCCGAGCGCAGGACTTTGATTTTCGTTCCAGTCTGCGTCGATACGAATGCCTCGTACTCCTTAAATTTGCTGAATACTTTTGATTTATGGCTCATGAAGTATACCTTCCTATAGCTGGTACTCACGTCCTTAAACAGTAAAAAGAACCGCGTGTTGCTCGGTGAGTTTATGTTTACAGGGCCACAGACATCGATATGAATTTTCTCCCCTGGCCCGTAATTGTCTTCAACTCCGATGCTTGGATGCGGCCTTCGGGACTGCTTGCCCATAATGCATCCTTCACAAAAAAACTTTGTCAAATTGTCCTTTTCAATTCCATGGATGCCGAGTTGTTCACACGTGTGTTTTACGGCGCGCTCATTTACGTGTCTCATTCGCTCATGCCAAAGTTTTAATTTTTCCTGGCCATCTGCTAATTTCAGCGCTTTACAGTCAATGGGCACTTTCACTTTGAAACACATTTTAAACAGTTTTCCGTGCGGTATTCCACGTGCGGCGAGTTTTCCTTTACTATCGCGAACTTCACATTTGTTTTCAAACGAATGAAAAGAGTACCGTTTTTTGTTCACTGAGCCCATAGAAAACAAACTACACTTTAGTTCAGGTATATAGAGCACATCTTGTAATTCGCGTTTGTATAGCACTCCCTCAAGCACTTCTTGGATTTTAATTGTTCCGATGCCAGCCGCTAAGATGATGCGATCATCCGCTACTTTAACCGCATGACCATTTGAATTCGGCTGCAGTGCCGAAGAATAGTCTTTGCGGAAAGTTATATGCATTCCGGCACCCGAATCCGCAATCCACACGTCACTGTCACTTTCACTGGTGCATTTATATGTTGCAACAATGTCACACGCCAACGCTGGCGCATTTCTCGCTAAACTGTCCGATGATTTTCCAGCTTGATTTTTTGGACATTCACATGCCCAGTGGCTTTTTTCTTTGCAGACTCCACACCGCGTTCGTTTTTTCAACTCCTCGATATCCTTCTTGGAGCGTTTCTTTCTCTTTGCGTCGTTCAGGGACGTCTTTTGAACACGAAGTGCAAGCGTCGACACTTCATCCTCAGCAAAACGCCTGTCTTCCTTGATCAGTCTGCTGATCAAGTTGGTTTCCTTTTTTCCGTAGCAGGAGTGCAATCCCACGTGTGACGAAAAATGGAGAACTTCGAGGTTAACTGCGCAGCAGTTTTGTCATGACAGCTTTGTCCGACGGTTCCTCACCCGCATCCTGCAGGCGTCTGCAGATGCTCTCCAGTATCTCCAAATGATCTGCAATGGGCTCGTCTCCATTAACGCGAAAATTATAAAACTGCTCCCAGGTAGTCTGTGCAACGTCTTCACTTGCATCTCCGTATAGGTGTCCCTCAGCTTGTTCCACATTTCCTTCGCAGTGGAGCAGTTGTACAAATTGCGGCGAAGATTTGGGGCGATTGTACTCAGTATAATCATTTTTACCTGCGCTGATTTTTGACCGTGCACTTTGAACTCCGTTGCTTTGTCTTCTGCAGGTTTTACTATTGTACCATCTACGAAGCCAAGCAAACCTTTTGCTTCTAGCGCAATCACTACTCAGATTCACGATTTCCAATCCAACTTCTATGTCAAACATTGCGAAGAAATCACTTACACAATTGGTACCCAGTAAAAAAAACCTTTATTCATCCAGCCAGAGTGGCTTATCAACAAACAAATTCTTTCTAGCAGGCGCAGTGGAAGCACGCTGGGCCCATAAACTATTAAGGATCTATCTTTGAGATAAATTTCCCCAATCGCTTACAGCAGAAAGAAGAAAAAATATTTTATTGAAACGGAATAAGGTGCAAGACAGAGAGGTGACAAAATATATGGAAGACGTTTCTCCACGGTCAGGGTTATCGCACACCAAACTACAAACCAGGAAAAATCCCGGCTATATATGCATCGCCAAACGGTCGGCAGACCTATTGGTTTTATGACATGACCTGTGCTGACGTCAAACAGAGAAAAATAGCGAAGATTCGGAAATACAAAATATACCTCTTCTAAATCTGCTCTGATCAGCTAGTAAGCAAGCAGTAAGCTCGAAAGCAAGCAACAAGCTAGTAAGCAAGCAGTAAGCTAGGAAGCAGGCAGTGAGCTAGTAACCGAGGGGGAAGCTAGTAAGGGAGCAGAATGCCAGTAAGCAAGCATTAAGCAAGAAACCACGCAGCAAGCTAGTAAGCAAGCAGCGAGGTAGTAAGGAAGCTTTGAGCTAGTAAGCGAGCAGGGAGCTGGAAAGGAAGCAGTATGCTAGTAAGCAAGCAGCAAGCTGGAAAGCAAGCAACAAGCTAGTAAGCAAGCAGTAACCTAGGAAGCAAGCAGTGAGCTAGTAAGCGAGCAGGAAGCTAGTGAGGAAGCAGTATGCTAGCAAGCAAGCAATAAGCTAGTAAGTAACTAGTAAGCTTGTAAGCAAGCAGCAGGCTAGTCAGAAAGCAGTTCTCTAGTAGGAAAGGTGTATGCTAGTAAGCAAGCAGTAAGCTAGTAAGCAAACAGTATTCTTGTAAGCAAGCTGTGAGCTAGCAAGCAAGCAGTAAGATGGAAGGCATGCATCAGGGTAGCAAGAAAGCATGTAGCGGGTAAGCAAGCCGTAAGCTAGTAAGCAAGCAGTAAGCGACTAAGCAAGCAGTACGCTGGTAAGCAAGCAGTGAGCTAGTACCCGCGCAGGGAGCTAGTAAGGAAGCATTATGCTGGCAAGCAAGCAGTAAGCTAGTAAGCGAGCCGGGACCTATTAAGAGAGCAAAATGCTAGGAAGCTAGCAGTAAGCTATTAAAGAACCAGTATGCTATTAAGCAAGGAGGAAGCTAGTAAGGTAGTTATATGCTGGAAAGTCAGCTGCAGGCTAGTAAGCAAGCAGTGAGCGAGTAATCAACAAGTGAAGCTAGTAAGCAAGCAGCAAGCTTGTAAGCAAGCAGAAATCTAGGAAGCAAGCAGCAGGCTAGTCAGAAATCAGTTAGGTAGTAAGAACGCAGCATGCTAGTAAGCAGGCGGAAAGCTAGAAAGCTAGCAGCAAGTTAGGAAGCAAGCTGTAAGCCAGTAAGGAATCACTATGCTAGTAAGCGAGCAGCAAGCTACTAGGCAAGCAAGAATCTAGTAAGCAAGCAGCGAGCGTGTAGGCAACCGATACGGAGCGATTCTCACATTTTTGTCAACCTGGTATTCCGCCAACGGAGCGCGTCAAAGCAGAGTGTGTCCGCAGCTGACTTTGACGCCCGCAGCACCGTTTAGCCCACCGTCCCGACGTAGTGGCGTTTGAGGCCACGACACGCGGACATCCGGCCACCGACTAGAGCGTCCGCAGAGCCCATCCGGATTCACGGCCTCTCAGCCGAGGAAGGGTGGAGGTGCGTCCGCTGCCAGCCGACCCCACTAGTCGGCGATTCCCACTCCGCCTCCCGACATCATCCCACCCCAGCGAAATAGTGTAGCGGCGAACGAGCACAAGCGAGTGGCCAGCCCAGGCTGGCCCCCAGAATAGGGACCTTTATACCCCTAGCACAGAAGCGAGCGAACCCGGCCTACGGACTGACGCCTCAAACGCCACGACGTCGGGACGATGGGCTAAACGGTGCTGTGGGCGCCAATGTCAGCTGCGGACGCACTCTGCTAGTAAGCGAGTATGGAGCATGGAGCATGGAGTATGGAGCTAGTAGCAAAGCAGAAATCTAGTAAGTAAGCAGTATGCTGGTAGAAAGCAGATAGCTAGTAAGGAAGCAGTATGCTAGTAAGCAAACACTAAGCTAGTAAGCAACAACTAAGCTAGCAAGCAAGCAGCAAGCTAGTACGAAAGCAGTTTTCTAGTAAGATAGCAGTATGCTAGCAAGCAAGCTGTGAGCTAGTAAGCGAGTACGAAGCTAGTAAGGATGCGTTATGCTAGTAATCAAGCAGTAAGTCAGTAGGCAACCAGTAAGCTAGTAAGCAAGCAGCAGGCTAGCCAGAAAGCAGTTAGCTAGTAAGAACGCAGTATGCTTGTAAGTAAGCGGCAAGCTAGAAAGCAAGTAGCAATCTAGTAAGCAAGCAGTAAGCTACCAAGCAAGCAGTGAGCTAGTAAGAAAGCAATTAGCTAGTAAGAAAGCAGTATGCTAGTAAGCAGGCAGTAAGCTAGAACGCAAGCAGTAAGCACGTAAGCAAGCAGTACGCTAGTAAGCAAGTAGTAGGCTAGTAAGCAACCAGAAAGCTAGTAAGCAAGCAGCAGGCTAGTCAGAACTCAGGCACTAGGAACGCAGCATGCTAGTAAGCTTGCGGAAAGCTAGACAGCTAGCAGCAAGTTAGGAAGCAATCTGTAATCTAGTAAGAAAGCAGTATGCTATTAAGCAAGCAGGGAGATAGTAAGCGAGCAGTAAGCTTGAAACCAAGTTGTAAGCTTGAAAGCAAGCAATACGCTAGTAAGCATGCAGTGAGACAGTAAGCTAGCAGTGTGATAATAAGCTAGCAGTAAGCTAGTAAACAAGCATTAAGGAACAAAGCAAGCAGTAAGCTAGTAACCAAGCTGTAAGCTAGTAAGCAAGCAGTAAGTTTGTAAGCAAGTAGTGAGCTAGTAAGCGAGGAGGAAGCTAGTTAGGAAGCAGTATGCTAGTAAGCAACCAGTAAGCTAGCAAGCAACCAGTAAGCTAGGAAGGAAGCGGCAGGCTTGTACGATAGCACTTAGCTAGTAAGAAACCTGTATGCTAGTAAGCAAGCAGTAAGCTGGTAAGAGGGCGGTAAGCTAGTAAGTAAGCAGTGAGCCAGTCAGCGAGCAGTAATCTAGTAAGCAAGCAGTGAGCTAGTAAGCAAGCGGGAAGCTAGTAAGGAAGCAGTTTGCTAATAATCAAGCAGTATGCTAGTAAGCAAGCAGTAAGCTAGTAAGCAAGCAGCAAGTTTGTAAGCAAGCAGTAAGCTAGTAAGCAAGCAGTATGCTAGTAAGCAAGCAGTTAGCTGGTCACATCGAAGCAGGCTAATAAGAAAACTATTTTCTAGTGAGAGAACAGCGTGCTAGTAACCAAGCAGTAAGCTACAAAGCAAGCAGCAAGCCAGGAAGATAGCAATTAGCTTGTAAGCGAGCAGAATGCTAGTAAGAAATCACTATGCTAGTAAGCAAGCAGTAAGATAGTAAGCAACCAGTAAGCTAGTAAGCAAGCAGCAGGCTATTAAGAAAACAGTAAGTTACTAACAATGAAGAAAGCTAGTACGCAAGCGGGAAGCTATTAAAGAAGTGTTAAGCTAGTAAGTGACCAATAAGTTCATAAGAAAGCAGTAAGTTAGGAAGAAAGCGGGAATGTAGGAAGGTAGCAGTCAGATAGTAAGCAAGGAGTAAGCTAGTAATAAGCAGTAAGCTATTAAGCACGCAGTGAGCTATTAAGCGAGGAGGAAGCTAGTAACGAAGCAGTATGATAGCATGCAAGCAGAATGCTAGCAAGTAACCAGTAGGCTGGCAAGCAAGCAGGAAGCGCGTAAGCTAGCAGTAAGCTAATAAGCAAGCAGTAATCTTGTAAGCAATCCGTGAGCTAGTAAACAATCAGGAAGCTAGTAAGTTAGTACGCAGTAAGTAAGTTAGTAAGCTTACAGTAAGATAGTGAGAATGCAGTTAGCTAGTAAGAAAGCAGTATGCTGCCAAGAGAGCAGTTAGCTAGTATACATATGGTAAGCTAGTATGCAAGCAGAAAACTAGTACGCCAGCGGTATGCAAGTAAGCAACCAGCAGGCTAGTAAGAAAGCAGATAGCTATTAAGCGAGCAGGAAACTAGTAAGGGAGCAGTATGCTAGAAAGCCACCAGTAAACTAGCATGCAAGCCAAAGCTAATAACAGAGCAGAATGTTTGTAACGAGGCAGTATGCTAGTAAGCATGCAGTAAGGTAATAAGCAAGCAGAAAGCAAGTAACATAGCAGTATGTTAGTAACAAGACAGTAAGTTAGTAACAAAGCAGTATGCTGGAAAGCAAGCAGGAACCTAGTTTACTGCTTGCTTCCAGCGTACTGCTTGCTAACTATCATGCTGCTTCCTTACTAGCCTGTTGCTTGCTTTCCAGCTTACTACTTGCTTGCCAGATTCCTGCTTTCTTCCTAACTTACTGCCCTCTTGCCAGGCGAATGCTTCCTTACTTGCTTACAGCTTCATTACTAGCTTACTGCTTGCTTACTTGCTTACTGCTTACTCACTAGCATACTGCCTCCTTACTAGATTCCTGCTCACTTACTAGCTTACAGCTAGCTTACTCGCTTACTGGCTGCTTACTAGCCTACTGCGTGCATTCTAGCTTACTGCTTGCTCACAAGCTTACAGCTAGCTTATCAGCTTCCTGCTTGATTACTAACTCACAGCTTGCCTACTATCAATCGGCTGCCTTACTAGCTTCCACCTCGCTCCATAGCTCACTGCTTGTTTACTAGCTTACTGCTTCCTTACTAGCTTGCTGCTTCCTTACAAGCTTCCGCCTCGCCCATTAGCTCACTGCTTGCTTACTAGCTTACTGCATGCTTACTAGATAACGACTTTTATTTTTTTTTTGTCGTGGGGAAAATCTTCGAAAGACTCCCTCCCACCGCTTTGGGGAGCGACGGGAAGGGTGTGTGGGATTCCCCGCGCCCGTAGAGTGACGGGCGTGGGAGCTACCCACTAAAAACCCCACCGTGACCCTTCCGCACGATTTGGGAGGATACCGGGTATCGCTCGAAGCATTCTTCCGGTATCCTCCCCGTGCCCGCGCTTTGCGCCCAACCCCGGGGGGGGGGACAAACTGTCCCCCCGGTAGTCACCCTGTCTCATAGCGGCAGGACGGGGCCACTCCATCTCGCCGCCATCCGTCCCGGTGCCGCGTCTAGTGGCGGTTGCGAGCCCCAACTCGCAACCGCCTGCGACCCCGTTTCTACCCCTCGGCGGCCGGGAGATCATGGCCGCTCCAGGCCACCGAGGGTGCCTCCCCGTGGGCCGGCCCCACCCGGTCCGACCCTTCGCCGCCTGGCGGGATGAGGCTCTCCTCAGGGCCCCCCTCCCAGCCAGGTTCATCCGCCGCGCAAAGGCGGCCGCCCGCGACGCCTGGCGCCTGGGCGACGCCCTCGCGCCGCTGAAGCTCGCGCTCCCTTCCCGCGACCTCCTTCTGCAGCATTACGGTCTCGCAGAAGGAGGCCACGACCCTCCACTTCCTCTCGCTGCCGAGCATGGCGCGCACCACACCCGGCAGCGAGACTTCCCGCCCTATGACGCCGACCAGGTCACGGCGCTCCTCCTCCCACGCTTGGCATACCTGGAGGGTATGATCAGCCGTGTCCTGCTTGGTGTCACAATGGCAGCAACGCGCTGTCGGCTCCTTCCCTATCCGGCACAGGTATCTTCCGAAGCTGCCATGCCCGGAAAATACCTGTGCCAGCCGGTAAGTGAGGCTTCCATGGCCTCTGTCCAGCCACTGTTCCTGCTCCCCCGGGACAGCCCCCACTCCCGCGCGACGGTCGACACGATGTCGATACATCATCGCGTGCGACCGCGCGAGGAGATCCATGGGCGGCATCCCCGCAAGAACCGGTGGCCGCGGACGACCCTCAGCGCCATCCGCCTCTGCACCCGACGCAGCATCGTCATGCTGCGCCGGGAGGCCGCCAGGTCGTCCGCCCAGACGGGGGCCCCGTATAGGGCCACCGACTGAGCCATTGCCACATAGAGGCGGCGAACTCGTCCCGCCGGGCCCCCCCCCGGTTGGGGAGGATCCGGCCTAAAGCCGAGACCATCCTCTCCAACCGGGGAACCAGGCAGCGGAAATGCTCCTCGAAGCGCTAGTGGCTATCGAGGATCAGCCCCAGATACCTCATCCGGGGCTTCACCTCGTTATCAGCCCCACCCACCCGGATCAGAGGGGGTGGCGGATCCTGCCGAGGTGACTAGAACGCTATCACCTCGGTCTTATGGACCGCCACCGTCATCCTCATCCCCCTGATCCGGTCGACGACGCGTTGCGCCCCCTCCTCGGCGAGGCGCTTGGCCCTCCCCCACTGAGCCCCGACGGCCAGCACCAGTGTGTCATCAGCGTAATACACGGCACTGACGCCGTCGGGGAGGTCGGCCCGCAACACCGCGTCGTACGCGATGTTCCACAGGAGTGGCCCGAGGACCGACCCCTGCGGAACACCGCAGTACACCTCCCTCCGCATATCACCATCCCGGCCCGGATACTCGATCCACCTGCCGCGGAGATAATCCCCGACGACCGCCCTGGGACAAGGGGGGACTCGATGATATTCGAGCCCCCTCCTTATCTCTTCCCAGGGGAGGGTGTTAAAGGCATTGGCAATATCCAAGGATATTGCCAATGCCACCCCTCCCCGGGAGACGGCCGCCTCCGAGAGGGCCCTCACACGACCTATCGCGTCGATAGTCGATCGGCCCCCCCGGAAACCGAACTGGCAGTCGGCCAGACCGGGATCACCCCGCGACAGGTGCTCGACGAGGCGGGCAGCAATCACACGCTCGAAGAGCTTGCCCACCTCGTCGAGGAGACAAATGGGCCGGTATGCGGAGGGAGACTCCGCGGGCCGACCCTCCTTCCGGAGGAGGACCATCCTCGCCACCTTCCAACTGGGGGGGAATCGCCCGTCCCTCAGGCAGCGGTCGAACAACCGCCTGAGGTCGGCCCCAAGGACGCCCTGGGTCAAGACCCAAACCCGGCCGGGCACACCATCCGGACCCGGGGCCGTGTTACGAACCCCGAGCCGTCTGATGGCCGCTGCCAGCTCCTCCTGCGTGACCCCCAGCTCGGCCGTCCACTCCACTGGGACAGCCGCCGCCGCCGGAGGACGCAGTCCCCTCTCCCCAATTGGGAAGAGTGTATTGACCACGTCCTCCAGCAGCCGGGGGTCAAGACCCTCGGTGACGGGGGGCGCCCACGGGCGGAGCTTATTCAGCACCACCTTATATGGGCGCCCCCATGGATCGTCATCAAGGGTCTGGAGGAGCTCCTTCCATGCCTGGGTCTTGGCCCGTTTGATGGCGACCTGCAGAGCAACCCGCGCCACGCGGTATGCTCCATACAGGTCATCAGCTGCCCTCGCTCGCGCCACGCCGTCGCCTGTACGTTGACGACGGCGCGCGCGGGTGTACTGGCGTCGGGCGCGGACAGTCGCGACTCGCAACTCCGCGATCGCGTCCGACCACCAGTACACCGCCCGGCGAGGAGAAGCCCGCCCGACCCGAGGCATCGCCGCGTCGCAAATACCCGCGACCAATCCCCGACGGCGTCAGCACGGTGTGTTATGCGGATGACACACTGGTGCTGGCCGTCGGGGCGCACTGGGGGAGGGCCATGCGTCGCGCGGAGGAGGGGTCGCAACGCGTCGTCGACCGGATCAGGGGGATGGGGATGACGGTGGCGGTCCATAAGACCGAGGTGATTGCGTTTCATTCACCTCGGCAGGATCCGCCACCCCCTCTGATTCGGGTGGGTGGGGCTGACATCGAGGTGAAGCCCCAGATCAGGTATCTGGGGCTGATCCTCGATAGCCACTGGCGTTTCGAGAAGCATTTCCGCTGCCTGGTCCCCCGGTTGGAAAGGATGGTTGCGGCTCTGGGCCGGATCCTGCCCAACCTGGGGGGCCCGGCGGGCCGAGTTCGTCGCCTCTATGTGGCAATGGTCCAGTCGGTGGCCCTATACGGGGCCCCCGTCTGGGCGGACGACCTGGCTGCCTCCCGGCGCAGCATGACTATGCTGCGTCGGGTGCAGAGGCGCATGGCGCTCAGGGTCGTCCGCGGGTATCGGACCGTGTCACATGAGGCGGCGACGGTTCTAGCGGGGATGCCGCCCATGGACCTGCTCGCGCGGTCGCACGCGGTGATGTACCGGCACCGCGTCGACCGTCGCGCGGGGGTGGGGGCGGTCCCGGGCGGGCAGGAACCTGCTTGGGGCGATTTGAAGCGCCAGGCCCGGCAGTCCGTGTTGCTCGCGTGGCAGGAGCGGCTGGCTCTGCCAACCGCGGGGCACCGGACTGTCGGGGCTGTTCGGCCACTCCTGAAGGAGTGGCTGGACAGAGGCCATGGCAGCCTCACCTACCGGCTGGCACAGGTATTTTCCGGGCATGGCAGCTTCGGAAGATACCTGTGCCGAATAGGGAAGGAGCCGACGGCGCGTTGCTGCCACTGCGACGCTGAGCAGGACACGGCGGATCATACCCTGGAGGTATGCCCCGCGTGGGAGGGGGAGCGCCGTGTCCTGGTCGGCGTCGTCGGGCGGGATGTCTCGCTGCCGGGCGTGGTGCGCGCCATGCTCGGCAGCGAGGAGAAGTGGAGGGCCGTGGCCTCCTTCTGCGAGAACGTAATGTTGCAGAAGGAGGCTGCGGGGAGGGAGCGCGAGCTTCAGCGGCGCGCTGAAGCTCGCGCTCGTGCGGTGGCCCGAGGTCGTCGCCCGGTCGCGAGGCGTCGCGGGCGGCCGCCTCGGCGTGGCGGATGACCTAGGCTGGGAGGGGGGTCCTGAGGGGACCCTCCTCCCGCCAGGCGGCGCCGGGTCGGACCGGTTGGGGGTAGGAGTGCCTCCCCCTACCGGTCCGACGCAAGGGGAGGCACCCTCGGCGGTCTGGTGCGGCCATGAACGCCCGGCCGCCGAGGGGTGGAAACGGGGTCGCGGGCGGTTGCGAGTTGGGGCTCGCAGCCGCCACTAAACGCGGCCCCGGGACGGATAGCGGCGGGATGGAGTGGCCCCGTCCCGCCGCTATGAGGCAGTGTGTCTACTGGGGGGACCGATTGTCCCCCCGGGGGATGGGCGCGAAAGCGCGGGCACGGGGAGGATACCGGAAGAATGCTTCGAGCGATTCCCGGTATCCTCCCAAAGCGTGCCGAAGGGTCACCGTGGGGTTTTTAGTGGGTAGGTCCCGCGCCTGTCGTTGTACGGGCGCGGGGAATCCCACACACCCCTCCCACCTCTCCCCAAGGAGGTGGGAGGGAGTCTTTCGAAGATTTTCCCCACGACAAAAAAAAAAAAAAAAAAAAAAAAATACCCGCGACCAATGCTCCGAGCCGGGCGACCTCCTCCTCTATGCTCGGCAACTCGGCCGCTCCCTGCGGCCAAGTTGCAGCGAGGGCAGCTGCCATCAGGGCGTCCTTGTCCAGGCGCCGAAGCGCCCAGCGGCGTGGTGGGGTGCCACGCAGGCGGCCGTGTCGGGATGCACTCGCGGCGGCAGAGACCTCCATCCGGATGTACCGGTGATCGGAGAGTGTCTCTGCCCCCGCGACCACGTGCCAACCCGACACCTTGCGCACGGCGTTGGGGGTCGCGAATCCAACATCCACGATGGACCCCCCATATCGCCGCACGCATGTGTGCTCCGACCCCCGGTTCAATACCCGGAGGTCGAGCCCCGCCGCCCAATCGCCCAGGATCCCGCCGCGAACGGAGGTCCTGGGGGATCCCCAAGCCACCGACTTGGCATTAAAATCCCCCAGGACCAGCACCGGCCGGGCCGCGTAGCGCTGCACGCATGCCGCGACCTCGGCCAAGTACAGCTCGAACGCAGCGTGACCGCTACGGGGCGAAATGTAGCACCCCACCACAGCGACTCCCCCCCAGTCCACGGCGACGAATCCCCGACCGCGCTCCAACAAGGAGAACGGTGGGGACCCGTCGCCCCCTCCCCATACCGTCGCCACCAAGCCGTCCGCGTCGCCCACCCAATGAGGGTGATCAGGGACGCGGTACGGCTCGGCGGCGACCGCCAGGCCAACCCCCCACTCCGCGAGGACTTGGGACATCAAGTCCTTTGCCGCGCGGCAGTGGTTGAGGTTGGCCTGGAGGAGGAGGCGGGGCGGCATTAATTAATGGCCGCGCCAGCCTCCTCCCGGCCGTCCGTCCCCGTAGCACCGTCCACCTCCATGGAGGACGATGCCACCGCCCTCGGCACCGGAGCCGGTGCAGCCCGCCTCTTCCTCTCCATCCGGGAGGGGGGGGGAGCACTTCTTGCTCCCCACCCTGTGATCGGCTGTCCTCCCCATGTCCGCACACAGCTGGCAGTGGGGGGCCGCCGAGCACTGGCTCGCACGGTGCTCTTTGGCACCGCAGCGGTAACACTGACCGCTGCGGTCCACCGGTGAGGTGCACCACTGCCTCACGTGCCCCAATTCGAGGCAGCGGTGACACTGGAGCGGGCGCGGCGCGAGGATTTCCACTCGCGCTGAAACCCACCCCACCAACACCCTCCCGGATTCCGCCACCTTACGGGCGGCGGAGAGGGGGCACCGGGCCCACACCGACCCGAGGCCGGAGGGCGACCTGCGGATCTCTCCGATCCGCAGGTCCTCCACAGGACAGTCCCCCGCCCTCGCAAGGGCACGGGACACATCCTGTGCGCTGACCGAGTCGTCCAGCCCACAAACGCGCATCTCCGTGCGCTTCGTGGGCCGGGCGACCCGGACACCTCGCTCGCCCAGCTGCTCCCGGAGCCTCTGGGCGAGACGATCCGCCTTCGCGCCGCCTTCTGCACCGGGGATCTCCAGCAAGAGACCCCCGGTCACGGCCCTCTTCGCCCTCACGGAGGTGATGCCCAGCTCTTCCAGGGAGATATTCTCCCTGGCGAGCCGCATCGCCTCCGCGAGGGTCAGGTCGCCCCCCTGCGCAACGGTCAGCGTCACCGCTGCCGTTTTTGGGGGACGACCTGGTCGTGCCTTCCCGACCTTCGCGGCCTTTACCTTGGCCGCCGGCGGCGGAGGCGGAGGCCGCGGTTGCGAGGCCTTCCTCGCCGCCCGCTTCGCCTTCCGCCCCACCACCTCACTCCACGCCACCCCCCCTTGGGAGGGTGCTGTGGAGGACGCGACCACCGCGACCACGGGTACATCACCCCCCTTGGGGGTCGCGACCCGGGGCCCTGGTGCCGCAACGCTGGGCGGAGCCTTCACTCCGCCCTTCTTTGCCTTCCCCGACTGTACCGGAACAGGTCGGGGAGGCACCGCCTTCCTGCTGACCGCTCTTCCGGCGAGGAGCTCCTCCCGGAAGGCGGCCAGCTTGCCATCAATCATGTCCCCAATCCTCCTCAGAAGATCGTCTTCTGAGGAGGACGGGGACTTCTTCACGGGCGGAGTGCGGGTGGAGGGGCCCGCGGTGCCCCGCACCACTGCCGCCGCACTCCGCTTATTTACCTCCGCCGAGGGACGCGGCGGTGGAGGAGGAGGGAGGATGGGAGGGAGGGCCGCGCTGTTCCACAGCGCCTCTGCCCTACTCCTCCCCTGTCGCTCCTCCTCCAACAGGAGCTGCAGACGGGCGTTCCGCCCTCTGAGCTCCCGCGCCGCCTCCCTCATTTCCTCCGCCGCGGCCTTCAGGGCCTCCGCGCCACCGCTTTTCTGCCCCTTAAAGGCGCAGGCAGCGGCGACTTTCTCCACCTGCCTCAGGGACGAGGAGATCCTCTCCGATATCTCCTCGGTCACCTCGTCCCTGAGGCAACTCAGCCTCACCGACGGGCTCATCGTCCCGCCCACCTCGACGACGGCCTGCCCCGTCCTCTTCCTCTTAGAGCCTATGTGGCTCGTGCTGGAGGAGAAGGACGAGACCGACGCCGTCTCGTCGTCCTCCTCCACCCTCCACGAAGCCGGACCTGGCGCTGAGTGGGGCGCGAGCGCCGCCACCCTAACCCCAACCCCGTCTCCGTCCTCCCCAACCGACAAAACCCGCCCCATCCCCATTTTATTTTCTGTGTCCATAAAAATCCCACGAGATGGTCGGAAATAAAGGTCCACCCGGGCAGAGCCGCCTTACCCGGGTAAGCCTAATACTCCGGGGGTTTGGCAGGTTCCCCGGAGGTGGTCGCTTGGGATTGGGCCTTCTCCCCCAACCATGCATCCCATCGCCGCGCACCATAGCTTAGGATTGGAGGGCGATTTTATAGAGTCGCCATACTCGTGGCCCAGGCGGTTAAGCCAAGACCCCCGTTCCTCCTGCCGTCACGTACCATTCACAAAACCAATAGGGAATTGTGAATGGGTCGTTGTGACGACCAACAGGAGGCTTACGGTGTGTGTATGACTCGGGTACCCCGGGTTCGTTAAGCCCGTACTGCAGCTGAAAGGCTGGCAGCCCCTGAGGGACCCGCGCGGCCGCTAGGCGTCCGCGACTTCTCACCGCTAATTACGCGCCGCGCGAGTATTAATACCGGGCCACCGGCCGGATTCGGCGGACTCGTGTCTTGCTCGTCGAAGCCCAATTAAGTGGCGAGTGTAACGTACGAACCATACGGGTCTACACGAGCTCCGACTTTTTGCGAACACGAGAGTGCGAGGGGCACTCTCGCGACCGATCCGCCGAACCTCCCATAACCCTGGATACTGGGTCGAACCGTTCCTTCTTTCCTACCCTGTCCCTATCGACATCGCGGCCTCGTAGCAGCGTAGGTAGGGTATTGCCTGACTCCGCACCCACTGTGGCCTCCGACCGACACCGCACCTCCAATAACCCTGGATACTGGGTCGAACCTCTTCCCTACTTCCTACCCTGGCCCTACCGACATCGCGGCCTCGTAGCAGCGTAGGTAGGGTATTGCATTACCGTCCTGCACCTACTCCCTCGGCCACATCCCGCCGCCCACCGAACCTCCAATAACCCTGGATACTGGGTCGAACCTCTTCCTTCTCTCCTACCCTGGCCCTACCGACATCGCGGCCTCGTAGCAGCGTAGGTAGGGTACTGTATGCCCTCTCCCCACCGCTGAGTGCCTGAACGCTCATTGCGCCGCTCTCTCTTCGAGCGACCGACCGCTCGCCGCGCCGTCCTCCGTAGCCATAAATATAACTTTTGTAAGTAGGTTAAGGTAGCAATAAACACGCTCAAAACATCCACCCGCCCTACGTCACTCACCGCTGCGAATCCTCGACCGCCGACTGACTCGGCACCGCTCACCTTCCTCCGCGTCCCCCTCGAATCGGACCGACCAAGGGGGAACGGTCACAAAGTAAGAAAGCAGTTGGCTAGTGAGCAAACAGCAAGCTAGTAAGCAAGCAGTGAGGCTAGCATGCAAGCTGTGTGCTAGTATGCGAGGTGGAAGCTAGTAAGCAAGCTCTAGGCGAGCAATCTTGTAGTAAGCTTGTATGCAAGCAGTAAGTTAGTCAGCAGGCAGTGTGCTAGTAAGCGAGCTGGAAGCTACTAAGTCTAGCAGAATGCTAGTAAACATGCAGTGAGCCAGTAAGCAAGCAGCAAGCTAGTAAGGAAGCAAGAGTCTAGTAAGCATGCAGTGAGCCAGTAAGCGAGCAGCGTGCTAGTAAGCGGGGAGGATGCTAGTAAGCAAGCAGTAAGCTTGTAAGCAAGCTGAAATCTTGTAAGCAAGCAGTGAACTAGTAAGCGAGCTGTGAGATAGTGAGCGAGCAGGAGGCTAGTAAGGAAGCAGTATGCTTGAATGCAACCAGCGGGCTAGTAAGCGAGTAGTAAGCGAGTAAGCGAGCTGTAAGCTAGTAAGCAAGCAGTAAGCTAGATAGCAAGCAGCTGGCTAGTAACAAAGCAGTATGTCAGTAAGCAGGCAGTAAGCTAGTAAGCAAGCTGTGAGCTGTTAAACGAGGAGGAAGCTAGTAAGGAAGCGGTGAGATAGTAAGCAGTGAGATAGTAAGCAAGCAGTGAGCTAGTATGCGTGTAATGAGCTAGTAACAAAGCAGTAAGCTAGTAAGCAACCAGAAAGCTAGGAAGCAAGCAGCAGGCTAGTCAGAAATCAGTTAGGTAGTAAGAACGCAGCATGCTAGTAAGCAGGCGGAAAGCTAGAAAGCTAGCAGCAAGTTAGGACGCAAGCTGTAAGCTAGTAAGGAAGCACTATGCTAGTAAGCGAGCAGTGAGCTAATAAGCAAGCAGTAAGCTAGTAAGCAAGCAGTAAGCTAGCAAGCGAGCAACAAGCTACTAGGCAAGCAAGAATCTAGTATGCAAGCAGCAAGCGTGTAGGCAACCGATATGGAGCGATTCTCACATTTTTGTCAACCTGGTATACCGCCCATGGAGCGCGTCAAAGCAGAGTGCGTCCGCAGCTGACTTTGACGCCCACAACACCGTTTAGCCCACCGTCCCGACGTAGTGGCGTTTGAGGCCACGAAACGCGGACATCCGGCCACCGGTAGGGACTAGTGCGTCCGCAGAGCCCCTCCGGATTCACGGCCTCTCAGCCGTGGAAGGGTGGAGGTGCGTCCGCTGCCATCCGACCCCACTAGTCGGCGATTCCCACTCCGCCTCCCGACATCCTCCTACCCCAGCGAAATAGTGTAGCGGCGAACGAGCACGAGCGAGAGGCCAGCCCGGGCTGGCCCCCAGAATAGGGACATTTATACCCCTAGCATAGGAGCGAGCGAACCCGGCGTACCGACTGACGCTTCAAACGCCATGACGTCGGGACGGTGTGCTAAACAGTGCTGTGGGCGTCAAAGTCAGCTGCGGACGCACTCTGCTAGTAAGCGAGTATGGTGCATGGAGCATGGAGTATGGAGCTAGTAGCAAAGCAGAAATCTAGTAAGCAAGCAGTATGCTGGTTAGAAAGCATATAGCTAGTAAGGAAGCAGTATGCTAGTAAGCAAACACTAAGCTAGTAGGCAACAACTAAGCTAGCAAGCAAGCTAGTACGAAAGCAGTTTTCTAGTAAGATAGCAGTATGCTAGCAAGTAAGCTGTGAGCTAGTAAACGAGGACGAAGCTAGTAAGGATGCGTTATGCTAGTAATCAAGCAGTAAGTCAGTAGGCAACCAGTAAGCTAGTGAGCAAGCAGCAGGCTAGCCAGAAATCAGTTAGGCACTAAGAACGCAGCATGCTAGTAAGCTTGCGGAAAGCTAGAAAGCTAGCAGCAAGTTAGGAAGCAATCTGTAATCTAGTAAGAAAGCAGTATGCTATTAAGCAAGCAGGGAGATAGTAAGCAAGCAGTGAGCTAGGAAGGAAGCGGCAGGCTAGTAAGATAGCACTTAGCTAGTAAGAAGCCTGTATGCTAGTAAGCAAGCAGTAAGCTGGTAAGAGAGCGGTAAGCTAGTAAGCAAGCAGTGAGCTAGTCAGCGAGCAGTAATCTAGTAAGCAAGCAGTAAGCTACTATGCAAGCAGTATGCTAGTAAGCAAGCAGTTAGCTGGTCAGATCGAAGCAGGCTAGGAAGAAAACTATTAGCTAGTGAGAGAACAGCGTGCTAGTTAGCAAGCAGTAAGCTACAAAACAAGCAGCAAGCCAGTATGAAAGCAATTAGCTTGTAAGCGAGCAGGATGCTAGTAAGGAATCACTATGCTATTAAGCAAGCAGTAAGATAGTAAGCAACCAGTAAGCTAGTAAGCAAGCAGCAGACTATTAAGAAAACAGTAAGTTACTAACAAAGAAGAAAGCTAGTACGCAAGCAGGAAGTTATTAAAGAAGTGTTAGGCTAGTAAGTGACGAATAAGTTCATATGAAAGCAATAAGTTAGGAAGAAAGCCAGAATGTAGGAAGGTAGCAGTCAGGTAGTAAGCAAGGAGTAAGCTAGTAACAAGCAGTAAGCTAGGAAGCACGCAGTGAGCTATTAAGCGAGGAGGAAGCTAGTAACGAAGCAGTATCATAGCATACAAACAGTTTGCTAGCAAGCAACCAGTAGGCTGGCAAGGAAGCAGGAAGCGAGTAAGCAAGCAGTAAGCTAATAAGCAAGCAGTTATCTTGTAAGCAATTCGTGAGCTAGTAAACAATCAGGAAGCTAGTAAGCAAGCAGTAAGCTGGTAAGAAAGCAGCTAGTAAGCTAGTAAGCATGCAGTAAGTTAGTAAGCTTACAGTAAGATAGTGAGAATCCACTTGGCTAGTAAGAAAGCAGAAAGCAAGTAACATAGCAGTAAGTTAGTAACAAGACAGTAAGTTAGTAACAAAGCAGTATGCTGGAAAGCAAGCAGGAACCTAGTTTACTGATTGCTTCGAGCGTACTGCTTGCTAACTATCATGCTGGTTCCTTACTAGCCTGTTGCTTGCTTTCCAGCTTACTACTTGCTTGCCAGATTCCTGCTTTCTTCCTAACTTACTGCCCTCTTGCCAGGCGAATGCTCCTTACTTGCTTACAGCTTCATTACTAGCTTACTGCTTGCTTACTTGCTTACTGCTTGCCCACTGGCATACTGCCTCCTTACTAGTTTCCTGCTCACTTACTAGCTCACTGCTCGCTTACTAACATACTGCCTGCTTACTAGCTTTCTGCTTCCTTACTAGCTAACAGCATTGTTACTAGCTTACAGCTTGATTATCTGCTTACTGTTTGCGTACTAACTTGCTGCTTTGATACTAACTAATTGCTTTCACACTAGCTCACTGCTTGCTTAATAACTTGCTGCTTTCTTACTAACTTACTTCTGTCTTACTAGACGAATGCATCCATACTAGCTTCCTGCTTGCATACTAGCTTACAGCTCTGTTACTAAAATACTGCTTTCTTACTACTTCACTGCTTGCTTACTAGCTTACTGCTTGCTTACTAGCTTACTGCTTGCTTACTAGCATTCTGCTCCCGTACTAGCTCCCTGCTGGTTCACTGGCTTACTGCTTGCTTACTAGCTAGCTGCTTGCTTTCTAGCTCACTGCTTGCTTACTAGCATACTGCGTCCTTACTAGCTTCCTGCTTGCTTACCAACTTACTGCTTGCTTACAAGCTTACTGCTTGCTTACTAGCTTGGTGCTTGCTTACTAGCCTACAGCTTCCGTAGTAACTAGCAGCTATCATACTAGCCCGCTGCTTGCTTGCAAGCTTAGTGTTTGCTTACTAGCGTACTGCTTGCTTACTGGCCTACTGCTTCCTTACTAGTTTGCCGCTTGCGTTCTAGCTTAGTGCTTCCTCGCATACTGCTTCCTTACTAGCTTCCTTCAAGCTTAATAGCTTACAGCAAGCTTACTCGCTTACTGGCTGCTTACTAGCCTACTGCGTGCATTCTAGCTTATTGCATGCTTACTATATTGCCGCTTGCTTTCTAGCTTACGGCATCCTTACTAGCAGGCTGCTTGCTTGCAAGCTTGGTGCTTGCTTTCTATCATACTGCTTGCTTACTTGCTGACTACTCGCTTACATGCTGACTGCTTGCATACTAGCTTGCTGCTTGCATTCTTGCTTACAGCTTGCTTACTAGCATACTGCTTTCTTACTAGCTACCAGCTTTCTGTCTAGACAGCTGCTTGCATACAAGCTTACTGTTTCCTTAGTATCTTACTGCATGCTTTCTATCTTAGTGCTTGATTATTAGATTGCTGCATGCTTTCTAGCTTCCTGCTAGCTTATTAGCATACTGGTTGCTTACGAGCATACTGCATGCTTACTAGCATACAGCTTTCTTAGTAGATAACTGATTTCTGACTAGCCTCCTTCTTGCTTCCAAGCTCACTGGTTGCATACTAGCTTGCCGCTAGCTTTCTAGCTTACAGCTTGCTTACTAGCTTACAGCTTGCTTACTAGCTAACAGCTATCTTACCAGCTTACTGTTTGCTTACTGGCTTACTGGTTGCTTACTATCTTGCAGCTTGCTTACTATCATACTGCCGCCTTTCTATCTTCCTCCTCGCCTACTAGCTCACTTCTTGCTTTCCAGCTTGCTGCTAGCTTACTCGCCTGCTGCTTGCTAGGTAGCCTGCTGCTTGCTAGCTAGCCTGCTATTGCTTTCGGTCTTACTGCTTGCTTACTAGCCTGCAGCGTGCTTTCTAGCTTACTGCTTGCTTACTAGCATACTGATTTCTTACTAACTCACTGCTTTGTCAATTGCTTACTGCTTGCTTCCTAGCTTACTGCATGCTTACTAGATAACGACATTTTTTTTTTTTTGTCGTGGGGAAAACCTTCGAGAGACTCCCTCTCACCTCTTTGGGGACCTACCCACTATAAACCCCACGGTGACCCTTCCGCACGATTTGGGAGGATACCGGGAATCGCTCGAAGCATTCTTCCGGTATCCTCCCCGTGCCCGCGCTTCGCGCCCAACCCCGGGGGGGACAAACAGTCCCCCCGGTAGACACTCCGTCTCATAGCGGTAGGACGGGACCACTCCATCTCGCCGCCATCCGTCCCGGGGCCGCGTTTAGTGGCGGCTGCGAGTCCCAACTCGCAACCGCCTGCGACCCCGTTTCTACCCCTCGACGCCTGGCGCCTGGGCGACGCCTTCTCGCCACCATACGAGCGCGAGCATCAGCGCGCCGCTGAAGCTCGCGCTCCCTTCCCGCGACCTCCTGTAGCATTACGGTCTCGCAGAAGGAGGCCACGGCCCTCCACTTCCTCTCGCTGCCGAGCATGGCGCGCACCACACACGGCAGTGAGGCTTCCCGCCCTATGACGCCGACCAGGTCACGGCGCTTCCCCTCCCACGCTTGGCATACCTGGAGGGTATGATCAGCCGTGTCCTGCTTAGCGTCACAATGGCAGCAACGCGCCGTCGGGTCCTTCCCTATCCGGCACAGGAATCTTCCGAAGCTGCCATGCCCGGAAAATACCTGTGCCAGCCGGTAAGTGAGGCTTCCATGGCCTCTGTCCAGCCACTGTTCCTGCTCTCCCGGGACAGCCCCCAGTCCCGTGCGACCGCGCGAGGAGATCCATGGGCGGCATCCCCGCAAGAACCGTCGCCGCCTCATGCGACACGGTCCGGTGGCCGCGGACGACCCTCATCGCCATCCGCCGCTGCATGCGACGCAGCATCGTCACAATGGCAGCCAGGTCGTCCGCCCAGACGTGGGCCCCGTATAGGGCCACCGACTGAACCACATAGAGACGACGAACTCGTCCCGCCGGGCCCCCCAGGTTGGGGAGGATCCGGCCTAAAGCCGAGACCATCCTCTCCAACAGGGGAACCAGGCAGCGGAAATGCTCCTCGAAGCGCCAGTGGCTATCGAGGATCAGCACCAGATACCTCATCCCGGGCTTCACCTCGATGTCAGCCCCACCCACCCGGATCAGAGGGGGTGGCGGATCCTGCCGAGGTGAATGGAGCGCTATCACCTCGGTCTTATGGACCGCCACCGTCATCCCCATCCCCCTGATCCGGTCGACGACGCGTTGCGCCCCCACCTCGGCGAGGCGCTTGGCCCTTCCCCACTGAGCCCCGACAGCCAGCACCAGTGAGTCATCTGCGTACCACACGGCACTGACGCCGTCGGGGAGGTCGGCCCGCAACACCGCGTCGTACGCGATGTTCCACAGAAGTAGCCCGAGGACCGACCCCTGCGGAACCCCGCAGTACACCTCCCTCCGCATATCACCATCCCGGCCCGGATACTCGATCTACCTGCCGCGGAGATAATCCCCGACCACTGCACTGAGACACGGGGGGACCCGATGATCTTAGAGCCCCCTCCTTATCTCTTCCCAGGGAAGGGTGTTATAGGCTTTGGTAATATCCAAGGAAACTGCCAACGCCACCCCTCCCCGAGAGACGGCCGACTCCGAGAGGGCCCTGACCCGACTGATCGCGTCGACCGTCGACAGGCCCCCCCCCCCTCGGAAACCGTACTGGCAGTCGGCCAGGCCCGGAGCACCCCGCGACAGGTGCTCGACGAGGCGGGCAGCAGTCACTCGCTCGAAGAGCTTGCCCACCTCGTCGAGGAGACACATGGGCCGGTATGCGGATGGAGACTCCGCGGGCCGACCCTCCTTCCGGAGGAGGACCATCTTCGCTACCTTCCAACTGGGGGGGACTCGCCCGTCCCTCAGGCATCGGTCAAACAACCGTCTGAGGTCGGCCTCAAGGACGCCGTGGGTTAAGACCCAAACCCGGCCGGGCATACCATCCGGACCCGGGGCCATGTTACGCGCCCCGAGCCGTCTGAGAACGGCGGGGACCCGTCGCCACCTCCCCATACCATCGCCACCAAGCCGTCCGCGACGCCCACCCAATGAGGGTGATCAGGGACGCGGTACGGCTCCGCGGCGATAGCCAGGCCCACCCCCCACTTCGCGAGGAATTGGGACATCATATCCTGTGTCGCGCAGACAGTGGTTGAGGTTGGCCTGGAGGAGGAGGCGTGGCGCCATTAATTACCGACAGCCCCCAGCCTCCTCCCGGCTGTCCGTCCCCGTGGCACCGTCCACCTCCATGGTGGACGATGCTGCCGCCCGCGGCGCCGGAGCCGGAACGGCCCGCCTCATCCTCTCCTTCCGGAAGGGGAGAAAGCACTTCCTGCTCCCCACCCTGTGGTCGGCTGTCATCCCCCTGTCCACACATAGCGGGCAGTGGTGGGCCGCCGAGCACTGGCTCGCGCGGTGGTCCTTCGCTCCGCAGCGGTAACATTGACCGCTGCGGTCCACCGGCGAGGTGCACCACTGCCTCACATGCCCTAATTCGAGGCAGCGGTGACACTGGAGCGGGCGCTGTGCGAGTTTCTCCACTCGCGCCGGAACCCACCCCACCAAAACTCTCCCGGATTCCGCCAATTTATGGGTGGCGGAGAGGGGGCAGCGGACCCACACAGACCCCAGGCCGGAAGGAGATCTGCGGATCTCCCCGACCCGCAAGGCCCCCTCAGGGCAATCCCCCGCCCATGCTAGGCCACGCGCCACGTCCTCCGCGGTGACCGAGTCCTCCAGCCCACACACGCGCATATCCGTGCGTTTCGTGGACCGGGCGACCCGGACACCCCGCTCGCCCAGCTGCTCCCGGAGCCTCTGGGCGAGTCGGACCGCCGTCACGACGACCCTTGGGGGCGCCCTTATAAGGTGGCGCTGAACAAGCTCCGCCCGTGGGCGCCCCCTGTCACCGAGGGTTTTGACCCCCAGCTGCTGGAGGACGCGGTCAATACTCTCTTCCCAATTGGGGAGATGGTACCACGTCCTCCGGCAGAGGCGACGGCCCTGTAGGAGTGGGTGGCCGAGCCGGGGGTCACGCAGGAGGAGCTGGCCGCGGCCATCAGACGGCTCGGGGCGCGTAACATGGCCCCGGGTCCTGATGGTCTGCCCGGCCAGGTTTGGGTCTTAACCCACGGCGTCCTTGAGGCCGACCTCAGGCGGTTGTTTAACCGATGCCTGAGGAACGGGCGATTCCCCCCCCCCCAGTTGGAAGGTGGCGAGGATATCTTCCTCCGGAAGGAGGGTCGGCCCGCGCAGTCTCCATCCGCATACCGGCCCATCTGTCTCCACGACGAGGTCCCCCCTTCCCTGGGGGGAGATACGGAGGGGGCACGAATATCATCCGGTCCCCCCTTATCACAGGGCAGTCGTCGGGGATTATCTCCGTGGCAGGTGGATCGAGTATCCGGGCCGGGATGGTGATATGCGGAGGGAGGTGTACTGCTGGGTTCCGCAGGGGTCGGTCCTCGGGCCACTCCTGTGGAACATCGCGTACTACGCGGTGTTGCGGGCCGACCTCCCCGACGGCGTCAGTGCCGTGTGTTACGCAGATGACACACTGGTGCTGGCCGTCGGGGCTTAGTGGGGGAGCGCCCAGCGCCTCGCCGAAGAGGGGGCGTCGTCGACCGCATCAGGGCGTTGGGGATGACGGTGGCGGTCCATAAGGCCGAGGTGATAGCGTTCTATTCACCTCGGCAGGATCCGCCACCCCCCCTGATCCGGGTGGGTGGGGCTGATATCGAGGTGATACCACGAATGAGGTATCTGGGGCTGATCCTCGATAGCCACTGGCGCTTCGAGGAGCATTTCCGCTGCCTGGTTTCCCGGTTGGAGAGGGTGGTCTTGGCTTTAGGCCGGATCCTCCCCAACCTGGGGGGCTCGGCGGGACGAGATCGCCGCCTCTATGTGGCAATGGTTCAGTCGGTGGCCCTATACGGGGCGCCCGTCTGGGCGGACTACCTGGCGGCCTCCCGGCGCAGCATGACAATGCTGCGTCGGGTGCAGAGGCGGACGGCGCTGAGGGTCGTCCGCGGCTACCTGACCGTGTCGCATGAGGCGGCAACGGTTCTTGCGGGGATGCCGCCCATGGATCTCCTCGCGCGGTCGCACGCGATGATGTATCGTCATCGTGTCGACCGTTGCGCGGGAGTCGGGGCGGTCCCGGGAGAGCAGGAACCTGCTTGGGGCGATTTGAAGCGTTAGGCCCGGCAGTTCATGATGCTCGGGTGGCAGGGTCGGTTGGCCCTGCCAACCGTGGGGAACCGGACAGTCGGAGCTGTTCGGCCACTCCTGAGTGAGATACCTGAGCCGGATAGGGAAGGAGCCGACGGCGCGTTGCTGCCATTGTGACGCCGAGCAGGACACGGCTGATCACACCCTCCAGGTATGCCCAGCGTGGGAGGGGGAGCGCCGTGTCCTGAACGGCGTCATAGATCGGGAAGTCTCCCTGCCGTGTGTGGTGCGCGCCATGCTCGGCAGCGAGAGGAAGTGGAGGGCCGTGGCCTCCTTCTGCTCAGTGGCGCGCTGATGCTCGCGCTCACACGCCCCTCCCGCCTCTCCCCAAAGAGGTGGGAGGGAGTCTTTCGAAGATTTTCCTCACGACAAAACAAAAAAAAAAAAAAACAGTAAGCTAGCAGTAAGCTAGTAAGCAAGCAGTAACCCAGAATACAAGCAGTAAGCGAGCAAGCTAGCAGTAAGCTAGTAAGCAACCAGTAAGCTGGTATGAAAGCAATTAGTTTCTAAGCAAGCAGTAAGCTAATATGCAAGCAGTGATCTAGTAAACGAGGAGCGAGCTAGTAAGCAAGCAGGAAGCTAGTAAGGAAGCACTAAGCTAGAAAGCTAGCAGTAAGCCATTAAGCAAGCTGTAGGCTAGTAAGCCAGCAGCTAGCTAGTAAGCGAGCAGCAAGCTAGTAAGAAAGATGTATGCTTGTAAGCAGGCAGAATGCTAGGAAGCAAGCAGCAACCTAGTGAGCAAGCGATAAGCTAGAAAGCAGGCAGCAGGCTAGTAAGAAAGCAGTTAGCTATTGTGCAAGCAGTAAACTAGTAAGGAAGCAGTAAGCTAGAAAGCAAGCTGCAGGCTAGTAGGAAAGCCATGAGCTATTAAGGGAGCAGTATGCTAGTAAGGAAGGTGTATGCTAGTAAGGAAGCAGTGAGCTAGTAAGCATGCAGTAAGAGGGAAAGCAAGCAGTGAGCTAGTAAGCAAGCAGTGAGCTAGTAAGCGAGCAGGGAGCTCGTAAGGAAGCAGTATGCTAGTAACCAAGCAGTAAGCTAGTAAGTAACCAGTAAGGTAGTGAGCAAGCATCGGTGTAGTCAGAAAGCAGCCGGCTAGTAGGAAAGCAGTATGCAAGTAAGGAAACAGTAAGCTAGAAAGCATGCAGCAGGCTAGTAAGAATGCAGTTAGCTATTGAGGAAGCAGACAACTAGTAAGGAAGCAGTAAGCTAGAAAGCAAGTATCAGGCTAGTAAGCAACAAGTAAGCTAGTAAGCAAGCTGTAAGCTGGTAAGAAAGCAGTTAGCTGGTAAGCAATTAGTAGGCTAGTAAGTAAGCAGTATGTTAGTAAGCCCGCAGTGCGCTTGCAAGCAAGTAGCAGTCTAGTATGAAAGCAATTAGCTAGTAAGGCAGCAGTGTGCTAGTAAGCACGCAGTAAACTAGAAAGCACGCAGCAAACTAGTAAGCGAGCACTGAGCTAGAACGCAAGCATCAGGCTAGTAAGGTGGCAGCTAGCAATTAAGCAAACAGTAAGCTAGTAAACAAGCAGTATGATAGTAAGCCAGCAGTGAGCTATTAAGCTAGCAGGGAGCTCGTAAGAATGCAGTATGCTAGTAAGCGAGCAGTAACCGAGTAAGCAAGCAGTGAGCTATTCAGCTAGCAGAGAGCTCGTAAGGAAGCAGTATGCTAGTAAGCAAGCAGTAAGATAGTCAGCAGCCAGTAAGCTAGTAATCAAGCATCGGGCTAGTCAGAAAGCAGCTAGATAATAAGCAAGCATTAAGCTAGTAAGCATGCAGTGAGCTAGAAAGAAATCAGTTAGCTATTGAGCAAGCAGTAAACTAGTAGGGAAGCAGTAAGCTAGAAAGCAAACTGCAGGCTAGTAAGCAATCATTAATCTAGTAAGCAATAAGCAAGCAAGTAAGCAAGCAGCAAGCTAGTAAGAAAGCAGCTGGCTAGTAAGAGAGCAGTATGCTAGTAAGCATCCTGTAAGCTAGAAAGCAAGCAGCATGCAAGTGACCAAGCAGTAAGATAAGAAGCAAGGAGCAGGCTAGTAAGAAAGCAGTAAGCTAGTAAGCAAGCAGCTCGCTGGTAAGAAAGCAGCGAATTAGGAAGGAAGCAGGAATGTAGTAAGAATGCAGTTAGGCAGCAGGCAAGTAGTAAGCTAGTAAGCAACCAGTGAGCTAGTAAGCAACCAGTGAGCTGGTAAGCGAGGAGGAAGCTAGTAAGGAAGCAGTATGGTAGTAAGCAAGCAGCTGGCTAGTATGAAAGCAGCAAATTAGGAAGAAAGCAGGAATGTAGTAAGAATGCAGTTAGGTAGCAAGCAAGCTGTAAGCTAGTAAGCAACCAGTGAGCTAGTAAGCAACCAGTGAGCTGGTAGGCGAGGAGGAAGCTAGTAAGGAAGCAGTATACTAGTAAGCAAGCAACATGCTAGTAGGAAACATGTAAGCTAGTAAGAAAGCAGTAAGCTAGAAAGCTAGCAGCAGGCTAGTAAGCAAGCAGTAAGCTTGTAAGCAGGCAGCAAGCTGGTATGCAAGCAGTGAGCTAGTAACCGTGGAAGAAGCTACAAAGGAAGCAGCATGATAGTAAGCAAGCAGTAAGCCAGTAAGCAATAAGTAAGCTAGTAAGCAAGCAGTAAGCTGGTAGGAAAGCAGGTAGCTAGTAAGGAGGTAGTAAGCTAGTAAGTCAGTAGCATGATAGTAAGCAAACAGTGAGCTTCCTAGGAAGCAAGCAGCAGGCTAGTAAGAAAGCAGTTAGTTAGTAACAAACCAGTAAGCTATGAAGCAAGCAGTAAGCTTGTAAGGAAGTAGTTGGCAAATAAGCAAACAGTAAGTTAGTAAGCCAGCAGTAACCTCGAAACCCCACGCACCCGTTTGGTTGTCCAGGCGGCAGGGGAGGTGAACCCCTACCTGGCGCGTCCCCAGGTGGCGGATCGGGGTAGCCGCTGGGATGGGATTCGGGGATGGGGCCACCAACCTGAGGAGGCTGTTGACCGCATCCTCGCATGGCATCCCGGAGGTTGGAGCGAAAGCTTCCGCGGACGACACACCGGTATGAATGCTTTGCGTGGATGAATGTGTGTGTGGGTGGCCCGGGGCATGAGATATTTGCCGCGGGTGTTACCTAAGGCTGCAGGTTGGCCCGTTGGCTGCGGATGAGTCCAGGAGCCAACGTGGCCACCCAGTCGGCGGCTTAGTCCTATGTCACGTGGCCTTGGGCGCTGGTGACCAGGCGCTTGCGGTTGAGTGGGAATGCGGTGGGAGGAGTGCCTCCCACCGGGAGGGGCCTGAAAAGGCACGACGCGGCGGTGGACTCTGTGATGTCTCGCTAGAGTTTCCGGTCCCTCGCCAGGCGTCTGTGGATGGTCACCTTGGGGTTTTAGTCGGTATGAGTCCGACACTACACACAAGCCCGCCCTTCGGGTGGGTTCGCGGGCGTCCATGCGGATTTCCCCACGTACAAAAAAAAAAAAGTAACCTCGAAAACAAGCAGCAACATAGTAAGCGAGCAGGAAGCTAGTAAGGAAGCAGTATGCTTGTAAGCAAGCAGTAAGCTAGAAAGCAATTTGTAAGCTACGTAAGCAAGCAGTAAGCGATTAAGCTAGCAGTAAGCTAGTAATCAAGCAGTAATCTAGTAAGCAAGCAATTAGCTAGTAAGCAAGCAGGATGCTAGTAAGGATGCAGTATACTAGTAAGCAAGCAGCAGGCTAGTAAGAAAGCAGTTAGTTAGTTAGCAAGCAGCAGGCTAGTCAGAAAGCAGTTAGTTAGTAAGGAAGCAGAAAGCTTGTAAGCAAGCAGTAAGTTATTAAGCAAGCAGTAAGCTTGTAAGCAAGCAATGAGCAAGTAAGCAAGCCGTACCGCTGCCTGAGGGACGGGCGATTCCCCCCCAGTTGGAAGGTGGCGAGGATGGTCCTCCTCCGGAAGGAGGGTCGGCCCGCGGAGTCTCCCTCCGCATACCGGCCCATTTGTCTCCTCGACGAGGTGGGCAAGCTCTTCGAGCGGGTGATTGCTGCCCGCCTCGTCGAGCACCTGTCGCGGGGTGATCCCGGTCTGGCCGACTGCCAGTTCGGTTTCCGGGGAGGCCGATCGACTATCGACGCGATAGGTCGTGTGAGGGCCCTCTCGGAGGCGGCCGTCTCCCGGGGAGGGGTGGCTTTGGCAATATCCTTGGATATTGCCAATGCCTTTAACACCCTCCCCTGGGAAGAGATAAGGAGGGGACTCGAATATCATCGGGTCCCCCCTTGTCTCAGGGCGGTCGTCGGGGATTATCTCCGCGGCAGGTGGATCGAGTATCCGGGCCGGGATGGTGATATGCGGAGGGAGGTGTACTGCGGTGTTCCGCAGGGGTCGGTCCTCGGGCCACTCCTGTGGAACATCGCGTACGACTCGGTGTTGCGGGCCGGCCTCCCCGACGGCGTCAGCACGGTGTGTTATGCGGATGACACACTGGTGCTGGCCGTCGGGGCGCACTGGGGGAGGGCCATGCGTCGCGCGGAGGAGGGGTCGCAACTCGTCGTCGACCGGATCAGGGGGATGGGGATGACGGTGGCGGTCCATAAGACCGAGGTGATTGCGTTTCATTCACCTCGGCAGGATCCGCCACCCCCTCTGATCCGGGTGGGTGGGGCTGACATTGAGGTGAAGCCCCAGATCAGGTATCTAGGGCTGATCCTCGATAGCCACTGGCGTTTCGAGGAGCATTTCCGCTGCCTGGTCCCCCGGTTGGAAAGGATGGTTGCGGCTCTGGGCCGGATCCTGCCCAACCTGGGGGGCCCGGCAGGCCGAGTTCGGCGCCTCTATGTGGCAATGGTCCAGTCGGTGGCCCTATACGGGGCCCCCGTCTGGGCGGACGACCTGGCTGCCTCCCGGCGCAGCATGACTATGCGCATGGCGCTCAGGGTCGTCCGCGGGTATCGGACCATGTCACATGAGGCGGCGACGGTTCTAGCGGGGATGCCGCCCATGGACCTGCTCGCGCGGTCGCACGCGGTGATGTACCGGCACCGCGTCGACCGTCGCGCGGGGGTGGGGGCGGTCCCGGGCGGGCAGGAACCTGCTTGGGGCGATTTGAAGCGCCAGGCCCGGCAGTCCGTGTTGCTCGCGTGGCAGGAGCGGCTGGCTCTGCCGACCGCGGGGCACCGGACTGTCGGGGCGGTTCGGCCACTCCTGAAGGAGTGGCTGGACAGAGGCCATGGCAGCCTCACCTACCGGATGGCACAGGTGTTTTCCGGGCATGGCAGCTTCGGAAGATACCTGTGCCGGATAGGGAAGGAGCCGACGGCGCGTTGCTGCCACTGCGACGCTGAGCAGGACACGGCGGATCATACCCTGGAGGTATGCCCCGCGTGGGAGGGGGAGCGCCGTGTCCTGGTCGGCGTCGTCGGGCGGGATGTCTCGCTGCCGGGCGTGGTGCGCGCCATGCTCGGCAGCGAGGAGAAGTGGAGGGCCGTGGCCTCCTTCTGCGAGAACGTAATGTTGCAGAAGGAGGCCGCGGGGAGGGAGCGCGAGCTTCAGCGGCGCGCTGAAGCTCGCGCTCGTGCGGTGGCCCGAGGTCGTCGCCCGGTCGCGAGGCGTCGCGGGCGGCCGCCTCGGCGTGGCGGATGACCTAGGCTGGGAGGGGGGTCCTGAGGGGACCCTCCTCCCGCCAGGCGGCGCCGGGTCGTACCGGTTGGGGGTAGGAGTGCCTCCCCCTACCGGTCCGACGCAAGGGGAGGCACCCTCGGCGGTCTGGTGCGGCCATGAACGCCCGGCCGCCGAGGGGTGGAAACGGGGTCGCGGGCGGTTGCGAGTTGGGGCTCGCAGCATGTAGGTTGCTAGTAAGCACGCAGTAAGCTAGTAAGCAAGCAGTGCGTTAGCAAGCCTGGAGGGAGCTAGTAAGGTATCTGTTTGCCAGTAAGCAAGCAGTAAGCTAGTAAGCGTCTAGTAAGCTAGAAAGCATGCAGTGAGCTGGTATGAGAAAGTAATCTAGTAATCAAGCAGCAGGCTAGTAAGACAGGAATTAGCTAGTGTTAAAAAGCTGATGCTTTTAACTACGAAGTCCGGGTAGAGGGATCGGATTCTTGTTGTGGGAAGAGATTGGGAATATAAGATTTTGTTTTTCCAAAAAAAACTGTTTATTATAAGAATAAAAATTAAATAAACAATAAGAAATGAAGAAAATTCTTATTTAGTCGTTTCCAATCTTGGTCGGAACCGACACGTTGAGGTAGGCCAAGGTTCTGTGAACAGAAAAACACGGCAATGTGTTAGACACGTAGACACGTTACACGTATATTCGCCGCGTGTGTGTCCTCACGCTCCTGGCTTTGATATTCGAATGTATAGGAGCGGAGAATTTCGCTCACTCGTAATATACGAGCTCGCAAGTGGACTGTATTTAATTTTTAGCGTGAAAAGAATTAAATTCCCTTTCGACGCCGAACTGAGTCGATTGTCTAGTGGACGGGGATGTAAGTGGAGGTTGTAAGGCTCCAAATGCACTGATCCCGTGAGTATGCCCACGGAGTCTGTGCGTCGAGTCGCACTGCAGTACAACGGCACGACCGTCGATCTGCGGCTTCTCTTTAACGTTCCAACAGATGACTTGCTGGTCGAGAGTTGCACTCCGAAGCCCGACTCCACGTGGTTCACTGCACGAATGCACCACTCGACGTGATTCGTGACAGTATTTGAACTACGTGGGGGCCTGACCCGCGACTCCTTAACCTGCTCCTCTAAGCGTTACACCGGCGGGGTCTGTATAGGGAAGGCATCGAAGACCGAATGTCAAGCGTCCGAAGAGGACGCTGACCTGACTCCAGTGAGCCCACCTGGAGGTTCACCACGTAGGTGCCTCCCTTCGGTGTCTCCTAAGCCGAACGAGAATCACAGAGAAGTTTGAACGGTATCCACCCACTTCTCTGTGTTTCAAACGTTTATACGCTTGAAACGACAAAATAATACTGCACGAGGGGGGTCGAACACCTTATTGGTGTATTCTCGAACCCTCCAAACTAGACAGTAAATGGGAATTGAGCTCGTTTGGGAATTTCCCGAACGAAACTCCTGAATGCTCTTATTCGAATCGAAAGTCGACTCGTTTGATAAGCAAAGTCTAAATTAATTGATGCTAATTTGAGTTTCAATGAATTCTCAGCAGTGCGAGGTCAATCAGAGGACCCGCACCAGACTGAACATCGGCTCGTTGCACCCTTTATTTCATAATCGTCTACTAGCTGTATCTCAAGAGTTTCACTCACAAGATTCGCTCGATATCTGTACGGACACGATCGGGAGCCGATGTGTCTTCATCAGAAGTCGTTGTGAGACTGTGCGGATTGACAGCGGAAGACGTTGCCGTGGTACTTTAATTAATCGTTCCGCGACGCTGTCTAAATTTCGGCAGTCTATCTTTGTCTAATTATTTGCGCGCTACTCTCTCACGATACTGACGTCATCAACGCCATTGCCAGAAAGACTAGTACTACACGCCTTTTTCTATCACTGCTTGCTGTACAAATCCTATTACAGATAATCTCCTTCGAATTGTACGTTAACAGGATTAACGGTAATTGCGGCCCAGAATAATCGCTCGGCATTATGCAAACTTTAACAAGCTAGTAAGAAAGCAGTATGCCAGTAAGCAAGCAGTAAGCTGGTAAGCAAGCAGTCAGCTAGTAAGCGAACACGGAGCTACTAAGGGAGCAGCAAGCTAGTAAGCAGGCAGGATGCTAGTAAAGAAGCAGTAAGCTAGAAAGGAAGCAGTAAGATAGTAACAAAGCAGTAAGCTAGTTAGCAAGTAGGAAGCTTGTAAGGAAGCATTCGGCTAGTAAGAAAGCAGTAGGTTAATAAGAAAGCAGTGTGTTGGTAAGCAAGCAGTGAGCTAGTGAGGAAGCATTTAGTTAGTAACGAAGCAGCAAGCTAATAAGCAATTAGTAAGCAGGTAAGGAAGCAGATATCTATAAAGGATGTAGTAAGATAGTAAGCAAGCACTAAGGTAGTAAGCAAGCAGTGAGCCAGTCAGCGAGGAGGAAGCTTTTAAGGCAGCAGTAAGCTTGTATGCAAGCAGTAGTCTGGTAAGCTAGCAGTAAGCTAGTGAGCAAGCAGCTGGCAAGTAAGAAAGCAGTATGCCAGTAAGCAAGCAGTAAGCTAGTAAGCAAGCAGTATGATAGTAAGCAAACCTTAAGCTTGTAAGCAGGCAGTAAGCTGGTACACAAGCAGCGAGCTAGTAAGCATCCAGTAAGCCAGTAAGCAAGCAGGAAGCTGGTAACAAAGCAGGGAGCTAGTAAGAAAGCAGTATACTAGAAAGCAAGCAGTAAGCTAAAAGGCAAGCAGCAAGCTAGTAAGCAAATAGTAAGCTAGTAAGCGAGCAGGGAGCTAGTAAGGGAGCAGTAAGCTAGTAAACAACCAGTAAGATTGTAAGCTTGTTGAAAGCTGGTACGCAGGCAGTAGATATGTAAACAAGCAGTAAGGTAGTAGGCAACCAGTAAGCTAGTGAGGAAACAGTAAGCTAGGAAGAAAACAGCAAGCTAATATTCAACCCTCTGGGTCTGTGTCCGGCAATCGTCGGCCGCAGTACGTGGCGTAGCGACCCCGAGGTACCTGATGCTTATCACACCGTAAGCCTGTTGGTCGTCACAGCAACCCATCCACAATTCCTTCTTTGGTTTTGTGAATGGTACGTGACGGCAGGAGGAACGGGGGCCTTGGCTTAGCCGCCCGGGCCGCGAGTATGGCGACTCTATAAAATCGCCCTCGAATCCTAAGCTATGGTGCGCGGCGATAGGATGCATGGTTGGGGGAGAATGCCCAATCCCAAGCGGCCACCTCCGGGGACACCTGCTGAACCCCCGGAATATTAGGCTTGCCCGGGTACGGCGGCTCTGCCCGGGTGGACCTTTATTCCGACTTACGCATGGGAACTAAATGGATTTTCATAACAAAACGGGGTTGGGGCGGGTTATTGCGGAGAGGGAGGTCGAAGACGGTGTTGGGGCTAGTGTGACGGCGCTCGCGCCTCACTCAGTGCCTGGCCCGGCTTCGTGGAGAGCGGTGGAGGGCGACGAGACTGCTTCAGAGTGACTGTGTTCCTCTCCAAGAGGAAGCGGACGGGGCAGGCCGTCTCCGGAGTGGGTAGGGCAATGAGCCCGGTGGTAATGGTGAGTTGCCTCAGGGACGAGCTAATCGAGGAGATTTCCGGGAGGATATCCTCGCCGCTGAAGCAGATGGAAAAGGTGGCCGCACAATGCTCCTTTAAGGGGCAGAAGAGCGGCGGCGCACAGGCCCTGAGAGAGGCTGCACAAAAGGTAAGGGAGGCGGCGCAGGAGCTGTGCGGACGGAACGCCCGTCTGCAGCCCCTGTTGGAGGAGGTGGGACGGCGGAGGAGGAGGGCAGAGGCGTGCTGGAATGGCGCGGCCCTTCCTCCAATCCTCCCGCCTCCAACGCCGCGTGCCCCGGCGGTGGGAAATAAGCGGGGTGCGGCGGCGGTGGTGCGAGGCTCTACAGGCCCTTCCGCCCGCACTCCGTCCGCGCAGAGTTCCCCGTTCTCCTCAGAGGACGAACTTCTGAGGAGGATTGGGGGAATGATTGACCAGAAGCTGGCCGCCTTCCAGGATGAGCTCCTCCCCGGTAGAGCGCTCAGCAGGAAGGCGGTGCCCCCCCCCCCCGACCAATACCGTTACAATCGGGGAAGGCGAAGGTGGTGGGAGCGAAGGCTCCGTCCACCGTGGTCACTCCGGGGCCTCGGGTCGCGGCCTCCAAGGGGGACAGACTACCCGCGGTTCCGGGTAGTACGCCATCCATGACACCGTCCCAAGGGGGGGTGTCCTGGAGCGAGGAGGTTGGGCGGATGGCGAGGAGAGCGGCGAGGAAGGCCTCGCAGCCGCAACCCCCGCCCTCGCCGCACGCGACCAAAGTAAAGGCCGCGATGACGCGACCTGTGCGCCCCCCCCCCCCCCCGCAAAACGGCAGTGGTGGTGCTGACCGTCGCGCAGGGTGGCGACCTGACACTCGCGGCGGCGATGCAGCTCGCCAGGAAGAACATCTCCCTGGAGGAGCTTGGCATCGCTTCCGTGAGGGCGAAGGGGGCAGTGACCTGGGGTCTCCTGCTGGAGATCCCCAGACCGGAGGGCGGGGAGATGGCGGACCGACTCGCACAGTGGCTCCGGGAGCAGCTGGGCGAGCGGAGTGTCCGGGTCGCCAGGTCCACGAAGCGCACGGAGATGCGCGTTTATGGGCTGGACGACTCGGTCACAGCGCAGGATGTGTCTCATGCCCTAGCGAGGGCGGGGGACTGCCCTGAAAGAGATGTGCGGGTCGGAGAGACCCGCAGGTCTTCTTCCGGCCTGTGGTCTGTGTGGGCCCGGCGCCGCTGGGCGCTTCGACGCCTGGACAAGGACGCTATGATGGCAGCTGCTCGCGCTGCAACTTGGCCGCAGGGGGCGGTAGAGTTGCCGAGCATAGAGGAGGAGGTCGCCCGGCTCGGGGGATTAGTCGCAAATATTTGCGACGCGGCGATGCCCCGGGTCGGGCGGGCTTCTCCTCGCCGGGCGGTGTACTGGTGGTCGGCCGCGATCGTAGAATTGCGCTTCGCGAGTGTGCGCGCCCGACGCCAGTACACCCGCGCGCGCCGTCGTCTACGAAGAGACGATGGCGTGGCGCGAGCGAGGGCAGATGACCTGTATGAGTCATACCGTACGGCTCGGGTTGCTCTGCAGTTCGCCATCTAACGGGCCAAAACCCGGGCATGGAAGGAGCTCCTCCAGACCCTCGATGACGTTTCTTGGGGGCGCCCGTAGAAGGTTGTGCTAAATAAGCTCCGCCCGTTGGCGCCCCCTGTCACCGAGGGTCTTGATCCCCTGCTGCTGGAAGCCGTGGTCAATACTCTCTTTCCAATTGGGGTAGGAGGATCACGTCCTCCGGCGCCGTCGGCTGTCCCAATTAAGTGGTTGGCCGAGCTGGGGGTCACGCATGTGGAGCTGGCCACGGCGATCAAACGGCTCGTGGCGCGTAACACGGCCCCGGGGCCGGATGGTGTGCCATGCCGGGATGGGGTTTTGACCCAGGGCTTCGTTGGGGCCGACCTCAGGCGGTTGTTTGACCGATGACTGAGGGACGGGCGATTCTCCGCTAGTTGGAAAGTGGCGAGGATGGTCCGCCTCCGGAAGGCTGGTCGGCCCGCAGAGTCTCCCTCCGCATACCGGCCCATCTGGCTCCTCGACGATGTGGGCAAGCTCTTCGAGCGCGTGATTGCCGCCCGCCTCGCTGAGCCTCTGTCGCGGTGTGCCCCCGGCCAGGCCGACTGCCAGTGCGGCTTCCGGAAGGGTCGATCGACGATCGACGCGATAGGTCGCGTGAGGGACCTCTCGGAGTCGGCCGTCTCCCGGGTTGGGGTGGCTTTGGCAGTATCCTTGGATATTGCCAACGCGTTTAACAACCTTCCATGGGAAGAGATAAGGAGGGGGCTCGAAGATCATCGGGTCCCTCCTTGTCACAGGGCAGTCGTCGGGGATTATCTCCGTGGCAGGTGGATCGAGTATCCCGGCCGGGATGGAGATATGCGGAAGGAGGTGTACTGCGGCATTCCGCAGGGGTCGGTCCTCGGGCCACACCTGTGGAACGTCGCATACGATAAGGTGTTGCGGGCCGACCACCCCGACGGCGTCAGCGTCGTGTATCATGCACATGACACACTGGTGCTGGCCATCGGGGCGCACTGGTGGTAGGCCAAGCGTCTCGCGGAGAAGGGCGCGCAGCGCGTCGTAGATCGGATCAGGGGCATGGGGATGACGGTGGCGTTCCATAAGACCGAGGTGATAGCTTTCCATTCACCTCGGCAGGATCTGCCACCCCCTCTGTTCCGGGTAGGTGAGGCTGATATCGAGGTGAAACCCCAGATGAGGTATCTGGTGCTGATCCTCGATAGCCACTGGCGCTTCGTCGAGCATTTCCGTTGCCTGGTCCCCCGGTTGGAGGGGATGGCCGCGGCTTTAGGCCGAATTACGGGGCCCTTGTCAGGGCGGACGACCTGGCGGCCTCCCAGCGCAACATGACGATGCTGCGTCGGGTGCAGAGGCAGATGGCGTTGCGGGTCGTTCGCGGATACCAGACCGTGTCGCATGAGGCGTCGACGGTTCTTGCGGGGATGCAGCCCATGGACCTCCTCGCGCGGTCACACGCGGTGCTGTATCGTCACGGCGTCGACCGTCATGCGGGGGTGGGTGCGGTCTCGGGAGCGCAGGAACCTGCTTGGGGCGATTGGAAGCGCCAGGCACGGCAGTTCGTGATGATCGCGTGGCAGGAGAGGTTGGCTCTGCCGACCGCGGGGAACCGGACAGTCGGGGCTGTTCGGCCACTCCTGAGTGAGTGGCTGGACAGAGGCCATGGAAGCCTCACTTACCGGATGGCACAGGTGTTCTCCGGGCATGGCAGCTTCGGGAGATACGAGTGCCGGATAGGGAAGGAGCCGACGGCGCGTTGCTGCCATTGTGACGCTAAGAAGGACACGGCTGAACACACCAACGAGGTGTGCCCTGCGTGGGAGGGGGAGCGCCATGTCCTGGTCGGCGTCATCGGGCGTGATGTCTCGCTGCCGGCCATGTTGCGCGCCATGCTCGGCAGGGAGCGCGAGCTTCAGCGGCGTGCTGAGGTTCGTGCTCGTCTGGTGGCTGGTGGGCGCCGCCCCGGCGCCGGGCGTCGTGGGCGGCCACCGCGGCGTGGCGGATGACCCTAGCTGGGAGGGGGTTACATAAGGGAACCTCCACCAGCCACGAGGCACGGAGTCGGACGGAAGTGGGAGTGCCACCCTAATTCTGGTCCGGCGCATCGGAAGGCACCCTCGGTGGCATGGAGTGGCCACCAGCCACCAGCCACCAGCCGCCGAGGGGTAGAAATGGGTTCGCGGGCGATTGAGAGTTGGGGCCCGCAAACGCCACTGATCGCGGCCCCGAGACGGATGGCGCTAGGACGGAGTGACATCGTCCTGCACCATGGGATAGTGTCACAGCCGGTGGGACCCTTTTGTCCCCCCGCGGATGGGCGCACAGCGCAAGCACGAGGAGGATACCGGAAGTATGCTTCGAGCCATTCCCGGTATCCTCCCAAATCTTGCGGAAGGGTCACCGTGGGGTTTTTAGTGGGTAGGTCCCGCGTCCGTCATTCCATGGTCGCGTGGATTCCCACACACCCCTCCCGCCTCACCCCAAAGAGGTGGAGGGGAGCCTTACGAAGATTTTCCTCACGGAAAAGAAAGCTAGTACGCAAGCAGTAAGCTAGTAAGCGAGGAGGATGCTAGTAAGCAAGCAGCAGGCTAGTCAGAAATCTGCTAGCTAGTAAGAAAGCAGTATGCGTGTATACCAGCAGTTAGCTCGAAAGCAAGATGCAAGTTAGCAAGCAAGCAGGAAGCGAGAAAGCAAGCAGTAAGCTAGGAGGCAAGCATCGAGCTAGTAAGCAAGCAGTAGGCTAGTAAGCAAGGAGTAAGCTAGTTGGCAAGGTGTGAGGTAGTATGCGATCAGGAAGATAGTAGGGAAGCAGTATGCTAGTAAGCAAGCAGTAAGATAGTAAGAAAGCAGTTAGCTAGTAAGAAAGCAGTATGCAATTAAGCAAGCAGTAAGCTAGTAAGAAAGCAGTAATATTGTACGCAAGCAGTAGGCTAGTAAGCGCGCAGGGAACTAGTAAGGAAGCAGTGTGCTAGTTGCAAGCTGTAAGCTAGTAAGTAACCAGAAAGCTAGTAAGCAAGCAGTAAGCTAGGAGGCAAGCAACAAGCTAGTAAGCAAGCAGTAAGCTAGTAAGCAAGTAGTAAGATAGAAAGCTAGCAACAAACTAGTATGCAAGTAGTAAGCTACTAAGGAAGCAATAAGCTACAGTGCAAGGAGCAGGCTAGTAACAAAGCAGTTATATAGAAAGCAAGCAGTAAGCTAGTAAGGAAACACTATCCTAGAAAGCAAGCAGCAGGCTAGTAACCAAGCAGTAAACGAGTAAGCCAGCACTAAGCTAGTAAGCCAGCCGTATGCTAGTAAGCAAACAGTAAGCTAGCAAGCAACCAGTAAGATAGTAAGCAAGCAATAAGCTTGTAAGCGTGCAGGAGGCTAGTAAGGAAGCAGCATGCTAGTAAGCAACCTATAAGCTAGTTATCAAGCAGTGTGCTAGTAAGCCACCAGAAAGCTAGCAAGAGTGGAGTAAGCTACTAAGCAAACAGCGAGCTAGTAAATGAGCAGTCAGCTAGTAAGCTAGCAGCAGGATAGTAAAAGAGCAATTAGCTTGTAAGGAAGCAGTTGCGTAGTAGGCAAGCACTAAGCTAGGAAGCATGCAGCAGGCTAGAAAGAACGCAGTTAGCTATTGAGCCAGCTGTGAACTACTAAGAAAGGAGTAAGCTTGTAAGCATGCAGCACGCTAGTAAGAATGCAGTTAGCTAGTGAGGAAGCAGTATCCTAGTAAGCAAGCAGTAAGCTAGTAAGCAAGCAGTAAGCTGGTAAGCAAGAAGTAAGCGAGTAAGCTAGCAGTAAGCTAGTAAGCATGAAGCAAGCTAGTAAGCGAGCAGGAAGCTATTAAGGAAGCAGCATGCCAGCGACCAAGCAGGAAGCTAGTAAGCATGCAGTGAGCCAGTAAGCGAGCAGCGAGCTAGTAAGTAATCAGTATGGTAGTAAGCAAGCAGTAAGCTGGTAAGAAAGCAGTGAGCTAGTAAGTAACCAGTGAGGTAGTAAGCAAGCAGTAAGCTGGTAAGAATGCAGTGAGCTAGTATTCAAGCATTATGCTAGTAAGCGAGCAGTACGCTTGTAAGCATCGAGGGTCTTGACCCCCGGCTGCTGGAGGACCTGGTCAATACTCTCTTCCCAATTGGGGAGATGGGACCACGTCCCCCGGCAGAGGCGACGGCCCCGTTGGAGTGGGTGGCCGAGCCGGGTGTCACGCAGGGGGAGCTGGCCGCGGCCATCAGACGGCTCGGGGCGCGTAACACGGCACCCGGTCCGGATTGGTGTGCCCGGTCGGGTTTGGGTCTTAACCTACGGCGTCCTTGGGGCCGACCTCAGGCGGTTGTTTAACCGATGCCTGAGGGACGGGCGATTCCTCCTCAGTTGGAAGGTAGCGAGTATGGTCCTCCTCCGGAAGGGGGGTCGGCCCGCGGAGTCTCCATCCGCATACCGGCCCATCTGTCTCCTCGACGAGGTGGGCAAGCTCTTCGAGCGAGAGATTGCCGCCCGCATCGTCGAGCAACATTAATTACCGACCGCCACAGACTCCTCCCGGCTGTCCGTCCCCGTGGCACCGTCCACCTCCATGGCGGACGATGCCACCGCCCGCGGCGCCGGAGCCGGAACGGCCCGCCTCTTCCTCTCCTTCCGGAAGGGGAGAAAGAACTTCCTGCTCCCCACCCAGTGGTCGGCTGGCATCCCCCTGTCCGCACATAGCGGGTAGTGGTGGGCCGCCGAGCACTGGCTCGTGCGGTGGTCCTTCGCCCCGCAGCGGTAACATTGACCGCTGCGGTCCACCGGCGAGGTGCACCACTGCCACACATGCCCTAATTCGAGGCAGCGGTGACACTGGAGCGGGCGCTGTGCGAGTTTCTCCACTCGCGCCGGAACCCACCCCACCAAAACTCTCCCGGATTCCGCCAATTTATGGACGGTGGAGAGGGGGCAGCGGACCCACACGCACCCCAGGCCGGAAGGAGATCTGCGGATCTCCCCGACCCGCAAGTCCCCCTCAGGGCAATCCCCCGCCCATGCTAGGGCACGCGCCACGTCCTCCGCGGTGACCGTGTCCTCCAGCCAACGCACGCGCATCTCCGTGCATTTCGTGGGCCGGGCGACCCGGACACCCCGCTCGCCCAGCTGCTCCCGGAGCCTCTGGGTGAGTCGGCGAGTGGCCCTATACGGGGCCCCCGTCTGGGCGGACGACCTGGCGGCACGACGCAGCCTTACGATGCTACATCGGGTGCAGAGGCGGATGGCGCTGAGGGTCGTCCGCGGCTACCTGACCGTGTCGCATGAGGCGGCGATGGTTCTTGCGGGGATGCCGCCCATGAATCCCCTCGCGCGGTCGCACGCGATAATGTATCGTCATCGTGTCGACCGTTGCGCGGGAGTGGGGGGCGGTCCCGGGAGAGCAGGAACCTGCTTGGGGCGATTTGAAGCGTTAGGCCCGGCAGTTCGTGGTGCTCGGGTGGCACGAGCGGTTGGCCCCGCCTACCGCGGGGAACCGGACAGTCGGGGCTGTTCGGCCACTCCTGAGTGAGTGGCTGGACAGAGGCCATGGAAGCCTCACTTACCGGCTGGCACAAGTATTTTCCGGGCATGGCAGCTTCGGAAGATACCTGTGCCGGATAGGGAAGGAGCCCACGGCGCGTTGCTGCCATTGTGACGCCGAGCAGGACACGGCTGATCATACCCTCCAGGTATGCCCAGCTTGGGAGGGGGAGTGCCGTGTCCTGGTCGGCGTCATAGGGCGGGAAGTCTCGCTGCCGGGTGTGGTGCACGCCATGCTCGGCAGCGAGAGGAAGTGGAGGGCCGTGGCCTACTTCTGCGAGACCGTAATGCTGCAGAAGGTGGCCGCGGGAAGGGAGGGCAAGCTTCAGCGGCGCGCTGAGGCCCCCGCTCGTATGATGGCGCGAGGGCGTCGCGGGCGGCCGGCTTTGCGCGACGGATGACCCTCGCTGGGAGGTGGGCCCTGAGAGGAGCCCCCTCAAGCCAGGAGCGAAGGGTCGGACAGGGTGGGTCCGGCCCACGGGGCGGCACCCACGGTGGCCTGGAGCGGCCATGAGCTCCCGGTCGCCGAGGGGTAGAAACGGGGTTGCAGGCGGTAGCGAGTTGGGGCTTGCAGCCGCCACTAAGCGAGGCCCCGGGACGGATGCCGGCGGGATGGAGTGGCCCCGTCCTGCCGCTATGAGACAGAGTGTCTACCGGGAGGACCGTTTGTCTCCTCCTGGGATGGGCGCAAAGCGCGGGCACGTGGAGGATACCGGAAGAATGCTTCGAGCGATTCCCGGTATCCTCCCAAAACGTGCGGAAGGGTCACCGTGGGGTTTTTAGTGGGTAGGTCCCGCGTCCGTCATTCCATGGTCGCGTGGAATCCCACACACCACTCCCGCCTCTCCCCAAAGAGGTGGGAGGGAGTCTTTCGAAGATTCTCCCCACGACAAAAAAAAAAAAAAAAAAAGTAAGCTCGCAGTAAGCTAGTAAGCAAGCAGTAACCTAGAAAGCAAGCAGTAAGCGAGCAAGCTAGCAGTAAGCTAGTAAAAAGGCTGTACGCTGGAAAGCAAGCATTGAGCTTGTAAGTGAGCAGGGAGGTAGTAAGGTAGCAGTATGCTAGTAAGCAAGCAGTAAGCTAGTAAGCAACCAGTAAGCTGGTATGAAAGCAATTAGCTTCTAAGCAAGCAGTAAGCTAATATGCAAGCAGTGATCTAGTAAACGAGCAGCGAGCTAGTAAGCAAGCAGGAAGCTAGTAAGGAAGCACTAAGCTAGAAAGCTAGTAGTAAACTATTAAGAAAGCTGTAAGCTTGTAAGGAAGCAGCTAGCTAGTAAGCGAGCAGCAAGCTAGTAAGAAAGCAGTAAGCGAGCAACTTAGCAGTAAGCTAGTAAACAGGCAGTAAGCTGGTAAGCAAGCATTGAGCTAGTAAGCGAGCAGGGAGCTAGTAAGAGAGCAGGAAACTAGTAAGGAAGCTGTATGAGAGTAAGCTAGCAGTAAGACAGTAAGCAAGCTGTAAGCTCGTAAGCAAACAGTAAGCTAGCAAGCAAGCTGTAAGCTAGTAAGCAAGCAGTAAGCTAATAAGCGAGAAGCAAGCTGGTCAGCCAGCAACAGGCTAGTAAGCAAGCAGCAGACTAGTAAGAGTGCATTTAATTAGTAAGGAAGCAGTAAGTTTGTACCAAAGCAGTCAGCTGGTATGAACGCAGCAAGCTAGTAGAAAGCAGTAAGCAAGCAGTGAGCTTGTAATCTTGCAGTAAGCTGGTAAGCATGCAGTGAGCTAGTAAACGAGCAGGGAGCTAGTAAGCACGTAGTGAGCTAGTAAGCGAGCAGCAAGCTAGTAAGGAAGCAGTATACTAGTAAGCAAGCAGCATGCTAGTAGGAAACATGTAAGCTAGTAAGAAAGCAGTAAGCTAGAAAGCAAGCAGGAGGCTACTAAAAAAGCAGTTATCTATTATGCGAGCAATAAGCTAGATAGCAAGCAGTGTGCTAGTAAGCGAGCGGTTAAGTTAAATAGCAAGCAGTTAGCTAGTGAGCGAGCAGTGATCTGGTAAGCAAGCAGCGAGCTAGTATGCAAGCAGTAAGCTAGAATGCAAGCAGCAGGCTGGTAAGCTTGCAGTAATCGAGCAAGCTCGCAGTAATCTGGTAAGCAAGCAGTGAGCTTGGAACCGTGGAAGAAGCTACAAAGGAAGCAGCATGATAGTTAGCAAGCAGTAAGCCAGTAAGCAACAAGTAAGCTAGTAAGCAAGCAGTAAGCTGGTAGGAAAGCAGGTAGCTAGTAAGGAGGTAGTAAGCTAGTAAGTCAGTAGCATGATAGTAAGCAAGCAGTGAGCTGGTAAGCTAGCAGGAAGCTAGTAAGGAAGCAGTATCCTAGTAAGCAAGCAGCAGGCTAGTAAGAAAGCAGTTAGTTAGTAACAAACCAGTAAGCTATTAAGCAAGCAGTAAGCTTGTAAGGAAGTAATTGGCAAATAAGCAAACAGTAAGTTAGTAAGCCAGCAGTAACCTCGAAACCCCACGCACCCGTTTGGTTGTCCAGGCGGCAGGGGAGGTGAACCCCTACCTGGCGCGTCCCCAGGTGGCGGATAGGGGTAGCCGCTGGGATGGGATTCGGGGATGGGGCCCCCAACCTGAGGAGGCTGATGACCGCATCCGCGCATGGCATACCGGAGGTTGGAGCGAAAGCTTCCGCGGACCACACACCGGTATGAATGCTTTGCGTGGGTGAATGTGTTTGTGAGTGGCCCGGGGCATGGGATAATTGCCGTGGGTGTTTCCTAAGGCTGCAGGTTGGCCCCTTGGCGGCGCGATGAGTCCAGCAGCCAACGTGGCCACCCAGTCGGCGGCTTAGTCCTATGTCACGCGGCCGTGGGCGCTGGTGACCAGGCGCTTGCGGTTGAGTGGGAATGCGGTTGGAGGAGTGCCTCCCACCGGGGGGGGCCTGAAGAGGCACGAAGCAGAGGGGAACTCTGTGATGTCTCACTAGAGTTTCCGGACCGTCGCCAGGCGTCTGAGGATCGTCACCGTGGGGTTTTAGTCGGTATGAGTCCGACACTACCGACAAGCCCGCCCTTCGGGTTGGTTCGCGGGTGTCCATGAGGATTTCCCCAGGTACAAAAAAAAAATGTTACATCGAAAACAATCAGCAAGATAGTAAGCGAGCAGGAAGCTAGTAAGGAAGCAGTATGCTTGTAAGCAAACAGTAAGCTAGAAAGCAATTTGAAAGCTACGTAAGCAAGCAGTAAGCGATTAAGCTAGCAGTAAGCTAGTAATCAAGCAGTAATCTAGTATGCAAGCAATTAGCTAGTAAGCAAGCAGGAAGCTAGTAAGGATGCAGTATACTAGTAAGCAAGCCGTAAGTTAGTAACAAAGCAGTATGCTAGTAAGCAGACAGCAGGCTAGTTAGTAGGAAGTTAGTAAGAAAGCAGTAAGGAAGCAATAACGTAAGAAGTAAGCAGGAATGTAGTAAGAAAGCAGTTAGGTAGTAAGAATGCAGTAGGCTAGTAAGCAAGCAGTACGCTAGTAAGCAAGCGGCAAGATAGAAAGCATGTTGCAATCTAGTAAGCAAGCAGCAAGCTTGCAAGCAAGCAGTAAGCTAGTAAGCAAGCAGTGAGCTTGTAAGCAAGCGGTAAGCTGGAAAGAAAGCAGGTAGCTAGTAAGGAGGTAGTAAGCTAGTAAGTCAGCAGCATGATAGTAAGCAAGCAGTTAGCTAGTAAGCGAGCAGGAAGCTAGTAAGGAAGCAGTATCCTAGTAAGCAAGCAGCTGGCTAGTAAGAAAGCAGTTAGTTAGTTAGCAAGCAGCAGGCTAGTCAGAAAGCAGTTAGTTAGTGAGGAAGCAGAAAGCTTGTAAGCAAGCAATGTGCAAGTAAGCAAGCAGTGATCTAGTAAGCGTGCAGCGAGCTAGTAACAAAGCAGTAATCTAGTAAGCAAGCTGTATGCTTCTGAGAAAGCAGTAAGCTAGTAAGCAAGCAGTACGTTCGTAACAAAGCGGTATCCTAGTAAGCAAGCAGCAGGCTAGTAAGAAAGCAGATAGTTAGTAAGCATGCGACAGGCAAGTAAGAAAGCAGAATGCTAGAAAGCATGTTGTAAGCTACGTAAGCAAGCAGTAAGCGATTAAGCTAGCAGTAAGCTAAAAAGCAAGCACCAGGCTATTGAGAAAGCAGTTAGCTAGGAAGCAAGCAGTAAGCTAGTATGCAACCAGTAAACTTGTAAGCAAGCACTGAGCTAGTAAGCGAGGAGGTAGCCAGTATGAAAGCAGTATGTTAGTGTGCAAACTGTAAGCTAGTAAGCAAGCAGTAAGCTAGTATGCAAGCAGTGAGCCAGTAAGCGAGCAGAGAGCTAGTAAGGGAGCAGTTTGCCAGTAAGCCAGCCGTAAGATAGAATGCAAGCAGCAAGCTAGTATGCAAGCAGTAAGATAGTAAGCGAGGAGGAAGCTAGTAAGGAAGCAGTAAGCTTGTTAAAGTACTAAGAGACTTTAACGTGGGTGCGGATGAGGAAACAGACAGAGAGAGAAATTGTTACAAGTTTTTCAATAAAGTTTTTATTTTACAAAAATATAAATGAAAATTCAAGTACTGTTAAGAACCCAATAATATATAATGTATGGCGGCTAATAGTGGCGTGTTATTTATATTAATGTGGAATGAGTTAGAAATGTTTTTCGTTTTGTATCAATTTATATCAGTGTTTAAATAACGCGTTAATTCGTTGATTGAAAAACGTCGGTTAAACCGTCGCGTGATCGATAGAAAAAACAGGACATTTCTTATACGGTTATTCTCTGTTTACGCGACATTCCAGAGCCTTCTCTGCGTCGTAATATGTTTCGAGCAATACCGTGTAGAAAAACTACAAATTTACTTTCGATACAAATCACGCGTTCGGCCTAGTAACGGTTACCAGAGAACAGGTGTTACTACGCCGAAATTATAGAGAGGATACAAAATTAATAAGAGACAGGCAGCTTAGACCAGACAGCGCCACGAGACGAGAATTTTCCCCTCTCTCGTGGCTACGGTTAAGCAGGTATGTCTCGGGAACACTTGCTACCTGGTTCTCGACGAGTGCGGATCTCCTGAGCCGACCTCGTCAGTCTATCGGAATCGATACATACGATTAATTAGATTCGTCTAATACGATCGTGGATCCACTTAACCGAAACGGTACAAAACAGAGACTGCTGCGGATTCGAAAGAATCACGCCAAGTCGAATTTCGTACCCTACGGTTTCGTGAGAATATCTCGATTTCCGCGGTAAATGAACCATAGGAACGGGAAAATTTACTCGATAATTTGAGTAATTTTCACAACCCGCCATCGGTGGCTGAATATAATCAGATTACACTTAAACAGTGCTTGATTATCGCCACTGTTGTGACGGACAAACACGTGTTGCTGAAATCAGTGGTCGTGTTTGAGAACCGAGAGAATTTCTTGATTCTCTGTTTGCCTATTGCACGATTCAGAACCCCAACCTATAGGGAGCCTTCGTTGCAAAATCCCTGGTTTGGGTTCGTCGTTTTCCAGGGTCGAAACAAAAGTTTGAGATAACACCCGATAGGGGCCTTATTGGCATTCCCTGGGTAAATATCTCGGCTGGTTTCGACCTGCTCGAGCGTGGGTTCCAGATCGTCAGTGGGTACGGACACTCGACGTAGAACTACGTTCAAAGGGCACCGTGGTGTTAGAACCTTAATAATCAGTCGCTTCTGCGCAGTTAAGGCTCTGCATCACACCGGTCCCGTACGGACCAGGGAACAGCGAAAGACCGCGGAGTTGACAACCCTTGGAGCCTTACAACCTCCACTTGTTGTCCTCTCCTGCAAAAACCAAACCTACAGCAGTGGGAAGATCGAGATTAGAATCTCGTCTTCCCCATCTGCAATTCAACGTTTCCAAAATCTGAAACGTTGAAATATTTTACAGTCCACGAACTCGGCTGCGTATCGCTGTGGTGAAAATTCCCGCTCCAGTTTACAAATAAACGGAGTAAGGAGCGAGTGGATTAAAGCGAGTCCGACAACGCGACGAGCGTTGTCCTTTATTAACAGCTGGATTTCGGTCTCTTTTTGTTACAGAAGACCGAGGCGAGAGCCTTGAAGGCAAGCCGGCTCAGCCCAACTGCAGTTTATCCAGCTAATTTCCTATAAATTTTCTTTTTTTACGTTTATTTAATTTTTGAATTTTTCCTCTAAATAAACGGCCTAGTCCTTTGGACTAGGCGAAAGAAAATTATCAATTGTACATTCACTTTCCCCCATATTTCCAATCCCTCGTGATCCGGACCATATTTCGTTAAAGGGTACGAGACAAGGTTTTATCATAACCTTTGCACGAACTCGTACCTATTTTAACAATCAGTTATTATATTATTATGTTATTTAAATAAGTTTCTCCGTTTCAGTTTTCTTCAAGCACTTATCGTTTCAGTTTCTTCAATCGTTTATCGTTCAGTTCCTACAGCTATTTAAAAACCTCTCTAATATAATATGGTAAATGTATTAGGTTGTAAACACTGGTGTGTAATGTGATGACAAATAAAGTAAAGAAGAATGTACAAGGAAGCGCGAGAGGAGAGCGAGAGGCCTTTGGGGTTAATTTGTCCGTCAGAAACGAGATTGGAGGCGTCTCGCGGATTCGCGGATTGGATAGAAACCCCGCATCGTCGGGATTCTTTCCCAAGCCCACGGGTAAGGTTGTCGTAAGCGGTATCCTAGGCCCGGTAGACCAAAGGGGGAAAATGTGAGCGTCTTCCCAAAATCAAGGTCCACGAGCACGGTAGACCGATCAGGTCGAGCCGAGGCCGTTAGGCTGAGCGAAGCCGCGAGACGAGTCCTACAACATTGAGGTAGGGAGGATTAAGACGGTTCCGCGGCAGTACGCGTCCGGGATTCATTCTGGTCTGAGATGTCGTATCGACAGGACGATCCTCTGGCTGTCCTATCGTGCTTCGCTTAATACTATAATTTGCTCAATCGAGTCAGATGACAATACATTTTTGTTAATCATCCTATTGACTTTGTTGGCCTGCTGCTTATCCTGGGTTAGTCCTATAACCAGTACAAAATGTAAAAATAAACGAAAAACAGAAAACAAAACTCTTGGACGGTGGCTCTGCTTTGGCCAGGCGTCCCCTATTCTTTTGGTCTCCAATTTGTTCTACTGCGGAGGCTTTCTGCAACAAAAGAATCCGCCTAATAAATACTTTTGCGGACAAGTCAACAATCGCGCGCTCGTCAGCTGTTTCTCGCGCTCCAGCGACAGTCTGGTGTGTTTGGAGGGGAGAGCTGGCTGGCTATCTAGCGCTCTAGCTAGTGGACTGTATATTCTTCTCTCTCTGGTAAATGAGATTCGTTTCCTACGATCTCACCGACGCGCACAACCGGGTAGACGTGCTTTTCTCCGTTCTACCGGGTTCTCTTCGCAATGCCACGGACGGGAAACCAAATGGAGGTTATAAGGCTCCAAGAGGCTATATCCCGCGAGCACGCTCCCCGTGCGGGTGGCGTTTCTACACCACCCACACAAGAGGACGTCTTGTCCTGGTTCGGCTTCCTCGACGTCTGCTCCTCAGGAGCAACCTGCGGTATGCACACGTGGTTGCCAAGCCGGCGATTCCTTCATCAAAGGAACGCCCGGCAGCCAGCCGTGGCTACCTCGACGGAGGCTCCTATGTTCCGAGGAACTGGCCTGTGGCTCATCGGTTCAGGACTCAATCCCCTGCAATTCCAACCACCCTACGTTCACAGCCCAGTGTGGTCGACTCACAGCTGGTAGTGGGTGTAGCGATGGAAGGAAGGCTCTTCGAACTCTTTGCTCCACCGTACGCTTAGGCTCTACTTATTGTCCTCTCATGACGGTATATTGGAGCGGGTTCTCCGACGCCCGATGCACGGAGAGCATCACGAAGTGATATCCTTCCTGAATATCTATCTTCCGGTTGCCCCTACGTCGTATAGCTCTAATATGGTCGTTGAAACTTTCCACCCCACCGGTCGGTGTACTCTCAGTGGTACACAGGACGGGTGGTTCCAGTGGGTTTCGTATGACCTCTACGAACGGTGAACTACCACTAGGTGATACCAGTATGTCGGTATCAGCCTTCCAGTAGCTCTAACCGGATAACTGGAAGAAGACCCAAGGCGATCCACACCGAATCTCCAACGTCGCAGTCGCATCGAAGACCTGCAACGTTCAATCACAATCCTGCGTCTACGATCGCTTCACACTCGGCGTGCCTTGCGATCGCTGCAACGTCAGGCAGATTGTCATTTTTCTGGGGAAAATCTCCAGACGCTATGACGAGATTTTCCAATAAATTGTTTGTCCGCAAACTGATTCTATAACGAGAAGCGAGATCGACTCATCCTCCTCGGAGCTCGTAGGTAAATGGGAACGCGACCGTCACAGGGTCCGCTCTTGATCGCCGACGGCTCAAGAATGAACCGTGACAATCTGCAAGCAGCGACGGCTGCGGCCGGCTCCGTCGCGCAAGCGTAGAACCGGGTAGCTACGCCTCACGTTGCTGGGCCCGGGCTGCTACCCGCCGCGTAGCCACAGCGCGGAGCTGCCGCGTTTCGTCTATCGATCTTTCACCGATAGATCTCCTTTCTCTCTCTTTCGCAGCGCTAACAACACAGTTCGTAGAATTTGTTCCAAAACTCGAGAATTTCAGTGAAGCTAGCTTGAAAAACCACGTAAATAACCGTGGTATACTAATCTGAACGGTGGAAAATTTCCACGTCAGCACAACCATCTAGAATTACGCGAATTCAATATAGACACGGGCATCGCGGCCGAGTTTCTACGTCTCGGACTCACGCGATATTTAAACAAAGCTAGTAAGCAAGCAGCATGCTAGTAAGAAAGCAGTTAGCTAGTAAGAATGCAATTAGCTAGAAAGAAAGCAGTATGCTAGTCAGCAAGCAGTAATCTAGTAAGCAACCAGTAAGCTAGTAAGCAAGCAGTAAGCTGGTATGAACGCAATTAGCTTCTAAGCAAGCTGTAAGCTAATATGCAACAAGTGATCTAGTAAGCGAGCAGTGAGCTAGTAAGCAAGCAGGAAGCTAGTCAGGATGCACTAAGCTAGAAAGCAAGCAGCAGGCTAGTAAGCAAGCAGTAAGCGAGTAAGCTAGCAGTAAGCTAGTAAGCAAGCAGTAACCTAGAAAGCAAGCAACAAGCTGGTATGCAAGCAGTAAGCTAGTAAGCCACAAGTAAGCTAGTAAGCAAGCAGATGGCTCGTAAGAAATCAATTAGCTAGTAAGAAAACAATATGCTGGTAAGCAAGCAGTGAGCTAGTAACAAAACAGTAAGTTATTAACAAAGCAGTAAGCTATTAAGCAAGCTGTAAGCTAGTAAGCAAGCAGTAAACTAGTAAGCGAGCAGCAGGCTAGTAAGAAAGCAGTTAGCGAGCAAGCTAGCAGTAAGCTAGTAAGCAAGCAGTAAGCTGGTAAGCAAGCATTGAGCTAGTAAGCGAGCAGGGAGCTAGTAAGGTAGCAGTATGCTAGTAAGCAAGCAGTAAGTTAGTAAGCATCCAGTAAGCTAGTTAGCAAGCAGTAAGCTAGTATCCCTCAGGGGCTGCCAGCCTTTCAGCTGCAGTACGGGCTTAACGAACCCGGGGTACCCGAGTCATACACACACCGTAAGCCTCCTGTTGGTCGTCACAACGACCCATTCACAATTCCCTATTGGTTTTGTGAATGGTACGTGACGGCAGGAGGAACGGGGGTCTTGGCTTAACCGCCTGGGCCACGAGTATGGCGACTCTATAAAATCGCCCTCCAATCCTAAGCTATGGTGCGCGGCGATGGGATGCATGGTTGGGGGAGAAGGCCCAATCCCAAGCGACCACCTCCGGGGAACCTGCCGAACCCCCGGAGTATTAGGCTTACCCGGGTAAGGCGGCTCTGCCCGGGTGGACCTTTATTTCCGACCATCTCGTGGGATTAATATGGACACAGAAAATAAAATGGGGATGGGGCGGGTTTTGTCGGTTGGGGAGGACGGAGACGGGGTTGGGGTTAGGGTGGCGGCGCTCGCGCCCCACTCAGCGCCAGGTCCGGCTTCGTGGAGGGTGGAGGAGGACGACGAGACGGCGTCGGTCTCGTCCTTCTCCTCCAGCACGAGCCACATAGGCTCTAAGAGGAACAGGACGGGGCAGGCCGTCGTCGAGGTGGGCGGGGCGATGAGCCCGTCGGTGAGGCTGAGTTGCCTCAGGGACGAGGTGACCGAGGAGATATCGGAGAGGATCTCCTCGTCCCTGAGGCGGGTGGAGAAAGTCGCCGCTGCCTGCGCCTTTAAGGGGCAGAAAAGCGGTGGCGCGGATGCCCTGAAGGCCGCGGCGGAGGAAATGAGGGAGGCGGCGCGGGAGCTCAGAGGGCGGAACGCCCGTCTGCAGCTCCTGTTGGAGGAGGAGCGACAGGGGAGGAGGAGGGCAGAGGCGCTGTGGAACAGCGCGGCCCTCCCTCCCATCATCCCTCCTCCTCCACCGTCGCGTCCCTCGGCGGAGGTAAATAAGCGGAGTGCGGCGGCAGTGGTGCGGGGCACCGCGGGCCCCTCCACCCGCACTCCGCCCGTGAAGAAGTCCCCGTCCTCCTCAGAAGACGATCTTCTGAGGAGGATTGGGGACATGATTGATGGCAAGCTGGCCGCCTTCCGGGAGGAGCTCCTCGCCGGAAGAGCGGTCAGCAGGAAGGCGGTGCCTCCCCGACCTGTTCCGGTACAGTCGGGGAAGGCAAAGAAGGGCGGAGTGAAGGCTCCGCCCAGCGTTGTGGCACCAGGGCCCCGGGTCGCGACCCCCAAAGGGGGTAGTGTACCCGTGGTCGCGTCCTCCACAGCACCCTCCCAAGGGGGGTGTTGGTGGGGTGGGTTTCGGCGCGAGTGGAAATCCTCGCGCCGCGCCCGCTCCAGTGTCACCGCTGCCTCGAATTGGGGCACGTGAGGCAGTGGTGCACCTCGCCGGTGGACCGCAGCGGTCAGTGTTACCGCTGCGGTGCCAAAGAGCACCGTGCGAGCCAGTGCTCGGCGGCCCCCCACTGCCCGCTGTGTGCGGACATGGGGAGGCCAGCCGATCACAGGGTGGGGAGCAAGAAGTGCTCCCCCTCCTCCCGGAAGGAGAGGAAGAGGCGGGCTGCACCGGCTCCGGTGCCGAGGGCGGTGGCATCGTCCTCCATGGAGGTGGACGGTGCTACGGGGACGGACGGCCGGGAGGAGGCTGGCGCGGCCATTAATTAATGCCGCCCCGCCTCCTCCTCCAGGCCAACCTCAACCACTGCCGCGCGGCACAGGACTTGATGTCCCAAGTCCTCGCGGAGTGGGGGGTTGGCCTGGCGGTCGCCGCCGAGCCGTACCGCGTCCCTGATCACCCTCATTGGGTGGGCGACGCGGACGGCTTGGTGGCGTCGGTATGGGGAGGGGGCGACGGGTCCCCACCGTTCTCCTTGTTGGAGCGCGGTCGGGGATTCGTCGCCGTGGACTGGGGGGGAGTCGCTGTGGTGGGGTGCTACATTTCGCCCCGTAGCGGTCACGCTGCGTTCGAGCTGTACTTGGCCGAGGTCGCGGCATGCGTGCAGCGCTGCGCGGCCCGGCCGGTGCTGGTCCTGGGGGATTTTAATGCCAAGTCGGTGGCTTGGGGATCCCCCAGGACCTCCGTTCGCGGCGGGATCCTGGGCGATTGGGCGACGGGGCTCGACCTCCGGGTATTGAACCGGGGGTCGGAGCACACATGCGTGCGGCGATATGGGGGGTCCATCGTGGATGTTGGATTCGCGACCCCCAACGCCGTGCGCATGGTGTCGGGTTGGCACGTGGTCGCGGGGGCAGAGACACTCTCCGATCACCGGTACATCCGGATGGAGGTCTCTGCCGCCGCGGGTGCATCCCGACACGGCCGCCTGCGTGGCACTCCACCACGCCGCTGGGCGCTTCGGCGCCTGGACAAGGACGCCCTGATGGCAGCTGCCCTCGCTGCAACTTGGCCGCAGGGAGCGGCCGAGTTGCCGAGCATAGAGGAGGAGGTCGCCCGGCTCGGAGCATTGGTCGCGGGTATTTGCGACGCGGCGATGCCTCGGTGTACTGGTGGTCGGACGGTGTACTGGTGGTCGGACGCGATCGCGGAGTTGCGAGTCGCGACTGTCCGCGCCCGACGCCAGTACACCCGCGCGCGCCGTCGTCAACGTACAGGCGACGGCGTGGCGCGAGCGAGGGCAGCTGATGACCTGTATGGAGCATACCGCGTGGCGCGGGTTGCTCTGCAGGTCGCCATCAAACGGGCCAAGACCCAGGCATGGAAGGAGCTCCTCCAGACCCTTGATGACGATCCATGGGGGCGCCCATATAAGGTGGTGCTGAATAAGCTCCGCCCGTGGGCGCCCCCCGTCACCGAGGGTCTTGACCCCCGGCTGCTGGAGGACGTGGTCAATACACTCTTCCCAATTGGGGAGAGGGGACCGCGTCCTCCGGCGGCGGCGGCTGTCCCAGTGGAGTGGACGGCCGAGCTGGGGGTCATGCAGGAGGAGCTGGCAGCGGCCATCAGACGGCTCGGGGTTCGTAACACGGCCCCGGGTCCGGATGGTGTGCCCGGCCGGGTTTGGGTCTTGACCCAGGGCGTCCTTGGGGCCGACCTCAGGCGGTTGTTCGACCGCTGCCTGAGGGACGGGCGATTCCCCCCCAGTTGGAAGGTGGCGAGGATGGTCCTCCTCCGGAAGGAGGGTCGGCCCGCGGAGTCTCCCTCCGCATACCGGCCCATTTGTCTCCTCGACGAGGTGGGCAAGCTCTTCGAGCGTGTGATTGCTGCCCGCCTCGTCGAGCACCTGTCGCGGGGTGATCCCGGTCTGGCCGACTGCCAGTTCGGTTTCCGGGGGGGCCGATCGACTATCGACGCGATAGGTCGTGTGAGGGCCCTCTCGGAGGCGGCCGTCTCCCGGGGAGGGGTGGCATTGGCAATATCCTTGGATATTGCCAATGCCTTTAACACCCTCCCCTGGGAAGAGATAAGGAGGGGACTCGAATATCATCGAGTCCCCCCTTGTCTCAGGGCGGTCGTCGGGGATTATCTCCGCGGCAGGTGGATCGAGTATCCGGGCCGGGATGGTGATATGCGGAGGGAGGTGTACTGCGGTGTTCCGCAGGGGTCGGTCCTCGGGCCACTCCTGTGGAACATCGCGTACGACTCGGTGTTGCGGGCCGGCCTCCCCGACGGCGTCAGCACGGTGTGTTATGCGGATGACACACTGGTGCTGGCCGTCGGGGCGCACTGGGGGAGGGCCATGCGTCGCGCGGAGGAGGGGTCGCAACGCGTCGTCGACCGGATCAGGGGGATGGGGATGACGGTGGCGGTCCATAAGACCGAGGTGATTGCGTTTCATTCACCTCGGCAGGATCCGCCACCCCCTCTGATCCGGGTGGGTGGGGCTGACATCGAGGTGAAGCCCCAGATCAGGTATCTGGGGCTGATCCTCGATAGCCACTGGCGTTTCGAGGAGCATTTCCGCTGCCTGGTCCCCCGGTTGGAAAGGATGGTTGCGGCTCTGGGCCGGATCCTGCGCAACCTGGGGGGCCCGGCGGGCCGAGTTCGTCGCCTCTATGTGGCAATGGTCCAGTCGGTGGCCCTATACGGGGCCCCCGTCTGGGCGGACGACCTGGCTGCCTCCCGGCGCAGCATGACTATGCTGCGTCGGGTGCAGAGGCGCATGGCGCTCAGGGTCGTCCGCGGGTATCGGACCATGTCACATGAGGCGGCGACGGTTCTAGCGGGGATGCCGACCATGGAGCTGCTCGCGCGGTCGCACGCGGTGAGGTACCAGCACCGCGTCGACCGTCGCGCGGGGGTGGGGGCGGTCCCGGGCGGGCAGGAACCTGCTTGGGGCGATTTGAAGCGCCAGGCCCGGCAGTCCGTGTTGTTCGCGTGGCAGGAGCGGCTGGCTCTGCCAACCGCGGGGCACCGGACTGTCGGGGCGGTTCGGCCACTCCTGAAGGAGTGGCTGGACAGAGGCCATGGCAGCCTCACCTACCGGATGGCACAGGTATTTTCCGGGCATGGCAGCTTCGGAAGATACCTGTGCCGGATAGGGAAGGAGCCGACGGCGCGTTGCTGCCACTGCGACGCTGAGCAGGACACGGCGGATCATACCCTGGAAGTATGCCCCGCGTGGGAGGGGGAGCGCCGTGTCCTGGTCGGCGTCGTCGGGCGGGATGTCTCGCTGCCGGGCGTGGTGCGCGCCATGCTCGGCAGCGAGGAGAAGTGGAGGGCCGTGGCCTCCTTCTGCGAGAACGTAATGTTGCAGAAGGAGGCCGCGGGGAGGGAGCGCGAGCTCCAGCGGCGCGCTGAAGCTCGCGCTCGTGCGGTGGCCCGAGGTCGTCGCCCGGTCGCGAGGCATCGCGGGCGGCCGCCTCGGCGTGGCGGATGACCTAGGCTGGGAGGGGGGTCCTGAGGGGACCCTCCTCCCGCCAGGCGGCGCCGGGTCGGACCGGTTGGGGGTAGGAGTGCCTCCCCCTACCGGTCCGACGCAAGGGGAGGCACCCTCGGCGGTCTGGTGCGGCCATGAACGCCCGGCCGCCGAGGGGTGGAAACGGGGTCGCGGGCGGTTGCGAGTTGAGGCTCGCAGCCGCCACTAAACGCGGCCCCGGGACGGATAGCGGCGGGATGGAGTGGCCCCGTCCCGCCGCTATGAGGCAGTGTGTCTACTGGGGGGACCGATTGTCCCCCCGGGGGATGGGCGCGAAAGCGCGGGCACGGGGAGGATACCGGAAGAATGCTTCGAGCGATTCCCGGTATCCTCCCAAAGCGTGCCGAAGGGTCACCGTGGGGTTTTTAGTGGGTAGGTCCCGCGCCTGTCGTTGTACGGGCGCGGGGAATCCCACACACCCCTCCCACCTCTCCCCAAGGAGGTGGGAGGGAGTCTTTCGAAGATTTTCCCCACGACAAAAAAAAAAAAAAAAAAAAAAAAAAAAGCAGTAAGCTAGTAAGCAAGCAGCTGGCTAGTAAGAAAGCAGTATGCTACTAAGCAAGTGGTAAGCTAGTAAGCAAACAGTATGATAGTAAGCAACCAGTAAGCTTGTAAGCATGATGAAAGTTAGTAAGCAGGCAGTAAGCTTGTAAGCAAGTTGAAAGCTAGTAAGCAGGCAGTAAGCTTGTAAACAAGCAGTGAGCTAGTAGGCAACCAGTAAGCTAGTAAGAAAGCAGTATGCTAGGAAGAAAACAGCAAGCTAGCATGCAACCCTCTGGGGCTGTGTCCGGCAATCGTTATACCGTAAGCCTCCTGTTGGTCGTCACAGCGACCCATCCACAATTCCTTCTTTGGTTTTGTGAATGGTACGTGACGACAGGAGGAACGGGGGCCTTGGCTTAGCCGCCCGGGCCGCGAGTATGGCGACTCTATAAAATCGCCCTCGAATCCTAAGCTATGGTGCGCGGCGATGGGATGCATGGTTGGGCGAGAAGGCCCAATCCCAAGCGACCACCTCAGGGGGCACCTACCGAACCCCCGGAGTATTAGGCTTGCCCGGGTAAGGCGGCTCTGCCCGGGTGGACCTTTTTTCCGACCTACGCGTTGGAACTAAATGGATTTTCATAACAAAACGGGGTTGGGGCGGGTTATTGCGGAGAGGGAGGTCGAAAACGGTGTTGGGCCTAGGGTGACGGCGCTCGCGCCTTACTCGGCGCCTGGCCCGGCTTCGTGGAGGCCTGAGGAGGACGACGAGATTGCGACAGCCTCATCCTTCTCCTCCGCGAGGAGCCACATAGGCTCCAAGAGGAAGCGGACGGGGCAGACCTTTACCGGAGTGGGTAGGGCAATGAGCCCGGTGGTAATGGTGAGTTGCCTCAGGGACGTGGTAACTGAGGAGATTTCCGAGAGGATATCCTAGTCTCTGAGGCTGGTGGAGAAGGTGGCCGCATCCTGGTCCTTTAAGGGGCAGAAGAGCGGCGGCGCAGAGGCCCTGAGAGAGGCTGCGCAAAAGATGAGGGAGGCGGCGCAGGAGCCAAGCGGACGGAACGCCCGTCTGCGGTTCCTGTTGGAGGAGGAGAGACGGGGGAGGAGGATAGCAGAGGCGTGCAGGAATGGCGCAGCCCTCCCTCCAATCCTCCCGCCACCACCACCGCGTGCCCCGGCGGTGGCAAATAAGTGGGTTGCGGTGGTGGAGGTGCGAGGCTCTACAGGCTCTTCCGCCACGCACACCGTTCGCGCAGAGTTCCCCGTTCTCCTCAGAGGACGAACTTCTGAGGAGGATTGGGGAAATGATTGAGCGTAAGCTGGCCGCCTTCCGGGATAAGCTCCTCCCCGGTAGAGCGGTCAGCAGAAAGGCGGCGCCCCCGACCAATACCGGTACAATGGGGGAAGGCGAAGGTGGGGGGAGCGATGTCTCCGCCCACCCTGGTCACTCCGGGGCCTCGGGTCGCGGCCTCCAAGGGGACCAGACTACCGCGGTCCCGGATCGGACGCTTTCTATGGCACCGTCCCAAGGGGGGGTGTCCTGGAACTAGGTGGTTGGGCGGATGGCGAGAAGAGCGGCGAGGAAGGCCTCGCAGCCGCAACCTCCGCCCTCGCCGCACGCGACCAAAGTAAAGGCCGCGAAGACGCCACCTGTGCGCCCCCCCCCCCCCCGAAACGGCAGCGGTGGTGTTGACCGTCGCGCAGTGTGGCGACCTGACCCTCGCGGCGGCGATGCAGCTCGCCAGGAAGAACATCTTCCTGGAAGAGCTTGGCATCGCTTCCGTGAGGGCGGGGAGATGGCGGACCGACTCGCACAGAGGCTCCGGGAGTAGTTGGGCGAGCGGGGTGTTCGGGTCGCCAGGCCCACGAAGCGCACGGAGATGCGCGTTTGTGGGCTGGACGACTCGGTCACAGCCCAGGAGATGTCTCATGCCCTAGCGAGGGCGGGGGACAGCCCTGAAAGAGACGTGCGGGTCGGAGAGATCCGCAGCTCTCCTTCCGGCCACTGTACTGTGTGAGCCCGGTGCCCCCTCTCTGCTGCCCGCAACTTGGCGGAATCCGGAAGGGTTTTGGTGGGGTAAGTTTCGGCGCGAGTGGAGATACTCCCGCCGCGCCCACTCCAGTGTCGCCACTGCCACAAGTTGTGGCACGTGAGGCAGTGGTGCACCTCGCCGGTGGACCGCAGAGGTCAATGTTACCGCTACGGAGCGAAAGACCACCGCGCGAGCCAGTGCTCGGCGACCCCCCACTGCCCGCTATGTGCGGACATGGGGAGGCCGGCAGATCACAGGGTGTGGAGCAAAAAGTGCTCTTCCTCCTCCCGGAAGAAGGGGGAAATCGGCCCTCTCTGGTTCAGGCTCCGCGGTTGGTGGCATCGTCCACAATGGAGGTGGATGGTGCCACGGGGACGGACAGCCGGGAGGAGGCTGGGGTGGCCGCTAAGTAATGCCGCCCCGTCTCCTCCTCCAGGCCGACCTCAACCACTGCCGCGCGGCACAGGACATGATGTCCCAGGTCCTTGCGGAGTGGGGGGTTGGCCTGGCGGTCGGCGCCGAACCGTACCGCGTCCTTGATCACCCTCATTGGGTGGGGGACGCGGACGGCATGGTAGCGGCGGTATGGGTAGGACGCGACGAGTCTCCGCCTTTCTCCATTCTGGAACGCGGTCGGGGCTTCGTCGCCGTGAACTGGTGGGGGGGGGGGGAGTCGCCGTGGTGGGGTGCTACATCTCGCCCCGCAGCGGCCGCACCGCGTTCGAGCAGTACCTGGCCGAGGTCGCGGCATGCATGCAGCGCTGCGCGGCCAGACCGGTGCTGGTCTTGGGCGACTTTAACGCCAAGTCGGTGGCGTGGGGATACCCCAGGATCTCCGTTCGCGGTGGGGTCCTGGGCGACTGGGCGGCCGGGCTCGACCTTCGATTACTGAACCGGGGGTCGGAGCACACGTGCGTGCGGCGATATGGGGGGTCCAACGTGGATGTTGGATTCGCGACAACCAACGCCGTGCGCATGGTGTCGGGATGGCAGGTGTTTGGGGGGCAGAGACACTGTCGGACCACCGGTATATTCGGATGGAGGTCTCTGCCCCCGGATGTACATCTCGATACCACCGGCTGTTTGGCGCCCCACCACGCCGCTGGGCGCTTCGGCGCCTGGACAAGGACGCTATGATGGCAGCTGCACTCGCTACAACTTGGCCGCAGGAGGCGACCGAGTTGCCGAGCATAGAGGAGGAGGTCGCCCGGCTCGGGGGATTAGTCGCAAATATTTGCGACGCGGCGATGCCCCGGATCGGGCGGGCTTTCTCCTCGCCTGGCGGTGTACTGGTGGTCGCCCGCGATCGCAGAATTGCAAGCAGGTGGATCGAGTATCCGGGCCGGGATGGTGATATGCGGAGGGAGGTGTACTGCGGTGTTCCGCAGGGGTCGGTCATCGGGCCACTCCTGTGGAACATCGCGTACGACGCGGTGTTGCGGGCCGGCCTCCCCGACGGCGTCAGCACGGTGTGTTATGCGGATGACACACTGGTGCTGGCCGCCGGGGCGCACTGGGGGAGGGCCATGCGTCGCGCGGAGGAGGGGTCGCAACGCGTCGTCGACCGGATCAGGGGGATGGGGATGACGGTGGCGGTCCATAAGACCGAGGTGATTGCGTTTCATTCACCTCGGCAGGATCCGCCACCCCCTCTGATCCGGGTAGGTGGGGCTGACATCGAGGTGAAGCCCCAGATCAGGTATCTAGGGCTGATCCTCGATAGCCACTGGCGTTTCGAGGAGCATTTCCGCTGCCTGGTCCCCCGGTTGGAAAGGATGGTTGCGGCTCTGGGCCGGATCCTGCCCAACCTGGGGGGCCCGGCGGGCCGAATTCGTCGCCTCTATGTGGCAATGGTCCAGTCGGTGGCCCAATACGGGGCCCCCGTCTGGGCGGACGACCTGGCTGCCTCCCGGCGCAGCATGACTATGCTGCGTCGGGTGCAGAGGCGCATGGCGCTCAGGGTCGTCCGCGGGTATCGGACCATGTCACATGAGGCGGCGACGGTTCTAGCGGGGATGCCGCCCATGGACCTGCTCGCGCGGTCGCACGCGGTGATGTACCGGCACCGCGTCGACCGTCGCGCGGGGGTGGGGGCGGTCCCGGGCGGGCAGGAACCTGCTTGGAGCGATTTGAAGCGCCAGGCCCGGCAGTCCGTGTTGCTCGCGTGGCAGGAGCGGCTGGCTCTGCCAACCGCGGGGCACCGGACTGTCGGGGCTGTTCGGCCACTCCTGAAGGAGTGGCTGGACAGAGGCCATGGCAGCCTCACCTACCGGCTGGCACAGGTATTTTCCGGGCATGGCAGCTTCGGAAGATACCTGTGCCGGATAGGGAAGGAGCCGACGGTGCGTTGCTGCCACTGCGACGCTGAGCAGGACACGGCGGATCATACCCTGGAGGTATGCCCCGCGTGGGAGGGGGAGCGCCGTGTCCTGGTCGGCGTCGTCGGGCGGGATGTCTCGCTGCCGGGCGTGGTGCGCGCCATGCTCGGCAGCGAGGAGAAGTGGAGGGCCGTGGCCTCCTTCTGCGAGAACGTAATGTTGCAGAAGGAGGCCGCGGGGAGGGAGCGCGAGCTTCAGCGGCGCGCTGAAGCTCGCGCTCGTGCGGTGGCCCGAGGCCGTCGCCCGGTCGCGAGGCATCGCGGGCGGCCGCCTCGGCGTGGCGGATGACCTAGGCTCGGAGGGGGGTCCTGAGGGGACCCTCCTCCCGCCAGGCGGCGCCGGGTCGGACCGGTTGGGGGTAGGAGTGCCTCCCCCTACCGGTCCGACGCAAGGGGAGGCACCCTCGGCGGTCTGGTGCGGCCATGAACGCCCGGCCGCCGAGGGGTGGAAACGGGGTCGCGGGCGGTTGCGAGTTGGGGCTCGCAGCCGCCACTAAACGCGGCCCCGGGACGGATAGCGGCGGGATGGAGTGGCCCCGTCCCGCCGCTATGAGGCAGTGTGTCTACTGGGGGGACCGATTGTCCCCCCGGGGGATGGGCGCGAAAGCGCGGGCACGGGGAGGATACCGGAAGAATGCTTCGAGCGATTCCCGGTATCCTCCCAAAGCGTGCCGAAGGGTCACCGTGGGGTTTTTAGTGGGTAGGTCCCGCGCCTGTCGTTGTACGGGCGCGGGGAATCCCACACACCCCTCCCACCTCTCCCCAAGGAGGTGGGAGGGAGTCTTTCGAAGATTTTCCCCACGACAAAAAAAAAAAAAAAAAAAAAAAAAGTCTGCTAGCAGTAAGCTAGTAAGGATGAAGTAAGCTAGTAAGCGAACAGGAAGCTAGTACGGAAGCAGTATGATAGGAAGCAAGCAGTAAGCTGGTAAGAAAGCAGTTAGCTAGTAAGAAAGCGGTATGCCAGTCAACAAGCAGTATGTTAGAAAGCAAGCAGCAAACTATTAAGCAGGCAATAAGCTAGAAATCAAGGAGCAGGCTGGTAAGAACGCAGTTAGATAGCAATCAAGGAGCAGGGTAGTAAGGAAGCAGTAAGCTAGTAAGCATGCAGCTGGTTAGTAAGAATGCCGCAAATTAGGAATGTTTAAAGATCGAGTTAATTCGATTTATTTAAACCCGTAATTAGCCGTTAATCCGCTTTATTTTCAATATACGCGACAGACCAGAATATTCTAGGTCGACGCGTCCGCGATTCGAAACAGAAGGCAGCAGAAAAACTCTCGCTCCTTGAGTTTTTCTGTAAGTCACGCGAGCATTACAGTAACGTTCGATTTCGAACTTTTCGGTTAAACGCTCGACCATAGAGAAGGTGCGACAATTACATATTAGATAAAGACGGACGAGAGCCACGGCGACAGCGCCGCACGTCGGAGGATTCCTCCTCTCTCACGCGTACTTTTCGGCAGCTCGTGCTCGTCCGTCACTTGAAAACGAGAGCCTGCCAAGCGCGGATCGATAACCGATCACGCTTCGCATAATTAAAAGAATTCCGAATTGCTTCGAGTTATTCGAGCATTCGTAGAAAATCAAAAGGCCCTCGCAATATCCGAATTCCTTCGAGTTATTCGAACATTCGGAGAAATTAAGAAAACTATAAAGAAAATTCTCAGGTTCAAGCGGCTGATTCCCACGCAACGTTGAAAGTTCGAGTTATTCGAACTTTCACAACGCGGGCAACCGACGAATAACCGCAGCTTTACGGGATTAGCTTGCGTAAGCAAACTGCCCCCAGTAAACTACGTGTAATTCCGGTTGTCGAATCAAACCAGTTAATCGATTCGGTCGTGAGTACGACCCGGTTAAAAGACTGCGGGAAACTCTTTGGTATCATCGAGTTCCCGAATTTTCCGCGTATTGCTGCAAACAGCGGTCGTGTGAGAGGTATCGAGGTTAAGACTCGATCCTCCCTTGATTTAATCGAACGGCCTTACACCCACCTAAAGGGGCCTCATTGGCACGTATACCCTGGGTGGACTTGCCGCCTTCTAGTCGGAGCGAGTGGGACGAGTTACTCTAAGCCCAGCTTCCGGCGAATGCCAGAGCGTTGTTCTTTGATCGCCAGTCTTGTACGGTCACTGCGCGTAGAACGCGACTCACAAGGCGTGAGGGTGCCAGTCTCAATAGTAAGACGTCCTATACGCCATTGAAAGACTGCACCACATCGTGTTCCGTACACACGCATACGAAGACGGTAAGGGGCCGAGGACCGGGTGACGGTTGGAGCCTTACAACCTCCCTCTAGGCACCCTCTCCTGCGACAATCAAGTGTTGCAGTCTAACAGAAAAAACCGAGACGAATTTCCATAATTGGAAGAAAGCGAGCGATTCCCGGTTTAAAGGGAACGCTCACACACACGTACAGTCCACTAGCTTAGCTCCGTATCGTGGCGGCAGAGATTCCCGCTCGTAGGTGCGACAAGCACAGACCAGGAGCGTACGGCAAAGAGAAAGACAAGCGACGTGACTCACGTCGATAGGTATTAAACGCCTAGTCGTGTCTCTTTCTGTTTCAGGGTAACAACGCGGGCCGCACAACAACATCGTCTGGCAGACGTCGGCCGGTTATTACCAAAAACCTGTACAAGCTATAAGAAAAGAAACAAAATAAAAGGCTTATCCGTGCATTTGGATAAGCGTAAATAAAAATTATAATTGTACTGCTTATTTTCCGTCTGTTCCTTCCCTCGAGATCCGAACCACCGTTAGGCGAGGCATTTCCAAACCTCCTCCACCTAACAAGGAAGAAAGCAGGAATGTAGTAAGAATGCAGTTAGGTAGTAAGCAAGCATTAAGCTAGTAAGGTAGCAGTTAGCAATTATGCATGCAGTAAGTTAGTAAAAAACCAGTAAGCTATTTAGCAAGTCATAACCTAGGAAGCAACCAGTAGGCCAGTAAGCAAGCAACAAGCTTGTAAGCAAGTATCAAGCAAGTCAGCAAGCAGCAAGCTAGTAAGGAAGCAGTTAGCAATTAAGCATGCAGTAAGCTAGTACGCAAGCAGTAAGCTGGTAAGCATGCAGATAGCTAGTAAGCGAGCAGGAAGATAGTAAGAAAGCAGAAAGCTAGTAAGAAAGCAGCAGCCTAGTAAGAAAGCAAGTAGCTTGTAAGAACGCAGTATGCTAGTAAGCTAGCAGGCAGCTTGAAAGCAAGCCGTAAGCTAGCATGCAAATATTAAGCGATTTAGCTAGAAGTAAGCTAGTATGCAAGCAGTATGCTAGTAAGCATGCTGTAAGCTAGAAAGGGAGCAGCAGGCGAGTAAGGAAGCAGTATGCTAGTAAGCTAGCAGTGAGCTAGTAGGCAAGCAGTGAGCTAGTAAGAAAGCAGTACGCTGGTGAGCAAGCAGTGAGCTAGAAAGGAAGCAGCAAGCTAGTATGCATGCAGTAAGCCAGTAAGCGAGCAGGTAGCTAGTAAGTGTGTTGAATGCTAGTAAGCAAGCAGTAAGCTAGTAAGGGAGCAGAATGCTAGTAAGCAAGCAGAATACTACTAAGTAACCAGTAAGCTAGTAAGCAAGCAGGAAGCTACTAAGGAAGCAGTATGCTAGAAAGCAAGCAGCGGGCTAGTAAAAACGCAGGAAGCTAGAACGCAAGCAGCGGTCTAGTAAAAAAGCAGCAAGCTAGTTGATGGCAGTATGCTAGTAATCAAGCAGTAAGCTAGAATGCCAGCTGCAAGCTAGTAAGCAAGCACTAAGCTAAAACGCAAGCATCAGTCATGTAAACATGCAGTAAGCGAGGATGCTGGCAGTAAGCTAGTAAGTAAGCAGTGAGCTAGTAATCGAGGAAGAATCTAGTAAGGAAGCAGCATGATATTACGCAAGCAGTAAGCTAGTAAGCAAGCAGTAAGCTGGTAGGAAAGCTGTTAGGTAGTATGCAAGTAGTGAGCTTTTTTTTTTTTTTTTTTTTTTTTTTGTCGTGGGGAAAATCTTCGAAAGACTCCCTCCCACCTCCTTGGGGAGAGGTGGGAGGGGTGTGTGGGATTCCCCGCGCCCGTACAACGACAGGCGCGGGACCTACCCACTAAAAACCCCACGGTGACCCTTCGGCACGCTTTGGGAGGATACCGGGATGCAAGTAGTGAGCTGCTAAGGAAGCAAATAGCTAGTTAGCAAGCAGTGAGCTAGTAAGCGAGGAGGGGGCTAGTAAGGAAGCAGATAGCTAGTAAGCAAGCAGTAACCGAGTAAGCAAGCAGTAAGCGAGTAAGCTAGCAGTAAGATAGTAAGCAAGCAGAGTGCTAGTAAGCAAGCAGTAAAGCAGTAAGCAAGCAGTAAGCTAGTAACCAAGCAGTAAGCTACTAAGCAAACAGTAGGCATTTAAGCAAGCAGCGGGCTAGTAAAGAAGCAGGAAGCTAGTAAGAAAGCATTATGATAGTAAGCAAGCTCGAAGCTAGAAAGCTAGCAGCACGATAGTATGCACGCACTAGGCTAGAAAGCAAGCAGAGGGCTAATATGTATGCAGTAAGCGAGCGAGCTAGTAGTAAGCTGGTATACAAGCAGTGAGCTAGTAAGCGAGGAGGAGCCAAGTAAGGAAGCAGCATGATGGGGAGCAAGCAGTAAGCTAGTAAGCAAGCAGCAAGCTAGTAAGCAAGAAGTGAGTTAGTATCCGATCAGGAAGCTAGTAAGGAAGCAGTATGCTAGTAACGAAGCAGTAAGCTAGTAAGCAAGCAGTATGCTATTATGCCAGAAATGAGCTAGTAAGTGATCAGGAAGCTAGTATGGAGGCAGCATGCTAGTAAGCAAGCAGTAAGCTGGAAGCAAGCAGCAAGCTAGTAAGCCAGCATTATGCTGGAAAGCAAGCACCAGGCTAGCAAGAGAGCAGTAAGCTGGTAAGCAAGCAGTAAGCTAGCAAGCAAGCAGTAAGCTAGAAAACAACCAGCAGGCTTTTAAGAAAGCAGTTAGCTATTGAGCAGGCAGTATGGTAGTAAGGAAGCGGTAAGCTAGTGAGCAAGCAGTAAGCTGGTAAGCAAACAGTAAGCTAGTAAGCAAGCAGTGAGCTAGTAAGCGAGCAGGGAGCTTGTACGGAAGTAGTATGCTAGTAGGCATCCACTAAGCTCGCAAGCATGCAGTGAGCCAGCAAGCGAGCAGGAAGCTAGTAAGGAAGATGCATTCTAGTAACCAAGCAGCAAGCTAATAAGAAACAAGTAAGCTAGTATGCATGGTGCACGCGAGTAAGCATGCAGTTGGCCAGTAAGCGAGCAGGAAGCCAGTGAGAAAGCAGGAAGCTAGAAAGCAAGCGGCAGGCTAGTAAGCGAGGCGTAAGCGAGTATGCAAGCAGTAAGCTAGAAAGCATGCATTAAGAGAGTAAGCAAGCAGAAACCTAGCAAGCATGCAGTAAGCTAGTATCAAAGCATTAAGTTAGTAACAAAGCAGTAAGTTAGTAACAAAGCAGGAGTCTAGTAAGCAAGCTGTAAGCGAGTAAGCAAGCGACAAGCTAGTATGCATGCAGTAAGCTTGAAAGCAAGCAGCAAGCTAATAAGCTAGTATTAAGCTTAAAAGCAGGCAGAAGGCTAGTCAGAAAGCAGTTAGTTATAAAGCAAGCAGTATGGCAGCAAGCAAGCAGTAACCTAGATAGCAAGTCGTGTGCTAGTAAGCTAGCAGTGAGCTATTGAGCGAGCAGGGAACTAGTAACAAAGGAGTAATCTGGTAAGCAAACAGTATACTGCTAAGAAAGCAGTTAGCTATTAAGCAAGTAGTAAGCTGGTAAGCAAGCACTAAACTAGAAATCAAGCAGCCGGCTTGTTAGAAAGCAGTTAGCTGTTAAACAAGCAGCAGGCCAGTAAGCATGCAGTAAGCGAGTGAGCAAGCAGTAAGCTAGTAAGTAAGCTGTAGGCTGGTAAGGAAGCAGTTAGCCAGTAAGGAAGTAGTAAGCTAGTAAGCAGGCAGTAAGCAAGTAAACAAGCAGTGAGCTAGTAAGAAAGCCATTAGCTAGTAAGCAAGCTGTAACCTAGTGTGCAAGCAGTTAGTTAGTAATCGAGGAGGAAGCTAGTAAGGAAGCAGTATGCTAGTAAGCAAGTAGTAAGCTAGTTAGCAAGCAGTAAGCTAGTGAGCAAGCAGTAAGCTAGAGGGCAAGCAGCAAGCTAGTAAGCAAGCAGCTGGCACTTAAGATAGACGTAAGTTAAGAAGAAGGCATGATTATAGTAAGAAAGCAGTTAGGTAGTAGGCAAGCAGTAAGCTACTAAGCAAGCAGCAGGATAGTAAGAAGGCAGTTAGTATGGATGCAGTGGGCTAGTAAGCAAGCAGCAAGCTACTAAGCATGCAGCAAGCTAGTATGTAAACAGTAATCTAGTAAGCGAGGAGGAAGCTAGCAAGCAAGCAGAAAGCAAGTAAGCAGGCAGTAACCTACTAAGCAAGCAGTAAGCTAGTAAGCAAGTAGTGAGCTAGTAAGTAAGTAGTATGCTAGTGTTACGTATGTCGAACGTTTCGTTCCTCAGATTTTTTTGCCACTTGCGTGCATTAGGAAATCGCCCTGCTACTTATCTAACCTTTGAAATGGGGGTCACTTCCGTCGCGATGCAGCAGCCCGTTAATTAATACAATTCGGAGAATAGAGCAGCTCGTTAATTAATACAATTCGGAGAATAGTGCACACGGTGATTTCTAACGTACTTTTGAAGCGGCCCCACTCAGATTTTTTGGTATATAAACCCCGTGATTTCATTACTCGGGGGATTATAATCGTACCGTCACGCTTAGTGTCAACTCCACGACTCTCGTTACCCGTATACGATTTTTGTTAGTCAGTTGTATTTGTGAGATCGGGCTACAGTTCCCTGTCGTATCAATATTATACCATATAGAATCCGTGAACCGGCATAAATTCTATTGCAGCCATTACTTTCAACTGACATACCCTCGCATCGCCAGTGCGTCAACACCGCGCAAGATCTTTTTAGGTAAATATAATCATTCTTTGATCGCGACACAAGATACACGAAACAATTGTATTTTATTCTTGATTTAAGAATATATCTACTTTTATTATCAAATCAGAGTTATCCAACTTCTTTAACCCATAATTATATAAAGCGGTTATCATTAGTTAAACGTTCCCATAAAAATATAACCTTACCGCTCGGGTTATATTATATTTAATAATTCATAGTTACGAGTTCAATTAACACATCCCCAAATCCAAATACAACCTCTTACAACCTAGTGGCTCCTCGATTACGCATCGAGTTCGTCCACGCAATCTATTACCATCCTAGCGGCTCCCTGATTTCGCATCAGGTTCGTCCGCATCCTACAGCTCCCTGATTTCGCATCAGGTTCGTCTGTGATTTATCCAACCTCCCAGCAGCTCCTCGATTTCGCATTGAGTTCGTCTGCGTTTCTTCCAACCTCCTAGCAGCTCCCCGATTTCGCATTGGGTTCGTCTGCGTCGTTATCAACAATCCTAGTGACTCCCCGATTTCGCATCGGGTTCGTTCACGACGTTTCACCCCTCCTACGGCTCCCTGATTTCGCACCAGGTTCGTCCGTACGTGACTCCATCCCAGAGGCTCCCTGATTTCGCATCAGGTTCGTCCTCGTTAACAATTATCCTAGCGGCTCCCCAATTTCGCATTGAGTACGTCCGTGCACCTAACTAACAAATTGATACCATATTCCATACTCTCTCTCGCACTCGCAGGCCACGCGCGCTGCACGGCCCTGGCTCGTAACACTAGTAAGCAAGCAGTAAGCTAGTGAGAAAGCAGTGAGCTAGTAAGCGAGGAGGATGGTAGTATGGAAGCAGTTCCATTGTAAGCAAGCAGTAAGCTAGTAAGCGAGCAGTGAGCTAGTAAACGAGCGGGAAGCTATTAGGGAAGCAGTTCGATAGTAAGCAAGCTGTAAGCTAGAAAGCAACCAGCAAGCCAGTAAGCCAGAAGTAAGCTGGTAAGAAAGTAGTTAGCTAGTAACCAAGTAGGAAGTTAGTAAGCACGCAGTAAGCTAGTAAGCTAGCAGTGAGCTAGTAAGCCTGGTGGAAGCTAGTAAGGAAGCTGTATTCTAGTAAGCAAGCTGTAGTCTAGTAAGCAAGCAGTGAGATAGAAGCTCAGCAGTAAGCTAGTAAGTAAGCAGTAAACTAGTAAGCAAGCAGTAACCTAGTGAGCAACAAGTAAACTAGTACGTAAGCAGCATGCTAGTATGAGAGCAATTAGCTAGTAAGCGAGGAGGAAGCTAGTAAGGAAGCAGCATGCTAGAAAGCAAGCAGCAGGCTTGTCAGAAAGCAGTTAGATGGTAAGAAAGCAGTATGCTAGTAAGCACGCAGTAAGCTGCTGAGAAAGTTAGCTAGTAAGCAAGTAGTAAGCCAGTAAGCAAGCAGTAAGCTAGTAACCTAGCAGTGAGCTAGTGAGCCAGCAAGCAAGCAATAAGCGATTAAGCTAGCAGTATGCTAGTAAGCAAGCAGTAATCTAGTAAGCAAGCAGTAAGCTAGGAACAAAGCAGTATGCTAGTAAGCAAGCAGTAAGCTAATAAGCGAGCAGTAGGCTACTAGAGAGGAAGCAGTGGAATAGTAAGCAACAAGTAATATAGTAAACAAGCAGCAGGCTAGTAAGAAAGCAATTAGCTAGTAAGCAAGCAGTAAGATAGTAAGCAAACATTAAGATTGTAAGCAAGCAGTAGGCTCGTCAGAATGCAGATAGCTAATAGGAAAGCAGTATGCTAGCAAGCAAGCATTAAGTTAGTAACAAAGCAGCAAGCTAGTAAGCAAGCATTATGCTGGAAAGCAAGCAGCACGCTGGGATAATGGCGTCTAAATATTGAGCAAGCAGTAAACGATTATGAAAGCAGTAATCTAGTAAGCAAGCAGTGAGCCAGAAAGCGAGCAGCGAGGTAGTAAGGAAGCAGTATGCTAGTAAGCAAGCAGTAAGCCAGTAAGCTACCAGTAAGCTAGCAAGCAAGCAGTGGGCTAGTAACCTTGGGGGAAGCTAGTATGGAAGCACTATGCTAGTAAGCTTATAGTAAGCTAATAAGCAAGCAGTGAGCTAGAAAGCGAACAGGGCGCTAGTATGGAAGCAGTATGCTAGTAAGCAAGCAGTAAGTTAGTATGCAAGCTGTAAGCTGTTAAGCACCCAATGAGCTACTAAGCGAGCAGGAAGCTAGTAAGGAAGCACTTAGCTTGTAAGAAAGCAGCGGGATAGTAAGCGAACAGGGATCTAGTAAGGAAGCAGTATGATAGTAATCACGCAGTAAGCTAGTAAGCATCCAGTAAGCTTCTAAGGAAGCGGTGAGCTAATAAGCGAGGGGGAAGCTAGCAAGGTAGCAGTATGCTTGTTATCAAGCAGTATGCTTGTAGGAAACTAGTAAGCTAGAAAGCAAGCAGCAGGCTAGTAAGGAAGCAATTAGCTAGTTGGAAAGCAGTACGCTAGTAAGCAAGCAATGGGCTATTAAGCAGGCGGGAAGCTAGTAAGGAAGCAGCATGCTAGAAAGCAAGCGGCGGCCTAGTAAGTAAGCAGTAAGCGAGTATGCAAGCTGTAAGGTAGTAAGAAGGTAATTAGCTAGTAAGAAGTCAGTATGCTAGTAAGCAAGCAGTAAGCTAGTAAGCAAGAAGTAAGCTAGTAAGCAAGCAGTGAGCTGGTAAGAGAGCGGGAAGCTAGTAGAGAAGCAGTATGCTAGTAAGCAAGCAGTAAGCTTGCAAGATACAAGTGAGCTGGTAATCAAGCAGCGGGCTAGTAGGAAAGCAGTTAGTTAGTATGCAAGTAGTTAGCTAGAAAGCATGCAGTAAGCTAGTAACCAAGCAGTGAGCAAGTAAGCGATTAGGAAGATAGTAGGGAAGCAGTATGCTACTAAGTAAGAATTAAGCGATTATGCTGGCAGTAAGCTAGAAGGTAAGCAGCAAGCTAGCAAGCAAGCAAAAACGAGTAAGCTAGCAGTAAGCTAGTATACAAGCTGTAATATAAAAATCAGGCAGTGAGCTAGTAATCAAACAGTAAGCTAGAAAGCAAGCAGCGGGCCAATAAGCAAGCAGTAAGAGAGTAAGCTGGCTGTAAGCTAGCAAGCAACCAGTAAGCTAGCAGGCAAGCAGTAAACTAGTAATCAAGCGGTGAGCAAGTACGCAAACAGTAAGCAAGTAAGCAAGCAGTCCCCTCAGGGGCTGCCAGCCTTTCAGCTGCAGTACGGGCTTAACGAACCCGGGGTACCCGAGTCATACACACACCGTAAGCCTCCTGTTGGTCGTCACAACGACCCATTCACAATTCCCTATTGGTTTTGTGAATGGTACGTGACGGCAGGAGGAACGGGGGTCTTGGCTTAACCGCCTGGGCCACGAGTATGGCGACTCTATAAAATCGCCCTCCAATCCTAAGCTATGGTGCGCGGCGATGGGATGCATGGTTGGGGGAGAAGGCCCAATCCCAAGCGACCACCTCCGGGGAACCTGCCGAACCCCCGGAGTATTAGGCTTACCCGGGTAAGGCGGCTCTGCCCGGGTGGACCTTTATTTCCGACCATCTCGTGGGACTATTATGGACACAGAAAATAAAATGGGGATGGGGCGGGTTTTGTCGGTTGGGGAGGACGGAGACGGGGTTGGGGTTAGGGTGGCGGCGCTCGCGCCCCACTCAGCGCCAGGTCCGGCTTCGTGGAGGGTGGAGGAGGACGACGAGACGGCGTCGGTCTCGTCCTTCTCCTCCAGCACGAGCCACATAGGCTCTAAGAGGAAGAGGACGGGGCAGGCCGTCGTCGAGGTGGGCGGGGCGATGAGCCCGTCGGTGAGGCTGAGTTGCCTCAGGGACGAGGTGACCGAGGAGATATCGGAGAGGATCTCCTCGTCCCTGAGGCGGGTGGAGAAAGTCGCCGCTGCCTGCGCCTTTAAGGGGCAGAAAAGCGGTGGCGCGGATGCCCTGAAGGCCGCGGCGGAGGAAATGAGGGAGGCGGCGCGGGAGCTCAGAGGGCGGAACGCCCGTCTGCAGCTCCTGTTGGAGGAGGAGCGACAGGGGAGGAGGAGGGCAGAGGCGCTGTGGAACAGCGCGGCCCTCCCTCCCATCCTCCCTCCTCCTCCACCGCCGCGTCCCTCGGCGGAGGTAAATAAACGGGGTGCGGCGGCAGTGGTGCGGGGCACCGCGGGCCCCTCCACCCGCACTCCGCCCGTGAAGAAGTCCCCGTCCTCCTCAGAAGACGATCTTCTGAGGAGGATTGGGGACATGATTGATGGCAAGCTGGCCGCCTTCCGGGAGGAGCTCCTCGCCGGAAGAGCGGTCAGCAGGAAGGCGGTGCCTCCCCGACCTGTTCCGGTACAGTCGGGGAAGGCAAAGAAGGGCGGAGTGAAGGCTCCGCCCAGCGTTGCGGCACCAGGGCCCCGGGTCGCGACCCCCAAGGGGGGTGGTGTACCCGTGGTCGCGGTGGTCGCGTCCTCCACAGCACCCTCCCAAGGGGGGGTGGCGTGGAGTGAGGTGGTGGGGCGGAAGGCGAAGCGGGCGGCGAGGAAGGCCTCGCAACCGCAGCCTCCGCCTCCGCCGCCGGCGGCCAAGGTAAAGGCCGCGAAGGTCGGGAAGGCACGACCAGGTCGTCCCCCAAAAACGGCAGCGGTGACGCTGACTGTTGCGCAGGGGGGCGACCTGACCCTCGCGGAGGCGATGCGGCTCGCCAGGGAGAATATCTCCCTGGAAGAGCTGGGCATCGCCTCCGTGAGGGCGAAGAGGGCCGTGACCGGGGGTCTCTTGCTGGAGATCCCCGGTGCAGAAGGCGGCGCGAAGGCGGATCGTCTCGCCCAGAGGCTCCGGGAGCAGCTGGGCGAGCGAGGTGTCCGGGTCGCCCGGCCCACGAAGCGCACGGAGATGCGCATTTGTGGACTGGACGACTCGGTCAGCGCACAGGATGTGTCCCGTGCCCTTGCGAGGGCGGGGGACTGTCCTGTGGAGGACCTGCGGATCGGAGAGATCCGCAGGTCGCCCTCCGGCCTCGGGTCGGTGTGGGCCCGGTGCCCCCTCTCCGCCGCCCGTAAGGTGGCGGAATCCGGGAGGGTGTTGGTGGGGTGGGTTTCGGCGCGAGTGGAAATCCTCGCGCCGCGCCCGCTCCAGTGTCACCGCTGCCTCGAATTGGGGCACGTGAGGCAGTGGTGCACCTCGCCGGTGGACCGCAGCGGTCAGTGTTACCGCTGCGGTGCCAAAGAGCACCGTGCGAGCCAGTGCTCGGCGGCCCCCCACTGCCCGCTGTGTGCGGACATGGGGAGGCCAGCCGATCACAGGGTGGGGAGCAAGAAGTGCTCCCCCCCCTCCCGGAAGGAGAGGAAGAGGCGGGCTGCACCGGCTCCGGTGCCGAGGGCGGTGGCATCGTCCTCCATGGAGGTGGACGGTGCTACGGGGACGGACGGCCGGGAGGAGGCTGGCGCGGCCATTAATTAATGCCGCCCCGCCTCCTCCTCCAGGCCAACCTCAACCACTGCCGCGCGGCACAGGACTTGATGTCCCAAGTCCTCGCGGAGTGGGGGGTTGGCCTGGCGGTCGCCGCCGAGCCGTACCGCGTCCCTGATCACCCTCATTGGGTGGGCGACGCGGACGGCTTGGTGGCGACGGTATGGGGAGGGGGCGACGGGTCCCCACCGTTCTCCTTGTTGGAGCGCGGTCGGGGATTCGTCGCCGTGGACTGGGGGGGAGTCGCTGTGGTGGGGTGCTACATTTCGCCCCGTAGCGGTCACGCTGCGTTCGAGCTGTACTTGGCCGAGGTCGCGGCATGCGTGCAGCGCTACGCGGCCCGGCCGGTGCTGGTCCTGGGGGATTTTAATGCCAAGTCGGTGGCTTGGGGATCCCCCAGGACCTCCGTTCGCGGCGGGATCCTGGGCGATTGGGCGGCGGGGCTCGACCTCCGGGTATTGAACCGGGGGTCGGAGAACACATGCGTGCGGCGATATGGGGGGTCCATCGTGGATGTTGGATTCGCGACCCCCAACGCCGTGCGCATGGTGTCGGGTTCGCACGTGGTCGCGGGGGCAGAGACACTCTCCGATCACCGGTACATCCGGATGGAGGTCTCTGCCGCCGCGAGTGCATCCCGACACGGCCGCCTGCGTGGCACCCCACCACGCCGCTGGGCGCTTCGGCGCCTGGACAAGGACGCCCTGATGGCAGCTGCCCTCGCTGCAACTTGGCCGCAGGGAGCGGCCGAGTTGCCGAGCATAGAGGAGGAGGTCGCCCGGCTCGGAGCATTGGTCGCGGGTATTTGCGACGCGGCGATGCCTCGGGTCGGGCGGGCTTCTCCTCGCCGGGCGGTGTACTGGTGGTCGGACGCGATCGCGGAGTTGCGAGTCGCGACTGTCCGCGCCCGACGCCAGTACACCCGCGCGCGCCGTCGTCAACGTACAGGCGACGGCGTGGCGCGAGCGAGGGCAGCTGATGACCTGTATGGAGCATACCGCGTGGCGCGGGTTGCTCTGCAGGTCGCCATCAAACGGGCCAAGACCCAGGCATGGAAGGAGCTCCTCCAGACCCTTGATGACGATCCATGGGGGCGCCCATATAAGGTGGTGCTGAATAAGCTCCGCCCGTGGGCGCCCCCCGTCACCGAGGGTCTTGACCCCCGGCTGCTGGAGGACGTGGTCAATACACTCTTCCCAATTGGGGAGAGGGGACCGCGTCCTCCGGCGGCGGCGGCTGTCCCAGTGGAGTGGACGGCCGAGCTGGGGGTCACGCAGGAGGAGCTGGCAGCGGCCATCAGACGGCTCGGGGTTCGTAACACGGCCCCGGGTCCGGATGGTGTGCCCGGCCGGGTTTGGGTCTTGACCCAGGGCGTCCTTGGGGCCGACCTCAGGCGGTTGTTCGACCGCTGCCTGAGGGACGGGCGATTCCCCCCCAGTTGGAAGGTGGCGAGGATGGTCCTCCTCCGGAAGGAGGGTCGGCCCGCGGAGTCTCCCTCCGCATACCGGCCCATTTGTCTCCTCGACGAGGTGGGCAAGCTCTTCGAGCGTGTGATTGCTGCCCGCCTCGTCGAGCACCTGTCGCGGGGTGATCCCGGTCTGGCCGACTGCCAGTTCGGTTTCCGGGGGGGCCGATCGACTATCGACGCGATAGGTCGTGTGAGGGCCCTCTCGGAGGCGGCCGTCTCCCGGGGAGGGGTGGCATTGGCAATATCCTTGGATATTGCCAATGCCTTTAACACCCTCCCCTGGGAAGAGATAAGGAGGGGACTCGAATATCATCGAGTCCCCCCTTGTCTCAGGGCGGTCGTCGGGGATTATCTCCGCGGCAGGTGGATCGAGTATCCGGGCCGGGATGGTGATATGCGGAGGGAGGTGTACTGCGGTGTTCCGCAGGGGTCGGTCCTCGGGCCACTCCTGTGGAACATCGCGTACGACTCGGTGTTGCGGGCCGGCCTCCCCGACGGCGTCAGCACGGTGTGTTATGCGGATGACACACTGGTGCTGGCCGTCGGGGTGCACTGGGGGAGGGCCATGCGTCGCGCGGAGGAGGGGTCGCAACGCGTCGTCGACCGGATCAGGGGGATGGGGATGACGGTGGCGGTCCATAAGACCGAGGTGATTGCGTTTCATTCACCTCGGCAGGATCCGCCACCCCCTCTGATTCGGGTGGGTGGGGCTGACATCGAGGTGAAGCCCCAGATCAGGTATCTAGGGCTGATCCTCGATAGCCACTGGCGTTTCGAGAAGCATTTCCGCTGCCTGGTCCCCCGGTTGGAAAGGATGGTTGCGGCTCTGGGCCGGATCCTGCCCAACCTGGGGGGCCCGGCGGGCCGAGTTCGTCGCCTCTATGTGGCAATGGTCCAGTCGGTGGCCCTATACGGGGCCCCCGTCTGGGCGGACGACCTGGCTGCCTCCCGGCGCAGCATGACTATGCTGCGTCGGGTGCAGAGGCGCATGGCGCTCAGGGTCGTCCGCGGGTATCGGGCCATGTCACATGAGGCGGCGACGGTTCTAGCGGGGATGCCGCCCATGGACCTGCTCGCGCGGTCGCACGCGGTGATGTACCGGCACCGCGTCGACCGTCGCGCGGGGGTGGGGGCGGTCCCGGGCGGGCAGGAACCTGCTTGGGGCGATTTGAAGCGCCAGGCCCGGCAGTCCGTGTTGCTCGCGTGGTAGGAGCGGCTGGCTCTGCCAACCGCGGGGCACCGGACTGTCGGGGCTGTTCGGCCACTCCTGAAGGAGTGGCTGGACAGAGGCCATGGCAGCCTCACCTACCGGCTGGCACAGGTATTTTCCGGGCATGGCAGCTTCGGAAGATACCTGTGCCGGATAGGGAAGGAGCCGACGGCGCGTTGCTGCCACTGCGACGCTGAGCAGGACACGGCGGATCATACCCTGGAGGTATGCCCCGCGTGGGAGGGGGAGCGCCGTGTCCTGGTCGGCGTCGTCGGGCGGGATGTCTCGCTGCCGGGCGTGGTGCGCGCCATGCTCGGCAGCGAGGAGAAGTGGAGGGCCGTGGCCTCCTTCTGCGAGAACGTAATGTTGCAGAAGGAGGCCGCGGGGAGGGAGCGCGAGCTTCAGCGGCGCACTGAAGCTCGCGCTCGTGCGGTGGCCCGAGGTCGTCGCCCGGTCGCGAGGCGTCGCGGGCGGCCGCCTCGGCGTGGCGGATGACCTAGGCTGGGAGGGGGGTCCTGAGGGGATCCTCCTCCCGCCAGGCGGCGCCGGGTCGGACCGGTTGGGGGTAGGAGTGCCTCCCCCTACCGGTCCGACGCAAGGGGAGGCACCCTCGGCGGTCTGGTGCGGCCATGAACGCCCGGCCGCCGAGGGGTGGAAACGGGGTCGCGGGCGGTTGCGAGTTGGGGCTCGCAGCCGCCACTAAACGCGGCCCCGGGACGGATAGCGGCGGGATGGAGTGGCCCCGTCCCGCCGCTATGAGGCAGTGTGTCTACTGGGGGGACCGATTGTCCCCCCGGGGGATGGGCGCGAAAGCGCGGGCACGGGGAGGATACCGGAAGAATGCTTCGAGCGATTCCCGGTATCCTCCCAAAGCGTGCCGAAGGGTCACCGTGGGGTTTTTAGTGGGTAGGTCCAGCGCCTGTCGTTGTACGGGCGCGGGGAATCCCACACACCCCTCCCACCTCTCCCCAAGGAGGTGGGAGGGAGTCTTTCGAAGATTTTCCCCACGACAAAAAAAAAAAAAAAAAAAAAAAAAAAAAAAAAAAAAAGTAAGCAAGCAGTAAGCTGGTAAGAAAGCAGTTAGCTAGTAAGGAAGCAGTTAGCTAGTGAGCAAGCAGTAAACGAGTAAGCTAGCAGCAAGATAGCAAACAAGCAGTGTGCTAGCAAGCAAGCTGTAAGCTAGAAAGCAAGCAGCAAGCTAGTATGCAAGCAGTGAGCTACTAAGCGAGTAGTAAGCATGTAAGCTAGCATGGACCGAGTAAGGGAGCGGGATGCTAGTAAGCTTGCAGTAAGCTGTTAAGCGAGCAGGAAGCTAGTAAGGACGCAGTATGTTAGAAAGCAAGCAGCGGGCTAGTAAGCAGGTAGTGAGCGAGTAAGCGAGCTGTAAGCTGTTAAGCAAGCAGTAACCTAGTAGGCAAGCTGCTGGCTTGTAAGAAAGCAGTATACTAGTAAGTAAGCACTAATGTAGTTAGCAAGCAGTAGGCTGGAAAGCAAGCGGTAAGCTAGCAAGCTAGCAACAGGCAAGTAAGCATGCAGTAAGCGTGTAAGTTAGCAGTAAGCTAGTAAGCAAGTTGTGAGCTAGTAAGCGAGGAGGTAGCTAGAAAGGAAGCAGTAAGCTAGTAAGCAAAAAGTAAGCTAGTTAGCATGCAGTAAGGTAGTAAGCCAGCATCGGGCTAGACAAAAAGCAGTTAGCTAGTAAGCAATCAGTGGGCTAGTAAGTGAGCAGGGAGCTAGTGAGGAAGCAGTATGCTACTAAGCAAGCAGCAAGCTAGTAAGCGAGCCGTGAGCACGTAAGCAAGCTGAGAGCCAGCAAGGATGCAGTATGCTGGTAGGCACGCACTATGCTAATAAGCAACCTGTAAGCTAGTAAGCAAGCAGTGTGCTTGTATGAAGGAAGTGAGCCAGTAGGCATGTAGTAAACTAGTAAGCAAGCAGTAGGCTGGTATGAAAGGAATTAGCAGGTAAACAAGCAGTAAGTTAGGATGCAAGCAGTGAGCTAATAAGCGAGGAGGATGCTAGTAAGCGAGCTGCATTGTAGTAAGTAAGCAGTAAGCTAGTAAGCAACGAGTAAGCTAGAAGCAAGCTGTAAGCTGGTAAGAAAGCAGTTAGCTAGTAAGAAAGCAGTAAGCTAGTAAGCAACCAGTAAGCTACTACGCAAGCATTGAGCTAAAAAGCGAGGAGGAAGCTGGCAAGGTAGCAGTATGCTAGTTATCAAGCAGTATTTTTGTAGAAAACAAGTAAGCTAGAAAGCAAGCAGCAGGCTAGTAAGGAAGCAATTAGCTAGTCAGAAAGCAGTATGCTACTAAGCAAGCAGTAAACTTGTAAGTTAACATTGAGCTAATAAGCGAGGAGGAAGCTACTAAGGGAGAATTATGCTAGAAGGCAAGCAGTAAGCTAGGAAGCCAGCGGCAAGCTTGTCAGCAAGCAGGAAGCTAGTTAGGAAACATTCGGCTGGTAAGAGCGTTGTAAGTTAGTAAGAAGGCGGTAAGTTAGGATGAATGCAGGAATGTAGTACGAAGGCAGTTAGGTAGTAACTGAGCAGTAAGTTAGTAAGAAAGCAGTTAGCAATTGTGCAAGCAGTAAACTAGTAAGCAAGCAGTAAGCCTGTATTGAAGCAAGCAGCAGTCTAGTAAGCATGCAGTAGGCGAGTAAGCTAGCAATAAGCCAGTAAGCATGCAGTGAGCTACTAAGCGAGGAGGAAGCTAGTAAGGAAGCAGCATGATTGTAAGCAAGTAGTAAGCTAGTAAGCAACAAGTAAGCTAGTAAGCATGCAGTAAGCTGGTGAGAAAGCAGTTAGCTAGTAAGCAAGCAGTAAGCCAGTAAGCAAGCGGTGAGCTAGTAAGCGAGGAGGACGCTATTAATGAAGCAATATGTTAGTCAGCAAGCTGTAATCTAGTAAGCGACCAGTAAGCTTGTATGCAAGCAGCAGGATAGTAAGAAAGCTATTAGTTAGTAAGAAAGCAGTATGCTAGTAAGCAAGCAGTATGCTTGTAAGCAACCAGTAACCTAGTAAGCAAGCAGCAGGTTAGTCAGAGAGCGGTTTGCTACTAGGAAAGCAGGATACAAGTAAGCAAGAAGTAATCTAGAATGCAAGCAACAAGCAAGTAAGCATGCTGTAAGCTATTAAGGAAGCGGTATGCCATTAAGCAAGCTGTGACTTAGTGAGCTAGGAGGAAGCTAGTAAGCAAGCAGTATTCAGGTAAGCTAGCAGTAGGCTGGTAAACAAGCAGTGTGCTAGTAAGGAAGCATTATGCCAGTAAGCAAAATGTAACCTAGTAAGCAACCAGTAAGCAATTATGCAAGCAGTTAGGTGGTAAGAAAGCTGTTAGTTAATAAGCAAGTAGTAAGCTAGTAAGCATGCAATAAGGTAGCAAGCAAGCAGTGTGTAAGCAAGCGATAAGATAGTATCCTAGCAGTGAGCTAGTAAGCGTGCAGGGAGCTAGTACGGGAGCAGTATGCTAGAAAGGAAGCAGTAAACTAGCATGCAAGCATTAAGCTAGTAACAAAGCAGTATGTTTGTAACGAGGCAGTATGCTAGTAAGCAAGCAATAAGCTGGTAAGCAAGCAGCAGGCTAGTCAGGAAGCAGTTAACTAGTAAGAAAGCAGTATGCTAGTAAGCAAGCAGTATGCTAGAAGGCAAGCAGCATGCTAGTATGGAAGCTGTAATCTAGAAAGCAAGCTGCAGGCTAGTAAGCAAGCAGGAAGCGAGTATGCTAGCAGCAGGGTATTAAGAAAGCCGTTAGCTAGTAGGATAGCAATAGGTTAGTAAGCAACTAGTAAACTAGTCAGCAAGCAGTATGCAAGAAAGGAAACAGCAAGCTAGTAAGAAAGCATTCGGCTAGTGCGAGAGCAGTACGCTAGAAAGCAAGCAGCAGGCTAGTAAGCATGCGGTATGCTCTTAAGCCGTCAGTAAGTTTGTAACCTAGCTGTGAGCTTGTAACGCGCATATCCGACGCGGAACAGCGAACCGAGCACCGTCGCGGCCGAGTCCCCGCGACCGGTGGTTTCCCGCGCGGCCGCTAGGCGTCCGCGGCTTCTCGCCGCTAATTACGCGCCGCGCGAGTATTAACACCGGGCCACCGGCCGGATTCGGCGAACTCGTGTCTTGCTCGTCGAAGCCTGTTGAAGCGACGAGAGATTACGTACGAACCATGCGGGTCTACACGAGCTCCGACTTTTTGCAAACGCGAGAGTGCGACGGGCACTCTCGCGACCAATCCGCCGAACCTCCCGTAACCCTGGATACTGGGTCGAACCGCTCCATCTTTCCTACCCTGGCCCTACCGACATCGCGGCCTCGTAGCAGCGTAGGTAGGGTACTGTATGCCCTCTCCCCTCCGCTGAGCGCCTGAACGCTCATTGCGCCGCCTTCGCCGAGCGACCGACCGCTCACCGCGACGTCCTCCGTAGCCATAAGTGTACATAGACTAAGTTTTGTAAGTAGATTAATGTAGAAATAAATAAGCCTGAAACAGCAACCCGGCCTACGTCACTCACCGCGGCGAACCCTCGACCGCCGACTGAGTCGGCGCCGCCACCTTCCTCCGCGTCCCCCTCGAATCGGACCGTCCACGGGGGAACGGTCACAAGTTAGTAAGCAAGCAGTAAGCTGGTATGGAGGCAGTATACTACAAAGCAAGCAGTAAGATAATAAGCAACAGGTACGAAAGTGAGCAATCAGGAGGCTAGTAAGAAAGCAAGTAGCTAGTAAGAAAGCAGTATTCCAGTAAGCAAGCAGTAAGCTAGGAAGCTAGCAGCGGGCTAGTAAGAAAGCAGTTAACTAGTAAGAAAGCAGTAGGCTATTGTGCAAGCAGCAAGCTAGTAACCATGAAGTAAGCTAGCAAGCAGTGAGCTGGTAGGTGCAGTGAGCTAGTAATCGAGGAGGAAGCTGCTAAGGAAGCAGTAAGCTAGAACGCAACCAGCAGAATAGTAAGAAAGCAGTAAGGCTGTAAGCAACCAGTAAACTCGTAAGGAAGCAGTAAGCTGGTAAGATAGCAGGTAGCTAGAAAGCAGGTAGTAAGCTAGTAAGCAACCAGTAAGCTTGTAAGCAAGCAGTAAGCTAGTAAGCAAGCAGTATGCTGGTGAGAAAACAGTAAGCTATTATGAAAGTAGTAAGCTTGTAAGCAAGCAGTACGCCAGTAAGCATGCAGTGAGATAGTAAGCGAGCTGGAAGCTAGTAAGGAAACAGTAAGGTAGTAAGCAAGCAGTAGGCTAGATACCGTGCAGCAAGCAAGTCAGCAAGCAGCAAGCTTGTGAGCAAGCAGTAAGCGAGTAGGAAACCAGTAAGTAAGGAGTAGGCTAGTAAGTAAGCAGTAAGCTTGTAAGCAAGCTGTAACTTAGTAAGCAAGCTGTAAACTCGTAAGCAAGCCGTATGTTTGTAAGCCAGCAGGAAGCTAGTAAGCAGCCAGAAAGCTTGTAAGCAAGCAGCAGGCTAGTCAGAAATCAGTTAGGTAGTAAGAACGCAGCATGCTAGTAAGCAGGCGGAAGGCTAGAAAGCAAGCAGCAAGTTAGGAAGCAAGCTGTAAGCTTGTAAGCAAGCAGTAAGCTATTAAGCAAGCAGTAGGATTGTAAGCAATCTGTGAGCTAGTAAGCAAGGAGTAAGCTTGTAAGCGAGCACTAAACTAGTAAGTAAGCAGTGAGCAAGAAAGCGAGCCGCAATCTAGTAAGCAAGCAGTAAGCTAGTATGCAAGTAGTAAGCTTGTAAGCAAGCAGTAAGCTAGTAAGCAGCCAGAAAGCTTGTAAGCAAGTAGCAGGCTAGTCAGAAATCAGTTAGGTAGTAAGAACGCAGCATGCTAGTAAGCAGGCGGAAGGCTAGAAAGCAAGCAGCAAGTTAGGAAGCAAGCTGTAAGGTAGTAAGAAAGCAGTATGCTAGTATGCAAGCAGTGAGATATTGAGCGAGCAGGGAGCTAGTTACATAGCAGTAATCAAGTAAGCAAGCAGTAAGCTTGAAACCAAGCGGTAAGCTAGTAAGCAAGCAGTTAGCTAGTACGAAAGCTGTGTGCTAGTAAGCAAGCAGTAAGCTAGTAAGCTAGCAGTTAGTTAGTAAGGATGCAGTAAGCTAGTAAGCTAGCAGCAAGTTTGTAAGCAAGCAGTAAGCTGGTAAGAATGCAGGTAGATAGCAAGGAAGTAGTAAGCTATTAAGGATGCAATAAGCTAGTATGCAAGCAGTAAGCTTGTAAGCAAGCAGAACGCTAGTAAGCAAGCGGCAAGCTGAAAAGCATGTAGCAATCTAGTAAGCAAGCAGTAAGCTTGTAGGCAAGCAGTAAGTTAGTAACAAAGCAGTATGGTAGTAAGCAAACAGCAGGCTAGTAAGAAAGCAGTTAGATAGTAAGCAAGAAGCAGGCTGGTAAGAACGCAGTTAGTTAGTAAGGAAGCAGTAAGGTCGTAACAGTGCAGTAAGTTAGTAACAAACCATTAAGCAATTAAGTAAGCAGTAAGCTTGCATGCAAGCAGTAATCTAGTAGGCAAGCAGTAAGCTAGTAGGCGAGCAGCAAGCTAGTAAGCAGGCTAGAATATAGTAAACAAACAGTAAGCTAGCAAGCAACCAGTAAGCTAGTTAGCAAGCTGCTGGCCAGTAAGAAAGCAGCAAGTTAAGAAGTTTAGCAGGAATGCAGTAAGAATGCAGTTTGGTAGTAAGCAAGCAATACGCTAGTGTTTAAAGATTGCATAATGCCGAGCTATTATTCTAGGCCGCAATTACCGTTAATCCTGTTAACGTACAATTCGAAGGAGATTATCTCTAATAGGATTTGTACAGCAAGCAGTGATAGAAAAACGCGTGTATTACCAGTTTTTCTGGCATCGGTAACGGCTCATTACCTTTGATTCGAGTGTGCCAACGGCGTTGATGACGTCAGTATCGTGAGAGAGTAGCGCGCAAATAATTAGACAAAGATAGACTGCCGAAATTTAGATAGCGCCGCAGAACGATTTATTAGAGTATCACGGCGACGTCTTCGGCTGTCAATCCGCACAGTCTCACAACGACTTCTGAAGAAGACACATCGGCTCCCGATCGTGTCCGAACAGATTTCGAGCGAATCTCGAGAGTGAAATTCTCGAGATAAAGCTTGTAGACGATTATTGAATAGAGGGTGCAACGAGTCGATGTTCAGTCTGGTGCGGGTCCTCTGATTGACCTCGCACAGCTGAGAATTCATTAAAACTCAAATTAGCATTCATTAATTTAGACTTTGCTTATCAAACGAGTCAACTTTCGATTCGAATAGAAGCATTCAGGAATTTCGTTCCGGAAAGTCCCAAACAAGCTCAATTTCTATTTTCTGTCTAGTTTGGAGGGTTCGAGAATACACCAATAAGGTGCTCAACCCCCCTCGTGCAGTATTATTTTGTCGTTTCTAGCGTATAAACGTTTGAAACACAGAGAAGTGGGTAGATACCGTTCAAACTTCTCTGTGATTGTCGTTCGGCTTAGGAGACACCGAAGGGAGGCACCTACGTGGTGAACCTCCAGGTGGGCTCACTGGAGTCAGGTCAGCGTCCACTTCGGTCGCTTGACATTCGGTCTTCGATTCCTTCCCGCTACAGACCCCGCCGGTGTAACGCTTAGAGGAGCACCTGTGCGGAGAGGTTAAGGAGTCGCGGGTCAGGCCCCCACGTAGTTCAAATACTGTCACGAATCACATCGAGTGGTGCATTCGTGCAGTAAACCACGTGCATTCGGGCTTGGCAGTGCAACTCTCGACCAACAAGTCATCTGTTGGAACGTTAAGGAGAAGCCGCAGATCGACGGTCGTGCCGCTGTACTGCAGTGCGACTCGACGCACAGACTCCGTGGGCATACTCACGGGATCAGTGCATTTGGAGCCTTACAACCTCCAGTTGCATCCCCGTCCACTAGACGATCGACTCAGTTCGGCGTCGAAAGGAAATTTAATCCTTTTCACGCCATAAATTAAATACAGTCCATTTGCGAGCTCGTATATTACGAGTGAGCGAAATTCTCAACTCCTATACATTCGAATATCGAAGCCAGGAGCGTGAGGACACACACGCGGCGAATATACGTGTAACGTGTTTACGTGTCTAACTCATTGCCGTGTTTCTCTGTTCACAGACCCATGGCTTACCTCAACGTCTCGGTTCCGACGTAGGATTGGCAACGATATTATTTGCATAGTTTAATAAGAATTCTCTTAGTCTCTTATTGTTTATTTTATTTTTATTTTTATAATAAACAGTTTTTGAAAAAGAAAATCTTACACATTCTCAATCACTTCCCACAATAAAGATCCGATACCTCTATCCGGACTTCGTAGTTAAAAGCATCAGCTTTTTAACACCTAGTAAGCAAGCGGCAAGCTAGAAAGCATGTAGCAGTCTAGTAAGCAAGCAGTAAGCTTGTAAGCAAGCAGTAAGCTAGTAAGCAAGCAGTAAGCATGTAAGCAAGCAGTAAGCTGGTAAGAAAGCAGGTAGCTAGTAAGGATGTAGTAAGCTACTAAGCAAGTAGTAAGATACTAAGCGTGCAGTGACCTAGTAAGCGAGCAGGAAGCTAGTAAGGAAGCAGTATGCCAGTAAGCAAGCAGCAGGCTAATAAGAAAGCAGTTAGTCAGTAAGGAAGCAGTAAGGTAGTAGCAAAGCAGTAAGTTAGTAACAAGCCAGTAAGCTATTAAGCATGCAGTAAGCTAGTAAGGAAGTAGTGGGCAAGTAAGCAAGAAGTAAGTTAGTAAGCCAGCAGTAAGCTCGAAAGCAAGCAGCCAGATAGTAAGCAAGCAGTTAGCTAGTAAGCAAGTAGTATTGTTTAGAATAAGGTATGAGAATTAGGATAAGATGTAGAAATACGTTTATTGTACCGACTTCGTGTTTAGATTAAGGTGCGAGCGGTGTGGATTGCGTGAAAGAGAGAGAGAATGAGTGTTGTGAGAGCGTGTCCTTTGTGCCGACGGTTGGCGCGACCGTCACCGATCTATGGACGAGATTTGAAACATCAACGGTTTGTCGTGCGCGATCCTGTAACGGCACAACGATCCAAGCTTTCGATCCGATTGTACGTGATATCGAGAACGGGCCTTCGTCGGCCTTGCGCATTCTCCTAGGGAGTTGCCCTTGCAACTGTTATCGGACACGTGCCCACCGCGTCCCAGAACGCTTGCCGCAGAGTGAACGTTGTGCAATCTTACAATAAATTTGTGACTGTGTGAATTGCTCCGCCATTCTTCGCGCCCCTGTTCCTCGTGCACGCCTCTTTTCGTCTGTACAAGTATGCTAGTAAGCAAGCAGTGAGCTAGTAAGCGAGCAGGGAGCAAGTAAGGAAGCGGTATGTTAGCAAGCAAGCAGTGAGCTAGTAAGAAAGCAGTTAGCTAGTGAGCAAGCAGTAAACGAGTAAGCTAGCAGCAAGATAGCAAACAAGCAGTGTGCTAGCAAGCAAGCTGTAAGCTAGAAAGCAAGCAGCAAGCTAGTATGCAAGCAGTGAGCTACTAAGCGAGCTGTAAGCTGGTATGCAAGCAGCAGGCTGGTCAGAAAGCTATAAGCTAGTAGGAAAGCAGTGTGCTAGCAAGCAAGATGTGAGCCAGTAAATAAGCAGTAATTTAGTAAGCAAGCCGTAAGCTGGTAAGGAAGCTGCTATCTAGTAAGTAAGCAGTAAGCTAGTAACAAAGCAGTATGCTAGTAAGCAAGCAGTAAGCTAGTAAGCATGCAGCAAGCTATTAAGCAACCTGTAAGATAGTAAACAAGCAGCAGTTTATTAAGAAAGCAGGTAGCTACTAAGGAAGGCAGTGGGCTATTGTGCAAGCAGCAAGCTAGTAAGCATGGACTAAGCTAGTAAGTGTGCAGTGAGCTAGTAAGCGCGGAGGAAGCTAGTAGGGAAGTAGTTTGATAGTAAGCAAGCTATAAGCTAGTAAGCAACCTGTAATCTAGTAAGAAAGCGGTAAGCTGGTAAAGAAGCTGTTAGCTTGTAAGCAAGATACAGGCTAGTAAGAAAGCAATTAGCTAGTAAGAAAGCAGCGTGCTAGTAAGCAAGGAGTAAGATTGAAAGCAACCAGTAAGGCAGTAAGCATGCAGTGAGCTAGTAAGCGAGGAGGAAGCCAGTAAAGACGCAGTTTGATACTAAGCAAGCTGTATGCTAGTAAGCAAGCATTAAGCTAGTAAGCAAGCATTAAGCTAGTAAGCAAGCAGTAAGCAGGTATGGAAGCAGTATACCAGAAAGCAAGCAGTAAGCTAATAAGCAACAGGTACGAAAGTGAGCAATCAGCGGGCTAGTAAGAAAGCAAGTAGCTAGTAAGGAAGCACTACGCCAGTAAGCAAGCAGTTAGCTAGTCAGAATGCAGCAGGCTAGTACGAAAACAGCGTGCTAGTAACCAAGCAGTAAGTTACGAAGCAAGCAGCAAGCCGTTAAGAAAGCAGTTAGGTAGTAAGCAAGCATAAGCTAGTAACAAGCAGTAAGCTAGTAAGCACGCAGTAAGCGCGTAAGCTAGTACTAACCTAGTAAGCAAGCCTGTGCTATTAAGCTAGGAGGAAGCTAGTAACGAAGCATTATGCTAGCATGCATGCAGTATGCTAATAAGCAACCAGTAAGCTGGCAAGCAAGCAGGGAGCGAGTAAGCCAGCAGTAAGCTAATAAGCAAGCAGTATTCTTGTAAGCAAGCAGTAATCTAGACAGCAGGCAGTGAGCTAGTAATCAAGCAGGAAGCTAGTAGGAAAGCTGTAAGCTAGTAAGCAAGCAGTAAGCTAGAAAGCAAGAAGTAAGCTGGTAAGGCAGCAGCTGGCTAGTAAGGAAGCAGTAGGTTAGGAAGAAAGCAGGAATGTTGTAAGGATGCACTTAGGTAGTAAGCAAGCAGTAAACTACTATAAAAGTAGTAAGCTAGTGTGCAAACTGTAAGATAGTAAGCAAGCAGTGTGCTAGTAAGCAAGCTGCAAGCTAGTAAGCAAGCAGTAAGCCAGTACGAGAGCAGTGAGCTAGTAAACAAGCAGTAAAGTAGTAAGCAACCGGTGAGATAGAAAGGAAGCATTCGGCTAGAAAGGTATCAGTAAGTTAGTATGAATGCAGTAAGTTAGGAAGAAAGCAGGAATGTAGTAGAAACGCAGTTATGTAGAAAGCAAGCAGTAAGCTAGTAAGCAAGCAGTAATATAGTAAGCAAGCTGTAAGCTTGTAAGTTGCAGGCTACTCAGAGAGCAGTAAGCGAGTAAGCTAGCAGTGAGCTAGTAAGCAAGCAGTTAGCTATTAAACGAGCAGGGAGCTAGCAGGCAAGCAACAAGCTAGTAAGCATGCAGTAAGCCAGTACGAGAGCAGTGAGCTAGTAAACAAGCAGTAAGGTAGTAAGCAACCGGTAAGATAGTAAGGAAGCATTCGGCTAGAAAGGTATCAGTAAATTAGTATGAACGCAGTAAGTTAGGAAGAAAGCAGGAATGTAGTAGAAACGCAGTTATGTAGAAAGCAACAAGTAAGCTAGTATGCAAGCAGTAATATAGTAAGCAAGATGTAAGCTTGTAAGCAGCAGGCTACTCAGAGAGCAGTAAGCGAGTAAGCTAGCAGTGAGCTAGTAAGCAAGCAGTCAGCGTGTAAGCAAGCAGCAGGCTCGTAAGCAAGCAAGAAGCTAGTATGGAAGCATTAAGCTAGAAAGCGAGCAGCAGGCTAGTATGCAAGCAGTATGCATGTAAGCAAGCAGTAAGCAGGTAAGAAAGCAGTAAGCTGGTTAGCAAGCAGTGAGCTGGCAAGCGAGGAGAAAGCTAGTGAGGAAGCAGTATGCTGGTAAGCAAGCAGTAAGCTGGAAAGCTGGCAGCAAGCTACTTAGCAAGCAGAAAGCTGGTAAGGGAGCATTATACTAGAAGCAAGCTGCGGGATAGCAGGCAAGCAGTAAGCGAGTAAGCTAGCAGTTCGCTGGTAAGCAATGGGTGAGCTAGTAAGCGAGCAGGAAGCTAGTAAGCAAGCAGTAAGCTAGTAAGGATGCTCTAAGCTAGGAAGCAAGCGGCAGGCTAATAAGCAAGCAGTAAGAGAGTACGCTAATAGTAAGCTAGTAAGCAAGCAGTAAGCAAGTATGCAACCAGTAAGCTAGTAAGCAAGCAGTAATCTGGTATGGGAGCACTAAGCTAGGAAGCAAGCAGCAGGCTAGTAAGCTAGCAGTAAGCAAGCAAGCTAGCACTACGCTAGTACGCCAGCAGTAAGCAAGCAAGCAAGCAGTGAGCTGGTAAGCGAACAGAGAGCTAGTAAGGAACCAAAAGGGTCGTAACAAAGCGGCAAGCTAGTAAGCAAGCAGTAAGCAGTTATGCAAGCAGTAAGCTTGTAAACAAGCAGCATGCTAGTGAGCGAGGAGAAAGCTAGCAAGGATGGAGTACGCTAGCAAGCAAGCAAGCAAGCAGTAAGCTAGTAAGCGAGGGGGAAGCCAGTAAGGTTGGAGTATGCTAGTAAGGAAGCAGTAAGCTAGTAAGCAAGCAGTAAGCAAGCAAGCAATCAGTGAGCTGGTAAGCGAGCAGGGAGCCAGTAAGGAAGCAAAAAGACCTTAACAAAGCGGCAAGCTAGATAGCAAGCAGTAAGCTAGCAATTAAGCAGTAAGCCTGTAAGCAAGCAGTGAGCTAGTAAGCGAGCAGTGAGCTAGTAAGCAACCAGGAAGCTAGTAAAGAAGCTGTAAGCTAGAAAGGAAGCAGGGGGCTAGTGCGCAAGCAGCAAACTAGTAAGCAAGCATCAAGCTAGTAAGCAAGCAGTTAGGGAGCAAGCAAGCAGTAAGGGAGCAAGCAAGCAGTAAGCTAGTAGGCGAGGAGGAAGATAGTAAGGATGCAGTATGCTAGTAAGGAAGCAGTAAGCTAGTAAGCAAGCAGTAAGCAGGTTAGCAAGCAGTAAGCTAGTAAAGAAGCATCATGCTAGTGAGCGAGGATGAAGCTAGCAAGGATGGAGTATGCTAGCAAGCAAGCTGTAAGCTAGTATGCAAGCAGTAAGCAAGCAAGCAAGCAGTAAGCTAGTAAGCGAGGAGGAAGATAGTAAGGATGCAGTGTGCTAGTAAGGAAGTAGTAAGCTAGTAAGCAAGCAGTAAGGAAGCAAGCAAGCAGTGGGCTGGTAAGCGAACAGGGAGCCAGTAAGGAAGCAAAAAGACCTTAACAAAGCGGCAAGCTAGATAGCAAGCTATAAGCTAGCAATTAAGCAGTAAGCGATTAAATTAGCTGTAAGCTAGCAAGCAAGATGTACTCTAGTAAGCAAGCAGTGAGATAGTAAGCAATCAGTGAGATAGTAAGCGAGCAGTGAGACAGTGAGCGAGCAGAATGCTAGTAAGGTAGCAGCATGCTAGTAAGCAATCAGTAAGCTGGTAAGAAAGCGGTACGCTAGTAAGCCAGCAGTAGGCTATTGGGAAAGCAGTTAGCTAGGAAGAACGCTGTAAGCAAGTAAGCAAGCAGCCAGCTAGTAAGCAAGCAGTGAGCTAGTTCCAAAGCGGTATGGTAGTAAGCAAGCAGTAAGCTAGTAAGCAAGCTCTGAGCAAGTAAGCGGGCAGAGAGCTAGTAAGGCAGCAGAAAGCTGGTAAGGTAGGACTAAGTTAGATAGCAAGCGGAAGGCTAGTAAGCAAGCAGTAAGATAGTAGGCCAGGAGTGAGCTAGTAAGAAAGCAGTATGCCAGTAATCAAACAGTAAGCAAGAATGCAAGCAGCAAGCTGGTAAGCAATCAGTATTCTAGAAGGCATGCAACAAGCCTGTGGGCAAGCAGTGAGCTAGTCAGCGGGGAAAACGCTTGTAAGGAAGCAGTATGCTAGTAATCAAACAGTAAGTTAGTAAGAAACAAGTGAGCTATTAAGCAAGCAGCAAGCTTGTAAGAAAGCAGTGAGCTAGTAAGGATGCAGTATGCTAGTAAGCATGCAGTGAGCTTGAAAGCAAGCAGCAAGCTAGTAAGAATGCAGTAAGCCAGCAAGCGAGCAGGTAGCTAGTAAGAGTGCTGAATGCTAGTAAGCAAGCAGTAAGCTAGTAGGCAAGCAGTAAGCAAGCAAGCAAGTATTAAGCTGGTAAGAATGCAGTAAGCTAGCAAGCGACCAGGAGGCTAGTAAGGGTTCAGTAAGTTAGTATGAAAGCAGTAAGTTAGGAAGGAAGCAGGAATGTATTAGGAACGCACTTATGTGGAAAGCAAGCAGTAAGCTACTAAGCAAGCAGGAAGCATGTAAGCATGAAGGAGGCTAGTCAGAAAGCAGTTAACTAGTAAGAAAGCTGTATGCTAGTAAGCAAGAAGTAAGCGAGTAAGCTAGCAGTAAGCTAGTTAGCAAGGAGCAAGCTTGTAAGCGAGCTGGGAGCTAGTAAGGAAGCAGTATGCCAGGAAGCAAGCAGTAAGCTAGTAAGTAAGCAGTAAGCATGTAAGCAAGCAGTAAGCTGGTAAGCAAGCAGTGAGAAAGTAAGCGAGCAGGGAGCTAGTAAGGAAACATTATGCTAGTAAGCAAGCAGTAAGCTAGTAGGCAAGCAGTGAGCTAGTATCAAGCAGTAAGCTAGTAAGCGAGCAGGGACCTTGTATGGGTGCAGAATGCTACTAAGCTTCCTGTTAGCTGGTTAGCAGGCAATAAGGTGGTAAGCAAGCAGCAATCTAGTAAGGAAGCAGTATGCTAGAAAGCAAGCAGCGGGCTAGTAAGCAAGCTGTAAGCGAGTAAGCAAGCAGCAGGCTAGTAAGCAAGCAGTAAGCTAGTACGCAAGCAGGAAGCTAGTAAGCAAGCAGTGAGCAAGTTAGCGAGGAGGAAGCTAGAAAGCGGGCAGGAACCTAGTAAGATGGCAGAATGCTAGTAAGCTAGCAATTAGCTATTAAGGAACCAGTAAGCTAGTAAGTATGCAGGGAGCTAGTAAGGCAGCAGTATGCTAGAATGCAAGCAGCTGGCTAGGAAGGAAGCAGTAGGCTAGTAAGGAAGCAATAAGCTACTAAGCAATCAGTAAGATTGTAAGCAAGCAGCTGGCTAGTCAGAAAGCTTCTAGCCAGTATGATAGCAGTATGCTAGTAAGCATGCTGGGAGCTAGAAAGCAAGCAGCTTGCTAGTATGCAAGCAGTATGGTAGAAAGCCAGCAGCAGGCTAGTAAGTCTGCATTAAGCCAGGAAGCTAGCGGTAAGCTGGTATACATGCAGTGAGCTAGTGAGCGAGGAGGAGGCTAGTAAGGAAGCAGCATGATAGTAAGCAAGCAGTAAGCTAGTAAGCAAGCAGTAAGCTAGTCAGCATGCAGATGGCTAGTAAGAAAGCAGAAAGTTAAGAAGAATGCCGGGGTGTTCTAAGAAAGCAGTTAGGTAGTAAACAAGCAGTAAGTTAATAAGCTAGCAGTAAGCTAGTAAGAAAGCAGTATGCTAGTGAGCGAGCAGGAAGCTAGTATGGTAGCAGTAAGCATGTAAGCTAGCAGTAAGTTAGTAGTCATGCAGTAAGCTAGTAAGAAAACAGTCAGCTACTAAGCAAGCAGTATGCTAGCATGCAAGCATTAATCTGGATAGCAAGCAGTGTACGAGTAAGAAAGCAGTGAGCTAGTAAGCGAGCAGGGAGCTTGTAACAAAACGGTAACCTGTCAAGCAAGCAGTATATTGGTAAGAATGCATTTAGCTATCAAGCGAGTAGTAAGACGTTAAGCAAGCAGTAAGCTAGAAAGCAAGCTGCTGGCTAGGAAGAAAGCAGTTAGCTATTGAGCATGCCGTGAACAAGTCAGCAAGCAGTAAGCTAGTAAGTAACCAGTAAGCTACTAAGCAAGCAGAATGCTGGTAAGGAAGGAGGTAGCTAGTAAGGAAGCAGTACGCTACTAGGCAAGCAGAAAGGAAGTAAGATACAAGTAAGCTAGTAAGCATGCAGCAGGCTAGTAACAAAGCAATTCGCTTATAAGAGAGGACTATGCTAGTGTTTAAAGACCTTAACCGCCCTAAGGGGGGGTTATTTTAGTCTGATGTGGTCCGTATTACGAGGGAAAGGACACTGGGAAAAAGTATTGAATAAATTGATGCACCTGAATTTGCTCAAGAAATTAAACTTTTATTTTTAATCAAAAAAGAAAAAAAAGGAAAAAAAACCACCTAGATGTCGGTCCGACTTCTGGGGAAAAAAACCTGGGCCGGTTGCTCCTGGCCAAGTTCGCGATGTGTTGTTCTGTAACAAGGAAAGACAAGGCTGGATTTAAATACCTATTAACGCTTGTTGCGTCGCCTGTCTTGCTCTATCTCGCACGCTCCTGTCTGTGCCGTTCGCACTTGAGAGCGGAGATTACAGACACGTCTCGACGAACTGAGATATGTATGTGGACTGTATATATGAACGTTCTCACAAATCGAGAACCGTTCGATCGCTGTGCGGAAGAAGAGATCTAATTTCTCAATTCTCCGCTTTTTGGCGATCGTTGAATGCCGCAGGAAAGGACAACAGGTGGAGGTCGTAAAGCTCCAAATGCTGTCCAAACCGCAGTTTCTCACCGTTCCCTGCGTACAAGACGCGGTGTGGTGTAGCTCTTAACGGCGCACGTAGCGTCTTACGTTTAAAGGAGCATACACCACGGTGCTCATTATGCGTTGCTCTACGCACAGGGTACGTACTCACTGGCGGTCAAGGAGCGTTGCTCGAGCAGGTTGAGAGCTAAGAAGTCCGGAATTTCTTAGCCCCGACCGGAGAAACGGTGAGCCCACGTAGGGTATCGGTCAGAGACCACCCTAGGGGTGAAATACAAAACAGTGCGGACAATTCAACTTGTCGCACGACCGCGTCAAATGCAGCAGTCCGTACGACAAATTCTTACACGACCGCGAAACTCAAACGTTACGTGAAGATAATTAGCCTCACACGACCGCGTCAAATGCAGCAGTCCGTGGAGAAATCAGTATTGAGTTGGCCGTAGCCACTGACCGAAACTGGACTTCCGACGACCGCTGGTTGCAGCGAGACGTTGGAAAGTCAGCCTCACGACCGCGTCAAATGCAGCAGTCCGTGGAGTCGTCAGTACTGATCGGGCCGTAGCCCTTGCTGAGACTCGAGTTTCGACACACGGGAAACGATTCTTATCTCGATTCCCCTTTCATGACCGCGTAGCACAAACGTCACATGAAAGTTGGACGAAAACCCACAGTCTTTTAAATTTTGTTAATAATCTCGCCACGCGGGAACTGAAGTTTATCAATTCCCTCACACGACCACGTAACTCGAGCGTCACGTGCTATTCGGCAAGATTGTACAGTCAATAATCGGGGCTGATAAAATGCCTCACCGATTTAGTTAATTTTGAGCAACAATTTAAAATTCTCAACGAAAGGTTCGAGTGTTCTCAGAACCTATATTCGGAGATTTGGTTTCGTCGCGGAGCGGAATCGTTTGTCGATCTGCTCGCTGCGCGGACCCGTTATCGAGTCTCGAAGCTAAGAAGCGAACAGACATCCGCAGTCGCGGCCACGAGAGGGGTAATCCCCACCTCGCGGCGCTATCCCTGCTCTTCAATGTCTATCTCTTCTTAATTTCAATATTCCTCTACCCTCTCTGTTTATGGATCTTCGACGATCGATCCCAAGTAAATATATTGGGTCGATCACGTGACTGAGAGCAGCCAAAACTCGCGTATGGTTTTTCTAACCTGTATCGTTCCGTGTACCGAACTACGCATCAGAGAGTCTCTGGAATGTCGCGTACACGAAAAACAATACCGTACGAGGAATTTATGGTTCTCAGTTATAATTCACATTAACTTGAATATTTCTCTAAACGGTTCTCAAATCCGTCAATTAACGCGATATTTAAACAGCTAGTAAGCATGAAGTAAACTAGTGAGCAAGCAGTAAGCCAGTATGCAAGCAGTAAGCGAGTAAGCGCGCAGTGAGCTAGTAAGCAAGCGGAATGATAGGAAGCAAGCAGCGAGGTACTAAGCAAGCAGTAAGCTAGTAAGGCAGCAGTGAGCAAGTAAGCGAGCAGGAAGCTAGTAAGGAAGCAGTATGCTAGTACGACCCTCAGGGGCTGTGTCCGGCAATCGTCGGCCGCAGTACGGGGCGTAGCGACCCCGAGATACCTGATGCTTATCACAGGGTAAGCCTCCTGATGGTCGTCACAATGACCCATCCTCAATTCCTTCTTTTGTTTTGTGAATGGTACATGACGGCAGGAGGAACAGGGGCCTTGGCTTAACCGCCCGGGGTACCGCAAGTATGGCGACTCTATAAAATCGCCCTCCAATCCTAAGTTATGGTGCGCGGCGATGGGATGCATGGTTGCGGGAGGAGGCCCAATCCCAAGCGACCACCTCCGGGTCACCTGCCGAACCCCAGGAGTATATAAGCTTACCCGGGTAAGGCAGCTCTGCCCGGGTGGACCTTTTCTTCCGACTTGCTCGTGGGAATAGTATGGAGTTTAAAATTAAAACGGGGATGGGCGGGGTAAGTCAGAGGGGGAGGACGAACGCGGTGTCGGGACTGGAGTGACGGCGCTCGCGCCGCTCCAAGCGCCTGGCCCGGCTTCGTGGAGGGTGGAGGAGGACGACGAGACTGCGTCTGTCTCGTCCTCCTCCTCCACCAGGAGCCTCATAGGTTCCAAGAGAAAGATGACGAAGCAGGCCGTCAATGAAGTGGGCAGGGCGATGAGCCCGGTTGTCCGGATGATTTGCCTCAGGGACGAGGTGACCGAGGAGATCTCGGAGAGGATCTCCTCGTCCCTGAGACGAGTGGAGAAAGTGGCCGCTGCCTGCTCTTTTAAGGGGCAGAAGAGCGGCGTGGCAGAGGCTCTGAGGGAGGCTACCCGAATGATGCGGGACGCGGCGCGGGAGCCAAGCGGGCGGCGCGCTCGTCTGCAGCTCCTGTTGGAGGAGGAGCGACGGGGGAGGATGAGGGCAGAGGCGCGCTGGAACAGCGCGGCCCTCCCTCCTATCCTCCCTCCTCTTACGCCGCGCCATCCTGCGGTCGTTATGAAGCGGAGTGCGGCGGAGGTGGTGCGTGCACCCACGGGCCCTTCCACCCGCACTCCGCCAGCGCAGAGGTCCCCGTCCTCCTCAGAGAACGATCTCCTGAGGAGGATAGGGGACATGATCGACAAGAGGCTGGCCGCCTTCCGGGAGGAGCTCCTCCCCGGAAGAGCGGTCAGCGGGAGCATGGTGCCACCCCGACCTTTGCCGGCACGGCCGGGGAAGGCGAAGATGGGGGGAGCGAAGGCTCCGCCCACCGTGGCGACTCCGGGGCATCGGGTCGTGACTCCCAGGGGGGGAAGCATTCCCGTGGTCCCGGTTCCCGCGTCTTCCGCGGCACCGCCCCTAGGTGGGGTGTCGTGGAGCGAAGTGGTGGGGCGGAGTGCGAGGAGGGCGGCGAGGAAGGCCTCGCAGGGGCAGCCTCCGCCCCCGCCGCCCGCGGCCAAAAGAAAGGCCGCGAAGGCGCGACTTGACCGCCCCCCTAAAATGGCAGCGGTAGCGCTGGCCGTTGAGCAGGGGGACGACCTGACCCTCGCGGAGGCGACGCGGCTCGCCAGGAACAATGTGTCTCTGGAAGAGTTTGCAACGCTTCCGTGATGGCGAAGCGGGCCGTGACTGGGGGTCTCCTGCTGGAGATCCCCGGCCCAGACGGCGGCGTGAAGGCGGACCGACTCGCCCAGAGGCTTCGGGTGCAGCTGGGCGAGCGGTGTGTCCGGGTCGCCCGGCCCACGTAGCGCACGGAGATGCGCGTGTGTGGGCTGGACGACTCGGTCACCGCGGAGGCCGTGGCACGTGCCCTAGCAAGGGCGGGTGATTGCCCTGCGGGGGACTTGCGTGTCGGGGAGATCCGCATATCTCCTTCCGGTCTGGGATCCGTGTGGGCCCGCTTTCCCCTCACCGCCGACCATAAATTGGCGGAATCCGGGAGGGTTTTGGTGGGGTGGGTTTCGACGCGAGTGGAGATACTCGCGCCGCGCCCGCTCCAGTGTCACCGCTGCCTCGAATTGGGGCATGTGAGGCAGTGGTGCACCTCGCCGGTGGACCGCAGCGGTCAATATTACCGCTGCGGGGCGAAGGAACACCGCACGAGCCAGTGCTCGGCGGCCCACCGCTGCCCGCTATGTGCGGACTGGGGGATGCCAGCCGACCACAGGGTGGGGAGCAAGAAGTGCTCTCTCCCCTCTCGGAAGGAGAGGAAGAGGCGGGCCGTCCCGGCTCCGGCGCCGCGGGCGGTGGCATCGTCCACCATGGAGGTGGACTGTGCCACGGGGACAGACAGCCGGGAGGAGGCTGGGGCGGTCGGTAATTAATGGCGCCCCGCCTCCACCTCCAGGCCAACCTCAACCACTGCCGCGCGGCACAGGATATGATGTCCCAAGTCGTCGCGGAGTGGGGGGTTGGCCTGGCTGTCGCCGCCCGTGCCGTACCGCGTCCCTGATCACCCTCATTGTGTGGGCGACGCGGACGGCTTGGTGGCGACGGTATGGGGAGGTGGCAACGGGTCCCCGCCGTTCTCCATGCTGGAGCGTGGTCGGGGATTCGTCGCCATGGACTGGGGGGGAGTCGCCGTGATGGGGTGCTACATCTCGCCTCGCAGCGGTCACGTCGCGTTCGAGCAGTACCAGCGCTAGGTCGCAGCATGCGTGCAGCGCTGCGCGGCCCGGCCGGTGCTGGTCCTGGGGGACTTCAACGCCCAGTCGGTGGCGTGGGGGTCCCCTAGCACTTCCGATCGCGGCGGGATCCTGGGCGACTGGGCGGCGGGGCTCGACCTTCGGTTACTGAACCGGGGGTCGGAGCACACGTGTGTGCGGCGATATGGGGGGTCTATCGTGGATTATGGATTCGCGACTCCCAACGCCGTGCGCATGGTGTCGGGGTGGCACGTGGTCGCGGGGGCAGAGGCACTCACGGACCACCGTTATATCCGGATGGTGATCTCTGCCGCCGCGGGGGATGCATCCCGACACCACCGTCCGGGTGGTACCCCACCGCGCCGCTGGGCACTTCAACGCCTGGACAAGGACGCCCTGATGGCAGCTGCCCTCGCTGCAACTTGCCTCCAGGGGGCGGCCGAGTTGCCGAGTATAGAGGAGGAGGTCGCCCGGCTCGGGGAGATGGTCGCGAACATATGTGACGCGGCTATGCCCCGGGTCGGGCGGGCTTCTCCTCGCCGGGCGGTGTACTGGTGGTCGGCCGCGATCGCGGAAATGCGAGACGTGAGTGTCCGCGCCCGACACCAGTATACCCGCGCGCGTCGTCGTCTATCGAGAGACGATACTGTGGCGCGAGCGAGGGCAGATGACCTGTATGAGGCATACCGCATGTCGCGGATGGCTCTGCAGGACGCCATCAAACGGGCCAAGACCCGGGCATGGAAGGAGCTCCTCGAGACCCTTGATGACGACCCTTGGGGGCGCCCTTATAAGGTGGTGCTGAACAAGCTCCGCCCGTGGGCGCTCCCCGTCACTGAGGGTCTTGACCGCCGGCTGCTGGAGGACGTGGTCAATACTCTCTTCCCAATTGGGGAGATGGGACCTCGTCCTCCGGCAGAGGCGACGGCCCCATTGGAGTGGGTGGCCGAGCCGGGGGTCACGCAGGGGGAGGTGGCCGCGGCCATCAGACGGCTCGGGGCGCGTAACACGGCCCCAGGTCCGGATGGTGTGCCCGGCCAGGTTTGGGTCTTAACCCACGGCGTCCTCGGGGCCGATCTCAGGCGGTTGTTTAACCGATGCCTGAGGGACGGGCGATTCCCCCCCAGTTGGAAGTTAGCGAGGATGGTCCGCCTCCGGAAGGCGGGTCGGCCCGCAGGGTCTCCCTCCGGCATACCGGCCCATCTGTCTCCTCGACGAGGTGGGCAAGTTCTTCGAGCGAGTGATTGATGCCCGCCTCGTCGAGCACCTGTCGCGGGGTGCTCCGGGCCTGGCCGACTGCCAGTACGGTTTCCGGGGGGGCCAGTCGACGGTCGATGCAATCAGTCGGGTCAGGGCCCTCTCGGATTCGGCCGTCTCCCGGGGAGGGGTGGCGTTGGCGGTATCGCTGGATATTGCCAACGCGTTTAACACCCCTCCCTGGGGAGAGATACGGAGGGGGCTCGAATATCATCGGGTCCCCCCGTGTCTCAGGGCAGTCGTCGGGGATTATCTCCGCGGCAGGTGGATCGAGTATCCGGGCCGGGATGGTGATATGCGGAGGAAGGTCTACTGCGGGGTTCCGCAGGGGTCGGTTCTCGGGCCACTCCTGTGGAACATCTCGTACGACGCGGTGTTGCGGGCCGACCTCCCCGACGGCGTCAGTGCCGTGTGTTACGCAGATGACACACTGGTGCTGGCCGTCGGGGCTCAGTGGGGGGAGAGCCAAGTGCCTCGCCGAGGAGGGGGCGCAACGCGTCGTCGACCGGATCAGGGGGATGGGGATGACGGTGGCGGTCCATAAGACCGAGGTGATTGCGTTTCATTCACCTCGGCAGGATCCGCCACCCCCTCTGATCCGGGTAGGTGGGGCTGACATCGAGGTGAAGCCCCGGATGAGGTATCTGGGGCTGATCCTCAATAGCCACTGGCGCTTCGAGGAGCATTTCCGCTGCCTGGTTCCCCGGTTGGAGAGGATGGTCTCGGCTTTAGGCCGGTTCCTCCCCAACCTGGGGGGCCCGGCGGGACGAGTTCGCCGCCTCTATATGGCAATGGTTCAGTCGGTGGCCCTATACGGGGCCCCCGCCTGGGCGGACGACCTGGCGGCCTCCCGGCGCAGCATGACGATGCTGCGTCGGGTGCAGAGGCGGATGGCGCTGAGGGTCGTCCGCGGCTTCCGGACCGTGTCGCATGAGGCGGCGACGGTTCTTGCGGGGATGCCGCCCATGGATCTCCTCTCGCGGGAGTGGGGGCGGTCCCGGGAGAGCAGGAACCTGCTTGGGGCACTTTGAAGCGCCAGGCCCGGCAGTTCGTGGTGCTCGCGTAGCAGGAGCGGTTGGCCCTGCCAATTGCGGGGCACCGGACAGTCGGGGCTGTTCGGCCACTCCTGTGTAAGTGGCTGGACAGAGGCCATGGAAGCCTTACTTACCGGATGGCACAGGTATTTTCCGGGCATGGTAGCTTCGGAAGATACCTATGCCGGATAGGGAAGGAGCTGACGGCGCGTTGCTGCCTCTGTGACGCCGAGCAGGACACGGCTGATCATACCCTCCAGGTATGCCCAGCGTGGGAGGGGGAGCGCCGTGTCCTGGTCGGCGTCATAGGGCGGGATGTCTCGCTGCCGGGTGTGGTGCGCGCCATGCTCGGCAGCGAGAGGAAGTGGAGTGCCGTGGCCTCCATCTGCGAGACCGTAATGCTGCAGAAGGAGGCCGCGGGAAGGGAGCGCGAGCTTCAGCGGCGTGCTGAGGCTCGCGCTCGTGTGGTGACGCGAGGGCGTCGCCCGGGCGCCAGGCGTCGCGAGCGGCGGACTTTGCGCGGCGAATGACCCTGGCTGGGAGGGGGACCCTGAGAGGAGCCTCCTCCCGCCAGGCGGCTATGGGTCGAACCGGGTGGGTCCGGCCCACGGGAAGGCACCCTGGGTGGCCTGGAGCGGCCATGAGCTCCCGGCCGCCGAGGGGTAGAAACGGGGTCGCAGGCGGTTGCGAGTTGGGGCTCGCAGCCCGCCACTAAATGCGGCCCCGGGACGGATGGCGGCGGGATGGAGTGGCCCCGTCCTGCCGCTATGAGACAGAGTGTCTACCGGGGGGACCGTTTGTCCCCGCCGGGGATGGGCGCAAAGCGCGGGCACGGGGAGGGTACCGGAAGAATGCTTCGAGCGATTCCCGGTATCCTCCCATATCGTGCGGAAGGGTCACCGTGGGGTTTTTAGTGGGTAGGTCCCGCGCCCGTCATTCTACGGGCGCGGGGAATCCCACACAACCCTCCCACCTCTCCCCAAAGAGGTGGGAGGGAGTCTTTCGAAGATTTTCTCCACGACAAAAAAAGAAAAAAAAAAAAAAAAAAAAAAAAAGGAAGCTAGTAAGGAAGCAGTATGCTAGGAAGCAAGCAGTAGGCTAGTTGTTAAAATAGGTGCGAGTCGGTCTGGTGGGGGGTTTTCTCCCCTGACCCGATCTCTCACCCTTTAACGGGGTGTCCGAATTTCGAGGGATTGGAATTGTGTGAGAAAGTGAATTGTACATTTAAAAATTTCCTTCGCCTGGTCCACCGGACACAGGCCGTTTATTTAAACAAAATAAAGTTGAAAATAAACTAAAAAAATGAAGGAAATAAAAATTGAAATTAAATTTATTTATTATTTAAAAGTTGCAGGAAAAAACCCCGAGCTGATGGCTCGGGAAAAAAAACCTGCGCCGCCGCTGGCCCCTACGGCTCTCGTCTCGGTCTTCTGTAATCAAAAGAAATACCGAAATCCGGCGGTTAATACCTGACAACGCTCGGTGCGTTGTCTGACTCGCTCTAATCCACACGCTCCTTCTTCCGTTTACGGTAAACAGGAGCGGGATTCTTACACAGCGATACACAACTGTGTTAGTGGACTGTATTACTATTTCAACGTTTCAGATTTTGGAAACGTTGAATTGCAGATGGGGAAGACGAGATTCTAATGTCTATCTTCCCACTGCTGCAGGCTTGGTTTTTGCAGGAGAGGACAACAAGTGGAGGTTGTAAGGCTCCAAAGGTTGTCAACTCCGCGGTTCCTCGCCGTTCCCTGGTCCGTACGGGACCAGTGTGATGCAGAGCCTTAACTGCGCAGAAGCGACTGATTATTAAGGTTCTAACACCGCGGTGCCCTTTAAACGTAGTTCTACGTCGAGTGTCCGTACCCACTGACGATCTGGAACCCACGCTCGAGCAGGTCGAAACCAGCCGAGATATTTACCCAGGGAATACCAAATAAGGCCCCTATCGGGTGTTATCCCAAACTTTTGTTTCGACCCTGGAAAACGACGAACCCAACCCAGGGAGAATGCAACAAAGTTGCCCTATAGATTGGGTTTTTGAACCGTGCAATAGCCAAGCAGAGAATCAAGAAATTCTCTCGGTTCTCGAACACGACCACTGATTACAGCAATCCGTGTTCTTCGTCGCAACGGTGGCGATAATCAAGCACTATTTTAGTGTAAATTTGATTATGCTTGGCCACCGATTGCGGGTTAAATCTTTGGAAAGATAATCACGCTGATTTTGATTCATTTCCACTTCTACACGACCACTGATTACAGCAATACGTGTTTATTCAGCACCGATGGCGGTAACCAATCACTATAAAAGTGTAAATTTGGTACTTTTCAGCCATCAGTTGCTTTTTGAGCGAAGTGGAAAGAAAATCAGTTGGATTTTGTTTCTTTCCAAAATGGTTCGTTCGTCGCGGTGACCGATTTCTGCATGTGAACGTATGGCCGGAATATTTTGACTCAAGGGCAGGATTATTTAAATCCGCTGCAGTCTCAATTCCGAGCAACTTTGTTCACATGATTCTACGACAGGTTAGACAAAACTAACTTACCGAGAATCGGTCTCCGACTTCAGACGAGGTCGACGATGAGGTCCGCTCTCGTCGAGAACCAAATAGCGAGTCCACCTGAGACATACCTGCTTAACCGTGGCCACGAGGGAGGGGAAATTTTCATCTCGTGGCGCTGTCTGGTCTAAGCTGTCTGTCTCTTATTAATTTTGAATCCTCTCTTCGTTTCGGCGTAGTAACACCTGTTCTCTTGGAACCGTTACTGGGCCGATCGCGGAACTGTTATCGAATGTAAATACGGAGTATTTCTATGCGGTATTGTTCCCGTAACGTATTACGCCTCAGAGAAGCCTCTGGAATGTCGCGTAAACAAGGAACAACACCGTACAAGAAATGGTCCGTTTTTCTCTCGATCACGCGACGGTTTAACCGACGTTTTTCGATTGTCGAATTAACGCGATATTTAAACACTAGTAAGTAACCGGTAGGCTAGTTAGCAAGCAGTAAGCTGTTAAGCAAGTTGTAAGCTAGTACGCAAGCAGTATGCCAGTGAGTAAGGAGTAAGCTAGTGTGGTGTGTGTGGGTGTATGGTATGTGTGAATCATGAGTGGTATGAGTAAGCGACGAATGCTTGGAGCCGAATGATTGTTTATGCAATGGTATCGATGCCGATGCCGTCAATGTTGTGGGTGGCGTCATTCGGTTTGAAGACGCACGTGGCTGGCCCTGGGAAAAAAGGGCAGAGTCGAGCGAACCGTCGAAGAGTCCACACGGGCGAGTTAAGACATAGCGAGTTATATTTTTACCACCTTCATTTTATTTCATGTTCAAGTAAACTTAGCATCTTTTATTCTATTTTAATTTCATTTTCTACAAAATTGGGGGCCGGTCCGCGATCAGAATTTAAACCGAGTCATAGCAGAACGCTTAGTGTGGACAGTAAAGTATTGTGAGAACAGAGTTTACTTAAAAGGGTTGAGGTGAAAGTGTAGAGTGTGTACTGCGCGGACTAGTGTGGAAAGTGACGATTCATAGTTGTGGTGGTCAATAAAATGGCTTCAGTAAGGGGGGATGCAAGTGATTTCTGCATCGCAGAATTGAAAGAAAAATTACGAGAGAAGGGACTTTCAATATCTGGTTTAAAAGCGGAATTGATTCAGAGGCTGCATGAAGCCGATCCGACCGGCGAATGGTTAAAAGTATGTACAAGCAGCGTGGTTGAAGAAACTGCGAGTGACAATAGTTCAGGATGCGCAAGTGATATGGTACAGATGCGGCGAGAAATGGAACTTGCGCAAAGAGAGAAGCAACTAGTAGAGCGGTAGCTTGATTTAGCTCGCCAACAAATTGCATTACTTCGAGAAATGCAGAGGCTTAATCTCGATAGAGGTGAGACAGGGGAATCAACAAGCGTACCGACGGGGCAAAGACGACCGCCACCGGTAAATGTCTCTGCCATTGCGGATTTATTAAGTTATTTTGATGGAAGTAGCAATACATTCGTCACGTGGGAGCGTCAAATTCAAACATTGAAAATGACGTATCAACTGACGGATGATATGGCTAAACTGTTGATGGGATCGTGAATGAAGAGTAATGCACTTGAGTGATTACATTCGAAACCTGAACATATTGCAATGTCAGTAGAAGAATTGCTGAGGAATCTACATGAAAGGTTTTACCATCCTGGAAACGTTCTTGAGATGAGACGACGTTTTGAGGCGCGTGTTTGGAGGAAAGAAGAAACGTTCAGCGAATATGTACATCAAAAAGTGATTTTAGGATACCGCGTACCTATCAGTGATGCAGAAATGATAGAGTACATTATAGAAGGAATACCTGATCGAGGATTAAGGGATCCGGCGCGAGTGCAGAAGATAGCAACTAAGGGGGAACTGTTAGCAGCATTCGATAGGATTTCCTTGCAAGGAAGATCGTTGCCGTTCAACCCAGCGATCAAGCCAAAGGAAAGCAAGTGTTCACCAGTGAAGACAATAAAGCAAGACGTTAAAGAAGTGCCGAATAACCAATTACGATGTTTCAATTGCGGTGAGAGGAACCGTCGAGGTGTAGACTGTCCTGTTAAAAGCAAAGGGCCAAGATGTTTCGCTTGCCGAGACTTCGGACACAGAGCCATGGATTGTAAGAAGAGGCAGGACAAGCAGGTAAACGAGTATACGGCAGTGGCCGTTCAGGACAATAAGGTATACAAGCCTGTTACATTGCTAGGTAAGCAGATAATAGCGTTTATAGATATGGGTAGCGATTTACATTTAATGAAGGCCGAACAATATATTAGGTTAGGATGCCCAACTTTACACGATACAGAGATATCTTGTAAAGGATTCGGTTTAAGTATGGTCACTACTTTAGGCAGTTTTTATGCGAACGTACAAATCGATACAAATATTTTCCGATTTTTAATTCACGTGGTACCGGATGAATATTTGAGACATAATTTTTTGATTGGCTCGGAATTGTTGCAAGAGGCTAAATTGACATTAGACGGAAAGAGTGTTGAGGTTTCAAAACGCGATAACAGGGTAACGAATTCTTATGATGTACCAGAAATATTTTGCATAGATACTTTCGATGAGTCCGAGAACAATGTAACTAATTCTTTAATAGATTTGCAGCATATTAAAAATGATACCGTTAAACAAGGAATAGAAGATATAATAAGTAATTATGAGCCTAAAACTATTAAAAAGTCTAACATTAAAATGAACATTGTATTGAAAGATGATATACCTATATATCAACCTCCACGTAGATTAGCGCCAGTGCAAAGAGAAATAGTTAATAAACAGATAGATGAAAGGATGCAACAAGGAATAGTGCGAGAAAGTACATCGGAATATGCCAGTCCGATTGTACTGGTAAAAAAGAAAGATAATGGAATGCGTTTGTGTATAGATTATAGATTACTTAATAAGAAAGTATGTAAAGATCGCTATCCGCTTCCGTTGATAAAAGATCAGCTGTATCGTTTACAGGGCGCGACGATATTTAGTACTCTCGATTTAAAAGATGGTTTTTTTCACGTCCCGATTGAGGAAAATAGTTGTAAATTCACTGCATTTATAGTACCTGGTGGGCATTTTGTATTTTTAAGAACCCCATTTGGTCTCTGCAACTCTCCAGCTATCTTTCAAAAATATATCAATAATATATTTCGTAACCCGATTCAGACAAGTGTTGTTTTGACATATATAGATGATTTAATTATTCCTACGAATGACGAAAATGAAGTCGTATCAAGATTGCGTGAGATATTGTGTATTGCAAGTTGTTTAAAGATTTGCATAATGCCGAGCGATTGTCCTCGGCCGCGATTACCGTTAATCCTGTTAACGTACAATTCGAAGGAGATTATCTCTAATAGGATTTGTACAGCAAACAGTGATAGAAAAACGCGTTTATTACTAGTTTTTCTGGCATCGGTAACGGCTCATTACCTTCGATTCGAGTGTGCTAACGCTGTTGATGACGCCAGTACCGTGAGAGGGTAGTGTGCGAAGAATCAGACGGAGAAAGACTGCCGAAATTTAGACATCGCCGCGTAACGACTAATTAGAGTAACGCGGCCGCGTCTTCGTCTAAATTTCTTCTATCTAACTACAATCAACTGGCACCTCATGAAAAATACAGAATGTTTGTGGAAAAAATTACGGAAGCTATAGAATCTAGTACACCGCGGAGAAGAAATTACAATTCAAGGAATAGTAGAAATCCTGTTCCCTGGTGGGATGCTGACTGTGACAGAGCTCGAAGACATCGACGCGCATCATATAAAAAGTGGGAACATACGGGTAACCTAGAAGATCTAATAATTTACAAAAAAAACGTAGCCACAGCTAAAAAGGTTTTTAAAAAGAAAAAGAGAGAGTCTTTTAAAAAATTCGCTGAAAGCATAAATCTACAAATAGATCCTAGCTATGTGTGGAACAAGTGCAGGATCTCTAAAAATAAATGGGTCAAAATAAGTCCTCAGCATTGGGTGGAAGTAAAAGTAAGATAAAAGTAAAATTGAAGAAGCTATTAATAAAATAAGTCCCCCGTGGGTCTTAACGGACCCCAACTGGCTACCTCCACATCAACAAAACGAATTTTTTGAGGCTCAATTCAACTTCACGGAATTCATTGTTGCACTGGAGCATAAAAAAGTTAACTCAGCTCCAGGAATGGATGGAGTTGACTATGAAATGTTAAAAAACTTACCGACCAAGTTTAAATTACTATTGTTGGACATTTACAATCAGATGTTTGTACAAAGTGATTATCCCAAAAGTTGGAAAAATTTCTTTGTCCACCTTATCAAAAAAGCAGACGGTAAAAGCTTGCGCCCCATCTCGCTTACTTCCTGTGTGTCCAAACTCTTCGAAACTCTCATCCAAAATCGACTAGAATGGTGGACTGAACACAACAATCTCATACCAAGCAACCAACAAGGATTTAGGAGAGGAAGATCATGTATCGACAATATGCTTAGTTTGGCAGTCAAAGTGGAAGAAGCTTTTGCAGAAAGGAAAGAAGTCCTCGCGGCCTTCCTCGATGTCCAAGGAGCTTTCGATAACGTAAACGTGGACATCTTGTTATCCAAACTGGCCTATGTGGGCTGCCCATCAACTATTCTTAGATTCGTTAAATTTATTACACATGAAAGGTACATGCATACTGACTTCCTAGGTGAAAATTATAGACTCCTTCATAAAGGTGTTCCCCAAGGAGGTGTTCTTAGTCCAATTTTATATGTGATCTATGTCTCAAACATTAATGCAAACCTACCCAAAAATGTAGTAATTTCACAATTTGCTGATGATACAGCACTCTACTTAAAAACTGCTTCTACCAAGAGGGGAAAGAGAGTTCTTGAAAAAGCCATTCAAACTGTTGAAGAAAATCTATATTATCTAGGCCTAACACTTACCGCTAACAAAACTACGTATATTCACTTTAACCAAAAAAGAATAATGCCCGGAAGTTCAAAAATAACAATCGGAGGCCATAATATAAAATCCAGCGCAACCGTCTGTTTCCTCGGTATATTATTCGACTATAAACTTTCCTTTACCCCTCAAGTTGATCAGATACAAGGAAGATGCTTTAAATCACTCAACATTATTAAATTTTTGAGAGGTACCTGTTGGGGATGTTGCCCCAATACACTGATTACATTGTATAAGAGTTATGTGCGTTCTATTATCGATTATGGCTCCTTCATTTACTTCCCCAGAAATAAAATTCTGTTAGAAAAACTCGAAGCAGTACAGAATTCAGCAGTTAGAATTGCTCTTGGTTACCGTAGAAGCACTCTAAAGAATATCCTATTAGCAGAATCTAAACTAATTTCTATCCGGGAACGTGCAAAACTTTTATGCAACTTGTTTTTGACAAAGGCGCTAACTAACAACAATTCCTACACCCATCAAGCTGTAAAAAGCTATCATAGAGTAACAAAAAATAGACAACCGAGATCCAAGTCAATCCTTAATTTGTGTATCCCATGCGTACTAGAAGCTACTAAATACATTAGTAATCAAGATAACTGCAGTATTTACTCCTGCAGTTTCGAAACATTAATGACCATGGTTTCTGTTGATACTGTGCTGGGCCATGAGCTAAAGACTTCAGGGCACCCCAATGAAATACTAGCGGAACTCATAAAAAGCAGTAATGCGCTATCCATTTACACAGATGGAAGCAAAATTTTAGGCAACAATTGTGTCGGTGCAGCATGCTGGTGTCCCGAGATGAATACTGAAATCACTATAAGTATAAACAAGTTCGCTTCTGTGTTCACGGCCGAGTGTATTGCGCTAAGCCATGCCCTACACATTGCCTTAAGTAACAAACATCGCAATATATACATTTGTTCTGACACTCTTAGTGCCCTACTGAGCTTGCAGACCACAAAAATATCAATCAAAACAAATTCGTACACTCTTGAAATTAAAAAAAAGTTCAATGACTTTATGTGCAACAATACGAACAATAGTTTTCTTAAATTTATCTGGGTGCCGTCGCATATAGGAATTATTGATAATGAGAAAGTCGATAACTTTTTTTTTTTTTTTTTTTTTTTTTTTGTCGTGGGGAAAATCTTCGAAAGACTCCCTCCCACCTCCTTGGGGAGAGGTGGGAGGGGTGTGTGGGATTCCCCGCGCCCGTACAACGACAGGCGCGGGACCTACCCACTAAAAACCCCACGGTGACCCTTCGGCACGCTTTGGGAGGATACCGGGAATCGCTCGAAGCATTCTTCCGGTATCCTCCCCGTGCCCGCGCTTTCGCGCCCATCCCCCGGGGGGACAATCGGTCCCCCCAGTAGACACACTGCCTCATAGCGGCGGGACGGGGCCACTCCATCCCGCCGCTATCCGTCCCGGGGCCGCGTTTAGTGGCGGCTGCGAGCCCCAACTCGCAACCGCCCGCGACCCCGTTTCCACCCCTCGGCAGCCGGGCGTTCATGGCCGCACCAGACCACCGAGGGTGCCTCCCCTTGCGTCGGACCGGTAGGTGGAGGCACTCCCACCCCTAACCGGTCCGACCCGGCGCCGCCTGGCGGGAGGAGGGTCCCCTCAGGTCCTGCTCAGCGTCGCAGTGGCAGCAACGCGCCGTCGGCTCCTTCCCTATCCGGCACAGGTATCTTCCGAAGCTGCCATGCCCGGAAAATACCTGTGCCAGCCGGTAGGTGAGGCTGCCATGGCCTCTGTCCAGCCACTCCTTCAGGAGTGGCCGAACCGCCCCAACAGTCCGGTGCCCCGCGGTTGGCAGAGCCAGCCGCTCCTGCCACGCGAGCAACACGGTCTGCCGGGCCTGGCGCTTCAAATCGCCCCAAGCAGGTTCCTGCCCGCCCGGGACCGCCCCCACCCCCGCGCGACGGTCGACGCGGTGCCGGTACATCACCGCGTGCGACCGCGCGAGCAGGTCTATGGGCGGCATCCCCGCTAGAACCGTCGCCGCCTCATGTGACATGGTCCGATACCCGCGGACGACCCTGAGCGCCATGCGCCTCTGCACCCGACGCAGCATAGTCATGCTGCGCCGGGAGGCAGCCAGGCCGTCCGCCCAGACGGGGGCCCCGTATAGGGCCACCGACTGGACCATTGCCACATAGAGGCGACGAACTCGGCCCGCCGGGCCCCCCAGGTTGGGCAGGATCCGGCCCAGAGCCGCAACCATCCTTTCCAACCGGGGGACCAGGCAGCGGAAATGCTCCTCGAAACGCCAGTGGCTATCGAGGATCAGCCCTAGATACCTGATCTGGGGCTTCACCTCGATGTCAGCCCCACCTACCCAGATCAGAGGGGGTGGCGGATCCTGCCGAGGTGAATGAAACGCAATCACCTCGGTCTTATGGACCGCCACCGTCATCCCCATCCCCCTGATCCGGTCGACGACGCGTTGCGACCCCTCCTCCGCGCGACGCATGGCCCTCCCCCAGTGCGCCCCGACGGCCAGCACCAGTGTGTCATCCGCATAACACACCGTGCTGACGCCGTCGGGGAGGCCGGCCCGCAACACCGAGTCGTACGCGATGTTCCACAGGAGTGGCCCGAGGACCGACCCCTGCGGAACACCGCAGTACACCTCCCTCCGCATATCACCATCCCGGCCCGGATACTCGATCCACCTGCCGCGGAGATAATCCCCGACGACCGCCCTGAGACAAGGGGGGACTCGATGATATTCGAGTCCCCTCCTTATCTCTTCCCAGGGGAGGGTGTTAAAGGCATTGGCTAGATCCAAGGATATTGCCAATGCCACCCCTCCCCGGGAGACGGCCGCCTCCGAGAGGGCTCTCACACGACCTATCGCGTCGATAGTCGATCGGCCCCCCCGGAAACCGAACTGGCATTCGGCCAGACCGGGATCACCCCGCGACAGGTGCTCGACGAGGCGGGCAGCAATCACACGCTCGAAGAGCTTGCCCACCTCGTCGAGGAGACAAATGGGCCGGTATGCGGAGGGAGACTCCGCGGGCCGACCCTCCTTCCGGAGGAGGACCATCCTCGCCACCTTCCAACTGGGGGGGAATCGCCCGTCCCTCAGGCAGCGGTCGAACAACCGCCTGAGGTCGGCCCCAAGGGGGCCCTGGGTCAAGACCCAAACCCGGCCGGGCACACCATCCGGACCCGGGGCCGTGTTACGAACCCCGAGCCGTCTGATGGCCGCTGCCAGCTCCTCCTGCGTGACCCCCAGCTCGGCCGTCCACTCCACTGGGACAGCCGCCGCCGCCGGAGGGCGCGGTCCCCTCTCCCCAATTGGGAAGAGTGTATTGACCACGTCCTCCAGCAGCCGGGGGTCAAGACCCTCGGTGACGGGGGGCGCCCACGGGCGGAGCATATTCAGCACCACCTTATATGGGCGCCCCCATGGATCGTCATCAAGGGTCTGGAGGAGCTCCTTCCATGCCTGGGTCTTGGCCCGTTTGATGGCGACCTGCAGAGCAACCCGCGCCACGCGGTATGCTCCATACAGGTCATCAGCTGCCCTCGCTCGCGCCACGCCGTCGCCTGTACGTTGACGACGGCGCGCGCGGGTGTACTGGCGTCGGGCGCGGACAGTCGCGACTCGCAACTCCGCGATCGCGTCCGACCACCAGTACACCGCCCCATACCGTCGCCACCAAGCCGTCCGCGTCGCCCACCCAATGAGGGTGATCAGGGACGCGGTACGGCTCGGCGGCGACCGCCAGGCCAACCCCCCACTCCGCGAGGACTTGGGACATCAAGTCCTGTGCCGCGCGGCAGTGGTTGAGGTTGGCCTGGAGGAGGAGGCGGGGCGGCATTAATTAATGGCCGCGCCAGCCTCCTCCCGGCCGTCCGTCCCCGTAGCACCGTCCACCTCCATGGAGGACGATGCCACCGCCCTCGGCACCGGAGCCGGTGCAGCCCGCCTCTTCCTGTCCTTCCGGGAGGGGGGGGGGGAACACTTCTTGCTCCCCACCCTGTGATCGGCTGGCCTCCCCATGTCCGCACACAGCGGGCAGTGGGGGGCCGCCGAGCACTGGCTCGCACGGTGCTCTTTGGCACCGCAGCGGTAACACTGACCGCTGCGGTCCACCGGCGAGGTGCACCACTGCCTCACGTGCCCCAATTCGAGGCAGCGGTGACACTGGAGCGGGCGCGGCGCGAGGATTTCCACTCGCGCCGAAACCCACCCCACCAACACCCTCCCGGATTCCGCCACCTTACGGGCGGCGGAGAGGGGGCACCGGGCCCACACCGACCCGAGGCCGGAAGTCGATAACTTGGTCAAAATAGCTTCGAATAACTTGGATATTTTAAAAATTCCATTTACCGACATTTTTCAAATTTATGAAGAAAATGCTAGACTGAGCACTTTGAGTATAATCACGGATCAGGGTTCCTTTAAAGAGACGAAATACTTAAAATATATTTCAATGACTGTAGCAGACCTTGGTACTATTGGGGGAAAGACAGAAGAGAATTTATTGTTACAATAAACCGTATTAGGTCTGGGCATTATAATCTTGCTGCCTCCCTCGCCCGCATTAAGATAATAAGCGATCCTACATGTAAATGCAACCATGAAATCGAAGACATCAATCATATGGTTTGGCAATGCAGGCTTTACGACAGTTTAAGGGTCAAGTTAATTAAAAAGCTACAAAATATGAAACTGTTTCTCCCACTTAATGTTGAATCGCTAGTTGCTGAACCAAATATTCCAGCTTGTTTATGTATTTTTAATTTTTTAAACGAATGTAAACTGCGGATATAATGTACACGTAAACATACATATCACTGTATATATGAACCTTATCTGAGGTTCTCAATAAAAAAAAAAAAAAAAATATATTAGGTTAGGATGCCCAACTTTACACGGTACAGAAATATCTCGTAAAGGATTCGGTTTAAGTAAGGTCACTACTTTAGGCAGTTTTTAGGCGAACGTACAAATCGATATAAATATTTTCCGATTTTTAATTCACGTGGTACCGGATGAATATTTGAGACATAATTTTTTAATTGGCTCGGAATTGTTGCAAGAGGCTAAATTGACATTAGACGGTAAGAGTGTTGAGGTTTCAAAACGCGATAACAGGGTAACGAATTCTTATGATGTACCAGAAATATTTTGCATAGATACTTTCGATGAGTCCGAGAACAATGTAACTAATTCTTTAATAGATTTGCAGCATATTAAAAATGATACCGTTAAACAAGAAATAGAAGATATAATAAGTAATTATGAGCCTAAAACTATTAAAAAGTCTAACATTAAAATGAACATTGTATTGAAAGATGATATACCTATATATCAACCTCCACGTAGATTAGCGCCAGTGCAAAGAGAAATAGTTAATAAACAGATAGATGAATGGATGCAACAAGGAATAGTGCGAGAAAGTACATCGGAATATGCCAGTCCGATTGTACTTTTTTTTTTTTTTTTTTTTTTTGTCGTGGGGAAAATCTTCGAAAGACTCCCTCCCACCTCCTTGGGGAGAGGTGGGAGGGGTGTGTGGGATTCCCCGCGCCCGTACAACGACAGGCGCGGGACCTACCCACTAAAAACCCCACGGTGACCCTTCGGCACGCTTTGGGAGGATACCGGGAATCGCTCGAAGCATTCTTCCGGTATCCTCCCCGTGCCCGCGCTTTCGCGCCCATCCCCCGGGGGGACTATCGGTCCCCCCAGTAGACACACTGCCTCATAGCGGCGGGACGGGGCCACTCCATCCCGCCGCTATCCGTCCCGGGGCCGCGTTTAGTGGCGGCTGCGAGCCCCAACTCGCAACCGCCCGCGACCCCGTTTCCACCCCTCGGCAGCCGGGCGTTCATGGCCGCACCAGACCACCGAGGGTGCCTCCCCTTGCGTCGGACCGGTAGGTGGAGGCACTCCCACCCCTAACCGGTCCGACCCGGCGCCGCCTGGCGGGAGGAGGGTCCCCTCAGGACCCCCCTCCCAGCCTAGGTCATCCGCCACGCCGAGGCGGCCGCCCGCGACGCCTCGCGACCGGGCGACGACCTCGGGCCACCGCACGAGCGCGAGCTTCAGCGCGCCGCTGAAGCTCGCGCTCCCTCCCCGCGGCCTCCTTCTGCAACATTACGTTCTCGCAGAAGGAGGCCACGGCCCTCCACTTCTCCTCGCTGCCGAGCATGGCGCGCACCACGCCCGGCAGCGAGACATCCCGCCCGACGACGCCGACCAGGACACGGCGCTCCCCCTCCCACGCGGGGCATACCTCCAGGGTATGATCCGCCGTGTCCTGCTCAGCGTCGCAGTGGCAGCAACGCGCCGTCGGCTCCTTCCCTATCCGGCACAGGTATCTTCCGAAGCTGCCATGCCCGGAAAATACCTGTGCCAGCCGGTAGGTGAGGCTGCCATGGCCTCTGTCCAGCCACTCCTTCAGGAGTGGCCGAACAGCCCCGACAGTCCGGTGCCCCGCGGTTGGCAGAGCCAGCCGCTCCTGCCACGCGAGCAACACGGACTGCCGGGCCTGGCGCTTCAAATCGCCCCAAGCAGGTTCCTGCCCGCCCGGGACCGCCCCCACCCCCGCGCGACGGTCGACGCGGTGTCGGTACATCAACGCGTGCGACCGCGCGAGCAGGTCCATGGGCGGCATCCCCGCTAGAACCGTCGCCGCCTCATGTGACATGGTCCGATACCCGCGGACGACCCTGAGCGCCATGCGCCTCTGCACCCGACGCAGCATAGTCATGCTGCGCCGGGAGGCAGCCAGGTCGTCCGCCCAGACGGGGGCCCCGTATAGGGCCACCGACTGGACCATTGCCACATAGAGGCGACGAACTCGGCCCGCCGGGCCCCCCAGGTTGGGCAGGATCCGGCCCAGAGCCGCAACCATCCTTTCCAACCGGGGGACCAGGCAGCGGAAATGCTTCTCGAAACGCCAGTGGCTATCGAGGATCAGCCCCAGATACCTGATCTGGGGCTTCACCTCGATGTCAGCCCCACCCACCCGAATCAGAGGGGGTGGCGGATCCTGCCGAGGTGAATGAAACGCAATCACCTCGGTCTTATGGACCGCCACCGTCATCCCCATCCCCCTGATCCGGTCGACGACGCGTTGCGACCCCTCCTCCGCGCGACGCATGGCCCTCCCCCAGTGCGCCCCGACGGCCAGCACCAGTGTGTCATCCGCATAACACACCGTGCTGACGCCGTCGGGGAGGCCGGCCCGCAACACCGAGTCGTACGCGATGTTCCACAGGAGTGGCCCGAGGACCGACCCCTGCGGAACACCGCAGTACACCTCCCTCCGCATATCACCATCCCGGCCCGGATACTCGATCCACCTGCCGCGGAGATAATCCCCGACGACCGCCCTGAGACAAGGGGGGACTCGATGATATTCGAGCCCCCTCCTTATCTCTTCCCAGGGGAGGGTGTTAAAGGCATTGGCAATATCCTTGGATATTGCCAATGCCACCCCTCCCCGGGAGACGGCCGCCTCCGAGAGGGCCCTCACACGACCTATCGCGTCGATAGTCGATCGGCCCCCCCGGAAACCGAACTGGCAGTCGGCCAGACCGGGATCACCCCGCGACAGGTGCTCGACGAGGCGGGCAGCAATCACACGCTCGAAGAGCTTGCCCACCTCGTCGAGGAGACAAATGGGCCGGTATGCGGAGGGAGACTCCGCGGGCCGACCCTCCTTCCGGAGGAGGACCATCCTCGCCACCTTCCAACTGGGGGGGAATCGCCCGTCCCTCAGGCAGCGGTCGAACAACCGCCTGAGGTCGGCCCAGTCCGATTGTACTGGTAAAAAAGAAAGATAATGGAATGCGTTTGTATATAGATTATAGATTACTTAATAAGAAAGTATGTAAAGATCGCTATCCGCTTCCGTTGATAGAAGATCAGCTGGATCGTTTACAGGGCGCGACGATATTTAGTACTCTCGATTTAAAAGATGGTTTTTTTCACGTCCCGATTGAGGAAAATAGTTGTAAATTCACTGCATTTATAGTACCTGATGGGCATTTTGAATTTTTAAGAACCCCATTTGGTCTCTGCAACTCTCCAGCTATCTTTCAAAAATATATCAATAATATATTTCGTAACCCGATTCAGACAAGTGTTGTTTTGACATATATAGATGATTTAATTATTCCTGCGAATGACGAAAATGAAGCCGTATCAAGATTGCGTGAGATATTGTGTATTGCAAGTGATTATGGATTGCGAGTGAATTGGAAGAAATGTCGTTTTCTTTAACGTAGCATAGAATATCTAGGTCACATAATTGAGGATGGTCACGTACGTCCGTCGAAGCGTAAGACATTAGCTGTTATGAATTTTCCATTAGTAAAAAATGTTAGAGACGTACAGAGCTTCTTAGGATTAACCGGGTATTTTCGCAAATTTATTCCACAATATTCAACAATAGCCCAACCCTTGACGAACTTGTTGAAAAAAGACGTAAATTTTGAACTAAATGAAAAACATATGCTAGCGTTTAAACAATTGAAAATTGCATAGAGCAGTGAGCCGGTTTTAAAATTATACCGCGTAGGTGCGGAAACAGAACTCCATACGGATGCGACGAGCGTCGGACTCGGTGCCATCCTGCTACAGAGAGACGATGTCAATCAACGTTACCATCCAACATATTATGCGAGCTGGAAAACATCAGAGGCAGAATCGCGATACATTAGTTATGGATTGGAGATATTAGCTATAGTTAAAGCGTTACATAAGTTTAGAATTTATCTTTTAGGAATACCGTTTAGAATAATAACCGATTGTCGTGCGTTTACTCTCACTATGAAAAAAAGAGACTTATGTGTTCGAGTTGCAAGGTGGGCATTATTGCTAGAGGAGTTCAATTATACTATTGAACATCGCTCAGGAAGCAATATGCGACATGTCGATGTGCTAAGTCGGAAGCCTATTCCGGTGTGTATGCTTATCAGTGAGTGTGAGACGAGTGTGCTCGTGAGATTGCGAAAAGCGCAATGAGCGGACAATGAGTTATCGGAAATAATGGATTCTGTGAATAGTGTACAAAATAATGATGGCGACTACGTAATAAGAAACGGACTTTTGTTTAAGGTAATTGACGACGATGTTCGCATAGTAGTGCCGCGTGCTATGCAGGGTCAAATAATAAGACAGTTGCATGAGAACGGACACTTCTCTAGTGGTAAAACCGAGACCCTTGTTAGAAAAGATTATTGGTTCAAAGGTCTAAGATCTAAAGTGGAAAAAGTGATTCAGAATTGCATTGCGTGTATTTTAGCTGAACGAAAATCTGGAAAACGAGACGGACTATTATACCCTGTCGACAAAGGAGACGTTCCGTTAGATGTATACCACATTGATCACTTAGGACCGCTCCGTCAACTCGGAAGAATTACAAACACATATTCGTAGTGATAGATGGATTTTCTAAATTTGTGTGGCTCTATGCTACAAAATCTACCGGTACTGGAGAGTTTTCAACCACTTGAAAAAACAAGCGACAATTTTTGGCAATCCCCGAAAGATTATTTCGGACCGTGGAACTGCATTTACTTCGGCAGAGTTTCAGGAGTACTGCAGAGAGGAAAATATTGAAGCTGGCCTTATTACAACGGGGGTACCAAGAGCGAATGGCCAGGTAGAAAGGGTGAACAGGACAATCATTCCTGTGTTAACTAAGTTGGCCGCACCAAAACCTAATGAGTGGCACAGATAACTAGACGTATGCCAAAACTACCTGAATGCAACTCCTCACCGCAGTATCGGCAATACACCTTTTAAGATTCTATTCGGGACTGATATGAGGTTGAAGAACAATCCCGCGGTCCGAGAAATAATAAGCAACGAGTGGAACGAACTATTTCAAGAAAATCGAGACGAATTGAGACGGCAAGTAAAAAACAACATTTTGAAAATCCAACAGAAGAAACGGCGTAGTTTTAACCGGGATCGTAAAGAGGCTCATCACTATCACGAAGGAGATTTGGTCGCTATCAAAAGGACACAATCAGGACCAGGTTTAAGGTTTGCGCATAAATATTTAGGCCCGTATTAAATTACCCGTGTACTGCGCATTGATCGGTATTTGGTAGAGAAAGTAGGTGAGCACGAGGGGCCACGACAAACATCGACAACTGCAGAATACTTGAAATCGTGGATTGAGGACTTAGAAGATGCATTGACGGATAGTGAGAATACATCTGATATCTGAGGGCAGATATCTCTGCAGGATGGCCGAATGTGGTGTGTGTGTGTGTGTATGGTATGTGTGAATCATGAGTGGTATGAGTAAGCGACGATTGCTTGGAGCCGAATGATTGTTTATGCAATGGTATCGATGCCGATGCCGTCAATGTTGCGGGTGGCGTCATTTGTTTAGAAGACGCACAAAAAAGGGCAGAGTCGAGCGAACCGTCGAAGAGTCCACACGAGCGAGTTAAGACGTAGTGTTTAAATATCGCATTAATTCGAGGTATTTGAACATAACATAAAATTCGTTAAACAGTGTTGATTTCGAGGTACGTAACCGACCAGAGGACTCTCGGTCGCGGCGTCCGTTACGCGACACAATATAGACTAGAAAAACCATAATTTTCGGGTTTTTTCTGAAAGTCACGCGATCGACCAAGTAACGTACGAGTTCGAACAATTAGTTCAACATACGAGTACAGAGAAAAGGTACGTTTATAAGTTAGAAAAAGACGGACGAAAGACACGGCGACAGCGCCGCGTGTCGGAGGATTCCCCCTCTCACGCGTAACTTTTGGCAGCTCGTGCTCGTCCGTCACTCTTAATCAGGATCCTGCCTTGAGCACATCGGTAAACGATCACGCTCCGCAGAATACCCAAAATCTCCGAATCGCTTCGAGTTATTCGAGCTTTCGTTGAGGAAACATTTTGTGACACATCGGCTGATTCTATCGCAGATTCGAATAGTTCGAGTTATTCGAACTTTTGTTAAGCGGACAAGCGACGTATAGCCGTAGCTTTACTGGTTAGATTGCGTAAGCAAATTCATACCAGTAACTTACGTGTAATTCCGTTTGTCGAATCAGCTAGTTAATCGATTCGGTCGTGAGTACGACCCGGTTAAAAGACTGCGGGAAACTCGTTGATATCATCGAGTTCCCGAATTTTCCACGTATTGCTGCAAACAGCGGTCGTGCGAGAGGCATCGAGATTAAAACTCGATCCTCCCTTGATTTTCGAACGGTCTTGCTCCCACCTATAGGGGCCTTCGTGGCGTGTATACCCTGGGTGGACTTGCCGTCTTCCAGTCGGAGCTTGGGACGAGTTATTCCAAGCCCAGCTTCCGGCGAGTTATATTTTTTACAACCTTTATTTTATTTCATGTTCAAATAAACTTAACATCTTTTATTCTATTTTAATTTCATTTCCTACACTAGTAAGCTACAAGTAAGCTATTAAGCTAGCAGCAGGCTAGTAAGAAAGCAGTTAGCTAGTAGGAAAGCAGTATGCTAGTAAGCAAGCAGTGAGCTAGTAAGCGAGCGGGAAGCTAGTAAGGAAGCAGTATGCTAGTGAGCAAGCAGTATGCTTGTAAGAAAGCAGTTAGCTTGTACGAGAGCAGTATGCTAGTAAGCAAGCAGTAGTCGTGTAAGCTAGCAGTAAGGTAGTAAGCAAGTAGTGAGCCAGCAAGCGCGCAGGAAGCTAGTAAGGAAGCAGCATGCCAGTAAGAAAGCAGGAAGCTAGTAAGCGTGCAGTGAGCTATTAAGTATGCAGTGAGCTAGTTAGCGAGCAGGAAGCTAGAAAGGAAGCAGGATGCTAGAAAGCAAGCAGTTAGCTAGGAAGAAACAAGTATGCTACTAAGCGAGCAGCTGGCTGGTAAGGATGCAGTTAGATAGTAAGGAAGCAACAAGCTAGTAAGCAAGCGGTAATCTAGTAAGCGAGCAGGGAGCTAGTAAGGGAGCAGAATGCTAGTAAGCAAGCAGTATCCTAGTAAGCAACCAGTAAGCTAGCAAGCAATCTGGAAGCTAGTAAGGAAGCAGTATGCTAGAAAGCAAGCAGTGGGCTAGTAAAAAAGCAGGAAGCTAGAAAGCAAGCAGAGGGCTAGTAAAAAAGCAGGAATCTAGTTGAAGGCAGTATGCTAGTAATCAAGCAGTAAGCTAGAATGCAAGCAGCAAGCTAGTAAGCAAACAGTAAGCTAGAACGCAAGCATCTGCCTTGTAAACATGCAGTAAGCGTGGATGCTAGCAGTAAGCTAGTAAGCAAGCAGCGAGCTAGTAAGCAGGGAAGAATCTAGTAAGGAAGCAGCATGATAGTAAGCAAGCAGTAAGCTAGTAAGCAAGCAGTAAGCTAGTAAGCAAGCCGTATGCTAGTAAGCAACCAGTAAGCTACTATGCAAACAGTCAGCTTGTAAGCAAGCAGCAGGCTAGTCAGAAAGCTGCTAGCTAGTAAGAAAGCACTATGCTAGTAAGCAAGCCGTAAGCTAGAAAGCAAGCAGCAAACTAGTATGCAAGCAGTGCGCTAGTAAGCGAGTAGCCAGCTAGTAAGCAAGCAGCAAGCGTGTAGGCAACCGATACGGATCGATTCTCACATTTTTGCCAACCTGGTATTCCGCCAACGGAGCGCGTCAAAGAAGAATGCGTCCGCAGCTGACTTTGACGCCGACAGCACCGTTTAGCCCACCGTCCCGACGTAGTGGCGTTTGAGGCCACGAAACGCGGACATCCGGCCACCGGTAGGAACTAGTGCGTCCGCAGAGCCCCTTCGGATTCACGGCCTCTCAGCCGAGGGAAGGGTGGAGGTGCGTCCGCTGCCATCCGACACCACTAGTCGGCGATTCCCACTCCGCCTCCCGACATCCTCCTACCCCAGCGAAATAGTGTAGCGGCGAACGAGCACGAGCGAGTGGCCAGCCCCGGCTGGTCCCCAGAATAGGGACCTTTATACCCCTAGCATAGGAGCGAGCGAACGCGGCGTACCGACTGACGCCTCAAACGCCACGACGTCGGGACGGTGGGCTAAACGGTGCTGTGGGCGTCAAAGTCAGCTGCGGCGGCACTCTGCTGGAAAGCGAGTATGGAGCTTGGAGCATGGAGTATTGAGCTAGTAGCAAAGCAGAAATCTAGTAAGCAAGCAGTATGCTGGTGAGAAAGCACATATCTAGTAAGGAAGCAGTATGCTAATAAGCAAACACTACGCTAGTAAGCAACAACTAAGCTAGCAAGCAAGCAGCAAGTTAGTACGAAAGCAGTTTTCTAGTAAGATAGCAGTATGCTAGCAAGCAAGCTGTGTACTAGTAAGCGAGGACGAAGCTAGTAAGGATGCGTTATGCTAGTAATCAAGCAGTAAGTCAGTAGGCAACCAGTAAGCTAGTAAACAAGCAGCAGGCTAGCCAGAAAGCAGTTAGCCAGTAAGAACGCAGTATGCTTGTAAGCAAGCGGCAAGCTAGAAAGCAAGTAGCAATCTAGTGAGCAAGCAGTAAGCTACCAAGCAAGCAGTGAGCTAGTAAGAAAGCAATTAGCTAGTAAGAAAGCAGTATGCTAGTAAGCAGGCAGTAAGCTAGAACGCAAGCGGTAAGCACGTAAGCAAGCAGTAGGCTAGTAAGCAAGTAGTAAGCTAGTAAGCAACCAGAAAGCTAGTAAGCAAGCAGCAGGCTAGTCAGAACTCAGTTAGGCACTAAGAACGCAGCATGCTAGTAAGCTTGCGGAGAGCTAGAAAGCTAGCAGCAAGTTAGGAAGCAATCTGTAATCTAGTAAGAAAGCAGTATGCTATTAAGCAAGCTGGGAGATAGTAAGCGAGCAGTAAGCTTGAAACCAAGTTGTAAGCTTGTAAGCAAGCAGTACTGTTAAAGTACTAAGGGACTTTAACGTGGGTCCGGATGAGGAAACAGACAGGGAGAGAAAATGTTACAAGTTTTTCAATAAAGTTTCTATTACAAAAATATAAATGAACTATTTATAACATTTTAACAACACAAAACTAGAAACTAAAAGAAAAAACTGACGGCGGCTCCTATTGCGACCTCGTCTCCTCTTTCTTAGTCTCCTTATTTCAATTTTTACTGCGGAGGCTTTCTGAAACAAAAGAATCCGCCTAATAAATACATTTGCGGACAAGTCAACAATCGCGCGCTCGTCAGCTGTTTCTCGCGCTCCAGCGACAGTCTGGTGTGCTTGGAGGGGAGAGCTGGCTGGCTATCTAGCGCTATAGCTAGTGGACTGTATATTCTTCTCTTTCTGGTCGATGAGATTCGTTTCCTACGATCTCACCGACGCGCACAACCGGGTAGACGTGCTTCTCTCCGTTCTACCGGGTTCTCTTTGCAATGCCACGGACGGGAAACCAAATGGAGGTTATAAGGCTCCAAGAGGCTATATCCCGCGAGCACGCTCCCCGTGCGGGTGGCGTTTCTACACCACCCACGCAAGAGGACGTCTTGTCCTGGTTCGGCTCCCTCGTCAGCTGCTCCTCAGGAGCGACCTGCGGTATGCGCACGTGGTTGCCAAGCCGGCGATTCATTCATCAAAGGAACGCCCTGCAGCCAGCCGTGGCTACCTCGACGGAGGCTCCTGTGTTCCGAGGAACTGGGCTGCGGCTCACCGGTTCAGGACTCAATCCCCTGCAATTCCAACCACCCTACGTTCACAGCCCAGTGTGGTCGACTCACAGCTGGTAGTGGGTGTAGCGATGGAAGGAAGGCTCTTCGAACCCTTTGTCCACCGTACGCTAAGGCTCTACTTATTGTCCCCTCACGACGGTATATTGGAGCGGGTTCTCCGACGCCCGATGCACGGAGAGCACCACGAAGTGATATTCTTCCTGAATATCTATCTTCCGGTTGCTCCTACGCCGTATAGCTCTAATCTTGGTCGGTGAAACTTTCCACCCCACCGGTCGGTGTACTCTCACTGGTACACAGGACGGGTGGTTCCTGTGGGTTTCATATGACCTCTACGAACGGTGAACTACCACTAGGTGATACCAGTATGTCGGTATCAGCCTTCCAGTAGCTCTAACCGGATAATTGGAAGAAGACTCAAGGCGATCCACACCGAATCTCCAACGTCGCAGTCGCATCCACGAACTGCAACGTTCAATCACAATCCTGCGTCTACGATCGCTTCACACTCGGCGTGCCTTGCGATCGCTCCAACGTCAGGCAGATTGTCCGTTTTCTGGGGAAAATCTCAAGTCGCTATGACGGGATTTTCCAATAAACTATTTGTCCGCAAACTGATTCTATTACGAGGAGCGAGATCGACTCATCTTCCTCGGAGCTCGTAGGGAAATGGGAACGTGACCGTCACAAGGTCCGCTCTCGATCGCCGACGGCTCAAGAAAGAACCGTGACGATCTGTAAGCAGCGACGGCCGCGGCCGGCTCCGTCGCGCAAGCGCAGAACCGGGTAGCTACGCCTCGCGTTGCTGGGCCTGGGCTGCTACGCGCCGCGTGGCCACGGCGCGGCGCTGCCGCGTTTCGTCTATCGATTTTTTTCCGATAGATCTCTTTTCTCTCTCTTTCTCAGCGCTAACAACACATTCCAAGAATTTGTTCCAAAACTCGAGAATTTCAGTGAAGCTAGCTTGAAAAAACACGTAAATAGCCGCGGTATACTAATCTGAACGATGGAAAATTTTTATGTCAGCACAACCATCTAGAATTACGCGAATTCAATATAGATACGGGCATTGCGGCCGAGTTTCTGCGTCTGGGACTCATGCGATATTTAAACAAGTACGCTAGTAAGCATGCAGTGAGATAGTAAGCTAGCAATGAGCTAGTATCGGAGCAGCAGGCTAGTAAGAAAGTAATTAGCTACTAAGGAAGTAGTACGCTAGTAAGCAAGCAGTAAGCTACTATGCAAGCAGTATGCTAGTAAGCAAGCAGTTAGCTGTTCAGATCGAAGCAGGCTAGTAAGAAAACTATTAGCTAGTGAGAGAACAGCGTGCTAGTAACCAAGCAGTAAGCTACAAAGCAAGCAGCAAGTCAGTAAGAAAGCAATTAGCTTCTAAGCGAGCAGGATGCTAGTAAGGAATCACTATGCTAGTAAGCAAGCAGTAAGATAGTAAGCAACCAGTAAGAGAGTAAGCAAGCAGCAGGCTATTAAGAAAACAGTAAGTTACTAACAAAGAAGAAAGCTAGTAAGCAAGCAGGAAGCTATTAAAGAAGTGTTAGGCTAGTAAGTGACCAATAAGTTCATAAGAAAGCAGTAAGTTAGGAAGAAAGCAGGAATGTAGGAAGGTAGCAGTCAGGTAGTAAGCAAGGAGTAAGCTAGTAACAAGCAGTAAGCCAGTAAGCACGCAGTGAGCTAATAAGCGTGGAAGAAGCTAGTAACGAAGCAGTATGATAGCATGCAAGCAGTATGCTAGCAAGCAACCAGTAGGCTGGTAAGCAAGCAGGAAGCGAGTATACTAGCAGTAAGCTAATAAGCAAGCAGTAATCTTCTAAGCAATCCGTGAGCTAGTAAACAATCAGGAAGCTAGTAAGCAAGCAGTAAGCTGGTAAGAAAGCAGCTAGTAAGCTAGTAAGCATGCAGTAAGTTAGTAAGCTTACAGTAAGATAGTGAGAATGCAGTTAGCTAGTAAGAAAGCAGTATGCTGCCAAGAAGGCAGTTAGCTAGTATGCATGTGGTAAGCTAGTATGCAAGCAGTAAACTAGTAAGCCAGCGGCATGCTAGTAAGCAACCAGCAGGCTAGTAAGAAAGCAGATAGCTATTAAGCGAGCAGGAAACTAGTAATGGAGCAGTATGCTAGAAAGCCCTCAGGGGCTGCCAGCCTTTCAGCTGCAATACGGGCTTAACGAACCCGGGGTACCCGAGTCATACGCACACCGTAAGCCTCCTGTTGGTCGTCACAACGACCCATTCACAATTCCCTATTGGTTTTGTGAATGGTACGTGACGGCAGGAGGAACGGGGGTCTTGGCTTAACCGCCTGGGCCACGAGTATGGCGACTCTATAAAATCGCCCCCCAATCCTAAGCTATGGTGCGCGGCGATGGGATGCATGGTTGGGGGAGAAGGCCCAATCCCAAGCGACCACCTCCGGGGAACCTGCCGAACCCCCGGAGTATTAGGCTTACCCGGGTAAGGCGGCTCTGCCCGGGTGGACCTTTATTTCCGACCATCTCGTGGGATTTTTATGGACACAGAAAATAAAATGGGGATGGGGCGGGTTTTGTCGGTTTGGGAGGACGGAGACGGGGCTGGGGTTAGGGTGGCGGCGCTCGCGCCCCACTCAGCGCCAGGTCCGGCTTCGTGGAGGGTGGAGGAGGACGACGAGACGGCGTCGGTCTCGTCCTTCTCCTCCAGCACGAGCCACATCGGCTCTAAAAGGAAGAGGACGGGGCAGGCCGTCGTCGAGGTGGGCGGGGCGATGAGCCCGTCGGTGAGGCTGAGTTGCCTCAGGGACGAGGTGACCGAGAAGATATCGGAGAGGATCTCCTCGTCCCTGAGGCGGGTGGAGAAAGTCGCCGCTGCCTGCGCCTTTAAGGGGCAGAAAAGCGGTGGCGCGGAGGCCCTGAAGGCCGCGGCGGAGGAAATGAGGGAGGCGGCGCGGGAGCTCAGAGGGCGGAACGCCCGTCTGCAGCTCCTGTTGGAGGAGGAGCGACAGGGGAGGAGGAGGGCAGAGGCGCTGTGGAACAGCGCGGCCCTCCCTCCCATCCTCCCTCCTCCTCCACCGCCGCGTCCCTCGGCGGAGGTAAATAAGCGGAGTGCGGCGGCAGTGGTGCGGGGCACCGCGGGCCCCTCCACCCGCACTCCGCCCGTGAAGAAGTCCCCGTCCTCCTCAGAAGACGATCTTCTGAGGAGGATTGGGGACATGATTGATGGCAAGCTGGCCGCCTTCCGGGAGGAGCTCCTCGCCGGAAGAGCGGTCAGCAGGAAGGCGGTGCCTCCCCGACCTGTTCCGGTACAGTCGGGGAAGGCAAAGAAGGGCGGAGTGAAGGCTCCGCCCAGCGTTGCGGCACCAGGGCCCCGGGTCGCGACCCCCAAGGGGGGTGGTATATCCGTGGTCGCGGTGGTCGCGTCCTCCACGGCACCCTCCCAAGGGGGGGTGGCGTGGAGTCAGGTGGTGGGGCGGAAGGCGAAGCGGGCGGCGAGGAAGGCCTCGCAACCGCAGCCTCCGCCTCCGCCGTCGGCGGCCAAGGTAAAGGCCGCGAAGGTCGGGAAGGCACGACCAGGTCGTCCCCCAAAAACGGCAGCGGTGACGCTGACCCTTGCGCAGGGGGCGACCTGACCCTCGCGGAGGCGATGCGGCTCGCCAGGGAGAATATCTCCCTGGAAGAGCTGGGCATCGCCTCCGTGAGGGCGAAGAGGGCCGTGACCGGGGGTCTCTTGCTGGAGATCCCCGGTGCAGAGGGCGGCGCGAACGCGGATCGTCTCGCCCAGAGGCTCCGGGAGCAGCTGGGCGAGCGAGGTGTCCGGGTCGCCCGGCCCACGAAGCGCACGGAGATGCGCGTTTGTGGGCTGGACGACTCGGTCAGCGCACAGGATGTGTCCCGTGCCCTTGCGAGGGCGGGGGACTGTCCTGTGGAGGACCTGCGGATCGGAGAGATCCGCAGGTCGCCCTCCGGCCTCGGGTCGGTGTGGGCCCGGTGCCCCCTCTCCGCCGCCCGTAAGGTGGCGGAATCCGGGAGGGTGTTGGTGGGGTGGGTTTCGGCGCGAGTGGAAATCCTCGCGCTGCGCCCGCTCCAGTGTCACCGCTGCCTCGAATTGGGGCACGTGAGGCAGTGGTGCACCTCGCCGGTGGACCGCAGCGGTCAGTGTTACCGCTGCGGTGCCAAAGAGCACCGTGCGAGCCAGTGCTCGGCGGCCCCCCACTGCCCGCTGTGTGCGGACATGGGGAGGCCAGCCGATCACAGGGTGGGGAGCAAGAAGTGTTCCCCCCCCTCCCGGAAGGACAGGAAGAGGCGGGCTGCACCGGCTCCGGTGCCGAGGGCGGTGGCATCGTCCTCCATGGAGGTGGACGGTGCTACGGGGACGGACGGCCGGGAGGAGGCTGGCGCGGCCATTAATTAATGCATGGCAGCTTCGGAAGATACCTGTGCCGGATAGGGAAGGAGCCGACGGCGCGTTGCTGCCACTGCGACGCTGAGCAGGACACGGCGGATCATACCCTGGAGGTATGCCCCGCGTGGGAGGGGGAGCGCCGTGTCCTGGTCGGCGTCGTCGGGCGGGATGTCTCGCTGCCGGGCGTGGTGCGCGCCATGCTCGGCAGCGAGGAGAAGTGGAGGGCCGTGGCCTCCTTCTGCGAGAACGTAATGTTGCAGAAGGAGGCCGCGGGGAGGGAGCGCGAGCTCCAGCGGCGCGCTGAAGCTCGCGCTCGTGCGGTGGCCCGAGGTCGTCGCCCGGTCGCGAGGCGTCGCGGGCGGCCGCCTCGGCGTGGCGGATGACCTAGGCTGGGAGGGGGGCCCTGAGGGGACCCTCCTCCCGCCAGACGGCGCCGGGTCGGACCGGTTGGGGGTAGGAGTGCCTCCCCCTACCGGTCCGACGCAAGAGGAGGCACCCTCGGCGGTTTGGTGCGGCCATGAACGCCCGGCCGCCGAGGGGTGGAAACGGGGTCGCGGGCGGTTGCGAGTTGGGGCTCGCAGCCGCCACTAAACGCGGCCCCGGGACGGATAGCGGCGGGATGGAGTGGCCCCGTCCCGCCGCTATGAGGCAGTGTGTCTACTGGGGGGACCGATTGTCCCCCCGGGGGATGGGCGCGAAAGCGCGGGCACGGGGAGGATACCGGAAGAATGCTTCGAGCGATTCCCGGTATCCTCCCAAAGCGTGCCGAAGGGTCACCGTGGGGTTTTTAGTGGGTAGGTCCCGCGCCTGTTGTTGTACGGGCGCGGGGAATCCCACACACCCCTCCCACCTCTCCCCAAGGAGGTGGGAGGGAGTCTTTCGAAGATTTTCCCCACGACAAAAAAAAAAAAAAAAAAAAAAAAAAAAAAAAAAAAAAAGTATGCTAGAAAGCCACCAGTAAACTAGCAAGCAAGCCAAAGCTAGTAACAGAGCAGAATGTTTGTAACGAAGCAGTATGCTGGAAAGCAAGCAGGAACCTAGTAAGCAAGCAGCATGCTAGCAAGAATGCAATTAGCTAGCAAGCAAGCTGTCAGCTAGCATGCAAACAGAGAACTAGAAAGCGAGCAGGGAGCTAGTAAGGAATCGGTAAGCAGTAAGCGTGTAAGCTAGCCGTAAGCTAGTAAGCAAGCAGTCAGCTAGTAGGCAAGCAGTAGGGTAGTAAGATAGCAGTATGCTAGTAAGCAAGCTGTAAGCTAGAAAGCAAGCAGTAAGCTGGTAAGCAAGCAGTAAGCTAGTAAACAAGCAGCAGGTTATTAAGAAAGCAGTTAGCTAGTAAGAAAGCAGGAATGTAGTAAGAAAGCAGTTAGGTAGTAGCAACCAGTAAGCTACTAAGCAAGCAGAAAGCTAGTAAGCAAGCAGTGAGCTAGTAAGAAAGCAGTATGCTACAAAGCATGCAGTAAACTAGTAAGCAAGCAGTAAGCTAGTAAGCAAGCAAGAAGTTAGTAAGGAGGCAGTATGTTGGAATGCAAGCAGCGGTCTAGTAAGCAAGCAGTAAGCGAGTAAGCTAGCTTTAAGCTAGAATGCAATTAGTAAGCTAGTAGGCAAGCTGTGTAGTAAGAAAGCACTATGCTAGTAAGCAAGCAGTAAACTTGAAAGCAAGCAGTAAGCTAGTAAAGAAGCTGTGAGCTAGTAAGCAAGCAGGAAGCTAGTAGGGAAGCAGTATGCTGGAAAGCAAGCAGCAAGCTGGTAAGCAAGCAGTAAGCTAGTAAGCAAGCAAGAAGTTAGTAAGGAGGTAGTGTGTTGGAATGCAAGCAGCGGGCTAGTAAACAAGCAGAAAGCGAGTAAGCTAGCTGTAAGCTAGTAAGCGTGCAGTAAGCTAGTAAGCAAGCAGTAAGCTAGTATGCAAGCAGTAAACTAGTAACAAAGCCGTATGCTAGTTAGCAAGGAGTAAGCTGGAAAGCAAGCAGCAAGCTAGTAAGCAAGCAGCAAGCTAGTAAGCGAGCAGTGTGCTAGTAATCAAGCAGTAGGCTAGTATGCGAGCAGGAACCTTGTAAGGGAGCAGAATGCTACTAAGCATCCAGTGAGCTAGTAAGCAACCAGTGAGATAGTAAGCAAGCTGGCAGCTAGTAAGCAAACAGTAAGCTAGTAAGCGAGCAGTAATCTAGTAAGCAACCAGTAAGCATGTAAGCAAGCAGTAAGCTGGTAGGCAAGCAGTAAGCTAGAAAGGAAGCAATACGCTATAAAGTAAGCAGCAAGTTAGTAAGCATGCAGTGAGCTAGTAAGCGAGCAGGGAGCTAGTAAGGAAGCAGTGTGCTAGTAAGCAAGCGGTGAGCTAGAATGCAAGCAGCAAGCTAGAATGCAAGCAGCAAGCTAACAAGCAAGCAGTAAGACAGTAAGCGAGCAGGAAGCTGGTAAGGATGCAGCATGCTAGAAAGCAACCAATAAGATAGTAGTCAAGCAGTGTGCCAGTAAGCCACGGGGAAACTAGTAAGAATGGTGTAACCTAGCAAGCAAGCAGCGAGCTAGTAAGCGCGCAGTGAGCAAGTAAGCAAGCAGCAGGATAGTAAAAGAGCAGTTAGCGAGTAAGGATGCAGTATCCTAGTAAGCAAGCAGTAAGCTAGTAAGCAAGCTGTAAGTTAGTAAGCAAGCAGTGAGCTAATAAGCGAGCTGGAAGCTAGTAAGCAAACAGTAAGCTAGAAAGCGAGGAGGATGCTAGTAGGGGAGCAGTATAATAATAAGCAAGGAGTAAGCTAGTTAGCAAGCAGTAAGCTTATAAGCATGCAGTAAGCTTGTAAGCAAGCAGCAAGCTGGTACGGCAGTAGTGAGCTAGAGAGTAGTGAGCTAGTAAGCGAGCAGGACGCTAGTAAGGATGCATTATGGTAGTAAGCAAGCCGGAAGGTAGTAAGCACTCGTCTGGTAAGAGAGCGTTAAGTTAGTAAGAATGCTGTATGTTGGGAAGAATGCAGGAATGTTGTAAGCAAGCACTAAGGTAGTAAACAAGCAGTACGATAGTAAGCAAACAGTACGATTGTAAGCATGCAGCAGGATAGTCAGAAACCATTAAGATAAGAAGTAAGGAGGAATGTAGTAAGAAAGCTGTTAGGTAGTAAGCAAGCAGTAAGCTAGTAAGGAAGCAGTACGCCAGTAAGCAGCGACATGCTGAAAAGCATGTAGCAATCTAGTAAGCAAGCAGTAAGATTGTAAGCAAGCAGTAAGCTAGTAAGCAAGCAGGTTGCTAGTAAGCAGGTAGTGAGCTAGAAAGCAAGTAGTGAGATAGTAAGCAAGCAGTGAGCTAGGAAGCGAGCAGGAAGGTTGTAAGGAAGCAGTATGCTAGTAAGCAAGCAGTAAGTTAGTAGCAAAGCAGTAAGCTAGTAAACAAGCACCAGGCTAGTAAGCAAGCAGGATGCGAGTAAGGTAGCAGTAAGCTAGTAAGCATGCAGTAATCTAGTAAGCTAGCAGTGAGCTAGTTAGCAAGCAGGAAGCTAGTAAGGAAGCAGTATGTTAGTAAGCAAGCAGCAGGCTAGTACAAATGCAGTTAGTTAGTAAGGGAGCCGTAGGTTTGCAGGAAAGCAGTAAGCTGGTAAGCAAGCAGGAAGCCTGTAAGGAAGCAGTAAGCTAGTAAGCAAGCAGTAGGTTTGTAACAAAGCAGTACCCTAGTAAGCAAGCAGCAGGCTAGTAAGAAAGCAGTTAGTTAGTAAGGAAGCAGTAAGCTTGTAAGCAAGCAGTTAGCTATTAAGCTAGCTGTAAGCTAGTAAGGAAGTAGTAGGCAAGTAAGCAAGCAGTTAGTAAGCCTGCAGTAAGCTGGAAAGCAAGCAGCAAGATTGTAAGCAAGCAGGATGCGAGTATGCTAGCAGTAAGCTAGTAAGCAAGCAGTAATCTAGTAAGCAAGCAGAAATTTAGTAAGCAAGCAGTGAGCTAGTTAGCAAGCAGGAAGCTAGTAAGGAAGCAGTGCGCTAGTAAGCAAGCAGCAGGCTAGTACAATTGCAGTTAGTTAGTAAGTGATCCGTAGGTTTGTAGCAAAGCTGTAAGCTGGTAAGCAAGCAGCAAGCTATTAAGCAAGCTAGAAGCTAGTAAGCAAGCTGTTAGCTAGCAAGCAACCAGTAAGCTAGTAAGCAAGCAGTAATCTAGTAAGCAAGCAGTGAGCTAGTTAGCAAGCAGGAAGCTAGTAAGGAAGCAGTACGCTAGTAAGCAAGCAGCAGGCTAGTACAATTGCAGTTAGTTAGTAAGGGATCCGTAGGTTTGTAGCAAAGAAAGCAGTCAGTTAACACATTGTACGCCGGTGGCATCTGGGACATTTAAAATCTGAGCGCCAGCACAGTATCGACCGCGTAAAGCCTAGGCGCCGGCATGATTCCCTTGTTGGCGACCAATGAGTAGGTGATGAAAATATTTAAAATTTTATACATTATTGTAAAACACTAAAATTGATTTACATATTCATTTTATGCAATTTAACGATAACGAAAAATAGAAGCAAAATAAAAAATTTTAATTTATAGTTATAAAAAAATACACCTGTTTTATTTGATGATTGATTATTACATATATATAATATAAACGGAAGGAAAAATATTAATATTTAAGAGATGTATGGTTTTTTTCGAAACATTTTCCAAGATGTAAAGGTACTAGGCACAGAGAGCACATAAAGATTCTCTCGCTTCTTTTTTTGCTAGCAGAGCAAACTTTGCATGGACGTCGTACATATCGGTTTTCCCCAGATCCAATAATTCGAGTAACGTTATGCTTCTTTATATCACCCGATAGTCTCTGAGGGTGATAATATTTTGATGTGCGAGGTGTAGGAACTAATGCAGAAGTTCGTTCCGCACAATCATTCGATACATCTTGAGTACTTGGATATTCCTCGATCCATAAACATGCAACAGCATGTAAAAATTTTTGATATTTTATAGTGTTACCATTGAACTCAACATATAATCTATATGCATTGAACAATGCGCAATTTAAAAGAAACAAAACTGTTTTCTTTGTCCATTTCACTGTTTTCCTCATAATGGAAAGATATGATAAAAACTGATCGGCCAAATCTACGCCCATCATATATTTGTTATAATCTATGACAGATTGAGGTTTTATAATTTCTTGTTTTGTTTTCCAATGTACTTTTTTTGTGTTTGTTAGTTCTCCCGAATGTATTGTAGAAACCATGTATACGATTTTGTGTTTTGGCTTCCACGCCTGTACGAAAATTTCATTTTTTCTTTTAAATGTATAATCTCCAGTTTTTAATCTGATATGCTTCATAGATTCGGGAACACCTCTATTCGCTCTAATTGTACCGCAAACTCGTGTACCATTTTTCAGAAGCAATTCTGCGGTACAAATACTGTTATAATAATTATCCATATATACATGATACCCCAGTCCTATATGTTTATCGAGCAACGACATTATAGTTTGGCCCAGTTTTTTGCCATTCGCACAGTATATTTCCAAGTTGCAAATATATCCACTTTTAGCTTCACATAACATACGACACAGTAGGCCATACTTTATTATTTTTGCGGGTTTGTACGCTTTTATAGATAATCTTCCACGCCATGGAATAATAGATTCGTCAAGCGAAAGCTCCTTTTTCGGCGTGTATACTGATTTAAATTTATCTAATGAATAACTCAGTATTGGCTGAAACTTCCCGAGCTTATTAGAACCAGCTGTTGTACGATTATTTGAAAAATGCCATGTGTCCCAAATCTGGCGAAATCTGTTACGCGACATTACCGTGGAGAACGATGGTGTTTTGGTATAAAAGTCTGTCGACCAGTAATCATCTTTTCGATCTTTCTTTACTTGGCCCATCAATATAATCAAACCAAGAAATTTCTTCATGTCGCCTAGAGAAACATCTCTCCACTTAGGCATTTTTTTACCATTACACATCTTGTCCTTATTCTGATGATAATAAATGTTTGATTCATTTACCATCAATTGAAATAAATCATTGCCAATAAACATTTCTCTGCTTATTAGCAGGAACAATCTTTGGACCAGATTCCGCAATAAAATCTGGTACGTTAGGAGCTTTATCAACATCTGACCATGATTCAGTGTCACTATGTGATTCTGTGAACATTTCACTATCAATTAGATCATCGGAATCACTGGAATACTGCAATGGAACAGTTCTTGTTCTTCTTTTTGGAATCACATCACTATCACTGACCTCGACCTCTATATCAGAATCTTCTGATTGTATAGAATAATCTGATAGAGGATCAGCGACATATACTCAGTAAATTCACACATATTATAGGAGTAAAAATGCACAGAATAAGAAGGCCTATTATGCTGTTCAACTAAAAGCATAAAGCCATGAAAGATGTACTGGCTACAGTATACAATGCTCAAGAGTGACTCTTGCATCAGCGTAGTCATGACAACAGCCAACAAATCGCCAAAGAAAAGAATGCTGTATTATCGCAGACCCAGCGCTGAAGCGGCAGACTTTGAAACCCGCGTTTTCACGGGGCCGGCGTTCAAGCGATAGAATTCGAATCGCGCGTTTTCGCGGGGCCGGCGTACAATGTGTTAAGACGTAAGCAGGAATGCAGTAAGAGGGCAGTTAGGTAGTAAGCAAGCAGTAAGCAAGTAAGCATGCAGTACGCCAGTAAGCAAGCGGCAAGCTTGAAAGCATGTAGCCATATAGTAACCAACCAGTAAGCTTCTAAGCAAGCAGTAAGCTAGTAAGCAAGCAGTAGGCTTGTAAGCAAGCAGTAAGCTGTTAAGATAGTAGGTAGCTAGTAAGGAGGTAGTAAGCTAGTAAGCAAGTAGTAAGATAGTAGGCAAGCAGTGAGCTAGTAAGCGAGGAAGAAGCTAGTAAGGAAGCAGTATGCTAGTAAGCAAGCAGTAAGTTAGTAACAAAGCAGTATGCTAGTAAGCAAGCAGAAAGCCAGTAAGCAAGCAGTAAGTTAGTATCAAAGCAGTATGCTAGTAAGCAAGCAGCAGGCTAGTAAAAATGCAGTGAGATAGTAAGGGAGCTGCAAGTTTGTAGCAGAGCAGTTAGCTGGTAAGCAAGCAGTAAGCTAGTAAGAAAGATGTGTGCTAGAAAGCAAGCAGTAAGGTACAAAACAAGCAGCACGCTGTGAGGCAAGCAGTTAGCTAGAAAGCCAGCAGAAGGCTAGTAAGCAAGCAGTTAGATAGCAATGAAGCAGTAAGCTAGTAACAAAGCAGTATGTTAGTAACAAACCAGCAAGCTATTAAGCAAGCGGTAAGGCAAGTAAGCAAGCAGTAAGCTCGAAAGCAAGCAGCAACATAGTAAGCAAGCAAGGATGCGAATAAGTTAGCAGTAAGCTAGTAAGCAAGCAGCAGGCTAGTAAGAAAGCAGTAAGCTAGTAAGCTAGCAGTATGCGAGTAAGCAAGCAGCAGGCGAGAAAGCAAGTATGCGAGCAGTATGCCAGTAAGCAGGCATCAATCTAATAAGCAAGCTGTAAGCTAGTAAGCATGCAGTAAGCATGTAAGCATGCTGTAAGCTGGTAGGCAAGTAGCGAGCTAGTAAGAAAGCAGGATGTTAGTAAGCAAGCTGTATGCTAGAAAGGAAGCAGCAAGCTAGTAAGCAGGCAGTAAGCTAGAATGCAAGCTGCAGGCTAGTAAGCAAGCAGTAAGCTAGTAGGCAAGCAGTGAGCTAGTATCAAGTAGTAAGCTAGTGAGCGAGCAGGGACCATGTATGGGAACAGAATGCTACTAAGCATCCAGTTAGCTAGTACGCAGGCAGTAAGGTGGTAAGCAAGCAGGAAACTGGTAAGTAAGCAGTATGCTAGAAAACCAGCAGCGGGCTAGTAAGCAAGCAGTAAGCGTGTAAGCTATCTGTAAGCTAGTAAGCAAGCAGTAAAATAGTAGGCCAGGAGTGAGCTAGTAAGAAGGCAGTAAGATAGTAGGCAAGCATTGAGGTAGAACGCAAGCAGGAGGCTAGTAAGAGAGCAGAATGCCAGTAAGCAAGCAGTAAGCTGGTAAGCAACCAGTAGGCTAGTAAGCATGCAGGAGGCTAGTAAGAAAGCAGTTAGCTAGTGTTAATGCGCAGACGAAAAGAGGCGCAGACGAGGAACAGGGACGCAAAGAGTGGCGGAGTAATTCACACAGTCGCAAGTTTATTGTAAGATTGCACAACGTTCACACTGCGGCAAGCGTAACTGGGACACGGTAGGCACGTGTCCGATAACAGTTTCAAGGGCAACTCCCTAGGAGAATGCGCCAGGGCGACGAAGGTCCGTGCTGGATATCACTTACAATCGGATCGACAGCTTGGATCGTTCTGCCGTTACGGGATCGCGCACGGCAAACCGTTGATCTTTCAAATCTCGTCTATAGATCGGTGACGGTCGCGCCAACCGTCGGCACACATGACACGCTCTCACAACACTCATTCACTCTCTCTCCCACGCAATCCACACCGCTCGCATCATAATCTAAACACGGAGACGGCACAATAAACGTATTTCTACATCTTCTCCTAATTCTTATACCTTATTCTAAACAGCTAGTAAGCAAGCTGTTAGCTAGTAAGCAAACAGTAAACGAGTAAGCTAGCAGTAAGATAGTAAGCAAGCAGTGTGCTAGTAAGCACGCAGTGAGCTACTAGGCGAGTAGTGAGCTAGAAAGCTGGCTGTAAGCTAGTAAGCAAGCAGTAAGCGAGTAGGCAAGCAGTAGGCTATTAACAAAGCAGTATGCTAGTAAGCAAGGAGTAAGCTAGAAAGAAAGCAGCAAGCTAGTAATGAAGCAGTAAGCTAGTATGCCAGCAGGGACCTTGTATGGGAGCAGAATGCTACTAAGCATCCAGTTAGCTACTAAGCAGGCAGTAGGATAGTATACAAGCAGGAAACTAGTAAGGAAGCAGTGAGGTAGAAAGCAAGCAGGAGTCTAACAAGAAAGCAGCTAGCTAGTAAGCAAGCAGTTAGCTAGAAGCAAGCAGTGAGCAAGTAAGCGAGCAGGGAGCAAGTAAGCGAGAAGGAAGCTAGATTGCAAGCAGTACGCTAGAAAGCAAGCAGAAAGTTTGTAAGGAAGCAGTGAGCTAGTAAGCGAGCCGTTAGCTAATAAGCAAGCAGTAAGCTAGTATGCAAGCAGTAGGCTACAAGACAAGCGCGGGCTAGTAAGCATGCAGGAAGCGAGTATGCTAGCAGTAAGCTAGTATGCAAGCTGTGAGCTAGTAAGCGAGGAGGAATCTAGTAAGGAAGCAGCATGATAGTAAGCAAGCAGTAATGTAGCAAGCAACTAGTAAGCTAGTAAGCAAGCGGTAAGCTACTAAGCAAGCAGCACGCTAGTAAGCAAGCAGTAAGCTTGTAACAAAGCAGAATGCTAGTCAAATAGCAGTTAGATATTAAGAAAGCTGCGTGCTATTGAGCAAGCAATAAGCTAGAAAGCAAGCGGTAAGCTAGTAAGCAAGCAGTGAGCTAGTAAGCATGCAGAAAGCTAGTAACGAAGTACTAACCTAGGGAGCAAGCAGCAAGCTGTGTTGCAAGCAGTAAGCTAGAAAGCAAGCAGCAGTTATCCAGTAAGCGAGCAGGGTGGTAGGAAGTGAGCAGAATTCTAGTAAGCAAGCAGTGTGCTAGTAAGTGAGCAGGAAGCTGGTAAGCAAGCAGTAAGCTAGTAGGCAAGTAGTGAAATAGGAAGAAAGCAGACTGCTAGTAAGCAAGCTGTAAGCTAGAGAGCAACCAGTAAGTTAGTAAGCAACCAGGGAGCTAGTAAGGAAGCGGTATGGTAGACAGCAAGCAGCTGGGTAGTAAGAGAGCAGTAAGAGAGTAAGATGGCAGTAAGCTTGTAAGCAAGCTGTAAGCTAGAAAGCAATAAAAAAGCTGGTAAGCAAGCAGTAAGGTAGTAAGCCACAAGTAAGATAGTAAGCAAGCAGCTGGCTCGTAAGAATGCATTTAGCTAGTAAGAAAACGGTATGCTGGTAAGCCAGCAGTAAGCTCGAAAGCAAGCTGCAAGCCAGCCAGCAAGCAGTGAGCTAGTAAGCGAGCAGGAAGCTAGTAAGGAAGCAGTTAGTTAGTAAGGAAGCAGGAGGCCAGTCAACAAGCAATAAACTTGAATGCAAGCAGCAGTCTAGTCACAAAGCATGTACCTAGTGAGAAAGCAGTATGTTAGTTGGCAAGGAGTAAGCTAGAAAGCTTGCAGCAGGCTAGTAAGAATGCAGTTAGATATTGTGCAAGCAGTAAACTAATAAGCAAGCAGTAATCTTGAAAGCAAGCAGTGGGGTAGTAAGCGAGGAGGATGCCAGTCCGCAAGCCGTAAGCTAGTAACAAAGAAGCGGGCTAGTAAGAAGGCAATTAGCTAGTAAGAAAGCAGTGTGCAATTAAGCAGGCAGTATGCTAGCAAGCAAGTAGCAAGCTAGTAAGGGAGCTGTATGTTAGTACGAAAGCAGTATGCTTGTAAGCAAGCAGTAAGCTGGGAAGCATGCAGTGAACCAGTAAGCGAGCAGGAAACTAGTAAGGAAGCAGCATGCTACGAAGGAAGCAGTGTGCTAGTAAGCAAGCAGTTACCTAGATGCAAGCAGTAAGCTGGTAAGCACGCAGTGAGCTAGTAAGCGAGCAGAAAGCTTGTAAAGGAACTGTATGCTAGAGAGAAAGCACCATGCAAGTGTGCAAGCAGTAAGATAAAAGCATGGAGCAGGCTAGTAGGAAAGCAGTAAGCTAGTAAGCAAGCAGCTGGCTAGAAAGAAAGCAGAAAATTAGGAAGAAAGCAGGAATGTAGTAAGAATGAAATTAGGTAGCAAGCAAGCAGTAAGCTAGTAAGCAACCAGTGAGCTAGTAAGCAACCAGTGAGCTGGTAAGCGAGGAGGAAGCTTGTAAGGAAACAGTGTGCTAGTAAGCAAGCAGCATGCAAGTAGGAAACAAGTAAGCTAGTAAGAAAGCAGTAAGCTAGAAAGCGAGCAGGAGTCTACTAAAAAAGCAGCTAACTATTATGCGAGTAGTAAGCTAGATAGCAAGCAGTGTGCTAGTAAGCGAGCGATTAAGTTACAAAGCAAGCAGTGAGCTAGTGAGCGAGCAGTGATCTGGTAAGCAAGCAGCAAGCTAGTAAGCAAGCAGTAAACTGGTAGGAAAGCAGTTAGTCAGTAAGTGAGCAGAATGCGAGTAAGCTAGCAGTAAGCTAGTAGGCAAGCAGGAAGCTTGTAAGCAAGCAGTAAGCGTGTAAGAAAGCAGGTAGCTAGTAAGCAGGTAGTAAGCTAGTAAGCAAGTAGTAGGATAGTAAGCCAGCAGTCATATAGTATGCGAGCAGGAAGGTAGTAAGGATGCAGTATGCTAGTAAGCAAGCAATAAGATAGTAACAAAGCAGTATGATAGTAAGCAGGCAGCAGGCTAGAAAGAAAGAAGTTAGTTTGTAAGGAAGCAGTAAGCTAGTAACAAAGCAGTAAGTTAGTAACAAACCACTAAGCTATTAAGCAAGCAGTAAGCTTGTAAGGAAGTAGTTGGTAACTAAGCAAACAGTAAGTTATTTAGCTAGCTGTAACCTCGAAAGCCCACGCACCCGCTTGGTTGTCCAGGCGGTAGGGGAGGTGAACCCCTACGTGGCGCGTCCCCAGGTGGCGGATGGGGGTAGCCGCTGGGATGGGATTCGGGGATGGGGTCACCAACCTGAGGGAGCTGGTGACCGCATACTCGCATGGCATCCCGGAGGTTGGAGCGAAAGCTTCCGCGGACCAAACACCGGTATGAATGCTTTGCGTGGGTGAATGTGTGTGTGAGTGGCCCGGGTTATGAGATATTTGCCGCGGGTGTTACCTAAGGCTGCAGGTTGGCCCGTCGGCTGCGAATGAATCCAGCAGCCAACGCGGCCACCCAGTCGGCGGCTTAGTCCTATGTCACGGGGCCGTGGGCGCTGGTGACCAGGCGCCGAAAAGGCACGACGCGGCGGGGGACTGTGTGATGTCTCACTAGAGTTCCCGGTCACTCGCCAGGCGTCTCAGGATGGTCACCGTGGGGTTTTAGTCGGTATGAGTCCGACACTACCTACCAGCCCGCCCTTCGGGTGGGTTCGCGGGTGTCCATAAGGATTTCCCCACGTACAAAAAAAAAAGTAACCTCGAAAGCAAGCAGCAAGATAGTAAGCGAGCAGGAAGCTAGAACGGAAGCACTAAGCTAGAAAGCAAGCAGCAGGCTAGTACGCAAGCAGTAAGCGAGTAAGATGGCAGTAAGCTAGTAAGCAAGCAGTAAGCTGGTGAGCAAGCAGAAAGCTAGTAAGCGAGCAGGAAGCTAGTAAGGAAGCAGTATGCTTGTAAGCAAGCAGTAAGCTAGAAAGCAAGTTGTAAGCTACGTAAGCAAGCAGTAAGCTAGTAAGCCAGCAGCTGGCAAGTAAGAAAGCTGTAAGCTAAGAAGAAAGCAGGTATGTAGTAAGAAAGCAATTAGCTAGTAAGCAAGCACTAAGCTAGTAAAACAAGCAGTGCTCTAGTAAGTAAGCGGCAGGCCACAAAGCAAGCAGCAATCTAGGAATCAAGCGGCAATGTAGGCAGCACGTAGCAAGATAGTAAGGAAGCAGTCTGCAATTAAGCATGCAGTAAGCTAGTAAGCAAGCAGCAACTAGTAAGCAAGCAATGAGCTTGTAAGCGAGAAGGGATCTAGTAATAAAGCAGTAATCTCGACAGCGAGCAGCAGGCTAGTGCAAATGCAGTTAGTTAGAAAGCGAGCCGTAGGTTTGTGGCAAAGCAGAAAGCTGGTAAACCAGCAGGAAGCTAGTAAGGATGCGGTAAGCTAGTAAGCAAGCAGCTAGCTAGTAAGCATGCTAGAAGTTAGTAAGCAAACAGTAAGCTAGCAAGCGTGCAGTAAGCTAGTAAGCAAGCAGCTGGCCAGTAAGAAAGCAACAAGCTAGTAAGCAAGCACTAAGCTAGTAAGCAAGCAGTATGCTAGTAAGCAAGCAGTGAGCTAGTAAGGGAGCAGTGAGCTAGTAACCGAGCAGGAACCAAGTATGGGAGCGATATGCTAGTAAGCAAGCAGTGAACTAGTAAGTCAGCAGTGAACTAGTAAGTCAGCATTGAGCTAGTAAACGAGCAGGCAGCTAGTATGGAAGCAATATGCTAGTAAGCGAGCAGGGTGCTGATAAGAATGCAGTAAACTAGTACGCATGCAGTATGCTGGTAATAAGGCAGTTAGTTTGTATGTCAGTACTGAGCCTGTAAGTAAGCCGTAATCTGGTAAGGAAGCTGTTTGCTAGTAAGCAAGCAGTAAGCTAGTACCAAAGCAGTATGCTAGAAAGCGAGCAGTAAGATTGAAAGCAACAAGTAAGCTAGTTAGCAAGCAGCAGTCTAGTAAACAAGCATGTAGCTAGTAAGATAGTAGTATGCTAGTAAGCAAGCAGGAAGCTAGAAAGCAAGCAGCAGGCTAGTCAGAAAGCAGTTAGCTATTGAGCATGCAGTAAGCTAGTAAACATGCAATAAGCTTGAAGAGCGAGGAGGATGCTAGTATGGGACCAGGATGCTAGTAAGCAGGCAGTAAGCTGGAACGCAAGCAGCAAGCACCTAAGCAAGCAGTTAGCTAGTAAGCAAGTAGTAAGTTAGTAAGCAAGCAGCGAGCCAGTAAGTGAGCAGGAAGCTAGTAAGCAACCGGTAAGCTAGCAAGCAAGCAGCAGGCCAGGAAGCAAGCAGCAGGCTACAAAGAAAGCTAGTAGCTACTAAGAAAGCAGGAAGGTATTAAGCAAGCAGTGAGCTAGTAAGCGAGCGGGAAGCTAGAAAAATGTAGTATGCTAGTAAGCAAGCAGTAAGCTAGTAAGCAACCGGTAAGCTAGTAAGCAAGCAGTGAGCTGGTAAGAAAGCAGTAAGGTAGTTATAAAGCCGTAAGTTAGTAACAGAACAGCAAGCTAGTAAGCAAGCAGTAAGCTGGTAAGCAAGCAGTAAGCTACTAAGCATTCGTCTTGTTAGAGAGCGGTAAGTTAGTAAGAATGCAGTCCGTTAGGAAAAAAGCAGGAATGTTGTAAACAAGCAGCAAGGTAGTAAGCAAGCAGTACGATAGTAAGCAAACAGTAAGGCAGTAAGCAAGCGGTGCGCTAGTTAGCAAGCAGGAACCTAGTAAAGAAGCAGTAAGCTAGAAAGAATGCAGGGGCTTGTGAGCAACCCCTCAGGGGCTGCCAGCTTTTCAGCTGCAGTACGGGCTTAACGAACCCGGGGTACCCGAGTCATACACACACCGTAAGCCTCCTGTTGGTCGTCACAACGACCCATTCACAATTCCCTATTGGTTTTGTGAATGGTACGTGACGGCAGGAGGAACGGGGGTCTTGGCTTAACCGCCTGGGCCACGAGTATGGCGACTCTATAAAATCGCCCTCCAATCCTAAGCTATGGTGCGCGGCGATGGGATGCATGGTTGGGGGAGAAGGCCCAATCCCATGCGACCACCTCCGGGGAACCTGCCGAACCCCCGGAGTATTAGGCTTACCCGGGTAAGGCGGCTCTGCCCGGGTGGACCTTTATTTCCGACCATCTCGTGGGATTTTTATGGACACAGAAAATAAAATGGGGATGGGGCGGGTTTTGTCGGTTGGGGAGGACGGAGACGGGGTTGGGGTTAGGGTGGCGGCGCTCGCGCCCCACTCAGCGCCAGGTCCGGCTTCGTGGAGGGTGGAGGAGGACGACGAGACGGCGTCGGTCTCGTCCTTCTCCTCCAGCACGAGCCACATAGGCTCCAAGAGGAAGAGGACGGGGCAGGCCGTCGTCGAGGTGGGCGGGGCGATGAGCCCGTCGGTGAGGCTGAGTTGCCTCAGGGACGAGGTGACCGAGGAGATATCGGAGAGGATCTCCTCGTCCCTGAGGCGGGTGGAGAAAGTCGCCGCTGCCTGCGCCTTTAAGGGGCAGAAAAGCGGTGGCGCGGAGGCCCTGAAGGCCGCGGCGGAGGAAATGAGGGAGGCGGCGCGGGAGCTCAGAGGGCGGAACGCCCGTCTGCAGCTCCTGTTGGAGGAGGAGCGACAGGGGAGGAGGAGGGCAGAGGCGCTGTGGAACAGCGCGGCCCTCCCTCCCATCCTCCCTCCTCCTCCACCGCCGCGTCCCTCGGCGGAGGTAAATAAGCGGAGTGCGGCGGCAGTGGTGCGGGGCACCGCGGGCCCCTCCACCCGCACTCCGCCCGTGAAGAAGTCCCCGTCCTCCTCAGAAGACGATCTTCTGAGGAGGATTGGGGACATGATTGATGGCAAGCTGGCCGCCTTCCGGGAGGAGCTCCTCGCCGGAAGAGCGGTCAGCAGGAAGGCGGTGCCTCCCCGACCTGTTCCGGTACAGTCGGGGAAGGCAAAGAAGGGCGGAGTGAAGGCTCCGCCCAGCGTTGCGGCACCAGGGCCCCGGGTCGCGACCCCCAAGGGGGGTGGTGTACCCGTGGTCGCGGTGGTCGCGTCCTCCACAGCACCCTCCCAAGGGGGGGTGGCGTGGAGTGAGGTGGTGGGGCGGAAGGCGAAGCGGGCGGCGAGGAAGGCCTCGCAACCGCAGCCTCCGCCTCCGCCGCCGGCGGCCAAGGTAAAGGCCGCGAAGGTCGGGAAGGCACGACCAGGTCGTCCCCCAAAAACGGCAGCGGTGACGTTGACCGTTGCGCAGGGGGGCGACCTGACCCTCGCGGAGGCGATGCGGCTCGCCAGGGAGAATATCTCCCTGGAAGAGCTGGGCATCGCCTCCGTGAGGGCGAAGAGGGCCGTGACCGGGGGTCTCTTGCTGGAGATCCCCGGTGCAGAAGGCGGCGCGAAGGCGGATCGTCTCGCCCAGAGGCTCCGGGAGCAGCGGTGACACTGGAGCGGGCGCGGCGCGAGGATTTCCACTCGCGCCGAAACCCACACCACCAACACCCTCCCGGATTCCGCCACCTTACGGGTGGCGGAGAGGGGGCACCGGGCCCACACCGACCCGAGGCCGGAGGGCGACCTGCGGATCTCTCCGATCCGCAGGTCCTCCACAGGACAGCCCCCGCCCTCGCAAGGGCACGGGACACATCCTGTGCGCTGACCGAGTCGTCCAGCCCACAAACGCGCATCTCCGTGCGCTTCGTGGGCCGGGCGACCCGGACACCTCGCTCGCCCAGCTGCTCCCGGAGCCTCTGGGCGAGACGATCCGCCTTCGCGCCGCCTTCTGCACCGGGGATCTCCAGCAAGAGACCCCCGGTCACGGCCCTCTTCGCCCTCACGGAGGCGATGCCCAGCTCTTCCAGGGAGATATTCTCCCTGGCGAGCCGCATCGCCTCCGCGAGGGACAGGTCGCCCCCCTGAGCAACGGTCAGCGTCACCGCTGCCGTTTTTGGGGGACGATCTGGTCGTGCCTTCCCGACCTTCGCTGCCTTTACCTTGGCCGCCGGCGGCGGAGGCGGAGGCTGCGGTTGCGAGGCCTTCCTCGCCGCCCGATCCGCCTTCCGCCCCACCACCTCACTCCACGCCACCCCCCCTTGGGAGGGTGCTGTGGAGGACGCGACCACCGCGACCACGGGTACACCACCCCCCTTGGGGGTCGCGACCCGGGGCCCTGGTGCCGCAACGCTGGGCGGAGCCTTCACTCCGCCCTTCTTTGCCTTCCCCGACTGTACCGGAACAGGTCGGGGAGGCACCGCCTTCCTGCTGACCGCTCTTCCGGCGAGGAGCTCCTCCCGGAAGGCGGCCAGCTTGCCATCAATCATGTCCCCAATCCTCCTCAGAAGATCGTCTTCTGAGGAGGACGGGGACTTCTTCACGGGCGGAGTGCGGGTGGAGGGGCCCGCGGTGCCCCGCACCACTGCCGCCGCACTCCGCTTATTTACCTCCGCCGAGGGACGCGGCGGTGGAGGAGGAGGGAGGATGGGAGGGAGGGCCGCGCTGTTCCACAGCGCCTCTGCCCTCCTCCTCCCCTGTCGCTCCTCCTCCAACAGGAGCTGCAGACGGGCGTTCCGCCCTCTGAGCTCCCGCGCCGCCTCCCTCATTTCCTCCGCCGCGGCCTTCAGGGCCTCCGCGCCACCGCTTTTCTGCCCCTTAAAGGCGCAGGCAGCGGCGACTTTCTCCACCCGCCTCAGGGACGAGGAGATCCTCTCCGATATCTCCTCGGTCACCTCGTCCCTGAGGCAACTCAGCCTCACCGACGGGCTCATCGCCCCGCCCACCTCGACGACGGCCTGCCCCGTCCTCTTCCTCTTGGAGCCTATGTGGCTCGTGCTGGAGGAGAAGGACGAGACCGACGCCGTCTCGTCGTCCTCCTCCACCCTCCACGAAGCCGGACCTGGCGCTGAGTGGGGCGCGAGCGCCGCCACCCTAACCCCAACCCCGTCTCCGTCCTCCCCAACCGACAAAACCCGCCCCATCCCCATTTTATTTTCTGTGTCCATAAAAATCCCACGAGATGGTCGGAAATAAAGGTCCACCCGGGCAGAGCCGCCTTACCCGGGTAAGCCTAATACTCCGGGGGTTCGGCAGGTTCCCCGGAGGTGGTCGCATGGGATTGGGCCTTCTCCCCCAACCATGCATCCCATCGCCGCGCACCATAGCTTAGGATTGGAGGGCGATTTTATAGAGTCGCCATACTCGTGGCCCAGGCGGTTAAGCCAAGACCCCCGTTCCTCCTGCCGTCACGTACCATTCACAAAACCAATAGGGAATTGTGAATGGGTCGTTGTGACGACCAACAGGAGGCTTACGGTGTGTGTATGACTCGGGTACCCCGGGTTCGTTAAGCCCGTACTGCAGCTGAAAGGCTGGCAGCCCCTGAGGGGCGCGATTGTATAATTGCGCGTCGCGAGTGTGCCCGCCCGACGACAGTACACCCGCGCGCGCCGTCGTCTACGAAGAGACGATGGCGTGGCGCAAGCGAGGGCAGAAGACCTGTATGAGTCTTACCGTACGGCTCGGGTTGCTCTGCAGGTCGCCATCAAACGGGCCAAAACCCGGGCATGGAAGGAGCTCCTCCAGACCCTCGATGACGATCCCTGAGGGCGCCCGTACACCCGCTGTCACCGAGGGTCTTGATTCCCGGCTGCTGGTGGACGTGGTCAATACTCTCTTTCCAATTGAGGAGGGAGGATCACGTCCTCCGGCGGCGTCGGCAGTCCCAATTGAGTGGGCGGCCGAGCTGGGGGTCACGCAGGGGGAGCTGGCCTCGGCCATCGAACGACTCGGGGCGCGTAACACGGCCCCGCGGCGATAGGACGCGTGAGGGCCCTCTCGGAGTCGGCCGTCTCCCGGAGTGGGGTGGCTTTGGCAGTATCCTTGGATATTGCCAACGCCTTTAAAACCCTTCCCTGGGAAGAGATAAGGAGGGGGCTCGAAGATCATCGGGTCCCTCCTTATCTCAGGGCAGTCGACGAGGATTATCTCCGTGCCAGGTGGATCGAGTATCCGGGCCGGGATGGAGATATGCGGAGGGAGGTGTACTGCGGCGTTACGCAGGGTTCGGGCCTCGGGTCACTCCTGTGGAACGTTGCATTCGATAAGGTGTTGCGGGCCTACCTCCCCGACGGTGTCAGCGCCGTGTGTTATGCAGATGACGCACTGGTGCTGGCCATCGGGGCGCACAGAGGGAGGGCCAAACGTCTCGCGGAAGAGGGGGCGTAGCGCGTCGTCGGTCGGATCTGGGGGATGGGGATGACGGTGGCGGTCCATAAGACTGAGGTGATAGCTTTCCATTCACCTCGGCAGGATCGGCCTCCCCATCTGATCCGGGTAGGTGAGGCTGATATCGAGGTGAAACCCCAGATGAGCTATCTGGGGCTGATCCTCGATAGCCACTGGAACTTCGAGGAGCATTTCCGTTGCCTGGTCCCCCTGTTGGAGGTGATGGTCGCGGCTTTAGGCAGAATCCTACCCAACCTGGGGGGCCTGGCTGGCAGAGTGCGCCGCCTCTATGTGACAATAGTACAGTCGGTGGCCCCTTACGGGGCCCCCGTCAGGGCGGACGACCTGGCCGCCTCCCAGCGCAGCATGACGATGCTGCGTCGGGTGCAGAGGCGGATGGCGTTGCGAGTCGTCCGCGGGTACCGGACTGTGTCGCATGAGGCGGCTACGGTTCTTGCGGGGAAGCCGCCCACGGACCTCCTCGCGCGGTCGCACGCAGTGCTGTATCGTCACCGCGTCGACCGTCGCGCGGGGGTGGGAGCAATCCCGGGAGCGCAGGAACCTGCTTTTTCTTTTTTTTTTTTTTTTTGTCGTGGGGAAAATCTTCGAAAGACTCCCTTCCACCTCTTTGGGGAGAGGCGGGAGGGTTGTGTGGGATGCCCCGCGCCCGTAGAATGACGGGCGCGGGACCTACCCACTAAAAACCCCACGGTGACCCTTCCGCACGATTTGGGAGGATACCGGGAATCGCTCGAAGCATTCTTCCGGTATCCTCCCCGTGCCCGCGCTTTGCGCCCATCCCCGGGGGGGACAAACGGTCCCCCCGGTAGACACACTGTCTCATAGCGGCAGGACGGGGCCACTCCATCCCGCCGCCATCCGTCCCGGGGCCGCATTTAGTGGCGGGCTGCGAGCCCCAACACGCAACCGCCTGGACCCCGTTTCTACCCCTCGGCGGCCGGAGCTGATGGCCGCTCCAGGCCACCGAGGGAGCCTCCCCGTGGGCCGGACCCACCCGCTCCGACCCATCGCCGCCTGGCGGGAGGAGGCTCCCCTCAGGGCCCCCCTCCCAGCCAGGGTCATCCGCCGCGCAAAGACCGCCGCCCGCGACGCCTGGCGCCCAGGCGACGCCCTCGCGCCACCATACGAGCGCGAGCCTCAGCGCGCCGCTGAAGCTCGCGCTCCCTTCCCGCGACCTCCTTTTGCAGCATTACGGTCTCGCAGAAGGAGGCCACGGCCCTCCACTTCCTCTCGCTGCCGAGCATGGCGCGCACCACACCCGGCAGCGAGACATCCCGCCCTATGACGCCGACCAGGACACGTCGCTCCCCCTCCCAAGCTGGGCATACCTGGAGGGTATGATCAGCCGTGTCCTGCTCGGCGTCACAATGGCAGCAACGCGCCGTCGGCTCCTTCCATATCCGGCACAGGTATCTTCCGAAGCTACCATGCCCGGAAAATACCTGTGCCATCCGGTAAGTAAGGCTTCCATGGCCTCTGTCCAGCCACTCACACAGGAGTGGCCGAACAGCCCCGACTGTCCGGTGCCCCGCAGTTGGCAGGGCCAACCGCTCCTGCCACGCGAGCACCACGAACTGCCGGGCCTGGCGCTTCAAATCGCCCCAAGCAGGTTCCTGCTCTCCCGGGACCGCCCCCACTCCCGCGCGACGGTGGACACGACGACGATACATCATTGCGTGCGACCGCGCGAGGAGATCCATGGGCGGCATCCCCGCAAGAACCGTCGCCGCCTCATGCGACACGGTCCGGTAGCCGCGGACGACCCTCAGCGCCATCCACCTCTGCACCCGACGCAGCATCATCATGCTGCGCCGGGAGGCCGCCAGGTCGTCCGCCCAGACGGGGGCCCCGTATAGGGCCACCGACTGAACCATTGCCACATAGAGGCGGCGAACTCGTCCCGCCGGGCCTCCCAGGTTGGGGAGGATCCGGCCTAAAGCCGAGACCATCCTCTCCAACCGGGGAACCAGGCAGCGGAAATGCTCCTCGAAGCGCCAGTGGCTATCGAGGATCAGCCCCAGATACCTCATCCGGGGCTTCACCTCGATATCAGCCCCACCCACCCGGATCAGAGGGGGTGGCGGATCCTGCCGAGGTGAGTGGAACGCTATCACCTCGGTCTTATGGACCGCCACCGTCATCCCCATCCCCCTGATCCGGTCGACGACGCGTTGCGCCCCCTCCTCGGCGAGGCGCTTGGCCCTCCCCCACTGAGCCCCGACGGCCAGCACCAGTGTGTCATCTGCGTAACACACGGCACTGACGCCGTCGGGGAGGTCGGCCAGCAACACCGCGTCGTACGCGATGTTCCACAGGAGTGGCCCGAGGACCGACCCCTGCGGAACCCCGCAGTAGACCTCCCTCCGCATATCACCATCCCGGCCCGGATACTCGATCCACCTGCCGCGGAGATAATCCCCGACGACTGCCCTGAGACATGTAGTGTGTAGCCGTTATTCTGTCCAAGCGCGTTGCCACTTGGGGACTTTGCTGTACCTCAGACCGAAGGTCTATACCAGCAACTACATTTTGCCTGATGTTCGGGCATCTACTTTTCACGCGTCGTTATGCGTTTGGAGGCTAACGACGTCGAAACCTGCTGCCATCTCGAGTCCAACCCAATCCAGGAACGCTTGCCGAAGCAAGCGGGGCTTGTATCCCGGCCCGAGGAGGTCATTGCCGAAGCACATGACCTAGCATCCGTTCGAGTTCATTTTCAAGCATGGTTATTGGAGAGAATCCGCAGACTTCTCTCGTTCTGTTACGTAGCGTATTGCGTTCAATGGCGGTTTTGGTTTCGCCCTGCTTTCGTAAGTAGTACCGAGCGCGTATATGTCCGGAACTCCCTGTATAGGTCTTGTTTTACAAGATCGGCTTCGGTCACCGGCCGCGGATGGCCAGCTTCTTCAGCCGCTTGTCTCAGGAGTTCTCGCGCGTCTCGGTACCTCCGGCACTCGAATAGGACGTGGTTTGGTGTTTCCACTTGGCCACAGTCGCAATTCTCGTGCGGTACTAAAGCAAATTCCTTGAGCTTGGCTCGGAAATCTCCGTGCCCGCTTAGGAATTGTACCACGTAGTGATCCAAGATCACCCAGCTTGCGTTGAGACGGTCAGATACATCAGAGAAGTAGCGGTAGGTGACCCTACCTTTCTCCGATGACGACCATCTCGTTTGCCACATATTGAGAAGTTCCGCTCGCACCAAGGCTTTCGCCTGAGCAGCGGTTACTTCTCCAGCCGCCAAATCGGCTCGACTTATTCGACAATTTCCGACTTCGATATTGATTTGTCTTCTAATCTGGTATGCACACGCGCGCTCCACTAACACCAAGTCTATCGGCATCGTCCCGGCGATCACAGTGATCGCGTCGGTAGATACCGTACGATAGGCCTTGGTGACGGCGAGCAAAACATGTCTCTGCGCCCTGGCAAGTTTAGTTCTTGTCACAGAGGTGAGCATGTCTACCCATCCGGCGGCGGCGTATGTCGTGATCGGGACGAAGAGACCTTTGTACAAGGTACGCATGGTTCTGTGTCCCAATCCCCAGTTTGATCGAGCAAGTCTTGCTAGCGTATAAAACGTTCGCATGACTTTGGCATTCAAATATTCGACGTGGGATCTTACTCCCATTCGCGCATCGATGTGAACACCCAAGTACCTTATGGTTTGCTTGAGTGCCACACTTCTCCCGTTTATCTTTATCACAGGAGGTCGTTCTCTATCCAGATTTCCTTTCAAGAGAATCATCTCGGTCTTAGTCGCGGATAGTGTAAGTTTCTGCGTGGCGCACCACTCAGAAATTGTATCCGCGACTCTTTGCCCTCTTTGCCCTCTTTGCTGCAACTGATTCCTCGAGTTTCCGTAGAATACCACGAGTAAGTCGTCAGCGTAGGCTATTGGCTCGCAAGCCAGGTGTTCGTTTGATAGGAGCTGTAGAACTTCGTCAAAGACTAGGTTCCAACAGCTCGGACCGAGTATCGACCCCTGCGGGCAGCCCTTGGTGACTTGCTTACGCACATTACCGTGTTTGGAAACTATTGTAACCATACGGTCAGCGAAGTAGTCGACCATGAGTCGATAAAGATTTCGGGGACATCCCCGGCGTTTCAGCTTCTGAAGTATGCTTGGCCACCAAACATTATCAAAAGCTCCGGCGATGTCGAAGGAGAGACCCATCACATATCGTTCCTCTCGCTGGGATATCAATTCCCTGAGCTTCACCACGGCGTCTTCCGTGGATCGTCCAGGCCTGAATCCATATTGCCGATCGGAACTATGTTCTGGGTTTAGGAATATATTACTCATTCGATTAAGCATTAGTCGTTCTAACACTTTGCCTAAGATGGAGAGTAGGCATATCGGTCTATACGACTTGACATCCGTTGGTGGTTTATCGGGCCCTTTCAAGATTGCTCTGATCGAGCCGATTTTCCACCTAACGGGGAAGACCCCGTGCGCTAGACACCCGTTGTAGAGTCGAAGTAGAGCACTATGGATGGATCCATAAGCACATTTAACTACCTCGGCCTCTACACGGTCCAGCCCAGGGCATTTGCCTCGCTTTAAGCGCGATACTGCAGCTCCGAGCTCATTCCTCGTGAAGACTGGACAGTCTTCAGTCGGCGGATCGGTTGCAGCATCAGCTCTGGTGTTTGCTTGCTCCGGCGTTTCATCCGTGGACGAGTCGTCCGGGATTAGCGCCTGTAGGAGCTGCGAGGCAGTCGATTCCCAGTCAGTCGTATATCCTTCCGGCGTTCGAATGTTAGAGACCGCAGTCTCAACGCAGAGTTTCTTTTGGGCGATCTTGTAAACAAGTCCCCATGGCTCTTTATTCCCCTGCTCCGTCACAAAGTTCTGCCAGCTTTGTGTTTTCGCAGCGCGCACTGCGGCTGTGTAGGCGAGTCTAGATGTTCGATACTCAGCCTACTTTGCCGCTCTCTCCTCCGAGTTCCTCTCGCGCTGAAAGGCTCGTCTAAGTCGATAGACTCGCGCTTTCATCCTCGTCAAATTTTCCGTCCACCATGGGATGGACTTCGAATGCCACTTCTTGGGGCGCATTGAGGCATTGCACGCATCGATGATCGATTTCTCGACCTCTTGTGCTAGGTGTTCGACTTCCCTGCGGCAACCAGTGCCGAGGGGTAATTGCCTCGCGCCTTCAAGAAGAACTTGATCAAATCGCTCCCAGTTCGCATGCAACGTGCGGAATCGAGGCTGTGGGCTTCGATTCTCATTCACGTCCGTGAACTGTAAGACAAAATCAATGAGTCGGTGGTCACTGGAGGTCCAATCCTCGTGAACCGTCCAGTTTCGCACAATTGTCGCCATGTCTGGAGTCGATAATGTGACATCGATCCATGACTCACCGGCAGGGCTGGAGTATGTAGGAATACTCCCAGCCTCGTTCAAAATCGTCAAGTCGTGTAATGCGATAAACTCTTCGAGTTTCTCGCCTCGCGTGTCCGGTCGAACGCTTTCTCCCCCCCAAAGGTGGGATTTGGCATTGACGTCCGCGGCTATCACGACTCGACAGTGTTGGAGAGCATCGAGTGTCCTCTCCAAGCGTGCCAGACTTGGTTCAATGTCTTCCGAGCATTGAAAGTACTGGCTAACGAGGTAGAAACTACCGAAGGGTCCGCTAATGCAAACGCAGGAGGTGTGAGTATCACACAGCTGTGTGATTTTTACCACCGAGATGTCCGGGTTTCTGACCACTATTGCGGCCATAGCCCGTTCATTCTCGGCAATCACCTTCGCCGTGAGCCCAAAGCCTGGAATCTGTCCCTGAAATTGGTAAGGTTCCTGCATGAGCAACACGTCGATCTCCTTTGTGTGCATTAGCTCGCTCACCTCACCATGAACAATTAGCGCACGCCGCATATTATGCTGCGCGATGCGCAATTGCCTTAGAGGATTCTCCGGGTCGTTTCTATCCATAATTCGTACGAGATACTGCTAGGTCTAAAGCTGCCTTATAGGCAGGGCAGTTTTTGTCTCGCGACTTATGGTTGTGCTGCTTGCCTCTTGATTTACAGTTCGAGCAAGTCGGGGACTTACTCTTCGCCGTACAAGAGGCAATGGTATGCCCTTCTTCGGAGCAGTGACCGCAAACCTCGCTTTTTGCTTTACAATGTTTGGCCATGTGGCCAAACATTTGACACTTAAAGCAGCGTGTAACAGAGACATAGTCCTGCACTCTGCATGCGGACCAGCCCAGGTACACTCTGCCCATGCTCTTCAGCCGCTGGCGAACCAGCGGACTGACTTCCATGACCCAGTTGGCAGTGTCCTTTTCCTTCGGGCCGGTTGCAAACCGGACCTTCAGATTGGACGACGCATCCCCCTGGGTCATATCGCTGAGGTTTTGCTTCCAGATACTGGAAGAAACCTCCTCTTTCCTCATCGACTTGGGAACGTCATACACTATAAGTGTAGGGTTCCTCAAGGTCGGTAGAGTAGCTGAAAGTCCTACTTCTTTCAGCTTCGCGCAGTTGACGAAGGCCTTTAGATCCTCCTTGCGTTCAGTCTCGACGGCTATGCCACCGGAGTGGATGCGTCGGACGGACCTCACGCGGATCTTGGCTTTCGCCGGCTTGACCAGTGACAGAACAGTTTGTTTGGTCACGTCGCTGTTCTGTCCTTTCCCTTTCGGCGGGAAAATACGCACCACATGTCGTGGTGGTTTTACCGCTTCCGGGGAAACTCGATTGGCGTCAACCTTTACCGCTTGCGCGTAGGTTGTTGCCGCACGAACTGGTGCGGGTTTCGCAATCGGACGGGATCCCGTCGTCTGCGAAACCGTCGGGAGAACCCTCTCTGCGATCCTCTGGGAGGCTCTCACCTCTTGCCGGATCGCCGCGAGCTGTCCTTTTAGGAAAGAGTTCTGCACGAGAACCTCCTGGACTAGCTCGTAGAGAGCTGCCGCGTTGCCAACGATCAAGGCTCCGGTTTCCTTGCTGAGCCTGGATTCTTTTCCAAGACAGCTGGTCCGGATACCCTTGAACAGTTTCGAGGCCTCTCCACTAATTTTGTCGAGAGGCCTGTTCGAAGGACCAGGTGTCGCCTCCGCCGACACCTTTCCTGGCATATTCTCGCCGCTTTTCCGGGCTTTCTCTGCCCTCTGCGGCTGCTCCTTCTTGACGACGGTTATCCAACCGTCGTCGTCGACTCCATGGCCCTTTCCTCCGTCCGAAGACGTGGCGTTGCCTTCAGAAGTTGCCTTCGGCTTTTTGGCCTCCGGCTTCTTCGGTGGTGGAGTTGTACGGGGTGGTGTCCCCGATCCGTCCTTCTTGACATCCTTTTTGATCGCAGGGGATGTCTCACCTGCCGGCTTAGGTGGTGTAGCCCTCTTCCGCGTCGAGGGTCTGGTGCAGGGGGGCGTTTTAGCGCCCTTACCCACTTCAACCTCCTTCGCCTTTTTCTGGGGTGGTGAAACCACCCCAGCTCTCTTACTCACCGCCGTCGTTCTGCCGGGAGCAGCGACAGCGGCCTCCTTCACTCCCTTTTCCCCCTTGCGGGGTACTAAGGCGTCTATTTTAGCAATTTTGATTTTAGGATCCATACTTGCTAGTAGTTCTTTTCGTCCCGGAGTGTGTCCCGGCCTCCATGGACCCTCAAATGGAACCCGGCTCCGCCTGGGTTAGGACTTGCACCCGGGATATAGTCCGCGAACAAAGGCCGACCGGGCTTTCCCCGGACTCCTAGGTTCACTTCCTCGCCCAATAGAACCCACGAATGGTGTTCCGAGCCGATTGACTAGGCACAGGGCTGCTTTTCTCGCCTAGCCGCCTGTCTAGACGAAGCAGAGGCCAAAGGTACGTGTTGGGCAGCTACACTCCCGCAGGAGAGAGGGCCCTCAGATCCCAGGATCCTCCTTTCCGCCGACACAGGTCGCCACGCACGGCAAACACGTGGGGAACAAACCTCAAGCAGATGTTCCCTCTGCTTCGCTACGCCCGGTTTCTGTTCCCTGTTTTTGCAGGGAACCCGCTGCGTAACTAGGACATGACCTCGGGCATCATGTCCCTGTAGCATTAGCTCCAAAACGTGGGACTCGTCCTTAGCGCGACTAGTAGAACTCACTTTGCCATCATCAACTATGCTCTTGACGCTTCAGCGTCCTTTTGCCATCGCCAACGACGGGAGCTGCTGCCAGCAGCGCGACGACGGTCTTACATGTATGAATACATGTTGTCTTTCGTCGTTGGCGTACCTTTCAGTGTTTTCGTCATACGTTGCATATCCTTCCTATATGCAGCGTCCGTATGGCAAGGACTCCGAGTCTGACAGAGCCGTACACCACCGGTTTACAGCTCGGAGTTGAGCTGGTCTAGGCGGAGTCTTCTAATGGCCAGGGGAGCGATCCACGTTTCGAGGCCCGTCTCCCTACCTAAGATACTAGCGTGGTTTCCCAGCCGACACCTTCAACTGCCCTGAGACACGGGGGTACCCGATGATATTCGAGCCCCCTCCGCATCTCCCCCCAGGGAAGGGTGTTAAACGCGTTGGCAATATCCAGCGATACCGCCAACGCCACCCCTCCCCGGGAGACGGCCGACTCCGAGAGGACCCTGACCCGACTGATCGCGTCGACCGTCGACCGGCCCCCCCGGAAACCGTACTGGCAGTCGGCCAGGCCCGGAGCACCCCGCGACAGGTGCTCGACGAGGCGGGCAGCAATCACTCGCTCGAAGAGCTTGCCCACCTCGTCGAGGAGACAGATGGGCCGGTATGCGGATGGAGACTCCGCGGGTCGACCCTCCTTCCGGAGGAGGACCATCCTCGCCACCTTCCAACTGGGGGGGAATCGCCCGTCCCTCAGGCATCGGTTAAACAACCGCCTGAGGTCGGCCCCAAGGACGCTGTGGGTCAAGACCCAAACCCGGCCAGGCACACCATCCGGACCCGGGGCCGTGTTACGCGCCCCGAGCCGTCTGATGGCCGCGGCCAGCTCCCCCTGCGTGACCCCCGGCTCGGCCACCCACTCCAACGGGGCCGTCGCCTCTGCCGGAGGACGTGGTCCCATCTCCCCTATTGGGAAGAGAGCATTGACCACGCCCTCCAGCCGCCGGGGGTCAAGACCCTCGGTGACGGGGGGCGCCCACGGGCGGAGTTTGTTCAGCACCACCTTATAAGGGCGCCCCCAAGGGTCGTCATCAAGGGTCTCGAGGAGCTGCTTCCATGCCCGGGGCAGGAACCTGCTTGGGGCGATTTGAAGCGCCAGGCCCGGCAGTTCGTGATTATCGCGTGGCAGGAGAGGTTGGCTCTGCCAACCGCGTGGTACCGGATAGTCGGGGCTGTTCGGCCACTCCTGAGTGAGTGGCTGGACAGAGGCCATGGAAGCCTCACTTACCGGATGGCACAGGTGTTCTCCGGGCATGGCAGCTACGGGAGTTACCTATGCCGGATAGGGAAGGAACGTGGGAGGGGGAACGCTGTGTCCTGGTCGGCGACATCAGGCGGGATGTCTCGCTGCCGGGCATGGTGCGCGCCTTGCTCGGCAGCGAGCGGAAGTGGAGGGCTGTGGCCTCCTTCAGCGAGAAAGTAAAGAGCAAGGTGTGCTGAGGCTCGTGCTCGTTTGGTGGCAGGAGGGCGCCGCCCAGGCGCCGGGCGTCGTGGGCGGCCCCCGCGGCGTGGCGGATGACCCTGGCTGGTTCCTGAAGGAAGCCTCCTCCAGCCACGAGGCGCGGGGTCGGACCGAAGTGAGAGTGCCACCCTAATTCCGTTCCGGCGCATCGGAAGGCACCCTCGGTGGCATGGAGCGGCCACCAGCCACTAGCCGCCGAGGGGTAGAAATAGGGTCGCGGGCGGTTAGGAGTTGGGACTTGCAACCGCCACTGAACGCGGCCCCGAGACAGATGGCAGTAGGACGGAGTGACCTCGTCCTGCCGCCATGAGATAGCGTGACAACAGGTGGGACCTTTTAGTCCCCCAGTAGATGGCCGCACAACGCAGGCACGGGGAGGATACCGGAAATAAGCTTCGAGAGATCCCCGGTATCCTCCCAAATAGTGCGGAAGGGTCACCGTGGGGTTTTTAGTGGATAGGTCCCGCACCCGTCATTCCATGGACGCGGGGAATCCCACACACCCCGCCCGCCTCTCCCCAAAGAGGTGGAAGGGTGTCTCACGAAGATTTTCCCCACGAAAAAAAAAAAATCTAGTATGCAAGCAGTAAGCTACTAAGCGAGGAGGAAGCTAGTACGGAAGCAGTATGCTAGTAAGCGTACAGAAATCTGCAAAACAAGCTGCACGCTAGCAAGATAGCCGCAAGCTATTACGCATGCAGTAAACTAGTAAGCAAGCAGTAAACTTGTAAGCAAGCAGTAAGCTAGTAATCAAGCTGTAACCATGCAAGCATGCAGGAAACTGGTAAGCATGCAGTGAGCCAGTAAGCGAGCAGAAAGCTAGTAAGTAAGCAGCATGCTATCAAGAAAGCAAAAAGCTGGAAGCAAGCAGCAAGCTGGTAAGCATGCACTATGCTGGAAAGCAAGCAGCGGGCTAGCAAGAGAGCAGGTAGATATTGAGCATGCAGTGAACTAGTAAGCAAGCAGGAAGCAAGTAAGCAAGCAGCAGGCTACTAAGAATGCTATTAGCTAGTAGCAAAGCAGTATGCCTGTAAGGAGACAGTATGCTAGTAAGCTAGCAGTAAGATAGTAAGCATGCAGTAAGCTAGTAAGCAAGCAGTAAGCTAGTAAGAAAGCAGGTATCTACTAAGGAGGTAGTAAGCTAGTAAGCAAGTAGTAAGATAGTAGGCAAGCAGTGAGCAAGTAAGCGATCAGAAAGCTAGTAAGGAAGCAGTTAGCAACTATTCAAGCAGTAAGTTAGTAAAACACCAGTAAGTTAATAAGCAATCTGTAAGCTAGGAAGCAAGGAGGAAGCTAGTAAGCGAGCAGCAAGTTAGTAAGCAAGCAACAAGCTAGTAAGCAAGCAGTAAGCTAGCAAGCAACCAGTAAGCTAGTAAGCAAGCAGTAAGCTAGTAAGCAAGCAGTACGCTAGTAAGCAAGCGGCAAGCTAGAAGGCATGTAGCAATCTAGTAAGAAAACTGTAAGCATGTAAGCAAGCAGTAAGCTGGTAAGAAAGCAGGTAGCTAGTAAGGAGGTAATAAGCAAGCAAGCAAGTAGTAAGATAGTAAGCAAGCAATAAGGTAGCAAGCAAGCAGTGTGTAAGCAAGCGATAAGATAGTATCCTAGCAGTGAGCTAGTAAGCGTGCAGGGAGCTTTTACGGGAGCAGTATGCTAGCAAGCAAGCAGTAAGCTAGTAAGCAAGCAGCATGCTAGTATGGAAGCTGTAATCTAGAAAGCAAACAGCAAGCTAGTAAGAATGCAGAAGCTAGAAAGGAAGCAGCAGGCTAGTAAGAAGGCTGTAAGCTATAAAGCAAGCAGTAAGCTAGTAAGCAAGCAATCAGCTAGTAAGCAAGCAGTATGCTAGTAACAAACCAGCAAGTCACTAACAAAGCAGTAAGCTAGTAAGCAAGCAGGAAGCTAGAAGGGAAGCATTCGGGTAGTACGAGAGCAGTACGCTAGAATGCAAGCAGCAGGCTAGTAAGCATCCGGTAAGCTCTTCAACCGGCAGTAAGGTAGTAACCTAGCAGTGGGCTAGTAAGCAAGCAGTAAGCTGGTATGGAGGCAGTATACTACAAAGCAAGCAGTAAGGTAATAAGCAACCGGTACGAAAGTGAGCTATCAGCTGGCTAGTAAGCAAGCATGAAGCTAATAAGCAAGCAGTAAGCTTGTAAGCAAGCAGTGAGCTGGCAAGCTATCAGCGGGCTGGTAATAAAGCAGTTAGCTATTGAGCAAGCAGCAATCTAGTAAGCAAGCAGTAACCTTGTAAGCAAGCAGTGGGCTAGTAAGCGTGCAGGGAGCTAGTAAGAAAGCAGTATGCTATTAAACAGAGAGTAGGCTAGTAAGGAAGCAGTATGCCAGTATACCAGCAGTAAGATCGAAAGCAAGCTGCAAGCTGGCAAGCAAGCCGGAAGCGAGTAAGCTAGCAGTAAGCCAGTAGGTAAGCAGTAATCAAGTAAGCAAGCTGTAAGCTGGTAAGGAAGCAGTTAGCAAGTAAGGAAGTAGTATGACAGTAAACGAGCAGTAAGGTAAAAAGCAAGCAGTAAGCTGGTAAGCAAGCAGTATACCAGTATACCAGCAGCAAGCTCGAAAGCAAGCTGCAAGCTAGCAAGCAAGCAGCAGGGTAGCAAGAAAGCAGGTAGCTAGTAGGCATGCAGTACGTCAGTAAGAAAGCAATAAGCTCGTAAACAAGCAGTAGGCGAGTATGCTAGCGGTAAGCTAATAAGCAACCAGTAAGCCAGTAAGCCAGCAGTAAGCTGGTAACCAAGCAGCAAGCTAGTTATCAAGCAGTAAGCTAGAAAGCATGGAGCAGGCTAGCAGGAAAGCAGTTATCTAGTAAGCTATCCGTAAGCCAGTAAGCAAGCAGTGAGCTAGTAAGCAAGCAGGGAGCTAGTAAGGGAGCACTAAGCTAGAAAGCAAGCATGGTGCTAGTGTGCAAGCAGTAAGTGAGTATGCTAGCAGTAAGCTAGTAGAGCAAGGAGGGAGCTTGTAGGGAAGCAGTATGCTAGCAACAGTGCAGTAAGCTAGAAAGCATGCAGCAGGCTAGTAAGAAATCCGTTAGCCATTGAGCACGCAGCAAACTAGTAAGCATGCTGTAAGTTAGAAGGCAACCAGTAAGCTTCTAAGCAACTAGTAAGCTAGTAAGTAGGCAGCAAGCTTGTGAGCAAGCAGTAAGCCAGAAAGCAAGCAGCAAGCTAGTAGCAAGTAGTAAGCTAGTACGAAGGCGGTGTTGTGACTGGAGTGACGGCGCACGCGCCGCCTCCAGCGCCTGGCCCGGCTTCGTGGAGGGTGGAGGAGGACGACGAGACTGCGTCAGTCTCGTCCTTCTCCTCCACCAGGAGCCTCATATGCTCCAAGAGAAAGATGACGGGGCAGACCGTCAATGGAGTGGGCAGGGCGATGTGCCCGGTTGACCGGATAAGTTGTCTCAGGGACGAGGTGAGCGAGAAGATATCGGAGTGGATCTCCTCGTCCCTGAGACGAGTGGTGAAAGTGGCCGCTGCCTGCTCTTTTAAGGGGCAGAAGAGCGGCGGGGCAGTGGCTCTGAGGGAGGCTGCCCAAATGATGGGGGACGCGGCGCGGGAGCTAAGCGGGCGGAACACCCGTCTGCAGCTCCTGTTGAAGGAGGAGCGACGGGGGAGGATGAGAGCACAGGCGCGCTGGAACAGCGCGGCCCTCCCTCCTGTCCTCCCTCCTCCTACGCCGCGCCCACCTGCGGTCGTTATGAAGCGGAGTGCGGCGGAGGTGGTGCGGGCCCCCACGGGCCCTTCCACCCGTACTCCGCCCGCGCAGAGGTCCCCGTCCTCCTCAGAGGACGATCTCCTGAGGAGGATAGGGGACATAATTGACAAGAGGCTGGCCGCCGTCCGGGAGGAGCTCCTCCCCGGGAGAGCGGTCGGCGGGAGGGTGGTGCCACCCCGACCAGTGGCGGCACGGCCGGGGAAGCCGAAGGTGGGGGGAGCGAAGGCTCCGCCCACCGTGGCGACTCCGGGGCCTCGGGTCGTGACCCCCAAGGGGGGAAGCGCACCCGTGGTTCCGGATCCCGCGTCCTCCGCGGCACCGCCCCATGGGGGGGTGTCGTGGAGCGAGGTGATGGGGCGGAGGGCAAGGAGGGCGGCGAGGAAGGCCTCGCAGACGCAGCCTCCGCCCCTGCCGCCCGCGGCCAAAGGAAAGGCCGCGAAGGCGCGACTTAGCCGCCCCCCAAAAACGGCAGCGGTAGCGCTGACCGTTGCGCAGGGGAGCGAGCTGACCCTCGCGGAGGCGATGCGGCTCGCCAGGGATAATGTGTCCCTGGAAGAGCTTGGCATTGCTTCCGTTAGGGCGAAGCGGGCCGTGACTGGGGGTCTCCTGCTGGAGATCCCCGGCCCAGACGGCGGCGAGAAGGCCGACCGACTCGCCCAGAGGCTCCGGGAGCAGCTGGGCGAGCGGGGCGTCCGGCCCACGAAGCGCACGGAGATGCGCGTGTGTGGGCTGGACGACTCGGTCACCGCGGAGGACGTGGCGCGTGCCCCAGCAAGGGCGGGGGATTGCCCTGAGGGGGATTTACGGGTCAGAGACATCCGCAGATCTCCTTCCGGCCTGGGGTCCGTGTGGGCCCGCTGCCCCCTCTCCGCCACCCATAAATTGGCGGAATCCGGGGGAGTTTTGGTGGGGTGGGTCTCGGCGCGAGTGGAGATACTCGCGCCGCGCCCGCTCCTGTGTCACCGCTGCCTCGAATTGGGGCATGTGAGGCAGTGGTGCACCTCGCTTGTGGACCGCAGCGGTCAATGTAACCGCTGCGGGGCGAAGGACCACCGTGCGAGCCAGTGTTCGGCGACCCTACACTGCCCGCTATGTGCGGACAGGGGGATGCCAGCCGACCACAGGGTGGGGAGCAGGAAGTGCTCTCTCCCCTCCCGGAAGGAGAGGAAGAGGCGGGCCGTTCCGACTCCGGCGCCGCGGGCGGTGGCATCGTCCACCATGGAGGTGGATGGTGCCACGGGGACGGACAGCCGGGAGGAGGCTGGGGCGGTCGGTAATTAATGGCGCTCCACCTCCTCCTCCAGGCCAACCTCAACCACTTGCGCGCGGCACAGGATATGATGTCCCAAGTCCTCGCGGAGTGGGGGGTTGGCCTGGCTGTCGCCGCCGAGCCGTACCGCGTCCTTGATCACCCTCATTGGGTGGGCGACGCGGACGGCTTGGTGGCCACGGTATGGGGAGGTGGCGATGGCTCCCCGCCGTTCTCCATGCTGGAGCGCGGTCGGGGATTCGTCGCCGTGGACTGGGGGGGAGTCGCCGTGGTGGGGTGCTACATCTCGCCTCGCAGCGGTCACGTCGCGTTCGAGCAGTACCTGGCCGAGGTCGCGGCATGCGTGCAGCGCTGCGCGGCCCGGCCGGTGCTCATCCAGGGGGACTGTAACGCCAAGTCGATGGCGTGGGGGTCCCCCAGGACTTCCGTTCGCGGCGGGATCCTGGACGACTGGGCGGCGGGGCTCGACCTTCGGTTACTGAACCGGGGGTCGGAGCACACGTGTGTGCGGTGATAAGGGGGGTATATCGTCACCTCGCCGGTGGACCGCAGCGGTCAGTGTTACCGCTGCGGTGCCAAAGAGCACCGTGCGAGCCAGTGCTCGGCGGCCCCCCACTGCCCGCTGTGTGCGGACATGGGGAGGCCAGCCGATCACAGGGTGGGGAGCAAGAAGTGCTCCCCCCCCTCCCGGAAGGAGAGGAAGAGGCGGGCTGCACCGGCTCCAGGGCCGAGGGCGGTGGCATCGTCCTCGATGGAGGTGGACGGTGCTACGGGGACGGACGGCCGGGAGGAGGCTGGCGCGGCCATTAATTAATGCCGCCCCGCCTCCTCCTCCAGGCCAACCTCAACCACTGCCGCGCGGCACAGGACTTGATGTCCCAAGTCCTCGCGGAGTGGGGTGTTGGCCTGGCGGTCGCCGCCGAGCCGTACCGCGTCCCTGATCACCCTCATTGGGTGGGCGACGCGGACGGCTTGGTGGCGACGGCATGGGGAGGGGGCGACGGGTCCCCACCGTTCTCCTTGTTGGAGCGCGGTCGGGGATTCGTCGCCGTGGACTGGGGGGGAGTCGCTGTGGTGGGGTGCTACATTTCGCCCCGTAGCGGTCACGCTGCGTTCGAGCTGTACTTGGCCGAGGTCGCGGCATGCGTGCAGCGCTACGCGGCCCGGCCGGTGCTGGTCCTGGGGGATTTTAATGCCAAGTCGGTGGCTTGGGGATCCCCCAGGACCTCCGTTCGCGGCGGGATCCTGGGCGATTGGGCGGCGGGGCTCGACCTCCGGGTATTGAACCGGGGGTCGGAGCACACATGCGTGCGGCGATATGGGGGGTCCATCGTGGATGTTGGATTCGCGACCCCCAACGCCGTGCGCATGGTGTCGGGTTGGCACGTGGTCGCGGGGGCAGGGACACTCTCCGATCACCGGTATATCCGGATGGTGGTCTCTGCCGCCGCGGGGGATGCATCCCGACACCACCGTCCGGGTGGTAACCCACCGCGCCACTGGGCGCCTCGGCGCCTGGACAAGGATGCCCTGATGGCGGCGGCCCTCGCTGCAACTTGGCCGCAGAGGGCGGCCGAGTTGCCGAGCATAGAGGAGGAGGTCGCCCGGCTCGGAGCATTGGTCGCGGGTATTTGCGACGCGGCGATGCCTCGGGTCGGGCGGGCTTCTCCTCGCCGGGCGGTGTACTGGTGGTCGGACGCGATCGCGGAGTTGCGAGTCGCGACTGTCCGCGCCCGACGCCAGTACACCCGCGCACGCCGTCGTCAACGTACAGGCGACGGCGTGGCGCGAGCGAGGGCAGCTGATGACCTGTATGGAGCATACCGCGTGGCGCGGGTTGCTCTGCAGGTCGCCATCAAACGGGCCAAGACCCGGGCATGGAAGGAGCTCCTCCAGACCCTTGATGACGATCCATGGGGGCGCCCATATAAGGTGGTGCTGAATAAGCTCCGCCCGTGGGCGCCCCCCGTCACCGAGGGTCTTGACCCCCGGCTGCTGGAGGACGTGGTCAATACACTCTTCCCAATTGGCGAGAGGGGACCGCGTCCTCCGGCGGCGGCGGCTGTCCCAGTGGAGTGGACGGCCGAGCTGGGGGTCACGCAGGAGGAGCTGGCAGCGGCCATCAGACGGCTCGGGGTTCGTAACACGGCCCCGGGTCCGGATGGTGTGCCCGGCCGGGTTTGGGTCTTGACCCAGGGCGTCCTTGGTGCCGACCTCAGGCGGTTGTTCGACCGCTGCCTGAGGGACGGGCGATTCCCCCCCAGTTGGAAGGTGGCGAGGATGGTCCTCCTCCGGAAGGAGGGTCGGCCCGCGGAGTCTCCCTCCGCATACCGGCCCATTTGTCTCCTCGACGAGGTGGGCAAGCTCTTCGAGCGGGTGATTGCTGCCCGCCTCGTCGAGCACCTGTCGCGGGGTGATCCCGGTCTGGCCGACTGCCAGTTCGGTTTCCGGGGGGGCCGATCGACTATCGACGCGATAGGTCGTGTGAGGGCCCTCTCGGGGGCGGCCGTCTCCCGGGGAGGGGTGGCATTGGCAATATCCTTGGATATTGCCAATGCCTTTAACACCCTCCCCTGGGAAGAGATAAGGAGGGGACTCGAATATCATCGGGTCCCCCCTTGTCTCAGTGCGGTCGTCGGGGATTATCTCCGCGGCAGGTGGATCGAGTATCCGGGCCGGGATGGTGATATGCGGAGGGAGGTGTACTGCGGTGTTCCGCAGGGGTCGGTCCTCGGGCCACTCCTGTGGAACATCGCGTACGACTCGGTGTTGCGGGCCGGCCTCCCCGACGGCGTCAGCACCGTGTGTTATGCGGATGACACACTGGTGCTGGCCGTCGGGGCGCACTGGGGGAGGGCCATGCGTCGCGCGGAGGAGGGGTTGCAACGCGTCGTCGACCGGATCAGGGGCATGGGGATGACGGTGGCGGTCCATAAGACCGAGGTGATTGCGTTTCATTCACCTCGGCAGGATCCGCCACCCCCTCTGATCCGGGTGGGTGGGGCTGACATCGAGGTGAAGCCCCAGATCAGGTATCTAGGGCTGATCCTCGATAACCACTGGCGTTTCGAGGAGCATTTCCGCTGCCTGGTCCCCCGGTTGGAAAGGATGGTTGCGGCTCTGGGCCGGATCCTGCCCAACCTGGGGGGCCCGGCGGGCCGAGTTCGTCGCCTCTATGTGGCAATGGTCCAGTCGGTGGCCCTATACGGGGCCCCCGTCTGGGCGGACGACCTGGCTGCCTCCCGGCGCAGCATGACTATGCTGCGTCGGGTGCAGAGGCGCATGGCGCTCAGGGTCGTCCGCGGGTATCGGACCATATCACATGAGGCGGCGACGGTTCTAGCGGGGATGCCGCCCATGGACCTGCTCGCGCGGTCGCACGCGGTGATCTACCGGCACCGCGTCGACCGTCGCGCGGGGGTGGGGGCGGTCCCGGGCGGGCAGGAACCTGCTTGGGGCGATTTTAAGCGCCAGGCCCGGCAGTCCGTGTTGCTCGCGTGGCAGGAGCGGCTGGCTCTGCCAACCGCGGGGCACCGAACTGTCGGGGCGGTTCGGCCACTCCTGAAGGAGTGGCTGGACAGAGGCCATGGCAGCCTCACCTACCGGATGGCACAGGTATTTTCCGGGCATGGCAGCTTCGGAAGATACCTGTGCCGGATAGGGAAGGAGCCGACGGCGCGTTGCTGCCACTGCGACGCTGAGCAGGACACGGCGGATCATACCCTGGAGGTATGCCCCGCGTGGGAGGGGGAGCGCCGTGTCCTGGTCGGCGTCGTCGGGCGGGATGTCTCGCTGCCGGGCGTGGTGCGCGCCATGCTCGGCAGCGAGGAGAAGTGGAGGGCCGTGGCCTCCTTCTGCGAGAACGTAATGTTGCAGAAGGAGGCCGCGGGGAGGGAGCGCGAGCTTCAGCGGCGCGCTGAAGCCCGCGCTCGTGCGGTGGCCCGAGGTCGTCGCCCGGTCGCGAGGCGTCGCGGGCGGCCGCCTCGGCGTGGCGGATGACCTAGGCTGGGAGGGGGGTCCTGAGGGGACCCTCCTCCCACCAGGCGGCGCCGGGTCGGACCGGTTGGGGGTAGGAGTGCCTCCCCCTACCGGTCCGACGCAAGGGGAGGCACCCTCGGCGGTCTGGTGCGGCCATGAACGCCCGGCCGCCGAGGGGTGGAAACGGGGTCGCGGGCGGTTGCGAGTTGGGGCTCGCAGCCGCCACTAAACACGGCCCCGGGACGGATAGCGGCGGGATGGAGTGGCCCCGTCCCGCCGCTATGAGGCAGTGTGTCTACTGGGGGGACCGATTGTCCCCCCGGGGGATGGGCGCGAAAGCGCGGGCACGGGGAGGATACCGGAAGAATGCTTCGAGCGATTCCCGGTATCCTCCCAAAGCGTGCCGAAGGGTCACCGTGGGGTTTTTAGTGGGTAGGTCCCGCGCCTGTCGTTGTACGGGCGCGGGGAATCCCACACACCCCTCCCACCTCTCCCCAAGGAGGTGGGAGGGAGTCTTTCGAAGATTTTCCCCACGACAAAAAAAAAAAAAAAAAAAAAAAAAAAAAAAAAAGGGGGGTATATCGTGGATGTTGGATTCGCGACCCCCAACGCCGTGCGCATGGTGTCGGGGTGGCACGTGGCCGCGGGGGCAGAGACACTCTCGGACCACCGGTAGATCCGGATGGAGGTCTCTGCCGCCGCGGGGGATGCATCCCGACACCACCGTCCGGGTGGTACCCCACCGCGCCGCTGGGCGCTTCGGCGCCTGGACAAGGACGCCCTGATGGCAGCTGCCCTCGCTGCAACTTGGCCGCAGGAGGCGGCCGAGTTGCCGAGTATAGAGGAGGAGGTCGCCCGGCTCGGGGGGATGGTCGCGAACATATGTGACGCGGCGATGCCCCGAGTCGGGCGGGTTTCTCCTCGCCGGACGGTGTACTGGTGGTCGGCCGCGATCGCGGAAATGCGAGACGCGAGTGTCCGCGCCCGACGCCAGTACTCCCGTGCACGCCGTCGTCTACGGAGAGACGATAGCGTGGCGCGAGCGAGGGCAGATGACCTGTATGAGGCATACCGCATGTCGCGGATGGCTCTGCAGGTCGCCATCAAACGGGCCAAGACCCGGGCATGGAAGGAGCTCCTCGAGACCCTTGATGACGATCCTTGGGGGCGCCCTTATAAGGTGGTGCTGAACAAGCTCCGCCCGTGGGCGCCCCCTTCACCGAGGGTCTTAACCCCCGGCTGCTGGAGGACGTGGCCAATACTCCCTTCCCGATTGAGGAGATGGGACCACGTCCTCCGGCAGAGGCGACGGCCCCGTTGGAGTGGGTGGCCGAGCCGGGGGTCACGCAGGGTGAGCTGGCCGCGGCTATCAGACGGCTCGGGGCGCGTAACACGGCACCCGTTCCGGATTGGTGTCCTCGGCCTGGTTTGGGTCTTAACCCACGGTGTCCTTGAGGCCGACCTCAGGCGGTTGTTTAACCGATGCTTGAGGGACGGGCGATTCCCCCCCCCCCCCCCCCACCCGGAAGGTGGCTGGATCTGGCTAGTCAGATAGCTGCTAGCTAGTAAGAATGCAGTATGCTGCTACGAGCCAGGGCCGTGCAGCGCGCGTGGCTGGCGAGTGCGAGAGAGAGTATGGAATATGGTATCAATTTGTTAGTTAGGTACACGGACGAACCCGATGCGAAATCGGGGAGCCGCTAGGATAGTTGATAACGAGGACGAACCTGATGCGAAATCAGGGAGCCTCTGGGATGGAGTCACGTACGGACGAACCTGGTGCGTAATCAGGGAGCCGCTGGGATGGTAATAGATTGCGTGGACGAACCCGATGCAAAATCGGCGAGTCACTAGGATTGTTGATAACGACGCAGACGAACCCAATACGAAATCGGGGAGCTGCTAGGAGGTTGGAAGAAACGCAGACGAACTCAATGCGTAATCGAGGAGCTGCTGGGAGGTTGGATAAATCACAGACGATCCTGATGCGAAATCAGGGAGCTGTAGGATACGGACGAACCTGATGCGTAATCAGGGAGCCGCTGGGATGGTAATAGATTGCGTGGACGAACTCGATGCGTAATCGAGGAGCCACTAGGTTGTAAGAGGTTGTATTTGGATTTGGGGATGTGTTAATTCAACTCGTAACTATGAATTATTAAGTATAATATAACCCGAGCGGTAAGGTTATATTATTTTGGGAACGTTTAACTAATAATAATCGCTTTATATATGTTTAAATAACGCGTTAATTCGTTGTTTGAAAAGTCGGTTAAACCGTCGCGTGATCGATAGAAAAAGCAGAACATTTCTTATACGGTATTCTCAGTTTACGCGACATTCCAGAGCCTTCTCTGCGGCGTAATATGTTTCGAGCAATACCGTGTAGAAAAACTACAAACTTACTTTCGATACAAATCACGAGATCGGCCTAGTAACGGTTCCCCGAGAACACGTGTTAATACGCCAAAATTACAGAGAGGATACAAAATTAGTAAGAGACAGACAGCTTAAACCAGACAGCGCCATGAGATGAAAATTTCCCCTCCCTCGTGGCCACGGTTAAGTAGGTATGTCTCGGGAACACTTGCTACCTGGTTCTCGACGAGTGCGGATCTACTGAGCCGACTTCGTCAATCGATCGGAATCGATAAATACGATTAATTAGATTCGTCTAATACGATCGTGGATCCACTTAACCGAAACGGTACAAGAAATAGACTGCTGCGGATTCAAAAGAATCACGCCAAGTCGAATTTCGTACCCTACGGTTTCGTGAGAATATCTCGATTCCCGCGGTAAATGAACCATAGGAACGGGAAAATTTACTCGATAATTTGAGTAATTTTCACAACCCGCTATCGGTGGCTGAATATAATCAGATTGCACTTAAACAGTGCTTGATTATCGCCACCGTTGTGACGGACAAACACGTATTGCTGAAATCAGTGGTCGTGTTTGAGAACCGAGAGAATTTCTTGATTCTCTGCTTGGCTATTGCACGGTTCAGAACCCCAACCTATAGGGAGCCTTCGTTGCAAAATCCCTGGGTTGGGTTCGTCGTTTTCCAGGGTCGAATCAAAAGTTTGGGATAACACCCGATAGGGGCCTTATTTGGCATTCTCCCTGGGTAAATATCTCGGCTGGTTTCGACCTGCTCGAGCGTGGGTTCCAGATCGTCAGTGGGTACGGACACTCGACGTAGTACTACGTTCAAAGGGCGCCGTGGTGTTAGAACCTTAATAATCAGTCGCTTCTGCGCAGTTAAGGCTCTGCATCACACCGGTCCCGTACGGACAAGGGAACGGCGAGGGACCGCGGAGTTGACAACCTTTGGAGCCTTACAACCTCCACTTGTTGTCCTCTCCTGCAAAAACCAAGCCTGCAGCAGTGGGAAGATAGACATTAGAATCTCTAGATGTGGAAGCAAGTAAGGGTGCTGCATGCTGGTACGCAAGCAGTAAGCTTGATGAGGCAGCAAGCTTGTAAGCGTGCATTAAGCTAGAAGGCAAGCATCAGCCTAGTAAGCAACATGTAAGTTAGTAAGCAAGCAGTAAGCTGGTAAGAAAGCAGTTAGCTGGTAAGCAATTAGTAGGCTAGTAAGTAAGCAGTAAGTTAGTATGCGCGCAGTAAGCGAGTAAACTAGCAGTAAGCTAGTATGCGAGCAGTAAGCTAGTAAAGAAGCAGTATGCTAAAAAGCAAGCAGGAGGCTAGTAAGCTGGCAGCGAGCTAGTAAGCAAGCAGGAAGCTAGTAAGGGAGCAGTAAGCTACAATGCAACCAGCGGGCCAGTAAGCGAGGAGTACGCGAGTAAGCAAGCAGCATGCTTGTAAGCAACAAGTAAGCTAGTGAGCAGGCAGTAAGCTGGTAAGAAAGCACTTGGCTTGTAAGGAGGTAGTAAGCTAGTAAGCAACCTGTAAGCTAGTAGCAAATCAGTAAGTTAGTAACAAAACAGTAAGCTCGTAAGCGAGCAGGAAGCATTTGGATAGTTTGAGAGCAGTAAGTTAGTAAGATAGCAGTGAATTAGGAAGAAAACAGGAATGTAATAAGAAAGCAGAAAGCTAGTAAGCAAGCAGTACGCTAGTAAGCAAGCGGCAAGCTAGAAAGCATGCAGCAAGCTTGTGAGCAGCAGTAAGCATGTAAGCTAGCAGTATGCTAGTAAGGAAGCAGTTATCTAGAAAGCAAGCAGTAATCTAGTAAGAAAGTACTAACCTAGAAAGCAAGCAGCAGGCTAGTAAGTATGCAGTAAGATAGTATGCAAGAAGTGAGCTAGTAAGCGAGCAGGAAGCTAGTAGGGAAGCCGTAAGCAAGTAAGCTATCAGCGGGCTAATAAGGAAGCAGTTAGCCATTGAGCGAGCAGCAATTTTGTAAGCAACCAGTAATCTTGTAAGCAAGCAGTAGGACAGTAAGTGAGCAGGAAGCTTGAATGGAAACAGTATGCCAGAAAGCATTCTGCAGGCTAGAAACAAAGCATTTAGCTATTGAGCAAGCAGCAAACTAGTAAGCAAGCAGTAATCTACAAAGCAAGCAGTAAGCTAGTAAGCAAGCTGTGAGCTAGAAACCAAGCAGGAAGCTAGTAAGGAAGCACTAGGCTAGAAAGCAAGCAGCTGGCTAGTAAGCAAGCATTAGGCGAGTAAACAAGCAGTAAGCAAGTAGGCAAGCAGAGAGCTGGCAAGAAAGCAGTATGCTAAGAAAGCATACAGTGTGCTGGTAAGTGAGCAGGAAGGTAGTAAGGAAGCAGTGTGCTAGTAAGCAAGCAAGAAGCTAATAAGGTAGCAGTAAGCTAGAAAGCAAGCAGGGGGCCAGTAAGCGAGCAGTAAGCGCGTAAGCTAGCAGTATGCTAGTAGGGTTGCAGTGAGCTGGTAAGCGAGGTGCAAGTTAGGAAGCAAGCAGCGAGCATGTAAGCAAGCAGGCAGCTAGTAAGCGACCAGTAAGCTTGTAAGGAAGCAGCAGCCTAGTCAGATAGCAGTTAGCTATTGTTACGAGCCAGGGCCGTGCAGCGCGCGTGGCCTGCGAGTGCGAGAGAGAGTATGGAATATGGTATCAATTTGTTAGTTAGGTACACGGACGAACCCGATGCGAAATCGGGGAGCCGCTAGGATAGTTGATAGCGAGGACGAACCTGATGCGAAATCAGGGAGCCTCTGGGATGGAGTCACGTACGGACGAACCTGGTGCGAAATCAGGGAGCCGTAGGAGGGGTGAAACGTCGTGAACGAACCCGATGCGAAATCGGGGAGTCACTAGGATTGTTGATAACGACGCAGACGAACCCAATGCGAAATCGGGGAGCTGCTAGGAGGTTGGAAGAAACGCAGACGAACTCAATGCGAAATCGAGGAGCTGCTGGGAGGTTGGATAAATCACAGACGAACCTGATGCGAAATCAGGGAGCTGTAGGATGCGGACGAACCTGATGCGAAATCAGGGAGCCGCTAGGATGGTAATAGATTGCGTGGACGAACTCGATGCGTAATCGAGGAGCCACTAGGTTGTAAGAGGTTGTATTTGGATTTGGGGATGTGTTAATTGAACTCGTAACTGTGAATTATTAAATATAATATAACCCGAGCGGTAAGGTTATATTATTATGGGAACGTTTAACTAATAATAATCGCTTTATATAATTGTGGGTTAAAGAAGTTGGGTAACTCTGATTTGATAATAAAAGTAGATATATTCTTAAGTCAACAAATAAAATACAATTGTTTCGTGTATCTTATGTCGCGATCAAAGAATGATTATATTTACCTAAAATGACCTTGCACGGTGTTGACGCACTGGCGATGCGGGGGTATGTCAGTTGGAAATAAAGGCCGTAATAGAATTTATGCCGGTTCACGGATTCTATATGGTTTGATACTAAAGGGTACGGTAGCCCGATCTCGCAAGATACAACTGACTATCAAATCGTATACGCGTGACAAGAGACGTGACGTTGACTCTAACGTGACGGTACGATTATGATCCCCCGAGTAATGAAATCACGGAGTTTATATACCAAAAAATCTGTGTGGGGCGGATTCAAAAGTACGTTAGAAATCACCGTGTGCACTATTCTCCGAATTGTATTAATTAACGGGCTGCTCTATTCTCCGAATTGTATTAATTAACGGGCTGCTGCATCGCGACGGAAGTGACCCCCATTTCAAAGGTTAGATAAGTAGCAGGGCGATTTCATAATGCACGCAAGTGGCAAGAAAAATTTGAGGAACGAAACGTTCGACATACGTAACATCTCCCCCCCCCCCCCAAGATGAAACATCGCGTTATGCGTGATGCTTTCATATTAGACGGAAAGCGCCCTGTTACTTATTTACAAAAGAAAATAATAAAAGTCGCGAAAAGTAGAATAATTGAAAGCTAAATGTGTCGGGGTGTGTAGTATCATGTTGTGGTGTGTACTTATCGATACTGGTGCGTTGTGTTCTGGGTTTAAACCTTGGGCACGACGTAGCCCACCGCCAACCAGTGCTCGGCTACGTTCACAGGTGGCTGCCCCTGTAGTCGGTCCAGGTGGAGATCGGCAACGACTCCGTCTTCCGCGTTACCGATCCGGGATATTCGGCCTCTTCGATTGCTCAATGCGAGGACTGCAATCCTCGTCCTTGCGTTGAGCGGGGTTATGTTTCTGGGTTGGACCCCCCTCAGCTGGATCCTCACCGCCATCCATAGAGTTTTCCGGTAATGGGGCGGCAGGGATCTGATTTCTGTTGCCGGTACATCTAGAGTTTGTCCGTAATCCCCAAGGAAGACTTCGCACCCATGCAAAGTGGTTTGTTTTAGTTGGCCCCTTCGCCACATGCCCTTGTGACGTACGGCCACCAGCCGCTCTGGCGTCAGGGCGTCTAGCGGCATTGCGTACATTTCTCCTGGGCATTGCATGCGGTGGTGAAGTTCATACCCCATGGTCCGGAGGTTCCCAGGGTTCCGGTTGAGATGGTTTCCATTGTGTAGCGTTCTTCTTAATTGGTTCCCGGTGTAAAGAGGCGAATGTTCTTGTCCGTTATGATTTTAAGACCGGTCCAGTCTTTTGAAGGTTGCGGTGGTTGACGCCTTCCCCTGGTTTGAGTAGCGCGGCCTTTACACACTGGTCCGGCCGAACAGAGTTGGTATTTCCTGGCAGATAGGGGTGTTCCTTGTTCCGGGTAAGACGTTGTTTGTGTTCCAATGGTTTTCGATTGCATCTGTGACTGATACTGATTTGGATACGGTCCAGCATCTTGCTTTTAAAGGCCCCAAACCCCACTCCAACTTCCCTGCGTGTAGGTGGAGAGGAGCCGCTAAGGGTGCAGGCGTCTCTAGAAAATTGTTGCGCTCGGCCTTTCGATTTTTTTATCTGTTTCCAGGGTATTAGGTATATTTATTGTAATTTTATTCGGTTCCTCTGGAGGATTTGTATTTTTGGATAGTTTGTTGACCCAGATTTTTCCAATTATTATTATGCCTGCCACAGTTAATGTTATGAATACGGTTCCGATGAACGTGAAATTAATGATATTCTGGTTGCGAAAACTGGTTCGATAATTTGATAGTTCTCTTGCTCGTTGTTCTATTTCGGTAAGTGACACTGCTGCAGGTAGCTTATCCCAGGTAGAAGTAGTATGGTTTGCGTCAAAGGTGTCTCTCTCCAAAACTTCTAGGTGATGCGTTGCGGGTTCTGGTAATATTATTGACAAATTATACACGTTTGAAGGGTAGTAAATGATGTTCTCAGTTGTTTTCATTGTTTCTACGTGTTAAAGTACTAAGGGACTTTAACGTGGGTCCGGATGAGGAAACAGACAGGGAGAGAAATTGTTACAAGTTTTTCAATAACGTTTTTTATTTTACAAAAATAGAACTAAACTTATCACAACATTAGAACAAAAAAAACTAGAAACTAAAAGAAAAACTGACGACGGCTCCTTTTGCGGCCTCGTCTCCTCTTTCTTTGTCTCCTGTTTAATTTCCTACTGCGGAGGCTTTCTGAAACAAAAGAATCCGCCTAATAAATACATTTGCGGACAAGTCAACAATCGCGCGCTCGTCAGCTGTTTCTCGCGCTCCAGCGACAGTCTGGTGTGCTTGGAGGGGAGAGCTGGCTGGCTATCTAGCGCTCTAGCTAGTGGACTGTATTCTTCTCTTTCTGGTCGATGAGATTCTCTTTCTACGATCTCACCGACGCGCACAACCGGGTAGACGAGCTTTTCTCCGTTCTACCGGGTTCTCTTTGCAATGCCACGGACGGGAAACCAAATGGAGGTTGTAAGGCTCCAAGAGGCTATATCCCGCGAGCACGCTCCCCGTGCGGGTGGCGTTTCTACACCACCCACGCAAGAGGACGTCTTGTCCTAGTTCGGCTCCCTCGTCAGCTGCTCCTCAGGAGCGACCTGCGGTATGCACACGTGGTTGCCAAGCCGGCGATTCCTTCATCAAAGGAACGCCCGGCAGCCAGCCGTGGCTACCTCGACGGAGGCTCCTGTCCCGAGGAACTGGCCTGCGGCTCACCGGTTCAGGACTCAATCCCCTGCAATTCCAACCACCCTACGTTCACAGCCCAGTGTGGTCGACTCACAGCTGGTAGTGGGTGTAGCGATGGAAGGAAGGCTCTTCGAACCCTTTGCTCCACCGTACGCTTAGGCCCTACTTATTGTCCCCTCACGACGGTATATTGGAGCGGGTTCTCTGACGCCCGATGCACGGAGAGCACCACGAAGTGATATTCTTTCTGAATATCTATCTTCCGGTTGCTCCTACGCCGTATAGCTCTAATCTTGGTCGGTGAAACTTTCCACCCCACCGGTCGGTGTACTCTCACTGGTACACAGGACGGGTGGTTCCAGTGGGTTTCGTATGACCTCTAGAAACGGTGAACTACCACTAGGTGATACCTGTATGTCGGTATCAGCCCTCCAGTAGCTCTAACCGGATAATTTGGAAGAAGACTCAAGGCGATCCACACCGAATCTCCAACGTCGCAGTCGCATCCACGAACTGCAACGTTCAATCACAATCCTGCGTCTACGATCGCTTCACACTCGGCGTGCCTTGCGATCGCTGCAACGTCAGGCAGATTGTCCGTTTTCTGGGGAAAATCTCAAGTCGCTATGACGAGATTTTCCAATAAACTATTTGTCCGCAAACTGATTCTATTACGAGGAGAGAGATCGGCTCATCCACCTCGGAGCTCGTAGGGAAATGGGAACGCGACCGTCACAAGGTCCGCTCTCGATCGCCGACGGCTCAAGAATGAACCGTGACGATCTGCAAGCAACGACGGCCGCGGCCGGCTCCGTCGCGCAAGCGCAGAACCGGGTAGCTACGCCTCGCGTTGCTGGGCCCGGGCTGCTACGCGCCGCGTGGCCACGGCGCGGCGCTGCCGCGTTTCGTCTATCGATCTTTTTCCGATAGATCTCTTTTCTCTCTCTTTCTCAGCGCTAACAACACATTCCTAGAATTTGCTCCAAAACTCGAGAATTTCAGTGAAGCTAGCTTGAAAAAACACGTAAATAGCCGCGGTATACTAATCTGAACGATGGAAAATTTCCATGTCAGCACAACCATCTAGAATTACGCGCATTCAATATAGATACGGGCATCGCGGCCGAGTTTCTGCGTCTCGGACTCATGCGATATTTAAACACTACGGCTTCGAATTGTATGGAATTAATCGTTGCACGACATCCAGGTTTGAGTTCAAAAATTCCTGTGTTTGACATATTTTTGATTACTCCTTTGTCTCCCTGGCAGTAGATCCGCGCCTTTTGTTGTTCGGGCATGAAGTACAACCATGTAGATGGTCTGTTTAGAGTTTGCCAATATGGATAGAAGAGGTTATTCTTATGTCGCAGGTCGACCATTTTATTGCAGAAGGGTTCAGTAACGCCGTAGATTCGCAGATAGTGTGGCGGTCCGTTTGGTATATTGGTAGTGTTGATGGTCCCACAAATTGTCCGCGATGGAAATGACAGTGGTTCAGGTAGTCCTCAGTTGGAATAATATATTGTTGTTCGTCTGATGATACAGCAAGGAATTGAATTTTTGATTTGATGTATGAAACTACAGATTTTTTCCCAATTTTATGTATGGATGGGCAAGGATATATCTTATATAAACTGTAGGCTCTTGTTTCAAGTAAGGGTATCGAGAGTTCAAAAAGTATTCTTCCCCTTTTAAAAATGACGTTTAACTTCGTAATTCTTTCAATTTGCTCCGTAAGTAGTTCTTCCGGCGTCAGAGGAAATTCATGCTTCGATGTTTGTTTGATTCTCTGGGCAGATCGTAATAACTGCTGCAGTGAAAAAATTGCCGGATGCAGAATTCCCTGTTTTGCCAAAAGTATGGAATCTATTAATAATAACAGATTGGCATTGTAGTCATCCAGTCCTTTTTCAATCTCAAATACCGCGTCCCTTGCTGCTGCTTCGAAACGTAATTTACTTATGTTGGATTCTGTTTCACGGAACATTAATGAGTGTTCAGCCATAGTTTTCATTGATTGAGTAGTCAATTCTGTCAGGAGTGGAAGAAAATTCGGCTCTAATTACATGGGTTTGTTTTTCTATGATCACTGTTATTTCATGTTGGTCATTATAAATTTTATTTAACTCTTGATTATAATATTCCGCATCTTCTTGTGTCAAGGTTCCAAATAATGTTTTGCTTAGGCTGCCGATGAATCCAAAAAGTACACTGCGACGCGATGATTTAGTAATTGGAATATCACCCATTGCAGTTTTTATTAACTTGATGTTGTTACATATGTCGAACGTTTCGTTCCTCAAATTTTTCTTGTCACTTGCGTGCATTATGAAATCGCCCTGCTACTTATCTAACCTTTGAAATGGGGGTCACTTCCGTCGCGATGCAGCAGCCCGTTAATTAATACAATTCGGAGAATAGAGCAGCCCGTTAATTAATACAATTCGGAGAATAGTGCACACGGTGATTTCTAACGTACTTTTGAATCCGCCCCACACAGATTTTTTGGTATATAAACCCCGTGATTTCATTACTCGGGGGATCATAATCGTACCGTCACGTTAGAGTCAACGTCACGTCTCTTGTCACGCGTATACGATTTGATAGTCAGTTGTATCTTGCGAGATCGGGCTACCGTACCCTTTAGCATCAAACCATATAGAATCCGTGAACCGGCATAAATTCTATTGCGGCCTTTATTTCCAACTGACATACCCCCGCATCGCCAGTGCGTCAACACCGTGCAAGGTCATTTTAGGTAAATATAATCATTCTTTGATCGCGACATAAGATACACGAAACAATTGTATTTTATTTGTTGATTTAAGAATTTATCTACTTTTATTATCAAATCAGAGTTACCCAACTTCTTTAACCCACAATTATATAAAGCGATTATTATTAGTTAAACGTTCCCATAATAATATAACCTTACCGCTCGGGTTATATTATATTTAATAATTCACAGTTACGAGTTCAATTAACACATCCCCAAATCCAAATACAACCTCTTACAACCTAGTGGCTCCTCGATTACGCATCGAGTTCGTCCACGCAATCTATTACCATCCTAGCGGCTCCCTGATTTCGCATCAGGTTCGTCCGCATCCTACAGCTCCCTGATTTCGCATCAGGTTCGTCTGTGATTTATCCAACCTCCCAGCAGCTCCTCGATTTCGCATTGAGTTCGTCTGCGTTTCTTCCAACCTCCTAGCAGCTCCCCGATTTCGCATTGGGTTCGTCTGCGTCGTTATCAACAATCCTAGTGACTCCCCGATTTCGCATCGGGTTCGTTCACGACGTTTCACCCTCCTACGGCTCCCTGGTTTCGCACCAGGTTCGTCCGTACGTGACTCCATCCCAGAGGCTCCCTGATTTCGCATCAGGTTCGTCCTCGTTATCAACTATCCTAGCGGCTCCCCGATTTCGCATCGGGTTCGTCCGTGTACCTAACTAACAAATTGATACCGTATTCCATACTCTCTCTCGCACTCGCAGGCCACGCGCGCTGCACGGCCCTGGCTCGTAACAGAAACTGGTGACAGCGGTGGGATTTAACTATTTTAGAATCGCTACGTAATTTTTGGGTTTCTTGAGAAGTTGAAATTTCTCTTCTTGAATTTAGACGATATACTAGTTTTCGCTAGTTAAGTCAACCAGTTAACTCTTGTTAAGAATATACTAGTTTTCGCTAGTTAATACACATTGTTAATTGGATTTAAATATACTAGTTTTCTCTAGTTGAATTAAAATAAATTATTAAAAATGACAAGTTCACAAGCAAATATTTCGTCGAACGATATTATGAACTTGACATTATCGCTTGCAAATTCAATGTCACTTTTGACACAAAAGACATGCATACAAAACGTTACATCGACGATACCGACTTTCGACGGAGAAACTCCATCTTTATCGCGTTTTGCACAAAGTGTGGAGGATGGGTTAACATTGATACCTGAGGGTTCGGAAGCCGATTATCTGGCGATTGTTCTGACTAAACTCATAGGTCCCGCACGAAGGTGCACCTTAGAGCATAAATTCGTGAGTGTTAGCGAATTGATTAAACATTTAAAAAAGAGATTCGCGCCGGGAAAAAGTTTGTCGTATTTCCAAGTAGACATCGCGAGTTTACGTATTCGCGAGGGTGAAAGTTTGCGACAGTACGTCGACAGGACTAGTCACCTGGTTTATTGCGCGCGCGGAGCCATTCGAGAAAGATACCGGGACAACGCCGAAGATTTCATCAAGGAGATGGAACGAGATGTTTTGGAAAATTTCATCGAAGGCTTACCGGATCGTATTTCTTGGAAGGTGTCGGCACAATTTAGAGACATACGGACTCTTGAAGATGCTTACGACGCCGTGCTGCATATAGACAGGAAACTAAGGAATCGAAGACAAATGCCCCGGAACGAATCACCTGCACGGTGGTCACGAAAGGATCGTGGAACCGAAGATTATCGCCACCGCGACAATCAAGTGTCGTACCCTGGCTCGCCGAGTCGTTATGACCGAGGGCGGCATGCTAGAACATACGAAGGTCAAGAGGATCGAGAGGAACAACCACATGCGTCGGCATGGCCCGTGCGACCAAGGAGCCCCTCGATTTCCCCTTCGAGGCGTTCTTACGATTTTCCTAAGGATGAAGGAAATCATTATTCCATATTAAAAAATTCCGAAAGATATCGCGAACCGAAATTATATTGTTGGTATTGTGAAACTACGGGACACGACGGGAAATCCTGTAGGAAAAATCCGCGTAATCCAAAAAACCGACGCAACTCGCGGGACTCGTCAGCCGAACCGAACGGGTCTTTAAACTTCAATCGCGCTCACCGTACCGGCGACACGATGAGCGGCAACGAAACCCGTCGTCAAAGAACAGTACACTTCGAAAACGACTCCTTATCAAAGAAACACCTGCCCCACGTCTCGAAACCAAAGTCCCAGAACTGGAATTAGGGAAGGGAACATTTTTAATCGATTGCGGTGCAGCCATCAACTTAGTACGTCTCGATGTTTTAGGAACAAAAGCAATAATAAATTCTCGCGAAGAAATAGAAATAACAGGATTAACCACAACTCCAATTTACACGTTAGGAACCACAATTCTCCATATTCACGATACACCCGCATTTTTCTATATAGTAAGAACTCTTGCAATAGACGCTGATGGACTCATCGGAAGCCCATTTTTAATGCAAGAGGGTGCCGAAATTTCTTATTATCATGGGACCATGGTATTAAGGGACAAACCTATTAGACCATTACGTTTTTCAAACCGCAATGATTTGTTTTCATCTTTAAACTCGCAAACTCCGACTAAACACAGGCTCGAAGCTCGTACGATACAACAAATCGCGGTAAAAATAGCAAACCCGACAGTAAAGGAAGGATATTTACCACGTATTAAAACTCACGATCAACTGTACGTAGGGGAAGCAGCTGTAACAAATAACAACGGAAAATGTCACGTCTTAGCAACGAACACCAGCAGCGAAGACCTCGACGTAGAGATAGAACCACAGATAATAGAACCGTACGATTTTCTAAGCACATCGGACGAAGACCTTTGCTCATATGCAGAACAGCCAACAAAATTCAGGACCACCGAAGATAGGATAGAAAAACTCGTAAATACACTAAATACCAATCATTTAAACAGGGAAGAACGAGCATCCGTCACTGATTTAATAAAAGAATTTCCAGACCGATTTTTTCTGCTTGGAGACAAATTAGGAAAAGCAGCCGATTTTAATCATTCGATTCACACCATAGACGAAATACCAGTAAACACAAGACAATATCGATATCCGCCTGTGCATCAGGACGAAATACAAAAACAGGTTAGCGCATTATTATCACAAGGCATAATTACTCCGTCAAAATCACCCTACAACTCACCTTTATGGATCGTACCGAAGAAAGCTGACTCACAGGGAAACAAACGTTGGCGCATGCTAATAGACTTTCGCGCATTAAACGAAAAGACAATCTCCGACAAATATCCATTACCACAAATCACAGAAATTTTGGACCGATTAGGAGGAGCAAAATATTTTTCCGTTTTTGATCTCGCCAGTGGATTTCACCAGATAGAAATGAATCCAAGGGATAAGCAAAAAACAGCATTCACCACACCGCATGGACATTACGAATTTTCAAGAATGCCTTTTGGCTTAAAGAACGCTCCACCTACATTTCAACGCCTCATGGATCAAGTTCTCACCGGATTACAAGGAACAGACCTCTTCGTTTACCTGGACGACATTGTCGTTTACGCTTCATCATTGCAAGAACATAATATCAAAGTTAAAAAATTATTGAACCGCCTTCGGGAACAGGGCTTAACCCTTCAAACTGACAAATGCGAATTTCTACGCAAAGAAGTTGCATATTTAGGACATATAATTTCCGAAAAGGGGGTAAGACCGGATCCAAGAAAATTAAAAGCTGTGCAAGACTTTCCCACACCGAAAACGCAGAAGAATATTCAACAATTTTTGGGCTTAGCAGGATATTACAGAAGATTTATACCAGATTTCACCGTGAAGTCAAAACCATTGATCAATTTACTAGGAAAGGGCATTAAATTTAAATGGACAGAAGAACAAGATCAAAGTTTTAATCAATTACGTAAAGAACTTTGTCAACAACCTATATTGCAGTATCCGGATTTCACCAAACCCTTCATCGTGACTACAGACGCATCCGAATACGCCATAGGAGCTGTACTTAGCCAGGGGGAAATAGGAAAGGATTTACCGATAGCATATGCATCTCGAAGCCTTAATAAACCTGAAAAGAATTATTCGGCAACAGAGAAGGAATGTCTCGCAATGGTTTACGCAGTAAAGTATTTCCGACCCTATATTTATGGAACAAAATTCACCCTTGTCACAGATCACCGTCCCTTAGTCTGGCTACATTCAGTTAAGGACCCGACCTCCAGGCTAATAAAATGGAAATTACGACTTTCGGAATACGAGTATCAGGTTATCCACAAGTGTGGAAAAACGAACATGAACGCGGACGCGTTATCGCGCAACCCCCCATCAGTCTGTCTACCGCTCATTCCACGGGAGTCAAAGGACGATCCCGACTTCCGGGCTCAAGTACCACCGACTACCGATAAGCAATTCATAGGTCACCGTATACAACAGTTACGTCGAGATAGGGAAAACCGACCCAAATACCGGGAGGCTAGTAGTAGCTCGGACGAAGAACAAGGCCCCTCTTATGGAAAAATTCAACACTCGCCGATAATAGCTAGACACCGAACTCTACCCAGCTTATCGCACGAAGTAACATTGCCAGACGAATCTCAGGAAATCATAAACAACTTACTGCCAGCAGCAAACTCCACAAGGAACACACTACCGGAGGAAGATAACAATTTACCCGATGACCTAATGTCCTTTGAAGAACCACTTGAAATTACCAATAATGAAAATACAATTATGGAAAATCCTCGTAAAAATGTATTCAGTACTCCACAGGTAACACCGCATGTTACAGACGAAATTTTACAACCAGCCATAATTCATCCACCTGCAAGGGTTGCAACCGAAGCAAGTGCAGAACGGCTACCTGACGCCTTTGACCACACGCCTGACCCTTACCTACCATACGCATCCGACACAGATGTTTTAACCGACGAAAACGAGCACCGATACACTGCGTTAAAACAATCTTATAAAATAACTGTTTCTTCGAACACCCTCGCTGCGGAAAACGGACATTACGCGCACTTCATATCAGCAGATTGCAACCTAATATCCCCCGTAGGAAAAGTATTACTGGACACCGAAATAATTAATAAACCGGATCTTTTGGCAGCGCAACCGAAAAAGGGACACGTATTGACTTCAGACAATGGATTGTTTAAAACCTTTAGTATAGTAATTTCTGACAATTTTTACGACAATATTACGGCAAAAGATGTATCCCATGGGTTAAAGACTCTCAGACATACCCTGGACCAAAATCAAATAAATTCCTTTCGAATCTCTGTAACAGGAGATTTACACAAATTACCAGCTAACAAATTTTACAAAATATTAGAAGAAGTTTTTACCGAAACAGATCAACAAATTACTCTATGCAGCTGCGCTATCACCACACCGTCTGAATCGGATAGATTGGACATAATTCGCGAAGCCCATGATAGTTTAATTGGAGGGCATAGAGGGGTAACAAAAACATACAAACGCATTCGATCAAAATTCCATTGGCCAAAAATGCGCAACGAAATTCAAGAGTACATCAGGACATGCCAAAGTTGCCAAGAACAAAAATTAGTTCGAGCAAAGACTCGCCAACCCATGTTGATCACCGACACACCGCTGGATGCATTTGACAAAATATCACTGGACACCGTGGGACCTCTTCCAATCACGCCTAATGGAAATAGACATATTCTTACCATACAGGACAATCTGACGAAATACTGCGTGGCAGTTGCAATACCTAATATTCGAGCCGCGACCATTGCAGATGCCTTCGCACGACACTTTATCGCAATCTACGGTACACCTCGCGCAATATTAACAGATAAAGGAACTAGTTTCATTGGAAATTTAATGACGAATTTGGCAGAAATATTTAAAATCAAACAAATAACAACTTCCGGATACAGACCACAAACTAATGGATCATTGGAAAGAAGTCACACCGTGCTCACTGAATACCTCAAACATTACATGGATAACTACGAAGATTGGGATTTATTAATTCCTTTTGCAATGTTCTCATATAACACATCCGTTCACGAAGCAACAAATTTCACACCATACGAGTTAATTTTTGGAAAAGTAGCTCGAGAACCCAGTTCCTTCCCAGATAAAGAAAAATTAAAATCATATGGAGATTATTTACAGGACTTGATTTCACACATAACTAAAATCCGTAACATTACTTCAGAGAATTTAAATAAAGCGAAAATTCGTTCAAAAGATTATTACGATAGACGGTCAAACCCAGTAAATTTCAACGTAGGCGATTTTGTTTACGTACTTCTCGAACCTCGTATAAATAAATTCGACCTACACTACATTGGACCATACAAAATTCTAGACGTAACAGACCGAAACAACGTTGTCATTCAAACCGACAGTAAAATAATTACAAAGCACCAAGACAAATTAAAACTTGCTTATTTCCCATCTTCAGTGGAATCAAATCACTCAGTGGATCATGATGTTCATCTGGATGCTTCTGATACCACTGACCACTGGCCAGGAAATAACTAAGAACGGTTCAACAATAACGCCGCTGGTGAACGATGCCGGATTGTTCTACGAGAGACTGCCAGAAATTAGGATTTTCCGCACACAATGGCGCTTAGTCACATCATTAGACGTTAACCGATACCTCAATCATGCTCCACCTGTAAAGGAATTTATCAAAGCTATCAATCAACTCTGTGACCGTCACGATTCTCTTCATTGCATCAGCAAAGAATGGGGACCCCGATTAATCAAGAAAGAAGAAAACACGTTCCAGTACATTGTTACGAGCCAGGGCCGTGCAGCGCGCGTGGCCTGCGAGTGCGAGAGAGAGTATGGAATACGGTATCAATTTGTTAGTTAGGTACACGGACGAACCCGATGCGAAATCGGGGAGCCGCTAGGATAGTTGATAACGAGGACGAACCTGATGCGAAATCAGGGAGCCTCTGGGATGGAGTCACGTACGGACGAACCTGGTGCGAAACCAGGGAGCCGTAGGAGGGTGAAACGTCGTGAACGAACCCGATGCGAAATCGGGGAGTCACTAGGATTGTTGATAACGACGCAGACGAACCCAATGCGAAATCGGGGAGCTGCTAGGAGGTTGGAAGAAACGCAGACGAACTCAATGCGAAATCGAGGAGCTGCTGGGAGGTTGGATAAATCACAGACGAACCTGATGCGAAATCAGGGAGCTGTAGGATGCGGACGAACCTGATGCGAAATCAGGGAGCCGCTAGGATGGTAATAGATTGCGTGGACGAACTCGATGCGTAATCGAGGAGCCACTAGGTTGTAATAGGTTGTATTTGGATTTGGGGATGTGTTAATTGAACTCGTAACTGTGAATTATTAAATATAATATAACCCGAGCGGTAAGGTTATATTATTATGGGAACGTTTAACTAATAATAATCGCTTTATATAATTGTGGGTTAAAGAAGTTGGGTAACTCTGATTTGATAATAAAAGTAGATATATTCTTAAATCAACAAATAAAATACAATTGTTTCGTGTATCTTATGTCGCGATCAAAGAATGATTATATTTACCTAAAATGACCTTGCACGGTGTTGACGCACTGGCGATGCGGGGGTATGTCAGTTGGAAATAAAGGCCGCAATAGAATTTATGCCGGTTCACGGATTCTATATGGTTTGATACTAAAGGGTACGGTAGCCCGATCTCGCAAGATACAACTGACTATCAAATCGTATACGCGTGACAAGAGACGTGACGTTGACTCTAACGTGACGGTACGATTATGATCCCCCGAGTAATGAAATCACGGAGTTTATATACCAAAAAATCTGTGTGGGGCGGATTCAAAAGTACGTTAGAAATCACCGTGTGCACTATTCTCCGAATTGTATTAATTAACGGGCTGCTCTATTCTCCGAATTGTATTAATTAACGGGCTGCTGCATCGCGACGGAAGTGACCCCCATTTCAAAGGTTAGATAAGTAGCAGGGCGATTTCATAATGCACGCAAGTGGCAAGAAAAATTTGAGGAACGAAACGTTCGACATACGTAACATCTCCCCCCCCCCCCCAAGATGAAACATCGCGTTATGCGTGATGCTTTCATATTAGACGGAAAGCGCCCTGTTACTTATTTACAAAAGAAAATAATAAAAGTCGCGAAAAGTAGAATAATTGAAAGCTAAATGTGTCGGGGTGTGTAGTATCATGTTGTGGTGTGTACTTATCGATACTGGTGCGTTGTGTTCTGGGTTTAAACCTTGGGCACGACGTAGCCCACCTCCAACCAGTGCTCGGCTACGTTCACAGGTGGCTGCCCCTGTAGTCGGTCCAGGTGGAGATCGGCAACGACTCCGTCTTCCGCGGTACCGATCCGGGATATTCGGCCTCTTCGATTGCTCAATGCGAGGACTGCAATCCTCGTCCTTGCGTTGAGCGGGGTTATGTTTCTGGGTTGGACCCCCCTTAGCTGGATCCTCACCGCCATCCATAGAGTTTTCCGGTAATGGGGCGGCAGGGATCTGATTTCTGTTGCCGGTACATCTACAGTTTGTCCGTAATCCCCAAGGAAGACTTCGCACCCATGCAAAGTGGTTTGTTTTAGTTGGCCCCTTCGCCACATGCCCTTGTGACGTACGGCCACCAGCCGCTCTGGCGTCAGGGCGTCTATCGGCATTGCGTACATTTCTCCTTGGCATTGCATGCGGTGGTGAAGTTCAAACCCCATGGTCCGGAGGTTCGGCAGGTCCCTTTCTAACACCACCCATACCGTCGTCATGCCTTCCACGTGGGTAGTCACGATTCTGGCCTCGGTTCCCAGGGTTCCGGTTGAGATGGTTTCCATTGTGTACCGTTCTTCTTAATTGGTTCCCGGTGTAAAGAGGCGAATGTTCTTGTCCGTTATGATTTTAAGACCGGTCCAGTCTTTTGAAGGTTGCGGTGGTTGACGCCTTTTCGAAGTAATGTTACGGCTTGTAGTTATGTGTGAAATCAAGTCCTGTAAATAATCTCCATATGATTTTAATTTCTCTTTATCTGGGAAGGAACTGGGTTCTCGAGCTACTTTTCCAAAAATTAACTCGTATGGTGTGAAATTTGTTGCTTCGTGAACGGATGTGTTATATGAGAACATTGCAAAAGGAATTAATAAATCCCAATCTTCGTAATTATCCATGTAATGTTTGAGATATTCAGTGAGCACGATGTGACTTCTTTCCAATGATCCATTAGTTTGTGGTCTGTATCCGGAAGTTGTTATTTGTTTGATTTTAAATATTTCTGCCAAATTCGTCATTAAATTTCCAATGAAACTAGTTCCTTTATCTGTTAATATTGCGCGAGGTGTACCGTAGATTGCGATAAAGTGTCGTGCGAAGGCATCTGCAATGGTCGCGGCTCGAATATTAGGTATTGCAACTGCCACGCAGTATTTCGTCAGATTGTCCTGTATGGTAAGAATATGTCTATTTCCATTAGGCGTGATTGGAAGAGGTCCCACGGTGTCCAGTGATATTTTGTCAAATGCATCCAGCGGTGTGTCGGTGATCAACATGGGTTGGCGAGTCTTTGCTCGAACTAATTTTTGTTCTTGGCAACTTTGGCATGTCCTGATGTACTCTTGAATTTCGTTGCGCATTTTTGGCCAATGGAATTTTGATCGAATGCGTTTGTACGTTTTTGTTATCCCTTTATGCCCTCCAATTAAACTATCATGGGCTTCGCGAATTATGTCCAATCTATCCGATTCAGACGGTGTGGTGACAGCACAGCTGCATAGAGTAATTTGTTGATCTGTTTCGGTAAAAACTTCTTCTAATATTTTGTAAAATTTGTTAGCTGGTAATTTGTGTAAATCTCCTGTTACAGAGATTCGAAAGGAATTTCTTTGATTTTGGTCCAGGGTATGTCTGAGAGTCTTTAACCCATGGGATACATCTTTTGCCGTAATATTGTCGTAAAAATTGTCAGAAATTACTATACTGAAGGTTTTAAACAATCCATTGTCTGAAGTCAATACGTGTCCCTTTTTCGGTTGCGCTGCCAAAAGATCCGGTTTATTAATTATTTCGGTGTCCAGTAATACTTTTCCCACGGTGGATACTAGGTTGCAATCTGCTGATATGAAGTGCGCGTAATGTCCGTTTTCCGCAGCGAGGGTGTTCGAAGAAACAGTTATTTTATAAGATTGTTTTGACGCAGTGTATCGGTGCTCGTTTTCGTCGGTTAAAACATCTGTGTCGGATGCGTATGGTAGGTAAGGGTCAGGCGTGTGGTCAAAGGCGTCAGGTAGCCGTTCTGCACTTGCTTCGGTTGCAACCCTTGCAGGTGGATGAATTATGGCTGGTTGTAAAATTTCGTCTGTAACATGCGGTGTTACCTGTGGAGTACTGAATACATTTTTACGAGGATTTTCCATAATTGTATTTTCATTATTGGTAATTTCAAGTGGTTCTTCAAAGGACATTAGGTCATCGGGTAAATTGTTATCTTCCTCCGGTAGTGTGTTCCTTGTGGAGTTTGCTGCTGGCAGTAAGTTGTTTATGATTTCCTGAGATTCGTCTGGCAATGTTACTTCGTGCGATAAGCTGGGTAGAGTTCGGTGTCTAGCTATTATCGGCGAGTGTTGAATTTTTCCATAAGAGGGGCCTTGTTCTTCGTCCGAGCTACTACTAGCCTCCCGGTATTTGGGTCGGTTTTCCCTATCTCGACGTAACTGTTGTATACGGTGACCTATGAATTGCTTATCGGTAGTCGGTGGTACTTGGGCCCGGAAGTCGGGATCGTCCTTTGACTCCCGCGGAATGAGCGGTAGACAGACTGATGGAGGGTTGCGCGATAACGCGTCCGCGTTCATGTTCGTTTTTCCACACTTGTGGATAACCTGATACTCGTATTCCGAAAGTCGTAATTTCCATTTTATTAGCCTGGAGGTCGGGTCCTTAACTGAATGTAGCCAGACTAAGGGACGGTGATCTGTGACAAGGGTGAATTTTGTTCCATAAATATAGGGTCGGAAATACTTTACTGCGTAAACCATTGCGAGACATTCCTTCTCTGTTGCCGAATAATTCTTTTCAGGTTTATTAAGGCTTCGAGATGCATATGCTATCGGTAAATCCTTTCCTATTTCCCCCTGGCTAAGTACAGCTCCTATGGCGTATTCGGATGCGTCTGTAGTCACGATGAAGGGTTTGGTGAAATCCGGATACTGCAATATAGGTTGTTGACAAAGTTCTTTACGTAATTGATTAAAACTTTGATCTTGTTCTTCTGTCCATTTAAATTTAATGCCCTTTCCTAGTAAATTGATCAATGGTTTTGACTTCACGGTGAAATCTGGTATAAATCTTCTGTAATATCCTGCTAAGCCCAAAAATTGTTGAATATTCTTCTGCGTTTTCGGTGTGGGAAAGTCTTGCACAGCTTTTAATTTTCTTGGATCCGGTCTTACCCCCTTTTCGGAAATTATATGTCCTAAATATGCAACTTCTTTGCGTAGAAATTCGCATTTGTCAGTTTGAAGGGTTAAGCCCTGTTCCCGAAGGCGGTTCAATAATTTTTTAACTTTGATATTATGTTCTTGCAATGATGAAGCGTAAACGACAATGTCGTCCAGGTAAACGAAGAGGTCTGTTCCTTGTAATCCGGTGAGAACTTGATCCATGAGGCGTTGAAATGTAGGTGGAGCGTTCTTTAAGCCAAAAGGCATTCTTGAAAATTCGTAATGTCCATGCGGTGTGGTGAATGCTGTTTTTTGCTTATCCCTTGGATTCATTTCTATCTGGTGAAATCCACTGGCGAGATCAAAAACGGAAAAATATTTTGCTCCTCCTAATCGGTCCAAAATTTCTGTGATTTGTGGTAATGGATATTTGTCGGAGATTGTCTTTTCGTTTAATGCGCGAAAGTCTATTAGCATGCGCCAACGTTTGTTTCCCTGTGAGTCAGCTTTCTTCGGTACGATCCATAAAGGTGAGTTGTAGGGTGATTTTGACGGAGTAATTATGCCTTGTGATAATAATGCGCTAACCTGTTTTTGTATTTCGTCCTGATGCACAGGCGGATATCGATATTGTCTTGTGTTTACTGGTATTTCGTCTATGGTGTGAATCGAATGATTAAAATCGGCTGCTTTTCCTAATTTGTCTCCAAGCAGAAAAAATCGGTCTGGAAATTCTTTTATTAAATCAGTGACGGATGCTCGTTCTTCCCTGTTTAAATGATTGGTATTTAGTGTATTTACGAGTTTTTCTATCCTATCTTCGGTGGTCCTGAATTTTGTTGGCTGTTCTGCATATGAGCAAAGGTCTTCGTCCGATGTGCTTAGAAAATCGTACGGTTCTATTATCTGTGGTTCTATCTCTACGTCGAGGTCTTCGCTGCTGGTGTTCGTTGCTAAGACGTGACATTTTCCGTTGTTATTTGTTACAGCTGCTTCCCCTACGTACAGTTGATCGTGAGTTTTAATACGTGGTAAATATCCTTCCTTTACTGTCGGGTTTGCTATTTTTACCGCGATTTGTTGTATCGTACGAGCTTCGAGCCTGTGTTTAGTCGGAGTTTGCGAGTTTAAAGATGAAAACAAATCATTGCGGTTTGAAAAACGTAATGGTCTAATAGGTTTGTCCCTTAATACCATGGTCCCATGATAATAAGAAATTTCGGCACCCTCTTGCATTAAAAATGGGCTTCCGATGAGTCCATCAGCGTCTATTGCAAGAGTTCTTACTATATAGAAAAATGCGGGTGTATCGTGAATATGGAGAATTGTGGTTCCTAACGTGTAAATTGGAGTTGTGGTTAATCCTGTTATTTCTATTTCTTCGCGAGAATTTATTATTGCTTTTGTTCCTAAAACATCGAGACGTACTAAGTTGATGGCTGCACCGCAATCGATTAAAAATGTTCCCTTCCCTAATTCCAGTTCTGGGACTTTGGTTTCGAGACGTGGGGCAGGTGTTTCTTTGATAAGGAGTCGTTTTCGAAGTGTACTGTTCTTTGACGACGGGTTTCGTTGCCGCTCATCGTGTCGCCGGTACGGTGAGCGCGATTGAAGTTTAAAGACCCGTTCGGTTCGGCTGACGAGTCCCGCGAGTTGCGTCGGTTTTTTGGATTACGCGGATTTTTCCTACAGGATTTCCCGTCGTGTCCCGTAGTTTCACAATACCAACAATATAATTTCGGTTCGCGATATCTTTCGGAATTTTTTAATATGGAATAATGATTTCCTTCATCCTTAGGAAAATCGTAAGAACGCCTCGAAGGGGAAATCGAGGGGCTCCTTGGTCGCACGGGCCATGCCGACGCATGTGGTTGTTCCTCTCGATCCTCTTGACCTTCGTATGTTCTAGCATGCCGCCCTCGGTCATAACGACTCGGCGAGCCAGGGTACGACACTTGATTGTCGCGGTGGCGATAATCTTCGGTTCCACGATCCTTTCGTGACCACCGTGCAGGTGATTCGTTCCGGGGCATTTGTCTTCGATTCCTTAGTTTCCTGTCTATATGCAGCACGGCGTCGTAAGCATCTTCAAGAGTCCGTATGTCTCTAAATTGTGCCGACACCTTCCAAGAAATACGATCCGGTAAGCCTTCGATGAAATTTTCCAAAACATCTCGTTCCATCTCCTTGATGAAATCTTCGGCGTTGTCCCGGTATCTTTCTCGAATGGCTCCGCGCGCGCAATAAACCAGGTGACTAGTCCTGTCGACGTACTGTCGCAAACTTTCACCCTCGCGAATACGTAAACTCGCGATGTCTACTTGGAAATACGACAAACTTTTTCCCGGCGCGAATCTCTTTTTTAAATGTTTAATCAATTCGCTAACACTCACGAATTTATGCTCTAAGGTGCACCTTCGTGCGGGACCTATGAGTTTAGTCAGAACAATCGCCAGATAATCGGCTTCCGAACCCTCAGGTATCAATGTTAACCCATCCTCCACACTTTGTGCAAAACGCGATAAAGATGGAGTTTCTCCGTCGAAAGTCGGTATCGTCGATGTAACGTTTTGTATGCATGTCTTTTGTGTCAAAAGTGACATTGAATTTGCAAGCGATAATGTCAAGTTCATAATATCGTTCGACGAAATATTTGCTTGTGAACTTGTCATTTTTAATAATTTATTTTAATTCAACTAGAGAAAACTAGTATATTTAAATCCAATTAACAATGTGTATTAACTAGCGAAAACTAGTATATTCTTAACAAGAGTTAACTGGTTGACTTAACTAGCGAAAACTAGTATATCGTCTAAATTCAAGAAGAGAAATTTCAACTTCTCAAGAAACCCAAAAATTACGTAGCGATTCTAAAATAGTTAAATCCCACCGCTGTCACCAGTTTCTGTTACGAGCCAGGGCCGTGCAGCGCGCGTGGCCTGCGAGTGCGAGAGAGAGTATGGAATACGGTATCAATTTGTTAGTTAGGTACACGGACGAACCCGATGCGAAATCGGGGAGCCGCTAGGATAGTTGATAACGAGGACGAACCTGATGCGAAATCAGGGAGCCTCTGGGATGGAGTCACGTACGGACGAACCTGGTGCGAAACCAGGGAGCCGTAGGAGGGTGAAACGTCGTGAACGAACCCGATGCGAAATCGGGGAGTCACTAGGATTGTTGATAACGACGCAGACGAACCCAATGCGAAATCGGGGAGCTGCTAGGAGGTTGGAAGAAACGCAGACGAACTCAATGCGAAATCGAGGAGCTGCTGGGAGGTTGGATAAATCACAGACGAACCTGATGCGAAATCAGGGAGCTGTAGGATGCGGACGAACCTGATGCGAAATCAGGGAGCCGCTAGGATGGTAATAGATTGCGTGGACGAACTCGATGCGTAATCGAGGAGCCACTAGGTTGTAAGAGGTTGTATTTGGATTTGGGGATGTGTTAATTGAACTCGTAACTGTGAATTATTAAATATAATATAACCCGAGCGGTAAGGTTATATTATTATGGGAACGTTTAACTAATAATAATCGCTTTATATAATTGTGGGTTAAAGAAGTTGGGTAACTCTGATTTGATAATAAAAGTAGATAAATTCTTAAATCAACAAATAAAATACAATTGTTTCGTGTATCTTATGTCGCGATCAAAGAATGATTATATTTACCTAAAATGACCTTGCACGGTGTTGACGCACTGGCGATGCGGGGGTATGTCAGTTGGAAATAAAGGCCGCAATAGAATTTATGCCGGTTCACGGATTCTATATGGTTTGATGCTAAAGGGTACGGTAGCCCGATCTCGCAAGATACAACTGACTATCAAATCGTATACGCGTGACAAGAGACGTGACGTTGACTCTAACGTGACGGTACGATTATGATCCCCCGAGTAATGAAATCACGGAGTTTATATACCAAAAAATCTGTGTGGGGCGGATTCAAAAGTACGTTAGAAATCACCGTGTGCACTATTCTCCGAATTGTATTAATTAACGGGCTGCTCTATTCTCCGAATTGTATTAATTAACGGGCTGCTGCATCGCGACGGAAGTGACCCCCATTTCAAAGGTTAGATAAGTAGCAGGGCGATTTCATAATGCACGCAAGTGGCAAGAAAAACTTGAGGAACGAAACGTTCGACATACGTAACACTATTAAGAAAGCTGTGTGCTGGTAAGCAAGCAGTAAACTAGAAAGCAACCGGGAAGCTAGCATTCAAGCAGATGGCTGGTATGAAAGCAGTTAGCTAGTAAGCAAGCAGTAGGCTAGTATGCAAGCAGTGAGCTAGTAAGCTAGCAGTAAGCAAGTAAGCAAACAGTAAGCTAGTAAGCAAGCAGCAGGCTAGTATAAATGGAGTTAGTTAGTTGGGAAGCTGTAAGCTTGTACCAAGGCTGTAAGCTGGTAAGCAAGCAGCAAGCTAGTAAGCAAGCGGCAAGCTAGAAAGCATGTTGCAATCCAGTAAGCAAGCAGTAGGCTAGCAAGCAAGCAGTAAGCTTGTAAGCAGGCAGTAGGCTGGTAAGAAAGCAGGTAGCTTGTAAGCGAGCAGGAAGCTAGTAAGAAAGCAGTTAGCTTCTAAGAAAGCAGCAGTCTAGTAAGAGAGCAAGTAGCTTGTAAGAACTCAGTATGCTAGTAAACTAGTAGGCAGCTTGAAAGCAAGCCGCAAGCTAGCATGCAAGTATTAAGCGATTTAGCTAGAAGTAAGCTAGTAAGCATGCAGTAGTCTTGTACGCAAGCAGTGAGCTAGTAAGCTAGCAGTAAACTAGTCAGCAAGCAGTAAGCTAGAAAGCATGCAGTAAGTGAGTGAGCAAGTAGTAAGCAAGTAAGCAACCAGGAAGCTAATAAGGAAGCATTATGCTTGCAAGCAAGCAGCAAGATTGCAAGCAACAAGTAAGCTACTAAGCAAGCAGCATGCTATTAAGCCAGACGTAAGCTAGTAAGCAAGCAGTAAGCTTTTAAGCAAGCAGCAGGCTAGTCAGAAAGCAGCAAGCAGCAGGCTAGTCAGAAAGCAGCAAGCTTGTAAGCAAGCGCTAAGATAGTATCCTAGCAGTGAGTTAGTAAGCGTGCAGGGAGCTAGAACGGGAGCAGTATGCTAGAAAGCAAGCAGTAAACTAGTAAGCAACCACAAGGGCAGTAAGCATGCAGTAAGCTAGTAAGGGAGGAGGAAGGCAGTATTGAAGCAGTTTGATAGTATGCAAGCAGTAAGCTAGTAAGCAAGCGGTAAGCATGTTAGCATGCAGCCGGCTGGACAGAAAGCAGTTAGCTAGTAAGAATGCAGTATGTTAGTGAGCATGCTTTAAGCTAGAAAGGGAGCAGCAGGCGAGTAAGGAAGCAGTATGCTAGAAAGCAAGCGGCAGGCTATTGAGCGAGCTGTAATCGAGTAAGCTAGCTCTAAGCTAGAGAGCAAGCAGCAGGCTGGTAAGAAAGCAGTTATCTAGTAGGCAAGCAGTAAACTGGTAAGCGTGGAGGAAGGTAGTAAGGAAGCTGTATGCTGGTAATCAAGAATTGAGCTAGGAAGCGAACAGGGAGCTAGTAAGGAAGCAATATGGTAGTAAGCAACAAGTAAGCTAGTAAGCAAGCAGTAAGCTAGTAAGCAACCGGTAAGTTAGTAAGCAAGCATTGAGATAGTAAGAAAGCAGTAAGTTAGAGAGCAAGCAAAGAGCTAGTGAGGAAGCATTTAGTTAGCAACAAAGCAGTAAGTTTGTAGCAAAGCAGTAAGCTGGTAAGCAAGCTGGAAGCTAGTAAGCAAGGAGTAGGCTAGTATGAAAGCAATTGGCTAATAAGAGAACAGTGAGCTAGTAAGGAACCAGTAAGCAAGTAAGCAAACAATAAGCTTGTAAGCAAGCAGTAAGCTGGTAAGCATGCAGTAAGTTAATAACCAAGCAGTGAGCTAGTAAGCGAGCAGAAGCTAGTAAGCAAACAGTATGCTAGTAAGCAAGCAATGAGCCAGTAAGCGAGCAGTAAGCTAGTAAGCGGGGAGGAATCAATTAAGAAAGCAGTATGCTAGGGAAAAAGCAGTAAGCTAGTAAGCAACATCTAAGCTAGTAAGCAAGTAGCAGGCTAGTAAGGAAGCAATTAGCTAGTAAGGAACCAATGTGCTAGTAAGGAAGCAGTAAGCTAGAAAGCATCCCTCAGGGGCTGCCAGCCTTTCAGCTGCAGTACGGGCTTAACGAACCCGGGGTACCCGAGTCATACACACACCGTAAGCCTCCTGTTGGTCGTCACAACGACCCATTCACAATTCCCTATTGGTTTTGTGAATGGTACGTGACGGCAGGAGGAACGGGGGTCTTGGCTTAACCGCCTGGGCCACGAGTATGGCGACTCTATAAAATCGCCCTCCAATCCTAAGCTATGGTGCGCGGCGATGGGATGCATGGTTGGGGGAGAAGGCCCAATCCCAAGCGACCACCTCCGGGGAACCTGCCGAACCCCCGGAGTATTAGGCTTACCCGGGTAAGGCGGCTCTGCCCGGGTGGACCTTTATTTCCGACCATCTCGTGGGATTTTTATGGACACAGAAAATAAAATGGGGATGGGGCGGGTTTTGTCGGTTGGGGTGGACGGAGACGGGGTTGGGGTTAGGGTGGCGGCGCTCGCGCCCCACTCAGCGCCAGGTCCGGCTTCGTGGAGGGTGGAGGAGGACGACGAGACGGCGTCGGTCTCGTCCTTCTCCTCCAGCACGAGCCACATAGGCTCTAAGAGGAAGAGGGCGGGGCAGGCCGTCGTCGAGGTGGGCGGGGCGATGAGCCCGTCGGTGAGGCTGAGTTGCCTCAGGGACGAGGTGACCGAGGAGATATCGGAGAGGATCTCCTCGTCCCTGAGGCGGGTGGAGAAAGTCGCCGCTGCCTGCGCCTTTAAGGGGCAGAAAAGCGGTGGCGCGGAGGCCCTGAAGGCCGCGGCGGAGGAAATGAGGGAGGCGGCGCGGGAGCTCAGAGGGCGGAACGCCCGTCTGCAGCTCCTGTTGGAGGAGGAGCGACAGGGGAGGAGGAGGGCAGAGGCGCTGTGGAACAGCGCGGCCCTCCCTCCCATCCTCCCTCCTCCTCCACCGCCGCGTCCCTCGGCGGCAGTGGTGCGGGGCACCGCGGGCCCCTCCACCCGCACTCCGCCCGTGAAGAAGTCCCCGTCCTCCTCAGAAGACGATCTTCTGAGGAGGATTGGGGACATGATTGATGGCAAGCTGGCCGCCTTCCGGGAGGAGCTTCTCGCCGGAAGAGCGGTCAGCAGGAAGGCGGTGCCTCCCCGACCTGTTCCGGTACAGTCGGGGAAGGCAAAGAAGGGCGGAGTGAAGGCTCCGCCCAGCGTTGCGGCACCAGGGCCCCGGGTCGCGACCCCCAAGGGGGGTGGTGTACCCGTGGTCGCGGTGGTCGCGTCCTCCACGGCACCCTCCCAAGGGGGGGTGGCGTGGAGTGAGGTGGTGGGGCGGAAGGCGAAGCGGGCGGCGAGGAAGGCCTCGCAACCGCGGCCTCCGCCTCCGCCGCCGGCGGCCAAGGTAAAGGCCGCGAAGGTCGGGAAGGTACGACCAGGTCGTCCCCCAAAAACGGCAGCGGTGACGCTGACCGTTGCGCAGGGGGGCGACCTGACCCTCGCGGAGGCGATGCGGCTCGCCAGGGAGAATATCTCCCTGGAAGAGCTGGGCATCGCCTCCGTGAGGGCGAAGAGGGCCGTGACCGGGGGTCTCTTGCTGGAGATCCCCGGTGCAGAAGGCGGCGCGAAGGCGGATCGTCTCGCCCAGAGACTCCGGGAGCAGCTGGGCGAGCGAGGTGTCCGGGTCGCCCGGCCCACGAAGCGCACGGAGATGCGCGTTTGTGGGCTGGACGACTCGGTCAGCGCGCAGGATGTGTCCCGTGCCCTTGCGAGGGCGGGGGACTGTCCTGTGGAGGACCTGCGGATCGGAGAGATCCGAAGGTCGCCCTCCGGCCTCGGGTCGGTGTGGGCCCGGTGCCCCCTCTCCGCCGCCCGTAAGGTGGCGGAATCCGGGAGGGTGTTGGTGGGGTGGGTTTCGGCGCGAGTGGAAATCCTCGCGCCGCGCCCGCTCCAGTGTCACCGCTGCCTCGAATTGGGGCACGTGAGGCAGTGGTGCACCTCGCCGGTGGACCGCAGCGGTCAGTGTTACCGCTGCGGTGCCAAAGAGCACCGTGCGAGCCAGTGCTCGGCGGCCCCCCACTGCCCGCTGTGTGCGGACATGGGGAGGCCAGCCGATCACAGGGTGGGGAGCAAGAAGTGCTCCCCCCCCTCCCGGAAGGAGAGGAAGAGGCGAGCTGCACCGGCTCCGGTGCCGAGGGCGGTGGCATCGTCCTCCATGGAGGTGGACGGTGCTACGGGGACGGACGGCCGGGAGGAGGCTGGCGCGGCCATTAATTAATGCCGCCCCGCCTCCTCCTCCAGGCCAACCTCAACCACTGCCGCGCGGCACAGGACTTGATGTCCCAAGTCCTCGCGGAGTGGGGGGTTGGCCTGGCGGTCTTCGCCGAGCCGTACCGCGTCCCTGATCACCCTCATTGGGTGGGCGACGCGGACGGCTTGGTGGCGACGGTATGGGGAGGGGGCGACGGGTCCCCACCGTTCTCCTTGTTGGAGCGCGGTCGGGGATTCGTCGCCGTGGACTGGGGGGGAGTCGCTGTGGTGGGGTGCTACATTTCGCCCCGTAGCGGTCACGCTGCGTTCGAGCTGTACTTGGCCGAGGTCGCGGCATGCGTGCAGCGCTACGCGGCCCGGCCGGTGCTGGTCCTGGGGGATTTTAATGCCAAGTCGGTGGCTTGGGGATCCCCCAGGACCTCCGTTCGCGGCGGGATCCTGGGCGATTGGGCGGCGGGGCTCGACCTCCGGGTATTGAACCGGGGGTCGGAGCACACATGCGTGCGGCGATATGGGGGGTCCATCGTGGATGTTGGATTCGCGACCCCCAACGCCGTGCGCATGGTGTCGGGTTGGCACGTGGTCGCGGGGGCAGAGACACTCTCCGATCACCGGTACATCCGGATGGAGGTCTCTGCCGCCGCGAGTGCATCCCGACACGGCCGCCTGCGTGGCACCCCACCACGCCGCTGGGCGCTTCGGCGCCTGGACAAGGACGCCCTGATGGCAGCTGCCCTCGCTGCAACTTGGCCGCAGGGAGCGTAGAGGAGGAGGTCGCCCGGCTCGGAGCATTGGTCGCGGGTATTTGCGACGCGGCGATGCCTCGGGTCGGGCGGGCTTCTCCTCGGGTCGGGCGGGCTTCTCCTCGCCGGGCGGTGTACTGGTGGTCGGACGCGATCGCGGAGTTGCGAGTCGCGACTGTCCGCGCCCGACGCCAGTGCACCCGCGCGCGCCGTCGTCAACGTACAGGCGACGGCGTGGCGCGAGCGAGGGCAGCTGATGACCTGTATGGAGCATACCGCGTGGCGCGGGTTGCTCTGCAGGTCGCCATCAAACGGGCCAAGACCCAGGCATGGAAGGAGCTCCTCCAGACCCTTGATGACGATCCATGGGGGCGCCCATATAAGGTGGTGCTGAATAAGCTCCGCCCGTAGGCGCCCCCCGTCACCGAGGGTCTTGACCCCCGGCTGCTGGAGGACGTGGTCAATACACTCTTCCCAATTGGGGAGAGGGGACCGCGTCCTCCGGCGGCCGCGGCTGTCCCAGTGGAGTGGAAGGCCGAGCTGGGGGTCACGCAGGAGGAGCTGGCAGCGGCCATCAGACGGCTCGGGGTTCGTAACACGGCCCCGGGTCCGGATGGTGTGCCCGGCCCGGTTTGGGTCTTGACCCAGGGCGTCCTTGGGGCCGACCTCAGGCGGTTGTTCGACCGCTGCCTGAGGGACGGGCGATTCCCCCCCAGTTGGAAGGTGGCGAGGATGGTCCTCCTCCGGAAGGAGGGTCGGCCCGCGGAGTCTCCCTCCGCATACCGGCCCATTTGTCTCCTCGACGAGGTGGGCAAGCTCTTCGAGCGGGTGATTGCTGCCCGCCTCGTCGAGCACCTGTCGCGGGGTGATCCCGGTCTGGCCGACTGCCAGTTCGGTTTCCGGGGGGGCCGATCGACTATCGACGCGATAGGTCGTGTGAGGGCCCTCTCGGAGGCGGCCGTCTCCCGGGGAGAGGTGGCATTGGCAATATCCTTGGATATTGCCAATGCCTTTAACACCCTCCCCTGGGAAGAGATAAGGAGGGGACTCGAATATCATCGGGTCCCCCCTTGTCTCAGGGCGGTCGTCGGGGATTATCTCCGCGGCAGGTGGATCGAGTATCCGGGCCGGGATGGTGATATGCGGAGGGAGGTGTATTGCGGTGTTCCGCAGGGGTCGGTCCTCGGGCCACTGCTGTGGAACATCGCGTACGACTCGGTGTTGCGGGCCGGCCTCCCCGACGGCGTCAGCACGGTGTGTTATGCGGATGACACACTGGTGCTGGCCGTCGGGGCGCACTGGGGGAGGGCCATGCGTCGCGCGGAGGAGGGGTCGCAACGCGTCGTCGACCGGATCAGGGGGATGGGGATGACGGTGGCGGTCCATAAGACCGAGGTGATTGCGTTTCATTCACCTCGGCAGGATCCGCCACCCCCTCTGATCCGGGTGGGTGGGGCTGACATCGAGGTGAAGCCCCAGATCAGGTATCTAGGGCTGATCTTCGATAGCCACTGGCGTTTCGAGGAGCATTTCCGCTGCCTGGTCCCCCGGTTGGAAAGGATGGTTGCGGCTCTGGGCCGGATCCTGCCCAACCTGGGGGGCCCGGCGGGCCGAGTTCGTCGCCTCTATGTGGCAATGGTCCAGTCGGTGGCCCTATACGGGGCCCCCGTCTGGGCGGACGACCTGGCTGCCTCCCGGCGCGGCATGACTATGCTGCGTCGGGTGCAGAGGCGCATGGCGCTCAGGGTCGTCCGCGGGTATCGGACCATGTCACATGAGGCGGCGACGGTTCTAGCGGGGATGCCGCCCATGGACCTGCTCGCGCGGTCGCACGCGGTGATGTACCGGCACCGCGTCGACCGTCGCGCGGGGGTGGGGGCGGTCCCGGGCGGGCAGGAACCTGCTTGGGGCGATTTTAAGCGCCAGGCCCGGCAGTCCGTGTTGCTCGCGTGGCAGGAGCGGCTGGCTCTGCCAACCGCGGGGCACCGGACTGTCGGGGCGGTTCGGCCACTCCTGAAGGAGTGGCTGGACAGAGGCCATGGCAGCCTCACCTACCGGATGGCACAGGTATTTTCCGGGCATGGCAGCTTCGGAAGATACCTGTGCCGGATAGGGAAGGAGCCGACGGCGCGTTGCTGCCACTGCGACGCTGAGCAGGACACGGCGGATCATACCCTGGAGGTATGCCCCGCGTGGGAGGGGGTGCGCCGTGTCCTGGTCGGCGTCGTCGGGCGGGATGTCTCGCTGCCGGGCGTGGTGCGCGCCATGCTCGGCAGCGAGGGGAAGTGGAGGGCCGTGGCCTCCTTCTGCAAGAACGTAATGTTGCAGAAGGAGGCCGCGGGGAGGGAGCGCGAGCTTCAGCGGCGCGCTGAAGCTCGCGCTCGTGCGGTGGCCCGAGGTCGTCGCCCGGTCGCGAGGCGTCGCGGGCGGCCGCCTCGGCGTGGCGGATGACCTAGGCTGGGAGGGGGGTCCTGAGGGGACCCTCCTCCCGCCAGGCGGCGCCGGGTCGGACCGGTTGGGGGTAGGAGTGCCTCCCCCTACCGGCCCGACGCAAGGGGAGGCACCCTCGGCGGTCTGGTGCGGCCATGAACGCCCGGCCGCCGAGGGGTGGAAACGGGGTCGCGGGCGGTTGCGAGTTGGGGCTCGCAGCCGCCACTAAACGCGGCCCCGGGACGGATAGCGGCGGGATGGAGTGGCCCCGTCCCGCCGCTATGAGGCAGTGTGTCTACTGGGGGGACCGATTGTCCCCCCGGGGGATGGGCGCGAAAGCGCGGGCACGGGGAGGATACCGGAAGAATGCTTCGAGCGATTCCCGGTATCCTCCCAAAGCGTGCCGAAGGGTCACCGTGGGGTTTTTAGTGGGTAGGTCCCGCGCCTGTCGTTGTACGGGCGCGGGGAATCCCATACACCCCTCCCACCTCTCCCCAAGGAGGTGGGCGGGAGTCTTTCGAAGATTTTCCCCACGACAAAAAAAAAAAAAAAAAAAAAAAAAGTAGTAAGCTAGTAAACTAGCAGTAAGCTTGAAGAGCGATGAGGAAGCTAGTAAGGGACCAGTATGCTAGTAAGCAGGCTGTAAGCTAGAACGCAAGCAGCAAGCACCTAAGCAAGCAGTTAGCTAGTAAGCAAGTAGTAAGTTAGTAAGCAAGCAGTGGGCCAGTGAGCGAGCAGGAAGCTAGTAAGCAACCGGTAAGCTAGCAAGCAAGCAGCAGGCCAGGAAGCAAGCAGCAGGCTAGAAGGAAAGCTAGTAGCTACTAAGAAAGCAGGAAGATATTAAGCAAGCAGTGAGCTAGTAAGCGAGCGGGAAGCTAGTAAAAATGTAGTATGCTGGAAAGCATGCAGTAAGTTAGTAAGCAACCGGTAAGCTAGTAAGCAAGCAGTGAGCTGGTAAGAAAGCAGTAAGTTAGTATCAAAGCCGTAAGTTAGTAACAAAACAGCAGGCTAGTAAGCAAGCTATAAGCAGGTATGCAAGCAGTATGCTAGTAAACAAGCAGTAAGCTTGTAAGCAAGCAGCAAGCTAGTAAGCAAGCAGTGTACTAGAAAGCAAGCAGCAGGCTAGTAAGGAAGCAGTAAGCTATTAACAAAGCAGTAAGCTAGTAAGAAAACGGTCATCTCGTAAGCAAGCAGTAAGCAAGAAAGAAAGCAGTAAGCTATTAACAAAGCAGTAAGTTGGTAAGAAAACGGTCATATCGTAAGCAAGCAGTAAGCTAGATAGAAAGCAGCAAGCTAATAACAAAGCAGTAAGTTAGTAAGGAAGCAGTATGCTTGTAAGCAAGGAGGAAGCTAGAAGCAAGCAGCAAGCTTCTAAGCAAGCAGCAAGCTAGTAAGCAAGCAGTTAGCTATTGAGCAAGCAGCTGGCTAGTAAGAAAGTAGTATGCCAGTAAGAAAGCAGGTAGCTAGTAAGCAAGCAGTATGCCAGTAAGCTAGCTGTAAGCTTGTAAGCAGGCAGTAAGCTGGTACGCAAGCAGCGTGCTAGTGAGCATTCAGTAAGCCAGAAAGCAAGGAGTAGGCTGGTAACAAAGCAGTGAGCTAGTAAGATAGCAGTATACTAGTAAGCAAGCAGTAAGCTGGAAGGCAAGCAGCAAGCTAGTAAGCAAATAGTAAGCTAGTAAGCGAGCAGGGAGCTAGTAAGGGAGCGGAATGCTAGTAAGCAAGCAGTATGCTAGTAAACAAGCAGCTCGCTAGTAAGAATGCAGTATGCTACTAAGCAAGCAGTAAGCTAGTATGCAAGCAGTAAGCTAGTAAGCGCCCAGTAAGCTTGTAAGCAAGTTGAAAGCTAGTAAGCAGGCAGTAAGCTTGTAAACAAGCAGTTAATTAGTAGGCAACCAGTAAGCTAGTAAGGAAGCAGTAAGGTTGGAAGAAATCAGCAAGCTAGTATGCAACCCTCAGGGGCTGTATCTGGCAATCGTCGGCCGCAGCACGGGGCGTAGCGACCCCGAGGTACCTGATGCTTATCACACCGTAAGCCTCCTGTTGGTCGTCATAATGACCCACAATTCCTTCTTTGGTTTTGTGAATGGTACGTGATGGCAGGAGGAACGAGGGCCTTGGCTTAGCCGCCCGGGCCGCGAGTATGGCGACTATATGACATCGCCCTCGAATCCTAAGCGTCCTTGATCACCCTCATTGGGTGGGGGAGGCGGACGATTTGGTGGCGGCGGTATGGGTAGGAGGCGATGGGTCCCCGCCTTTCTCCATCCTGGAGCGCGATCGGGGCTTCGTCGCCGAGGACTGAGGGGGAGTCGCCGTGGTGGGGTGCTACATCTCGCTCCGCGTTCGAGCAGTACCTGGCCGAGGTCGCGGCGTGCGTGCAGCGCTTCGCGGCCAGGCCGGTGCTGGTCCTGGGGGACTTTAACGCAAAATCGGTGGCGTGGGGATCCCCCAGGACCTCCGTTCGCGGTGGGATCCTGGGCGACTGGGCGGCCGGGGTCGACCTTCGGTTACTGAACCGGTGGTCGGAGCACACGTGCGTGCGGCGATATGGGGTGTCCATCGTGGATGTTGGAGTCGCGACCACCAACGCCGTGCGCATGGTGTCGGGATGGCAGGTGGTTGGGCGGGGGGGGGGGGAGGGGCAGAGACACTCTCGGACCACCGGTATATTCAGATGGAGGTCTCTGCCCCCGGATGCACATCCCGACACCACCGCCCGGTTGGCGCCCCACCGCGCCGCTGGGCGCTTCGGCGCCTGGACAAGGACGCTATGATGGCAGCTGCTCTCGCTGCAACTTGGCCGCAGGGGGCGGCCGAGTTGCCGAGCATAGAGGAGGACGTCGCTCGGCTCGGGGGATTTGTCGCAAATATTTGCGACGCGGCGATGGCCCGGGACGGGCGGGCTTCCCCTCGCCGGGCGGTGAACTGGTGGTCGGCCGCGATCGCAGAATTGCGCGTCGCGAGCGAGGGCAGATGACCAGTACGAGTCACACCGTATGGCACGGGTTGCTCTACAGGTCGCCATCAAACGGGCCAAATCCCGGGCATGGAAGGAGCTCCTCCAGACCCTCGATGACAATCCTTGGGGACGCCCGTATAAGGTGGTGATAAGTAAGCTCCGCCCGTGGGAGCCCTCTGTCACCGAGGGTCTTGATTCCCGGCTGCTGGAGGACGTGGTCAATACTCTCTTTCCAATTGGGGAGGGAGGATCACGTTCTCCGGTGGCGTCGGCTGTCCCAATTGAGTGGGCGGCCAAGCTGGGGGTCACGCAGGGGGAGCTGGCCACGACCATCAAACGGCTCGAGGCCCCGGGGCCGGATGGTGTGCCTGGCCGGGTTTGGGTTTTGACCCAGAGCGTCCTTGGGGCCGACATCAGGCGGTAGTTTGACCGATGCCTGAGGGACGCGCGATTCCCCCCTAGTTGGAAAGTGGCGAGGGTGGTCCTCCTCCGAAAGGCGGGTTGGCCCGCACAATCTCCCTCCGGCATACCGGCCCATCTGTCTCCTCGACGAGGTCGGCAAGCTCTTCGAGCGCGTGATTGCCGCACGCCTCGTTGAGCACCTGTCGCGGTGTGTCCCCGGCCTGGCCGACTGCCAGTACGGCTTCCGGGAGGGTCGATCGACGATCGACGCGATAGGTCGCGTGAGGGCCCACTGGGAGTCGGCCGACTCCCGGGGAGGGGTGGCTTTGGCAGTATCCTTGGATATTGCCAACGCCTTTAACACCCTTCCCTGGGAAGAGATAAGGAGGGGGCTCGATGATCGTCGGGTCCCCCCTTATCTCAGGGCAGTCGTCGGGGATTATCTCCGTGGCAGGTGGATCGAGTATCCGGGCCGGGATAGAGATATGCGGAGGGAGGTGTACTGCGGCGTTCCGCAGGGATCGGTCTTCGGGCCACTCCTGTGAAACGTCGCAAACGATAAGGTGTTGCGGGCCGACCTCCCTGACGGCGTCAGCGCCGCGTGTTATGCAGATGACACACTGGCGCTGGCCGTCGGGGCGTACTGGGGGAGGGCCAAGCGTCCCGCGGTGGAGGGGGCACAGCGCGTCGTCGGTCGGATCAGAGGGATGGGGATGACGGTGGCGGTCCATAAGACCGATGTGATAGCTTTCCATTCACCTTGGCAGGATCCGCCACCCCCTCTGATCCGGGTAGGTGAGGCTGATATCGAGGCGAAACCACAGATGAGGTATCTGGGGCTGATCCTCGATAGCCACTGGCGCTTCGAGGAGCATTTCCGTTGCCTGGTCCCCCGGTCGGAGGCGATGGTCGCGGCTTTAGGCCGAATCCAACCCAGCCTGGAGGGCTCGGCTGGCAGAGTGCGCCGCCTCTATGTGGCAATGGTTCAGTCGGTGGCCCTATACGGGGCCCCCGTCAGAGGCGCATGGCGCATGGCGCTCAGGGTCGTCCGCGGGTATCGGACCATGTCACATGAGGCGGCGACGGTTCTAGCGGGAATGCCGCCCATGGACCTCGTCATGCGGCCGCACGCGGTGCTGTATCGTCATCGCGTCGACCGTCGCGTGCGGGTGGGGGCGATTTGCAGCGCCAGGCCCGGCAGTTGGTGATGCTCGCGTGACAGGAGCGGTTGGCTCTGCCAACCGCGGGTCACCGGACAGACGGGGCTGTCCAGCCACTCCAGAGTGAGTGTCTGGACAGAGGCCATGGAAGCCTCACTTATCGGATGGCACAGGTGTTCTCCGGACATGGCAGCTTCGGGAGATACCTGCGTCGGATAGGGAAGGAGCAGGCGGCACGCTGCTGCCATTGTGACGCTGAGCAGGACACGGCTGAACATACCCTCGCGATGTGCCCTGCGTGGGAGGAGGAGCGCCGTGTCCTGGTCAGCGTCATCTGGCGGGATGTCTCGATGCCGGGCATGGTGCGCGCCATGCTCGGCTGCGTGGGGCAGTGGGGGGCCGTTGCCACCTTCTGCGAGAGCGTAATGTTGCAGAAGGAGGCCGCCGGCAGGGAACGCGAGCTTCAGCGGCGTGCTGAGGCTCGCGCACGTGTGGTGGCGGTAGGCCGTCGTCCAGGCGCCGGGCATCGTGGGCGACCCCCGCGGCGTGGCAGACGACACTAGCTGGGAGAGGGTTCCTGAAGGGAGCCTCATCAGGCACGTGGCGCACAGTCGTACCGGATGGGGGTGGAATTGTCATCTCAATTCCGGTCCAACGTATCGGGAAGCACCCTCGGTGGCATGGTGCGGCCATGAGCCACCAGCCGCCGAGGGGTACAAATGGAGTTGCGTGCGGTTGCGAGTTGGAGCACGCAGCCGCCACTGACCGAGGCCCCGAGACGGATGGCGGCGGGAAGGAGTGGACTCGCCCTGCCGCCATGAGATAGTGTGAATGCCGGGAGGAACCTTTTGACCCACCGTGAATGGGGGCACACCGCAGGCTCGGGGAGGGTACCGGAAGTATGCACCGAGCGATTCCCGGTATCCACCCAAATTCCATGGGCGCGGGGAATCCCACACACCACTCCAGCCTCGCTCCAAAGAGGTGGGAGGGAGTCTTTCGAAGATTTTCCCCACGACAAAAAAAAAAAAAAAAAAAAAAAAGTAAGCTAGCAAACAGGTAGTAAGTTAGTAAGCAAACAGTAAGCTAGAACGCAAGCAACAAGCTAGTAAGTCAGCAGTAAGCTAGTATGCAAGCAGTAAGCTAGGAAGCGAGCAGTAAGCTTGTAAGCAAACAGTGAGATAGTAAGCAAGCAGTGAAGTAGTAAGAAAGCACTAAGTTAGTAATCAAGCTGCAAGCTCGTAAGCATGCAGTAAGCTGGTAAGAAAGCAGTTAGCTAGAAAGAAAGCAGTAAGCTAGTAAGCAAGCAGTAGGGTAGTCAGCAAGCATTATGCTGGAAAGCAAGCAGCAGGCTAGCAAGAAAGCAGCTAGCTATTGAGCAAGCAGTAAAACAGTAGGCAAGCAGTAAGCTAGTAAGAAACCAGTGAGCTGGAAAGCGAGGAGATACCTAGAGAGGAAGCGGTATTGTAGTAAGCATGCATTGGGCTAGTAAGCAACAAGTAAGCCAGTAAGCGAGCAGCAAGCCGGTAAGCATGCAGTGAGCCAGTAAGCAAGCAGGAAGCTAGTAAGGAAGAAGCATGCTAGTAAGCAAGCAGTAAGCTGGAAGCAAGCAGCAAGCTAGTAAGCCAGCATTATGTTGGAAAGCAAGCACTAGGCTTGCAAGAAAGCAGTTAGCTATTGAGCAAGCAGTAAGCTAGTAAGCAAGCAGTGAGCTAGTAAGCAAGCAGCAAGCTAGTAAGCTACCAGTATGCTGTTAAGAAAGCAGTTAGCTATTGAGCAGGCAGTAAGGTAGTCAGCACGCGGTAAGCTAGTGAGCAAGCATTAAGCTAGTAAGCGAGCTGGAAGATAGTAAGGAAGAAGCATTCTAGTAAGCAAGCAGCAAGCTTGTAAGAAACAAGTAAGCTACTATGCATGGAGCACGCTAGTAAGCATGCAGTGAGCCAGTAAGCAAGCAGGAAGGCAGTAAGGAAGCAGGAAGCTAGTAAGGAGGCAGCACGCCAGTAGACAAGCAGTAAGCTAGTATGCAAGCAGTAAGCTAGGAAGCGAGCAGTAAGCTTGTAAGCAAACAGTGAGATAGTAAGCAAGCAGTGAAGTAGTAAGAAAGCAGTAAGTTAGTAATCAAGCTGCAAGCTTTTTTTTTTGTCATGGGGAAAATCTTCGAAAGACTCCCTCCCACCTCCTTGGGGAGAGGTGGGAGGGGTGTGTGGGATTCCCCGCGCCCGTACAACGACAGGCGCGGGACCTACCCACTAAAAACCCCACGGTGACCCTTCGGCACGCTTTGGGAGGATACCGGGAATCGCTCGAAGCATTCCTCCGGTATTCTCCCCGTGGCCGCGCTTTCGCGCCCATCCCCCGGGGGGACAATCGGTCCCCCCAGTAGACACACTGCCTCATAGCGGCGGGACGGGGCCACTCCATCCCGCCGCTATCCGTCCCGGGGCCACTCCATCCCGCCGCTATCCGTCCCGGGGCCGCGTTTAGTGGCAGCTGCGAGCCCCAACTCGCAACCGCCCGCGACCCCCTTTCCACCCCTCGGCGGCCGGGCGTTCATGGCCGCACCAGACCGCCGAGGGTGCCTCCCCTTGCGTCGGGCCGGTAGGGGGAGGCACTCCTACCCCCAACCGGTCCGACCCGGCGCCGCCTGGCGGGAGGAGGGTCCCCTCAGGACCCCCCTCCCAGCCTAGGTCATCCGCCACGCCGAGGCGGCCGCCCGCGACGCCTCGCGACCGGGCGACGACCTCGGGCCACCGCACGAGCGCGAGCTTCAGCGCGCCGCTGAAGCTCGCGCTCCCTCCCCGCGGCCTCCTTCTGCAACATTACGTTCTTGCAGAAGGAGGCCACGGCCCTCCACTTCCCCTCGCTGCCGAGCATGGCGCGCACCACGCCCGGCAGCGAGACATCCCGCCCGACGACGCCGACCAGGACACGGCGCTCCCCCTCCCACGCGGGGCATACCTCCAGGGTATGATCCGCCGTGTCCTGCTCAGCGTCGCAGTGGCAGCAACGCGCCGTCGGCTCCTTCCCTATCCGGCACAGGTATCTTCCGAAGCTGCCATGCCCGGAAAATACCTGTGCCATCCGGTAGGTGAGGCTGCCATGGCCTCTGTCCAGCCACTCCTTCAGGAGTCGCCGAACAGCCCCGACAGTCCGGTGCCCCGCGGTTGGCAGAGCCAGCCGCTCCTGCCACGCGAGCAACACGGACTGCCGGGCCTGGCGCTTCAAATCGCCCCAAGGAGGTTCCTGCCCGCCCGGGACCGCCCCCACCCCCGCGCGACGGTCGACGCGGTGCCGGTACATCACCGCGTGCGACCGCGCGAGCAGGTCCATGGGCGGCATCCCCGCCAGAACCGTCGCCGCCCCACGTGACATGGTCCGATACCCGCGGACGACCCTGAGCGCCATGCGCCTCTGCACCCGACGCAGCATAGTCATGCTGCGCCGGGAGGCAGCCAGGTCGCCCGCCCAGACGGGGGCCCCGTATAGGACCACCGACTGGACCATTGCCACATAGAGGCGATGAACTTGGCCCGCCGGGCCCCCCAGGCCGGGCAGGATCCGGCCCAGAGCCGCAACCATCCTTTCCAACCGGGGGACCAGGCAGCGGAAATGCTCCTCGAAACGCCAGTGGCTATCGAGGATCAGCCCTAGATACCTGATCTGGGGCTTCACCTCGATGTCAGCCCCACCCACCCGGATCAGAGGGGGTGGAGGATCCTGCCGAGGTGAATGAAACGCAATCACCTCGGTCTTATGGACCGCCACCGTCATCCCCATCCCCCTGATCCGGTCGACGACGCGTTGCGACCCCTCCTCCGCGCGACGCATGGCCCTCCCCCAGTGCGCCCCGACGGCCAGCACCAGTGTGTCATCCGCATAACACACCGTGCTGACGCCGTCGGGGAAGCCGGCCCGCAACACCGAGTCGTACGCGATGTTCCACAGGAGTGGCCCGAGGACCGACCCCTGCGGAACACCGCAGTACACCTCCCTCCGCATATCACCATCCCGGCCCGGATACTCGATCCACCTGCCGCGGAGATAATCCCCGACGACCGCCCTGAGACAAGGGGGGACTCGATGATATTCGAGTCCCCTCCTTATCTCTTCCCAGGGGAGGGTGTTAAAGGCATTGGCAATATCCAAGGATATTGCCAATGCCACCCCTCCCCGGGAGACGGCCGCCTCCGAGAGGGCCCTCACACGACCTATCGCGTCGATAGTCGATCGGCCCCCCCGGAAACCGAACTGGCAGTCGGCCAGACCGGGATCACCCCGCGACAGGTGCTCGACGAGGCGGGCAGCAATCACCCGCTCGAAGAGCTTGCCCACCTCGTCGAGGAGACAAATGGGCCGGTATGCGGAGGGAGACTCCGCGGGCCGACCCTCCTTCCGGAGGAGGACCATCCTCGCCACCTTCCAACTGGGGGGGAATCGCCCGTCCCTTAGGCAGCGGTCGAACAACCGCCTGAGGTCGTTCCCAAGGACGCCCTGGGTCAAGACCCAAACCCGGCCGGGCACACCATCCGGACCCGGGGCCGTGTTACGAACCCCGAGCCGTCTGATGGCCGCTGCCAGCTCCTCCTGCGTGACCCCCAGCTCGGCCGTCCACTCCACTGGGACAGCCGCGGCCGCCGGAGGACGCGGTCCCCTCTCCCCAATTGGGAAGAGTGTATTGACCACGTCCTCCAGCAGCCGGGGGTCAAGACCCTCGGTGACGGGGGGCGCCCACGGGCGGAGCTTATTCAGCACCACCTTATATGGGCACCCCCATGGATCATGATCAAGGGTCTGGAGGAGCTCCTTCCATGCCTGGGTCTTGGCCCGTTTGATGGCGACCTGCAGAGCAACCCGCGCCACGCGGTATGCTCCATACAGGTCATCAGCTGCCCTCGCTCGCGCCACGCCGTCGCCTGTACGTTGACGACGGCGCGCGCGGGTGTACTGGCGTCGGGCGCGGACAGTCGCGACTCGCAACTCCGCGATCGCGTCCGACCACCAGTACACCGCCCGGCGAGGAGAAGCCCGCCCGACCCGAGGCATCGCCGCGTCGCAAATACCCGCGACCAATGCTCCGAGCCGGGCGACATCCTCCTCTAAGCTGCAAGCTTGTAAGCATGCAGTAAGCTGGTAAGAAAGCAGTTAGCTAGACAGAAAGCAGTAAGCTAGTAAGCAAGCAGTAAGGTAGTCAGCAAGCATTATGCTGGAAAGCAAGCATCAGGCTAGCAAGGAAGCAGTTAGCTATTGAGCAAGCAGTAAGCTAGTAAGCAAGCAGTGAGCTAGTAAGCAAGCAGTAAGCTAGTAAGATACCAGTAGGCTAGTAAGAAACAAGTAAGTTAGTAGGCAAGCAGCAGGCTAGCAGAAAAGCAATTAGCATGTAAGAAATAAGTATGCTAGTAAGGAAGATGTATGCCAGTAAGGAAGCAGTATGCTAGCAAGCAAGCAGTAAACTAGTAAGCAAGCATCGGGCTAGTCAGAAAGCAGTAAGCTAGTAATGTAGCTGTTAGCTTGTGAGCATGCGGTAAGCTGGTAAGAAAGCAGTTAGCTAGTAAAGAAGCAGTAAGCTAGTAAGCATCCAGTAAGCTAGTATGCAAGCAGTGAGCTAGTAAGCGAGCAGCAACCTAGCAAGAAAGCAGTGAGGTTGTAAGCGAGCCGGAAGCTAGTATGGAAGTAGTAAGCTAGTAACCAAGCAGTAAGCTAGTAAGCAACAAGTAAGCTAGTAAGCAAGCAGCTGGCTAGTAAGCAACCAGTAATGTAGACAGCAAGCAGTGACCTGGAATGCAAGCAGTAATATGGAAAGCAAGCAGCAAGTTAGTAAGAAAGCAGCCAGCTAGTTAGAAAGCATTATGCATGTAAGCATGCAGTACGCTAGTAAGCGAGCAATAAGCTAGTAAGGAAGCTGTAGGCTGGTAAGGAAGCAGTTAGCCAGTAAGGAAGTAGTAAGCTAGTAAGCAGGCAGTAGGCTGCTAAGCAAGCAGTGAGCTAGTAAGCCAGGAGAAAGTTTGTGAGGAAGCATCATGATAGTATGCAAGCAGTAAGCTAGTAAGAGAGCAGGGATCTAGTAAGGGAGCACAATGCTAGTAAGCAAGCGGCAGGCTAGCATGCAACCAGTGTGCTAGTAAACAAGTAGGAAGCTAGTAAGGATGCAGTATGCTAGAAAGCAAGTACTAAGCTAGTAATCTAGCGGGAAGCTTGTAAGCAAGCAGTACGATAGTAAGCAAACAGTAAGATTTTAAGCAAGCAGCTGGCTAGACCCTCAGGGGCTGCCAGCCTTTCAGCTGCAGTACGGGCTTAACGAACCCGGGGTACCCGAGTCATACACACACCGTAAGCCTCCTGTTGGTCGTCACAACGACCCATTCACAATTCCCTATTGGTTTTGTGAATGGTACGTGACGGCAGGAGGAACGGGGGTCTTGGCTTAACCGCCTGGGCCACGAGTATGGCGACTCTATAAAATCGCCCTCCAATCCTAAGCTATGGTGCGCGGCGATGGGATGCATGGTTGGGGGAGAAGGCCCAATCCCAAGCGACCACCTCCGGGGAACCTGCCGAACCCCCGGAGTATATAGCCTTACCCGGGTAAGGCGGCTCTGCCCGGGCGGACCTTTTCTTCCGACCTGCTCGTGGGAATATTATGGAGTTCAATATTAAAACGGGGATGGGACGGGGTAAGTCAGAGGGGGAGGACGAAGGCGGTGTTGGGACTGGAGTGACGGCGCTCGCGCCGCCTCCAGCGCCTGGCCCGGCTTCGTGGAAGGTGGAGGAGGACGACGAGACTGCGTCAGTCTCGTCCTTCTCCTCCACCAGGAGCCTCATAGGCTCTAAGAGGAAGAGGACGGGGCAGGCCGTCGTCGAGGTGGGCGGGGCGATGAGCCCGTCGGTGACGCTGAGTTGCCTCAGGGACGAGGTGACCGAGGAGATATCGGAGAGGATCTCCTCGTCCCTGAGGCGGGTGGAGAAAGTCGCCGCTGCCTGCGCCTTTAAGGGGCAGAAAAGCGGTGGCGCGGAGGCCCTGAAGGCCGCGGCGGAGGAAATGAGGGAGGCGGCGCGGGAGCTCAGAGGGCGGAACGCCCGTCTGCAGCTCCTGTTGGAGGAGGAGCGACAGGGGAGGAGGAGGGCAGAGGCGCTGTGGAACAGCGCGGCCCTCCCTCCCATCCTCCCTCCTCCTCCACCGCCGCGTCCCTCGGCGGAGGTAAATAAGCGGAGTGCGGCGGCAGTGGTGCGGGGCACCGCGGGCCCCTCCACCCGCACTCCGCCCGTGAAGAAGTCCCCGTCCTCCTCAGAAGACGATCTTCTGAGGAGGATTGGGGACATGATTGATGGCAAGCTGGCCGCCTTCCGGGAGGAGCTCCTCGCCGGAAGAGCGGTCAGCAGGAAGGCGGTGCCTCCCCGACCTGTTCCGGTACAGTCGAGGAAGGCAAAGAAGGGCGGAGTGAAGGCTCCGCCCAGCGTTGCGGCACCAGGGCCCCGGGTCGCGACCCCCAAGGGGGGTGGTGTACCCGTGGTTGCGGTAGTCGCGTCCTCCACAGCACCCTCCCAAGGGGGGGTGGCGTGGAGTGAGGTGGTGGGGCGGAAGGCGAAGCGGGCGGCGAGGAAGGCCTCGCAACCGCAGCCTCCGCCTCCGCCGCCGGCGGCCAAGGTAAAGGCCTCGAAGGTCGGGAAGGCACGACCAGGTCGTCCCCCAAAAACGGCAGCGGTGACGCTGACCGTTGCGCAGGGGGGCGACCTGACCCTCGCGGAGGCGATGCGGCTCGCCAGGGAGAATATCTCCTTGGAAGAGCTGCGCATCGCCTCCGTGAGGGCGAAGAGGGCCGTGACCGGGGGTCTCTTGCTGGAGATCCCCGGTGCAGAAGGCAGCGCGAAGGCGGATCGTCTCGCCCAGAGGCTCCGGGAGCAGCTGGGCGAGCGAGGTGTCCGGGTCGCCCGGCCCACGAAGCGCACGGAGATGCGCGTTTGTGGGCTGGACGACTCGGTCAGCGCACAGGATGTGTCCCGTGCCCTTGCGAGGGCGGGGGACTGTCCTGTGGAGGACCTGCGGATCGGAGAGTTGGAGCGCGGTCGGGGATTCGTCGCCGTGGACTGGGGGGGAGTCGCTGTGGTGGGGTGCTACATTTCGCCCCGTAGCGGTCACGCTGCGTTCGAGCTGTACTTGGCCGAGGTCGCGGCATGCGTGCAGCGCTACGCGGCCCGGCCGGTGCTGGTCCTGGGGGATTTTAATGCCAAGTCGGTGGCTTGGGGATCCCCCAGGACCTCCGTTCGCGGCGGGATCCTGGGCGATTGGGCGGCGGGGCTCGACCTCCGGGTATTGAACCGGGGGTCGGAGCACACATGCGTGCGGCGATATGGGGGGTCCATCGTGGATGTTGGATTCGCGACCCCCAACGCCGTGCGCATGGTGTCGGGTTGGCACGTGGTCGCGGGGGCAGGGACACTCTCCGATCACCGGTATATCCGGATGGTGGTCTCTGCCGCCGCGGGGGATGCATCCCGACACCACCGTCCGGGTGGTAACCCACCGCGCCACTGGGCGCCTCGGCGCCTGGACAAGGATGCCCTGATGGCGGCGGCCCTCGCTGCAACTTGGCCGCAGAGGGCGGCCGAGTTGCCGAGCATAGAGGAGGAGGTCGCCCGGCTCGGAGCATTGGTCGCGGGTATTTGCGACGCGGCGATGCCTCGGGTCGGGCGGGCTTCTCCTCGCCGGGCGGTGTACTGGTGGTCGGACGCGATCGCGGAGTTGCGAGTCGCGACTGTCCGCGCCCGACGCCAGTACATCCGCGCGCGCCGTCGTCAACGTACAGGCGACGGCGTGGCGCGAGCGAGGGCAGCTGATGACCTGTATGGGGCATACCGCGTGGCGCGGGTTGCTCTGCAGGTCGCCATCAAACGGGCCAAGACCCAGGCATGGAAGGAGTTCCTCCAGACCCTTGATGACGATCCATGGGGGCGCCCATATAAGGTGGTGCTGAATAAGCTCCGCCCGTGGGCGCCCCCCGTCACCGAGGGTCTTGACCCCCGGCTGCTGGAGGACGTGGTCAATACACTCTTCCCAATTGGGGAGAGGGGACCGCGTCCTCCGGCGGCGGCGGCTGTCCCAGTGGAGTGGACGGCCGAGCTGGGGGTCACGCAGGAGGAGCTGGCAGCGGCCATCAGACGGCTCGGGGTTCGTAACACGGCCCCGGGTCCGGATGGTGTGCCCGGCCGGGTTTGGGTCTTGACCCAGGGCGTCCTTGGGGCCGACCTCAGGCGGTTGTTCGACCGCTGCCTGAGGGACGGGCGATTCCCCCCCAGTTGGAAGGTGGCGAGGATGGTCCTCCTCCGGAAGGAGGGTCGGCCCGCGGAGTCTCCCTCCGCATACCGGCCCATTTGTCTCCTCGACGAGGTGGGCAAGCTCTTCGAGCGTGTGATTGCTGCCCGCCTCGTCGAGCACCTGTCGCGGGGTGATCCCGGTCTGGCCGACTGCCAGTTCGGTTTCCGGAGGGGCCGATCGACTATCGACGCGATAGGTCGTGTGAGGGCCCTCTCGGAGGCGGCCGTCTCCCGGGGAGGGGTGGCATTGGCAATATCCAAGGATATTGCCAATGCCTTTAACACCCTCCCCTGGGAAGAGATAAGGAGGGGACTCGAATATCATCGAGTCCCCCCTTGTCTCAGGGCGGTCGTCGGGGATTATCTCCGCGGCAGGTGGATCGAGTATCCGGGCCGGGATGGTGATATGCGGAGGGAGGTGTACTGCGGTGTTCCGCAGGGGTCGGTCCTCGGGCCACTCCTGTGGAACATCGCGTACGACTCGGTGTTGCGGGCCGGCCTCCCCGACGGCGTCAGCACGGTGTGTTATGCGGATGACACACTGGTGCTGGCCGTCGGGGCGCACTGGGGGAGGGCCATGCGTCGCGCGGAGGAGGGGTCGCAACGCGTCGTCGACCGGATCAGGGGGATGGGGATGACGGTGGCGGTCCATAAGACCGAGGTGATTGCGTTTCATTCACCTCGGCAGGATCCGCCACCCCCTCTGATTCGGGTGGGTGGGGCTGACATCGAGGTGAAGCCCCAGATCAGGTATCTGGGGCTGATCCTCGATAGCCACTGGCGTTTCGAGGAGCATTTCCGCTGCCTGGTCCCCCGCTTGGAAAGGATGGTTGCGGCTCTGGGCCGGATCCTGCCCAACCTGGGGGGCCCGGCGGGCCGAGTTCGTCGCCTCTATGTGGCAATGGTCCAGTCGGTGGCCCTATACGGGGCCCCCGTCTTGGCGGACGACCTGGCTGCCTCCCGGCGCAGCATGACTATGAAGGAGTGGCTGGACAGAGGCCATGGCAGCCTCACCTACCGGCTGGCACAGGCATTTTCCGGGCATGGCAGCTTCGGAAGATACCTGTGCCGGATAGGGAAGGAGCCGACGGCGCGTTGCTGCCACTGCGACGCTGAGCAGGACACGGCGGATCATACCCTGGAGGTATGCCCCGCGTGGGAGGGGGAGCGCCGTGTCCTGGTCGGCGTCGTCGGGCGGGATGTCTCGCTGCCGGGCGTGGTGCGCGCCATGCTCGGCAGCGAGGAGAAGTGGAGGGCCGTGGCCTCCTTCTGCGAGAACGTAATGTTGCAGAAGGAGGCCGCGGGGAGGGAGCGCGAGCTTCAGCGGCGCGCTGATGCTCGCGCTCGTGCGGTGGCCCGAGGTCGTCGCCCGGTCGCGAGGCGTCGCGGGCGGCCGCCTCGGCGTGGCGGATGACCTAGGCTGGGAGGGGGGTCGTGAGGGGACCCTCCTCCCGCCAGGCGGTGCCGGGTCGGACCGGTTGGGGGTAGGAGTGCCTCCCCCTACCGGTCCGACGCAAGGGGAGGCACCCTCGGCGGTCTGGTGCGGCCATGAACGCCCGGCCGCCGAGGGGTGGAAACGGGGTCGCGGGCGGTTGCGAGTTGGGGCTCGCAGCCGCCACTAAACGCGGCCCCGGGACGGATGGCGGCGGGATGGAGTGGCCCCGTCCCGCCGCTATGAGGCAGTGTGTCTACTGGGGGGACCGATTGTCCCCCCGGGGGATGGGCGCGAAAGCGCGGGCACGGGAAGGATACCGGAAGAATGCTTCGAGCGATTCCCGGTATCCTCCCAAAGCGTGCCGAAGGGTCACCGTGGGGTTTTTAGTGGGTAGGTCCCGCGCCTGTCGTTGTACGGGCGCGGGGAATCCCACACACCCCTCCCACCTCTCCCCAAGGAGGTGGGAGGGAGTCTTTCGAAGATTTTCCCCACGACAAAAAAAAAAAAAAAAAAAAAAAAAAAAAAAAAAAAAGCAGCTGGCTAGTAAGCAAGCAGCAAGCTAGTAGGCAAGCACTAAGCTTTGAGGAATCAAGCAAGCTAGTAAGCCAGCAGCAGGCTGGTCAGGAAGGTCTTTGCTAGTAAGAATGCAGCGGGCTAGTTAGCGAGCAGGGTGCTAGTAATGGAAGCAGTATGCTACTAAACAAGTAGTAAGCTAGTAAGCAAGGAGTGACCTAATAAGCGAGGAGGAAGATAGTAAGGAAGCAGTATGCTAGTAGGAAACAAGTAAGCTAGTAAGCAAGCAGGAGGCAAGTAAGGAAGCAATTAGTTAGTTAGAAAGCAGTATGCTAGTAAGCAACCAGTAAGCTAGTAAGCAAGCAGTAAGCTAGTAAGCAAGGAGTGACCTAATAAGCGAGGAGGAAGCTAGAATGGAAGCAGTATGCTAGAAGGCAAGCAGTAAGCTAGGAAGGAAGCAGCAAGTTAGTAAGCAAGAAGTAAGCTAGGAAGCAAGCAGCAGGCCTGTAATGAAGCATTTATCTATTAAGTAAGCAGTAAGCTGGTAACAAAGCAGTAAGCTACCAACTAAGCAGTAAGCTAGTAAGCCAGCAGGAAGCTAGTAAGGAAGCATTCGGCTAGTATGAGAGCAGTAAGTTAGTAAGAAAGCGGTAAGTCACGAGGAAAGCAGGAATGTAGTATGAAAGTGGTTCGGTAGTAACTAAGCAGTATGCTAGTAAGCAAGCAGTAAGCTAGTAAGCAAGCAGTGATCTAGAAAGCAAGTAGCAGGCTAGTAGAAAAGCAGTTACCTATTAAGCAAGCAGGAAGCTAGTAAGCAATCAGTAAGCCAAAAGGCAAGCAGCCGGCTAGTAAGCAAGGAGTGATATAGTAAGCAAGCTGTAAGCCAGTAAGGTAGCAGTGAGCTACTAGGCAACCATTGAGCTGTTAGGCGAGCAGAATGCTAGGTGGTTAACTGTGTGCTAGTAAGCAAGCAGTAAGCTGGTAAGCAATGAGTAAGCTAGTAAGCAAGCCGCAAGCTAGTAAGGAAGCAGTTAGCTAGTATGTACGCGGCGTACGTATAGACGGACCGAGTGCCGTTAGATCCCGACGGAATGCCAGTGGGTTTCGAAGACGACGCTGCACGATCGCCGCCCGTCGGCGCTTCGATACTCGTCGCGGGAACGTGTAACAGACTGTGGTGATTGCTGTTACATCGCGTGCATATGGTGCGAACCGGATGCATCGAAACCATGTGTCCATCGCGAAGACAGTTAAAACAGGCGTTGGTCCGAGTCAGTAGGTCTCGCCGCTGCGTAGGTTGTAGGCTATGGAACGCCGGACATCGATATAACGGATGCTTCGATCCGCACATCGGGCACCGGTTCACAGCTGTATTCGCTGCGTGCGTGCGAACTCCCGTTGAGGGCGCCGATCGCGGCGCGGCGAGGCGCGCGGCGGAAGTTTCGGGCTTGTCGTGAAGCGCCTCTGAGCGCGGATCCGCGCAACGAGGAATTGGTCGAGCTCGTCGAAGTTGGGGGGCTCGGTGCTGCTCCGCGGGATATCTCCCACTCTCGTAGCGTACGGCGGTCTAGCTTGGCGGTAAGCAGGAAGACGATGACGTCATCCCATGTATCCACCGGGCGACCGATACTACGCAACATGGCGATCGACTCCTTCGTCGTGTCGCGAAGTCGAGATAATTCGTCTGCGGACTCGCTAACAATAATTGGCAGCGAGATGAAATTGCTTAATAATGTTGATACTATGACGCGCTTGTTATTGTACCGGTCTGCTAGCGTCATCCAGGCCGGTTCAAAATTCGCGTCGGTTATCGAGAAATCCGCGATCAGGTTCGCGGCATGACATTCGGCGGACGATTTTAAATAGTGTAACCGTTGCACGATCGTTAGGGACTTATTGTCTAACACGAGCGATTTGAACAGATCGCGGAAACTGTGACATTCGGCGTACCACCCAGCGAATTCGGTCAGCGGGATTCGCGCGAGTTTCGCGCCGGAGATGGAGTCGCCTGTGGGCGCGGGAGAGGGACTCGGTTGCGCGGCGCTTGGCCGCAGTGCATTTCGCTGCAACGTCGGCGAAAAAGTCGCACGAGCCCCAATAGGTCTCCTGCAACTTTTCGAATGTTTCCTCTGTAAAGTACGGCACGATAGACTAAGCTTGAGTGGGGACTAACTGTAGAAACTCCAGGTGCAGCTTCCCGAAGCGCAACCACTCGCCGTCCAGTCTCTTGTGCCGTCCCTCGGCGGAAGCTGCGGAGAACTTGGCCCGCCCTTCCTTCCGGTAGTTAACCTCCATCCGGGAGATGGTGTGGGCGATGACCAGCAGCTGGTGTAGGTGGGCATTCACGGTCTGATTGGTCAGCGGCGCTGATGTTGTTGCAGCTCGTGCGGTCTCCATACTACGTCGTCCTCAAATCCGGCTCGAAGGACCACTTTGTTAATGCACAGACGAAAAGATGCGTGGACGAGGAACAGGGACGCGAAGAATGGCGGAGCAATTCATACAGTCACAACTTTATTGTAAGATTGCACAACGTTCACACAGCGGCAAGCGCAACTGGGACGCGGTGGGCACGTGTCCGATAACAGATGCAAGGGCAACTCCCTAGGAGAATGCGCAAGGGCGACGAAGGTACCGCTGCCTGAGGGACGGGCGATTCCCCCCCAGTTGGAAGGTGGCGAGGATGGTCCTCCTCCGGAAGGAGGGTCGGCCCGCGGAGTCTCCCTCCGCATACCGGCCCATTTGTCTCCTCGACGAGGTGGGCAAGCTCTTCGAGCGTGTGATTGCTGCCCGCCTCGTCGAGCACCTGTCGCGGGGTGATCCCGGTCTGGCCGACTGCCAGTTCGGTTTCCGGGGGGGCCGATCGACTATCGACGCGATAGGTCGTGTGAGGGCCCTCTCGGAGGCGGCCGTCTCCCGGGGAGGGGTGGCATTGGCAATATCCTTGGATATTGCCAATGCCTTTAACACCCTCCCCTGGGAAGAGATAAGGAGGGGACTCGAATATCATCGAGTCCCCCCTTGTCTCAGGGCGGTCGTCGGGGATTATCTCCGCGGCAGGTGGATCGAGTATCCGGGCCGGGATGGTGATATGCGGAGGGAGGTGTACTGCGGTGTTCCGCAGGGGTCGGTCCTCGGGCCACTCCAGTGGAACATCGCGTACGACTCGGTGTTGCGGGCCGGCCTCCCCGACGGCGTCAGCACGGTGTGTTATGCGGATGACACACTGATGCTGGCCGTCGGGGCGCACTGGGGGAGGGCCATGCGTCGCGCGGAGGAGGGGTCGCAACGCGTCGTCGACCGGATCAGGGGGATGGGGATGACGGTGGCGGTCCATAAGACCGAGGTGATTGCGTTTCATTCACCTCGGCAGGATCCGCCACCCCCTCTGATTCGGGTGGGTGGGGCTGACATCGAGGTGAAGCCCCAGATCAGGTATCTAGGGCTGATCCTCGATAGCCACTGGCGTTTCGAGAAGCATTTCCGCTGCCTGGTCCCCCGGTTGGAAAGGATGGTTGCGGCTCTGGGCCGGATCCTGCCCAACCTGGGGGGCCCGGCGGGCAGAGTTCGTCGCCTCTATGTGGCAATGGTCCAGTCGGTGGCCCTATACGGGGCCCCCGTCTGGGCGGACGACCTGGCTGCCTCCCGGCGCAGCATGACTATGCTGCGTCGGGTGCAGAGGCGCATGGCGCTCAGGGTCGTCCGCGGGTATCGGACCATGTCACATGAGGCGGCGACGGTTCTAGCGGGGATGCCGCCCATGGACCTGCTCGCGCGGTCGCACGCGGTGATGTACCGGCACCGCGTCGACCGTCGCGCGGGGGTGGGGGCGGTCCCGGGCGGGCAGGAACCTGCTTGGGGCGATTTGAAGCGCCAGGCCCGGCAGTCCGTGTTGGTCGCGTGGCAGGAGCGGCTGGCTCTGCCAACCGCGGGGCACCGGACTGTCGGGGCTGTTCGGCCACTCCTGAAGGAGTGGCTGGACAGAGGCCATGGCAGCCTCACCTACCGGATGGCACAGGTATTTTCCGGGCATGGCAGCTTCGGAAGATACCTGTGCCGGATAGGGAAGGAGCCGACGGCGCGTTGCTGCCACTGCGACGCTGAGCAGGACACGGCGGATCATACCCTGGAGGTATGCCCCGCGTGGGAGGGGGAGCGCCGTGTCCTGGTCGGCGTCGTCGGGCGGGATGTCTCGCTGCCGGGCGTGGTGCGCGCCATGCTCGGCAGCGAGGAGAAGTGGAGGGCCGTGGCCTCCTTCTGCGAGAACGTAATGTTGCAGAAAGAGGCCGCGGGGAGGGAGCGCGAGCTTCAGCGGCGTGCTGAAGCGCGCGCTCGTGCGGTGGCCCGAGGTCGTCGCCCGGTCGCGAGGCGTCGCGGGCGGCCGCCTCGGCGTGGCGGATGACCTAGGCTGGGAGGGGGGTCCTGAGGGGACCCTCCTCCCGCCAGGCGGCGCCGGGTCGGACCGGTTGGGAGTAGGAGTGCCTTCCCCTACCGGTCCGACGCAAGGGGAGGCACCCTCGGCGGTCTGGTGCGGCCATGAACGCCCGGCCGCCGAGGGATGGAAACGGGGTCGCGGGCGGTTGCGAGTTGGGGCTCGCAGCCGCCACTAAACGCGGCCCCGGGACGGATAGCGGCGGGATGGAGTGGCCCCGTCCCGCCGCTATGAGGCAGTGTGTCTACTGGGGGGACCGATTGTCCCCCCGGGGGATGGGCGCGAAAGCGCGGGCACGGGGAGGATACCGGAAGAATGCTTCGAGCGATTCCCGGTATCCTCCCAAAGCGTGCCGAAGGGTCACCGTGGGGTTTTTAGTGGGTAGGTCCCGCGCCTGTCGTTGTACGGGCGCGGGGAATCCCACACACGCCTCCCACCTCTCCCCAAGGAGGTGGGAGGGAGTCTTTCGAAGATTTTCCCCACGACAAAAAAAAAAAAAAAAAAAAAAAAAAAGGGCGACGAAGGTCCGCTCTCGATATCACTTACAATCGGATCGACAGCTTGGATAGTTCTGCCGTTACAGGATCGCGCACGATAAACCGTTGATCTTTCAAATCTCGTCCATAGATCGGTGACGGTCGCGCCAATCGTCAGCACACATGCCACGCTCCCACAACACTCATTCACTCTCCCTCACGCAATCCACACCGCACGCACCTTAATCTAAACACGCAGACGGTACAATAAACGTATTTCTACATCTTATCCTAATTCTTATACCATATTCTAAACTGAAGCAGTATGCTAGAAGGCAAGCAGTAAGCTAGGAAGCAAGCAGGAAGCTAGTAAGCAAGAAGTAAGCTAGAAAGCAGTATGATAGTAAGCAAGCAGTAAGCTAGTTAGCAAGCAGTAAGGTTGTGAAAATGCAGCTGGCAAGTAAGAATACAATTAGTTAGTAAGCAAGCAGGAAGCTGGTAAGGAAGCAGTATGATAGTGAGCAACAAGTAAGCTAGTAAGCAAGCAGCAAGCTGGTAAGAATGCAGTTAGCTAGTAGGGAACTAGTGGGCTAGTAAGCAGGCAGTAAGTTAGTAAGGTAGCAGTAAGCTAGTAAGCAAGCAGGAACTAGCATGGATGCAGTAAGCTAGTTAGCAAGCAGTAAGCTAGTGAGCAAGGAGCAGGCTAGTAAGATAGCAGTTTGCTAGTATGCAAGTTGTAAGCTAGTTAGCAAGCAGTAAGCTCGTAAGTCAGCAGTAAGCTTTAAGCAAGCAGTAAGATAGTAATAAAGCAGGAGGATAGTATGCAAGCTGTAATCTAGAACGCAAGCACCAAGCTAGTAAGCATGCAATAAGCGAGTAAGCTAGCAGTAAGCTAGTAAGCAGGCAGGAAGATTGTAAGCATCAAGTAAACTAGTAAGCAAGCAGCAGGCTAGCTAGTATGGAGCTGGCTAGTAAGAAAGCAGTTAGCTATTGAGCATGCAGTAAGCCAGTAAGCTAGCAGTAAGCTAGTAAGCAAGCAGTAAGGTTGTGAACATGCAGCTGGCATGTAAGAATACAATTAGTTAGTAAGCAAGCAGGATGCTGGTAAGGAAGCAGTATGATAGTGAGCAACAAGTAAGCTAGTAAGCAAGCAGCAAGCTGGTAAGAATGCAGTTAGCTAGTAGGGAACTAGTGGGCTAGTAAGCAGGCAGTAAGTTAGTATGGAAGCAGTAAGCTAGTAAGCAAGCAGGAACTAGCATGGATGCAGTAAGCTAGTTAGCAAGCAGTAAGCTAGTGAGCAAGGAGCAGGCTAGTAAGATAGCAGTTTGCTAGTAAGCAAGCTGTGAGCTAGTATGCGAGGTGGAAGCTCGTAAGGAAGCGGTATGCTGGTACGCAAGCAGTAAGCTAGAATGCAAGCAGCAAGCTGGTAAGCAAATAGTAAGCTAGTAACCGAGCAGGGAGCTAGTAAGGGAGCAGAATGCTATTAAGCAAGCAGTAAGCTAGTAAGCAAGCAGCTGGCTAGTGAGAAAGTAGTATGCATCTATGCAAGCAGTAAGCTAGTAAGCATGCTGTAAGCTAGTAAGCAACCAGTGAGCTTGTAAGCAAGTTGAAAGCTAGTAAGCAGGCAGTAAGCTTGTAAACAAGCAGTGAGCTAGTAGGCAACCAGTAAGCTAGTAAGGAAGCAGTAAGCTAGGAAGAAAACAGCAAGCTAGTATGCAACTCTCTGGGGCTGTGTCCGGCAATCGTCGGCCGCAGTACGGGGCGTAGCGGCTCCGAGGTACCTGATGCTTATCACACCGTAAGCCTCCTGTTGGTCGTCACAAAGACCCATTCACAATTCCTTTTTTGGTTTTGTGAATGGTACGTGACGGCAGGAGGAACGGGGGCCTTGGCTTAACCGCCCGGGACCGCGAGTATGGCGACTCTATAAAATCGCCCTCCAATCCTAAGTTATGGTGCGCGGCGATGGGATGCATGGTTGGGGGAGGAGGCCCAATCCCAAGCGACCACCTCCGGGGCACCTGCCGAACCCCCGGAGTATATAGGCTTACCCGGGTAAGGCGGCTCTGCCCGGGCGGACCTTTTCTTCCGACCTGCTCGTGGGAATAATATGGAGTATAAAATTAAAACGGGGATGGGACGGGGTAAGTCAGAGGGAGAGGAGGAAAGCGGTGTTGGGACTGGAGTGATGGCGCTCGCGCCGCCTCCAGCGCCTGGCCCGGCTTCGTGGAGGGTGGAGGAGGACGACGAGACTGCGTCAGTCTCGTCCTTCTCCTCCACCAGGAGCCTTATAGGCTCCAAGAGAAAGATGACGGGGCAGGCCGTCAATGAAGTGGGCAGGGCGATGAGCCCGGTTGTCCGGATGTGCTGCCTCAGGGACGAGGTGACCGAGGAGATATCGGAGAGGATCTCCTCGTCCCTGAGACGAGTGGAGAAAGTGGCCGCTGCCTGCTCTTTCAAGGGGCAGAAGAGCGGCGGGGCAGAGGCTCTTAGGGAGGCTGCCCAAATGATGAGGGACGCGGCGCGGGAGCTAAGCGGGCGGAACGCCCGTCTGCAGCTCCTGTTGGAGGAGGAGCGACGGGGGAGGATGAGGGCAGAGGCGCGCTGGAACAGCGCGGCCCTCCCTCCTGTCCTCCCTCCTCCTACGCCGCGCCCGCCTGTGGCCGTTAGGAAGCAGAGTGCGGCGGAGGTGGTGCGGGCCTCCACGGGCCCTTTCACACGCACTCCGCCCGCACAGAGGTCCCCGTGCTCCTCAGAGGACGATCTCCTGAGGAGGATAGGGGACATTATTGAGAAGAAGCTGGCCGCCTTCCGGGAGGAGCTCCTCCCCGGAAGAGCGGTCGGTGGGAGGGTGGTGCCACCCCGACCAGTGCCAGCACGGCCAGGGAAGGCGAAGGTGGGGGGAGCGAGGGCTCCGCCCACCGTGGCGACTCCGGGGCCTCGGGTAGTGACCCCCAAGGGGGGAAGCGTGCCCGTGGTCCCGGTTCCCGCGTCCTCCGCGGCACCGCCCCAAGGAGGGGGTGTCGTGGAGCGAGGTGGTGGGGCGGAGGGCGAGGAGGGCGGCGAGGAATGTGTCCCTGGATGAGCTTGGCATCGCTTCCGTCAGGGCGAAGCGGGCCGTGACTGGGGGTCTCCTGCTGGAGATCCCCGGTCCAGACGGCGGCGTGAAGGCCAACCGACTCGCCCAGAGGCTCCGGGAGCAGCTGGGCGAGCGGGGTGTCCGGGTCGCCCGGCCCACGAAGCGCACGGAGATGCGCGTGTGTGGGCTGGACGACTCGGCCACCGCGGAGGACGTGGCACGTGCCCTAGCAAGGGCGGGGGATTGCCCTGAGGGGGATTTGCGGGTCGGGGAGATCCGCAGATCTCCATCCGGCCTGGGGTCCGTGTGGGCCCGCTGCCCCCTCTCCGTCGCCCATATATTGGCGGAATCCGGGAGGGTTTTGGTGGGGTGGGTTTCGGCGCGAGTGGAGATGCTCGCGCCGCGCCCGCTCCAGTGTCACCGCTGCCTCGAATTGGGGCATGTGAGGCAGTGGTGCACCTCGCCGGTGGACCGCAGCGGTCAATGTTACCGCTGCGGGGCAAAGGACCACCGCGCGAGCCAGTGCTCGGCGGCCCTCCACTGCCCGCTATGTGCGGACAGGGGTATGCCCGCCGACCACAGGGTGGGGAGCAGGAAGTGCTCTCCCCCCTCCCGGAAGGAGAGGAAGAGGCGGGCCGTTCCGACTCCGGCGCCGCGGGCGGCGGCATCGTCCACCATGGAGGTGGACGGTGCCACGGGGACGGACAGCCGGGAGGAGGCTGGGGCGGTCGGTAATTAATGGCGCCCCGCCTCCTCCTCCAGGCCAACCTCAACCACTGCCGCGCGGCACAGGATATAATGTCCCAAGTCCTCGCGGAGTGGGGGGTTGGCCTGGCTGTCGCCGCCGAGCCGTACCGCGTCCCTGATCACCCTCATTGGGTGGGCGACGCGGACGGCTTGGTGGCGACGGTATGGGTAGGTGGCGACGGGTCCCCGCCGTTCTCCATGCTGGAGCGCGGTCGGGGATTCGTCGCCGTGGACTGGGGGCGAGTCGCCGTGGTGGGGTGCTACATATCGCCTCGCAGCGGTCACGTCGCGTTCGAGCAGTACCTAGACGAGCTCGCGGCATGCGTGCAGCGCTGCGCGGCCCGGCCGGTGCTGGTCCTGGGAGATTTCAACGCCAAGTCGGTGGCGTGGGGGTCCCCCAGGACTTCCGTTCGCGGCGGGATCCTGGGCGACTGGGCGGCGGGACTCGACCTTCGGTTACTGAACCGGGGGTCGGAGCACACGTGTGTGCGGCGATATGGGGGGTCTATCGTGGATGTTGGATTCGCGACCACCAACGCCGTGTGCATGGTGTCGGGATGGCAGGTGGTTGGGGGGGGAGCAGAAACACTCTCGGACCACCGGTATATTCGGATGGAGGTCTCTGCCCCCGGATGTACATCCCGACACCACCGCCCGGTTGGCGCCCCACCGCGCCACTGGGCGCCTCGGCGCCTGGACAAGGATGCCCTGATGGCGGCGGCCCTCGCTGCAACTTGGCCGCAGAGGGCGGCCGAGTTGCCGAGTATAGAGGAGGAGGTCGCCCGGCTCGGGGGGATGGTCGCGAACATATGCGACGCGGCGATGCCCCGGGTCGGGTGGGCTTCACCTCGCCGGGCGGTGTACTGGTGGTCGGCTGCGATCGCGGAAATGCGAGACGCGAGTGTCCGCGCCCGACGCCAGTACACCCGCGCGGCCATCAAACGGGCTAAGACCCAGGCATGGAAGGAGCTGCTCCAGACCCTTGATGACGATCCAGGGGGGCGCCCATATAAGGTGGTGCTGAATAAGCTCCGCCCGTGGGCGCCCCCCGTCACCGAGGGTCTTGACCCCCGGCTGCTGGAGGACGTGGTCAATACACTCTTCCCAATTGGGGAGAGGGGACCGCGTCCTCCGGCGGCGGCGGCTGTCCCAGTGGAGTGGACGGCCGAGCTGGGGGTCACGCAGGAGGAGCTGGCAGCGGCCATCAGACGGCTCGGGGTTCGTAACACGGCACCGGGTCCGGATGGTGTGCCCGGCCGGGTTTGGGTCTTGACCCAGGGCGTCCTTGGGGCCGACCTCAGGCGGTTGTTCGACCGCTGCCTGAGGGACGGGCGATTCCCCCCCAGTTGGAAGGTGGCGGGGATGGTCCTCCTCCGGAAGGAGGGTCGGCCCGCGGAGTCTCCCTCCGCATACCGGCCCATTTGTCTCCTCGACGAGGTGGGCAAGCTCTTCGAGCGTGTGATTGCTGCCCGCCTCGTCGAGCACCTGTCGCGGGGTGATCCCGGTCTGGCCGACTGCCAGTTCGGTTTCCGGGGGGGCCGATCGACTATCGACGCGATAGGTCGTGTGAGGGCCCTCTCGGAGGCGGCCGTCTCCCGGCGAAGGGTGGCATTGGCAATATCCTTGGATATTGCCAATGCCTTTAACGCCCTCCCCTGGGAAGAGATAAGGAGGGGACTCGAATATCATCGAGTCCCCCCTTGTCTCAGGGCGGTCGTCCGGGATTATCTCCGCGGCAGGTGGATCGAGTATCCGGGCCGGGATGGTGATATGCGGAGGGAGGTGTACTGCGGTGTTCCGCAGGGGTCGGTCCTCGGGCCACTCCTGTGGAACATCACGTACGACTCGGTGTTGCGGGCCGGCCTCCCCGACGGCGTCAGCACGGTGTGTTATGCGGATGACACACTGGTGCTGGCCGTCGGGGCGCATTGGGGGAGGGCCATGCGTCGCGCGGAGGAGGGGTCGCAACGCGTCGTCGACCGGATCAGGGGTATGGGGATGACGGTGGCGGTCCATAAGACCGAGGTGATAGCGTTCCACTCACCTCGGCAGGACCCGCCACCCCCTCTGATCCGGGTGGGTGGGGCTGATATCGAGGTGAAGCCCCGGATGCGGTATCTGGGGCTGATCCTCGATAGCCACTGGCGCTTCGAGGAGCATTTCCGCTGCCTGGTTCCCCGGTTGGAGAGGATGGTCTCGGCTTTAGGCCGGTTCCTCCCCAACCTGGGGGGCCCGGCGGGACGAGTTCGCCGCCTCTATGTGGCAATGGTTCAGTCGGTGGCCCTATACGGGGCCCCCGTCTGGGCGGACGACCTGGCGGCCTCCCGGCGCAGCATGACGATGCTGCGTCGGGTGCAGAGGCGGATGGCGCTGAGGGTCGTCCGCGGCTACCGGACCGTGTCGCATGAGGCGGCGACGGTTCTTGCGGGGATGCCGCCCATGGATCTCCTCGCGCGGTCGCACGCGATGATGTATCGTCATCGTGTCGACCGTCGCGCGGGAGTGGGGGCGGTCCCGGGAGAGCAGGAACCTGCTTGGGGCGATTTGAAGCGCCAGGCCCGGCAGTTCGTGGTGCTCGCGTGGCAGGAGCGGTTGGCCCTGCCAACTGCGGGGCACCGGACAGTCGGGGCTGTTCGGCCACTCCTGTGTGAGTGGCTGGACAGAGGCCATGGAAGCCTTACTTACCGGATGGCACAGGTATTTTCCGGGCATGGTAGCTTCGGAAGATACCTGTGCCGGATAGGGAAGGAGCCGACGGCGCGTTGCTGCCATTGTGACGCCGAGCAGGACACGGCTGATCATACCCTCCAGGTATGCCCAGCTTGGGAGGGGGAGCGACGTGTCCTGGTCGGCGTCATAGGGCGGGATGTCTCGCTGCCGGGTGTGGTGCGCGCCATGCTCGGCAGCGAGAGGAAGTGGAGGGCCGTGGCCTCCTTCTGCGAGACCGTAATGCTGCAAAAGGAGGCCGCGGGAAGGGAGCGTGAGTTTCAGCGGCGCGCTGAGGCTCGCTCTCGTATGGTGGCGCGAGGGCGTCTCCTGGGCGCCAGGCGTCGCGGGCGGCGGCCTTTGCGCGGCGGATGACCCTGGCTGGGAGGGGGGCCCTGAGGGGAGCCTGCTCCCGCCAGGCGGCGATGGGTCGGACCGGGTGGGTCCGGCCCACGGGGAGGCACCCTCGGTGGCCTGGAGCGGCCATCAGCTCCCGGCCGCCGAGGGGTAGAAACGGGATCGCAGGCGGTTGCGGGTTGGGGCTCGCAGCCCGCCACTAAATACGGCCCCGGGACGGATGGCGGCGGGATGGAGTGGCCCCGTCCTGCCGCTATGAGACAGTGTGTCTACCGGGGGGACCGTTTGTCCCCCCCGGGGATGGGCGCAAAGCGCGGGCACGGGGAGGATACCGGAAGAATGCTTCGAGCGATTCCCGGTATCCTCCCAAATCGTGCGAAAGGGTCACCGTGGGGTTTTTAGTGGGTAGGTCCCGCGCCCGTCATTCTACGGGCGCGGGGAATCCCACACAACCCTCCCGCCTCTCCCCAAAGAGGTGGGAGGGAGTCTTTCGAAGATTTTCCCCACGACAAAAAAAAAAAAAAAAAAAAAAAAAAGTACGGGGCGTAGCGACCCCGAGGTACCTGATGCTTATCACACCGTAAGACTCCTGTTGGTCGTCACAGCGACACATCCACAATTCCTTCTTTGGTTTTGTGAATGGTACGTGACGGCAGGAGGAACGGGGGCCTTGGTTTTGCCGCCCGGGCCGCGAGTATGGCGACTCTATAAAATCGCCCTCGAATCCTAAGTTATGGTGCGCGGCGATGGGATGCATGGTTGGGCGAGAAGGCCCAATACCAAGCGACCACCTCCGGGGGCACCTGCCGAACCCCCGGAGTATCAGGCTTTATTTTTTTTTTTTTTTTTTTTTTTTTTTTTTTTTGTCGTGGGGAAAATCTTCGAAAGACTCCCTCCCACCTCCTTGGGGAGAGGTGGGAGGGGTGTGTGGGATTCCCCGCGCCCGTACAACGACAGGCGCGGGACCTACCCACTAAAAACCCCACGGTGACCCTTCGGCACGCTTTGGGAGGATACCGGGAATCGCTCGAAGCATTCTTCCGGTATCCTCCCCGTGCCCGCGCTTTCGCGCCCATCCCCCGGGGGGACAATCGGTCCCCCCAGTAGACACACTGCCTCATAGCGGCGGGACGGGGCCACTCCATCCCGCCGCTATCCGTCCCGGGGCCGCGTTTAGTGGCGGCTGCAAGCCCCAACTCGCAACCGCCCGCGACCCCGTTTCCATCCCTCGCCGGCCGGGCGTTCATGGCCGCACCAGACCGCCGAGGGTGCCTCCCCTTGCGTCGGACCGTTAGGGGGAGGCACTCCTACCCCCAAACGGTCCGACCCGGCGCCGCCTGGCGGGAGGAGGGTCCCCTCAGGACGAGGCCGCTGAAGCTCGCGCTCCCTCCCCGCGGCCTCCTTCTGCAACATTACGTTCTCGCAGAAGGAGGCCACGGCCCTCCACTTCTCCTCGCTGCCGAGCATGGCGCGCACCACGCCCGGCAGCGAGACATCCCGCCCGACGACGCCGACCAGGACACGGCGCTCCCCCCCCACGCGGGGCATACCTCCAGGGTATGATCCGCCGTGTCCTGCTCAGCGTCGCAGTGGCAGCAACGCGCCGTCGGCCCCTTCCCTATCCGGCACAGGTATCTTCCGAAGCTGCCATGCCCGGAAAATACCTGTGCCAGCCGGTAGGTGAGGCTGCCATGGCCTCTGTCCAGCCACTCCTTCAGGAGTGGCCGAACAGCCCCGACAGTCCGGTGCCCCGCGGTTGGCAGAGCCAGCCGCTCCTGCCACGCGAGCAACACGGACTGCCGGGCCTGGCGCTTCAAATCGCCCCAAGCAGGTTCCTGCCCGCCCGGGACCGCCCCCACCCCCGCGCGACGGTCGACGCGGTGCCGGTACATCACCGCGTGCGACCGCGCGAGCAGGTCCATGGGCGGCATCCCCGCTAGAACCGTCGCCGCCTCATGTGACATGGTCCGATACCCGCGGACGACCCTGAGCGCCATGCGCCTCTGCACCCGACGCAGCATAGTCATGCTGCGCCGGGAGGCAGCAGGTCGTCCGCCCAGACGGGGGCCCCGTATAGGGCCACCGACTGGACCATTGCCACATAGAGGCGACGAACTCGGCCCGCCGGGCCCCCCAGGTTGGGCAGGATCCGGCCCAGAGCCGCAACCATCCTTTCCAACCGGGGGCCAGGCAGCGGAAATGCTTCTCGAAACGCCAGTGGCTATCGAGGATCAGCCCCAGATACCTGATCTGGGGCTTCACCTCGATGTCAGCCCCACCCACCCGAATCAGAGGGGGTGGCGGATCCTGCCGAGGTGAATGAAACGCAATCACCTCGGTCTTATGGACCGCCACCGTCATCCCCATCCCCCTGATCCGGTTGACGACGCGTTGCGACCCCTCCTCCGCGCGACGCATGGCCCTGCCCCAGTGCGCCCCGACGGCCAGCACCAGTGTGTCATCCGCATAACACACCGTGCTGACGCCGTCGGGGAGGCTGGCCCGCAACACCGAGTCGTACGCGATGTTCCACAGAAGTGGCCCGAGGACCGACCCCTGCGGAACACCGCAGTACACCTCCCTCCGCATATCACCATCCCGGCCCGGATACTCGATCCACCTGCCGCGGAGATAATCCCCGACGACCGCCCTGAGACAAGGGGGGACTCGATGATATTCGAGCCCCCTCCTTATCTCTTCCCAGGGGAGGGTGTTAAAGGCATTGGCAATATCCAAGGATATTGCCAATGCCACCCCTCCCCGGGAGACGGCCGCCTCCGAGAGGGCCCTCACACGACCTATCGCGTCGATAGTCGATCGGCCCCCCCGGAAACCGAACTGGCAGTCGGCCAGACCGGGATCACCCCGCGACAGGTGCTCGACGAGGCGGGCAGCAATCACACGCTCGAAGAGCTTGCCCACCTCGTCGAGGAGACAAATGGGACGGTATGCGGAGGGAGACTCCGCGGGCCGACCCTCCTTCCGGAGGAGGACCATCCTCGCCACCTTCCAACTGGGGGGGAATCGCCGGTCCCTCAGGCAGCGGTTGAATAACCGCCTGAGGTCGGCCCCAAGGACGCCCTGGGTCAAGACCCAAACCCGGCCGGGCACACCATCCGGACCCGGGGCCGTGTTACGAACCCCGAGCCGTCTGATGGCCGCTGCCAGCTCCTCCTGCGTGACCCCCAGCTCGGCCGTCCACTCCACTGGGACAGCCGCCGCCGCCGGAGGACGCGGTCCCCTCTCCCCAATTGGGAAGAGTGTATTGACCACGTCCTCCAGCAGCCGGGGATCAAGACCCTCGGTGACAGGGGGCGCCCACGGGCGGAGCTTATTCAGCACCACCTTATATGGGCGCCCCCATGGATCGTCATCAAGGGTCTGGAGGAGCTCCTTCCATGCCTGGGTCTTGGCCCGTTTGATGGCGACCTGCAGAGCAACCCGCGCCACGCGGTATGCCCCATACAGGTCATCAGCTGCCCTCGCTCGCGCCACGCCGTCGCCTGTACGTTGACGACGGCGCGCGCGGGTGTACTGGCGTCGGGCGCGGACAGTCGCGACTCGCAACTCCGCGATCGCGTCCGACCACCAGTACACCGCCCGGCGAGGAGAAGCCCGCCCGACCCGAGGCATCGCCGCGTCGCAAATACCCGCGACCAATGCTCCGAGCCGGGCGACCTCCTCCTCTATGCTCGGCAACTCGGCCGCTCCCTGCGGCCAAGTTGGGCGAGGGCAGCTGCCATCAGGGCGTCCTTGTCCAGGCGCCGAAGCGCCCAGCGGCGTGGTGGGGTGCCACGCAGGCGGCCGTGTCGGGATGCACTCGCGGCGGCAGAGACCTCCATCCGGATGTACCGGTGATCGGAGAGTGTCTCTGCCCCCGCGACCACGTGCCATCCCGACACCATGCGCACGGCGTTGGGGGTCGCGAATCCAACATCCACGATGGACCCCCCATATCGCCGCACGCATGTGTGCTCCGACCCCCGGTTCAATACCCGGAGGTCGAGCCCCGCCGCCCAATCGCCCAGGATCCCGCCGCGAACGGAGGTCCTGGGGGATCCCCAAGCCACCGACTTGGCATTAAAATCCCCCAGGACCAGCACCGGCCGGGCCGCGTAGCGCTGCACGCATGCCGCGACCTCGGCCAAGTACAGCTCGACCGCAGCGTGACCGCTACGGGGCGAAATGTAGCACCCCACCACAGCGACTCCCCCCCAGTCCACGGCGACGAATCCCCGACCGCGCTCCAACAAGGAGAACGGTGGGGACCCGTCGCCCCCTCCCCATACCGTCGCCACCAAGCCGTCCGCGTCGCCCACCCAATGAGGGTGATCAGGGACGCGGTACGGCTCGGCGGCGACCGCCAGGCCAACCCCCCACTCCGCGAGGACTTGGGACATCATGTCCTGTGCCGCGCGGCAGTGGTTGAGGTTGGCCTGGAGGAGGAGGCGGGGCGGCATTAATTAATGGCCGCGCCAGCCTCCTCCCGGCCGTCCGTCCCCGTAGCACCGTCCACCTCCATGGAGGACGATGCCACCGCCCTCGGCACCGGAGCCGGTGCAGCCCGCCTCTTCCTCTCCTTCCGGGAGGGGGGGAGCACTTCTTGCTCCCCACCCTGTGATCGGCTGGCCTCCCGATGTCCGCACACAGCGGGCAGTGGGGGGCCGCCGAGCACTGGCTTGCACGGTGCTCTTTGGCACCGCAGCGGTAACACTGACCGCTGCGGTCCACCGGCGAGGTGCACCACTGCCTCACGTGCCCCAATTCGAGGCAGCGGTGACACTGGAGCGGGCGCGGCGCGAGGATTTCCACTCGCGCCGAAACCCACCCCACCAACACCCTCCCGGATTCCGCCACCTTACGGGCGGCAGAGAGGGGGCACGGGGCCCACACCGACCCGAGGCCGGAGGGCGACCTGCGGATCTCTCCGATCCGCAGGTCCTCCACAGGACAATCCCCCGCCCTCGCAAGGGCACGGGACACATCCTGTGCGCTGACCGAGTCGTCCAGCCCACAAACGCGCATCTGCGTGCGCTTCGTGGGCCGGGCGACCCGGACACCTCGCTCGCCCAGCTGCTCCCGGAGCCTCTGGGCGAGACGATCCGCCTTCGCGCCGCCTTCTGCACCGGGGATCTCCAGCAAGAGACCCCCGGTCACGGCCCTCTTCGCCCTCACGGAGGCGATGCCCAGCTCTTCCAGGGAGATATTCTCCCTGGCGAGCCGCATCGCCTCCGCGAGGGTCAGGTCGCCCCCCTGCGCAACGGTCAGCGTCACCGCTGCCGTTTTTGGGGGACGACCTGGTCGTGCCTTCCCGACCTTCGCGGCCTTTACCTTGGCCGCCGGCGGCGGAGGCGGAGGCTGCGGTTGCGAGGCCTTCCTCGCCGCCCGCTTCGCCTTCCGCCCCACCACCTCACTCCACGCGACCCCCCCTTGGGAGGGTGCTGTGGAGGACGCGACCACCGCGACCACGGGTACACTACCCCCCTTGGGGGTCGCGACCCGGGGCCCTGGTGCCGTAACGCTGGGCGGAGCCTTCACTCCGCCCTTCTTTGGCTTCCCCGACTGTACCGGAACAGGTCGGGGAGGCACCGCCTTCCTGCTGACCGCTCTTCCGGCGAGGAGCTCCTCCCGGAAGGCGGCCAGCTTGCCATCAATCATGTCCCCAATCCTCCTCAGAAGATCGTCTTCTGAGGAGGACGGGGACTTCTTCACGGGCGGAGTGCGGGTGGAGGGGCCCGCGGTGCCCCGCACCACTGCCGCCGCACTCCGCTTATTTACCTCCGCCGAGGGACGCGGCGGTGGAGGAGGAGGGAGGATGGGAGGGAGGGCCGCGCTGTTCCACAGCGCCTCTGCCCTCCTCCTCCCCTGTCGCTCCTCCTCCAACAGGAGCTGCAGACGGGCGTTCCGCCCTCTGAGCTCCCGCGCCGCCTCCCTCATTTCCTCCGCCGCGGCCTTCAGGGCCTCCGCGCCACCGCTTTTCTGCCCCTTAAAGGCGCAGGCAGCGGCGACTTTCTCCACCCGCCTCAGGGACGAGGAGATCCTCTCCGATATCTCCTCGGTCACCTCGTCCCTGAGGCAACTCAGCCTCACCGACGGGCTCATCGCCCCGCCCACCTCGACGACGGCCTGCCCCGTCCTCTTCCTCTTAGAGCCTATGTGGCTCGTGCTGGAGGAGAAGGACGAGACCGACGCCGTCTCGTCGTCCTCCTCCACCCTCCACGAAGCCGGACCTGGCGCTGAGTGGGGCGCGAGCGCCGCCACCCTAACCCCAACCCCGTCTCCGTCCTCCCCAACCGACAAAACCCGCCCCATCCCCATTTTATTTTCTGTGTCCATAATAATCCCACGAGATGGTCGGAAATAAAGGTCCACCCGGGCAGAGCCGCCTTACCCGGGTAAGCCTAATACTCCGGGGGTTCGGCAGGTTCCCCGGAGGTGGTCGCTTGGGATTGGGCCTTCTCCCCCAACCATGCATCCCATCGCCGCGCACCATAGCTTAGGATTGGTGGGCGATTTTATAGAGTCGCCATACTCGTGGCCCAGGCGGTTAAGCCAAGACCCCCGTTCCTCCTGCCGTCACGTACCATTCACAAAACCAATAGGGAATTGTGAATGGGTCGTTGTGACGACCAACAGGAGGCTTACAGTGTGTGTATGACTCGGGTACCCCGGGTTCGTTAAGCCCGTACTGCAGCTGAAAGGCTGGCAGCCCCTGAGGGGCGGAGTATCAGGCTTGCCCGGGTAACGCGGCTCTGCCCGGGTGGACTTTCTTCCGAGTTACGCGTGGGAACTAAATGGATTTTCATAACAAATGGGGTTGGTGCGGGTTATGGCGGAGAGGGAGGTCGAAGACGGTGTTGGGGCTAGGGTGACGGCGCTCGCGCCTCACTCGGCGCCTGGCCCGGCTTCGTGGAGGGCTGAGTGGGGACGACGAGACTGCGTCAGTCTCATCCTTCTCCTCCGCCAGGAGCCACATAGGCTCCAAGAGGAAGCGGACGGGGCAGGCCGTCTCCGGAGTGGGTAGGGCAATGAGCCCGGTAGTAATGGTGAGTTGCCTCAGGGACGAGGTAACCGAGGAGATTTCCGAGAGGATATCCTCGTCTCTGAGGCTGGTGGAGAAGGTGGCCGCATCCTGCTCCTTTAAGGGGCAGAAGAGCGGCGGCGCAGAGGCCCTGAGAGAGGCTTTTTTTTTTTTTTTTTTTTTTTTTTGTCGTGGGGAAAATCTTCGAAAGACTCCCTCCCACCTCCTTGGGGAGAGGTGGGAGGGGTGTGTGGGATTCCCCGCGCTCGTACAACGACAGGCGCGGGACCTACCCACTAAAAACCCCACGGTGACCCTTCGGCACGCTTTGGGAGGATACCGGGAATCGCTCGAAGCATTCTTCCGGTATCCTCCCCGTGCCCGCGCTTTCGCGCCCATCCCCCGGGGGGACAATCGGTCCCCCCAGTAGACACACTGCCTCATAGCGGCGGGACGGGGCCACTCCATCCCGCCGCTATCCGTCCCGGGGCCGCGTTTAGTGGCGGCTGCGAGCCCCAACTCGCAACCGCCCGCGACCCCGTTTCCACCCCTCGGCGGCCGGGCGTTCATGGCCGCACCAGACCGCCGAGGGTGCCTCCCCTTGCGTCGGAGCGGTAGGGGGAGGCACTCCTACCCCCAACCGGTCCGACCCGGCGCCGCCTGGCGGGAGGAGGGTCCCCTCAGGACCCCCCTCCCAGCCTAGGTCATCTGCCACGCCGAGGCGGCCGCCCGCGACGCCTCGCGACCGGGCGACGACCTCGGGCCACCGCACGGGCCCTCCCCGCGGCCTCCTTCTGCAACATTACGTTCTCGCAGAAGGAGGCCACGGCCCTCCACTTCTCCTCGCTGCCGAGCATGGCGCGCACCACGCCCGGCAGCGAGACATCCCGCCCGACGACGCTGACCAGGACACGGCGCTCCCCCTCCCACGCGGGGCATACCTCCAGGGTATGATCCGCCGTGTCCTGCTCAGCGTCGCAGTGGCAGCAACGCGCCGTCGGCTCCTTCCCTATCCGGCACAGGTATCTTCCGAAGCTGCCATGCCCGGAAAATACCTGTGCCATCCGGTAGGTGAGGCTGCCATGGCCTCTGTCCAGCCACTCCTTGAGGAGTGGCCGAACCGCCCCGACAGTCCGGTGCCCCGCGGTTGGCAGAGCCAGCCGCTCCTGCCACGCGAGCAACACGGACTGCCGGGCCTGGCGCTTCAAATCGCCCCAAGCAGGTTCCTGCCCGCCCGGGACCGCCCCCACCCCCGCGCGACGGTCGACGCGGTGCCGGTACATCACCACGTGCGACCGCGCGAGCAGGTCCATGGGCGGCATCCCCGCTAGAAGCGTCGCCGCCTCATGTGACATGGTCCGATACCCGCGGACGACCCTGAGCGCCATGCGCCTCTGCACCCGACGCAGCATAGTCATGCCACGCCGGGAGGCAGCCAGGTCGTCCGCCCAGACGGGGGCCCCGTATAGGGCCACCGACTGGACCATTGCCACATAGAGGCGACGATCTCGGCCCGCCGGGCCCCCCAGGTTGGGCAGGATCCGGCCCAGAGCCGCAACCATCCTTTCCAACCGGGGGACCAGGCAGCGGAAATGCTTCTCGAAACGCCAGTGGCTATCGAGGATCAGCCCCAGATACCTGATCTGGGGCTTCACCTCGATGTCAGCCCCACCCACCCGAATCAGAGGGGGTGGCGGATCCTGCCGAGGTGAATGAAACGCAATCACCTCGGTCTTATGGACCGCCACCGTCATCCCCATCCCCCTGATCCGGTCGACGACGCGTTGCGACCCCTCCTCCGCGCGACGCATGGCCGTCCCCCAGTGCGCCCCGACGGCCAGCACCAGTGTGTCATCCGCATAACACACTGTGCTGACGCCGTCGGGGAGGCCCTGAGAGAGGCTGCGCAAAAGATGAGGGAGGCGGCACAGGAGCTGAGCGTACGGAACGCCCGTCTGCAGCTCCTGTTGGAGGAGGAGAGACGGGGGAGGAGGAGGGCAGAGGCGTGCGGGAATGGCGCAGCCCACCCTCCAATCCTCCCGCCTCCTCCGCCGCGTGCACCGACGGTAGCAAATAAGCGGAGTGTGGCGGCGGTGGTGCGAGGCTCTACAGGCCCTTCCGCCACGCACTCCGTTCGCGCAGAGTTCCCCGTTCTCCTCAGAGGACGAACTTCTGAGGAGGATTGGGGAAATGATTGACCGGAAGCTGGCCGCCTTCCGGGATGAGCTCCTCCCCGGTAGAGCGGTCAGCAGGAAGGCGGTGCCCCCCCCCCCCCCCCCCCGACCAATACCGTTACAATCGGGGAAGGCGAAGGTGGTGGGAGCGAAGGCTCCGCCCTCCGTGGTCACTCCGGGTCTCGGGTCGCGGCCTCCAAGGGGAACAGCCTACCCGTGGTCCCGGATCGGACGCCATCCATGGCACCGTCCCAAGGGGGGGTGTCCTGGAGCTAGGTGGTTGGGCGGAAGGCGAGGAGAGCGGTGACGAAGGCCTCGCTGCCGCAACCTCCGCCCTCGCCGCACGCGGCCAAAGTAAAGGCTGCGAAGACGTGACCTGTGCGCCCCCCCCCCCCAAAACGGCAACGGTGGTGCTGACCGTCGCGCAGTGTGGTGACCTGCCCCCGCAGCGGCGTTGCAGCTCGCCAGGAAGAACATCACCCTGGAGGAGCTTGGCATCGCTTCCGTGAGGGCGAAGAGGGCGGTGACCGGGGGTCTCCTTCTGGAGATCCCCGGACCGGCGGGCGGGGAGATGGCGGACCGAGGGCGGGGAGATGGCGGTCCGCTATGTGCGGACATGGGGAGGCCGGCAGATCACAGGGTGGGGAGCAAAAAGTGCTCTCCCCCTGCCGGAAGAAGAGGAAGAGGCGGGCCGTTCCGACTCCGGCGCCGCGGGCGGTGGCATCGTCCACAATGGAGGTGGACGGTGCCACGGTGACGGACAGCCGGGAGGAGGCTGGGGCGGCCGCTAAGTAATGCCGCCCCGTCTCCTCCTCCAGGCCAACCCCAACCACTGCCGCGCGGCACAGGACATGATGTCCCAGGTCCTCGCGGAGTGGGGGGTTGGCCTGGCGGTCTTCGCCGTGCCGTACCGCGTCCTTGATCACCCTCACTGGGTGGGGGACGCGGACGGCATTGTGGCGGCTGTATGGGTAGGAGGCAACGGGTCCCCGACTTTCTCCATCCTGGAACGCGGTTGGGGCTTGGTCGTCGTCGACTGGGGGGGGGGGGGGGGGGAGTCACCGTGGTGGGGTGCTACATCTCGCCCCGCAGCGGCCACACCGAGTTCGAGCAGTACCTGTCCGAGGTTGCGGCATGCGTGCCGCGCTGCGCGGCCAAACCGGTGCTGGTCTTGGGCGACTTTTCGCCAAGTCGGTGGCGTGGGGATCCCCCAAGACCTCCGCTCGCGGTGGGATCCTGGGCGACTGGGCGGCCGGGCTCGACCTTCGGTTAGTGAACCGGGGGTCGAAGCACACGTGCTTGCGGCGATATGGGGTGTCCATCGTAAATGCTGGATTCGCGACCACCAACGCCGTGTGCATGGTGTCGGGATGGCAGGTGGTTGGGGGGGGGGGCAGAAACACTCTCGGACCACCGGTATATTCGGATGGAGGTCTCTGCCCCCGGATGTACATCCCGACACCACCGCCCGGTTGGCGCCCCACCGCGCCTGGACAAGGACGCTATGATGGCTGCTGCTCTCGCTGCAACTTGGCCGCAGGAGGCGTCCGAGTTGCCGAGCATAGAGGAGGAGGTCGCCCGGCTCGGTGGACTAGTCGCAAATATTTGCGACGCGGCGATGCCCCGGGTCGGGCGGGCTTCTCCTCGCCGGGCGGTGTACTGCTGGCCGGCCGCGATCGCAGAATTGCGCGTCGCGAGTGAGCGCGCCCGACGCCAGTACACCCGCGCGCGCTGTCGTCTACGAAGAGACGATGGCGTGACGCGTGCGGGGGCAGATGACCTGTATGAGTCATACCGTATAGCTCGGGTTGCTCTGCAGGTCACCATCAGACGGGCCAATACCCGGGCATGGAAGGAGCTCCTCCAGACCCTCGATGACGATCCATGGGGCGCCCGTATGAGGTGGTGCTAAATAAGCCCCGCCCGTAGGCGGCTCCTGTCACAGAGGGTCTTGACCCCCGGCTGCTGGCGGCCGTGGCCAATACTCTCTTTCCAATTGGGGTGGGAGGATCACGTCCTCCGGCGGCGTCGGCTGTCCCAATTGAGTGGTCGGCCGAGCTGGGGGTCACGCAGTGGGAGCTGGCCACGGCCATCAAACGGCTCCATGCGCGTAACACGGTCCCGGGGCCGGATGGTGTGCCTGGCCGGGTTTGGGTTTTGACCCAGGGCGTCCTTGGGGCCGACCTCAGGCGGTTGATTGACCGATGCTTGAGCGACGGGCGATTCCCCGCTAGTTGGACAGTGGCGAGGATGGTCCTGCCAATCGTCAAGCAATATGCTGGAAAGCAGGCAGCAAGCTTGACAACAAGCAGGGAGCAACTAAGCGCGCGGTAAGATAGAGAGCACGCAAGCGGCTAGCAGAAAAGCAGTTGGCTATTAAGCAGCCAGCAAGCTAGCAACCAAGCAGTGAGCTAGCAAGGGCGGAGGAAGCTAGTAAGGAACCAGTAGGCTAGTAGGGAAGCAATAAGTTAGTAAGCGAGGGGGAAGCCTGCAAGGGAGCAGTATGCTAGTAATCAAGCAGTAAGATAGTGAGCAAGCTACAAGAAAGTACGATGGAGTTAGCTATTAAGCAAGCAGTAAGCTAGTAAGCCATCAGTAAGGTAGTAAGCAAGAAGTAAGCTAGAAAGCAAGCAGCAAGCTAGTAAGCAAGCAGTAGGCTAGAAAGCAAGCAGTAAGCTAGTAAGCGAGCAGGGAGCTAGTAAGTAAGCAGTGAGTTAGTAAGGGAGCAGGGAGCTAGTAAGTAAGCAGTGAGTTAGTAAGGGATCAGGGAGCTAGTAAGAAAGCGGTAAGCTATTAAGCAAGCAGTAAGCGAGTAAGCTAGCAGTAAGCTAGTAAGCAAGCATTAAGCTTGTGAGCAACCCGTAAGCTAGTCAGCATGCAGTAAGCTAGAAGGCATGCAGCATGTTAGTAAGCATGCAGTAAGCTAGTAAGCAAGCAGGGAGCTAGTAAGTAAGAAGTGAGCTAGTAAGGGCGCAGGGAGCTAGTAAGGAAGCGGTAAGCTATTAAGCAAGCAGTAAGCGAGTAAGCTAGTAGTAAGCTTGTAAGCGAGGAGGAAGTTAGTAAGGCCGCAGTATGCTAGAAAGCCAGCAGCGGGTGTGTAAGCAAGCAGTAAGTTGGTAAGCAAGCAGTGAGCTATTAAGTGAGAAGGGAGTTAGTAAACAAGCAGAGAGCTAGTAGGTATGCAATTAGATAGTAAGCAAGCAGTAACCTAGTGGGCAAGCAGTTAGCTAGTAAGCGAGGAGGCAGCTAATAGGGGAACAGTATGATAGTTAGCAAGCAGTAAGCTAGATGCAAGCAGCAAGCTTGCATGCAAGCAGTAAGACGGAAAGCACGCAGCAGGGAAGCAAGACAGCATGTAGCTAGTAAGCAAGCAGTACGTTAGTAAGCAAGCAGTAAGCTAGTAAGCAAGCTATAAGCTGGTAAGGATACAGTTAGCCAGTAAGGAAGTAGTTAGCTAGTAAGCAAGCAGTAGGCAAGTAAACAAGCAGTGAGCTAGGAAGAAAGCCATTAGCTAGTAAGCAAGCAGTAACCTAGTGTGCAAGCAGTTAGGTAGTAATCGAGCAGGAAGCTTGTAAGGAAGCAGTATGCTAGTATGCAAGCAGTAAGCTAGTAAGCAAGAAGTAAGCTAGTATGCAAGCAGCAGGCTAGTAGGAAAGCAAGTAGCTATGAAGGTCGCGGTATGCTAGTAAGCAAGCAGGAAGCTAGAAAGCATGCCGTTAGCTAGCAAGCAAGTATTAAGCGATTTAGCTAGGAGTAAGCTAGTAAGCATGCAGTAATCTAGTACGCAAGCAGTGAGCTAGTAAGCTAGAAGTAAACTATTCAGCAAGCAGTAAGCTAGTAAACAAGCAGCAGGCTTGTAAGAATGCAGTAAGGTAGTATACAACCAGTAAGCTTGTAAGCAACCGGTAAGCTAGTAAGCAAGCAGTAAGCTGGTAGGAAAGCTGTAAGCTAGCAAGCAAGCAGTGAGCTAGTCGCGAGCAGTAGTCTAGAAAGCAAGCAGTGAGCTAGTAACCCAGCAGTAAGCTAGTAAGCATGCAGTGAGCTAGTATGCAACCAGTAAACTTGAAAGCAAGCAGTGAACTAGTCGGCGTGGAGGAAGCCAGTAAGGAAGCAGTTTGTTAGTGCGCAACCAGTAAGCTAGTTAGCAAGCAGCAAGCTAAGAAGCAAGCATTATGCTAGTAAGCAAGCCTTGAGCTAGTAAGCGTGAGGGAAGCTAGTATGGAAGCAGAAAGCTAGAAAGCAACCAGCGGGCTAGTTAGCAAGCATTAAGCTGGTAAGAAAGCAGTTGGTAACCAAGTAGTAAGCATGCTGTAAGCTAGTAAGCTTTCAGGGGGATGGGGATGACGGTGGCGGTCCATAAGACCGAGGTGATTGCGTTTCATTCACCTCGGCAGGATCCGCCACCCCCTCTGATCCGGGTGGGTGGGGCTGACATCGAGGTGAAGCCCCAGATCAGGTATCTAGGGCTGATCCTCGATAGCCACTGGCGTTTCGAGGAGCATTTCCGCTGCCTGGTCCCCCGGTTGGAAAGGATGGTTGCGGCTCTGGGCCGGATCCTGCCCAACCTGGGGGGCCCGGCGGGCCGAGTTCGTCGCCTCTATGTGGCAATGGTCCAGTCGGTGGCCCTATACGGGGCCCCCGTCTGGGCGGACGACCTGGCTGCCTCCCGGCGCAGCATGACTATGCTGCGTCGGGTGCAGAGGCGCATGGCGCTCAGGGTCGTCCGCGGGTATCGGACCATGTCACATGAGGCGGCGACGGTTCTAGCGGGGATGCCGCCCATGGACCTGCTCGCGCGGTCGCACGCGGTGATGTACCGGCACCGCGTCGACCGTCGCGCGGGGGTGGGGACGGTCCCGGGCGGGCAGGAACCTGCTTGGGGCGATTTGAAGCGCCAGGCCCGGCAGTCCGTGTTGCTCGCGTGGCAGGAGCGGCTGGCTCTGCCAACCGCGGGGCACCGGACTGTCGGGGCTGTTCGGCCACTCCTGAAGGAGTGGCTGGACAGAGGCCATGGCAGCCTCACCTACCGGCTGGCACAGGTATTTTCCGGGCATGGCAGCTTCGGAAGATACCTGTGCCGGATAGGGAAGGAGCCGACGGCGCGTTGCTGCCACTGCGACGCTGAGCAGGACACGGCGGATCATACCCTGGAGGTATGCCCCGCGTGGGAGGGGGAGCGCCGTGTCCTGGTCGGCGTCGTCGGGCGGGATGTCTCGCTGCCAGGCGTGGTGCGCGCCATGCTCGGCAGCGAGGAGAAGTGGAGGGCCGTGGCCTCCTTCTGCGAGAACGTAATGTTGCAGAAGGAGGCCGCGGGGAGGGAGCGCGTCGCTGAAGCTCGCGCTCGTGCGGTGGCCCGAGGTCGTCGCCCGGTCGCGAGGCGTCGCGGGCGGCCGCCTCGGCGTGGCGGATGACCTAGGCTGGGAGGGGGGTCCTGAGCGGACCCTCCTCCCGCCAGGCGGCGCCGGGTCGGACCGGTTGGGGGTAGGAGTGCCTCCCCCTACCGGTCCGACGCAAGGGGAGGCACCCTCGGCGGTCTGGTGCGGCCATGAACGCCGGGCCGCCGAGGGGTGGAAACGGGGTCGCGGGCGGTTGCGAGTTGGGGCTCGCAGCCGCCACTAAACGCGGCCCCGGGACGGATAGCGGCGGGATGGAGTGGCCCCGTCCCGCCGCTATGAGGCAGTGTGTCTACTGGGGGGACCGATTGTCCCCCCGGGGGATGGGCGCGAAAGCGCGGGCACAGGGAGGATACTGGAAGAATGCTTCGAGCGATTCTCGGTATCCTCCCAAAGCGTGCCGAAGGGTCACCGTGGGGTTTTTAGTGGGTAGGTCCCGCGCCTGTCGTTGTACGGGCGCGGGGAATCCCACACACCCCTCCCACCTCTCCCCAAGGAGGTGGGAGGGAGTCTTTCGAAGATTTTCCCCACGACAAAAAAAAAAAAAAAAAAAAGTCCTTATAATTTTCTATTTGGTTTTTTTTTGTTTGTTTAAATTTATTTTACAATAAAATGTCGGCATAGAAGGCCGACGAAATGGAAACCTGACGCCCGTAATAATTTTCCCTGAAAACTCCTGTACCTCTATCCGGACTTCGTCGTTAAAAGCATCAGCTTTTTAACAGGCTGCTTTTGCAAAGGCTTAGTAAAGATATCAGCGAATTGTTCTTTCGTTTGAACATATCTGATTTCTACTTCTCCGCGATTAACGACATCACGTGTACAATGGTACTCTATATCGATGTGTTTCGAGCGCTTATGGTTTTTGGAACTATTAGCAATTTTTATGGCCGCTTGGTTATCAACAAAAACAGGGACGATATTGCACGCAATATCCAATTCATTCAACATACGACGTAACCAAAACGTTTCTTTCACGTCATGACCTAACGCGATATATTCCGACTCAGCGGTCGAAAGGGCAACGACCTTTTTCAATTGACTGGGCCACGAAATTGGTCCACTATTCAAAATATAGACAAATCCACTATTTCCGTAAACTATTTCGTAATCACGTGTTCCATTTAAATAACGCATTATTTTCATTACCGATTGCCAATGAGTGTCGTCGTAAGAACTCAAAAATTGACTTGCGTAATTGACCGCAAATTCGATATCCGGGCGACAAACTCGTGCAGCGAATAATAAAGAGCCTATTGCCTCACGAAACGGTATTTTACTGTCAGTCGCAGGTGTTTGTTTTTGCAAGGGCATACCTGGCTCCACAGGTGCACTTGACGGATTTGCTTCAAGCATACTAAAGGTCTTTAATATTTTCTTAATATAGCCCGGTTGAGAAATTTTTAAGAGTCGTCGTTCGCGATCACGTTTAATCTCGAAACCGAGAAATTCATCGGCCCGATCTACGGAGATTTTAAGGTTACCTTCTAAATAATCTAAGACGCTCTTGATTGCATTCTCGCCTTTGCTCATAATCTAAACATCATCCACATACAGGGCTAAATACACTTTTGAACTTTCCACTACACCGACAAGCACGCACTTATCACTTGCGATGTTCACGAGATTAAATTCGTTCAGAAACCTCGTGAACTTCTCGTTCCAGCAATTGGGTGACTGCTTCAATCCATGCAGGCTGCGATGTAGCTTGAAGACTGCATCCAGTTGGCTCTAAATTGTGTATCCCGGAGGCTGCTCCAAATAAATTTCTTCTTGAAGATCGCCATATAGAAAAGCGGTTTGCACATCGAACTTCATTATTTCATAATCTTCTTTCGCAGCTATTGCAAGAAGAGTTCTAATGGACTCGTAGCGAACGACAGGTGCGAAAGTGTCAAAATAATCGATTCCTTCTCGTTGTCGGAATCCTTTCGTTACGAGTCTCGCCTTGTATCTCTTCAGATTTCCAGCTGCATCATTTTTGATTGAGAAACCCCATTTGCAACCGATTGCACGTTTTCCTTGTGGCAGTGCACATATGGTCCATGTGCGATTTTTTTCAAGCGCCAGCATCTCTTCGTCCATGGCTTTCTTCCATTTGCTGGTGTCGTCACTAGATATTGCCTCAGTGTAGGTCATAGGCACCGTATCAGCCAAAAAAGCAATAGGTATGCCGTATCGGCCAGGTGCTTGTAATGTTCTTCTATTGCGCAGTTGTCTACCTTCCCGAGCATTTTCATTGGCGGCTACCTGCTCTGTCTCTGGCAAAGCTGCGCTTTCTTTATTTCCATTGGTTTCCAGTTCTCGTGTTTGGGCGACATTTTCCACAACTGGAGCTTGGTGTTCGGCTGCACCTTCTGGAGTTGGAATCGTCTATCTTTCGTCTTCAATTCCGAACTTGATTATTGTATCGGTTTCGGCACGCGTTTCGGCACTGGGCAGGGCATTTTCGTTGAAGGTTACGTCACTGCTTATTGAAATTTTCTTCAATTTATTATCCCAGAGTCTATAATTAGTAGACTCCCCATCGTAACCGACGAATATGACCTGTCTGCTTTTTGGGTCGAATTTTTGCCGTCTTTCCTTCGGCACGTTCAGGTAAGCTACGGATCCAAACACCTTTAAATGTTTTATATCAGGTTTGTGTTTAAACCACTTCTCGAACGGAGTAATCATCTCCCCTGGCTTTAGGATGGTCCGATTCAGCAGGTAACACGCAGTATTTACTGCTTCTGCCCATAATTTTTGATGCATGTTCTTTGCGTGAATCATAGAACGTGTACTTTCAATGAGCGTACGAATTTCGCGTTCAGCGCGACCATTCTGCTCATGAATGTATGGTGACGAGCGTTCGTGGATTATACCTTTTTCCTCTAAAAAGGTCCGGAGCTGGCTGCAGGTGCACTGTGCCCCATTGTCCGAGCGCAGGTCTTTGATTTTCGTTCCAGTCTGCGTCGATACGAATGCCTCGTACTCCTTAAATTTGCTGAATACTTTTGATTAATGGCTCATGAAGTATACCTTCCTATAGCTGGTACTCACGTCCTTAAACAGTAAAAAGAACCGCGTGTTGCTCGGTGAGTTTATGTTTACAGGGCCACAGACATCGATATGAATTTTCTCCCCTGGTCCGTAATTGTCTTCAACCCCGATGCTTGGTTGCGGCCTTCGGGACTGCTTGCCCATAATGCATCCTTCACAAAAAAACTTTGTCAAATTGTCCTTTTCAATTCCATGGATGCCGAGTTGTCCACACGTGTGTTTTACGGCGCGCTCATTTACGTGTCTCATCGCTGATGCCAAAGTTTTAATTTTTCCTGGCCATCTGCTAATTTCAGCGCTTTACAGTCAATGGGCACTTTCACTTTGAAACACATTTTAAACAGTTTCCCGTGCGGTATTCCAGGTGCGGCGAGTTTTCCTTTACTATCGCGAACTTCACATTTGTTTTCAAACGAATGAAAAGAGTACCGTTTTTTGTTCACTGAGCCCATAGAAAACAAACTACACTTTAGTTCAGGTACGTAGAGCACATCTTGTAATTCGCGTTTGTATAGCACTCCCTCAAGCACTTCTTGGATTTTAATTGTTCCGATGCCAGCCGCTAAGATGATGCGATCATCCGCTACTTTAACCGCATGACCATTTGAATTCGGCTGCAGTGCCGAAGAATAGTCTTTGCGGAAAGTTATATGCATTCCGGCACCCGAATCCGCAATCCACATGTCACTGTCACTTTCACTGGTGCATTTATATGTTGCAACAATGTCACACGCCAACGCTGGCGCATTTCTCGCTAAACTGTCCGATGATTTTCCAGCTTGATTTTTTGGACATTCACATGCCCAGTGGCTTTTTTCTTTGCAGACTCCACACCGCGTTCGTTTTTTCAACTCCTCGATATCCTTCTTGGAGCGTTTCTTTCTCTTTGCGTCGTTCAGGGACGTCTTTTGAACACGAAGTGCAAGCGTCGACACTTCATCCTCAGCAAAACGCCTGTCTTCCTTGATCAGTCTGCTGATCAAGTTGGTTTCCTTTTTTTCCGTAGCAGGAGTGCAATCCCACGTGTGACGAAAAATGGAGAACTTCGAGGTTAACTGCGCAGCAGTTTTGTCATGACAGCTTTGTCCGACGGTTCCTCACCCGCATCCTGCAGGCGTCTGCAGATGCTCTCCAGTATCTCCAAATGATCTGCAATGGGCTCGTCTCCATTAACGCGAAAATTATAAAACTGCTCCCAGGTAGTCTGTGCAACGTCTTCACTTGCATCTCCGTATAGGTGTCCCTCAGCTTGTTCCACATTTCCTTCGCAGTGGAGCAGTTGTACAAATTGCGGCGAAGATTTGGGGCGATTGTACTCAGTATAATCATTTTTACCTGCGCTGATTTTTGACCGTGCACTTTGAACTCCGTTGCTTTGTCTTCTGCAGGTTTTACTATTGTACCATCTACGAAGCCAAGCAAACCTTTTGCTTCTAGCGCAATCACTACTCCAGATTTCCACATGGAGTAGTTAGTGCCGCCCAGATTCACGATTTCCAATCCAACTTCTATGTCAAATATTGCGAAGAAATCACTTACACAATTGGTACCCAGTAAAAAAAACCTTTATTCACCCAGCCAGAGTGGCTTATCAACTAACAAATTCTTTCTAGCAGGCGCAGTGGAAGCACGCTAGGCCCATAAACTATTAAGGATCTATCTTTGAGATAAATTTCCCCAATCGCTTACAGCAGAAAGAAGAAAAAATATTTTGTTGAAACGGAATAAGGTGCAAGACAGAGAGGTGACAAAATATATGGAAGACGTTTCTCCGCGGTCAGGGTTATCGCACACCAAACTACAAACCAGGAAAAATCCCGACTATATATGCATCGCCAAACGGTCGGCAGACCTATTGGTTTTATGACATGACCTGTGATGACGTCAAACAGAGAAAAATAGCGAAGATTCGGAAATACAAAGTATACCTCTTCTAAATCTGCTCTGATCAGCTAGTAAGCAAGCAGTAAGCTCGAAAGCAAGCAACAAGCTCGTAAGCAAGCAGTAAGCTAGGAAGCAGGCAGTGAGCTAGTAACCGAGGGGGAAGCTAGTAAGGGAGCAGAATGCCAGTAAGCAAGCATTAAGCTAGAAAGCACGCAGCAAGCTAGTAAGCAAGCAGCGAGGTAGTAAGGAAGCTTTGAGCTAGTAAGCGAGCAGGGAGCTGGAAAGGAAGCAGTATGCTAGTAAGCAAGCAGTAAGCTAGATAGCAAGCAGTGATGTATTAAGCTAGCAGGCAGCTAGTAAGAAAACAAGAAGCTAGTATGGAAGCACTAAGCTAGAAAGCAAGCAGCAGGCTAGTAAGCAAGCAGTAAGCGAGTAAGATGGCAGTCAGCTAGTAAGCAACCAGTAATCTAGTGAGCAAGCAGTGAGCTAGTAAGTAAGCAGAAAGCTAGTAATGAAGCACTAAGCTAGGGAGCCGGCAGCAAGCTGTGATGCAAGCAGTAAGCTAGAAAGCAGGCAGCTGTAATCTAGTAAGCGAGCTGGGAGGTAGAAAGTGAGCAGAATTCTAGTAAGCAAGCAGTGAGATAGTAAGCGACGAGGAAGCTAGTAAGCAAGCACTAAGCGAGGTAGCTAGCATTAAGCTTGTAAGCGAGCAGTAAGCTAGTAGGCATGTAGTGAGCAAGCAAGATGGCAGAGTGCAAGTAAGCAAGCAGCAGGCTAGTAGGAAATCAATTAGCTACTAAGAAAGCAATTAGCAAGTAAGAAAGCAGTATGCCAGTTAGCAAGCCGTAAGCTAGTAAACCAGCAGTAAACTAGTAAGCAAGAAGTAAGCTAGTATGCAAGCAGTAAGTTACTAACAGAGCAGTAAGTCAGTGACAAAGCAGTAAGCTATTAAGCAAGCTGTAAGCTAGTATGCAAGCAGCAAGCGAGTAAGCAAGCAGCAAGCTAGTAAGCAAGCAAGAAGCTAGTAAGCAAGCAGCAGGCTAGCAAGAAAGCAGTTAGTTAGTAAGGAAGCAGTAGGCTAGTAACCAAGCAGTAAGCCGGTAGGCATGCAGTAAGCTAGTAAGCAAGCAGTGAGTTAGTATGCAAGCTGTGGGCTAGTAAGCGACGAGGAATCTAGTAAGGTAGCAGCATGGTAGAAGGCCATCAGTCAGGTAGTAAGCATCAAGTAAGCTAGTAAGCAAGCAATAAGCTACTAAGCAAGCAGTGAACTAGCAAGCAAGCAGTAAGCTGGTGAGCAAGCAGTAAGCTGGTAAGGAAGCAGTATGCTTGTGAGCAAGCAGTAAGCAAGTAAGCAAGCTGTAGGCTAGTAAGCATGCAGTGAGCCAGTAAGAGAGCAGGATGCTAGTAAGGGAGCAACACGCTAGTAAGCTAGCAGAAGCTGGTAAGCAACAAGTAAGCTAGAAAGCATGCAGCAAGCTAGAAAGAAAGCAGTTAGCCATAGAGCAAGCAGTAAGCTAGTAAGCACGCACGACGCTAATATGGAAGCGGTATGCTAGGAAGCAAGCAGTAAGCTAGTAAGCTAGCTGTAAGCCGGTAAGAAAGCAGTTATGTGTTAAGCACGTAGTGAGATTGCAAGCGAGCACGAAGCTAGTAAGGAAGCAGCATGATAGTCTGCAAACAGTAACATATTAAGCAAGCGGTGAGCTCGTAAGCGAGCAGCGAGGTAGTAAGGAAGCAGTGTGCTGGAAAGCAAGCAGTGAGCTTGTATGCAAGCAGCAAGCTGGTAAGCGAGCACTGAGCTAGTAAGCGTGCAGGGAGATAGTAAGGAAGCAGTATGCTAGTAAGCATGCAGAAAGCTAGTAAGCAAGCAGTATGCTTCTAAGCAAGCAGTAAGCTGGTAAGCAAGGAGGTAGCTAGTAAGCAAGCAGCACGACAGTAAGCAAGCCATAAGCTACAAAGCCAGCGGTAACCTAGTAAACAAGCAGTGCGCTACTAAGCAAACAAGAAGCTAGTAAGGAAGCACTAAGCTAGAGTGCAAGCAGCAGGCTAGTAAGCACGCAGTAAGTTAATACGCACGCAGTGAGATTGCAAGCGAGCAGGAAGCTAGTAAGGAAACAGCATGCTAGTAAGCAAGCTGTAAGCGAGGAAGGTAGCAGTAAGCTAGTAAGATGGCAGTGAGCTAGTAAGCAAGCAGTAATCTAGTGAGCAAGCATTGAGCTAGTATGCAAGCAGTGAGCTAGTAAACAAGCAGGAAGCTAGTAAGCAAGCAGTAAGCTAGTAAGTTTGCACTAAGCTATTAAGCAGCCAGTAAGCTAGTAAGCAAGCAGCAAGCTAGTAAGCAAGCAGTGAGCTTGTAAGCGAGCAGGGCGCTAGTGAGGAAGCAGCAGCCTAGTCAGAAAGCAGTTAGCTAGTAAGAAAGCAGTAATCTAGTAAGGAAGCAGTGAGCTTGTAAGCGAGCAGGGCGCCAGTAAGGAAGCAGTATGCTAGTAAGCAAGCTGAAAGCTAGTAAGCTAGCGGTGAGCTAGTAAGCGAGCAGTATTCCAGTGTGCAAGCAGCTGGCTAGTAAGAAAGCAGTATGTTAGGAAGAAAGCAGGAATGTAGTAAGAAAGCATTTAGGTAGTAAGCAAGCAGTAATTTACTAAGCAAGCAGTACGCTAATAAGCAATCACCTGGCTAGTATGCGAGCAGTAAGAGAGTAAGCTAGCAGTAAGATAGTAAGCATGCAGTAAGTTTGTATGCAAGCATTAAGCTAGTAAGCAAGCAGTAAGCTAGTAAGGAAGCAGTTAGCAATTATGCAAGCAGTAAGTTAGTAAGAAAGCTGTAAGTTAGGAAGAAAGGAGGAAAGTAGTAAGCAATCAGTAAGCTAGTAAACAAGCAGTAAGCTTTGTAAGCAAGCAGTGTGCTAGTAAGGACGCAGCATGCCAGTAAGCAGGCGGAAAGCTAGAAAATAAGCAGCATGCTAATGTGCATGCAATAAGCTAGTAAAGAAGTAGTATGCTAGTAAGCATGCAGTAAGCTAGCAAGCAAGCAGTGTGGTGGTTAGAAAGCAATTAGCTAGTAAGGAAGCAGTATGCTAGTAAGCAGAGGGTAAGCTAGAACGCATGCAGCAAGCACGTAAGCAAGCATTCAGCTTGCTTACAACAGGTAAGCTAGTAAGCAAGCTGTGACCTAGTAAGCGAGCAGGGATCTAGTAAGCAAGCAGTGTGCTAGTAAGGACGCAGCATGCTAGTAAGCAGTCGGAAAGCTAGCAAGCAAGCATCAAGTTGGGAAGCATGCTGTAAGCTAGTAAGTAAGCAGTTAGCAATTAAGCAAGCAGTAGGCTAGAAAGCAAGCAAGAAGCGCGTAAGCAAGCAGTAGGCTAGCAAGCAAGCTGTAAGCTAGAGAGCAAGCTGTTATCTAGTAAGCGTGCAGGGAGCTAGTAAGGATGCAATAATCTAGTAAGCAAGAAGTAAGCTAGTAAGCAAGCAATAGGCTAGTCAGAATGCAGTTAGCTAGTAAGAACGCAGTATGCTAGTAAGCAAGCGGCAAGCTACGAAGCATGCAGTAAGCTTGTACGCAAGCAGTTTGCTTGTAAGCATGCAGTGAGATAGTAAGGGAGCAGGAAGCTAGTATGGAAGCAGTGAGCCAGTAAGCGAGCAGGAATGTAGGAAGGAAGCTGTATACTTGTAAACAGCAAGTGAGCTAGTTAGACACAAGTAAGCTGGTAGGCAAGCAGCATGCAAGTAAGCAAGCAGTGAGCTAGTAAGCGAGGGGGAAGTTAGAAAGCATGCAGGAAGCTTGTATGCAAGCAGTGAGCTAATAAGCAAGCATTGAGCTAGAATGCAAGCAGCATGCTATTAACAAAGCAGTAAGGTAGTAACCCCTCAGGGGCTGCCAGCCTTTCAGCTGCAGTACGGGCTTAACGAACCCGGGGTACCCGAGTCATACACACACCGTAAGCCTCCTGTTGGTCGTCACAACGACCCATTCACAATTCCCTATTGGTTTTGTGAATGGTACGTGACGGCAGGAGGAACGGGGGTCTTGGCTTAACCGCCTGGGCCACGAGTATGGCGACTCTATAAAATCGCCCTCCAATCCTAAGCTATGGTGCGCGGCGATGGGATGCATGGTTGGGGGAGAAGGCCCAATCCCAAGCGACCACCTCCGGGGAACCTGCCGAACCCCCGGAGTATTAGGCTTACCCGGGTAAGGCGGCTCTGCCCGGGTGGACCTTTATTTCCGACCATCTCGTGGGACTATTATGGACACAGAAAATAAAATGGGGATGGGGCGGGTTTTGTCGGTTGGGGAGGACGGAGACGGGGTTGGGGTTAGGGTGGCGGCGCTCGCGCCCCACTCAGCGCCAGGTCCGGCTTCGTGGAGGGTGGAGGAGGACGACGAGACGGCGTCGGTCTCGTCCTTCTCCTCCAGCACGAGCCACATAGGCTCTAAGAGGAAGAGGACGGGGCAGGCCGTCGTCGAGGTGGGCGGGGCGATGAGCCCGTCGGTGAGGCTGAGTTGCCTCAGGGACGAGGTGACCGAGGAGATATCGGAGAGGATCTCCTCGTCCCTGAGGCGGGTGGAGAAAGTCGCCGCTGCCTGCGCCTTTAAGGGGCAGAAAAGCGGTGGCGCGGAGGCCCTGAAGGCCGCGGCGGAGGAAATGAGGGAGGCGGCGCGGGAGCTCAGAGGGCGGAACGCCCGTCTGCAGCTCCTGTTGGAGGAGGAGCGACAGGGGAGGAGGAGGGCAGAGGCGCTGTGGAACAGCGCGGCCCTCCCTCCCATCCTCCCTCCTCCTCCACCGCCGCGTCCCTCGGCGGAGGTAAATAAACGGGGTGCGGCGGCAGTGGTGCGGGGCACCGCGGGCCCCTCCACCCGCACTCCGCCCGTGAAGAAGTCCCCGTCCTCCTCAGAAGACGATCTTCTGAGGAGGATTGGGGACATGATTGATGGCAAGCTGGCCGCCTTCCGGGAGGAGCTCCTCGCCGGAAGAGCGGTCAGCAGGAAGGCGGTGCCTCCCCGACCTGTTCCGGTACAGTCGGGGAAGGCAAAGAAGGGCGGAGTGAAGGCTCCGCCCAGCGTTGCGGCACCAGGGCCCCGGGTCGCGACCCCCAAGGGGGGTGGTGTACCCGTGGTCGCGGTGATCGCGTCCTCCACAGCACCCTCCCAAGGGGGGGTGGCGTGGAGTGAGGTGGTGGGGCGGAAGGCGAAGCGGGCGGCGAGGAAGGCCTCGCAACCGCAGCCTCCGCCTCCGCCGCCGGCGGCCAAGGTAAAGGCCGCGAAGGTCGGGAAGGCACGACCAGGTCGTCCCCCAAAAACGGCAGCGGTGACGCTGACTGTTGCGCAGGGGGGCGACCTGACCCTCGCGGAGGCGATGCGGCTCGCCAGGGAGAATATCTCCCTGGAAGAGCTGGGCATCGCCTCCGTGAGGGCGAAGAGGGCCGTGACCGGGGGTCTCTTGCTGGAGATCCCCGGTGCAGAAGGCGGCGCGAAGGCGGATCGTCTCGCCCAGAGGCTCCGGGAGCAGCTGGGCGAGCGAGGTGTCCGGGTCGCCCGGCCCACGAAGCGCACGGAGATGCGCATTTGTGGACTGGACGACTCGGTCAGCGCACAGGATGTGTCCCGTGCCCTTGCGAGGGCGGGGGACTGTCCTGTGGAGGACCTGCGGATCGGAGAGATCCGCAGGTCGCCCTCCGGCCTCGGGTCGGTGTGGGCCCGGTGCCCCCTCTCCGCCGCCCGTAAGGTGGCGGAATCCGGGAGGGTGTTGGTGGGGTGGGTTTCGGCGCGAGTGGAAATCCTCGCGCCGCGCCCGCTCCAGTGTCACCGCTGCCTCGAATTGGGGCACGTGAGGCAGTGGTGCACCTCGCCGGTGGACCGCAGCGGTCAGTGTTACCGCTGCGGTGCCAAAGAGCACCGTGCGAGCCAGTGCTCGGCGGCCCCCCACTGCCCGCTGTGTGCGGACATGGGGAGGCCAGCCGATCACAGGGTGGGGAGCAAGAAGTGCTCCCCCCCCTCCCGGAAGGAGAGGAAGAGGCGGGCTGCACCGGCTCCGGTGCCGAGGGCGGTGGCATCGTCCTCCATGGAGGTGGACGGTGCTACGGGGACGGACGGCCGGGAGGAGGCTGGCGCGGCCATTAATTAATGCCGCCCCGCCTCCTCCTCCAGGCCAACCTCAACCACTGCCGCGCGGCACAGGACTTGATGTCCCAAGTCCTCGCGGAGTGGGGGGTTGGCCTGGCGGTCGCCGCCGAGCCGTACCGCGTCCCTGATCACCCTCATTGGGTGGGCGACGCGGACGGCTTGGTGGCGACGGTATGGGGAGGGGGCGACGGGTCCCCACCGTTCTCCTTGTTGGAGCGCGGTCGGGGATTCGTCGCCGTGGACTGGGGGGGAGTCGCTGTGGTGGGGTGCTACATTTCGCCCCGTAGCGGTCACGCTGCGTTCGAGCTGTACTTGGCCGTGGTCGCGGCATGCGTGCAGCGCTACGCGGCCCGGCCGGTGCTGGTCCTGGGGGATTTTAATGCCAAGTCGGTGGCTTGGGGATCCCCCAGGACCTCCGTTCGCGGCGGGATCCTGGGCGATTGGGCGGCGGGGCTCGACCTCCGGGTATTGAACCGGGGGTCGGAGAACACATGCGTGCGGCGATATGGGGGGTCCATCGTGGATGTTGGATTCGCGACCCCCAACGCCGTGCGCATGGTGTCGGGTTGGCACGTGGTCGCGGGGGCAGAGACACTCTCCGATCACCGGTACATCCGGATGGAGGTCTCTGCCGCCGCGAGTGCATCCCGACACGGCCGCCTGCGTGGCACCCCACCACGCCGCTGGGCGCTTCGGCGCCTGGACAAGGACGCCCTGATGGCAGCTGCCCTCGCTGCAACTTGGCCGCAGGGAGCGGCCGAGTTGCCGAGCATAGAGGAGGAGGTCGCCCGGCTCGGAGCATTGGTCGCGGGTATTTGCGACGCGGCGATGCCTCGGGTCGGGCGGGCTTCTCCTCGCCGGGCGGTGTACTGGTGGTCGGACGCGATCGCGGAGTTGCGAGTCGCGACTGTCCGCGCCCGACGCCAGTACACCCGCGCGCGCCGTCGTCAACGTACAGGCGACGGCGTGGCGCGAGCGAGGGCAGCTGATGACCTGTATGGAGCATACCGCGTGGCGCGGGTTGCTCTGCAGGTCGCCATCAAACGGGCCAAGACCCAGGCATGGAAGGAGCTCCTCCAGACCCTTGATGACGATCCATGGGGGCGCCCATATAAGGTGGTGGTGAATAAGCTCCGCCCGTGGGCGCCCCCCGTCGCCGAGGGTCTTGACCCCCGGCTGCTGGAGGACGTGGTCAATACACTCTTCCCAATTGGGGAGAGGGGACCGCGTCCTCCGGCGGCGGCGGCTGTCCCAGTGGAGTGGACGGCCGAGCTGGGGGTCACGCAGGAGCAGCTGGCAGCGGCCATCAGACGGCTCGGGGTTCGTAACACGGCCCCGGGTCCGGATGGTGTGCCCGGCCGGGTTTGGGTCTTGACCCAGGGCGTCCTTGGGGCCGACCTCAGGCGGTTGTTCGACCGCTGCCTGAGGGACGGGCGATTCCCCCCCAGTTGGAAGGTGGCGAGGATGGTCCTCCTCCGGAAGGAGGGTCGGCCCGCGGAGTCTCCCTCCGCATACCGGCCCATTTGTCTCCTCGACGAGGTGGGCAAGCTCTTCGAGCGTGTGATTGCTGCCCGCCTCGTCGAGCACCTGTCGCGGGGTGATCCCGGTCTGGCCGACTGCCAGTTCGGTTTCCGGGGGGGTCGATCGACTATCGACGCGATAGGTCGTGTGAGGGCCCTCTCGGAGGCGGCCGTCTCCCGGGGAGGGGTGGCATTGGCAATATCCTTGGATATTGCCAATGCCTTTAACACCCTCCCCTGGGAAGAGATAAGGAGGGGGCTCGAATATCATCGAGTCCCCCCTTGTCTCAGGGCGGTCGTCGGGGATTATCTCCGCGGCAGGTGGATCGAGTATCCGGGCCGGGATGGTGATATGCGGAGGGAGGTGTACTGCGGTGTTCCGCAGGGGTCGGTCCTCGGGCCACTCCTGTGGAACATCGCGTACGACTCGGTGTTGCGGGCCGGCCTCCCCGACGGCGTCAGCACGGTGTGTTATGCGGATGACACACTGGTGCTGGCCGTCGGGGCGCACTGGGGGAGGGCCATGCGTCGCGCGGAGGAGGGGTCGCAACGCGTCGTCGACCGGATCAGGGGGATGGGGATGACGGTGGCGGTCCATAAGACCGAGGTGATTGCGTTTCATTCACCTCGGCAGGATCCGCCACCCCCTCTGATTCGGGTGGGTGGGGCTGACATCGAGGTGAAGCCCCAGATCAGGTATCTAGGGCTGAGCCTCGATAGCCACTGGCGTTTCGAGAAGCATTTCCGCTGCCTGGTCCCCCGGTTGGAAAGGATGGTTGCGGCTCTGGGCCGGATCCTGCCCAACCTGGGGGGCCCGGCGGGCCGAGTTCGTCGCCTCTATGTGGCAATGGTCCAGTCGGTGGCCCTATACGGGGCCCCCGTCTGGGCGGACGACCTGGCTGCCTCCCGGCGCAGCATGACTATGCTGCGTCGGGTGCAGAGGCGCATGGCGCTCAGGGTCGTCCGCGGGTATCGGACCATGTCACATGAGGCGGCGACGGTTCTAGCGGGGATGCCGCCCATGGACCTGCTCGCGCGGTCGCACGCGGTGATGTACCGGCACCGCGTCGACCGTCGCGCGGGGGTGGGGGCGGTCCCGGGCGGGCAGGAACCTGCTTGGGGCGATTTGAAGCGCCAGGCCCGGCAGTCCGTGTTGCTCGCGTGGCAGGAGCGGCTGGCTCTGCCAACCGCGGGGCACCGGACTGTCGGGGCTGTTCGGCCACTCCTGAAGGAGTGGCTGGACAGAGGCCATGGCAGCCTCACCTACCGGCTGGCACAGGTATTTTCCGGGCATGGCAGCTTCGGAAGATACCTGTGCCGGATAGGGAAGGAGCCGACGGCGCGTTGCTGCCACTGCGACGCTGAGCAGGACACGGCGGATCATACCCTGGAGGTATGCCCCGCGTGGGAGGGGGAGCGCCGTGTCCTGGTCGGCGTCGTCGGGCGGGATGTCTCGCTGCCGGGCGTGGTGCGCGCCATGCTCGGCAGCGAGGAGAAGTGGAGGGCCGTGGCCTCCTTCTGCGAGAACGTAATGTTGCAGAAGGAGGCCGCGGGGAGGGAGCGCGAGCTTCAGCGGGGCGCTGAAGCTCGCGCTCGTGCGGTGGCCCGAGGTCGTCGCCCGGTCGCGAGGCGTCGCGGGCGGCCGCCTCGGCGTGGCGGATGACCTAGGCTGGGAGGGGGGTCCTGAGGGGATCCTCCTCCCGCCAGGCGGCGCCGGGTCGGACCGGTTGGGGGTAGGAGTGCCTCCCCCTACCGGTCCGACGCAAGGGGAGGCACCCTCGGCGGTCTGGTGCGGCCATGAACGCCCGGCCGCCGAGGGGTGGAAACGGGGTCGCGGGCGGTTGCGAGTTGGGGCTCGCAGCCGCCACTAAACGCGGCCCCGGGACGGATAGCGGCGGGATGGAGTGGCCCCGTCCCGCCGCTATGAGGCAGTGTGTCTACTGGGGGGACCGATTGTCCCCCCCCGGGGGATGGGCGCGAAAGCGCGGGCACGGGGAGGATACCGGAAGAATGCTTCGAGCGATTCCCGGTATCCTCCCAAAGCGTGCCGAAGGGTCACCGTGGGGTTTTTAGTGGGTAGGTCCAGCGCCTGTCGTTGTACGGGCGCGGGGAATCCCACACACCCCTCCCACCTCTCCCCAAGGAGGTGGGAGGGAGTCTTTCGAAGATTTTCCCCACGACAAAAAAAAAAAAAAAAAAAAAAAAAAAAAAAAAAGTAAGGTAGTAAGAAAACGGTCATCTCGTAAGCAATAGGACGCTTGAAAGAAAGCAGTAAGCTATTAACAAAGCAGTAAGTTAGTAAGGAAGCAGTATGCTTGTAAGCAAGAAGGGAGCTAGAAGCAAGCAGCAAGCTTCTAAGCAAGCAGCAAGCTAGTTTGCAACCCTCAGGGGCTGTGTCCGGCAATCGTCAGCCGCAGTACGGGGAGTAGCGAACCCGAGGTACCTGATGCTTATCACACCGTAAGCCTCCTGTTGGCCGTCATAACGTCCCATCCGCTGTTCCTTCTTTGGTTTTGTGAATGGTACGTGACGGCAGGAGGAACGGGGGCCTTGGCTTAGCCGCCCGGGCCGCGAGTATGGCGGCTCTATGAAATCGCCCTCAGATCGTAAGCCATGGTGCGCGCCGATGGGATGCATGGTTGGGGGAGAAGACCCAATCCCAAGCGAACACCTCCGAGGGCACCTGCCGAACCCCCGGAGTATTAGGCTTGCCCGGGTAAGGTGGCTCTGCCCGTGTGGACCTTTTTTCCCACCTACGTGTGGGAACTAAATGGATTTTCATAACAAAACGGGGTTGGGGCGGGTTATTGCGGAGAGGGAGGTCGAAGACGGTGTTGGGGCTGGGGTGACGGCGCTCACGCCTCACTCAGCGCCTGGCCCGGCTTCGTGGAGGGCGGAGGAGGACGACGAGACTGTGTCAGTCACATAGGCTCCAAGAGGAAGCGGACGGGGCAGGCCGTCTCCGGAGTGGGTAGGGCAATGAGCCCGGTGGTAATGGTGAGTTGCCTCAGGGACGAGGTAATCGAGGAGATTTCCGAGCGGATATCCTCGTCTCTGAGGCTGGTGGAGAAGGTGACCGCATTCTGCTTCTTTAAGGGGCAGAAGAGCGGCAGCGCAGAGGCCCTGAGGGAGGCTGCGCAAAAGATGAGGAAGGCGCCGCAGGAGCTGATCGGACGGAACGCCCGTCTGCAGCTTCTGTTGGAGGAGGAGTGAAGGGGGAGGAGGATGGCAGAGGCGTGCTCGAATGGCGCGGCCCTCCCTCCAATACTCCCGCCACCTCCGCCGCGTGCCCCGGCGGTGGCAAATAAGCGGGGTGCGGAGGCGGTGGTGCGGAGGCGGTGGTGCGAGGCTCTACAGGCCCTTCCGCCCGCACTCCGGCCGCGCAGAGTTCCCCGTTCTCCTCAGAGGACAAACTTCTGAGGAGGATTGGGGAGATTGCGTACTAGCTTATATGTTGCTCACTAGTAGTAAGCTAGTGAGCAACAAATAAGCTAGTACGCAAGCTGCAGGCTGGTAAGAATGCATTAACTAGTAAGGAAGCAGTGTGCTGGTAAGCAAGCAGGAAGCGAGTAGGCTAGCAGTAAACTAGTAAGCAGCAGTAATCTAGTAAGCAAGCAGTGAGCTAGTAAGCGAGCAGGAAGCTAGCAAGGAAGCTGTATGCTAGTAAGTAAGCAGTAAGCAAGGACGCAAGCAGCAAGCTAGTAAGCGAGCAGTAAGCGAGTAAGCTAGCAGTACGCTAGTAAGCAAACAGGGATCTAGTAAGCTAGCAGGAAGCTAGTAAGGAAGCAGTATGCCAGTAAGCAAGCAGTAAGCTAGAGGGCAACAAGTAAGCTAGTAAGCAAGTAGAAGGCTAGTAAGAATGCAATTAGCTAGTAAGCAAGCAGGAAGCGAGTAAGCTAGCAATTGGCTAGTAAGAAGGCAGTAATCTAGTTAGAAAGCAGTGAGATAGTATGCAAGCAGAAAGCTAGTAACGATGCAGTAAGCTAGAAAGCAAGCAGCAAGCTAGTATGCAAGCAGAAATCGAGTAAGCTAGCAGTAAGCTAGAAAGCAAGCAGCAGGCTAGTAATGATGCAGTTAGCTAGCAAGAATGCTGCGCGCTAGTAAGCGAGCAGTAAGCTAGAAAGCGAGCAGCAGGCTAGTAAGCAAGCAGTACGCTAGTAAGCATTCCGTGAGCTAGTAAGCGAGGAGGAAGCTGGTAAGGATACAGTAAGCTAGTAAGCCAGCAGTACGCTCGAAAGCAAGCAGCAAGCTAGCAAGCACGCAGGGAGCTGGTAAGAATCAAGTAAGCCAGTAATCAAGCAGTAGGCTAGTAAGTGAGCAGGAAGCAGGTAAGGAAGCAGTATTCTTGTAAGCCAGCAGTAAGGTAGAGAGCTAGCAGTGAACGAGTAAGCGAGCAGTAAGCTAGTATGCTAGCTGTAATCTAGAAATCAAGCAGTGAGCTAGTAAGCAAGCAAGAAGCTAGTATGGAAACAGTAAGCTAGAAAGCAAGCAGGGGGCTAGTAAGCAAGCAGTAAGCAAGCAAGCTAGCAGTAAGCTAGCAAGCAACCAGTAAGCTAGCAGGCCAGCAGTAATCTAGACAGCAAGCAGTGATCTAGAAAGCAAGCAGTAAGCTAGTAAGCAACAAGTAAACTAGTGAGCAAACAGTAAGCTGGTATGGATGCAGTAAACTAGTAAGCAAGCAATAATCTACTAAGCTAGCAGGGAGCTAGAAAGTAAGCAGGAAGCTATTAAGGAAGCAGTAAGCTAGAACGCAAGCAGCGGTCCAGTAAGCGAGCAGTAAGCGAGTAAGGTTGCATTGAGCTGGTAAGCGAGGAGGAAGCTAGTTAGCATGCAATGAGCTGGTAAGAAAGCTGTTAGCTTGTGGACAAGTAGTAAGCTAGTAAGCAAGTAGTGAGCTAGTAACATAGCAGTGTGATAGTATGCGTCCAGAAAGCTAGTAAGCTAGCAGTGAGCTAGTAAGCGAGCAGGAAGCTATTAAGGAAGCAGAAAGCTAGAAAGCAAGCTGCAAGCTGTTACGCGAGCAGTAACACAGAAAGCAAGCAGCAAGCTAGTAAGCATGCAGTAAGCGTGTGAGCTAGCTGTAAGATAGCAAGCAAGCTGGAAGCTAGTAAGCAAGCAGTAGGCTAGTAAGCAAGCAGTGTGCTAGTAACCTAGCAGTGAGCTAGTAAGCGAGCAGGAAGCTAGTAAGGAAGCAGTATGCTTGTAAGCAAGAAGTAACCAAGTAAGCAACAAGCAAGCTAGTAAGCAGCAAGTAAGCTAGTATGCAAGCATGCAAGCTAGTAAGCAAGCAACAAGCTGTTAAGCGTGCAGTAAGCTAGAAAGCATGCAGTGAGCTGGTAAGCGAGCAGGAAGCTAGTAAGAAAGCTGTAGGCTAGTAAGCAAGCAGTAAGCTAGTAAGCAGGCAGTATGATCGTAAGGAAGCATTCGGCTAGTAACACAGCAGTAAGCTAGAAAGCAAGCGGCAGGCTGGTAAGCGAGCAGTAGGCGTGTAAGCTAGCTGTATGCTAGTAATCAAGCAGTAACCTACATACCAAGCAATGAGATTTCCAGCTAGCAGGAAGCTCGTAAGGAAGCAGTAATCTGGTAAGAAAGGTGTTAGCTAGAATGCAATCAGTAAGCTAGTAACAAAGCGGGATGCTAGTAAGCATGGAGTAAACTAGTAAGCAACCGGAAAGTTAGTAAGGAACCATTCGGCTAGGAAGAGGGTAGTTTGTTAGCAAGAAAGCAGTAAGCTAGTAAGCAAGCAGTAAGCTTGTAAGCGAGCAGTGAGCTAGTAAGCAAGCAGGAAGCTAGTAAGGAAGCAGTATGCTAGAAAGCAAGCAGTGGGCTAGAAAGCAAGAAGTAAGGGAGTAAGCTAGCAGTATGCTTGTAAGAAAGCTGATAGCTAGTAAGCAAGTAGTAAGCTACAAAGCAGACAGTGAGCAAGTAAGCAACCAGGAAGCTAGTAAGGATGCAGTATGCTAGAAAGCAAGCAGAGGGCTAGTAAGGAAGGAGTAAGCGCGTAAGCTAGCAGGAGGCTAGTAAGAAAGCATTTAGCTATTAAGCAAGTAGTGAGCTTGTAAGCAAGCAGTAAGCCTAGAAAGCAAGCAGTAAACTAGAAAGCAAGCAATACGCTATAAAGTAAGCAGCAAGTTAATGAGCAAGCAGTGAGCTAGTAAGGGAGCAGGGAGCTAGTAAGGAAGCAGTGTGCCAGTAAGCAAGCGGTGAGCTAGATAGCAAGTAGCAAGCTAGCAAGCTAGTAGTAAGACAGTAAGCGAGCAGGAAGCTTGTAAGGAATCATTTTACTGGATAGCAAGCAGTAAGCAAATAAGCAAGCAGTATGCTAGTTCCCTCAGGGGCTGCCAGCCTTTCAGCTGCAGTACGGGCTTAACGAACCCGGGGTACCCGAGTCATACACACACCGTAAGCCTCCTGTTGGTCGTCACAACGACCCATTCACAATTCCCTATTGGTTTTGTGAATGGTACGTGACGGCAGGAGGAACGGGGGTCTTGGCTTGACCGCCTGGGCCACGAGTATGGCGACTCTATAAAATCGCCCTCCAATCCTAAGCTATGGTGCGCGGCGATGGGATGCATGGTTGGGGGAGAAGGCCCAATCCCAAGCGACCACCTCCGGGGAACCTGCCGAACCCCCGGAGTATATAGGCTTACCCGGGTAAGGCGGCTCTGCCCGGGCGGACCTTTTCTTCCGACCTGCTCGTGGGAATATTATGGAGTTCAATATTAAAACGGGGATGGGACGGGGTAAGTCAGAGGGGGAGGACGAAGGCGGTGTTGGGACTGGAGTGACGGCGCTCGCGCCGCCTCCAGCGCCTGGCCCGGCTTCGTGGAAGGTGGAGGAGGACAACGAGACTGCGTCAGTCTCGTCCTTCTCCTCCACCAGGAGCCTCATAGGCTCTAAGAGGAAGAGGACGGGGCAGGCCGTCGTCGAGGTGGGCGGGGCGATGAGCCCGTCGGTGAGGCTGAGTTGCCTCAGGGACGAGGTGACCGAGGAGATATCGGAGAGGATCTCCTCGTCCCTGAGGCGGGTGGAGAAAGTCGCCGCTGCCTGCGCCTTTAAGGGGCAGAAAAGCGGTGGCGCGGAGGCCCTGAAGGCCGCGGCGGAGGAGATGAGGGAGGCGGCGCGGGAGCTCAGAGGGCGGAACGCCCGTCTGCAGCTCCTGTTGGAGGAGGAGCGACAGGGGAGGAGGAGGGCAGAGGCGCTGTGGAACAGCGCGGCCCTCCCTCCCATCCTCCCTCCTCCTCCACCGCCGCGTCCCTCGGCGGAGGTAAATAAGCGGAGTGCGGCGGCAGTGGTGCGGGGCACCGCGGGCCCCTCCACCCGCACTCCGCCCGTGAAGAAGTCCCCGTCCTCCTCAGAAGACGATCTTCTGAGGAGGATTGGGGACATGATTGATGGCAAGCTGGCCGCCTTCCGGGAGGAGCTCCTCGCCGGAAGAGCGGTCAGCAGAAAGGCGGTGCCTCCCCGACCTGTTCCGGTACAGTCGGGGAAGGCAAAGAAGGGCGGAGTGAAGGCTCCGCCCAGCGTTGCGGCACCAGGGCCCCGGGTCGCGACCCCCAAGGGGGGTGGTGTACCCGTGGTCGCGGTGGTCGCGTCCTCCACGGCACCCTCCCAAGGGGGGGTGGCGTGGAGTGAGGTGGTGGGGCGGAAGGCGAAGCGGGCGGCGAGGAAGGCCTCGCAACCGCAGCCTCCGCCTCCGCCGCCGGCGGCCAAGGTAAAGGCCGCGAAGGTCGGGAAGGCACGACCAGGTCGTCCCCCAAAAACGGCAGCGGTGACGCTGACCGTTGCGCAGGGGGGCGACCTGACCCTCGCGGAGGCGATGCGGCTCGCCAGGGAGAATATCTCCCTGGAAGAGCTGGGCATCGCCTCCGTGAGGGCGAAGAGGGCCGTGACCGGGGGTCTCTTGCTGGAGATCCCCGGTGCAGAAGGCGGCGCGAAGGCGGATCGTCTCGCCCAGAGGCTCCGGGAGCAGCTGGGCGAGCGAGGTGTCCGGATCGCCCGGCCCACGAAGCGCACGGAGATGCGCGTTTGTGGGCTGGACGACTCGGTCAGCGCACAGGATGTGTCCCGTGCCCTTGCGAGGGCGGGGGACTTCCTGTGGAGGACCTGCGGATCGGAGAGATCCGCAGGTCGCCCTCCGGCCTCGGGTCGGTGTGGGCCCGGTGCCCCCTCTCCGCCGCCCGTAAGGTGGCGGAATCCGGGAGGGTGTTGGTGGGGTGGGTTTCGGCGCGAGTGGAAATCCTCGCGCCGCGCCCGCTCCAGTGTCACCGCTGCCTCGAATTGGGGCACGTGAGGCAGTGGTGCACCTCGCCGGTGGACCGCAGCGGTCAGTGTTACCGCTGCGGTGCCAAAGAGCACCGTGCGAGCCAGTGCTCGGCGGCCCCCCACTGCCCGCTGCGTGCGGACATGGGGAGGCCAGCCGATCACAGGGTGGGGAGCAAGAAGTGCTCCCCCCCCCTCCCGGAAGGAGAGGAAGAGGCGGGCTGCACCGGCTCCGGTGCCGAGGGCGGTGGCATCGTCCTCCATGGAGGTGGACGGTGCTACGGGGACGGACGGCAGGGAGGAGGCTGGCGCGGCCATTAATTAATGCCGCCCCGCCTCCTCCTCCTGGCCAACCTCAACCACTGCCGCGCGGCACAGGACTTGATGTCCCAAGTCCTCGCGGAGTGGGGGGTTGGCCTGGCGGTCGCCGCCGAGCCGTACCGCGTCCCTGATCACCCTCATTGGGTGGGCGACGCGGACGGCTTGGTGGCGACGGTATGGGGAGGGGGCGACGGGTGCCCACCGTTCTCCTTGTTGGAGCGCGGTCGGGGATTCGTCGCCGTGGACTGGGGGGGAGTCGCTGTGGTGGGGTGCTACATTTCGCCCCGTAGCGGTCACGCTGCGTTCGAGCTGTACTTGGCCGAGGTCGCGGCATGCGTGCAGCGCTACGCGGCCCGGCCGGTGCTGGTCCTGGGGGATTTTAATGCCAAGTCGGTGGCTTGGGGATCCCCCAGGACCTCCGTTCGCGGCGGGATCCTGGGCGATTGGGCGGCGGGGCTTGACCTCCGGGTATTGAACCGGGGGTCGGAGCACACATGCGTGCGGCGATATGGGGGGTCCATCGTGGATGTTGGATTCGCGACCCCCAACGCCGTGCGCATGGTGTCGGGTTGGCACGTGGTCGCGGGGGCAGAGACACTCTCCGATCACCGGTACATCCGGATGGAGGTCTCTGCCGCCGCGAGTGCATCCCGACACGGCCGCCTGCGTGGCACCCCACCACGCCGCTGGGCGCTTCGGCGCCTGGACAAGGACGCCCTGATGGCAGCTGCCCTCGCTGCAACTTGGCCGCAGGGAGCGGCCGAGTTGCCGAGCATAGAGGAGGAGGTCGCCCGGCTCGGAGCATTGGTCGCGGGTATTTGCGACGCGGCGATGCCTCGGGTCGGGCGGGCTTCTCCTCGCCGGGCGGTGTACTGGTGGTCGGACGCGATCGCGGAGTTGCGAGTCGCGACTGTCCGCGCCCGACGCCAGTACACCCGCGCGCGCCGTCGTCAACGTACAGGCGACGGCGTGGCGCGAGCGAGGGCAGCTGATGACCTGTATGGAGCATACCGCGTGGCGCGGGTTGCTCTGCAGGTCGCCATCAAACGGGCCAAGACCCAGGCATGGAAGGAGCTACTCCAGACCCTTGATGACGATCCATGGGGGCGCCCATATAAGGTGGTGCTGAATAAGCTCCGCCCGTGGGCGCCCCCCGTCACCGAGGGTCTTGACCCCCGGCTGCTGGAGGACGTGGTCAATACACTCTTCCCAATTGGGGAGAGGGGACCGCGTCCTCCGGCGGCGGCGGCTGTCCCAGTGGAGTGGACGGTCGAGCTGGGGGTCACGCAGGAGGAGCTGGCAGCGGCCATCAGACGGCTCGGGGTTCGTAACACGGCCCCGGGTCCGGATGGTGTGCCCGGCCGGGTTTGGGTCTTGACCCAGGGCGTCCTTGGGGCCGACCTCAGGCGGTTGTTCGACCGCTGCCTGAGGGACGGGCGATTCCCCCCCAGTTGGAAGGTGGCGAGGATGGTCCTCCTCCGGAAGGAGGGTCGGCCCGCGGAGTCTCCCTCCGCATACCGGCCCATTTGTCTCCTCGACGAGGTGGGCAAGCTCTTCGAGCGTGTGATTGCTGCCCGCCTCGTCGAGCACCTGTCGCGGGGTGATCCCGGTCTGGCCGACTGCCAGTTCGGTTTCCGGGGGGGCCGATCGACTATCGACGCGATAGGTCGTGTGAGGGCCCTCTCGGAGGCGGCCGTCTCCCGGGGAGGGGTGGCATTGGCAATATCCTTGGATATTGCCAATGCCTTTAACACCCTCCCCTGGGAAGAGATAAGGAGGGGGCTCGAATATCATCGAGTCCCCCCTTGTCTCAGGGCGGTCGTCGGGGATTATCTCCGCGGCAGGTGGATCGAGTATCCGGGCCGGGATGGTGATATGCGGAGGGAGGTGTACTGCGGTGTTCCGCAGGGGTCGGTCCTCGGGCCACTCCTGTGGAACATCGCGTACGACTCGGTGTTGCGGGCCGGCCTCCCCGACGGCGTCAGCACGGTGTGTTATGCGGATGACACACTGGTGCTGGCCGTCGGGGCGCACTGGGGGAGGGCCATGCGTCGCGCGGAGGAGGGGTCGCAACGCGTCGTCGACCGGATCAGGGGGATGGGGATGACGGTGGCGGTCCATAAAACCGAGGTGATTGCGTTTCATTCACCTCGGCAGGATCCGCCACCCCGTCTGATTCGGGTGGGTGGGGCTGACATCGAGGTGAAGCCGCAGATCAGGTATCTGGGGCTGATCCTTGATAGCCACTGGCGTTTCGAGAAGCATTTCCGCTGCCTGGTCCCCCGGTTGGAAAGGATGGTTGCGGCTCTGGGCCGGATCCTGCCCAACCCGGCGGGCCGAGTTCGTCGCCTCTATGTGGCAATGGTCCAGTCGGTGGCCCTATACGGGGCCCCCGTCTGGGCGGACGACCTGGCTGCCTCCCGGCGCAGCATGACTATGCTGCGTCGGGTGCAGAGGCCGATGGCGTTGCGGGTCGCCCGCGGGCACCGGATCGTGTCGCATGAGGCGGCGACGGTTCTTACGGGGATGCCGCCCATGGATCTCCTCGCGCGGTAGCACGCGATAATGTAACGTCATCGTATCGACCATCGCGCGGGAGTGGAGTCGGTCCCGGGAGAGCAGGAACCTGCTTGGGGCGATTTGAAGCGCCAGGTCCGGCAGTTCGCGACGATCGCGTGGCACGAGAGGTTGGCTCTGCCAACCGCGTGGCACCGGATAGTCGGGGCTGTACGGCCACTCGTGAGTGAGTGGCTGGACAGAGGCCATGGAAGCCTCACTTACCGGATGGCACAGGTGTTCTCCGGGCATGGCAGCTACGGGAGTTACCTGTGCCGGATAGGGAAGGAGCCGACGGCGCGTAGCTGTCATTGTGACGCTGAGTAGGACACGGCTGAACACACCCTTGAGGAGTGCCCTGCGTGGGAGGGGGAGCGCTGTGTCCTGGTTGGCGAAATCGGGCGGGATGTCTCGCTGCTGGGCATGGTGCGCGCCATGCTCAGGAGCGAGCGGAAGTGGAGGGCCGTGGCCTCCTTCAGAGAGAAAGTAATGTTGCAGAAGGAGGCCGCGGGCAGGGAGCGCGACCTTCAACGGCGTGCTGAGGCTCGTGCTCGTTTGGTGGAAGGAGGGATCCGCCCAGGCGCCGGGCGTCGTGGGCGGCCCCCGCGGTGTGGCGGATGACCCCGGCTGGGAGGGGGTTCCTGAAGGGAGCCTCCTCCAGCCACGAGGCGCGGGGTTGGACCGAAGTGAGAGTGCCACCCTAATTCCGTTCCGGCGCATCGGAAGGCACCCTCGGTGGCATGGAGCGGCCACAAGCCACCAGCCGCCGAGGGGTAGAAATAGGGTCGGGGGCGGTTAGGAGTTGGGTCTCGCAACCACCACTGAAAGCGGCCCCGAGACAGATGGCGGTAGGACGGAGTGACCTCGTCCTGCCGCCATGAGATAGCGTGACAACAGGTGGGACCCTTTTGTCCTCCCGTAGATGGGCGCACAACGCAGGCACGGGGAGGATACCGGAAATATACTTCGAGTGATTCCCGGTATCCTCCCAAAGCGTGCCGAAGGGTCACCGTGGGGTTTTTAGTGGGTAGGTCCCGCGCCTGTCGTTGTACTGGCGCGGGGAATCCCACACACCCCTCCCACCTCTCCCCAAGGAGGTGGGTGGGAGTCTTTCGAAGATTTTCCCCACGACAAAAAAAAAAAAAAAAAAAAAAAAAAAAAAAAAAGCAGTAAGCTAGTAATGAAGCTGTAACCATGCAAGCATGCAGGAAGCTGGTAAGCATGCAGTGAGCAAGTAAGCGAGCAGAAAGCTAGTAAGTAACCAGCATGCTATTAAGAAAGCAGTTAGCTATTGAGCAGGCAGTAAGTTAGTAAGCAAGCAGTAAGCTAGTGAGCAAGCAGTAAGCCAATAACGAAGTAGTAAGCTAGTAAGCAAGCTGAGAGCTAGTAACCAAGCTGTAAGCTGGTAAGCAACAAGTTAGCTTGTAGGCAAGCAGCTGGCAAGTAATAATGCAATTAGCTAGTAAGAAAGCAGTATGCTAGTAATCAAGCAATAATCTAGTAAGCAAGCAGTGAGCTAGTAAGGGAGCAGGAAGCTAGTAAGCAAGCATTAAGCTAGTAGGCAACCACTAAGCTAGTAAGCATGCAGTGAGTCAGTAAGCGAGCAGGAAGCTAGTACGGAAGCAGCATGCTAGTAAGCAAGCAATAAGCTGGAAACAAGCAGCAAGCTGGTAAGCATGCAGTATGCTGGAAAGCAAGCAGCAGGCAAGCACGAGAGCAGCCAGATATTGAGCATGCAGTGAACTAGTAAGCAACCAGTAAGCACGTAAGCAAGCAGCAGGCTGGTCAGAAAGCAGTTAGCTAGGAAGCAAGTAGTAAGCTACTAAGCTGGCAGTGAGCTAGTAAGTCAGCAGTGAGCTGGCAAGCAAGCAGCGAGCTTGTAAGCCGGGAGGCAAGTAAGAAAGCAGTATGCTAGTAAGCAAGCAGTAAGCTAGTAAGCAACCTGTCAGCTAGTAAACAAGTATCAGGCAATTAAGAAAGCAGTGGGCTTTTGTGCAAGCAGCAAGCCAGTAAGCATGAGGTAAGCTAATAAGCGTGCAGTGGGCTAGTAAGCGAGGAGGAAGCTAGTAAGGAAGTAGTATGATAGTAAGCAAGCAGTAAGCTAGTAAGCAACCTGTAAGCTAGTAAACAAGCAGTAAGCAGGTATGGAAGCAGTATACTAGAAAGCAAGCAGTTAGCTAATAAGCAGCAGGTACGAAAGTGAGCAATCAGCGGGCTAGTAAAAAACCAAGTAGCTAGTAAGGAAGCAGTTTTCCAGTAAGCAAGCAGTAATCTTGTAAGCAAGCAGTGGGCTAGTAAGCGTGCTGGGAGCTAGTAAGAAAGCAGTATGCTATTAAACAGAGAGTAGGCTAGTAAGGAAGCAGTATGCCAGTATACCAGCAGTAAGATGGAAAGCAAGCTGCAAGCTAGCAAGCAAGCAGGGAGCTAGTAAGTGAGCAGTAAGCTAGAAAGCAACCAGTGAGCAAGAAAGCAGGCAGGAAGCTGTTAAAATAGCAGTTAGCTAGTAAGCGAGCGGGAAGCTAGTAATGAAGCAGTATGGTAGTATCCAAGCAGTAAGCTAGTAACAAAGTGGTGTGCTAGTACGCAAGCAGGTAGGCTGCAAGCAAGCCGCAGACCAGTAAGAAAGCAGTTAGCTAGTAGGCGAGGTGGAAGCTAGAAAGCAAGCGGCGGTAGGCCGGGGCGGTGTCCGGCTGGTGGATGGCCGGCTGCTAGTCGGCCGGCTACTGGTAGGCCGGTGTGATGGCCGGCTGTTGGTGTGCCGGGGTGATGGCCGGCTGCTGGTAGGCCGGTGTGAAGGCCGGCTGCTGGTCCGCCTGACGGGTGGCCGGGCGGTGTCCGTCTGGCCGGGTGGCCGGACAGTGGGCCGGCTGGTGGCCGGCTGGCTGGAGAGCGGCGGTGTCCGGCTCTCTGGGGCCGGCTGGGTCCCGGGTGGTGGCGGGCGGCGGACCGGGGTCCATCCGGACCCGGTGGCCGCCGAGGCGGCTTACCCGGCGGATGGTCGGCCGGACGGGGTGACCCGGTGTATCCCCTGCTGCGGGGGTCACCCGCAGGGCAGCCAGATCCCTGACGAGTCCGGGTTCGGAGGTGGCTGGCCGGCTGCTGGTCGTCAGATCCAGCGCTCCCAGGTCGGGGGTCCGGGTGCTGGTCTGCAGACGTGGTGGCGGTCCGCACTTTCGGGCCAGTAGTGGCCCGGTCGGAGGCCGGATGCGAGGCCTGGTCTCGGCCGGGCGTTGATGTGATTACCCGAGTGGGCTTGCGCCGGCGCCAGCTTGCTGGGCTGGAAAAACGTCTGTTCGCCGCATGCTGAAACAGAGCAGAGAGTGATCTAGCGGCGGTCGGACGGCCGGGTTTTATACCTAGTTGCGGAGTAGTGGGGGGGGGGGGTCGCTTGGTTCCCCCACTCCTGGCTCCTCGGTGCGCGCGCACGGCTTGAGGTCTTGGAGGTGGGCGCGGGTGATTCGAGCGCCGCGGCGCCGGAGCCGAACTACGTTTGGTCCCTCGAATTCCACTACTCGGAAGGGACCGTCGTATTTTGGCGCCAACTTGGCGTTAAAGCCTCGACTGGCGGCGCTGAGGTGGTGCTCCCGCCGCATTACTTCGTCGCCGATTTGGGGTCGCCAGTCCCGGCGGCGAAGTTTGTATGTCTTCCGTTGGCCTTCGTGGGCTCTGGCCTGGGTCCATCTGGCGAGCTGGTAAGCGTCCTGGAGTTGTCGTAGACGGCGATGCCAGGCTTCGAAGTCGGCCTGGCCGGGGTCGTCGGGTGCGTCCGGGGATCGGATCCGGACCGGATCCGGAATCGGTAATTCCCGTCCATAATTGAGGAAGGCCGGGGTGTGGCCCGTGGTGTCGTGGCGTGCGGTATTGTAGGCGAACGTCAGTTCCGGCAGCCATTGGTCCCAGTTGCGGTGATCTTCGCCGGTAAATTGGGCGATCATGGTCTTGATTACCCGGTTGGTCCGTTCTACCGGGATGCACTGCGGTGTGTATGGTGGCGTGGTCCGATGGTCGATGCCGTATTGGCGGCATAGATTCGCAACCTCCTTCCCGACGAATTGCCGTCCGTTGTCGGTGATGAGGCGGTATGGACATCCGTGGCGGAGTACGACGCGCTGCTTTAAGATCCGTGCGATGGTTGGAGCGGTGGCGGTACGGAGAGGGTGTAGTTCTGCCCACTTTGTGAATTTGTCCTGGATGACCAGGAGTGTGGTGTAGCCCCCTTTTGAACGTGGCAATGGTCCGACCAAGTCTGCCGAGACTACTTCCCACGGATGTGCGGCCGGGGTAGTGTACATCTGCCCGGCTGGGGCGCGTTGCAAGGCCTTGTATTGTAGGCATGAACTGCAGCGACGAACATGGCGGGTGGCATCGCGGAACATGCCGGGCCAGTAGTAGCGTTGCGCGAGGCGAGCGCAGGTTTTGGCGATGCCCAAGTGCCCGGCGGTGGGCACGTTGTAAGCGGCTTGCAGAGTTGCTTCGCGTTGTGCGCGGGGAACGCACTTCTTCCATTCGTTCTCCGGGTTGAATCCCGTGGGATCGGGAATGCGGCGGAACAGCCCCTCTTCGCGGAGGCAGAAGTCCGGGTGTTTCTTCTCGTCCTGGGCGACCGCCTCCTTGATGCGGTCGTACCAAGTGCAGCCGGTGTCCAGGCTGGGCACTTCTGGCTGTCGGGAGAGGGCGTCAGCCACCAGGTTGGTTTCCCCTCGGCGGTACTGGATGTCGAAGTCGTATTGCTGGAGCTTGGAGCTCCAGTCCAATCGTCCGGACGGGTTGTCGATGGAGCGTAGCCACTTCAGGGCCTGGTGGTCGGTAAGGATGGTAAAGTGGTAACCCTCCAGATAGGCTCGCATCTTTCGGATGCCCCATACAACGGCTAGGCACTCCTTTTCGGTAACGGAGTAGTTTCGCTTTGCCGCGTTGAGCGTGCGGCTGGCGTAGGCGATGACTTGCTCGGTGTTGAGCGTTCCTGGGTAAGCACTACCCCGAGTCCTTCTTGATTGGCGTCGGTTTGGAGCGTGAATGGTCGCTCGAAATCGGGGCAGGTGAATACCGGAGCGGTGGCGAGATGATGTCGCAAGGCCTGGAAGGCGGTCTCTTCGGCGTCTGTCCATTGCCAACGCCGTCGCTTCTCTAGCAGCCGTGTTAGCGGGGCTGCGAGGTCCGAGAAGCGGGGTACGTAGCGGCAGTACCAGGATACCATCCCGAGGAAGCGTCGGAGCTCCCTCAAGTTAGTCGGCGGTGGAACTCGGTGGATAGCTTCCACCTTGTCGGGGTCGGTTTTCACCCCTTCTGCGGTGACCACGTGCCCCAGGTATTTCAGTTCCCGGCAGCAAAAGTGACATTTCTCGGGATTGATACGTAACTGGGCGTGCTGGAGTCGTTGTAATACCTCTCGCAGGTTCTGGAGGTGTTCCTCGAAGGTACGTCCTAGCACGATGATGTCGTCGAGGTAGGCGAAAGCACGGGGCTCTAGCTTTGGTCCGATAACCTCGTCTAACAGTCGCTGGAAGGTGGCCGGCGCAGATTGCAACCCGAACGGCATCACCCGGAACTGGTAAAGTCCTCGGCCGGGGACTGTGAAGGCGGTGATCGGGCGGCTATCCTTGGCGAGCGGTACTTGCCAGTATCCGTTGGTGAGATCCAGCGTGGAGATGAATCTGGCCTCCCGGAGTTTGTCCAGCGTGGCCTGGACCTGGGGCAGCGGGTAGGCGTCCTTTTCCGTCTGTTGGTTGACGCGCCGGAAGTCAATGCAAAAGCGGTGTTTTCCGTCTTTCTTGCGGATGAGCACCACCGGTGAGCTCCACGGGCTGCACGACGGTTCGATTATGCGATCGGCCAACATCTTGTCGACCTCCTGGTTGATGAGGGCCTGTATCGCCGGATTCCGAGGCGTGTAACGTTGTTTCACGGGTTCGGGCGTCTTCAGGCGGATTCGGTGTTCGGCCATGTGTGTGGTCGGCCGGAGCCCCTGGAATTTTGGGAGCTCCTGGTCGAGGAGTCGTCTCAGGGCGGCGTTCTGTGCTGGCGTACTCCCCTGGACGCCGGCGTAGTCTACGGTGGCGGCCTCGGGGTAGAGGGGGCTACGACGAGTGCCGAGAGTGACGGTGAGCCCTAGTTTGCTGAGTAGATCCATTCCCAGAATGGCTGGCTGGGCCAGTTGAGGCAAGACAGCGTACGTGTGGCTTATGCTGCGGCCGTCGACGGTGGCCCAGACGGAAATTTCTCCGAAGATAGGCACGACGGAGCTGTCGGCGAGACGAGCTTGGGCTTGGGTGTTCACCCGGCGGCCCCCTTGCTGACGAGCGGTAGCGGCGACGTCCTTCCGGAGGTAGGAGCGAGTGGCCCCGGTGTCTACCAGAGCTTGGTAGTTGCGTCGCCCGATCTTGAAGGCGACATATGGGCGAGGGTCGGGGTCTACTGACGAGGAGTCGTCGGTGGTTGGTGAGCTGGTAGGGCGGCTCCCCTCGTCCTGAGCCCGGTTGCGTTTCCCGCCTGCGACTTGCAGGGACAGTCCCGCGTCGTGGTACCGTCTGTCCCGCAGAACGAGCAGAAGAGTCGCCCGGCACGGCGGCATTCGTGGCGGCTGTGGCCGCGTTGGCCACATCGCCAACAGCATGTGGCCCTATCATAGGCCGGTATGGTCGTGGCCAGACCGCTCTGGTTACCCTTCGCGGGAGTTGGGCGTTCGGTGGTGGCCCGAGGTGGCTGACTTGGTGGGCGTGGTGCGGCTGGACTGTGGTCGGCTTGGATCTGCTCCATCTGGAGGGTTCGTTCCATGAGCTCGCCCACGGTGGACATTTCGGCTCTGCGGACATAGAGCCGGTATTCCTTTAGCATATTCCGGCGAAGGCGGTCCAATTGGTCCTGGAGTGTATACCCGCCGTGGCAGTGCATCAGGTGGGTCAGCTCCATGACATACTCTCGGACGGGTTCGCCGGGACGTTGTACCCGATGCTGGATCTGGTCGGCCAGGTCCATTCGAGGCGAGACGGGCAGGAAATATTTAGCGAAGGCCGTGAGGAAATCAGCCCAGTTCTGTCAGAGGTCCCGGTTGGTACGACACCATTGCAGCGCCCGTCCCCGGAGGATTTCGGACAGACGTGGTAGTATCTGGTCGGGTCGTACGCCGTAGCTGATTTCGAGGTCGGTTAACCGCTCCAGAAATTCGTCGGCCCCTTTTCCCCCATCATAGTGGGTACCCCACTGGCGGATTCGTCCCATGATGAGATCTGGGGACTCTGCATCGGCGGTGTGTTTGCTGGCTTCCATCCTAGTGAGATGCGCCTTCAGGCGATTACGGAGGTCGTCCCAGGTGCCTTGGGCTTCAATCCCGTACTTCTGGGCGAGAGTAACCAAGTTGGCTTTCCTGAGGCTGCTGATCCGCGGAACCCCGTCACTCATCCGCCCTTCCTCTCGAGTCCCTGTTCGGACGCCAATTTGTGACCGTTCCCCCTTGGACGGTCCGATTCGAGGGGGACGCGGAGGAAGGTAGGCGGTGCCGACTCAGTCGGCGGTCGAGGGTTCGCAGCGGTGCGTGACGTAGGCCAGGTGGATGTTTGAAGCTTAAGCGTGTTTATTGCTAACTTAACCTACTTACAAAACGTATACTTATGGCTACGGAGGACGGCGCGGCGAGCGGTCGGTCGCTCGAAGAGAGCGGCGCAATGAGCGCTCAGGCGCTCAACGGAGGGGAGAGGGCATACAGTACCCTACCTACGCTGCTACGAGGCCGCGATGTCGGTAGAGCCAGGGTTGGAGAGAAGGAAGAGGTTCGACTCAGTATCCAGGGTTATTGGAGGTTCGGTGGGTGGCGGGATGCGGCCGAGGGGGTCGGTACAGGACGGTAATGCAATACCCTACCTACGCTGCTACGAGGCCGCGATGTCGGTAGGGCCAGGGTAGGAAGTAGCGAAGAGGTTCGACCCAGTATCCAGGGTTATTGGAGGTGCGGTGTCGGTCGGAGGCCACAGGGGGTGCGGAGTCAGGCAATACCCTACCTACGCTGCTACGAGGCCGCGATGTCGGTAGAGCCAGGGTAGGAAAGAAGGAGCGGTTCGACCCAGCATCCAGGGTTATGGGAGGTTCGGCGGATTGGTCGCGAGAGTGCCCCTCGCACTCTCGTGTTTGCAAAAAGTCGGAGCTCGTGTAAACCCGTATGGTTCGTACGTATCTCTCGCCACTTGAACAGGCTTCGACAAGCAAGACACGAGTCCGCCGAATCCGGCCGGTGGCCCGGTATTAATACTCGCGCGGCGCGTAATTAGCGGTGAGAAGTCGCGGACGCCTAGCGGCCGCGCGGGAAACCACCGGTCGCGGGGACTCGGCCGCGACGGTGCTCGGGTCGCGGTCCCGCGTCGGATATGCGCGTTACAAGCTAGTAAGAAACAAGTAGGCTACTAAGCAAGCAGCAGGCTAGTAAGAAAGCAGTGAGCTAGTAAGAAAGCAGTATGCTAGTAAGCAAGAAGTAAGCGAGTAAGCCAGCAGTATGCTTGTAAGCAAGCAGTGAGCTAGTAAGTGAGGAGGAAGCCGCTATGCAAGCAGTGAGCGAGAAAGCTAGCAGCCAGCTAGTAAGCAAGGAGTATGCTAGGAACCAAGCAGCAAACTAGTAAGCAAGCAGTAATCTAGACAGCAAGCAATGAGCCATTAAGCAAGCGCGAAACTAGCAAGAAAGCAGCATGCTAGAAAGCAAGCGGCGGGATAGTAAGTGTGTCGTAAGCGAGTAAGCAAGCAGTACGGTAGTAGGCAAGCAGTGAGCTGGTAAGCGGAGCAGTAAGAAAGAAAGCAAGCAGTAGTCTAGCAAGCAAGCAGTGAGATAGTAGTCCAGCAGGAAGCTAGTATGGAACACTAAACTAGAAAGCATGCAGTGTGCTGGTAAGTGAGCAGGACGGTAGTAAGGAAGCTGTGTGCTAGTAAGCATGCAGTAAGCTAGAAAGCAAGCAGTGTGCTACAAAGCAAGCAGTAAGCTAGTAAGCAACGATTAAGCTACTCAGCAAGCAGTAAGCTAGAAAGCAAGCAGCTAGGTACCAAGCAAGCAGTAAGTTAGTAAGGAAGCAGTGAACTAGTAAGCGAGCGGTGGAGCTAGTAAGGAAGCAGTATGCTAGTAAGCACGCAGTAAGCTAGTAAGCAACCAGCAAGCTTGCAAGTAAGCAGTGAGCAAGTAACAAAGCAGCCCGGGGGATGGGTGCGAAAGCGCTGGCACGGGGAGGATACCGGAAGAATGCTTCGAGCGATTCCCGGTATCCTCCCAAAGCGTGCCGAAGGGTCACCGTGGGGTTTTTAGTGGGTAGGTCCCGCGCCTGTCGTCGTACGGGCGCGGGGAATCCCACACACCCCTCCCACCTCTCCCCAAGGAGGTGGGAGGGAGTCTTTCGAAGATTTTCCCCACGACAAAAAAAAAAAAAAAAAAAAAAGGTAACAAAGCAGTAAGCTAGAAAGCAAGCAGCGGGTCAGTAAGCGAGCAGTAAGCGAGTAAGGTTGCAGTGAACTGTTAAGTGAGGGGAAAGCTAGTAAGGAAGCAGTATGCTAATGAAAAAGCAGTAAGATAGTAAGCAACTAGTAAGCTAGTAAGCAAGGAGTAAGCTGGTGAGAAAGCAAATATCTGGTAACCAAGCAGTATGCTAGTATGCAAACAGTGAGCTAGTACGCGAGGAGGTCGCTGGTAAGGAAGCAGTATGCCAGTAAGCAAGCAGTATGCTATTATGCGATAAGTAATCTTGTAATCAAGCAGCAGGCTAGTCAGAATGCACTTAGTTAGTAAGAATGTAGTGTGTTAGTAAGCAAGTAGTAGGCTGGAAAGCAAGCAGCACGCTAGTAAGCATGCAGTAAGCTTGCAAATATGCAGTAAGCTAGAAAGCAAGCAGCGTTCCAGTAAGCGAGCAGTAAGCGAGTAAGGTTGCATAGTGCTGTTAAGCGAGGAGGAAACTAGTAAGGAAGCTGTTTGATAGTAAGCGAGCTGTATGCTAACAAGCAACCAGTATGCCTATAAGCAAGCAGTAAGCTGGTAAGGAAGCAGTATGCCACTAACCAAGCAGTAAGCTAGTGAGCAACACGTAAGCTAGTAAGCAAGCAGCAGGCTAATAAGGAGGCACTTAGCTAGTAAGAAAGCTGCGGGCTTGTAAGCGACCAGTAAGCTTGTAAGGAAGCAGCAGCCTAGTCAGATAGCAGTTAGCTATTAAGAAAGCTGTGTGCTGGTAAGCAAGCAGTAAACTAGAAAGCAACCGGGAAGCTAGCATTCAAGCAGTAGGCTGGTATGAAAGCAGTTAGCTAGTAAGGATGTAGTAGACTTGTTAGCAAGCAGAAGGCGAGTAAGCATGCTGTAAGCTAGTAAACAGGCTGCAGGGTGGTCAGAAAGCAGTTAACTAGTAAGCAAGCAGTAGGCGAGAAAGCAAGCCGCAAGATAGTAAGCAAGCAGTAAGAGAGTAAGCTAGCAGTAAGCTAGTAAGCAAACCGTGATGTAGTAAGCGACAGGGAACCTAGTAAGGAAGCAGCATGATAGTAAGCAAGCAGTTAGCTAAAAGGGATCCAGTTAGCTAGTAAGCCAGCTAGTAAGGAAGCAGTTAGTTATTCAGCAAGCAGTAAGCTAGTATGCAAGCAGTAAGCTAGTAAGCAAGATGAAAGCTGGTAAGAACGCAGTTAGCTAGTATGCAAGCTGTGAGGTTGTAACCAAACAGTAAGCTGGTAAGCACGCAGAGAACTAGTAAGCGAGCTGGAAGCTAGTAAGCAACAAGTAAGCTAGTAAGCAAGCAGTAAGCTAGTAAGCTAGCAGTAAGCTAGTTAGCAAACGGTAAGCTAGTAAGCAAGCAGCGGGCTAGTAAAAATGCTGTTAGTTAGTTGGGAAGCTGTAAGCTCGTAGAAAGGCTGTAAGCTGGTAAGCAAGCAAGAAGCTAGTAATGGTAGCAGTAAGGCAGTCAGTAAGCAGAAAGTTAGTAACAAAGCACTTTGCTAATAAGGAAGCAGCAGGTTAGTAAGGAAGCAGTTAGTAAGGAGGCAGTAGGCTAGTAAGCAAGCAGCAAGCTTGTAAGAAAGCAGCAAGGTAGTAAGCGAGCATTAACCCTCCGTATCCGAAGCCTGAGTCAATTTTGACCCACCGTTTTAGAGTGCTCACGCACACAGTGACAGAGCTGTTAATATTATTCGCAGCCAAGCGGTCATTTAGCTGTGCTCAAGGAGGGCCTCGCGCTTGGGGGTGTCATAAACCGGGGTTTTCCGGGGCCTAAAGAGTCGAAAGCTCGAAGCGACTGCGTTGCCTTGGGGCATTCGCGAATGTATAGCCGACAACGACGCTTCGCTGCTTTCTCGTGTTTTTTCCTAGGATTTTTGTTAGTTTTGTTGTTTTTATTATTCTCATTATTATTATCGTTATCGTTGTTATCATTGTTATAATGTCTCTACTACCAAACGACGAGCAATCTCTTTTTGCGGAAGACGACGAAGACGTTCACAACTGCGAACAGTCATCGGATGGTGGAAGTGCTTCGAATAGCGATTCTGAGCCAGAAGTGCAGGATTGGGAATCCGACGTATCTGATACGTCAGAATCTGAAGAAGATACTGTTCCAGAAGACGAAATTGTATTTGGACGTAACTGGCAGTACATTGCACCAAATAACGGAGCAGTCGAAGACCTTTCGCGTAAGTGTTCACTTACAGAAAAAAGTGAACACGTAGAAACGGTGGATGAATGTTTCCATTTATTTATGAATGATGAAATCATCAATACGATCATTCTATACACAAACATCAAGGCAAGGAAGAATATGCGGCCAAATAAACACTGGAAGCCAGTGGACCGCATAGAACTCGATGCATTTTTTGGGCTTCTCCTACTTATTGGGCGGTTCAGAGAATCACGTGAACGCAAGCAGGACCTGTGGAAGACAAGCGATGCATTTTCGCGACAATTTTATACTGCAACAATGTCGCGTGATCGCTTCATAGATATACTAAGGTATGTTATTATTATTATTATTATATTTATTTATTATCCTGGTCGTTCGGTTCTGGATGGCTTTTGCTTACATGTTCACATACATCCACACTTACATTTACATTTTATTCAGGTATATTCGTTTTGACGATTCTGCCACACGAGAAGAAAGAAAATCAAAGGATAAATTGGCACCTCTGAGGGATATTACAAATATGTTTGTACAAAACTGCCAGGACTCCTACGATGCAACAGCCGTTGGATGCGCCGATGAACAACTAGTTACATTTCGTGGTCGTTGCTCGTTCAAAGTCTATATGCCAAGCAAACCAGGAAAATATGGCATCAAAATATGGACCCTTTGAGATTCAAATACTTCTTATTGCTGCAACATGCAAGTATACCTGGGGAAACAAGGACAGGCCCCAGAAAAGCATCAAGGGCAACGGGTCGTCAAAGAAATGACAGATTTTTGGAGAAATTCTGGCCGCTGTGTAACAACAGATAATTTTTTCACGGATATAAGTTTGGCGGAGTATCTGCTAGAAAACAAACTTTTTTTGGTTGGAACAATTCGTAAAAATAGGCGGGACCTACCAAAAATATTAACACAAATACAAGATCGACATATACACTCTTCTCATTTCCTATTTACACAAACAATAAGTTTAGTATCCTACATCCCGAAACCGCGAAAGTGCGTTGTTCTACTTTCAACACTACACCACGAACACAGTATATCTACAGCAGCAGAAAAGTTCAAACCGAAAATTATAAAATATTACAATTCCACAAAAAGTGGAGTAGATGTATTAGATAAATTAGTAAGGGAGTACTCTTGTAGGCGTTGCACCCGCCGTTGGCCACTATCATTATTTATGCATTATATCGATATCGCCGCATACAATGCTTTTGTTGTATGGCATACGAAGTATCCAACATGGGAATTTAAACACTCCTCAACAATAAAAAGAAAGTTATTTTTGCAAGTGTTAGCAAAAAAATTAACTGCTAACAATATTGATAGACGGGCGACTAAATTTGAAAATGAAGAAGGAGGGCTACAAGCCAATATTGTAATCGCGATAGAAGCGACGGGAAGAAAAATTGTAAGAAAAAACAAACAATTAGCAGGTCACCAACGTGGCAGATGTTGTTTCTGTATAGGGAACAACAACAAATATTATACTGTATGCGATTCATGTAAAAAACATGTTTGTAAAAACCACTTTACCGAAAACCGCACACTTTTATGTAATACATGTAGTAGGTAATATAGATTTTGAATAAACATAATTTTTTTATAATTCACAAATCGCAACCCTATTATTGTTTTGTATAAGTACACCAAATAACCAAACGTAATCCGAAACCCCTTCCACCAATCTGCATAGTATTTCGACGAGGATCTCGAGCTCGAGCGACCGTCTCTACCTGAGTACCGTATCGGTGAGGGTCTCGAGCCACCGTGAATATGTATTAGTGAACTATCGGTGTGGGGTCTGCAAGGACCCAGGCTCAGGACTCGAAGTCCCGTACTCGGAGGGTTAAGCGATTAAGCTAGCACTAAGCTATTAAGCAGCCAGTAAGCTAGTAACCAAGCAATGAGCTAGCAAGCAAGCATCAGGCTAGTCAGAAAGATGCTAGCTAGTAAGAAAGCAGTATGCCAGTAAGCAGCCTGGAAGTTAGAAAGCAAGCAGCAAGCCAGTAAGCCAGCAGTAAGCTACTAAGCAAACAGTAAGCTTGTAAGCAAGCAGCAGGCTAGTCAGGAAGCAGGAAGCTAGTTGAAAGCAGCAGGCTTGTAAGCATGCAGTAAGCGAGTATGCTATCAGTAAGCTACTAAGCAAGCTGTGTGCTAGTAAGCGACGAGGGATCTAGTAAGGGAGCTGTATGCCAGTATGCAAGCAGTAAGCTAGTAAGCAACCACTAAGCCAGTAAGCAAGCATGACGCTAGTAACAAAGCAGTATGCTTGACAGCTAGCAGCAGGCTAGTAAAAAAGCAGGAAGCTGGTTGAAAGCAGTATGCTAGCTATCAAGCAGTAAGCTAGATTGCAAGCAGCTTGATAGTAAGCAAGTAGTTAGCTAAAAAGGATCCAGTTAGCTAGTAAGCCAGCTGTAAGCTAGTTAGCAAGCAGTGAGCTAGTTAGCGAGCAGGGCGCTAGTAAGCAAGCACTATGCTACTAAGCAAGCAGTAACCCAGTAATCATCCAGTATGCTAGTAAGCAAGCAGTAAGCTAGTAAGCGAGCAGGGAGCCAGCCAGGAAGCAGTATGCTAGTAAGCAAGCAGTAAGCTATTAAGCAACCAGTAAGCTAGTAAGCAACCAGTGAGCTAGTAAGCAAGCAGTAAGCTGGTATGAAAGCAATTAGCTTGTAGGCAAGCGCTAAGCTAGTATGCAAGCAGTGAGCTAGTAAGAAAGCAGTATGCTAGTATGCAAGCAGTGAGCTAGTAAGAAAGCAGTATGCTAGTATGCAAGCAGTAAGCGAGTAAGCGAGCAGGAAGCTAGTAAGGAAGCAGTATGCTAGTAAGCATGTAGTAAGCTAGTAAGCAACCAATAAGCTAGTAAGCCAACTGTAAGCCAGTAAGCAAGCAGTAAGCTGGCATGAAAGCAATTAGGTTGTAAGCAAGTAGTAAGCAATTATGCTAGCAGTGAGCTAGTAAGCGAGGAGGATGCTAGTATGGAAGCAGTATGCTATTAAGCAAGCAGTAAGCTAGCAAGAAAGCAGTTAGCTAGTAAGAAAGCCGTATGCCAGTCAGCAAGCAGTATGCTGGAAAGCAAGCAGCAAGCTAGTGAGCCAGCGGTAAGCTAGATAGCATGGAGCAGGCTTGTAAGAAAGCATTTATCTAGTAAGCAGGCAGTAAGCTTGTAAGCAAGCAGCAGGCTAGTAAGGAAGAAGAGGGCCGTGACCGGGAAAGTGGCCTCCTGCTGGAGATTCCCGTACCGTAGGGCGGGGAGAAGGCGGACCGACTCGCCCAGAGGCTCCGGGAGCAGATGGGCGAGCGGGTTGTCCGGGTGGCCAGGCCCACGATGCGCACGGAGATGCGCGCTTGTGGGCTGGACGACTCGGTCACAGCGCAGGAGGTGTCTCATGTCGTAACGAGGGCGGGGGACTGCCCCGAAGGAGACGTGCGGTTCGGAGAGATCCGCAGGTCTCCTTCCGGCCGGTGGTCGGTGTGGGCCCGGTGCCGCCTCTCCGCTGCTCGCAATGTGGCGGAATCCGGGAGGGTTTTGTTGGGGTGGGTTTCGGCGCGAGTAGAGATACACGAGCCGCGCCCACTCCAGTGTCACCGCTGCCTCGAGTTGTGGCACGTGAGGCAGCGGTGCACCTCACCGGTGGACCGTAAGGTTCAATGTTACCGCTGCGGAGCGAAAGACCACCGGGCGAGTAAGTGCTCGGCGGCCCCCCACTGCCCGCTATGTGCGGACTTGGGGAGGCCGGTCGATCACAGGGTGGGGAGCAAAAAGTGCTCTCCCACTACCCGGAAGATGAGCGGGAATCGGCCCTCTCCGGTTCAGGCACGGCGGTCGGTGGCATCCTCCACAATGGAGGTGGACGGTGCCACGTGGACGGGCAGCCGGGAGGAGGCTGGCGCGGCCATTAATTAATGCCGCCCCGCCTCCTCCTCCAGGCCAACCTCAACCACTGCCGCGCGGCACAGGACTTGATGTCCCAAGTCCTCGCGGAGTGGGGGGTTGGCCTGGCGGTCGCCGCCGAGCCGTACCGCGTCCCTGATCACCCTCATTGGGTGGGGGTCGCGGACGGCTTGGTGGCGGCGGTACGGGTAGGAGGCGTCAGGTCCCTGCCTTTCTCCATCCTGGAGCGCGGTCGGGGCTTCGTCGCCGTGGACTGGAGGGGAGTCGCCGTGGTGGGGTACCACATCTCGCCCTGCAGCGGTCACGACGCGTTCGAGCAGTACCTGGCCGAGGTCGCGGCATGCGTGCAGCGCTGCGCTGCGCGGCCGGTGCTGGTCCTGGGAGACTTCAACGCCAAGTCGGTGACGTGAGGGTCCCCCAGGACTTCCGTTCGCGGCGGGATCCTGGGCGACTGGGCGGCGGGGCTCGACCTTCGGTTACTGAACCGGGGGTCGGAGCACACATGCGTGCGGCGATATGGGGGGTCTATCGTGGATGTTGGATTCGCGACCCCCAACGCCGTGCGCATGGTGTCGGGGTGGCACGTGGTCGCGGGGGCAGAGACACTCTCGGACCACCGGTATATCCGGATGGAGGTCTCTGCCACCGCGGGGGATGCATCCCGACACCACCGTCCGGGTGGTAACCCACCGCGCCGCTGGGCGCTTCGGCGCCTGGACAAGGATGCCCTGATGGCGGCTGCCCTCGCTGCAACTTGGCCGCAGAGGGCGGCCGAGTTGCCGAGTATAGAGGAGGAGGTCGCCCGGCTCGGGTGGATGGTCGCGAACATATGTGACGCGGCGATGCCCCGGGTCGGGCGGGCTTCACCTCGCCGGGCGGTGTACTGGTGGTCGGCCGCGATCGCGGAAATGCGAGACGCGAGTGTCCGCGCTCGACGCCAGTACACCCGCGCGCGCCGTCGTCTACGGAGAGACGATAGCGTGGCGCGAGCGAGGGCAGATGACCTGTATGAGGCATACCGCATGTCGCGGAAGTCTCTGCAGGTCGCCAACAAACGGGCCAAGGCCCGGGCATGGAAGGAGCTCCTCGAGACCCTTGATGACGACCCTTGGGGGCGCCCTTATAAGGTGGTGCTGAACAAGCTCCGCCCGTGGGCGCCCCCCGCCACCGAGGGTCTTGACCCCCGGCTGCTGGAGGACGTGGTCAATACTCTCTTCCCTATTGGGGAGATGGGACCACGTCCTCCGGCAGAGGCGACGGCCCCGTTGGAGTGGGTGGCCGAGCCGGGGGTCACGCAGGTGGAGCTGGCCGCGGCCATCAGACGGCTCGGGGCGCGTAACACGGCCCCGGGTCCGGATGGTGTGCCTGGCCGTGTTTGGGTCTTAACCCACGGCGTCCTTGGGGCCGACCTCAGGCGGTTGTTTAACCGATGCCTGAGGGACGGGCGATTCCCCTCTAGTTGGAAAGTGGCGAGGAAGGTCCTCCTCCGGAAGGCGGGTCGGCCCGCAGAGTCTCCCTCCGCATACTGGCCCATCTGTTTCCTCGACGAGGTGGGCAAGCTCTTCGAGCGCGTGACTGCTGTCCTCCTCGTCCAGCGGGGTGCCCCCGGCCTGGCCGACTGCCAGTACGGTTTCCTGGAGGGTCGATCGACGATCGACGCGATAGGTCGCGTCAGGGCCCTCTCGGAGTCGGCCGTCTCCCGGGGTGGGATGGCTTTGGCAGTATCCTTGGATATTGCCAACGCCTTTAACATCCATCCCTGGGAAGAGATAAGGAGGGGGATCGAAGATCATCGGGTCCCACCGTATCTCAGGGCAGTCGTCGGGGATTATCTCCACGGCAGGTGGATCGAGTATCCGGGCCGGAATGGTGATATGCGGAGGGATGTGTACTGCGGGGTTCCGCAGGGGTCGGTCCTCGGGCCACTCCTGTGGAACGTCGCGTACGACAAGGTGTTTCGGGCAGACCTCCCTGACGGCGTCAGCGCCGTGTGTTATGCAGATGACACATTGGTGCTGGCCGTCGGGGCGCACTGTGGAAGGGCCAAGCGCCACGCGGAGGTGGGGGCGCAGCGCGTCGTGGGCCGGATCTGGGGGATGGGGATGAAGGTGGCGGTCCATAAGACCGAGGTTATAGCGTTCCATTCACCTAGGCAGGATCCGCCACCCCTCCCGATGGAGATGGGTGAGGCTGATATCGATGTGAAGCCCCACATGAGGTATCTGGAGTTGATCCTCGATAGCCACTGGCGCTTCGTGGAGCATTTTCATTGCCTGGTCCCCCGCTTGGAGAGGATGGTCGCGGCTTTAGGCTGAATCCTACCCAACCTGGGGGGCCCGGCGGGTCGAGTTCGCCGTCTCTAAGTGGTAATGGTGCAGTCGGTAGTCTTTTACTGGGCCCCCGTCTGGGCGGACGACCTGGCGGCCTCACGGCGCAGTATCACGTGGCAGGAGCGGTTGGCTCCGCCAACCGCGGGACACCGGAAAGACGGAGCTGTTCGGCCACTCCTGAGTGAGTGGCTGGACAGAGGCCATAGAAGCCTCACTTACCGGATGGCATAGGTGTTCTCCGGGCATGACAGCTTCGGGAGATACCTGTGCCGGATAGGGAAGGAGCCGACGGCGCGTTCCTGCCATTGTGACGCTGAGCAGGACACGACTGAACATACCCTCGAGGTGTGCCCTGCGTGGGAGGGGGAGCGCCGTGTCCAGGTCAGCGTCATCGAGCGGGATGTCTCGCTGCCAGGCATGGTGCACACCATGCTCGGCAGCGAGGGGAAGTGGAGGGCCGTGACCTCCTTCTGCGAGATCGTAATGTTGCAGAAGGAGGCCGCCGGCAGGGAACGCGTGCTTCAGCGGCGTGCTGAGGCTCGCGCACGTGTGGTGGCGGGAGGGCGTCGTCCAGGCGCCGGGCATCATGGGCGGCCCCCGCGGCGTGGCGGATGACCCTGGCTGGGACGGGGTTCCTGAAGGGAGCGTCCTCCAGGCACGAGGCGCAGAGCCGGACCGGATGGGTGTGGAAGTGCCACCCCAATTCCGGTCAGACGCATCGGGAGGCACCCAAGGTGGCATGGTGCGGCCATGAACCACCAGCCGCCGAAGGGTACAAATAGAGTTGCGTACGGTTGCGACCTGGGTATCGCAGCCGCCACTGACCGAGGCCCCGAGACGGATGGCGGCGGGAAGGAGTGGTCTCGCCCTGCCGCCATGAAATAGTGTGACTGCCGGGAGGAAGCTTTTGTCCCTCCGTGGATGGGGGCACAGCGCAGGTACGGGTAGGGTAACGGAAGTATGCATCGTGCGATTCCCGGTATACCCCCAACTCGTGCGGAAGGGTCAACGGAGGGTTTTTAGTGGGTAGGCCACGCGGTAGTGGGTAGGTCACATCCATGGGCGAGGGGAATCCCACACACCTCTCCTCCCTCACCCCAAATAGGTGGGAGGCAGTCTTACGAAGATTATCCCTACGAAAAAGAAGGCTAGTAAGGAAGCAGTATGCTAGTAAGAAACAAGTAAGCTAGTAATCAAGCAGCAGGCTAGTAAGAAAGTAATTGGCTAGTAAGCAAGCAGTGAGTTAGTAAGCGAGCAGGAAGCTTGTAAGGAAGCAGTATGATAGTAAGCAATGAGCTGGCTACTAAGAAAGCTGTTAGCTGGTAAGCAAGCGGTAAGACTAGTAAGCAAGCAGCAAGCAAATAAGAAAGCAGTAAGCCAGTAAGAAAGCAGTCAACTAGCAATCCCTCAGGGGCTGCCAGCCTTTCAGCTGCAGTACGGGCTTAACGAACCCGGGGTACCCGAGTCATACACACACCGTAAGCCTCCTGTTGGTCGTCACAACGACCCATTCACAATTCCCTATTGGTTTTGTGAATGGTACGTGACGGCAGGAGGAACGGGGGTCTTGGCTTAACCGCCTGGGCCACGAGTATGGCGACTCTATAAAATCGCCCTCCAATCCTAAGCTATGGTGCGCGGCGATGGGATGCATGGTTGGGGGAGAAGGCCCAATCCCAAGCGACCACCTCCGGGGAACCTGCCGAACCCCCGGAGTATTTGGCTTACCCGGGTAAGGCGGCTCTGCCCGGGTGGACCTTTATTTCCGACCATCTCGTGGGACTATTATGGACACAGAAAATAAAATGGGGATGGGGCGGGTTTTGTCGGTTGGGGAGGACGAAGACGGGGTTGGGGTTAGGGTGGCGGCGCTCGCGCCCCACTCAGCGCCAGGTCCGGCTTCGTGGAGGGTGGAGGAGGACGACGAGACGGCGTCGGTCTCGTCCTTCTCCTCCAGCACGAGCCACATAGGCTCTAAGAGGAAGAGGACGGGGCAGGCCGTCGTCGAGGTGGGCGGGGCGATGAGCCCGTCGGTGAGGCTGAGTTGCCTCAGGGACGAGGTGACCGAGGAGATATCGGAGAGGATCTCCTCGTCCCTGAGGCGGGTGGAGAAAGTCGCCGCTGCCTGCGCCTTTAAGGGGCAGAAAAGCGGTGGCGCGGAGGCCCTGAAGGCCGCGGCGGAGGAAATGAGGGAGGCGGCGCGGGAGCTCAGAGGGCGGAACGCCCGTCTGCAGCTCCTGTTGGAGGAGGAGCGACAGGGGAGGAGGAGGGCAGAGGCGCTGTGGAACAGCGCGGCCCTCCCTCCCATCCTCCCTCCTCCTCCACCGCCGCGTCCCTCGGCGGAGGTAAATAAGCGGAGTGCGGCGGCAGTGGTGCGGGGCACCGCGGGCCCCACCACCCGCACTCCGCCCGTGAAGAAGTCCTCGTCCTCCTCAGAGGACGATCTTCTGAGGAGGATTGGGGACATGATTGATGGCAAGCTGGCCGCATTCCGGGAGGAGCTCCTCGCCGGAAGAGCGGTCAGCAGGAAGGCGGTGCCTCCCCGACCTGTTCCGGTACAGTCGGGGAAGGCAAAGAAGGGCGGAGTGAAGGCTCCGCCCAGCGTTGCGGCACCAGGGCCCCGGGTCGCGACCCCCAAGGGGGGTGGTGTACCCGTGGTCGCGGTGGTCGCGTCCTCCACAGCACCCTCCCAAGGGGGGGTGGCGTGGAGTGAGGTGGTGGGGCGGAAGGCGAAGCGGGCGGCGAGGAAGGCCTCGCAACCGCGGCCTCCGCCTCCGCCGCCGGCGGCCAAGGTAAAGGCCGCGAAGGTCGGGAAGGCACGACCAGGTCGTCCCCCAAAAACGGCAGCGGTGACGCTGACCGTTGCGCAGGGGGGCGACCTGACCCTCGCGGAGGCGATGCGGCTCGCCAGGGAGAATATCTCCCTGGAAGAGCTGGGCATCGCCTCCGTGAGGGCGAAGAGGGCCGTGACCGGGGGTCTCTTGCTGGAGATCCCCGGTGCAGAAGGCGGCGCGAAGGCGGATCGTCTCGCCCAGAGGCTCCGGGAGCAGCTGGGCGAGCGAGGTGTCCGGGTCGCCCGGCCCACGAAGCGCACGGAGATGCGCGTTTGTGGGCTGGACGACTCGGTCAGCGCACAGGATGTGTCCCGTGCCCTTGCGATGGCGGGGGCTTCCTGTGGAGGACCTGCGGATCGGAGAGATCCGCAGGTCGCCCTCCGGCCTCGGGTCGGTGTGGGCCCGGTGCCCCCTCTCCGCCGCCCGTAAGGTGGCGGAATCCGGGAGGGTGTTGGTGGGGTGGGTTTCGGCGCGAGTGGAAATCCTCGCGCCGCGCCCGCTCCAGTGTCACCGCTGCCTCGAATTGGGGCACGTGAGGCAGTGGTGCACCTCGCCGGTGGACCGCAGCGGTCAGTGTTACCGCAGCGGTGCCAAAGAGCACCGTGCGAGCCAGTGCTCGGCGGCCCCCCACTGCCCGCTGTGTGCGGACATGGGGAGGCCAGCCGATCACAGGGTGGGGAGCAAGAAGTGCTCCCCCCCCCCCCTCCCGGAAGGAGAGGAAGAGGCGGGCTGCACCGGCTCCGGTGCCGAGGGCGGTGGCATCGTCCTCCATGGAGGTGGACGGTGCTACGGGGACGGACGGCCGGGAGGAGGCTGGCGCGGCCATTAATTAATGCCGCCCCGCCTCCTCCTCCTGGCCAACCTCAACCACTGCCGCGCGGCACAGGACTTGATGTCCCAAGTCCTCGCGGAGTGGGGGGTTGGCCTGGCGGTCGCCGCCGAGCCGTACCGCGTCCCTGATCACCCTCATTGGGTGGGCGACGCGGACGGCTTGGTGGCGACGGTATGGGGAGGGGGCGACGGGTCCCCACCGTTCTCCTTGTTGGAGCGCGGTCGGGGATTCGTCGCCGTGGACTGGGGGGGAGTCGCTGTGGTGGGGTGCTACATTTCGCCCCGTAGCGGTCACGCTGCGTTCGAGCTGTACCTGGCCGAGGTCGCGGCATGCGTGCAGCGCTACGCGGCCCGGCCGGTGCTGGTCCTGGGGGATTTTAATGCCAAGTCGGTGGCTTGGGGATCCCCCAGGACCTCCGTTCGCGGCGGGATCCTGGGCGATTGGGCGGCGGGGCTCGACCTCCGGGTATTGAACCGGGGGTCGGAGCACACATGCGTGCGGCGATATGGGGGGTCCATCGTGGATGTTGGATTCGCGACCCCCAACGCCGTGCGCATGGTGTCGGGTTGGCACGTGGTCGCGGGGGCAGAGACACTCTCCGATCACCGGTACATCCGGATGGAGGTCTCTGCCGCCGCGAGTGCATCCCGACACGGCCGCCTGCGTGGCACCCCACCTCGCCGCTGGGCGCTTCGGCGCCTGGACAAGGACGCCCTGATGGCAGCTGCCCTCGCTGCAACTTGGCCGCAGGGAGCGGCCGAGTTGCCGAGCATAGAGGAGGAGGTCGCCCGGCTCGGAGCATTGGTCGCGGGTATTTGCGACGCGGCGATGCCTCGGGTCGGGCGGGCTTCTCCTCGCCGGGCGGTGTACTGGTGGTCGGACGCGATCGCGGAGTTGCGAGTCGCGACTGTCCGCGCCCGACGCCAGTACACCCGCGCGCGCCGTCGTCAACGTACAGGCGACGGCGTGGCGCGAGCGAGGGCAGCTGATGACCTGTATGGAGCATACCGCGTGGCGCGGGTTGCTCTGCAGGTCGCCATCAAACGGGCCAAGACCCAGGCATGGAAAGAGCTCCTCCAGACCCTTGATGACGATCCATGGGGGCGCCCATATAAGGTGGTGCTGAATAAGCTCCGCCCGTGGGCGCCCCCCGTCACCGAGGGTCTTGACCCCCGGCTGCTGGAGGACGTGGTCAATACACTCTTCCCAATTGGGGAGAGGGGACCGCGTCCTCCGGCGGCGGCGGCTGTCCCAGTGGAGTGGACGGTCGAGCTGGGGGTCACGCAGGAGGAGCTGGCAGCGGCCATCAGACGGCTCGGGGTTCGTAACACGGCCCCGGGTCCGGATGGTGTGCCCGGCCGGGTTTGGGTCTTGACCCAGGGCGTCCTTGGGGCCGACCTCAGGCGGTTGTTCGACCGCTGCCTGAGGGACGGGCGATTCCCCCCCAGTTGGAAGGTGGCGAGGATGGTCCTCCTCCGGAAGGAGGGTCGGCCCGCGGAGTCTCCCTCCGCATACCGGCCCATTTGTCTCCTCGACGAGGTGGGCAAGCTCTTCGAGCGTGTGATTGCTGCCCGCCTCGTCGAGCACCTGTCGCGGGGTGATCCCGGTCTGGCCGACTGCCAGTTCGGTTTCCGGGGGGGCCGATCGACTATCGACGCGATAGGTCGTGTGAGGGCCCTCTCGGAGGCGGCCGTCTCCCGGGGAGGGGTGGCATTGGCAATATCCTTGGATATTGCCAATGCCTTTAACACCCTCCCCTGGGAAGAGATAAGGAGGGGGCTCGAATATCATCGAGTCCCCCCTTGTCTCAGGGCGGTCGTCGGGGATTATCTCCGCGGCAGGTGGATCGAGTATCCGGGCCGGGATGGTGATATGCGGAGGGAGGTGTACTGCGGTGTTCCGCAGGGGTCGGTCCTCGGGCCACTCCTGTGGAACATCGCGTACGACTCGGTGTTGCGGGCCGGCCTCCCCGACGGCGTCAGCACGGTGTGTTATGCGGATGACACACTGGTGCTGGCCGTCGGGGCGCACTGGGGGAGGGCCATGCGTCGCGCGGAGGAGGGGTCGCAACGCGTCGTCGACCGGATCAGGGGGATGGGGATGACGGTGGCGGTCCATAAGACCGAGGTGATTGCGTTTCATTCACCTCGGCAGGATCCGCCACCCCCTCTGATTCGGGTGGGTGGGGCTGACATCGAGGTGAAGCCCCAGATCAGGTATCTAGGGCTGATCCTAGATAGCCACTGGCGTTTCGAGAAGCATTTCCGCTGCCTGGTCCCCCGGTTGGAAAGGATGGTTGCGGCTCTGGGCCGGATCCTGCCCAACCTGGGGGGCCCGGCGGGCCGAGTTCGTCGCCTCTATGTGGCAATGGTCCAGTCGGTGGCCCTATACGGGGCCCCCGTCTGGGCGGACGACCTGGCTGCCTCCCGGCGCAGCATGACTATGCTGCGTCGGGTGCAGAGGCGCATGGCGCTCAGGGTCATCCGCGGGTATCGAAGATTTTCCCCACGACAAAAAAAAAAAAAAAAAAAGTCCTCGATATCCTTCTTGGAGCGTCTCTTTCTCTTTGCGTCGTTCAGGGACGTCTTTTGAACACGAAGTGCAAGCGTCGACACTTCATTCTCAGCAAAACGCCTGTCTTCCTTGATCAGTCTGCTGATCAAGTTGGTTTCCTTTTTTTCCGTAGCAGGAGTGCAATCCCACGTGTGACGAAAAATGGAGAACTTCGAGGTTAACTGCGCAGCAGTTTTGTCATGACAGCTTTGTCCGACGGTTCCTCACCCGCATCCTGCAGGCGTCTGCAGATGCTCTCCAGTATCTCTAAATGATCTGCAATGGGCTCCTCTCGGTTAACGCGAAAATTATAAAACTGCTCCCAGGTAGTCTGTGCAACGTCTTCAGTTGCATCTCCGTACAGGTCCCTCAGCTTGTTCCACATTTCCTTCGCAGTGGAGCAGTTGTACAAATTGCGGCGAAGATTTGGGGCGATTGTACTCAGTATAATCATTTTTACCTGCGCTGATTTTTGACCGTGCACTTTGAACTCCGTTGCTTTGTCTTCTGCAGGTTTTACTATTGTACCATCTACGAAGCCAAGCAAACCTTTTGCTTCTAGCGCAATCACTACTCCAGATTTCCACATGGAGTAGTCAGTGCCGCCCAGATTCACGATTTCCAATCCAACTTCTATGTCAAACATTGCGAAGAAATCACTTACACAATTGGTACCCAGTAAAAAAAACCTTTATTCACCCAGCCAGAGTGGCTTATCAACAAACAAATTCTTTCTAGCAGGCGCACTGGAAGCATGCTGGGCCCATAAACTATTAAGGATCTATCTTTGAGATAAATTTCCCCAATCGCTTACAGCAGAAAGAAGAAAAAATATTTTGTTGAAACGGAATAAGGTGCAAGACACGGAGGTGACAAAATATATGGAAGACGTTTCTCCACGGTCAGGGTTATCGCACACCAAACTACAAACCAGGAAAAATCCCGGCTATATATGCATCGCCGAACGGTCGGCAGACCTATTGGTTTTATGACATGACCTGTGCTGACGTCAAACAGAGAAAAATAGCGAAGATTCGGATATACAAAATACACCTCTTCTAAATCTGTTCTCATCAGCTAGTAAGCAAGCAGTGAGCTAGTAAGCAAGCAGTAAGCTCGAAAGCAAGCAACAAGCTAGTAAGCAAGCAGTAAGCTAGGAAGCAGGCAGTGAGCTAGTAAGCGAGGGGGAAGCTAGTAAGGGAGCAGAATGCCAGTAAGCAAGCATTAAGCAAGAAAGCACGCAGCAAGCTAGTAAGCAAGCAGCGAGGTAGTAAGGAAGCTTTGAGCTACTAAGCGAGCAGGGAGCTGGAAAGGAAGCAGTATGCTAGTAAGCAAGCAGTAAGCTGGAAAGCAAGCAGCAAGCTAGTAAGCAAGCAGTAACCTAGGAAGCAAGCAGTGAGCTAGTAAGCGAGCAGGAAGCTAGTGAGGAAGCACTATGCTAGCAAGCAAGCAATAAGCTAGTAAGTAACTAGTAAGCTTGTAAGCAAGCAGCAGGCTAGTCAGAAAGCAGTAAGCGAGTAAGATGGCAGTCAGCTAGTAAGCAAGCAGTAATCTAGTGAGCAAGCAGTGAGTTAGTAAACAAGCAGAAAGCTAGTAATGAAGCACTAAGCTAGGGAGCCGGCAGCAAGCTGTGATGCAAGCAGTAAGCTAGAAAGCAGGCAGCTGTAATCTAATAAGCGAGCAGGGAGGTAGAAAGTGAGCAGAATTCTAGTAAGCAAGCAGTGAGATAGTAAGCGACGAGGAAGCTAGTAAGTAAGCACTAAGCGAGGTAGCTAGCATTAAGCTTGTAAGCGAGCAGTAAGCTAGTAGACATGTAGTGAGCAAGAAAGATGGCAGAGTGCAAGTAAGCAAGCAGCAGGCTAGTAGGAAATCAATTAGCTACTAAGAAAGCAATTAGCAAGTAAGAAAGCAGTATGCCAGTTAGCAAGCCGTAAGCTAGTAAACCAGCAGTAAACTAGTAAGCAAGAAGTAAGCTAGTATGCAAGCTGTGGGCTAGTAAGCGACGAGGAATCTACTAAGGTAGCAGCATGATAGAAGGCAATCAGCAAGGTAGTAAGCATCAAGTAAGCTAGTAAGCAAGCAATAAGCTACTAAGCAAGCTGTAAGCTAGTAAGCATGCAGTGAGCCAGTAAGAGAGCAGGATGCTAGTAAGGGAGCAACACGCTAGTAAGCTAGCAGAAGCTGGTAAGCAACAAGTAAGCTAGAAAGCAAGCAGCAAGTTAGAAAGAAAGCAGTTAGCTATAGAGCAAGCAGTAAGCTAGTAAGCACGCACGACGCTAATATGGAAGCGGTATGCTAGGAAGCAAGCAGTAAGCTAGTAAGCTAGCTGTAAGCCGGTAAGAAAGCAGTTATGTATTAAGCACGCAGTGAGATTGCAAGCGAGCACGAAGCTAGTAAGGAAGCAGCATGATAGTCTGCAAACAGTAACATAGTAAGCAAACGGTGAGCTAGTAAGCGAGCAGTATGCTTCTAAGCAAGCAGTAAGCTGGTAAGCAAGGAGGTAAGTAGTAAGCAAGCAGCACGATAGTAAACAAGCGCTAAGCTAGTAAGCGAGGAAGAAGCTAGTAAGGAAGCAGTATGCTAGTAAGCAAGCAGAATGCGAGTAAGCTACCAGTAAGCTAGTAAGCAAGCAGTAAGCTAGTATGCAAGCAGCTGGCTAGTAAGAAAGCAGTAAGTTAGGAAGAAATCATTAGACTAGTAAGTAAGCAGTAAGCTTCTAAGCAAGCACTACGCTAATACGTAAGCAGTAAGCTTCTAAGGCAGCAGCAGGCTAGTCAGATAGCAGTTAGCTATTACGAAAGCTGTGTGTTAGTAAGCAAGCAGTAAGCTAGATACCAAGCAGTATGCTGTGAGGCAAGCAGTAAGCTAGAAAGCAAGCTGCAGGCTAGTAAGCAAGCAGTAAGAGAGTAAGCTAGCAGTATGATAGTAAGCATGCAGTAAGCTTGTAAGCAAGCAGTAAGCTAGTAAGCTAGCAGTAAGCTAGTAAGCATGCGGTAAGCTAGGAAGCCAGTAGTAAGCTAGTAAGCAAGCAGTAAGCTAGTTAGCAAGCAGTAAGATAGTAAGCCAGCAGTAAGCTAGAAAGCAAGCAGTAAGCCAGTAAGCAAGCAGTAAGCTAGGAAGCAAGTAGTAAGCTAGTAAGCAAGCAGTAAGCTAGTTAGCAAGCACTAAGCTAGTAAGCCAGCAGTAAGCTAGAAAGCAAGCAGTAAGCTATAAGGTAAGCAGCAAGCTAGTAAGCAAGAAGTATAATTGTAAGCAAGCAGTCATCTCGAGAGCAGGCAGCAAGCTTGCAAGCAAGCATGGAGCGAGTAAGCTAGCTGTACGCTAATAAGCAACCAGTGAGCTAGTAAGCGAGCAGTGATCTTGTAAGCGGGGATAAATCTAGTGGGGAAGTAGTAGGCTAGTAGGCAAGCATTAAGCTAGTAAGAAAGCAGTATGCTAGTAAGCAAGCAGCTGGCCAGTCAGCATGCGGTAAGCGATGAAGCTAGCAGTAAGCTTGTAAGAAAGCGGTAAGTTAGTAAGAAATCAGTATGCTACTAAGCCAGCAGAAAGTTAGAAGGCATGCTGCAGGCTTGTAATCAAGGAGTATGCCCAGAAGCAAGCAGCAAGCGAGTAAGCAAGCAGTAAGCTTGTAAGCAAGCAGCAGGCTAGTCAGAAAGCTGCTAGCTAGTATGAAAGCAGTATGCTAGTAAGCAAGCTGGATGCGAGAAAGCATGCAGCAGGCTTGTATGCATGCAGTAAGCGAGAAAGCAAGCAGTAAGCTGGTATACAAGCAGTGAGCTAGTGAGCGACGTGGAGGCTAGTAAGGAAGCAGCATGATAGTAAGCAAGCTGTAAGCCAGTAAGCTAGCAGTAAGCTGGTGCGGAAGCAGTTAGCTAGGAAGCAAGTAGTATGGTAGTAAGCAAGCAGTGAGGTAGTAAGCGAGGAGAAAGCTAGTAAAGAAGCAGTATGCTAGTAAACAAGCATTAAGCTAGAATGTAAGCGGCGATCTAATAAGCAAGCACTAAGCTAGAATGCATGCAGTAAGCTACTAAGCAAAGAGTAAGCTTGTATGCGAGCAGCAGGCTATTCAGAAAGCAGCTAGCTAGCAAGAAAGCAGCATGCTAGGAAGGAAGTAGTAAACTAATAAACAAGCACTCAGTTGGTAAGGAAGCAACGAGCTAGTAAGCGAGCAGGAAGCTTGTGAGGATGCAGGGAGCTAGTAAGCGAGCAGGGAGCTAGTAAAGAAGAAGTATGCTAGTAAGCAAACAGGAAGCTAGTATGTAACCAGTAAGCAAGCTGTAATCTAGTAAGCAACCAGTATGCTAGTGAGCAAGCAGCAAGCTAGTAAGCAAGCAGTGAGATAGTGAGCAAACAGTAAGCATGTAAGAAAGCAGTAAGCTGGTAAGCAGGCAGGGAGCTAGTAAAGAAGAATTATTCTAGTAAGCAAGCAGTTAGCTAGAAAGCATGCAGTAAGCTAGTAAGCAAGCAGTGGGATAGTAAGCCAAATGGAAGCTGGTAAGGAAGCTGTATAATAACAAGCAAGCAGTAGGCTAGAAAGCGAGCAGGGAGCTAGTAAGCACGCAGAGAGATGGCAAGCGATCAGGAAGCTAGGAAGCAAGCAGTAAGCTAGTGAGCAACAAGTTTGCTAGTAAGCAAGCAGCAGGCTAGTCAGCAAGCATAAGCTGTTATGAAAGCAGTTAGCTAGTAAGAGAGCAGTAATCTAGTATGGAAGGGGTGAACTAGTAAGCGAGTAGCGAGGAAGCAAGCAAGCAATAAACTAGTAAGCATGCAGTGAGCCAGTAATCGAGCAGGAAGATAGTAACGAAGCAGCATGCTAGAATGCAACCAGTAACCTAGTAAGCAAGCAGGAAGCTGGTAAGAAACAAGTTAGCTAGTAAGCGAGCAGGAATCTAGTAAGGAAGCAGTATGGTAGTAAGCAACCAGCAAGGTAGTAAGCAAGCATCGCGCTAGTCAGAAAGCAATCGGCTAGTAGGAAAGCAGTAAGCTAGTAAGGAAGCAGACAGCCAGAAAGCATGCAACATGCTAGGAAGCAAGCAGTAAGCTAGTAAGCAAGCAGTAGGCTAGTATGAAAGCAATTGGCTATGAAGAGAGCAGTGAGCTAGTAAGGAACCAGTATGCTAGTAAGCAAGCAGTGAGCTAGTAAGCGAGCAGGAAGCTAGCATGGAACGAGCATGCTAGTATGTAGCTAGTAAGCTAGTATGCAAGCAGTAAACTGGTAAGGAGGCAGTTAGCTAGTAAGCAAGTTGTAAGCTAGTAAGCAAGTAGTAAGCTAGTAAGCAAGCAGCAGGCTAGCAAGGAAGCAATTTGCTAGGAAGGAACCAGTGTGCTAGTAAGCGAGCAGGGCGCTGGTAAGAAAGCAGTCAGCTGGTAAGCAAGTAGTAAGCAAGTAAGCAAGCAGTTAGCTAGTAACCTAGCAGAGTGCTAGTAAGCGTGCAGGAAGCTAGTAAGGAAGCAGTATACTAGAAAGCAAGCAGCGGACTTGTAAGCAAGCAGTAAGTTTGTAAGCAACCAGTCAGCTAGTAAGCAAATAGTAAGCTAGTAAGCAAGCAGTAAGATGGTAAGCAAGCAGTGAGCTATTAAGCTACCAGGGATTTCGTAAGGAAGCAGTATGCTAGGATGCAAGCAGTAAACTAGTATCCAAACAGTAAGGTGGTAAGCAGTCATCGGGCTAGTCAGAAAGCAGTTAGATAGTAGGAAAGCAGTGTTCTAGTAGGAAAGCAGCATGCTAGTAAGGAAGCAGTCAGCCAGAAAGCATGCAACATGCTAGGAAGCAAGCAGTAAGCTCGTAAGCAAGCTGTGAGCTATTATGTGAGCAGGAAGCTAGTAAGGAAGCAATATACTAGTAAGCAAGCAGTGAGCTAGCATGCAACATGTAAGCTAGTAAGCAAGCAGTAGGCTAGTATGAAAGCAATTGGCTATGAAGAGAGCAGTAAGCTAGTAAGGAACCAGTATGCTAGTAAGCAAGCAGTGAGCTAGTAAGCGAGCAGGAAGCTAGTATGGAACCAGCATGCTAGTATGTAGCTAGGAAGCTAGTATGCAAGCAGTAAACTGGTAAGGAGGCAGTTAGCTAGTAAGCAAGTTGTAAGCTAGTAAGCAAGTAGTAAGCTAGTAAGCAAGCAGCAAGCTAGCATGGAAGCAATTTGCTAGAAAGGAACCAGTGTGCTAGTAAGCGAGCAGGGAGCTGGTAAGAAAGATGTATGCTAGTAAGCAAGCAGCATGCAAGTAAGAAACAAGTAAGCTAGTAAGAAAGCAGTATACTAGTATACCCGCGCGCGCCGTCGTCAACGTACAGGCGACGGCGTGGCGCGAGCGAGGGCAGCTGATGACCTGTATGGAGCATACCGCGTGGCGCGGTTTGCTCTGCAGGTCGCCATCAAACGGGCCAAGACCCAGGCATGGAAGGAGCTCCTCCAGACCCTTGATGACGATCCATGGGGGCGCCCATATAAGGTGGTGCTGAATAAGCTCCGCCCGTGGGCGCCCCCCGTCACCGAGGGTCTTGACCCCCGGCTGCTGGAGGACGTGGTCAATACACTCTTCCCAATTGGGGAGAGGGGACCGCGTCCTCCGGCGGCGGCGGCTGTCCCAGTGGAGTGGACGGCCGAGCTGGGGGTCACGCAGGAGGAGCTGGCAGCGGCCATCAGACGGCTCGGGGTTCGTAACACGGCCCCGGGTCCGGATGGTGTGCCCGGCCGGGTTTGGGTCTTGACCCAGGGCGTCCTTGGGGCCGACCTCAGGCGGTTGTTCGACCGCTGCCTGAGGGACGGGCGATTCCCCCCCAGTTGGAAGGTGGCGAGGATGGTCCTCCTCCGGAAGGAGGGTCGGCCCGCGGAGTCTCCCTCCGCATACCGGCCCATTTGTCTCCTCGACGAGGTGGGCAAGCTCTTCGAGCGTGTGATTGCTGCCCGCCTCGTCGAGCACCTGTCGCGGGGTGATCCCGGTCTGGCCGACTGCCAGTTCGGTTTCCGGGGGGGCCGATCGACTATCGACGCGATAGGTCGTGTGAGGGCCCTCTCGGAGGCGGCCGTCTCCCGGGGAGGGGTGGCATTGGCAATATCCTTGGATATTGCCAATGCCTTTAACACCCTCCCCTGGGAAGAGATAAGGAGGGGACTCGAATATCATCGAGTCCCCCCTTGTCTCAGGGCGGTCGTCGGGGATTATCTCCGCGGCAGGTGGATCGAGTATCCGGGCCGGGATGGTGATAGGCGGAGGGAGGTGTACTGCGGTGTTCCGCAGGGGTCGGTCCTCGGGCCACTCCTGTGGAACATCGCGTACGACTCGGTGTTGCGGGCCGGCCTCCCCGACGGCGTCAGCACGGTGTGTTATGCGGATGACACATTGGTGCTGGCCGTCGGGGCGCACTGGGGGAGGGCCATGCATCGCGCGGAGGAGGGGTCGCAACGCGTCGTCGACCGGATCAGGGGGATGGGGATGACGGTGGCGGTCCATAAGACCGAGGTGATTGCGTTTCATTCACCTCGGCAGGATCCGCCACCCCCCCCTCAGGGGCTGCCAGCCTTTCAGCTGCAGTACGGGCTTAACGAACCCGGGGTACCCGAGTCATACACACCTTCCCCTACCGGTCCGACGCAAGGGGAGGCACCCGCGGCGGTCTGGTGCGGCCATGAACGCCCGGCCGCCGAGGGATGGAAACGGGGTCGCGGGCGGTTGCGAGTTGGGGCTCGCAGCCGCCACTAAACGCGGCCCCGGGACGGATAGCGGCGGGATGGAGTGGCCCCGTCCCGCCGCTATGAGGCAGTGTGTCTACTGGGGGGACCGATTGTCCCCCCGGGGGATGGGCGCGAAAGCGCGGGCACGGGGAGGATACCGGAAGAATGCTTCGAGCGATTCCCGGTATCCTCCCAAAGCGTGCCGAAGGGTCACCGTGGGGTTTTTAGTGGGTAGGTCCCGCGCCTGTCGTTGTACGGGCGCGGGGAATCCCACACACGCCTCCCACCTCTCCCCAAGGAGGTGGGAGGGAGTCTTTCGAAGATTTTCCCCACGACAAAAAAAAAAAAAAAAAAAAAAATCCGCCACCCCCTCTGATTCGGGTGGGTGGGGCTGACATCGAGGTGAAGCCCCAGATCAGGTATCTGGGGCTGATCCTCGATAGCCACTGGCGTTTCGAGAAGCATTTCCGCTGCCTGGTCCCCCGGTTGGAAAGGATGGTTGCGGCTCTGGGCCGGATCCTGCCCAACCTGGGGGGCCCGGCGGGCCGAGTTCGTCGCCTCTATGTGGCAATGGTCCAGTCGGTGGCCCTATACGGGGCCCCCGTCTGGGCGGACGACCTGGCTGCCTCCCGGCGCAGCATGACTATGCTGCGTCGGGTGCAGAGGCGCATGGCGCTCAGGGTCGTCCGCGGGTATCGGACCGTGTCACATGAGGCGGCGACGGTTCTAGCGGGGATGCCGCCCATGGACCTGCTCGCGCGGTCGCACGCGGTGATGTACCGGCACCGCGTCGAACGTCGCGCGGGGGTGGGGGCGGTCCCGGGCGGGCAGGAACCTGCTTGGGGCGATTTGAAGCGCCAGGCCCGGCAGTCCGTGTTGCTCGCGTGGCAGGAGCGGCTGGCTCTGCCAACCGCGGGGCACCGGACTGTCGGGGCTGTTCGGCCACTCCTGAAGGAGTGGCTGGACAGAGGCCATGGCAGCCTCACCTACCGGCTGGCACAGATATTTTCCGGGCATGGCAGCTTCGGAAGATACCTGTGCCGGATAGGGAAGGAGCCGACGGCGCGTTGCTGCCACTGCGACGCTGAGCAGGACACGGCGGATCATACCCTGGAGGTATGCCCCGCGTGGGAGGGGGAGCGCCGTGTCCTGGTCGGCGTCGTCGGGCGGGATGTCTCGCTGCCGGGCGTGGTGCGCGCCATGCTCGGCAGCGAGGAGAAGTGGAGGGCCGTGGCCTCCTTCTGCGAGAACGTAATGTTGCAGAAGGAGGCCGCGGGGAGGGAGCGCGAGCTTCAGCGGCGTGCTGAAGCGCGCGCTCGTGCGGTGGCCCGAGGTCGTCGCCCGGTCGCGAGGCGTCGCGGGCGGCCGCCTCGGCGTGGCGGATGACCTAGTCTGGGAGGGGGGTCCTGAGGGGACCCTCCTCCCGCCAGGCGGCGCCGGGTCGGACCGGTTGGGGGTAGGAGTGCCTTCCCCTACCGGTCCGACGCAAGGGGAGGCACCCTCGGCGGTCTGGTGCGGCCATGAACGCCCGGCCGCCGAGGGATGGAAACGGGGTCGCGGGCGGTTGCGAGTTGGGGTTCGCAGCCGCCACTATACGCGGCCCCGGGACGGATAGCGGCGGGATGGAGTGGCCCCGTCCCGCCGCTATGAGGCAGTGTGTCTACTGGGGGGACCGATTGTCCCCCCGGGGGATGGGCGCGAAAGCGCGGGCACGGGGAGGATACCGGAAGAATGCTTCGAGCGATTCCCGGTATCCTCCCAAAGCGTGCCGAAGGGTCACCGTGGGGTTTTTAGTGGGTAGGGCCCGCGCCTGTCGTTGTACGGGCGCGGGGAATCCCACACACGCCTCCCACCTCTCCCCAAGGAGGTGGGAGGGAGTCTTTCGAAGATTTTCCCCACGACAAAAAAAAAAAAAAAAAAAAAAAAAAGTATACTAGTATGCAAGTTGTAAGCTAGTAAGCAAGTAGTAAGCTTATAAGCAAGCAGCATGCTAGAAAGCAAGCAGCAGGATAGCAAGATAGCAGTTAGCTATCGAGCATGCAGTAAACTAGTAACCAAGCAGTAAGCAAGTACGCAAACAGTAAGCAAGTAAGCAGGCAGTAAGCTGGTAAGAAAGCAGTTTGCTAGTAAGGAAGTAGTAGGCAAGTAAGCAAGCAGCAGGTTAGTAACCTCGGAGCAAGGAGCAAGCCAGTATGAAAGCAGAATGCGAGTAAGCTTGCAGTAATCGAGTATGCAAGCATCTACCTAGTAAGAAAGCAGTACGTTAGGAAGAAAGCAGGAATGTAGTAAGAAAGCAGTTAGGTTGTATGCAAGCAGTAAGCTGGTAAGCAAGGACTGATCTAGTAAGCGAGGAGGAAGCTAGTAACCAGACAATATACGAGTTAGCTACCTGTATTCTAGCTAGCAAGCAGTAAGCTGGTAAGCAGGCAGCGAACTAGTAGGCCAGGAGGAAGCTAGTAAGCAAGCAGCAAACTGACATGCAAGCCGTAAGCTAGTAGGCAAGCTGTGAGCAAGAAAGCAAGCAGGAGGCTGGTAAGAAAGCTGTTAGCTAGTGAGTAAGCAGTAAACGAGTAAGCTAGCAGTAAGATAGTAAGCAAGCAGTGTGCTATCAAGCAACCTGTAAGCTAAAAAGCAATCAGCATGCTAGTATGCAAGCAGTGAGCTACTAAGCGAGTAGTAAGCTTGTAAGCTAGCATGGACCGAGTAAGGGAGCGGGATGCTAGTAAGCTTGCAGTAAGCTGTTAAGCGAGCAGGAAGCTAGTAAGGACGCAGTATGTTAGAAAGCAAGCATCGGGCTAGTAAGCAAGAAGTGAGCTAGTAAGCGAGCAGGAAACTAGTAAGGAACCAGTAAGCTTGTAAGCAAGTAATAAGCTAGTAATCAGGCATCAACCTTGTAACCAAGCAGTAAGCTAGAAAGCAAGCAATTAGCTAATAAGCAGCAGTAAGCTAGTCAGCAAGCAGGAAGCTAGTAAGGAAGCAGTATGGCAGAAAGCAAGCATCGGGCAAGTAAGCATGCAGTAAGCGAGTAAGTTAGCAGTAAGCTAGTAAGCAAGCTGTGAGCTAGTAAGCGAGGAGGTAGCTAGAAAGGAAGCAGTAAGCTAGTAAGCAAAAAGTAAGCTAGTAAGCATGCTGTATGGTAGTAAGCAAGCATCGGGCTAGACAGAGAGCAGTTAACTAGATGGAAAGCTGTATGCTAGTATGGAAGCAGTAAGCTACAAAGTAGGCAACAAGCCAGTAAGCTACCAGGTAAGCTAGGAAGCAAGTAGTGAGCTAGTGAGCGAGTGGGAATCCAGTAAGGAAGCAATACGCAAGTTAGCAAGCAGTGAGCTGGAAAGCAAGCAGTGAGCTAGTAAGTAAGGAGTAAGCTAGTTAGCAAGCAGTAAGCTCGTAAGCAAGCTGTGAGCTAATAGCCGAGCCAAAAGCCAGTAAGGAGGCAGCATGCCAGTAAACAAGCAGTTATCTAGTAAAAAAGCTAGATGGAAGTAAGCATGCAGTTGCCAGAAAGCATGAAGCAATCTAGTAAGCCAGCAGTAAGCTACTAAGCAAGCAGTAAGTTAGTCAGCAAGGAGTGAGCTAGTAGGAAAGCAGTTAGCTATTAAGTCAAGGAGTAGGGTAGTTTGCAACCAGTAAGGTAGTAAGCCAGCATCGGGCTAGACAAAAAGCAGTTAGCTAGTAAGCAATCAGTGGGCTAGTAAGCGAGCAGGGTGCTAGTAAGGAAGCAGTATGCTACTAAGCAAGTAGTAAGCTCGTAAGCAAGCTGTGAGCTGTTAAGCGAGCAATAAGCTGGTAAGGTTGCAGTATGCTAGATGGCAAGCAGTAAACTAAAAAGCAAGCAGCAAGCTAGTAAACGAGCCGTGAGCACGTAAGCGAGCTGAGAGCCAGTAAGGATGCAGTATGGTGGTAGGCACGCACTATGCTAGTAAGCAACCTGTAAGCTAGTAAGCAAGCAGTAAGCTTGTATGAAGGAAGTTAGCCAGTAGGCATGTAGTAAACTAGTAAGAAAGCAGGAAACTAGTAAGGAATCTTTCGGCTAGTATGAAAGCAGTAAGTTTGGAAGGAATCAGGAATGTAGAAAGCAAGCAGCAAGATAGTAGGGAAGCAGTAAGCTTGTGGGCAAGCAGTGATCTAGTAAACAAGCAGCAAGCTAGTATGAAACCAGTATGCCAGTAAGCAAGCAGTAAGCTAGAATGGAAACAGCAAGCTAGTAAGCAAGCAGTAGGCTGGTATGAAAGGAATTAGCAGGTACGCAAGCAGTAAGCTAGGATGCAAGCAGTGAGCTAATAAGCGAGGAGGATGCTAGTAAGCAAGCAGTAAGCTTGTGAGCAAGCAGTGAGCTAGTAAGTGAGCTGTGAGATAGTTTGCGAGCAGTAAGCTAGTAAGGAAGCAGTATGCTAGAAAGCATGCAGCGTGCTATTGAGAAAGCAGTGAGCGAGTAAGCGAGCTGTAAGCTAGTAAACGAGGAGGAATCTAGTAAGGAAGCTGCATTGTAGTAAGCAAGCAGTAGGCTAGTAAGCAACCAGTAAGCTAGAAGCTAGCTGTAAGCTGGTAAGAAAGCAGTTAGCTAGTAAGAAAGCAGTAAGCTGGTAAGCAAGCAGTGAGCTTGTAAGCGAGCAGGGAGCTAGTAAGGAAGCACTATGACAGTAAGCAAGCAGTAAGCTAGTAAACGAGCATGGACCCAGTAAGAGAGCAGACTGCTAGTAAGCTAGCAGTAAGCTACTAAGGAACAAGTAATCTAGTATGCAAGCAGGAAGATAGTAAGGTTGCAGTATGCTAGAAACGAAGCAGTAAGCTAGTAACAAAGTAGTAAGCTGGTAAGAAAGCTGTTATCGAGTGAGCAACCAGTAAGCTAGTAAGCAAGCAGCAGGATAGTCAGAAAGCTATAAGCTAGTAGGAAAGCAGTGTGCTAGCAAGCAACTTGTAAGCTAGTAAGCAAGCAGCAGGTTATTATGAAAGCAGGTAACTAGTAAGAAGGCAGTGGGCTATTGTGCAAGCAGCAAGCTAGTAAGCATGGAGTAAGCTAGTAAGAGTGCAGTGAGCTAGTAAGCGCGGAGGAAGCTAGTAGGGAAGTAGTTTCATAGTAAGCAAGCTGTAAGCTAGTAAGCAACCGGGAATCTAGTAAGAAAGCAGTAAGCTGGAAAAGAAGCTGTTAGCTTGTAAGCAAGATACAGGCTAGTAAGAAAGCAATTAGCTAGCAAGAAAGCAGCGTGCTAGTAAGCAAGGAGTAAGATAGAAAGCAACCAGTAAGGCAGTAAGCATGCAGTGAGCTAGTAAGCGAGGAGGATGCTAGTAAGCAAGCAGTACGCTAGTAAGCGAGCAGGGACCTTTTACGGGAGCAGAATGCTACTAAGCATCCAGTTAGCTTGTAAGCCTCCAGTAAGCAAATGAGCTAGCAGTATGACAGTAAGCAAGCTGTAAACTAATAACCAAGCAGTAAGCTAGTAAGCAAGCAGTAAGAATGTAACCATGCAGTAAGCTGGTAAGCAAGCCGTGTGCTAGTAAGCGTGCAGGGTGGTAGTAAGGAAGCATTATACTAGTAAGCAAGCAGCTGGCTAGTATGCATGCAGTAAGCAAATAAGCTAGCAGTAAGCTTGGAGGCCAGCTGTAATCTAGGAAGCAAGGAGCAGGCTAGTAAGAAAGCAGTTTGATAGTTAGCAAGCCTTGGGCTAGTAAGCGAGCAGGAAGCTAGTAAAAATGCAGCCTGCTGTTAATCAAGGCGTAAGCTCGTTTGCAACAGGTAAGCTAGTAAGCAAGCATCTGGCTATTAAGGAAGCAATTAGCTAGTAAGGAAGCAGCATGCTAGTAAGCAGGCAGTAAGCTGGTAAGCAAGCAGTAACCTAGTAAGTAACCAGTAAGCTAGTAAGCAAGCAGCAGACTTGTAAGATAGCAGTTAGATAGTAAGAAAGCTGTAGGCTAGTGAGCAGGCAGCAAGCTAGTAAGCATGCAATAAGCTAGAAAGCAAACAGCTAGCTAGTAAGAAAGCAGTATGCCGTTAAGCAAGGAGTAAACTAGTAAGCAACCTGAGAGATAGTAAGGAATCATTCGGCTAGGAAGAGAGCGGCAATTTAGCAAGAAGGCTGTAAGCTAGTACGCAAGCGGTAATGTTATAAGCAAGCAGCCGGCTAGTCAGAAAGCAGTTAGCTAGTAAGCGAGTATTAAGCTAGTAAGCCAGCTGTAATCTAGTAAGCAAGCAGTGAGCTAGTAAGCAAGCAGGGAGCTATTAAGGAAGCAGTATGCTTGTAAGCAAGAAGTAAGCTGGGAAGAAAGCAGTTAGTTAGTTAAAAAGTAGTATGCTAGTAAGCAAGCAGTAAGCTAGAAAGCAAGCAGCAAGCTATTGAGCAAGCAGTAAGCTAGAAAGCACGCAGTAAGCTCGAAAGCAAGCAGCAACCTAGCAAGCAAGCAGGAAGCCAGTATTCTAGCTGTAAGCTAGTATGCAAGCAATTATCTAGTATGCAAGCTTTAAGCTAGAAAGCACGCAGCAGGCTAGTAAGGAGGCGGTATGCTAGTAAGCAAGCAGTAGGCTAGTAAGTATCCAGTCATCTAGTAAGCAAGCACTGAGCTAGTAAGCGAGCAGGAAGCTAGTAAGGAAGCAGTATGCTAGAAAGCAAGCAGTAGGCTAATAATTAACCGGTAGGCTAGTTAGCAAGCAGTAAGCTGTTAAGCAAGTTGCAAGCTAGTGCACAAGCAGTAATCTAGTAAGCAAGCAGTGAGACAGTAAGCTTGAGGTAGGCTAGTAAGCAAGCAGTCAGCTAGTAAGCAAGCAGTAAGTTGGCCCTGGGAAAAAAAGGCAGAGTCGAGCGAGCCGTCGAATAGTTCACACGAGCGAGTTAAGACGTAGCGAGTTATATTTTTTACCAGCTATATTTTATTTCATGTTCAAATAAACTTAAGATCTTTTATTCTATTTTAATTTCATTTCCTACAAAATTGGGGTCTCGTCCGCGATCAGAATTTAAACCGATTCGTAGCAGAACGCTTAATGTGGACAGTAAAGTATTGTGAGAACAGAGTTTACTTAAAAGGGTTGAGGTGAAAGTCTAGAGTATGTACTGCGAGGACTAGTGTTGAAAGTGACGATTCATAGTTGTGGTGGTCAATAAAATGGCTTCAGTAAGGAGGGATGCAAGTGATTTCTGCATTGCAGAATTGAAAGAAAAATTACGAGAGAAGGGACTTTCAATATCTGGTTTGAAAGCGGAATTGATTCAGCGGCTGCATGAAGCCGATCCGACCGGCGAATGGTTAAAAGTATGTACAAGCAGCGTGGTCGAAGAAACTGCGAGTGACAATAGTTCAGGATGCGCAAGTGATATGGTACAGATGCGGCGAGAAATGGAACTTGCGCAAAGAGAGAAACAACTAGTAGAGCGGGAGCTTGATTTAGCTCGCCAACAAATTGCATTACTCCGAGAAATGCAGAGGCTTAATCTCGATAGAGGTGAGGCAGGGGAATCAACAAGCGTACCGACGGGGCAAAGACGACCGCCACCGGTAAATATCTCTGCCATTGCGGATTTATTAAGTTATTTTGATGGAAGTAGCAATACATTCGTCACGTGGGAGCGTCAAGTTCAGACATTGAAAATGACGTATCAACTGATGGATGATATGGCTAAACTGTTGATGGGATCGCGACTGAAGGGTAATGCACTTGAGTGATTACATTCGAAACCTGAACATATTGCAATGTCAGTAGAAGAATTACTGAGGAATCTACAGGAAATGTTTTACCATCCTGGAAGCGTTCTTGAGATGAGACGACGTTTTGAGGCGCGTGTTTGGAGGAAAGAAGAAACGTTCAGCGAATATGTACATCAAAAAGTGATTTTAGGATGCCGCGTACCTATCAGTGACGCAGAAATGATAGAGTACATTATAGAAGGAATACCTGATCGAGGATTAAGGGATCTGGCGCGAGTGCAGAAGATAGCAACTAAGGGGGAACTGTTAGCAGCATTCGATAGGATTTTCTTGCAAGGAAGATCGTTGCCGTTCATGCCAGCGATCAAGCCAAAGGAAAGCAAGTGGTCACCAGTGAAGACAATAAAGCAAGACGGTAAAGAAGTGCCGAATAACCAATTACGACGCTCCAATTGCTGTGAGAGGAACCATCGAGGTGTAGACTGTCCTGTTAAAAGCAAAGGGCCAAGATGTTTCGCTTGCCGAGACTTCGGACACAGAGCCATGGATTGTAAGAAGGGGCAGGACAAGCAGGTAAACGAGTATACGGCAGTGGCCGTTCAGGACAATAAAGTATACAAGCCTGTTACATTGCTAGGTAAGCAGATAGTAGCGTTTATAGATATGGGTAGCGATTTACATTTAATGAAGGCCGAACAATATATTAGGTTAGGATGCCCAACTTTACACGGTACAGAAATATCTTGTAAAGGATTCGGTTTAAGTAAGGTCACTACTTTAGGCAGTTTTTATGCGAACGTACAAATCGATGCAAATATTTTCCGATTTTTAATTCATGTGGTACCGGATGAATATTTGAGACATAATTTTTTGATTGGCTTGGAATTGTTGCAAGAGGCAAAATTGACATTAGACGGTAAGAGTGTTGAGGTTTCAAAACGCGATAACAGGGTAACGAATTCTTATGATGTACCAGAAATATTTTGCATAGATACTTTCGATGAGTCCGAGATCAATGTAACTAATTCTTTAATAGATTTGCAGCATATTAAAAATGATACCGTTAAACCAGAAATAGAAGATATATTAAGTAATTATGAGCCTAAAACTATTAAAAAGTCTAACATTAAAATGAACATTGTATTGAAAGATGGTATACCTATATATCAACCTCCACGTAGATTAGCGCCAGTGCAAAGAGAAATAGTTAATAAACAGATAGATGAATGGATGCAACAAGGAATAGTGCGAGAAAGTACATCGGAATATGCCAGTCCGATTGTACTGGTAAAAAAGAAAGATAATGGAATGCGCTTGTGTATAGATTATAGATTACTTAATAAGAAAGTATGTAAAGATCGCTATCCGCTTCCGTTGACAGAAGATCAGCTGGATCGTTTACAGGGCGCGGCGATATTTAGTACTCTCGATTTAAAAGATGGTTTTTTTCACGTCCCGATTGAGGAAAATAGTTGTAAATTCACTGCATTTATAGTACCTGATGGGCATTTTGAATTTTTAAGAACCCCATTTGGTCTCTGCAACTCTCCAGCTATCTTTCAAAAATATATCAATAATATATTTCGTAACCCGATTCAGACAAGTGTTGTTTTGACATATATAGATGATTTAATTATTCCTGCGAATGACGAAAATGAAGCCGTATCAAGATTGCGTGAGATATTGTGTATTGCAAGTGATTATGGATTGCGAGTGAATTGGAAGAAATGTCGTTTTCTTCAACGTAGGATAGAATATCTAGGTCACATAATTGAGGATGGTCACGTACGTCCGTCGAAGCGTAAGACATTAGCTGTTATGAATTTTCCATTAGTAAGAAATGTTAGAGACGTACAGAGCTTCTTAGGATTAACCGGGTATTTTCGCAAATTTATTCCACAATATTCAACAATAGCCCAACCCTTGACGAACTTGTTGAAAAAAGACGTAAATTTTGAACTAAATGAAAAACATATGCTAGCGTTTAAACAATTGAAAATTGCATTGAGCAGTGAGCCGGTTTTAAAATTATACCGCGTAGGTGCGGAAACAAAACTTCATACGGATGCGTCGAGCGTCGGACTCGGTGCCATCCGGTTACAGAGAGGCGATGTCGATCAACGTTACCATCCAACATATTATGCGAGCTGGAAAACATCAGAGGCAGAATCGCGATACATTAGTTATGAATTAAAGATATTAGCTATAGTTAAAGCGTTACATAAGTTTAGAGTTTATCTTTTAGAAATACCGTTTAGAATAATAACCGATTGTCGTGCGTTTACTCTCACTATGAAAAAAAGAGACTTATGTGTTCGAGTTGCAAGGTGGGCATTATTGTTAGAGGAGTTCCATTATACTATTGAACATCGCTCAGGAAGCAATATGCGACATGTCGATGTGCTAAGTCGGAAGCCTATTCCGGTGTGTATGCTTATCAGTGAGTGTGAGACGAGTGTGCTCGTGAGATTGCGAAAAGCGCAATGTGCGGACAAAGAGTTATCGGAAATAATGGATTCTATGAATAGTGTACATAATAATGATGGCGACTACGTAATAAGAAACGGACTATTGTTTAAGGTAATTGACGACGATGTTCGCATAGTAGTGACGCGTGCTATGCAGGGTCAAATAATAAGACAGTTGCATGAGAACGGACACTTCTCTAGTGGTAAAACCGAGACCCTTGTTAGAAAAGATTATTGGTTCTGTTTAAATATCGCGTTAATTGACGGATTTGAGAACCGTTTAGAGAAATATTCAAGTTAACGTGAATTATAACTGAGAACCATAAATTCCTCGTACGGTATTGTTTTTCGTGTACGTGACATTCCAGAGACTCTCTGATGCGTAGTTCGGTACACGGAACGATACAGGTTAGAAAAACCATACGCGAGTGTTGGTTGCTCTCAGTCACGTGATCGACCCAATATATTTACTTGGGATCGATCGTCGAAGATCCATAAACAGAGAGGGTAGAGGAATATTGAAATTAAGAAGAGATAGACATTGAAGAGCAGGGATAGCGCCGCGAGGTGGTGATTACCCCTCTCGTGGCCGCGACTGCGGATGTCTGTTCGCTTCTTAGCTGCGAGACTCGAAAGCGAGTCCGCGCAGCGAGCAGATCGACAAACGATTCCGCTCCGCGACGAAACCAAATCTCCGAATATAGGTTTTGAGAACACTCGAACCTTTCGTTGAGAAGTTTAAATTATTGCTCAAGATTAACTAAATCGGTGAGGCATTTTATCAGCCCCGATTATTGACTGTACAATCTCGCCGAATAGCACGTGACGCTCGAGTTACGTGGTCGTGTGAGGGAATTGAAAAACTTCGGTTCCCGCTTGGCGAGATTATTAATAAAATTTAAAAGACTGTGGGTTTTCGTCCAACTTTCATGTGACGTTTGTGCTACGCGGTCATGAAAGGGGAATCGAGATAAGAATCGTTTCCCGTGTGTCGAAACTCCAGTCTCAGCAAGGGCTACGGCCCGATCAGTACTGACGACTCCACGGACTGCTGCATTTGACGCGGTCGTGCGAGGCTGGCATTATCACGGACTGCTGCATTTGACGCGGTCGTGAGGCTGACTTTCCAACGTCTCGCTGCAACCAGCGGTCGTCGGAAGTCCAGTTTCGGCCAGTGGCTACGGCCAACTCACTACTGATTTCTCCACGGACTGCTGCATTTGACGCGGTCGTGTGAGGCTGATAATCTTCACGTGACGTTTGAGTTTCGCGGTCGTGTAAGAATTTGTCGTACGGACTGCTGCATTTGACGCGGTCGTGCGACAAGTTGAATTGTCCGCACGGTTTTGTATATCACCCCTAGGGTGGTCTCTGACCGATACCCTACGTGGGCTCACCGTTTCTCAGGTCGGGGTTAAGAAATTCCGGACTTCTTAGCTCAACCTGCTCGAGCAACGCTCCTTGACCGCCAGTGAGTACGTACCCTGTGCGTAGAGCAACGCATAATGAGCACCGTGGTGTATGCTCCTTTAAACGTAAGACGCTACGTGCGCCGTTAAGGGCTACACCACACCGCGTCTTGTACGCAGGGAACGGTGAGAAACTGCGGTTTGGACAGCATTTGGAGCTTTACGACCTCCACCTGTTGTCCTTTCCTGCGGCATTCAACGATCGCTAAAAAGCGGAGAATTGAGAAATTAGATCTCTTCTTCCGCACAGCGATCGAACGTTCTCGATTTGTGAGAACGTTCACATATACAGTCCACTTATACATATCTCAGTTCGTCGAGACTTGTCTGTAATCTCCGCTCTTGAGTGCGAACGGCACAGACAGGAGCGTGCGAGATAGAGCGAGACAGGCGACGCGACAAGCGTTAATAGGTATTTAAATCCAGTCTTGTCTTTCCTTGTTACAGAACAACACATCGCGAATTTGGCCAGGAGAAGCCGGCCCAGGTTTTTTCCCCAGACGTCGGACCGACGTCTAGGCGGTTTTTTTCCTTTTTTTTCCTTTTTTGATTGAAATAAACGTTTAATTTCTTGAGCAAATTCTGGTGCATCAATTTATTCAATACTTTTTCCCAGTGTCCTTTCCCTCGTAATCCGGACCACGTCAGACTAAAATACCCCCCCCCCCCCTTAGGGCGGTTAAGGTCTTTAAACAGGTTCAAAGGTCTAAGATCTAAAGTGGAAAAAGTGATTCAGAATTGCATTGCGTGTATTTTAGCAGAACGAAAATCTCGAAAACGAGACGGACTATTATACCCTATCGGCAAAGGAGACGTTCCGTTAGATGTATACCACATTGATCACTTAGGACCGCTTCCGTCAACTCGGAAGAATTACAAACACATATTCGTAGTGATAGATGGATTTTCTAAATTTGTGTGGCTTTATGCTACAAAATCTACCGGTACTGGAGAGTTTTCAACCACTTGAAAAAACAAGCGAAAATTTTTGGCAATCCTCGAAAGATTATTTCGGACCGTGGAACTGCATTTACTTCGGCAGAGTTTCAGGAGTACTGCAGAGAAGAAAATATTGAAGCTGGCCTTATTACAACGGGGGTACCAAGAGCGAATGGCCAGGTAGAAAGGGTGAACAGGACAATCATTCCTGTGTTAACTAAATTGGCCGCACCAAAACCTAATGAGTGGCACAGGTACCTAGACGTATGCCAAAACTACCTGAATGCAACTCCTCACCGCAGTATCGGCAATACACCTTTTAAGATTCTATTCGGGACTGATATGAGGTTGAGGAACAATCCCGAGGTCCCAGAAATAATAAGCAACGAGTGGAACGAACTATTTCAAGAAAATCGAGACGAATTGAGACGGTAAGCAAAAAACAACATTTTGAAAATCCAACAGGAAAATCGGCGTAGTTTTAACCGGAATCGTAAAGAGGCTCATCACTATCACGAAGGAGATTTGGTCGCTATCAAAAGGACACAATCAGGACCAGGTTTAAAGTTTGCGCATAAATATTTAGGCCCGTATCAAATTACCCGTGTACTGCGCAATGATCGGTATTTGGTAGAGAAGGTAGGTGAGCACGCGGGGCCACGACAAACATCGACAACTGCAGAATACATGAAATCGTGGATTGAGGACTTAGAAGATGCATTGACGGATAGTGAGAATACATCTGATATCTGAGGGCAGATATCTCTGCAGGATGGCCGAATGTGGTGTGTGTGTGTGTATGGTATGTGTGAATCATGAGTGGTATGAGTAAACGACGAATGCTAGGAGCCGAATGATTGTTTATGCCATGGCATCGATGCCGATGCCGTCAATGTTGCGGGTGGCGTCATTCGTTTAGAAGACGCACGTGGCTGGTCCTGGGAAAAAGGGCAGAGTCGAGCGAACCGTCGAAGAGTCCACACGAGCGAATTTAAACGTAGCGAGTTATATTTCTTACAACCTTTATTTTATTTCATGTTCAAATAAACTTAACATCTTTTATTCTATTTTAATTTCATTTTCTACAAAATTGGGGGCTCGTCCGAACCTTTTGTCCCCCCGTGGATGGGCGCACAGCGCAGGCACGGGGAGGATACCGGAAGTATGCTTCGAGCGATTCCCGGTATCCTCCCAAAACGTGCGGAAGGGTCACCGTGGGGTTTTTAGTGGGTAGGTCCCGCGCCCGTCATTCCATGGGCGCGGGGAATCCCACACACCCCTTCCGCCTCTCCACAAAGAGGTGGATGGGAGTCTTACGAACATTTTCCCCACGGAAAAAAGCTGGTATGCAACCAGTAAGCTAGTAAGCGAGGAGGAAGCAAGTAAGGAAGCAGTATGCTAGTAAGCAACCAATAAGCTAGTCAGCTAGCAGTTAGCTAGTAAGCAAGCAGGAAGCTAGTTAGGAAGCAGTAAGCTAGGAAGCACGCAGCGGGCTAGTAAGCAAGCTGCAAGCGTGTAAGCTAGCAATAAGCTAGTACGCAAGCAATGAGCTAATAAGCGAGCAGGAACCTAGCAAGGAAGCAGCAGGCTAGTAAGAAAGCAGAAAGCTAGAAAGCAAACAGTAAGCTAGTATGCAAGGCGTAAGCAAGTAAGCAAGCAGTGAGCTGGTATGGGAGCAGGTAGCTGGTAAGGAACCAGTGACCTAGTAGGCAAGCAGCAGTCTAGTCATGAAGCAGTATGCTGGTAGAAAAGCAGAATGCTAGTAAGCAAGCAGAATGATTCAAGGCAACAAGTATGCTAGTAAGCCAGCAGCAAGCTATTAAGACGCAGTTAGCTATTGAGCAAGCATAAAGCTAGGAAACAAGCAGTAAGCCTGTAAGCATGCAGTGAGCTAGTAAGAGAGCAAGAAGTAAGGAAAGAAGCATTATGCTAGTAAGCAAGCAGTATGCTAGTCAGCAACCAGTAATCTACTAAGCAAGCAGTAAGATGGTAAGAATGCAGTACGCTAGTAAGCAAGCAGTAAGCAAGTAAGCAACAAGTAAGCTGGTAAGATAGCAGTTAGTTAGTGAACAAGTCGAAAGCTAGTAATCATGCAGTAACCTAGTAATGGGTGGGGCTGACATCGAGGTGAAGCCCCAGATCAGGTATCTAGGGCTGATCCTCGATAGCCACTGGCGTTTCGAGGAGCATTTCCGCTGCCTGGTCCCCCGGTTGGAAAGGATGGTTGCGGCTCTGGGCCGGATCCTGCCCAACCTGGGGGGCCCGGCGGGCCGAGTTCGTCGCCTCTATGTGGCAATGGTCCAGTCGGTGGCCCTATACGGGGCCCCCGTCTGGGCGGACGACCTGGCTGCCTCCCGGCGCAGCATGACTATGCTGCGTCGGGTGCAGAGGCGCATGGCGCTCAGGGTCGTCCGCGGGTATCGGACCATGTCACATGAGGCGGCGACGGTTCTAGCGGGGATGCCGCCCATGGACCTGCTCGCGCGGTCGCACGCGGTGATGTACCGGCACCGCGTCGACCGTCGCGCGGGGGTGGGGGCGGTCCCGGGCGGGCAGGAACCTGCTTGGGGCGATTTGAAGCGCCAGGCCCGGCAGTCCGTGTTGCTCGCGTGGCAGGAGCGGCTGGCTCTGCCAACCGCGGGGCACCGGACTGTCGGGGCTGTTCGGCCACTCCTGAAGGAGTGGCTGGACAGAGGCCATGGCAGCCTCACCTACCGGCTAGCACAGGTATTTTCCGGGCATGGCAGCTTCGGAAGATACCTGTGCCGGATAGGGAAGGAGCCGACGGCGCGTTGCTGCCACTGCGACGCTGAGCAGGACACGGCGGATCATACCCTGGAGGTATGCCCCGCGTGGGAGGGGGAGCGCCGTGTCTTGGTCGGCGTCGTCGGGCGGGATGTCTCGCTGCCGGGCGTGGTGCGCGCCATGCTCGGCAGCGAGGAGAAGTGGAGGGCCGTGGCCTCCTTCTGCGAGAACGTAATGTTGCAGAAGGAGGCCGCGGGGAGGGAGCGCGAGCTTCAGCGGCGCGCTGAAGCTCGCGCTCGTGCGGTGGCCCGAGATCGTCGCCCGGTCGCGAGGCGTCGCGGGCGGCCGCCTCGGCGTGGCGGATGACCTAGGCTGGGAGGGGGGACCCTCCTCCCGCCAGGCGGCGCCGGGTCGGACCGGTTGGGGGTAGGAGTGCCTCCCCTTACCGGTCCGACGCAAGGGGAGGCACCCTCGGCGGTCTGGTGCGGCCATGAACGCCCGGCCGCCGAGGGGTGGAAACGGGGTCGCGGGCGGTTGCGAGTTGGGGCTCGCAGCCGCCACTAAACGCGGCCCCGGGACGGATAGCGGCGGGATGGAGTGGCCCCGTTCCGCCGCTATGAGGCAGTGTGTCTACTGGGGGGACCGATTGTCCCCCCGGGGGATGGGCGCGAAAGCGCGGGCACGGGGAGGATACCGGAAGAATGCTTCGAGCGATTCCCGGTATCCTCCCAAAGCGTGCCGAAGGGTCACCGTGGGGTTTTTAGTGGGTAGGTCCCGCGCCTGTCGTTGTACGGGCGCGGGGAATCCCACACACCCCTCCCACCTCTCCCCAAGGAGGTGGGAGGGAGTCTTTCGAAGGTTTTCCCCACGACAAAAAAAAAAAAAAAAAAAAAGTTAGGCAGAAAGCAGGAATGTAGGAAGGTAGCAGTCAGGTAGTAAGCAAGGAGTAAGCTAGTAACAAGCAGTAAGCTAGTAAGCACGCAGTGAGCTATTAAGCGAGGAGGAAGCTAGTAACGAAGCAGTCTGATAGCTTGCAAGCAGTATGATAGTATGCAAGCAGTATGCTAGCAAGCAACCAGTAGGCTGGCAAGCAAGCAGGAAGCGAGTAAGCTAGCAGTAAGCTAATAAACAAGCAGTAATCTTGTAAGCAATCCGTGTGCTAGTAAACAATCAGGAAACTAGTAAGCAAGCAGTAAGCTGGTAAGAAAGCAGATTGCTGTTAAGCGAGCAGGGAACTAGTAAGGGAGCAGTATGCTAGAAAGCCACCAGTAAACTAGCAAGCAAGCCAAAGCTAGTAACAGAGCAGAATGTTTGTAACGAGGCAGCATGCTAGTAAGCATGCAGTAAGCTAGGAAGCAAGCAGAAAGCAAGTAACGTAGCAGTAAGTTAGTAACAATACAGTAAGTTAGTAACAAAGCAGTATGCTGGAAAGCAAGTAGGAACCTAGTTTACTGCTTGCTTCCAGCGTACTGCTTGCTTGCCAGATTCCTGCTTTCTTCCTAACTTACTGCCCTCTTGCCAGACGAACGCTTCCTTACTTGCTTACAGCTTCATTACTAGCTTACTGCTTGTTCACTTGCTTACTGCTTACTCACTAGCATACTGCCTCCTTACTAGATTCCTGCTCACTTACTAGCTCACTGCTCGCTTACTAACATACTGCCTGCTTACTAGCTTTCTGCTTCCTTACTAGCTAACAGCATTCTTACTAGCTTACAGCTTGATTATCTGCTTACTGTTTGCTTACTAACTTGCTGCTTTGTTACTAATTAATTGCTTCCTCACTAGCTCACAGCCTGCGTAATAACTTGCTGCATTCTTTCTAACTTACTTCTTTCTTACTAGACGAATGCACCCATACTAGCTTCCTGCTTGCTTACTAGCTTACAGCTCTGTTACTAACTTACTGCTTTCTTACTACTTCACTGCTTGCTTACTAGCTTACTGGTTGCTTACTAGTTTTGTACTCGCTTAGTGCTTGCTTACTAGGTAACTGCTTCCTCACCAGCATACTGCTTGCTTACTAGATTACTGCTTTGTTGCTAGCTCCCTGCTCGCTTACTAGCTCACACCTTGTTTACTAGCTTACAGCTTGGTTACTAGCTTACTAGCTGCTTACTAGCTTACTGCTAATTTACTCGCTTACTGCACGCTTGTTAGCATGCTGCATGCTTGCTGGCTTACAGCTTTTTTTTTTTTTTTTTTTTTTGTCGTGGGGAAAATCTTCGAAAGACTCCCTCCCACCTCCTTGGGGAGAGGTGGGAGGGGTGTGTGGGATTCCCCGCGCCCGTACAACGACAGGCGCGGGACCTACCCACTAAAAACCCCACGGTGACCCTTCGGCACGCTTTGGGAGGATACCGGGAATCGCTCGAAGCATTCTTCCGGTATCCTCCCCGTGCCCGCGCTTTCGCTCCCATCCCCCGGGGGGACAATCGGTCCCCCCAGTAGACACACTGCCTCATAGCGGCGGGACGGGGCCACTCCATCCCGCCGCTATCCGTCCCGGGGCCGCATTTAGTGGCGGCTGCGAGCCCCAACTCGCAGCCGCCCGCGACCCCGTTTCCACCCCTCGGCGGGCGGGCGATCATGGCCGCACCAGACCGCCGAGGGTGCCTCCCCTTGCGTCGGACCGGTAGGGGGAGGCACTCCTACCCCCAACCGGTCCGACCCGGCGCCGCCTGGCGGGAGGAGGGTCCCCTCAGGACCCCCCTCCCAGCCTAGGTCATCCGCCACGCCGAGGCGGCCGCCCGCGACGCCTCGCGACCGGGCGACGACCTCGGGCCACCGCACGAGCGCGAGCTTCAGCGCGCCGCTGAAGCTCGCGCTCCCTCCCCGCGGCCTCCTTCTGCAACATTACGTTCTCGCAGAAGGAGGCCACAGCCCTCCACTTCTCCTCGCTGCCGAGCATGGCGCGCACCACGCCCGGCAGCGAGACATCCCGCCCGACGACGCCGACCAAGACACGGCGCTCCCCCTCCCACGCGGGGCATACCTCCAGGGTATGATCCGCCGTGTCCTGCTCAGCGTCGCAGTGGCAGCAACGCGCCGTCGGCTCCTTCCCTATCCGGCACAGGTATCTTCCGAAGCTGCCATGCCCGGAAAATACCTGTGCCAGCCGGTAGGTGAGGCTGCCATGGCCTCTGTCCAGCCACTCCTTCAGGAGTGGCCGAACAGCCCCGACAGTCCGGTGCCCCGCGGTTGGCAGAGCCAGCCGCTCCTGCCACGCGAGCAACACGGACTGCCCGGCCTGGCGCTTCAAATCGCCCCAAGCAGGTTCCTGCCCGCCCGGGACCGCCCCCACCCCCGCGCGACGGTCGACGCTGTGCCGGTACATCACCGCGTGCGACCGCGCGAGCAGGTCCATGGGCGGCATCCCCGCTAGAACCGTCGCCGCCTCATGTGACATGGTCCGATACCCGCGGACGACCCTGAGCGCCATGCGCCTCTGCACCCGACGCAGCATAGTCATGCTGCGCCGGGAGGCAGCCAGGTCGTCCGCCCAGACGGGGGCCCCGTATAGGGCCACCGACTGGACCATTGCCACATAGAGGCGACGAACTCGGCCCGCCGGGCCCCCCAGGTTGGGCAGGATCCGGCCCAGAGCCGCAACCATCCTTTCCAACCGGAGGACCAGGCAGCGGAAATGCTTCTCGAAACGCCAGTGGCTATCGAGGATCAGCCCTAGATACCTGATCTGGGGCTTCACCTCGATGTCAGCCCCACCCACCCGGATCAGAGGGGGTGGCGGATCCTGCCGAGGTGAATGAAACGCAATCACCTCGGTCTTATGGACCGCCACCGTCATCCCCATCCCCCTGATCCGGTCGACGACACGTTGCGACCCCTCCTCCGCGCGACGCATGGCCCTCCCCCAGTGCGCCCCGACGGCCAGCACCAGTGTGTCATCCGCATAACACACCGTGCTGACGCCGTCGGGGAGGCCGGCCCGCAACACCGAGTCGTACGCGATGTTCCACAGGAGTGGCCCGAGGACCGACCCCTGCGGAACACCGCAGTACACCTCCCTCCGCATATCACCATCCCGGCCCGGATACTCGATCCACCTGCCGCGGAGATAATCCCCGACGACCGCCCTGAGACAAGGGGGGACTCGATGATATTCGAGTCCCCTCCTTATCTCTTCCCAGGGGAGGGTGTTAAAGGCATTGGCAATATCCAAGGATATTGCCAATGCCACCCCTCCCCGGGAGACGGCCGCCTCCGAGAGGGCCCTCGCACGACCTATCGCGTCGATAGTCGATCGGCTCCCCCGGAAACCGAACTGGCAGTCGGCCAGACCGGGATCACCCCGCGACAGGTGCTCGACGAGGCGGGCAGCAATCACACGCGCGAAGAGCTTGCCCACCTCGTCGAGGAGACAAATGGGCCGGTATGCGGAGGGAGACTCCGCGGGCCGACCCTCCTTCCGGAGGAGGACCATCCTCGCCACCTTCCAACTGGGGGGGAATCGCCCGTCCCTCAGGCAGCGGTCGAACAACCGCCTGAGGTCGGCCCCAAGGACGCCCTGGGTCAAGACCCAAACCCGGCCGGGCACACCATCCGGACCCGGGGCCGTGTTACGAACCCCGAGCCGTCTGATGGCCGCTGCCAGCTCCTCCTGCGTGACCCCCAGCTCGGCCGTCCACTCCACTGGGACAGCCGCCGCCGCCGGAGGACGCGGTCCCCTCTCCCCAATTGGGAAGAGTGTATTGACCACGTCCTCCAGCAGCCGGGGGTCAAGACCCTCGGTGACGGGGGGCGCCCACGGGCGGAGCTTATTCAGCACCACCTTATATGGGCGCCCCCATGGATCGTCATCAAGGGTCTGGAGGAGCTCCTTCCATGCCTGGGTCTTGGCCCGTTTGATGGCGACCTGCAGAGCAACCCGCGCCACGCGGTATGCTCCATACAGGTCATCAGCTGCCCTCGCTCGCGCCACGCCGTCGCCTGTACGTTGACGACGGCGCGCGCGGGTGTACTGGCGTCGGGCGCGGACAGTCGCGACTAGCAACTCCGCGATCGCGTCCGACCACCAGTACACCGCCCGGCGAGGAGAAGCCCGCCCGACCCGAGGCATCGCCGCGTCGCAAATACCCGCGACCAATGCTCCGAGCCGGGCGACCTCCTCCTCTATGCTCGGCAACTCGGCCGCTCCCTGCGGCCATGTTGCAGCGAGGGCAGCTGCCATCAGGGCGTCCTTGTCCAGGCGCCGAAGCGCCCAGCGGCGTGGTGGGGTGCCACGCAGGCGGCCGTGTCGGGATGCACTCGCGGCGGCAGAGACCTCCATCCGGATGTACCGGCGATCGGAGAGTGTCTCTGCCCCCGCGACCACGTGCCAACCCGACACCATGCGCACGGCGTTGGGGGTCGCGAATCCAACATCCACGATGGACCCCCCATATCGCCGTACGCATGTGTGCTCCGACCCCCGGTTCAATACCCGGAGGTCGAGCCCCGCCGCCCAATCGTCCAGGATCCCGCCGCGAACGGAGGTCCTGGGGGATCCCCAAGCCACCGACTTGGCATTAAAATCCCCCAGGACCAGCACCGGCCGGGCCGCGTAGCGCTGCACGCATGCCGCGACCTCGGCCAAGTACAGCTCGAACGCAGCGTGACCGCTACGGGGCGAAATGTAGCACCCCACCACAGCGACTCCCCCCCAGTCCACGGCGACGAATCCCCGACCGCGCTCCAACAAGGAGAACGGTGGGGACCCGTCGCCCCCTCCCCATACCGTCGCCACCAAGCCGTCCGCGTCGCCCACCCAATGAGGGTGATCAGGGACGCGGTACGGCTCGGCGGCGACCGCCAGGCCAACCCCCCACTCCGCGAGGACTTGGGACATCAAGTCCTGTGCCGCGCGGCAGTGGTTGAGGTTGGCCTGGAGGAGGAGGCGGGGCGGCATTAATTAATGGCCGCGCCAGCCTCCTCCCGGCCGTCCGTCCCCGTAGCACCGTCCACCTCCATGGAGGACGATGCCACCGCCCTCGGCACCGGAGCCGGTGCAGCCCGCCTCTTCCTCTCCTTCCGGGAGGGGGGGGAGCACTTCTTGCTCCCCACCCTGTGATCGGCTGGCCTCCCCATGTCCGCACACAGCGGGCAGTGGGGGGCCGCCGAGCACTGGCTCGCACGGTGCTCTTTGGCACCGCAGCGGTAACACTGACCGCTGCGGTCCACCGGCGAGGTGCACCACTGCCTCACGTGCCACAATTCGAGGCAGCGGTGACACTGGAGCGGGCGCGGCGCGAGGATTTCCACTCGCGCCGAAACCCACCCCACCAACACCCTCCCGGATTCCGCCACCTTACGGGCGGCGGAGAGGGGGCACCGGGCCCACACCGACCCGAGGCCGGAGGGCGACCTGCGGATCGGAGAGATCCGCAGGTCCTCCACAGGACAGTCCCCCGCCTTCGCAAGGGCACGGGACACATCCTGTGCGCTGACCGAGTCGTCCAGCCCACAAACGCGCATCTCCGTGCGCTTCGTGGGCCGGGCGACCCGGACACCTCGCTCGCCCAGCTGCTCCCGGAGCCTCTGGGCGAGACGATCCGCCTTCGCGCCGCCTTCTGCACCGGGGATCTCCAGCAAGAGACCCCCGGTCACGGCCCTCTTCGCCCTCACGGAGGCGATGCCCAGCTCTTCCAGGGAGATATTCTCCCTGGCGAGCCGCATCGCCTCCGCGAGGGTCAGGTCGCCCCCCTGCGCAACGGTCTGCGTCACCGCTGCCGTTTTTGGGGGACGACCTGGTCGTGCGTTCCCGACCTTCGCGGCCTTTACCTTGGCCGCCGGCGGCGGAGGCGGAGGCCGCGGTTGCGAGGCCTTCCTCGCCGCCCGCTTCGCCTTCCGCCCCACCACCTCACTCCACGCCACCCCCCCTTGGGAGGGTGCTGTGGAGGACGCGACCACCGCGACCACGGGTACACCACCCCCCTTGGGGGTCGCGACCCGGGGCCCTGGTGCCGCAACGCTGGGCGGAGCCTTCACTCCGCCCTTCTTTGCCTTCCCCGACTGTACCGGAACCGGTCGGGGAGGCACCGCCTTCCTGCTGACCGCTCTTCCGGCGAGGAGCTCCTCCCGGAAGGCGGCCAGCTTGCCATCAATCATGTCCCCAATCCTCCTCAGAAGATCGTCTTCTGAGGAGGACGGGGACTTCTTCACGGGCGGAGTGCGGGTGGAGGGGCCCGCGGTGCCCCGCACCACTGCCGCCGCACTCCGCTTATTTACCTCCGCCGAGGGACGCGGCGGTGGAGGAGGAGGGAGGATGGGAGGGAGGGCCGCGCTGTTCCACAGCGCCTCTGCCCTCCTCCTCCCCTGTCGCTCTTCCTCCAACAGGAGCTGCAGACGGGCGTTCCGCCCTCTGAGCTCCCGCGCCGCCTCCCTCATTTCCTCCGCCGCGGCCTTCAGGGCCTCCGCGCCACCGCTTTTCTGCCCCTTAAAGGCGCAGGCAGCGGCGACTTTCTCCACCCGCCTCAGGGACGAGGAGATCCTCTCCGATATCTCCTCGGTCACCTCGTCCCTGAGGCAACTCAGCCTCACCGACGGGCTCATCGCCCCGCCCACCTCGACGACGGCCTGCCCCGTCCTCTTCCTCTTAGAGCCTATGTGGCTCGTGCTGGAGGAGAAGGACGAGACCGACGCCGTCTCGTCGTCCTCCTCCACCCTCCACGAAGCCGGACCTGGCGCTGAGTGGGGCGCGAGCGCCGCCACCCTAACCCCAACCCCGTCTCCGTCCTCCCCAACCGACAAAACCCGCCCCATCCCCATTTTATTTTCTGTGTCCATAAAAATCCCACGAGATGGTCGGAAATAAAGGTCCACCCGGGCAGAGCCGCCTTACCCGGGTAAGCCTAATACTCCGGGGGTTCGGCAGGTTCCCCGGAGGTGGCCGCTTGGGATTGGGCCTTCTCCCCCAACCATGCATCCCATCGCCGCGCACCATAGCTTTGGATTGGAGGGCGATTTTATAGAGTCGCCATACTCGTGGCCCAGGCGGTTAAGCCAAGACCCCCGTTCCTCCTGCCGTCACGTACCATTCACAAAACCAATAGGGAATTGTGAATGGGTCGTTGTGACGACCAACAGGAGGCTTACGGTGTGTGTATGACTCGGGTACCCCGGGTTCGTTAAGCCCGTACTGCAGCTGAAAGGCTGGCAGCCCCTGAGGGGTTGCGTTGTTGCTTCTCATTTGTCTAAGACTGGAATGATCTGAATACGGTCCAGCATCTTGCTTTTAAAGGCCCCAAGCCCCGCTCGCCCCACTCAGGCTTCCCTGTATTGGGGGTGGAGGGGATTTTAGGGGTGCAAGCATCTCTAAAATATAGTGGCGCTAGGTTTGTTGTTTTTCTGCTCTGGCTCCGAAATATTAGGTAAATTTATTATAATTTTGCTTGGTTCTTCAGGAGGCTGTGTAGTTCTTGATTTTTTCTTGATCCATATTTTCCTGATTATTATTATTATGCCCGTCATAATTAATGTCATGGATATGGTACCGATGGATGTGAAATTCATAATTTTTTGGTCACGAAAACTGGTTCTGTGGATTGATAATTCCCTTGCTTTTTGTTCTATTTCACTGAGTGATAATGCTGCGGGTAACTTGTCCCAGGTAGAAGTATTGAGATTCGTGTCCAATGTATTTCTTTCCAAAACTTCCAGGTGGTGCGTGGTAGGTTCTGGTAATATTGTTGATAAATTAAATGTGTTTGAGGGGTAGTAGATGATGTCCCCTGTGGTTTTTATTGTTTCCATAGCTTTGAATTGTATAGCATTAATCGTTGCCCGACATCCCGGTTTGAGTTCGAAAATTCCTGTTTTTGAAATATTTTGTATTATTCCTTTGCCTCTTTGACAGTAAATCCGCGCTTTCTGTTGTTCCGGCATAAAGTACAACCAAGTAGACGGTCTGTTTAAAATTTGCCAATATGGTTTTATGAAGGAAGTTATTTTTATTTCGCAAGTTGACCATTTTATTGCAGAAGGATTTAATAAGGCTTTTTTTTTTTTTTTTTTTTTTTTTTTTTTTTTTTTTTTTTGTCGTGGGGAAAATCTTCGAAAGACTCCCTCCCACCTCCTTGGGGAGAGGTGGGAGGGGTGTGTGGGATTCCCCGCGCCCGTACAACGACAGGCGCGGAACCTACCCACTAAAAACCCCACGGTGACCCTTCGGCACGCTTTGGGAGGATACCGGGAATCGCTCGAAGCATTCTTCCGGTATCCTCCCCGTGCCCGCGCTTTCGCGCCCATCCCCCGGGGGGACAATCGGTCCCCCCAGTAGACACACTGCCTCATAGCGGCGGGACGGGGCCACTCCATCCCGCCGCTATCCGTCCCGGGGCCGCGTTTAGTGGCGGCTGCGAGCCCCAACTCGCAACCGCCCGCGACCCCGTTTCCACCCCTCGGCGGCCGGGCGTTCATGGCCGCACCAGACCGCCGAGGGTGCCTGCCCTTGCGTCGGACCGGTAGGGGGAGGCACTCCTACCCCCAACCGGTCCGACCCGGCGCCGCCTGGCGGGAGGAGGTTCTCCTCAGGACCCCCCTCCCAGCCTAGGTCATCCGCCACGCCGAGGCAGGATTTAATAAGGCTGAAGATTCGCAGATAGGATGGCGGTCAGTTTGATATATCGGTAATGTTGATGGTCCCACGAATTGTTGACGGTGGAAGTGACACTGATTCAGGTAATCCTCAGTTGGAGTAATGTATTGTTGTTCGTCCGATGATATGGCGATGAATTGAATTCTTGGGTTGATATAAGAGACTACAAGTTTTTCCCTAAGTTTATGTATGGATGGACAAGGGTATATCTTGTATAAATTGTAAGCTCTCGGTTCGAGTAAAGGTATCAAGAGTTCAAAGATTATTCTTCCCTTTTTAAAAATTACGTTTAAATTAGTGACTTTTTCAATTTGTTCCGTGAGTAATTCTTCTGCAGTTACCGGAAATTCGTATTTCGATGTCTGTTTAATCTTCTGGGCTGATCGTAAAAACTGCTGCAGTGAAAAAAATTGCCGGATGTAGAATTCCCTGTTTTGCCAAAAGAGTGGAATCTATTAGCAATAGCAGATTAGTATTATAGTCGTCCAGTCCCTTTTCGATTTCGAATATCGCGTCTCTTTCAGCTGCTTCGAAACGTAGTTTACTTATATTAGATTCTGTTTCTCGGAACATTAACGAGTGGTCGGCCATAGTTTTCATCAATTGGGTTGTAATTTTGGTTAAATTCACTATTCTGTCGTGAGTTGCAGAAAATTTGGCTCTAACTATATGGGTTTGTTTTCCGATAAGTTCAGTTATTTCACGCTGATTACTATATATTTTGTTTAGCTCCTGATCATAGTATTCCGCGTCCTCTTGTGTCAAAGTTCCGAATAATGTTTTGCTTAGGCTGCCAATAAATCCAAAAGGTGTGCTGCGACGTGGTGATTTAAAAATTGGAATATCACCTATTGCGGTTTTTATTAAATTGGTGTAGTGTAACGTGTTTTTCTCCTTTCTAATTAGCCGGGGCCCCCATTCTTTGCTGTGGCATTGAAGAGAATTGTGGCGATCACAGAGTTGATCGATGGCTTTGATAAATTCTTGTACAAGTGGAGCATGACTGAGATATCGGTTAACATCCAATGACGTAACTAAACGCCATTGCGTACGGAAAATTCTGATTTGTGGCAATTTTTCGTAGAATAAACCGGCGTCGTCTTCCAGCGGTGTTATAGTTGAACCATTATTAATTAATTCCTCGGCCGTGGTCAGTGATATCAGGAATATCCAGATGGAAATCATGGTTATTCCTTGCTGAAGACGAGAAATGAGCAGGTTTTAATTTGTCCTGGTGTTTCGTAATTATTTTATTATCAGTTTGAATTACTACGTTGTTTCGATCTGTCACGTCTATAATTTTGTACGGTCCAATGTAATGCGGGTCGAATTTACTTGTACGAGGTTCTAGAAGTACGTAAACAAAATCGCCTACGTTGAAATCTACTGGTTTTGAATGTCTGTCATAGTAAGTTTTTGAACGGAAATTTGCTTTATTTAAATTATTTGATGTGATGTTGCGGATTTTGGTCATATGCGAAATCAAGTCTTGTAAATAATCTCCGTATGATTTTAAACTTTCATTATCCGGAAGTGAGCTGAGTTCTCGAGCTACCTTCCCAAAGATTAAATCGTATGGTGTGAAATTTGTTGCTTCGTGTACGGATGTGTTGTATGAGAACATTGCAAAAGGGATTAGTAAGTCCCAATCTTCGTAATTATCCATGTAGTGTTTAAGATATTCAGTGAGCACGATGTGACTTCTTTCCAATGATTCGTTGGTTTGTGGTCTATACCCGGAAGTTGTTATTTGTTTAATTTTAAATATTTCTGCCAAATTCGTCATTAAATTTCCAATGAAGCTAGTTCCTTTGTCTGTTAATATTGCGCGAGAGGTGCCGTAAATTGCGATAAAGTGTCGGGCGAAGGCATCTGCAATGGTCGCGGCTCGAATATTAGGTATTGCAACTGCCACGCAGTATTTCGTCAAATTTTCTGTATGGTAAGGATATGTCTATTTCCATTAGGCGTAATCGGAAGAGGTCCCACGGTGTCCAGTGATATTTTGTCGAATGCATCCAGCGGTGTGTCGGTAAGTAACATGGGTTGGCAAGTCTTTGCTCGAACTAATTTTTGTTCTTGGCAACTTTGGCATGTCCTAATATACTCTTGAATTTCGTTGCGCATTTTTGGCCAATGGAACTTTGGTCGGATGCGTTTGTATGTTTTTGTTACCCCTTTATGTCCTCCAATTAAACTATCGTGAGCTTCGCGGATTATGTTCAGTCTGTCCGTTTCGGATGGTGTGGTGATGGTACAATTGCATAAGGTAATTTGATGGTCTGATCCGGTAAAAACTTCTTCTAATATCTTGTAAAATCTGTTGGCTGGTAATTTGTGTAAATCTCCTGCTGCAGATATTCGAAAAGAATTTATTTGATTCTGTTCTAAGGTGTGTTTAAGAGTTTTCAATCCATTGAATAAGTCCTCTGCCGTAATATTGTCGTAAAAATTATCGGAAACTACTATTTCGAAGGTTTTATACAATCCATTGTCTGAATTTAATATGTGTCCCTTTTTCGGTTGAGCCCTCAAAATGTCCGATTTATTAATTATTTCTGTGTCCATTAATACTTTCCCAACGGTGGATATTAAATTGCAATCTGCGGATATGAAGTATGCGTAATGCCCGTGTTCGGCAGTGAGGTTGTTAGAAGAAATCGTTATTTTGTGCATTTGTTTTGGCTCGGTGTATCGGTGCTCGTTTTCGTCAGTTGAAACATCTGTGTCGGACGCGTATGGCAGGTAAGGGTCAGACGTGCGGTCGAAGGCGTCAGGTTGCATTGACCTACGCTCAGGTAGCTGTCCTGCACTTGTTTCAGCTACAACCCTTGCAGGTGAATGAGTTATGGATGGTTGTAAAATTTCGTTGGTAATATGCGGTAATACATGTGGAGTATTGCGTAAGTTTTTCCGAGGTTTTTCTATAATTGTGTTTTCGTCATCTGTAACTTCGAGCGGTTCTTCAAAAGATATTAAGTTGTCGGGTAAATTGTCGTTTTCCTCCGGTGGAATGTTTCGAGTGGAATTTGCTGCTGGCAAAAGGTTGTTTATGATTTCCTGAGGTTCATCTGGCAATGTTACCTCGTGCGATAAGCTGGGTAGGGCTCGGTGTTTAGCTAATATTGGAGAATGTTGAATTTTTCCATAAGTGGGGCACTGTTCTTCGTCTGAGCTGCTGCTGGTCTCCCGGTACTTGGGTCGGTTCTCCCTGTCTCGCCGTAACTGTTGTATACGGTGACCTATAGACTGTTTGTCGGTAGCCGGTGGTACTTGGATCTTGAAGTCGGGATCGTCTCTAGATTCCCGTGGAATAAGTGGTAGACAGACAGACAGAGGGTTGCGCGACAACGCGTCTGCGTTCATGTTCGTTTTTCCACACTTGTGGATGACTTGATACTCGTATTCTGAAAGTCTTAATTTCCATTTTATTAGCCTGGAAGTCGGGTCCTTAACTGAATGTAGCCAGACTAAAGGATGGTGATCTGTGACGTGGGTGAATTTTGTCCCATAGATGTAGGGTCGGAAATACTTGACTGCGTAAACCATTGCGAGACATTCCTTCTCCGTTGCCGAATAATTCTTTTCAGGTTTATTAAAGCTCCGAGATGCATATGCTATTGGTAAATCCTTTCCTTTTTCCCCCTGGCTAAGTATAGCTCCTATGGCGTATTCGGATGCATCTGTAGTCACGATGAAGGGTTTGGTAAAATCCGGGTACTGCAATATAGGTTGTTGACAAAGTTCTTTACGTAACTGATTAAAACTTTGATCTTGTTCTTCTGTCCATATAAATTTAACGCCCTTTCCTAGTAAATTGATTAACGGTTTTGACTTCACGGTGAAATCTGGTATAAATCTTCTGTAATATCCTGCTAAGCCCAAAAATTGTTGAATATTCTTCTGCGTTTTCGGTGTGGGAAAGTCTTGCACAGCTTTCAATTTCCTTGGATCCGGTCTTACTCCCTTTTCGGAAATTATATGTCCTAAGTATGCAACTTCTTTGCATAGAAATTCGCATTTGTCGGTTTGAAGGGTTAAGCCCTGTTCCCGAAGGCGGTTCAATAATTTTTTAACTTTGATATTATGTTCTTGTAATGATGAAGCGTAAACAACAATGTCATCCAGGTAAACGAAAAGGTCCGTTCCTTGTAATCCGGTGAGAACTTGATCCATGAGGCATCCTTGAAAATTCGTAATGTCCATGCGGTGTAGTAAATGCTGTTTTTTGCTTATCCTTTGGGTTCATTTCTATCTGGTGAAATCCACTGGCGAGATCGAAAACGGAAAAATATTTTGCTCCTCCTAATCGGTCCAAAATTTCGGTGATTTGTGGTAATGGATATTTGTCGGAGATTGTCTTTTCATTTAATGCGCGAAAGTCTATTACCATACGCCAACGTTTGTTTCCCTGTGAGTCAGCTTTCTTCGGTACTATCCATAAAGGCGAGTTGTAGGGTGATTTTGATGGTGTAATTATGCCTTGTGATAATAATGCGCTAACCTGTTTTTGGATTTCGTCCTGGTGTACGGGCGGATAGCGATATTGTCTTGTGTTTACTGGTATTTCGTCTATGATGTGAATCGAATGATTAAAATCGGCTGCTTTTCCTAATTTGTCTCCAAGCAGGAAAAATCGGTCTGGAAATTCTTTTATTAAATCAATGCCGGACGCTCGATCTTCTCTGTTTAAATGGTTGGTATTTAGTGTATTTACAAGGTTTTCTATTCTATCTTCTTTGGTCCTAAATTTTGTTGGATGTTCTGCATATGAACAAAGGTCTTCGTCGGATGTACTCAAAAAATCGTACGGTTCTATTGTTTGTGGTTCTATCTCTACGTCGAGGTCTTTGCTGCTGGTGTTCGTTGCTAAGACGTGACATTTTCCGCTATTATTTGTTACAACTGCTTCCCCTATGTATAGGTGATCGTGAGTTTTAATACGTGGTAAATACCCTTCCTTTAACGACGGGTTTGCTATTTTTACCGCGATCTGTTGTATCGTGCGAGCTTCGAATCGGTGTTTAGTCGGAGATTGCGGATTCAAAGATGAAAGTAAATTCTGATGGTTTGAAAAACGTAATGGTTTAATAGGCTTGTTTTTTAATACCATGGTTCCATGATAATACGAAATTTCGACTTCTTCTTGCATTAAAAATGGGCTTCCGATGAGTCCATCGACGTCTATTGCGAGAGTTTTTACTACGTAGAAAAATGCGGGTGTATCGTGAATGTGCAATATTGTGGTTCCTAATGTGCGAATTGGAGTTATCGTTAATCCAATTGTGGGTGACAGTGTGGGTGATGAAAGAATCGCGAAGATAAACACTGCCGAAAGGCAAGCGACCGCGAGAGCGAGAGTGAGAGAGAGTGAGAGAGAGTGAGAGCGTACGCGCGAGCGAGAGATGTGTAAAGGGCCGAAATCGGTGTGGCAATGAACGAGTGCGAGAACCGAAATATAAGAAAGCGAACGATAAAGGGATGAGTTCAGTGTGTTGGATGTGAATGTGTCATTGAGAGAAATTGTGACATTAAAAACTTGTGTGAGCACCGAAATTACGAGGGATAATATCTAAATTGTTATTACATAACCATATCCCTACAAATTGGGGGCTCGTCCGGGATTTAACGAAGTCAGAGGTGAAATTCGGTGCAACAATCTTGTTAAGTCAAGATCTAATCCAAGTATGGAGCAATACAGTGGGTTTACGGTGCAACAACTAAAAGATAAATTGCGAGAGTTAGGACAGCCTACCGCGGGCCCAAAAATAGAGCTTGTCGCCAGGCTCATGAACGTCGAGGCGGAAGGGCTGGCAGCACCCGCACCTGAAATTATACAGGTGCCGATGGCTGCGGACTATCGCGGAGAGGACGAGAGAAGGATCGAGTGGATGCAACGCGAGATGGAGATGGCTCGGAGGGAACGCGACATGATGCAGAAGGAGCTGGAAATAGCGAGACGAGAGATCGAGGTGATGCAGCAAATGCAGCAGTTGCATTTGGCAGCAAATTCAGCTCGACCAGCGATGGAGGAAGTCAGGCTGCGTCAAGACATTTTACAAACATCGACGCCCGAAGAGACACATCGAACACGGATAAGCGTAACGGTGATCGCCGAATTGCTAAGCCATTTCGATGGTAACGGGCCTTACGAGCATTGGGAACGGCAATTCGAGCTACTACGAGGTGCGCACCAGCTAACGAATTGTGAAGCGATGATTTTGCTGGGATCGCGGCTGAGGGGGAAAGCAATGGAGTGGTTCCACTCTAGACCAGAATACGTCACGATGCCTGTCGACGAGTTATTAAAGGAAATGCGAGGGATGTTCCACCATCTCCCGAGCAGAGTGGCCAGGAAAAGGGAATTTGAGCAACGACATTGGAGATACGGTGAGCGTTTCAGCGATTATTATCACCAGAAGTTGATTTTAGGGAACCGTGTACCCATTGACGATGACGAAATTATCGAGTATCTTCTTGAGGGAATTCCGGATCTAACCCTACGGAACCAGGCCCGTATCGAAAGGTTCAGGACGAAGGCCGATCTTTTCGCTGCATTTGAGAAGGTGGTGCTACCGCCGAGAGCTGATGCTAGTCGAACTTTGAGGAAAACCACGGGGGTGGACGGGTACGTGGAACAGCAGCAGATCATCGAGAGGTGTCACAACTGCGGGGGGAGAGGTCATCGAGCAGCCGTATGCCCAGCAAAGGACAGAGGGGCGAAGTGCTTTCATTGTCGAGAGTTTGGACACATCGCGTATAGATGCCCACGAAAGACATCAGCTGCAGTGGACAGCTATTTTGCCGAAACAACTGCGAAAGGGAAATACATTAAGTCCGTAACAATAAATAATTCAGAAATGACTGCTCTCATCGATACCGGGAGCGATGTAACGCTGATGCGAGCGGACGCGTACGATAGAATAGGCGCGCCGCGTATGGAGTATAACCAAGTAAGCTTTGACGGTATAGGCTCGGTTTCAAATAAAACTTTAGGAGGATTCACAACCACCATCGAGATCGACGGGTCGTTGTACACTATTAAGGCACACGTTGTGCCCGAATCGCTCATGCGGCATAGCCTTTTGCTGGGGGCTGATTTCCTAAATAACGTACAACTAACTATCGAGCACGGGCGTGTCGAGATCCAGCAGCTGAGCAGAGTTCAGCCGACGGAGAACGACCTGACCGAAGTATTGCAAATAAACGTGTGCGAAGAAGCAAGACGAGTGGATATATCCCACATAAAAAATTCCGAGACCGCGAGCCGTGTGATGTCTATGGTGGATGGTTACGAAGCAAAGAAAATACGTGAGGTAGGGGTCGAAATGGCAATTATCTTAAAAGACGAAGAACCCGTTTATCAGCGAGCTAGGCGTCTATCCGCGGTAGAACGAGACGAGGTAAATGCGCATATACGAGAGTGGTTGCGCGACGGGATCATTCAACCCTCATTGTCAGATTTTGCGAGTCCGGTCGTTCTAGTGCGGAAAAAGGACGGGTCATCACGACTATGCGTCGATTACAGGCAGCTCAATCGGAAAGTTATCAAAGATCGCTATCCGCTCCCTCTAATAGATGATCAGCTGGACGCGTTGCAAGGTGCAAGGGTTTATAGCACGCTGGATTTAAAAAATGGATTCTTCCATGTCGCGATAAAGCCTGAGAGTAGGAAATACACGGCGTTCATCGTACCGGATGGACAATACGAGTTTCTAAGAGTGCCCTTCGGTCTTTGCAACTCGCCAGCTCTGTTTCAGGAATTTATAAACACCGTGTTCCGAACCCTAGTTAATGAGAAAGTAATGCTAACGTATCTGGATGACCTAATTGTTCCATCAGTAGATATAGAGTCCGGTCTTGAGAAGTTGTACAGGGTATTAGAAACAGCGAGTGAGGTAGGTCTGGTGATTAACTGGAAGAAATGCCAGTTGTTACAAACAAAGGTAGAATTCTTGGGTCATCTAATTGAAAATCAGACTGTGCGACCTTCTGAGCTTAAAACCAGGGCAGTAGCCGCATTCCGTAGGCCCACCTCCACGCGCGAAGTTCAAAGTTTCCTAGGACTAACAGGATATTTCAGGAAGTTCGTTAGCCATTACTCGTTAATCGCCAGACCACTCACCGACCTCCTAAAGTCAGGCGAAAAATTTCGATTCGAAAGCGAGCACCTGCTAGCGTTCGAGCAATTGAAACAAGCGCTGGCCAATAAACCCGTGTTAAAATTGTACAGAGTAGGCGTCGAAACCGAGCTTCATACGGACGCATCGAAATTCGGATTCGGGAGCATTTTATTGCAGCGCGATAGTGTTGACGGGGCGTTACATCCCGTATATTACGCAAGTGGTAAAACGAGCTCTGCAGGTCGCCATCAAACGGGCCAAGACCCGGGCATGGAAGGAGCTCCTCCAGACCCTTGATGTCGATCCATGGGGGCGCCCATATAAGGTGGTGCTGAATAAGCTCCGCCCGTGGGCGCCCCCCGTCACCGAGGGTCTTGACCCCCGGCTGCTGGAGGACGTGGTCAATACACTCTTCCCAATTGGGGAGAGGGGACCGCGTCCTCCGGCGGCGGCGGCTGTCCCAGTGGAGTGGACGGCCGAGCTGGGGGTCACGCAGGAGGAGCTGGCAGCGGCCATCAGACGGCTCGGGGTTCGTAACGCGGCCCCGGGTCCGGATGGTGTGCCCGGCCGGGTTTGGGTCTTGACCCAGGGCGTCCTTGGGGCCGACCTCAGGCGGTTGTTCGACCGCTGCCTGAGGGACGGGCGATTCCCCCCCAGTTGGAAGGTGGCGAGGATGGTCCTCCTCCGGAAGGAGGGTCGGCCCGCGGAGTCTCCCTCCGCATACCGGCCCATTTGTCTCCTCGACGAGGTGGGCAAGCTCTTCGAGCGTGTGATTGCTGCCCGCCTCGTCGAGCACCTGTCGCGGGGTGATCCCGGTCTGGCCGACTGCCAGTTCGGTTTCCGGGGGGGCCGATCGACTATCGACGCGATAGGTCGTGTGAGGGCCCTCTCGGAGGCGGCCGTCTCCCGGGGAGGGGTGGCATTGGCAATATCCTTGGATATTGCCAATGCCTTTAACACCCTCCCCTGGGAAGAGATAAGGAGGGGACTCGAATATCATCGAGTCCCCCCTTGTCTCAGGGCGGTCGTCGGGGATTATCTCCGCGGCAGGTGGATCGAGTATCCGGGCCGGGATGGTGATATGCGGAGGGAGGTGTACTGCGGTGTTCCGCAGGGGTCGGTCCTCGGGCCACTCCTGTGGAACATCGCGTACGACTCGGTGTTGCGGGCCGGCCTCCCCGACGGCGTCAGCACGGTGTGTTATGCGGATGACACACTGGTGCTGGCCGTCGGGGCGCACTGGGGGAGGGCCATGCGTCGCGCGGAGGAGGGGTCGCAACGCGTCGTCGACCGGATCAGGGGGATGGGGATGACGGTGGCGGTCCATAAGACCGAGGTGATTGCGTTTCATTCACCTCGGCAGGATCCGCCACCCTCTCTGATCCGGGTGGGTGGGGCTGACATCGAGGTGAAGCCCCAGATCAGGTATCTAGGGCTGATCCTCGATAGCCACTGCCTGGTCCCCCGGTTGGAAAGGATGGTTGCGGTCCCGGGCGGGCAGGAACCTGCTTGGGGCGATTTGAAGCGCCAGGCCCGGCAGTCCGTGTTGCTCGCGTGGCAGGAGCGGCTGGCTCTGCCAACCGCGGGGCACCGGACTGTCGGGGCGGTTCGGCCACTCCTGAAGGAGTGGCTGGACAGAGGCCATGGCAGCCTCACCTACCGGATGGCACAGGTATTTTCCGGGCATGGCAGCTTCGGAAGATACCTGTGCCGGATAGGGAAGGAGCCGACGGCGCGTTGCTGCCACTGCGACGCTGAGCAGGACACGGCGGATCATACCCTGGAGGTATGCCCCGCGTGGGAGGGGGAGCGCCGTGTCCTGGTCGGCGTCGTCGGGCGGGATGTCTCGCTGCCGGGCGTGGTGCGCGCCATGCTCGGCAGCGAGGAGAAGTGGAGGGCCGTGGCCTCCTTCTGCGAGAACGTAATGTTGCAGAAGGAGGCCGCGGGGAGGGAGCGCGAGCTTCAGCGGCGCGCTGAAGCTCGCGCTCGTGCGGTGGCCCGAGGTCGTCGCCCGGTCGCGAGGCGTCGCGGGCGGCCGCCTCGGCGTGGCGGATGACCTAGGCTGGGAGGGGGGTCCTGAGGGGACCCTCCTCCCGCCAGGCGGCGCCGGGTCGGACCGGTTGGGGGTAGGAGTGCCTCCCCCTACCGGTCCGACGCAAGGGGAGGCACCCTCGGCGGTCTGGTGCGGCCATGAACGCCCGGCCGCCGAGGGGTGGAAACGGGGTCGCGGGCGGTTGCGAGTTGGGGCTCGCAGCCGCCACTAAACGCGGCCCCGGGACGGATAGCGGCGGGATGGAGTGGCCCCGTCCCGCCGCTATGAGGCAGTGTGTCTACTGGGGGGACCGATTGTCCCCCCGGGGGATGGGCGCGAAAGCGCGGGCACGGGGAGGATACCGGAAGAATGCTTCGAGCGATTCCCGGTATCCTCCCAAAGCGTGCCGAAGGGTCACCGTGGGGTTTTTAGTGGGTAGGTCCCGCGCCTGTCGTTGTACGGGCGCGGGGAATCCCACACACCCCTCCCACCTCTCCCCAAGGAGGTGGGAGGGAGTCTTTCGAAGATTTTCCCCACGACAAAAAAAAAAAAAAAAAAAAAAGTGGTAAAACGAGCACTGCCGAAGCTAACTATACCAGTTATGAATTAGAATGTTTGGCGATTATCAAGTCTCTTCGAAAGTTCCGCGTATACCTACTGGGTATACCGTTTAAAATAGTGACAGATTGCCGCGCGTTCGCCCTAACAATGCGAAAAAAGGATCTTTGCGTGCGTGTGGCGCGATGGGCGCTGTTGCTCGAAGAATTCCAATACACGATTGAGCACCGTTCGGGAAACAGTATGCGACACGTAGATGCACTTAGCCGCTACCCTCTGCCCGAATGCATGTTAGTTAAAGAAAGCGATGATAGTATAAATGCGCGTCTAAAGAAAGCCCAAGCGTCGGACGAGGGTATTCGCAAACTACTCGATGCAATAAAGGAAAAACCGATCGATGGATATTGCGTGCAAAGCGATCTGTTATTTAAGTCTGTTGATGGCGACTATAAGCTAGTCGTACCGCGGTCAATGCAAACTAGCGTAATTAGGAGAGCTCACGAGGTCGGACATTTCGCTGTTGGGAAAACGGAGGCAATCGTCAAACGAGACTATTGGTTTGCGCACATGAAACCAAAAATCGAAAGGGTAATAGAGAATTGCGTTAGTTGTATCCTCGCGGAACGGAAACACGGAAAAGGGGAAGGCTTTCTGCACCCGGTGCAAAAAGGCGAAACCCCCTTAGATACGTTTCATGTAGATCACGTGGGACCACTTATGTCAACTAGAAAAAGTTATAAGCACATTTTCCTGGTTGTCGACGGTTTTGCCAAATTTGTATGGCTGTATGCGACCAAAAGCACCACGTCCGCCGAGGTAATAGATAGACTTAGAAAGCAGTCCGCAATCTTCGGGAACCCGCGTCGCATTATATCCGATCGCGGTACGGCCTTTACCTCCGGGGAATTTAGAAATTATTGCGCAACAGAGGGAATAGAACATATAACAATCACCACCGGAATGCCACGGAGTAATGGGCAAGTAGAGAGTATAAACCGGATCCTAATACCCATCCTAACAAAACTCGCAGCTTCTCGCCCGGATGAATGGTACAAACATCTCGACCGTTGTCAGAAGTTTTTAAACGCTACGGCTAGTCGAAGCACAGGGATGACTCCGTTTCGGGTAATGTTCGGGGTTAATATGCGGCTGCGGAATGACTTACCTCTGAGAGAACTCCTAGAACGTGAGTGGGTCACCCTGTTCGACGAAGACAGATGTGAGTTACGGGATTGCGCTAGGGAAAAGATCGCGGAAATGCAACAGGAGAATAGAAATAGTTTTAATAAGCGTCGTAAAACTGCGAGGAATTATGTAATCGGTGACTTAGTGGCGATTAAGAGGACTCAGCAAGGGCCGGGGGCAAAGTTATCGGCAAAGTATTACGGTCCGTATCGTGTAACGAGAGTGCTGCGAAATGAACGATATATTGTAGAGAGGGTAGGCGATCACGAAGGCCCGGGGGAAACCAGCACAGCAGCAGAGTACATGAAAGTTTGGGTCCACGACTCAGGCTCCGACCGAAGCGACGAAGAAAACGCGGAAAATGTCTGAGGCCAGACATCGCTGCAGGACGGCCGAGTGTGGGTGACAGTGTGGGTGATGAAAGAATCGCGAAGATAAACACTGCCGAAAGGCAAGCGACCGCGAGAGCGAGAGTGAGAGAGAGTGAGAGAGAGTGAGAGCGTACGCGCGAGCGAGAGATGTGTAAAGGGCCGAAATCGATGTGGCAATGAACGAGTGCGAGAACCGAAATATAAGAAAGCGAACGATAAAGGGATGAGTTCAGTGTGTTGGATGTGAATGTGTCATTGAGAGAAATTGTGACATTAAAAACTTGTGTGAGCACCGAAATTACGAGGGATAATATCTAAATTGTTATTACATAACCATATCCCTACACAATTATTTCTATTTCTTCGCGAGAATTTATTATTGCTTTTTTCCCTAAAACATCGATAGGTACTAAATTAATGGCTGCACCGCAATCAATCAAAAATGTTCCCTTCCCTGATTCCAGTTCTGGGATTTTGGTTTCGAGACGTGGGGCAGGTGTTTCTTTGATAAGGAGTCGTTTTCGAAGGGTACTGTCTTTTGACGACGGTTTTCGTTTCCGCTCATCGTGTCGCCGGAACGGTGAGCGCGATTGAAGTTTAAAGACCCATTCGATTCGGCCGACGAGTCCCGCGAGTCGCGTCTATATTTCGGATTACGCGGGTTCTTCTTACAAGATTTTCCGTCGTGTCCCGTGGTTTCGCAATGCCAACAATATAATTTTGGTTCGCGGAATCTTTCGGAATTTTTTAATATGGAATAATGATTTCCTTCATCTTTAGGGAAATCGTAAGACCGCCTCGAAGGGGAAATCGAGGGGCTCCTTTGTCGCACGGTCCATGCGGCCGCACGTGGTTGCTCTTCTCGATCCTCTTGAGATTCATATGTCCTAGCGTACCGCCCTCGGTCATAACGACTTTTTTTTTTTTTTTTTTTTTTTTTTTTTTTTTTTTTTTTGTCGTGGGGAAAATCTTCGAAAGACTCCCTCCCACCTCCTTGGGGAGAAGTGGGAGGGGTGTGTGGGATTCCCCGCGCCCGTACAACGACAGGCGCGGGACCTACCCACTAAAAACCCCACGGTGACCCTTCGGCACGCTTTGGGAGGATACCGGGAATCGCTCGAAGCATTCTTCCGGTATCCTCCCCGTGCCCGCGCTTTCGCGCCCATCCCCCGGGGGGACAATCGGTCCCCCCAGTAGACACACTGCCTCATAGCGGCGGGACGGGGCCACTCCATCCCGCCGCTATCCGTCCCGGGGCCGCGTTTAGTGGCGGCTGCGAGCCCCAACTCGCAACCGCCCGCGACCCCGTTTCCACCCCTCGGCGGCCGGGCGTTCATGGCCGCACCAGACCGCCGAGGGTGCCTCCCCTTGCGTCGGACCGGTAGGGGAAGGCACTCCTACCCCCAACCGGTCCGACCCGGCGCCGCCTGGCGGGAGGAGGGTCCCCTCAGGACCCCCCTCCCAGCCTAGGTCATCCGCCACGCCGAGGCGGCCGCCCGCGACGCCTCGCGACCGGGCGACGACCTCGGGCCACCGCACGAGCGCGAGCTTCAGCGCGCCGCTGAAGCTCGCGCTCCCTCCCCGCGGCCTCCTTCTGCAACATTACGTTCTCGCAGAAGGAGGCCACGGCCCTCCACTTCTCCTCGCTGCCGAGCATGGCGCGCACCACGCCCGGCAGCGAGACATCCCGCCCGACGACGCCGACCAGGACACGGCGCTCCCCCTCCCACGCGGGGCATGCCTCCAGGGTATGATCCGCCGTGTCCTGCTCAGCGTCGCAGTGGCAGCAACGCGCCGTCGGCTCCTTCCCTATCCGGCACAGGTATCTTCCGAAGCTGCCATGCCCGGAAAATACCTGTGCCAGCCGGTAGGTGAGGCTGCCATGGCCTCTGTCCAGCCACTCCTTCAGGAGTGGCCGAACAGCCCCGACAGTCCGGTGCCCCGCGGTTGGCAGAGCCAGCCGCTCCTGCCACGCGAGCAACACGGACTGCCGGGCCTGGCGCTTCAAATCGCCCCAAGCAGGTTCCTGCCCGCCCGGGACCGCCCCCACCCCCGCGCGACGGTCGACGCGGTGCCGGTACATCACCGCGTGCGACCGCGCGAGCAGGTCCATGGGCGGCATCCCCGCTAGAACCGTCGCCGCCTCATGTGACATGGTCCGATACCCGCGGACGACCCTGAGCGCCATGCGCCTCTGCACCCGACGCAGCATAGTCATGCTGCGCCGGGAGGCAGCCAGGTCGTCCGCCCAGACGGGGGCCCCGTATAGGGCCACCGACTGGACCATTGCCACATAGAGGCGACGAACTCGGCCCGCCGGGCCCCCCAGGTTGGGCAGGATCCGGCCCAGAGCCGCAACCATCCTTTCCAACCGGGGGACCAGGCAGCGGAAATGCTTCTCGAAACGCCAGTGGCTATCGAGGATCAGCCCCAGATACCTGATCTGGGGCTTCACCTCGATGTCAGCCCCACCCACCCGGATCAGAGGGGGTGGCGGATCCTGCCGAGGTGAATGAAACGCAATCACCTCGGTCTTATGGACCGCCACCGTCATCCCCATCCCCCTGATCCGGTCGACGACGCGTTGCGACCCCTCCTCCGCGCGACGCATGGCCCTCCCCCAGTGCGCCCCGACGGCCAGCACCAGTGTGTCATCCGCATAACACACCGTGCTGACGCCATCGGGGAGGCCGGCCCGCAACACCGAGTCGTACGCGATGTTCCACAGGAGTGGCCCGAGGACCGACCCCTGCGGAACACCGCAGTACACCTCCCTCCGCATATCACCATCCCGGCCCGAATACTCGATCCACCTGCCGCGGAGATAATCCCCGACGACCGCCCTGAGACAAGGGGGGACTCGATGATATTCGAGTCCCCTCCTTATCTCTTCCCAGGGGAGGGTGTTAAAGGCATTGGCAATATCCAAGGATATTGCCAATGCCACCCCTCCCCGGGAAACGGCCGCCCCCGAGAGGGCCCTCACACGACCTATCGCGTCGATAGTCGATCGGCCCCCCCGGAAACCGAACTGGCAGTCGGCCAGACCGGGATCACCCCGCGACAGGTGCTCGACGAGGCGGGCAGCAATCACACGCTCGAAGAGCTTGCCCACCTCGTCGAGGAGACAAATGGGCCGGTATGCGGAGGGAGACTCCGCGGGCCGACCCTCCTTCCGGAGGAGGACCATCCTCGCCACCTTCCAACTGGGGGGGAATCGCCCGTTCCTCAGGCAGCGGTCGAACAACCGCCTGAGGTCGGCCCCAAGGACGCCCTGAGTCAAGACCCAAACCCGGCCGGGCACACCATCCGGACCCGGGGCCGTGTTACGAACCCCGAGCCGTCTGATGGCCGCTGCCAGCTCCTCCTGCGTGACCCCCAGCTCGGCCGTCCACTCCACTGGGACAGCCGCCGCCGCCGGAGGACGCGGTCCCCTCTCCCCAATTGGGAAGAGTGTATTGACCACGTCCTCCAGCAGCCGGGGGTCAAGACCCTCGGTGACGGGGGGCGCCCACGGGCGGAGCTTATTCAGCACCACCTTATATGGGCGCCCCCATGGATCGTCATCAAGGGTCTGGAGGAGCTCCTTCCATGCCTGGGTCTTGGCCCGTTTGATGGCGACCTGCAGAGCAACCCGCGCCACGCGGTATGCTCCATACAGGTCATCAGCTGCCCTCGCTCGCGCCACGCCGTCGCCTGTACGTTGACGACGGCGCGCGCGGGTGTACTGGCGTCGGGCGCGGACAGTCGCGACTCGCAACTCCGCGATCGCGTCCGACCACCAGTACACCGCCCGGCGAGGAGAAGCCCGCCCGACCCGAGGCATCGCCGCGTCGCAAATACCCGCGACCAATGCTCCGAGCCGGGCGACCTCCTCCTCTATGCTCGGCAACTCGGCCGCTCCCTGCGGCCAAGTTGCAGCGAGGGCAGCTGCCATCAGGGCGTCCTTGTCCAGGCGCCGAAGCGCCCAGCGGCGTGGTGGGGAGCCACGCAGGCGGCCCTGTCGGGATGCACTCGCGGCGGCAGAGACCTCCATCCGGATGTACCGGTGATCGGAGAGTGTCTCTGCCCCCGCGACCACGTGCCAACCCGACACCATGCGCACGGCGTTGGGGGTCGCGAATCCAACATCCACGATGGACCCCCCATATCGCCGCACGCATGTGTGCTCCGACCCCCGGTTCAATACCCGGAGGTCGAGCCCCGCCGCCCAATCGCCCAGGATCCCGCCGCGAACGTAGGTCCTGGGGGATCCCCAAGCCACCGACTTGGCATTAAAATCCCCCAGGACCAGCACCGGCCGGGCCGCGTAGCGCTGCACGCATGCCGCGACCTCGGCCAAGTACAGCTCGAACGCAGCGTGACCGCTACGGGGCGAAATGTAGCACCCCACCACAGCGACTCCCCCCCAGTCCACGGCGACGAATCCCCGACCGCGCTCCAACAAGGAGAACGGTGGGGACCCGTCGCCCCCTCCCCATACCGTCGCCACCAAGCCGTCCACGTCGCCCACCCAATGAGGGTGATCAGGGACGCGGTACGGCTCGGCGGCGACCGCCAGGCCAACCCCCCACTCCGCGAGGACTTGGGACATCAAGTCCTGTGCCGCGCGGCAGTGGTTGAGGTTGGCCTGGAGGAGGAGGCGGGGCGGCATTAATTAATGGCCGCGCCAGCCTCCTCCCGGCCGTCCGTCCCCGTAGCACCGTCCACCTCCATGGAGGACGATGCCACCGCCCTCGGCACCGGAGCCGGTGCAGCCCGCCTCTTCCTCTCCTTCCGGGTGGGGGGGGAGCACTTCTTGCTCCCCACCCTGTGATCGGCTGGCCTCCCCATGTCCGCACACAGCGGGCAGTGGGGGGCCGCCGAGCACTGGCTCGCACGGTGCTCTTTGGCACCGCAGCGGTAACACTGACCGCTGCGGTCCACCGGCGAGGTGCACCACTGCCTCACGTGCCCCAATTCGAGGCAGCGGTGACACCGGAGCGGGCGCGGCGCGAGGATTTCCACTCGCGCCGAAACCCACCCCACCAACACCCTCCCGGATTCCGCCACCTTACGGGCGGCGGAGAGGGGGCACCGGGCCCACACCGACCCGAGGCCGGAGGGCGACCTGCGGATCTCTCCGATCCGCAGGTCCTCCACAGGACAGTCCCCCGCCCTCGCAAGGGCACGGGACACATCCTGTGCGGTGACCGAGTCGTCCAGTCCACAAACGCGCATCTCCGTGCGCTTCGTGGGCCGGGCGACCCGGACACCTCGCTCGCCCAGCTGCTCCCGGAGCCTCTGGGCGAAACGATCCGCCTTCGCGCCGCCTTCTGCACCGGGGATCTCCAGCAAGAGACCCCCGGTCACGGCCCTCTTCGCCCTCACGGAGGCGATGCCCAGCTCTTCCAGGGAGATATTCTCCCTGGCGAGCCGCATCGCCTCCGCGAGGGTCAGGTCGCCCCCCTGCGCAACGGTCAGCGTCACCGCTGCCGTTTTTGGGGGACGACCTGGTCGTGCCTTCCCGACCTTCGCGGCCTTTACCTTGGCCGCCGGCGGCGGAGGCGGAGGCTGCGGTTGCGAGGCCTTCCTCGCCGCCCGCTTCGCCTTCCGCCCCACCACCTCACTCCACGCCACCCCCCCTTGGGAGGGTGCTGTGGAGGACGCGACCACCGCGACCACGGGTACACCACCCCCCTTGGGGGTCGCGACCCGGGGCCCTGGTGCCGCAACGCTGGGCGGAGCCTTCACTCCGCCCTTCTTTGCCTTCCCCGACTGTACCGGAACAGGTCGGGGAGGCACCGCCTTCCTGCTGACCGCTCTTCCGGCGAGGAGCTCCTCCCGGAAGGCGGCTAGCTTGCCATCAATCATGTCCCCAATCCTCCTCAGAAGATCGTCTTCTGAGGAGGACGGGGACTTCTTCACGGGCGGAGTGCGGGTGGAGGGGCCCGCGGTGCCCCGCACCACTGCCGCCGCACTCCGCTTATTTACCTCCACCGAGGGACGCGGCGGTGGAGGAGGAGGGAGGATGGGAGGGAGGGCCGCGCTGTTCCACAGCGCCTCTGCCCTCCTCCTCCCCTGTCGCTCCTCCTCCAACAGGAGCTGCAGACGGGCGTTCCGCCCTCTGAGCTCCCGCGCCGCCTCCCTCATTTCCTCCGCCGCGGCCTTCAGGGCCTCCGCGCCACCGCTTTTCTGCCCCTTAAAGGCGCAGGCAGCGGCGACTTTCTCCACCCGCCTCAGGGACGAGGAGATCCTCTCCGATATCTCCTCGGTCACCTCGTCCCTGAGGCCGGTCATAACGACTTGGCGAGCCAGGATACGACACTTCACTGTCGCGGTGGCGATAATCATCAGTCCCACGGTCCTTTCGTGACCACCTTGCAGGCGATTCGTTCCGGAGCATCTGTCTTCGGTTCTTTAGTTTTCTGTCTATTTGCAGCACGGCGTCGTAAGCATCTTCAAGAGTCCGTATGTCTCTAAACTGTGCCGACACCTTCCAAGAAATCCGATCCGGTAGGCCTTCGATGGAGTTTTCCAACACATCTCTTTCCATCTCCTTGATGAAATCTTCGACGTTGTCCCGGTATCTTTCTCGAATGGCTCCGCGCGCGCAATAAACCAGGTGGCTAGTTCTGTCGACGTACTCTCGCAGACTTTCACCCTCGCGAATACGTAAACTCGCGATGTCCACTTGGAAGTATGACAAACTTTTTCCCGGCGCGAATCTCTTTTCTAAATGTTTAATTAACTCGTTAACATTCACAAATTTATGCTCTAAGGTACACCTACGTGCAGGACCTATAAGTTTAGTCAGAACTATCGCCAGATAATCGGCTTCCGAACCCACAGGTATCAATGTTAATCCGTCCTCCACACTTTGTGCAAAACGCGATAAAGATGGAGTTTTTCCGTCAAAAGTCGGTATCGTCGATGTAACGTTCTGTATGCATGTCTTTTGTGTCAACAGTGACATTGAATTTGCCAGCGATAATGTTAAGTTCATAATATCGTTCGAAGAAATATTTGCTTGTAAACTTGTCATTTCTAATAATTTATTTTAGTTCAACTACAGGAAACTAGTATATTTGAATCTAATTAACAATGTGTATTAACTAGCGAAAACTAGTATATTCTTAACAAGAGTTAACTGGTTGACTTAACTAGCGAAAACTAGTATATCGTCTAAATTCAATAAGAAAAATTTTAACTTCTCAAGAAACCCAAAAATTACGTAGCGATTCTAAAATAGTTAAATCCCACCGCTGTCACCAGTTTCTGTTACGAGCCAGGGCCGTGCAGCGCGCGTGGCTGGCGAGTGCGAGAGAGAGTATGGAATATGGTATCAATTTGTTAGTTAGGTACACGGACGAACCCGATGCAAAATCGGGGAGCCGCTAGGATAGTTGATAACGAGGACGAACCTGACGCGAAATCAGGGAGCCCCTGGGATGGAGTCACGTACGGACGAACCTGGTACGAAACCAGGGAGCCGTAGGAGGGTGAAACGTCGTGAACGAACCCGATGCGAAATCGGGGAGTCACTAGGATTGTTGATAACGACCCAGACGAACCCAATGCGAAATCGGGGAGCTGCTAGGAGGTTGGAAGAAACGCAGACGAACTCAATGCGTAATCGAGGAGCTGCTGGGAGGTTGGATAAATGACAGACGAACCTGATGCGAAATCAGGGAGCTGTAGGATGCGGACGAACCTGATGCGTAATCAGGGAGCCGCTGGGATGGTAATAGATTGCGTGGACGAACTCGATGCGTAATCGAGGAGCCACTAGGTTGTAAGAGGTTGTATTTGGATTTGGGGATGTGTTAATTCAACTCGTAACTATGAATTATTAAGTATAATATAACCCGAGCGGTAAGGTTATATTATTATGGGAACGTTTAACTAATAATAATCGCTTTATATAATTATGGGTTAAAGAAGTTGGATAACTCTGATTTCATAATAAAAGTAGATATATTCTTAAATCAACACATAAAATGCAAGTGTTTCGTGTATCTTATGTCGCGATCAAAGAATGATTATATTTACCTAAAATGACCTTGCACGGTGTTGACGCACTGGCGATGCGGGGGTATGTCAGTTGGAAATAAAGGCCGCAATAGAATTTATGCCGGTTCACGGATTCTATATGGTTTGATACGAAAGGGTACGGTAGCCCGATCTCGCAAGATACAACTGACTATCAAATCGTATACGCGTGACAAGAGACGTGACGTTGACTCTAACGTGACGGTACGATTATGATCCCACGAGTAAGAAAATCAAGGGGTTTATATACCCAAAAATCCGTGGGGGAGGATTCAAATGCACGTTAGACATCACCATATATAGTAATCTCCGAATTGCGTTAGTCACCGAGCAGCTGCATCTCGTGAGAACTGACTCTACATTCCAAAGGGTAGATAAGTAGCAGGGCGTTTTCCTAATGCACGCAAGTGGTACAGAAAAATTGGGGAACGAAACGTTCGGCATACGTAACAATGCTAATAAGCAAGCAGCCAGATAGTATGCGAGCAGGGACCCAGTAAGGAAGTAGTTAGGTAGTAAGCAAGCAGAAAGTTAGTAAGCAAGCAGTAAGCTAGTAAGCAAGCAGTATGGTAGTAAGCAAGCAGGAGGCTAGTAAGAAAGCAGCTAGCTAGTAAGCAAGCAGTTAGCTAGTAAGCAATCAGTAAGCGAGTAAACTAGCAGTAACATTGGAAGCAAGCAGCGAGCTAGTAAGTGAGCAGAGTGCTAGTAAGGTAGCATTATGCTAGTAAGCAAGCACATAGGAAGTAGTGAGCTAGTAAGAAGGTAGAATGCTTGTAGCAAAGTAGTAATCTATTAAGCAAACAGTTTACTGGTAGGAAAGCAGTTAGCTAGTGAGCAAGTAGTAAGCTTGTACGCAAGCAGTACGCTAGTAACCATGCAGTGAGATAGTAAGCGAGCCGGAAGCTAGTAAGCATGCAGTAAGCGAGTAGCAAACTGGTAAACAAGGAGTAAGCTAGTAAGCGAGCAGGAAGCTAGTAAGAAAGTAGTATGCTAGTAAGCAAGCAGTAAGCTAGATAGCAAACGGTAAGCTAGTAAGCATGCAGCCGGCTAGCAAGCAAGCAACAGGCTAGTAAGCATGCAGTAAGCGTGTAAGTTAGCAGTAAGCTAGTAAGCAAGCTGTGAGCTAGTAAGCGAGGAGGTAGCTAGGAAGAAAGCAGTAAGCTAGTAAGCAACAAGTAAGCTAGTAAGCATGCTGTATGGTAGTAAGCAAGCATCGGGCTTGACAGAAAGCAGTATGCTAGTAAGGAAGCAGATAGCTACAAAGCGGGCAACAAGCTAGTAAGCTACCAGGTAAGCTAGGGAGCAAGCGGTGAACTAGTAAGCGAGTGGGAATCCAGTAACGAAGCAGTACGCTTGTTAGCATGCAGTAAGATACTAAGCAAGCAGTAAGTTAGTCAGCATGCAGTGAACTAGTAAGAAATCAGTATGCTAGTAAGGAAGCAGTAAGCTACAAAGCAAGCAGTAAACCAGTAAGCAAGCAGTGTGCTAGTAAGCGAGGGGGAAGCTAGTATGGAAGCAGTATGCTAGTAAGCAAGTAGTAAGCTAGTAAGCAAGTAGAGATCTAGTAAGCGTGCAAGGCGCTAGTAGGGAAGCAGTATGCTAGTAAGGAACAAGTAAGCTAGTAAGCAAGCTGTATGGTAGTAAGCAAGCAACGGGCTAAACAGAAAGCAGTTAGCTAGTAGGAAAGCAGTATGCTAGTAAGGAAGCAGAAAGCTACAAAGCAGGCAACAAGTTAGTAAGCTACCAGGTAAGCTAGGAAGCAAGCAGTGAGCTAGTGAGCGAGTGGGAATCCAGTAAGGAAGCAGTACGCAAGTTAGCACGCAGTAAGCTGGAAAGCAAGCAGTGAGAAGGTATGCAAGGAGTAAGCTAGTTAGCAAGCAGTAAGCTCGTATGCAAGCTGTGAGCAATCAAGCGAGCATGAAGCTTGTAAGGAAGCAGCATGCAAGTAAGCAAGCAGTTAGCTAGTAAGAAAGCTGTATGCAAGTAAGCAAGCAGTATGCTAGAAAGCAAGCAGCAAGCTAGCAAGCAAGCAGGAAGCGAGTATTCTAGCTGTAAGCTAGTGTGCAAGCAATTATCTAGTATGCAAGCTTTAAGCTAGAAAGCACGCAGCAGGCTAGTAAGGAGGCGGTATGCTAGTAAGCAGGCAGTTGGCTAGTAAGTATCCAGTCATCTAGTAAGCAAGCCCTGAGCTAGTCCGCGAGCAGGAAGCTAGTAAGGAAGCAGTATGCTAGAAAGCAAGCAGTAGGCTAGTAATTAACTGGTAGGCTAGTTAGCAAGCAGTAAGCTGTTAAGCAAGTTGCAAGATAGTGCACAAGCAGTAATCTAGAAAGCAAGCAGTGAGACAGTAAGCTTGAAGTAGGGTAGTAAGCAAGCAGTAATCTAGTAAGCAAGCAGTGAGCCAGTAACGAAGCAGGAAGCTAGTAGGCAAGGAGCAGGCTAGTAAAAATCGCCTTTTTCCATCCTGGAGCGCGGTCGGGGCTTTGTCGCCGTGGTGGGGTGCTACATCTCGCCCTGCAGCGGCCACGCCGCGTTCGCGCAGTACCTTGCAAAGGTCGCAGCATGCGTGCAGCGCTGCGTGGCCCTGCTGGTGCTGGTCCTGGAGGACTTTAACGCCAAGTCGGTGGCTAGGGGATCCCCCAGGACCTCCGTTCGCGGTGGGATCCTGGGCGACTGGGCGGCCAGGCTCAACCTTCGGTTATTGAACCGGGGGTCGGAGCACACGTGCGTGCGGCGATATGGGGGATCCATCGTGGATGTTGGATTTGCGACCACCAACGCCGTGCGCATGGTGTCGGGATGGCAGGTGGTTGGGGGGGGGGCAGGGACACTCTCGGACCACCGGTATATTCGGATGCAGGTCCCTGCCCCCGGATGTACATCCCGACACCGCCGCCCTCGCCGCAGGGGGCGGCCGAGTTGTCGAGCATAGAGGAGGACGTCGCGCGGTTCGGGGGATTAGCTGCAAATATTGCGACGCGGCGATGCCCCGGGTCGGGCGGGCTTCTCCTCGGCGGGCGGTGTACTGGTGGCCGGCCGCGATCGCAGAATTGCGCGTCGTGAGTGTGCGCGCCCAACGCCAGTACACCCGCGCGCGCCGTCGTCTACGGAGAGACGATAGCGTGGCGCGAGCGAGGGCATATGACCTGTATGAGTCATAGAGTACGGCTCGTGTTGCTCTGCAGGTCGCCACCATCGGGCCAAAACGCGGGCATGGAAGGAGCTCCTCCAGACCCTCGATGACGATCCTTGGGGCGCCCGTATAAGGTGGTGCTAAATAAGCTCCGCCCGTAGGCAACCCCTATCACCGAGGGTCTTGATCCCCGGCTGCTGGAGGACGTGGTCAATACTCTCTTACCAATTGGGGAGGTAGGACCACGTCCTCCGGCAGAGGCGACGGCCTCGTTGGAGTGGGTGGCCGAGCCGGGGGTCAGGCAGGGGGAGCTGGCCGCGGCCATCAAACGGCTCGGGGCGCGTAACACGGCCACGGGGCCCGATGGTGTGCCTGGCGGGGTTTGGGTTTTGACCCAGGGCGTCCTTGGAGCCGACCTCAGGCGGTTGTTTGACCGATGCCTGAGGGACGGGCGATTCCCCCTTAGTCGAAAAGTGGCGAGGATGGTCCTCCTCCGGAAGGCGGGTCGGCCCGCAGAGTCTCCCTCCGGCATACCGGCCCATCTGTCTCCTCGACGAGGTGGGCAAGCTCTTCGAGCGCGTGATTGCCGCCCGCCTCGTTGAGCACCTGTCGCCTTGTACCCCCGACCTGGCCGACTGCCAGTACGGTTTCCGAGGGGGGGGGGGCCGGTCGACGGTCGACGCGATCAGTCAGGTCAGGGCTCTCTCGGAGTCGGCTGTCTCCCGGGGAGGGGTGGCGGTATCGCTGGATATTGCCAACGTGTTTAACACCCTTCCCTGGGAAGAGATAAGGAGGGGGCTCGAAGATCATCGTGTCCCTCATTATCTCAGGGCAGTCGTCGGGTATTATCCCCGTGGCAGGTGGATCGAGTATTCGGGCCGGGATGGAGATATGTGGAGGGAGGTGTACTGCGGCGTTCCGCAGGGGTCGGTCCTCGGGCCACTCCTGTGGAACATCGCGTACGATAAGGTGTTGCGGCCCGACCTCCCCGACGGCGCCAGCGCCGTGTGTTGTGCAGATGATACACTGGTGCTGGGCGTTGGGGCGCACTGGGGGAGGGCCAAGCGCCTCGCGGAGGAGGGGGCGCAGCGCGCCGTCGGTCGGATCAGGGGGATGGGGATGACGGTGGCGGTCCATAAGACCGCGGTGATAGCTTTCCATTCACCTCGGCAGGATCCGCCACCCCCTCTGATCCGGGTAGGCGAGGCTGATATCGAGGTGAAACCCCAGATAAGGTATGTGGGGCTGATCCTCGATAGCCACTGGCGCTTCGAGGAGCATTTCCGTTGCCTGGTCCCAGGTTGGAGGGAATGGTCGCGGCTTTAGGCCAAATCCTACTCTACCTGGGGGGCCCGGCTGCCAGAGTGCACAGCCTCTATGTGGCAATAGTACAGTCGGTGGCCCTTTACGAGGCCCCCGTCTAGACCGACGACCTGGCGGCCTCGCGGCGCAGCATGACGATGCTACGTCGGGTACAGAGGCGGATGGCGTTGCGGGTCGTCCGCGGGTACCGGACCGTGTCGCATGAGGCGTCGACGGTTCTTGCGGGTATGCCGCCCATGGACCTCCTCGCGCGGTCGCACGCGGTGCTGTATCGTCAGCGCGTCGACCGTCGCGCGGGGGTGGGAGCAGTCCCGGGAGCGCAGGAACCTGCGTGGAGCGATTTGAAGCGCCAGGCCCGGCAGTTCGTGACGATCGCGTGGCAGGATCGGTTGGCTCTGCGAACCGCGGGGCACCGGACAGTCGGGGCTGTTCGGCCACTCCTGAGTGAGTAGCTGGACTGTGGCCATGGAAGCCTCATTTACCGGATGGCACAGGTGTTCTCCGGGCATGGCAGCTTCGGGAGATACCTGTGCCGGATAGGGAAGGAGCCGACGGCGCGTTTCTGCCATTGTGACGCTGAGCAGGACACGGCTGAACATACCCTCGAGATGTGCCCTGCGTGGGAGGAGGAGCGCCGTGTCCTGGTCAGCGCCATCGGGCGGGATGTCTCGCTGCCGGGCATGGTGCGCGCCATGCTCGGCAGCGAGGGGAAGTGGAGGGCCATGGCGACCTTCTGTGAGAGCGTAATGTTGCAGAAGGAGACCGCCGGCAGGGAACACAAGCTTCAGCGGCGTGCTGAGGTTCGCGCACGTGTGGTGGCGGGAGGGCCTCGTGGGCGGCACCCCCGCAAGACCCGTCGCCGCCTCATGCGACACGGTCCCGTAGCCGCGGACGACCTCCAGCGCCATCCGCCTCTACACCGGACGCAGCATCGTCATGCTGCGCCGGGAGGCCGCCAGGTCGTCCGCCTAGACGGGGGCTCCGTATAGGGCTACCGACTGAACCATTGCCACATAGAGGCGGCGAACTCGTCCAGCCGGGCCCCCCAGGTTGGGGAAGATCCGGCATAAAGCCGAGACGATCCTCTCCAACCGGGGAACCAGGCAGCGAAAATGCTCCTCGAAGCGCCAGTGGCTATGGGGGTCAGCCCCAGATACCTCATCCGAGGCTTCACCTCGATATCAGCCCCACCCACTCGGATCAGAGGGGGTGGCGGTTCCTGCCGAGGTGAATGGAACGCTATCACCTCGGTCTTATGGACCGCCACCGTCATCCCCATCCCTCTGATCCGGTCGACGTCACGTTGCGCCCCCTCCTCGGCGAGGCGCTTGGCCCTCCCCCACTGAGCCCCGACGGCCAGCACCAGTGTGTCATCTGCGTAACACATGGCACTGACGCCGTCGGGGAGATCGGCCCGCAACATCGCGTCGTACGCGATGTTCCACAGGAGTGGCCCGAGGTCCGACCCCAGCGGAACTCCGCACTACACCTCCCTCCGCATATCACCATCCCGGCCCGGATACTCGATCCACCTGCCGCGGAGGTAATCCCCGACAACTGCCCTGAGACACGGGGGGACCCGATGATATTCGAGCCCCCTCCGTATCTCCCTCCAGGGAAGGGTGTTAAACGCGTTGGCAATATCCAGCGATACCGCCAACGCCACCCCTCCCCGGGAGATGGCCGACTCCGAGAGGGCCCTGACCCGACTGATCGCGTCGATCGTCGACCGGCCCCCCCCCCCCCCCCGGAAACCGTACTGGCAGTCGGCCAGGCCCGGAGCACCCCGCGACAGGTGCTCGACGATGCGGGTGTTACGTATGTCGAACGTTTCGTTCCTCAAATTTTTCTTGCCACTTGCGTGCATTATGAAATCGCCCTGCTACTTATCTAACCTTTGAAATGGGGGTCACTTCCGTCGCGATGCAGCAGCTCGTTAATTAATACAATTCGGAGAATAGAGCAGCCCGTTAATTAATACAATTCGGAGAATAGTGCACACGGTGATTTCTAACGTACTTTTGAATCCGCCCCACACAGATTTTTTGGTATATAAACCCCGTGATTTCATTACTCGGGGGATTATAATCGTACCGTCACGCTTAGTGTCGACTCCACGACTCTCGTTACGCGTATACGATTTCTGTTAGTCAGTTGTATTTGTGAGATCGGGCTACAGTTCCCTGTCGTATCAATATTATACCATATAGAATCCGTGAACCGGCGTAAATTCTATTGCGGCCATTACTTTCAACTGACATGCCCCCGCATCGCCAGTGCGTCAACACCGCGCAAGATCTCTTTAGGTAAATATAATCATTCTTTGATCGCGACATAAGATACACGAAACAATTGTATTTTATTTGTTGATTTAAGAATATATCTACTTTTATTATCAAATCAGAGTTACCCAACTTCTTTAACCCACAATTATATAAAGCGATTATTATTAGTTAAACGTTCCCATAATAATATAACCTTACCGCTCGGGTTATATTATACTTAATAATTCATAGTTACGAGTTGAATTAACACATCCCCAAATCCAAATACAACCTCTTACAACCTAGTGGCTCCTCGATTACGCATCGAGTTCGTCCACGCAATCTATTACCATCCTAGCGGCTCCCTGATTACGCATCAGGTTCGTCCGCATCCTACAGCTCCCTGATTTCGCATCAGGTTCGTCTGTGATTTATCCAAACTCCCAGCAGCTCCTCGATTACGCATCGACTTCGTCTGCGTTTCTTCCAACCTCCTAGCAGCTCCCCGATTTCGCAATTGGGTTCGTCTGCGTCGTTATCAACAATCCTAGTGACTCCCCGATTTCGCATCGGGTTCGTTCACGACGTTTCACCCTCCTACGGCTCCCTGGTTTCGCACCAGGTTCGTCCGTACGTGACTCCATCCCAGAGGCTCCCTGATTTCGCATCAGGTTCGTCCTCGTTATCAACTATCCTAGCGGCTCCCCAATTTCGCATCGGGTTCGTCCGTGTACCTAACTAACAAATTGATACCATATTCCATACTCTCTCTCGCACTCGCAGGCCACGCGCGCTGCACGGCCCTGGCTCGTAACACGGGCAGCAATCACTCGCTCGAAGAGCTTGCCCACCTCGTCGAGGAGACAGATGGGCCGGTATGCGGATGGAGACTCCGCGGGCCGACCCTCCTTCCGGATGAGGACCATCCTCGCTACCTTCCAACTGGAGGGGGAATCGCCCGTCCCTCAGGCATCGGTTAAACAACCGCCTGAGGTCGGCCCCAAGGACGCCGTGGGTTAAGACCCAAACACGGCCGCGCACACCATCCGGACCCGGGGCCGTGTTACGCGCCCCGAGCCGTCTGATGGCCGCGGCCAGCTCCCCCTGCGTGACCCCCGGCTCGGCCACCCACTCCAACGGGGCCGTCGCCTCTGACGGAGGACGTGGTCCTATCTCCCCAATTGGGGAGAGAGTATTGACCACGTCCTCCAGCAGGCGGGGGTCAAGACCCTCGGTGACGGGGGGCGCCCACGGGCGGAGCTTGTTCAGCACCACCTTATAAGGGCGCCCCCAAGGGTCGTCATCAAGGGTCTCGGGGAGCTCCTTCGATGCCCGGCTCTTGGCCCATTTGATGGCGACCTGCAAAGCCATCCGCGACATGCGGTATGCCTCATACAGATCATCTGCCCTCGCTCGCGCCACGCTATCGTCTCTCCGTAGACTACGGCGCGCGCGGGTGTACTGGCGTCGGGCGCGGACACTCGCGTCTCGCGTTTCCGCGATCGCGGCCGACCACCAGTACACCGCCCGGCGAGGAGAAGCCCGCCCGACCCGGGGCATCGCCGTGTCACATATGTTCGCGACCACCCCCCCCCCCCCCCCCCCCCCGAGCCGGGCGACCACCTCCACTATACTCGGCAACTCGGCCGCCCCCTGCGGCCAAGTTGCAGCGAGGGCAGGTGCCATCAGGGCGTCCTTGTCCAGGCGCCGAATCGCTCAGCGGCGCGGTGGGGTACCACCCGGACGATGTTGTCGGGATGCATTCCCCGCGGCGGCAGAGACCTCCATCCGGATATACCGGTGGTCCGAGAGTGTCTCTGCCCCCGCGACCACGTGCCACCCCGACACCATGCGCACAGCGTTGGGGGTCGCGAATCCAACATCCACGATAGACCCCCCATATCGCCGCACACACGTGTGCTCCGACCCCGGGTTCAGTAACCGAAGGTCGAGCCCCGCCGCCCAGTCGCCCATGATCCCCCCGCGAACGGAAGTCCTCGGGGACCCCCACGCCACCGTCTTGGCGTTGAAGTCCCCCAGGACCAGCACCGGCCGGGCCGCGCAGCGCTGCACGCATGCCGCGACCGCTGCGAGGCGAGATGTAGCACCCCACCACGGCGACGGATCCCCGACCGCGCTCCAGCATGGAGAACGGCGGGGACCCGTCGCCACCTTCCCATACCGTCGCCACTAAGCCGTCCGCGTCGCCCAACCAATGAGGGTGATCAGGGACGCGGTAAGGCTCGGCGGCGCCAGCCAGGCCAACCCCCTACTCCGCGAAGACTTGGGACATCATATCCTGTGCCGCGCGGCAGTGGTTGAGGTTGGCCTGGAGGAGGAGGCGGGGCGCCATTAATTACCGACAGCCCCAGCCTCCTCCCGGCTGTCCGTCCCCGTGGCACCGTCCACCTCCATGGTTGACGTGGCCATCGCCCGCGGCGCCGGAGCCGGATCGGCCCGCCTCGTCCTCTCCTTCCGGGAGGGGGGAGAGCACTTCCTGCTCCCCACCCTGTGGTCGGTTGGCATCCCCCTGTCCGCACATAGCGGGTAGTGGTGGGCCGCCGAGCACTGGCTCGCGCGGTGGTCCTTCGCCCCGCAGCGGTAACATTGACCGCTGCGGTCCACCGGCGTGGTGCACCACTGCCTCACATGCCCCAATTCGAGGCAGGGCAGCAATCTATTAAGCAAGCAGTAAGCTAGTAAGCATGCCATAAGCATGTAAGCAAGCTCTAAGCTGGTAGGCAAGCAGTGAGCCAATGAGAAAGCAGGATGCTAGTAAGCAAGCAGTAAGCTAGAAAGGAACCAGCAAGTTAGCAAGCTGGCAGTAAGCTAGTAAGCGAGCGTGGACCAAGTAAGAGAGAAGAATGCTAGTAAGGAAGCAGTATGCTTGCAAGGGATCAGTAAGCTAGAAAGCAAGCAGCAAGCTAGTAAGCATGAAGTAAGCTAGTAAGCGAGCAGGAAGCTAGTAAGGAAGTAGTATGTTAGAATGCAAGCAGCAAGCCAGTAAGAAAGCAGTAAGATAGTAAGCGAGTAGGGACCTAGTAAGCAAGCAGTATGCTAGTAAGCAATAGCAAGCTAGAAAGCAAACATCAGGCTAGTAAGCAAGCAGGAAGCTAGTAAGGAAGCAGTAACCTAGTAAGCAAGCATTGAGCTACCAAGCAAACAGTAAGCTTGAAGCAAGCAGCACGCAAGTCAGAAAGCTGCTAGCTAGTATGAAAGCAGTATGCTAGAAAGCGAGCTGGAAGCTAGAAAGCTAGCATCATGCTTCTATGCAAGCAGCAAGGTAGAAAACAAGCATCAGGCTAGTAAGCATGCAGTAAGCGAGAAAGCTAGCAGTAAGTTGGTATACAAGCAGAGAGCTAGTGAGCGAGGAGGAGGCTAGTAAGGAAGCAGCATGATAGTAAGCAGGCAGTAGGACAGTAAGCATGCAGTAAGCTGGTACGTAAGCAGTTAGCTAGTAAGCAAGCAGTTACCTAGTAAGCAAGCAGTATGCGAGTAAGCAAGCAGTGAGATAGTAAGCCAAATGGAAGCTGGTAAGGAAGCTGTATAATAGCAAGCAAGCAGTAAGGTAGAAAGCAAGCCGGAAGCTAGTAAGCAAGCGGTAAGCTAGAAAGCAAACTGCAGTCTATTAGGACAGCAGTAAGCTAGAAAGCAAGCAGCAAGCTAGTTAGAAAGCACTTAGCTAGTAAGGAAGCCGTATACTAGTAAGCAATTAGTAAGCTTGTAAGAAAGCAGCAAGGTAGTAAGCGAGCATTAAGCGATTAAGCTAGCACTAAGCTATTAAGCAGCCAGTAAGCTAGTAAACAAGCAGCGAGCTAGCAAGCAAGCGTCAGGCTAGTCAGAAAGCTGCTAGCTAGTAAGGAAGCAGTATGGCAGTAAGCAACCTGGAAGTTAGAAAGCAAGCAGCAAGCCAGTAAGCCTGCAGTAAGATACTAAGCAAACAGTAAGCCTGTAAGCAAGCAGCAGGCTAGTCAAGGAGCTGGGAGCTAGTTGAAGGCAGTATGCTAGTAATCAGGCTGTAAGCTACAATGCAAGCAGCAAGCTAGTAAGCAAGCAGCAGGCTTGTAATCATGCAGTAAGCGGGTATGCTATCAGTAAGCTACTAAGCATGCTGTGTGCTAGTAAGCGACGAGGGATCTAGTAAGGGAGCTGAATGCTAGTATGCAAGCAGTAAGCAAATAAGCAACCTGTAAGCCAGTAAGCAAGCATGACGCTAGTAACAAAGCAGTATGCTTGACAGCTAGCAGCAGGCTAGTAAAAAAGCAGGAAGCTAGTTGAAAGCAGTATGCTAGCTACCAAGCAGTCAGCTAGCAAGCACGCAGTAAGCTTGTAAGTGTGCTGAATGCTAGTAAGCAAGCAGTAAGCTAGTAAGGGAGCAGAATGCTAGTAAGCAAGCAGGATACTAGTAAGTAACCAGTAAGCTAGTAAGCAAGCAGGAAGCTACTAAGGAAGCAGTATGCTAGAAAGCAAGCAGAGGGCTAGTAAAAAAGCAGGAAGCTAGTAAAAAAGCAGCAAGCTAGTTGAAGGCAGTATGCTAGTAATCAAGCAGTAAGCTAGAATGCCAGCTGCAAGCTAGTAAGCAAGCACTAAGCTAAAACGCAAGCATCAGTCTTGTAAACATGCAGTTATGCGAGGATGCTGGCAGTAAGCTAGTAAGTAAGCAGTGATCTAGTAATCGAGGAAGAATCTAGTAAGGAAGCAGCATGATGGTACGCAAGCAGTAAGCTAGTAAGCAAGCAGTAAGCATTTAAGCAAGCAGTGGGCTAGTAAAGAAGCTGGAAGCTAGTAAGAAAGCATTATCATAGTAAGCAAGCTGGAAGCTAGAAAGCTAGCAGCACGATAGTATGCACGCAGTAAGCTAGAAAGCAAGCAGAGGGCTAATATGTATGCAGTAAGCGAACGAGCTAGTAGTAAGCTGGTATACAAGCAGTGAGCTAGTAAGCGAGGAGGAGCCTAGTAAGGAAGCAGCATGATGGGGAGCAAGCAGTAAGCTAGTAAGCAAGCAGTAAGCTAGTAAGCAAGAAGTGAGTTAGTATCCGATCAGGAAGCTAGTAAGGAAGCAGTATGCTAGTAAGCAAGCAGTAAGCTAGTAAGCAAGCAGTATGCTATTATACAAGAAATGAGCTAGTAAGTGATCAGGAAGCTAGTATGGAGGTAGTATGCCAGTAGGCAAGCAGGAATCTAGTAGGCATACAGTGAGCTAGTAAGCGAGAATCGAGCTAGTAAGGAAGCAGTAAGACAGAAAGCGAGCAGGGAGCTAGTTTGGGAGCAGTTAGCTATTAAGCATGCAGTATGCTAGCAAGCAAGCAGTAAGATAGATAGCATGCTGTGTGCTAATAAGCGAGCAGTGAGCTAGTAAGCAAGATGTGAGCCTGTCACCGAGCAAGAAGCTACTATGGTGGCAGCATGCCAGTAAGCAAGCTGGAATCTAGTAGGCATGCAGTGAGCTAGTAAGCGAGCATCGAGCTAGTAAGGAAGCATTGAGCTAGTAAGCCAGGAGCAAGCTTGTGAGGAAGCCGTAGGCTGGTAGGCAAGCGGTGGGCTAGAAAGCAAGCAGCAGGCTAGTAAGGAAGCAGTTAGCTATTGAGCAAGCAGTAATCTAGTAAGCAAGCAGTAAGCTGGAAAGCGAGGAGATACCTAGAAAGGAAGCGGTATTGCAGTAAGCATGCATGGGGCTAGTAAGCAACAAGTAAGCTAGTAAGCAAGCAGTAAGCCGGTAAGCATGCAGTGAGCCAGTAAGCGAGCAGGAAGTTAGTAAGGAAGCAGCATGCTAGTAAGCAAGCAGTAAGCTGGCAGCAAGCAGCAAGCTAGTAAGCCAGCATTATGCTGGAAAGCAAGCACCAGGCTAGCAAGAGAGCAGTAAGCTGGTAAGCAAGCAGTAAGCTAGCAAGCAAGCAGTAAGCTAGAAAGCAACCAGCAGGCTTTTAAGAAAGCAGTTAGCTATTGAGCAGGTCGTATGGCAGTAAGGAAGCGGTAAGCTAGTGAGCAAGCAGTAAGCTGGTAAGCAACAAGTAAGCTAGTAGGCAAGCAGCTTGAAAGTAAGAAAGTAATCAGCTAGTAAGAACGCAGTATGCTAGTAAGTTACCGCGTCCCTGATCACCCTCATTGGGTGGGGGACGCGGACGGCTTGGTGGCGACGGTATGGGGAGGTGGCGACGGGTCCCCGCCGTTCTCCATGCTGGAGCGCGGTCGGGGATTCGTCGCCGTGGACTGGGGGGGAGTCGCCGTGGTGGGGTGTTACATATCGCCTCGCAGCGGTCACGTCGCGTTCGAGCAGTACCTGGCCGAGGTCGCGGCATGCGTGCAGCGCTGCGCGGCCCGGCCGGTGCTGGTCCTGGGAGACTTCAACGCGAAGTCGGTGGCGTGGGGGTCCCCCAGGACTTCCGTTCGCGGCGGGATCCTGGGCGACTGGGCGGCGGGTCTCGACCTTCGGTTACTGAACCGGGAGTCGGAGCACACGTGTGTGCGGCGATATGGGGGGTCTATCGTGGATGTTGGATTCGCGACCCCCAACGCCGTGCGCATGGTGTCGGGGTGGCACGTGATCGTTGAGGCAGAGACACTCTCGGACCACCGGTATATCCGGATGGAGGTCTCTGCCGCCGCGGGGGATACATCCCGACGCCACCGTCCGGGTGGTACACCACCGCGCCACTGGGCGCTTCGGCGCCTGGACAAGGACGCCCTGATGGCAGCTGCCCACGCTGCAACTTGGCCGCAGGGGGCGGCCGAGTTGCCGAGTATAGAGGAGGAGGTCGCCCGGCTCGGGGGGATGGTCGTGAACATATGTGACGCGGCGATGCCCCGGGTCGGGCGGGCTTCTCCTCGCCGAGCGGTGTACTGGTGGTCGGCCGCGATCGCGGAAATGCGAGACGCGAGTGTCCGCGCCCGACGCCAGTACACCCGCGCGCGCCGTCGTCTACGGAGAGACGATAGCGTGGCGCGAGCGAGGGCAGATGACCTGTATGAGGCATACCGCACGTCGCGGATGGCTCTGCAGGTCGCCATCAAACGGGCCAAGACCCGGTCATGGAAGGAGCTCCTCGAGACCCTTGATGACGACCCTTGGGGGCGCCCTTATAAGGTGGTGCTGAACAAGCTCCGCCCGTGGGCGCCCCCCGTCACCGAGGGCCTTGACCCCCGGCTGCTGGAGGGCGTGGTCAATACTCTCTTCCCAATTGGGGAGATGGGACCACGTCCTCCGGCAGAGGCGACGGCCCCGTTGGAGTGGGTGGCCGAGCCGGGGGTCTCGCAGGGGGAGCTGGCCGCAGCAATCAGACGGCTCGGGGCGCGTAACACGGCCCCGGGTCCGGATGGTGTGCCTGGCCGGCTTTGGGTCTTGACCCACGGCGTCCTTGGGGCCGACCTCAGGCGGTTGTTTAACCGGTGCCTGAGGGACGGGCGATTCCCCCCCAGTTGGAAGGTGGCGAGGATGGTCCTCCTCCGGAAGGAGGGTCGGCCCGCGGAGTCTCCATCCGCATACCGGCCCGTCTGTCTCCTCGACGAGGTGGGCAAGATCTTCGAGCGAGTGATTGCTGCCCGCCTCGTCGAGCACCTGTCGCGGGGTACTCCGGGCCTGGCCGACTGCCAGTACGGTTTCCGGGGGGGCCGGTCGACGGTCGACGCGATCAGTCGGGTCAGGGTCCTCTCGGAATCGGCCGTCTCCCGGGGAGGGGTGGCGTTGGCGGTATCGCTGGATATTGCCAACGCGTTTAACACCCTTCCCTGGGAGGTGATACGGAGGGGGCTCGAATATCATCGGGTACCCCCGTGTCTCAGGGCAGTCGTCGGGTATTATCTCCGCGGCAGGTGGATCGAGTATCCGGGCCGGGATGGTGATATGCGGAGGGAGGTGTACTGCGGGGTTCCGCAGGGATCGGTCCTAGGGCCACTCCTGTGGAACATCGCGTACGACGCGGTGTTGCGGGCCGACCTCCCCGACGGCGTCAGTGCCGTGTGTTACGCAGATGACACACTGGTGCTGGCCGTCGGGGCTCAGTGGGGGAGGGCCAAGCGCCTCGCCGAGGAGGGGGCGCCACGTGTCGTCGACCGGATCAGGGGGATGGGGATGACGGTGGCGGTCCATAAGACCAAGGTGATAGCGTTCCATTCACCTCGGCAGGATCCGCCACCCCCTCTGATCCGGGTGGGTGGGGCTGACATCGAGGTGAAGCCCCAGATCAGGTATCTGGGGCTGATCCTCGATAGCCACTGGCGTTTCGAGAAGCATTTCCGCTGCCTGGTCCCCCGGTTGGAAAGGATGGTTGCGGCTCTGGGCCGGATCCTGCCCAACCTGGGGGGCCCGGCGGGCCGAGTTCGTCGCCTCTATGTGGCAATGGTCCAGTCGGTGGCCCTATACGGGGCCCCCGTCTGGGCGGACGACCTGGCTGCCTCCCGGCGCAGCATGACTATGCTGCGTCGGGTGCAGAGGCGCATGGCGCTCAGGGTCGTCCGCGGGTATCGGACCATGTCACATGAGGCGGCGACGGTTCTAGCGGGGATGCCGCCCATGGACCTGCTCGCGCGGTCGCACGCGGCGATGTACCGGCACGGCGTCGACCGTCGCGCGGGGGTGGGGGCGGTCCCGGGCGGGCAGGAACCTGCTTGGGGCGATTTGGTGCGCCAGGCCCGGCAGTCCGTGTTGCTCGCGTGGCAGGAGCGGCTGGCTCTGCCAACCGCGGGGCACCGGACTGTCGGGGCTGTTCGGCCACTCCTGAAGGAGTGGCTGGACAGAGGCCATGGCAGCCTCACCTACCGGCTGGCACAGGTATTTTCCGGGCATGGCAGCTTCGGAAGATACCTGTGCCGGATAGGGAAGGAGCCGACGGCGCGTTGCTGCCACTGCGACGCTGAGCAGGACACGGCGGATCATACCCTGGAGGTATGCCCCGCGTGGGAGGGGGAGCGCCGTGTCCTGGTCGGCGTCGTCGGGCGGGATGTCTCGCTGCCGGGCGTGGTGCGCGCCATGCTCGGCAGCGAGGAGAAGTGGAGGGCCGTGGCCTCCTTCTGCGAGAACGTAATGTTGCAGAAGGAGGCCGCGGGGAGGGAGCGCGAGCTTCAGCGGCGCGCTGAAGCTCGCGCTCGTGCGGTGGCCCGAGGTCGTCGCCCGGTCGCGAGGCGTCGCGGGCGGCCGCCTCGGCGTGGCGGATGACCTAGGCTGGGAGGGGGGCCCTGAGGGGAGCTTCCTCCCGCCAGGCGGCGATGGGTCGGACCTGGTGGGTTCGGCCCACGGGGAGGCACCCTTTGTGGCCTGGAGCGGCCATGAGCTCCCGGCCGCCGAGGGGTAGAAACGGGGTCACAGGCGGTTGCGAGTTGGGGCTCGCAGCCCGCCACTTAATGCGGCCCCGGGACGGATCGCGGCGGGATGGAGTGGCCCGTCCTGCCGCTATGAGACAGAGTGTCTACCGGGGGGACCGTTTGTCCCCCCCGGGGATGGGCGCAAAGCGCGGGCACGGGGAGGATACCGGAAGAATGCTTCGAGCGATTCCCGGTATCCTCCCAAATCGTGGGGAAGGGTCACCGTGGGGTTTTTAGTGGGTCGGTCCCGCGCCCGTCATTCTACGGGCGCGGGGAATCCCACACAACCCTCCCGCCTCTCCCCAAAGAGGAGGGAGGGAGTCTTTCGAAGATTTTCCCCACGACAAAAAAAAAAAAAAAAAAAAAAAAAAAGTATGCTAGTAAGCAAGGAGTAAGCTAGTAAGCAAACAGTAAGCTAGTAAGCGAGCAGTGAGCTAGTAAGCGAAAAGGGAGCATGTACAGAAGTAGTATGCTAGTAGGCATCCACTAAGCTCGTAAGCATGTAGTGAGCCAGCAAGCGAGCAGGAAGCTAGTAAGGAAGCAGCATGATAGTAAGCAAGCAGTATGCTAGTAGGCAAGCCGTAAGCTGGTGTGAAAGCATTATGCTCGTAAGCAAGCAGTAAGCTAGTAAGAAACAAGTAAGCTAGTATGCATGGTGCACGCTAGTAAGCATGCAGCATGCCAGTAGACTACCAGTAAGCTAGAAGCAAGCAGCAAGCTAGTAAGCATGCAGAATGCTGGAATGCAAGCAGCAGGCTAGCAAGAAAGCAGTTAGCTATTGAGCAAGCAGTAAGCTAGTAAGCAAGCAGTAAGCTGGAAATCATGCAGCAAGCTAGTAAGAAAGCAGTTAGGTAGTAAGCAAGCAGTAAGCTAGTAAGCAAGCACTAAGCTAGTAAGCATGAAGTGTGCCATTAAGCGAGCAGGAAGCTAGTAAGGAAGAAGCATTCTAATAACCAAGCAGCAAGCTAATAAGAAACAAGTAAGCTAGTATGCATGGTGCACGCTAGTAAGCATGCAGTGAGCCAGAAAGCGAGCAGGAAGCCAGTGAGGAAGCAGGAAGCTAGAAAGCAAGCGGCAGGCTAGTAAGCGTGGCGTAAGCGAGTATGCGAGCAGTAAGCTAGAAAGCATGCATTAAGAGAGTAAGCAAGCAGAAACCTAGCAAGCATGCAGTAAGCTAGTATCAAAGCATTAAGTTAGTATCAAAGCAGTAAGTTAGTAACAAAGCAGGAGTCTAGTAAGCAAGCTGTAAGCGAGTAAGCAAGCGACAAGCTAGTATGCATGCAGTAAGCTTGAAAGCAAGCAGCAAGCTAATAAGCTAGTATTAAGCTTAAAAGCAAGCAGAAGGCTAGTGAGAAAGCAGTTAGTTATAAAGCAAGCAGTATGGCAGCAAGCAAGCAGTAACCTAGATAGCAAGTCGTGTGATAGTAAGCTAGCAGTCAGCTATTAAGCGAGCAGGGAACTAGTAACAAAGCAGTAATCTAGTAAGCAAACAGTATACTGCTAAGAAAGCAGTTAGCTATTAAGCAAGTAGTAAGCTAGTAAGCAAGCACTAAACTAGAAATCAAGCAGCCAGCTTGTTAGAAAGCAGTTAGCTGTTAAACAAGCAGGTGGTACGTAAGATAGAAGTAAGTTAAGAAGAAGGCATGATTATAGTAAGAAAGCAGTTAGGTAGTAGGCAAGCAGTAAGCTACTAAGCAAGCAGTACGCTAGTAACCAAACAGTAAGCTTGCAAGCATGCAGCGGGCTAGTATGAAAGCAGTTAGTTAGTACGGAAGCAGTAGGCTAGTAAGCAAGCTGCAAGCTAGTAAGGAAGCAGTAAGCTAGTATGGAAGCAGCTAGCTAGTAAGCAAGCAGCTGGCTAGTAAGACAGAAGTAAGTTATGAAACAAGCCGGAATGCAGTATGGAAGCAGTTAGGTAGTAAGCAAGCAGTAAGCCAGTAAGCGATGAGGAAGCTAGTAAGGGAGCAGCATGATAGTAAGCTAGCAGTAAGCTAGTAACCAAAAAGTAAGTTAGCATGCAAGCAGTAAGCTGGTATGAAAGCACTTATCTAGTAACCAAGTTGTAATCTAGTAAACAAGCAATGAACTAGTAAGTGAGCAGGAAGCTAGTAAGAAAGCTGTATGTTAGTAACAAAGCCATAAGCTAGTAAGCAAGCAGTAAGCTGGAATGAAAGCTGTTAGCTTGTGAGCAAGCAGTAAGCTAGTAACAAAGCTTTATGCTAGTAAGCACGCAGTAAGCTAGTGAGCAACCATTATGCTAGTAAGCAAGCAGTAAGCTGGCAGGATAGCAATTAGCTTGTAAGCAAGCAGTAAGCTAGTATCCAAGCAGTAAACTATTAAGCGAGCAAAAAGCTAGCAAGGAAGCAGTATGCTAGTAAGCTCCCTGTAAGCTAGTAAAAGGGCAGTATGTTATGAAGAGAGCAGCAATGTAGTAGTATAGCAGTTAAGTAGTCTGCAAGCTATAAGCTAGTAAGCAAGCAGCAGGATAGTAAGGAGGCAGTTAGTATGGATGCAGTGGGCTAGTAAGCAAGCAGCAAGCTACTAAGCATGCAGCAAGCTAGTATGTAACCAGTAAGCTGGTAAGCGAGGAGGAAGCTAGCAAGCAAGCAGAAAGCAAGTAAGCAGGCAGTAACCTAGTAAGCAAGCAGTAAGCTAGTAGGCAAGTAGTGAGGTAGTAAGAAAGCAGTATGCTAGTAAGCAAGCAGTAAGTTAGCAAACAAGCTGCGTGGTAGTAAGCGAGCAAGAACCTAGTAAGGAAGCAGTATGCTAGTAAGCAAGGAGTAAGATAGTAATGAAGCTGTAAGCTAGTAAGCAAGCAGCATGTTGGGAAGAATGCAATTAGCTGGCAAGAAAGCAGTGAGCTAGTAAGTAAGTAGTATGCTAGTGTTACGTATGTCGAACGTTTCGTTCCTCAAATATTTCTTGCCACTTGCGTGCATTAGGACATCACCCTGCTACTTATCTAACCTTTGAAATGGGGGTCACTTCCGTCGCGATGCAGCAGCTCGTTAATTAATACAATTCGGAGAATAGAGCAGCCCGTTAATTAATACAATTCGGAGAATAGTGCACACGGTGATTTCTAACGTACTTTTGAATCCGCCCCACACAGATTTTTTGGTATATAAACTCCGTGATTTCATTACTCGGGGGATCATAATCGTACCGTCACGCTTAGTGTCAACTCCACGACTCTCGTTACGCGTATACGATTGTTGTTAGTCAGTTGTATTTGTGAGATCGGGCTACAGTTCCCTGTCGTATCAATATTATACCATATAGAATCCGTGAACCGGCATAAATTCTATTGCGGCCATTACTTTCAACTGACATACCCCCGCATCGCCAGTGCGTCAACACCGCGCAAGATCTTTTTAGGTAAATATAATCATTCTTTGATCGCGACACAAGATACACGAAACAATTGTATTTTATTGTTGATTTAAGAATATATCTACTTTTATTATCAAATCAGAGTTATCCAACTTCTTTAACCCATAATTATATAAAGCGGTTATCATTAGTTAAACGTTCCCATAATAATATAACCTTACCGCTCGGGTTATATTACATTTAATAATTCATAGTTACGAGTTGAATTAACACATCCCCAAATCCAAATACAACCCCTTACAACATAGTGGCTCCTCGATTACGCATCGAGTTCGTCCACGCAATCTATTACCATCCTAGCGGCTCCCTGATTACGCATCAGGTTCGTCCGCATCCTACAGCTCCCTGATTTCGCATCAGGTTCGTCTGTGATTTATCCAACTTCCCAGCAGCTCCTCGATTACGGATCGAGTTCGTCTGCGTTTCTTCCAACCTCCTAGCAGCTCCCCGATTTCGCATTGGGTTCGCCTGCGTCGTTATCAACAATCCTAGTGACACCACGATTTCGCATCGGGTTCGTTCACGACGTTTCACCCTCCTACGGCTCCCTGGTTTCGCACCAGGTTCGTCCGTACGTGACTTCACCCCAGAGGCTCCCTGATTTCGCATCAGGTTCGTCCTCGTTAACAACTATCCTAGCGGCTCCCCAATTTCGCATTGGGTTCGTCCGTGCACCTAACTAACAAATTGATACCATATTCCATACTCTCTCTCGCGCTCGCAGGCCACGCGCGCTGCACGGCCCTGGCTCGTAACACTAGTAAGCAAGCAGTAAGCTAGTGAGGAAGCAGTGAGCTAGGAACAAAGCAGTATGCTAGTAAGCAAACAGTAAGCTAACAAGCGAGCAGTAGGCTACTAGAGAGGAAGCAGTGGGCTAGTAAGCAACAAGTAATATAGTAAACAAGCAGCAGGCTAGTAAGAAAACAATTAGCTAGTAAGCAAGCAGTAAGATAGTAAGCAAACATTAAGATTGTAAGAAAGCAGTAGGCTAGTCAGAATGCAGATAGCTAATTGGAAAGCAGTATGCTAGCAAGCAAGCATTAAGTTAGTAACAAAGCAGCAAGCTAGTAAGTAAGCAGTACGCTAGTAAGCGAGCAGGGACCTTTTAAGGGAGCAGAATGCTACTAAGCATCCAGTTAGCTTGTAAGCATCCAGTAAGCAAATGAGCTAGCAGTATGACAGTAATCAAGCTGTAAACTAACAACCAAGCAGTAAGCTAGTAAGCAAGCAGTAAGAATGTAAGCATGCAGCAAGCTGGTAAGCAAGCCGTGAGCTAGTAAGCGTGCACGGTGGTAGTAAGGAAGCATTATACTAGTAAGCAAGCAGTAAGCTAGTAAGCGAGCATGGGCCCAGTAAGAAAGCAGAATGCTAGTAAGCGTGCAGTAAGCTAGAAAGCAAGCTGGAGGCTAGTAGGGATGCAGTTAGCAATTGAGCTAGCTGTTAGCTAGTAAGCAAGCAGTAAACGAGTAAGCTAGCAGTAAGCCAGTATGCAAGCAGGAAGCTAGTATTGAAGCAGTATGTTCGAAAGCAAACAACAAGCCAGTACGCAAGCAGTAAGCTAGTAAGCGAGCAGGGACTTAGTAAGGAAGCAGTAAGATGGTAAGCAAGCAGAAAGTTAGTAACAATGCAGTAAGCTAGTAAACAAGCAGTAAGCTGTTAAGCAACCAGTAAGCTAGCAAGCGAGCAGGATCCTAGTTATGACGCAGTATGCCAGTAAGCAACCCTTGATGACGATCCATGGGGGCGCCCATATAAGGTGGTGCTGAATAAGCTCCGCCCGTGGGCGCCCCCCGTCACCGAGGGTCTTGACCCCCGGCTGCTGGAGGACGTGGTCAATACACTCTTGCCAATTGGGGAGAGGGGACCGCGTCCTCCGGCGGCGGCGGCTGTCCCAGTGGAGTGGACGGCCGAGCTGGGGGTCACGCAGGAGGAGCTGGCAGCGGCCATCAGACGGCTCGGGGTTCGTAACATGGCCCCGGGTCCGGATGGTGTGCCCGGCCGGGTTTGGGTCTTGACCCAGGGCGTCCTTGGGGCCGACCTCAGGCGGTTGTTCGACCGCTGCCTGAGGGACGGGCGATTCCCCCCCAGTTGGAAGGTGGCGAGGATGGTCCTCCTCCGGAAGGAGGGTCGGCCCGCGGAGTCTCCCTCCGCATACCGGCCCATTTGTCTCCTCGACGAGGTGGGCAAGCTCTTCGAGCGTGTGATTGCTGCCCGCCTCGTCGGGCACCTGTCGCGGGGTGATCCCGGTCTGGCCGACTGCCAGTTCGGTTTCCGGGGGGGCCGATCGACTATCGACGCGATAGGTCGTGTGAGGGCCCCCTCGGAGGCGGCCGTCTCCCGGGGAGGGGTGGCATTGGCAATATCCTTGGATATTGCCAATGCCTTTAACACCCACCCCTGGGAAGAGATAAGGAGGGGACTCGAATATCATCGAGTCCCCCCTTGTCTCAGGGCGGTCGTCGGGGATTATCTCCGCGGCAGGTGGATCGAGTATCCGGGCCGGGATGGTGATATGCGGAGGGAGGTGTACTGCGGTGTTCCGCAGGGGTCGGTCCTCGGGCCACTCCTGTGGAACATCGCGGTACGACTCGGTGTTGCGGGCCGGCCTCCCCGACGGCGTCAGCACGGTGTGTTATGCGGATGACACACTGGTGCTGGCCGTCGGGGCGCACTGGGGGAGGGCCATGCGTCGCGCGGAGGAGGGGTCGCAACGCGTCGTCGACCGGATCAGGGGGATGGGGATGACGGTGGCGGTCCATAAGACCGAGGTGATTGCGTTTCATTCACCTCGGCAGGATCCGCCACCCCCTCTGATCCGGGTGGGTGGGGCTGACATCTAGGTGAAGCACCAGATCAGGTATCTGGGGCTGATCCTCGATAGCCACTGGCGTTTCGAGGAGCATTTCCGCTGCCTGGTCCCCCGGTTGGAAAGGATGGTTGCGGCTCTGGGCCGGATCCTGCCCAACCTGGGGGGCCCGGCGGGCCGAGTTCGTCGCCTCTATGTGGCAATGGTCCAGTCGGTGGCCCTATACGGGGCCCCCGTCTGGGCGGACGACCTGGCTGCCTCCCGGCGCAGCATGACCATGCTGCGTCGGGTGCAGAGGCGCATGGCGCTCAGGGTCGTCCGCGGGTATCGGACCATGTCACATGAGGCGGCGACGGTTCTAGCGGGGATGCCGCCCATGGACCTGCTCGCGCGGTCGCACGCGGTGATGTACCGGCACCGCGTCGACCGTCGCGCGGGGGTGGGGGCGGTCTCGGGCGGGCAGGAACCTGCTTGGGGCGATTTGAAGCGCCAGGCCCGGCAGTCCGTATTGCTCGCGTGGCAGGAGCGGCTGGCTCTGCCAACCGCGGGGCACCGGACTGTCGGGGCTGTTCGGCCACTCCTGAAGGAGTGGCTGCACAGAGGCCATGGCAGCCTCACCTACCGGCTGGCACAGGTATTTTCCGGGCATTGCAGCTTCGGAAGATACCTGTGCCGGATAGGGAAGGAGCCGACGGCGCGTTGCTGCCTCTGCGACGCTGAGCAGGACACGGCGGATCATACCCTGGAGGTATGCCCCGCGTGGGAGGGGGCGCGCCGTGTCCTGGTCGGCGTCGTCGGGCGGGATGTCTCGCTGCCGGGCGTGGTGCGCGCCATGCTCGGCAGCGAGGAGAAGTGGAGGGCCGTGGCCTCCTTCTGCGAGAAGGTAATGTTGCAGAAGGAGGCCGCGGGGAGGGAGCGCGAGCTTCAGCGGCGCGCTGAAGCTCGCGCTCGTGCGGTGGCCCGAGGTCGTCGCCCGGTCGCGAGGCGTCGCGGGCGGCCGCCTCGGCGTGGCGGATGACCTAGGCTGGGAGGGGGGTCCTGAGGGGACCCTCCTCCCGCCAGGCGGCGCCGGGTCGGACCGGTTGGGGGTAGGAGTGCCTTCCCCTACCGGTCCGATGCAAGGGGTGGCACCCTCGGCGGTCTGGTGCGGCCATGAACGCCCGGCCGCCGAGGGGTGGAAACGGGGTCGCGGGCGGTTGCGAGTTGGGGCTCGCAGCCGCCACTAAACGCGGCCCCGGGACGGATAGCGGCGGGATGGAGTGGCCCCGTCCCGCCGCTATGAGGCAGTGTGTCTACTGGGGGGACCGATTGTCCCCCCGGGGGATGGGCGCGAAAGCGCGGGCACGGGGAGGATACCGGAAGAATGCTTCGAGCGATTCCCGGTATCCTCCCTAAGCGTGCCGAAGGGTCACCGTGGGGTTTTTAGTGGGTAGGTCCCGCGCCTGTCGTTGTACGGGCGCGGGGAATCCCACACACCCCTCCCACCTCTCCCCAAGGAGGTGGGAGGGAGTCTTTCGAAGATTTTCCCCACGACAAAAAAAAAAAAAAAAAAAAAAAAGCTTACGGCTTGCTTTCTAGCACACAGCTTCCTTACTATCTTCCTCCTTGCTTACTAGCTCACTGCTTGCTTACTAACTTACTGCTTACTTACTAGCTTACTACTTCCTTACCAGCTACCTGCTGGCTTACCAGATTACTGCTCGCTTACAAGCTTCCTTCTCGCTTACAAGCTTACTGCTTGCTTAGTAACTTACTGCTTGCTTACTAACTTCCTACATCCTTACTTGCTACCTGCTTGCTTACCAGCTTACTGTTTGCGTACAAGCTTACTGCTGGCTTACTAACTTAATGGATGCTTACTAGCATACTGCTTTTTTTTTTTTTTTTTTTTTTTTTTGTCGTGGGGAAAATCTTCGAAAGACTCCCTCCCACCTCCTTGGGGAGAGGTGGGAGGGGTGTGTGGGATTCCCCGCGCCCGTACAACGACAGGCGCGGGACCTACCCACTAAAAACCCCACGGTGACCCTTCGGCACGCTTTGGGAGGATACCGGGAATCGCTCGAAGCATTCTTCCGGTATCCTCCCCGTGCCCGCGCTTTCGCGCCCATCCCCCGAGGGGACAATCGGTCCCCCCAGTAGACACACTGCCTCATAGCGGCGGGACGGGGCCACTCCATCCCGCCGCTATCCGTCCCGGGGCCGCGTTTAGTGGCGGCTGCGAGCCCCAACTCGCAACCGCCCGCGACCCCGATTCCACCCCTCGGCGGCCGGGCGTTCATGGCCGCACCAGACCGCCGAGGGTGCCTCCCCTTGCGTCGGACCGGTAGGGGGAGGCACTCCTACCCCCAACCGGTCCGACCCGGCGCCGCCTGACGGGAGGAGGGTCCCCTCAGGACCCCCCTCCCAGCCTAGGTCATCCGCCACGCCGAGGCGGCCGCCCGCGACGCCTCGCGACCGGGCGACGACCTCGGGCCACCGCACGAGCGCGAGCTTCAGCGCGCCGCTGAAGCTCGCGCTCCCTCCCCGCGGCCTCCTTCTGCAACATTACGTTCTCGCAGAAGGAGGCCACGGCCCTCCACTTCTCCTCGCTGCCGAGCATGGCGCGCACCACGCCCGGCAGCGAGACATCCCGCCCGACGACGCCGACCAGGACACGGCGCTCCCCCTCCCACGCGGGGCATACCTCCAGGGTATGATCCGCCGTGTCCTGCTCAGCGTCGCAGTGGCAGCAACGCGCCGTCGGCTCCTTCCCTATCCGGCACAGGTATCTTCCGAAGCTGCCATGCCCGGAAAATACCTGTGCCAGCCGGTAGGTGAGGCTGCCATGGCCTCTGTCCAGCCACTCCTTCAGGAGTGGCCGAACAGCCCCGACAGTCCGGTGCCCCGCGGTTGGCAGAGCCAGCCGCTCCTGCCACGCGAGCAACACGGACTGCCGGGCCTGGCGCTTCAAATCGCCCCAAGCAGGTTCCTGCCCGCCCGGGACCGCCCCCACCCCCGCGCGACGGTCGACGCGGTGCCGGTACATCACCGCGTGCGACCGCGCGAGCAGGTCCATGGGCGGCATCCCCGCTAGAACCGTCGCCGCCTCATGTGACATGGTCCGATACCCGCGGACGACCCTGAGCGCCATGCGCCTCTGCACCCGACGCAGCATAGTCATGCTGCGCCGGGAGGCAGCCAGGTCGTCCGCCCAAACGGGGGCCCCGTATAGGGCCACCGACTGGACCATTGCCACATAGAGGCGACGAACTCGGCCCGCCGGGCCCCCCAGGTTGGGCAGGATCCGGCCCAGAGCCGCAACCATCCTTTCCAACCGGGGGACCAGGCAGCGGAAATGCTTCTCGAAACGCCAGTGGCTATCGAGGATCAGCCCCAGATACCTGATCTGGGGCTTCACCTCGATGTCAGTCCCACCCACCCGAATCAGAGGGGGTGGCGGATCCTGCCGAGGTGAATGAAACGCAATCACCTCGGTCTTATGGACCGCCACCGTCATCCCCATCCCCCTGATCCGGTCGACGACGCGTTGCGACCCCTCCTCCGCGCGACGCATGGCCCTCCCCCAGTGCGCCCCGACGGCCAGCACCAGTGTGTCATCCGCATAACACACCGCGCTGACGCCGTCGGGGAGGCCGGCCCGCAACACCGAGTCGTACGCGATGTTCCACAGGAGTGGCACGAGGACCGACCCCTGCGGAACACCGCAGTACACCTCCCTCCGCATATCACCATCCCGGCCCGGATACTCGATCCACCTGCCGCGGAGATAATCCCCGACGACCGCCCTGAGACAAGGGGGGACTCGATGATATTCGAGCCCCCTCCTTATCTCTTCCCAGGGGAGGGTGTTAAAGGCATTGGCAATATCCAAGGATATTGCCAATGCCACCCCTCCCCGGGAGACAGCCGCCTCCGAGAGGGCCCTCACACGACCTATCGCGTCGATAGTCGATCGGCCCCCCCGGAAACCGAACTGGCAGTCGGCCAGACCGGGATCACCCCGCGACAGGTGCTCGACGAGGCGGGCAGCAATCACACGCTCGAAGAGCTTGCCCACCTCGTCGAGGAGACAAATGGGCCGGTATGCGGAGGGAGACCCCGCGGGCCGACCCTCCTTCCGGAGGAGGACCATCCTCGCCACCTTCCAACTGGAGGGGAATCGCCCGTCCCTCAGGCAGCGGTCGAACAACCGCCTGAGGTCGGCCCCAAGGACGCCCTGGGTCAAGACCCAAACCCGGCCGGGCACACCATCCGGACCCGGGGCCGTGTTACGAACCCCGAGCCGTCTGATGGCCGCTGCCAGCTCCTCCTGTGTGAACCCCAGCTCGACCGTCCACTCCACTGGGACAGTCGCCGCCGCCGGAGGACGCGGTCCCCTCTCCCCAATTGGGAAGAGTGTATTGACCACGTCCTCCAGCAGCCGGGGGTCAAGACCCTCGGTGACGGGGGGCGCCCACGGGCGGACCTTATTCAGCACCACCTTATATGGGCGCCCCCATGGATCGTCATCAAGGGTCTGGAGGAGCTCCTTCCATGCCTGGGTCTTGGCCCGTTTGATGGCGACCTGCAGAGCAACCCGCGCCACGCGGTATGCTCCATACAGGTCATCAGCTGCCCTCGCTCGCGCCACGCCGTCGCCTGTACGTTGACGACGGCGCGCGCGGGTGTACTGGCGTCGGGCGCGGACAGTCGCGACTCGCAACTCCGCGATCGCGTCCGACCACCAGTACACCGCCCGGCGAGGAGAAGCCCGCCCGACCCGAGGCATCGCCGCGTCGCAAATACCCGCGACCAATGCTCCGAGCCGGGCGACCTCCTCCTCTATGCTCGGCAACTCGGCCGCTCCCTGCGGCCAAGTTGCAGCGAGGGCAGCTGCCATCAGGGCGTCCTTGTCCAGGCGCCGAAGCGCCCAGCGGCGTGGTGGGGTGCCACGCAGGCGGCCGTGTCGGGATGCACTCGCGGCGGCAGAGACCTCCATCCGGATGTACCGTTGATCGGAGAGTGTCTCTGCCCCCGCGACCACGTGCCAACCCGACACCATGCGCACGGCGTTGGGGGTCGCGAATCCAACATCCACGATGGACCCCCCATATCGCCGCACGCATGTGTGCTCCGACCCCCGGTTCAATACCCGGAGGTCGAGCCCCGCCGCCCAATCGCCCAGGATCCCGCCGCGAACGGAGGTCCTGGGGGATCCCCAGGCCACCGACTTGGCATTAAAATCCCCCAGGACCAGCACCGGCCGGGCCGCGTAGCGCTGCACGCATGCCGCGACCTCGGCCAAGTACAGCTCGAACGCAGCGTGACCGCTACGGGGCGAAATGTAGCACCCCACCACAGCGACTCCCCCCCAGTCCACGGCGACGAATCCCCGACCGCGCTCCAACAAGGAGAACGGTGGGAACCCGTCGCCCCCTCCCCATACCGTCGCCACCAAGCCGTCCGCGTCGCCCACCCAATGAGGGTGATCAGGGACGCGGTACGGCTCGGCGGCGACCGCCAGGCCAACCCCCCACTCCGCGAGGACTTGGGACATCAAGTCCTGTGCCGCGCGGCAGTGGTTGAGGTTGGCCTGGAGGAGGAGGCGGGGCGGCATTAATTAATGGCCGCGCCAGCCTCCTCCCGGCCGTCCGTCCCCGTAGCACCGTCCACCTCCATGGAGGACGATGCCACCGCCCTCGGCACCGGAGCCGGTGCAGCCCGCCTCTTCCTCTCCTTCCGGGAGGGGGGGAGCACTTCTTGCTCCCCACCCTGTGATCGGCTGGCCTCCCCATGTCCGCACACAGCGGGCAGTGGGGGGCCGCCGAGCACTGGCTCGCACGGTGCTCTTTGGCACCGCAGCGGTAACACTGACCGCTGCGGTCCACCGGCGAGGTGCACCACTGCCTCACGTGCCCCAATTCGAGGCAGCGGTGACACTGGAGCGGGCGCGGCGCGAGGATTTCCACTCGCGCCGAAACCCACCCCACCAACACCCTGCCGGATTCCGCCACCTTACGGGCGGCGGAGAGGGGGCACCGGGCCCACACCGACCCGAGGCCGGAGGGCGACCTGCGGATCTCTCCGATCCGCAGGTCCTCCACAGGACAGTCCCCCGCCCTCGCAAGGGCACGGGACACATCCTGTGCGCTGACCGAGTCGTCCAGCCCACAAACGCGCATCTCCGTGCGCTTCGTGGGCCGGGCGACCCGGACACCTCGCTCGCCCAGCTGCTCCCGGAGCCTCTGGGCGAGACGATCCGCCTTCGCGCCGCCTTCTGCACCGGGGATCTCCAGCAAGAGACCCCCGGTCACGGCCCTCTTCGCCCTCACGGAGGCGATGCCCAGCTCTTCCAGGGAGATATTCTCCCTGGCGAGCCGCATCGCCTCCGCGAGGGTCAGGTCGCCCCCCTGCGCAACGGTCAGCGTCACCGCTGCCGTTTTTGGGGGACGACCTGGTCGTGCCTTCCCGACCTTCGCGGCCTTTACCTTGGCCGCCGGCGGCGGAGGCGGAGGCCGCGGTTGCGAGGCCTTCCTCGCCGCCCGCTTCGCCTTCCGCCCCACCACCTCACTCCACGCCACCCCCCCTTGGGAGGGTGCTGTGGAGGACGCGACCACCGCGACCACGGGTACACCACCCCCCTTGGGGGTCGCGACCCGGGGCCCTGGTGCCGCAACGCTGGGCGGAGCCTTCACTCCGCCCTTCTTTGCCTTCCCCGACTGTACCGGAACAGGTCGGGGTGGCACCGCCTTCCTGCTGACCGCTCTTCCGGCGAGGAGCTCCTCCCGGAAGGCGGCCAGCTTGCCATCAATCATGTCCCCAATCCTCCTCAGAAGATCGTCTTCTGAGGAGGACGGGGACTTCTTCACGGGCGGAGTGCGGGTGGAGGGGCCCGCGGTGCCCCGCACCACTGCCGCCGCACTCCGCTTATTTACCTCCGCCGAGGGACGCGGCGGTGGAGGAGGAGGGAGGACGGGAGGGAGGGCCGCGCTGTTCCACAGCGCCTCTGCCCTCCTCCTCCCCTGTCGCTCCTCCTCCAACAGGAGCTGCAGACGGGCGTTCCGCCCTCTGAGCTCCCGCGCCGCCTCCCTCATTTCCTCCGCCGCGGCCTTCAGGGCCTCCGCGCCACCGCTTTTCTGCCCCTTAAAGGCGCAGGCAGCGGCAACTTTCTCCACCCGCCTCAGGGACGAGGAGATCCTCTCCGATATCTCCTCGGTCACCTCGTCCCTGAGGCAACTCAGCCTCACCGACGGGCTCATCGCCCCGCCCACCTCGACGACGGCCTGCCCCGTCCTCTTCCTCTTAGAGCCTATGTGGCTCGTGCTGGAGTAGAAGGACGAGACCGACGCCGTCTCGTCGTCCACCTCCGCCCTCCACGAAGCCGCACCTGGCGCTGAGTGGGGCGCGAGCGCCGCCACCCTAACCCCAACCCCGTCTCCGTCCTCCCCAACCGACAAAACCCGCCCCATCCCCATTTTATTTTCTGTGTCCATAAGAATCCCACGAGATGGTCGGAAATAAAGGTCCACCCGGGCAGAGCCGCCTTACCCGGGTAAGCCTAATACTCCGGGGGTTCGGCAGGTTCCCCGGAGGTGGTCGCTTGGGATTGGGCCTTCTCCCCCAACCATGCATCCCATCGCCGCGCACCATAGCTTAGGATTGGAGGGCGATTTTATAGAGTCGCCATACTCGTGGCCCAGGCGGTTAAGCCAAGACCCCCGTTCCTCCTGCCGTCACGTACCATTCACAAAACCAATAGGGAATTGTGAATGGGTCGTTGTGACGACCAACAGGAGGCTTACGGTGTGTGTATGACTCGGGTACCCCGGGTTCGTTAAGCCCGTACTGCAGCTGAAAGGCTGGCAGCCCCTGAGGGGATACTGCTTGCTTGCTAGCTTACTCCTTGCATACTGGCTTGCTGCTTGCTTACTATATCACAACTCGCTTACTAGCACACTGCTTGCTATCTAGCTTAGTGCTTGTTAGCTGGCATACTCCTTGCTTAATGTCAAACTGCTTTCTTAATGGCAAGCTGGTTGCTTTCCAGCTCACTGCTTTCTTACCAGCTTACTGCTTGCTTACTAGCTTACTGCTTGCATACTCGCTTACTGCTTGCATGCTAGCCTCCTGCATGCTTTCTAGCTTCGTGCTTCCTTACAAGCTTTCTGCTCGCTTTCGAGCTCACAACTAGCATACTAGATTACAGCTTGCTAACTAGCTTACTGCATTCTTACTCGCTTACTGCTTGCTTACTAGGTGACTACTCGCTTACTAGATCACTGCTTGCATACTACCTTGCTGCTTGCTTACTAGCTTACTTCTTGCTTTCAAGTTTACTGGTTGCATAATATCTTACTGCTTGCATACTAGCATACTGATTCCTTATTAGCTTCCTGCTGGCTTACTAGCATACTGCTTCCTTACTAATTATTTGCCTACTTACTAGCTCACTGCATGCTTCCTAGCTTTCTCAACAGCCTACTGCTCGCTTACTAGGTTACTGCTTGCTTACTAGCTTACTGCTTGCTTACTACCTAACTGCTACCTTCCTCAATTCCTGCTTCCTTCCTAAGTTACTGCTTTCTTATGATCTTACTGGCCACTTACTAGCCTAATGCTTCCTTAATAGCTTCCTGCGTGCTGACTAGCTTTCTTCTGTGTCAGTAACTTACTACTTTCGTAATTGTCTGCTGCTTGCTTTCTAGCTTACTGCATGCATAATAGCTTGCTGCATGCTTTCTAGCTTACTCTTTCATTACTAGCTTTCACCTCGCTTACAAGCTTAATGGCTGCTTACTAGCTCACTGCCTGCTGCCTAGATTATTGCTTGCTTCCTAGACTACTGCTAGCTTACTCGCATCCTGCTTGCGTACTGGCTCCCAGCTTGCTTACTAGCTTACTGCTTGCTTACTTCGTAACTGCTTTCATACTATATTCCTGCTTTCTTCGTAACTTACTGCTGTCTTACTAGCCAGCTGCATGCTTACTAGCGTACTGCTTGCTTACTGGCATACTGCTTCCTTACTAGCTTGCCGCTAGCGTTCTAGCTTAGTGCTTCCTCACTAGCTTACTGCCTGCTTCCTAGCATACTGCTTCCTTACTAGCTTCCTGCAAGCTTACTAGCGTACTGCTTGCTTACTGGCATACTGCTTCCTTACTAGCTTGCCGCTAGCGTTCTAGCTTAGTGCTTCCTCACTAGCTTACTGCCTGCTTCCTAGCATACTGCTTCCTTACTAGCTTCCTGCAAGCTTACTAGCTTACAGCTAGCTTACTCGCTTACTGGCTGCTTACTGGCCTACTGCGTGCATTCTAGCTTACTGCTTGCTTACAAGCTTACAGCTAGCTTATCAGCTTCCTACTTGCTTCTAGCTTACAGTTTACATAGTAGCATACTGCTTCCTTACTAGCACCCTCCACGGTTACTAGCTCACTGCATTCTTAGCCGCTTACTACCTGCTTGCTAGCTTGCCTCTTGCTTCTAGCTTACTGCATGCTTTCAAGCTAACTGCCTTCCTTCTAGCCTGCTCCTTGCATTCTAGCTTACTGCATGCTTACTATATTGCTGCTGGCTTTCTAGCTTACGGCATGCTTACTAGCAGGCTGCTTGCTTACAAGCTTGGTGCTTGCATTCTTGCTTACAGCTTGCTTACAAGCATACTGCTTTCTTACTAGCTACCAGCTTTCTGACTAGACGGCTGCTTGCATACAAGCTTACTGTTTCCTTAGTAGCTTACTGCATGCTTTCTAACTTAGTGCTTGATTATTTGATTGCTGCATGCTTTCTAGCTTCCTGCTAGCTTACTAGCATACTGGTTGCTTACTGGCGCACTGCTTGCTTACTAGCATAGATATCTAAATATCATAGATATCTTACTAGATAACTGATTTCTGACTAGCCTCCTTCTTGCTTACAAGCTCACTGCTTGCATACTAGCTGGCCTAAAGCCGAGAACATCCTCTCCAACCGGGGGACCAGGCAGCGGAAATGCTCGTCGAAACGCCAGTGGCTATCGAGGATCAGCCCTAGATACCTGATCTGGGGCTTCACCTCGATGTCAGCCCCACCCACCCGGATCAGAGGGGGTGGCGGATCCTGCCGAGGTGAATGAAACGCAATCACCTCGGTCTTATGGACCGCCACCGTCATCCCCATCCCCCTGATCCGGTCGACGACGCGTTGCGGCCCCTCCTCCGCGCGACGCATGGCCCTCCCCCAGTGCGCCCCGACGGCCAGCACCAGTGTGTCATCCGCATAACACACCGTGCTGACGCCGTCGGGGAGGCCGGCCCGCAACACCGAGTCGTACGCGATGTTCCACAGGAGTGGCCCGAGGACCGACCCCTGCGGAACACCGCAGTACACCTCCCTCCGCACATCACAATCCCGGCCCGGATACTCGATCCACCTGCCGCGGAGATAATCCCCGACGACCGCCCTGAGACAAGGGGGGACCCGATGATATTCGAGTCCCCTCCTTATCTCTTCCCAGGGGAGGGTGTTAAAGGCATTGGCAATATTCTTGGATATTGCCAATGCCACCCCTCCCCGGGAGACGGCCGCCCCCGAGAGGGCCCTCACACGACCTATCGCGTCGATAGTCCATCGGCCCCCCCGGAAACCGAACTGGCAGTCGGCCAGACCGGGATCACCCCGCGACAGGTGCTCGACGAGGCGGGCAGCAATCACCCGCTCGAAGAGCTTGCCCACCTCGTCGAGGAGACAAATGGGCCGGTATGCGGAGGGAGACTCCGCGGGCCGACCCTCCTTCCGGAGGAGGACCATCCTCGCCACCTTCCAACTGGGGGGGAATCGCCCGTCCCTCAGGCAGCGGTCGAACAACCGCCTGAGGTCGGCCCCAAGGACGCCCTGGGTCAAGATCCAAACCCGGCCGGGCACACCATCCGGACCCGGGGCCATGTTACGAACCCCGAGCCGTCTGATGGCCGCTGCCAGCTCCTCCTGCGTGACCCCCAGCTCGGCCGTCCACTCCACTGGGACAGCCGCCGCCGCCGGAGGACGCGGTCCCCTCTCCCCAATTGGCAAGAGTGTATTGACCACGTCCTCCAGCAGCCGGGGGTCAAGACCCTCGGTGACGGGGGGCGCCCACGGGCGGAGCTTATTCAGCACCACCTTATATGGGCGCCCCCATGGATCGTCATCAAGGGTCTGGAGGAGCTCCTTCCATGGCCGGGTCTTGGCCCGTTTGATGGCGACCTGCAGAGCAACCCGCGCCACGCGGTATGCTCCATACAGGTCATCAGCTGCCCTCGCTCGCGCCACGCCGTCGCCTGTACGTTGACGACGGCGCGCGCGGGTGTACTGGCGTCGGGCGCGGACAGTCGCGACTCGCAACTCCGCGATCGCGTCCGACCACCAGTACACCGCCCGGCGAGGAGAAGCCCGCCCGACCCGAGGCATCGCCGCGTCGCAAATACCCGCGACCAATGCCCCGAGCCGGGCGACCTCCTCCTCTATGCTCGGCAACTCGGCCGCTCCCTGCGGCCAAGTTGCAGCGAGGGCAGCTGCCATCAGGGCGTCCTTGTCCAGGCGCCGAAGCGCCCAGCGGCGTGGTGGGGTGCCACGCAGGCGGCCGTGTCGGGATGCACTCGCGGCGGCAGAGACCTCCATCCGGATGTACCGGTGATCGGAGAGTGTCTCTGCCCCCGCGACCACGTGCCAACCCGACACCATGCGCACGGCGTTGGGGGTCGCGAATCCAACATCCACGATGGACCCCCCATATCGCCGCACGCATGTGTGCTCCGACCCCCGGTTCAATACCCGGAGGTCGAGCCCCGCCGCCCAATCGCCCAGAATCCCGCCGCGAACGGAGGTCCTGGGGGATCCCCAAGCCACCGACTTGGCATTAAAATCCCCCAGGACCAGCACCGGCCGGGCCGCGTAGCGCTGCACGCATGCCGCGACCTCGGCCAAGTACAGCACGAACGCAGCGTGACCGCTACGGGGCGAAATGTAGCACCCCACCACAGCGACTCCCCCCCAGTCCACGGCGACGAATCCCCGACCGCGCTCCAACAAGGAGAACGGTGGGGACCCGTCGCCCCCTCCCCATACCGTCGCCACCAAGCCGTCCGCGTCGCCCACCCAATGAGGGTGATCAGGGACGCGGTACGGCTCGGCGGCGACCGCCAGGCCAACCCCCCACTCCGCGAGGACTTGGGACATCAAGTCCTGTGCCGCGCGGCAGTGGTTGAGGTTGGCCTGGAGGAGGAGGTGGGGCGGCATTAATTAATGGCCGCGCCAGCCTCCTCCCGGCCGTCCGTCCCCGTAGCACCGTCCACCTCCATGGAGGACGATGCCACCGCCCTCGGCACCGGAGCCGGTGCAGCCCGCCTGTTCCTCTCCTTCCGGGAGGGGGGAGGGAGCACTTCTTGCTCCCCACCCTGTGATCGGCTGGCCTCCCCATGTCCGCACACAGCAGGCAGTGGGGGGCCGCCGAGCACTGGCTCGCACGGTGCTCTTTGGCACCACAGCGGTAACAGGAAGCTAGTAAGAAAGCAGTAAGCTTGAGAACAAGCATCAAGCTAGTAAGCAAGCAGTGAGCTAGAAAGCAAGCAGCAGGCTAGTAAGAAAGCAGCTAGCTAGTAAGCAAGCAGTTAGCTAGTAAGCAAGCAGTGAGCAAGTAAGCGAGCAGGGAGCTAGTAAGCGAGCAGGAAGCTAGAATGCAAGCAGTAAGCTCGAAAGCAAGCAGGGGGCTAGTAAGAAAGCAGTTAGCTAGCAACAAAGCAGTTAGCTAGTAAGCAAGTAGTAAGCTAGTCTCGGCAGGAACGACCACCCCCTCTGATCCGGGTGGGTGGGGCTGATATCGAGGTGAAGCCCCGGATGAGGTATCTGGGGCTGATCCTCGATAGCCACTGGCGCTTCGAGGAGCATTTCCGCTGTCTGGTTCCCCGGTTGGAGAGGATGGTCTCGGCTTTAGGCCGGATCCTCCCCAACCTGGGGGGCCCGACGAGTTCGCCGCCTCTATGTGGCAATGGTTCAGAATTACGCGAATTCAATATAGATATGTCGCAGATTGTCCGTTTTCTGGGGAAAATCTCAAGTCGCTATGACGAGATTTTCCAATAAACTATTTGTCCGCAAACTGATTCTATTACGAGGAGCGAGATCGACTCATCCTCCTCGGAGCTCGTAGGGAAATGGGAACGCGACCGTCACAAGGTCCGCTCTCGATCGCCGACGGCTCAAGAATGAACCGTGACGATCTGCAAGCAGCGACGGCCGCGGCCAGCTCCGTCGCGCAAGCGCAGAACCGGGTAGCTGCCGCGTTTCGTCTATCGATCTTTTTCCGATAGATCTCTTTTCTCTCTCTTTCTCAGCGCTAACAACACATTCCTAGAATTTGCTCCAAAACTCGAGAATTTCAGTGAAGCTAGCTTGAAAAAACACGTAAATAGCCGCGGTATACCAATCTGAACGATGGAAAATTTCCATGTCAGCACAACCATCTAGAATTACGCGAATTCAATATAGATACAGGCATTGCGGCCGAGTTTCTGCGTCTCGGACTCATGCGATATTTAAACAAGTACTAAGGGTCTTTAACGTGGGGCCGGATGAGGAAACAGGCAGGGAAAGAAATTGTTACAAATTTTTCAATAAAGTTTTTATTTTACAAAAATATAAATGAAAATTCAAGTACAAAATGTAAAAATAAACGAAAAACAGAAAACAAAAATCTTGGACGGTGGCTCTGCTTTGGCCAGACGGCTCCTATTCTTTTCGTCTCCAATTTGTTCTACTGCGGAGGCTTTCTGCAACAAAAGAATCCGCCTAATAAATACTTTTGCGGACAAGTAAACAATCGCGCACTCGTCAGCTGTTTCTCGCGCTCCAGGTGCAGTCTGGTGTATTTGGAGGGGAGAGCTGGCTGGCTATCTAGCGCTCTAGCTAATGGACTGTATATTCTTCTCTTTCTGGTAAATGAGATTCGTTTCCTACGATCTCACCGACGCGCACAACCGGGTAGACGTGCTTTTCTCCGTTCTACCGGGTTCTCTTCGCAATGCCACGGACGGGAAACCCAATGGAGGTTGTAAGGCTCCAAGAGGCTATATCCTGCGAGCACGCTCCCCTTGCGGGTGGCGTTTCTACACCACCCACGCAAGAGGAGGTCTTGTCCTGGTTCGGCTTCCTCGACGGCTGCTCCTCAGGAGCAACCTGCGGTATGCACACGTGGTTGCCAAGCCGGCGATTCCTTCATCAAAGGCACGCCCGGCAACCAGCCGTGGCTACTTCGACGGAGGCCCCTATGTTCCGAGGAACTGGCTTGGGGCTCACCGGTTCAGGACTCAATCCCCTGCAATTCCAACCACCCTACATTCACAGCCCAGTGTGGTCGACTCACAGCTGGTAGTGGGTGTAGCGATGCAAGGAAGGCTCTTCAAACTCTTTGCTCCATCGTACGCTTAGGCTCTACTTATTGTCCCCCCACGACGGTATATTGGAGCGGGTTCTCCGACGCCCGATGCACGGAGAGCACCACGAAGTGATATCCTTCCTGAATATCTATCTTCCGGTTGCCCCTACGCCGTATAGCTCTAATCTGTTCGTTGAAACTTTCCACCCCACCGGTCGGTGTACTCTCAGTGGTACACAGGACGGGTGGTTCCAGTGGGGTTCGTATGACTTCTACGAACGGTGAACTACCACTAGGTGATACCAGTATGTCGGTATCAGCCTTCCGGTAGCTCTAACCGGATAATAGGAAGAAGACTCAAGGCGATCCACACCGAATCTCCAACGTCGCAGACTCATCCACGACCTGCAACGTTCAATCACAATCCTGCGTCTACGATCGTTTCACACTCGGCGTGCCTTGCGATCGCTGCAACGTCAGGCAGGTGGTCCTTTTTCTGGGGAAAATCTCCAGTCGCTATGACGAGATTTTCCAATAAATTGTTTGTCCGCAAACTGATTCTATTACGAGGAGCGAGATCGACTCATCTCCCTCGAAGCTCGTAGGTAAATGGGAAGGCGACCGTCACAGAGTCCACTCTCGACCGCCGGCGGCTCAACAATGAACCGTTACGATCTGCAAGCAGCGCCGGCTGCGGCCGGCTCCATCGCGCAAGCGCAGAACAGGGTAGCTACGTCTCGCATTGCTGGGCCCGGGCTGCTACCAGCCGCGTGGCCACGGCGCGGCGCTGCCGCGTTTCGTCAATCGATCTTTCTCCGATAGATCTCTTTTCTCTCTCTTTCTCAGCGCTAACAACTCATTCCTAGAATTTGCTCCAAAACTCGAGAATTTCAGTGAAGCTAGCTTGAAAAACCACGTCAATAACCCCGGTATACCAATCTGAACGATGGAAAATTTCTACGTCAGCACAACCATCTAGAATTACGCGAATTCAATACAGATACAGGCATTGCGGCCGAGTTTCTACGTCTCGGACTCACGCGATACTTAAACAAAGCTAGTAAGCAAGCAGCAGGCTAGTAAGAAAGCAGTTAGCTAGTAAGAAAGCAATTAGCTGGAAAGAAAGCAATATGCCAGTAAGCAAGCAGTAAGCTAGTAAGCAACCAGTAAGCTAGTAAGCAAGCAGTAAGCTGGTATGAAAGCAATTAGCTTCTAAGGAAGCAGTAAGCTAATATGCAAGCAGTGATCTAGTAAGCGAGCAGTGGGCTAGTAAGCAAGCAGTCAGCTAGAAAGCAAGCAGCAGACTAGTAAGGAATCAGTTAGCAATTAAGCAAGCGGTAAGCTTGAAAGGAAGCCGAAAGCTAGAAGCAAGCAGCGAGCTATTTAGCTAGCAGTAAGAGGTAAAGCAACCAGTGAGCTAGTGAGCAAGCAGTAAGATAAGAAGCAAGGAGCAGGCTAGTTAGAAAGTAGTGAGCTAGTAAAGAAGCAGTGAGCTAGTAAGCAAGCAGTAAGCTACAAAGCAAGCGGCGGGCTAGTAAGAAAGTAGTGAGCTACTAAGCAAGCAATGAGCTATTAAGCGAGCAGGGAGCTCGTAAGGAAGCAGTATGCTAGTAAGCAAGCAGTAAGCTAGTAAGCATCCAGTAAGGTAGTGAGCAAGCATCGGGGTATTCAGAAAGCTGTCGGTTAGTAGGAAACCAGTATGCAAGTAAGGAAACAGTAAGCTAGAAAGCATGCAGCGGGCTAGTAAGAAAGCAGTTAGATAGTAAGCAAGCATTCAGCTAGTAAGCATGCAGTGAGCTAGAAACAAATCAGTTAGCTATTGAGCAAGCAGAAAACTAGTAAGGAAGCAGTAAGTTAGAAAGCAAGCTGCAGGCTAGTAAGCAATCATTAAGCTAGTAAGCAATCAGTAAGCTTGTAAGCAATAAGCAAGCAAGTAAGCAAGCTGCAAGCTAGTAAAAAAGCAGTTGACTAGTAAGAGAGCAGTATGCTAGTAAGCAACCTGTAAGTTAGAAAGCAAGCAGTAAGCTGGTAGGAAAGCAGGTAGCTAGTAAGGAGGTAGTAAGCTAGTAAGTCAGTAGCATGATAGTAAGCAAACAGTGAGCTAGTAAGCGAGCAGGAAGCTAGTAAGGAAGCAGTATCCTAGGAAGCAAGCAGCAAGCTAGTAAGAAAGCAGTTAGTTAGTAACAAACCAGTAAGCTATTAAGCAAGCAGTAAGCTTGTAAGGAAGTAGTTGGCAAATAAGCAAACAGTAAGTTAGTAAGCAAGCAGTAACCTCGAAACACCACGCACCCGTTTGGTTGTCCAGGCGGCAGGGGAGGTGAACCCCTACCTGGCGCGTCCCCAGGTGGCGGATAGGGGTACCCGCTGGGATGGGATTCGGGGATGGGGCCACCAACCTGAGGAGGCTGGTGACCGCATCCTCGCATGGCATCCCGGAGGTTGGAGCGAAAGCTTCCGCGGACCACACACCGGTATGAATGCTTTGCGTGGGTGAATGTGTGTGTAAATGGCCCGGGGCATGGGATATATGCCGCAGGTGTTACCTAAGGCTGCAGGTTGGCCCGTTGGCTGCGGATGAGTCCAGCAGGTGGTGGGAGGAGTGCCTCCCACCGGGAGGGGCCTGAAAATGCACGACGCGGAGGGGGACTCTGTGATGTCTCATTAGAGTTTCCGGTCCCTCGCCAGGCATCTGTGGATGGTCACCGTGGGGTTTTAGTCGGTATGAGTCCGACACTACCTACAAGCCAGCCCTTCGGGTGGGTTCGCGGGTGTCTATGAGGATTACAAGCAGTAAGCTGGAAAGCAATTTGTAAGCTACGTAAGCAAGTAGTAAGCGATTAAGCTAGCAGTAAGCTAGTAATCAAGCAGTAATCTAGTAAGCAAGCAATTAGCTAGTAATCAATCTGTAATCTAGTAAGCATGCTATGAGCTAGTAAGCGAGCAGGAAGCTAGTAACGAAGCAGTAAGGTAGTAAGCAAGCAGTATGTTAGTAAGCAAGCAGTGAGCTAGTAAGCGACCAGGAAACTTCTATGCTACCAGTAAGATAGTAAGCAACCAGTAAGCTAGTAAGGATGCAGTTAGCAATTATGCGAGCAGTAAGCTAGTAAGCCAGCAGATGGAAAGTAAGAAAGCTGTAAGTTAAGAAAAAAGCAGGTATCTAGTAAGAAAGCAGTTAGCTAGTAAGCAAGCATTAAGCTAGTAAAGCAAGCAGTACTCCAGTGAGCAAGCGGCAAGCCAGAAAGCAAGCAGCAATCTAGGAAGCAAGCGACAATCTAGGAAGCACATAGCAAGCTAGTAAGGAAGCAGTTAGCAATTAAGCATGCAGTAAGCTATTGAGCAAGCAGCAATCTAGTAAGCAAGCAATGAGCTTGTAAGCGAGAAGGGAGCTAGTAACAAAGCAGTAATCTTGTAAGCAAGCAGCTGGCTGGTGCAAATGCAGTTAGATAGTAAGTGAGCCGTAGGTTTGTGGCAAAGCAGTAAGCTGGTAAGCAAGCAGGAAGCTAGTAAGGAAGCAGTGTGCTAGTATGTAAGCAGTAAGCTAATATGCTACCAGTAAACTTGAAAGCAAGCAGTAAGCTAGAAAGCAAGCACCAGGCTATTGAGAAAGCAGTTAGCTAGGAAGCAAGCAGTATGCTAGTATGCAACCAGTAAACTTGTAAGCAAGCTGTAAGCTAGTTACCAAGCAGTGACCTAGTCCCCGAGCAGTAATCTAGTAAGCAAGCAGTGAGCTAGTAAGCAAACGGGAAGCTAGTAAGCATCCAATGAGCTAGTTAGCGAGCAGGGAGCTAGCAAGGAAGCAGTATGCTAGTAAGCAAGCAGTAAGCTAGCAAGCTAGCAACAAGCGATTAAGCTAGCACTAAGCAAATAAGCAAGCAGTAATCTTGTAAGCATGCAGTGAGCTAGTAAACAATGAGGAAGCTAGTAAGCAAGCAGTGAACTAGTAAGCAAGCAGTATGCTAGTAAGCAAGCAGTAAGTTACCAAGCAACCAGTAAGCTAGTAAGCAAGTTGGGAGCCAGTATGCAAGCAGGAAGCGAGTGGGCTAGCAGTAAGCTAGTAAGCAAGCAGTTATCTAGACAGCAGGCAGTGAGCTAGTAAACAATGAGGAAGCTAGTAAGCAAGCAGTAAACTAGTAAGCAAGCAGTATGCTAGAAAGCAAACTGTAAGCTAGTAAGCAGCCGGTGAGCTAGTAAGCGATGAGAATGCTAGTAATCAAAGAGTAAGCTAGAATCCAAGCAGCAAGCTATTATGCAAGCAGTAAGCTAGGGAGTATGGAGCAGGCTAGTAAGAAAGCACTTAGCTAGTAAGCAAGCAGTAAGCTAGTAAGCAAGCATTGAGCTAGTAAGCGAGCAGGGGGCTCGTCGGGAAGCAGTATGCTAGTATGTAAGCAGTAAGATAGTAAGCAAGCAGCAGGCTAGTAAGGAAGCTGCTAGCTATTAAGCGAGCAGGGAGCTAGTAAGGGAGGAGTATGCTAGTAAGCAAGCAGTAAGCTAGATAGCAAGCAGCAGGCTAGTAAGAGACCTTTTAGCTATTAAGCGAGCAGGGAACTAGGAAGGAAGCAGTATGCTAGTACGCAAGCAGTAAGCTAGTGTGCAAGCTGTAAGCAAGTAACCAAGCAGTAAGATAGAAAGTAAGCACTAAGCTAGCAATTAAGCAGTAAGCGTTTAAGTTAGCTGTAAGCTAGAAAGGAAGCAATAAGTTAGTAACGAAGCAGTATGTTAGTAACAATGCAGTAAGCTAGTAAGCAAGCAGTAAGCTGGTAAGGAAGCTGTTAGCTAGTAAGCAAGCAGTAAGCTAGTACCAATGCAGTATGCTAGTAACCAAGCAGTAAGTTGAAAGCATCAAGTAATCTAGTTAACAAGCAGCAGGTTAGTAAGGAAGCATGTAGCTAGTAAGAAAGCAGTATGCTAGTAAGCAAGCAGGAAGCTGGTAAGGAAGCTGTAAGCTAGTTAGCAAGCAGTGAGCTAGTAAGCGAGCAGTAAGCTAGGAAGCAAGCAGTGAGCTAGTAAGAAGGCAGAATGCTAGTAAGGAAGCAGTATGCTAGTAAGCCAGCAGGAAGCTAATAAGGAATCAGTATGCTAGTACGCAAGCAGCAAGCTAGTATGCAACCAGTAAACTTGAGAGCAAGCAGTAAGCTAGAAAGCAAGCAGCAGGCTATTGAGAAAACAATTAGCTAGGAAACAAGCAGTAAGTAAGTAATCATGCAGCAAGCTAGTAAGCAAGCGGAAAGCTAGTTCCAAAGCAGTATGCTTGTAAACGAGCAGTAAGCAAGTAAGCAATCAGTGAGCTAGTAAACGAGCAGGACGCTAATAAGCAAGCAGCTGGCAAGTAAGAAAGCAATTATCTAGTAAGCATCCAGTAAGCTAGTAAGCATGCAGCAGACTAATAAGAAAGCAGTTAGCTAGTATGAAAGGAGTTGTCTAGAAAGGAAGGTGGTGAGCAACCAATCAGCTAGTAAGAAAGCAGTTGGCTAGTGAGCAAACAGCAAGCTAGTAAGCATGCAGTAAGCTAGTAAGCAAACTGGGAGCCAGTATGCAAGCAGGAAGCGAGTCCCCTCAGGGGCTGCCAGCCTTTCAGCTGCAGTACGGGCTTAACGAACCCGGGGTACCCGAGTCATACACACACCGTAAGCCTCCTGTTGGTCGTCACAACGACCCATTCACAATTCCCTATTGGTTTTGTGAATGGTACGTGACGGCAGGAGGAACGGGGGTCTTGGCTTAACCGCCTGGGCCACGAGTATGGCGACTCTATAAAATCGCCCTCCAATCCTAAGCTATGGTGCGCGGCGATGGGATGCATGGTTGGGGGAGAAGGCCCAATCCCAAGCGACCACCTCCGGGGAACCTGCCGAACCCCCGGAGTATTAGGCTTACCCGGGTAAGGCGGCTCTGCCCGGGTGGACCTTTATTTCCGACCATCTCGTGGGACTATTATGGACACAGAAAATAAAATGGGGATGGGGCGGGTTTTGTCGGTTGGGGAGGACGGAGACGGGGTTGGGGTTAGGGTGGCGGCGCTCGCGCCCCACTCAGCGCCTGGTCCGGCATCGTGGAGGGTGGAGGAGGACGACGAGACGGCGTCGGTCTCGTCCTTCTCCTCCAGCACGAGCCACATAGGCTCTAAGAGGAAGAGGACGGGGCAGGCCGTCGTCGAGGTGGGCGGGGCGATGAGCCCGTCGGTGAGGCTGAGTTGCCTCAGGGACGAGGTGACCGAGGAGATATCGGAGAGGATCTCCTCGTCCCTGAGGCGGGTGGAGAAAGTCGCCGCTGCCTGCGCCTTTAAGGGGCAGAAAAGCGGTGGCGCGGAGGCCCTGAAGGCCGCGGCGGAGGAAATGAGGGAGGCGGCGCGGGAGCTCAGAGGGCGGAACGCCCGTCTGCAGCTCCTGTTGGAGGAGGAGCGACAGGGGAGGAGGAGGGCAGAGGCGCTGTGGAACAGCGCGGCCCTCCCTCCCATCCTCCCTCCTCCTCCACCGCCGCGTCCCTCGGCGGAGGTAAATAAGCGGAGTGCGGCCGCAGTGGTGCGGGGCACCGCGGGCCCCTCCACCCGCACTCCGCCCGTGAAGAAGTCCCCGTCCTCCTCAGAAGACGATCTTCTGAGGAGGATTGGGGACATGATTGATGGCAAGCTGGCCGCCTTCCGGGAGGAGCTCCTCGCCGGAAGAGCGGTCAGCAGGAAGGCGGTGCCTCCCCGACCTGTTCCGGTACAGTCGGGGAAGGCAAAGAAGGGCGGAGTGAAGGCTCCGCCCAGCGTTGCGGCACCAGGGCCCCGGGTCGCGACCCCCAAGGGGGGTGGTGTACCCGTGGTCGCGGTGGTCGCGTCCTCCACAGCACACTCCCAAGGGGGGGTGGCGTGGAGTGAGGTGGTGGGGCGGAAGGCGAAGCGGGCGGCGAGGAAGGCCTCGCAACCGCAGCCTCCGCCTCCGCCGCCGGCGGTCAAGGTAAAGGCCGCGAAGGTCTGGAAGGCACGACCAGGTCGTCCCCCAAAAACGGCAGCGGTGACGCTGACCGTTGCGCAGGGGGGCGACCTGACCCTCGCGGAGGCGATGCGGCTCGCCAGGGAGAATATCTCCCTGGAAGAGCTGGGCATCGCCTCCGTGAGGGCGAAGAGGGCCGTGACCGGGGGTCTCTTGCTGGAGATCCCCGGTGCAGAAGGCGGCGCGAAGGCGGATCGTCTCGCCCAGAGGCTCCGGGAGCAGCTGGGCGAGCGAGGTGTCCGGGTAGCCCGGCCCACGAAGCGCACGGAGATGCGCGTTTGTGGGCTGGACGATTCGGTCAGCGCACAGGATGTGTCCCGTGCCCTTGCGAGGGCGGGGGACTGTCCTGTGGAGGACCTGCGGATCGGAGAGATCCGCAGGTCGCCCTCCGGCCTCGGGTCGGTGTGGGCCCGGTGCCCCCTCTCCGCCGCCCGTAAGGTGGCGGAATCCGGGAGGGTGTTGGTGGGGTGGGTTTCGGCGCGAGTGGAAATCCTCGCGCCGCGCCCGCTCCAGTGTCACCGCTGCCTCGAATTGGGGCACGTGAGGCAGTGGTGCACCTCGCCGGTGGACCGCAGCGGTCAGTGTTACCGCTGCGGTGCCAAAGAGCACCGTGCGAGCCAGTGCTCGGCGGCCCCCCACTGCCCGCTGTGTGCGGACATGGGGAGACCAGCCGATCACAGGGTGGGGAGCAAGAAGTGCTCCCCCCCCTCCCGGAAGGAGAGGAAGAGGCGGGCTGCACCGGCTCCGGTGCCGAGGGCGGTGGCATCGTCCTCCATGGAGGTGGACGGTGCTACGGGGACGGACGGCCGGGAGGAGGCTGGCGCGGCCATTAATTAATGCCGCCCCGCCTCCTCCTCCAGGCCAACCTCAACCACTGCCGCGCGGCACAGGACTTGATGTCCCAAGTCCTCGCGGAGTGGGGGGTTGGCCTGGCGGTCGCCGCCGAGCCGTACCGCGTCCCTGATCACCCTCATTGGGTGGGCGACGCGGACGGCTTGGTGGCGACGGTATGGGGAGGGGGCGACGGGTCCCCACCGTTCTCCTTGTTGGAGCGCGGTCGGGGATTCGTCGCCGTGGACTGGGGGGGAGTCGCTGTGGTGGGGTGCTACATTTCGCCCCGTAGCGGTCACGCTGCGTTCGAGCTGTACTTGGCCGAGGTCGCGGCATGCGTGCAGCGCTACGCGGCCCGGCCGGTGCTGGTCCTGGGGGATTTTAATGCCAAGTCGGTGGCTTGGGGATCCCCCAGGACCTCCGTTCGCGGCGGAATCCTGGGCGATTGGGCGGCGGGGCTCGACCTCCGGGTATTGAACCGGGGGTCGGAGCACACATGCGTACGGCGATATGGGGGGTCCATCGTGGATGTTGGATTCGCGACCCCCAACGCCGTGCGCATGGTGTCGGGTTGGCACGTGGTCGCGGGGGCAGAGACACTCTCCGATCACCGGTACATCCGGATGGAGGTCTCTGCCGCCGCGAGTGCATCCCGACGCGGCCGCCTGCGTGGCACCCCACCACGCCGCTGGGCGCTTCGGCGCCTGGACAAGGACGCCCTGATGGCAGCTGCCCTCGCTGCAACTTGGCCGCAGGGAGCGGCCGAGTTGCCGAGCATAGAGGAGGAGGTCGCCCGGCTCGGAGCATTGGTCGCGGGTATTTGCGACGCGGCGATGCCTCGGGTCGGGCGGGCTTCTCCTCGCCGGGCGGTGTACTGGTGGTCGGACGCGATCGCGGATTTGCGAGTCGCGACTGTCCGCGCCCGACGCCAGTACACCCGCGCGCGCCGTCGTCAACGTACAGGCGACGGCGTGGCGCGAGCGAGGGCAGCTGATGACCTGTATGGAGCATACCGCGTGGCGCGGGTTGCTCTGCAGGTCGCCATCAAACGGGCCAAGACCCAGGCATGGAAGGAGCTCCTCCAGACCCTTGATGACGATCCATGGGGGCGCCCATATAAGGTGGTGCTGAATAAGCTCCGCCCGTGGGCGCCCCCCGTCACCGAGGGTCTTGACCCCCGGCTGCTGGAGGACGTGGTCAATACACTCTTCCCAATTGGGGAGAGGGGACCGCGTCCTCCGGCGGCGGCGGCTGTCCCAGTGGAGTGGACGGCCGAGCTGGGGGTCACGCAGGAGGAGCTGGCAGCGGCCATCAGACGGCTCGGGGTACGTAACACGGCCCCGGGTCCGGATGGTGTGCCCGGCCGGGTTTGGGTCTTGACCCAGGGCGTCCTTGGGGCCGACCTCAGGCGGTTGTTCGACCGCTGCCTGAGGGTCGGGCGATTCCCCCCCAGCTGGAAGGTGGCGAGGATGGTCCTCCTCCGGAAGGAGGGTCGGCCCGCGGAGTCTCCCTCCGCATACCGGCCCATTTGTCTCCTCGACGAGGTGGGCAAGCTCTTCGAGCGTGTGATTGCTGCCCGCCTCGTCGAGCACCTGTCGCGGGGTGATCCCGGTCTGGCCGGCTGCCAGTTCGGTTTCCGGGGGGGCCGATCGACTATCGACGCGATAGGTCGTGTGAGGGCCCTCTCGGAGGCGGCCGTCTCCCGGGGAGGGGTGGCATTGGCAATATCCTTGGATATTGCCAATGCCTTTAACACCCTCCCCTGGGAAGGGATAAGGAGGGGGCTCGAATATCATCGAGTCCCCCCTCGTCTCAGGGCGGTCGTCGGGGATTATCTCCGCGGCAGGTGGATCGAGTATCCGGGCCGGGATGGTGATATGCGGAGGGAGGTGTACTGCGGTGTTCCGCAGGGGTCGGTCCTCGGGCCACTCCTGTGGAACATCGCGTACGACTCGGTGTTGCGGGCCAGCCTCCCCGACGGCGTCAGCACGGTGTGTTATGCGGATGACACACTGGTGCTGGCCGTCGGGGCGCACTGGGGGAGGGCCATGCGTCGCGCGGAGGAGGGGTCGCAACGCGTCGTCGACCGGATCAGGGGGATGGGGATGACGGTGGCGGTCCATAAGACCGAGGTGATTGCGTTTCATTCACCTCGGCAGGATCCGCCACCCCCTCTGATCCGGGTGGGTGGGGCTGACATTGAGGTGAAGCCCCAGATCAGGTATCTAGGGCTGATCCTCGATAGCCACTGGCGTTTCGAGGAGCATTTCCGCTGCCTGGTCCCCCGGTTGGAAAGGATGGTTGCGGCTCTGGGCCGGATCCTGCCCAACCTGGGGGGCCCGGCGGGCCGAGTTCGTCGCCTCTATGTGGCAATGGTCCAGTCGGTGGCCCTATACGGGGCCCCCGTCTGGGCGGACGACCTGGCTGCCTCCCGGCGCAGCATGACTATGCTGCGTCGGGTGCAGAGGCGCATGGCGCTCAGGGTCGTCCGCGGGTATCGGACCATGTCACATGAGGCGGCGACGGTTCTAGCGGGGATGCCGCCCATGGACCTGCTCGCGCGGTCGCACGCGGTGATGTACCGGCACCGCGTCGACCGTCGCGCGGGGGTGGGGGCGGTCCCGGGCGGGCAGGAACCTGCTTGGGGCGATTTGAAGCGCCAGGCCCGGCAGTCCGTGTTGCTCGCGTGGCAGGAGCGGCTGGCTCTGCCAACCGCGGGGCACCGGACTGTCGGGGCTGTTCGGCCACTCCTGAAGGAGTGGCTGGACAGAGGCCATGGCAGCCTCACCTACCGGCTGGCACAGGTATTTTCCGGGCATGGCAGCTTCGGAAGATACCTGTGCCGGATAGGGAAGGAGCCGACGGCGCGTTGCTGCCACTGCGACGCTGAGCAGGACACGGCGGATCATACCCTGGAGGTATGCCCCGCGTGGGAGGGGGAGCGCCGTGTCCTGGTCGGCGTCGTCGGGCGGGATGTCTCGCTGCCGGGCGTGGTGCGCGCCATGCTCGGCAGCGAGGAGAAGTGGAGGGCCGTGGCCTCCTTCTGCGAGAACGTAATGTTGCAGAAGGAGGCCGCGGGGAGGGAGCGCGAGCTTCAGCGGCGCGCTGAAGCTCGCGCACGTGCGGTGGCCCGAGGTCGTCGCCCGGTCGCGAGGCGTCGCGGGCGGCCGCCTCGGCGTGGCGGATGACCTAGGCTGGGAGGGGGGTCCTGAGGGGACCCTCCTCCCGCCAGGCGGCGCCGGGTCGGACCGGTTGGGGGTAGGAGTGCCTCCCCCTACCGGTCCGACGCAAGGGGAGGCACCCTCGGCGGTCTGGTGCGGCCATGAACGCCCGGCCGCCGAGGGGTGGAAACGGGGTCGCGGGCGGTTGCGAGTTGGGGCTCGCGGCCGCCACTAAACGCGGCCCCGGGACGGATAGCGGCGGGATGGAGTGGCCCCGTCCCGCCGCTATGAGGCAGTGTGTCTACTGGGGGGACCGATTGTCCCCCCGGGGGATGGGCGCGAAAGCGCGGGCACGGGGAGGATACCGGAAGAATGCTTCGAGCGATTCCCGGTATCCTCCCAAAGCGTGCCGAAGGGTCACCGTGGGGTTTTTAGTGGGTAGGTCCCGCGCCTGTCGTTGTACGGGCGCGGGGAATCCCACACACCCCTCCCACCTCTCCCCAAGGAGGTGGGAGGGAGTCTTTCGAAGATTTTCCCCACGACAAAAAAAAAAAAAAAAAAAAAAAAAAAAAAAAAAAAAAGCAAAGGGCTAATAAGGAAGCAGATAGCTATTAAGCAAGCAGTATGCTAGCTGGCAAGCAGTAAGCTAGTAAGCGTGTTGGAAGCTAGTAGGCAAGCAGTAAGCTAGTAATCAATAAGTAAGCTAATATGCAAGCTGTAAGCTGGTATGAAACCAGTCAGCTAGTAAGCAAGCAGTAAGCTAGTAAGCAAGCAGTAAGCTAGTATGCAAACAGTTAGCTGGTAAGTAAGCAGTGTGCTAGTAAGCAAGCAAAAAGCTAGTAAACATGGAGTACGCTAGTAAGCATGCAGCGAGCTAGTATGCGGGGGGGGGGGGGAGCCAGTACGGAAGCAGTATGATAGTAAGCAAGCTGTTAGCTAGTATGCGAGCAGTAAGCTGGTAAGGAAGCAGTATGCTAGTAAGCAAGCAGTAAGCTAGTAAGCAAGCAGTAATCTAGGTAGCAAGCTAGAAAGGCTAGGAAGCAAGCGGTAAGCTAGCAAGCAAGCAACAGGCTAGTAAGCATGCAGTAAGCGAGTAAGTTAGCAGTATGGTAGTAAGCAAGCTGTGAGCTAGTAAGCGAGGAGGTAGCTAGAAAGGAAGCAGTAAGCTAGTAATCAAAAAGTGAGCTAGTAAGCATGCTGTATGGTAGTAAGCAAGCATCGGGCTAGACAGAGAGCAGTTAACTAGATGGAAAGCAGTATGCTAGTAAGGAAGCAGATAGCTACAAAGCAGGCAACAAGCTAGTAAGCTACCAGGTAAGCTAGGGAGCAAGCAGTGAGCTAGTGCGCGAGTGCGAATCCAGTAATGAAGTAGTACGCTAGTTAGCAAGCAGTAAGCTGGAAAGCAAGCAGTGAGATTGTAAGCAAGGAGTAAGCTAGTTAGCAAGCAGTAAGCTCGTATGCATGCTGTGAGAAATCAAGCGAGCAGGAAGCTAGTAAGGAAGCAGCATGCTAGTAAGCAAGCAGTAAGCTACTAAGCAAGCAGTAAGTTAGTCAGCAAGGAGTGAGCTAGTAGGAAGGCAGTTTGATAGTAAGCTAGCTATAAGCCAGTAAGTAAGCAGTAATCTTGTAAGCAAGCTGTAAGCTGGTAAAAAAGCAGTTAGCTAGTAAGGAATTAGTAAGTTAGTAAACAAGCATTAAGGTAGAAAGCAAGCACTAAGCTGGTAAGAAACAGGTGAGCTAGTAATCAAGCTGCAGGCTAGTAAAAGTGCAATTAACTAGTAAGAAGGCAGTATGCTAGTAAGCAAGCAGTAAGCTAGTAAGCGTGCAGTGAGGTAGTTAGCAAGCAATAAGCTAGAAAGCAAGGAGCTGACCAGTAAGAAAGAAATTTGCTATTATGGAAGCAGTATGCGAGTATACCAGCAGTTAGCTCGTAAGCAAGCTGCAAGCTAGCATTGAAGAAGCGACCTAGAATGCATGCAGCTGGCTAGTAAGAAAGCAGTATGCCAGTAAGCAAGCTGCCAGCTAGCATGGAAACATCAAGCTAGGAAGCAAGCCGTAAGCTAGTATGGGAGGAAGGACCTAGTAAGGGAGCAGAATGCTAGTAAGCATGCAGTTAGCTAGTAAGCAACCAGTAAGCTAATAAGCAAGCAGTAAGCTGGCATGGAAGTAATTAGCTTGTAAGCAAGCAGTAAGCTAGGATGAAAGCAGTGAGCTAGTAAGCGAGGAGGATGCTAGTAAGCAAGCAGTGAGCCAGTAAGCGAGCTGTGAGATAGTAAGCGCGCAGGAAGCTAGTAAGGAAGCAGTATACTAGAAAACAATCAGCGGCTAGTAAGCAAGCAGTAACCTGGTAAGCAGGCAGTGATCTAGTAGGCGAGGAGGAAGCCAGTAAGCAAGCAGTACGCTAGTAAGCGAGCAGGGACCTTTTAAGTGAGCAGAATGCTACTAAGCATCCAGTTAGCTTGTAAGCATCCAGTAAGCAAATGAGCTCGCAGTATGACAGTAAGCAATCTGTAAACTAATAACCAAGCAGTAAGCTAGTAAGCAAGCAGTAAGAATGTAAGCATGCAGTAAGCTGGTAAGCAAGCCGTGAGCTAGTAAGCGTGCAGGGTGGTAGTAAGGAAGCATTATACTAGTAAGCTAGCAGCTGGCTAGTATGTATGCAGTAAGCAAATAAGCTAGCAGTATGCTTGGATGCCAGCTGTAATCTAGAAAGCAAGGAGCAGGCTAGTAAGAATGCAGTTTGATAGTTATCAAGCCTTGAGCTAGTAAGGGGGCAGGAAGCTAGTAAGAATGCAGCCTGCTGTTAATCAAGGCGTAAGCTCGTTTGCAACAGGTAAGCTAGTAAGCAAGCATCTGGCTAGTAAGAAAGCTATCAGCTAGTAAGGAAGCAGCATGCTAGTACGCAGGCAGTAAGCTAGTAAGCAAGCGGTAACCTAGTAAGTAACCGGTAAGCTAGTAAGCAAGCAGCAGACTTGTAAGATAGCAGTTAGATAGTAAGAAAGCTGTAGGCTAGTGAGCAGGCAGCAAGCTAGTAAGCATGCAATAAGCTAGAAAGCAAACAGCTAGCTAGTAAGAAAGCAGTATGCCATTAAGCAAGTTGTAAACTAGTAAGCAACCTGAGAGATAGTAAGGAATCATTCGGCTAGGAAGAGAGCAGTAAGTTAAAAAGAAGGCTGTAAGCTAGTAAGCAAGCGGTAATGTTATAAGCAAGCAGCCGGCTAGTCAGAAAGCAGTTAGTTAGTAAGCGAGTATTAAGCTAGTAAGCCAGCAGCAAGCTAGTAAGCAAGCAGTACACCAGAAAGCAAGCAGCAGGCTATTAAGAAAGCAGTTAGCCAGTAAGCAAGCAGTAACCTTGTAAGCAACAAGATAGTAAGCAAGCAGGAAGCCAGTAAGAAAGCAGTTAGCTAGTTAAAAAGTAGTATGCTAGTAAGCAAGCAGTAAGCTAGAAAGCAAGCAGCAAGCTAGTGAGCAAGCAGTAAGCTAGAAAGCACGCAGTAAGCTCGAAAGCAAGCAGCAAGCTAGCAAGCAAGCAGGGAGCGAGTATTCTAGCTGTAAGCTAGTATGCAAGCAATTATCTAGTATGCAAGGTTTAAGCTAGAAAGCTCGCAGGAGGCTAGTAAGGAGGCGGTATGCTAGTAAGCAAGCAGTAGGCTAGTAAGTATCCATTCATCTAGTAAGCAAGCACTGAGCTAGTAAGCGAGCAGGAAGCTAGTAAGGAAGCAGCATGCTAGAAAGCAAGCAGTAGGCTAGTAATTAACCGGTAGGCTAGTTAGCAAGCAGTAAGCTGTTAAGCAAGTTGCAAGCTAGTGCACAAGCAGTAATCTAGTAAGCAAGCAGTGAGACAGTAAGCTTGAAGTAGGCTAGTAAGCAAGCAGTAAGCTAGTAAGCAAGCAGTAAGCTGGCCCTGGGGAAAAAGGCAGAGTCGAGCGAACCGTCGAATAGTTCACACGAGCGAGTTAAGATGTAGCGAGTTATATTTTTTGCAACCTTTATTTTATTTCATGTTCAAATAAACTTAACATCTTTTGTTCTATTTTAATTTCATTTCCTACACTAGTAAGCTACAAGTAAGCTATTAAGCTAGCAGCTGGCTAGTAAGAAAGCAGTTAGCTAGTAGGAAAGCAGTATGCTAGTAAGCAAGCAGTGAGCTAGTAAGCGAGCGGGAAGCTAGTAAGGAAGCAATATGCTAGTGAGCAAGCAGTAGGCTAGTAAGTAACCAGTTATCCAGTAAGCAAGCAGTGAGCTAGTAAGCGAGCAGGAAGCTAGTAAGGAAGCTGTCTGCTAGTAAGCAAGTTGCAGGCTTTTTTTTTTTTTTTTTTTTTTGTCGTGGGGAAAATCTTCGAAAGACTCCCTCCCACCTCTTTGGGGAGAGGCGGGAGGGTTGTGTGGGATTCCCCGCGCCCGTAGAATGACGGGCGCGGGACCTACCCACTAAAAACCCCACGGTGACCCTTCCGCACGATTTGGGAGGATACCGGGAATCGCTCGAAGAATTCTTCCGGTATCCTCCCGTTGCGAGCCCCAACTCGCAACCGCCAGCGACCCCGTTTCTACCCCTCGGCGGCCGGGAGCTCATGGCCGCACCAGGCCACCGAGGGTGCCTCGCTGTGGGCCGGACCCTCCCGGTCCGACCCTTCGCCGCCTGGCGGTAGGAGGCTCCCCTCAGGGCCCCCCTCCCAGCCAGGGTCATCCGCCTCGCAAAAGCGGCCGCCCGCGACGCCTGGCGCCTGGGGGACGCCCTCGCGCCACCATACGAGCGGGAGACTCAGCGCGCCGCTGAAGCTCGCGATCCCTTCCCGCGGCCTCCTTCTGCAGCATTACGGTCTCGCAGAAGGAGGCCACGGCCCTCCACTTCCTCTCGCTGTGACGCCGACCAGGACACGGCGCTCCCCCTCCCACGCTGGGCATACCTGAAGGGTATGATCAGCCGTGTCCTACTTGGCGCCACAATGGCAGCAACGCGCCGTCGGCTCCTTCCCTATCCGGCACATGTATCTTCCCAATCTGCCATGCCCGGAAAACACCTGTGCCAGCCGGTAAGTGAGGCTTCCATGGTCTCTGTCCAGTCACTCACAGGAGTGGCTGAACAGCCCCGACTTGTCCGGTGCCCCGCAGTAGGCAGGGACAACCGCTCGAGCCACGCGAGCACCACGAACTGCCGGGCCTGGCGCTTCAAATCGCCCCAAGCAGGTTCCTGCTCTCCCGGGACCGCCCCTACTCCCGCGCGACGGTCGACGTGATGGCGATACATCATCGCGTGCGACCGCGCGAGGAGATCCATGGGCGGCATCCTCGCAAGAACCGTCGCCGCCTCATGCGACACGGTGCGGTAGCCGCGGACGACCCTCAGCGCCATCCGCCTCTGCACCCGACGCAGCATCGTCATGCTGTGCCGGGTGGCCGCCAGGTCGTCCGCCCAGACGGGGGCCCAGTATGGGGCCACCGACTGAACTATTGCCATATAGAGGCGGCAAATTCGTCCCGCGGGGCCCCCCAGGTTGGGGAGGATCCAGCCTAAAGCCGAGACCATCCTCTCTAACCGGGGAACCAGGCAGCGGAAATGCTCCTCGAAGCGCCAGTGGCTATCGAGGATCAGCTCCAGATACCTCATCCGGGGCTTCACCTCGATATCAGCCCCACCTACCCGGATCAGAGTGGGTGACGGATCCTGCCGAGGTGAATGTAACGCTATCACCTCGGTCTTATGGACCGCCACCGTCATCCCCATCCCCCTGATCCGGTCGACGACGCGTTGCGCCCCCTCCTCGGCGAGGCGCTTGGCCCTCCCCCACTGAGCCCCGACGGGCAGCAGCAGTGTGTCATCTGCGTAACACACGGCACTGACGCCGTCGGGGAGGTCGGCCCGCAACACTGCGTCGTACGCGATGTTCCACAGGAGTGGCCCAAGAACCGACCCCTGCGGAACCCCGCAGTACACCTCCCTCCGCATATCACCATCCCGGTCCGGATACTCCATCCACCTGCCGCGGAGATAATCCCCGACGACTGCCCTGAGACATGTAGTGTGTAGCCGTTATTCTGTCCAAGCGCGTTGCCACTTGGGGACTTTGCTGTACCTCAGACCGAAGGTCCATACCAGCAACTACATTTTGCCTGTTGTTCGGGCATCTACTTTTCACGCGTCGTTATGCTTTTTTGGAGGCTAACGACGTCGAAACCTGCTGCCACCTCGAGTCCAACCCAATCCAGGAACGCTTGCCGAAGCAAGCGGGCCTTGTATCCTGGCCCGAGGAGGTCACTGCCGAAGCACATGACCTAGCATCCGTTCGAGTACATTTTCAAGCATGGTTCTTAGAGAGAATCCGCAGACTTCTCTCATTCTGTTACGTAGCGTAGTGCGTTCAATTGCGATTTTGGTTTCGCCTTGCTTTCGTAAGTAGTACCGAGCGCGTATACGTCCGGAACTCCCTGAATAGATCTTGTGTTAAAGTTCGGCTTCGGTCACCGGCCACGGATGGCCAGTTTCTTCAGCCGCTTGTCTCAGGAGTTCTCGCGCGTCTCTGTACCTCAGGCACTCGAATAGGACGTGGTGTGGTGTCTCCACTTGGCCACAATCGCAATTCTCGTGCGGTACAAAAGCAAATTCCTTGAGCTTGGCTCGGAAATCTCCGTGCCCGCTTAGGAATTGTACCACGTAGTGATCCAAGATCACCCAGCTTCCATCGAGACGGTCAGATACATCAGAGAAGTAGCGGAAGGTGACCCTACCTTTCTCCGATGACGACCATCTCAATTGCCACATATTGAGAAGTTCCGCTCGCACCAAGGCTTTCGCCTGAGCAGCGGTAACTTCTCCAGCCGCCAAATCGGTTCGACTTATTCGACAATTTCCGACTTCGATATTCATTTGTCTTCTTATTCGGTATGCACACGCGCGCTCCACTAACACCAAGTCTATCGGCATCGTCCCGGCGATCACTGTGATCGCGTCGGTAGATGCCGTGCGATAGGCCTTGGTGACGGCGTGCAAAACATGTCTCTGCGCCCTGGCAAGTTTAATTCTTGTCACAGAGGTAAGCATGTCTACCCATCCGGCGGCGGCGTATGTCGTGATCGGGACGAAGAGACCTTTGTACAAAGTACGCATGGTTCTGTGTCCCAATCCCCAGTTTGATCGAGCAAGTCTTGCTAGCGTATAAAACGTTCGCATGACTTTGGCATTCAAGTATTCGACGTGGGATCTTACTCCCATTCGCGCATCGATGTGAACACCCAAGTACCTTATGGTTTGCTTGAGTGCCACACTTCTCCCGTTTATCCTTATCGCAGGAGGTCGTTCTCTATCCAGATTTCCTTTCAAGAGAATCACATATCGTTCCTCTCGCTGGGATATCAATTCCCTGAGCTTCACCACGGCGTCTTCCGTAGATCGTCCAGGCCTGAATCCGTATTGCCGATCGGAACTATGTTCTGGGTTTAGGAATGTATTACTCATTCGATTAAGCATTAGTCTTTCTAACACTTTGCCTAGGATGGAAAGTAGGCATATCGGTCTACACGACTTGACATCCGTTGGTGGTTTATCGGGCCCTTTCAAGATTGCTCTGATCGAGCCGATTTTCCACCTAACGGGGAAGACCCCGTGCGCTAGACACCCGTTGTAGAGTCTTAGTAGAGCACTATGGATGGATCCATAAGCACATTTAACTACTTCGGTCTCTATACGGTCCAGCCCAGGGCATTTACCTCGCTTTAAGCGTGATACTGCAGCTCCGAGCTCATTCCTCGTGAAGACTGGACAGTCTTCAGTCGGCGGATCGGTTGCAGCATCAGCTCTGGTGTTTGCTTGCTCCGGCGTTTCATCCGTGGACGAGTCGTCCGGGATTAGCGCCTGTAGGAGCTGCGAGGCAGTCGATTCCCAGTCAGTCGTATATCCTTCCGGCGTTCGAATGTTAGAGACCACAGTCTCAACACAGAGTTTCTTCTGGGCGATCTTGTAAACAAGTCCCCATGGCTCTTTGTTCCCCTGCTCCGTCACAAAGTTCTGCCAGCTTTGTGCTTTCGCAGCGCGCACTGCGGCTGTGTAGACGAGTCTAGATGTTCGATACTCAGCCTGCTTTACCGCTCTCTCCTCCGAGTTCCTCTCGCGCTGAAAGGCTCGTCTAAGTCGATAGACTCGCGCTTTCATTCTCGTCAAATTTTCCGTCCACCATGGAACGGACTTTGAATGCCACTTCTTGGGGCGCATTCAGGCATTGCACGCATCGATGATCGATTTCTCGACCTCTTGTGCTAGGTGTTCGACTTCCCTGCGGCAATCAGTGCCGAGGGATAATTGCCTCGCGCCCTCAAGTAGAACTTGATCAAAACGCTCCCAGTTCGCATGCAACGTGCGGAATCGAGGCTGTGGGCTTCGATTCTCGTTCACGTCCGTGAACTACAAGACAAAATCAATAAATCGATGATCACTGGAGGTCCAATCCTCGTGGACCGTCCAGTTTTGTACAATTTTCGCCATGTCTGGTGTCGATAATGTGACATCGATCCATGACTCACCGGCAGGGCTGCAGTATGTAGGGATACTACCAGCCTCGTTCAAAATCGTCAAGTCGTGTAATGCGATAAACTCTTCGAGTTTTTCGCCTCGCGTGTCCGGTCGAACGCTTTCTCCCCCCCCCCCCCCCAAAGGTGGGATTTGGCATTGACGTCCGCGGCTATCACGACTCGACGGTGTTGGAGAGCATCGAGTGTCTTCTCCAAACGTGCCAGACTTGGTTCAATGTCTTCCGAGCATTGAAAGTACTGGCTAACGAGGTAGAAACTACCGAAGGGTCCGCTAATGCAAACGCAGGAGGTGTGAGTATCACACAGCTGTGTGATTTTCACCACCGATATGTCCGGGTATCTGACCACTATTGCAGCCATAGCCCGATCATTCTCAGCGATCACCTTCGCCGTGAGCCCAAAGCCTGGAATCTGTCCCTGAAATTGGTAAGGTTCCTGCATGAGCAACACGTCGATCTCCTTTGTGTGCATTAGCTCGCTCACCTCACCATGAACAATTAACGCACGCCGCATATTATGCTGCGCAATTGCCTTAGAGGATTCTCCGGGTCGTGTCTATCCATAATTGGTACGAGATACTGCAAGGTCGAGAGCTGCCTTATAGGCAGGGCAGTTTTTGTCTCGTGACTTATGGTTGTGCTGTTTACCTCTTGCTTTACAGTTCGAGCAAGTTGGGGACTTACTCTTCGCTGTACAAGAGGCAATGTAATGCCCTTGTTCGGAGCAGTGACCGCAAACCTCGTTCTGCGCTTTGCAATGTTTGGCCATATGGCGTAGTCCTGCACTCTGCATGCGGACCACCCCAGGCACACTCTGCCCGAGCTCTTCAGCCGCTGGCGAACCTGCGGACTGACTTCCAGGACCCAGTTGGCAGTGTCCTTTTCCTTCGGGCCGGTTGCAAACCGGACCTTCAGGCTGGACGACACATCCCCCTGGGCCATATCACTGAAGTTTTGCTTCCAAATGCTGGAAGAAACCTCCTCTTTCCTCATCGACTTGGGGACGTCGTACACAATAAGTGTAGGGTTCCTCAAAGTCCGTAGAGTAGCTGAAAGTCCTACTTCTTCCAGCTTCGCGCAGTTGACGAAGGCCTTTAGATCCTCCTTCCGTTCAGTCTTGACGGCTATGCCACCGGAGTGGATGCGTCGGACAGACCTCACGCGGATCGTAGCTTTCGCCGGCTTAACCAGGGACAGAACAGTTTGTTTGGTAACGTCACTGTTCTGTCCTTTCCCTTTCGGCGGGAAAATACGCACCACGTATCGTGGTGGTTTAACCGCCTCCGGGGAAACTCGATTGGCATCAACATTTACCGCTTGCGCGTAGGTTGTTGCTGCACGAACTGGTACAGGTTTCGCAGTCGGACGGGATCCCGTCGTTTGCGAAACCGTAGGGGCAACCCTCTCTGCGATCCTCTGGGAGGCTCTCACCTCTTGCCGGATCGCCGCGAGCTGTCCTTTTAGGAAAGAGTTCTGAATAAGAACCTCCTGGACTAGCGCGTAGAGAGCTGCCGCGTTGCCTACGATCAAGGCTCCGGTCTCCTTACTGAGCCTGGATTCTTTTCCAAGACAGTTGGTCCAGATACCCTTGACCAGTTTCGAGGCCTCCCCACTGGTTTGGTCGAGAGGCCTGTTCGAAGGGCTAGGTGTCGCCTCCGCCGACACCTTTCGTGGCAATTCCTCGCCGCTTTCCCGGGCTTTTTCTGCCCTTTGCGGCTTCTCCTTAACGACGGTTACCCAACCGTCGCTATCTACTTCTTGGCCCAACCCTCCTTCCGTGGACGTGGCGTTGCCTTGGGAAGTCGCCTTCGGTTTTTTGGCCTCAGCCTTCTTCGGTGGATTTGTGCGGGGTGGTGTCCCCGGTCCGTCCTTCTTGATCGCGGGCACAGGGGATGTTTTCCCTGTTGGCTTAGGTGGTGAAGCCTTGCCCTTAGTCGTTGGGGGTCTGGTGCAGGGGGGCGTCTTTGTGCCCTTACCCACTTCAACCGCCTTAACTTTTTTCTGAGGTGGTAAGACCACCCCAGCTCTCTTACTCACCGCCGTCGTTCTGCCGGGAGCAGCGACAGCGACCTCCTTAACTCCCTTTTCCCCCTTGCGGGGTACCGAGGCGTCTATGGGGGTTAATTTTATTTTTGGATCCATACTTGTGTATATTCCTTTTCGTCCCGGCGTGTGTCCCGGCCTCCATGGACCCTCAAATGGAACCCGGCTCTGCCTGGGTTAGGACTTGCACCCGGGATATAGTCCGCGAACAAAGGCCGACCGGGCTTTCCCCAGACTCCTAGGTTCACTTCCTCGCCCAATAGAACCCACGAATGGTGTTCCGAGCCGATTGACTAGGCACAGGGCTGCTTTTCTCGCCTAGCCGCCTGTCTAGACGAAGCAGAGGCCAAAGGTACGTGTTGGGCAGCTACACTCCCGCAGGAGAGAGGGCCCTCAGATCCCAGGATCCTCCTTTCCGCCGACACAGGTCGCCACGCACGGCAAACACGTGGGGAACAAACCTCAAGCAGATGTTCCCTCTGCTTCGCTACGCCCGGTTTCTGCTCCCTGTTTTTGCAGGGAACCCGCTGCGTAACTAGGACATGACCTCGGGCATCATGTCCCTGTAGCATTAGCTCCAAAACGTGGAACTCGTCCTTAGCACGACTAGTCGAACTCACTTTGCCATCATCAACTATGCTCTTGACGTTTCAGTGTCCTTTTGCCATCGACAACGACGTGAGCTGCTGTCAGCAGCGCGACGACGGTCTTACATGTATAAATACATGTTGTCTTTCGTCGTTGGCGTACCTTTCAGTCAGTGTTTCGTCATGCGCTGCATATCCTTCCTATATGCAGCGTCCGTATGGCAAGGACTCCGAGTATGACAGAGCCGTACACCACCGGCTTACAGCTCGGAGTTGAGCTGGTCTAGGCGGAGTCTTCTAATGGCCAGGGGAGCGATCCACGTTTCGAGGCCCGTCTCCATACCTAGGATACTAGCATGGTTTCCCAGCCGACACCTTCAGGCAGTAAAGAGCAGCACAGCTACTTATACGGTGGCCTCCTTCCGCCAATCGTCTGGCATTACGACGTCTGCCACCAGATGTTTTGGTGTGCTTGCTTCCTGTAATACTGCTTCCTTACTAGCTCCCTGCTCGCTTACTAGCTTGCTTCTTGCTTACTAGCTTACTGCTTGTTTACTACCTAACTGCTTCCTTACTTGCTTACCGCTTGCTTTGAAGCTTAATGCTAGCTGACTCGCAACCTGCTTGCTTGCCAGCTTACTGGTTGCTTATTAGCATACTGCATGCATGCTAGCATAATGCTTCGTTACTAGCTTCCTCCTCGCTTAATAGCTCAGGCTTGCTTACTAGGTTAGTACTAGCTTACGCGCTTACTGCGTGCTTACTAGCTTACCGCTTGTTACTAGCTTATGCTTGCTTACTACCTAACTGCTTCCTTACCGGCTTGCTGCTTGCTTCGTAGCTTACTGCATGGTTACTAGCACGCTGTTTTCGTACTAGCCTGCTGCATTCTGACCAGCTAACTGCTTGCTTACTAGCGTACTACTTTCTTACTTGCTAATTGCTTTCTTACTAGGCTGCTGCTCGGTTACTAGCTCACTGCTTGCTTCCTAGCTTAGTGCTTGCTTACTGGCATACTGCTTCCTTACTAGCTACTTGCTTTCTTACTAGCCCGCTGATTGCTCACTTTCGTACCTGTTGCTTATTAGCTTACTGCTTGCTTCCTAGTATACTGCTTCCATACCTGCTTACTGCTTGCTTACTAGCTTAATGCTTGCTTACTAGCATACAGCTTGCTTACTATCAAACTGCGTCTTTACTGGCTTCCTCCTCGCTTACTAGCTCACTGCATGCTTACTGCCTTACTGGTTGCTTTCTATCTTACTCCTTGCTTACTAGCACGCTGCTTTCTTACTAGCTAATTGCTTTCTTACTAGCCTGTATCTTGCTTACAAGCTAAGCGCTCCTTTACCAGCTTACCGCTTTCTTACTAGATTACAGGTTGCTTACTAGCTTACTGCGTGCTTACTAGCTTACTGCTTGCTTACTAGCATACTTTTTTTTTTTTTTTTTTTTTTTTTTGTCGTGGGGAAAATCTTCGAAAGACTCCCTCCCACCTCCTTGGGGAGAGGTGGGAGGGGTGTGTGGGATTCCCCGCGCCCGTACAAAGACAGGCGCGGGACCTACCCACTAAAAACCCCACGGTGACCCTTCGGCACGCTTTGGGAGGATACCGGGAATCGCTCGAAGCATTCTTCCGGTATCCTCCCCGTGCCCGCGCTTTCGCGCCCATCCCCCGGGGGGACAATCGGTCCCCCCAGTAGACTCACTGCCTCATAGCGGCGGGACGGGGCCACTCCATCCCGCCGCTATCCGTCCCGGGGCCGCGTTTAGTGGCGGCTGCGAGCCCCAACTCGCAACCGCCCGCGACCCCGTTTCCACCCCTCGGCGGCCGGGCGTTCATGGCCGCACCAGACCGCCGAGGGTGCCTCCCCTTGCGTCGGACCGGTAGGGGGAGGCACTCCTACCCCCAACCGGTCCGACCCGGCGCCGCCTGGCGGGAGGAGGGTCCCCTCAGGACCCCCCTCCCAGCCTAGGTCATCCGCCACGCCGAGGCGGCCGCCCGCGACGCCTCGCGACCGGGCGACGACCTCGGGCCACCGCACGAGCGCGAGCTTCAGCGCGCCGCTGAAGCTCGCGCTCCCTCCCCGCGGCCTCCTTCTGCAACATTACGTTCTCGCAGAAGGAGGCCACGGCCCTCCACTTCTCCTCGCTGTCGAGCATGGCGCGCACCACGCCCGGCAGCGAGACATCCCGCCCGACGACGCCGACCAGGACACGGCGCTCCCCCTCCCACGCGGGGCATACCTCCAGGGTATGATCCGCCGTGTCCTGCTCAGCGTCGCAGTGGCAGCAACGCGCCGTCGGCTCCTTCCCTATCCGGCACAGGTATCTTCCGAAGCTGCCATGCCCGGAAAATACCTGTGCCAGCCGGTAGGTGAGGCTGCCATGGCCTCTGTCCAGCCACTCCTTCAGGAGTGGCCGAACAGCCCCGACAGTCCGGTGCCCCGCGGTTGGCAGAGCCAGCCGCTCCTGCCACGCGAGCAACACGGACTGCCGGGCCTGGCGCTTCAAATCGCCCCAAGCAGGTTCCTGCCCGCCCAGGACCGCCCCCACCCCCGCGCGACGGTCGACGCGGTGCCGGTACATCACCGCGTGCGACCGCGCGAGCAGGTCCATGGGCGGCATCCCCGCTAGAACCGTCGCCGCCTCATGTGACATGGTCCGATACCCGCGGACGACCCTGAGCGCCATGCGCCTCTGCACCCGACGCAGCATAGTCATGCTGCGCCGGGAGGCAGCCAGGTCGTCCGCCCAGACGGGGGCCCCGTATAGGGCCACCGACTGGACCATTGCCACATAGAGGCGACGAACTCGGCCCGCCGGGCCCCCCAGGTTGGGCAGGATCCGGCCCAGAGCCGCAACCATCCTTTCCAACCGGGGGACCAGGCAGCGGAAATGCTCCTCGAAACGCCAGTGGCTATCGAGGATCAGCCCTAGATACCTGATCTGGGGCTTCACCTCGATGTCAGCCCCACCCACCCGGATCAGAGGGGGTGGCGGATCCTGCCGAGGTGAATGAAACGCAATCACCTCGGTCTTATGGACCGCCACCGTCATCCCCATCCCCCTGATCCGGTCGACGACGCGCTGCGACCCCTCCTCCGCGAGACGCATGGCCCTCCCCCAGTGCGCCCCGACGGCCAGCACCAGTGTGTCATCCGCATAACACACCGTGCTGACGCCGTCGGGGAGGCCGGCCCGCAACACCGAGTCGTACGCGATGTTCCACAGGAGTGGCCCGAGGACCGACCCCTGCGGAACACCGCAGTACACCTCCCTCCGCATATCACCATCCCGGCCCGGATACTCGATCCACCTGCCGCGGAGATAATCCCCGACGACCGCCCTGAGACAAGGGGGGACCCGATGATATTCGAGCCCCCTCCTTATCTCTTCCCAGGGGAGGGTGTTAAAGGCATTGGCAATATCCAAGGATATTGCCAATGCCACTCCTCCCCGGGAGACGGCCGCCTCCGAGAGGGCCCTCACACGACCTATCGCGTCGATAGTCGATCGGCCCCCCCGGAAACCGAACTGGCAGTCGGCCAGACCGGGATCACCCCGCGACAGGTGCTCGACGAGGCGGGCAGCAATCACACGCTCGAAGAGCTTGCCCACCTCGTCGAGGAGACAAATGGGCCGGTATGCGGAGGGAGACTCCGCGGGCCGACCCTCCTTCCGGAGGAGGACCATCCTCGCCACCTTCCAACTGGGGGGGAATCGCCCGTCCCTCAGGCAGCGGTCGAACAACCGCCTGAGGTCGGCCCCAAGGACGCCCTGGGTCAAGACCCAAACCCGGCCGGGCACACCATCCGGACCCGGGGCCGTGTTACGAACCCCGAGCCGTCTGATGGCCGCTGCCAGCTCCTCCTGCGTGACCCCCAGCTCGGCCGTCCACTCCACTGGGACAGCCGCCGCCGCCGGAGGACGCGGTCCCCTCTCCCCAATTGGGAAGAGTGTATTGACCACGTCCTCCAGCAGCCGGGGGTCAAGACCCTCGGTGACGGGGGGCGCCCACGGGCGGAGCTTATTCAGCACCACCTTATATGGGCGCCCCCATGGATCGTCATCAAGGGTCTGGAGGAGCTCCTTCCATGCCTGGGTCTTGGCCCGTTTGATGGCGACCTGCAGAGCAACCCGCGCCACGCGGTATGCTCCATACAGGTCATCAGCTGCCCTCGCTCGCGCCACGCCGTCGCCTGTACGTTGACGACGGCGCGCGCGGGTGTACTGGCGCCGGGCGCGGACAGTCGCGACTCGCAACTCCGCGATCGCGTCCGACCACCAGTACACCGCCCGGCGAGGAGAAGCCCGCCCGACCCGAGGCATCGCCGCGTCGCAAATACCCGCGACCAATGCTCCGAGCCGGGCGACCTCCCCCTCTATGCTCGGCAACTCGGCCGCTCCCTGCGGCCAAGTTGCAGCGTGGGCAGCTGCCATCAGGGCGTCCTTGTCCAGGCGCCGAAGCGCCCAGCGGCGTGGTGGGGTGCCACGCAGGCGGCCGTGTCGGGATGCACTCGCGGCGGCAGAGACCTCCATCCGGATGTACCGGTGATCGGAGAGTGTCTCTGCCCCCGCGACCACGTGCCAACCCGACACCATGCGCACGGCGTTGGGGGTCGCGAATCCAACATCCACGATGGACCCCCCATATCGCCGCACGCATGTGTGCTCCGACCCCCGGTTCAATACCCGGAGGTCGAGCCCCGCCGCCCAATCGCCCAGGATCCCGCCGCGAACGGAGGTCCTGGGGGATCCCCAAGCCACCGACTTGGCATTAAAATCCCCCAGGACCAGCACCGGCCGGGCCGCGTAGCGCTGCACGCATGCCGCGACCTCGGCCAAGTACAGCTCGAACGCAGCGTGACCGCTACGGGGCGAAATGTAGCACCCCACCACAGCGACTCCCCCCCAGTCCACGGCGACGAATCCCCGACCGCGCTCCAACAAGGAGAACGGTGGGGACCCGTCGCCCCCTCCCCATACCGTCGCCACCAAGCCGTCCGCGTCGCCCACCCAATGAGGGTGATCAGGGACGCGGTACGGCTCGGCGGCAACCGCCAGGCCAACCCCCCACTCCGCGAGGACTTGGGACATCAAGTCCTGTGCCGCGCGACAGTGGTTGAGGTTGGCCTGGAGGAGGAGGCGGGGCGGCATTAATTAATGGCCGCGCCAGCCTCCTCCCGGCCGTCCGTCCCCGTAGCACCGTCCACCTCCATGGAGGACGATGCCACCGCCCTCGGCACCGGAGCCGGTGCAGCCCGCCTCTTCCTCTCCTTCCGGGAGGGGGGGGAGCACTTCTTGCTCCCCACCCTGTGATCGGCTGGCCTCCCCATGTCCGCACACAGCGGGCAGTGGGGGGCCGCCGAGCACTGGCTCGCACGGTGCTCTTTGGCACCGCAGCGGTAACACTGACCGCTGCGGTCCACCGGCGAGGTGCACCACTGCCTCACGTGCCCCAATTCGAGGCAGCGGTGACACTGGAGCGGGCGCGGCGCGAGGATTTCCACTCGCGCCGAAACCCACCCCACCAACACCCTCCCGGATTCCGCCACCTTACGGGCGGCGGAGAGGGGGCACCGGGCCCACACCGACCCGAGGCCGGAGGGCGACCTGCGGATCTCTCCGATCCGCAGGTCCTCCACAGGACAGTCCCCCGCCCTCGCAAGGGCACGGCACACATCCTGTGCGCTGACCGAGTCGTCCAGCCCACAAATGCGCATCTCCGTGCGCTTCGTGGGCCGGGCGACCCGGACACCTCGCTCGCCCAGCTGCTCCCGGAGCCTCTGGGCGAGACGATCCGCCTTCGCGCCGCCTTCTGCACCGGGGATCTCCAGCAAGAGACCCCCGGTCACGGCCCTCTTCGCCCTCACGGAGGCGATGCCCAGCTCTTCCAGGGAGATATTCTCCCTGGCGAGCCGCATCGCTTCCGCGAGGGTCAGGTCGCCCCCCTGCGCAACGGTCAGCGTCACCGCTGCCGTTTTTGGGGGACGACCTGGTCGTGCCTTCCCGACCTTCGCGGCCTTTACCTTGGCCGCCGCCGGCGGAGGCGGAGGCTGCGGTTGCGAGGCCTTCCTCGCAGCCCGCTTCGCCTTGCGCCCCACCACCTCACTCCACGCCACCCCCCCTTGGGAGGGTGCTGTGGAGGACGCGACCACCGCGACCACGGGTACACCACCCCCCTTGGGGGTCGCGACCCGGGGCCCTGGTGGCGCAACGCTGGGCGGAGCCTTCACTCCGCCCTTCTTTGCCTTCCCCGACTGTACCGGAACAGTTCGGGGAGGCACCGCCTTCCTGCAGACCGCTCTTCCGGCGAGGAGCTCCTCCCGGAAGGCGGCCAGCTTGCCATCAATCATGTCCCCAATCCTCCTCAGAAGATCGTCTTCTGAGGAGGACGGGGACTTCTTCACGGGCGGAGTGCGGGTGGAGGGGCCCGCGGTGCCCCGCACCACTGCCGCCGCACTCCGCTTATTCACCTCCGCTGAGGGACGCGGCGGTGGAGGAGGAGGGAGGATGGGAGGGAGGGCCGCGCTGTTCCACAGCGCCTCTGCCCTCCTCCTCCCCTGTCGCTCCTCCTCCAACAGGAGCTGCAGACGGGCGTTCCGCCCTCTGAGCTCCCGCGCCGCCTCCCTCATTTCCTCCGCCGCGGCCTTCAGGGCCTCCGCGCCACCGCTTTTCTGCCCCTTAAAGGCGCAGGCAGCGGCGACTTTCTCCACCCGCCTCAGGGACGAGGAGATCCTCTCCGATATCTCCTCGGTCACCTCGTCCCTGAGGCAACTCAGCCTCACCGACGGGCTCATCGCCCCGCCCACCTCGACGACGGCCTGCCCCGCCCTCTTCCTCTTAGAGCCTATGAGGCTCCTGGTGGAGGAGAAGGACGAGACTGACGCAGTCTCGTCGTCCTCCTCCACGTTCCACGAAGCCGGGCCAGGCGCTGGAGGCGGCGCGAGCGCCGTCACTCCAGTCCCAACACCGCCTTCGTCCTCCCCCTCTGACTTACCCCGTCCCATCCCCGTTTTAATATTGAACTCCATAATATTCCCACGAGCAGGTCGGAAGAAAAGGTCCGCCCGGGCAGAGCCGCCTTACCCGGGTAAGCCTATATACTCCGGGGGTTCGGCAGGTTCCCCGGAGGTGGTCGCTTGGGATTGGGCCTTCTCCCCCAACCATGCATCCCATCGCCGCGCACCATAGCTTAGGATTGGAGGGCGATTTTATAGAGTCGCCATACTCGTGGCCCAGGCGGTTAAGCCAAGACCCCCGTTCCTCCTGCCGTCACGTACCATTCACAAAACCAATAGGGAATTGTGAATGGGTCGTTGTGACGACCAACAGGAGGCTTACGGTGTGTGTATGACTCGGGTACCCCGGGTTCGTTAAGCCCGTACTGCAGCTGAAAGGCTGGCAGCCCCTGAGGGATACTAGCATACTGCTTTGTTACTAGCTCACGGCCTACTTACTAGATAGCAGCTTCCTTACCAGCTTACGGCTTGCTTACAAAATTACTGCTTACTTACTGGCTCACATCTTGTTTGCTAGCACACTGCTTTCCTACTAGCTTATAGCTTTCTGACTATCCTGCTGCTTGCTTATTAGCTTACAGGTTGCTCACTAGCTTACTGCTTGCACACAAGCTTCAGCTTGCTACCAATCTTACTGCTTGCTTACTAGCATTCTGCTTTCCTACTAGCTTGCAGCTTTCTGACCAGCCTGCTGCTTGCATACCAGCTTACTGCTCGCTTATTAGCTTACTGCTTGCTCACTAGCCTACTGCTTTCTTACTAGATAACTGCTTTCTTACTAGCCTGCCGCTTGCTCACTCGATAACAGCTTCCTTACCAGCTTTCTGCTTGCTTACTAGCTTACTGCTTTGTTGATAACATACTGTTTTGTTACTATCGTACTGCTTGCTTACTAGCTTACTGCTTGCTTACAACATTCCTGCTTTTTTCCTAACTTACTGCATTCTTACTAACTTACCGCTCTCTTACCAGACGAATGCTTACTTGCTTCCAGCTTGCTTACCAGGTTACTGCTTCACTACAAACTTACTGCTTTGTTACTAGCTTACTGCTTGCTTTCTAGCTTACTGGTTGCTTACTTGCTTAGTGCTTTGTTACTAACTTACTGCTTTCTTACTAGCTCGCTGCTTGCTTGCTAACATACCGCTTCCTTACTTGCTCCCTGCCCGCTTACTAGCTCACTGCTTGCTTACTAGCATACATGTACAGACGAAAAGAGGCGCGCATGAGGAACAGGGACGCGAAGAATGGCGGAGCAATTCACACAGTCACAAATTTATTGTAAGATTGCACAACGTTCACACTGCGGCAAGCGTAACTGGGACGCGGTGGGCACGTGTCCGATAACAGTTGCAAGGGCAACTCCCTAGGAGAATGCGCAAGGGCGACGAAGGCCCGTTCTCGATATCACGTACAATCGGATCGACAGCTTGGATCGTTGTGCCGTTACAGGATCGCGCACGACAAACCGCTGATGTTTCAAATCTCGTCCATAGATCGGTGACGGTCGCGCCAACCGTCGGCACAAAGGACTCGCTCTCACAACACTCATTCTCTCTCTCTTTCGCGCAATCCACACCGCTCGCACCTTAATCTAAACACGAAGACGGTACAATAAACGTATTTCTACATCTTATCCTAATTCTTATACCTTATTCTAATCAATACTACTTGCTTACTAGCTAACTGCTTGCTTACTATCTGGCTGCTTGCTTTCGAGCTTACTGCTGGCTTACTAACTTACTTCTTGCTTACTTGCCCACTACTTCCTTACTAGCTTACTGCATGCTTAGTAGCTTACTGGCTTGTTACTAACTTACTGCTTTGCTACTACCTTACTGCTTCCTTACTAACTAACTGCTTTCTTACCAGCCGGCTGCTTGCTTACTAGATTACAGCGTGCTTACTAGCAAACTGCTTCCATACTAGCTTCCTGCTCGAAAACTAGCTACCTGCTTCCTTACCAGCTTACTGCTTGCTTACATGCTTACTGCTTGCTTACTAGTTTACTGCTTGCTTACAAGCTTACTGCTTGCTTACTAGACTGCTACATGCTTTCTAGCTTGCCGCTTGCTTACTAGCTGTTAAAAAGCTGATGCTTTTAACTACGAAGTCCGGATAGAGGTATCGGATCTTTATTGTGGGAAGTGATTGAGAATGTGTAAGATTTTCTTTTTCAAAAACTGTTTATTATAAAAATAAATATAAAATAAACAATAAGAAACTAAAAGAATTCTTATTAAACTATGCAAATAATATCGTTGCCAATCCTATGTCGGAACCGAGACGTTGAGATAAGCCATGGGTTTGTGAACAGAGAAACACGGCAATGTGTTTGACACGTAAACACGTTACACGTATATTCGCCGCGTGTGTGTCCTCGCGCTCCTGGCTTCGATATTCGAATGTATAGGAGCGGAGAATTTCGCTCACTCGTAATATACGAGCTCGCAAATGGACTGTATTTAATATATGGCGTGAAAAGAATTAAATTTCCTTTCGACGCCGAACTGAGTCGATTGTCTAGTGGACGGGGATGCAAGTGGAGGTTGTAAGGCTCCAAATGCACTGATCCCGTGAGTATGCCCACGGATTCTGTGCGTCGAGTCGCACTGCAGTACAACGACACGACCGTCGATCTACGGCTTCTCTTTAACGTTCCAACAGATGACTTGTTGGTCAAGAGTTGCACTGCGAAGCCCGAATGCACGTGGTTTACTGCACGAATGCACCACTCGATGTGATTCGTGACAGTATTTGAACTACGTGGGGGCCTGACCCGCGACTCCTTAACCTCTCCGCACAGGTGCTGCTCTAAGCGTTACACCGGCGGGGTCTGTAGAGGGAAGGAATCGAAGACCGAAAGTCAAGCGTCCGAAGTGGACGCTGACCTGACTCCAGTGAGCCCACCTGGAGGTTCACCACGTAGGTGCCTCCCTTCGGTGTCTCCTAAGCCGAACGACAATCACAGAGAAGTTTGAACGGTATCCGCCCACTTCTCTGTGTTTCAAACGTCTATACGCTTGAAACGACAAAATAATACTGCACGAGGGGGGTCGAGCACCTTATTGGTCTATTCTCGAACCCTCCAAACTAGACAGAAAATAGAAATTGAGCTTGTTTGGGACTTTCCGGAATGAAACTCCTGAATGCTTTTATTCGAATCGAAAGTCGATTCGTTTGATAAGCAAAGTCTAAATTAATGAATGCTAATTTGAGTTTCAATGAATTCTCAGCTGTGCGAGGTCAATCAGAGGACCCGCACCAGACTGAACATAGACTCGTTGCACCCTTTATTCAATAATCGTCTACTAGCTTTATCTCGAGAATTTCACTCACGAGATTCGCTCGAAATCTGTCCGGACACGATCGGGTGCCGATGTGTCTTCTTCAGAAGTCGTTGTGGGACTGTGCGGACTGACAGCCGAAGACGTCGCTGTGGTACTCTAATTAATCGTTCCGCGGCGCTGTCTAAATTTCGGCAGTCTATCTTTGTCTAATTATTTGCTTCTCGCTGCTCTCTCACGATACTGACGTCATCAACGCCGTTGGCACACTCGAATCAAAGGTAACGAGCCGTTACCGATGCCAGAAAAACTAGTAATACACGCGTTTTTCTATCACTGCTTTCTGTACAAATCCTATTAGAGATAATCTCCTTCGAATTGTACGTTAACAGGATTAACGGTAATTGCGGCCGAGAATAATCGCTCGGCATTATGCAATCTTTAAACACTAGCGTATTGCTTGCTTACTTGCTTACTGCTTGCTTACTACCAAACTGCATTCTTACTGCATTCCTGCTTACTTCTTAACTTGCTGCTTTCTTACTGGCCAACAGCTTGCTTACTAGCTTACTGGTTGCTTGCTAGCTTACTGCTTGTTTACTATATTCTAGCTTGCTTACTAGCTTGCTGCTCGCCCACTAGCTTACTGCTTGCCTACTAGATTACTGCTTGCATGCAAGCTTACTGCTTACTTAATAGCTTAATGGTTTGTTACTAACATACTGCTCTGTTACGAGCTTACTGCATCTTTACTAACTAACTGCGTTCTTACTAGCCTGCTTCTTGCTTACTAACTAACTGCTTTCTTACTAGCCTGCTGCTTGCTTACTACCATACTGCTTTGTTACTAACTTACTGCTTGCTTACTAGCATACTGCTTGCATACTAGATTGCAACATGCTTTTTAGCTTGCCGCTTGCTTACTAGCCTACTGCTTGCTTACTAGCTAACTGCTTGCTTACTAGCTTACCGCTTGGTTTCAAGCTTACTGCTTGCTTACTTGATTACTGCTATGTAACTAGCTCCCTGCTCGCTCAATATCTCACTGCTTGCTTACTAGCATACTGCTTTCTTACTAGCATACAGATTGCTTCCTAGTTTGCTGCTTGCTTACTACCATACTGCTTTGTTACTAACTTACTGCTTGCTTACTAGCATACTGCTTGCTTACTAGATTGCAACATGCTTTTTAGCTTGCCGCTTGCTTACTAGCCTACTGCTTGCTTACTAGCTAACTGCTTGCTTACTAGCTTACCGCTTGGTTTCAAGCTTACTGCTTGCTTACTTGATTACTGCTATGTAACTAGCTCCCTGCTCGCTCAATATCTCACTGCTTGCTTACTAGCATACTGCTTTCTTACTAGCATACAGATTGCTTCCTAGTTTGCTGCTTGCTTTCTAGCTTTCCGCCTGCATACTAGCTTACAGCGTTCTTACAACCTAACTGATTTCTGACTAGCCTGCTGCTTGCTTATTAGCTTTCTGGTTGCTTACCAGCTTACTGCATGCATACTAGCTTACTGCTTGCTTTGTTCCTTAATGCTTGTTTACTAGCTTACAGCTAGCTTACTATCTTACTGCTAGCTTACTAGCTCACTGCTTGCATTCTAGATTACCGCTTGCTGCCAAGCTTACTTCTTGCTTACTTGATTACTGCTACGTAACTAGGTCCCTGCTCGCTTACTATCTCACTGCTTGCTTACTAGCATACTGCTTTCCTACTAGCTTACAGCTTGCTTCCTAACTTGCTGCTTGCTTTCTAGCCTTCCGCCTGCTTACTAGCATGCTGCGTTCTTACTACCTAACTGATTTCTGACTAGCCTGCTGTTTGCTTACAAGCTTTCTGGCTGCTTACTAGCTTACTGCTTGTTTACTAGCATACTACTTACTTACTAGCATACTGCTTTCCTACTAGCTAATTGTTTTCTTGCTAGCACACTACTTGCTTAGTAGTTTAGTGCTTGCTTACAAGCTTACTGCTTGCTTACAAGCTTACTACTTGCATACTAGCTTACTGCTTGCTTACTAGATTGCGGCTCGCTTTCTTGCTCACTGCTTACTTACTAGCTTAGTGCTCGCTTGCAAGCTTACTCCTTGCTTACTAGCTTACTGCTTGCATACTAGCTTACAGCTTTCTCAAAGGCATACAGCTTGCTTACTACATTGCTGCTTTGTTACTAGCTCGCTGCACGCATACGTGTTCACTGCTTGCTTACTAGCTCACTGATTGCTTACAATCCTACTGCTTGCTTAATAGCTCACTGCTTGCTTACAAGCTTATTACTGCTTGTTCACTAGCTAACAGCTTTCTTACTAGCTAATTGCTTTCTTACTAGCCTGCTGCTTGCTTACTAGTATAGTTGATGCTTACTAGCTTACTGCTCGGTTACTAGCATACTGCTTCCTTACTAGCTTCCTGCTGGCTTACAAACATACGGCTTGCTTACGAGTTTACAGCTTGCTTACTAACTTACAGCCTGCTTACAAGCTTACTGCTTACTTACTAGCCTACTCCTTGCTTACTGGTTTCCTACTCGCTTACTGCTTGCTCACAAGCTTGCTGCTTGCTGACTTGCTTGCTGCACGGTATCTAGCCTACTGCTTGCTTACTACCTTACTTCTTCCTTACTAGCTTCCAGCTCGCTTACTATCTCACTGCATGCTTACTGGTGTACTGCTTGCTTACAAGCTTACTACTTTCATAATTGCTTACTGCTTTCTCACCAGCATACTGCTTGCTTACTAGCTTACTGCTTGCTTACAAGCTTACTGGTTGCTTACTAGCTAACTTCTTTCATACTAGTCAATTGCTTTCTTACTAGCTATCTTCTTTCTTACTAGCTTCCTGCCCACTTACTAGCTCACTGCTTGCTTACTATATACTACTTGCTTACTAGCTTACTACCTGCTTACTAGCTACCTGCTGTCTTACCAGCTTACTGCTTTTTTACTAGCTTGCTGCTTGCTTTCCAGCATACTGCCAGCTTACTAGCTCGCTGCTTTCTTATGAGTTTACTGGTTGCTTACAGCCTTACTGCTTTCTTACTATCCTGCTGGTTGCCTTCTAGCTTACTGCTTCCTTAGCAGCTTCCTCCTCGATTACCAGCTCACTGCACCCACCAGCTCACTGCTTGCTAGCTTACTCCATGGTTACTAGCTTGCTGCTTGCACAATAGCCTACTGCTTTCTTACTAGTTAACTGCTTTCTTACTAGCCCGCTGCTAGCTTCCTAGCTTACTGCCTGCTTACTGGCATACTGCTTTCTTACTAGCTACTTGCTTTCTTACTAGCCTCCTGATTGCTCACTTTCGTACCTGTTGCTTATTACCTTACTGCTTGCTTTGTAGTATACTGCCTCCATACCAGCTTACTGCTTGCTTACTAGCTTGTGACCGTTCCCCCGTGGACGGTCCGATTCGAGGGGGACGCGAAGGAAGGTGGCGGCGCCGACTCAGTCGGCGGTCGAGGGTTCGCTGCGGTGAGTGAGTAGGCCGGGTTGCTGTTTCAGTCTTATTTATTTCTACATTAATCTACTTACAAAACTTAGTCTATGTACACTTATGGTTACGGAGGACGGCGCGGTGAGCGGTCGGTCGCTCGACGAGAGCAGCGAGCGGTCACTCGGCGAGGGCGGCGCAATGAGCGTTCAGGCGCTCAGCGGAGGGGAGCGCGGCGAGCGGTCGGTCGGTCGAAGGGAGCGGCGCAATAAGCGTGCAGGCGCTCAGCGGAGGGGAGCGCAGCGAGCGGTCGGTCGCTCGAAGAGAGCGGCGCGATGAGCGTTCAGGCGCTCAGCGGAGGGGAGCGGGCATACAGTACCCTACCTACGCTGCTACGAGGCCGCGATGTCGGTAGGGCCAGGGTAGGAAAGAAGGAAGAGGTTCGACCCAGTATCCAGGGTTATTGGAGGTTTGGTGGGTGTCGGGATGTGGCCGAGGTGTCGGTACAGGACGGTAATGCAATACCCTACCTATGTTGCTACGAGGCCGCGATGTCGGTAGGGCCAGGGTAGGAAATAGGGAAGAGGTTCGACCAAGTATCCAGGGTTATTGGATGTGCGGTGTCGGTCGGAGGCCACAGTGGGTGCGGAGTCAGGCAATACCCTACCTACGCTGCTACGAGGCCGCGATGTCGGTAGGGCCAGGGTAGGAAAGAAGGAGCGGTTCGACCCAGTATCCAGGGTTACGGGAGGTTCGCCGGATTGGTCGCGAGAGTGCCCGTCGCACTCTCGTGTTTGCAAAAAGTCGGAGCTCGTGTAGACCCGTATGCTTCGTACATAATCTCCCGTCACTTCAACACGCTTCGAGGAGCAAGACACGAGTTCGCCGAATCCGGCCGGTGGCCCGGTATTAATACTCGCGCGGCGCGTAATAAGCGGCGAGAAGCCGCGGACGCCTAGCGGCCGCGCGGGAAACCACCGGTCGCGGGGACTCGGCCGCGACGGTGCTCGGTTCGCTGTCCCGCCTCGGATATGCGCGTTACAAGCTCACAGCTAGGTTACAAACTTACTGCCGGCTTAAGAGCTTACCGCATGCTTACTAGCCTGCTGCTTGCTTTCTAGCGTACTGCTCTCGTACTAGCCGAATGCTTTCTTACTAGCTTGCTGTTTGCTTTCTAGCATACTGCTTGCTGACTAGTTTACTACTTGCGTACTAACCTATTGCTATCCTACTAGCTAACGGCTTTCTTAATACCCTGCTGCTAGCATACTCGCTTACTGCTTGCTTACTAGACTGCAGCTTGCTTTCTAGATTACAGCTTCCATACTACCATGCTGCTTGCTTCCTAGTATACTGCTTGCTTACTAGCATACTGCTTTCTTACTAATTAACTGCTTCCTGACTAGCCTGCTGCTTGCTTACCAGCTTATTGCTTGCTTACTAGCATACTGCCTCGTTACAAACATACTGCTTTGTTACTAGCTTAATGCTAGCACACTAGTTTACTGCTTCCTTTCTAGCATACTGCTCCCGTACTAGCTCCCTGCACGCTTACTAGCTCACTGCTAGGATACTATCTTATCGCTTGCTTACACACTGCTCGCTTGCTACCTTATTGCATGCTTACTAGCTTACTACTTGCTTACTAACTAACAGCTTTCTTACCACCTAACTGCTTGCATAATTGCTTACTGGTTGCTTACTAGGTTACATCTTGCTTACTGGCATAATGCTTCCTTACTAGCTCCCTGATCGCTTACTAGCTCAATGCTGGCTTTCTAGCGTACTGATTGCTTGCTAGCATACTGCTTGCTTACTAACTCCGTCCTGCCTTAGTAGCTCACTGTTTGCATCCAAGCCTCCTGCATGCTTACTAGCTTACTAATTGCTTACTAACTAACTACATTCTTACCAGCTTACTGCTTGGATACTTTGGATTACTGCTTCCTTAATTGCTACCAGCTTTCTTACTAGCCTGTTACTTGCTTACTAAGATGCTGCTTGCTTACTAGCATACTGCTGGCTTACTAACTTACTGCTTGCTTACTAGCATACCGTTTCCATATTAGCGTCGTGCGTGCTTACTAGCTTACTGCTTGCTCTATAGCTAACTGCTTTCTTTCTAACTTGCTGCTTGCTTTCTAGCTTACTTGTTGCTTACCAGCTTCTGCTAGCTTACTAGCGTGTTGCTCCCTTACTAGCATCCTGCTCTCTTACTGGCTCACTGCATGCTTACTAGCTTACAGCTTGCTTACTTGCTTACTGCTTGCTTACAAGCATACTGCTTCCTTACCAGCTTACTGCTTGCTCACCAGCTTACTGCTTGCTTACTAGTTCACTGCTTGCTTAGTAGCTTATTGCTTGCTTACTAGCTTACTTGATGCTTACAACCTTACTGATTGCCTTCTATCATGCTGCTACCTTACTAGATTCCTCGTCGCTTACTAGCCCACAGCTTGCATACTAGCTCACTGCTTGCTTACTAGCTTACTGCATGCCTACCGGCTTACTGCATGCTTACTAGCCCACAGCTTGCATACTAGCTCACTGCTTCCTTACCAGCTTACTGCTTGCTCACCAGCTTACTGCTTGCTTACTAGTTCACTGCTTGCTTAGTAGCTTATTGCTTGCTTACTAGCTTACTTGATGCTTACAACCTTACTGATTGCCTTCTATCATGCTGCTACCTTACTAGATTCCTCGTCGCTTACTAGCCCACAGCTTGCATACTAGCTCACTGCTTGCTTACTAGCATACTGCTTCCTTTCCAGCTCCCTGCTCGCTTATTAGCTCAAAGCTTCCTTTCTACCTCGCTGCTTGCTTACTAGCTTGCTGCGTGCTTTCTTGCTCAATGCTTGCTTACTGGCATTCTGCTCCCTTACTAGCTTCCCCCTCGCTTACTAGCTCACTGCCTGCTTCCTAGCTTACTGCTTGCTTACTAGCTTGTTGCTTGCTTACTAGCTCACTGCTTGCTTACTAGCTCACTGCTTGCTTACTAGCTGATGAGAACAGATTTAGAAGAGGTACATTTTGTATTTCCGAATCTTCGCTATTTTTCTCTGTTTGACGTCAGCACAGGTCATGTCATAAAACCAATAGGTCTGCCGACCGTTTGGCGATGCATATATAGCCGGAATTTTTCCTGGTTTGTAGTTTGGTGTGCGATAACCCTGACCGTGGAGAAACGTCTTCCATATATTTTGTCACCTCCGTGTCTTGCACCTTATTCCTTTTCAACAAAATATTTTTTCTTCTTTCTGCTGTAAGCGGTTGGGGAAATTTATCTCAAAGATAGATCCTTAATAGTTTATGGGCCCAGCATGCTTCCACTGCGCCTGCTAGAAAGAATTTGTTTGTTGATAAGCCACTCTGGCTGGGTGAATAAAGGTTTTTTTTATTGGGTACCAATTGTGTAAGTGATTTCTTCGCAATGTTTGACATAGAAGTTGGATTGGAAATCGTGAATCTGGGCGGCACTAACTACTCCATGTGGAAATCTGGAGTAGTGATTGCGCTAGAAGCAAAAGGTTTGCTTGGCTTCGTAGATGGTACAATAGTAAAACCTGCAGAAGACAAAGCAACGGAGTTCAAAGTGCACGGTCAAAAATCAGCGCAGGTAAAAATGATTATACTGAGTACAATCGCCCCAAATCTTCGCCGCAATTTGTACAACTGCTCCACTGCGAAGGAAGTGTGGTACAAGCTGAGGGACCTGTACGGAGATGCAAGTGAAGACGTTGCACAGACTACCTGGGAGCAGTTTTATAATTTTCGCGTTAATGGAGAGGAGCCCATTGCAGATAATTTAGAGATACTGGAGAGCATCTGTAGACGCCTGCAGGATGCGGGTGAGGAACCGTCGGACAAAGCTGTCATAACAAAACTGCTGCGCAGTTGACCTCGAAGTTCTCCATTTTTCATCACACGTGGGATTGCACTCCTGCTACGGAAAAAAAGGAAACCAACTTGATGAGCAGACTGATCAAGGAAGACAGGCGTTTTGCTGAGGATGAAGTGTCGACGCTTGCACTTCGTGTTCAAAAGACGTCCCTGAACAACGCAAAGAGAAAGAAACGCTCCAAGAAGGATATCGAGGAGTTGAAAAAACGAACGCGGTGTTGAGTCTGCAAAGAAAAAAGCCACTGGGCATGTGAATGTCCAAAAAATCAAGCTGGAAAATCATCGGACAGTTTAGCGAGAAATGCGCCAGCGTTGGCGTGTGACATTGTTGCAAGATATAAATGCACCAGTGAAAGTGACAGTGACGTGTGGATTGCCGATTCGGGTGCCGGAATGCATATGACTTTCCGCAAAGACTATTCTTCGGCACTGCAGCCGAATTCAAATAGTCATGCGGTTAAAGTAGCGGATGATCGCATCATCTTAGCGGCTGGCATCGGAACAATTAAAATCCAAGAAGTGCTTGAGGGAGTGCTATACAAACGTGAATTACAAGATGTGCTCTATGTACCTGAACTAAAGTGTAATTTGTTTTCTATGGGCTCAGTGAACAAAAAACGGTACTCTTTTCATTCGTTTGAAAACAAATGTGAAGTTCGCGATAGTAAAGGAAAACTCGCCGCACCTGGAATACCGCACGGGAAACTGTTTAAAATGTGTTTCAAAGTGAAAGTGCCCATTGACTGTAAAGCGCTGAAATTAGCAGATGGCCAGGAAAAATTAAAACTTTGGCATGAGCGAATGAGACACGTAAATGAGCGCGCCGTAAAGCACACGTGTGAACAACTCGGCATCCATGGAATTGAAAAGGACAATTTGACAAAGTTTTTTTGTGAAGGATGCATTATGGGCAAGCAGTCCCGAAGGCCGCAACCAAGCATCGGGGTTGAAGACAATTACGGGCCAGGGGAGAAAATTCATATCGATGTCTGTGGCCCTGTAAACATAAACTCACCGAGCAACACGCGGTTCTTTTTACTGTTTAAGGACGAGAGTACCAGCTATAGGAAGGTATAATTCATGAGCCATAAATCAAAAGCATTCAGCAAATTTAAGGAGTACGAGGCATTCGTATCGACGCAGACTGGAACGAAAATCAAAGACCTGCGCTCGGACAATGGGGCAGAGTGCACCTGCAGCCAGCTCCGGACCTTTTTAGAGGAAAAAGGTATAATCCACGAACGCTCGTCACCATACATTCATGAGCAGAATGGTCGCGCTGAACGCGAAATTCGTACGCTCATTGAAAGTACACGTTCTATGATTCACGCAAAGAACATGGATCAAAAATTATGGGCAGAAGCAGTAAATACCGCGTGTTACCTTTTTTTTTTTTTTTTTTTTTTTTTTTGTCGTGGGGAAAATCTTCGAAAGACTCCCTCCCACCTCCTTGGGGAGAGGTGGGAGGGGTGTGTGGGATTCCCCGCGCCCGTACAACGACAGGCGCGGGACCTACCCACTAAAAACCCCACGGTGACCCTTCGGCACGCTTTGGGAGGATACCGGGAATCGCTCGAAGCATTCTTCCGGTATCCTCCCCGTGCCCGCGCTTTCGCGCCCATCCCCCGGGGGGACAATCGGTCCCCCCAGTAGACACACTGCCTCATAGCGGCGGGACGGGGCCACTCCATCCCGCCGCTATCCGTCCCGGGGCCGCGTTTAGTGGCGGCTGCGAGCCCCAACTCGCAACCGCCCGCGACCCCGTTTCCACCCCTCGGCGGCCGGGCGTTCATGGCCGCACCAGACCGCCGAGGGTGCCTCCCCTTGCGTCGGACCGGTAGGGGGAGGCACTCCTACCCCCAACCGGTCCGACCCGGCGCCGCCTGGCGGGAGGAGGGTCCCCTCAGGACCCCCCTCCCAGCCTAGGTCATCCGCCACGCCGAGGCGGCCGCCCGCGACGCCTCGCGACCGGGCGACGACCTCGGGCCACCGCACGAGCGCGAGCTTCAGCGCCGCTGAAGCTCGCGCTCCCTCCCCGCGGCCTCCTTCTGCAACATTACGTTCTCGCAGAAGGAGGCCACGGCCCTCCACTTCTCCTCGCTGCCGAGCATGGCGCGCACCACGCCCGGCAGCGAGACATCCCGCCCGACGACGCCGACCAGGACACGGCGCTCCCCCTCCCACGCGGGGCATACCTCCAGGGTATGATCCGCCGTGTCCTGCTCAGCGTCGCAGTGGCAGCAACGCGCCGTCGGCTCCTTCCCTATCCGGCACAGGTATCTTCCGAAGCTGCCATGCCCGGAAAATACCTGTGCCAGCCGGTAGGTGAGGCTGCCATGGCCTCTGTCCATCCACTCCTTCAGGAGTGGCCGAACAGCCCCGACAGTCCGGTGCCCCGCGGTTGGCAGAGCCAGCCGCTCCTGCCACGCGAGCAACACGGACTGCCGGGCCTGGCGCTTGAAATCGCCCCAAGCAGGTTCCTGTCCGCCCGGGACCGCCCCCACCCCCGCGCGACGGTCGACGCGGTGCCGGTACATCACCGCGTGCGACCGCGCGAGCAGGTCCATGGGCGGCATCCCCGCTAGAACCGTCGCCGCCTCATGTGACATGGTCCGATACCCGCGGACGACCCTGAGCGCCATGCGCCTCTGCACCCGACGCAGCATAGTCATGCTGCGCCGGGAGGCAGCCAGGTCGTCCGCCCAGACGGGGGCCCCGTATAGGGCCACCGACTGGACCATTGCCACATAGAGGCGACGAACTCTGCCCGCCGGGCCCCCCAAGTTGGGCAGGATCCGGCCCAGAGCCGCAACCATCCTTTCCAACCGGGGGACCAGGCAGCGGAAATGCTTCTCGAAACGCCAGTGGCTATCGAGGATCAGCCCCAGATACCTGATCTGGGGCTTCACCTCGATGTCAGCCCCACCCACCCGAATCAGAGGGGGTGGCGGATCCTGCCGAGGTGAATGAAACGCAATCACCTCGGTCTTATGGACCGCCACCATCATCCCCATCCCCCTGATCCGGTCGACGACGCGTTGCGACCCCTCCTCCGCGCGACGCATGGCCCTCCCCCAGTGCGCCCCGACGGCCAGCACCAGTGTGTCATCCGCATAACACACCGTGCTGACGCCGTCGGGGAGGCCGGCCCGCAACACCGAGTCGTACGCGATGTTCCACAGGAGTGGCCCGAGGACCGACCCCTGCGGAACACCGCAGTACACCTCCCTCCGCATATCACCATCCCGGCCCGGATACTCGATCCACCTGCCGCGGAGATAATCCCCGACGACCGCCCTGAGACAAGGGGGGACTCGATGATATTCGAGCCCCCTCCTTATCTCTTCCCAGGGGAGGGTGTTAAAGGCATTGGCAATATCCAAGGATATTGCCAATGCCACCCCTCCCCGGGAGACGGCCGCCTCCGAGAGGGCCCTCACACGACCTATCGCGTCGATAGTCGATCGGCCCCCCCGGAAACCGAACTGGCAGTCGGCCAGACCGGGATCACCCCGCGACAGGTGCTCGACGAGGCGGGCAGCAATCACACGCTCGAAGAGCTTGCCCACCTCGTCGAGGAGACAAATGGGCCTGTATGCGGAGGGAGACTCCGCGGGCCGACCCTCCTTCCGGAGGAGGACCATCCTCGCCACCTTCCAACTGGGGGGGAATCGCCCGTCCCTCAGGCAGCGGTCGAACAACCGCCTGAGGTCGGCCCCAAGGACGCCCTGGGTCAAGACCCAAACCCGGCCGGGCACACCATCCGGACCCGGGGCCGTGTTACGAACCCCGAGCCGTCTGATGGCCGCTGCCAGCTCCTCCTGCGTGACCCCCAGCTCGGCCGTCCACTCCACTGGGACAGCCGCCGCCGCCGGAGGACGCGGTCCCCTCTCCCCAATTGGGAAGAGTGTATTGACCACGTCCTCCAGCAGCCGGGGGTCAAGACCCTCGGTGACGGGGGGCGCCCACGGGCGGACCTTATTCAGCACCACCTTATATGGGCGCCCCCATGGATCGTCATCAAGGGTCTGGAGGAGCTCCTTCCATGCCTGGGTCTTGGCCCGTTTGATGGCGACCTGCAGAGCAACCCGCGCCACGCGGTATGCTCCATACAGGTCATCAGCTGCCCTCGCTCGCGCCACGCCGTCGCCTGTACGTTGACGACGGCGCGCGCGGGTGTACTGGCGTCGGGCGCGGACAGTCGCGACTCGCAACTCCGCGATCGCGTCCGACCACCAGTACACCGCCCGGCGAGGAGAAGCCCGCCCGACCCGAGGCATCGCCGCGTCGCAAATACCCGCGACCAATGCTCCGAGCCGGGCGACCTCCTCCTCTATGCTCGGCAACTCGGCCGCTCCCTGCGGCCAAGTTGCAGCGAGGGCAGCTGCCATCAGGGCGTCCTTGTCCAGGCGCCGAAGCGCCCAGCGGCGTGGTGGGGTGCCACGCAGGCGGCCGTGTCGGGATGCACTCGCGGCGGCAGAGACCTCCATCCGGATGTACCGGTGATCGGAGAGTGTCTCTGCCCCCGCGACCACGTGCCAACCCGACACCATGCGCACGGCGTTGGGGGTCGCGAATCCAACATCCACGATGGACCCCCCATATCGCCGCACGCATGTGTGCTCCGACCCCCGGTTCAATACCCGGAGGTCGAGCCCCGCCGCCCAATCGCCCAGGATCCCGCCGCGAACGGAGGTCCTGGGGGATCCCCAAGCCACCGACTTGGCATTAAAATCCCCCAGGACCAGCACCGGCCGGGCCGCGTAGCGCTGCACGCATGCCGCGACCTCGGCCAAGTACAGCTCGAACGCAGCGTGACCGCTACGGGGCGAAATGTAGCACCCCACCACAGCGACTCCCCCCCAGTCCACGGCGACGAATCCCCGACCGCGCTCCAACAAGGAGAACGGTGGGGACCCGTCGCCCCCTCCCCATACCGTCGCCACCAAGCCGTCCGCGTCGCCAACCCAATGAGGGTGATCAGGGACGCGGTACGGCTCGGCGGCGACCGCCAGGCCAACCCCCCACTCCGCGAGGACTTGGGACATCAAGTCCTGTGCCGCGCGGCAGTGGTTGAGGTTGGCCTGGAGGAGGAGGCGGGGCGGCATTAATTAATGGCCGCGCCAGCCTCCTCCCGGCCGTCCGTCCCCGTAGCACCGTCCACCTCCATGGAGGACGATGCCACCGCCCTCGGCACCGGAGCCGGTGCAGCCCGCCTCTTCCTCTCCTTCCGGGAGGGGGGGGGAGCACTTCTTGCTCCCCACCCTGTGATCGGCTGGCCTCCCCATGTCCGCACACAGCGGGCAGTGGGGGGCCGCCGAGCACTGGCTCGCACGGTGCTCTTTGGCACCGCAGCGGTAACACTGACCGCTGCGGTCCACCGGCGAGGTGCACCACTGCCTCACGTGCCCCAATTCGAGGCAGCGGTGACACTGGAGCGGGCGCGGCGCGAGGATTTCCACTCGCGCCGAAACCCACCCCACCAACACCCTCCCGGATTCCGCCACCTTACGGGCGGCGGAGAGGGGGCACCGGGCCCACACCGACCCGAGGCCGGAGGGCGACCTGCGGATCTCTCCGATCCGCAGGTCCTCCACAGTACAGTCCCCCGCCCTCGCAAGGGCACGGGACACATCCTGTGCGCTGACCGAGTCGTCCAGCCCACAAACGCGCATCTCCGTGCGCTTCGTGGGCCGGGCGACCCGGACACCTCGCTCGCCCAGCTGCTCCCGGAGCCTCTGGGCGAGACGATCCGCCTTCGCGCCGCCTTCTGCACCGGGGATCTCCAGCAAGAGACCCCCGGTTACGGCCCTCTTCGCCCTCACGGAGGCGATGCCCAGCTCTTGCAGGGAGATATTCTCCCTGGCGAGCCGCATCGCCTCCGCGAGGGTCAGGTCGCCCCCCTGCGCAACGGTCAGCATCACCGCTGCCGTTTTTGGGGGACGACCTGGTCGTGCCTTCCCGACCTTCGCGGCCTTTACCTTGGCCGCCGGCGGCGGAGGCGGAGGCTGCGGTTGCGAGGCCTTCCTCGCCGCCCGCTTCGCCTTCCGCCCCACCACCTCACTCCACGCCACCCCCCCTTGGGAGGGTGCTGTGGAGGACGCGACCACCGCGACCACGGGTACACCACCCCCCTTGGGGGTCGCGACCCGGGGCCCTGGTGCCGCAACGCTGGGCGGAGCCTTCACTCCGCCCTTCTTTGCCTTCCCCGACTGTACCGGAACAGGTCGGGGAGGCACCGCCTTCCTGCTGACCGCTCTTCCGGCGAGGAGCTCCTCCCGGAAGGCGGCCAGCTTGCCATCAATCATGTCCCCAATCCTCCTCAGAAGATCGTCTTCTGAGGAGGACGGGGGCTTCTTCACGGGCGGAGTGCGGGTGGAGGGGCCCGCCGTGCCCCGCACCACTGCCGCCGCACTCCGCTTATTTACCTCCGCCGAGGGACGCGGCGGTGGAGGAGGAGGGAGGATGGGAGGGAGGGCCGCGCTGTTCCACAGCGCCTCTGCCCTCCTCCTCCCCTGTCGCTCCTCCTCCAACAGGAGCTGCAGACGGGCGTTCCGCCCTCTGAGCTCCCGCGCCGCCTCCCTCATTTCCTCCGCCGCGGCCTTCAGGGCCTCCGCGCCACCGCTTTTCTGCCCCTTAAAGGCGCAGGCAGCGGCGACTTTCTCCACCCGCCTCAGGGACGAGGAGATCCTCTCCGATATCTCCTCGGTCACCTCGTCCCTGAGGATTTGTCTAGAGATCCGATTGATTGCACTAAAGAAAATACTTCTGACACTATTTTAACAGTAAATTTCGCTTCTCTTTCAAAAGATTGGTTGATTGCGGAGCAGAAGCGCGATCCTGAAATTATTAAAGTAATATCAAAAATCAAAAGTAACGATTGCCCTGATGAAATGAAATACACGTACGACATACGAGATAATATTTTATATCGCAGAGTGCAACGGAATAAACAGAATTTATGGCTTCCCATTATACCTAACACTTTGGCATGGTCATTAATAAATCATGTACATATCTCCCTAATGCACATTGGATACGAGAAAACACTTGACAAATTATACGATTTGTATTGGTTCCCTAAAATGGCTGAAAGAACCAGACAATTCATAGACAGATGTTTAGTGTGTGCAACGGCTAAAAGTAAAAATGGTCCTAATGAACTGCCATTGTGCCCTATTCCGAAGGTCGCGTTACCATGGCACACCGTGCATATAGACGCATCTGGAAAACTAACTGGTAAAAGTCAATTGAAAGAATATGCATTTGTACTCGTTGATGCGTTCACTAAGTTTACGTTACTATCTAGAACCTCTAATCTTACGGCAGAAGCGGCTGTGACGTTTCTTAAAACGACTATTTCCATTTTTGGTACACCAAACCGTATCATTTCAGATCAAGGTACTTCATTTTCGGGTGGGAAATTCCGTGATTACTGCGAAGAGAACCATATCGAATTACATTTCATATCTACGGGCAATAGTAGGGCAAATGGTCAGGTTGAACGGGTGATGAGTCTATTGAAAAATTTGTTGTCAGTAACCGAAGCTGGCTGTAGTGAACGTTGGCAGGACCGACTGGCTGATATTCAGTTAATAATTAACAGCACACGCCATAGAACCACTCAATACTCCCCTGCCGAAGTGCTATTTGGGCGACAAATAAATTTACCTGCGATAAGCAAAATTTCTATTATGGCTACAGAGCAATTGAATTTAAATACCATACGCGATAAGGCAGACTCTAACATTAGAAGAAATGCTGAATACGAAAAAAATAGATTTGATAATAAGAATAGACGCACCAAAGACTCGTTTGCTATAAATGATTTATGCCTAGTGAAAATTAATGACAGACATTCGACAAAACTGTTAGCTTGTAAGCAAGTAGTAAGCTAGTAAGCAAGCAGTGAGCTTGTAAGAAAGCAACTCGCTGGTACGCAAGCAGTTACCTAGTGTGCAAGCAGTAAGCTAGTTAGCAAGCAGTAAGCTAGTAAGGAAGCACTAAGCTAGAAAGCAAGCAGTAAGCTAGTAAGCAAGCAGCTGGATAGTAAGAAAGCAGTATGCCAGTAGGCAACCAGTAATCTTGTAAGCAAGCGGCAGGCTATTAAGAAAGCGGTTAGCTGTTGAGCAAGCAGTTAACTTGTAAGCGAGGAGGAAGCTGATAAGGAAGCAATACGCTCGTAAGCAAGCTGTAAGCTAGAAAGCAAGCAGCTGTCTATTAAGAAAGCAGTTATCTAGTAAGCAAGCAGTAAGCTTGCAAGCAAGCAGTAAGCTAGTAAACAAGTAGTAAGCTGGTAAGCAAGCAGTAAGCTTGCAAGCAAACGGTAAGCTAGTAAACAAGCAGTGAGCTAGGAAGAAAGCAATTAACTAGTAAGCAGGCAGTAACCTAGTGTGCAGGCAATTTGCTTGTAAGGAATCAGGAAGCTAGTAAGGAAGCACTTTGCTAGAAAGCAAGCAGCAGGCTATTGAGAAAGCTGTTAGCTGTTGAGCAAGCAGTAAGCTAGTAAGCAAGCGGTAAGCCAGTAAGGAAGCACTAGTCTAGAAAGCAAGCAGTAAGCTATTAAGCAAGCAGCTGGCTAATAAGAATGCAGTATGCCAGTAAGCAATCAGTAAGATAGTAAGCAAGCAGTAAGCTGGTAAGCAAGCAGTGAGCTAATAAGCGAGCAGGGAGCTAGTACGAAAGCATTTTGCTAGTAAGCAAGCAGTAAGCGAGTAAGCTATCAGTAAGCTAGAAAGCAAGGTGCAGGTTAGTAAGCAAGCTGTAGGCGAGTAAGCTAGCAGTAAGCTAGTATGCATGCAGTGAGATACTAAGCGAGGGGGAAGCTAGTAAAAAAAAAAATGATAGTAAGCAAGCAGTATGCATGAAAACTTGCGGCTGGCTAGTAAGCGAGCAGTAAACGAGATAGTACACAGAAAGCTAGTTAGCGTGCAGTGAGCTAGTAAGCGAGGAGGAAGCTAGTAGGGAAGAAGATTCATAGTAAGCAAGCAGTATGCTTGAAAGCATGCGGCTGGCTAGTAAGCGAGCAGTAAGCGAGTAAGCTAGCAGTAAGCTAGTATGCATGCAGTGAGATACTAAGCGAGGGGGAAGCTAGTAAAAAAAAAAATGATAGTAAGCAAGCAGTATGCATGAAAACTTGCGGCTGGCTAGTAAGCGAGCAGTAAACGAGATAGTACACAGAAAGCTAGTTAGCGTGCAGTGAGCTAGTAAGCGAGGAGGAAGCTAGTAGGGAAGAAGATTCATAGTAAGCAAGCAGTATGCTTGAAAGCATGCGGCTGGCTAGTAAGCGAGCAGTAAACGAGATAGTACACAGAAAGCTAGTTAGCGTGCAGTGAGCTAGTAAGCGAGGAGGAAGCTAGTAGGGAAGAAGATTCATAGTAAGCAAGCAGTATGCTTGAAAGCATGCGGCTGGCTAGTAAGCGAGCAGTAAGCGAGTAAGCTAGCAGTAAGCTAGTAAGCAGGCAGTAGGTTAGAAACCAAGCAGCAGGCTAGCAAGAAAGCAGGCAGCTAGTAAGAGAGCAATATGCTAGTAAGCATGCGGTAAGCTAGTAAGCATGCGGTAAGCTAGTAAGCATCCGGTACTCTAGTAAGAAAGATGTAAGCTGGTAATGGAGCAGTTAGCTAGTAAGGAAGTTCTTAGTTAATAAGTAAGTAGTAAGGTAGTAAGCAAGCAGTGAGCTGGTAAGAAAGCAGTTAGCTAGTAAGGAAGTTGTAAGTTAATAAGTAAGTAGTTAGGTAGTAAGCAAGCAGTGAGCTGGTAAGTGAGGAGGAAGCTAGTAAGGAAGCAGTAGCCTAGGAGGCACACAGTAAGCTAGAATGCAAGCAGCAAGATAATAAGCAAGGAGCAGGCTAATGAGCTAGCACTAAGCAGAAAATCAAGCAGAAGGCTAGTAAGAAAGCAGTAAGCTAGTGACAAAGTAGTAAGATAGTTACAAAGCAGTAAGTTAGTAACAAAGCAGTAAGCGATTAAACTAGCAGTATGCTCCTAAGCAGCCAGTAAGCTAGTAAGCAAGCAGTGAGCTAGTAAGCGTGAAGGAAGCTAGTAGGGATGCAGATAGCTAGTAAGAAAGCACTCTGCTAGTAAGCAAGCAGTAAGGTAGTAACGAAGCACTAAGCTACAAACCAAGCAGCAGGCTACTAAGCAAGCAGTAAGCGAGTAAGCTAGCAGTAAGCTAGAAAGGAAGCAATAAGCTAGAAAGCAAGTATTGAACAAGTAAGCGAGCTGTGTGCTAGTAGGCGTGAAGGAAGTCAGTATGGATTCAGATAGCTAGTAAGAAAGCACTCTGCTAGTATGCAAGCAGTGAGCTAGTAAGCGAGTAGGGTGCTACTAAGGAAGCAGTATGCTACTAAGCAAGCAGTAAGTTAGTATGCTACCAGTATGCTAGTAAGCAAGCAGTAAGCTAGTAAGCAACAAGTAAGCTAGTAAGCAAGTAACAGCCTAGTATGGAAGCAATTAGCTAGTAAGAGTGCAGTGTGCTAGTAAAACAGCATTATGCTATTAAGCAAGCATTAAGCTAGTAAGCTACCAGTAAGATGGTAAGCAAGCAGTGAGCTAGTAAGCGAGGGGGAAGCTAGTAAGGAAGCAGTACGCTAGTTAGCAAGCAGTAAGCTAGTAAGCAAGCACGCAGCTAGTGCGCAATCAGTAAGCTAGTAAGCAAGCAGTGAGCTAGTAAACACGCAGTGAGCTAGTAAGTGAGCAGGAATTTAGTAAGCAAGCTGTAAGCTGGTAAGGAAGCAGTTATCTAGTAAGCGAGTAGTAAGCTAGTAAGTAAGCAGTAAGCTGGTAAGCACGTAGAAAGCTAGTAAGCGAGCAGGAATCTATTAAGGGAGAAGTATGCTAGGCAGAAAGCATTAAGATTGTAACGCGCATGTCCGACGCGGGACCGCGACCCGAGCACGGTCGCGGCTGAGTCCCCGCGACCGGTGGTTTCCCGCGCGGCCGCTAGGCGTCCGCGACTTCTCACCGCTAATTACGCGCCGCGCGAGTATTAATACCGGGCCACCGGCCGGATTCGGCGGACTCGTGTCTTGCTCGTCGAAGCCAAATTAAGTGGCGAGAGATACGTACGAACCATACGAGTCTACACGAGCTCCGACTTTTTGCGAACACGAGAGTGCGAAGGGCACTCTCGCGACCAATCCGCCAAACCTCCTATAACCCTGGATACTGGGTCGAACCGTTCCTTCTTTCCTACCCTGGCCCTACCGACATTTGTAAGTAGGTTAAGTTAGTAATAAACACGCTCAAAACATCCACCCGGCCTACGTCACTCACCGCTGCGAACCCTCGATCGCCGACTGAGTCGGCACCGCCCACCATCCTACGCGTCCCCCTCGAATCGGGCCGTCCAAGGGGGAACGGTCACAAGAATATAAGCAACAAGTAAGCTAGTAAGCAGGCAACAGGCTAGAAAGGATGCAATTAGCTAGTAACGAACCAGTGTGCTAGTAAGCAAGCAGTAAGCTAGAAAACATGCAACAAGCTAGTAAGCAAGCAGCTGGCTAGAAAGAAAGTAGTTAGCTATTAAGCAACCAGTGTGCTAGTAAACAAGCAATAAGCTGGTAGGTAAGCAGCAAGCTAGTAAGCAAGCATTAGGCGATTATGCTAGCAGTAAGCAATTAAGCAGCCAGTAAGTTGGTATGCAAGCCGTGAGCTAGTAAGCGAGTAGGAAGCTGGTAAGGAAGCAGTAAGCTTGTAAGCAGGCAGTATGTTATGTAAGCAAGCAGCTGGCTAGTAAGGAAGCAGTAGGCTATGTAGAAAGCTGGAATGTAGTAAGAAAGCAGTTAGGTAGAAAGCAAGCAGCGGGCAAGTAAGCTAGCTGTAAGCGTGTAACCTAGCACTATGCTAGTATGCACGCAGTAAGCTAGTAGGAATGCAGTTTGTTAGTAAGGAAGCAGTATGCTAGCAGGCAAGTAGTAAGCTAGTAAGGAACAAGTAAGCTAGTAAGCAAGCAGTAAGATTGTAAGCAAGCAGTAAGCTGGTAAGGAAGTAGTAAGCTGGTTAGCAAGCAGTAGGCTAGCAAGCAAGCAGTAAGATAGTAAGCAAGCAGTGAGCTAGTAAGCGAGCAGGAAGCTAGTAAGAAAGCACCAATCTAGTAAGCAAGCAGTAACTTGGTAAGAAACAATGAAGCTAGTAATCAAACAGCAGGTTAGTAAGGAAGCAACTAGCTAGTAAGAACGCTGTATGCTAATAAGCAAGCAGTGAGCTTGTAAGGAAGCAGCCTGCTAGTAAGCAAGCAGCAAGATAGTAAGCAAGCAGTAGGCTAGCAAGCAAGCAGTAAGATAGTAAGCAAGCAGTGAGCTAGTAAGCGAGCAGGAAACTAGTAAATAAGCGGAAAGCTGGTATGAAAGCAATTAGCTTGGAAGCAAGCACTAATCTAGTATGCAAGCAGTGAATTAGTAAGCGAGGAGGAAGCTAGTAAGCAGGCAGTAAGCTAGTAAGCAAGCAGTAAGCTTGTAAGCAAGCAGTAGGCTGCTAAGAAAGCGGGTAGATAGTAAGGAAGTAGTAAGCTGGTAAGCAAGCAGTAGGCTATCAAGCAAGCAGTAAGATAGTAAGCAAGCAGTAAGCTAGTAAGCGAGCAGGAAACTAGTAAATAAGCGGAAAGCTGGTATGAAAGCAATTAGCTTGGAAGCAAGCACTAATCTAGTATGCAAGCAGTGAATTAGTAAGCGAGCTGTGGGCTAGTAAGCAAGCAGTAAACTAGAAAGCAAGCACCAGGCTAGTATGCAAGCAGTAAGCTAGTAAGCTACCAGTAAGCTTGTAGGCAAGCAGTAAGATGGAAAGCATGCAACAAGCTAGTACGCACGCAGTAAGCTAGTAAGCTAGCATTGAGCGAGTAATCCTGGAGGAAGCTTGTAAGGAAGCTGTATGCTAGTAAGCAAGCCGTAGGCTAGAAAGCAAGCAGCAAGCTAGTAAGCTAGCAGTATGCTAGAAAGCAAGCAGTGAACAAGTAAGCGAGCTGTGGGCTAGTAAGCGTGCAGGAAGCTAGTAGGGAAGCAGATAGCTAGTAAGAAAGCACTCTGCTAGTAAGCAAGCAGAAAGCTTGATAACAAGCAGGAAGCAAGTAAGCGTGCAGTAAGCTAGAAAGCAAGCAGCAGGCTAGCAAGGCAGCAGTAAGCTGGTAAGAAAGCAATTATCTAGTAAGGAAGTAGTAAGCATGTAAGCAAGCAGTATGTTAGTATGCAACCAGTGAGCTTGTTAGAATAGGGAGGGTTCAAATATTTTAATTGAACGCCTCGTCTAACGGAGGTCCGGATCACGAGGGAAAGGACGTTGGAAAAGTAGTAATTGCACGTTGATTTTATTTTATTATATACGTTTATTTTGCATGTTTTTTCAGGACAAACACAAACACAGACTCTTATTATTAAACGCCTGGACGTCTGGCCGGCGTCTGGCCAGAAAGAAGCCCCGCCGATGGGCCATCTCCTTTGGCGGTTCGCGTCGCTCTACCCTGAAACAAAAGAGACGAGACTATGCGTAAATACCGAGTAACTTGAGTCACGTTGTCCGTCTCGTTCTAAGGATCACGCGCTCTTGGTTGTGCTTGTCGCACTCACGAGCGGGGAACTCGGCCGCGGCGTTACGCAGCTAAGCTAGTGGACTGTATGTGTGAACGTTCCCTTTAAACCAGGAAACGTTTGTTTGCAGATTTGGAAGACGAGAATCGATCTCGATTTTTTCGACTGCTAATTTCGACTGTCGCAGGAGAGGTTAACAGAAGGAGATTGTAAGGCTCCAACTATTTGCCTGCTCCTCGGCCGTTCACCGTCCTCGTAATGCGTACGGGCACTGTGTGTTGCAGCACCTTTACAGCGCATGCAGCGACTGATAATTATAGTGCGTACACCACGGCGCTATACTGAGCGGTTCTACACACAGTGTCCGTACACACTGGCGATGATTGAACTGCGCTCTAGCTGGTCGCCGGATGCCGAAACTCAAAGATTGTCCCGAACACCGACTGGAGGACGGCAAGACCACCCAGGGTATGCACGCCACGAAGGCCCTTAAGGGTGGGTTTGCACTGTTCGACAGTCGAGAGAGGTTCGAGATTCAAATTCGAAACCTCGGACATGACCTCTGATTCCAGCGATACGTGTCTGATTTCAGACTGGCGTGGACTATAGCCACCGCTGAATAGAAATTTCGGATTATAACTCACGAAATTTTACAGTCGCTTTGATCTGGTCGAAACCCGACCAGATCTATATCGTATTATAGCGAGTTGCGAAAGGAATCACGGGAAAGGATTGATTCACAATCCGTCCTCGTATTCGATTCCTTTCCTCGTTTGCGATTTTTTAATTTAAATTGGAAACGGGTTACGGAAGGAGTCACGGTAAAGGACTGTTTTTACAATCCGTTCTCGCATGGAGTTCTTCCTATTCCACGTTTAGAATTTATTCGAAAAGTTCGAGTAACTCGTAACTATTCGAGAACAATGGAATGTCCGAGGAGCAGGGTCGTATGCCCATGTGCTCCCTGCCGGTTCCAGATTAAGAGTGACGGACGAGCACGGACAGTCAAAATGTCCGCTCGAAGGGTGAAACCTCCGTAGAGCGGCGCTGTAAACGTTTTTTGAGTCCGTCTTTGTCTAATACAAAATTGTCGTACCTTCTCTAGACACGCGCGTCGAAACTTTTGTTTCGAAATTGAGCGTTACGTGGTAGATCGCGTGAGGTCTCGAAAAAAATCCGAGAGCGGCTGTTTTTCTATCCCGTACTGTTTTCGCGTAGCGGAGACGACGACTGAGGTACCTCTGGTCTTACGTACGCTGACCAAACAATACCGGGTGACGAATTATGTTTTACTCGAAAATACGTCGAATTAACGCGATATTTAAACAGAGCAAGTAAGCGATCTGGGAGCTTCTATGGGTGCAGTATGAACGTAAGCAAGCAGCACGCTGGTAAGGAAGCACTAAGCTATAAAGCAAGCAGCAGGCTACTAAGCAAGCAGTAAGCGAGTAAGCTAGCAGTAAGCAAGAAAGCAAGCAGCAAGCTAGTAAGGAAGCAGTGACCTCGCAAGCGAGCTGGGAGCTAGTAAGGAAGCAGTATGCCACTCAGCACGCAGTAAGCTACTAAGCAAGCAGTAAGCAATTAAGAAACAAGTAAGCTAGTAAGCAAGCAGCAGGCTAGTAAGGAAGCAGTAGGCTAGCAAGAAAGCAGTTAGCTATAAAGCAAGCAGTAAGCTAGCAAGCATGCAGTAAGCCAGTAAGCAAGCAGTAAGCTAGTAAGCATGCATTGACCCTGTAAGCACGGAGTGAGCTGGTAAGGGAGCAGGATGCTAGTAAGCAAGCAGTGAGCTAGTAAGCATGCAGTGAGCTAGTAAGCGAGGGGGAAGCTTGTAAGGAAGTAGAGTGCTAGTAGGCAAGCAGTAAGCTGGAAAGCATGCAACAAGATAGTAAGCAAGCAGTAAGCTAGAAAGAAAGGAGCAGGCTAGTGAGGAAGACATTAGCTACTAAGAAAGCATTACGCTAGTAAGGAAGGAGTATGCTAGTAAGCAAGCCGTGAGCTAATAAGCAAGCAGTCAGCTAGAAAGGAAGCAGCAGCCTTGTAAGAAATCAGTTAGATACTAAGCAAGCTGTAAGCTAGTAAGGAAGCAGTAAGCTAGAAGCAAGCACCAAGCTAGTAAGCTAGCAATAAGCTGGAAAGCAAACAGCAGACTAGCAAGATAGCAGTTGACCGGTAAGGGAGCAGGGAGCTCGTAAGGAAGCAGTAAGCTAGAATGGAAGAAGTCAGCTAGTGAGCGAGCAGGGACCTCGTAAGGAAGCAGAATGCAAGTAGGTTCAAACAGTAAGCTAGTAAGCAAGCAGCAGGATATTTAGAAAGCTATAAGCTAGTAGGAAAGCAGTGTGCTAGCAAGCAAGATGTGAGCCAGTAAGTAGGCAGTAATCTAGTAAGCAAGCCGTAAGCTGGTAAGGAAGCTGCTATCTAGTAAGTAAGCAGTAAGCTAGTAACAGAGCAGTATGCTAGGAAGCAAGCAGTAAGCTAGTAAGCAACCTGTCAGCCAATAAACAAGTATCAGGCAATTAAGAAAGCAGTGGGCTTTTGTGCAAGCAGCAAGCCAGTAAGCATCCCCTCAGGGGCTGCCAGCCTTTCAGCTGCAGTACGGGCTTAACGAACCCGGGGTACCCGAGTCATACACACACCGTAAGCCTCCTGTTGGTCGTCACAACGACCCATTCACAATTCCCTATTGGTTTTGTGAATGGTACGTGACGGCAGGAGGAACGGGGGTCTTGGCTTAACCGCCTGGGCCACGAGTATGGCGGCTCTATAAAATCGCCCTCCAATCCTAAGCTATGGTGCGCGGCGATGGGATGCATGGTTGGGGGAGAAGGCCCAATCCCAAGCGACCACCTCCGGGGGAACCTGCCGAACCCCCGGAGTATATAGGCTTACCCGGGTAAGGCGGCTCTGCCCGGGCGGACCTTTTCTTCCGACCTGCTCGTGGGAATATTATGGAGTTCAATATTAAAACGGGGATGGGACGGGGTAAGTCAGAGGGGGAGGACGAAGGCGGTGTTGGGACTGGAGTGACGGCGCTCGCGCCGCATCCAGCGCCTGGCCCGGCTTCGTGGAAGGTGGAGGAGGACGACGAGACTGCGTCAGTCTCGTCCTTCTCCTCCACCAGGAGCCTCATAGGCTCTAAGAGGAAGAGGGCGGGGCAGGCCGTCGTCGAGGTGGGCGGGGCGATGAGCCCGTCGGTGAGGCTGAGTTGCCTCAGGGACGAGGTGACCGAGGAGATATCGGAGAGGATCTCCTCGTCCCTGAGGCGGGTGGAGAAAGTCGCCGCTGCCTGCGCCTTTAAGGGGCAGAAAAGCGGTGGCGCGGAGGCCCTGAAGGCCGCAGCGGAGGAAATGAGGGAGGCGGCGCGGGAGCTCAGAGGGCGGAACGCCCGTCTGCAGCTCCTGTTGGAGGAGGAGCGACAGGGGAGGAGGAGGGCAGAGGCGCTGTGGAACAGCGCGGCCCTCCCTCCCATCCTCCCTCCTCCTCCACCGCCGCGTCCCTCGGCGGAGGTAAATAAGCGGAGTGCGGCGGCAGTGGTGCGGGGCACCGCGGGCCCCTCCACCCGCACTCCGCCCGTGAAGAAGTCCCCGTCCTCCTCAGAAGACGATCTTCTGAGGAGGATTGGGGACATGATTGATGGCAAGCTGGCCGCCTTCCGGGAGGAGCTCCTCGCCGGAAGAGCGGTCAGCAGGAAGGCGGTGCCTCCCCGACCTGTTCCGGTACAGTCGGGGAAGGCAAAGAAGGGCGGAGTGAAGGCTCCGCCCAGCGTTGCGGCACCAGGGCCCCGGGTCGCGACCCCCAAGGGGGGTGGTGTACCCGTGGTCGCGGTGGTCGCGTCCTCCACGGCACCCTCCCAAAGGGGGGTGGCGTGGAGTGAGGTGGTGGGGCGGAAGGCGAGGAAGGCCTCGCAGCCGCAGCCTCCGCCTCCGCCGCCGGCGGACAAGGTAAAGGCCGCGAAGGTCGGGAAGGCACGACCAGGTCGTCTCCCAAAAACGGCAGCGGTGACGCTGACCGTTGCGCAGGGGGGCGACCTGACCCTCGCGGAGGCGATGCGGCTCGCCAGGGAGAATATCTCCCTGGAAGAGCTGGGCATCGCCTCCGTGAGGGCGAAGAGGGCCGTGACCGGGGGTCTCTTGCTGGAGATCCCCGGTGCAGAAGGCGGCGCGAAGGCGGATCGTCTCGCCCAGAGGCTCCGGGAGCAGCTGGGCGAGCGAGGTGTCCGGGTCGCCCGGCCCACGAAGCGCACGGAGATGCGCGTTTGTGGGCTGGACGACTCGGTCAGCGCACAGGATGTGTCCCGTGCCCTTGCGAGGGCGGGGGACTGTCCTGTGGAGGACCTGCGGATCGGAGAGATCCGCAGGTCGCCCTCCGGCCTCGGGTCGGTGTGGGCCCGGTGCCCCCTCTCCGCCGCCCGTAAGGTGGCGGAATCCGGGAGGGTGTTGGTGGGGTGGGTTTCGGCGCGAGTGGAAATCCTCGCGCCGCGCCCGCCCCAGTGTCACCGCTGCCTCGAATTGGGGCACGTGAGGCAGTGGTGCACCTCGCCGGTGGACCGCAGCGGTCAGTGTTACCGCTGCGGTGCCAAAGAGCACCGTGCGAGCCAGTGCTCGGCGGCCCCCCACTGCCCGCTGTGTGCGGACATGGGGAGGCCAGCCGATCACAGGGTGGGGAGCAAGAAGTGCTCCCCCCCCCTCCCGGAAGGAGAGGAAGAGGCGGGCTGCACCGGCTCCGGTGCCGAGGGCGGTGGCATCGTCCTCCATGGAGGTGGACGGTGCTACGGGGACGGACGGCCGGGAGGAGGCTGGCGCGGCCATTAATTAATGCCGCCCCGCCTCCTCCTCCAGGCCAACCTCAACCACTGCCGCGCGGCACAGGACTTGATGTCCCAAGTCCTCGCGGAGTGGGGGGTTGGCCTGGCGGTCGCCGCCGAGCCGTACCGCGTCCCTGATCACCCTCATTGGGTGGGCGACGCGGACGGCTTGGTGGCGACGGTATGGGGAGGGGGCGACGGGTCCCCACCGTTCTCCTTGTTGGAGCGCGGTCGGGGATTCGTCGCCGTGGACTGGGGGGGAGTCGCTGTGGTGGGGTGCTACATTTCGCCCCGTAGCGGTCACGCTGCGTTCGAGCTGTACTTGGCCGAGGTCGCGGCATGCGTGCAGCGCTACGCGGCCCGGCCGGTGCTGGTCCTGGGGGATTTTAATGCCAAGTCGGTGGCTTGCGGATCCCCCAGGACCTCCGTTCGCGGCGGGATCCTGGGCGATTGGGCGGCGGGGCTCGACCTCCGGGTATTGAACCGGGGGTCGGAGCACACATGCGTGCGGCGATATGGGGGGTCCATCGTGGATGTTGGATTCGCGACCCCCAACGCCGTGCGCATGGTGTCGGGTTGGCACGTGGTCGCGGGGGCAGAGACACTCTCCGATCACCGGTACATCCGGATGGAGGTCTCTGCCGCCGCGAGTGCATCCCGACACGGCCGCCTGCGTGGCACCCCACCACGCCGCTGGCCGCTTCGGCGCCTGGACAAGGACGCCCTGATGGCAGCTGCCCTCGCTGCAACTTGGCCGCAGGGAGCGGCCGAGTTGCCGAGCATAGAAGAGGAGGTCGCCTGGCTCGGAGCATTGGTCGCGGGTATTTGCGACGCGGGGATGCCTCGGGTCGGGCGGGCTTCTCCTCGCCGGGCGGTGTACTGGTGGTCGGACGCGATCGCGGAGTTGCGAGTCGCGACTGTCCGCGCCCGACGCCAGTACACCCGCGCGCGCCGTCGTCAACGTACAGGCGACGGCGTGGCGCGAGCGAGGGCAGTTGATGACCGCTGCCTGAGGGACGGGCGATTCCCCCCCAGTTGGAAGGTGGCGAGGATGGTCCTCCTCCGGAAGGAGGGTCGGCCCGCGGAGTCTCCCTCCGCATACCGGCCCATTTGTCTCCTCGACGAGGTGGGCAAGCTCTTCGAGCGTGTGATTGCTGCCCGCCTCGTCGAGCACCTGTCGCGGGGTGATCCCGGTCTGGCCGACTGCCAGTTCGGTTTCCGGGGGGGCCGATCGACTATCGACGCGATAGGTCGTGTGAGGGCCCTCTCGGAGGCGGCCGTCTCCCGGGGAGGGGTGGCATTGGCAATATCCTTGGATATTGCCAATGCCTTTAACACCCTCCCCTGGGAAGAGATAAGGAGGGGACTCGAATATCATCGAGTCCCCCCTTGTCTCAGGGCGGTCGTCGGGGATTATCTCCGCGGCAGGTGGATCGAGTATCCGGGCCGGGATGGTGATATGCGGAGGGAGGTGTACTGCGGTGTTCCGGAGGGGTCGGTCCTCGGGCCACTCCTGTGGAACATCGCGTACGACTCGGTGTTGCGGGCCGGCCTCCCCGACGGCGTCAGCACGGTGTGTTATGCGGATGACACACTGGTGCTGGCCGTCGGGGCGCACTGGGGGAGGGCCATGCGTCGCGCGGAGGAGGGGTCGCAACGCGTCGTCGACCGGATCAGGGGGATGGGGATGACGGTGGCGGTCCATAAGACCGAGGTGATTGCGTTTCTTTCACCTCGGCAGGATCCGCCACCCCCTCTGATCCGGGTGGGTGGGGCTGACATCGAGGTGAAGCCCCAGATCAGGTATCTGGGGCTGATCCTCGATAGCCACTGGCGTTTCGAGGAGCATTTCCGCTGCCTGGTCCCCCGGTTGGAAAGGATGGTTGCGGCTCTGGGCCGGATCCTGCCCAACCTGGGGGGCCCGGCGGGCCGAGTTCGTCGCCTCTATGTGGCAATGGTCCAGTCGGTGGCCCTATACGGGGCCCCCGTCTGGGCGGACGACCTGGCTGCCTCCCGGCGCAGCATGACTATGTTGCGTCGGGTGCAGAGGCGCATGGCGCTCAGGGTCGTCCGCGGGTATCGGACCATGTCACATGAGGCGGCGACGGTTCTAGCGGGGATGCCGCCCATGGACCTGCTCGCGCGGTCGCACGCGGTGATGTACCGGCACCGCGTCGACCGTCGCGCGGGGGTGGGGGCGGTCCCGGGCGGGCAGGAACCTGCTTGGGGCGATTTGAAGCGCCAGGCCCGGCAGTCCGTGTTGCTCGCGTGGCAGGAGCGGCTGGCTCTGCCAACCGCGGGGCACCGGACTGTCGGGGCTGTTCGGCCACTCCTGAAGGAGTGGCTGGACAGAGGCCATGGCAGCCTCACCTACCGGCTGGCACAGGTATTTTCCGGGCATGACAGCTTCGGAAGATACCTGTGCCGGATAGGGAAGGAGCCGACGGCGCGTTGCTGCCACTGCGACGCTGAGCAGGACACGGCGGATCATACCCTGGAGGTATGCCCCGCGTGGGAGGGGGAGCGCCGTGTCCTGGTCGGCGTCGTCGGGCGGGATGTCTCGCTGCTGGGCGTGGTGCGCGCCATGCTCGGCAGCGAGAAGAAGTGGTGGGCCGCGGGGAGGGAGCGCGAGCTTCACGGCGCGCTGAAGCTCGCGCTCGTGCGGTGGCCCGAGGTCGTCGCCCGGTCGGGAGGCGTCGCGGGCGGCCGCCTCGGCGTGGCGGATGACCTAGGCTGGGAGGGGGGTCCTGAGGGGACCCTCCTCCCTCCAGGCGGCGCCGGGTCGGACCGGTTGGGGGTAGGAGTGCCTCCCCCTACCGGTCCGACGCAAGGGGAGGCACCCTCGGCGGTCTGGTGCGGCCATGAATGCCCGGCCGCCGAGGGGTGGAAACGGGGTCGCGGGCGGTTGCGAGTTGGGACTCGCAGCCGCCACTAAACGCGGCCCCGGGACGGATAGCGGCGGGCTGGAGTGGCCCCGTCCCGCCGCTATGAGGCAGTGTGTCTACTGGGGGGACCGATTGTCCCCCCGGGGGATGGGCGCGAAAGCGCGGGCACGGGGAGGATACCGGAAGAATGCTTCGAGCGATTCCCGGTATCCTCCCAAAGCGTGCCGAAGGGTCACCGTGGGGTTTTTAGTGGGTAGGTCCCGCGCCTGTCGTTGTACGGGCGCGGGGAATCCCACACACCCCTCCCACCTCTCCCCAAGGAGGTGGGAGGGAGTCTTTCGAAGATTTTCCCCACGACAAAAAAAAAAAAAAAAAAAAAAAAGGGGCCCCGGGTCGCGAGTAGCAAGAGATGCTTGGCTCGCGTGGATGAAACGCAGAATATGTGCGGTGATGCGTAGAAGTCGCGGCCACGATGAGACGCTATTCGGAAGGGGTTCGAGGGGACTACTCGCGGGAGCAGCCGAGCAATGCGCGATTGTCGTACGCACTTCCGGTGCGACCGTTGGGGACGCGTCGTCCTGAGCGGGCCAGTCTGATCGTGGGCTCCAGAGCCGGCCGGGGCCGTGCCACCACAGAGTATGGGCGAGAAAGGCTTCGGGTAACATTCCCCGGGATGCGCAGTCGGCGGGATTGTCGCGGGTCGGCACGTGTTGCCAGGACGCGGAGGGAAGTGCAGTCTGGATCTCGGAGACGCGATTCGCCACAAAAACCTGCCACGTAGAAGGGTGTCGGCGGAGCCATTCTAGGACAACCCGGGAGTCCGTCCAAGCAAAAATGCTAGCCCGTACGAAGGGTGTTTCGGCGTGAATGCGCGCGAGGAGGCGCGTGAGCAGCACCGCGGCGCACAACTCGAGGCGAGGAATGCTCAACGTTTTGACCGGGGCGACACGCGTCTTAGCTACGAGAAGCGTGACGAGGATCGCCGCTCCCCCTTCCGACGCGAGTCGGGCGTAGACCACCGCCGCGTACGCACGAGAGGACGCGTCGGCAAACCCGTGCAGCTCCAACGCCATGTTGCCCGGCGGCAGCCCGCACCGTCGTGGTACGCGTACGTGACGCAGTAAATGCAGTCCTGCTGCATAGCGACACCACTCCTGCAGAAATTCCGGCGGAAGAGGTGTGTCCCAGTCGACCCCGCGAATCCATAGGCTTTGTAAGATAATTTTCGGGACAATGATGACCGGTGACACACAACCAAGAGGGTCGAATAGCCACGCCGTCATGGATAATACGGATCGCTTCGTGGGAGTCGCTGCGCTGGGCTTGTCCACGCGATACGCGAACACGTCGTTCTCGGGGTTCCACTGAAGCCCTAAAACGGAATGGAATGGCTCATCCTCCGATCCTAAAGGTAGGGAATTTTCCGGCAAGGCTCCTTCCGGGAGAGCGGCCGCCTCAGTTGCTGCCCATTTCCCCAACGAGAACCCGCCTTTCGCGAGCAACGAGGTTAGGTCGTGACGCGTCGCGATGGCTTCGGCCAGAGTGTCAGCCCCGAAGATGACGTCGTCGACGTAGAAGTTGTGGGTGAGAACGAGGCGACCGCGTGGGACAGAGTCTCCGTCGTCATCCGCCAGCTGCCGTAGAACCCGCTGCGCTAAAAATGGTGCGGAGGCAGTGCCATACGTAACGGTACGTAATGCGAAGGTGCCCGGTTCTTGTGTTGATTCGCGAGGCCACAAGATGCAATTGGTACGCGTGATCTTCCGGATCAACTAAAATTTGACGATACATTTTTTGTATGCCGGCCTTTAGAGCGACGCGCTTGATTCGCCACCGGAGCAGAATTGAAATCAAATCGGCCTGTAATTTCGGTCCCACCAGGTGGTCGTTGAGCGACGTGCCGTTCGAGGTCATAGCGGATGCATTAAAAACTATGCGGAGCTTGGAGGTCTGCTCGTGCACCACTGCATGGTGTGGTAAATAGACCGGCTCCGTCGCGAACGGAGTGCTGACGGGAGCCATATGGCCAAGAGCCTCATATTCGCGCAAAAATTCGACATATTGCGCTCCTAGTGTCGTGTCGTTTTTCAATCTGTTGTCGAGGGATCGCAGGAGTGCGACCGCGCGCCCGATGTGTTGTTCGCATCGAGCTTCTTCGGGCGATAGCGAAGAAGGAGTCGCGACCTCCTCAATCTCCCAGAACCGACGCAGTAGGGAATCGACGTCATCTCCCTTCGGCGAAGCGAGCGCGCGAGCATGATACACACCCACCGAGGACGTCTCGCGAGCGGTGGGCCCGGAGACCACCCACCCGAACACGGCGTGCTGCGCAATGGGGTCCTGCGCTCGACCACGACGCAATCCCGGGAGCAGGTTCGCACCGAAATAATCTGCGCCTAATAAGACGACGATGCCGCGGGATTCAGACGAATTGGAATCTGCGAGGGGCAAGTCTCGGATGTGAGGCCACGCAGTCGGAGAGAAGCCGGACACTCCCAAGTAGGCGGTGAGGCGGGGTAGGACGAGAGCCGTCACTGTTGTATAAGCCAGGTCAGTACCTGCATGCCGGAGTAATATTTCGACCTTCGCGAGCGATGTTCCCACTAAGACTCCCCCCGCCCCCGTGATTTCTGTAGCGGTCTTGCGTTTTTGCAGGTGGAGTGTCTGTACCAAGGACTCGGACACAAAGGAGGCCTCCGACTCCTGGTCGAGAAATACGCGGACCGAGACGTGCCCCCCGGATGCCGACCGCGCTTGCACGACAGCTGTCGCGAGCAGTACAGGAGTACTCGCGCGCTCTGGAGGGGCCGCGGCGCACGTATAGACGGAGCGAGTGCCGTTAGATCCCGAAGGAATGCCAGTGGGTTTCGAAGATGACGCTGCACGATCGCCGCCCGTCGGCGCTTCGACACTCGTCGCGGGAACGTGTAACAAACTGTGGTGATTGCGGTTACATCGCGAGCACGTGGTGCGAACCGGACACGTCGAAACCATGTGTCCATCGCGAAGACAGTTAAAACAGGCGTTGGTCCGAGTCACTCGGTCTCGCCGCTGCGTAGGTTGTAGGCTATGGAACGCCGGACATCGATATAACGGATGCTTCGATCCGCACATCGGGCACCGGTTCACAGCTGTATTCGCTGCGTGCGTGCGAACTCCCGTCGAGGGCGCCGATCGCGGCGCGGCGAGGCGCGCGGCCGAAGTTTCGGGCTTGTCGTGAAGCGCCTCGAGAGCGCGGATCCGCGCAACGAGGAATTGGTCGAGCTCGTCGAAGGTGGGGGGCTCGGAGCTTGTACCGCGGGATATCTCCCACTCTCGTAGCGTACGGCGGTCTAGCTTGGCGGTAAGCAGGAAGACGATGACGTCATCCCATGTATCCACCGGGCGACCGATACTGCGCAACATGGCGATCGACTCCTTCGTCGTGTCGCGAAGACGAGATAATTCATCCGCGGACTCGCTAACAATAACCGGCAGCGAGATGAAATTGCTTAATAATGTTGATACTATCACGCGCTTGTTATTGTACCGGTCTGCTAGCGTCATCCAGGCCGGTTCAAAATTCGCGTCGGTTATCGAGAAATGCGCGATCAGGTTCGCGGCATGACCTTCGGCGGACGATTTTAAATAGTGTAATCGTTTCACGTTCGTTAGGGACTTATTGTCTAACACGAGCGATTTGAACAGATCGCGGAAACTGTGCCATTCGGCGTACGACACAGCGACTTTGGGCAGCGGGATCCGCGCGAGTTTCGCGACGGAGATGGAGTCGCCTGTGGGCGCGGGAGTGGGACTCGGTTGCGCGGCGCTGGTCGCAGTGCATTTCGCTGCAACGTCGGCGAAAAAGTCGCACGATGCCCAATAGTTCTCCTACACCTTTTCGAAGGTTTCCTCGGTAAAGTACGGCATGATAGACTTAGCGTGAGCGGGGACTAACTGCAGAAACTCCAGGTACAGCTTCTCGAAGCGTATCCACTCGCCGTCCAATCTCTTGAGCTGTCCATCGGCGGAAGCTGCAGAGAACTTAGCCTGCCCTTCCTTCCGGTAGTTAACCTCCATCCGGATGATGGGGTGGGCGATGACCTGCAGCTGGTGTAGGTGGGTTTCCACGGTCTGATTGGTCAGCGGCGCTGATGTTGCAGCTCGTGCGGTCTCCATTTTGCGTCGTCCTCAGATCCAGCTCGAAGGACCACTTTGTTACTGCCCAGACGAAAAGAGGCGCGGACGAGGAACAGGGAAGAATGGCGCAGTAATTCACACAGTCGCAAATTTATTGTAAGATTGCACAACGTTTACACTGCGGCAAGCGTAACTGGGACGCGGTGGGCACGTGTCCGATAACAGTTTCAAGGGCAACTCCCTAGGAGAATGCGCCAGGGCGACGAAGGTCCGTTCTCGATATCATTTACAATCGGATCGACAGCTTGGATCGTTCTGCGAATCCAACATCCACGATAGACCCCCCATATCGCCGCACACACGTGTGCTCCGGCCCCCGGTTCATTAACCGAAGGTCGAGCCCCGCCGCCCAGTCGCCCATGATCCCGCCGCGAACGGAAGTCCTCGGGGACCCCCACGCCACCGTCTTGGCGTTGAAGTCCCCCAGGACCAGCACCGGCCGGGCCGCGCAGCGCTGCACGCATACCGCGACCGCTGCGAGGCGAGATGTAGCACCCAACCACGGCGACCCACCCCCAGTCCACGGCGACGAATCCCCGACCGCGCTCCAGCATGGAGAACGGCGGGGACCCGTCGCCACCTCCACATACCGTCGCCACCAAGCCGTCCGCGTCGCCCACCCAATGAGGGTGATCAGGGACGCGGTACGGCTCGGCGGCGACAGCCAGGCCCCCCCCCCCCACTAAGCGAGGGCTAGGGACATCATATCCTGAGCCGCGCGGCAGTGGTTGAGGTTGGCCTGGAGGAGGAGGCGGGGCGCCATTATTTGCCCACCGCCCCAGCCTGCTCCCGGCTGTCCGTCCACGTGGCACCGTCCACCTCCATGGTGGACGATGCCATCGCCCGCGGCGCCGGAGCCGGAAAGGCCCGCCTCTTCCTGTCCTTCCGGGAGGGGGGAGAGCACTTCCTGCTCCCCACCCTGTGGTCGCCTGGCATCCCCCTGTCCGCACATAGCGGGCTGTGGTGGGCCGCCGAGCACTGGCTCGCGCGGTGGTCCTTCGCCCCGCAGCGGTAACATTGACCGCTGCGGTCCACCGGCGTGGTGCACCACTGCCTCACATGAGCCAATTCGAGGCAGGGCAGCAATCTATTAAGCAAGCAGTAAGCTAGTGAGCATGCAATAAGCATGTAAGCAAGCTCTAAGCTGGTAGGCAAGTAGTGAGCCAATGAGAAAGCAGGATGCTAGTGAGCAAGCAGTAAGCAAGAAAGCAAACATCAGGCTAGTAAGCATGCAGTAAGCGAGAAAGCTAACAGTAAGCTGGTATACAAGCAGAGAGCTAGTGAGCGAGGAGGAGGCTAGTAAGGAAGCAGCATGATAGTAAGCAGGCAGTAGGACAGTAAGCATGCAGTAAGCTGGTACGAAAGCAGTTAGCTAGTAAGCAAGCAGTTACCTAGTAAGCAAGCCGTATGCTAGTAAGCAATTAGTAAGCTTGTAAGCGTGTAGTCAGCTAGTAAGCATGCAGTAGCTAGTAAGCAATCAAGAAGATAGTAAGCAAGCAGTGAGGTAGTAAGCTAGCAGGAAGCTAATAAGGAAGCAGCATGCTAGAAAGCAAGTGGTAAGCTAGCAAGGAAGCAGTAAGCTAGTAACAAAGCAGTATGCTAGAAAGAAACCAGTAATCTAGTAAGGAAGCAGTAAGCTGGTAACAAAGCTGTTAGCTATTATGCAAGCAGTAAGATAGCAACAAAGCAGTACGCTAGTAAGCAAACAGTAAGCTACAAAGCAAGCAGCAGGCTAGTAAGAAAGCAGTTAGATATTGAGCAAGCAGAAAACTAGTAAGCAAGCATTTATCTTGTAAGCAAGCTGTGGGCTAGTAAGCGAGCAGGGAGCTTGTAAGGTAGCACTATGCTAGTAAGCAAGCATTAAGTTGGTAACACAGCCAGTAAGCTAGTAAGCTAGCAGTAAGCTGGTATGAAAGCAATTAGCTTGTAATCAAGCTGTAAGCTAGTATGCAAGCAGTGAGCTAGTAACGGAGGAGGAAGCCAGTAAGCAGGCAGTAAGCTAGTAAGCAAGCAGTAAGCTTGTAAGCAAGCAGCAGCCTAGTCAGAAAGCAGTTATCTAGTAAGAAAGCAGTATGCTAGTAGGCAAGTAGTAAGTTAGAAAGCAAGCCGCAGGCTACTATGAAAGCAGTTAGATGTTGAGCGGGCAGTAATCCTGTAAGCAAGCGGTGGGCTAGTAAGCGAGCAGCAGGCTAGTAAGAAAGCAATTAGCTAGTAAGAAAGCAGTACGCTAGTAAGCAAGCGGGGGACTAGTAAGCGAGCAGGAAGCTAGTAAGGAAACAGTACGCTAGTAAGCAAGCAGTAAGCTAGTAAGCAACAAGTATGCTAGGAAGCAAGCGGCATGCTAGTAAGAATGCAATTAGCTAGCAACAAAGCAGTTAGCTAGTAAGCAAGTAGTAAGCTAGTAAGCAAGCAGTAAGCTAGTATGCAAGCAGTGAGGTTGTATGCGAGTTGGAAACCAGTAAGCAAGGTGTAACATAGTAAGGATGCAGTAAGAAAGTAACCAACAACTAAGCTAGTAAGCAAGCAGCTGGCTAGTAAGAAAGCAGTTAGTTAGTAACAAAGAAGCAAGCTAGTTAGCAAGCAGTAAGCTAGTAAGGAAGCAGTGTGCTAGTAAGCAAGCAGTAATCTTGTAAGCAAGCAGTGCGCTACTAAGCGTGGAGGAAGCTGATAAGCCAGCAGTAAGCTTTTTAAAGTACTAAGGGTCTTTAACGTTGGTCCGGATGAGGAAACAGGCAGGAAAAGAAATTGTTACAAATTTTTCAATAAAGTTTTTATTTTACAAAAATATAAATGAAAATTCAAGTACAAAATGTAAAAATAAACGAAAAACAGAAAACAAAAGTCTTGGACGGTGGCTCTGCTTTGGCCAGACGTCTCCTATTCTTTTCGTCTCCAATTTGTTCTACTGCGGAGGCTTTCTGCAACAAAAGAATCCGCCTAATAAATACTTTTACGGACAAGTCAACAATCGCGCACTCGTCAGCTGTTTCTCGCGCTCCAGCGACAGTCTGGTGTGTTTGGAGGGGAGAGCTGGCTGGCTATCTAGCGCTCTAGCTAGTGGACTGTATATTCTTCTCTTTCTGGTAAATGAGATTCGTTTCCTACGATCTCACCGACGCGCACAACCGGGTAGACGTGCTTTTCTCCGTTCTACCGGGTTCTCTTCGCAATGTCACGGACGGGAAACCAAATGGAGGATGTAAGGCTCCAAGAGACTATAGCCCGCGAGCACGCTCCCCGTGCGGGTGGCGTTTCTACACCACCCACGCAAGAGGACGTCTTGTCCTGGTTCGGCTTCCTCGACGGCTGCTCCTCAGGAGCAACCTGCGGTATGCACACGTGGTTGCCAAGCCGGAGATTCCTCGGGGAGGATACCGGAAGAATGCTTCGAGCGATTCCCGGTATCCTCCCAAAGCGTGCCGAAGGGTCACCGTGGGGTTTTTAGTGGGTAGGTCCCGCGCCTGTCGTTGTACGGGCGCGGGGAATCCCACACACCCCTCCCACCTCTTCCCAAGGAGGTAGGAGGGAGTCTTTCGAAGATTTTCCCCACGACAAAAAAAAAAAAAAAAAAAAAAAAAAAAAAAAGCCGGAGATTCCTTCATCAAAGGCACGCCCGGCAGCCAGCCGTGGCTACCTAGACGGAGGCTCCTATGTTCCGAGGAACTGGCTTGCGGCTCACCGGTTCAGGACTCAATCCCCTGCAATTCCAACCACCCTAGATTCACAGCCCAGTGTGGTCGACTCACAGCTGGTAGTGGGTGTAGCGATGGAAGGAAGGCTCTTCAAACTCTTTGCTCCATCGTACGCTTAGGCTCTACTTATTGTCCCCTCACGACGGTATATTGGAGCGGGTTCTCCGACGCCCGATGCACGGAGACCACCACAAAGTGATATCCTTCCTGAATATCTATCCTCCGGTTGTCCCTACGCCGTATAGCTCTAATCTGTTCGTTGAAACTTTCCACCCCACCGGTCGGTGTACTCTCAGTGGTACACAGGACGGGTGGTTCCAGTGGGTTTCGTATGACTTCTACGAACGGTGAACTACCTCTAGGTGATACCAGTATGACGTTATCAGCCTTCCAGTAGCTCTAACCGGATAATTGGAAGAAGACTCAAGCCGATCCACACCGAATCTCCAACGTCGCAGTCGCATCCCCGACCTGCAACGTTCAATCACAATCCTGCGTCTACGATCGCTTCACACTCGGCATGCCTTGCGATCGCTGCAACGTCAGGCAGATGGTCCTTTTTCTGGGCAAAATCTCCAGTCGCTATGATGAGATTTTCCTATAAATTGTTTGTCCGCAAACTGATTCTATTACGAGGAGTGAGATCGACTCATCTTCCTCGAAGCTCGTAGGTAAATGGGAACGCGACCGTCACAGAGTCCGCTCTCGACCGCCGACGGCTCAAGAATGAACCGTGACGATCTGCAAGCAGCGACGGCTGCGGCCGGCTCCGTCGCGCAAGCGCAGAACCAGGTAGCTACGTCTCGCATTGCTGGGCCCGGGCTGCTACCAGCCGCGTGGCCACGGCGCTGTGCTGCCGCGTTTCGTCTATTGATCTTTCTCCGATAGATCTCTTTTCTCTCTCTTTCTCGGCGCTAACAACACAATTCCTAGAATTTGTTCCAAAACTCGAGAATTTCAGTGAAGCTAGCTTGAAAAACCACGTCAATAACCCCGGTATACTAATCTGAACGATGGAAAATTTCCACGTCAGCACAACCATCTAGAATTACGCGAATTCAATACAGATACAGGCATCGCGGCCGAGTTTCTACGCCTCGGACTCACGCGATACTTAAACAAAGCTAGTAAGCAAGCAGCAGGCTAGTAAGGAAGCAGTTAGCTAGTAAGAAAGCAATTAGCTAGAAAGAAAGCAGTATGCCAGTAAGCAAGCAGTAAGCTAGTAAGCAACCAGTAAGCTAGTAAGCAAGCAGTAAGCTGGTATGAAAGCTATTAGCTTCTAAGGAAGCAGTAAGCTAATATGCAAGCAGTGATCTAGTAAGCGAGCAGTGAGCTAGTAAGCAAGCAGGAAGCTAGTCAGGAAGCACTAAGCTAGAAAGCAAGCAGCAGGCTAGCAAACAAGCAACAAGCAAGTAAGCCAGCAGTACCCCTCAGGGGCTGTGTCCGGCAATCGTCGGCCGCAGTACGGGGCTTATCGACCCCGGGTACCTGATGCTTATCACACCGTAAGCCTCCTGTTGGTCGTCACAAAGACCCATTCACAATTCCTTTTTTGGTTTTGTGAATGGTACGTGACGGCAGCAGGAACGGGGGCCTTGGCTTAACCGCCCGGGACCGCGAGTATGGCGACTCTATAAAATCGCCCTCCAATTCTAAGTTATGGTGCCCGGCGATGGGACGCATGGTTGGGGGAGGAGGCCCAATCCCAAGCGACCACCTCCGGGGCACCTGCCGAACCCCCGGAGTATATAGGCTTACCCGGGTAAGGCGGCTCTGCCCGGGCGGACCTTTTTTTCCGACCTGCTCGTGGGAATAATATGGAGTAAATTAAAATGGGGATGGGACGGGGTAAGTCAGAGGGGGAGGACGAAAGCGGTGTTGGGACTGGAGTGACGGCGCTCACGCCGCCTCCAGCGCCTGGCCCGGCTTCGTGGAGGGTGGAGGAGGACGACGAGACTGCGTCAGTCTCATCCTTCTCCTCCACCAGGAGCCTCATAGGCTCCAAGAGAAAGATGACGGGGCAATGGAGTGGGCAGGGCGATGAGCCCGGTTGTCCGGATGAGTTGCCACAGGGACGAGGTGACCGAGGAGATATCGGAGAGGATCTCCTCGTCCCTGAGACGAGTGGAGAAAGTGGCCGTTGCCTGCTCCTTTAAGGGGCAGAGGAGCGTCGGGGCAGAGGCTCTGAGGGAGGTTGCCCGAATGATGAGGGACGCGGCGCGGGAGCTAAGCGGGCGGAACGCCCGTCTGCAGCTCCTGTTGGAGGAGGAGCGACAGGGGAGGTAGAGGGCAAAGGCGCGCTGGAACAGCGCGGCCCTCCCTCCTGTCCTCCCTCCTCCTACGCCGCGCCCTCCTGCGGTCGTTATGAAGCGGAGTGCGGCGGAGGTGGTGCGGGCCCACACGGGCCTTTCCACCCGCACTCCGCCCGCGCAGAGGTCCCCGTCCTCCTCAGAGGACGATCTCCTGAGGAGGATAGGGGACATGATTGACAAGAGGCTGGCCGCCTTTCGGGAGAAGCTCCTCCTCGGAAGAGCGGTCAGCGGGACGGTGGTGCCACCCCGACTAGAGCCGGCACGGCCGGGGAAGGCGAAGGTGGGAGGAGCGAAGGCTCCGCCCACCGTGGCGACTTAGGGACCTCGGGTCGTGACCCCCAAGGGGGGAAGCGTAACCGTGGTCCCGGTTCCCGCGACCTCCGCGGCACCGCCCCAAGGAGGGGTGTCGTGGAGCGAGGTGGTGGGGCGAAGGGCGAGGAGGGCGGCGAGGAAGGCCTCGCAGGCGCAGCCTACGCCCCCGCCGCCCGCGGCCAAAGGAAAGGCCGCGAAGGCGCGACTTGGCCGCCCCCCTCAAAACGGCAGCGTTAGCGCTTACCGTTGCGTAGGGGGCGACCTGACCCTCGCGGAGGCGATGCGGCACGCCAGGAACAATGTGTCCCTGGAAGAGCTTGGCATCGCTTCCGTGAGGGCGAAGCGGGCCGTGACTGGGGGTCTCCTGCTGGAGATCCCCGGTCCAGACGGCGGCGTGAAGGCGGACCGACTCGCCCAGAGGCACCGGGAGCAGCTGGGCGAGCGGGGTGTCCGGGTCTCCCGTCCCACGAAACGCACGGAGATGCGCGTGTGTGGGCTGGAGGACTCGGTCACCGCGGAGGACGTGGCGCGTGCCCTAGCAAGGGCGGGGGATTGCCCTGAGGGGGACTTGCGGGTCGGGGAGATCCGCAGATCTCCTTCCGGCCTGGGGTCCGTGTGGGTCCGCTGCCCCCTCACCGCCGCCCATAAATTGGCGGAATTCGGGAAGGTTTTGGTGGGGTTGGTTTCGGCGCGAGTATCTCCACTCGCGCCGCGCCCGCTCCAGTGTCACCGCTGCCACGAATTAGGGCATGTGAGGCAGTGGTGCACCTCGCCGGTGCACCGCAGCGGTCAATGTTACCGCTGTGGGGCGAAGGACCACCGCACGAGCCAGTGCTCGGCGGCCAACCGCTGCCCGCTATGTGCGGACAGGGGGATGCCAGCCGACCACAGGGTGGGGAGCAGGAAGTGCTCTCCCCCCTCCCGGAAGGACAGGAAGAGGCGGGCCTTTCCGGCTCCGGCGCCGCGGGCGGTGGCATCGTCCTACATGGAGGTGGACGGAGCCACGTGGACGAACAGCCGGGAGCAGGCTGGGGCGGTGGGTAATTAATGGCGCCCCGCCTCCTCCTCCAGGCCAACCTCAACCACTACCGCGCGGCACAGGATATGATGTCCCTAGCCCTCGCTTAGTGGGGGGGGGGGCCTGGCTGTCGCCGCCGAGCCGTACCGCGACCCTGATCACCCTCACTGGGTGGGCGACGCGGACGGCTTGGTGGCGACGGTATGGGGAGGTGGCGACGAATCCCCGCCGTTCTCCATGCTGGGGCGCGGTCGGGGATTCGTCGCCGTGGACTGGGGGTGGGTCGCCGTGGTTGGGTGCTACATCTCGCCTCGCAGCGGTCGCGGCATGCGTGCAGCGCTGCGCGGCCTGGACGGTGCTGGTCCTGGTGGACTTCAACGCCAAGACGGTGGCGTGGGGGTCCCCGAGGACTTCCGTTCGCGGCGGGATCATGGGCGACTGGGCGGCGGGGCTCGACCTTCGGTTACTGAACCGGGGGTCGGAGCACACGTGTGTGCGGCGATATGGGGGGTCTATCGTGGATGCGCGACCCCCAAAGCCGTGCGCATGGTGTCGGGGTGGCACGTGGTCGCGGGGGCAGAGACACTATCGGACCACCGGTATATCCGGATGGAGGTCTCTGCCGCCGCGGGGGATGCATCCCGACACCACCATCCGGGTGGTACCCCACCGCGCCGCTGGGCGCTTCGGCGCCTGGCCAAGGACGCCCTGATGGCAGGTGCCCTCGCTGCAACTTGGCCGCAGGGGGCGGCCGAGTTGCCGAGTATAGAGGAGGAGGTCGCCCGGCTCGGGGGATGGTTGCGAACATATGTGACGCGGCGATGCCCCGGGTCGAGCGGGCTTCTCATCGCCGGGCGGTGTACTGGTGGTCGGCCGCGATCGCGGAAACGCGAGACGCATGTGTCCGCGCAGGCCGTCCTCTACGGAGAGACGATAGCGTGGCGCGAGCGAGGGCAGATGACCTGTATGAGGCATACCGCATGTCGCGGATGGCTCTGCAGGTCGCCATCAAACGGGCCAAGACCCGAGCATGGAAGGAGCTCCTCGAGACCCTTGATGACGACCCTTGGGGGCGCCCTTATAAGGTGGTGCTGATCAAGCTCCGCCCGTGGGCGCCCCCCATCACCGAGGGTCTTGAACCTCGGCTGCTAGAGCACGTGATCAATACTCTCTTCGCAATTGGGGAGATAGGACCACGCCCTCCGGCAAAGGCGACGGCCCCGTTGGAGTGGGTGGCCGAGCCGGGGGTCACGCAGGGGGAGCTGGCCGCGGCCATCAGACGGCTCGGGGCGCGTAACACGGCCCCGGGCCCGGATGGTGTGTCGGCCGGGTTTGGGTCTTAACCCACGGCGTCTTTGGGGCCGACCTCAGGCGGTTGTTTAACCGATGCCTGAGGGACGGGCGATTCTCCCCCACTTGAAAGGTGGAGAGGATGGTCCTTCTCCGGAAGGAGGGTCGGCCCGCGGAGTCTCCATCCGCATACCGGCCCATCTGTCTCCTCGACGAGGTCCGCAAGCTATTCGAGCGAGTGATTGCTGCCCGCCTTGTTAAGCACCTGTCGCGAGTTGCTCCGGGCCCGGCCGACTGCCAGTACGGTTTCCGGGGGGTGGGGGGGCCGGTCTACGGTCGACGCGATCAGTCGTGTCAGGGCCCTCTCGGAATCGGTCGTCTTCCGGGGAGTGGTGGCGCTGGCGGTATCGCTGGATATTGCCAACGCGTTTAACACCCTTCCCTGGCTCGAATATCATCGGGCCCCCCCTTATCACAGGGCAGTCGTCGGGGATTATCTCCGTGGCAGGTGGATCGAGTATCCGGGCCGGGATGGTGATATGCGGAGGGAGGTGTACTGCGGGGTTCTGCAGGGGTCGGTCCTCGGGCCACTCCTGTGGAACATCGCGTACGACGCGGTGTTGCGGGCCGACCTCCCCGACGGCGTCAGTGCCGTGTGTTACGCAGATGACACACTGGTGCTGGCCGTCGGGGCTCAGTGGGGGAGGGCCAAGCGCCTCGCCGAGGAGGGGGCGCAACGCGACGTCGACCGGATCAGGGCGATGGGGATGACGGTGGCGGTCCATAAGGCCGAGGTGATAGCGTTCCATTCACCTCGGCAAGATCCGCCGCCCCCTCTGATCGGGGTGGGTGGGGCTGATATCGAGGTGAAGCCCCGGATGAGGTATCTGGGGCTGTTCCTCGATAGCCACTGGCGCTTCGAGGAGCATTTCCGCTGCCTGGTTCCCCGGTTGGAGAGGATGGTCTCGGCTTTAGGCCGGATCCTCCCCAACCTGGGGGGCCCGGCGGGACGAGTTCGCCGCCGCTATGTGGCAATGGTCCAGTCGGTGGCCCTATACGGGGCCCCCGTCTGGGCGGACGACCTGGCTGCCTCCCGGCGCAGCATGACTATGCTGCGTCGGGTGCAGAGGCGCATGGCGCTCAGGGTCGTCCGCGGGTATCGGACCATGTCACATGGGGCGGCAGCGGTTCTAGCGGGGATGCCGCCCATGGACCTGCTCGCGCGGTCGCACGCGGTGATGTACCGGCACCGCGCCGACCGTCGCGCGGGGGTGGGGGCGGTCCCGGGCGGGCAGGAACCTGCTTGGGGCGATTTGAAGCGCCAGGCCCGGCAGTCCGTGTTGCTCGCGTGGCAGGAGCGGCTGGCTCTGCCAACCGCGGGGCACCGGACTGTCGGGGCGGTTCGGCCACTCCTGAAGGAGTGGCTGGACAGAGGCCATGGCAGCCTCACCTACCGGATGGCACAGGCATTTTCCGGGCATGGCAGCTTCGGAAGATACCTGTGCCGGATAGGGAAGGAGCCGACGGCGCGTTGCTGCCACTGCGACGCTGAGCAGGACACGGCGGATCATACCCTGGAGGTATGCCCCGCGTGGGAGGGGGAGCGCCGTGTCCTGGTCGGCGTCGTCGGGCGGGATGTCTCGCTGCCGGGCGTGGTGCGCGCCATGCTCGGCAGCGAGGAGAAGTGGAGGGCCGTGGCCTCCTTCTGCGAGAACGTAATGTTGCAGAAGGAGGCCGCGGGGAGGGAGCGCGAGCTTCAGCGGCGCGCTGAAGCTCGCGCTCGTGCGGTGGCCCGAGGTCGTCGCCCGGTCGCGAGGCGTCGCGGGCGGCCGCCTCGGCGTGGCGGATGACCTAGGCTGGGAGGGGGGTCCTGAGGGGACCCTCCTCCCGCCAGGCGGCGCTGGGTCGGACCGGTTGGGGGTAGGAGTGCCTCCCCCTACCGGTCCGACGCAAGGGGAGGCACCCTCGGCGGTCTGGTGCGGCCATGAACGCCCGGCCGCCGAGGGGTGGAAACGGGGTCGCGGGCGGTTGCGAGTTGGGGCTCGCAGCCGCCACTAAACGCGGCCCCGGGACGGATAGCGGCGGGATGGAGTGGCCCCGTCCCGCCGCTATGAGGCAGTGTGTCTACTGGGGGGACCGATTGTCCCCCCGGGGGATGGGCACGAAAGCGCGGGCACGGGGAGGATACCGGAAGAATGCTTCGAGCGATTCCCGGTATCCTCCCAAAGCGTGCCGAAGGGTCACCGTGGGGTTTTTAGTGGGTAGGTCCCGCGCCTGTCGTTGTACGGGCGCGGGGAATCCCACACACCCCTCCCACCTCTCCCCAAGGAGGTGGGAGGGAGTCTTTCGAAGATTTTCCCCACGACAAAAAAAAAAAAAAAAAAAAAAAAAAAAAGTAAGCAAACAGTAAGCTAGTAAGCAAGCAGCAGGCTAGTATAAATGGAGTTAGTTAGTTGGGAAGCTGTAAGCTTGTACCAAGGCTGTAAGCTGGTAAGCCAGCAAGAAGCAAGTAAAGGTAGCAGTATGCAGATAGTTAGTAAGAAAGCAATTTGCTAATAAGGAAGCAGCAGGTTAGTAAGGAGGCGGTTAGTAAGGAGGCAGTAGGCTAGTAAGCAAGCAGGAATCCAGTAGGCATGCAGTGACCTAGTAAGCGAGCATCGAGCTAGTAAGGAAGCATTGAGCTAGTAAGCCAGGAGCAAGCTAGTGAGGAAGCCGTAGGCTGGTAGGCAAGCGGTGAGCTAGAAAGTAAGCATCAGGCTAGTAAGAAAGCAGTATGCCAGTAAGTAACCTGGAAGTTAGAAAGCAAGAAGCAAGCCAGTAAGCCAGCAGTAAGCTACTAAGCAAACAGTAAGCTTGTAAGCAAGCAGCAGGCTAGTCAGGAAGCTGGAAGCTAGTTGAAGGCAGTATGCTAGTAATCAAGCAGTAAGCTAGACTGCAAGCAGCAAGCTAGTAAGCAAGCAGTACGCTAGAACGCAAGCAGCAGGCTTGTAAGCAAGCAGTAAGCTGGTAAGAAAGCAAACAGCTAGTCAGAAAGCAATTAGCTAGTTAGAACGCAGTATGCTAGTAAGCAAGCGGCAAGCTAGAAAGCATTTTGCAATCCAGTAAGCAAGCAGTAAGCTTGGAAGCAAGCAGTAGGCTAGCAAGCAAGCAGTAAGCTTGTAAGCAGGCAGTAGGCTGGTAAGAAAGCAGATAGCTTGTAAGCGAGCAGGAAGCTAGTAAGAAAGCAATTAGCTCCTAAGAAAGCAGCAGTCTAGTAAGAGAGCAAGTAGCTTGTATGAATCCCTCAGGGGCTGCCAGCCTTTCAGCTGCAGTACGGGCTTAACGAACCCGGGGTACCCGAGTCATACACACACCGTAAGCCTCCTGTTGGTCGTCACAACGACCCATTCACAATTCCCTATTGGTTTTGTGAATGGTACGTGACGGCAGGAGGAACGGGGGACTTGGCTTAACCGCCTGGGCCACGAGTATGGCGACTCTATAAAATCGCCCTCCAATCCTAAGCTATGGTGCGCGGCGATGGGATGCATGGTTGGGGGAGAAGGCCCAATCCCAAGCGACCACCTCCGGGGAACCTGCCGAACCCCCGGAGTATTAGGCCTACCCGGGTAAGGCGGCTCTGCCCGGGTGGACCTTTATTTCCGACCATCTCGTGGGATTGTTATGGACACAGAAAATAAAATGGGGATGGGGCGGGTTTTGTCGGTTGGGGAGGACGGAGACGGGGTTGGGGTTAGGGTGGCGGCGCTCGCGCCCCACTCAGCGCCAGGTCCGGCTTCGTGGAGGGTGGAGGAGGACGACGAGACGGCGTCGGTCTCGTCCTTCTCCTCCAGCACGAGCCACATAGACTCTAAGAGGAAGAGGACGGGGCAGGCCGTCGTCGAGGTGGGCGGGGCGATGAGCCCGTCGGTGAGGCTGAGTTGCCTCAGGGACGAGGTGACCGAGGAGATATCGGAGAGGATCTCCTCGTCCCTGAGGCGGGTGGAGAAAGTCGCCGCTGCCTGCGCCTTTAAGGGGCAGAAAAGCGGTGGCGCGGAGGCCCTGAAGGCCGCGGCGGAGGAAATGAGGGAGGCGGCGCGGGAGCTCAGAGGGCGGAACGCCCGTCTGCAGCTCCTGTTGGAGGAGGAGCGACAGGGGAGGAGGAGGGCAGAGGCGCTGTGGAACAGCGCGGCCCTCCGTCCCATCCTCCCTCATCCTCCACCGCCGCGTCCCTCGGCGGAGGTAAATAAGCGGAGTGCGGCGGCAGTGGTGCGGGGCACCGCGGGCCCCTCCACCCGCACTCCGCCCGTGAAGAAGTCCCCGTCCTCCTCGAACCGGATCAGGGGGATGGGGATGACGGTGGCGGTCCATAAGACCGAGGTGATTGCGTTTCATTCACCTCGGCAGGATCCGCCACCCCCTCTGATCCGGGTGGGTGGGGCTGACATCGAGGTGAAGCCCCAGATCAGGTATCTGGGGCTGATCCTCGATAGCCACTGGCGTTTCGAGGAGCATTTCCGCTGCCTGGTCCCCCGGTTGGAAAGGATGGTTGCGGCTCTGGGCCGAATCCTGCCCAACCTGGGGGGCCCGGCGGGCCGAGTTCGTCGCCTCTATGTGGCAATGGTCCAGTCGGTGGCCCTATACGGGGCCCCCGTCTGGGCGGACGACCTGGCTGCCTCCCGGCGCAGCATGACTATGCTGCGTCGGGTGCAGAGGCGCATGGCGCTCAGGGTCGTCCGCGGGTATCGGACTATGTCACATGAGGCGGCGACGGTTCTAGCGGGGATGCCGCCCATGGACCTGCTCGCGCGGTCGCACGCGGTGATGTACCGGCACCGCGTCGACCGTCGCGCGGGGGTGGGAGCGGCCCCGGGCGGGCAGGAACCTGCTTGGGGCGATTTGAAGCGCCAGGCCCGGCAGTCCGTGTTGCTCGCGTGGCAGGAGCGGCTGGCTCTGCCAACCGCGGGGCACCGGACTGTCGGGGCTGTTCGGCCACTCCTGAAGGAGTGGCTGGACAGAGGCCATGGCAGCCTCACCTACCGGCTGGCACAGGTATTTTCCGGGCATGGCAGCTTCGGAACATACCTGTGCCGGATAGGGAGGGAGCCGACGGCGCATTGCTGCCACTGCGACGCTGAGCAGGACACGGCGGATCATACCCTGGAGGTATGCCCCGCGTGGGAGGGGGAGCGCCGTGTCCTGGTCGGCGTCGTCGGGCGGGATGTCTCGCTGCCGGGCGTGGTGCGCGCCATGCTCGGCAGCGAGGAGAAGTGGGGGGCCGTGGCCTCCTTCTGCGAGAACGTAATGTTGCAGAAGGAGGCCTTGGGGAGGGAGCGCTCGTGCGGTGGCCCGAGGTCGTCGCCCGGTCGCGAGGCGTCGCGGGCGGCCGCCTCGGCGTGGCGGATGACCTAGGCTGGGAGGGGGGTCCTGTGGGGACCCTCCTCCCGCCAGGCGGCGCCGGGTCGGACCGGTTGGGGGTAGGAGTGCCTCCCCCTACCGGTCCGACGCAAGGGGAGGCACCCTCGGCGGTCTGGTGCGGCCATGAACGCCCGGCCGCCGAGGGGTGGAAACGGGGTCGCGGGCGGTTGCGAGTTGGGGCTCGCAGCCGCCACTAAACGCGGCCCCGGGACGGATAGCGGCGGGATGGCGTGGCCCCGTCCCTATCTATATATAGCTATGAGGCAGTGTGTCTACTGGGGGGACCGATTGTCCCCCCGGGGGATGGGCGCGAAAGCGCGGGCACGGGGAGGATACCGGAAGAATGCTTCGAGCGATTCCCGGTATCCTCCCAAAGCGTGCCGAAGGGTCACCGTGGGGTTTTTAGTGGGTAGGTCCCGCGCCTGTCGTTGTACGGGCGCGGGGAATCCCACACTCCCCTCCCACCTCTCCCTAGGAGGTGGGAGGGAGTCTTTCGAAGATTTTCCCCACGACAAAAAAAAAAAAAAAAAAAAAAAAAGTAGCTTGTAAGAACGCAGTATGCTAGTAAGCTAGCAGGCAGCTTGAAAGCAAGCCGCAAGCTAGCATGCAAGTATTACGCGATTTAGCTAGAAGTCAGCTAGTAAGCATGCAGTAGTCTTGTACGCAAGCAGTGAGCTAGTAAGCTAGCAGTAAACTAGTCAGCAAGCAGTAAGCTAGAAAGCAAGCAGTAAGTGAGTGAGCAAGTAGTAAGCAAGTAAGCAAACAGGAAGCTAATAAGGAAGCATTATGCTTGCAAGCAAGCAGCAAGCTTGCAAGCAACAAGTAAGCTACTAAGCAAGCAGCATGCTATTAAGCCAGACGTAAGCTAGTAAGCAAGCAGTAAGCTTTTAAGCAAGCAGCAGGCTAGTCAGAAAGCAGCAAGCTTGTAAGCAAGCAGCTGGCTAGTAAGTAAGCAGGATGTTAGGAAGAAATCTGAAACATTCAGAGGAATCAGTTAGTTAGTAAGCAAGCAGGAAGCTAGTAAGGAAGCACTAAGCTAGAAAGCAAGCAGTGAACCACTAAGCGTGCAGGAAGCTAGTAAGGTAGTAGCATAACAGTAAGCAAGCAGTAAGCTAGTAAGCGGAGAGGAATCAATTAAGAAAGCAGTATGCTAGGGAAAAAGCAGTAAGCTAGTAAGCAACATGTAAGCTAGTAAGCAAGTAGCAGGCTAGTAAGGAAGCAATTAGCTAGTAAGGAACCAATGTGCTAGTAAGGAGGCAGTAAGCTAGAAGGCAAGCAAAAAACCGGTAAGCAAGCAGTAAGCTAGAAAGCCAGCATCAGGCTTGAAGAAAAGGAGTTACCTATTAAGCAAGCTGTATGGTAGTAAGCAGTATGGTAGTAAGCATGTAGTAAGCTAGTAAGCAACCAGCAAGGTAGTAAGCAAGATGTAAGGTAGAAAGCATACAGCAGGCTAGTAAGGAAGCATTTAGCTACTAAGCAAGCAGTAAGCTAGTAACAAATCAGTAGGTTACCAACAAAGTAGTAGGCTAGTAAGCAAGCAGGGAGCTTGTAAGGAAGCAGTATGCTAGTAAGGAGGCAGTAAGCTAGAAAGCAAACAGTAAGATAGTAAGCAAGCAGTGCGGTATTAAGCAAGCAGGGAGCTCGTAGGGAAGCAGTATGCTAGTAAGTAAGCAGTAAGCTAGTAAGCAAGCAGTGAGATAGTAAGTGAGCAGCGAGGTAGTAAGGAAGCAGGAGGCTGGTTAGGAAGCAGTAAGGTAGTAAGCAACCAGTATGGTAGTAAGCAAGCATCGGGCTAGTCTGAAAGCAGTCGGCTAGTTGGAAAGCAGTATGCTAGTAAGGAAGCAGTACGCTAGTATGCAAGCAGTGAGTTATTAAGCGAGCAGGGAGCACGTATGGAAGCATTATGATAGTAAGCATGTAGTAAGCTAGTAAGCAACCAGTAGGCTAGAAAGCGTGCAGCATGCCAGGAAGCAAGCAGTAAGCCAGTATGCAAGCAGTATGCTCGTATGCAAGCTGTGAGCAATCTAGCGAGCATGAAGCTTGTAAGGAAGCAGCATGCTAGTAAGCAAGCAGTTAGCTAGTAAGAAAGCTGTATGCAAGTAAGCAAGCAGTATGCTAGAAAGCATGCAGCATGCTAGTAAGCAAGCAGTAAGCTGGAATGCAAGCAATTAGCATGTAAGCAAGTAGCAAGCTATTAAGCAAGCACTAAGCTTGAAAGCAAGCTGCAGGCTAGTTAGAAAGCAGTTTGCTATTAAGCAAGCAGTATGCTAGCAAGCAAGCAGTAAGCTAGATAGCAAGCAGCAAGCTAGTGAGCAAGCAGTAATCTCGTAAGCATGCAATAAGCTAGAAAGCAGACAGCTAGCTAGTATGAAAACAGTATGCCACTAAGCAAGGAGTAAACTAGTTAGCAACCTGAGAGATAGTAAGGAACCATTCGGCTAGGAAGAGAGCAGTAAGTTAGCAAGAAGGCTGTAAGCTAGTAAGCAAGCGGTAATGTTATAAGCAAGAAGCCGGCTAGTCAGAAAGCAGTTAGCTAGTAAGCGAGTATTAAGCTAGTAAGCCAGCTGTAATCTAGTGAGCAAGCAGTGAGCTAGTAAGCAAGCTGGGAGCTAGTAAGGAAGCAGTATGCTTGTAAGCAAGAAGTAAGCTGGGAAGAAAGCAGTTAGTTAGTACGCAAACAGTAAGCAGATAATCAAGCTGTAAGCTAGTAAGAATGCTGTTAGCTAGTAAGGAAGCAGAAAGCTAGTAAGCATGCAGTATGTTAGTAAGCGAGCAGTGAGCTAGTAAGTGAGCAGGCAGTATGCTAGTGAGTAAGCAGTAAGCAAGTAAGCAAGCAGTAAGCTAGTAATGAAGCTGTAAGCAAGTAAGGAAGCATTCGCCTGGCGAGAGGGCAGTAAGTTAGGAAGAAAGCAGAAATCTGGCAAGCAAGTAGTAAGCTGGAAAGCAAGCAACAGGCTAGTAAGGAACCAGCATGATAGTTAGCAGGCAGTACGCTGGAAGCAATCAGGAAACTAGGTTCCTGCTTGCTTTCCAGCATACTGCTTTGTTACTAACTTACTGTGTTGTTACTAACTTACTGCTATGTTACTTGCTTTCTGCTGTCTTACTAGCTAACTGCATTCTCACTATCTTACTGTAAGCTTACTAACTTACTGCATGCTTACTAGCTTACTAGCTGCTTTCTTACCAGCTTACGGCTTGCTTACTAGCTTTCTGATTGTTTACTAGCTCACGAATTGCTTACAAGATTACTGCTTGCTTATTAGCTTAATGCTAGCTTACTCGCTTCCTGCTTGCTTGCCAGCCTACCAGTTGCTTGCTAGCATACTGCTTGCATGCTATGATACTTTTTTTTTTTTTTTGTCGTGGGGAAAATCTTCGAAAGACTCCCTCCCACCTCCTTGGGGAGAGGTGGGAGGGGTGTGTGGGATTCCCCGCGCCCGTACAACGACAGGCGCGGGACCTACCCACTAAAAACCCCACGGTGACCCTTCGGCACGCTTTGGGAGGATACCGGGAATCGCTCGAAGCATTCTTCCGGTATCCTCCCCGTGCCCGCGCTTTCGCGCCCATCCCCCGGGGGGACAATCGGTCCCCCCAGTAGACACACTGCATCATAGCCTCATAGCGGCGGGACGGGGCCACTCCATCCCGCCGCCTATCCGTCCCGGGGCCGCGTTTAGTGGCGGCTGCGAGCCCCAACTCGCAACCGCCCGCGACCCCGTTTCCACCCCTCGGCGGCCGGGCGTTCATGGCCGCACCAGACCGCCGAGGGTGCCTCCCCTTGCGTCGGACCGGTAGGGGGAGGCACTCCTACCCCCAACCGGTCCGACCCGGCGCCGCCTGGCGGGAGGAGGGTCCCCTCAGGACCCCCCTCCCAGCCTAGGTCATCCGCCACGCCGAGGCGGCCGCCCGCGACGCCTCGCGACCGGGCGACGACCTCGGGCCACCGCACGAGCGCGAGCTTCAGCGCCGCTGAAGCTCGCGCTCCCTCCCCGCGGCCTCCTTCTGCAACATTACGTTCTCGCAGAAGGAGGCCACGGCCCTCCACTTCTCCTCGCTGCCGAGCATGGCGCGCACCACGCCCGGCAGCGAGACATCCCGCCCGACGACGCCGACCAGGACACGGCGCTCCCCCTCCCACGCGGGGCATACCTCCAGGGTATGATCCGCCGTGTCCTGCTCAGCGTCGCAGTGGCAGCAACGCGCCGTCGGCTCCTTCCCTATCCGGCACAGGTATCTTCCAAAGCTGCCATGCCCGGAAAATACCTGTGCCAGCCGGTAGGTGAGGCTGCCATGGCCTCTGTCCAGCCACTCCTTCAGGAGTGGCCGAACAGCCCCGACAGTCCGGTGCCCCGCGGTTGGCAGAGCCAGCCGCTCCTGCCACGCGAGCAACACGGACTGCCGGGCCTGGCGCCTCAAATCGCCCCAAGCAGGTTCCTGCCCGCCCGGGACCGCCGCCACCCCCGCGCGACGGTCGACGCGGTGCCGGTACATCACCGCGTGCGACCGCGCGAGCAGGTCCATGGGCGGCATCCCCGCTAGAACCGTCGCCGCCTCATGTGACATGGTCCGATACCCGCGGACGACTCTGAGCGCCATGCGCCTCTGCACCCGACGCAGCATAGTCATGCTGCGCCGGGAGGCAGCCAGGTCGCCCGCCCAGACGGGGGCCCCGTATAGGGCCACCGACTGGACCATTGCCACATAGAGGCGACGAACTCGGCCCGCCGGGCCCCCCAGGTTGGGCAGGATCCGGCCCAGAGCCGCAACCATCCTTTCCAACCGGGGGACCAGGCAGCGGAAATGCTTCTCGAAACGCCAGTGGCTATCGAGGATCAGCCCTAGATACCTGATCTGGGGCTTCACCTCGATGTCAGCCCCACCCACCCGAATCAGAGGGGGTGGCGGATCCTGCCGAGGTGAATGAAACGCAATCACCTCGGCCTTATGGACCGCCACCGTCATCCCCATCCCCCTGATCCGGTCGACGACGCGTTGCGACCCCTCCTCCGCGCGACGCATGGCGCTCCCCCAGTGCGCCCCGACGGCCAGCACCAGTGTGTCATCCGCATAACACACCGTGCTGACGCCGTCGGGGAGGCCGGCCCGCAACACCGAGTCGTACGCGATGTTCCACAGGAGTGGCCCGAGGACCGACCCCTGCGGAACACCGCAGTACACCTCCCTCCGCATATCACCATCCCGGCCCGGATACTCGATCAACCTGCCGCGGAGATAATCCCCGACGACCGCCCTGAGACAAGGGGGGACTCGATGATATTCGAGTCCCCTCCTTATCTCTTCCCAGGGGAGGGTGTTAAAGGCATTGGCAATATCCAAGGATATTGCCAATGCCACCCCTCCCCGGGAGACGGCCGCCTCCGAGAGGGCCCTCACACGACCTATCGCGTCGATAGTCGATCGGCCCCCCCGGAAACCGAACTGGCAGTCGGCCAGACCGGGATCACCCCGCGACAGGTGCTCGACGAGGCGGGCAGCAATCACACGCTCGAAGAGCTTGCCCACCTCGTCGAGGAGACAAATGGGCCGGTATGCGGAGGGAGACTCCGCGGGCCGACCCTCCTTCCGGAGGAGGACCATCCTCGCCACCTTCCAACTGGGGGGGAATCGCCCGTCCCTCAGGCAGCGGTCGAACAACCGCCTGAGGTCGGCCCCAAGGACGCCCTGGGTCAAGACCCAAACCCGGCCGGGCACACCATCCGGACCCGGGGCCGTGTTACGAACCCCGAGCCGTCTGATGGCCGCTGCCAGCTCCTCCTGCGTGACCCCCAGCTCGGCCGTCCACTCCACTGGGGCCGGAGGACGCGGTCCCCTCTCCCCAATTGGGAAGAGTGTATTGACCACGTCCTCCAGCAGCCGGGGGTGAAGACCCTCGGTGACGGGGGGCGCCCACGGGCGGAGCTTATTCAGCACCACCTTATATGGGCGCCCCCATGGATCGTCATCAAGGGTCTGGAGGAGCAGCATACTGCTTGCTTGCTAGCTTACTTGTTGCTTTATAGCTTACTGCTTGGTTACTATCATGCTGCTTCCTTAGCAGCTTCCTCCTCGCTTCCTAGCTCAGTGCTTGCTTACCAGCTTCCTGCTAGCTTGTCCGCATACTGCATGCTTTCTAGCCTGCTGTTTGCATTCTAGCTTACTCCTTGCATACTGGCTTGCTGCTTGCTTACTAAATCATAACTCGCTTACTAGCACACTGGTTGCTATCTAGCTTAGTGCTTGTTGGCTGGCATACTCCTTGCTTAATAGCTAAGTGCTTTCTTAATGGCATGCTGGTTGCTTTCTAGCTCACTGCTTTCTTACCAGCTTACTGCTTGCTTACTAGCTTACTGCTTGCATACTCGCTTACTGCTGGCATGTTAGGCTCCTGCATACTTTCTAGCTTCGTGCTTCCTCACTAGCTTTCTGCTCGCTTTCTAGCTCACAACTAGCATACTCGATTACTGCTTGCTAGCTAGCTTACTGCATTCTTACTTGCTTACTGCCTGCTTACTAGGTGACTACTCGCTTACTAGATCACTGCTTGCATACTACCTTGCTGCTTGCATACTAGCTTAATGGTTGCGTACTGGGATAATGCTCCTTTACTAGCTCCCTGCTCGCGTACTATCTCACTGCTTGCCTACCATCTTACTGCTTACTTACATGCTTACTGCTTGCTTACTATCTTACTGCTTGCTTATTAGCTTACTGCTTGATTACTGGCATACTGCTTTGGAACTAGCTTACTGCTTGCTTACTAGCTGGCTGCAGTTAGTTAGTAAGGAAGCAGTAAGATAGTAACAAAGTACTATGTTAGCAACAAACTTGTAAGCTATTAAGCAAGCAGTAAGCTAGGAAGCAAGCAGTAAGCTAGTAAGCAAGCAGCAAGCTAGTGGACGAGCGGCAAGCTAGTAGGCAAGCAAGAAGCTAGTAAGCAAGCAGTAATCTAGCAAGCGAGCAGGGAGCTGGTAACGAGGCAGTAAGCTAGTAAGCAAGCAGTAAGCTAGTAAGCAACCAGTGAGCTAGTAAACAAGCATCAAGCTAGTAAGCAAGCAGTAAGCTAGTATGCAAGCAAGAAGCTAGTAAGGAAGCAGTAACCTAGTAAGGAAGCATTGAGCTAGTAAGCGAGCAGTAATCCAGTAAGCAAGCAGTGAGCCAGTTAGCAAGCAGTAAGCTAGTAAGCGAGCAGCTAGCTACTAGGCAAGCAAGAAGCTAGTAAGCAGGCAGTAAGCTAGCAAGCGAGCACGGAGCTCGTAACGTGGCAGTAAGCTAGAAAGCAAGCTTTGTGCTAGTAAGCAAGCAGGGAGCACATAAGGAAGCATTAAGCTAGTGAGCAAGCAGTCTGCGAGTAAGCTAGCAGAAAGCTAGTAAGCAAGCAGTGAGCGAGTAAGCGAGGTGGTAGCTAGTAAGAAAGCAGTGAGCTCGTAAGCAAGCAGGATGGTAGTAACGAAGCAGTAAGCAACAGAGCACGCAGTTAGCTAGTAAGGGAGTAGGGAGCCCGTAAGTAAGCTGTAAGCTAGGAAGCAAGCACTAAGCTGGTAAGCAACCAGTAAGCTAGTAAGTACGCTGGGAGCTAGTAAGCGAAGAGGATTTAGTAAGGAAGCAGTATGGTAGTATGCAAACAGTAAGCTAGTAAGCAACCAGTAAGCACGTAAGCAAGCAGCAGGGAGGTCAGAAAGCACTTAGTTAGTCAGAAAGCAGCGGGCTAGTTAGCGAGCTGGGAGCTAGTAAGGAAGCAGTATGCTACTAAGCAACCAGTGAGCTGGTAAGCATGCAGAAAGCTAGGTGGTTAGCAGTGTGCTAGTAAGCAAGCAGTAAGCTACTAAGCAACCGGAAAGCTACTTAGCAAGCAGTGAGCCAATATGTGAGGAGGAAGATAGTAAGGAATCAGTATGCTAGTAAGCAAGCTGGAGGCACGTAAGGAAGCAATTAGCTAGTAAGAAAGCGGTATGCTATTAAACAAGCAGTAAGCTAGTGAGCAAGCAGAAAGCTAGTAAGCAAGGAGTGATCTAATAAGCGAGGAGGAAGCTAGTATGGAAGCAGTATGCTAGAAGGCAAGCAGTAAGATAGGATGCAAGCAACAAGTTGGTAAGCAAGCAGTAAGCAGGAAAGCTAGCAGCAGGCTAGTAAGGAAGCATTTAGCTATTAAGTAAGCAGTAAGCTGGTAACAAAGCAGCAAGCTAGTTACAAAGTAGTAAGTTATCAACAAAGCAGTAAGCTAGTAAGCAAGCAGGAAGCTAGTAAGGAAACATTCGGCTGGTAAGAGAGCAGTAAGTTAGTAAGAAAGCTGTAGGTTAAGAAGAAAGCATGAATGTAGTAAGCAAGCAGTAAGCTAGTAAACAAGCTGTGAGCCAGTAAGCGTGGAGAAATCTAGTAAGGAAGCGGTAAGCCAGTAAGCAACCAGCACTAAGAAAGCTGCAGGCTAGTCAGAAAGCAGTTAGCTAGTAAGAACGCAGTATGCTAGTAAGCAAGCAGTAAGCAGGTAATCAAGCAGTAAGCAAGTAAGCAAGTAGTAAGCTAGTAAACAAGCAGTAAGCTTGAAGAGCGATGAGGAAGCTAGTAAGGGACCAGTATGCTAGTAAGCAGGCTGTAAGCTAGAACGCAAGCAGCAAGCACCTAAGCAAGCAGTTAGCTAGTAAGCAAGTAGTAAGTTAGTAAGCAAGCAGTGGGCCAGTAAGCGAGCAGGAAGCTAGTAAGCAACCGGTAAGCTAGCAAGCAAGCAGCAGGCCAGGAAGCAAGTAGTAGGCTAGAAGGAAAGCTAGTAGCTACTAAGAAAGCAGGAAGATATTAAGCAAGCAGTGAGCTAGTAAGCGAGCGGGAGCTAGTAAAAATGTAGTATGCTGGAATGCATGCAGTAAGTTAGTAAGCAACCGGTAAGCTAGTAAGCAAGCAGTGAGCTGGTAAGAAAGCAGTAAGTTAGTATCAAAGCCGTAAGTTAGTAACAAAACAGCAGGCTAGTAAGCAAGCTGTAAGCAGGTATGCAAGCAGTAAGCTAGTAAACATGCAGTAAGCTTGTAAGCAAGCAGTGAGCTAGAAAGCAAGCAGCAGGCTAGTAAGGAAGCAGTAAGCTATTAATAAAGCAGTAAGCTAGTAAGAAAACGGTCATCTCGTAAGGAAGCAGTAAGCAAGAAAGAAAGCAGTAAGCTATTAACAAAGCAGTAAGTTGGTAAAAAAACTGTCATATCGTAAGCAAGCAGTAAGCTAGATAGAAAGCAGTAAGCTAGATAGAAAGCAGCAAGCTAATAACAAAGCAGTAAGTTAGTAAGGAAGCAGTATGCTTGTAAGCAAGAAGGAAGCTAGAAGCAAGCAGCAAGCTTCTAAGCAAGCAGCAAGCTAGTAAGCAAGCAGTTAGCTATTGAGCAAGCAGCTGGCTAGTAAGAAAGCAGTATGCCAGTTAGAAAGCAGTGAGCTAGTAAGCAAGCAGTATGCCAGTAAGCTAGCTGTAAGCTTGTAAGCAGGCAGTAAGCTGGTACGCAAGCAGCGTGCTAGTGAGCATTCAGTAAGCCAGAAAGCAAGCAGTAGGCTGGTAACAAAGCAGTGAGCTAGTAAGATAGCAGTATACTAGTAAGCAAGCAGTAAGCTAGAAGGCAAGCAGCAAGCTAGTAAGCAAATAGTAAGCTAGTAAGCGAGCAGGGAGGTAGTAAGGGAGCGGAATGGTAATAAGCAAGCAGTATGCTAGTAAACAAGCTGCTCGCTAGTAAGAATGCAGTATGCTACTAAGCAAGCAGTAAGCTAGTATGGAAGCAGTAAGCTAGTAAGCGCCCAGTAAGCTTGTAAGCAAGTTGAAAGCTAGTAAGCAGGCAGTAAGCTTGTAAACAAGCAGTTAGTTAGTAGGCAACCGGTAAGGTAGTATGGAAGCAGTAAGGTTGGAAGAAATCAGCAAGCTAGTATGCAACCCTCAGGGGCTGTATCTGGCAATCGTCGGCCGCAGCACGGGGCGTAGCGACCCCGAGGTACCTGATGCTTATCACACCGTAAGCCTCCTGTTGGTCGTCATAACGACCCACAATTCCTTCTTTGGTTTTGTGAATGGTACGTGATGGCAGGAGGAACGAGGGCCTTGGCTTAGCCGCCCGGGCCGCGAGTATGGCGACTATATGACATCGCCCTCGAATCCTAAGCGTCCTTGATCACCCTCATTGGGTGGGGGAGGCGGACGGTTTGGTGGCGGCGGTATGGGTAGGAGGCGATGGGTCCCCGCCTTTCTCCATCCTGGAGCGCGATCGGGGCTTCGTCGCCGAGGACTGAGGGGGAGTCGCCGTGGTGGGGTGCTACATCTCGCTCCGCTGCGGCCACGCCGCATTCGAGCAGTACCTGGCCGAGGTCGCGGCGTGCGTGCAGCGCTTCGCGGCCAGGCCGGTGCTGGTCCTGGGGGACTTTAACGCAAAATCGGTGGCGTGGGGATCCCCCAGGACCTCCGTTCGCGGTGGGATCCTGGGCGACTGGGCGGCCGGGGTCGACCTTCTGTTACTGAACCGGTGGTCGGAGCACACGTGCGTGCGGCGATATGGGGTGTCCATCGTGGATGTTGGAGTCGCGACCACCAACGCCGTGCGCATGGTGTCGGGATGGCAGGTGGTTGGGCGGGGGGGGGGGGGGGGGGGGAGGGGCAGAGACACTCTCGGACCACCGGTATATTCAGATGGAGGTCTCTGCCCCCGGATGTACATCCCGACACCATCGCCCGGTTGGCGCCCCACCGCGCCGCTGGGCGCTTTGGCGCCTGGACAAGGACGCTATGATGTGCAGCTGCTCTCGCTGCAACTTGGCCGCAGTGGGCGGCCGAGTTGCCGAGCATAGAGGAGGAGGTCGCCCGGCTCGGGGGATTAGTCGCAAATATTTGCGACGCGACGATGCCCTGTGTCGGGCGGGCTTCTCCACGCCGGGCGCTGTACTGCTGGCCGGCCGCGATCGCAAAATTGCGCGTCGCGAGTGTGCGCGCCCGACGCCAGTACACCCGCGCGCGCCGTCGTCTACGAAGAGACGATGGCGTGGCGCGAGCGAGGGCAGATGACCTGTATGAGTCATACCGTATGGCTCGGGTTGCTCTGCAGGTCGCCATCAAACGGGCCAAAACCCGGGCATGGAAGGAGCTCCTCCAAACCCCCGATGACGTTCCTTGGGGGCGCCCGTATAAGGTTGTGCTAAATAAGCGCCGCCCGTGGGCGCCCTCTGTCACCGAGGGTCTTGATTCCCGGCTGCTGGAGGACGTGGTCAATGCTGTTTCCAATTGGGGTGGGAGGATCACGTCCTCCGGCGGCGTCGGCTGTCCCAATTGAGTGGGCAGCCGAGCTGGGGGTCTCGCAGGGGGAGCTGGCCACGGCCATCAAGCGGCTTGAGGCGCGTAGCACGGCCCCGGGGCCGGATGGTGTGCCAGGCCGGGTTTGGGTTTTGACCCAGAGCGTCCTTGGGGCCGACATCAGGCGGTTGTTTGACCGATGCCTGAGGGACGGGCGATTCCCCCCTAGTTGGAAAGTGGCGAGGGTGGTCCTCCTCCGGAAGGCGGGTTGGCCCGCGGAGTCTCCATCCGCATACCGGCCCATCTGTCTCCTCGACGAGGTGGGCAAGCTCTTCGAGCGAGTGATTGCTGCCCGCCTCGTTGAGCACATGTCGCGGTGTGTCCCCGGCCTGGCCGACTGCCAGTACAGCGTCCGGGAGGGTCGATCGACGATCGACGCGATAGGTCGCGTGAGGGACCTCTCGGAGTCGGCCGATTCCCGGGGTGGGGAGGCTTGTTGTTTTTTCTCTTCTAAAAGAGGAAGCTTTCTTTATGTGACAAAAACCATCGACGCGTATATTTCGAAATACAAGTCAAGAGGGTGCAGCTGTGTCCCTTCCTTGGCTTGTTTAGACAAAGTATAGGACCGATTGGGTCTGAGGGTACGGGACGAATTTTTCGTCACTGACCTATTCATTCTGTATGTTCCTTTGAAAGCGTGAAGACGTGCCTTCCACGTGTTTAGTAAAAGCTTAGTAAAAGTTATATACAGGGTGGGGCAGTAGCTATTAGCGCCTCAGATATCTTCGAAACTATAAGTTTCACAGAAATATTTGCTAAAGTAAATTGCACAGTACGAAGAGCGCTATTGGGTGGCGATAATGGTTTTTTTTGCAGGTGGAGGTACTTCGGACATTTCAAGGTCACATCCATTTTTTTGAATGTATCGGTATGTTTTTGCTTCCGTATCACGATAGAGGATCTTAAAACGAGTTCAACGACCTATTACACAAGGTCATTGAAGGTCATAGAAAGTAGAGAAAGGCGATAATACTTACGGTTTTGGTAGTAAATGAAACATGTTTATAGTAGGTGTTCGAAATGGTGACCATCACTGTCAATGCACCGTTGGATTCTTTTTACGATTGATTGACTTGCAAGTCTTACAGCGTCAGAACTTATTGATGCACAGGCTGCAATAATTCGCTGTTGCATATCGTGAGATGTACTTGGTACTTCTTTGTACACTTTCTCTTTCAGTGTTCCCCACAGAAAGAAATCTAAAGGTGTTATGGCTGGTGAACGAGCTGGCCACGATATTGGATTCGAAATTTTTCATCGAGTTCCCTTTGCGCAATCGATGAATAATGTGCTAGGCATCCATCATGTTGATACCACATGATTTGTCGTGTAAATAAAGGTAACTCTTCTGGCAAAAGACCCGATGTATCCTTAATAAAATTAGCATAGACGTTGCCATCCAAATTTCCATTGATAAAATAAGGTCCAATAATTTTATCACCTATGATACCGCGCCATACATTCACAGACCATTGTTTTTGATGTTCAACCTGTCGCAGCCAATGTGGATTTTCCGCTGCCCATAAATGCATCTTATGCAAATTAACATTCCCGTGATTTGTGAATGTTGCTTGATTAGTAAATAAGACGGTATTAAAAAAAAGCTCATTGTTTTGAATCTAACGTATAGCCCATCGACAAAACTCAACGCGATTCATGAAGTCGTTCCCATGCAATTCTTGGTGAAGACTAACATGATACGGATGAAATTTGTGACGGTGCAAAATGCGAAGTACGCTCCTCCTACTAATGCCAGATTCGCGTTCAATTTGTCGCGAACTAATATGAGAATTTCTAGACACACTAGCGAGCATACCGATTTCCATTTCTTCGTTAATTACTCGTTTCTGGCGTTCACTTTTACGAACACTTAAACTACCGGTTTGCCTAAGTTTATCATACACATTTTTAAATGTTTGACGCGAAGGCTGAGACCGATGTGGATATCGTTCAGCATACAAGTTTTTCGCCCTTACAGAATTTTGTTGGCATTCGCCACAAATAAGAAGCATATCAACCTGCTCTTTAAACAGATACATCGTGCCGGATTGACCGATTTATCGATACTAATCTTATGATGTTTATCTTACTCTGCAAACTATTAAAGTGTCCTTCAAGCAGTGTTTATTCTCAGTGAAGTAAACGGTAAGCATAACGCATTCCTCTACTGTTGACAATACGTATGTTTCATTTACTACCAAAACCATAAGTATTATCGCCTTTCTCTACTTTCTATGACCTTCAATGACCTTGTGTAATAGGTCGTTGAACTCGTTTTAAGATCCTCTATCGTGATACGGAAGCAAAAACATACCGATCCATTTAAAAAAATGGATGTGACCTTGAAATGTCCGAAGTACCTCCACCTGCAAAAAACTATTATCGCCACCCAATAGCGCCCTTCGTACTGTGCAATTTACTTTAGCAAATATTTCTGTGAAACTTATAGTTTCGAAGATATCTGAGGTGCTAATAGTTACTGCCCCACCCTGTATAAAGTAAATTGTTTTTTTTATTCCACCACCTATTTCCAATAGGTTATGGGCCCAGTTTAGTTTTGTGCTATCTGCGAGTAGTGTGGAATAAAAAAAAAAAGAACTTAAAAGCAAAAACTATAATTGCTGTGTATATATGTTTAAATACTAGTGTGTGTATCTTAGCATAATAATCCGTAGTGTAATAATTAGTGTAATTTAGTGTATAGCTGTTATAAATATTAAAGAAACAATGGAAGGTGTAACATGAAAAGGAACATTAAAGCATTTGATGGTGAGAAATATAGCGTCTGGAAATTTAGAATTCGTGCGTTGTTAACAGAAGTAAATGTGATTGGTGTTATCGACGACGAAGTTCCGGATATGTTAAGTGCCGAGTGGATAAGAGCAGATAAGACTGCAAAGAATATAATTATTGAATATTTAGCAGACTCTTTTTTAAGTTTTGCGGAAACAAACAATAGTGCGAGACAAGTGATAAAAAATTTGGACTCGATTTATGAGCGAAAAAGCCTTGCTACTCAATTAGCGTTAAGAAAGAGATTATTAACACTAAAATTACAAAACGATACACCACTATTAAAACATTTCTCAGTGTTCGATGAGATTATATCGGAGCTTACAGCAGCGGGTGCGAGACTTGAAGAGACAGACAAGGTGTCTCATTTATTATTAACCTTACCTACCTCCTATGACGGTGTGATAACCGCCATTGAAACTCTATCGGAGGATAGTTTAACGCTGGCATTCGTTAAGACTCGACTTCTTGATCATGAAGTCAAATTAAATGACGAGTCGCGAGATACAAGCCTGAAGGTACTTCAAGCAAATTGTTTAAATATGTTAAAAAACTATTTAAAATCGCGTTAGTCTGAAATATTAAATTCTCGGCTGCGATTCCCGTATCCGTTTGTGTACGTGACACTGCGGAAGGTTAAGCGTTCGTCAGGTTCGTTGAACGTTCGGACGATTTAAAACCGCGGCCGTTTACGTGTTTTTGTACGCAGACCTCACGCGAAGATTCGCTTCGCACCAGTTTAAACGGTATCGTGACGTCAGCGTCGAGAGAGAGAACCGTATGATATATTGAAAAGAGATCGACAGCTGAATTCGGCAGCGCCGCGTCGCGACGACAAGGCGCGACCGAGTCTTCGTCTGTCGATCCGCGACGATATTCGCAATTATTCACGAGCCGACTGCGAACGGGAGCGGATCTCAGAAGATCTCGCTCCTCAAGTACGGACTCGCATATCACGTTTGGACTTGTTTTTTAAAGAATTCTCACCGTTGCTGCGGTTAGAGTTTTCCCATAACAATCTAACTGCGACAAAAGGGAGGTCGTAATACACGCTGCGCGTGGCGCGACCGCCTTTGCTAGGAAGGATTGTACGTTGCAGTCGTTGCCGCGACCGCGACGTAAGGGACTCAGGGTGTACCCACCCAGAATCCCTTTAAAGCTATACGGCTTTGGAGCCTCCCAAAGGTCATACCGTTGAATCGGTACCGCCTCGTGGAGTGCTCTTCGTGCAAAGGTCGCTGAAAAACCCTCTCCAGAAACCCGTCGGTGTACGAGTCGACCGTACACCCTACGGAGGAGTTCGGGTTCAAGGTCGCCCCACCTTCCGTCACGCCGCCTACCAAATACGGTCCCCGTGTAACACGGTCGCCGGGTAGGCTTTATAGTGCGGTTGGACCCGCGAGGGATTTTTTGCAAAGGACACTTTACTGTCACGGTCCCCGGTAGAAACGGTCGCCGTGCAGTAATTTTACAGTGTCGCAGAAATTCACCTCGCACGACGTTTCTACGTCACCTGCACGGGGAGCGTGCTCACGGGATCCACCCATTTGGAGCTTTACGACCTCCATTTGGTGACCCGTCCGTGGCTAAGTCGCCCCCGACAGATACGAGTGAATTCTCTTCTGTTCAGGGTAAAAGTCTCGCTGATAATTATTTATTAAAATTATCAGCGAACAAGTACAAATTTACAGTCCACTGATCCACGTTAAACGACAGCTGATTTCCCCTCCCAGCGCACCGATAGTCGCTAGGAGAGCGAGGCGAACAGCTGACGAGCGTGTGTTTACGATACGTGTACGCACGTATTTAATCTGAACGAACCTTTGTTACAGCAACCAAGGTCCATCCCAACCGGGGCCACGCCGGTGAAGCAACCCCCCGGCCGGATTATTAAAAACTGATTCTTTTTTTTGTAATTTTATATTTTTTTATTTTTTAATTTTTTGTTAAATTTAAGTAAAAGGCTTGTCGCTTTGCGACAAGCGAAAATTACAAATAAAAACTTATCAATCACTTTCCCTAGTATTTCCCTCGTCCGGACCCCGGTTAGAACCCTTAGTTTTCTAACACAAATAAAGTTCTGAAGAAAATAAACTTCGGAAATAAAAATGTGTCTAAGAAGAATAAAGGACAATTGAAAGGACGACAATTTCAATCATTTAAAACAAATATTATTAAATGTCATCACTGTGGCAGGAAAGGTCACATAAAAAAGATTGTTATTATTATAAAAAAACAATACAGCATCAGCATCAGGCTGAGCAAGATAAAACTGTACAGACGGTGCAGATGAAAAACACACCGTCTACATCGAAGGAAAATACCTCCAGCTTTGCATTTATGGCTGGGGACTTTCATCAAGGAAATGATGGAAGTAAAATAACGTTTCTGCTCGATTCGGGCGCATCGGATCACCTGATCAATCGGCAGGATTTAACAAGAGATTTTGAAGTTTTGGAAGAGCCAATAAAAATTTCCGTGGCGAAGAACGGGACCTTCATCGCAGCGACGAAAAGGGGCTCGCTGCAGATAACTACGAATATGGGCATCCCAGGTACAATCGAGGAGGTCTACTACTGCCCAGATGTGCCGTACAATTTATTGTCGGTACGACGCATTCAAGAGGCCGGCATGACCGTAATTTTTGACGAAGAAGGCGTCAAAATAGTTCAAAGTGGTAAGGTCATTAGGTCAGGTAAGCCACTGAACAATTTAACTGGTATAGAATTTACGGTTTGTTCAAATAAAGTAAATTCAACGATGTTATTAAATGAAACCAGTAATTATGAATTATGGCATCAACGATTAGGCCATATCGGGAAAAATAAATTCTTAGAGTTAAAGAATAAAGAAATGTTTTTAGACATGGGCCAATTAAATAAAGTTAAAGTCCATGATAGATTATGTGAAGCTTGTATAAAGGGAAAACAAGCACGATTACCGTTCAGAAATGCAAAAGACAAAAGTCATGTAAAACGACCATTGTTTATAGTACATTCAGATGTCTGTGGTCCAATCACTCCTTCGATAATTAATGACAAAAATTATTTTGTTCTTTTTGTAGACGAATTCACTCACTATTGCGTTACGTACCTGATCACACATAAATCAGATGTATTTTCAGTCTTTCGAGACTATGTAGCTAAGAGTGAAGCTCATTTTAATTTAAAAATTGCAAATTTGTATTGTGATAACGGGAGAGAGTATTTGTCAAACGAGATGAAGGGATATTTTGTTGAAAAGGGTATTAGTTACCACTTAACGGTTCCTCGAACTCCACAGTTAAATGGTGTGTCGGAACGTATGGTAAGGACAATAACAGAAAGGGCTCGTGCAATGGTTGCCGGGGTAAATTTAGAAAAGGTTTTTTGGGGTGAAGCCGTCCTTACTGCTACGTTTCTGATAAATTTAACCCCGACTAAGGCTTTAAAAGAGTCAAAAACATCATATGAATTGTGGCATAATAAAAAGCCTCAATTAAAGTATTTAAAAATTTTCGGTTCGACGGTCTACATACATAATAAAACAAGACAAACAAAATTCGAAGAAAAGTCTTGGAAAGGTATTCTAGTCGGATATGAACCGAATGGGTACAAAGTGTGGGACGTGGAAAGTAATAAATTTGCCATAGTTAGGGATATGATTGTAGATGAGACAAATTTCTTGGAATCCAGGCCTGTAATGGTACAGTCTGAAACTGATTCATCTGACATGCAGTCAAAATCAGTGATGCCTCATAAATCTGATAGTAATAAATCAGATATAGTAGAATCCGAAACACTAAAAGCAAATACAGATATCGAATTAAGTCATAAACTTAATAAATCTGTAATTGAAACAGATATTTCAGGCCCTTCATCTAGTAATAAAAGGCAATTATCACCCGAGGTAAGAAGGAGTGATAGGATTAAACATCGTCCACCTATTTCGTATAATGAGATTGATGAGCAAAATGATTATATGATGTGTGCTCAATCTCTTGTTTGTAAGATACCTACATCGTATGAGGAAATTAAAAATAGTGTTCAATATCATATATTCAAAGCGCCTTGGCGTAACCGCTGGCAGCTCGTCAACAAGGCTTGATGTTATTGCCGTTACGCGAACACACCCGAGTCTCGTCGGATAGTTTTTCATACTCGGCCGGCGAATACAAAATTTAACCGCTCGCTTCGCACAGTTAGTCTGTAACTGATAATCGATTCATACAGAAGTAACCCTGTTAACAGTGAGCTCGTCAGGCTTTATAAGAATAAGACGCGAAGGGAGAATAAAGTTCATTAGCCGGAATATCCACAGTTCCGTGGGCCAATCTATCCTATCCACACTGCGAATTGGTTTATTCAATATAGACCGAGCCGAAACATAATGGTCCTTCGAGCCGGATAAACCGCGGTGACTGTGTCTGTAAAAGTTCGGTTGTGCTCGTGTACGTAGTTCAGTGTGAGCCATATTAAAAATTAAGAGTATTGGTTTCGGGAAAACTGCCGTGACCTTGTTTCGCTCCACGCTCTCCACTCGGACGGAGACCTGTTCGGACCGTTACAATCCGCTCTCTTCGCGCTGTTTCGTTAAAACAAAAAACAAAAAACAAACTCAAGTTTCAAAACAGTGCCTTTATCCATTCCACGCCTACCCGTGCGTGTGATTCTAGCGAGGTCATCGCGGAAAAATTGTTTGATTCGTTGAGGCTAATTACTCGACTCACGCTCACTTCGAACTATAATCATGGCCGAAAGAGCAGAAAGCCTTTTTATACAGCAGATCACCACCATTGCCGCGATACGACGAGTGATCGTTAATTATAAGAAACTTCCAAAGGCTCAAGTTTCGTTAGCCAGGGCAAAAAATCGAAAGGAGAATTTGGAGAAACTATGGGATGAATGCCGTGCAACCCACCAGTTGATACTACAGTCTACCAAAGCGGAGGACCAGATGGGCATCTCCTACTTCAAGGACAACACTTTTCTCTACGCGGAGGACGCCTACTTCGACGCTTCTGACTTTCTCAGCGACGCCATTGCCCAGCTGGACGTCGGTGGAAAACCCCAGTCTGAGCAAAGTAACGTTTCTATTTGTCACGATTCTGTTGCCTCCGCATCATCGCAATTACCGCGTCTTTCGCTTCCGAAGTTTTCCGGAGATTTCAATCAATGGGGAAACTTCCGTGGTTTATTCGAATCGCTCGTCGACGCAAACAAGTCGCTCTCAAACATTCAAAAACTACATTATTTGAAAACTAATGTAACCGGTGACGCGGCACTCTTAATAGATAATATAAGCATGTCCGACGAAAGTTACGTAGCTGCATGGAAATTGCTCGTCGACGAATACGAAGATGAGACTGCTCTCATTAACTCGCACATTCATAAATTTATTAGTTTGCCGCCGATGAAGACCGAGCTTGCGACAGAGCTCAAGCGTTTACGGGATACAGTCACTTCCACCCTTACCGCGTTAAAAAACCTTAACCGCGCTGTTGATTCGTGGGACGATCTTTTAGTGTATTTGATTGCGCAAAAATTTTCGAAACGCACCCGCGACGAGTGGAATTTGCATCGTGGCAGTTCTAAAAAGTATCCCACATATAAAGAAATTAACGAGTTCATGACTCTTCGCATACGCGGTCTCACCGACTATCTCGCCGCCAACGACGGCCCGTCGTACAAAAACAAAGTCGTTTTCGACGCACCGAGGAATCGATCAAGCGTTAATAACGTCTCGGTTGTTAAATGTGTTGACTGTGCCGGTAATCATATGCTCTTTAAGTGCGAACGATATAAAGCTAAGTCTCTGGATCAGCGTGTTTCATTTGTGAAACAAAATAGACTTTGTTTTAATTGCTTACGCTCCGGTCACCTTACTTCCGAGTGCAAAAGTACTGGTCGATGCTTTCTGTGTAAGCGCACGCATCACTCACTTTTGCATCGAGCCGCTACCTCTCTCAACAAAACGACTTGCAACATATCGGTAAATGATTCCGTCGACAAAGCGAATGCATCCGACGATACAAACAAAGAGTTTCCGGCGTCAGTGCAGACCGTCTCCTCGTCCAAATTCACCTCTCCAAATACACTGTTAGCTACCGCGTGGATTGTGCTCCGTACAGCTGAAGGTCGTGCCTTCAAACTCCGCGCGTTGCTAGATCAAGGATCTTCCTTTAGCTTCATTTCTGAATCGGTTTGTCAGTTGATGCATACAAAAAGATATCGGGCGAGGCTTCAGATTCAATGCTTCGGGGAACAATATAGTGGAGTATCAAAATCATGCGTACTCGTACAGTTAGAATCTTGCCATAATGCTAAAGTATCCTTTCCGCTGTCAGCGCACGTTTATCAACGCATCACTTCTTACGCTGGCTCAAGAGCGCGCCTTGACTTGCAATCTTGGCCGCATTTACGCGATTTGCCGTTGGCAGATCCGAACCCGTTAAGCAGTCACCCGATTCACGTCTTAATCGGTGCTGATTTGTACGGATCGCGTTTACTGGACGACCTTCGTCAAGGTCCAATCGGTACTCCCACTTTTTTTTTTTTTTTTTTTTTTTTTGTCGTGGGGAAAATCTTCGAAAGACTCCCTCCCACCTCCTTGGGGAGAGGTGGGAGGGGTGTGTGGGATTCCCCGCGCCCGTACAACGACAGGCGCGGGACCTACCCACTAAAAACCCCACGGTGACCCTTCGGCACGCTTTGGGAGGATACCGGGAATCGCTCGAAGCATTCTTCCGGTATCCTCCCCGTGCCCGCGCTTTCGCGCCCATCCCCCGGGGTGACAATCGGTCCCCCCAGTAGACACACTGCCTCATAGCGGCGGGACGGGGCCACTCCATCCCGCCGCTATCCGTCCCGGGGCCGCGTTTAGTGGCGGCTGCGAGCCCCAACTCGCAACCGCCCGCGACCCCGTTTCCACCCCTCGGCGGCCGGGCGTTCATGGCCGCACCAGACCGCCGAGGGTGCCTCCCCTTGCGTCGGACCGGTAGGGGGAGGCACTCCTACCCCCAACCGGTCCGACCCGGCGCCGCCTGGCGGGAGGAGGGTCCCATCAGGACCCCGCTCCCACCCTAGGTCATCCGCCACGCCGAGGCGGCCGCCCGCGACGCCTCGCGACCGGGCGACGACCTCGGGCCACCGCACGAGCGCGAGCTTCAGCGCGCCGCTGAAGCTCGCGCTCCCTCCCCGCGGCCTCCTTCTGCAACATTACGTTCTCGCAGAAGGAGGCCACGGCCCTCCACTTCTCCTCGCTGCCGAGCATGGCGCGCACCTCGCCCGGCAGCGAGACATCCCGCCCGACAACGCCGACCAGGACACGGCGCTCCCCCTCCCACGCGGGGCATACCTCCAGGGTATGATCCGCCGTGTCCTGCTCAGCGTCGCAGTGGCAGCAACGCGCCGTCGGCTCCTTCCCTATCCGGCACAGGTATCTTCCGAAGCTGCCATGCCCGGAAAATACCTGTGCCAGCCGGTAGGTGAGGCTGCCATGGCCTCTGTCCAGCCACTCCTTCAGGAGCGGCCGAACAGCCCCGACAGTCCGGTGCCCCGCGGTTGGCAGAGCCAGCCGCTCCTGCCACGCGAGCAACACGGACTGCCGGGCCTGGCGCTTCAAATCGCCCCAAGCAGGTTCCTGCCCGCCCGGGACCGCCCCCACCCCCGCGCGACGGTCGACGCGGTGCCGGTACATCACCGCGTGCGACCGCGCGAGCAGGTCCATGGGCGGCATCCCCGCTAGAACCGTCGCCGCCTCATGTGACATGGTCCGATACCCGCGGACGACCCTGAGCGCCATGCGCCTCTGCACCCGACGCAGCATAGTCATGCTGCGCCGGGAGGCAGCCAGGTCGTCCGCCCAGACGGGGGCCCCGTATAGGGCCACCGACTGGACCATTGCCACATAGAGGCGACGAACTCGGCCCGCCGGGCCCCCCAGGTTGGGCAGGATCCGGCCCAGAGCCGCAACCATCCTTTCCAACCGGGGGACCAGGCAGCGGAAATGCTTCTCGAAACGCCAGTGGCTATCGAGGATCAGCCCCAGATACCTGATCTGGGGCTTCACCTCGATGTCAGCCCCACCCACCCGAATCAGAGGGGGTGGCGGATCCTGCCGAGGTGAATGAAACGCAATCACCTCGGTCTTATGGACCGCCACCGTCATCCCCATCCCCCTGATCCGGTCGACGACGCGTTGCGACCCCTCCTCCGCGCGACGCATGGCCCTCCCCCAGTGCGCCCCGACGGCCAGCACCAGTGTGTCATCCGCATAACACACCGTGCTGACGCCGTCGGGGAGGCCGGCCCGCAACACCGAGTCCTACGCGATGTTCCACAGGAGTGGCCCGAGGACCGACCCCTGCGGAACACCGCAGTACACCTCCCTCCGCATATCACCATCCCGGCCCGGATACTCGATCCACCTGCCGCGGAGATAATCCCCGACGACCGCCCTGAGACAAGGGGGGACTCGATGATATTCGAGCCCCCTCCTTATCTCTTCCCAGGTGAGGGTGTTAAAGGCATTGGCAATATCCAAGGATATTGCCAATGCCACTCCTCCCCGGGAGACGGCCGCCTCCGAGATAGCCCTCACACGACCTATCGCGTCGATAGTCGATCGGCCCCCCCGGAAACCAAACTGGCAGTCGGCCAGACCGGGATCACCCCGCGACAGGTGCTCGACGAGGCGGGCAGCAATCACACGCTCGAAGAGCTTGCCCACCTCGTCGAGGAGACAAATGGGCCGGTATGCGGAGGGAGACTCCGCGGGCCGACCCTCCTTCCGGAGGAGGACCATCCTCGCCACCTTCCAACTGGGGGGGAATCGCCCGTCCCTCAGGCAGCGGTCGAACAACCGCCTGAGGTCGGCCACAAGGACGCCCTGGGTCAAGACCCAAACCCGGCCGGGCACACCATCCGGACCCGGGGCCGTGTTACGAACCCCGAGCCGTCTGATGGCTGCTGCCAGCTCCTCCTGCGTGACCCCCAGCTCGGCCGTCCACTCCACTGGGACAGCCGCCGCCGCCGGAGGACGCGGTCCCCTCTCCCCAATTGGGAAGAGTGTATTGACCACGTCCTCCAGCAGCCGGGGGTCAAGACCCTCGGTGACGGGGGGCGCCCACGGGCGGAGCTTATTCAGCACCACCTTATATGGGCGCCCCCATGGATCGTCATCAAGGGTCTGGAGGAGCTCCTTCCATGCCTGGGTCTTGGCCCGTTTGATCGCGACCTGCAGAGCAACCCGCGCCACGCGGTATGCTCCATACAGGTCATCAGCTGCCCTCGCTCGCGCCACGCCGTCGCCTGTACGTTGACGACGGCGCGCGCGGGTGTACTGGCGCCGGGCGCGGACAGTCGCGACTCGCAACTCCGCGATCGCGTCCGACCACCAGTACACCGCCCGGCGAGGAGAAGCCCGCCCGACCCGAGGCATCGCCGCGTCGCAAATACCCGCGACCAATGCTCCGAGCCGGGCGACCTCCTCCTCTATGCTCGGCAACTCGGCCGCTCCCTGCGGCCAAGTTGCAGCGTGGGCAGCTGCCATCAGGGCGTCCTTGTCCAGGCGCCGAAGCGCCCAGCGGCGTGGTGGGGCGCCACGCAGGCGGCCGTGTCGGGATGCACTCGCGGCGGCGGAGACCTCCATCCGGATGTACCGGTGATCGGAGAGTGTCTCCGCCCCCGCGACCACGTGCCAACCCGACACCATGCGCACGGCGTTGGGGGTCGCGAATCCAACATCCACGATGGACCCCCCATATCGCCGCACGCATGTGTGCTCCGACCCCCGGTTCAATACCCGGAGGTCGAGCCCCGCCGCCCAATCGCCCAGGATCCCGCCGCGAACGGAGGTCCTGGGGGATCCCCAAGCCACCGACTTGGCATTAAAATCCCCCAGGACCAGCACCGGCCGGGCCGCGTAGCGCTGCACGCATGCCGCGACCTCGGCCAAGTACAGCTCGAACGCAGCGTGATCGCTACGGGGCGAAATGTAGCACCCCCCACAGCGACTCCCCCCCAGTCCACGGCGACGAATCCCCGACCGCGCTCCAACAAGGAGAACGGTGGGGACCCGTCGCCCCCTCCCCATACCGTCGCCACCAAGCCGTCCGCGTCGCCCACCCAATGAGGGTGATCAGGGACGCGGTACGGCTCGGCGGCGACCGCCAGGCCATCCCCCCACTCCGCGAGGACTTGGGACATCAAGTCCTGTGCCGCGCGGCAGTGGTTGAGGTTGGCCTGGAGGAGGAGGCGGGGCGGCATTAATTAATGGCCGCGCCAGCCTCCTCCCGGCCGTCCGTCCCCGTAGCACCGTCCACCTCCATGGAGGACGATGCCACCGCCCTCGGCACCGGAGCCGGTGCAGCCCGCCTCTTCCTCTCCTTCCGGGAGGGGGGGGAGCACTTCTTGCTCCCCACCCTGTGATCGGCTGGCCTCCCCATGTCCGCACACAGCGGGCAGTGGGGGGCCGCCGAGCACTGGCTCGCACGGTGCTCTTTGGCACCGCAGCGGTAACACTGACCGCTGCGGTCCACCGGCGAGGTGCACCACTGCCTCACGTGCCCCAATTCGAGGCAGCGGTGACACTGGAGCGGGCGCGGCGCGAGGATTTCCACTCGCGCCGAAACCCACCCCACCAACACCCTCCCGGATTCCGCCACCTTACGGGCGGCGGAGAGGGGGCACCGGGCCCACACCGACCCGAGGCCGGAGGGCGACCTGCGGATCTCTCCGATCCGCAAGTCCTCCACAGGACAGTCCCCCGCCCTCGCAAGGGCACGGGACACATCCTGTGCGCTGACCGAGTCGTCCAGCCCACAAATGCGCATCTCCGTGCGCTTCGTGGGCCGGGCGACCCGGACACCTCGCTCGCCCAGCTGCTCCCGGAGCCTCTGGGCGAGACGATCCGCCTTCGCGCCGCCTTCTGCACCGGGGATCTCCAGCAAGAGACCCCCGGTCACGGCCCTCTTCGCCCTCACGGAGGCGATGCCCAGCTCTTCCAGGGAGATATTCTCCCTGGCGAGCCGCATCGCCTCCGCGAGGGTCAGGTCGCCCCCCTGCGCAACGGTCAGCGTCACCGCTGCCGTTTTTGGGGGACGACCTGGTCGTGCCTTCCCGACCTTCGCGGCCTTTACCTTGGCCGCCGCCGGCGGAGGCGGAGGCTGCGGTTGCGAGGCCTTCCTCGCCGCCCGCTTCGCCTTCCGCCCCACCACCTCACTCCACGCCACCCCCCCTTGGGAGGGTGCTGTGGAGGGCGCGACCACCGCGACCACGGGTACACCACCCCCCTTGGGGGTCGCGACCCGGGGCCCTGGTGGCGCAACGCTGGGCGGAGCCTTCACTCCGCCCTTCTTTGCCTTCCCCGACTGTACCGGAACAGGTCGGGGAGGCACCGCCTTCCTGCTGACCGCTCTTCCGGCGAGGAGCTCCTCCCGGAAGGCGGCCAGCTTGCCATCAATCATGTCCCCAATCCTCCTCAGAAGATCGTCTTCTGAGGAGGACGGTGACTTCTTCACGGGCGGAGTGCGGGTGGAGGGGCCCGCGGTGCCCCGCACCACTGCCGCCGCACTCCGCTTATTCACCTCCGCCGAGGGACGCGGCGGTGGAGGAGGAGGGAGGATGGGAGGGAGGGCCGCGCTGTTCCACAGCGCCTCTGCCCTCCTCCTCCCCTGTCGCTCCTCCTCCAACAGGAGCTGCAGACGGGCGTTCCGCCCTCTGAGCTCCCGCGCCGCCTCCCTCATTTCCTCCGCCGCGGCCTTCAGGGCCTCCGCGCCACCGCTTTTCTGCCCCTTAAGGGCGCAGGCAGCGGCGACTTTCTCCACCCGCCTCAGGGACGAGGAGATCCTCTCCGATATCTCCTCGGTCACCTCGTCCCTGAGGCAACTCAGCCTCACCGACGGGCTCATCGCCCCGCCCACCTCGACGACGGCCTGCCCCGTCCTCTTCCTCTTAGAGCCTATGTGGCTCGTGCTGGAGGAGAAGGACGAGACCGACGCCGTCTCGTCGTCCTCCTCCACCCTCCACGAAGCCGGACCTGGCGCTGAGTGGGGCGCGAGCGCCGCCACCCTAACCCCAACCCCGTCTCCGTCCTCCCCAACCGACAAAACCCGCCCCATCCCCATTTTATTTTCTGTGTCCATAATAGTCCCACGAGATGGTCGGAAATAAAGGTCCACCCGGGCAGAGCCGCCTTACCCGGGTAAGCCTAATACTCCGGGGGTTCGGCAGGTTCCCCGGAGGTGGTCGCTTGGGATTGGGCCTCCTCCCCCAACCATGCATCCCATCGCCGCGCACCATAGCTTAGGATTAGAGGGCGATTTTATAGAGTCGCCATACTCGTGGCCCAGGCGGTTAAGCCAAGACCCCCGTTCCTCCTGCCGTCACGTACCATTCACAAAACCAATAGGGAATTGTGAATGGGTCGTTGTGACGACCAACAGGAGGCTTACGGTGTGTGTATGACTCGGGTACCCCGGGTTCGTTAAGCCCGTACTGCAGCTGAAAGGCTGGCAGCCCCTGAGGGAATGGCACGAGTATTGCGAACATTTATCACAATTGAGTGAAGTGAGAATACCTCGCTGGACCGGCGCGCGAAACAATAATGTCGCGATAGAATTACACGGATTTGCCGATGCGTCACATCGAGCCTATGCTGCCGTGGTTTATTTAAGAGTCCTTCACTCTCTATCCGAAGCTCAAGTTACATTGCTGACAGCAAAAAGTAAAGTATCTCCGCTCAAAACTGTAAGCATTCCGCGCTTGGAATTAAACGCGGTCGTATTGTTAACGCGACTGCTCGAGTGGACTTTGTCCTCCTTAAAGTTTCAAACTCCCCGCGTCTACGGATGGGTCGATTCTACGGTAGTTCTGGCGTGGCTAAAACAACATCCGTCTACGTGGAATACATTCGTTGCTAATCGCGTGTCCGACGTTCAGACTCGCCTTCCACAAATGACGTGGAAACATGTAAGATCTCAAGATAATCCAGCTGATTGCGCATCACGCGGCATCTGCGCTTCCGAACTTGCAGTTCATAAGCTGTGGTGGTCCGGACCGGACTGGCTGTCCCGTCCGTCCGTGTTCTGGCCGGACCATAACCGTTCTAATTCAGGCGGACAAAACACGCGTGAGATCGCGTTATCTGAATCTCACAAATCATACGTGCACCACGCGTCTTCGCTTGTAGAATGGGACCTTCCTTCTCAATACTCGAGCTGGACTCGACTCCGTCGAGTTACAGCGTATATATTAAGATTTACTCAAAGAACGCGTAAAAAACTAGTTCCGCTATCCCCGAATTCACGGACGCTGACTGTCGACGAAATACGCGCCGCTTCTCTCTTTTGGATGTCCTATGTCCAAAAGAATTACTTTAACGCCGAACTTAAATTGCTAAAGAACAAGGTGCCGCTTCCAAAATCTAGTTCGCTTTTTTCATTACACCCGGTCATCGGGAAAGACTCATTGTTTAAATATCGCATGAGTCCGAGACGCAGAAACTCGGCCGCGATGCCCGTATCTATATGGAATTCGCGTAATTCTAGATGGTTGTGCTGACATGGAAATTTTCCATCGTTCAGATTGGTATACCGCGGCTATTTACGTGTTTTTTCAAGCTAGCTTCACTGAAATTCTCGAGTTTTGGAGCAAATTCTAGGAATGTGTTGTTAGCGCTGAGAAAGAGAGAGAAAAGAGATCTATCGGAAAAAGATCGATAGACGAAACGCGGCAGCGCCGCGCCGTGGCCACGCGGCGCGTAGCAGCCCGGGCCCAGCAACGCAAGGCGTAGCTACCCGGTTCTGCGCTTGCGCGACGGAGCCGGCCGCGGCCGTCGCTGCTTGCAGATCGTCACGGTTCATTCTTGAGCCGTCGGCGATCGAGAGCGGACCTTGTGACGGTCGCGTTCCCATTTCCCTACGAGCTCCGAGGTGGATGAGCCGATCTCTCTCCTCGTAATAGAATCAGTTTGCGGGCAAATAGTTTATTGGAAAATCTCGTCATAGCGACTGGAGATTTTCCCCAGAAAACGGACAATCTGCCTGACGTTGCAGCGATCGCAAGGCACGCCGAGTGTGAAGCGATCGTAGACGCAGGATTGTGACTGAACGTTGCAGTTCGTGGATGCGACTGCGACGTTGGAGATTCGGTGTGGAGCGCCTTGAGTCTTCTTCCAATTATCCGGTTAGAGCTACTGGAGGGCTGATACCGACATACAGGTATCACCTAGTGGTAGTTCACCGTTTCTAGAGGTCATACGAAACCCACTGGAACCACCCGTCCTGTGTACCAGTGAGAGTACACCGACCGGTGGGGTGGAAAGTTTCACCGACCAAGATTAGAGCTATACGGCGTAGGAGCCACCGGAAGATAGATATTCAGAAAGAATATCACTTCGTGGTGCTCTCCGTGCATCGGGCGTCGGAGAACCCGCTCCAATATACCGTCGTGAGGGGACAATAAGTAGGGCCTAAGCGTACGGTGGAGCAAAGGGTTCGAAGAGCCTTCCTTCCATCGCTACACCCACTACCAGCTGTGAGTCGACCACACTGGGCTGTGAACGTAGGGTGGTTGGAATTGCAGGGGATTGAGTCCTGAATCGGTGAGCCGCAGGCCAGTTCCTCGGGACAGGAGCCTCCGTCGAGGTAGCCACGGCTGGCTGCCGGGCGTTCCTTTGATGAAGGAATCGCCGGCTTGGCAACCACGTGTGCATACCGCAGGTCGCTCCTGAGGAGCAGCTGACGAGGGAGCCGAACTAGGACAAGACGTCCTCTTGCGTGGGTGGTGTAGAAACGCCACCCGCACGGGGAGCGTGCTCGCGGGATATAGCCTCTTGGAGCCTTACAACCTCCATTTGGTTTCCCGTCCGTGGCGTTGCAAAGAGAACCCGGTAGAGCGGAGAAAAGCTCGTCTACCCGGTTGTGCGCGTCGGTGAGATCGTAGAAAGAGAATCTCATCGACCAGAAAGAGAAGAATACAGTCCACTAGCTAGAGCGCTAGATAGCCAGCTAGCTCTCCCCTCCAAGCACACCAGACTGTCGCTGGAGTGCGAGAAACAGCTGACGAGCGCGCGATTGTTGACTTGTCCGCAAATGTATTTATTAGGCGGATTCTTTTGTTTCAGAAAGCCTCCGCAGTAGAAAATTAAACAGGAGGCAAAGAAAGAGGAGACGAGGCCGCAATAGGAGCCGTCGTCAGTTTTTTCTTTTAGTTTCTAGTTTTTTTTGTTCTAATGTTGTGATAAGTTTAGTTCTATTTTTGTAAAATAAAAACGTTATTGAAAAACTTGTAACAATTTCTCTCCCTGTCTGTTTCCTCATCCGGACCCACGTTAAAGTCCCTTAGTACTTTAACACTCATTAATTCGGCTTGGCGGGCGGCTCGAGCACTCGGCCCTCAGCTATGACGAAAAGCACCCCATTGTATTGCCGAAGCATCGCGTGTCCGAACTTCTAATCGACCATGTGCACAAGCGCACTCTTCACGGAGGCGTCCAATTGACCCTCCGAGTTCTCCGGCAGCAATATTGGATAATATCGGCAAGATCCTTAGTTCGTGGGTATATACATCGTTGCGTAACTTGTGTTCGCCAGAAAGCTCAATCGGCTACTCAGCTGATGGGAGCCCTTCCAGACGTTCGAGTCAAACCCTCTGCTCCGTTTTCACATACCGGTCTTGACTATGCCGGCCCCAATTAATGTGCTTCCTATCGTTGGTAGAGGTCAGCGTACCAGAAAATATTATATTGCGGTATTCATATGTCTTGCCACCAAAGCAGTGCATCTCGAACTTGTCGAGGACAGCTCCACTTTTGCGTTTTTAGCCGCTTTGAAAAGATTCGCCAGTCGCCGTGGGCTTCCCACGTTCTTGTATTCCGATAACGGTGCAAATTTCCGAGGTGCCGATCGTGAATTACAACGAACTTTTCATGCTTTAATCGCAGATGCAACTCTCAAGAGTTCGTTGGCGACTGACGGAGTCACGTGGAAGTTTATCCCCCCTTCCGCTCCGCATTTTGGTGGACTCTGGGAGGCGGGAGTAAAAAGTGTTAAGTATCACCTGAAGCGAGCAGTGGGAGCTCATACTTTGTCTCAAATCGAGTTCTCAACTGTATTGTGCCAAATCGAGGCGTGTTTGAACTCACGCCCGATATACGCTCTCACCGACGATCCAACCGACCTATTCGCACTGACTCCCGGTCACTTTATTATTGGTCGACCTATTGTAGCGGTTCCAGAGGAATCTACGCTAGATATTAATCCGAATAGGCTCGATCGATGGCAACACGTCCGAAGAATAACCGAGTAGATCTGGCGTTCCTGGTCAGCAGATTATCTCCACTCGTTACATCAATGTCGAAAGTGGCAACAGGACTGCGCTAACTTGCGTTTAAATGATCTCGTCATTTTAAAAGATAGTTCCCTTCCGCCATCTAAATGGCAACTCGCGCGTATCACTTGATTACACCCTGGTTCGGACCAAAGGGTTCGTGTCGTCACCGTACGCACGGTAGACGGCGAATTGAAGCGACCTGTAACGCAGATCTGCCCGCTACCTATTCCAGTTTTGAATGAGAGTGATCTAAACACTGCGAAATAATTAGATTATACATATTCTAACTTCCCTGTGTGTGATTGTCTATAAGTTAATGCGTTGTTTCAAGCTCATTATGTATTACTTGCTTATAAATTCCGTTAGGCATTAAGTCATAATATTAAGTTATTGTTAATTATTCTATTCTTGTTCCTTCGATGCGCCTATAAAATGTATGCCACATTTGATCGATCAGCGCTCCTAATGTTTGCGAATCAGTGAGTGAATTTCTTTAGTTTTTTTTCTGTTGCGAACTTATATACACCGTTTCGCTTCTTTCGAATGCGAGGCGGACGGTATGTTCAATATCATATATTCAAAGCGCCTTGGCGTAACCGCTGGCAGCTCGTCAACAAGGCTTGATGTTATTGCCGTTACGCGAACACACCCGAGTCTCGCCGGATAGTTTTTCATACTCGGCCGGCGAATACAAAATTTAACCGCTCGGTTCGCACAGTTAGTCTGTAACTGATAATCGATTCATACAGAAGTAACCCTGTTAACAGTGAGCTCGTCAGGCTTTATAAGAATAAGACGCGAAGGGAGAATAAAGTTCATTAGCCGAAATATCCACAGTTCCGTGGGCCAATCTATCCTATCCACACTGCGAATTGGTTTATTCAATATAGACCGAGCCGAAACAAATAGGGACGATAGAATTTGGTGGGAACAGGTAATTAAAGACGAAATTAATTCTTTCATAGTTAATGAAACATGGAATTTAGTGCCAAGACCCGAAAAGAAAAATATTGTAGACTGTAAATGGGTATTTACAATTAAAAACGATGAATTTGGAACCCCATTAAAATATAAAGCTCGCCTTGTTGCGAGAGGTTTCAGTCAACAATATTTAATTGATTATGATGAAACATTTGCACCGGTAGCAAGAATAGCAAGTTTTAGATTTTTAATAGCATTTTCCAATCAGTATAATTTGTTAGTTCATCATATGGACGTGAAAACTGCTTTTCTGAACGGTATATTGAAAGAGGAAATTTATATGAAAGTTCCTGAAGGAATTGATAACAAAGAAAACCAAGTTTGTAAATTAAATAAAGCCATTTACGGGTTAAAACAAGCAGCAAGATGCTGGTTTGAAGTATTTGAACAAACTCTTAAAAGTAAAGGTTTTCAAAATTCATCTGTTGATAGATGTATTTACATTTTAGATAAAGGATATATATTGAAAAATATATATGTGGTACTTTATGTAGATGATCTGGTAATCGCTACTGCTAATATTGAAGAAATGGATAACTTCAAAAATTATTTAATGAATAGATTTAGCATGGTAGATCTAAAACATATTAAACTTTTCTTGGGAATAAAAATCGAGAGAAGTGTAGATAAAATATCAATGGATCAAAGTGCATATATCCGAACAGTTTTAAGTAAATTCAAAATGTCTGAATGTAAACCTGTAAGTACACCTCTGGAAAATAAATTAGATTATGCAGCTTTGAATTCCGATAAGAAATATGACGCTCCATGTCGAAATCTTATCGGATGTTTAATGTATATAATGTTATGTACTCGACCAGATTTACGTACGGCAATTAATATTTTAAGTCGATACCTAAATAAAAATAATGAGGAACTCTGGAAATGTTTAAAACGAGTACTAAGATATTTGAAGGGATCGATTGATATAAAATTAACTTTGTTCGAGGTGGTTATGAAAATATTTTAATAGGTTATGTAGATTCTGATTGGGGAGGAAATGATAAAAATGACAGAAAAAGTACTACTGGTTTCTTATTCAAATTATTTGAACGTTGCACTATTTGTTGGAACACAAAGAAACAAGCATCAGTAGCAGCTTCATCTACAGAAGCTGAATACATGGCTCTTTTTGAAGCCGTTAGAGAGTCATTATGGTTAAAGTCATTAGCAAATAGTATAACATTAAACATTTCAAACCCAATTATTATCTATGAAGATAATAATGGTTGTATTAGCATAGCGAATAATCCAACTGATCACAAAAGGTCAAAACATATAGACATAAAGTATCATTTCTCAAGAGAACAGATTGAAAAGAAAGTAATTAAACTGAAATACATTTCCACAGGTAGTCAGCTGGCGGATGTTATGATCAAGCCGCTACCAGGAGTCAAATTCCTGGAATTCAGAACAGGAATGGGATTGGAATAATATAATAATATTATTCTTGTAAATATGTAAAAATGTATTATATTCCAGTCTAATGGTTTGGTTAGGTTTTTCTGTGTTTTCCTAATCCTCAGCAACAAATGTTGAACCATATGTATTTGCCCCAGAAAAAGCACATGGAAGGAATATCGTTAGTTTAGCGCAGTCGATTAATTTTTGAGGAGGCGTGTTGGTTTTTCTCTTCTAAAAGAGAAAGCTTTCTTTATGTGACAAAAACCATCGACGCGTATGTTTCGAAATACAAGTCAAGAGGGTGCAGCTGTATCCCTTCCTTGGCTTGTTTAGACAAAGTATAGGACCGATTGGGTCTGAGGGTACGGGACGAATTTTTCGTCACTGACCTATTCATTCTGTATGTTCCTTTGAAAGCGTGAAGACGTGCCTTCCACGTGTTTAGTAAAAGCTTAGTAAAAGTTATATATAAAGTAAATTGTTTTTTTTATTCCACCACCTATTTCCAATAAGGCTTTGGCAGTATCCTTGGATATTGCCAACGCCTTTAACACCCTTCTCTGGGAAGAGATAAGGAGGGGGCTCGAAGATCGTCGGGTCCCTCCTTATCTCAGGACAGTCGTCGGGGATTACCTCCGTGGCAGGTGGATCGAGGGATGGAGATATGCGGAGGGAGGTGTACTGCGGCCTTCCGCAGGGATCGGTCTTCGGGCCACTCCTGTGGAACGTCGCATACGATAAGGAGTTGCGGGCCGACCTCCCCGACGGCGTCAGCGCCGTGTGTTATGCAGATGACACACTGGTGCTGGCCGTCGGGGCGTACTGGGGGAGGGCCAAGCGTCCCGCGGTGGAGGGGGCACAGCGCGTCGTCGGTCGGATCAGAGGGATGGCGATGACGGTGGCGGTCCATAAGACCGATGTGATAGCTTTCCATTCACCTTGGCAGGATCCGCCACCCCCTCTGATCCGGGTAGCTGAGGCTGATATCGAGGTGAAAACCCAGATTAGGTGTCTGGGGCTGATCCTCGATAACCACTGGCGCTTCGAGGAGTATTTCCGTTACCTGGTCCCCCGTTTGGAGGGGATGGTCGCGGCTTTAGGCCGAATCCAACACAACATGGGGGGCCCGGCTGGCAGAGTGCGCCGCCTCTATGTGGCAATGGTTCAGTCGGTGGCCCTATACGGGGCCCCCGTCTGGGCGGACGACCTGGCGGCCTCCCGGCGCAGCATGACGATGCTGCGTCGGGTGCAGAGGCGGATGGCGCTGAGGGTCGTCCGCGGCTACCGGACCGTGTCGCATGAGGCGGCGACGGTTCTTGCGGGGATGCCGCCCATGGATCTCCTCGCGCGGTCGCACGCGATGATGTATCGTCATCGTGTCGACCGTCGCGCGGGAGTGAGGGCGGTCCCGGGAGAGCAGGAACCTGCTTGGGGCGATTTGAAGCGCCAGGCCCGGCAGTTCGTGGTGCTCGCGTGGCAGGAGCGGTTGGCCCTGCCAACTGCGGGGCACCGGACTGTCGGGGCTGCTCGGCCACTCCTGTGTGAGTGGTTGGACAGAGGCCATGGAAGCCTTACTTACCGGATGGCACAGGTATTTTCCTGGCATGGTAGCTTCGGAAGATACCTGTGCCGGATAGGGAAGGAGCCGACGGTGCGTTGCTGCCATTGTGACGCCGAGCAGGACGCGGCTGATCATACCCTCCAGGTATGCCCAGCGTGGGAGGGGGAGCGCCGTGTCCTGGTCGGCGTCATAGGGCGGGATGTCTCGCTGCCGGGTGTGGTGCGCGCCATGCTCGGCAGCGAGAGGAAGTGGAGGGCCGTGGCCCCCTTCTGTGAGACCGTAATGCTGCAGAAGGAGGCCGCGGGAAGGGAGCGCGAGCTTCGGCGGCGTGCTAAGGCTCGCGCACGTGTGGTGGCGGTAGGCCGTCGTCCAGGCGCCGGGCATCATGGGCGACCCCCGCGGCATGGCAGACGACCATAGCTGGGAGAGGGTTCCTGAAGGGAGCCTCATCAGGCACGAGGCGCACAGTCGTACCGGATGGGGGTGGAATTGTCATCCCAATTCCGGTCCAACGCATCGGGAAGCACCCTCGGTGGCATGGTGCAGCCATGAGCCACCAGCCGCCGAGGGGTACAAATGGAGTTGCGTGCGGTTGCGAGTTGGAGCACGCAACCGCCACTGACCGAGGCCCCGAGACGGATGGCGGCGGGAAGGAGTGGACTCGCCCTGCCGCCATGAGATAGTGTGAATGCCGGGAGGAACCTTTTGTCCCACCGGGAATGGGGGCACACCGCAGGCTCGGGGAGGGTACCGGAAGTATGCTCCGAGCGATTCCCGGTATCCACCCAAATTCCATGGGCGCGGGGAATCCCACACACCACTCCAGCCTCGCTCCAAAGAGGTGGGAGGGAGTGTTACGAAGATTTTCCCTACAAAAAAAAATGGCTAGTAAGGAAGCAGTATGCTAGTAAGAAGCAAGTAAGCTAGTAAGCAAACAGCAGGCTAGTAAGAAAGCAATAAGCTAGTAAGTCAGCAGTAAGCTAGTATGCAAGCAGTAAGCTAGGAAGCGAGCAGTAAGCTTGTAAGCAAACAGTGAGATAGTAAGCAAGCAGTGAAGTAGTAAGAAAGCAGTAAGTTAGTAATCAAGCTGCAAGCTTGTAAGCATGCAGTAAGCTGGTAAGAAAGCAGTTAGCTAGAAAGAAAGCAGTAAGCTAGTAAGCAAGCAGTAAGGTAGTCAGCAAGCATTATGCTGGAAAGCAAGCAGCAGGCTAGCAAGAAAGCAGCTAGCTATTGAGCAAGCAGTAAAACAGTAGGCAAGCAGTAAGCTAGTAAGAAACCAGTGAGCTGGAAAGCGAGGAGATACCTAGAGAGGAAGCGGTATTGTAGTAAGCATGCATTGGGCGAGTAAGCAACAAGTAAGCTAGTAAGCAAGCAGCAAGCCGGTAAACATGCAGTGAGCCAGTAAGAGAGCAGGAAGCTAGTAAGGAAGAAGCATGCTAGTAAGCAAGCAGTAAGCTGGAAGCAAGCAGCAAGCTAGTAAGCCAGCATTATGCTGGAAAGCAAGCACCAGGCTTGCAAGAAAGCAGTTAGCTATTGAGCAAGCAGTAAGCTAGTAAGCAAGCAGTGAGCTAGTAAGCAAGCTGCAAGCTAGTAAGCTACCAGTATGCTGTTAAGAAAGCAGTTAGCTATTGAGCAGGCAGTAAGGTAGTAAGCACGCGGTAAGCTAGTGAGCAAGCATTAAGCTAGTAAGCGAGCTGGAAGATAGTAAGGAAGAAGCATTCTAGTAAGCAAGCAGCAAGCTTGTAAGAAAGAAGTAAGCTACTATGCATGGAGCACGCTAGTAAGCATGCAGTGAGCCAGTAAGCAAGCAGGAAGGCAGTAAGGAAGCAGGAAGCTAGTAAGGAGGCAGCATGCCAGTAGACAAGCAGTAAGCTAGAAGCAAGCAGCAAGCTAGTAAGCAAGCAGAATGCTGGAATGCAAGCAGCAGGCTAGCAAGGAAGCAGTTAGCTAGTAATGTAGCTGTAAGCTTGTGAGCATGCGGTAAGCTGGTAAAAAAGCAGTTAGTTAGTAAAGAAGCAGTAAGCTAGTAAGCATCCAGTAAGCTAGTATGCAAGCAGTGAGCTAGTAAGCGAGCAGAAACCTAGCAAGAAAGCAGTGAGGTTGTAAGCGAGCCGGAAGCTAGTATGGAAGTAGTAAGCTAGTAACCAAGCAGTAAGCTGGTAAGCAACAAGTAAGCTTGTAAGCAAGCAGCTGGCTAGTAAGCAATCAGTAATGTAGACAGCAAGCAGTGACCTGGAATGCAAGCAGTAATATGGAAAGCAAGCAGCAAGTTAGTAAGAAAGCAGCCAGCTAGTTAGAAAGCAGTATGTATGTAAGCATGCAGTACGCTAGTAAGCGAGCAATAAGCTAGTAAGGAAGCTGTAGGCTGGTAAGGAAGCAGTTAGCCAGTAAGGAAGTAGTAAGCTAGTAAGCAGGCAGTAAGCAAGTAAACAAGCAGTGAGCTAGTAAGAAAGCCATTAGCTAGTAAGCAAGCTCTAACCTAGTGTGCAAGCAGTTAGTTAGTAATCGAGGAGGAAGCTAGTATGGAAGCAGTATGTTAGTAAGCGAGGTGGAAGCTAGCAAGCAAGCAGCAAGCAAGTAAGCAAGCAGTTAGCTAGTAAGGAAGCAGTAAGCGAGTAAGCATGCAGTAAGATAGTAAGCAAGCTGAAAGCTACTAAGCAAACAGTAAGCTAGTAAGCAAGCAGTAAGCAAGTAAGCTAGCAGTAGAATAGTTTGCAAGCACTAAGCTAGTAGACAAGCTGTAAGCTAGTAATAAAGCAGTAAGTTAGTAACAATGCAGTTATTTAGTGACAAAGCAGTAAGTTAGTTACGATGCAGTAAGCTAGTAAGCAAGCAGTAAGCTAGTAAGCAGCCAGTAAGCTACTAAGCAAGCAGCAGGCTAGTACGAAAGCAGTAGGTTAGTGAGCAAGCAGCAAGTTAGTAAGCAAGCAGTGTGCTAGTAAGCAAGCAGTGAGCTAATAAGCGAGGAGGAAGCTAGAAAGCAAGTAGTAAGCTAGAAAGCAAGAAGCAAGCTAGTGAGCAAGCAGCAAGATAGTAAGCGAGCAGGGACCTTGTCAGCAAGCAATAAGCATGTATGCAAGCAGTAAGCTGGTAAGCAAGCAGTAAGCTTGTAACAAAGCACTTTGCTAGTAACGAAGCGGCAGGCTAGTATGGAGTCAGTTAATTAGTATGGAGGCAGTAGGCTAGTGAGCAAGCAGCAAGCTTGTTAGCAAGCAGCAAGGTAGTAAGCGAGCATTAAGCGATTATGATAGCAGTAAACTATTAAGCAGCCAGTAGGCTACTAAGCAAGCAGTGAGCTAGTAAGCGAGGAGTAAGTTTGTGAGGAAGCATCATGATAGTATGCAAGCAGTAAGCTAGTAAGAGAGCAGGGATCTAGTAAGGGAGCACAATGCTAGTAAGCAAGCGGCAGGCTAGCATGCAACCAGTATGCTAGTAAACAAGTAGGAAGCTAGTAAGGATGCAGTATGCTAGAAAGCAAGTAGTAAGCTGGTAATCTAGCGGGTAGCTTGTAAGCAAGCAGTAAGCTAGTAAGCAAGCAGTGAGCTAGTAAGAAAGCAGTAAGTTAGAAAGAAAGCACTAAGCTAGTTAGCAAGCAGTAAGCTAGAAAACAAGCAGTCAGCTAGTAACAAAGCAGTAAATTTGTAGCAAAGGAGTATGCTAGTAAGCAAGCAGTAAGCGAGTAAGCAACAGGTAAACTAGAAGGCAAGCAGCAAGCTAGTAGGCAACTCCTCCAGACCCTTGATGACGATCCATGGGGGCGCCCATATAAGGTGGTGCTGAATAAGCTCCGCCCGTGGGCGCCCCCCGTCACCGAGGGTCTTGACCCCCGGTTGCTGGAGGACGTGGTCAATACACTCTTCCCAATTGGGGAGAGGGGACCGCGTCCTCCGGCGGCGGCGGCTGCCCCAGTGGAGTGGACGGCCGAGCTGGGGGTCACGCAGGAGGAGCTGGCAGCGGCCATCAGACGGCTCGGGGTTCGTAACACGGCCCCGGGTCCGGATGGTGTGCCCGGCCGGGTTTGGGTCTTGACCCAGGGCGTCCTTGGGGCCGACCTCAGGCGGTTGTTCGACCGCTGCCTGAGGGACGGGCGATTCCCCCCCAGTTGGAAGGTGGCGAGGATGGTCCTCCTCCGGAAGGAGGGTCGGCCCGCGGAGTCTCCCTCCGCATACCGGCCCATTTGTCTCCTCGACGAGGTGGGCAAGCTCTTCGAGCGTGTGATTGCTGCCCGCCTCGTCGAGCACCTGTCGCGGGGTGATCCCGGTCTGGCCGACTGCCAGTTCGGTTTCCGGGGGGGCCGATCGACTATCGACGCGATAGGTCGTGTGAGGGCCCTCTCGGAGGCGGCCGTCTCCCGGGGAGGGGTGGCATTGGCAATATCCTTGGATATTGCCAATGCCTTTAACACCCTCCCCTGGGAAGAGATAAGGAGGGGGCTCGAATATCATCGAGCCCCCCTTGTCTCAGGGCGGTCGTCGGGGATTATCTCCGCGGCAGGTGGATCGAGTATCCGGGCCGGGATGGTGATATGCGGAGGGAGGTGTACTGCGGTGTTCCGCAGGGGTCGGTCCTCGGGCCACTCCTGTGGAACATCGCGTACGACTCGGTGTTGCGGGCCGGCCTCCCCGACGGCGTCAGCACGGTGTGTTATGCGGATGACACACTGGTGCTGGCCGTCGGGGCGCACTGGGGGAGGGCCATGCGTCGCGCGGAGGAGGGTTCGCAACGCGTCGTCGACCAGATCAGGGGGATGGGGATGACGGTGGCGGTCCATAAGACCGAGGTGATTGCGTTTCATTCACCTCGGCAGGATCCGCCACCCCCTCTGATTCGGGTGGGTGGGGCTGACATCGAGGTGAAGCCCCAGATCAGGTATCTGGGGCTGATCCTCGATAGCCACTGGCGTTTCGAGAAGCATTTCCGCTGCCTGGTCCCCCGGTTGGAAAGGATGGTTGCGGCTCTGGGCCGGATCCTGCCCAACCTGGGGGGCCCGGCGGGCCGAGTTCGTCGCCTCTATGTGGCAATGGTCCAGTCGGTGGCCCTATACGGGGCCCCCGTCTGGGCGGACGACCTGGCTGCCTCCCGGCGCAGCATGACTATGCTGCGTCGGGTGCAGAGGTGCATGGCGCTCAGGGTCGTCCGCGGGTATCGGACCATGTCACATGAGGCGGCGACGGTTCTAGCGGGGATGCCGCCCATGGACCTGCTCGCGCGGTCGCACGCGGTGATGTACCGGCACCGCGTCGACCGTCGCGCGGGGGTGGGGGCGGTCCCGGGCGGGCAGGAACCTGCTTGGGGCGATTTGAAGCGCCAGGCCCGGCAGTCCGTGTTGCTCGCGTGGCAGGAGCGGCTGGCTCTGCCAACCGCGGGGCACCGGACTGTCGGGGCTGTTCGGCCACTCCTGAAGGAGTGGCTGGACAGAGGCCATGGCAGCCTCACCTACCGGCTGGCACAGGTATTTTCCGGGCATGGCAGCTTCGGAAGATACCTGTGCCGGATAGGGAAGGAGCCGACGGCGCGTTGCTGCCACTGCGACGCTGAGCAGGACACGGCGGATCATACCCTGGAGGTATGCCCCGCGTGGGAGGGGGAGCGCCGTGTCCTGGTCGGCGTCGTCGGGCGGGATGTCTCGCTGCCAGGCGTGGTGCGCGCCATGCTCGGCAGCGAGGAGAAGTGGAGGGCCGTGGCCTCCTTCTGCGAGAACGTAATGTTGCAGAAGGAGGCCGCGGGGAGGGAGCGCGAGCTTCAGCGGCGCGCTGAAGCTCGCGCTCGTGCGGTGGCCCGAGGTCGTCGCCCGGTCGCGAGGCGTCGCGGGCAGCCGCCTCGGCGTGGCGGATGACCTAGGCTGGGAGGGGGGTCCTGAGGGGACCCTCCTCCTGCCAGGCGGCGCCGGGTCGGACCGGTTGGGGGTAGGAGTGCCTCCCCCTACCGGTCCGACGCAAGGGGTGGCACCCTCGGCGGTCTGGTGCGGCCATGAACGCCCGGCCGCCGAGGGGTGGAAACGGGGTCGCGGGCGGTTGCGAGTTGGGGCTCGCAGCCGCCACTAAACGCGGCCCCGGGACGGATAGCGGCGGGATGGAGTGGCCCCGTCCCGCCGCTATGAGGCAGTGTGTCTACTGGGGGGACCGATTGTCCCCCCGGGGGATGGGCGCGAAAGCGCGGGCACGGGGAGGATACCGGAAGAATGCTTCGAGCGATTCCCGGTATCCTCCCAAAGCGTGCCGAAGGGTCACCGTGGGGTTTTTAGTGGGTAGGTCCCGCGCCTGTCGTTGTACGGGCGCGGGGAATCCCACACACCCCTCCCACCTCTCCCCAAGGAGGTGGGAGGGAGTCTTTCAAAGATTTTCCCCACGACAAAAAAAAAAAAAAAAATAAAAAAAAAAAAAAAAAGCTAGTAGGCAAGCACTAAGCTTTGAGGAATCAAGCTAGTAAGCCAGCAGCAGGCTGATCAGGAAGGTCTTTGCTAGTAAGAATGCAGCGGGCTAGTTAGCGAGCAGGGTGCTAGTAATGGAAGCAGTATGCTACTAAACAAGTAGTAAGCTAGTAAGCAAGCTGTTAGCTAATAAGCGAGGAGTAAGCTGGTAAGGTAGCGGTATGCTAGAAGGCAAGTAATGAACTAGAGAGCAAGCGCCAAGCTAATACGCAAGCAGTGAGCACGTAAGTGAGCTGGGAGCCAGTAAGGAAGCAGTATGCTGGTAGGCACGCAGTAAGCAAGGAAGCAACCTGTTAGCTACTAAGCAAGCAGCAAGCTAGTATAAAGGCAGTATGCAAGTAAGCAAGCAGTTAGTTAGTAAGCAGGTAGTAAGCTAGTAAGGATGCAGCTGGCTAGTAAGAAAGCATTTAGCTAGTAACAAAGCAGTATGCTTGCAAGCAAGCAGTGAGCTAGTAAGCAAGCAGTAATCTTGTAAGGAACCAGTATGCTACTAAGCAAGCAGAGAGCTAATATGCGAGGAGAAAGATAGTAAGGAAGCAGTATGCTAGTAAGCAAGCAGTATGCTAGTAGGAAACAAGTAAGCTAGTAAGCAAGCAGGAGGCAAGTAAGGAAGCAATTAGCTAGTTAGAAAGCAGTATGCTAGTAAGCAACCAGTAAGCTAGTAAGCAAGCAGTAAGCTAGTAAGCAAGGAGTGACCTAATAAGCGAGGAGGAAGCTAGTATGGAAGCAGTATGCTAGAAGGCAAGCAGTAAGCTAGGAAGGAAGCAGCAAGTTAGTAAGCAAGAAGTAAGCTAGGAAGCAAGCAGCAGGCCTGTAATGAAGCATTTATCTATTAAGTAAGCAGTAAGCTAGTAACAAAGCAGTAAGCTACCAACTAAGCAGTAAGCTAGTAACAAAGCAGTAAGCTACCAACTAAGCAGTAAGCTAGTAAGCCAGCAGGGAGCTAGTAAGGAAGCATTCGGCTAGTATGAGAGCAGCAAGTTAGTAAGAAAGCGGTAAGTCACGAGGAAAGCAGGAATGTAGTATGAAAGTGGTTAGGTAGTAACTAAGCAGTATGCTAGTAAGCAAGCAGTAAGCTAGTAAGCAACCAGTAAGCTACTAAGCATGCATTGAGCTAATAAGTGAGGAGGATGCTAGTAAGAAAGCGGTGTGCTAGTAAGCATGCAGTAAGCTAGTGAGCAAGCAGCAGGCTAGTCAGAAAGCAGCTATCTGGTAGGAAAGCAGTATAATTGTAAGCATGCTGTAAGCTGGGAAGCAAGCAGCAAGATAGTAAGCAAGCAGTGATCTAGAAAGCAAGTATCAGGCTAGTAGGAAAGCAGTTACCTATTAAGCAAGCAGGAAGCTAGTAAGCAATCAGTAAGCCAAAAGGCAAGCAGCCGGCTAGTAAGCATGCAGTGATCTAGTAAGCAAGCTGTAAGCCAGTAAGGTAGCAGTGAGCTACTAGGCAACCATTGAGCTGTTAGGCGAGCAGAATGCTAGGTGGTTAACTGTGTGCTAGTAAGCAAGCAGTAAGCTGGTAAGCAATAAGTAAGCTAGTAAGCAAGCCGCAAGCTAGTAAGGAAGCAGTTAGCTAGTATGTACGCGGCGTACGTATAGACGGACCGAGTGCCGTTAGATCCCGACGGAATGCCAGTGAGTTTCGAAGACGACGCTGCACGATCGCCTCCCGTCGGCGCTTCGATACTCGTCGCGGGAACGTGTAACAGACTGTGGTGATTGCGGTTACATCGCGAGCACGTGGTGCGAACCGGATACATCGAAACCATGTGTCCATCGCGAAGACAGTTAAAACAGGCGTTGGTCCGAGTCAGTAGGTCTCGCCGCTGCGTAGGTTGTAGGCTATGGAACGCCGAACATCGATATAACGGATGCTTCGATCCGCACATCGGGCACCGGTTCACAGCTGTATTCGCTGCGTGCGTGCGAACTCCCGTCGAGGGCGCCGATCGCGGCGCGGCGAGGCGCGCGGCCGAAGTTTCGGGCTTGTCGTGAAGCGCCTCTGAGCGCGGATCCGCGCAACGAGGAATTGGTCGAGCTCGTCGAAGTTGGGGGGCTCGGTGCTGCTCCGCGGGATATCTCCCACTCTCGTAGCGTACGGCTGTCTAGCTTGGCGGTAAGCAGGAAGACGATGACGTCAACCCATGTATCCACCGGGCGACCGATACTACGCAACATGGCGATCGACTCCTTCGTCGTGTCACGAAGACGAGATAATTCGTCCGCGGACTCGCTAACAATAATTGGCAGCGAGATGAAATTGCTTAATAATGTTGATACTATGACGCGCTTGTTATTGTACCGGTCTGCTAGCGTCATCCAGGCCGGTTCAAAATTCGCGTCGGTTATCGAGAAATGCGCGATCAGGTTCGCGGCATGACCTTGGGCGGACGATTTTAAATAGTGTAACCGTTTCACGTTCGTTAGGGACTTATTGTCTAACACGAGCGATTTGAACAGATCGCGGAAACTGTGACATTCGGCGTACGACCCAGCGAATTCGGGCAGCGGGATTCGCGCGAGTTTCGCGCCGGAGATGGAGTCGCCTGTGGGCGCGGGAGAGGGACTCGGTTGCGCGGCGCTTGGCCGCAGTGCATTTCGCTGCAACGTCGGCGAAAAAGTCGCACGAGCCCCAATAGGTCTCCTGCAACTTTTCGAAGGTTTCCTCGGTAGAGTACGGCATGATAGACTAAGCTTGAGTGGGGACTAACTGCAGAAACTCCAGGTGCAGCTTCCCGAAGCGCAACCACTCGCCGTCCAGTCTCTTGTGCCGTCCCTCGGCGGAAGCTGCGGAGAACTTGGCCCGCCCTTCCTTCCGGTAGTTAACCACCATCCGGGTGAAGGTGTGGGCGATGACCCGCAGCTGGTGTAGGTGGTCTTTCACGGTCTGATTGGTCAGCGGAGCTGATGTTGTTGCAACTCGTGTGGTCTCCATTCTGCGTCGCCCTCAAATCCGGCTCGAAGGACCACTTTGTTAATGCACAGACAAAGAGACGCGCGGACGAGGGACAGGGACGCGAAGAATGGCGGAGCAATTCACACAGTAGGAGAATGCGCAAGGGCGACGAAGGTCCGCTCTCGATATCACTTACAATCGGATCGACAGCTTGGATAGTTCTGCCGTTACAGGATCGCGCACGACAAACCGTTGATCTTTCAAATCTCGTCCATAGATCGGTGACGGTCGCGCCAATCGTCAGCACACACGCCACGCTCCCACAACACTCATTCACTCTCCCTCACGCAATCCACACCGCACGCACCTTAATCTAAACACGCAGACGGTACAATAAACGTATTTCTACATCTTATCCTAATTCTTATACCATATTCTAAACAGAAGCAGTATGCTAGAAGGCAAGCAGTAAGCTAGGAAGCAAGCAGGATGCTAGTAAGCAAGAAGTAAGCTAGAAAGCAAGCAGCAGGCTAGTAAGGAAGCAGTAAGTGAGTAAGCTAGCAGTAATCTCGTAAGCAAGCAGTGAGCTAGAAAGCGAGGTGGAAGCCAGTAAGGAAGCAGTATGATAGTAAGCAAGCAATAAGCTAGTAACCAGCATGTAAGATTGTAATCAAGCAGCAGGCTAGTAAGAAAGCTGGTAGCTACTTAGAAAGCAGGAAGGTAGTACGCAAGCCGTGAACTAGTAAGCGAGCACGAACTAGCATGGATGCAGTAAGCTAGTTAGCAAGCGGTAAGCTAGTGAGCAAGGAGCAAGCTAGTAAGAAAGCAGTTAGCTAGTAAGCAAGCAGTAAGCTAGCAAGCAAGCAGTAAGCTGGTATGAAAGCAGTTTGGTAGTAAGCAAGCAGTAAGCTCGTAAGTCAGCAGTAAGCTTTAAGCAAGCAGTAAGATAGTAATAAAGCAGGAGGATAGTATGCTAGCTGTAATCTAGAACGCAAGCACCAAGCTAGTAAGCATGCAATAAGCGAGTAAGCTAGCAGTAAGCTAGTAAGCAGGCAGGAAGACTGTAAGCATCAAGTAAACTAGTAAGCAAGCAGCAGGCTAGCTAGTATGGAGCTGGCTAGTAAGAAAGCAGTTAGCTATTGAGCATGCAGTAAGCCAGTAAGCTAGCAGTAAGCTAGTAAGCAAGCAGTAAGGTTGTGAATATGCAGCTGGCATGTAAGAATACAATTAGTTAGTAAGCAAGCAGGAATCTGGTAAGGAAGCAGTATGATAGTGAGCAACAAGTAAGATAGTAAGCAAGCAGCAAGCTGGTAAGAATGCAGTTAGCTAGTAGGGAACTAGTGGGCTAGTAAGCAGGCAGTAAGTTAGTATGGAAGCAGTAAGCTAGTAAGCAAGCAGGAACTAGCATGGATGCAGTAAGCTAGTTAGCAAGCAGTAAGCTAGTGAGCAAGGAGCAGGCTAATAAGATAGCAGTTTGCTAGTAAGCAAGCTGTGAGCTAGTAAGCGAGGTGGAAGCTCGTAAGGAAGCGGTATGCTGGTACGCAAGCAGTAAGATAGAATGCAAGCAGCAAGCTGGTAAGCAAATAGTAAGCTAGTAACCGAGCAGGGAGCTAGTAAGGGAGCAGAATGCTATTAAGCAAGCAGTAAGCTAGTAAGCAAGCAGCTGGCTAATGAGAAAGTAGTATGCATCTATGCAAGCAGTAAGCTAGTAAGCATGCTGTGAGCTAGTAAGCAACCAGTGAGCTTGTAAGCAAGTTGAAAGCTAGTAAGCAGGCAGTAAGCTTGTAAACAAGCAGTGAGCTAGTAGGCAACCAGTAAGCTAGTAAGGAAGCAGTAAGCTAGGAAGAAAACAGCAAGCTAGTATGCAACCCTCTGGGGCTGTGTCCGGCAATCGTCGGCCGCAGTACGGGGCGTAGCGACCCCGAGGTACCTGATGCTTATCACACCGTAAGACTCCTGTTGGTCGTCACAGCGACACATCCACAATTCCTTCTTTGGTTTTGTGAATGGTACGTGATGGCAGGAGGAACGGGGGCCCTGGTTTTGCCGCCCGGGCCGCGAGTATGGCGACTCTATAAAATCGCCCTCGAATCCTAAGTTATGGTGCGCGGCGATGGGATGCATGGTTGGGCGAGAAGGCCCAATACCAAGCGACCACCTCCGGGGGCACCTGCCGAACCCCCGGAGTATCAGGCTTGCCCGGGTAACGCGGCTCTGCCCGGGTGGACTTTCTTCCGACTTACGCGTGGGAACTAAATGGATTTTCATAACAAATGGGGTTGGTGCGGGTTATGGCGGAGAGGGAGGTCGAAGACGGTGTTGGGGCTAGGGTGACGGCGCTCGCGCCTCACTCGGCGCCTGGCCCGGCTTCGTGGAGGGCTGAGGAGGACGACGAGACTGCGTCAGTCTCATCCTTCTCCTCCGCCAGGAGCCACATAGGCTCCAAGAGGAAGCGGTCGGGGCAGGCCGTCTCCGGAGTGGGTAGGGCAATGAGCCCGGTAGTAATGGTGAGTTGCCTCAGGGACGAGGTAACCGAGGAGATTTCCGAGAGGATATCCTCGTCTCTGAGGCTGGTGGAGAAGGTGGCCGCATCCTGCTCCTTTAAGGGGCAGAAGAGCGGCGGCGCAGAGGCCCTGAGAGAGGCTGCGCAAGAGATGAGGGAGGCGGCACGGGAGTTGAGCGTACGGAACGCCCATCTGCAGCTCGTGTTGGAGGAGGAGAGGCGGGGGAGAAGGAGGGCAGAGGCGTGCGGGAATGGCGCAGCCGACCCTGCAATCCTCCCGCCTCCTCCGCCGCGTGCCCCGGCGGTAGCAAATAAGCGGAGTGTGGCGGCGGTGGTGCGAGGCTCTACAGGCCCTTCCGCCACGCACTCCGTTCGCGCAGAGTTCCCCGTTCTCCTCAGAGGACGAACTTCTGAGGAGGATTGGGGAAATGATTGACCGGAAGCTGGCCGCCTTCCGGGATGAGCTCCTCCCCGGTAGAGCGGTCAGCAGGAAGGCGGTGCCCCCCCCCCCGACCAATACCGTTACAATCGGGGAAGGCGAAGGTGGTGGGAGCGAAGGCTCCGCCCTCCGTGGTCACTCCGGGTCTCGGGTCGCGGCCTCCAAGGGGAACAGACTACCCGCGGTCCCGGATCGGACGCCATCCATGGCACCGTCCCAAGGGGGGGTGTCCTGGAGCTAGGTGGTTGGGCGGAAGGCGAGGAGAGCGGCGACGAAGGCCTCGCTGCCGCAACCTCCGCCCTCGCCGCACGCGGCCAAAGTAAAGGCCGCGAAGACGTGACCTGTGCGCCCACCCCCCCCAAAACGGCAGCGGTGGTGCTGACCGTCGCCCAGTGTGGTGACCTGACCCCCGCGGCGGCGTTGCAGCTCGCCAGGAAGAACATCTCCCTGGAGGAGCTTGGCATCGCTTCCGTGAGAGCGAAGAGGGCGGTGACCGGGGGTCTCCTCCTGGAGAGGCGAGGAGATGGCGGACCGACTCGCACAGAGGCTCCGGGAGCAGCTGGGCGAGCGGGGTGTCCGGGTCGCCAGGCGCACGAAACGCACGGATATGCGCGTTTGTGGGCTGGACGACTCGGTCACAGCGCAGGAGGTGTCTCATGCCCTAGCGAGGGCGGGGGACTTCCCCGACGGAGACGTGCGGGTCGGTGAGATCCGCATGTCTCCTTCCGGCCTGGGGTCGGTGTGGGCCCGGTGCCCCCTCTCCGCTGCCCGCAAAGTGGCGGAATCCGGGAGGGTTTTGGTGGGGTAGGTTCCGGCGCGAGTGGAGATACTCGCGCCGCGCCCACTCTAGTGTCGCCGCTGCCTCGAGTTGGGGCACATGAGGCAGTGGTGCACCTCGTCGGTGGACCGCAGCGGTCAGTGTTACCGCTACGGAGTAAAAGACCACCGCGCGAGCCAGTGCTCGGCGGCCCCCCACTGCCCGCTATGTGCGGACATGGGGAGGCCGGCAGATCACAGGGTGGGGAGCAAAAAGTGCTCTCCCCCTCCCGGAAGAAGAGGAAGAGGCGGGCCGTTCCGACTCCGGCGCCGCGGGTGGTGGCATCGTCCACCATGGAGGTAGACGGTGCCACGGGGACGAAGAGCCGGGAGGAGGCTGGGGCGGCCGCTAAGTAATGCCCCCCCGTCTCCTCCTCCAGGCCAACCCCAACCACTGCCGCGCGGCACAGGACATGATGTCCCAGGTCCTCGCGGAGTGGGGGGTTGGCCTGGCGGTCTTCGCCGAGCCGTACCGTGTCCTTGATCACCCTCATTGGGTGGGGGACGCGGACGGCATTGTGGCGGCTGTATGGGTAGGAGGCGACGGGTCCCCGACTTTCTCCATCCTGGAACGCGGTCGGGGCTTGGTCGCCGTCGACTGGGGGGGGGGGGGAGTCGCCGTGGTGGGGTGCTACATCTCGCCCCGCAGCGGCCACACCGAGTTCGAGCAGTACCTGTCCGAGGTTGCGGCATGCGTGTCGCGCTGCGCGGCCAAACCGGTACTGGTCTTGGGCGACTTTAACGCCAAGTCGGTGGCGTGGGGATCCCCCAAGACCTCCGTTCGCGGTGGGATCCTGGGCGACTGGGCGGCCGGGCTCGACCTTCGGTTACTGAACCGGGGGTCGGAGCACACGTGCTTGCGGCGATATGGGGGGTCCATCGTAAATGTTGGATTCGCGACCACCAACGCCGTGCGCATGGTGTCGGGATGGCAGGTGGTTGGGGGGGGCAGAAACACTCTCGGACCACCGGTATATTCGGATGGAGGTCTTTGCCCCCGGATGTATATCCCGACACCACCGCCCAGTTGGCGCCCCACCGCGCCGCTGGGCGCTTCGGCGCCTGGACAAGGACGCTATGATGGCTGCTGCTCTCGCTGCAACTTGGCCGCAGGAGGCGTCCGAGTTGCCGAGCATAGAGGAGGAGGTCGCCCGGCTCGGTGGACTAGTCGCAAATATTTGCGACGCGGCGATGCCCCGGGTCAGGCGGGCTTCTCCTCGCCGGGCGGTGTACTGCTGGCCGGCCGCGATCGCAGAATTGCGCGTCGCGAGTGTGCGCGCCCGACGCCAGTACACCCGCGCGCGCTGTCGTCTACGAAGAGACGATGGCGTGGCGCGAGCGAGGGCAGATGACCTGTATGAGTCATACCGTACAGCTCGGGTTGCTCTGCAAGTCACCATCAGACGGGCCAATACCCGGGCATGGAAGGAGCTCCTCCAGACCCTCGATGACGATCCATGGGGCGCCCGTATAAGGTGGTGCTAAATAAGCTCCGCCTGTAGGCGGCTCCTGTCACAGAGGGTCTTGACCCCCGGCTGCTGGCGGCCGTGGCCAATACTCTCTTTCCAATTGGGGTGGGAGGATCACGTCCTCCGGCGGCGTCGGCTGTCCCAATTGAGTGGTCGGCCGAGCTGGGGGTCACGCAGTGGGAGCTGGCCACGGCCATCAAACGGCTCCATGCGCGTAACACGGTCCCGGGGCCGGACGGTGTGCCTGGCCAGGTTTGGGTTTTGACCCAGGGCGTCCTTGGGGCCGAGCTCAGGCGGTTGTTTGACCGATGCTTGAGGGACGGGCGATTCCCCGCTAGTTGGAAAGTGGCGAGGATGGTCCTGCCAATCGTCAAGCAATATGCTAGAAAGCAGGCAGCAAGCTTGACAACAAGCAGGGAGCAACTAAGCGCGCGGTAAGATAGAGAGCACGCAAGCGGCTAGCAGAAAAGCAGTTGGCTATTAAGCAGCCAGCAAGCTAGCAACCAAGCAGTGAGCTAGCAAGGGCGGAGGAAGCCAGTAAGGAACAAGTAGGCTAGTAGGGAAGCAATAAGTTAGTAAGCGAGGGGGAAGCCTGCAAGGGAGCAGTATGCTAGTAATCAAGCAGTAAGATAGTGAGCAAGCTACAAGAAAGTACGATGGAGTTAGCTATTAAGCAAGCAGTAAGCTAGTAAGCCATCAGTAAGGTAGTAAGCAAGAAGTAAGCTAGAAAGCAAGCAGCAAGCTAGTAAGCAAGCAGTAGGCTAGAAAGCAAGCAGTAAGCTAGTAAGCGTGCAGGGAGCTAGTAAGTAAGCAGTGAGTTAGTAAGGGAGCAGGGAGCTAGTAAGTAAGCAGTGAGTTCGTAAGGGATCAGGGAGCTAGTAAGAAAGCGGTAAGCTATTAAGCAAGCAGTAAGCTTGTGAGCAACCCGTAAGCTGGTAAGCAAGCAAAGAGATGGTAAGCGACAAGGGAGCTAGTACGCGAGAAGGGAGCTAGTGAGGAAGCATTATGGTAGTAAGCAACCAGTAAGCTAGTAAGCAACCAGTAAGCTAGTAAGCATGCAGTAAGCTAGAAGGCATGCAGCATGTTAGTAAGCATGCAGTAAGCTAGTAAGCAAGCAGGGAGCTAGTAAGTAAGAAGTGACCTAGTAAGGGCGCAGGGAGCTAGTAAGGAAGCGGTAAGCTATTAAACAAGCAGTAAGCGAGTAAGCTAGTAGTAAGCTTGTAAGCGAGGAGGAAGTTAGTAAGGCCGCAGTATGCTAGAAAGCCAGCAGCGGGCGTGTAAGCAAGCAGTAAGTTGGTAAGCAAGCAGTGAGCTATTAAGTGAGAAGGGAGTTAGTAAACAAGCAGAGAGCTAGTAGGTATGCAATTAGATAGTAAGCAAGCAGTAACCTAGTGGGCAAGCAGTTAGCTAGTAAGCGAGGAGGCAGCTAATAGGGGAACAGTATGATAGTTAGCAAGCAGTAAGCTAGATGCAAGCAGCAAGCTTGTATGCAAGCAGTAAGACGGAAAGCACGCAGCAGGGTAGCAAGACAGCATGTAGCTAGTAAGCAAGCAGTATGTTAGTAAGCAAGCAGTAAGCTAGTAAGCAAGCTATAAGCTGGTAAGGATGCAGTTAGCCAGTAAGGAAGTAGTAAGCTAGTAAGCAAGCAGTAAGCAAGTAAACAAGCAGTGAGCTGGGAAGAAAGCCATTAGCTAGTAAGCAAGCAGTAACCTAGTGTGCAAGCAGTTAGGTAGTAATCGAGCAGGAAGCTTGTAAGTAAGCTAGTAAGCAAGAAGTAAGCTAGTATGCAAGCAGCAGGCTAGTAGGAAAGCAAGTAGCTATGAAGGTACCCCTCAGGGGCTGCCAGCCTTTCAGCTGCAGTACGGGCTTAACGAACCCGGGGTACCCGAGTCATACACACACCGTAAGCCTCCTGTTGGTCGTCACAACGACCCATTCACAATTCCCTATTGGTTTTGTGAATGGTACGTGACGGCAGGAGGAACGGGGGTCTTGGCTTAACCGCCTGGGCCACGAGTATGGCGACTCTATAAAATCGCCCTCCAATCCTAAGCTATGGTGCGCGGCGAAGGGATGCATGGTTGGGGGAGAAGGCCCAATCCCAAGCGACCACCTCCGGGGAACCTGCCGAACCCCCGGAGTATTAGGCTTACCCGGGTAAGGCGGCTCTGCCCGGGTGGACCTTTATTTCCGACCATCTCGTGGGACTATTATGGACACAGAAAATAAAATGGGGATGGGGCGGGTTTTGTCGGTTGGGGAGGACGGAGACGGGGTTGGGGTTAGGGTGGCGGCGCTCGCGCCCCACTCAGCGCCAGGTCCGGCTTCGTGGAGGGTGGAGGAGGACGACGAGACGGCGTCGGTCTCGTCCTTCTCCACCAGCACGAGCCACATAGGCTCTAAGAGGAAGAGGACGGGGCAGGCCGCCGTCGAGGTGGGCGGGGCGATGAGCCCGTCGGTGAGGCTGAGTTGCCTCAGGGACGAGGTGACCGAGGAGATATCGGAGAGGATCTCCTCGTCCCTGAGGCGGGTGGAGAAAGTCGCCGCTGCCTGCGCCTTTAAGGGGCAGAAAAGCGGTGGCGCGGAGGCCCTGAAGGCCGCGGCGGAGGAAATGAGGGAGGCGGCGCGGGAGCTCAGAGGGCGGAACACCCGTCTGCAGCTCCTGTTGGAGGAGGAGCGACAGGGGAGGAGGAGGGCAGAGGCGCTGTGGAACGGCGCGGCCCTCCCTCCCATCCTCCCTCCTCCTCCACCGCCGCGTCCCTCGGCGGAGGTAAATAAGCGGAGTGCGGCGGGCAGTGGTGCGGGGCACCGCGGGCCCCTCCACCCGCACTCCGCCCGTGAAGAAGTCCCCGTCCTCCTCAGAAGACGATCTTCTGAGGAGGATTGGGGACATGATTGATGGCAAGCTGGCCGCCTTCCGGGAGCAGCTCCTCGCCGGAAGAGCGGTCAGCAGGAAGGCGGTGCCTCCCCGACCTGTTCCGGTACAGTCGGGGAAGGCAAAGAAGGGCGGAGTGAAGGCTCCGCCCAGCGTTGCGGCACCAGGGCCCCGGGTCGCGACCCCCAGGGGGGGTGGTGTACCCGTGGTCGCGGTGGTCGCGTCCTCCACAGCACCCTCCCAAGGGGGGGTGGCGTGGAGTGAGGTGGTGGGGCGGAAGGCGAAGCGGGCGGCGAGGAAGGCCTCGCAACCGCAGCCTCCGCCTCCGCCGCCGGCGGCCAAGGTAAAGGCCGCGAAGGTCGGGAAGGCACGACCAGGTCGTCCTCCAAAAACGGCAGCGGTGACGCTGACCGTTGCGCAGGGGGGCGACCTGACCCTCGCGGAGGCGATGCGGCTCGCCAGGGAGAATATCTCCCTGGAAGAGCTGGGCATCGCCTCCGTGAGGGCGAAGAGGGCCGTGACCGGGGGTCTCTTGCTGGAGATCCCCGGTGCAGAAGGCGGCGCGAAGGCGGATCGTCTCGCCCAGAGGCTCCGGGAGCAGCTGGGCGAGCGAGGTGTCCGGGTCGCCCGGCCCACGAAGCGCACGGAGATGCGCGTTTGTGGGCTGGACGACTCGGTCAGCGCACAGGATGTGTCCCGTTCCCTTGCGAGGGCGGGGGACTGTCCTGTGGAGGACCTGCGGATCGGAGAGATCCGCAGGTCGCCCTCCGGCCTCGGGTCGGTGTGGGCCCGGTGCCCCCTCTCCGCCGCCCGTAAGGTGGCGGAATCCGGGAGGGTGTTGGTGGGGTGGGTTTCGGCGCGAGTGGAAATCCTCGCGCCGCGCCCGCTCCAGTGTCACCGCTGCCTCGAATTGGGGCACGTGAGGCAGTGGTGCACCTCGCCGGTGGACCGCAGCGGTCAGTGTTACCGCTGCGGTGCCAAAGAGCACCGTGCGAGCCAGTGCTCGGCGGCCCCCCACTGCCCGCTGTGTGCGGACATGGGGAGGCCAGCCGATCACAGGGTGGGGAGCAAGAAGTGCTCCCCCCCCTCCCGGAAGGAGAGGAAGAGGCGGGCTGCACCGGCTCCGGTGCCGAGGGCGGTGGCATCGTCCTCCATGGAGGTGGACGGTGCTACGGGGACGGACGGCCGGGAGGAGGCTGGCGCGGCCATTAATTAATGCGGCCCCGCCTCCTCCTCCAGGCCAACCTCAACCACTGCCGTGCGGCGCAGGACTTCATGTCCCAAGTCCTCGCGGAGTGGGGGGTTGGCCTGGCGGTCGCCGCCGAGCCGTACCGCGTCCCTGATCACCCTCATTGGGTGGGCGACGCGGACGGCTTGGTGGCGACGGTATGGGGAGGGGGCGACGGGTCCCCACCGTTCTCCTTGTTGGAGCGCGGTCGGGGATTCGTCGCCGTGGACTGGGGGGGAGTCGCTGTGGTGGGGTGCTACATTTCGCCCCGTAGCGGTCACGCTGCGTTCGGGCTGTACTTGGCCGAGGTCGCGGCATGCGTGCAGCGCTACGCGGCCCGGCCGGTGCTGGCCCTGGGGGATTTTAATGCCAAGTCGGTGGCTTGGGGATCCCCCAGGACCTCCGTTCGCGGCGGGATCCTGGGCGATTGGGCGGCGGGGCTCGACCTCCGGGTATTGAACCGGGGGTCGGAGCACACATGCGTGCGGCGATATGGGGGGTCCATCGTGGATGTTGGATTCGCGACCCCCAACGCCGTGCGCATGGTGTCGGGTTGGCACGTGGTCGCGGGGGCAGAGACACTCTCCGATCACCGGTACATCCGCATGGAGGTCTCTGCCGCCGCGAGTGCATCCCGACACGGCCGCCTGCGTGGCACCCCACCACGCCGCTGGGCGCTTCGGCGCCTGGACAAGGACGCCCTGATGGCAGCTGCCCTCGCTGCAACTTGGCCGCAGGGAGCGGCCGAGTTGCCGGGCATAGAGGAGGAGGTCGCCCGGCTCGGAGCATTGGTCGCGGGTATTTGCGACGCGGCGATGCCTCGGGTCGGGCGGGCTTCTCCTCGCCGGGCGGTGTACTGGTGGTCGGACGCGATCGCGGAGTTGCGAGTCGCGACTGTCCGCGCCCGACGCCAGTACACCCGCGCGCGCCGTCGTCAACGTACAGGCGACGGCGTGGCGCGAGCGAGGGCAGCTGATGACCTGTATGGAGCATACCGCGTGGCGCGGGTTGCTCTGCAGGTCGCCATCAAACGGGCCAAGACCCAGGCATGGAAGGAGCTCCTCCAGACCCTTGATGACGATCCATGGGGGCGCCCATATAAGGTGGTGCTGAATAAGCTCCGCCCATGGGCGCCCCCCGTCACCGAGGGTCTTGACCCCCGGCTGCTGGAGGACGTGGTCAATACACTCTTCCCAATTGGGGAGAGGGGACCGCGTCCTCCGGCGGCGGCGGCTGTCCCAGTGGAGTGGACGGCCGAGCTGGGGGTCACGCAGGAGGAGCTGGCAGCGGCCATCAGACGGCTCAGGGTTCGTAACACGGCCCCGGGTCCGGATGGTGTGCCCGGCCGGGTTTGGGTCTTGACCCAGGGCGTCCTTGGGGCCGACCTCAGGCGGTTGTTCGACCGCTGCCTGAGGGACGGGCGATTCCCCCCCAGTTGGAAGGTGGCGAGGATGGTCCTCCTCCGGAAGGAGGGTCGGCCCGCGGAGTCTCCCTCCGCATACCGGCCCATTTGTCTCCTCGACGAGGTGGGCAAGCTCTTCGAGCGTGTGATTGCTGCCCGCCTCGTCGAGCACCTGTCGCGGGGTGATCCCGGTCTGGCCGACTGCCAGTTCGGTTTCCGGGGGGGCCGATCGACTATCGACGCGATAGGTCGTGTGAGGGCCCTCTCGGAGGCGGCCGTCTCCCGGGGAGGGGTGGCATTGGCAATATCCTTGGATATTGCCAATGCCTTTAACACCCTCCCCTGGGAAGAGATAAGGAGGGGGCTCGAATATCATCGAGTCCCCCCTTGTCTCAGGGCGGTCGTCGGGGATTATCTCCGCGGCAGGTGGATCGAGTATCCGGGCCGGGATGGTGATATGCGGAGGGAGGTGTACTGCGGTGTTGTGTGTCCTGAAGGAGTGGCTGGACAGAGGCCATGGCAGCCTCACCTACCGGCTGGCGCAGGTATTTTCCGGGCATGGCAGCTTCGGAAGATACCTGCGCCGGATAGGGAAGGAGCCGACGGCGCGTTGCTGCCACTGCGACGCTGAGCAGGACACGGCGGATCATACCCTGGAGGTATGCCCCGCGTGGGAGGGGGAGCGCCGTGTCCTGGTCGGCGTCGTCGGGCGGGATGTCTCGCTGCCGGGCGTGGTGCGCGCCATGCTCGGCAGCGAGGAGAAGTGGAGGGCCGTGGCCTCCTTCTGCGAGAACGTAATGTTGCAGAAGGAGGCCGCGGGGAGGGAGCGCGAGCTTCAGCGCGCTGAAGCTCGCGCTCGTGCGGTGGCCCGAGGTCGTCGCCCGGTCGCGAGGCGTCGCGGGCGGCCGCCTCGGCGTGGCGGATGACCTAGGCTGGGAGGGGGGTCCTGAGGGGACCCTCCTCCCGCTAGGCGGCGCCGGGTCGGACCGGTTGGGGGTAGAAGTGCCTCCCCCCTACCGGTCCGACGCAAGGGGAGGCACCCTCGGCGGTCTGGTGCGGCCATGAACGCCCGGCCGCCGAGGGGTGGAAACGGGGTCGCGGGCGGTTGCGAGTTGGGGCTCGCAGCCGCCACTAAACGCGGCCCCGGGACGGATAGCGGCGGGATGGAGTGGCCCCGTCCCGCCGCTATGAGGCAGTGTGTCTACTGGGGGGACCGATTGTCCCCCCGGGGGATGGGCGCGAAAGCGCGGGCGCGGGGAGGATACCGGAAGAATGCTTCGAGCGATTCCCGGTATCCTCCCAAAGCGTGCCGAAGGGTCACCGTGGGGTTTTTAGTGGGTAGGTCCCGCGCCTGTCGTTGTACGGGCGCGGGGAATCCCACACACCCCTCCCACCTCTCCCCAAGGAGGTGGGAGGGAATCTTTCGAAGATTTTCCCCACGACAAAAAAAAAAAAAAAAAAAAAAAAAAAGTAGCTATGAAGGTAGCGGTATGCTAGTAAGCAAGCAGGAAGCTAGAAAGCAAGCCGTAAGCTAGCAAGCAAGTATTAAGCGATTTAGCTAGCAGTAAGCTAGTAAGCATGCAGTAATCTAGTACGCAAGCAGTGAGCTAGTAAGCTAGAAGTAAACTATTCAGCAAGCAGTAAGCTAGTAAACAAGCAGCAGGCTTGTAAGAATGCAGTAAGGTAGTATACAACCAGTAAGCTTGTAAGCAACCGGTAAGCTAGTAAGCAAGCAGTAAGCTGGTAGGAAAGCTGTAAGCTAGCAAGCAAGCAGTGAGCTAGTCGCGAGCAGTAATCTAGAAAGCAAGCAGTGAGCTAGTAACCCAGCAGTAAGCTAGTAAGCATGCAGTGAGCTAGTATGCAACCAGTAAACTTGAAAGCAAGCAGTGAACTAGTCGGCGTGGAGGAAGCCAGTAAGGAAGCAGTTTGTTAGTGCGCAACCAGTAAGCTAGTTAGCAAGCAGCAAGCTAAGAAGCAAGCATTATGCTAGTAAGCAAGCCTTGAGCTAGTAAGCGTGAGGGAAGCTAGTATGGAAGCAAAAAGCTAGAAAGCAACCAGCGGGCTAATTAGCAAGCATTAAGTTGGTAAAAAAGCAGTTGGTAACCAAGTAGTAAGCATGCTGTAAGCTAGTAAGCTTGCATTAAGATAGCGAGAATGCAGTTAGCTAGTAAGAAAGCAGTATGCTCCTATGGAGGCAGTTAGCTGGTAAACAAGTACTAAGCTAGTAAGCAAGCAGCAAGCTTGTAAGCAAGCAGCAGGCTAGTCAGAAGGCAGTTAGCTGGTAAGAAAGCAGTACGCTAGCAAGCATGCGGTAAGCTAGAATGCTCGCAGCAAGCTAGTATGCGAGGAGGTAGCTAGTAATGATGCAGTATCATAGTAAGCAAGCAGTAAGCTAGTAAGCAACAAGTATGCTAGTAAACAACCAGCAAGCTAGTAGGGAAGCAGTAAGCTACTGGGCATGCAGTAAACTAGCAAGCAAGATGGATGCTAGTAAGGAACCAGTATGCAAGTAAGCAACACGTTATATAGCAAGCTAGCAGCATGACAATATAGAAGCAGGAAGCGAGATAGGTAGCAGTAAGTTAGTCAGCATCCAGTAATGTAGTAAGCAAGCAATGAGATAGTAAGCAAGCAGTAAGCTAGTAAGCACGCAGTAAGCGCGTAAGCAAGCGGTATGCTAGTAAGCAAGCCGTAAGCTAGTATGCAACCAGTAAGCTAGTAAGCAAGAAGTACGCTGGTAAGAAATCAAATAGCTAGTAAGGAAGCAGTATGCTAGTATGCAAGCAGTAAGCTGGTAAGCAAGCAATAAGGTAGAAAGCAAGGAACAGGCTAGTAAGAAAGCAGTTAGCTGGTGTTTAAAGATTTGCATAATGCCTAGCGATTGTCCTCGGCCGCGATTACCGTTAGTCCTGTTAGCGTGGAATGATCGGGAGATTATCTCTAAGAGAATTTGTACAGCGAGCAGTGATTGAAAAACGCGTTTATTACTTGTTTTTCTGGCATCGGTAACGGCTCATTACCTTCGCTTCGAATGTGCTAACGGTGTTGATGACGTCAGTACTGTGAGAGAGTACTGCGCTAAGGATCAGACGAAGAAAGGCTGCCGAAATTTAGACAGCGCCGCGTAGCGTCTAATTAGAGTAACGCGGCCGCGTCTTCGGCTGTTAATCCGTGCAGTCCTACGTAGACTTCCAACTAGAGCGGATCGGCTCCCGATTGCACTCGAACGGAAATATTTAAAAGAGGAATGTTCTAATTGTTTAATATTCAGAGCGATTCTGCCTGTAGTTAAAGGGTGTAAAGAGTAGATGTTCAGTCTGGTGCGGGTCCACTGATTGACCTCGCACAGCTGAGAATTCGATAAAACTCGAGAAAAGTGTGGAAATAATCCGCCTTTTCCTTGACAAACGGATCGGTTTAGATTCGGTCAAGTATGCCCCGGAATCTTGTATGGGATTTCCCAAATTGAGATTCCACGAAGTCATTTCTGCGACAGGAGATCGAGAAAATACACCAGTAAGGTGTTCGATATCTTGTGGAGTGATCGAGAATATACACCAGTAAGGTGTTCGATCCCTCCGTGCAGAATTGAGCGGTCGTCCCGATCGTATAAACGATCGAGACATAAGAATGTTGGCAAAATTACGCTTCTATTTTCTTGTGATTACCGCCAGGCTGAGGAGACACCAAAGGGAGGCACCTACCTGGTGAACCATCCAGGTGGGTCCATTGTAGTCGGTTCGACGTCCACAAGGAACGCCTGACTTTTCCGGTCTGCGAGTCCTTACTCCTACAGTTCCCGCTGGTGTAACGTTTACAGGAGCACCTATGCGGAGGAGTAACGGAGTCGTGGATCAGGCCCCCACGTGATTCAAATGCTGCTAAGTGCAACGAATAGATGTGCAACGTGCAGTGAACCACGTGCAGTCGGGCTCCGTAGTGCAACCGCTGACCAATAAGTCGTCTGTTGAAACAGCCAAGAGCAGCCACACTTCGACGGTTGGGCTGTTGCACTGCACTTTTTTTTTTTTTTTTTTTTGTCGTGGGGAAAATCTTCGAAAGACTCCCTCCCACCTCCTTGGGGAGAGGTGGGAGGGGTGTGTGGGATTCCCCGCGCCCGTACAACGACAGGCGCGGGACCTACCCACTAAAAACCCCACGGTGACCCTTCGGCACGCTTTGGGAGGATACCGGGAATCGCTCGAAGCATTCTTCCGGTATCCTCCCCGTGCCCGCGCTTTCGCGCCCATCCCCCGGGGGACAATCGGTCCCCCCAGTAGACACACTGCCTCATAGCGGCGGGACGGGGCCACTCCATCCCGCCGCTATCCGTCCCGGGGCCGCGTTTAGTGGCGGCTGCGAGCCCCAACTCGCAACCGCCCGCGACCCCGTTTCCACCCCTCGGCGGCCGGGCGTTCATGGCCGCACCAGACCGCCGAGGGTGCCTCCCCTTGCGTCGGACCGGTAGGGGGAGGCACTCCTACCCCCAACCGGTCCGACCCGGCGCCGCCTGGCGGGAGGAGGGTCCCCTCAGGACCCCCCTCCCAGCCTAGGTCATCCGCCACGCCGAGGCGGCCGCCCGCGACGCCTCGCGACCGGGCGACGATCTCGGGCCACCGCACGAGCACGAGCTTCAGCGCGCCGCTGAAGCTCACGCTCCCTCCCCGCGGCCTCCTTCTGCAACATTACGTTCTCGCAGAAGGAGGCCACGGCCCTCCACTTCTCCTCGCTGCCGAGCATGGCCCGCACCACGCCCGGCAGCGAGACATCCCGCCCGACGACGCCGACCAGGACACGGCGCTCCCCCTCCCACGCGGGGCATACCTCCAGGGTATGATCCGCCGTGTCCTGCTCAGCGTCGCAGTGGCAGCAACGCGCCGTCGGCTCCTTCCCTATCCGGCACAGGTATCTTCCGAAGCTGCCATGCCCTGAAAATACCTGTGCCAGCCGGTAGGTGAGGCTGCCATGGCCTCTGTCCAGCCACTCCTTCAGGAGTGACCGAACAGCCCCGACAGTCCGGTGCCCCGCGGTTGGCAGAGCCAGCCGCTCCTGCCACGCGAGCAACACGGACTGCCGGGCCTGGCGCTTCAAATCGCCCCAAGCAGGTTCCTGCCCGCCCGGGACCGCCCCCACTCCCGCGCGACGGTCGACGCGGTGCCGGTACATCACCGCGTGCGACCGCGCGAGCAGGTCCATGGGCGGCATCCCCGCTAGAACCGTCGCCGCCTCATGTGACATGGTCCGATACCCGCGGACGACCCTGAGCGCCATGCGCCTCTGCACCCGACGCAGCATAGTCATGCTGCGCCGGGAGGCAGCCAGGTCGTCCGCCCAGACGGGGGCCCCGTATAGGGCCACCGACTGGACCATTGCCACATAGAGGCGACGAACTCGGCCCGCCGGGCCCCCCAGGTTGGGCAGAATCCGGCCCAGAGCCGCAACCATCCTTTCCAACCGGGGGATCAGGCAGCGGAAATGCTTCTCGAAACGCCAGTGGCTATCGAGGATCAGCCCTAGATACCTGATCTGGGGCTTCACCTCGATGTCAGCCCCACCCACCCGAATCAAAGGGGGTGGCGGATCCTGCCGAGGTGAATGAAACGCAATCACCTCGGTCTTATGGACCGCCACCGTCATCCCCATCCCCCTGATTCGGTCGACGACGCGTTGCGACCCCTCCTCCGCGCGACGCATGGCCCTCCCCCAGTGCGCCCCGACGGCCAGCACCAGTGTGTCATCCGCATAACACACCGTGCTGACGCCGTCGGGGAGGCCGTCCCGCAACACCGAGTCTTACGCGATGTTCCACAGGAGTGGCCCGAGGACCGACCCCTGCGGAACCCCGCAGTACACCTCCCTCCGCATATCACCATCCCGGCCCGGATACTCGATCCACCTGCCGCGGAGATAATCCCCGACGACCGCCCTGAGACAAGGGGGGACTCGATGATATTCGAGTCCCCTCCTTATCTCTTCCTAGGGGAGGGTGTTAAAGGCATTGGCAATATCCAAGGATATTGCCAATGCCACCCCTCCCCGGGAGACGGCCGCCTCCGAGAGGGCCCCCACACGACCTATCGCGTCGATAGTCGATCGGCCCCCCCGAAAACCGAACTGGCAGTCGGCCAGACCGGGATCACCCCGCGACAGGTGCTCGACGAGGCGGGCAGCAATCACACGCTCGAAGAGCTTGCCCACCTCGTCGAGGAGACAAATGGGCCGGTATGCGGAGGGAGACTCCGCGGGCCGACCCTCCTTCCGGAGGAGGACCATCCTCGCCACCTTCCAATTGGGGGGGAATCGCCCGTCCCTCAGGCAGCGGTCGAACAACCGCCTGAGGTCGGCCCCAAGGACGCCCTGGGTCAAGACCCAAACCCGGCCGGGCACACCATCCGGACCCGGGGCCGTGTTACGAACCCCGAGCCGTCTGATGGCCGCTGCCAGCTCCTCCTGCGTGACCCCCAGCTCGGCCGTCCACTCCACTGGGACAGCCGCCGCCGCCGGAGGACGCGGTCCCCTCTCCCCAATTGGGAAGAGTGTATTGACCACGTCCTCCAGCAGCCGGGGGTCAAGACCCTCGGTGACGGGGGGCGCCCACGGGCGGAGCTTATTCAGCACCACCTTATATGGGCGCCCCCATGGATCGTCATCAAGGGTCTGGAGGAGCTCCTTCCATGCCTGGGTCTTGGCCCGCTTGATGGCGACCTGCAGAGCAACCCGCGCCACGCGGTATGCTCCATACAGGTCATCAGCTGCCCTCGCTCGCGCCACGCCGTCGCCTGTACGTTGACGACGGCGCGCGCGGGTGTACTGGCGTCGGGCGCGGACAGTCGCGACTCGCAACTCCGCGATCGCGTCCGACCACCAGTACACCGCCCGGCGAGGAGAAGCCCGCCCGACCCGAGGCATCGCCGCGTCGCAAATACCCGCGACCAATGCTCCGAGCCGGGCGACCTCCTCCTCTATGCTCGGCAACTCGGCCGCTCCCTGCGGCCAAGTTGCAGCGAGGGCAGCTGCCATCAGGGCGTCCTTGTCCAGGCGCCGAAGCGCCCAGCGGCGTGGTGGGGTGCCACGCAGGCGGCCGTGTCGGGATGCACTCGCGGCGGCAGAGACCTCCATCCGGATGTACCGGTGATCGGAGAGTGTCTCTGCCGCCGCGACCACGTGCCAACCCGACACCATGCGCACGGCGTTGGGGGTCGCGAATCCAACATCCACGATGGACCCCCCATATCGCCGCACGCATGTGTGCTCCGACCCCCGGTTCAATACCCGGAGGTCGAGCCCCGCCGCCCAATCGCCCAGGATCCCACCGCGAACGGAGGTCCTGGGGTATCCCCAAGCCACCGACTTGGCATTAAAATCCCCCAGGGCCAGCACCGGCCGGGCCGCGTAGCGCTGCACGCATGCCGCGACCTCGGCCAAGTACAGCTCGAACGCAGCGTGACCGCTACGGGGCGAAATGTAGCACCCCACCACAGCGACTCCCCCCCAGTCCACGGCGACGAATCCCCGACCGCGCTCCAACAAGGAGAACGGTGGGGACCCGTCGCCCCCTCCCCATACCGTCGCCACCAAGCCGTCCGCGTCGCCCACCCAATGAGGGTGATCAGGGACGCGGTACGGCTCGGCGGCGACCGCCAGGCCAACCCCCCACTCCGCGAGGACTTGGGACATCAAGTCCTGTGCCGCGCGGCAGTGGTTGAGGTTGGCCTGGAGGAGGAGGCGGGGCGGCATTAATTAATGGCCGCGCCAGCCTCCTCCCGGCCGTCCGTCCCCGTAGCACCGTCCACCTCCATGGAGGACGATGCCACCGCCCTCGGCACCGGAGCCGGTGCAGCCCGCCTCTTCCTCTCCTTCCGGGAGGGGGGGGAGCACTTCTTGCTCCCCACCCTGTGATCGGCTGGCCTCCCCATGTCCGCACACAGCGGGCAGTGGGGGGCCGCCGAGCACTGGCTCGCACGGTGCTCTTTGGCACCGCAGCGGTAACACTGACCGATGCGGTCCACCGGCGAGGTGCACCACTGCCTCACGTGCCCCAATTCGAGGCAGCGGTGACACTGGAGCGGGCGCGGCGCGAGGATTTCCACTCGCGCCGAAACCCAACCCACCAACACCCTCCCGGATTCCGCCACCTTACGGGCGGCGGAGAGGAAGTGGCCGCTGCCTGCTCTTTCAAGGGGCAGAAGAGCGGCGGGGCAGAGGCTCTGAGAGAGGCTGCCCGAATGATGAGAGACGCGGCGCGGGAGCTAAGCGGGCGGAACGCCCGTCTGCAGCTCCTGTTGGTGGTGGAGTGACGGGGGAGGATGAGGGCAGAGGCGCGCTGGAATAGCGCGGCCCTCCCTCCTTCTACGCCGCGCCCTCCTGCGGTCGTTATGAAGCGGAGTGCGGCAGAGGTGGTGCGGGCCCCCACGGGCCCTTCCACCCGCTCTCCGCCCGCGCAGAGGTCCCCGTCCTCCTCAGAGGACGATCTCCTAAGGAGGATAGGGGACATGATTAACAAGAGGTTGGCCGCTTTCCGCGAGGAACTCCTTCCCGGAAGAGCGGTCAGCGGGTGGGTGGAGCCACGCCGACCAGTGGTGGCGTCGCCGGGGAAGGCGAAGTTGGGGGGAGCGAAGGCTCCGCCCTCCGTGGCGACTCCGGGGCCTCGGGTCGTGACCCCCAAGGGGGGAAGCGTACCCGTGGTCCCGGTTCCCGCTTCCACCGCGGCACCGCCCCAACGGGGGTGTCGTGGAGCGAGGTGGTGGGGCGGAGGGCGAGGCGGGTGGCGAGGAAGGCCTCGCAGGTGCAGCATCCGCCCCCGCCGCCCGCGGCCAACGGAATGGCCTTGGCTTCGTAGATGGTACAATAGTAAAACCTGCAGAAGACAAAGCAACGGAGTTCAAAGTGCACGGTCAAAAATCAGCGCAGGTAAAAATGATTATACTGAGTACAATCGCCCCAAATCTTCGCCGCAATTTGTACAACTGCTCCACTGCGAAGGAAATGTGGAACAAGCTGAGGGACACCTATACGGAGATGCAAGTGAAGACGTTGCACAGACTACCTGGGAGCAGTTTTATAATTTTCGCGTTAATGGAGACGAGCCCATTGCAGATCATTTGGAGATACTGGAGAGCATCTGCAGACGCCTGCAGGATGCGGGTGAGGAACCGTCGGACAAAGCTGTCATGACAAAACTGCTGCGCAGTTAACCTCGAAGTTCTCCATTTTTCGTCACACGTGGGATTGCACTCCTGCTACGGAAAAAAAGGAAACCAACTTGATCAGCAGACTGATCAAGGAAGACAGGCGTTTTGCTGAGGATGAAGTGTCGACGCTTGCACTTCGTGTTCAAAAGACGTCCCTGAACGACGCAAAGAGAAAGAAACGCTCCAAGAAGGATATCGAGGAGTTGAAAAAACGAACGCGGTGTGGAGTCTGCAAAGAAAAAAGCCACTGGGCATGTGAATGTCCAAAAAATCAAGCTGGAAAATCATCGGACAGTTTAGCGAGAAATGCGCCAGCGTTGGCGTGTGACATTGTTGCAACATATAAATGCACCAGTGAAAGTGACAGTGACATGTGGATTGTGGATTCGGGTGCCGGAATGCATATAACTTTCCGCAAAGACTATTCTTCGGCACTGCAGCCGAATTCAAATGGTCATGCGGTTAAAGTAGCGGATGATCGCATCATCTTAGCGGCTGGCATCGGAACAATTAAAATCCAAGAAGTGCTTGAGGGAGTGCTATAGAAACGCGAATACAAGATGTGCTCTATGTACCTGAACTAAAGTGTAGTTTGTTTTCTATGGGCTCAGTGAACAAAAAACGGTACTCTTTTCATTCGTTTGAAAACAAATGTGAAGTTCGCGATAGTAAAGGAAAACTCGCCGCACCCGGAATACCGCACGGGAAACTGTTTAAAATGTGTTTCAAAGTGAAAGTGCCCATTGACTGTAAAGCGCTGAAATTAGCAGATGGCCAGGAAAAATTAAAACTTTGGCATGAGCGAATGAGACACGTAAATGAGCGCGCCGTAAAACACACGTGTGAACAACTCGGCATCCATGGAATTGAAAAGGACAATTTGACAAAGTTTTTTTGTGAAGGATGCATTATGGGCAAGCAGTCCCGAAGGCCGCAACCAAGCATCGGGGTTGAAGACAATTACGGACCAGGGGAGAAAATTCATATCGATGTCTGTGGCCCTGTAAACATAAACTCACCGAGCAACACGCGGTTCTTTTTACTGTTTAAGGACGTGAGTACCAGCTATAGGAAGGTATACTTCATGAGCCATAAATCAAAAGTATTCAGCAAATTTAAGGAGTACGAGGCATTCGTATCGACGCAGACTGGAACGAAAATCAAAGTCCTGCGCTCGGACAATGGGGCAGAGTACACCTGCAGCCAGCTCCGGACCTTTTTAGAGGAAAAAGGTATAATCCACGAACGCTCGTCACCATACATTCATGAGCAGAATGGTCGCGCTGAACGCGAAATTCGTACGCTCATTGAAAGTACACGTTCTATGATTCACGCAAAGAACATGCATCAAAAATTATGGGCAGAAGCAGTAAATACTGCGTGTTACCTGCTGAATCGGACCATCCTAAAGCCAGGGGAGATGATTACTCCGTTCGAGAAGTGGTTTAAACACAAACCTGATATAAAACATTTAAAGGTGTTTGGATCCGTAGCTTACCTGAACGTGCCGAAGGAAAGACGGCAAAAATTCGACCCAAAAAGCAGACAGGTCATATTCGTCGGTTACGATGGGGAGTCTACTAATTATAGACTCTGGGATAATAAATTGAAGAAAATTTCAATAAGCAGTGACGTAACCTTCAACGAAAATGCCCTGCCCAGTGCCGAAACGCGTGCCGAAACCGATACAATAATCAAGTTCGGAATTGAAGACGAAAGATAGACGATTCCTACTCCAGAAGGTGCAGCCGAACACCAAGCTCCAGTTGTGGAAAATGTCGCCCAAACACGAGAACTGGAAACCAATGGAAATAAAGAAAGCGCAGCTTTGCCAGAGACAGAGCAGGTAGCCGCCAATGAAAATGCTCGGGAAGGTAGACAACTGCGCAATAGAAGAACATTACAAGCACCTGGCCGATACGGCATACCTATTGCTTTTTTGGCTGATACGGTGCCTATGACCTACACTGAGGCAATATCTAGTGACGACACCAGCAAATGGAAGAAAGCCATGGACGAAGAGATGCTGGCGCTTGAAAAAAATCGCACATGGACCATATGTGCACTGCCACAAGGAAAACGTGCAATCGGTTGCAAATGGGTTTTCTCAATCAAAAATGATGCAGCTGGAAATCTGAAGAGATACAAGGCGAGACTCGTAACGAAAGGATTCCGACAACGAGAAGGAATCGATTATTTTGACACATTCGCACCTGTCGTTCGCTACGAGTCCATTAGAACTCTTCTTGCAATAGCTGCGAAAGAAGATTATGAAATAATGAAGTTCGATGTGCAAACCGCTTTTCTATATGGCGATCTTCAAGAAGAAATTTATTTGGAGCAGCCTCCAGGATACACAATTTAGAGCCAACTGGATGCAGTCTTCAAGCTACATCGCAGCCTGCATGGATTGAAGCAGTCACCCAATTGCTGGAACGAGAAGTTCACGAGGTTTCTGAACGAATTTAATCTCGTGAACATCGCAAGTGATAAGTTCAAAAGTGTATTTAGCCCTGTATGTGGATGATGTTTAGATTATGAGCAAAGGCGAGAATGCAATCAAGAGCGTCTTAGATTATTTAGAAGGTAACCTTAAAATCTCCGTAGATCGGGCCGATGAATTTCTCGGTTTCGAGATTAAACGTGATCGCGAACGACGACTCTTAAAAATTTCTCAACCGGGCTATATTAAGAAAATATTAAAGACCTTTAGTATGCTTGAAGCAAATCCGTCAAGTGTACCTGTGGAGCCAGGTATGCCTTTTTTTTTTTTTTTTTTTTTTTTGTCGTGGGGAAAATCTTCGAAAGACTCCCTCCCACCTCCTTGGGGAGAGGTGGGAGGGGTGTGTGGGATTCCCCGCGCCCGTACAACGACAAGCGCGGGACCTGCCCACTAAAAACCCCACGGTGACCCTTCGGCACGCTTTGGGAGGATACCGGGAATCGCTCGAAGCATTCTTCCGGTATCCTCCCCGTGCCCGCGCTTTCGCGCCCATCCCCCGGGGGGACAATCGGTCCCCCCAGTAGACACACTGCCTCATAGCGGCGGGACGGGGCCACTCCATCCCGCCGCTATCCGTCCCGGGGCCGCGTTTAGTGGCGGCTGCGAGCCCCAACTCGCAACCGCCCGCGACCCCGTTTCCACCCCTCGGCGGCCGGGCGTTCATGGCCGCACCAGACCGCCGAGGGTGCCTCCCCTTGCGTCGGACCGGTAGGGGGAGGCACTCCTACCCCCAACCGGTCCGACTCGGCGCCGCCTGGCGGGAGGAGGGTCCCCTCAGGACCCCCCTCCCAGCCTAGGTCATCCGCCACGCCGAGGCGGCCGCCCGCGACGCCTCGCGACCGGGCGACGACCTCGGGCCACCGCACGAGCGCGAGCTTCAGCGCGCCGCTGAAGCTCGCGCTCCCTCCCCGCGGCCTCCTTCTGCAACATTACGTTCTCGCAGAAGGAGGCCACGGCCCTCCACTTCTCCTCGCTGCCGAGCATGGCGCGCACCACGCCCGGCAGCGAGACATCCCGCCCGACGACGCCGACCAGGACCCGGCGCTCCCCCTCCCACGCGGGGCATACCTCCAGGGTATGATCCGCCGTGTCCTGCTCAGCGTCGCAGTGGCAGCAACGCGCCAGGTATGCCCTTGCAAAAACAAACACCTGCGACTGACAGTAAAATACCGTTTCGTGAGGCAATAGGCTCTTTATTATTCGCTGCACGAGTTTGTTGCCCGGATATCGAATTTGCGGTCAATTACGCAAGTCAATTTTTGAGTTCTTACGACGACACTCATTGGCAATCGGTAATGAAAATAATGCGTTATTTAAATGGAACACGTGATTACGAAATAGTTTACGGAAATAGTGGATTTGTCTATATTTTGAATAGTGGACCAATTTCGTGGTCCAGTCAATTGAAAAAGGTCGTTGCCCTTTCGACCGCTGAGTCGGAATATATCGCGTTAGGTCACGGCGTGAAAGAAACGTTTTGGTTACGTCGTATGTTGAATGAATTGGATATTGCGTGCAATATCGTCCTTGTTTTTGTTGATAACCAAGCGGCCATAAAAATTGCTAATAGTTCCAAAAACCATAAGCGCTCGAAACACATCGATATAAAGTACCATTTTACACGTGATGTCGTTAATCGCGGAGAAGTAGAAATCAGATATGTTCAAACGAAAGAACAATTCGCTGATATCTTTACTAAGCCTTTGCAAAAGCAGCCTGTTAAAAAGCTGATGCTTTTAACGACGAAGTCCGGATAGAGGTACAGGAGTTTTCAGGGAAAATTATTACGGGCGTCAGGTTTCCTTTTCGTCGGCCTTCTATGCCGACATTTTATTGTAAAATAAATTTAAACAAACAAAAAAAAACCAAATAGAAAATTATAAGGACTAAGGAAATCCGTACTGGGACGTTGCCTGCCTCGTCTGTGCCGGTCGCCGAACTCGCCGGGTTGGGGTAGGCCAAGGTTCCTATAATCAGAAAAACACGGCTATGTGTTAGACACACGTAAACACATTATACGTATCTATGCCGCGTTTGTGTCCTCACGCTCCTGGCTTCGGCATTCGAATGTATTGGAGCGAAGAATTACGCTCGCTCGTAATATACGAGCTCGCTAGTGGACTGTATTTTTAATTTTGGCTTTTGATAAAGAATCAATTCCTCATCTACGCCATTTGCAATCGATTACCTTGTGAACGGGTTTGCAAGTGGAGGTTGTAAGGCTCCAAATGCACACTTCCCGTGAGACTGTCCACTGAGTCTATGCGTTGAAATGCAGTGCAGTGCAACAGCCCAACCCTCGAACTGTGGCTGCTCTTGGCTGCTTCAACAGACGACTTATTGGTCAGGGGTTGCACTACGGAGCCCGACTGCACGTGGTTCACTGCACGTTGCACATCTATTCGTTGCACTTAGCAGTATTTGAACCACGTGGGGGCCTGACCCACGACTCCGTTACTCCTCCGCACAGGTGCTCCTGTAAACGTTACACCGGCGGGATCTGTAGGAGTGAGGACTCGCAGACCGGAAAAGTCAGGCGTCCTTTGTAGACGTCGACACGGCTGCAATGGACCCACCTGGATGGTTCACCACGTAGGTGCCTCCCTTTAGTGTCTCCTCAGCCTGGCGGTAATCACAAGAAAATTGAAACGTAATTTTGCCAACTTTCTTATGTCTCGATCATTTATACGATCGAGACGACCGCTCAAATCTGCACGGAGGGATCGAACACTTTACTGGTGTATATTCTCGATCACTCCACAGGATATCGAACACCTTACTGGTGTATTTTCTCGATCTCCTGTCGCAGAAATGATTTCGTGGAATCTCAGTTTGGGAAATCCCATACAAGATTCCGGGGCATACTTGACCGAATCTAAACCGATCCGTTTGTCAAGGAAGAGGCGGATTATTTCCACACTTTTCTCGAGTTTTATCGAATTCTCAGCTGTGCGAGGTCAATCAGTGGACCCGCACCAGACTGAACATCTACTCTTTACACCCTTTAACTATAGGCAGAATCGTTCTGAATATTAAACAATGAGAACTTTCCTTTTGTAAATCTTTCCGTTCGAGTGCAATTGGGAGCCGATCCGCTCTAGTTGGAAGTCTACGTAGGACTGCGCGGATTGACAGCCGAAGACGCGGCCGCGTTACTCTAATTAGACGCTACGCGGCGCTGTCTAAATTTCGGCAGTCTTTCTTCGTCTGATTCTTAGCGCAGTACTCTCTCACAGTACTGACGTCATCAACACCGTTAGCACATTCGAAGCGAAGGTAATGAGCCGTTACCGATGCCAGAAAAACAAGTAATAAACGCGTTTTTCAATCACTGCTCGCTGTACAAATTCTCTTAGTGATAATCTCCCGATTATTGTACGCTAACAGGATTAACAGTAATCGTGGCCGAGGGCAATCGCTCGGCATTATGCAAATCTTTAAACACCAGCTAACTGCTTTCTTACTAGCCTGTTCCTTGCTTTCTAGCTTATTGCTTGCTTACTAGCTTACTGCTTGCTTACTAGCTAACTGCTTTCTCACCAGCATACTGCATGCTTACCAGCTTACATGTCGCTTACTAGCTTACTACATGCTTACAATCATGCTGCATCCTTACTACCTTCATACTCGCTTACTAGCTCACTGCTTGCTTACTGGCTTACTGCTAGCATACTCGCCTACTGCATGCTTACTAGACTGCTGCTAGCTTACTCGCCTACTGCATGCTTACTAGACTGCTGCTAGCTTACAAGCTAATTGCTTCCATGCCAGCTTACTGCTTGGTTACTAGCATACTGCTAGCATAAAGACTTGCTGCTTGCTACCTTGCTGCTTTCTTTCGAGTTTACTGCTAGCATACAAGCATACTGCTTTCTTACCAGCTAGTTGCTTTCTTACAAGCCAGCAGCTTGCTTTCTAGCTTACTGCTTGCTCACTAGCTTGCTGCTTTCCTTCTAGCTTACTGCTTGCTTACTAGCATACAGCTTCCTTACTAGCTTCCACCAGGCTTACTAGCTCACTGCTTGCTTATTAGCTTACTGGGTGCTTACTAACTTTCTACCTGGTTACTAGCTAACTACTTTCTTCCCAGAATTTACTGCTTGTTGACTGGCTTACTAGTTGCTTACTAGCTTACAGCTCGCTTACTATCCAACTACTTCCCTACTAGCTTCCTGCTCGCTTACTAGCTTCCTGTTTGCTTACTAGCTCACCGCTTGCTTTCTACATTACTGCTTGCTTACTAGCTTACTGCTAGCTTACCCGCTTCCTGCTTCCTTGCTAGCTAGCTGCTTGCTTTCGAGCTTACTGCTTGCTTACTAGCATACTGCTTCCTTACTAGCTATTTGCTTTCTTACCAGCTTACTTCTTGCTTACTAGCTTACTGGTTGCATACAAGCTTACGGCTTGCTTACTAGCATACCGCTTGCTTACTAGCTTACTGCTTGCATACTAGCTTACTCCTTGCTTACTAGCTTCCAGCATGCTTACTAGATTACTGCTTGCTTACTAGCTTACTGGTTGGTTACTAGCTTACTGCATCATTACTAGCATCCCGTTCCTTACTAGCTCCCTGCTCGCTTGTTAGCACAATGCTTCCTTACCAGCTTACTGCTTGCATACAAGCTTACTGCTTGCTTACTAGCTTACTCTTAGCATACTGGCTTACTGATGGCTTACAAGCTAATTGCTTTCATGCCAGGTTACTGCTTGTTTACTAGCTTACCGTTTGCGTAGTAGCTTACTGCTTGCCTACTAGTTTTCTGCATGCTCAATAGCTAACTGCTTCCCTACTAGCCAGCAGATTGCTTTCTAGTTTACTACTTGCTCAATAGCTAACTGCTTTCTTACTAGCTTATTGCTTGCTTAGTAGCTTACTTCGTGGTCACTAGCTTGTCGCTGGCTTTCTTTCTTACTGCTTGCTTACTATCTCATTGCTTGCTTACTACATTACTGGATGCTGACTAACTTACTGCTAGCTATCTCGCTTCCTGCTTGCATATTGGCATGCTGCTAGCTTGCTATATAACGTGTTGCTTACTAGCATACTGGTTCCTTACTAGCATCCATCTTGCTTGCTAGTTTACTGCATGCCCAGTAGCTCACTGCTTCCCTACTAGCCTGCTGGTTGTTTACTAGCATACTTGTTGCTTACTAGCTTACTGCTTGCTTACTATGATACTGCATCTTTACTAGCTACCTCCTCGCATACTAGCTTGCTGCGAGCATTCTAGCTTACCGCATGCTTGCTAGCGTACTTTTTTTTTTTTTTTTTTTTGTCGTGGGGAAAATCTTCGAAAGACTCCCTCCCACCTCCTTGGGGAGAGGTGGGAGGGGTGTGTGGGATTCCCCGCGCCCGTACAACGACAGGCGCGGGACCTACCCACTAAAAACCCCACGGTGACCCTTCGGCACGCTTTGGGAGGATACCGGGAATCGCTCGAAGCATTCTTCCGGTATCCTCCCCGTGCCCGCGCTTTCGCGCCCATCCCCCGGGGGGACAATCGGTCCCCCCAGTAGACACACTGCCTCATAGCGGCGGGACGGGGCCACTCCATCCCGCCGCTATCCGTCCCGGGGCCGCGTTTAGTGGCGGCTGCGAGCCCCAACTCGCAACCGCCCGCGACCCCGTTTCCACCCCTCGGCGGCCGGGCGTTCATGGCCGCACCAGACCGCCGAGGGTGCCACCCCTTGCGTCGGACCGGTAGGGGGAGGCACTCCTACCCCCAACCGGTCCGACCCGGCGCCGCCTGGCAGGAGGAGGGTCCCCTCAGGACCCCCCTCCCAGCCTAGGTCATCCGCCACGCCGAGGCGGCTGCCCGCGACGCCTCGCGACCGGGCGACGACCTCGGGCCACCGCACGAGCGCGAGCTTCAGCGCGCCGCTGAAGCTCGCGCTCCCTCCCCGCGGCCTCCTTCTGCAACATTACGTTCTCGCAGAAGGAGGCCACGGCCCTCCACTTCCCCTCGCTGCCGAGCATGCCACGCACCACGCCCGGCAGCGAGACATCCCGCCCGACGACGCCGACCAGGACACGGCGCTCCCCCTCCCACGCGGGGCATACCTCCAGGGTATGATCCGCCGTGTCCTGCTCAGCGTCGCAGTAGCAGCAACGCGCCGTCGGCTCCTTCCCTATCCGGCACAGGTATCTTCCGAAGCTGCCATGCCCGGAAAATACCTGTGCCATCCGGTAGGTGAGGCTGCCTTGGCCTCTGTCCAGCCACTCCTTCAGGAGTGGCCGAACCGCCCCGACAGTCCGGTGCCCCGCGGTTGGCAGAGCCAGCCGCTCCTGCCACGCGAGCAACACGGACAGCCGGGCCTGGCGCTTCAAATCGCCCCAAGCAGGTTCCTGCCCGCCCGGGACCGCCCCCACCCCCGCGCGATGGTCGACGCGGTGCCGGTACATCACCGCGTGCGATCGCGCGAGCAGGTCCATGGGCGGCATCCCCGCTAGAACCGTCGCCGCCTCATGTGACATGGTCCGATACCCGCGGACGACCCTGAGCGCCATGCGCCTCTGCACCCGACGCAGCATAGTCATGCCGCGCCGGGAGGCAGCCAGGTCGTCCGCCCAGACGGGGGCCCCGTATAGGGCCACCGACTGGACCATTGCCACATAGAGGCGACGAACTCGGCCCGCCGGGCCCCCCAGGTTGGGCAGGATCCGGCCCAGAGCCGCAACCATCCTTTCCAACCGGGGGACCAGGCAGCGGAAATGCTCCTCGAAACGCCAGTGGCTATCGAGGATCAGCCCTAGATACCTGATCTGGGGCTTCACCTCGACGTCAGCCCCACCCACCCGGATCAGAGGGGGTGGCGGATCCTGCCGAGGTGAATGAAACGCAATCACCTCGGTCTTATGGACCGCCACCGTCATCCCCATCCCCCTGATCCGGTCGACGACGCGTTGCGACCCCTCCTCCGCGCGACGCATGGCCCTCCCCCAGTGCGCCCCGACGGCCAGCACCAGTGTGTCATCCGCATAACACACCGTGCTGACGCCGTCGGGGAGGCCGGCCCGCAACACCGAGTCGTACGCGATGTTCCACAGGAGTGGCCCGAGGACCGACCCCTGCGGAACACCGCAGTACACCTCCCTCCGCATATCACCATCCCGGCCCGGATATTCGATCCACCTGCCGCGGAGATAATCCCCGACGACCGCCCTGAGACAAGGGGGGACTCGATGATATTCGAGTCCCCTCCTTATCTCTTCCCAGGGGAGGGTGTTAAAGGCATTGGCAATATCCAAGGATATTGCCAATGCCACCCCTCCCCGGGAGACGGCCGCCCCCGAGAGGGCCCTCACACGACCTATCGCGTCGATAGTCGATCGGCCCCCCCGGAAACCGAACTGGCAGTCGGCCAGACCGGGATCACCCCGCGACAGGTGCTCGACGAGGCGGGCAGCAATCACCCGCTCGAAGAGCTTGCCCACCTCGTCGAGGAGACAAATGGGCCGGTATGCGGAGGGAGACTCCGCGGGCCGACCCTCCTTCCGGAGGAGGACCATCCTCGCCACCTTCCAACTGGGGGGGAATCGCCCGTCCCTCAGGCAGTGGTCGAACAATCGCCTGAGGTCGGCCCCAAGGACGCCCTGGGTCAAGACCCAAACCCGGCCGGGCACACCATCCGGACCCGGGGCCGTGTTACGAACCCCGAGCCGTCTGATGGCCGCTGCCAGCTCCTCCTGCGTGACCCCCAGCTCGGCCGTCCACTCCACTGGGACAGCCGCCGCCGCCGGAGGACGCGGTCCCCTCTCCCCAATTGGGAAGAGTGTATTGACCACGTCCTCCAGCAGCCGGGGGTCAAGACCCTCGGTGACGGGGGGCGCCCACGGGCGGAGCTTATTCAGCACCACCTTATATGGGCGCCCCCATGGATCGTCATCAAGGGTCTGGAGGAGCTCCTTCCATGCCTGGGTCTTGGCCCGCTTGATGGCGACCTGCAGAGCAACCCGCGCCACGCGGTATGCTCCATACAGGTCATCAGCTGCCCTCGCTCGCGCCACGCCGTCGCCTGTACGTTGACGACGGCGCGCGCGGGTGTACTGGCGTCGGGCGCGGACAGTCGCGACTCGCAACTCCGCGATCGCGTCCGACCACCAGTACACCGCCCGGCGAGGAGAAGCCCGCCCGACCCGAGGCATCGCCGCGTCGCAAATACCCGCGACCAATGCTCCGAGCCGGGCGACCTCCTCCTCTATGCTCGGCAACTCGGCCGCTCCCTGCGGCCAAGTTGCAGCGAGGGCAGCTGCCATCAGGGCGTCCTTGTCCAGGCGCCGAAGCGCCCAGCGGCGTGGTGGGGTGCCACGCAGGCGGCCGTGTCGGGATGCACTCGCGGCGGCAGAGACCTCCATCCGGATGTACCGGTGATCGGAGAGTGTCTCTGCCCCCGCGACCACGTGCCAACCCCACACCATGCGCACGGCGTTGGGGGTCGCGAATCCAACATCCACGATGGACCCCCCATATCGCCGCACGCATGTGTGCTCCGACCCCCGGTTCAATACCCGGAGGTCGAGCCCCGCCGCCCAATCGCCCAGGATCCCGCCGCGAACGGAGGTCCTGGGGGATCCCCAAGCCACCGACTTGGCATTAAAATCCCCCAGGACCAGCACCGGCCGGGCCGCGTAGCGCTGCACGCATGCCGCGACCTCGGCCAAGTACAGCTCGAACGCAGCGTGACCGCTACGGGGCGAAATGTAGCACCCCACCACAGCGACTCCCCCCCAGTCCACGGCGACGAATCCCCGACCGCGCTCCAACAAGGAGAACGGTGGGGACCCGTCGCCCCCTCCCCATACCGTCGCCACCAAGCCGTCCGCGTCGCCCACCCAATGAGGGTGATCAGGGACGCGGTACGGCTCGGCGGCGACCGCCAGGCCAACCCCCCACTCCGCGAGGACTTGGGACATCAAGTCCTGTGCCGCGCGGCAGTGGTTGAGGTTGGCCTGGAGGAGGAGGCGGGGCGGCATTAATTAATGGCCGCGCCAGCCTCCTCCCGGCCGTCCGTCCCCGTAGCACCGTCCACCTCCATGGAGGACGATGCCACCGCCCTCGGCACCGGAGCCAGTGCAGCCCGCCTCTTCCTCTCCTTCCGGGAGGGGTGGAGCACTTCTTGCTCCCCACCCTGTGATCGGCTGGCCTCCCCATGTCCGCACACAGCGGGCAGTGGGGGGCCGCCGAGCACTGGCTCGCACGGTGCTCTTTGGCACCGCAGCGGTAACACTGACCGCTGCGGTCCACCGGCGAGGTGCACCACTGCCTCACGTGCCCCAATTCGAGGCAGCGGTGACACTGGAGCGGGCGCGGCGCGAGGATTTCCACTCGCGCCGAAACCCACCCCACCAACACCCTCCCGGATTCCGCCACCTTACGGGCGGCGGAGAGGGGGCACCGGGCCCACACCGACCCGAGGCCGGAGGGCGACCTGCGGATCTCTCCGATCCGCAGGTCCTCCACAGGACAGTCGCCCGCCCTCGCAAGGGCACGGGACACATCCTGTGCGCTGACCGAGTCGTCCAGCCCACAAACGCGCATCTCCGTGCGCTTCGTGGGCCGGGCGACCCGGACACCTCGCTCGCCCAGCTGCTCCCGGAGCCTCTGGGCGAGACGATCCGCCTTCGCGCCGCCTTCTGCACCGGGGATCTCCAGCAAGAGCCCCCGGTCACGGCCCTCTTCGCCCTCACGGAGGCGATGCCCAGCTCTTCCAGGGAGATATTCTCCCTGGCGAGCCGCATCGCCTCCGCGAGGGTCAGGTCGCCCCCCTGCGCAACGGTCAGCGTCACCGCTGCCGTTTTTGGGGGACGACCTGGTCGTACCTTCGCGACCATCGCGGCCTTTACCTTGGCCGCCGGCGGCGGAGGCGGAGGCCGCGGTTGCGAGGCCTTCCTCGCCGCCCGTTTCGCCTTCCGCCCCACCACCTCACTCCACGCCACCCCCCCTTGGGAGGGTGCCGTGGAGGACGCGACCACCGCGACCACGGGTTCACCACCCCCCTTGGGGGTCGCGACCCGGGGCCCTGGTGCCGCAACGCTGGGCGGAGCCTTCACTCCGCCCTTCTTTGCCTTCCCCGACTGTACCGGAACAGGTCGGGGATGCACCGCCTTCCTGCTGACCGCTCTTCCGGCGAGGAGCTCCTCCCGGAAGGCGGCCAGCTTGCCATCAATCATGTCCCCAATCCTCCTCAGAAGATCGTCTTCTGAGGAGGACGGCGACTTCTTCACGGGCGGAGTGCGGGTGGAGGGGCCCGCGGTGCCCCGCACCACTGCCGCCGCACTCCGCTTATTTACCTCCGCCGAGGGACGCGGCGGTGGAGGAGGAGGGAGGATGGGAGGGAGGGCCGCGCTGTTCCACAGCGCCTCTGCCCTCCTCCTCCCCTGTCGCTCCTCCTCCAACAGGAGCTGCAGACGGGCGTTCCGCCCTCTGAGCTCCCGCGCCGCCTCCCTCATTTCCTCCGCCGCGGCCTTCAGGGCCTCCGCGCCACCGCTTTTCTGCCCCTTAAAGGCGCAGGCAGCGGCGACTCTCTCCACCCGCCTCAGGGACGAGGAGATCCTCTCCGATATCTCCTCGGTCACCTCGTCCCTGAGGCAACTCAGCCTCACCGACGGGCTCATCGCCCCGCCCACCTCGACGACGGCCTGCCCCGCCCTCTTCCTCTTAGAGCCTATGAGGCTCCTGGTGGAGGAGAAGGACGAGACTGACGCAGTCTCGTCGTCCTCCTCCACCTTCCACGAAGCCGGGCCAGGTGCTGGAGGCGGCGCGAGCGCCGTCACTCTAGTCCCAACACCGCCTTCGTCCTCCCCCTCTGACTTACCCCGTCCCATCCCCGTTTTAATATTGAACTCCATAATATTCCCACGAGCAGGTCGGAAAAAAAGGTCCGCCCGGGCAGAGCCGCCTTACCCGGGTAAGCCTATATACTCCGGGGGTTCGGCAGGTTCCCCGGAGGTGGTCGCTTGGGATTGGGCCTTCTCCCCCAACCATGCATCCCATCGCCGCGCACCATAGCTTAGGATTGGAGGGCGATTTTATAGAGTCGCCATACTCATGGCCCAGGCGGTTAAGCCAAGACCCCCGTTCCTCCTGCCGTCACGTACCATTCACAAAACCAATAGGGAATTGTGAATGGGTCGTTGTGACGACCAACAGGAGGCTTACGGTGTGTGTATGACTCGGGTACCCCGGGTTCGTTAAGCCCGTACTGCAGCTGAAAGGCTGGCAGCCCCTGAGGGGACATATCCGGAACTTCGTCGTCGATAACACCAATCACATTTAGTTCTGTTAACAACGCACGAATTCTAAATTTCCAGACGCTATATTTTTCACCATCAAATGCTTTAATGTTCCTTTTCATGTTACACCTTCCATTGTTTCTTTAATACTTATAACAGCTATACACTAAATTACACTAATTATTACACTACGGATTATTATGCTAAGATACACTCACTAGTATTTAAATATATATACACAGCAATCATAGTTTTTGCTTTTAAGTTCTTTTTTTTTTATTCCACACTACTCGCAGATAGCACAAAACTAAACTGGGCCCATAACCTATTGGAAATAGGTGGTGGAATAAAAAAAACAATTTACTTTATACAGGGTGGGGCAGTAACTATTAGCACCTTAGATATCTTCGAAACTATAAGTTTCACAGAAATATTTGCTAAAGTAAATTGCACAGTACGAAGGGCGCTATTGGGTGGCGATAATAGTTTTTTGCAGGTGGAGGTACTTCGGACATTTCAAGGTCACATCCATTTTTTTGAATGGATCGGTATGTTTTTGCTTCCGTATCACGATAGAGGATCTTAAAACGAGTTCAACGACCTATTACACAAGGTCATTGAAGGTCATAGAAAGTAGAGAAAGGCGATAATACTTATGGTTTTGGTAGTAAATGAAACATACGTATTGTCAACAGTAGAGGAATGCGTTATGCTTACCGTTTACTTCACTGAGAATAAACACTGTTTGAAGGACACTTTAATAGTTTGCAGAGTAAGATAAACATCATAAGATTAGTATCGATAAATCGGTCATTCCGGCACGATGTATCTGTTTAAAGAGCAGGTTGATATGCTTCTTATTTGTGGCGAATGCCAACAAAATTCTGTAAGGGCGAAAAACTTGTATGCTGAACGATATCCACATCGGTCTCAGCCTTCGCGTCAAACATTTAAAAATGTGTATGATAAACTTAGGCAAACCGGTAGTTTAAGTGTTCGTAAAAGTGAACGCCAGAAACGAGTAATTATCGAAGAAATGGAAATCGGTATGCTCGCTAGTGTGTCTAGAAATTCTCATATTAGTTCGCGAGAAATTGAACGCGAATCTGGCATTAGTAGGAGGAGCGTACTTCGCATTTTGCACCGTCACAAATTTCATCCGTATCATGTTAGTCTTCACCAAGAATTGCATGGGAACGACTTCATGAATCGCGTTGAGTTTTGTCGATGGGCTATACGTCAGATTCAAAACAATGAGCTTTTTTTTAATACCGTCTTATTTACTAATCAAGCAACATTCACAAATCACGGGAATGTTAATTTGCATAAGATGCATTTATGGGCAGCGGAAAATCCACATTGGCTGCGACAGGTTGAACATCAAAAACAATGGTCTGTGAATGTATGGCGCGGTATCATAGGTGATAAAATTATTGGACCTTATTTTATCAATGGAAATTTGGATGGCAACGTCTATGCTAATTTTATTAAGGATACATCGGGTCTTTTGCCAGAAGAGTTACCTTTATTTACACGACAAACCATGTGGTATCAACATGATGGATGCCTAGCACATTATTCATCGATTGCGCAAAGGGAACTCGATGAAAAATTTCGAATCCAATATCGTGGCCAGCTCGTTCACCAGCCATAACACCTTTAGAATTCTTTCTGTGGGGAACACTGAAAGAGAAAGTGTACAAAGAAGTACCAACTACATCTCACGATATGCAACAGCGAATTATTGCAGCCTGTGCATCAATAAGTTCTGACGCTGTAAGACTTGCAAGTCAATCAATCGTAAAAAGAATCCAACGGTGCATTGACAGTGATGGTCACCATTTCGAACACCTACTATAAACATGTTTCATTTACTACCAAAACCATAAGTATTATCGCCTTTCTCTACTTTCTATGACCTTCAATGACCTTGTGCAATAGGTCGTTGAACTCGTTTTAAGATCCTCTATCGTGATACGGAAGCAAAAACATACCGATCCATTCAAAAAAATGGATGTGACCTTGAAATGTCCGTAGTACCTCCACCTGCAAAAAAAACTATTATCGCCACCCAATAGCGCTCTTCGTACTGTGCAATTTACGTTAGTAAATATTTCTGTGAAACTTATAGTTTCGAAGATATCTGAGGCGCTAATAGTTACTGCCCCATTTATATGTATATAACTTTTACTAAGCTTTTACTAAACACGTGGAAGGCACGTCTTCACGCTTTCAAAGGAACATACAGAATGAATAGGTCAGTGACGAAAAATTCGTCCCGTACCCTCAGACCCAATCGGTCCTATACTAAACAAGCCAAGGAAGGGACACAGCTGCACCCTCTTGACTTGTATTTCGAAATATACGCGTCGATGGTTTTTGTCACATAAAGAAAGCTTCCTCTTTTAGAAGAGAAAAATCAACAAGCCTCCCCACCCCGGGAATCGGCCGACTCCGAGAGGTCCCTCACGCGACCTATCGCGTCGATCGTCGATCGACCCTCCCGGACGCCGTACTGGCAGTCGGCCAGGCCGGGGACACACCGCGTCAGGTGCTCAACGAGGCGGGCAGCAATCACTCGCTCGAAGAGCTTACCCACCTCGTCGAGGAGACAGATGGGCCGGTATGCGGATGGAGACTCCGCGGGCCGACCCGCCTTCCGGAGGAGGACCACCCTCGCCACTTTCCAACTAGGGGGGAATCGCCCGTCCCTCAGGCATCGGTCAAACAACCGCCTGATGTCGGCCCCAAGGACGCTCTGGGTCAAAACCCAAACCCGGCCTGGCACACCATCCGGCCCCGGGGCCGTGCTACGCGCCTCAAGCCGCTTGATGGCCGTGGCCAGCTCCCCCTGCGAGACCCCCAGCTCGGCTGCCCACTCAATTGGGACAGCCGACGCCGCCGGAGGACGTGATCCTCCCACCACAATTGGAAACAGCATTGACCACGTCCTCCAGCAGCCGGGAATCAAGACCCTCGGTGACAGAGGGCGCCCACGGGCGGCGCTTATTTAGCACAACCTTATACGGGCGCCCCCAAGGAACGTCATCGAGGGTCTGGAGGAGCTCCTTCCATGCCCGGGTTTTGGCCCGTTTGATGGCGACCTGCAGAGCAACCCGAGCCATACGGTATGACTCATACAGGTCATCTGCCCTCGCTCGCGCCACGCCATCGTCTCTTCGTAGACGACGGCGCGCGCGGGTGTACTGGCGTCGGGCGCGCACACTCGCGACGAGCAATTCTGCGATCGCGGCCGGCCAGCAGTACAGCGCCCGGCGTGGAGAAGCCCGCCCGACCCAGGGCATCGTCGCGTCGCAAATATTTGCGACTAATCCCCCGAGCCGGGCGACCTCCTCCTCTATGCTCGGCAACTCGGCCGCCCACTGCGGCCAAGTTGCAGCGAGAGCAGCTGCACATCATAGCGTCCTTGTCCAGGCGCCGAAGCGCCGAGCGGCGCGGTGGGGCGCCAACCGGGCGATGGTGTTGGGATGTACATCCGGGGGCAGAGACCTCCATCTGAATATACCGGTGGTCCGAAAGTGTCTCTGCCCCTCCCCCCCCCCCCCCCCGCCCAACCACCTGCCATCCCGACACCATGCGCACGGCGTTGGTGGTCGCGACTCCAACATCCACGATGGACACCCCATATCGCCGCACGCACGTGTGCTCCGACCACCGGTTCAGTAACCGAAGGTCGACCCCGGCCGCCCAGTCGCCCAGGATCCCACCGCGAACGGAGGTCCTGGGGGATCCCCACGCCACCGATTTTGCGTTAAAGTCCCCCAGGGCCAGCACCGGCCTGGCCGCGAAGCGCTGCACGCACGCCGCGACCTCGGCCAGGTACTGCTCGAACGCGGCGTGGCCGCAGCGGAGCGAGATGTAGCACCCCACCACGGCGACTCCCCCTCAGTCCTCGGCGACGAAGCCCCGATCGCGCTCCAGGATGGAGAAAGGCGGGGACCCATCGCCTCCTACCCATACCGCCGCCACCAAACCGTCCGCCTCCCCCACCCAATGAGGGTGATCAAGGACGCTTAGGATTCGAGGGCGATGTCATATAGTCGCCATACTCGCGGCCCGGGCGGCTAAGCCAAGGCCCTCGTTCCTCCTGCCATCACGTACCATTCACAAAACCAAAGAAGGAATTGTGGGTCGTTATGACGACCAACAGGAGGCTTACGGTGTGATAAGCATCAGGTACCTCGGGGTCGCTACGCCCCGTGCTGCGGCCGACGATTGCCAGATACAGCCCCTGAGGGTTGCATACTAGCTTGCTGATTTCTTCCAACCTTACTGCTTCCTTACTAGCTTACTGGTTGCCTACTAACTAACTGCTTGTTTACAAGCTTACTGCCTGCTTACTAGCTTTCAACTTGCTTACAAGCTTACTGGGCACTTACTAGCTTACTGCTTGCATACTAGCTTACTGCTTGCTTAGTAGCATACTGCATTCTTACTAGCGAGCTGCTTGTTTACTAGCATACTGCTTGCTTATTAGCATTCCGCTCCCTTACTAGCACCCTGCTCGCTTACTAGCTTACTATTTGCTTACTAGCTTGCTGCTTGCCTTCTAGCTTACTGCTTGCTTACTAGTATACTGCTATCTTACTAGCTCACTGCTTTGTTACCAGCCTACTGCTTGCTTTCTGGCTTACTGAATGCTCACTAGCACGCTGCTTGCTTACAAGCTTACTGCATGTTTACTAGCTTACTGCTTGCATACCTGCTTACAGCTTGCTTACTAGCCTGCTGTTTTGTTACTAACTTACGGCTTTGATACTAATTTACTGCTTTCTTACCAGCTCACTGCTTGCTTACTAGCTTACCGGTTGCTTACTAACTTACTGCATGCTTTCCAGCATACTACATTTTTACTAGCTTCCCGCTCGCTTACTAGCTCACTGCTTGCTTAATATCTTCCTGCTTTCTTAGTAGCTACTAGCTTTCCTTCTAGCCTGCTGCTTGCTTCCTGGCCTGCTGCTTGCTTGCTAGCTTACTTGTTACTTTCAAACTTGCTGCTTGCTTACTAGCGTTCTGCTTTTCAACTAGCATACTGCTTTCTTACTAGCCTGCTGCTTGCTCACTAGCTTACTGCTTGCTTACTAGCTTACTGCTTTGTAGATAACATACTGCTTTGTTACCAGCTTATTGCTTGCCTGCTAGCTTACTGACGTCTTTCTAGCGTACAGCTTCCTGACTAGCTTCCAGCTTGCTTACTAGCTCACTGCTCGCTTACTAACTTAATGGTTGCTTACTATCGTACAGCATGCTTACTAGCTTACCGCTTGCTGACAAGCTTACTGCTTGCTTACTTGCTTGCTGGTTGCTTACTGGCTTACTGCTTGCTTACTAGCCTACTGCTGGCTTACGTGCTTAGTGCTTGCGTTCTAGCTTACTGCCTACTTACTAGCATACTGCTTGCTTACAAGCTAATTGCTTTCTTACTAGCACACTGCTTGCTTGGTAGCTTACTGCATGCTTAATAGCTTACTACTTTTTTTTTTTTTTTTTTTTTTTTTTTTTTTTTGTCGTGGGGAAAATCTTCGAAAGACTCCCTCCCACCTCCTTGGGGAGAGGTGGGAGGGGTGTGTGGGATTCCCCGCGCCCGTACAACGACAGGCGCGGGACCTACCCACTAAAAACCCCACGGTGACCCTTCGGCACGCTTTGGGAGGATACCGGGAATCGCTCGAAGCATTCTTCCGGTATCCTCCCCGTGCCCGCGCTTTCGCGCCCATCCCCCGGGGGGACAATCGGTCCCCCCAGTAGACACACTGCCTCATAGCGGCGGGACGGGGCCACCCCATCCCGCCGCTATCCGTCCCGGGGCCGCGTTTCCACCCCTCGGCGGCCGGGCGTTCATGGCCGCACCAGACTGCCGAGGGTGCCTCCCCTTGCGTCGGACCGGTAGGGGGAGGCACTCCTATAATAGCTTACTACTTGCTTACTAGTTAACTACTTCCATACCAGGTTACTGCATACATACTAGCTTACTGCTTCCTTAATTCCTTGCTGCTTGCTTCCTAGATTACTGCTTGCTTGCTGGCATACTGCTTTCTTACTAGCTATCTACTTTCTGACTATCCTGCTGCTTGCTTACAATCTTACTGTTTGCTTACTATCATACTGCTTGCTTACTACCTTACTGCTTGTTTAGAACATTCCTGCTTTTTTCCTAACTTGCTGCATTCTTACTAACTTACCGCTCTCTTACCCGACGTATGCTTACAAGCTTCCAGCTTGCTTACCAGGTTACTGCATCGCTACAAAATTACTGCTTTGTTACTAGTTTACTGCTTGCTTTGTAGCTTACTGGTTGTTTACTAGCTTAGTGCTTTGTTACTAACTTACTGCTTTCTTACTAGCTCACTGCTTGCTTACTAGCTTGCTGCTTGCTTACAAGCTTACTGCTTGTTTACTAGCTTATTGCGTGCTGTCTATCTTACTGATTGCTTACTAGCTTACTGCTTGCTTACTAACATACCGCTTCCTTACTAGTTCCCTGCTCGCTTACTAGCTCACTGCTTGCTTACTAGCATACTTGTACAGACGAAAAGAGGCGCGGACGAGGAACAGGGACGCGAGGAATGGCGGAGCAATTCACACAGTCACAAATTTATTGTAAGGTTGTACAAAGTTCACACTGCGGCAATCGTAACTGGGACGCGGTGGGCACGTGTCCGATAACAGTTGCAGGGGCAACTCCCTAGGAGAATGCGCAAGGGCGACGAAGGTCCGTTCTCGCTATCAGGTATAATCGGATCGACAGCTTGGATCGTTCTGCCGTTACAGGATCGCGCATGACAAACCGTTGATCTTTCAAATCTCGTCCATAGATTGGTGACGGTCGCGCCAACCGTCGGCACACATGTCACGCTCTCACAACGCTCATTCACTCTCTCTCCCTCACGCAATCCACACCGCTCGCACCTTAATCTAAACACGAAGACGGTACAATAAACGTATTTCTACATCTGATCCTAGTTCTTATACCTTATTCTAATCAATACTACTTGCTCACTAGCTTACTGCTTGCTTACCTGCTTACTGCTTGCTTACTAGCTTGCTGCTTTGTTACTAACTTACGGCTTTCTTACTAACTTACTGCATTCTTACCAGCTCACTGCTTGCTTACTAGCTTACCGGTTGCTTACTAGCTTACTGCTTGCTTACTAGCATACTACATTTTGTCTAGCTTCCCGCTCGCTTACTAGCTCACTGCTTGCTTAATACCATCCTGCTTTCTTAGTAGCTCCTAGCTTTCTTTCTAGCTTGCTGCTTGCTTCCTGGCCTGCTGCTTGCTTGCTAGCTTACCGGTTGCTTACTAGCTTCCTGCTCGCTCACTGGCTCACTGCTTGCTTACAATTTAACTGCTTCCTAACTAACTTGCTGCTTAATTCCTAGCTTACTGCTTGATTACTAGCACACTGCTTTCTTACTGGATAATTGCTTTCTTACTTGCCCGCTGCTTGCTTTCTAGCTCACTGCTTCCTTACTAGTTTCCTGCTTGTTTACTATCCTACTGCCTGCTTACTAGCTAATTGGATGCTTAGTAGCATTCTGCTCCCATACAAGGTCCCTGCTCGCATACTAGCTTACTCCTTGCTTACTAGCATACTGCTTTATTACTAGCCCACTGCTTGCCTACTCGCTTACTGCTTGCTTACTAGCTTACAGCCAGCTTTCTAGCTCACTACTCGCTTAGTAGCTCACTGCATGCATGCTAGCTTGCTGCTTGCTTTCTAGCTCACAGTTTGCTTACTAGCACTCTGCTTGCTTACTATCTTACTGCTAGCTTACTCGTTTACTGCTTGCTTACTAGCTAACAGCTTGCTTACTAGCTGTTTAGAATAAGGTATAACAATTAGGATAAGATGTAGAAATACGTTTATTGTACCGTCTTCGTGTTTAGATTAAGGTGCGAGCGGTGTGGATTGCGTGAGCGAGAGGGAATGAGTGTTGTGAGAGCGCGTCATGTGTGCCGACGGTTGGCGCGACTGTCACCGATCTATGGACGAGATTTGAAAGATCAACGGTTTGTCGTGCGCGATCCTGTAACGGCAGAACGATCCAAGCTGTCGATTCGATTGTAAGTGATATCGAGAGCGGACCTTCGTCGCCCTGGCGCATTCTCCTGGGGAGTTGCCCTTGAAACTGTTCTCGGACACGTGCCCACCGCGTCCCAGTTACGCTTGCCGCAGTGTGAATGTTGTGCAATCTTACAATAAATTTGCGACTGTGTGAATTACTGCGCCATTCTTCGCGTCCCTGTTCCTCGTCCGCGCCTCTTTTCGTCTGGGCATTAATAAAGTGGACCTTCGAGCCGGATCTGAGGACGACGCAAAATGGAGACCGCACGAGCTGCAACATCAGCGCCGCTGACCAATCAGACCGTGGAAGCCCACCTACACCAGCTGTAGGTCCTCGCCCACCCCATCATCCGGATGGAGGCTAACTACCGGAAGGAAAGGCAGGCTAAGTTCTCCGCAGCCAACGCCGAGGGACGGCTCAAGAGACTGGACGGAGAGTGGATGCGCTTCGAGAAGCTGTACCTGGAGTTTCTGCAGTTAGTCCCCGCTCACGCTAAGTCTATCATGCCGTACTTTACCGAGGAAACCTTCGAAAAGGTGCAGGAGAACTATTGGGCATCGTGCGACTTTTTCGCCGACGTTGCAGCGAAATGCACTGCGACCAGCGCCGCGCAACCGAGTCCCACTCCCGCGCCCACAGGCGACTTCATCTCCGTCGCGAAACTCGCGCGGATCCCGCTGCCCAAAGTCGCTGTGTCGTACGCCGAATGGCACAGTTTCCGCGATCTGTCCAAATCGCTCGTGTTAGACAATAAGTCCCTAACGAACGTGAAACGGTTACACTATTTAAAATCGTCCGCCGAAGGTCATGCCGCGAACCTGATCGCGCATTTCTCGATAACCGACGCGAATTTTGAACCGGCCTGGATGACGCTAGCAGACCGGTACAATAACAAGCGCGTGATAGTATCAACATTATTAAGCAATTTCATCTCGCTGCCGGTTATTGTTAGCGAGTCCGGGGACGAATTATCTCGTCTTCGCGACACGACGAAGGAGTCGATCGCCATGTTGCGCAGTATCGGTCGCCCGGTGGATACATGGGATGACGTCATCGTCTTCCTGCTTACCGCCAAGCTAGACCGCCGTACGCTACGAGAGTGGGAGATATCCCGCGGTACAAGCTCCGAGCCCCCCACCTTCGACGAGCTCGACCAATTCCTCGTTGCGCGGATCCGCGCTCTCGAGGCGCTTCACGACAAGCCCGAAACTTCGGCCGCGCGCCTCGCCGCGCCGCGATCGGCGCCCTCGACGGGAGTTCGCACGCACGCAGCGAATACAGCTGTGAACCGGTGCCCGATGTGCGGATCGAAGCATCCGTTATATCGATGTCCGGCGTTCCATAGCCTACAACCTACGCAGCGGCGAGACCGAGTGACTCGGACCAACGCCTGTTTTAACTGTCTTCGCGATGGACACATGGTTTCGACGTGTCCGGTTCGCACCACGTGCTCGCGATGTAACCGCAATCACCACAGTTTGTTACACGTTCCCGCGGCGAGTGTTGAAGCGCCGACGAGCGGCGATTGTGCAGCGTCATCTTCGAAACCCACTGGCATTCTTTCGGGATCTAACGGCACTCGGTCCGTCTATACGTGCGCCACGGCCCCTCCAGAGCGCGCGAGTACCCCTGTACTGCTCGCGACAGCTGTCGTGCAAGCGCGGTCGGCATCCGGGGGGCACGTCTCGGTCCGCGTATTACTCGAACAGGGTTCGGAGGCCTCCTTTGTGTCCGAGTCCTTGGTACAGACACTCCACCTGCAAAAACGCAAGGCCGCTACAGAAATCACGGGGACGGGGGGAGTCTTAGTGGGAACATCGCTCGCGAAGGTCGAAATATTACTCCGGCATGCAGGTACTGACCTGGCTTATACAACAGTGACGGCTCTCGTCCTACCCCGCCTCACCGCCTATTCGGGAGTGTCCGGCTTCTCTCCGACTGCATGGCCTCACATCCGAGACTTGCCCCTCGCAGATTCCAATTCGTCTGAATCTCGCGGCATCGACGTCTTATTAGGCGCAGATTATTTCGGTGCGATCCTGCTCCCGGGATTGCGTCGTGGTCGAGCGCAGAACCCCATTGCGCAGCACACCGTGTTCGGGTGGGTGGTCTCCGGGCCCACCGCTCGCGAGACGTCCTCGGTGGGTGTGTATCATGCTCGCGCGCTCGCTCCGCTGAAGGGAGATGACGTCGACTCCCTACTGTGTCGGTTCTGGGAGATTGAGGAGGTCGCGTCTCCTTCTTCGCTATCGCCGGAAGAAGCTCGATGCGAACAACACTTCGCGCGCACGCATCGTCGCGCGGCTGACGGGCGATACATTGTACGACTGCCCTTTCGCACCGAGCCGCCTGTTGACATCGGCGAGCCTGTTCCCGCGCGGTCGCACTCCTGCGATCCCTCGATCGCAGATTGAAAAACGACACGACACTAGGAGCGCAATATGTCGAGTTTTTGCGCGAATATGAGGCTCTTGGCCATATGGCACCCGTCAGCACTCCGTTCGCGACGGAGCCGGTCTATTTACCACACCATGCAGTGGTTCCTTACACCACGTGCAGTCGGGCTTCGCAGTGCAACTCTCGACCAACAAGTCATCTGTTGGAACGTTAAAGAGAAGCCGCAGATCGACGGTCGTGTCGTTGTACTGCAGTGCGACTCGACGCTCAGACTCCGTGGGCATACTCACGGGATCAGTGCATTTGGAGCCTTACAACCTCCACTTGCATCCCCGTCCACTAGACAATCGACTCAGTTCGGCGTCGAAAGGAAATTTAATTCTTTTCACGCCATAAATTAAATACAGTCCACTTGCGAGCTCGTATATTACGAGTGAGCGAAATTCTCCGCTCCTATACATTCGAATATCGAAGCCAGAAGCGTGAGGACACACACGCGGCGAATATACGTGTAACGTGTTTACGTGTCAAACACATTGCCGTGTTTCTCTGTTCACAGAACCATGGCCTACCTCAACGTCTCGGTTCCGACATAGGAATGGCAATGATATTATTTGCATAGTTTAATAAGGATTCTCTTAGTTTCTTATTGTTTATTTTATTTTTATTTTTATAATAAACAGTTTTTGAAAAAGAAAATCTTACACATTCTCAATCACTTCCCACAATAAAGATCCGATCCCTCTATCCGGACTTCGTAGTTAAAAGCATCAGCTTTTTAACAGCTCGTAAGCAAGCGGCAAGCTAGAAAGCATGTAGCAGTCTAGTAAGCAAGCAGTAATCTTGTAAGCAAGCAGCAAGCTAGTAAGCAAGCAGTAAGCATGTAAGCAAGCAGTAAGCTGGTAAGAAAGCAGGTAGCTAGTAAGGATGTAGTAAGCTACTAAACAAGTAGTAAGATAGTAAGCGAGCAGTGACCTAGTAAGCGAGCAGGAAGCTAGTAAGGAAGCAGTATGCCAGTAAGCAAGCAGCAGGCTTATAAGAAAGCAGTTAGTCAGTAAGCAAGCAGCAGGCTATTATGCAAGCAGCTGGCTAGTAAGAAAACAGTTAGTTAGGAAGAAAGCATGAATGTAGTAAGAAAGCATTTAGGTAGTATGCAAGCAGTAAGGTACTAAGGAAGCATTACGCTAATAAGCAAGCAGTAAGCTTGTAAGGAAGCAGCAGTCTAGTCAGATAGCAGTTAGCTGGTAAGAAAGCTGTGTGCTAATAAGCAAGCAGTAAGCTAGAAGGCAAGCAGCACGCTGTGAGGCATGTAGTTAGCTAGAAAGCAAGCAGGAGGCTAGTAAGCAAGCAGTAAGCTAGTAAGCAAGCAGCTGTCTAGTAAGAAAGCTGTAAGTTTAGAAGAAAGCATGTATGTAGTAAGAAAGCAGTTGGTAGTAAGCATGCATGAAGCTAGCAAAACAAGCAGTACGCTAGTAAGCAAGCGGCAAGCTAGAAAGCAAGCAGCAATCTAGGAAGCAAGCACCAAGCTTGTAAGGAAGAAGTTTGCAAATAAGCATGCAGTAAGCTAGTACGCAAGCAGTAAGCTGCTAAGCCGGCAGTGAGCTAGTAAGCGAGCAGGGAGCTAGTTAGGAGGCAGTCAGCTAGAAAGCAAGCAGTGAGCTGGTAAGCGAGCAGGGAGCTCGTAAGGAAGCAGCAAGCTGGTAAGCGAGGAGGAAGCTAGTAAGAACGCAGTATGCTAGTAAGCAGGCGGAAAGCTAGAAAGCATGCAGCAAGTTAGGAAGCAAGCAGTAAGCTAGTAAGAAAACAGTTAGCAATTAAACAAGCAGTAAGCTAGAATGCAAGGGACAAGCTAGTAGGCAAGCAGTAAGCTAGTACGCAAGCAGTAAGCTAGTAAGCGTGGACGAAGCTAGTAAGGAAGCGTTATGCTAGTAAGCAAGCAGTTAGCAGGTAAGCATGCAGTGAGCTAGTAAGCGAGGAGGAAGCCAGTAAGGACGCAGTTTGATAGTAAGCAAGCTGTATGCTAGTAAGCAAGCAGGATGCTAGTAAGGAAGCATTTGGCTAATAGGGAAGCAGTAAGGTAATAAAGAAGCAGTAAGGTAGGAAGAAAGCAGGAATGTAGTAGGAGAGCAGTTAGGTAGTAAGCTAGCAGTAAGCTAGTAAGCATGCAGTAAGCTGGTAAGAAAGGAGTGAGCTAGTAAGCGAGGAGGAAGCTAGTATGCAATCAGTGAGCTACTAAGCGAGGAGGAAGCTAGTAAGCAAGCAGTAAGCAAGCAAGCTATCAGCAGACTGGTAAGAAAGCAGTTAGATATTGAGCAAGCAGCAATCTAGTAAGCAAGCAGTAATCTTGTAAGCAAGCAGTGGGAAAGTAAGCGTGCAGAGAGCTAGTAAGGAAGCTGTATGCTAGTAAGCAAGAAGTAAAATAGTAAGAAAGCAGTATGCGATTAAGCAAAGAGTAGGCTAGTAAGGAAGCAGCATGCCAGTATACCAGCAGTAAGATCGAAAGCAAGCTGCAAGCTAGCAAGCAAGCAGCGGGGTAGTAAGAAAGCAGGTAGCATGTAAGCAAGCTGTAAGGTAGTAAACAAGCAGTAACCTAGTAAGCAAGCGGCATGTTGGTAATAAAGCAGTAAGCTAGAAAGCAAGGAGCAGGCAAGTAAGTGTTACGGGCCAGGGCCGTGCAGCGCGCGTGGCCTGCGAGTGCGAGAGAGAGTATGGAATATGGTATCAATTTGTTAGTTAGGTACGCGGACGAACCCAATGCGAAATTGGGGAGCCGCTAGGATAGTTGATAACGAGGACGAACCTGATGCGAAATCAGGGAGCCTCTGGGATGGAGTCACGTACGGACGAACCTGGTGCGAAACCAGGGAGCCGTAGGAGGGTGAAACGTCGTGAACGAACCCGATGCGAAATCGGGGAGTCACTAGGATTGTTGATAACGACGCAGACGAACCCAATGCGAAATCGGGGAGCTGCTAGGAGGTTGGAAGAAACGCAGACGAACTCGATGCGTAATCGAGGAGCTGCTGGGAGGTTGGATAAATCACAGACGAACCTGATGCGAAATCAGGGAGCTGTAGGATGCTGACGAACCTGATGCGTAATGAGGGAGCCGCTAGGATGGTAATAGATTGCGTGGACGAACTCGATGCCTAATCGAGGAGCCACTAGGTTGTAAGAGGTTGTATTTGGATTTGGGGATGTGTTAATTGAACTCGTAACTATGAATTATTAAATACAATATAACCCGAGCGGTAAGGTTATATTATTATGGGAACGTTTAACTAATAATAATCGCTTTATATAATTGTGGGTTAAAGAAGTTGGGTAACTCTGATTTGATAATAAAAGTAGATATATTCTTAAATCAACAAATAAGATACAATTGTTTCGTGTATCTTCTGTCGCGATCAAAGAATGATTATATTTACCTAAAAAGATCTTGCGCGGTGTTGACGCACTGGCGATGCGGGGGTATGTCAGTTGAAAGTAATGGCCGCAATAGAATTTATGCCGGTTCACGGATTCTATATGGTATAATATTGATACGACAGGGAACTGTAGCCCAATCTCACAAATACAACTGACTAACAAAAATCGTATACGCGTAACGAGAGTCGTGGAGTTGACACTAAGCGTGACGGTACGATTATGATCCCCCGAGTAATGAAATCACGGGGTTTATATACCAAAAAACCTGAGTTGGGCGGATTCAAAAGTACGTTAGAAATCACCGTGTGCACTATTCTCCGAATTGTATTAAATAACGAGCTGCTCTATTCTCTGAATTGTATTAATTAACGGGCTGCTGCATCGCGACGGAAGTGACCCCCATTTCAAAGGTTAGATAAGTAGCAGGGCGATTTCCTAATGCACGCAAGTGGCAAGAAAAATTTGAGGAACGAAACGTTCGACATACGTAACATCTCCCCCCCCCCCCCCAAGATGAAACATCGCGTTATGCGTGATGCTTCCATATTAGACGGAATGCGCCCTGTTACTTATTTACAAAAGAAAATAATAAAAGACGCGAAAACATAAAATAATTGGAAGCTAAATGTGTCGGGGTGTGTAGTATCATGTTGTGGTGTGTACTTAACAATACTGATGCGTTGTACGATGCTGCGTTTCTGCGTTTAAACCTTGGGCACGGTGTAGCCCACCTCTAACCAGAGCTCGGCTACGTTCACAGGTGGCTGTCCCGGTAGTCGGTCCAGGTGGAGATCGGCAATGACTCCGTCTTCCGCGTTATCGATCCGGGATATTCGGCCTCTTCGAAGTAATATTACGGATTGTAGTTATGTGTGAAATCAAGTCTTGTAAATAATCTCCATATGACTTTAATTTTTCTTTATCTGGGAACGAACTGGGTTCTCGAGCTACTTTTCTAAAAATTAACTCGTATGGTGTGAAATTTGGTGCTTCGTGAACGGATGTGTTATATGAGAACATTGCAAAAGGAATTAATAAATCCCAATCTTCGTAGTTATCCATGTAATGTTTGAGGTATTCAGTGAGCACGATGTGACTTCTTTCCAATGATCCATTAGTTTGTGGTCTGTATCCGGAAGTTGTTATTTGTTTAATTTTAAATATTTCTGCCAAATTCGTCATTAAATTTCCAATGAAACTAGTTCCTTTATCTGTTAGTATTGCGCGAGGTGTACCGTAGATTGCGATAAAGTGTCGTGCGAAGGCATCTGCAATGGTCGCGGCTCGAATATTAGGTATTGCAACTGCCACGCAGTGTTTCGTCAGATTGTCCTGTATGGTAAGAATATGTCTATTTCCATTAGGCGTGATTGGAAGAGGTCCCACGGTGTCCAGTGATATTTTGTCAAATGCATCCAGCGGTGTGTCGGTGATCAACATGGGTTGGCGAGTCTTTGCTCGGACTAATTTTTGTTCTTGGCAACTTTGGCATGTCCTGATGTACTCTTGAATTCTGCTCGCTTACTAGCTTATTGCTTTGTTACAAACATACAGCATTCTTACTAGCTTCCTCATCGCTTACTGGCTTACTGCTTGCTTACTATCTAACTGCTTCCATACTGCATTCCGGCTTTCTTCATAACTAACTTCTGTCATACTAGCTAGCTGCTTGCTTACTAGCCAGCTGCTTCCATACTAGCTTACTGCTTCCTTAATAGCTTGCAGCTTGCTTACTAGCCTACTGCTTCCGTACTAACTAACTGCTTTCATACTAGCCCGCTGCATGCTTGCATGCTTACTGTTTGGTTACTAGCGTACTGCGTGCATACTAGCTTACAGCTTGCTTACTAGCATAATGCATGCTTACTAGCTTACCGCTAGCTTACTCACATACTGCTTGCTTACTATCCTGCTGCTTGCTTTCTTGGTTAGTGCTTCCTTACTAGCTTACTGCTTGCTTACACGATAACAGCTTTCTTACTAGTCTGCTCCTTGCTTTCTAGCTTATTGCTTGCCTACTAGCTTGCTGCGTGCTTAAAACCATACCGCTTCTTTACTAGCTTCCTGATCGCTTACTAGCTCACTTCTTGCTTACTAGCTTCATCCTCGCTTACTAGCTCACTTACTTGCTTGCTGCTTGCTTGCTAGCTTCCACCTCGCTTACTAGCTTACTGCTTGCTTACTACCATGCTGCTTCCTTACTAGCTTCCTCCTCCCTTACTAGCTCACAGCTTGCTTACTTGCTTACTGCTACTATACTCGCTCATTACATGCTTACTAACCTGCTGCGTGCTTTCTAGCTTCCTGCTTGCTAACTTGCTTGCTGCTTGCTTGCTAGCTTCCACCTCGCTTACTAGCTTACTGCTTGCATACTAGCTTACTTCTTGCTTACTATCTTACAAGCCAGCTTACTCCCTCACTGCTTGCTTACTAGCCTTCTGCTTGCTTTCTAACTTAGTGCTTCCTTCCCAGCTTCCTCCTTGCTTACTAGCTTACTACTAGCTTACTAGATAACTGCTTTCTTACTAGCCTGCTTCTTGCTTTCTAGCTTACTGCTTCATTACTATCTTGCTGCCTGCATTCTAGCTTACAGCATGCATACTGCTTGCTTACTGCTTGCTTTCCTGCTATTTGCTTTCATACCAGCTGACTGCTAGGTTACTCGCTTACTGCTTGCTTAGTAGCTTACCGCTTCCTTACTAGCTCCCTGCTCCCTTACTAGCTCGCTGCTTACTTACTAGCTGCCCGCTCGCTTACTAACTTGCTGCTTGCATACTAGCTTGCTGCTTGCCTACTGGCTTACTTGTTGCTTACCAGCTTACTGCTTGCTCACTAGCTTACTGCTTGCTTATTAACATACTGCCTGCTCAATAGCTAACTGCTTTCTTGCTAGCCTGCTGCTTGCTTTCTAGCTCACCGCTTGCATACCAGCCTACGGCTTCCACACTAGCTTGCTCCTGGCTTACTAGCTCAATGCTTCCTTACTAGCTCGATGTTCGCTTACTAGCCCACTGCATGCCTACTAGATTCCTGCTTGCATACTGGCCTGCTGCCTCCATAGTAGCTTCCTGCTCGGTGACAGGCTCACGTCTTGCATACTAGCTCCCTGCTCGCTAACTAGCTCACTGCTTGCTTACTAGCATAATGCTAGCTTACTCGCCTACTGCTTGCTCACTAGCCCTCTGCTTTCTTTCTAGCTTACTGCTTCTTTACTTGCTTTCTGCTTGCGTACTAGCTTACTGGTGGCTTACAGGCTCAGTACTGGCTTACTAGGTAACTGCCTTCTTACCAGCATACTACTTGCTTACTAGTTTACTGCATTGTTACCAGATCCCTGCTCGCTCACAAGCCCACTGATTGCTTACAAGCTTACTGCTTGCTTACAGGATTACTGGTTGCTTACTAGATTCCTTCTCCCTCACCAGGTCACAGCATATCGCTCCCTTACTTGCTTCCAGCTCGCGAACTAGCTCACTGCATGCTTACTAGTACACTGCTTGCTTACCAGCCTACTGCTAGCTTACCTGAATACTGCATGCTTACTAGCTTCCTCCTAGCTCACTAGGTCACAGCTTGCTTAATGGCATACCGCTTCCTTAATAGCTTACACTATGCTTACTAGCTTGTTGCTTGCATTCTAGATTACTCCTTGCTTACTTGCATCCTGCTTTCCTACTTGCAAACCGCTCTCTGACTAACCTGCTGCTTGCTTACTAGGTTACTGGTTGCTTACAAGCATACAGCTTGCTTACTAGCATACTGCTTTCCTACTAACTAATAGCTTTTTTACTATCCTGCTGCTTGCATACAAGCTTACTGGTCGCTTACTAGATTACAGCTTGCTTACTGGCTTACTGCTTGCTTATTAGCTAACTGCTTTCTCACCAGCTAACTGCATGCTTACTAGCTTACTACTTGCTTACAATCATGCTGCTTCCTTACTAGCTTCCTCCTCGCTTACTAGCTCACTGCAAGCATACCGGCTTATTGCTAGCTTACTCGCCTACTGCATGCTTACAAGCTTACTACTTGCTTAGTAGCATAATGCTTTCTGACTAGCAAATTGCTTCTTTACTAGCCTGCTCCTTGCTTACTAGCTTACTTGTTTCCTACAAAAATACTGCTTGATAACTAGCATACTGCTACCTTGCCAGCTTCCTCCTCGATTTTTAGCTCATAGCTTGCGTAGTAGCTTACTGGTTGCATACTAGCTTACTGCGTGCTTACTAGCATACTGCTTCCTTACTTGCTCCCTGCTCGCTTACTAGCATACAGCTTGCTTGCTATCAAACTGCTTCCTTACTAGCTTTCTCCTCGCTTACCAGTTCACTGCAACCTTATTCGCTTACTGCTCGCTTACTGGCCCGCTGCTTGCTTTCTAGCTTACTGCTTCCTTACTAGCTTCCTGCATGCTTACTAACTCACACCTTCCTTACTAGATTATTGCTTGCTTACTAGCTTACTGCTACCTTACTCGCTCACTGCTTGCTTACTAGCTTACATCGTGCATTCTAGCTTCCTACTTGCTTACTATCCAAGTGCCTTCTTACCAGCTTACTGCTTGCTTACAGACTTACTGGTTGCTTGCTAGCATACAGCTTGCTTACTATCAAACTGCTACGTTACTAGCTTCCTCCTCGCTTACAAGCGCACTGCATCCTTACTCGCTTACTGCTCGCTTTCTGGCTCGCTGCTTGCTTTCTAGCTTACTGCTTGCTTACTAGCTTACTGGTTTCGTACTAGCATACTGGTCGCATACTACGTTACTGCTTTCTTACTAGATTAATGCTTGCTGACTAGTTTACTGCTAGCGTTCTAGCTCATTGCATGCTTACTAGCTCACTGCTTGCTTGCTTGCTTTCTGCTCGTTTACTAGCTCACTGCTCACTTACTGGCTTACTGCTTGCTTACTAGCCTACTGCTTGCATCCTATCCTACTGGTTGCTCACTAGCTTCAAACTTTCTTATCGGCTTACTGCTTGCTTACAAGATTACTGGTTTCTTACTAGCTCACGGGGTGCATACAAACTTACTGCTTTCTTACTAGCATACTGCTTGCTGACTAGTTTACTGCTAGCGTTCTAGATCATTACAGGCTTACTAGCTTACTAGTTCCTTACCAGGTAGCTCCTTTCTTACCAGCTTATTGCTTGCTTACTAGCTTACAGGTTGTTTACTAGCTCACAGCTTGCGTACCAGCTTACTGCCTGCTTACAAGCTTACAGCTTGCTTACTAGCTTACAGGTTGCTTACTAGCTCGGAGCTTACGTACCAGTCTACTGCCTGCTTACAAGCTTACTGCTTGCTTACTAGCTTACAGGTTGTTTACTAGCTCCCTGCTCGGTTACTAGCTTACTTCTTGCTTGCTAGCTTGCTGCTTGCCTTCTAGTTTACTGCTTGCTTGCTAGTACAGTGCATTCTTACTAGCTCACTGCATGCTTACTAGCTTACTGCTTGCTTCCATGCTTACTGCCTGGTCACTAGCTTTCTACTTGCTTACAAGCACGCTGCTTCCTTACTAGCGACCAGCTTGCTTACTAGCTTACAACTAGCTTACTAGCTTACTGCATTGTTTCTAACTTACTGCTTTGTTACTAGCTTACTGCTTTCTTACTAGCCTGCTGCTTGCTTTCTTGCTTCATGTTTGCTTACTAGCTCACAGCTTACTTACAAGCTTAATGCTTGCTTACTAGTTAACTGCTTTCGTACTAGCTTGCTGCTTGCTTGCTAGCTTACTTGTTCCTTACTAGCTTAGTGTTTGCTTACTAGCATACTGCTTCCTTACTAGCTATCTGCTTTCTCACCAGCATACAGCTTGCTTACAAGATTAATGCTTTGTTACTAGCTCCCTACTCGCTTGCTAGCTTACTGCTTGCGTACTAGTTTACAGCTTGCACAATAGTTAGCAGCTTTCCTGCTAGCCTGCTGCTTGCTTTCCAGCATAATGCTTGCTTACTAGCTTACTGCTTGCTTAGTACCTTGCTGCCTACTGACCAGCCAACTTCTTTCTTACCAGCTCACTGCTTGCTTACTAGCTTACTGGTTACATACTTGCTCACTACTACCTTACTATCATACTGCTTCCTTACTATCTCGCTGCTGGCTTACAAGCTCTCTGCTTGCTTACTGGCTTACTGCTTGCTTACTAGATACCAGCTTTCTTCCTAACTTACTGCTTTCTTACTAACTTACTGCTCTGCGACCAGGCGAATGCTTCCTTACTAGCTAACTGCATCCTTACCAGCTTACTGCATGCTTACAAGCTATCAGGTTGATAACTAGCTTACTGCTTGCTTACTTGCTTAATGCTTGCATACTAGCATACTGCTTTCTTACCAGCTTACTGCTTGCATACTTGCTTACTGGCTGCTTACTATCATACAGCTACCTCACTAGCTTCGACCTCGCTTACTATCTCACTGCATGCTTACTAGCGTACTGCTTGCTTACAAGCTTACTACTTGCTTACTAGCTAACTGCTATCTAACCAGCATACTGCTTGCTTACTAGATTACTGCTTTGTTGCCAGCTCCCTGCTCTCTTACTAGCTTACTGCTTCCTTACTAGCTTGCTGCTTGCTTACAAGCTTCGTTGTTGCTTACTAGCTCACTGCTTACTAACTCGCTTACTGCACGCTTGTTAGCATGCTGCATGCTTGCTAGCTTACTGCTTTCATTCCAGCTAATTGCATTCATACTAGCCTGCTGCTTGCATACTAGCTTACTTGTAACTTACTTGCTTACTGCTTGGTTACTAGCATACTGCCTCCTCACTAGCTTCCTGCTCACTTAATAGCTCACTGCTTGCTTACTAGCTCAATGCTTTCTTACTAGATTACTGCTTGATTACTAGCTTACTGCTAGCTTATCGCATACTGCTTGCTTGCTAGCTTACAACTTGCTTTCTAGCTTACTTCTTGCTTACAAGCGTACTGCTTGCTTGCTACCTTCCTGCTCGCTTACTAGCTTACTGCTTGCTTACTAACTTACTGCCTGCTCAATATCTAACTGCTTTCTTAATAGCTTGCTGGATGCTTACTAGCTTACTGCTTGCTTACTAGCTTACTGCTTGTTTACTAGCATACTGCTTTCTTACTAGTTAGTTGCTTTCTTACTAGCCTGCTGCTTGCTTACTATCTTACTTGTCTCTTAGTAGCTTACTGCTTGCTTACTGTCATACTGCTTCCTTACAAGCTTCCTACTCGCTTACTAGCTAACTGCTTGCTTACTAACTTACTGCTTGCTTACTAACTTACTACATCCTTACTAGCTACCTGCTTTCTTACCAGCTTACTGCAATCTTACTATCTAATTGCTTTCTTACTAGCCTGCTTGTTTGAAGACCTTCAGCGCCCTTAGGGGGTTATTTTAGTCTGACGTGGTCCGTATTACGAGGGAAAGGACACTGGGAAAAAGTATTGAATAAATTGATGCACCTGATTTTGCTCAATAAAATTAACGTTTATTTTTAATGAAAAAGAAAAAAAGGAAAAAAAACCGCCTAGACGTCGGCCAGACGTCCGGGGGGAAAAAACCTGGGCCGGCTGCTCTTGGCCAAGTTCGCGATGTGTTGTTCTGTAACAAGGAAAGACAAGGCTGGATTTAAATACCTATTAACGCTTGTCGCGTCGCCCGTCTCGCTCTATCTCGCACGCTCCTGTCTGTGCCGTTCGCACTCAAGAGCGGAGATTACAGACACGTCTCGACGAACTGAGATATGTGTGAGTGGATTGTATATTATGAACGTTCTCACAAGTCGAGAACCGTTCGATCGCTGTGCGGAAGAAGAGATCTAATTTCTCAATTCTCCGCTTTTTAGCGATGGTTGAATGCCGCAGGAAAGGACAACAGGTGGAGGTCGTAAAGCTCCAAATGCTGTCCAAACCGCAGTTTCTCACCGTTCCCTGCGTACAAGACGCGGTGTGATGTAGCCCTTAACGGCGCACGTAGCGTCTTACGTTTAAAGGAGCATACACCACGGTGCTCATTATGCGTTGCTCTACGCACAGGGTACGTACTCACTGGCGGTCAAGGAGCGTTGCTCGAGCAGGTTGAGAGCTAAAAAGTCCGGAATTTCTTAGCCCCGATCGGAGAAACGGTGAGCCCACGTAGGGTATCGATCAGAGATCACCCTAGGGGTGATATACAAAACCGTGCGGACAATTCAACTTGTCGCACGACCGCGTCAAATGCAGCAGTCCGTACGACAAATTCTTACACGACCGCGAAACTCAAACGTTACGTGAAGATAGTCAGCCTCCCACGACCGCGTCAAATGTAACAGTCGGTGGAGTCGTCAGTACTGACCGGGCCGTAGCCCTTTGCTGAGACTGGAGTTTCGACACACGGGAAACGATTCTTATCTCGATTCCCCTTTCATGACCGCGAAGCACAAACGTCACATGAAAGTCGGACGAAAACCCACAGTCTTTTAAATTTTGTTAATAATCTCGCCAAGCGGGAACCGAAGTTTTTCAATTCCCTCACACGACCACGTAGCTCGAGCGTCACGTGCTATTCGGCGAGATTGCACAGTCAATAATCGGGGCTGATAAAATGCCTTACCGATTTAGTTAATTTTGAGCAACAATTTAAAATTCTCAACGAAAGGTTCGAGTATTCTCAGGACCTATATTCAGAGATTTGGTTTCGTCGCGGAGCGGAATCGATTGTCGATCTGCTCGCTGCGAGGACCAGCTATCGAGTCTCGAAGCTAAGAAGCGAACAGACATCCGCAGTCGAGGCCACGAGAGGGGTAATCACCACCTCGCGGCGCTATCCCTGCTCTTCAATGTGTATCTCTTCTTAATTTCAATATTTCTCTACCCTCTCTGTTTATGGACCTTCGACGATCGATCACAAGTAAATATATTGGGTCGATCACGTGACTGAGAGCAGCCAACACTCGCGTATGGTTTTTCTAACCTGTGTCGTTCCGTGTACCGATCTACGCATCAGAGAGTCTCTGGAATGTCGCGTACACGAAAACAATACCGTACGAGGAATTTATGGTTCTCAGTTATAATTCACGTTAAATTGAATATTTCTCTAAACGGTTCTCAAATCCGTCAATTAACGCGATATTTAAACACTGCTGCATGCTTACTAGCTTATTTGTTTCTTACTAGCATACTGCTTCCTTACTAGCCTTTTTTTTCGTAAGGAATATCTTCGTAAGACTCCCTCCCACCTCTTTGGGGTGAGTCAGGAGAGGTGTGTGGGATTCCCGCGCCCATGGAATGACGGGCGCGTGACCTACCCACTAAAAACCCCACGGTGACCCTTCCGCATGATTTGGGAGGATACCGGGAATCGCTCGATGCATACTTCCGTTGTCCTCCCCGTGCCAGCGCCGTGCCTCCATCCACGGAGGGACAAAAGGTTCCTCCCGGCAGTCACACTGTCTCATAGCGGCATGGAGACAGCACTCCTTCCCGCCGCCATCCGTCTCGGGGCCTCGGTTAGTTGCGGCTGCGAGCCCCAAGTCGCAACTGCAAGCAACTCCATTTGTACCCCACGGCGGCTGGTGGCACATGGCCACACCATACCACCGAGGGTGCCTCCCGATTTGTCGGACCGGAATTGGGGTGACACTTCCACCACAATTCGGTCCGGCTCTGCGCCTCGTGCCTGGAGGAGGCTCCCCACAGGAACCCCCTCCCAGCCAGGGTCATCCGCCACGCCGCGGGGGTCGCCCACGATGGCCGGCGCCTGGACGACACCCTCCCGCCACCACACGTGTGCGAGCCTCAGCACGCCGCTGAAGCTCGCGTTCCCTGCCGGCGGCCTCCTTCTGCAACATTACGCTCTCGCAGAAGGAGGCAACGGCCCCCCACTGCCCCACGCTGCCGAGCATGGCGCGCACCATGCCCGGCATCGAGACATCCCGCCAGATGACGCTGACCAGGACACGGCGCTCCTCCTCCCACGCAGGGCACACCTCGAGAGTATGTTCAGCCGTGTCCTGCTCAGCGTCACAATGGCAGCAGCGTGCCGCCTGCTCCTTCCCTATCCGACGCAGGTATCTCCCGAAGCTGCCATGTCCGGAGAACACCTGTGCCATCCGATAAGTGAGGCTTCCATGGCCTCTGTCCAGACACTCACTCTGGAGTGGCCGGACAGCCCCGTCTGTCCGGTGACCCGCGGTTGGCAGAGCCAACCGCTCCTGTCACGCGAGCATCACCAACTGCCGGGCCTGGCGCTTCAAATCGCCCCAAGCAGGTTCTTGCTCTCCCGGGACCGCCCCCACTCCCGCGCGACGGTCGACGCGGTGACGATTCAGCACCGCGTGCGTCCGCGCGAGGAGGTCCATGGGAGGCATCCCCGCAAGAACCGTCGTCCGCCCAGACGAAGGCCCCGTAAAGGACTACCGACTGCACCATTGCCACTTTTTTTTTTTTTTTTTTTGTCGTGGGGAAAATCTTCGAAAGACTCCCTCCCACCTCCTTGGGGAGAGGTGGGAGGCGTGTGTGGGATTCCCCGCGCCCGTACAACGACAGGCGCGGGACCTACCCACTAAAAACCCCACGGTGACCCTTCGGCACGCTTTGGGAGGATACCGGGAATCGCTCGAAGCATTCCTCCGGTATCCTCCCCGTGCCCGCGCTTTCGCGCCCATCCCCCGGGGGGACAATCGGTCCCCCCAGTAGACACACTGCCTCATAGCGGCGGGACGGGGCCACTCCATCCCGCCGCTATCCGTCCCGGGGCCGCGTTTAGTGGCGGCTGCGAACCCCAACTCGCAACCGCCCGCGACCCCGTTTCCATCCCTCGGCGGCCGGGCGTTCATGGCCGCACCAGACCGCCAAGGGTGCCTCCCCTTGCGTCGGACCGGTAGGGGAAGGCACTCCTACCCCCAACCGGTCCGACCCGGCGCTGCCTGGCGGGAGGAGGGTCCCCTCAGGACCCCCCTCCCAGCCTAGGTCATCCGCCACGCCGAGGCGGCCGCCCGCGACGCCTCGCGACCGGGCGACGACCTCGGGCCACCGCACGAGCGCGCGCTTCAGCACGCCGCTGAAGCTCGCGCTCCCTCCCCGCGGCCTCATTCTGCAACATTACGTTCTCGCAGAAGGAGGCCACGGCCCTCCACTTCTCCTCGCTGCCGAGCATGGCGCGCACCACGCCCGGCAGCGAGACATCCCGCCCGACGACGCCGACCAGGACACGGCGCTCCCCCTCCCACGCGGGGCATACCTCCAGGGTATGATCCGCCGTGTCCTGCTCAGCGTCGCAGTGGCAGCAACGCGCCGTCGGCTCCTTCCCTATCCGGCACAGGTATCTTCCGAAGCTGCCATGCCCGGAAAATACCTGTGCCAGCCGGTAGGTGAGGCTGCCATGGCCTCTGTCCAGCCACTCCTTCAGGAGTGGCCGAACAGCCCCGACAGTCCGGTGCCCCGCGGTTGGCAGAGCCAGCCGCTCCTGCCACGCGAGCAACACGGACTGCCGGGCCTGGCGCTTCAAATGGCCCCAAGCAGGTTCCTGCCCGCCCGGGACCGCCCCCACCCCCGCGCGACGGTCGACGCGGTGCCGGTACATCACCGCGTGCGACCGCGCGAGCAGGTCCATGGGCGGCATCCCCGCTAGAACCGTCGCCGCCTCATGTGACATGGTCCGATACCCGCGGACGACCCTGAGCGCCATGCGCCTCTGCACCCGACGCAGCATAGTCATGCTGCGCCGGGAGGCAGCCAGGTCGTCCGCCCAGACGGGGGCCCCGTATAGGGCCACCGACTGGACCATTGCCACATAGAGGCGACGAACTCGGCCCGCCGGGCCCCCCAGGTTGGGCAGGATCCGGCCCAGAGCCGCAACCATCCTTTCCAACCGGGGGACCAGGCAGCGGAAATGCTCCTCGAAACGCCAGTGGCTATCGAGGATCAGCCCTAGATACCTGATCTGGGGCTTCACCTCGATGTCAGCCCCACCCACCCGGATCAGAGGGGGTGGCGGATCCTGCCGAGGTGAATGAAACGCAATCACCTCGGTCTTATGGACCGCCACCGTCATCCCCATCCCCCTGATCCGGTCGACGACGCGTTGCGACCCCTCCTCCGCGCGACGCATGGCCCTCCCCCAGTGCGCCCCGACGGCCAGCACCAGTGTGTCATCCGCATAACACACCGTGCTGACGCCGTCGGGGAGGCCGGCCCGCAACACCGAGTCGTACGCGATGTTCCACAGGAGTGGCCCGAGGACCGACCCCTGCGGAACACCGCAGTACACCTCCCTCCGCATATCACCATCCCGGCCCGGATACACGATCCACCTGCCGCGGAGATAATCCCCGACGACCGCCCTGAGACAAGGGGGGACTCGATGATATTCGAGTCCCCTCCTTATCTCTTCCCAGGGGAGGGTGTTAAAGGCATTGGCAATATCCAAGGATATTGCCAATGCCACCCCTCCCCGGGAGACGGCCGCCTCCGAGAGGGCCCTCACACGACCTATCGCGTCGATAGTCGATCGGCCCCCCCGGAAACCGAACTGGCAGTCGGCCAGACCGGGATCACCCCGCGACAGGTGCTCGACGAGGCGGGCAGCAATCACACGCTCGAAGAGCTTGCCCACCTCGTCGAGGAGACAAATGGGCCGGTATGCGGAGGGAGACTCCGCGGGCCGACCTTCCTTCCGGAGGAGGACTATCCTCGCCACCTTCCAACTGGGGGGGAATCGCCCGTCCCTCAGGCAGCGGTCGAACAACCGCCTGAGGTCGGCCCCAAGGACGCCCTGGGTCAAGACCCAAACCCGGCCGGGCACACCATCCGGACCCGGGGCCGTGTTACGAACCCCGAGCCGTCTGATGGCCGCTGCCAGCTCCTCCTGCGTGACCCCCAGCTCGGCCGTCCACTCCACTGGGACAGCCGCCGCCGCCGGAGGACGCGGTCCCCTCTCCCCAATTGGGAATAGTGTATTGACCACGTCCTCCAGCAGCCGGGGGTCAAGACCCTCGGTGACGGGGGGCGCCCACGGGCGGAGCTTATTCAGCACCACCTTATATGGGCGCCCCCATGGATCGTCATCAAGGGTCTGGAGGAGCTCCTTCCACGCCTGGGTCTTGGCCCGTTTGATGGCGACCTGCAGAGCAACCCGCGCCACGCGGTATGCTCCATACAGGTCATCAGCTGCCCTCGCTCGCGCCACGCCGTCGCCTGTACGTTGACGACGGCGCGCGCGGGTGTACTGGCGTCGGGCGCGGACAGTCGCGACTCGCAACTCCGCGATCGCGTCCGACCACCAGTACACCGCCCGGCGAGGAGAAGCCCGCCCGACCCGAGGCATCGCCGCGTCGCAAATACCCGCGACCAATGCTCCGAGCCGGGCGACCTCCTCCTCTATGCTCGGCAACTCGGCCGCTCCCTGCGGCCAAGTTGCAGCGAGGGCAGCTGCCATCAGGGCGTCCTTGTCCAGGCGCCGAAGCGCCCAGCGGCGTGGTGGGGTGCCACGCAGGCGGCCGTGTCGGGATGCACTCGCGGCGGCAGAGACCTCCATCCGGATGTACCGGTGATCGGAGAGTGTCTCTGCCCCCGCGACCACGAGCCAACCCGACACCATGCGCACGGCGTTGGGGGTCGCGAATCCAACATCCACGATGGACCCCCCATATCGCCGCACGCATGTGTGCTCCGACCCCCGGTTCAATACCCGGAGGTCGAGCCCCGCCGCCCAATCGCCCAGGATCCCGCCGCGAACGGAGGTCCTGGGGGATCCCCAAGCCACCGACTTGGCATTAAAATCCCCCAGGACCAGCACCGGCCGGGCCGCGTAGCGCTGCACGCATGCCGCGACCTCGGCCAAGTACAGCTCGAACGCAGCGTGACCGCTACGGGGCGAAATGTAGCACCCCACCACAGCGACTCCCCCCCAGTCCACGGCGACGAATCCCCGACCGCGCTCTAACAAGGAGAACGGTGGGGACCCGTCGCCCCCTCCCCATACCGTCGCCACCAAGCCGTCCGCGTCGCCCACCCAATGAGGGTGATCAGGGACGCGGTACGGCTCGGCGGCGACCGCCAGGCCAACCCCCCACTCCGCGAGGACTTGGGACATCAAGTCCTGTGCCGCGCGGCAGTGGTTGAGGTTGGCCTGGAGGAGGAGGCGGGGCGGCATTAATTAATGGCCGCGCCAGCCTCCTCCCGGCCGTCCGTCCCCGTAGCACCGTCCACCTCCATGGAGGACGATGCCACCGCCCTCGGCACCGGAGCCGGTGCAGCCCGCCTCTTCCTCTCCTTCCGGGAGGGGGGGGGAGCACTTCTTGCTCCCCACCCTGTGATCGGCTGGCCTCCCCATGTCCGCACACAGCGGGCAGTGGGGGGCCGCCGAGCACTGGCTCGCACGGTGCTCTTTGGCACCGCAGCGGTAACACTGACCGCTGCGGTCCACCGGCGAGGTGCACCACTGCCTCACGTGCCCCAATTCGAGGCAGCGGTGACACTGGAGCGGGCGCGGCGCGAGGATTTCCACTCGCGCCGAAACCCACCCCACCAACACCCTCCCGGATTCCGCCACCTTACGGGCGGCGGAGAGGGGGCACCGGGCCCACACCGACCCGAGGCCGGAGGGCGACCTGCGGATCTCTCCGATCCGCAGGTCCTCCACAGGACAGTCCCCCGCCCTCGCAAGGGCACGGGACACATCCTGCGCGCTGACCGAGTCGTCCAGCCCACAAACGCGCATCTCCGTGCGCTTCGTGGGCCGGGCGACCCGGACACCTCGCTCGCCCAGCTGCTCCCGGAGCCTCTGGGCGAGACGATCCGCCTTCGCGCCGCCTTCTGCACCGGGGATCTCCAGCAAGAGACCCTCGGTCACGGCCCTCTTCGCCCTCACGGAGGCGATGCCCAGCTCTTCCAGGGAGATATTCTCCCTGGCGAGCCGCATCGCCTCCGCGAGGGTCAGGTCGCCCCCCTGCGCAACGGTCAGCGTCACCGCTGCCGTTTTTGGAGGACGACCTGGTCGTGCCTTCCCGACCTTCGCGGCCTTTACCTTGGCCGCCGGCGGCGGAGGCGGAGGCTGCGGTTGCGAGGCCTTCCTCGCCGCCCGCTTCGCCTTCCGCCCCACCACCTCACTCCACGCCACCCCCCCTTGGGAGGGTGCTGTGGAGGACGCGACCACCGCGACCACGGGAACACCACCCCCCTTGGGGGTCGCGACCCGGGGCCCTGGTGCCGCAACGCTGGGCGGAGCCTTCACTCCGCCCTTCTTTGCCTTCCCCGACTGTACCGGAACAGGTCGGGGAGGCACCGCCTTCCTGCTGACCGCTCTTCCGGCGAGGAGCTCCTCCCGGAAGGCGGCCAGCTTGCCATCAATCATGTCCCCAATCCTCCTCAGAAGATCGTCTTCTGAGGAGGACGGGGACTTCTTCACGGGCGGAGTGCGGGTGGAGGGGCCCGCGGTGCCCCGCACGACTGCCGCCGCACTTCGCTTATTTACCTCCGCCGAGGGACGCGGCGGTGGAGGAGGAGGGAGGATGGGAGGGAGGGCCGCGCTGTTCCACAGCGCCTCTGCCCTCCGCCTCCCCTGTCGCTCCTCCTCCAACAGGAGCTGCAGACGGGCGTTCCGCCCTCTGAGCTCCCGCGCCGCCTCCCTCATTTCCTCCGCCGCGGCCTTCAGGGCCTCCGCGCCACCGCTTTTCTGCCCCTTAAAGGCGCAGGCAGCGGCGACTTTCTCCACCCGCCTCAGGGACGAGGAGATCCTCTCCGATATCTCCTCGGTCACCTCGTCCCTGAGGCAACTCAGCCTCTCCGACGGGCTCATCGCCCCGCCCACCTCGACGACGGCCTGCCCCGTCCTCTTCCTCTTAGAGCCTATGTGGCTCGTGCTGGAGGAGAAGGACGAGACCGACGCCGTCTCGTCGTCCTCCTCCACCCTCCACGAAGCCGGACCTGGCGCTGAGTGGGGCGCGAGCGCCGCCACCCTAACCCCAGCCCCGTCTCCGTCCTCCCCAACCGACAAAACCCGCCCCATCCCCATTTTATTTTCTGTGTCCATAACAATCCCACGAGATGGTCGGAACTAAAGGTCCACCCGGGCAGAGCCGCCTTACCCGGGTAAGCCTAATACTCCTGGGGTTCGGCAGGTACCCCGGAGGTGGTCGCTTGGGATTGGGCCTTCTCCCCCAACCATGCATCCCATCGCCGCGCACCATAGCTTAGGATTGGAGGGCGATTTTATAGAGTCGCCATACTCGTGGCCCAGGCGGTTAAGCCAAGACCCCCGGTTCTCCTGCCGTCACGTACCATTCACAAAACCAATAGGGAATTGGGAATGGGTCGTTGTGACGACCAACAGGAGGCTTACGGTGTGTGTATGACTCGGGTACCCCGGGTTCGTTAAGCCCGTACCGCAGCTGAAAGGCTGGCAGCCCCTGAGGGGTGGTTACTAGCATACTGCTTCCCTACTAGCTTCCTGATCGCTTACTAGCTCACTCCTTGCCTACTAGCTTACAGCTTGCTTACTAGATTACTGCTTGCTTACTAGATTACTGCGTGCTTACTAGTTTGCTGCCTTTTTTTTTTTTTTTTTTTTTTTTTTTGTCGTGGGGAAAATCTTCGAAAGACTCCCTCCCACCTCCTTGGGGAGAGGTGGGAGGGGTGTGTGGGATTCCCCGCGCCCGTACAACGACAGGCGCGGGACCTACCCACTAAAAACCCCACGGTGACCCTTCGGCACGCTTTGGGAGGATACCGGGAATCGCTCGAAGCATTCTTCCGGTATCCTCCCCGTGCCCGCGCTTTCGCGCCCATCCCCCGGGGGGACAATCGGTCCCCCCAGTAGACACACTGCCTCATAGCGGCGGGACGGGGCCACTCCAGCCCGCCGCTTTCCGTCCCGGGGCCGCGTTTAGTGGCGGCTGCGAGCCCCAACTCGCAACCGCCCGCGACCCCGTTTCCACCCCTCGGCGGCCGGGCGTTCATGGCCGCACCAGACCGCCGAGGGTGCCTCCCCTTGCGTCGAACCGGTAGGGGGAGGCACTCCTACCCCCCACCGGTCCGACCCGGCGCCGCCTGGCGGGAGGAGGGTCCCCTCAGGACCCCCCTCCCAGCCTAGGTCATCCGCCACGCCGAGGCAGCCGCCCGCGACGCCTCGCGACCGGGCGACGACCTCGGGCCACCGCACGAGCGCGAGCTTCAGCGCGCCTCTGAAGCTCGCGCTCCCTCCCCGCGGCCTCCTTCTGCAACATTACGTTCTCGCAGAAGGAGGCCACGGCCCTCCACTTCTCCTCGCTGCCGAGCATGGCGCGCACCACGCCCGGCAGCGAGACATCCCGCCCGACGACGCCGACCAGGACACGGCGCTCCCCCTCCCACGCGGGGCATACCTCCAGGGTATGATCCGCCGTGTCCTGCTCAGCGTCGCAGTGGCAGCAACGCGCCGTCGGCTCCTTCCCTATCCGGCACAGGTATCTTCCGAAGCTGCCATGCCCGGAAAACACCTGTGCCAGCCGGTAGGTGAGGCTGCCATGGCCTCTGTCCAGCCACTCCTTCAGGAGTGGCCGAACAGCCCCGACAGTCCGGTGCCCCACGGTTGGCAGAGCCAGCCGCTCCTGCCACGCGAGCAACACGGACTGCCGGGCCTGGCGCTTCAAATCGCCCCAAGCAGGTTCCTGCCCGCCCGGGACCGCCCCCACCCCCGCGCGACGGTCGACGCGGTGCCGGTACATCACCGCGTGCGACCGCGCGAGCAGGTCCATGGGCGGCATCCCCGCTAGAACCGTCGCCGCCTCATGTGACATGGTCCGATACCCGCGGACGACCCTGAGCGCCATGCGCCTCTGCACCCGACGCAGCATAGTCATGCTGCGCCGGGAGGCAGCCAGGTCGTCCGCCCAGACGGGGGCCCCGTATAGGGCCACCGACTGGACCATTGCCACATAGAGGCGACGACCTCGGCCCGCCGGGCCCCCCAGGTTGGGCAGGATCCGGCCCAGAGCCGCAACCATCCTTTCCAACCGGGGGACCAGGCAGCGGAAATGCTCCTCGAAACGCCAGTGGCTATCGAGGATCAGCCCTAGATACCTGATCTGGGGCTTCACCTCGATGTCAGCCCCACCCACCCGGATCAGAGGGGGTGGCGGGTCCTGCCGAGGTGAATGAAACGCAATCACCTCGGTCTTATGGACCGCCACCGTCATCCCCATCCCCCTGATCCGGTCAACGACGCGTTGCGACCCCTCCTCCGCGCGACGCATGGCCCTCCCCCAGTGCGCCCCGACGGCCAGCACCAGTGTGTCATCCGCATAACACACCGTGCTGACGCCGTCGGGGAAACTAGTTTGCTGCTTGCTCAATAGCTAAATGCTTTCTAGCATACTGCTTCCTTTCAAGCTTCCTGCTCACATACTGTCCTACTGCTTGCTCACAAGCCCACTGATTGCTTAGAAGCTTACTGCTTGCTTACAGGATTATTGGTTGCTTACTAGATTCCTTCTCCCTCACCAGGTCACAGCATATCGCTCACTTACTTGCTTCCTGCTCGCTTACTAGCTCACTGCATGCTTACTAGCACACTGCTTGCTTACCAGCCTACTGCTAGCTTACCTGAATACTGCTTGCTTACTAGCTTCCCCCTAGCTCACTAGGTCACAGCTTGCTTAATGGCATACCGCTTCCTTAATAGGTTACAGCATGCTTACTAGCTTGTTGCTTGCATTCTAGATCACTTCTTGCTTACTAGCATACTGCTTTCTTACTAGCTAACTGCTTTCTTACTGGCTTCCTGCTTGCTTACTATCGTGTTGCTTACTAGCATACTGCTTACTTACTAGTTTCCTGCTTGCTTACTAGTTTACTGCTTGCACAATTGCTAACTGCTTTCTTACTAACTTACTACTCAGTTACTACCTAACTGCTTTCTTACTACATTCCTGCTTTCATCCTAACTTACCGCCTTCTTACTAACTTACAACTCCCTTACCAGCCGAATGCTTACTAACTAGCTTCCTGCTTGCTTACAAGCTTGCCGCTTGCTTCCTAGCTCACTGCTTGCCTTCTAGCATAATTCTTCCTTAGTAGCTTCCTCCTCGCTTATTAGCTCAATGTTAGCTTACAAGCTTACTGCTTGCTTACTAGTTTACTGCTTGCTTACTAGCATACTGCTTTCTTACTAGCTAACTGCTTTCTTACTGGCTTCCTGCTTGCTTACTATCGTGTTGCTTACTAGCATACTGCTTACTTACTAGTTTCCTGCTTGCTTTCAAGCTTACTGCTTGCTTACTAGCATACTGCCTCGTTACTAGCTTCCTCTTCGCTTACAAGCTCTCTGCTTGCTTACTAACTTACTGCTTGCTTACTAACTAACAACATGGTTGCTAGCTTGCTGCTTGCTTTCTAGCATACAGCTTGCTTACTAGTATACTGCTCTCTTACTAGGTAATTGCTTTATGACTAGGCTGCTGCTTGCTTACAAGCTTACCGATTTTTTACTAGCTCACTGCATGCTTACTATCTTACAGCTTCCTCACCAGCATACTGCTTCCACACTAGCTCGCTGCTCGCTTACTGCCTCACTGCTTCCTTACTAGCTTCATGCTTGCTGACTAGATTACTGGCTGTTTACAATATTACTGCTTGCTTGCTAGCTTACCGCTACCATTCTACCTTACCGCTTGCATACTAGCGTACCGCTTCCTTACTTCCTTCCTCCTCGCTTACTTGCTCACTGCTTGCTTAATAGCATACTGCTTCCTTTTCTAGCTTCCTGCTCGCTTACTTGCTCACTGCTTGCTTAATAGCATACTGCTTCCTTACCAGCTACCTGCTCGTTTATTAGCCCAATGCTCACTTACTAGTTCAATGCTTGCTTACTATCTTACTGCTTGCTTACTGGCTTACTGCTTACTAACTAGCTTAATGCTTGCATCCTATCTTACTGGTTGCTCACTAGATTCAAACTTTCTTACCGGCTTACTGCTTCCTAACAAGCTTACTGGTTTCTTACTAGCTTACGGGGTGCATACTACCTTACTGCTTTCTTACTAGCATACTGCTAGCTGACTAGTTTACTGCTAGCGTTCTAGATCATTAGATGCTTACTATCTTACAGGTTACTTACAAGCATGCTCCTTGCTTACTAGCTCCCTGCTCGCTTATTAGCTTACTGGTTCCTTACCAGGTAGCTCCTTTCTTACCAGCTTAATACTTGCTTACTAGCTTACGACTTCCTTACTAGCGACCTGCTTGCTTACTAGCTTACAGCTAGCTTACTAGCTTACTGCATTGTTACTAACTTACTGCTTTGTTACTAGCTTACTGCTTTTTTACTAGCCTGCTGCTTGCTTTCTTACTTAATGTTTGCTTACTAGCTCACAGCTTACTTACAAGCTTAATGCTCGCTTACTAGCTAACTGCTTTCGTACTAGCTTGCTGCTTACTTACTAGATATCTGCTTTCTCAACAGCATACAGCTTGCTTACTAGTTTACTGCATTGCTACGAGCTCCCTGCACGCTTACGATATCACTGCTTGCTTACTAGCTCACTGATTGCTTACAACATTACTGCTTGCTTAATAGCTTACTGCTTGCTTGAAACCTTACTGCTTGCTTACTAGCTTAGTGCTTGTTTACTACCTAACTGCATTCTTAACACATTCATGCTTTATTCCTAACTTACCGCTCTGTTACTAGCCGAATGCATCCTTTCGAGCTTCCTGGTTGCTTACTAGCTTACTGGTTCGTTAATATCATACTGCTTCGTTACTACCACGCTGCTCGCTAACAAAGCTCACTGCTTGCTTATTAGCTTGTTGCTTGCTGTCTAGCATACTGCTCGCTTACTTGCATACTGCGTTCTCACTAGCTTACTGCTTGCTTACTACCAAACTTCTTTCTTACAAGCTCACAGCTTGCTTACTAGCTTACTGCTTACTTACAAGCTTACTGCTTGCTAAAAAGCTTACTACTTGCTTACAAGCTTACTGCTTGCTTACTAGGTTGTTACTTGCTTTCTAGATTGCCGCTTGCTTACAAGCATTCAGCTATCTTAGTAGCTAATTGCTTTCTTAGTAGCCTGCTGCTTGCTTACTAGCATACTTGTTGCTTACTTGCTTAATGCTTCCTTACTAGCTAACTGCTTTCTTACCATCTTACTGCATGCTCACTAGCCTGCTGCTTGCTTTCTAGCTAACTGCTTTGTTACTATTTTACAGCTTTGTTACTTACTTACAGCTTTCTTACCAGTTCACTGCTTGCTTACTAGCTTACCGGTTGCTTACTAGCTTACAGCTTGATTACTAGCTTCCTGCTCGCTTACTAGCACACTGCTAGCTTACTAACATACTGCTTGCTCACTAGCTTACCAGTTCCTTACTAGCAAACTGCTTTCTTACCAGCTTACAGCTTGCTAAGTAGCTTACTGCTTGCTTACTAGCTTACTGCTAGCTTACTCGCTTGCTGCATGCTGACTAGTTTACTACTTGATTACCAGCTTACAGCTAGCTTTCTCGTTTACTGCTTGCTTATTAGCCTGCTGCTTGCTTTCTAACTTAGTGCTTCCCTACTAGCTTCCAGCTTGCTTACTAACACACTGCTTGCTTACTGGATTACAGCTTGCTTACGAACTTGCTGCTAGCTTACTCGCTTCCAGCTAGCTTGCTAGCTTGCTGCGTGCATTCAAGCTTTCTGCTGGCATACTGGCATACTGCTATCTGACTAGCTAAATGCTCTCGTAATAGCCGGCTGCTTTCTTACCAGCATACTGCTTCCTTACTAGCTCACCGCTTGCTTACCAGCTTACTGCTTGCATTCGAGCTTACTACTTCCATACTAGCTAACTGCTTGCTTACTAGCTTACTCCTTGCTTACTAGCTTGCTGCTTGCTTACTAGCTCACTGCTTGCATACTAGCGGGCTGGCTGCTTCAAAGCCTACTGCTAGCATAATCGCTTAATGCTTGCTCACTAGCATGCTGCTAGCTTACTAGCTTGCTGCTGGCTTACTAGCTCACTGTTTGCTTACTAGCTTACAGCTTGCTTAGTAGCTTACTTCTTGCTTACTAGCCCGCTGCTTGCTTGCTAGCTTACTTGTTACTTTCAATCTTGCTGCTTGCTTACTAGCGTTCTGCGTTTCGACTAGCATACTGCTTTCTTACTAGCCTGCTGCTTGCTCACTAGCTTACTGGTTGCTTAGTAGCTTGCCGGTAGCTTACCAGTATGCAGCTTGCTTACTAGCATACTGCTTCGTTATTAGCTTACTGGTAGCTTACTAGCTTGCTGCTTGCTTACTAGCAAACTGCTTCCTTGCTAGCCTACAGCTTTCTCACTCGATAACAGCTTTCTTACCAGCTTACTGCTTGCTTACTAGCTTACTGCTTTGTAGATAACATACTGCTTTGTTACCAGCTTATTGCTTGCCTGCTAGCTTACTGACTGCTTTCTAGCGTACAGCTTCCTGACTAGCTTCCGGCTTGCTTACTAGCTCACTGCTCGCTTACTAACTTAATGGTTGCTTACTATCGTACAGCATGCTTACTAGCTTACCGCTTGCTGACAAGCTTACTGCTTGCTTACTTGCTTACTGGTTGTTTACTGGCTTACTGCTTGCTTACTAGCCTATTGCTTGCTTACGTGCTTGCTGCTTGCGTTCTAGCTTACTGCCTGCCTACTAGCATACTGCTTGCTTACTAGCTAATTGCTTTCTTACTAGCACACTGCTTGCTTGGTAGCTTAATGCATGTTTAATAGCTTACTACTTGCTTACTAGTTAACTACTTCCATACCAGGTTACTGCATACATACTAGCTTACTACTTCCTTAATTCCTTACTGCTTTCTTACTAGCTCACTGCTTGCTTACTAACTTGCTGCTTGCTTACAAGCTTACTGCTTGTTTACTAGCTTATTGCGTGCTGTCTATCTTACTGGTTGCTTACTAGCTTACTGCTTGCTTACTAACATACCGCTTCCTTACTAGTTCCCTGCTCGCTTACTAGCTCACTGCTTGCTTACTAGCATACTTGTACAGACGAAAAGAGGCGCGGACGAGGAACAGGGACGCGAAGAATGGCGGAGCAAATCACACAGTCACAAATTTATTGTAAGGTTGCACAAAGTTCACACTGCGGCAATCGTAACTGGGACGCGGTGGGCACGTGTCCGATAACAGTTGCAGGGGCAACTCCCTAGGAGAATGCGCAAGGGCGACGAAGGTCCGTTCTCGCTATCAGGTATAATCGGATCGACAGCTTGGATCGTTCTGCCGTTACAGGATCGCGCACGACAAACCGTTGATCTTTCAAATCTCGTCCATAGATCGGTGACGGTCGCGCCAACCGTCGGCACACATGACGCGCTCTCACAACACTCATTCCCTCTCGCTCACGCAATCCACACCGCTCGCACCTTAATCTATACACGAAGACGGTACAATAAACGTATTTCTACATCTGATCCTAGTTCTTATACCTTATTCTAATCAATACTACTTGCTCACTAGCTTACTGCTTGCTTACTAGCATACTACATTTTGTCTAGCTTCCCGCTCGCTTACTAGCTCACTGCTTGCTTAATACCATCGTGCTATCTTAGTAGCTCCTAGCTTTCTTTCTAGCTTGCTGCTTGCTTACTAGCGTTCTGCGTTTCGACTAGCATACTGCTTTCTTACTAGCCTGCTGCTTGCTTGCTAGCTTACCGGTTGCTTATTAGCTTCCTGCTCGCTCACTGGCTCACTGCTTGCTTCCAATTTAACTGCTTCCTAACTAACTTGCTGCTTAATTCCTAGCTTACTGCTTGATTACTAGCACACTGCTTTCTTACTGGATAATTGCTTTCTTACTTGCCCGCTGCTTGCTTTCTTGCTCACTGCTTCCTTACTAGTTTCCTGCTTGTTTACTATCCTACTGCGTGCTTACTAGCTAATTGGATGCTTAGTAGCATTCTGCTCCCATACAAGGTCCCTGCTCGCATACTAGCTTACTCCTTGCTTACTAGCATACTGCTTTATTACTAGCCCACTGCTTGCCTACTCGCTTACTGCTTGCTTACTAGCTTACAGCCAGCTTTCTAGCTCACTACTCGCTTAGTAGCTCACTGCATGCATGCTAGCTTGCTGCTTGCTTTCTAGCTTACAGTTTGCTTACTAGCACTCTGCTTGCTTACTATCTTACTGCTAGCTTACTCGTTTACTGCTTGCTTACTAGCTAACAGCTTGCTTACTAGCTGTTTAGAATAAGGTATAACAATTAGGATAAGATGTAGAAATACGTTTATTGTACCGTCTTCGTGTATAGATTAAGGTGCGAGCGGTGTGGATTGCGTGAGCGAGAGGGAATGAGTGTTGTGAGAGCGCGTCATGTGTGCCGACGGTTGGCGCGACCGTCACCGATCTATGGACGAGATTTGAAAGATCAACGGTTTGTCGTGCGCGATCCTGTAACGGCAGAACGATCCAAGCTGTCGATCCGATTATACCTGATAGCGAGAACGGACCTTCGTCGCCCTTGCGCATTCTCCTAGGGAGTTGCCCCTGCAACTGTTATCGGACACGTGCCCACCGCGTCCCAGTTACGATTGCCGCAGTGTGAACTTTGTGCAACCTTACAATAAATTTGTGACTGTGTGATTTGCTCCGCCATTCTTCGCGTCCCTGTTCCTCGTCCGCGCCTCTTTTCGTCTGGGCATTAACAAAGTGGACCTTCGAGCCGGATCTGAGGACGACGCAAAATGGAGACCGCACGAGCTGCAACATCAGCGCCGCTGACCAATCAGACCGTGGAAGCCCACCTGCACCAGCTGTAGGTCCTCGCCCACCCCATCATCCGGATGGAGGTTAACTACCGGAAGGAAAGGCAGGCTAAGTTCTCCGCAGCCAACGCCGAGGGACGGCTCAAGAGACTGGACGGCGAGTGGATGCGCTTCGAGAAGCTGTACCTGGAGTTTCTGCAGTTAGTCCCCGCTCACGCTAAGTCTATCATGCCGTACTTTACCGAGGAAACCTTCGAAAAGGTGCAGGAGAACTATTGGGCATCGTGCGACTTTTTCGCCGACGATGCAGCGAAATGCACTGCGACCAGCGCCGCGCAACCGAGTCCCACTCCCGCGCCCACAGGCGACTTCATCTCCGTCGCGAAACTCGCGCAGATCCCGCTGCCCAAAGTCGCTGTGTCGTACGCCGAATGGCACAGTTTCCGCGATCTGTCCAAATCGCTCGTGTTAGACAATAAGTCCCTAACGAACGTGAAACGGTTACACTATTTAAAATCGTCCGCCGAAGGTCATGCCGCGAACCTGATCGCGCATTTCTCGATAACCGACGCGAATTTTGAACCGGCCTGGATGACGCTAGCAGACCGGTACAATAACAAGCGCGTGATAGTATCAACATTATTAAGCAATTTCATCTCGCTGCCGGTTATTGTTAGCGAGTCCGGGGACGAATTATCTCGTCTTCGCGACACGACGAAGGAGTCGATCGCCATGTTGCGCAGTATCGGTCGCCCGGTGGATACATGGGATGACGTCATCGTCTTCCTGCTTACCGCCAAGCTAGACCGCCGTACGCTACGAGAGTGGGAGATATCCCGCGGAACAAGCACCGAGCCCCCCACCTTCGACGAGCTCGACCAATTCCTCGTTGCGCGGATCCGCGCTCTCGAGGCGCTTCACGACAAGCCCGAAACTTCGGCCGCGCGCCTCGCCGCGCCGCGATCGGCGCCCTCGACGGGAGTTCGCACGCACGCAGCGAATACAGCTGTGAACCGGTGCCCGATGTGCGGATCGAAGCATCCGTTATATCGGTGTCCGGCGTTCCATAGCCTACAACCTACGCAGCGGCGAGACCTAGTGACTCGGACCAATGCCTGTTTTAACTGTCTTCGCGATGGACACATGGTTTCGACGTGTCCGGTTCGCACCACGTGCTCGCGATGTAACCGCAATCACCACAGTTTGTTACACGTTCCCGCGGCGAGTGTTGAAGCGCCGACGAGCGGCGATCGTGCAGCGTCATCTTCGAAACCCACTGGCATTCTTTCGGGATCTAACGGCACTCGGTCCGTCTATACGTGCGCCGCGGCCCCTCCAGAGCGCGCGAGTACCCCTGTACTGCTCGCGACAGCTGTCGTGCAAGCGCGGTCGGCATCCGGGGGGCACGTCTCGGTCCGCGTATTACTCGAACAGGGTTCGGAGGCCTCCTTTGTGTCCGAGTCCTTGGTACAGACACTCCACCTGCAAAAACGCAAGGCCGCTACAGAAATCACGGGGGCGGGGGGAGTCCTAGTGGGAACATCGCTCGCGAAGGTCGAAATATTACTCCGGCATGCAGGTACTGACCTGGCTTATACAACAGTGACGGCTCTCGTCCTACCCCGCCTCACCGCCTATTCGGGAGTGTCCGGCTTCTCTCCGACTGCATGGCCTCACATCCGAGACTTGCCCCTCGCAGATTCCAATTCGTCTGAATCTCGCGGCATCGACGTCTTATTAGGCGCAGATTATTTCGGTGCGATCCTGCTCCCGGGATTGCGTCGTGGTCGAGCGCAGAACCCCATTGCGCAGCACACCGTGTTCGGGTGGGTGGTCTCCGGGCCCACCGCTCGCGAGACGTCCTCGGTGGGTGTGTATCATGCTCGTGCGCTCGCTCCGCCGAAGAGAGATGACGTCGACTCCCTACTGCGTCGGTTCTGGGAGATTGAGGAGGTCGCGTCTCCTTCTTCGCTATCGCCGGAAGAAGCTCGATGCGAACAACACTTCGCGCGCACGCATCGTCGCGCGGCTGACGGGCGATACATTGTACGACTGCCCTTTCGCACCGAGCCGCCTGTTGACATCGGCGAGCCTGTTCCCGCGCGGTCGCACTCCTGCGATCCCTCGATCGCAGATTGAAAAACGACACGACACTAGGAGCGCAATATATCGAGTTTTTGCGCGAATATGAGGCTCTTGGCCATATGGCTCCCGTCAGCACTCCGTTCGCGACGGAGCCGGTCTATTTACCACACCATGCAGTGGTTCCTTATACCACGTGCAGTCGGGCTTCGCAGTGCAACTCTCGACCAACAAGTCATCTGTTGGAACGTTAAAGAGAAGCCGCAGATCGACGGTCGTGTCGTTGTACTGTAGTGCGACTCGACGCACAGACTCCGTGGACATACTCACGGGATCAGTGCATTTGGAGCCTTACAACCTCCACTTGCATCCCCGTCCACTAGACAATCGACTCAGTTCGGCGTCGAAAGGAAATTTAATTCTTTTCACGCCATAAATTAAATACAGTCCACTTGCGAGCTCGTATATTACCAGTGAGCGAAATTCTCCGCTCCTATACATTCGAATATCGAAGCCAGAAGCGTGAGGACACACACGCGGCGAATATACGTGTAACGTGTTGACGTGTCAAACACATTGCCGTGTTTCTCTGTTCACAGAACCATGGCCTACCTCAACGTCTCGGTTCCGACATAGGAATGGCAACGATATTATTTGCATAGTTTAATAAGAATTCTCTTAGTTTCTTATTGTTTATTTTATTTTTATTTTTATAATAAACAGTTTTTGAAAAAGAAAATCTTACACATTCTCAATCACTTCCCACAATGAAGATCCGATCCCTCTATCCGGACTTTGTAGTTAAAAGCATCAGCTTTTTAACAGCTAGAAAGCAAGCGGCAAGCTAGAAAGCATGTAGCAGTCTAGTAAGCAAGCAGTAAGCTAGTAAGCAAGCAGCTGTCTAGTAAGAAAGCTGTAAGTTTAGAAGAAAGCATGTATGTAGTAAGAAAGCAGTTGGTAGTAAGCATGCATGAAGCTAGCAAAACAAGCAGTACGCTAGTAAGCAAGCGGCAAGCTAGAAAGCAAGCAGCAATCTAGGAAGCAAGCACCAAGCTTGTAAGGAAGAAGTTTGCAAATAAGCATGCAGTAAGCTAGTACGCAAGCAGTAAGCTGCTAAGCCGGCAGTGAGCTAGTAAGCGAGCAGGGAGCTAGTTAGGAGGCAGTCAGCTAGAAAGCAAGCAGTGAGCTGGTAAGCGAGCAGGGAGCTCGTAAGGAAGCAGCAAGCTGGTAAGCGAGGAGGAAGCTAGTAAGAACGCAGTATGCTAGTAAGCAGGCGGAAAGCTAGAAAGCATGCAGCAAGTTAGGAAGCAAGCAGTAAGCTAGTAAGAAAACAGTTAGCAATTAAACAAGCAGTAAGCTAGAATGCAAGGAACAAGCTAGTAGGCAAGCAGTAAGCTAGTAAGCGTGGACGAAGCTAGTAAGGAAGCGTTATGCTAGTAAGCAAGCAGTTAGCAGGTAAGCATGCAGTGAGCTAGTAAGCGAGGAGGAAGCCAGTAAGGACGCAGTTTGATAGTAAGCAAGCTGTATGCTAGTAAGCAAGCAGGATGCTAGTAAGCATGGACCAGGCTAGCAGGAAAGTAGTTACCTAGTAAGCTATCCGTAAGCCAGTAAGCAAGCAGTGAGCTAGTAAGCAAGCAGGGAGCTAGTAAGGGAGCACTAAGCTAGAAAACAAGCAGCAGGATAGTAACCAAGCAGCAGGATAGTAAGCAAGCAGCACGGTAGCAAGAAAGCAGGTAGCATGTAAGCAAGCTGTAAGGTAGTAAACAAGAAGTAACCTAGTAAGCAAGCAGCATGTTGGTAATAAAGCAGTAAGCTAGAAAGCAAGGAGCAGGCAAGTAAGTGTTACGAGCCAGGGCCGTGCAGCGCGCGTGGCCTGCGAGTGCGAGAGAGAGTATGGAATATGGTATCAATTTGTTAGTTAGGTACGCGGACGAACCCAATGCGAAATTGGGGAGCCGCTAGGATAGTTGATAACGAGGACGAACCTGATGCGAAATCAGGGAGCCTCTGGGATGGAGTCACGTACGGACGAACCTGGTGCGAAACCAGGGAGCCGTAGGAGGGTGAAACGTCGTGAACGAACCCGATGCGAAATCGGGGAGTCACTAGGATTGTTGATAACGACGCAGACGAACCCAATGCGAAATCGGGGAGCTGCTAGGAGGTTGGAAGGAACGCAGACGAACTCGATGCGTAATCGAGGAGCTGCTGGGAGGTTGCATAAATCACAGACGAACCTGATGCGAAATCAGGGAGCTGTAGGATGCGGACGAACCTGATGCGTAATCAGGGAGCCGCTAGGATGGTAATAGATTGCGTGGACGAACTCGATGCGTAATCGAGGAGCCACTAGGTTGTAAGAGGTTGTATTTGGATTTGGGGATGTGTTAATTGAACTCATAACTATGAATTATTAAATATAATATAACCCGAGCGGTAAGGTTATATTATTATGGGAACGTTTAACTAATAATAATCGCTTTATATAATTGTGGGTTAAAGAAGTTGGGTAACTCTGATTTGATAATAAAAGTAGATATATTCTTAAATCAACAAATAAGATACAATTGTTTCGTGTATCTTGTGTCGCGATCAAAGAATGATTATATTTACCTAAAAACATCTTGCGCGGTGTTGACGCACTGGCGATGCAGGGGTATGTCAGTTGAAAGTAATGGCCGCAATAGAATTTATGCCGGTTCACGGATTCTATATGGTATAATATTGATACGACAGGGAACTGTAGCCCGATCTCACAAATACAACTGACTAACAAAAATCGTATACGCGTAACGAGAGTCGTGGAGTTGACACTAAGCTTGACGGTACGATTATGATCCCCCGAGTAATGAAATCATGGGGTTTATATACCAAAAAATCTGTGTGGGGCGGATTCAAAAGTACGTTAGAAATCACCGTGTGCACTATTCTCCGAATTGTATTAATTAACGAGCTGCTCTATTCTCCGAATTGTATTAATTAACGGGCTGCTGCATCGCGACGGAAGTGATCCCCATTTCAAAGGTTAGATAAGTAGCAGGGCGATTTCATAATGCACGCAAGTGGCAAGAAAAATTTGAGGAACGAAACGTTCGACATACGTAACATAAGAAAGCAGTTATATAGTAAGTTAGTAGTAAGATAGTAAGCAAGCTGTGAGCTAGTCCCCTCAGGGGCTGTGTCCGACTATCGTCGGCTGCTGTACGGGGCGTAGCGACCCCGAGGTACCTGATGCTTATCACACCGTAAGCCTCCTGTTGGTCGTCACAACGACCCATTCACAATTCCTATTTTGGTTTTGTGAATGGTACGTGACGGCAGGAGGAACGGGGGCCTTGGCTTAACCGCCCGGGACCGCGAGTATGGCGACTCTATAAAATCGCCGTCCAATCCTAAGTTATGGTGCGCGGCGATGGTATGCATGGTTGGGGGAGGAGGCACAATCCCAAGCGACCACCTCCGGGGCACCTGCCGAACCCCTGGAGTATATAGGCTTACCCGGGTAAGGCGGCTCTGCCCGTGCGGATCTTTTCTTCCGACCTCCTCGTGGGAATAATATGGAGTTTAAAATTAAAACGGGGACGTGACGGGGTAAGTCAGTGGGGGAGAACGAAGGCGGTGTTGGGACTGGAGTGACGGCGCTCGCGCCGCTCCCAGCGCCTGGCCCGGCTTCGTGGACGGTGGAGGAGTACGACGAGACTGCGTCAGTCTCGTCCTTCTCCTCCACCAGGAGCCTCATAGACTCCAAGAGAAAGATGACGGGGCAGGCCGTCAATGGAGTGGACAGGGTGATGAGCCCGGTTGTCCGTATGAGTTGCCTCAGGGACGAGGTGACCGAGGAGATATCGGAGAGGATCTCCTCGTCCCTGAGACGAGTGGAGAAAGTGGCCGCTGCCTGCTCCATTAAGGGGCAGAAGAGCGGCGGGGCAGAGGCTCTGAGGGAGGCTGCCCAAATGATGAGGGACGCGGCGCGGGAGCTAAGCGGGCGGAACGCCCGTCTGCAGCTCCTGTTGGAGGAGGAGCGACGGCGGAGGATGAGGGCAGAGGTGCGCTGGAACAGCGCGGCCCTCCCTCCTGTCCTCCCTCCTCCTACGCTGCGCCCTCCTGCGGTCGTTACAAAGCGGAGTGCGGCGGAGGTGGTGCGGGCCCCCACGCGCCCTTCCATCCGCACTCCGCCCGCGTAGAGGTCCCCGTCCTCCTCAGAGGACGATCTCCTGAGGAGGATAGGGGACATGATTGACAAGAGGCTGGCCACCTTCCGGGAGGAGCTCCTCCCCGGAAGAGCGGTCAGCGGGAGCATGGTGCCACCCCGACGATTGCCGGCACGGCCGGGGAAGGCGAAGGAGGGGGGAGCAAAGGCTCCGCCCACCGTGGCGACTCCGGGGCCTCGGGTCGTGACCCCCAAGGGGAGAAGAGTACCCGTGGTCCCGGTTCCCGCGTCCTCCGCGGCACCGCCCCAAGGAGGGGTGTCGTGGAGCGAGGTGGTAGTGCAGAGGGCGAGGAGGGCGGCGAGGAAGGCCTCGCAGGCGCAGCCTCCGCCCCCGCCGCCCGCGGCCAAAGGAAAGGCCGCGAAGGCGCGACTTGGCCGCCCCCCTAAAACGGCAGTGGTAGCGTTTACCGTTGCGCAGGGGGGCGACCAGACCCTCGCAGAGGCGATGCAGCTCGCCAGGAACAATGTGTCCCTGGAAGAGCTTGGCATCGCTACTGCGAGGGCGAAGCGGGCCGTGACTGGGGGTCTCCTGCTGCAGATCCCCGGTCCAGACGGCGGCGTGAAGGCGGACCGACACGCCCAGAGGCTCCGGGAGTAGCTGGGTGAGCGGGGTGTCCGGGTCGCCCGGCCCACGAAGCGCACGGAGATGCGCCTGTGTGGGCTGGACGACTCGGTCACCGCGGAGGACGTAGCGCCAGCCCTAGCAAGGGTGGGGGATTGCCCTGAGGGGGACTTGCGGGTCGGGGAGATCCGCAGATCTCCTTCCGGCCTGGGGTCCGTGTGGGCCCGCTCCCCCCTCTCCGCCACCCATAAATTGGCGGAATCCGGGAGGGTGTTGGTGGTGTGGGTTTCGGCGCGAGTGGAGATACTTGCGCCGCACCCGCTCTCGTGTCACCGCTGCCTCGAATTGGGGCATGTGAGGCAGTGGTGCACCTCGCCGGTGGACCGCAGCGGTCAATGTTACCGCTTCGGGGCGAAGGACCACCGCACGAGCCAGTGCACGGCGGCCCACCACTGCCAGCTATGTGCGGACAGGGGGATGCCAGCCGACCACAGGGTGGGGAGCAGGAAGTGCTCTCCCCCCTCCGGGAAGGAGAGGAAGAGGCGGGCCGTTCCGGCTCCGACGCCGCGGGCGGTGGCATCGTCCACCATAGAGGTGGACGGTGCAACGGTGACGGACAGCCGGGAGGAGGCAGGGGCGGTCGGTAATTAATGACGCCCCGCCTCCTCCTCCAGGCCAACCTCAACCACTGACGCGCGGCGCAGGATATGATGTCCCAAGTCCTCGGGGAGTGGGGGGTTGGCCTGGCTGTCGCCGCCGAGCCGTACTGCGTCCCTAATCACCACCATTGAGTGGGCGCCGCGGACGGCTAGGTGGCGACGGTATAGGGAGGTGGCGACGAGTCCCCGCCGTTCTCAGACGGCTCGGGGCGCGTAACATGGCCCCGGGTTCGGATGGTATGCCCAGCCTGGTTTGGGTGTTAACACACGGCGTCCTTGAGGCCGACCTCAGGCGGTTGTTTAACCTATGCCTGAGGGACGGGCGATTCCCCCCCCCCCCCCCCAAGTTGGAAGGTGGCGAGGACGGTCCTCCTCCGGAAGGAGGGTCGGCCCGCGCAGTCTCCATCCGCATACCGGCCCATCTGTCGCCTCAATGAGGTGGGCAAGCTCTTCGAGCGAGTGATTGCTGCCCGCCTCGTCGGGCACCTGTCGCGGGGTGCTCCGGGCCTGGCCGACTGCCAGTACAGTTTCCGGGGGGGCCGGTCGGCGGTCAACGCGATCAGTCGGGTCAGGGTCCTCTCGGAGTCGGCCGTCTCCCGGGGAGGGGTGGCGTTGGCGGTATCGCTGGATATTGCCAACGCGTTTAACACCCTTCCCTGGGAGGAGATACGGAGGGGGCTCGAATATCATCGGGTACCCCCGTATCGCAGGGCAGTCGTCGGGGATTATCTCCGCGGCAGGTGGATCGAGTATCCGGGCCGGGATGGTGATATGAGGAGGGAGGTCTACTACGGGGTTCCGCAGGGGTCGGTCCTAGGGCCACTCCTGTGAAACATCGCGTACGACGTGGTGTTGCGGGCCGACCTCCCCGACGGCGTCAGTGCCGTGTGTTACGCAGATGACACACTGGTGCTGGCCGTCGGGGCTCAGTGGGGGAGGGCCAAGCGCCTCGCCGAGGAGGGGGCGCAACGCGTCGTCGACCGGATCAGGGGGATGGGGATGACGGTGGCGGTCCTTAAGACCGAGGTGATAGCGTTCCATTCTCTCCGGCAGGACACGCCACCCCCTCTGTCATCGTGTCGACCGTCGCACGGCAATGGGAGCTGTCCCGGGAGAGCTGTGCTGGATAAGGAAGGAGCCGACGGCGCGTTGCTGCCATTGTGACGCCAAGCAGGACACGGCTGATCATACCCTCCAGGTATGCCAAGCGTGGGAAGGGGAGCGCCGTGACCTGGTCGGTGTCATAGGGCCGGAAGTCTCGCTGCCGGGTGTGGAACGCGCCATCCTCGGCAGCGAGAGGAAGTGGAGGGCCGTGGCCACCTTCTGCGAGACCGTAATGCTGCAGAAGAAGGCCGCGGGAAGGGAGCGCGAGCTTCAGCGGCGCCCTGGTGCTCGCACTCGTATGGTGGCGCGAGGGCGTCGCGGGCGGACGCCTTTGCGCGGCGGATGACCCTGGCTGGGAGGGGGGCCCTGAGGGGAGCCTCTTCCCGCCAGGCGGCGAAGGGTCGGACCGGGTGGGGCCGGCCCACGGGGAGGCACCCTCGGAGGCCTGGAGCACCCATGAGCCGCCACTAAACGCGGCCCCGGGACGGATGGCGGCGAGATGGAGTGGCCCCGTCCTACCGCTATGAGACAGAGTGTCTACCGGGGGGACTGCTTGTCCCCCCCGGGGTTGGGCGCAAAGCGCGGGCACGTGGAGGATACCGGAAGAAAGCTTCGAGCGATTCCCGATATCCTCTCAAATCGTGCGGAACGGTCACCGTGTGGTTTTTAGTGGGTAGGTCCCACGCCCGTCATTCTACGGGCGCGGGGTATCCCACACACCCCTCCCATCTCTCCCCAAAGAGATGGGAGTAGAGTCTTTCGAAGATTTTCCCCACGACAAAAAAAAAAAAAAAAAAGTCGTTATCTAGTAAGCATGCAGTAAGCTAGTAAGCGAGCAGTAAGTAATTGACAAAGCAGTGAGTTAGTAAGAAATCAGTATGCCAGTAAGCATGCCGTAAGCTAGAAAGCAAGCAGCAATATAGTAAGCATGCAATAAGCTAGAATGCAAGAGGCAGGCTGGAAGGAAGGCAGTTAGCTTGTAAGCATGCAGTAAGCTAGAAGCAAGAGGCAAGCAAGCAAGCAGGCAGTAAACGGGTAAGAATGCAGTGAACTAGTAACCGAGGAGGGTGCTAGCTTACGATGCAGTATGCTACTATGTAAACAGTAAGCTAGAAGCAAGCAGGAAACTGATAAGCTAGCTGTAAGCTTGTAAGCAAGCTGTAAGCTAGAATGCAGGCAGTAGGCTAGTAAGCAGCCAGTAAGCGAGTAAGTTAGCTGTAAGCTAGTAAACTTTCCCCGACGGCGTCAGCACGGTGTGTTATGCGGATGACACACTGGTGCTGGCCGTCGGGGCGCACTGGGGGAGGGCCATGCGTCGCGCGGAGGAGGGGTCGCAACGCGTCGTCGACCAGATCAGGGGGATGGGGATGACGGTGGCGGTCCATAAGACCGAGGTGATTGCGTTTCATTCACCTCGGCATGATCCGCCACCCCCTCTGATCCGGGTGGGTGGGGCTGACATCGAGGTGAAGCCCCAGATCAGGTATCTGGGGCTGATCCTCGATAGCCACTGGCGTTTCGAGGAGCATTTCCGCTGCCTGGTCCCCCGGTTGGAAAGGATGGTTGCGGCTCTGGGCCGGATCCTGCCCAACCTGGGGGGCCCGGCGGGCCGAGTTCGTCGCCTCTATGTGGCAATGGTCCAGTCGGTGGCCCTATACGGGGCCCCCGTCTGGGCGGACGACCTGGCTGCCTCCCGGCGCAGCATGACTATGCTGCGTCGGGTGCAGAGGCGCACGGCGCTCAGGGTCGTCCGCGGGTATCGGACCATGTCACATGAGGCGGCGACGGTTCTAGCGGGGATGCCGCCCATGGACCTGCTCGCGCGGTCGCACGCGGTGATGTACCGGCACCGCGTCGACCGTCGCGCGGAGGTGGGGGCGGTCCCGGGCGGGCAGGAACCTGCTTGGGGCGATTTGAAGCGCCAGGCCCGGCAGCCCGTGTTGCTCGCGTGGCAGGAGCGGCTGGCTCTGCCAACCGCGGGGCACCGGACTGTCGGGGCTGTTCGACCACTCCTGAAGGAGTGGCTGGACAGAGGCCATGGCAGCCTCACCTACCGGCTGGCACAGGTATTTTCCGGGCATGGCAGCTTCGGAAGATATCTGTGCCGGATAGGGAAGGAGCCGACGGCGCGTTGCTGCCACTGCGACGCTGAGCAGGACACGGCGGATCATACCCTGGAGGTATGCCCCGCGTGGGAGGGGGAGCGCCGTGTCCTGGTCGGCGTCGTCGGGCGGGATGTCTCGCTGCCGGGCGTGGTGCGCGCCATGCTCGGCAGCGAGGAGAAGTGGAGGGCCGTGGCCTCCTTCTGCGAGAACGTAATGTTGCAGAAGGAGGCCGCGGGGAGGGAGCGCGAGCTTCAGCGGCGCGCTGAAGCTCGAGCTCGGGCGGTGGCCCGAGGTCGTCGCCCGGTCGCGAGGCGTCGCGGGCGGCCGCCTCGGCGTGGCGGATGACCTAGGCTGGGAGGGGGGTCCTGAGGGGACCCTCCTCCCGCCAGGCGGCGCCGGGTCGGACCGGTTGGGGGTAGGAGTGCCTCTCCCTACCGGTCCGACGCAAGGGGAGGCACCCTCGGCGGTCTGGTGCAGCCATGAACGCCCGGCCGCCGAGGGGTGGAAACGGGGTCGCGGGCGGTTGCGAGTTGGGGCTCGCAGCCGCCACTAAACGCGGCCCCGGGACGGTTAGCGGCGGGATGGTGTGGCCCCGTCCCGCCGCTATGAGGCAGTGTGTCTACTGGGGGGACCGATTGTCCCCCCGGGGGATGGGCGCGAAAGCGCGGGCACGGGGAGGATACCGGCAGAATGCTTCGAGCGATTCCCGGTATGCTCCCAAAGCGTGCCGAAGGGTCACCGTGGGGTTTTTAGTGGGTAGGTCCCGCGCCTGTCGTTGTACGGGCGCGGGCAATCCCACACACCCCTCCCACCTCTCCCCAAGGAGGTGGGAGGGAGTCTTTCGAAGATTTTCCCCACGACAAAAAAAAAAAAAAAAGCGTCGATAGTCGATCGGCCCCCCCGGAAACCGAACTGGCAGTCGGCCAGACCGGGATCACCCCGCGACAGGTGCTCGACGAGGCGGGCAGCAATCACACGCTCGAAGAGCTTGCCCACCTCGTCGAGGAGACAAATGGGCCGGTATGCGGAGGGAGACTCCGCGGGCCGACCCTCCTTCCGGAGGAGGACCATCCTCGCCACCTTCCAACTGGGGGGGAATCGCCCGTCCCTCAGGCAGCGGACGAACAACCGCCTGAGGTCGGCCCCAAGGACGCCCTGGGTCAAGACCCAAACCCGGCCGGGCACACCATCCGGACCCGGGGCCGTGTTACGAACCCCGAGCCGTCTGATGGCCGCTGCCAGCTCCTCCTGCGTGACCCCCAGCTCGGCCGTCCACTCCACTGGGACAGCCGCCGCCGCCGGAGGACGCGGTCCCCGGTCCCCAATTGGGAAGAGTGTATTGACCACGTCCTCCAGCAGCCGGGGGTCAAGACCCTCGGTGACGGGGGGCGCCCACGGGCGGAGCTTATTCAGCACCACCTTATATGGGCGCCCCCATGGATTGTCATCAAGGGTCTGGAGGAGCTCCTTCCATGCCCGGGTCTTGGCCCGTTTGATGGCGACCTGCAGAGCAACCCGCGCCACGCGGTATGCTCCATACAGGTCATCAGCTGCCCTCGCTCGCGCCACGCCGTCGCCTGTACGTTGACGACGGCGCGCGCGGGTGTACTGGCGTCGGGCGCGGACAGTCGCGACTCGCAACTCCGCGATCGCGTCCGACCACCAGTACACCGCCCGGCGAGGAGAAGCCCGCCCGACCCGAGGCATCGCCGCGTCGCAAATACCCGCGACCAATGCTCCGAGCCGGGCGACCTCCTCCTCTATGCTCGGCAACACGGCCGCTCCCTGCGGCCAAGTTGCAGCGAGGGCAGCTGCCATCAGGGCGTCCTTGTCCAGGCGCCGAAGCGCCCAGCGGCGTGGTGGGGTGCCACGCAGGCGGCCGTGTCGGGATGCACTCGCGGCGGCAGAGACCTCCATCCGGATGTACCGGTGATCGGAGAGTGTCTCTGCCCCCGCGATCACGTGCCAACCCGACACCATGCGCACGGCGTTGGGGGTCGCGAATCCAACATCCACGATGGACCCCCCATATCGCCGCACGCATGTGTGCTCCGACCCCAGGTTCAATACCCGGAGGTCGAGCCCCGCCGCCCAATCGCCCAGGATCCCGCCGCGAACGGAGGTCCTGGGGGATCCCCAAGCCACCGACTTGGCATTAAAATCCCCCAGGACCAGCACCGGCCGGGCCGCGTAGCGCTGCACGCATGCCGCGACCTCGGCCAAGTACAGCTCGAACGCAGCGTGACCGCTACGGGGCGAAATGTAGCACCCCACCACAGCGACTCCCCCCCAGTCCACGGCGACGAATCCCCGACCGCGCTCCAACAAGGAGAACGGTGGGGACCCGTCGCCCCCTCCCCATACCGTCGCCACCAAGCCGTCCGCGTCGCCCACCCAATGAGGGTGATCAGGGACGCGGTACGGCTCGGCGGCGACCGCCAGGCCAACCCCCCACTCCGCGAGGACTTGGGACATCAAGTCCTGTGCCGCGCGGCAGTGGTTGAGGTTGGCCTGGAGGAGGAGGCGGGGCGGCATTAATTAATGGCCGCGCCAGCCTCCTCCCGGCCGTCCGTCCCCGTAGCACCGTCCACCTCCATGGAGGACGATGCCACCGCCCTCGGCACCGGAGCCGGTGCAGCCCGCCTCTTCCTCTCCTTCCGGGAGGAGGGGGAGCACTTCTTGCTCCCCACCCTGTGATCGGCTGGCCTCCCCATGTCCGCACACAGCGGGCAGTGGGGGGCCGCCGAGCACTGGCTCGCACGGTGCTCTTTGGCACCGCAGCGGTAACACTGACCGCTGCGGTCCACCGGCGAGGTGCACCACTGCCTCACGTGCCCCAATTCGAGGCAGCGGTGACACTGGAGCGGGCGCGGCGCGAGGATTTCCACTCGCGCCGAAACCCACCCCACCAACACCCTCCCGGATTCCGCTACCTTACGGGCGGCGGAGAGGGGGCACCGGGCCCACACCGACCCGAGGCCGGAGGGCGACCTGCGGATCTCTCCGATCCGCAGGTCCTCCACAGGGCAGTCCCCCGCCCTCGCAAGGGCACGGGACACATCCTGTGCGCTGACCGAGTCGTCCAGCCCACAAACGCGCATCTCCGTGCGCTTCGTGGGCCGAGCGACCCGGACACCTCGCTCGCCCAGCTGCTCCCGGGGCCTCTGGGCGAGACGATCCGCCTTCGCGCCGCCTTCTGCACCGGGGATCTCCAGCAAGAGACCCCCGGTCACGGCCCTCTTCGCCCTCACGGAGGCGATGCCCAGCTCTTCCAGGGAGATATTCTCCCTGGCGAGCCGCATCGCCTCCGCGAGGGTCAGGTCGCCCCCCTGCGCAACGGTCAGCGTCACCGCTGCCGTTTTTGGGGGACGACCTGGTCGTGCCTTCCCGACCTTCGCGGCCTTTACCTTGGCCGCCGGCGGCGGAGGCGGAGGCTGCGGTTGCGAGGCCTTCCTCGCCGTCCGCTTCGCCTTCCGCCCCACCACCTCACTCCACGCCACCCCCCCTTGGGAGGGTGCTGTGGAGGACGCGACCACCGCGACCGCGGGTACACCACCCCCCTTGGGGGTCGCGACCCGGGGCCCTGGTGCCGCAACGCTGGGCGGAGCCTTCACTCCGCCCTTCTTTGCCTTCCCCGACTGTACCGGAGCAGGTCGGGGAGGCACCGCCTTCCTGCTGACCGCTCTTCCGGCGAGGAGCTCCTCCCGGAAGGCGGCCAGCTTGCCATCAATCATGTCCCCAATCCTCCTCAGAAGATCGTCTTCTGAGGAGGGCGGGGACTTCTTCACGGGCGGAGTGCGGGTGGAGGGGCCCGCGGTGCCCCGCACCACTGCCGCCGCACTCCGCTTATTTACCTCCGCCGAGGGACGCGGCGGTGGAGGAGGAGGGAGGATGGGAGGGAGGGCCGCGCTGTTCCACAGCGCCTCTGCCCTCCTCCTCCCCTGTCGCTCCTCCTCCAACAGGAGCTGCAGACGGGCGTTCCGCCCTCTGAGCTCCCGCGCCGCCTCCCTCATTTCACTAGCTTACTACTTGCTTAATAGCTAACTGCTTTCTTAGCAGTATACTGTTTGCTTAGTAGATTACTGCTTTGTTACTAGTTCCCTGTTCGCTTACTATCTCACTGCTAGCTTACTAGCACACGACTTGCTATCTAGGTTACTGCTTGCTAGCTGGCATACTGCTTGCTTTATAACTAGCTGCTTTCTAACTTGCCTTCTGCTTGCTTTTTAGCTTAATCCTAGCTTATTAGCTCGCTGCTTGCTTTCTAGCTTACTGCTTGCTTACTAGCATACTGATTCCTTACTGGTTCCCCCCACGCATACTAGCTCACTGCTGGCTTACTAGGATAATGCTTCCTTACTAGATAATTGCTTTCTTAGTAGCCTGCTGCTTGCTTACTACAATACTTGATGCTTACTAGCTTACTGCTTGCTTCCTAGCATGCTGCTGCCTTACTAGCTTCCTGTTCGCTTTCTAACTTACTGCTTGCTTACTAGCTTACTGCTTCCTTACTAGCTAACTGCTTTCTTACCATCTTACTGCATGCTTACAAGCTTACAGATTGATTACTAGGTTACTGCTTGCTTTACTTGCTTACTGCTTTCATACTAGTTGACTGCTTTCTGTCTATGCTGCTGCTTGCTGAAAAGCATTCTGGTTGCTTACTTGCTTACTGCATGCTTAATAGCTAATTGCTTCCTTACTAGCCTGCTGCTCGATTTCTAGCTTCCTGCTTGCCTAGTAGCTTGTTGCTTGCTGTCCATCTTACTGCTTGCTTACTACCATACAGCTTCCTGACTAGCCTCCCCGTCGCTTACTAGCTCACTGCATGCTTACAAGCTTACTGCGTGCTAAAAAGCTTACTACTTGCTTACAAGCTTACTGCTTGCTCAGTAGGTTGTTACTTGCTTTCTAGCTTACTGCTTGCTTACTAGCTTACGGCTAGCCTACTCGCTTACTGCTTGCTTACTAGCCTGTAACTGGCTTTCTAGCATACTGGAACCTTTCTAGCATCCTGCTTGCTTAATAACTTACTGGTTCCTTAATAGGTTACTGCTAGCATACTAGCATTCTGCTCCCATAGTATGTCCCGGCTCGCTTACTAGCTTACTGCATGCTCACTAACTTGCTGCTTGCTTACAAACTTACTTGTTGATTACTCGCTTACTGCTTGCTTAATAGCTTACTGGTTCCTTCGTAGCTTACTGCTAGCTTACTATCATTCTGCTCCCTTAATAGGTCCCGGCTTGCTTACTAGCATAATGCTTCCTTACTAGTTCCCTGCTCGCGTACTTTTTTTTTTTTTTTTTTTTTTTTTTTGTCGTGGGGAAAATCTTCGAAAGACACCCTCCCACCTCCTTGGGGAGAGGTGGGAGGGGTGTGTGGGATTCCCCGCGCCCGTACAACGACAGGCGCGGGACCTACCCACTAAAAACCCCACGGTGACCCTTCGGCACGCTTTGGGAGGATACCGGGAATCGCTCGAAGCATTCTTCCGGTAACCTCCCCGTGCCCGCGCTTTCGCGCCCATCCCCCGGGGGGACAATCGGTCCCCCCAGTAGACACACTGCCTCATAGCGGCGGGACGGGGCCACTCCATCCCGCCGCTATCCGTCCCGGGGCCGCGTTTAGTGGCGGCTGCGAGCCCCAACTCGCAACCGCCCGCGACCCCGTTTCCACCCCTCGGCGGCCGGGCGTTCATGGCCGCACCAGACCGCCGAGAGTGCCTCCCCTTGCGGCGGACCGGTAGGGGGAGGCACTCCTACCCCCAACCGGTCCGACCCGGCGCCGCCAGGCGGGAGGAGGGTCCCCTCAGAACCCCCCTCCCAGCCTAGGTCATCCGCCACGCCGAGGCGGCCGCCCGCGACGCCTCGCGACCGGGCGACGACCTCGGGCCACCGCCCGAGCTCGAGCTTCAGCGCGCCGCTGAAGCTCGCGCTCCCTCCCCGCGGCCTCCTTCTGCAACATTACGTTCTCGCAGAAGGAGGCCACGGCCCTCCACTTCTCCTCGCTGCCGAGCATGGCGCGCACCACGCCCGGCAGCGAGACATCCCGCCCGACGACGCCGACCAGGACACGGCGCTCCCCCTCCCACGCGGGGCATACCTCCAGGGTATGATCCGCCGTGTCCTGCTCAGCGTCGCAGTGGCAGCAACGCGCCGTCGGCTCCTTCCCTATCCGGCACAGGTATCTTCCGAAGCTGCCATGCCCGGAAAATACCTGTGCCATCCGGTAGGTGAGGCTGCCATGGCCTCTTTCCAGCCACTCCTTCAGGAGTGGCCGAACCGCCTCGACAGTCCGGTGCCCCGCGGTTGGCAGAGCCAGCCGCTCCTGCCACGCGAGCAACACGAACTGCCGGGCCTGGCGCTTCAAATCGCCCCAAGCAGGTTCCTGCCCGCCCGGGACCGCCCCCACCCCCGCGCGACGGTCGACGCGGTGCCGGTACATCACCGCGTGCGACCGCGCGAGCAGGTCCATGGGCGGCATCCCCGCTAGAACCGTCGCCGCCTCATGTGACATGGTCCGATACCCGCGGACAACCCTGAGCGCCATGCGCCTCTGCACCCGACGCAGCATAGTCATGCTGCGCCGGGAGGCAGCCTGGTTGTCCGCCCAGACGGGGGCCCCGTATAGGGCCACCGACTGGACCATTGCCACATAGAGGCGACGAACTCGGCCCGCCGGGCCCCCCAGGTTGGGCAGGATCCGGCCCAGAGCCGCAACCATCCTTTCCAACCGGGGGACCAGGCAGCGGAAATGCTTCTCGAAACGCCAGTGGCTATCGAGGATCAGCCCCAGATACCTGATCTGGGGCTTCACCTCGATGTCAGCCCCACCCACCCGAATCAGAGGGGGTGGCGGATCCTGCCGAGGTGAATGAAACGCAATCACCTCGGTCTTATGGACCGCCACCGTCATCCCCATCCCCCTGATCCGGTCGACGACGCGTTGCGACCCCTCCTCCGCGCGACGCATGGCCCTCCCCCAGTGCGCCCCGACGGCCAGCACCAGTGTGTCATCCGCATAACACACCGTGCTGACGCCGTCGGGGAGCTGCTCGCGTACTTGCTCACTGCTTGCTTAATACTTTCCTGCTTTCTTAGTAGCTACCAGCTTTCTAACTATCCTGCTGCTTGCTTCCTATCCTGCAACTTGCTTACGAGCTTACCGGTTGTGTTCTTGCTTACTGCTTGCTTACTAGCATACTACTTCCTTACTAGCTTCCTGCTCGGTTATTTGCTCTAGGCTTGCTTGCTACCTTCCTGCTTTCTTAGTAGCTACCAGCTTCCTTACTAGCCTGCTGCTTGCTTACTAGCTTACTGCATGCTTACTGGCTTACTGCTGGCTTACTAGCATACTGCTTCCTTACTAGCTGCCTGCTTGCATACTAGCTCACAGCTTGGTTACTAACTTACTGCATGCTTACAAGCTTACAGCTTGATTACTGGCTTATAGCAGGCTTACTTGCTTACTGCTAGCTTTCACTCTTACTGTATGCTCACTAGCCTGCTGCTTGCTTTCTAGCTAACTGCTTTGTTACTATTTTAGTGCTTTGTTACTTACTTACAGCTTTGTTACCAGCTCACTGCTTGCTTACTAGCTTACCGGTTGCCTACTAGCTTACTCCTGGCTTACTAGCTTGCTGCTTGCTTACCAGCTCACTGCTTGCATACTAGCTGGCTGGCTGCTTCAAAGCCTACTGCTAGCATAATCGCTTAATGCTTGCTCACTAGCATGCTGCTAGCTTACTAGCTTGCTGCTGGCTTAAGAGCTCACTGTTTGCTTACTAGCTTACAGCTTGCTTACTAGCTTACCGCTTGCTTACTACCATAATGCATCCTTACTAGCTCCCTGCTCGCTTACTAGCTCACTGCTTGCTTACCAGCTTACTGCATGCATACGAGCTTACTACTTCCATACTAGCTCACTGCTTGCTTACTATCTTACTACTTGCTTACTAGCTTACTACTTCCTTAGTAGCTAACTTCTTTCATACCGGTTCACTGCTTGCTTACTGGCATACAGCTAGCTTACCAGCTTACTCCTTGCCTACTATATTACTGTTTGCATACTAGCACAGAGCTTGCTGGCAGTCAAACTTCTTCCTTACTAGCTTATTGCATGCTGAATAGCGAACTGCTTTCCTAATAACCTGCTGCTTGCTTGCTAGTTTATAGCTTGCTTACTAGCATGCTGCTTGCTTTCTAGCTTACTGCTTCCTTGCTATTATACAGCTTCCTTAATAGCTTCCATTTGGCTTACTATCTCACTGCTTTTTTTTTTTTTCTTTGTCGTGGGGAAAATCTTCGAAAGACTCCCTCCCATCTCTTTGGGGAGAGGCAGGAGGGGTGTGTGTGATTGCCAGCGCCCGTAGAATGACGGGCGCGGGACCTACCCACTAAAAACCCCACGACGACCCTTCCGCACGATTTGGGAGGATACCGGGTATTGCTCGAAGCATTCTTCCGGTATCCTCCCCGTGCCCGCGCTTTGCGCCCATCCCCGGGGGAGATAAACGGTCCCCCCGGTAGACACTCTGTCTCATAGCGGCAGGACGGGGCCACTCCATCCCGCCAATCCATGCCGCGATTTTCCCCCCTACAAAAAAAAAAAAAAAAACAAGTGGCTATCGAGGATCAACCCCAGATACCTCATCCGTGGCTTCACCTCGATATCAGCCCCACCCACCCGATCGGAGGGGGTGGCGGATCCTGCCGAGGTGAATGGAACGCTATCACCTCGGTCTTATGGACCGCCACCGTCATCCCCAACCCCCTGATCCTGTCGATGACGCGTTGCGCCCCCTCCTCGGCGAGGCGCTTGGCTCACCCCCACTGAGCCCCGACGGCCAGCACCAGTGTGTCATCTGCGTAACACACGGCACTGACGCCTTCGGGGAGGTCGGCCCGCAACACCGCGTCGTACGCGATGTTCCACAGGAGTGGCCCGAGAACCGTCCCCTGCGGAACCCCGCAGTAGACCTCCCTCCGCATATCACCATCCCGGCCCGGATACTCGATTCACCTGCCGCGGAGATAATCCCCGACGACTGCCCTGAGACACGGGGGGACCCGATGATATTCGAGCCCCCTCCGTATCTCCCCCCAGGGGAAGGGTGTTAAACGCGTTGGCAATATCCAGCGATACCGCCAACGCCACCCCTCCCCGGGAGACGGCCGACTCCGAGAGGACCCTGACCCGACTGACCGCATCGACCGTCGACCGGCCCCCCCGGAAACCGTACTGGCAGTCGGCCAGACCCGGAGCACCCCCCGACAGGTGCTCGACGAGGCGGGCAGCAATCACTCGCTCGAAGAACTTGCCCACCTCGTCGAGGAGGCAGATGGGCCGGTATGCCGGAGGGAGACCCTGCGGGCCGACCCGCCTTCCGGAGGCGGACCATCCTCGCCACTTTCCAACTAGGGGGGAATCGGCCGTCCCTTAGGTATCGGTCAAACAACCGCCTGAGGTCGGCCCCAAGGACGCCCTGGGTCAAAACCCAAACCCGGCCAGGCACACCATCCGGCACCGGGGCCGTGTTACGCACCACGAGCCGTTTGAGGGCCGTGGCCAGCTCCCCCTGCGTGACCCCCAGCTCGGCAGCCCATTCAATTGGGACAGCTGATGCCGCCGGAGGACGTGGTCCCATCTCCCCAATTGGGAAGAGAGTATTGACCACGCCCTCCAGCAGCCGGGGGTCAAGACCCTCGGTGACGAGGGGCGCCCACGGGCGGAGCTTGTTCAGCACCACCTTATAAGGGCGCCCCCAAGGGTCGTCATCAAGGGTCTCGAGGAGCTCCTTCCATGCCCGGGTCTTGGCCCGTTTGATGGCGACCTGCAGAGCCATCCGCGACATGCGGTATGCCTCATACAGGTCATCTGCCCTCGCTCGCGCCACGCTATCGTCTCTCCGTAGACGACGGCGCGCGCGGGTGTACTGGCGTCGGGCGCTGACACTCGCGTCTCACATTTCCGCGATCGCGGTCGACCACCAGTACACCGCCCGGCGAGGTGAAGCCCGCCCGACCCGGGGCATCGCCGCGTCACATATGGTCGCGACCATCCCCCCGAGCCGGGCGACCTCCTCCTCTATACTCGGCAACTCGGCCGCCCTCTGCGGCCAAGTTGCAGCGAGGGCAGCTGCCATCAGGGCATCCTTGTCCAGGCGCCGAGGCGCCCAGCGGCGCGGTGGGTTACCACCCGGACGGTGGTGTCGGGATGCATCCCCCGCGGCGGCAGAGACCTCCATCCGGATATACCGGTGATCCGAGAGTGTCTCTGCCCCCGCGACCACGTGCCATCGCGACACCATGCGCACGGCGTTGGGGGTCGCGAATCCAACATCCACGATAGACCCCGCATATCGCTTGCTTACAAGCTTGCTGCTTTGTTACTAACTTACTGCTTTCTTACTAGACAGCTGCTTGCTTACTAGCTTAGTTGTTGGTTACTTTCCATCTGCATGCTTACTATGTTACTCCTTGCTTACCGGATTCCTCCGCGCATACAACCTCACTGCTTGCATACTAGCTTACTGCTTGCTTACTAGCTTACTACATCCTTACTAGCTGTCTGCTTCCTTGCTAGCTAATTCCATCCTTACTATCATGCCGTTTGCCTACTAGCGTACTTGTTGCATACTAACTTACTGCTTGCATACTAGCGTACTGCATCCTTAGTAGCTTCCTGCTCGCTTACTAGCCCCGCGCTTGCTTACAGGATTACTGCTTGCTTACTAGCATACTGCTTTCTTACTAGCTAATTTCTTTCTTACTAGACTGCTGCTTGCTGACTAGCATACTGGTTGCTTACTAACTTACTGCTTGCTTACTAGCATATTGCTACCATACTAGCATCCTCCTGGCTTACTAGCTCACAGCTGGCTCACTAGCTAACTGCGTGCTTACTTGCTTAGTGCTACCTTACTCTCTTACTGCTCGCTTACTAGCCAGCTGCTTGCTATCTAGCCTACTGCTTGCTTCACAACTTCCTGCTTGCTTACTGGCCAATTGCTTTCATACCAGCATACTGCACGCTTAGTAGCATACTGCATCCTTACTAGCAGGCTCCTCGCTTACTAGCTTACTGCTTGCTTACTAGCTTACTACTTGCTTACTAGCTTGCTGCTTGCTTTCTAGCATAATGTTTGCATAGTAGCATACTGCTTTCTTACTAGCCTGCTCCTTGGTTTCTAGCTTACTGCTTGCTTACTAGCTTGCTGCTTCCTTTCTAGCATACAGCTTGCTTACTAGCATCCTGCTTTCTTACTAGCTCACTACTTGCCTACCAGCTTACAGCATGCTTACATGCTTACTGCATGCTTACTAGCTTACTGCTTGCTTATTAGATTGCTGCCTGCTTACTGGCATACTGCTTGCATACTAGCTTCCTACTTGCTTTCTCTCCTACTGCTTGCTTACTAGCTAACTGCTTGCTTATTAGCTCGCTGCTTTCTTACTAACCACCTGCTTGCTTTCTAGCATACTCCTTCCTTACTAGTTTCCTGCATGCTTACTAGATTACTGGTTCCTTAATAGCTTACTGCTAGCTTACTAGCATTCTGCTCTCTTACTGGATCCATGCTCGCTTACTAGCTTACTGCTTGCTTACTAGCTTACTGCTTGGTTATTAGCTTACAGCTTGCTTACTGGCATACTGCTTTCTTACTAGCCAGCTGCTTGCGTACTACCTTACTGCTTGCTTACTAGCTTACAGTACGCTTCCTCGCTCACTGTTTGCATACCAGCCCGCTGCTTGCTTTCTAACTTTCTGCTTCCTTACTAGCTTCCTGCTTGCTTACTATCTTACTGGATGCTTACTAGCTAACTGGATGCTTAGTAGCATTCTGCTCCCTTAGAAGGAGTCTGCTCGCTTACTAGCTTACTGCTTGCTTACTAGCTTGCTCCTCGCCTACTAGCACACTGCCTGCTTACCAGCTTACTAGTCCGCTGATTGCTTTCTAGTATACTGCTTGCTTACTAGCATCCTCCTCGCTTACTAGCTCACTGCTTGCGTCCTAGCTTACTGCTTGCTTACAAGCTAATTGCTTTCATGACATCTTATAGCTTGCTTACTAGCTTGCTGCTTCCTTTCTAGCTTACTGCTTGTTACTAGCATCCTGCTTCCTTACTAGCTTCATGCTTGCTTACTAGCTTGCTGTTTCCTTTCTAGCTTACTGCTTGCTTACTGGCATACTGCTTTCTTACTAGCCAGCTGCTTGCTTACTAACTTTCTGCTTGCTTACTACCTTACTACTTCCTTACTAGATCCCTGCACACTTACTAGCTCACTGCTTGCTTACATGCTTCCTGCTCGCTTACTAGCCCGCCTTTTTTATTTTTTTATTTTTTTTTACGTGGGGAAATCCTCATGGACACCCCGAGGCCCTACCGGCGAAAACCTCACGGTGACCGTCCTCGGGCGTTGCGGCGGGTGACCGGGAACTCTAGTGATACATCACAGTGTCCCCCGCCGCGCCTTGCCTTTCGATGCTCATCTCAGGGGGATCGACAATGTGTCCCTCCCACCCCCCACCCGATTTCTCCGCCGCAGACGCCAAGTCCCCCGACGCCCGCGGCCACGGGGCTGCCTTCGGTGCGCGGGCACCTATCGCCGAGCATCTGCAGCCCACACCGGCGGCCCGTCCATCCCCCGGCCATCGACGTGGTGGCCGGAGTTGAAAGTTGACGGGCCACCCACCTCTTCAGGAGCCCTCCCTCTTCGAGCGGGATGCGCGGCCCGCTCGCGCGACCGCTCGGCGGCCTCCTTCTGTGACATAACTACCTCACAGAAGGAGGCCACCACTTGCCATGTCATCTCGCTGGCCACCATCTTGCCAACTACTGTGGCCAGCGAGAGGTCGCTTACTAGCCCGCTGCTTGCTATCTAACTTAGTGCTCCCTTAGCAGCTTCCTGCTTGCTTACTAGCTTACTGCTTCCTTACTAGCTTCCCCATCGCTTACTAGCTAACTGCTTGCCCACTAGGTTACTGCTTGCTTACCATCTAATTGCTTTCCTACTAGCTCACTGCTTGCATACTAGCTTACAGCTTGCTTACAAGCTAATTGCTTTCATGCCCGTTTACTGCTTCCTTACCAGATTACTGCTTACTTACTAGCTTACAGCTTGCATACTAGCTTACTGGTTGCTTACTAACTCACTGCTAGCTTACTAGGTTAGTGCTTGCTTACTAACTTACTGCCAGCTTAATCGCTTCCGGCTTGCTTGCTAGCTTGCAGCTTGCCTTCGAGCTTACTGCTGGCATACTGGCATACTGCCTTCTTACTACCTACCGGCTTTCTTACTAGTCAGGTTCTTGCTTACTAGCTTACTTGTTGCTTGCTATCTTACTGCTTGCTTACTAGCATGATGCTTGCTTTCTAGCTTACTGCTTGCTTACTTGCTTGCTGCTAGCTTACACGCTTACTGCTTGCTTACAAGCCTCCTGCTTGCTTCTACCTTAGAGCTAGCTTACTCGCTTTCTGCTTGATCATAAGCCTGCTGCTTGCTTTCAAGGTTAGTGCTTCCTTACTAGCTAACTGCTTGCTTACTAGATAACCCCTTTCTTACTAGCCTGCTCCTTGCTTTCTAGCTTATTGCTTGCTTACTAGCTTGCTGCTTGCTTACCAGCCCGCTGCTTGCATTCTAGCATACTGCTTCCTTACTAGGTTCCTGCTTACATTCTAGCTTACTGGTTGCTTACTAGCTCACTACTTGTTTACCTTCTTTGTGCTTTCTTACTACCTTACTGCTTGCCTGCTAGCATACTGCTTCATTACTAGCTTCCTGCTCGCTTACTAGCCTTCTGCTTGCTTTCTAACTTAGTGCTGCCTTACCAGCTTCCTGCTTGTATACTAGCTCACTGCTTGCTTACTACATTAATGCTGGTTTACTAGCTTACTGCGAGCTTTCTTGCTTCCAGCATGCTTGCTAGCCTGCAGCTTGCTTTCGAGCTTACTGCTGGTATACTGGCATAGTGCTTCCTTACTAGCTAACTGCTTTCTTACTATCTTACTGCTTGCTTACTAGCATACTACTTCCCTACTAGCTTCCTGATCGCTTACTAGCTTACAGCTTGATTACTAGCATACTGTTTTCTTGCTAGCTCAGATGATGCAAGGAAAAAAGTCTGCTGGAACGTCCAAAAATTATAAGTACATTACATATTTTAATTGTGTACTCGCCTACTCTCACTCTGATCTTGGCCGATCGGTACTATCGCTCCCTGGTTCATTGCACGAGCCGTGCAAGGAGGGCGGTATGTATAAAGATTTGTATAATGCCGAGCGATTGTCCTCGGCCGCGATTACCATTAATCCTGTTAACGTACAATAATCGGGAGATTATCTCTAAGAGAATTTGTACAGCGAGCTGTGATAGAAAAACGCGTTTATTACTAGTTTTTCTGGCATCGGTAACGGCTCATTACCTTCGATTCGAGTGTGCTATCGGTGTTGATGGCGTCAGTACCGTGAGAGAGTAGTGCGTTATGAATTAGACGGAGAAAGACCGCCGAAATTTAGACAGCGCCGCGTAACGACTAATTAGAGTAACGCGGCCGCGTCTTCGGCTGTCAATCCGCACAGACCTACGTAGACTTCCAACTGGAGCGGATCGGCTCCCGATTGCACTCGAACGGAAAGATTTACAAAAGGAAAGTTCGAATTGTTTAATATTCAGAACGATTCTGCCTGTAGTTAAAGGGTGTAAAGAGTAGATGTTCAGTCTGGTGCGGGCCCACTGATTGACCTCGCACAGCTGAGAATTCGATAAAACTCGAGAAAAGTGTGGAAATAGTCCGCCTTTTCCTTGACAAACGGATCGGTTTAGATTCGGTCAAGTACGCCCCGGAATTTTGTATGGGATTTCCCAAATCGAGATTCCACGAAATCATTCTTGCGACAGGAGACCGAGAAAATACACCAATAAGGTGTTCGATATCCTGTGGAGTGATCATCGAATCCCAAAGCCAGGAGCGTGAGGACACAAACGCGGCATAGATACGTATAACGTGTTTACGTGTATCTAACACATAGCCGTCTTTTCTGATTATAGGAACCTTGGCCTACCGCAACCCGGCGAGTTCGGCGACCGGCAGAGACGAGGCAGGCAACGTCCCAGCACAATTATAGATAATTTCTAATTCGTTTCAGTTTTCGATTGTTATTTTTTATTTCAATTTTACTTTGTAATAAAAGGTCGGCGCAGAAGGTCGACGAAAAGAAAACCTGACGACCGTAATAATTTTCCCTGAAAACTGCAGTACCTCTATCCGGACCTCGTCGTTAGAAGCATCAGCTATTTAACAATACTGCTTCCTTACTAGCTCCCTGCTTGCTTACAAGCTTACTGCTTGCATTCTAACTTACTGCTTTTTTACTATCATACTACTTCCTTACTAGCTAACTGCTTTATTACAAGCTTACAGCTTGCGTACTAGATTACTGCTTGCTTACTAGCTTACTGATAGCTTACTCGCTTCCGGCTTGCTTGCAACTTGCAACTTGCTATCGAGCTTACTGCTGGCATACTGGCATACTGCTTCCTTACTAGCTCAATCTTTGCTTAATAGCATAATGCTTCCTTACTAGCTTCCTTCTCGCTTACTAGCTCACTGCTTCCTTAGAAGTTTATTCCTTGCTTACTAGTTTGCTGCTTGCTTACTAGATCACTGCTTGCTTACTAGCTTACTACTTCCTTACTAGCTAACTGCTATCTGACCAGCTTCCTGCCTCCTTGCTAGCCGTCTGGTTGCTTACTAGCTTACTGCTTGCTTATAAGCTTACCGCTAGATTACTATCATACTACTTGCATACTAGCTTACTGATTGCTTTCCTGCTTACTGCTTGCTTACTAGCATGTTGCGTACTTACTACCTAACTGATTTCTGACTAGCCTGGTGCTTGCTTACTAGCTTACTGATTCCTTACTAGCTTCCTGCTCACTTACTAGCTCACTGCTTGCTTAATACCTTCCTGCTTTCTTAGTAGCTACTAGCTTTCTTACTAACCTGCTGCTTGCTTACTAGCTTAACGGTTGCATACTAGCTAACTGCTTGCTTACTGGCATACTACTTTCTTACTAGCTTCCTGCACGCTTACTAGCTCACTGCTTGCTTCCTACCTTCCTACTTTCTTAGTAGCTTCCAGCTTTCTTACTAGTCTGCTGCTTGCTTACTAGCTTACTGCTAGCTTATTCGCATCCTTGCTTGCTTACTATGTTGCTGCTTGCTTTCGAGCTTACTGCTTGCTTACTTGCCTTACTGCTTGCTTAATAGCTTGCTGGTTTGTTACTAACATACTGCTTTGTTACTAGCTTACTGCTTCCTTGCTAACTATCTGCTTTCTTAGTAGCCTGCTGCTTGCTTACTAGCATACTGCTTTGTTACTAACTCAGTGCTTGCTTACTAGCATACTGCTTCCTTACTAGCTTCCTGCTCGCTTACTAGCTCAGTGCTTGCTTACTAGATGACTGGATACTTTTTTTTTTTTTTTTTTTTTTTTTTTTTTTTTTTTTTTTTGTCGTGGGGAAAATCTTCGAAAGACTCCCTCCCACCTCCTTGGGGAGAGGTGGGACGGGTGTGTGGGATTCCCCGCGCCCGTACAACGACAGGCGCGGGACCTACCCACTAAAAACCCCACGGTGACCCTTCGGCACGCTTTGGGAGGATACCGGGAATCGCTCGAAGCATTCTTCCGGTATCCTCCCCGTGCCCGCGCTTTCGCGCCCATCCCCCGGGGGGACAATCGGTCCCCCCAGTAGACACACTGCCTCATAGCGGCGGGACGGGGCCACTCCATCCCGCCGCTATCCGTCCCGGGGCCGCGTTTAGTGGCGGCTGCGAGCCCCAACTCGCAACCGCCCGCGACCCCGTTTCCACCCCTCGGCGGCCGGGCGTTCATGGCCGCGCTAGACCGCCGAGGGTGCCTCCCCTTGCGTCGGACCGGTAGGGGGAGGCACTCCTACCCCCAACCGGTCCGACCCGGCGCCGCCTGGCGGGAGGAGGGTCCCCTCAGGACCCCCCTCCCAGCCTAGGTCATCCGCCACGCCGAGGCGGCCGCCCGCGACGCCTCGCGACCGGGCGACGACCTCGGGCCACCGCACGAGCGCGAGCTTCAGTGCGCCGCTGAAGCTCGCGCTCCCTCCCCGCGGCCTCCTTCTGCAACATTACGTTCTCGCAGAAGGAGGCCACGGCCCTCCACTTCTCCTCGCTGCCGAGCATGGCGCGCACCACGCCCGGCAGCGAGACATCCCGCCCGACGACGCCGACCAGGACACGGCGCTCCCCCTCCCACGCGGGGCATACCTCCGGGGTATGATCCGCCGTGTCCTGCTCAGCGTCGCAGTGGCAGCAACGCGCCGTCGGCTCCTTCCCTATCCGGCACAGGTATCTTCCGAAGCTGCCATGCCCGGAAAATACCTGTGCCAGCCGGTAGGTGAGGCTGCCATGGCCTCTGTCCAGCCACTCCTTCAGGAGTGGCCGAACAGCCCCGACAGTCCGGTGCCCCGCGGTTGGCAGAGCCAGCCGCTCCTGCCACGCGAGCAACGCGGACTGCCGGGCCTGGCGCTTCAAATCGCCCCAAGCAGGTTCCTGCCCGCCCGGGACCGCCCCCACCCCCGCGCGACGGTCGACGCGGTGCCGGTACATCACCGCGTGCGACCGCGCGAGCAGGTCCATGGGCGGCATCCCCGCTAGAACCGTCGCCGCCTCATGTGACATGGTCCGATACCCGCGGACGACCCTGAGCGCCATGCGCCTCTGCACCCGACGCAGCATAGTCATGCTGCGCCGGGAGGCAGCCAGGTCGTCCGCCCAGACGGGGGCCCCGTATAGGGCCACCGACTGGACCATTGCCACATAGAGGCGACGAACGCGGCCCGCCGGGCCCCCCAGGTTGGGCAGGATCCGGCCCAGAGCCGCAACCATCCTTTCCAACCGGGGGACCAGGCAGCGGAAATGCTTCTCGAAACGCCAGTGGCTATCGAGGATCAGCCCTAGATACCTGATCTGGGGCTTCACCTCGATGTCAGCCCCACCCACCCGAATCAGAGGGGGTGGCGGATCCTGCCGAGGTGAATGAAACGCAATCACCTCGGTCTTATGGACCGCCACCGTCATCCCCATCCCCCTGATCCGGTCGACGACGCGTTGCGACCCCTCCTCCGCGCGACGCATGGCCCTCCCCCAGTGCGCCCCGACGGCCAGCACCAGTGTGTCATCCGCATAACACACCGTGCTGACGCCGTCGGGGAGGCCGGCCCGCAACACCGAGTCGTACGCGATGTTCCACAGGAGTGGCCCGAGGACCGACCCCTGCGGAACACCGCAGTACACCTCCCTCCGCATATCACCATCCCGGCCCGGATACTCGATCCACCTGCCGCGGAGATAATCCCCGACGACCGCCCTGAGACAAGGGGGGACTCGATGATATTCGAGTCCCCTCCTTATCCCTTCCCAGGGGAGGGTGTTAAAGGCATTGGCAATATCCAAGGATATTGCCAATGCCACCCCTCCCCGGGAGACGGCCGCCTCCGAGAGGGCCCTCACACGACCTATCGCGTCGATAGTCGATCGGCCCCCCCGGAAACCGAACTGGCAGTCGGCCAGACCGGGATCACCCCGCGACAGGTGCTCGACGAGGCGGGCAGCAATCACACGCTCGAAGAGCTTGCCCACCTCGTCGAGGAGACAAATGGGCCGGTATGCGGAGGGAGACTCCGCGGGCCGACCCTCCTTCCGGAGGAGGACCATCCTCGCCACCTTCCAACTGGGGGGGAATCGCCCGTCCCTCAGGCAGCGGTCGAACAACCGCCTGAGGTCGGCCCCAAGGACGCCCTGGGTCAAGACCCAAACCCGGCCGGGCACACCATCCGGACCCGGGGCCGTGTTACGAACCCCGAGCCGTCTGATGGCCGCTGCCAGCTCCTCCTGCGTGACCCCCAGCTCGGCCGTCCACTCCACTGGGACAGCCGCCGCCGCCGGAGGACGCGGTCCCCTCTCCCCAATTGGGAAGAGTGTATTGACCACGTCCTCCAGCAGCCGGGGGTCAAGACCCTCGGTGACGGGTGGCGCCCACGGGCGGAGCTTATTCAGCACCACCTTATATGGGCGCCCCCATGGATCGTCATCAAGGGTCTGGAGGAGCTCCTTCCATGCCTGGGTCTTGGCCCGTTTGATGGCGACCTGCAGAGCAACCCGCGCCACGCGGTATGCTCCATACAGGTCATCAGCTGCCCTCGCTCGCGCCACGCCGTCGCCTGTACGTTGACGACGGCGCGCGCGGGTGTACTGGCGTCGGGCGCGGACAGTCGCGACTCGCAACTCCGCGATCGCGTCCGACCACCAGTACACCGCCCGGCGAGGAGAAGCCCGCCCGACCCGAGGCATCGCCGCGTCGCAAATACCCGCGACCAATGCTCCGAGCCGGGCGACCTCCTCCTCTATGCTCGGCAACTCGGCCGCTCCCTGCGGCCAAGTTGCAGCGAGGGCAGCTGCCATCAGGGCGTCCTTGTCCAGGCGCCGAAGCGCCCAGCGGCGTGGTGGGGTGCCACGCAGGCGGCCGTGTCGGGATGCACTCGCGGCGGCAGAGACCTCCATCCGGATGTACCGGTGATCGGAGAGTGTCTCTGCCCCCGCGACCACGTGCCAACCCGACACCATGCGCACGGCGTTGGGGGTCGCGAATCCAACATCCACGATGGACCCCCCATATCGCCGCACGCATGTGTGCTCCGACCCCCGGTTCAATACACGGAGGTCGAGCCCCGCCGCCCAATCGCCCAGGATCCCGCCGCGAACGGAGGTCCTGGGGGATCCCCAAGCCACCGACTTGGCATTAAAATCCCCCAGGACCAGCACCGGCCGGGCCGCGTAGCGCTGCACGCATGCCGCGACCTCAGCCAGGTACAGCTCGAACGCAGCGTGACCGCTACGGGGCGAAATGTAGCACCCCACCACAGCGACTCCCCCCCAGTCCACGGCGACGAATCCCCGACCGCGCTCCAACAAGGAGAACGGTGGGGACCCGTCGCCCCCTCCCCATACCGTCGCCACCAAGCCGTCCGCGTCGCCCACCCAATGAGGGTGATCAGGGACGCGGTACGGTTCGGCGGCGACCGCCAGGCCAACCCCCCACTCCGCGAGGACTTGGGACATCAAGTCCTGTGCCGCGCGGCAGTGGTTGAGGTTGGCCTGGAGGAGGAGGCGGGGCGGCATTAATTAATGGCCGCGCCAGCCTCCTCCCGGCCGTCCGTCCCCGTAGCACCGTCCACCTCCATGGAGGACGATGCCACCGCCCTCGGCACCGGAGCCGGTGCAGCCCGCCTCTTCCTCTCCTTCCGGGAGGGGGGGGAGCACTTCTTGCTCCCCACCCTGTGATCGGCTGGCCTCCCCATGTCCGCACACAGCGGGCAGTGGGGGGCCGCCGAGCACTGGCTCGCACGGTGCTCTTTGGCACCGCAGCGGTAACACTGACCGCTGCGGTCCACCGGCGAGGTGCACCACTGCCTCACGTGCCCCAATTCGAGGCAGCGGTGACACTGGAGCGGGCGCGGCGCGAGGATTTCCACTCGCGCCGAAACCCACCCCACCAACACCCTCCCGGATTCCGCCACCTTACGGGCGGCGGAGAGGGGGCACCGGGCCCACACCGACCCGAGGCCGGAGGGTGACCTGCGGATCTCTCCGATCCGCAGGTCCTCCACAGGACAGTCCCCCGCCCTCGCAAGGGCACGGGACACATCCTGTGCGCTGACCGAGTCGTCCAGCCCACAAACGCGCATCTCCGTGCGCTTCGTGGGCCGGGCGACCCGGACACCTCGCTCGCCCAGCTGCTCCCGGAGCCTCTGGGCGAGACGATCCGCCTTCGCGCCGCCTTCTGCACCGGGGATCTCCAGCAAGAGACCCCCGGTCACGGCCCTCTTCGCCCTCACGGAGGCGATGCCCAGCTCTTCCAGGGAGATATTCTCCCTGGCGAGCCGCATCGCCTCCGCGAGGGTCAGGTCGCCCCCCTGCGCAACGGTCAGCGTCACCGCTGCCGTTTTTGGGGGACGACCTGGTCGTGCCTTCCCGACCTTCGCGGCCTTTACCTTGGCCGCCGGCGGCGGAGGCGGAGGCTGCGGTTGCGAGGCCTTCCTCGCCGCCCGCTTCGCCTTCCGCCCCACCACCTCACTCCACGCCACCCCCCCTTGGGAGGGTGCTGTGGAGGACGCGACCACCGCGACCACGGGTACACCACCCCCCTTGGGGGTCGCGACCCGGGGCCCTGGTGCCGCAACGCTGGGCGGAGCCTTCACTCCGCCCTTCTTTGCCTTCCCCGACTGTACCGGAACAGGTCGGGGAGGCACCGCCTTCCTGCTGACCGCTCTTCCGGCGAGGAGCTCCTCCCGGAAGGCGGCCAGCTTGCCATCAATCATGTCCCCAATCCTCCTCAGAAGATCGTCTTCTGAGGAGGACGGGGACTTCTTCATGGGCGGAGTGCGGGTGGAGGGGCCCGCGGTGCCCCGCACCACTGCCGCCGCACTCCGCTTATTTACCTCCGCCGAGGGACGCGGCGGTGGAGGAGGAGGGAGGATGGGAGGGAGGGCCGCGCTGTTCCACAGCGCCTCTGCCCTCCTCCTCCCCTGTCGCTCCTCCTCCAACAGGAGCTGCAGACGGGCGTTCCGCCCTCTGAGCTCCCGCGCCGCCTCCCTCATTTCCTCCGCCGCGGCCTTCAGGGCCTCCGCGCCACCGCTTTTCTGCCCCTTAAAGGCGCAGGCAGCGGCGACTTTCTCCACCCGCCTCAGGGACGAGGAGATCCTCTCCGATATCTCCTCGGTCACCTCGTCCCTGAGGCAACTCAGCCTCACCGACGGGCTCATCGCCCCGCCCACCTCGACGACGGCCTGCCCCGTCCTCTTCCTCTTAGAGCCTATGTGGCTCGTGCTGGAGGAGAAGGACGAGACCGACGCCGTCTCGTCGTCCTCCTCCACCCTCCACGAAGCTGGACCTGGCGCTGAGTGGGGCGCGAGCGCCGCCACCCTAACCCCAACCCCGTCTCCGTCCTCCCCAACCGACAAAACCCGCCCCATCCCCATTTTATTTTCTGTGTCCATAAAAATCCCACGAGATGGTCGGAAATAAAGGTCCACCCGGGCAGAGCCGCCTTACCCGGGTAAGCCTAATACTCCGGGGGTTCGGCAGGTTCCCCGGAGGTGGTCGCTTGGGATTGGGCCTTCTCCCCCAACCATGCATCCCATCGCCGCGCACCATAGCTTAGGATTGGAGGGCGATTTTATAGAGTCGCCATACTCGTGGCCCAGGCGGTTAAGCCAAGACCCCCGTTCCTCCTGCCGTCACGTACCATTCACAAAACCAATAGGGAATTGTGAATGGGTCGTTGTGACGACCAACAGGAGGCTTACGGTGTGTGTATGACTCGGGTACCCCGGGTTCGTTAAGCCCGTACTGCAGCTGAAAGGCTGGCAGCCCCTGAGGGATAGATGACTGGATACTTACTAGACTACTGCTTGCTTACTAGCATACCGCCTCCTTACTAGCCTGCTGCGTGCATTCTAGCTTAAAGCTTGCATACTAGATAATTGCTTGCATACTAGCTTCCAGCTAGAATGCTCGCTACCTGCTTGGTTGCTTTCGAGCTTACTGCGGGCTTTCTAGTTTATTGTTTGCTTTCTAGCTTACTGCTTGCTTACTAGCATACTGCTTTTTAACTAGCTAACTGCTTTCTTACTGGCTTCCTGCATGCTTACTTGCTCATTGCTTGCTTACTAGATTACAACTGGCTTACAAGCTTAATACTCGCTTACTAGCAAACTGCTTTCTGACTAGCCGGCTGCTTGCTTATAACATTACCGCTTGCTTACTACCTTACAGCCATCTTGCTAACTTACTGCTCTCTTCCTAGCCGAATGGTTCCTTACTATCTCTCAGGTTACTTACTAGTTTACTCCTTGCTTAGTGGCATACTGCTTTCTTATTAGCCTGCTCCTTGCTTTCTAGATTACAGCTGGCATCCAAGCTTACTGCTTGGTTACTAGCTTACTGGTTGCTGACTAGCTTACTGCATGATTACTTGCATCCTGTTCCTTACTAGCTCCCTGCTCGCTTGCTATCTCACTGCTTGCTTGCGAGATTACTGCTTGCTCACTAGCTTGCTGTTTGCTATCTAGCTTACTGCTTGCTTGCTAGCTTCCTGCTCCCTTAGTAGCTCACTGCTTGCTTACTAGCTTAATGCTAGCTCACTCGCTTGTTGCTTCCTTACTACTTTCCTGCTCGCTAACAAGCTTGCTGCTTCCTTACTAGATTCAGGCTCTCTAACTAGCTCACTTCTTGCTTACTAGCTTACTGCATGCCTATTAGCTTACTCCTTGCTTAGTAGCTAATTGCTTTCTTACTACCTTCCAGCTTTCTTCCAAACTTACAGCATTCTTACTAACTTTCTAATTTCTTACAAGACTAATGTTTCCTTACTAGCTTACTGCTTTGCATCTGACTTACTGCTTGCATACTAGTTTACTAGAATGCTGCTTGCTTACTAGCTCAGTGCTGGCTTACTAGAATACAGCTTGCTGACCTGATTATTGCTTGCTTACTAGCTTGCTGCTTCCATAGTATCTTATTGCTTCGTTATTAGCTCACTGCTTGCCTACTAGCTTACTGCTTCCCTACTATCTTGCTGCTTGATTTCTATCTTCCTGATTCCTTCCTAACTTACTGCTTCCCTACTAGCCGAAAGATTCCGTACAAGCTTCCTGCATGCTTACTAGCATACTGCATCCATACTAGCTCCATGCCCGCTTATTAGCTTACTGCTTGTTTTCTTGCTTACAGCTTGCTTTCTAGCTTAATGCTTGTTTACTAGCTTGGTGCATGCTTTCTAGCTAACAGCTTGCTTTCTAGCTTACTGCTTCCTTACTAGCTTCCTGCTTGCTTACTAGCATACTGCTTCCTTACTGGATTACTACTTGCTTACTAGCTTACTGCTACCTTACTTGCTTACTGCTTGCTTTCCAGCTTGCTGCTGGCTTTCTAGCTTACTGCTTGCTTACTATCAAATTGCTTCCTTACTTGCTTCCTCCTCGTTTACTAGCTCACTGCTTGCTTACAAGCTTACTGCTTGCTTACTAGTTTACTACTTGCTTACTATCTAACTGCTATCATACCAACTTACTGCTTGCTTACTAGCTTACAGGTTCCTTACTAGCTTACTGCATGCCTTCTAGCATACTGCCTCCTTACTAGCTTCCTCCTCGCTTATAAGCTCAATGCTAGCTCACTAGCTTACTGCTTGCTTACTAGTTTACGGCTTGCTTACTATCATACCGCTTTCTTAGTAGCTAATTGCTTCACCACTAGCGTGCTGCTTGCTTACTAGCTTACTTGTTTCCTATAAGCATACTGCTGGATAACTAGCATACTGCTAGCTTGCTAGCTTCCCCATCGCTCATTAGCTCACTGTTTGCATAGTATCTTACTGGTTGCCTACAAGCTTACTGGATGCTTACTAGCTTACTGATTTCTTACTAGGATGCTGCATCCTTACTAGCGTCCTGCTTGCTTGCTAGTTTGCTGCTTGCTTTCCAGCTGACTACTTTCGTACTAGCATACTGCTTCCATACTAGCTTCCCCCCCGCTTACTAGCTCACTACATGCTTACTAGAATATTGGTAGCTTACTAGCTTACTGCTTGCTTACTAGCTTTCTGCTTGCTTATAAGCTTACTGGTTGCCTACAAGCTTACTGCCTGCATACAAGCTTACTACTTGCTCAACAACTAACTGCTTCCTTAATAGACTGCTGCTTGCTTTCTGGCTTACTGCTTGCTTACAAGCTTGCTGCTTGCATACAAGCTTACTGCTTGCATACAAGCTTTCTGCTTGCTTACTAGATTACTGCTTGCTTACTAGCTTACTGCTTGCTTACTATCATACTGCTTTCTTACTTGCTAATTACTTCCTTACTAGCCTGCAGCTAGCTTTCTAACTTACTGCTTGCTAAAAGCTTACTGCTAGCTTAATCTCTTACTTCTTGCTAACTAGCTTCCTCCTCGCTTACTTGCTCACTGCTCGCTGACATGCTTACTGCCTGATATCTAGCTTACTACATCCTCAATAGCTAACTGCTATCTTACAAGCCAGCTGCTTGCTTACAAGCTCACTGGTTGCTTTCTAGTTTAGTGCTTCCTTACTAGCTTACTGCTAGCTTACTCATTTACTCCTCGCTTACTAGCCAGCCGCTTGCATTCAAGCATACTGCTTGGTTACTCGCGTGCTGCTTGCTTCTCTAGATTTCTGGTTGCTTGCTAGCTTACTGCTTGCTTACTAGCTTACTGCTTGCATACTAGCATTCTGCTTCGTTATTAGCTTCGTGCTCGCTTACTAGCTCACTTCTTGCTTACTAGCTTACTACTTGCTAACTTGCTAGCTGCTTTCGTTCAAGCTGACTGCTTGCTGACTAGCATACTGCTTCCTACTAGGTTCCTCCTCGCTTACTATATCACTGCTTGCTCACCAGCTTGCTGCTTGCTTACTAGCATACTAGTTCCTTACTAGCTCCCCGCTCGCTTATTAGCTTACCGATTTCATACCAGCTTGCTGCATGCTGTCTAGATTTCTACTTGCTTACTAACATACCGCTTTATTACAATCACACACTGATTGCCTACTGGCTTACTGCTTGCTTACTAGATTACAGGTAGCTAACTCGCTTATTGTCTGGTTACTAGCTTCCTCCTCGCTTACTAGCTCACTGCTTGCTTACCAGCTTACTGCTTGCATACAACCTAACTGCTTTCTTACTACATTCCTGCTTTCTTCCTAACGTACTGCTTTCATACTAGCCAGCTGCTTACGTACTCGATTACTGCTAGCTTACTCGCATTCTGCTTTCATACTGGCTTGCTGCTTGCTGTCGAGGTTACTAACCTACTGCTTGCTTACTTGCCTACTACTTCCTTACTAGCTAACTGCTTTCTTACCAGCTTACTGCTTGCTTACAAGCTTACTGTTTGCTTACTTGCTTACTGCTTGGTTACTAGTTTACTGCATGCTCGATAGTTAACTGCTATCTTTTTATCCTGCTGCTTGCTTTCTATCATGCTGCTTGCTTCCAAGCTTACTGATTGCTTTCTAGCTTATTGCTTGCTGAGTATCTTACTGCTTGCTTACTACCTAAATGTATTCTTACTACATTCCTGCTTTCTTCCTAATTTGCGGCTTTCTTAGAAGCCAGCTGCTTGCTTACTATCTTGCTGCTATATTACTAGCCTGCTCCATGCTTGCTATCTTGCTGCTTGCATACCAGCTTACAGCTTGCTTACTAGCATACTGCTTTCTTACTAGGTTACTTGTTTCTTACTTGCATGCGGCTTGCTTACTAGCATACAGCTTCCTTACCAGCTCCCTGCTCGCTTACTAGCACACTGGCTCTGTTCTTGCAAATTGCTTCCTTGCTAGCCTGCTGCTTGCTTACTAGCATACTACTTGCTTACTAGCTTAGTACTTGCTTACTAGCTAACTGCCTTCTTATCAGTTTACTGCTTGCTTACTAGCTTACTAGCTACATACTAGCATGCTGGTTCCTTACTAGCTTCCTCCTCGCTTACTAGCTCACTGCTTGCTTACTAGCAGACTGCTTGCTTCCTAGCATGTTGTATGCTTTCTTGCTGACAGCTTCCTTACTAGCATGCTGCTTTCCTACATGCTGACTGCATCCTGACTAGCGCGATGCTTGCTTACTACCTTACTGGTTGCTTACTAGCTCACTGGTTACTTACTAGCTTACTGCTTGCTTACTAGCTTACTGCTTCCTTTCTAGCTTACTGCTTCTTTACTAGCATCCTGCTTGCTTACTAGCTTGCTGCTCCCTAGGTAGCTCCGTGTTCGCTTACTAGCTGACTGCTTGCTTACTAGCTCACTGCTTGCTATCCCTCTTACTGCTAGCTTAATAGCTTGCTGCTTGCTTCTAGCTAACTGCTTCCTTACTAGCTCACTGCTCCCATACTAACCCACTGCTTCCTTACTAGCTAAGTGCTTTCTTACTAGCCCGCTGCTTGCTTACTAGCTTACAGCTTGCTTACTAGCTTACTCCTTGCTTACTAGCTTTCTGCTTACTTACTAGTTTGCTGCTTGCTTCCAGCTTACTGCTTGCTTACAATCATACTGCTCCTTTAATAGCTGTCTGCTTTCTTAGTAGCTTCCTGTTTGCTTGCTAGCATGCAGCTTGCTTAACAGGTAACTGCATTTTTTCTAGCCTCATGCTGGCTTTCCAGCTTACTGCTTGGTTACCGGTTTTTTGCTTGCTTTCTTGCTTACTGCTTGCTTACTAGCACATTGGTTCCTTACTAGCTAATTGCTTCCTTACTAGCCTGCTGCTTGGTTACTAGCTTACATGTTGCTTACTAGCTGCCTGCTTTTTCCTTAGCATAGTGCTTCCTTACTAGCTCACTGCTCGCATACTATCTCAGTGCTAGCTTACTAGATTTCGGCTTGCTTACTAGCTTACTGCTAGCTTACTAGCATACTACTTGCTTATTAGTTAACCGCTTTCTTACTAGCTTATTGCTTTCTTACTAGCCTGCCGCTTGCTTACTATCTTACCTGTTGCTTATTAGCTCACTGCTTCCTTACTAGCTTACTGCTTGCTTACTAGCTCTCTCGTTGCTTACTTGCTTACTGCTTGCTTACTAGCCTACTACTTGCTTACTAGTTCACTGGTTACTTGCTAGCTTACTGATTGCTAGCAACATACTGCTTCCATACTAGCTCCCTCCTCGCTTACTAGCTAACTGCTTGCTTGCTAGCTAGCAGCAAGTTTACTCGCTTACAGCATTCTTACTAGCCTGCTGCTTGCATACTAGGTTACTGCTTGCTTACTATCTTGCTTCTCGATTTATAGCTTACTGCTTCCTTACTAGCATACTGCTTTCTTACTAGCTAACTGCTTTCATACTAGCTTCCTGCTTGCTTTCTAGCTTACTGCGAGTTTACAAGCACACTGCTCTCTTACTAGCTAATTGCTTTCATACTAGCCTGCAGCTTACTTACTAGCATACTTGTTGTTTACTAGCTTCCTGCTCGCTTACTATGTCTCTGCGTGCTTGCCAGCTTACTGCTCGCTTACTAGTTTACTGCTTGCTCAATAGCTAACTGCTTTCTAGATAGACTGCTTCTTGCCTAGCAGCATTCTGCTTTCCTACTAGCTAAGTGGTTTCTTAGTAGCCTGCTGCTTCGTCACTAGCTTACTGGATGCTTACTAGCTTACTGCTTGCTTACTCGCATACTGCATCGCTGCTAGCTCACTGCTTGCTTACTAGTTTACTGCTTGCTTACTATCTTCCGCCTCGCATAATAGCACACTGCTTGCTTCCTAGCCTGCTGCTTGCTTACTAGCTTACTGCTTGCTGACTAACTTACTGCTTGCTTACTAGCTTACTGCTTGCTCACTTGCTTACTCCTTGTTTACTAGTTTGCTACTCGCTTACTGAATGCTTACTAGCTTCCTGCTCGCTTACTATCTCACTGCATGGTTACTAGCTTACTGCTTGCTTACTATCTTACTGCATGCTTACTATCTTACAGCTTGATTACTAGCATATTGCTGGCTCACATGCTCACTGCTAGCTTACTCGCTTACTGCACGCTCACTATCCTGCTGCTTGCTTACAATCTTACTGGTTGCTTACAATCTTACTGACTTACCGCTCTCTTACCAGACGAATACTTACTAACTACCAGCTTGCTTACCAGCTTACAGTTTTGCTACAAACTTAGTGCTTTGTTGCTAACTAAATGCTTCCTCACTAGCTCACTGCTTGCCCTGTAGCTTACTGATTCCTTACTAGCTTTTCGGAACTATCACGGGATAGTAGGAATAGGAAACAAACAACGGCAATATGTTTCACCAGACTGTATTCCGCGTCCGATACAAAACAACATGAACCCTTGCCGGTACATTGAGTTCTGCTGGCTCAGCCTATTCTTGACTGCTTGGCAGGATAGTGCTTCCCCTTCTCCGTTAGCATTCCATTTCCATTCAACCCTGCATTTGGACGATAGGTTGTTTGGGGAAGTAACCTTGAGGGGTAAACGCTCTGCTCGGCAATGGCATGGATGCCGACACGGCCAACCTCAGTGCCGTCCTCGGCATTTATGTGATGACTATGTTACATAATTATATTATGTTGATTTATAATGTGCAACGTATACACAAAAAAAAAAAATTTGATTAAGGTAAATGTGTATTTCATTAATTTTGTTCTCGTTGACACGTCCGTCTCTGCTATCCTGACCCTAAAATAGTAATACATTTCAGTGCAGTTTGGTAATTGTTATGTTACCGGTACGATAACAGAGTGTACAGTGTCCCATACATCCTGTTTTCGAAATAACACACCGTAATTTATATTTTGAGCGGCTACCTTATAGCTTCACTCTATACTCTGTTATTATCTTTTTTCTCTTTTGTTCTTTTCCTTTCTCTTTCTTTCTTTTCGAGTGGCCCCATTAAGGCTCCACTCCCTGTATTTTATTATAAATAAATACTTTCTCTCGTTTCGAGTGGCCACATTAAGGCTTCACGCCCTGTATTTTATTATAAATAAATACTTTACATACTTTAAACGATTGAAACATTTTGAACAATTTAGGTGGCCACTTTTTAGGCTTCACTCTCTATCTCTGCAACATCATAGACGTCCGACGCTGCAATGCCGTCAATGTCCGTGTTCTGTGATACATGCTTCATATTTTTAATTGTTTGTCGTATCTTGTGTTTACTGGTCAAACTTTGTAATTCGTACGAACCACGTCCCAGATCTGTTATTATTTTATATGGACCCTTAAATTTCTGTCCAAGTTTTGTCGAATGTCTGTCATTAATTTTCACTAGGCATAAATCATTTATAGCAAACGAGTCTTTGGTGCGTCTATTCTTATTATCAAATCTATTTTTTTCGTATACAGAATTTCTTCTAATGTTAGAGTCTGCCTTATCGCGTATGGTATTTAAATTCAATTGCTCTGTAGCCATAATAGAAATTTTGCTTATCGCAGGTAAATTTATTTGTCGCCCAAATAGCACTTCGGCAGGGGAGTATTGAGTGGTTCTATGGCGTGTGCTGTTAATTATTAACTGAATATCAGCCAGTCGGTCCTGCCAACGTTCACTACAGCCAGCTTCGGTTACTGACAACAAATTTTTCAATAGACTCATCACCCGTTCAACCTGACCATTTGCCCTACTATTGCCCGTAGATATGAAATGTAATTCGATATGGTTCTCTTCGCAGTAATCACGGAATTTCCCACCCGAAAATGAAGTACCTTGATCTGAAATGATACGGTTTGGTGTACCAAAAATGGAAATAGTCGTTTTAAGAAACGTCACAGCCGCTTCTGCCGTAAGATTAGAGGTTCTAGATAGTAACGTAAACTTAGTGAACGCATCAACGAGTACAAATGCATATTCTTTCAATTGACTTTTACCAGTTAGTTTACCAGATGCGTCTATATGCACGGTGTGCCATGGTAACGCGACCTTCGGAATAGGGCACAATGGCAGTTCATTAGGACCATTTTTACTTTTAGCCGTTGCACACACTAAACATCTATCTATGAATTGTCTGGTTCTTTCAGCCATTTTAGGGAACCAATACAAATCGTATAATTTGTCAAGTGTTTTCTCGTATCCAATGTGCATTAGGGAGATATGTACATGATTTATTAATGACCATGCCAAAGTGTTAGGTATAATGGGAAGCCATAAATTCTGTTTATTCCGTTGCACTCTGCGATATAAAATATTATCTCGTATGTCGTACGTGTATTTCATTTCATCAGGGCAATCGTTACTTTTGATTTTTGATATTACTTTAATAATTTCAGGATCGCGCTCCTGCTCCGCAATCAACCAATCTTTTGAAAGAGAAGCGAAATTTACTATTAAAATAGTGTCAGAAGTATTTTCTTTAGTGCAATCAATCGGATCTCTAGACAAATAGTCAACGTGCGACATACTTTTTCCCGGCCTATGTTCTATGTCAAATTCAAATTGCTGAAGAAATGCCCACCATCTATACGTTCTGTCAGTAAGATCTTTTTTGTTTTTTGAGGCTTTCAACGAATTACAATCTGTGATTACCTTAAACGTTCGGCCATAAAGAAAAGATTTAAAATGCTTGATAGCTTTAACAACAGCTAATGTTTCGAGTTCGTATGAATGATATCGTGTCTCAGGCCCTGTTGTTTTTTGACTATAGTATGAAATTACGTGTGGCCTTTTCTCATATTTCTGTATTAGAATTGCACCATAGCCCTCAGCACTTGCATCCGTATGCAGTTCTATTTCTTTACTCGGATCAAATGTAATTAGTACAGGACTATCTGTTAGATAAGTGACAATTTTACTGCGAATTTGTGTATGTTTCTTTATCCAGTGAAAGGTGTTATTTTGGGAAATCAATTGATACAAAGGTGCCGCCAACTGAGCGAATTTCGGTATAAATTGGCGAAAATAGGATGCTAACCCCAAAAATCGCCGTAACTGATGTACTGTATTAGGTAGTGGTGCGTTAACTAAGGCTTCTATTTTTCGCGGATTTGGTCTTAATTCTCCTGCACTTATTTCATAACCAAGAAAAACAGCTTTCGTAATCAGAAATTTACACTTTAAAAGATTGAAAGAAAATCCGGCACCTACTAATCTACTTATAATTTTTTCAAGGTTTTGTATATTCTCCTGAATTGTTTTACTTGCAATTAATAAATCATCCATATACGTGAGAACAATTTTGTTTTTATAATTCCCTAAAACTTTATCTATAGCTCGCTGATATGTAGATGGGGCATTTCTTAAACCAAACGGCATCGTTAAATACTCGTATTGTCCGTCTGGAGTGACAAATGCTGTTTTTTCTATGGATTGCTGTGTTAATGGGATTTGATGAAATCCTGCAGCCATATCAAGGGTTCTAAAGTAACATGCACCGTTTAAACTATTTATCAAATCGCTTATCAAGGGCAACGGGTACTTATCGGGTATTGTATTTGCATTTAGAGCTCTGTAGTCTACGCATAATCGTTTAGACCCATCTTTTTTATCTACTAGGACTACAGGGCTCGCGAACGGTGAATTACTTTCACGGATGATGTTGTTTTTTAAAAGATCTGCTACTTGCGTTTGAACTATTTCTCTTTCTCTTGGAGCTAAGTGTCGCGGCTTTGATTGAACGTATTTGTTAGGATCGACCAATCTAATATTCAGTGATTCAACCTTGACTCGACTGGTAGGTATTCCCAATACAAAGGACTCATTGTGTCTATTTAATGCATCTTTTAATTTTTTTAAATCGTCCTTGTCTGTCAAGTCTGTTGTGATTCCATCGAAATTTACTTTGCCCAGATTCTTACAAATATTCACAGCTTTTATTCGGCCAAATTTAAATCCATTGGTATCAATATTCACGGATAATGTACTGTTATCGTCAAATATATTCACTCCGATTACAATGTCCTCCGGCAACACGTCATCACTCACAACATGCATCCATAGTATCAGTTTTATTCCCGAAATAAATACTTCGGTTTTAATTTTGAAGTTGCTGAATATAACCCGATTACATATACCCTTTAATGTAACGATTTCATTAACTTTCTCCTGAATATCGCAATCAGATAATTCGTTGACGGAATGATAACGTATTAAGGAACAATCAGATCCGGTATCTAAAATGAATGGAAACGTCTTACCAGATTCGAAGGTAACACGGCTCACACCAATCTTACTGCAAAGATTTACCGATCTTGTTATTTTGTTGACTTTCTTTGGGCATTGACTCGAAATATGTCCACTTTCATTGCAAGAGTAACATATTACGCTATCCCGATTCTTGCCCTTTCCTTTACATCCATTTTGCTGAATCGCATTCTTGGCATCGTTAGTTGGCCCATATTTTGGTTTTGTTGTACTTGGTGACCAGCATTCATCTTGGCGGTGTCCTAATTTTCCGCAGTTATTGCAACAAACTCGGAATCTCTTTGCTCCATACCGCTCCGTATTCGTTTCGGCTTTCCGCTTCTGAATTTTACTTCGGGCCTCATATCGAGAATCCAACAACGCAAGCTTGCTCGTAAGTTGGTCTTTTGTCGGCAGTTTTCTTCCAGAGGTTCCTTCGACGGAGATGAGCGATGATTGCAACGATGGTCTCCATAATTGCAATGCCAAAAGACTAATTATTTGGCCAATATCTTCGAGTGAATGTTGTAAGGTTTCGTTCACAAATGGCTCAAGCGCCTTATAGGCGTCAATGTTTGAGGAACATGCTGTTAATTTTTGACACATAGATATAACAGAGTGATTGCCGAAAGTGTCAGTATCAAATTTGTCTACTAAAGCAGCCCGTAGATCTGGCCATTCCTCTACGTCGCTAGCAGACGTTAGATTGTTGGTTCTTTCAATATACCACTCAGCGGCCTTTCCAGCAAATAAGCGATCATAAATGTAAAGTAGCTCTTGCTTTGCAACGGAATTAATTTTCATCCAGCGGTCTACATGTTTGCACCAGATATTAAGAGAGACATTTTTTGTGCCTTCTGGATCAAACGGCTTCGGCAAAGTTTCCAGACGATTTTCAAAGTAACTTATTTGAGGCGGTATTGATGTGACGTTAGAAGTAGAAGGACCCGCCTTTTGTTCCAACAACCCAAGCAGCTTCGAAAATAAAAAATTTGGGTCCACAGGTCTTTCACTATCGAAAACTATACTGTCTGTTTTATTAACTTTTCCTTCCGATGCACTCATTTTACGATAAATCGTATCCCACTTCTGATTTCGGAACTATCACGGGATAGTAGGAATAAGAAACAAACAACGGCAATATGTTTCACCAGACTTTATTCCGCGTCCGATACAAAACAACATGAACCCTTACCGGTACATTGAGTTCTGCTAGCTCAGCCTATTCTTGACTGCTTGGCAAGCAAGTGCTTCCCCTTCTCCGTTTGCATTCCATTTCCATTCAAACCTGCATTTGGACGATAGGTTGTTTGGGGAAGTAACCTTGAGGGGTAAACGCTCTGCTCGGCAATGGCATGGATGCCGACAAGCTCAATGCTTGCTTACTAGCTTACCGGTTGCTTACTAGCTTACTGCTTGCTTACAAGCATGCTACTGTCTTAAAATCTTCCTGCTCGCTTACAAGCTCACTGCTTGCTTAATACCTTCCTGCTTTCTTAGAAGGTACTAGCTTACTTACTAGCCGAGTCCTTGCTTTCTAGCTTACTGCTAGCTTAATAGCTTGCTGCTTGCTTCTAACTTACTGCTTCTCACTAGCTTACTGCTTGTTCAATTGCTAATTTATTTCTTAATAGCCGACTGCTTGCTTTCTAGCTAACTGCTTGCTTACTAGCTCCCTGGTTGCTTACTAGCTCACTGGTTACTTGCTAGCTTACTGCTTGCTTACTAGCTTGCTGCTTGCTTACTGCCTCGCTGCTCACTTACTATCTCTCTGCTTGCTTACTAGCTTACTGCTTGCTTACTAGCATGCTGCTTCCTTACTAGAACACTGCTTTCCTACTATCTAACAGCTCTCTGACTAGCCCGATGCTTGCTTACTACCTTATTGGTTGCTTTCTAGCTAACTTCCTGCTTACTAGCCTGCTGCTTGCTTTCTGGCTTACCGCTTGCTTACTATCTTACTGCTAGCTTACTCGTTTACTGCTTGCTTACTAGCTAGCAGCTTGCAAACTAGCTAACTACTTTCTTACTGGCCTCCTGCTTGCTTTCTAGCTTGCTGCGCGCTTACTAGCTTACTGCTTGCTGGCTAACTTACTGCTTGCTTACTAGCTTACTGCTTGCTCACTAGCTTACTCCTTGTTTACTAGTTTGCTACTCGCTTACTGCATGCTTACTAGCTTACTGCTAGCTTACTCGCTTACTGGTTGCTTACTAGCCTGCTGCTTGCTTTCTAACTGACTGCTTGCTTTCTTGCTCACTGCTTGCTTACTAACATTCTGCTTGCTTACTAGCTTACTACTTCCTTACAAGGAAGTTTCTGCTCGCTTACTGGCTTACTGCAAGCTTACTAGCATACAGTTTTATTACTAGCTTACTGCTGGCTTACTAGCATTCTGCTTCCTTACTAGATTCCCCCTCACTTACTAGCTCACTGCTTGCCTACGATCATGCTCACTGGAGTCAGGTCAGCGTCCACTTCGGACGCTTGACATTCGGTCTTGGACTCCTTCCCCCTACAGACCCCGCCGGTGTAACGCTTAGAGGAGCACCTGTGCGGAGAGGTTAAGGAGTCGCAGGTCAGGCCCCCACGTAGTTCAAATACTGTCACGAATCACGTCGAGTGGTGCATTCGTGCAGTGAACCACGTGCAGTCGGGCTTCGCCGTGCAACTCTCGACCAACAAGTCATCTGTTGGAGCGTTAAAGAGAATCAGTGCACGGGATCAGTGCATTTGGAGCCTTACAATCTCCACTCACATCCCCGTCCACTAGACAATCGACTCAGTTCGGCGTCGAAAGGAAATTTAATCCCTTTCACGCTAAAAATTAAATACAATCCACTTGCGAGCTCGTATATTACGAGCGAGCGAAATTCTCCGCTCCTATACATTCGAATATCGAAGCCAGGAGCGTGAGGACACACACGCGGCGAATATACGTGTAACGTGTTTACGTGTCTAACACATTGCCGTGTTTTTCTGTTCACAGAACCTTGGCCTACCTCAACGTGTCGGTTCCGATCAGGATTGGAAACGATTAAATAAGAATTTTCTTCATTTCTTATTGTTTATTTTATTTTTATTTTTATAATAAACAGTTTTTTTTTGAAAAAGAAAATCTTACATTCCCAATCTCTTCCCACAACAAAAATCAGATCCCTCTATCCGGACTTCGTAGTTAAAAGCATCAGCTTTTTAACACTAGCTAATTCCTGTCTTACTAGCCTGCTGCTTGAATACTAGATTACTCTCTCATACCAGCTCACTGGTTGCTTCCTAGCACACTGTTTGCTTACTAGCTTCCTGCTGTCTTACCAGCTCACTGCATGCTTTCTAGCTTACTAGACGCTTACTAGCTTACTGCTTGCTTACTGGCATACAGATACCTTACTAGCTCCCTCCAGGCTTGCTAGCGCACTGCTTGCTTACTAGCTTACTGCGTGCTTACTAGCATCCTACATGCTTACTAGCTCACTGCGTCCTTACCAGCATGCTGCTTGCTTACTGGCTTTCTGCTTCCTTACTAGTATACAACTTGCTTACTATCAAACTGCTTCCGTACTAGCTCCTCCTCGCTTACTAGCTCACTGCATGCTTACTAGATTACTGCTTGCATACTAGTTTACTGCTAGCATACAGGCTTCCTGCCTGCTTGCTACCTTGCTGCTTTCATTCGTGCCTACTGCTTGCTTCCTAGCTTCCTGCTTGCATACTAGCATACTGCTAGCTTACTAGCTCACTGCATGCTTACTATCTTACTACTTGCTTACTAACAAACTGCTTTCATACCAGCTTACTGCTTCCTTACTAGCTTCCAGTTCCCTTACTAACTCACTGCTTGCATACTCTATTACTGCATTCTTGCTAACCTGCTGCTTGCTTACTGGCTTACTGCTTGCTTACCAGCTTGCAGCTTGCTTCCTAGCTCACCGCATGCTTACTAGCATACAGCTTTCTTACTAGCTCACAGCTTTCTTTCTAGCCTGCTGCTTGCTTGCTAGCTTACTTGTTTCTTACTAGCTTACTGCTTGTTTACTAGCATACTGCTACCTTACTAGCTTCCTGCTAGCTTACTAGCATACTGGTTGCTTTCTACCTTACTGCTTGCTTACTAGCTTCCTGCTTGCTTACTAGCTTACTGCTTACTCTCTAGATTACTATTTGCTTACAAGCTTGCTGCTTGCATTGTAGCTTAGTGCTTCCTTACTAGCTTACTGCTTGCTTACTAGCATACTGCTTCCTTACTAGCTTCCTGCTTGCTTACTAGCATACAGCTTTGTTACTAACTTACTGCTTCCTCACAAGCTTCCTCCTCGCTACTAGCTCACTGCTTGCTTACTAGCTCTCTGCTTGCTTACTAGCTTCCTGCTTGCTTTCTAACCTCCTCCTCGCTTACTAGCTCACGGCTTGCTTACTTGCATGCTGCTTGCTTACCAGCTTACTTGTTTCCAACAAGCTCACTTGCTGTTTACTAGCATACTGCTTCCTTACTACATTCCTGCTCGCTTACTGGCTCACTGCTTGCTTACTTGCATACTAGTTGCTTACTAGATAACATCATTCCTACCAGCATACTGCTTGCTTACTAGATTACTGCTCTGTTACTAACTCACTACCCGCTTGCTAGGCTACTGCTCGCTTACGCGCTTGTGCCTGCTTACTAGACTGTTGCTTGCCTTCTAGCTTACTAATTGCTTACTAGCCCACTGCTTGCATACTATCTCACTGCATGCTTACTAGCGTACTGCTTGCTTACAAGCTCACTACTTGCTTACTAGCTAACAGCTTTCCAACCAGCATACTGCTTGCTTACTAGATTACTGCTTTGTTACTAGCGTACTGCTTGCTTACAAACTTACTACTTGCTTACTAGCTACCTGCTTTCTTACCAGCTTACTGCTTGCTTACATGCTTACAGCTTGCTTACTAGCTTACTGCTACCTTACCAGCTTACTGCTTGCTTCCTATCTTCCAGTTTCCTTTCTAGCTTACAGCTTGCTTACTGGCATACTGCTTTTTTACTAGCCAGCTGCTCGCTTACTAGCTCACGGCTTGCTTACTAGCATTCGCCACCCTTACTAGGTCCCTCCTCCCTTACTAGCTTATAGCTTGCATCCTAGCTTGCTGTGTCCTTTCAAGCTTACTGCTTGCTTACTAGCATACTGCTTCCTTACTAGCGTACAGTGAGCTTACTCGCTTTCTGCTTGTTTCCAGCCCGCTGCTTGCTTACTAGCTTTCTGCTTGCTTAAAAGCTTACTGCATGCTTACTAGCTTTCTACTTGCTTACTACCTTACAGCTTGCTTCCTAGCTACATGCTTTCTTGCTACCCTGCTGCTTGGCTTCCATGTTACTGCTCGCTTACTAGCTTACTGCTTGCTTTCAAGCTTCCTGCTTGCTTACTAGCTTGCTGCTTCCTTTCTAGCTTACCGCTTTCTTACTAGCTTGCTGCTTGCTTTCTAGCATAATGTTTGCATAGTAGCATACTGCTTTCTTACTAGCCTGCTCCTTGGTTTCTAGCTTACTGCTTGCTTACTAGCTTGCTGCTTCCTTTCTAGCTTACCGTTTTCTTACTAGCTCGCTGCATGCTCCTTAGCCTACTGCTTGCTTACTAGCTTGCTCGTTTCTTACTAGCTTACTGCTTGTTTACTAGCGTACTGCTAGCTTTACTAGCTTCCAGCTAGCTTACTAACACACTGCCTGCATGCTAACTTGCTGCTTGCTTAGTAGCTTACTGCAAGCGTACACGCTTACTGCTTCCTTACTGGCCTTTTTTTTTTTTTTGTCGTGGTGAAAATCTTCGAAAGACTCCCTCCCACCTCTTTGGGGAGAGGCGGGAGGGTTGTGTGGGATTCCCCGCGCCCGTAGAATGACGGGCGCGGGACCTACCCACTAAAAACCCCACGGTGACCCTTCCGCACGATTTGGGAGGATACCGGGAATCGCTCGAAGCATTCTTCCGGTATCCTCCCCGTGCCCGCGCTTTGCGCCCATCCCCGGGGGGGACAAACGGTCCCCCCGGTAGACACTCTGTCTCATAGCGGCAGGACGGGGCCACTTCATCCCGCCTCCATCCGTCCCGGGGCCGCATTTAGTGGCGGGCTGCGAGCCCCAACTCGCAACCGCCTGCGACCCCGTTTTTACTCCTCGGCGGCCGGGAGCTCATGACCGCTCCAGGCCACCGAGGGTGCCTCCCCGTGGGCCGGACCCACCCGGTCCGATCCATCGCCGCCTGGCGGGAGGAGGCTCCCATCCGGGCCCCCGTCACAGCCAGGGTCATCGGCCGCGCAAAGGCCGCCGCCCGCGACGCCTGGCGCCCGGGCGACGCGCTCGCGCCACCATACGAGCGCGAGCCTCAGCGCGCCGCTGAAGCTCGTGCTCCCTTCCCGCGGCCTCCTTCTGTAGCATTACGGTCTCGCAGAAGGCGGCCACGGCCCTCCACTTCCTCTCGCTGCCGAGCGTGGCGCGCACCACACCCGGCAGCGAGACATCCCGCCCGACGACGCCGACCAGGACACGGCGCTCCCCCTCCCACGCGGGGCATACCTCCAGGGTATGATCCGCCGTGTCCTGCTCAGCGTCGCAGTGGCAGCAACGCGCCGTCGGCTCCTTCCCTATCCGGCACAGGTATCTTCCGAAGCTGCCATGCCCGGAAAATACCTGTGCCATCCGGTAAGTGAGGCTTCCATAGCCTCTGTCCAGCCACTCACACAGGAGTGGCCGAACAGCCCCGACTGTCCGGTGCCCCGCAGTTGGCAGGGCCAACCGCTCCTGCCACGCGAGCACCACGAACTGCCGGGCCTAGCGCTTCAAATCGCCCCAAGCAGGTTCCTGCTCTCCCGGGACCGCTCCCACTCCCGCGCGACGGTCGACACGATGACGATACATCATTGCATGCGACCGCGCGAGGAGATCCATGAGCCGCATCCCCGCAAGAACCGTCGCCGCCTCATGCGACACGGTCCGGTAGCCGCGGACGACCCTCAGCGCCATCCGCCTCTGCACCCGACGCAGCATCGTCATGCCGCCAGGTCGTCCGCCCAGACGGGGGCCCCGTATAGGGCCACCGACTGAACCATTGCCACATAGAGGCGGCGAACTCGTCCCGCCGGGCCCCCCAGGTTGGGGAGGATCCGGCCTAAAGCCGAGACCATCCTCTCCAACCGGGGAACCAGGCAGCGGAAATGCTCCTCGAAGCGCCAGTGGCTATCGAGGATCAGCCCCAGATACCTCATCCGGGGCTTCACCTCGATATCAGCCCCACCCACCCGGATCAGAGGGGGTGGCGGATCCTGCCGAGGTGAATGGAACGCTATCACCTCGGTCTTATGGACCGCCACCGTCAACCCCATCCCCCTGATCCGACCGACGACGCGCTGCGCCCCCTCCTCCGCGAGGTGCTTGGCCCTCCCCCAGTGCGCCCCGACGACCAGCACCAGTGTGTCATCTGCATAACACACGGCGCTGACGCCGTCGGAGAGGTCGGCCCGCAACACCTTATCGTACGCGATGTTCCACAGGAGTGGCCCGAGGACCGACCACTGCGGAACGCCGCAGTACACCTCCCTCCGCATATCTCCATCCCGGCCCGGATACTCGATCCACCTGCCACGGAGATAATCCCCGACGACTGCCCTGAGATAAGGAGGGACCCGATGATCTTCGTGCCCCCTCCATATCCCTTCCCAGTGGGGGGCTGCCGAGCACTTGCGCGCGCGGTGGTCTTTCGCTTCGCAGCGGTAACATTGACCGCTGCGGTCCACCGACGAGGTGAACCACTGCCTCACGTGCCCCAACTCGAGGCAACGGTGTCACTGTAGTGGGCGTGGCGCAAGTATCTCTACTCCGCGGAGTGGGGGGTTGGCCTGGCGGTCGCCACCGAGCCGTACCGCGTCCCTGATCACCCTCATTGGGTGGGCGACGCGGACGGCTTGGTGGCGACGGTATGGGGAGGGGGCGACGGGTCCCCACCGTTCTCCTTGTTGGAGCGCGGTCGGGGATTCGTCGCCGTGGACTGGGGGGGAGTCGCTGTGGTGGGGTGCTACATTTCGCCCCGTAGCGGTCACGCTGCGTTCGAGCTGTACTTGGCCGAGGTCGCGGCATGCGTGCAGCGCTACGCGGCCCGGCCGGTGCTGGTCCTGGGGGATTTTAATGCCAAGTCGGTGGCTTGGGGATCCCCCAGGACCTCCGTTCGCGGCGGGATCCTGGGCGATTGGGCGGCGGGGCTCGACCACCGGGTATTGAACCGGGGGTCAGAGCACACATGCGTGCGGCGATATGGGGGGTCCATCGTGGATGTTGGATTCGCGACCCCCAACGCCGTGCGCATGGTGTCGGGTTGGCACGTGGTCGCGGGGGCAGAGACACTCTCCGATCACCGGTACATCCGGATGGAGGTCTCTGCCGCCGCGAGTGCATCCCGACACGGCCGCCTGCGTGGCACCCCACCACGCCGCTGGGCGCTTCGGCGCCTGGACAAGGACGCCCTGATGGCAGCTGCCCTCGCTGCAACTTGGCCGCAGGGAGCGGCCGAGTTGCCGAGCATAGAGGAGGAGGTCGCCCGGCTCGGAGCATTGGTCGCGGGTATTTGCGACGCGGCGATGCCTCGGGTCGGGCGGGCTTCTCCTCGCCGGGCGGTGTACTGGTGGTCGGACGCGATCGCGGAGTTGCGAGTCGCGACTGTCCGCGCCCGACGCCAGTACACCCGCGCGCGCCGTCGTCAACGTACAGGCGACGGCGTGGCGCGAGCGAGGGCAGCTGATGACCTGTATGGAGCATACCGCGTGGCGCGGGTTGCTCTGCAGGTCGCCATCAAACGGGCCAAGACCCAGGCATGGAAGGAGCTCCTCCAGACCCTTGATGACGATCCATGGGGGCGCCCATATAAGGTGGTGCTGAATAAGCTCCGCCCGTGGGCGCCCCCCGTCACCGAGGGTCTTGACCCCCGGCTGCTGGAGGACGTGGTCAATACACTCTTCCCAATTGGGGAGAGGGGACCGCGTCCTCCGGCCCCAGTGGAGTGGACGGCCGAGCTGGGGGTCACGCAGGAGGAGCTGGCAGCGGCCATCAGACGGCTCGGGGTTCGTAACACGGCCCCGGGTCCGGATGGTGTGCCCGGCCGGGTTTGGGTCTTGACCCAGGGCGTCCTTGGGGCCGACCTCAGGCGGTTGTTCGACCGCTGCCTGAGGGACGGGCGATTCCCCCCCAGTTGGAAGGTGGCGAGGATGGTCCTCCTCCGGAAGGAGGGTCGGCCCGCGGAGTCTCCCTCCGCATACCGGCCCATTTGTCTCCTCGACGAGGTGGGCAAGCTCTTCGAGCGTGTGATTGCTGCCCGCCTCGTCGAGCACCTGTCGCGGGGTGATCCCGGTCTGGCCGACTGCCAGTTCGGTTTCCGGGGGGGCCGATCGACTATCGACGCGATAGGTCGTGTGAGGGCCCTCTCGGAGGCGGCCGTCTCCCGGGGAGGGGTGGCATTGGCAATATCCTTGGATATTGCCAATGCCTTTAACACCCTCCCCTGGGAAGAGATAAGGAGGGGACTCGAATATCATCGAGTCCCCCCTTGTCTCAGGGCGGTCGTCGGGGATTATCTCCGCGGCAGGTTGATCGAGTATCCGGGCCGGGATGGTGATATGCGGAGGGAGGTGTACTGCGGTGTTCCGCAGGGGTCGGTCCTCGGGCCACTCCTGTGGAACATCGCGTACGACTCGGTGTTGCGGGCCGGCCTCCCCGACGGCGTCAGCACGGTGTGTTATGCGGATGACACACTGGTGCTGGCCGTCGGGGCGCACTGGGGGAGGGCCATGCGTCGCGCGGAGGAGCTCTGGCCATGCGTCGCTGGCTCTGCCAACCGCGGGGCACCGGACTGTCGGGGCGGTTCGGCCACTCCTGAAGGAGTGGCTGGACAGAGGCCATGGCAGCCTCACCTACCGGATGGCACAGGTATTTTCCGGGCATGGCAGCTTCGGAAGATACCTGTGCCGGATAGGGAAGGAGCCGACGGCGCGTTGCTGCCACTGCGACGCTGAGCAGGACACGGCGGATCATACCCTGGAGGTATGCCCCGCGTGGGAGGGGGAGCGCCGTGTCCTGGTCGGCGTCGTCGGGCGGGATGTCTCGCTGCCGGGCGTGGTGCGCGCCATGCTCGGCAGCGAGGAGAAGTGGAGGGCCGTGGCCTCCTTCTGCGAGAACGTAATGTTGCAGAAGGAGGCCGCGGGGAGGGAGCGCGAGCTTCAGCGGCGTGCTGAAGCGCGCGCTCGTGCGGTGGCCCGAGGTCGTCGCCCGGTCGCGAGGCGTCGCGGGCGGCCGCCTCGGCGTGGCGGATGACCTAGGCTGGGAGGGGGGTCCTGAGGGGACCCTCCTCCCGCCAGGCGGCGCCGGGTCGGACCGGTTGGGGGTAGGAGTGCCTCCCCCTACCGGTCCGACGCAAGGGGAGGCACCCTCGGCGGTCTGGTACGGCCATGAACGCCCGGCCGCCGAGGGGTGGAAACGGGGTCGCGGGCGGTTGCGAGTTGGGGCTCGCAGCCGCCACTAAACGCGGCCCCGCGACGGATAGCGGCGGGATGGAGTGGCCCCGTCCCGCCGCTATGAGGCAGTGTGTCTACTGGGGGGACCGATTGTCCCCCCGGGGGATGGGCGCGAAAGCGCGGGCACGGGGAGGATACCGGAAGAATGCTTCGAGCTATTCCCGGTATCCTCCCAAAGCGTGCCGAAGGGTCACCGTGGGGTTTTTAGTGGGTAGGTCCCGCGCCTGTCGTTGTACGGGCGCGGGGAATCCCACACACCCCTCCCACCTCTCCCCAAGGAGGTGGGAGGGAGTCTTTCGAAGATTTTCCCCACGACAAAAAAAAAAAAAAAAAAAAAAGTATCTCTACTCGCGCCGAAACCCACCCCACCAAAACCCTCCCAGATTCCGCCACATTGCGGGCAGCGGAGAGGGGGCACCGAGCCCACACCGACCCCAGGCCGGGAGGAGACCTGCGGATCTTACCGACCCGCACGTCTCTTTCGCTAGGGCATGAGACACCTCCTGCGCTGTGACCGAGTCGTCCAGCCCACAAACGCGCATCTCCGTGCGCTTCGTGGGCCTGGCGACCCGGACACCCCGCTCGCCCATCTACTCCCGGAGCCTCTGTGCGAGCCCCCCGGTCACCGCCCTTTTCGCACTCACGGAAGCTCCTCCAAGCTCCTCCAGGGAGATGTTCTTCCCGGCGAGCTTTTTTTTTTTTTTTTTTTTTTTTTTGTCGTGGGGAAAATCTTCGAAAGACTCCCTCTCACTTCCTTGGGGAGAGGTGGGAGGGGTGTGTGGGATTCCCCGCGCCCGTACGACAGGCGCGGGACCTACCCACTAAAAACCCCACGGTGACCCTTCGGCACGCTTTGGGAGGATACCGGGAATCGCTCGAAGCATTCTTGCGGTATCCTCCCCGTGCCCGCGCTTTCGCGCCCATCCTCCGGGGGGACAATCGGTCCCCCCAGTAGACACACTGCCTCATAGCGGCGGGACGGGGCCACTCCATCCCGCCGCTATCCGTCCCGGTGCCGCGTTTAGTGGCGGCTGCGAGCCCCAACTCGCAACCGCCCGCGACCCCGTTTCCACCCCTCGGCGGCCGGGCGTTCATGGCCGCACCAGACCGCCGAGAGTGCCTCCCCTTGCGGCGGACCGGTAGGGGGAGGCACTCCTACCCCCAACCGGTCCGACCCGGCGCCGCCAGGCGGGAGGAGGGTCCCCTCAGAACCCCCCTCCCAGCCTAGGTCATCCGCCACGCCGAGGCGGCCGCCCGCGACGCCTCGCGACCGGGCGACGACCTCGGGCCACCGCCCGAGCTCGAGCTTCAGCGCGCCGCTGAAGCTCGCGCTCCCTCCCCGCGGCCTCCTTCTGCAACATTACGTTCTCGCAGAAGGAGGCCACGGCCCTCCACTTCTCCTCGCTGCCGAGCATGGCGCGCACCACGCCCGGCAGCGAGACATCCCGCCCGACGACGCCGACCAGGACACGGCGCTCCCCCTCCCACGCGGGGCATACCTCCAGGGTATGATCCGCCGTGTCCTGCTCAGCGTCGCAGTGGCAGCAACGCGTTCCCGGCGAGCTGCATCACCGCCGCGAGGGTCAGGTAGCCACACTGCGCGACGGTCAGCACCACCGTTGCCGTTTTGGGGGGGGGGCGCACAGGTCGCGTCTTCGCGGCGTTTACTTTGTCCGCGTGCGGCGTGGGCGGAGGTTGCGTTCGCGAGGCCTTCCTCGCCGATCTCCTCGCCTTCCGCCCAACCACCTAGCTCCAGGACACCCCCGCCTTGGGACGGTGCCATGGATGGCGTCCGATCCGAGACCGCGGGTAGTCTGGTCCACTTGGAGGCCGCGACCCGAGGCCCCGGAGCCTTCGCTCCCCCCACCTTCGCCTTCCCTGATTGTACCGGTATTGGCCGGGGGGGGGGGGGGCACCGCCTTCCTGCTGACCGCTCTACCGGGGAGGGGCTCATCCCGGAAGGCGGCCAGCTTCCGGTCTATCATTTCCCCAATCCTCCTCAGAAGTTCGTCATCTGAGGAGAAAGGAGAACTCTGCGCGGACGGTGTGCGGGCGGAAGGGCCTGTAGAGCCTCGCACCACCGCCGCCGCACCCCGCTTATTTGCCACCACCGGGTCACGCGGCGGAGGAAGCAGGAGGATTGCAGGGAGGGCCGCGCCATTCCAGCACGCCTCTGCCCTCCTCCACCGCCGTATCTCTTCCACCAACAGGAGCTGCAGACGGGCGTTCCGTCCGCTCAGCTCCTGCGCCGCCTCCCTCATCTTTTGCGCCGCCGCTCTTTTGCCCCTTAAAGGAGCAGGATGCGGCCACCTTCTCCACCCGCCTCAGAGACGAGGGTATGTTCTCGGAAATCTCCTCGGTTACCTCGTCCCTGAGGCAACTCACCATTACCACCGGGCTCATTGGCCTACCCACTTCGGAGACGGCCTGCCCTGTCCGCTTCCCCTTCGAACCTATGTGGCTCCTGGTGGTGGAGAAGGATGAGACTGACGCAGACTCGTTGTCGTTCTCCGCCCTCCACGAAGCCGGGCAAAGCGTTGAGTAAGGCGCGAGCGCCGTCACCCTAGTTCCAACACCGTCTTCGACCTCCCTCTCCGCAGTAAACCACCCCAACCCCGTTTTGTCATGAAAATTCATTTAGTTCCCAAGCGTAGGTCGGAAAAAAGGTCCACCCGGGCAGAGCCGCCTTAGCCGGGCAAGCCTAATACTCCGGGGGTTCGGCAGGTGCCCCCGGAGGTGGTCCCTTGGGATTGGGCCTTCTCCGCCAATCATGCATCCCATCGCTGCGCACCATAGCTTAGGATTCAAGGGCAATTTTATAGAGTCGCCATACTCGCGGCCCGGGCGGCTAAGCCAAGGCCCCCGTTCGTCCTGCCCGACACGTACCATTCACAAAACCAGAGAAGGAATTGTAGTTGGGTGGTTGTGACGACCAACAGGAGGCTTACGGTGTGACTAGCATCAGGTACCACGGGGTCGGTACGCCCCATACTGCGGCCGACGATAGCCGGACACAGCCCCTGACGGCATACTAACTTAGTGCTTGCTTAGTAGCTTACTTCTTGCTTACTAGCTTACTTCTTTCTTACTGGCTTACTGCTTGCTCACTATATAACTGCTTCCTTGCCACCATCCTGCTCGCCTACTAGCTCACTGCTTGCATACTAGATTACCGCTTGCTTACTAGCATACTACCTGCTTACTAGCGAACTGCTTTCATCCTAGCTAATTGCTTTCTTACTAGCATGCTGCTTGCTTACTAGCTTACTTGTCGCATACTAGCTTACTGCTCGATTACTAGCTCACAGCTTCCTTACTAGCATACTGCATCATTACTAGCATCCTGCTTGCTAACTAGCTCACTGCTTGCTTACTGGCTTACTCCTAGAACACTCGCTTACTGCATGCTTACTAGCCTGCTACCTTTACTAGCTTCTTGCTTGCTTACCAGCTTACAGCCTTGCTACAAGCTTACGGCTTCCCAACTAACTAACTGCATTTTTACTAGCCCACTGCTTGCTTACAAGCTTACTGTTTGCTTAGTAGCTTACTGCTAGCTTACTAGCTTGCTGCTTGCTTTCTAGCATACTGCTTGCTGTCTGGCATTCCGCTTTCTTACTAGCTAACTGGTTTCTTACTAGCTTACTGCTTGCTTACTAGAATACCGCTTCCTTACTAGCCTGCTGCTTGCTTACTAGCTTACTGGTTGCTTACTAGCTTACTGGTTGCTTTCTAGTTTACCGCTTGCTTACCAGCACACAGCTTTGTTAATAGCTAACTGCTATCTGACTAGGCTGCTGCTTCCTTACTACCTTACTGGTCGCTTACAAGCCCGCAGCTTTCTTACTAGCTAAGTGCCTCCTTATTAGCCTGCTGCTTGCTTACTAGCTTACGTGTTGCTCACTAGCTTACTGCATGGTTACTGGCATACTGCTTCCTTACTAGCTTCCTGCTCGCTTACTAGCTGCCTGCTTGCTTACATGTTCGCTGCTTGCATCCAAGCATACTGCTTTCGTACTAACTAACTGCTTCCTTACTAGCCTGCTCCTTGCTTACTAGCATACTGCTTCGTTACTAACTTACTGCTTGCTTACCAGCTTACTACTTTTCTACAAACTTACTGTTTCCTTACTAACTAACTGCATCTTTACTAGCCCGCTGCTTGCTTACTAGCATACTGCTTGTTTACTAGCTTACTGCTAGCTTGCTCGCTTAGTGCTAGCTTACTAGCGTCCTCCTCGCTTCCTAGCTCACTGCTTGCATAGTAGCTTACTGATTGCATACGAGCTTACTGCTTGCTTACAGTCATACAGCTAGCTTACTCTCATACAGCTACCTTACTAGTTTCCTGCTCTCTTACTAGCTCACTGCGTGCTTACTAGTTCACAGCTTTTTTTTTTTTTTTTTTTTTTTTGTCGTGGGGAAAATCTTCGAAAGACTCCCTCCCACCTCCTTGGGGAGAGGTGGGAGGGGTGTGTGGGATTCCCCGCGCCCGTACAACGACAGGCGCGGGACCTACCCACTAAAAACCCCACGGTGACCCTTCGGCACGCTTTGGGAGGATACCGGGAATCGCTCGAAGCATTCTTCCGGTATCCTCCCCGTGCCCGCGCTTTCGCGCCCATCCCCCGGGGGGACAATCGGTCCCCCCAGTAGACACACTGCCTCATAGCGGCGGGACGGGGCCACTCCATCCCGCCGCTATCCGTCCCGGGGCCGCGTTTAGTGGCGGCTGCGAGCCCCAACTCGCAACCGCCCGCGACCCCGTTTCCACCCCTCGGCGGCCGGGCGTTCATGGCCGCACCAGACCGCCGAGGGTGCCTCCCCTTGCGTTGGACCGGTAGGGGAAGGCACTCCTACCCCCAACCGGTCCGACCCGGCGCCGCCTGGCGGGAGGAGGGTCCCCTCAGGACCCCCCTCCCAGCCTAGGTCATCCGCCACGCCGAGGCGGCCGTCCGCGACGCCTCGCGACAGGGCGACGACCTCGGGCCACCGCACGAGCGCGAGCTTCAGCGCGCTGCTGAAGCTCGCGCTCCCTCCCCGCGGCCTCCTTCTGCAACATTATGTTCTCGCAGAAGGAGGCCACGGCCCTCCACTTCTCCTCGCTGCCGAGCATGGCGCGCACCACGCCCGGCAGCGAGACATCCCGCCCGACGACGCCGACCAGGACACGGCGCTCCCCCTGCCACGCGGGGCATACCTCCAGGGTATGATCCGCCGTGTCCTGCTCAGCGTCGCAGTGGCAGCAACGCGCCGTCGGCTCCTTCCCTATCCGGCACAGGTATCTTCCGAAGCTGCCATGCCCGGAAAATACCTGTGCCAGCCGGTAGGTGAGGCTGCCATGGCCTCTGTCCAGCCACTCCTTCAGGAGTGGCCGAACAGCCCCGACAGTCCGGTGCCCCGCGGTTGGCAGAGCCAGCCGCTCCTGCCACGCGAGCAACACGGACTGCCGGGCCTGGCGCTTCAAATCGCCCCAAGCAGGTTCCTGCCCGCCCGGGACCGCCCCCACCCCCGCGCGACGGTCGACGCGGTGCCGGTACATCACCGCGTGCGACCGCGCGAGCAGGTCCATGGGCGGCATCCCCGCTAGAACCGTCGCCGCCTCATGTGACATGGTCCGATACCCGCGGACGACCCTGAGCGCCATGCGCCTCTGCACCCGACGCAGCATAGTCATGTTGCGCCGGGAGGCAGCCAGGTCGTCCGCCCAGACGGGGGCCCCGTATAGTGCCACCGACTGGACCATTGCCACATAGAGGCGACGAACTCGGCCCGCCGGGCCCCCCAGGTTGGGCAGGATCCGGCCCAGAGCCGCAACCATTCTTTCCAACCGGGGGACCAGGCAGCGGAAATGCTTCTCGAAACGCCAGTGGCTATCGAGGATCAGCCCTAGATACCTGATCTGGGGCTTCACCTCGATGTCAGCCCCACCCACCCGAATCAGAGGGGGTGGCGGATCCTGCCGAGGTGAATGAAACGCAATCACCTCGGTCTTATGGACCGCCACCGTCATCCCCATCCCCCTGATCCGGTCGACGACGCGTTGCGACCCCTCCTCCGCGCGACGCATGGCCCTCCCCCAGTGCGCCCCGACGGCCAGCACCAGTGTGTCATCCGCATAACACACCGTGCTGACGCCGTCGGGGAGGCCGGCCCGCAACACCGAGTCGTACGCGATGTTCCACAGGAGTGGCCCGAGGACCGACCCCTGCGGAACACCGCAGTACACCTCCCTCCGCATATCACCATCCCGACTAGTTCACAGCTTGCTTACCAGCTTGCTGCTTGCATACTAGGTTACTGGTAGCTTGATCGCTCACTGCTTGCTTACTAGCTTCACCCGCGCCAATTATCTGACTGCTTGCGTACTAGCTTACTGCTTGATTACAAGCTAATAGCTATCATACCAGCTTACTGCTAGCTTACTAGCTTACTGGATTCTTACTCACTTACTGCTTGCTTACTAGCATACTGCTACCTTAATAGCTCCATGCTCGCTTACTAGCTCAATGCTTGCTTACCAGCTTACTGCCTGCTTACTAGCTTACTGCTAGCTTGCTCGCTTACTAGCTTACTGCTTGCTTACTAGCTTACAGCTTGGTTAATAGCTTCTTGCTTTGTTAATAACTTACTGGTTTGTTACTAGCTCACTGCTTGCTTACTAGCTTACTGGCTGCTTAATAGCTTACTGCTAGCATAATCGCTTAGTGCTTGCTTGCTAGCTTGCTGCTTGCTTACTAGTTTACTGCTTGCGCAATATGTAACTGCTTTCTTACTAGCCTGCTGCATGCTTTCTAGCATTCTGCTTGCTGACTGGCCTACTGCTTCCAGACTAACTAACTGCTTTCTTACTAGCTTGCTGTTCGCTTACTAGCTCACTGCTTGCTTTCTAGCTTACTGGCTGCATAACTGCTTACTGCTAGCATAATCGCTTAGTGCTTGCTTACTAGCTTGCTGCTTGCTTTCGAGCTCACTGCTGGCTTACCAGCATACTGTTTTCTTACTAGCTAATTGCTTTCTTACGAGCCATCTGCTTGCTTACTAGCTTACTTGTGGCTTACTAGCGTACTGCTTGCATACCAGCTTGTTGCTTGCTTTCTAGGTTACTGCTTGCTTACTAGCTTACTGCTAGCTTACTCGCTTGCTGCTTGCTTACTAGCCTGCTGCTTGCTTTCTAGCTTAGTGCTTCCTGACTAGCGTCCTGCTTGCTTATTAGCTCACTGCTCGCTTACTAGATCACTTGTTGCATATTAGCTTACTGCTTGCTTAGAAGCTAATTGCTTTCATACCAGCTTACTGCTTGCTTACTAGCTTACTGGTTGCTTACTAGCTTACTGCTTGCTTACTGGCATACTGCTTTCTTCCTAGCTAATTGCTTTCTCACTAGCTAACTGCTTTCTTACTAGCCTGCTGCTTGCTTACTAGCTTTGTTTAAATATCGCGTGAGTCCGAGACGTAGAAACTCGGCCGCGATGCCCGTATCTATATTGAATTCGCGTAATATTAGATGGTTGTGCTGACGTGGAAATTTTCCATCGTTCAGATTCGTATACCGCGGCTATTTACGTGGTTTTTCAAGGTAGCTTGACTGAAATTCTCGAGTTTTGGAACAAATTCTAGGAATTGTGTTGTTAGAGCTGAGAAAGAGGGAGAAAAGAGATCTATCGGAGAAAGATCGATAGACGAATCGCGACAGCGCCGCGCTGTGGCCCCGCGGCGGGTAGCAGCCCGGGCTCAGCAACGCGAGGCGCAGCTACCCGGTTCTGCGCTTGCGCGACGGAGCCGGCCGCAGCCGTCGCTGCTTGCAGATCGTCACGGTTCATTCTTGAGCCGTCGGCGATCGAGAGCGGACTCTGTGACGGTCGCGTTTCCATTTACCTACGAGTTCCGAGGAGGATGAGTCGATCTCGCTCCTCGTAATAGAATCAGTTTGCGGACAAACAATTTATTGGAAAATCTCGTCATAGCGTCTGGAGATTTTCCCCAGAAAAATGACAATCTGCCTGACGTTGCAGCGATCGCAAGGCACGCCGAGTGTGAAGCGATCGTAGACGCAGGATTGTGATTGAACGTTGCAGTTCGTGGATGCGACTGCGACGTTGGAGATTCGGTGTGGATCGCCTTGAGTCTTCTTCCAGTTATCCGGTTAGAGCTACTGGAAGGCTGATACCGACATACTGGTATCACCTAGTGGTAGTTCACCGTTCGTAGAGGTCATACGAAACCCACTGGAACCACCCGTCCTGTGTACCACTGAGAGTACACCGACCGGTGGGGTGGAAAGTTTCAACGACCAGATTAGAGCTATACGGCGTAGGGGCAACCGGAAGATAGATATTCAGGAAGGATATCACTTCGTGGTGCTCTTCGTGCATCGGACGTCGGAGAACCCGCTCCAATATACCGTCGTGAGAGGACAATTAGTAGAGCCTAAGCTTACGGTGGAGCAAAGAGTTCGAAGAACCTTCCTTCCATCGCTACACCCACTACCAGCTGTGAGTCGACCACACTGGGCTGTGAACGTAGGGTGGTTGGAATTGCAGGGGATTGAGTCCTGAACCGGTGAGCCGCAGGCCAGTTCCTCGGAACACAGGAGCCTCCGTCGAGGTAGCCACGGCTGGCTGCCGGGCGTTCCTTTGATGATGGAATCGCCGGCTTGGCAACCACGTGTGCATACCGCAGGTTGCTCCTGAGGAGCAGCCGTCGAGGAAGCCGAACCAGGACAAGACGTCCTCTTGCGTGGGTGGTGTAGAAACGCCACCCGCACGAGGAGCGTGCTCGCGGGATATAGCCTCTTGGAGCCTTACAACCTCCATTTGGTTTCCCGTCCGTGGCATTGCGAAGAGAACCCGGTAGAACGGAGAGAAGCACGTCTACCCGGTTGTGCGCGTCGGTGAGATCGTAGGAAACGAATCTCATCGACCAGAAAGAGAAGAATATACAGTCCACTAGCTAGAGCGCTAGATAGCCAGCCAGCTCTCCCCTCCAAGCACACCAGACTGTCGCTGGAGCGCGAGAAACAGCTGACGAGCGCTCGATTGTTGACTTGTCCGCAAAAGTATTTATTACGCGGATTCTTTTGTTGCAGAAAGCCTCCGCAGTAGAACAAATTGGAGACAAAAAGAATAGGAGACGCCTGGCCAAAGCAGAGCCACCGTCCAAGATTATTGTTTTCTGTTTTTCGTTTATTTTAATATTTTGTACTTGTTATAGGACTAACCCAGGATAAGCAGCAGGCCAACAAAGTCAATAGGATGATTAACAAAAATTTATTGTCGCCTGACTCGATTGAGCAAATTATAGTTTTATTCGAAGCACGATAGGAGAGCCAGTGGATCGTCTTGTCGATACGACATCTCAGACCAGAATGAATCCCGGACGCGTACTGCCGCGGAACCGTCTTAATCCTCCCTACCTCAATGTTGTAGGGCTCGTCTCGCGGCTTCTCTCAGCCTAACGGCCTCGGCTCGACCTGATCGGTCTACCTTGCTCGTGGACCTTGATTTTGGGAAGACGCTCACGTTTTCCCCCTTTGGTCTACCGGGCCTAGGATGCCGCTTACGACAACCTTACCCGTGGGCTTGGGAAAGAATCCCGACAATGCGGGTTTTCTATCCAATCCGCGAATCCGCGAGACGCCTCCAATCTCGTTTCTGACGGACAAATTAACCCCAAAGGCCTCTCGCTCTCCTCTCGCGCTTCCTTGTACATTCTTCTTTACTTTATTTATTATCACATTACACACCAGCGTTTACAACCTAATACATTTACCATATTATATTAGAGAGGTTTTTAAATAACTGTAGGAACTGAACGATAAACGATTGAAGAAACTGAAACGATAAGTGCTTGAAGAAAACTGAAACGGAGAAACTTATTTAAATAATATAATAATATAATAACTGATTGTTAAAATAGGTACGAGTTCGTGCAAAGATTATGATAAAACCTTGTCTCGTACCCTTTAACGAAATATGGTCCGGATCACGAGGGATTGGAAATATGGGGGAAAGTGAATGTACAATTGAAAATTTTCTTTCGCCTAGTCCAAGGGACTAGGCCGTTTATTTAGAGGAAAAATTCAAAAATTAAATAAACGTAAAAAAAAGAAAATTTATAAGAAATTAGCTCGATAAACTGCAGTTGGGCTGAGCCGGCTTGCCTTCAAGGCTCTCGCCTCGGTCTTCTGTAACAAAAAGAGACCGAAATCCAGCTGTTAATAAAGGACAACGCTCGTCGCGTTGTCGGACTCGCTTTAATCCACTCGCTCCTTACTCCGTTTATTTGTAAACTGGAGCGGGAATTATCACCACAGCGATACGCAGCCGTGTTCGTGGACTGTAAAATATTTCAACGTTTCAGATTTTGGAAACGTTGAATTGCAGATGGGGAAGACGAGATTCTAATCTCGATCTTCCCACTGCTGCAGGTTTGGTTTTTGCAGGAGAGGACAACAAGTGGAGGTTGTAAGGCTCCAAGGATTGTCAACTCCGCGATCCCTCGCCGTTCCCTGGTCCGTACGGGACCGGTGTGGTGCAGAGCCTTAACTGCGCAGAAGCGACTGATTATTAAGGTTCTAACACCACGGTGCCCTTTGAACGTAGTTCTACGTCGAGTGTCCGTACCCACTGACGATCTGGAACCCACGCTCGAGCAGGTCGAAACCAGCCGAGATATTTACTCAGGGAATGCCAATAAGGCCCCTATCGGGTGTTATCTCAAACTTTTGTTTCGACCCTGGAAAACGACGAACCCAACCCAGGGATTTTGCAACGAAGGCTCCCTATAGGTTGGGGTTCTGAACCGTGCAATAGCCAAACAGAGAATCAAGAAATTCTCTCGGTTCTCAAACACGACCACTGATTTCAGCAATACGTGTTTGTCCGTTACAACGGTGGCGATAATCAAGCACTGTTTAAGTGTAATCTGATTATATTCAGCCTCCGATGGCGGGTTGTGAAAATTACTCAAATTATCGAGTAAATTTTCCCGTTCCTATGGTTCATTTACCGCGGAAATCGAGATATTCTCACGAAACCGTAAGGTACGAAATTCGACTTGGCCTGATTCTTTCGAATCCGCAGCAGTCTCTGTTTTGTACCGTTTCGGTTAAGTGGATCCACGATCGTATTAGACGAATCTAATTAATCGTATGTATCGATTTCGATAAAGGTCGGCTCAGGAGATCCGCACTCGTCGAGAACCAGGTAGCAAGTGTTCCCGAGACATACCTGCTTAACCGTGGCTACGAGAGAGGGGAAAATTTTCGTTTCGTGGCGCTGTCTGGTCTAAGCTGTCTGTCTCTTATTAATTTTGTATCCTCTCTGTAATTTCGGCATAGTAACACCTGTTCTCTGGGAACCGTTACTAGGCCGATCGCGTGATTTGTATCGAAAGTAAGTTTGTAGTTTTTCTACACGGTAATGCTCGAAACATATTACGCCGCAGAGAAGGCTCTGGAATGTCGCGTAAACAGAGAATAACCGTATAAGAAATGTCCTGCTTTTTCTATCGATCACGCGACGGTTTAACCGACGTTTTTTGATTAACGAATTAACGCGTTATTTAAACACTGATATAAATTGATACAAAACGAAAAACATTTCTAACTCATTCCTCATTAATATAAATAACACGCCACTATTAGCTACCATACATTATATATTATTGGGTTCTTGACAGTACTTGAATTTTCATTTATATTTTTGTAAAATAAAAACATTATTGAAAAACTTGTAACAATTTATCTCTCTGTCTGTTTCCTCATCCGGACCCACGTTAAAGTCCCTTAGTACTTTAACAAGCTTACTGCTTGTTTACTAGCCTCCTCCCCACTTACTAGCGCACGGCTTGCTTACAAGATAACTGCTTTCTTACTAGCTAGCGGCTTCCTTACTAGCCTGCTGCTTGCTTTCTAGCTTACTGGTTGCTTAGTAGCTTACTGGTAGCTTACCAACTTACTGCTTGCTCACAAGCTCCTGTATTCCATCTAGCTTACTGCTTCTTTACTAGGTTCCTGCTTGCTAACTAGCGCACCGCTTGCTGACTGCCTTACTGTTTGCTTACTATCGTACTGCTTGCTTACTACCTTACTGCTTATTTACAACATTCCTGCTTTTTTCCTAACTGACTGCATTCTTACTAACTTACCGCTCTCTAACAAGACGAATGCTTAGTAGCTTCCAGCTTGCTTACCAGGTTACTGCTTCGCTACAAACTCACTGCTTTGTTACTAGTTTACTGCTTGCTTTCTAGCTTACTGGTTGCTTACTAGCTTAGTGCTTTGTTACTAACTTACTGCTTCCTTACTAGTTCCCTGCTCGCTTACTAGCTCACTGCTTGCTTACTAGCATACTTGTACAGACGAAAAGAGGCGTGGACTAGGAACAGGGACGCGAAGAATGGCGGAGCAATTCACACAGTCACAAATTTATTGTAAGGATGCACAACGTTCACACTGCGGCAAGCGTAACTGGGACGCGGTGGGCACGTGTCCCATAACAGTTGCAGAGGCAACTCCCTAGGAGAATGCGCAAGGGCGACGAAGGTCCGTTCTTGCTATCACGTACAATCGGATCGACAGCTTGGATCGTTCTGCCGTTACAGGATCGCGCACGACAAACCGATGATCTTTCAAATCTCGTCCATAGATCGGTGACGGTCGCGCCAACCGTCGGCACACATGACACGCTCTCACAACACTCATTCACGCTCTTTCTCACGCAATCCACACCGCTCGCACCTTAATCTAAACATGAAGACGGTACAATAAACGTATTTCTACATCTTATCCTAATTCTTATACCTTATTGTAAACAATACTACTTGCTTACTAGCTTACTGCTTGCTTACTAGCTTGCTGTTCTGTTACTAACTTACGGCTTTATAACTAACTTACTGCTTTCTTACCAGCTCACTGCTTGCTTACTAGCTTACCGGTTGCTTACTAGCTTACTGCTTGCTTACTAGCATACTACATTTTTCTAGCTTCCCGCTCGCTTACCAGCTCACTGCTTGCTTAATACCTTGCTGCTTTCTTAGTAGCTACTAGCTTTCTTTGTAGCCTGCTGCTTGCTTCCTGGCCTGCTGCTTGCTTGCTAGCTTACCGGTTGCTTACTAGCTATCTGCTCACTTACTGGCTCACTGCTTGCTTACTAACTTACTACTTGCTTACTAGCTAACTGGTTGCTTAGGTGCTTGCTGCTTGCGTTCCAGCTTACTGCCTGCTTACTAGCATCCTGGTCCCATACGAGCTTCCTCCTCGCTCTTCAAGCTTACTGCATGTTTACTAGCTTACTGCATGCTCTATAGCTAACTGCTTCCTGACTAGCCTTTTTTTTTTTTTTTTTTTTTTTTTTTTTTTTTTTTTGTCGTGGGGAAAATCTTCGAAAGACTCCCTCCCACCTCCTTGGGGAGAGGTGGGAGGGGTGTGTGGGATTCCCCGCGCCCGTACAACGACAGGCGCGGGACCTACCCACTAAAAACCCCACGGTGACCCTTCGGCACGCTTTGGGAGGATACCGGGAATCGCTCGAAGCATTCTTCCGGTATCCTCCCCGTGCCCGCGCTTTCGCGCCCATCCCCCGGGGGGACAATCGGTCCCCCCAGTAGACACACTGCCTCATAGCGGCGGGACGGGGCCACTCCATCCCGCCGCTATCCGTCCCGGGGCCGCGTCTAGTGGCGGCTGCGAGCCCCAACTCGCAACCGCCCGCGACCCCGTTTCCACCCCTCGGCGGCCGGGCGTTCATGGCCGCACCAGACCGCCGAGGGTGCCTCCCCTTGCGTCGGACCGGTAGGGGGAGGCACTCCTACCCCCAACCGGTCCGACCCAGCGCTGCCTGGCGGGAGGAGGGTCCCCTCAGGACCCCCCTCCCAGCCTAGGTCATCCGCCACGCCGAGGCGGCCGCCCGCGACGCCTCGCGACCGGGCGACGACCTCGGGCCACCGCACGAGCGCGCGCTTCAGCACGCCGCTGAAGCTCGCGCTCCCTCCCCGCGGCCTCCTTCTGCAACATTACGTTCTCGCAGAAGGAGGCCACGGCCCTCCACTTCTCCTCGCTGCCGAGCATGGCGCGCACCACGCCCGGCAGCGAGACATCCCGCCCGACGACGCCGACCAGGACACGGCGCTCCCCCTCCCACGCGGGGCATACCTCCAGGGTATGATCCGCCGTGTCCTGCTCAGCGTCGCAGTGGCAGCAACGCGCCGTCGGCTCCTTCCCTATCCGGCACAGGTATCTTCCGAAGCTGCCATGCCCGGAAAATACCTGTGCCAGCCGGTAGGTGAGGCTGCCATGGCCTCTGTCCAGCCACTCCTTCAGGAGTGGCCGAACAGCCCCGACAGTCCGGTGCCCCGCGGTTGGCAGAGCCAGCCGCTCCTGCCACGCGAGCAACACGGACTGCCGGGCCTGGCGCTTCAAATCGCCCCAAGCAGGTTCCTGCCCGCCCGGGACCGCCCCCACCCCCGCGCGACGGTCGACGCGGTGCCGGTACATCACCGCGTGCGACCGCGCGAGCAGGTCCATGGGCGGCATCCCCGCTAGAACCGTCGCCGCCTCATGTGACATGGTCCGATACCCGCGGACGACCCTGAGCGCCATGCGCCTCTGCACCCGACGCAGCATAGTCATGCTGCGCCGGGAGGCAGCCAGGTCGTCCGCCCAGACGGGGGCCCCGTATAGGGCCACCGACTGGACCATTGCCACATAGAGGCGACGAACTCGGCCCGCCGGGCCCCCCAGGTTGGGCAGGATCCGGCCCAGAGCCGCAACCATCCTTTCCAACCGGGGGACCAGGCAGCGGAAATGCTCCTCGAAACGCCAGTGGCTATCGAGGATCAGCCCTAGATACCTGATCTGGGGCTTCACCTCGATGTCAGCCCCACCCACCCGGATCAGAGGGGGTGGCGGATCCTGCCGAGGTGAATGAAACGCAATCACCTCGGTCTTATGGACCGCCACCGTCATCCCCATCCCCCTGATCCGGTCGACGACGCGTTGCGACCCCTCCTCCGCGCGACGCATGGCCCTCCCCCAGTGCGCCCCGACGGCCAGCACCAGTGTGTCATCCGCATAACACACCGTGCTGACGCCGTCGGGGAGGCCGGCCCGTAACACCGAGTCGTACGCGATGTTCCACAGGAGTGGCCCGAGGACCGTCCCCTGCGGAACACCGCAGTACACCTCCCTCCGCATATCACCATCCCGGCCCGGATACTCGATCCACCTGCCGCGGTTCCTGACTAGCCTGCTGCTTGCTTTCTAGCTTCCTGCTTGCTTACTAGCATACTACTTTCTTACTAGCTACATGCTTGTTTACTAGACTGCTGCTTGCTTACTAGCTTACTTGTTGCTTTCAATCTTACTGCTCGCTTTCTAGCATACTGCTTTGGTACTAGCTTACTGCTTGCTTACTAGCTAACAGCTTCCTTACCAGCTTACGGCTTGCTTACAGGCTTAGTACTGACATACAAACTAACTGCCTTATTACCAGCATACTGCATGTGTACTAGTTTACTGCATTGTTATCAGCTTCCTGCTCGCTTACTAAACATACTGCTTCCATATAAGCTGCCTGCTCGTTTACTAGCTCAATGCTGACTTAGTAGTTCACTGCTGACTTACTAGTTCACTGCTTGCTTACTAGCATATCGCTCCCTTACTTGCTTCCTGCTCGGTTACTAGCTCACTGCTCCCTTACTAGCTCACTGCTTGCTTGCTAGCATACCGCTTGCTTACTAGCTTAGTGCTTGCTTACTAGCTTGTTGCTTTCTTACTTGCCAGCTGCTTGCTTACTAGCTTGCTGTTCTGTTACTAACTTACGGCTTTATAACTAACTTACTGCTTTCTTACCAGCTCACTGCTTGCTTACTAGCTTACCGGTTGCTTACTTGCTTACTGCTTGCTTACTAGCATACTACATTTTTCTAGCTTCCCGCTCGCTTACCAGCTCACTGCTTGCTTCCTGGCCTGCTGCTTGCTTGCTAGCTTATCGGTTGCTTACTAGCTATCTGCTCACTTACTGGCTCACTGCTTGCTTACTAACTTACTACTTGCTTACTAGCTAACTGGTTGCTTAGGTGCTTGCTGCTTGCGTTCCAGCTTACTGCCTGCTTACTAGCATCCTGGTCCCATACGAGCTTCCTCCTCGCTCTTCAAGCTTACTGCATGTTTACTAGCTTACTGCATGCTCAATAGCTAACTGCTTCCTGACTAGCCCGCTGCTGGCTTTCTAGCATACTGCTTACTTACCAGTTTCCTGCTTGCTTACCACATTACAGCCTGCGTACTAGCTAACTGGATGCTTAGTAGCATTCTGTTCCCATAGATGATCCCTGCTCGCATACTAGCTTCCTACTTTTTTTTTTTTTTTTTTTTTTTTTTGTCGTGGGGAAAATCTTCGAAAGACTCCCTCTCACCTCCTTGGGGAGAGGTGGGAGGGGTGTGTGGGATTCCCCGCGCCCGTACAACGACAGGCGCGGGACCTACCCACTAAAAACCCCACGGTGACCCTTCGGCACGCTTTGGGAGGATACCGGGAATCGCTCGAAGCATTCTTCCGGCATCCTCCCCGTGCCCGCGCTTTCGCGCCCATCCCCCGGGGGGACAATCGGTCCCCCCAGTAGACACACTGCCTCATAGCGGCGGGACGGGGCCACTCCATCCCGCCGCTATCCGTCCCGGGGCCGCGTTTAGTGGCGGCTGCGAGCCCCAACTCGCAACCGCCCGCGACACCGTTTCCACCCCTCGGCGGCCGGGCGTTCATGGCCGCACCAGACCGCCGAGGGTGCCTCCCCTTGCGTCGGACCGGTAGGGGGAGGCACTCCTACCCCCAACCGGTCCGACCCGGCGCCGCCTGGCGGGAGGAGGGTCCCCTCAGGACCCCCCTCCCAGCCTAGGTCATCCGCCACGCTGAGGCGGCCGCCCGCGACGCCTCGCGACCGGGCGACGACCTCGGGCCACCGCTCCCTCCCCGCGGCCTCCTTCTGCAACATTACGTTCTCGCAGAAGGAGGCCACGGCCCTCCACTTCTCCTCGCTGCCGAGCATGGCGCGCACCACGCCCGGCAGCGAGACATCCCGCCCGACGACGCCGACCAGGACACGGCGCTCCCCCTCCCACGCGGGGCATACCTCCAGGGTATGATCCGCCGTGTCCTGCTCAGCGTCGCAGTGGCAGCAACGCGCCGTCGGCTCCTTCCCTATCCGGCACAGGTATCTTCCGAAGCTGCCATGCCCGGAAAATACCTGTGCCATCCGGTAGGTGAGGCTGCCATGGCCTCTGTCCAGCCACTCCTTCAGGAGTGGCCGAAACCCTCAGGGGCTGCCAGCCGTTCAGCTGCAGTACGGGCTTAACGAACCCGGGGTACCCGAGTCATACACACACCGTAAGCCTCCTGTTGGTCGTCACAACGACCCATTCACAATTCCCTATTGGTTTTGTGAATGGTACGTGACGGCAGGAGGAACGGGGGTCTTGGCTTAACCGCCTGGGCCACGAGTATGGCGACTCTATAAAATCGCCCTCCAATCCTAAGCTATGGTGCGCGGCGATGGGATGCATGGTTGGGGGAGAAGGCCCAATCCCAAGCGACCACCTCCGGGGAACCTGCCGAACCCCCGGAGTATTAGGCTTACCCGGGTAAGGCGGCTCTGCCCGGGTGGACCTTTATTTCCGACCATCTCGTGGGATTTTTATGGACACAGAAAATAAAATGGGGATGGGGCGGGTTTTGTCGGTTGGGGAGGACGGAGACGGGGTTGGGGTTAGGGTGGCGGCGCTCGCGCCCCACTCAGAGCCAGGTCCGGCTTCGTGGAGGGTGGAGGAGGACGACGAGACGGCGTCGGTCTCGTCCTTCTCCTCCAGCACGAGCCACATAGGCTCTAAGAGGAAGAGGACGGGGCAGGCCGTCGTCGAGGTGGGCGGGGCGATGAGCCCGTCGGTGAGGCTGAGTTGCCTCAGGGACGAGGTGACCGAGGAGATATCGGAGAGGATCTCCTCGTCCCTGAGGCGGGTGGAGAAAGTCGCCGCTGCCTGCGCCTTTAAGGGGCAGAAAAGCGGTGGCGCGGAGGCCCTGAAGGCCGCGGCGGAGGAAATGAGGGAGGCGGCGCGGGAGCTCAGAGGGCGGAACGCCCGTCTGCAGCTCCTGTTGGAGGAGGAGCGACAGGGGAGGAGGAGGGCAGAGGCGCTGTGGAACAGCGCGGCCCTCCCTCCCATCCTCCCTCCTCCTCCACCGCCGCGTCCCTCGGCGGAGGTAAATAAGCGGAGTGCGGCGGCAGTGGTGCGGGGCACCGCGGGCCCCTCCACCCGCACTCCGCCCGTGAAGAAGTCCCCGTCCTCCTCAGAAGACGATCTTCTGAGGAGGATTGGGGACATGATTGATGGCAAGCTGGCCGCCTTCCGGGAGGAGCTCCTCGCCGGAAGAGCGGTCAGCAGGAAGGCGGTGCCTCCCCGACCTGTTCCGGTACAGTCGGGGAAGGCAAAGAAGGGCGGAGTGAAGGCTCCGCCCAGCGTTGCGGCACCAGGGCCCCGGGTCGCGACCCCCAAGGGGGGTGGTGTACCCGTGGTCGCGGTGGTCGCGTCCTCCACAGCACCCTCCCAAGGGGGGGTGGCGTGGAGTGAGGTGGTGGGGCGGAAGGCGAAGCGGGCGGCGAGGAAGGCCTCGCAACCGCGGCCTCCGCCTCCGCCGCCGGCGGCCAAGGTAAAGGCCGCGAAGGTCGGGAAGGCACGACCAGGTCGTCCCCCAAAAACGGCAGCGGTGACCCTGACCGTTGCGCAGGGGGGCGACCTGACCCTCGCGGAGGCGATGCGGCTCGCCAGGGAGAATATCTCCCTGGAAGAGCTGGGCATCGCCTCCGTGAGGGCGAAGAGGGCCGTGACCGGGGGTCTCTTGCTGGAGATCCCCGGTGCAGAAGGCGGCGCGAAGGCGGATCGTCTCGCCCAGAGCCTCCGGGAGCAGCTGGGCGAGCGAGGTGTCCGGGTCGCCCGGCCCACGAAGCGCACGGAGATGCGCGTTTGTGGGCTGGACGACTCGGTCAGCGCACAGGATGTGTCCCGTGCCCTTGCGAGGGCGGGGGACTGTCCTGTGGAGGACCTGCGGATCGGAGAGATCCGCAGGTCGCCCTCCGGCCTCGGGTCGGTGTGGGCCCGGTGCCCCCTCTCCGCCGCCCGTAAGGTGGCGGAATCCGGGAGGGTGTTGGTGGGGTGGGTTTCGGCGGGAGTGGAAATCCTCGCGCCGCGCCCGCTCCAGTGTCACCGCTGCCTCGAATTGGGGCACGTGAGGCAGTGGTGCACCTCGCCGGTGGACCGCAGCGGTCAGTGTTACCGCTGCGGTGCCAAAGAGCACCGTGCGAGCCAGTGCTCGGCGGCCCCCCACTGCCCGCTGTGTGCGGACATGGGGAGGTCAGCCGATCACAGGGTGGGGAGCAAGAAGTGCTCCCCCCCCTCCCGGAAGGAGAGGAAGAGGCGGGCTGTACCGGCTCCGGTGCCGAGGGCGGTGGCATCGTCCTCCATGGAGGTGGACGGTGCTACGGGGACGGACGGCCGGGAGGAGGCTGGCGCGGCCATTAATTAATGCCGCCCCGCCTCCTCCTCCAGGCCAACCTCAACCACTGCCGCGCGGCACAGGACTTGATGTCCCAAGTCCTCGCGGAGTGGGGGGTTGGCCTGGCGGTGGCCGCCGAGCCGTACCGCGTCCCTGATCACCCTCATTGGGTGGGCGACGCGGACGGCTTGGTGGCGACGGTATGGGGAGGGGGCGACGGGTCCCCACCGTTCTCCTTGTTGGAGCGCGGTCGGGGATTCGTCGCCGTGGACTGGGGGGGAGTCGCTGTGGTGGGGTGCTACATTTCGCCCCGTAGCGGTCACGCTGCGTTCGAGCTGTACTTGGCCGAGGTCGCGGCATGCGTGCAGCGCTACGCGGCCCGGCCGGTGCTGGTCCTGGGGGATTTTAATGCCAAGTCGGTGGCTTGGGGATCCCCCAGGACCTCCGTTCGCGGCGGGATCCTGGGCGATTGGGCGGCGGGGCTCGACCTCCGGGTATTGAACCGGGGGTCGGAGCACACATGCGTGCGGCGATATGGGGGGTCCATCGTGGATGTTGGATTCGCGACCCCCAACGCCGTGCGCATGGTGTCGGGTTGGCACGTGGTCGCGGGGGCAGAGACACTCTCCGATCACCGGTACATCCGGATGGAGGTCTCTGCCGCCGCGAGTGCATCCCGACACGGCCGCCTGCGTGGCACCCCACCACGCCGCTGGGCGCTTCGGCGCCTGGACAAGGACGCCCTGATGGCAGCTGCCCTCGCTGCAACTTGGCCGCAGGGAGCGGCCGAGTTGCCGAGCATAGAGGAGGAGGTCGCCCGGCTCGGGGCATTGGTCGCGGGTATTTGCGACGCGGCGATGCCTCGGGTCGGGCGGGCTTCTCCTCGCCGGGCGGTGTACTGGTGGTCGGACGCGATCGCGGAGTTGCGAGTCGCGACTGTCCGCGCCCGACGCCAGTACACCCGCGCGCGCCGTCGTCAACGTACAGGCGACGGCGTGGCGCGAGCGAGGGCAGCTGATGACCTGTATGGAGCATACCGCGTGGCCCGGGTTGCTCTGCAGGTCGCCGTCAAACGGGCCAAGACCCAGGCATGGAAGGAGCTCCTCCAGACCCTTGATGACGATCCATGGGGGCGCCCATATAAGGTGGTGCTGAATAAGCTCCGCCCGTGGGCGCCCCCCGTCACCGAGGGTCTTGACCCCCGGCTGCTGGAGGACGTGGTCAATACACTCTTCCCAATTGGGGACAGGGGACCGCGTCCTCCGGCGGCGGCGACTGTCCCAGTGGAGTGGACGGCCGAGCTGGGGGTCACGCAGGAGGAGCTGGCAGCGGCCATCAGACGGCTCGGGGTTCGTAACACGGCCCCGGGTCCGGATGGTGTGCCCGGCCGGGTTTGGGTCTTGACCCAGGGCGTCCTTGGGGCCGACCTCAGGCGGTTGTTCGACCGCTGCCTGAGGGACGGGCGATTCCCCGCCAGTTGGAAGGTGGCGAGGATGGTCCTCCTCCGGAAGGAGGGTCGGCCCGCGGAGTCTCCCTCCGCATACCGGCCCATTTGTCTCCTCGACGAGGTGGGCAAGCTCTTCGAGCGGGTGATTGCTGCCCGCCTCGTCGAGCACCTGTCGCGAGGTGATCCCGGTCTGGCCGACTGCCAGTTCGGTTTCCGGGGGGGCCGATCGACTATCGACGCGATAGGTCGTGTGAGGGCCCTCTCGGGGGCGGCCGTACCCCGGGGAGGGGTGGTATCCTTGGATATTGCCAATGCCTTTAACACCCTCCCCTGGGAAGAGATAAGGAGGGGAGTCGAATATCATCGGGTCCCCCCTTGTCTCAGGGCGGTCGTCGGGGATTATCTCCGCGGCAGGTGGATCGAGTATCCGGGCCGGGATGGTGATATGCGGAGGGAGGTGTACTGCGGTGTTCCGCAGGGGTCGGTCCTCGGGCCACTCCTGTGGAACATCGCGTACGACTCGGTGTTGCGGGCCGGCCTCCCCGACGGCGTCAGCACGGTGTGTTATGCGGATGACACACTGGTGCTGGCCGTCGGGGCGCACTGGGGGAGGGCCATGCGTCGCGCGGAGGAGGGGTCGCAACGCGTCGTCGACCGGATCAGGGGGATGGGGATGACGGTGGCGGTCCATAAGACCGAGGTGATTGCGTTTCATTCACCTCGGCAGGATCCGCCACCCCCTCTGATCCGGGTGGGTGGGGCTGACATCGAGGTGAAGCCCCAGATCAGGTATCTAGGGCTGATCCTCGATAGCCACTGGCGTTTCGAGAAGCATTTCCGCTGCCTGGTCCCCCGGTTGGAAAGGATGGTTGCGGCTCTGGGCCGGTTCCTGCCCAACCTGGGGGGCCCGGCGGGCCGAGTTCGTCGCCTCTATGTGGCAATGGTCCAGTCGGTGGCCCTATACGGGGCCCCCGTCTGGGCGGACGACCTGGCTGCCTCCCGGCGCAGCATGACTATGCTGCGTCGGGTGCAGAGGCGCATGGCGCTCAGGGTCGTCCGCGGGTATCGGACCATGTCACATGAGGCGGCGACGGTTCTAGCGGGGATGCCGCCCATGGACCTGCTCGCGCGGTCGCACGCGGTGATGTACCGGCACCGCGTCGACCGTCGCGCGGGGGTGGGGGCGGTCCCGGGCGGGCAGGAACCTGCTTGGGGCGATTTGAAGCGCCAGGCCCGGCAGTCCGTGTTGCTCGCGTGGCAGGAGCGGCTGGCTCTGCCAACCGCGGGGCACCGGACTGTCGGGGCGGTTCGGCTACTCCTGAAGGAGTGGCTGGACAGAGGCCATGGCAGCCTCACCTACCGGATGGCACAGGTATTTTCCGGGCATGGCAGCTTCGGAAGATACCTGTGCCGGATAGGGAAGGAGCCGACGGCGCGTTGCTGCCACTGCGACGCTGAGCAGGACACGGCGGATCATACCCTGGAGGTATGCCCCGCGTGGGAGGGGGAGCGCCGTGTCCTGGTCGGCGTCGTCGGGCGGGATGTCTCGCTGCCGGGCGTGGTGCGCGCCATGCTCGGCAGCGAGGAGAAGTGGAGGGCCGTGGCCTCCTTCTGCGAGAACGTAATGTTGCAGAAGGAGGCCGCGGGGAGGGAGCGCGAGCTTCAGCGGCGCGCTGAAGCTCGCGCTCGTGCGGTGGCCCGAGGTCGTCGCCCGGTCGCGAGGCGTCGCGGGCGGCCGCCTCGGCGTGGCGGATGACCTAGGCTGGGAGGGGGGTCCTGAGGGGACCCTCCTCCCGCCAGGCGGCGCCGGGTCGGACCGGTTGGGGGTAGAAGTGCCTCCCCCTACCGGTCCGACGCAAGGGGTGGCACCCTCGGCGGTCTGGTGCGGCCATGAACGCCCGGCCGCCGAGGGGTGGAAACGGGGTCGCGGGCGGTTGCGAGTTGGGGCTCGCAGCCGCCACTAAACGCGGCCCCGGAACGGATAGCGGCGGGATGGAGTGGCCCCGTCCCGCCGCTATGAGGCAGTGTGTCTACTGGGGGGACCGATTGTCCCCCCGGGGGATGGGCGCGAAAGCGCGGGCACGGGGAGGATACCGGAAGAATGCTTCGAGCGATTCCCGGTATCCTCCCATAGCGTGCCGAAGGGTCACCGTGGGGTTTTTAGTGGGTAGGTCCGCGCCTGTCGTTGTACGGGCGTGGGGAATCCCACACACCCCTCCCACCTCTCCCCAAGGAGGTGTGACGGAGTCTTTCGAAGATTTTCCCCACGACAAAAAAAAAAAAAGGAGTGGCCGAACCGCCCCGACAGTCCGGTGCCCCGCGGTTGGCAGAGCCAGCGACGCATGGCCAGAGCTCCTCCGCGCGACGCATGGCCCTCCCCCAGTGCGCCCCGACGGCCAGCACCAGTGTGTCATCCGCATAACACACCGTGCTGACGCCGTCGGGGAGGCCGGCCCGCAACACCGAGTCGTACGCGATGTTCCACAGGAGTGGCCCGAGGACCGACCCCTGCGGAACACCGCAGTACACCTCCCTCCGCATATCACCATCCCGGCCCGGATACTCGATCCACCTGCCGCGGAGATAATCCCCGACGACCGCCCTGAGACAAGGGGGGACCCGATGATATTCGAGTCCCCTCCTTATCTCTTCCCAGGGGAGGGTGTTAAAGGCATTGGCAATATCCAAGGATACCACCCCTCCCCGGGGTACGGCCGCCCCCGAGAGGGCCCTCACACGACCTATCGCGTCGATAGTCGATCGGCCCCCCCGGAAACCGAACTGGCAGTCGGCCAGACCGGGATCACCCCGCGACAGGTGCTCGACGAGGCGGGCAGCAATCACCCGCTCGAAGAGCTTGCCCACCTCGTCGAGGAGACAAATGGGCCGGTATGCGGAGGGAGACTCCGCGGGCCGACCCTCCTTCCGGAGGAGGACCATCCTCGCCACCTTCCAACTGGGGGGGAATCGCCCGTCCCTCAGGCAGCGGTCGAACAACCGCCTGAGGTCGGCCCCAAGGACGCCCTGGGTCAAGACCCAAACCCGGCCGGGCACACCATCCGGACCCGGGGCCGTGTTACGAACCCCGAGCCGTCTGATGGCCGCTGCCAGCTCCTCCTGCGTGACCCCCAGCTCGGCCGTCCACTCCACTGGGACAGCCGCCGCCGCCGGAGGACGCGGTCCCCTGTCCCCAATTGGGAAGAGTGTATTGACCACGTCCTCCAGCAGCCGGGGGTCAAGACCCTCGGTGACGGGGGGCGCCCACGGGCGGAGCTTATTCAGCACCACCTTATATGGGCGCCCCCATGGATCGTCATCAAGGGTCTGGAGGAGCTCCTTCCATGCCCGGGTCTTGGCCCGTTTGATGGCGACCTGCAGAGCAACCCGCGCCACGCGGTATGCTCCATACAGGTCATCAACTGCCCTCGCTCGCGCCACGCCGTCGCCTGTACGTTGACGACGGCGCGCGCGGGTGTACTGGCGTCGGGCGCGGACAGTCGCGACTCGCAACTCCGCGATCGCGTCCGACCACCAGTACACCGCCCGGCGAGGAGAAGCCCGCCCGAACCGAGGCATCGCCGCGTCGCAAATACCCGCGACCAATGCCCCGAGCCGGGCGACCTCCTCCTCTATGCTCGGCAACTCGGCCGCTCCCTGCGGCCAAGTTGCAGCGAGGGCAGCTGCCATCAGGGCGTCCTTGTCCAGGCGCCGAAGCGCCCAGCGGCGAGGTGGGGTGCCATGCAGGCGGCCGTGTCGGGATGCACTCGCGGCGGCAGAGACCTCCATCCGGATGTACCGGTGATCGGAGAGTGTCTCTGCCCCCGCGACCACGTGCCAACCCGACACCATGCGCACGGCGTTGGGGGTCGCGAATCCAACATCCACAATGGACCCCCCATATCGCCGCACGCATGTGTGCTCCGACCCCCGGTTCAATACCCGGAGGTCGAGCCCCGCCGCCCAATCGCCCAGGATCCCGCCGCGAACGGAGGTCCTGGGGGATCCCCAAGCTACCGACTTGGCATTAAAATCCCCCAGGACCAGCACCGGCCGGGCCGCGTAGCGCTGCACGCATGCCGCGACCTCGGCCAAGTACAGCTCGAACGCAGCGTGACCGCTACGGGGCGAAATGTAGCACCCAGATTTGCATACTAGCTTACCACATGCATACTCGCTAACTGCCTTCTTGGCAGCATACTGCTTTCTTACTAGCTAACTGCATTCTCACTATCTTACTGTAAGCTTACTAACTTACTGCATGCTTACTAGCTTACTAGCTGCTTTCTTACCAGCTTACTGCTTGCTTACTAGCTTCCTGATTGTTTACTAGCTCACGGATTGCTTAGAAGATTACTGCTTGCTTATTAGCTTACTGCTAGCATACTCGCTTCCTGCTTGCTTACCAGCCTACTGGTTGCTTGCTAGCATACTGCTTGCATGCTATCATACTGCTTCGTTACTAGTTTTCTCCACGCTTATTAGCTCACTGCGTGCTTACTAGCTTACTGCTTGTTACTAGCTTACTCCTTGCTTACTACCTGACTGCTACCTTCCTACATTCCTGCTTTCTTCCTAACTTACTGCTTTCTTATGAACTTATTGGTCACTTACTAGCCTAACACTTCTTTAATAGCTTCCTGCTTGCTTACTAGCTTTCTTCTTTGGTAGTAACTAACTGTTTTCTTAATAGCCTGCTGCTTGCTTACTAGCTTACTGGTTGCTTACTATCTTACTGCTTGCTTACTAGCATAGTGATTCCTTACTAGCACCCTGCTCGCTTAGAAGCTAATTGCTTTCTTACTGGCTTGCTGCTTGCTTTGTAGCTTACTGCTTGGTTACTAGCACGCTGTTCTCTCACTAGCTAATAGTTTTCTTACTAGCCTGCTTCGATCTGACCAGCTAACTGTTTGCTTACTAGCATACTGCTTGCATAGTAGCTTACTGCTTGCTTACTAGCGTACTACTTCCTTAGTAGCTAATTACTTTCTTACTAGCCTGCTGCTCCGATACTAGCTCATTGCTAGCTTACTATCTCACTGCATGCTTACCAGCGTACTTGTTTAAATATCGCATGAGTCCGAGACACAGAAACTCGGCCGCGATGCCCGTATCTATATTGAATTCGCGTAATTCTAGATGGTTGTGCTGACATGGAAATTTTCCATTGTTCAGATTAGTATACCGCGGCTATTTACGTGTTTTTTCAAGCCAGCTTCACTGAAATTCTCGAGTTTTGGAACAAATTCTAGGAATGTGTTGTTAGCGCTGAGAAAGGGAGAGAAAAGAGATCTATCGGAAAAAAATCGATAGACGAAACACGGCAGCGCCGCGCCGTGGCCACGCGGCGCGTAGCAGCCCGGGCCCAGCAACGCGAGGCGTAGCTACCCGGTTCTGCGCTTGCGCGACGGAGCCGGCCGCAGCCGTCGCTGCTTGCAGATCGTCACGGTTCTTTCTTGAGCCGTCGGCGATCGAGAGCGGACCTTGTGACGGTCGCGTTCCCATTTCCCTACGAGCTCCGAGGAGGATGAGTCGATCTCGCTCCTCGTAATAGAATCAGTTTGCGGACAAATAGTTTATTGGAAAATCTCGTCATAGCGACCTGAGATTTTCCCCAGAAAACGGACAATCTGCCTGACGTTGCAGCGATTGCAAGGCACGTCGAGTGTGAAGCGATCGTAGACGCAGGATTGTGATTGAACGTTGCAGTTCGTGGATGCGACTGCGACGTTGGAGATTCGGTGTGGATCGCCTTGAGTCTTCTTCCAATTATCCGGTTAGAGCTACTGGAAGGCTGATACCGACATACTGGTATCACCTAGTGGTAGTTCACCGTTCGTAGAGGTCATATGAAACCCACTGGAACCACCCGTCCTGTGTACCACTGAGAGTACACCGACCGGAGGGGTGGAAAGTTTCACCGACCAAGATTAGAGCTATACGGCGTAGGAGCAACCGGAAGATAGATATTCAGGAAGAATATCACTTCTTGGTGCTCTCCGTGCATCGGGCGTCGGAGAACCCGCTCCAATATACCGTCGTGAGGGGACAATAAGTAGAGCCTAAGCGTACGGTGGAGCAAAGGGTTCGAAGAGCCTTCCTTCCATCGCTACACCCACTACCAGCTGTGAGTCGACCACACTGGGCCGTGAACGTAGGGTGGTTGGAATTGCAGGGGATTGAGTCCTGAACCGGTGAGCCGCAGGCCAGTTCCTCGGAATACAGGAGCCTCCGTCGAGGTAGCCACGGCTGGCTGCCGGGCGTTCCTTTGATGATGGAATCGCCGGCTTGGCAACCACGTGTGCATACCGCAGGTTGCTCCTGAGGAGCAGCCGTCGAGGAAGCCGAACCAGGACAAGACGTCCTCTTGCGTGGGTGGTGTAGAAACGCCACCCGCACGAGGAGCGTGCTCGCGGGATATAGCCTCTTGGAGCCTTACAACCTCCATTTGGTTTCCCGTCCGTAGCATTGCAAAGAGAACCCAGTAGAACGGAGAAAAGCTCGTCTACCCGGTTGTGCGCGTCGGTGAGATCGTAGAAAGAGAATCTCATCGACCAGAAAGAAAAAAATATACAGTCCACTAGCTATAGCGCTAGATAGCCAGCCAGCTCTCCCCTCCAAGCACACCAGACTGTCACTGGAGCGCGAGAAACAGCTGACGAGCGCGCGTTTGTTGACTTGTCCGCAAATGTATTTATTAGGCGGATTCTTTTGTTTCAGAAAGCCTCCGCAGTAAAAATTGAAATAAGGAGACTAAAAAAGAGGAGACGAGGCCGCAATAGGAGCCGTCGTCAGTCTTTTATTTTAGTTTCTAGTTTTGTTTTGTTAAAATGTTATAAATAGTTCATTTATATTTTTGTAATAAAAACTCTATTGAAAAACTTGTAACATTTTCTCTCCCTGTCTGTTTCCTCATCCGGACACACGTTAAAGTCCCTTAGTACTTTAACAGTACTGCTTGCTTACAAGCTTACAACTTGGTTTCAAGCTTACTGCTCGCTTACTATCTCCCAGCTTGCTTAATAGCATACTGCTTTCTTACTAGATTACAGATTGCTTGCTAGCTTACTGGTTGCTTACTAGGATACTGCTTGCTTACTAGCATTCTGCTTCCTTACTAGCTCCCTGCTCGCTTACTAGCTCACTGCTTGCTTACCAGCTTACTCCTTGCTTACTATTATCCTGCCTGCTTACTATCTTACTGTATGCTTACTAGATAACTGCTATCTTACCACCATCCTGCTTCCTTCTTATCATACGGGTTGTTTGCTAGGTAACAGTTTCCTTACTAGGCTGCTGCTTGTCTAATATCTTACTGGTTGCTTACTAGGATACTGCTTGCTTACTAGCATTCTGCTCCCTTACTAGCTCCCTGCTCGCTTACTAGATTACCGCTTGCTTACTAGCTTGTTGCTTCCTTACTAGCTAACTGCATCCTTACCAGCCAGCTGCTCGCTTAGTAGCATACTTGTTTCTTCCTAGCTAACTGCTTGCTTTCTAGCATCCTGCTTCCTTTCTAGCTTCCTGCTCGCTAACTAGCTCACTGCTTGCTTAATAGCTCACTGCACGCTTACTAGCTTCCTGCTTTCTTACTGTCATGCTGCTTCCTTACTAGCTTCCTGCGCGCTTGCTGGCTCACTACTTGCTTACTACTTTACTGCTAGCTTACACGACTACTGCTTGCCTACTAGCATACTGCTCTCGTACAAGCTAACTGCTTTCTTACACGCATACTGCTTGCTCACTAGCATACTGCTTCCTTACTAGCCTGCTGTTAGCTTAATAGCTTACTTGTAGCTTACTAGTGTAGGAAATAAAATTAAAACAGAATACAAGATGTTAAGTTTACTTGAACATGAAATAAAATAGAGGTGGTAAAAATATAACTCGCTACCTCTTAACTCGCTCGTGTGGACTCTTCGACGGTTCGCTCGACTCTGCCCTTTTTTGTGCGTCTTCTAAGCGAATGACGCCACCCGCAACATTGACGTCATCGGCATCGATACCATTGCATAAACAATCATTCGGCTCCAAGCATTCGTCGTTTACTCATACCACTCATGATTCACACATACCATACACACACACACACCACATTCGGCCATCCTGCAGAGATATCTGCCCTCAGATATCAGATGTATTCTCACTATCCGTCAATGCATCTTCTAAGTCCTCAATCCACGATTTCATGTATTCTGCAGTTGTCGATGTTTGTCGTGGCCCCTCGTGCTCACCTACTTTCTCTACCAAATACCGATCATTGCGCAGTACACGGGTAATTTGATACGGGCCTAAATATTTATGCACAAACTTTAAACCTGGTCCTGATTATGTCCTTTTGATAGCGACCAAATCTCCTTCGTGATAGTGATGAGCCTCTTTACGATTCCGGTTAAAACTTCGCCGATTCTTCTGTTGGATTTTCAAAATGTTGTTTTTTACTTGCCGTCTCAATTCGTCTCGATTTTCTTCAAATTGTTCGTTCCACTCGTTGCTTATTATTTCTCGGACCTCGGGATTGTTCTTCAACCTCATATCAGTCCCGAATAGAATCTTAAAAGGTGTATTGCCGATACTGCGGTGAGGAGTTGCATTCAGGTAGTTTTGGCATACGTCTAGGTATCTGTGCCACTCATTAGGTTTTGGGGCGGCCAACTTAGTTAACACAGGAATGATTGTCCTGTTCACCCTTTCTACCTGGCCATTCGCTTTTGGTACCCCCGTTGTAATAAGGCCAGCTTCAATATTTTCTTCTCTGCAGTACTCCTGAAACTCTGCCGAAGTAAATGCAGTTCCACGGTCCGAAATAATCTTTCGGGGATTGCCAAAAATTGTCGCTTGTTTTTTCAAGTGGTTGACGACCTCCAGCCCAACCTCAACCACTGCCGCGCGGCACAGGACTTGATGTCCCAAGTCCTCGCGGAGTGGGGGGTTGGCCTGGCGGTCGCCGCCGAGCCGTACCGCGTCCCTGATCACCCTCATTGGGTGGGCGACGCGGACGGCTTGGTGGCGACGGTATGGGGAGGGGGCGACGGGTCCCCACCGTTCTCCTTGTTGGAGCGCGGTCGGGGATTCGTCGCCGTGGACTGGGGGGGAGTCGCTGTGGTGGGGTGCTACATTTCGCCCCGTAGCGGTCACGCTGCGTTCGAGCTGTACTTGGCCGAGGTCGCGGCATGCGTGCAGCGCTACGCGGCCCGGCCGGTGCTGGTCTTGGGGGATTTTAATGCCAAGTCGGTGGCTTGGGGATCCCCCAGTACCTCCGTTCGCGGCGGGATCCTGGGCGATTGGGCGGCGGGGCTCGACCTCCGGGTATTGAACCGGGGGTCGGAGCACACATGCGTGCGGCGATATGGGGGGTCCATCGTGGATGTTGGATTCGCGACCCCCAACGCCGTGCGCATGGTGTCGGGTTGGCACGTGGTCGCGGGGGCAGAGACACTCTCCGATCACCGGTACATCCGGATGGAGGTCTCTGCCGCCGCGAGTGCATCCCGACACGGCCGCCTGCGTGGCACCCCACCACGCCGCTGGGCGCTTCGGCGCCTGGACAAGGACGCCCTGATGGCAGCTGCCCTCGCTGCAACTTGGCCGCAGGGAGCGGCCGAGTTGCCGAGCATAGAGGAGGAGGTCGCCCGGCTCGGGGCATTGGTCGCGGGTATTTGCGACGCGGCGATGCCTCGGGCCGGGCGGGCTTCTCCTCGCCGGGCGGTTTACTGGTGGTCGGACGCGATCGCGGAGTTGCGAGTCGCGACTGTCCGCGCCCGACGCCAGTACACCCGCGCGCGCCGTCGTCAACGTGCAGGCGACGGCGTGGCGCGAGCGAGGGCAGCTGATGACCTGTATGGAGCATACCGCGTGGCGCGGGTTGCTCTGCAGGTCGCCATCAAACGGGCCAAGACCCAGGCATGGAAGGAGCTCCTCCAGACCCTTGATGACGATCCATGGGGGCGCCCATATAAGGTGGTGCTGAATAAGCTCCGCCCGTGGGCGCCCCCCGTCACCGAGGGTCTTGACCCCCGGCTGCTGGAGGACGTGGTCAATACACTCTTCCCAATTGGGGAGAGGGGACCGCGTCCTCCGGCGGCGGCGGCTGTCCCAGTGGAGTGGACGGCCGATCTGGGGGTCACGCAGGAGGAGCTGGCAGCGGCCATCAGACGGCTCGGGGTTCGTAACACGGCCCCGGGTCCGGATGGTGTGCCCGGCCGGGTTTGGGTCTTGACCCAGGGCGTCCTTGGGGCCGACCTCAGGCGGTTGTTCGACCGCTGCCTGAGGGACGCGCGATTCCCCCCCAGTTGGAAGGTGGCGAGGATGGTCCTCCTCCGGAAGGAGGGTCGGCCCGCGGAGTCTCCCTCCGCATACCGGCCCATTTGTCTCCTCGACGAGGTGGGCAAGCTCTTCGAGCGTGTGATTGCTGCCCGCCTCGTCGAGCACCTGTCGCGGGGTGATCCCGGTCTGGCCGACTGCCAGTTCGGTTTCCGGGGGGGCCGATCGACTATCGACGCGATAGGTCGTGTGAGGGCCCTCTCGGAGGCGGCCGTCTCCCGGGGAGGGGTGGCATTGGCAATATCCTTGGATATTACCAATGCCTTTAACACCCTCCCCTGGGAAGAGATAAGGAGGGGGCTCGAATATCATCGAGTCCCCCCTTGTCTCAGGGCGGTCGTCGGGGATTATCTCCGCGGCAGGTGGATCGAGTATCCGGGCCGGGATGGTGATATGCGGAGGGAGGTGTACTGCGGTGTTCCGCAGGGGTCGGTCCTCGGGCCACTCCTGTGGAACATCGCGTACGACTCGGTGTTGCGGACCGGCCTCCCCGACGGCGTCAGCACGGTGTGTTATGCGGATGACACTGGTGCTGGCCGTCGGGGCGCACTGGGGGAGAGCCATGCGTCGCGCGGGGGAGGGGTCGCAACGCATCGTCGACCGGATCAGGGGGATGGGGATGACGGTGGCGGTCCATAAGACCGAGGTGATTGCATTTCATTCACCTCGGCAGGATCCGCCACCCCCTCTGATCCGGGTGGGTGGGGCTGACATCGAGGTGAAGCCCCAGATCAGGTATCTAGGACTGATCCTCGATAGCCACTGGCGTTTCGAGGAGCATTTCCGCTGCCTGGTCCCCCGGTTGGAAAGGATGGTTGCGGCTCTGGGCCGGATCCTGCCCAACCTGGGGGGCCCGGCGGGCCGAGTTCGTCGCCTCTATGTGGCAATGGTCCAGTCGGTGGCCCTATACGGGGCCCCCGTCTGGGCGGACGACCTGGCTGCCTCCCGGCGCAGCATGACTATGCTGCGTGGGTGCAGAGGCGCATGGCGCTCAGGGTCGTCCGCGGGTATCGGACCATGTCACATGAGGCGGCGACGGTTCTAGCGGGGATGCCGCCCATGGACCTGCTCGCGCGGTCGCACGCGGTGATGTACCGGCACCGCGTCGACTGTCGCGCGGGGGTGGGAGCGGTCCCGGGCGGGCAGGAACCTGCTTGGGGCGATTTGAAGCGCCAGGCCCGGCAGTCCGTGTTGCTCGCGTGGCAGGAGCGGCTGGCTCTGCCAACCGCGGGGCACCGGACTGTCGGGGCTGTTCGGCCACTCCTGAAGGAGTGGCTTGACAGAGGCCATGGTAGCCTCACCTACCGGCTGGCACAGGTATTTTCCGGGCATGGCAGCTTCGGAAGATACCTGTGCCGGATAGGGAAGGAGCCGACGGCGCGTTGCTGCCACTGCGACGCTGAGCAGGACACGGCGGATCATACCCTGGAGGTATGCCCCGCGTGGGAGGGGGAGCGCCGTGTCCTGGTCGGCGTCGTCGGGCGGGATGTCTCGCTGCCGGGCGTGGTGCGCGCCATGCTCGGCAGCGAGGAGAAGTGGAGGGCCGTGGCCTCCTTCTGCGAGAACGTAATGTTGCAGAAGGAGGCCGCGGGGAGGGAGCGCGAGCTTCAGCGGCGCGCTGAAGCTCGCGGTCGTGCGGTGACCCGAGGTCGTCGCCCGGTCGCGAGGCGTCGCGGGCGGCCGCCTCGGCGTGGCGGATGACCTAGGCTGGGAGGGGGGTCCTGAGGGGACCCACCTCCCGCCAGGCGGCGCCGGGTCGGACCGGTTGGGGGTAGGAGTGCCTCCCCCTACCGGTCCGACGCAAGGGGAGGCACCCTCGGCGGTCTGGTGCGGCCATGAACGCCCGGCCGCCGAGGGGTGGAAACGGGGTCGCGGGCGGTTGCGAGTTGGGGCTCGCAGCCGCCACTAAACGCGGCCCCGGGACGGATAGCGGCGGGACGGAGTGGCCCCGTCCCGCCGCTATGAGGCAGTGTGTCTACTGGGGGGACCGATTGTCCCCCCGGGGGATGGGCGCGAAAGCGCGGGCACGGGGAGGTTACCGGAAGAATGCTTCGAGCGATTCCCGGTATCCTCCCAAAGCGTGCCGAAGGGTCACCGTGGGGTTTTTAGTGGGTAGGTCCCGCGCCTGTCGTTGTACGGGCGCGGGGAATCCCACACACCCCTCCCACCTCTCCCCAAGGAGGTAGGAGGGAGTCTTTCGAAGATTTTCCCCGCGACAAAAAAAAAAAAAAAAAAAAAAAAAGCCTCCCTCGGAGCCTCTGCCCCGCCGCTCTTCTGCCCCTTCAAAGAGCAGGCAGCGGCCACTTTCTCCACTCGTCTCAGGGACGAGGAGATCCTCTCCGATATCTCCTCAGTCACCTCGTCCCTGAGACAACTTATCCGGTCAACCGGGCTCATCGCCCTGCCCACTCCATTGACGGCCTGCCCCGTCCTCTTTCTCTTGGAGCCTATGAGGCTCCTGGTAGAGGAGAAGGACGAGACTGACGCAGTCTCGTCGTCCTCCTCCACCTTCCACGAAGCCGGGCCAGGCGCTGGAGGCGGCGCGAGAGCCGTCACTCCAGTCCCAACACCGCCTTCGTCCTCCCCCTCTGACTTACCCCGTCCCATCACCGTTTTAATTTTGAACTCCATAGTATTCCCACGAGCAGGTCGGAAGAAAAGGTCCGCCCGGGCAGAGCCGCCTTACCCGGGTAAGCCTATATACTCCGGGGGTTCGGCAGGTGCCCCGGAAGTGGTCGCTTGGGATTGGGCCTCCTCCCCCAACCATGCATCCCATCGCCGCGCACCATAACTTAGGATTGGAGGGCGATTTTATAGAGTCGCCATACTCGCGGTCCCGGGCGGTTAAGCCAAGGCCCCCGTTCCTCCTGCCGTCACGTACCATTCACAAAACCAAAAAAGGAATTGTGAATGGGTCTTTGTGACGACCAACAGGAGGCTTACGGTGTGATAAGCATCAGGTACCTCGGGGTCGCTACGCCCCGTACTGCGGCCGAGGATTGCCGGACACAGCCCCTGAGGGTACTAGCTTACTGCTTTTTTTTTTTTTTTTTTTTTTTTTTTTGTCGTGGGGAAAATCTTCGAAAGACTCCCTCCCACCTCCTTGGGGAGAGGTGGGAGGGGTGTGTGGGATTCCCCGCGCCCGTACAACGACAGGCGCGGGACCTACCCACTAAAAACCCCACGGTGACTCTTCGGCACGCTTTGGGAGGATACCGGGAATCGCTCGAAGCATTCTTCCGGTATCCTCCCCGTGCCCGCGCTTTCGCGCCCATCCCCCGGGGGGACACTCGGTACCCCCAGTAGACACACTGCCTCATAGCGGCGGGACGGGGCCACTCCATCCCGCCGCTATCCGTCCCGGGGCCGCGTTTAGTGGCGGCTGCGAGCCCCAACTCGCAACCGCCCGCGACCCCGTTTCCACCCCTCGGCGGCCGGGCGTTCATGGCCGCACCAGACCGCCGAGGGTGCCTCCCCTTGCGTCGGACCGGTAGGGGGAGGCACTCCTACCCCCAACCGGTCCGACCCGGCGCCGCCTGGCGGGAGGAGGGTCCCCTCAGGACCCCCCTCCCAGCCTAGGTCATCCGCCACGCCGAGGCGGCCGCCTGCGACGCCTCGCGACCGGGCGACGACCTCGGGCCACCGCACGAGCGCGAGCTTCAGCGCGCCGCTGAAGCTCGCGCTCCCTCCTCGCGGCCTCCTTCTGCAACATTACGTTCTCGCAGAAGGAGGCCACGGCCCTCCACTTCTCCTCGCTGCCGAGCATGGCGCGCACCACGCCCGGCAGCGAGACATCCCGCCCGACGACGCCGACCAGGACACGGCGCTCCCCCTCCCACGCGGGGCATACCTCCAGGGTATGATCCGCCGTGTCCTGCTCAGCGTCGCAGTGGCAGCAACGCGCCGTCGGCTCCTTCCCTATCCGGCACAGGTATCTTCCGAAGCTGCCATGCCCGGAAAATACCTGTGCCAGCCGGTAGGTGAGGCTGCCATGGCCTCTGTCCAGCCACTCCTTCAGGAGTGGCCGAACAGCCCCGACAGTCCGGTGCCCCGCGGTTGGCAGAGCCAGCCGCTCCTGCCACGCGAGCAACACGGACTGCCGGGCCTGGCGCTTCAAATCGCCCCAAGCAGGTTCCTGCCCGCCCGGGACCGCCCCCACCCCCGCGCGACGGTCGACGCGGTGCCGGTACATCACCGCGTGCGACCGCGCGAGCAGGCCCATGGGCGGCATCCCCGCTAGAACCGTCGCCGCCTCATGTGACATGGTCCGATACCCGCGGACGACCCTGAGCGCCATGCGCCTCTGCACCCGACGCAGCATAGTCATGCTGCGCCGGGAGGCAGCCAGGTCGTCCGCCCAGACGGGGGCCCCGTATAGGGCCACCGACTGGACCATTGCCACATAGAGGCGACGAACTCGGCCCGCCGGGCCCCCCAGGTTGGGCAGGATCCGGCCCAGAGCCGCAACCATCCTTTCCAACCGGGGGACCAGGCAGCGGAAATGCTTCTCGAAACGCCAGTGGCTATCGAGGATCAGCCCTAGATACCTGATCTGGGGCTTCACCTCGATGTCAGCCCCACCCACCCGAATCAGAGGGGGTGGCGGATCCTGCCGAGGTGAATGAAACGCAATCACCTCGGTCTTATGGACCGCCACCGTCATCCCCATCCCCCTGATCCGGTCGACGACGCGTTGCGACCCCTCCTCCGCGCGACGCATGGCCCTCCCCCAGTGCGCCCCGACGGCCAGCACCAGTGTGTCATCCGCATAACACACCGTGCTGACGCCGTCGGGGAGGCCGGCCCGCAACACCGAGTCGTACGTGATGTTCCACAGGAGTGGCCCGAGGACCGACCCCTGCGGAACACCGCAGTACACCTCCCTCCGCATATCACCATCCCGGCCCGGATACTCGATCCACCTGCCGCGGAGATAATCCCCGACGACCGCCCTGAGACAAGGGGGGACTCGATGATATTCGAGTCCCCTCCTTATCTCTTCCCAGGGGAGGGTGTTAAAGGCATTGGCAATATCCAAGGATATTGCCAATGCCACCCCTCCCCGGGAGACGGCCGCCTCCGAGAGGGCCCTCACACGACCTATCGCGTCGATAGTCGATCGGCCCCCCCGGAAACCGAACTGGCAGTCGGCCAGACCGGGATCACCCCGCGACAGGTGCTCGACGAGGCGGGCAGCAATCACACGCTCGAAGAGCTTGCCCACCTCGTCGAGGAGACAAATGGGCCGGTATGCAGAGGGAGACTCCGGGGGCCGACCCTCCTTCCGGAGGAGGACCATCCTCGCCACCTTCCAACTGGGGGGGAATCGCCCGTCCCTCAGGCAGCGGTCGAACAACCGCCTGAGGTCGGCCCCAAGGACGCCCTGGGTCAAGACCCAAACCCGGCCGGGCACACCATCCGGACCCGGGGCCGTGTTACGAACCCCGAGCCGTCTGATGGCCGCTGCCAGCTCCTCCTGCGTGACCCCCAGCTCGGCCATCCACTCCACTGGGACAGCCGCCGCCGCCGGAGACTGCTTGCTTTCTAGCATAGTGCTTGCTTATTAGATTGCTGCTTGCTTTCTAGCTCACTGCTGGCTTACTAGCTCACTGCTTCCTTACTAGCTTCCTGGTTGCATACTAGCTTACTGGTTGCTTACTAGTTCACTGCTTGCTTACATGCTTGCTGCTCGCTTACTGGCTTGCTGCTTGCTTACTAGCTCACTGCTTGCTTACTAGCTCACTGCTTGCTTACTCGATTACTGCTTGCTTATTTGCTTAGTGCTATCTTAATCGCTTGTTGCTTGCTTGCTAGCTTACTGCATGCTTTTGTGAGTCGACCACACTGGGCTGTGAATGTAGGGTGGTTGGAATTGCAGGGGATTGAGTCGTGAACCGGTGAGACGCAAGCCAGTTCCTCGGAACATAGGAGCCTCCGTCGAGGTAGCCACGGCTGGCTGCCGGTCGTGCCTTTGATGAAGGAATCGCCGGCTTGGCAACCACGTGTGCATACCGCAGGTTGCTCCTGAGGAGTAGCCGTCGTGGAAGCCGAACCAGGACAAGACGTCCTCTTGCGTGGGTGGTGTAGAAGCGCCACCCGCACGGGGAGCGTGCTCGCGGGATATAGCCTCTTGGAGCCTTGCAACCTCCATTTGGTTTCCCGTCCGTGGCATTGCGAAGAGAACCCGGTAGAACGGAGAAAAGCACGTCTACCCGGTTGTGCGCGTCGGTGAGATCGTAGGAAACGAATCTCATTTACCAGAAAGAGAAATATATACAGTCCACTAGCTAGAGCGCTAGATAGCCAGCCAGCTCTCCCCTCCAAACACACCAGACTGTCGCTGGAGCGCGAGAAACAGCTGACGAGTGCGCGATTGTTGACTTGTCCGCAAAAGTATTTATTACGCGGATTCTTTTGTTGCAGAAAGCCTCCGCAGTAGAACAAATTGGAGACGAAAAGAATAGGAGACGTCTGGCCAAAGCAGAGCCACCGTCCAAGATTTTTGTTTTCTGTTTTTCGTTTATTTTTACATTTTGTACTTGAATTTTCATTTATATTTTTGTAAAATAAAAACTTTATTGAAAAATTTGTAACAATTTCTTTCCCTGCCTGTTTCCTCATCCGGACCCACGTTAAAGACCCTTAGTACTTTAACAAGCTTACTGTTGGCTTACTAGCTTCCTCCACGCTTACTAGCGCACTGCTTGCTTACTAGCACACTGCTTCCTTACTAGCTTACTGCTTGCTTACTAGCTTGCTTCTTTGTTACTAACTTACTGCTTTCTTACTAGCCAGCTGCTTGCTTACTAGCTTAGTTGTTGGTTACTTTCTTACTGCATGCTTACTATGTCACACCTTGCTTACTGGTTTCCTCCTCGCATACAACCTCACTGCTTGCATACTAGCTTACTGCTTGCTTACTAGCTTACTACTTGCTTACTAGCTAACTGCTTTGTTGCTAGCTATCTGCATTCTTACTAGCCCCCTGCTTGCTTTCTAGCTTACTGCTTGCATTCTAGCTTCCTGCTCGCTTACTAGCTCCCTGCTCGCTTACTTGCTCACTGCTTGCTTACTAGCTAACTGCTTGCTTACTAGCTAGCTGCTTTCTTACTTGCCTCCTGCTTTCTAGCTCACTGCTTCCTTACTAGTTTCCTGCTTGTTTACTATCCTACTGCCTGCTTACTAGCTAACTGGATGCTTAGTAGCATTCTGCTCCCATACAAGGTCTCTGCTCGCATACTAGCTTACTGCTTGATTACTAGCTTGCTGCTTGCTTTCTAGCTTACTCCTTGCTTACTAGTATACCGCTTTGTTACTAGCCCACTGCTTGCCTACTCGCTTCCTGCTTGCTTACTAGCTTACAGCCAGCTTTCTAGCTCACTACTCGCTTAGTAGCTCACTGCATGCATACTAGCTTGCTGCTTGCTTTCTAGCTTACAGTTTGCTTACTAGCACACTGCTTGCTTACTATCTTACTGCTAGCTTACTCGTTTACTGCTTGCATACTCGCTAACAGCTTGCTTACTAGCTGTTTAGAATAAGGTATAAGAATTAGGATAAGATGTAGAAATACGTTTATTGTACCGTCTTCGTGTTTAGATTAAGGTGCGAGCGGTGTGGATTGCGTGAGCGAGAAGGAATGAGTGTTGTGAGAGCGCGTCATGTGTGCCGACAGTTGGCGCGACCGTCACCGATCTATGGACGAGATTTGAAAGATCAATGGTTTGTCGTGCGCGATCCTGTAACGGCAGAACGATCCAAGCTGTCGATTCGATTGTAAGTGATATCGAGAGCGGACCTTCGTTGCCCTGGCGCATTCTCCAAGGGAGTTGCCCTTGAAACTGTTATCGGACACGTGCCCACCGGGTCCCAGTTACGCTTGCCGCAGTGTGAACGTTGTGCAATCTTACAATAAATTTGCGACTGTGTGAATTACTGCGCCATTCTTCCCTGTTCCTCGTCCGCGCCTCTTTTCGTCTGGGCATTAACAAAGTGGTCCTTCGAGCCGGTTCTGAGGATGACGCAAAATGGAGACCGCACGAGCTGCAACATCAGCGCCGCTGACCAATTAGACCGTGGAAGCCCACCTACACCAGCTGCAAGTCATCGCCCACCCCATCATCCGGATGGAGGTTAACTACCGGAAGGAAGGGCAGGCTAAGTTCTCCGCAGCTTCCGTCGAGGGACGGCTCAAGAGACTGGACGGCGAGTGGATGCACTTCGAGAAGCTGTACCTGGAGTTTCTGCAGTTAGTCCCCGCTCACGCTAAGTCTACCCTGCCGTACTTTACCGAGGAAACCTTCGAAAAGGTGCAGGAGTACTATTGGGCATCGTGCGACTTTTTCGCCGACGTTGCAGCGAAATGCACTGCGACCAGCGCCGCGCAACCGAGTCCCACTCCCGCGCCCACAGGCGACTCCATCTCCGTCGCGAAACTCGCGCGGATTCCACTGCCCAAAGTCGCTGTGTCGTACGCCGAATGGCACAGTTTCCGCGATCTGTTCAAATCGCTCGTGTTAGACAATAAGTCCCTAACGAACGTGAAACGGTTACACTATTTAAAATCGTCCGCCGAAGGTCATGCCGCAAACCTGATCGCGCATTTCTCGATAACCGACGCGAATTTTGAACCGGCCTGGATGACGCTAGCAGACCGGTACTATAACAAGCACGTGATAGTATCAACATTATTAAGCAATTTCATCTCGCTGCCGGTTATTGTTAGCGAGTCCGCGGACGAATTATCTCGTCTTCGCGACACGACGAAGGAGTCGATCGCCATGTTGCGCAGTATCGGTCGCCCGGTGGATACATGGGATGACGTCATCGTCTTCCTGCTTACCGCCAAGCTAGACCGCCGTACGCTACGAGAGTGGGAGATATCCCGCGGAGCAAGCACCGAGCCCCCCACCTTCGACGAGCTCGACCAATTCCTCGTTGCGCGGATCCGCGCTCTCGAGGCGCTTCACGACAAGCCCGAAACTTCGGCCGCGCGCCTCGCCGAGCTGCGATCGGCGCCCTCGACGGGAGTTCGCACGCACGCAGTGAATACAGCTGTGAACCGGTGCCCGATGTGCCGATCGAAGCATCCGTTATATCGATGTCCGGCGTTCCATAGCCTACAACCTACGCAGCGGCGAGACCTAGTGACTCGGACCAACGCCTGTTTTAACTGTCTTCGCGATGGACACATGGTTTCGACGTGTCCGGTTCGCACCACGTGCTCGCGATGTAACCGCAATCACCACAGTTTGTTACACGTTCCCAACAGCAGGACATGTTCCCAGGGATTGGTTCGTAACCAGAATAACATGTCCTGCCGTTGGACCGGCGGAGATGATACATTCAGCTGATAGTTACGTACGCGGCCCGTGCACGCATTGGTTGCCTTTATAACCGCCGCGTTTGCACGTACAACCTACAGTACGTTTCACACTGCACCGTCCTTCGCAGAGGTTCGGCCAGAATACGATGAGATTAAGGTACAAGCTTCCTGCCGGCAATTAATTATATCCCAGCACGGCACGTGGAGATGTTTCTTCGCCCGGTATCGCGCCAGGTTGGACCCGTACGCGGAGCCCTTACGTATGTTGCTACGCCGTAATGGTAGCCGGCATGGTACCATCTCTTTCTGGACACTAATTCACGCTCTCCGCGCTCGCGGGAATAAAATTAACGCTGCGCCGTGAAGAATCGCGCGACGATTTTCAACGAACCCCCTCAACCGGACGACTAAATTATTTGGGGACTGGAACGGAGACTCGGTTAAATTGTTTCTTTTTGGCCCCTTTATTTGAATTTTCGGCGCGCGGAAGATTAATGGATTTTTTATTAATACGAAACACTCGCTGGACGATGATTTATTACGATATTTGATTACGTCGTTAAGAGGTTTTTGTAATTCGGACCGTGATGCATTACGTAATTTCGACGACGTTTGTTCCCCTTTAATTTTATACGCGATTAACTTGATGCTCCACGAGGATACCTGGACTTGATACGGATGCAATTAAGTTTATTCTTCGAAATAAGAAAAAAAAGCTTAACGGGAACACGACGATTTTATATGTATATTACGTAACAGTAATCGTAGAATTGTACTTTCAAAAAATGCGTTCGAAGAAATCGAAGTGTCCGATTGATTGTCGCCAGGTGAAAAGAATTCCGCCAACAAAGTATAAATGTACACATACTTTTCAAACGCATCGAATATATCTGTCAATAGTATCGGAAAGCGATGTCGATGTTTCTGACTTCGGAGTACGCTTTTGTCTCGTGCCATTATTCAATAAATCCTGTACATTGGATATTATAGTATTTGCTCGGAAAGCGTCGGAGCTTGTCTATCGCGACGAGAATGTAACATCAATCGAATTCTCTCAATCGAATATATTTTAAAAATATCGATCCGTAGTTCTTCTAGGAGTTCGCGAATAAGTAGATAAATTTGAACGTTCGACTCCCTACTGCGTCGGTTCTGGGAGATTGAGGAGGTCGCGTCTTCTTCTTCGCTATCGCCGGAAGAAGCTCGATGCGAACAACACTTCGCGCGCACGCATCGTCGCGCGGCTGACGGGCGATACATTGTACGACTGCCCTTTCGCACCGAGCCGCCTGTTGACATCGGCGAGCCTGATCCCGCGCGGTCGCACTCCTGCGATCCCTCGATCGCAGATTGAAAAACCACATGACACTAGGAGCGCAATATGTCGAGTTTTTGCGCGAATATGAGGCTCTTGGCCATATGGCACCCGTCAGCACTCCGTTCGCGACGGAGCCGGTCTATTTACCACACCATGCAGTGGTTCCTTACACCACGTGCAGTCGGGCTTCGCAGTGCAACTCTCGACCAACAAGTCTACTGTTGGAACGTTAAAGAGAAGCCGCAGATCGACGGTCGTGTCGTTGTACTGCAGTGCGACTCGACGCACAGACTCCGTGGGCATACTCACGGGATCAGTGCATTTGGAGCCTTACAACCTCCACTTGCATCCCCGTCCACTAGACAATCGACTCAGTTCGGCGTCGAAAGGAAATTTAATACTTTCCACGCCATAAATTAAATACAGTCCACTTGCGAGCTCGTATATTACGACTGAGCGAAATTCTCCGCTCCTATACATTCGAATATCGAAGCCAGAAGCGTGAGGACACACACGCGGGGAATATACGTGTAACGTGTTTACGTGTCAAACACATTGCCGTGTTTCTCTGTTCACAGAACCATGGCCTACCTCAACGTCTCGGTTCCGACGTAGGAATGGCAACGGTATTATTTGCATAGTTTAATAAGAATTCTCTTAGTTTCTTATTGTTTATTTTATTGTTATTTTTATAATAAACAGTTTTTGAAAAAGAAAATCTTACACATTCTCAATCACTTGCCACAATAAAGATCCGATCCCTCTATCCGGACTTCGTAGTTAAAAGCATCAGCATTTTAACAGCTAGTAAGCTAGCGGCAAGCTAGAAAGCATGTAGCAGTCTAGTAAGCAAGCAGTAAGCTTGTAAGCAAGCAGTAAGCTTGTAAGCAAGCAGTAAGCTAGTAAGCAAGCAGTAAGCATGTAAGCAAGCAGTAAGCTGGTAAGAAAGCAGGTAGCTACTAAGGAGGTAGTAAGCTAGTAAGCAAGCAGTACGATAGTAACAAAGCAGTAAGCTAGTAAGCAAGCAGTAAGCTAGTAAGCAAGCTGGAAGCTAGTCAGGACGCTGTATGCTAGAAAGCAGGCAGTAAGCTAGCAGGCAAACAATAAGCTAGTAACAAAACAGTATGTTATCAACAAAGCAGTAAGCTAGTAAGCAAGCAGTAACCTGGTAAGGAAGCTGTTATCGAGTGAGCAAGCAGCAGGCTAGTAAGAAAGCAGTAGGCTAGTGAGCAAGCAGTAAGCTAATAAGCGAGCAGTAAGCAGGTATGCAAGCAGCCCTCAGGGGCTGCCAGCCTTTCAGCTGCAGTACGGGCTTAACGAACCCGGGGTACCCGAGTCATACACACACCGTAAGCCTCCTGTTGGTCGTCACAACGACCCATTCACAATTCCCTATTGGTTTTGTGAATGGTACGTGACGGCAGGAGGAACGGGGGTCTTGGCTTAACCGCCTGGGCCACGAGTATGGCGACTCTATAAAATCGCCCTCCAATCCTAAGCTATGGTGCGCGGCGATGGGATGCATGGTTGGGGGAGAAGGCCCAATCCCAAGCGACCACCTCCGGGGAACCTGCCGAACCCCGGAGTATTAGGCTTACCCGGGTAAGGCGGCTCTGCCCGGGTGGACCTTTATTTCCGACCATCTCGTGGGATTGTTATGGACACAGAAAATAAAATGGGGATGGGGCGGGTTTTGTCGGTTGGGGAGGACGGAGACGGGGTTAGGGTTAGGGTGGCGGCGCTCGCGCCCCACTCAGCGCCAGGTCCGGCTTCGTGGAGGGTGGAGGAGGACGACGAGACGGCGTCGGTCTCGTCCTTCTCCTCCAGCACGAGCCACATAGGCTCTAAGAGGAAGAGGACGGGGCAGGCCGTCGTCGAGGTGGGCGGGGCGATGAGCCCGTCGGTGAGGCTGAGTTGCCTCAGGGAGATATCGGAGAGGATCTCCTCGTCCCTGAGGCGGGTGGAGAAAGTCGCCGCTGCCTGCGCCTTTAAGGGGCAGAAAAGCGGTGGCGCGGAGGCCCTGAAGGCCGCGGCGGAGGAAATGAGGGAGGCGGCGCGGGAGCTCAGAGGGCGGAACGCCCGTCTGCAGCTCCTGTTGGAGGAGGAGCGACAGGGGAGGAGGAGGGCAGAGGCGCTGTGGAACAGCGCGGCCCTCCCTCCCATCCTCCCTCCTCCTCCACCGCCGCGTCCCTCGGTGGAGGTAAATAAGCGGAGTGCGGCGGCAGTGGTGCGGGGCACCGCGGGCCCCTCCACCCGCACTCCGCCCGTGAAGAAGTCCCCGTCCTCCTCAGAAGACGATCTTCTGAGGAGGATTGGGGACATGATTGATGGCAAGCTGGCCGCCTTCCGGGAGGAGCTCCTCGCCGGAAGAGCGGTCAGCAGGAAGGCGGTGTCTCCCCGACCTGTTCCGGTACAGTCGGGGAAGGCAAAGATGGGCGGAGTGAAGGCTCCGCCCAGCGTTGCGGCACCAGGGCCCCGGGTCGCGACCCCCAAGGGGGGTGGTGTACCCGTGGTCGCGGTGGTCGCGTCCTCCACAGCACCCTCCCAAGGGGGGGGGGTGGCGTGGAGTGAGCTGGTGGGGCGGAAGGCGAAGCGGGCGGCGAGGAAGGCCTCGCAACCGCAGACTCCGCCTCCGCCGCCGGCGGCCAAGGTAAAGGCCGCGAAGGTCGGGAAGGCACGACCAGGTCGTCCCCCAAAAACGGCAGCGGTGACGCTGACCGTTGCGCAGGGGGGCGACCTGACCCTCGCGGAGGCGATGCGGCTCGCTAGGGAGAATATCTCCCTGGAAGAGCTGGGCATCGCCTCCGTGAGGGCGAAGAGGGCCGTGACCAGGGGTCTCTTGCTGGAGATCCCCGGTGCAGAAGGCGGCGCGAAGGCGGATCGTCTCGCCCAGAGGCTCCGGGAGCAGCTGGGCGAGCGAGGTGTCCGGGTCGCCCGGCCCACGAAGCGCACGGAGATGCGCATTTGTGGGCTGGACGACTCGGTCAGCGCACAGGATGTGTCCCGTGCCCTTGCGAGGGCGGGGGACTGTCCTGTGGAGGACCTGCGGATCGGAGAGATCCGCAGGTCGCCCTCCGGCCTCGGGTCGGTGTGGGCCCGGTGCCCCCTCTCCGCCGCCCGTAAGGTGGTGGAATCCGGGAGGGTGTTGGTGGGGTGGGTTTCGGCGCGAGTGGAAATCCTCGCGCCGCGCCCGCTCCAGTGTCACCGCTGCCTCGAATTGGGGCACGTGAGGCAGTGGTGCACCTCGCCGGTGGACCGCAGCGGTCAGTGTTACCGCTGCGGTGCCAAAGAGCACCGTGCGAGCCAGTGCTCGGCGGCCCCCCACTGCCCGCTGTGTGCGGACATGGGGAGGCCAGCCGATCACAGGGTGGGGAGCAAGAAGTGCTCCCCCCCCCCTCCCGGAAGGAGAGGAAGAGGCGGGCTGCACCGGCTCCGGTGCCGAGGGCGGTGGCATCGTCCTCCATGGAGGTGGACGGTGCTACGGGGACGGACGGCCGGGAGGAGGCTGGCGCGGCCATTAATTAATGCCGCCCCGCCTCCTCCTCCAGGCCAACCTCAACCACTGCCGCGCGGCACAGGACTTGATGTCCCAAGTCCTCGCGGAGTGGGGGGTTGGCCTGGCGGTCGCCGCCGAGCCGTACCGCGTCCCTGATCAGCCTCATTGGGTGGGCGACGCGGACGGCTTGGTGGCGATGGTATGGGGAGGGGGCGACGGGTCCCCACCGTTCTCCTTGTTGGAGCGCGGTCGGGGATTCGTCGCCGTGGACTGGGGGGGGGGGGGGAGTCGCCGTGGTGGGGTGCTACATATCGCCTCGCAGCGGTCACGTCGCGTTCGAGCAGTACCTGGCCGAGGTCGCGGCATGCGTGCAGCGCTGCGCGGCTCGGCCGGTGCTCGTCCTGGGGGACTTCAACGCCAAGTCGGTGGCGTGGGGGTCTCCCAGAACTTCCGTTCGCGGCGGGATCCTGGGCGATTGGGCGGCGGGGCTCGACCTCCGGGTATTGAACCGGGGGTCGGAGCACACATGCGTGCGGCGATATGGGGGGTCCATCGTGGATGTTGGATTCGCGACCCCCAACGCCGTGCGTATGGTGTCGGGTTGGCACGTGGTCGCGGGGGCAGAGACACTCTCCGATCACCGGTACATCCGGATGGAGGTCTCTGCCGCCGCGAGTGCATCCCGACACGGCCGCCTGCGTGGCACCCCACCACGCCGCTGGGCGCTTCGGCGCCTGGACAAGGACGCCCTGATGGCAGTTGCCCTCGCTGCAACCTGGCCGCAGGGAGCGGCCGAGTTGCCGAGCATAGAGGAGGAGGTCGCCCGGCTCGGAGCATTGGTCGCGGGTATTTGCGACGCGGGGATGCCTCGGGTCGGGCGGGCTTCTCCTCGCCGGGCGGTGTACTGGTGGTCGGACGCGATCGCGGAGTTGCGAGTCGCGACTGTCCGCGCCCGACGCCAGTACACCCGCGCGCGCCGTCGTCAACGTACAGGCGACGGCGTGGCGCGAGCGAGGGCAGCTGATGACCTGTATGGAGCATACCGCGTGGCGCGGGTTGCTCTGCAGGTCGCCATCAAACGGGCCAAGACCCAGGCATGGAAGGAGCTCCTCCAGACCCTTGATGACGATCCATGGGGGCGCCCATATAATGTGGTGCTGAATAAGCTCCGCCCGTGGGCGCCCCCCGTCACCGAGGGTCTTGACCCCCGGCTGCTGGAGGACGTGGTCAATACACTCTTCCCAATTGGGGAGAGGGGACCGCGTCCTCCGGCGGTGGCGGCTGTCCCAGTGGAGTGGACGGCCGAGCTGGGGGTCACGCAGGAGGAGCTGGCAGCGGCCATCAGACGGCTCGGGGTTCGTAACACGGCCCCGGGTCCGGATGGTGTGCCCGGCCGGGTTTGGGTCTTGACCCAGGGCGTCCTTGGGGCCGACCTCAGGCGGTTGTTCGACCGCTGCCTGAGGGACGGGCGATTCCCCCCCAGTTGGAAGGTGGCGAGGATGGTCCTCCTCCGGAAGGAGGGTCGGCCCGCGGAGTCTCCCTCCGCATACCGGCCCATTTGTCTCCTCGACGAGGTGGGCAAGCTCTTCGAGCGTGTGATTGCTGCCCGCCTTGTCGAGCACCTGTCGCGGGGTGATCCCGGTCTGGCCGACTGCCAGTTCGGTTTCCGGGGGGGCCGATCGACTATCGACGCGATAGGTCGTGTGAGGGCCCTCTCGGAGGCGGCCGTCTCCCGGGGAGGGGTGGCATTGGCAATATCCTTGGATATTGCCAATGCCTTTAACACCCTCCCCTGGGAAGAGATAAGGAGGGGACTCGAATATCATCGAGTCCCCCCTTGTCTCAGGGCGGTCGTCGGGGATTATCTCCGCGGCAGGTGGATCGAGTATCCGGGCCGGGATGGTGATATGCGGAGGGAGGTGTACTGCGGTGTTCCGCAGGGGTCGGTCCTCGGGCCACTCCTGTGGAACATCGCGTACGACTCGGTGTTGCGGGCCGGCCTCCCCGACGGCGTCAGCACGGTGTGTTATGCGGATGACACACTGGTGCTGGCCGTCGGGGCGCACTGGGGGAGGGCCATGCGTCGCGCGGAGGAGGGGTGGCAACGCGTCGTCGACCGGATCAGGGGGATGGGGATGACGGTGGCGGTCCATAAGACCGAGGTGATTGCGTTTCATTCACCTGGGCAGGATCCGCCACCCCCTCTGATCCGGGTGGGTGGGGCTGACATCGAGGTGAAGCCCCAGATCAGGTATCTAGGGCTGATCCTCCATAGCCACTGGCGTTTCGAGGAGCATTTCCGCTGCCTGGTCCCCCGGTTGGAAAGGATGGTTGCGGCTCTGGGCCGGATCCTGGCCAACCTGGGAGGCCCGGCGGGCCGAGTTCGTCGCCTCTATGTGGCAATGGTCCAGTCGGTGGCCCTATACGGGGCCCCCGTCTGGGCGGACGACCTGGCTGCCTCCCGGCGCAGCATGACTATGCTGCGTCGGGTGCAGAGGCGCATGGCACTCAGGGTCGTCCGCGGGTATCGGACCATGTCACATGAGGCGGCGACGGTTCTAGCGGGGATGCCGCCCATGGACCTGCTCGCGCGGTCGCACGCGGTGATGTACCGGCACCGCGTCGACCGTCGCGCGGGGGTGGGGGCGGTCCCGGGCGGGCAGGAACCTGCTTGGGGCGATTTGAAGCGCCAGGCCCGGCAGTCCGTGTTGCTCGCGTGGCAGGAGCGGCTGGCTCTGCCAACCGCGGGGCACCGGACTGTCGGGGCTGTTCGGCCACTCCTGAAGAAGTGGCTGGACAGAGGCCATGGTAGCCTCACCTACCGGCTGGCACAGGTATTTTCCGGGCATGGCAGCTTCGGAAGATACCTGTGCCGGATAGGGAAGGAGCCGACGGCGCGTTGATGCCACTGCGACGCTGAGCAGGACACGGCGGATCATACCCTGGAGGTATGCCCCGCGTGGGAGGGGGAGCGCCGTGTCCTGGTCGGCGTCGTCGGGCGGGATGTCTCGCTGCCGGGCGTGGTGCGCGCCATGCTCGGCAGCGAGGAGAAGTGGAGGGCCGTGGCCTCCTTCTGCGAGAACGTAATGTTGCAGAAGGAGGCCGCGGGGAGGGAGCGCGAGCTTCAGCGACGCGCTGAAGCTCGCGCTCGTGCGGTGGCCCGAGGTCGTCGCCCGGTCGCGAGGCGTCGCGGGCGGCCGCCTCGGCGTGGCGGATGACCTAGGCTGGGAGGGGGGTCCTGAGGGGACCCTCCTCCCGCCAGGCGGCGCCGGGTCGGACCGGTTGGGGGTAGGAGTGCCACCCCCTACCGGTCCGACGCAAGGGGAGGCACCCTCGGCGGTCTGGTGCGGCCATGAACGCCTGGCCGCCGAGGGGTGGAAACGGGGTCGCGGGCGGTTGCGAGTTGGGGCTCGCAGCCGCCACTAAACGCGGCCCCGGGACGGATAGCGGCGGGATGGAGTGGCCCCGTCCCGCCGCTATGAGGCAGTGTGTCTACTGGGGGGACCGATTGTCCCCCCGGGGGATGGGCGCGAAAGCGCGGGCACGGGGAGGATACCGGAAGAATGCTTCGAGCGATTCCCGGTATCCTCCCAAAGCGTGCCGAAGGGTCACCGTGGGGTTTTTAGTGGGTAGGTCCCGCGCCTGTCGTTGTACGGGCGCGGGGAATCCCACACACCCCTCCCACCTCTTCCCAAGGAGGTGGGAGGGAGTCTTTCAAAGATTTTCCCCACGATAAAAAAAAAAAAAAAAAAAAAAGAAGGTATGCAAGCAGCAGGCTGCTCAGAAAGGTGCAAGCTACTAGGAAAGCAGAATGCTAGTAAGCAAGCAGTACGACTGATAGTAAGCAGGAAGCTTGTGTGCAAGCAGCAAGCTAGTGAGCAACCAGTAAGCTAGTAAGCAAGCAGCAGGATAGTCAGAAAGCTATAAGCTAGTAGGAAAGCAGTGTGCCAGCAAGCAAGATGTGAGCCCGTAAGTAAGCAGTAATCTAGTAAACAAGCCGTAAGCTGGTAAGGAAGCTGCTATCTAGTAAGTAAGAAGTAAGCTAGTAACAAAGCAGTATGCTAGTAACCAACCATTAAGCTAGTAAGCAAGCAGTAAGCAGGTATGGAAGCAGTATACTAGAAAGCTAGTAGTAAGCTAATAAGCAACAGGTACGAGCAATCAGCGGGCTAGTAAAAAAGCAAGAATCTAGTAAGGAAGCAGTATGCCAGTAAGCATGCAGTAAGCTAGCTAGCAAGCAGTAAGCTTGTAAGCAACGAGTATGCTAGTAAGCAAGCAGTAAGCTGGTAAGAAAGGAGTGAGCTAGTAAGCGAGGAGGAAGCTAGTATGCAAGCAGTGAGCTACTAAGCGAGGAGAAAGCTAGTATGCAAGCAGTGAGCAAGCAAGCTATCAGCAGGCTGGTAAGAAAGAAGTTAGATATTGAGCAAGCAGCAATCTAGTAAGCAAGCAGTAATCTTGTAAGCAAGCACTGGGCTAGTAAGCGTGCAGGGAGCTAGTAAGGAAGCAGTATGCTAGTAAGCAAGAAGTAAGATAGTAAGAAAGCAGTATGCTATTAAGCAAAGAGTAGGCTTGTAAGGAAGCAGTATGCCAGTATACCAGCAGTAAGATCGAAAGCAAGCTGCAAGCTAGCAAGCAACAGCGGGGTAGCAAGAAAGCAGGTACCTAGTAGGCATGCAGTACGTCAGTAAGCAAGCAGTTAGCTAGTAAGCTTGGACTAGGCTAGCAGGAAAGCAGTTACCTAGTAAGCTATCCGTAAGACAGTAAGCAAGCAGTGAGCTAGTAAGCAAGCAGGGAGCCAGTAAGGGAGCACTAAGCTAGAAAGCAAGCAGCAGGATAGTAAGCAAGCAGCAGGATAGTAAGCAAGCAGCACGGTAGCAAGAAAGCAGGTAGCATGTAAGCAAGCTGTAAGGTAGTAAACAAGCAGTAACCTAGTAAGCAAGCAGCATGTTGGTAATAAAGCAGTAAGCTAGAAAGCAAGGAGCAGGCAAGTAAGAAAGCAGTTATATAGTAAGCTAGTAGTAAGATAGGAAGCAAGCAGTGAGCTAGTCCCCTCAGGGGCTGTGTCCGGCAATCGTCGGCTGCAGTACGGGGCGTAGCGACCCCGAGGTACCTGATGCTTATCACAGCATAAGCCTCCTGATGGTCGTCACAACGACCCATCCTCAATTCCTTCTTTTGTTTTGTGAATGATACGTGACGGCAGGAGGAACGGGGGCCTTGGCTTAACCGCCCGGGACCGCGAGTATGGCGACTCTATAAAATCGCCCTCCAATCCTAAGTTATGGTGCGCGGCGATGGGATGCATGGTTGGGGGAGGAGGCCCAATCCCAAGCGACCACCTCCGGGGCACCTGCCGAACCCCCGGAGTATATAGGTTAACCCGGGTAAGACGACTCTGCCCGGGCGGACCTTTTCTTCCGACCTGCTCGTGGGAATAATATGGAGTTTAAAATTAAAACGGGGACGGGACGGGGTAAGTCAGAGGGGAAGGACGAAGGCGGTGTTGGGACTGGAGTGACGGCGCTCGCGCCGCTCCCAGCGCCTGGCCCGTCTTCGTGGAGGGTGGAGGAGTACGACGAGACTGCGTCAGTCACGTCCTTCTCCTCCACCAGGAGCCTCATAGGCTCCAAGAGAAAGATGACGGGGCAGGCCGTCAATGGAGTGGACAGGGCGATGAGGTCGGTTGTCCGTATGAGTTGCCTCAGGGACGAGGTGACCGAGGAGATATCGGAGAGTATCTCCTCGTCCCTGAGACGAGTGGAGAAAGTGGCCGCTGCCTGCTCCATTAAGGGGCAGAAGAGCGGCGGGGCAGGGGCTCTGAGGGAGGCTGCCCAAATGATGAGGGACGCGGCGCGGGAGCTAAGCGGGCGGAACGCCCGTCTGCAGCTCCTGTTGGAAGAGGAGCGACGGGGGAGGGTGAGGGCAGAGGCGCGCTGGAACAGCGCGGCCCTCCCTCCTGTCCTCCCTCCTCCTACGCCGCGCCCTCCTGCGGTCGTTATGAAACGGAGTGTGGCGGAGGTGGTGCAGGCCCCCAAGGGCCCTTCCACCCGCACTCCGCCCGTGCAGTGGTCCCCGTCCTCCTCAGAGGGCGATCTCCTGAGGAGGATAGGGGACATGATTGACAAGAGGCTGGCCACCTTCCGGGAGGAGCTCCTCCCCGGAAGAGCGGTCAGTGGGAGCATGGTGCCACCCCGACCTTTGCCGGCACGACCGAGGAAGGCGAACGTGGGGGGAGCGAAGACTCCGCCACCGTGGCGACTCCGGGGCCTCGGGTCGTGACCCCCAAGGGGGGACGCGTACCCGTGGTCCCGGTTCCCGCGTCCTCCGCGGCACCGCCACAAGGAGGGGTGTCGTGGAGCTAGCTGATAGGGCGTAGGGCGAGGAGGGCGGCGAGGGAGGCCTCGCAGGCGCAGCCTCCGCCCCCGCCGCCCGCGGCCAAAGGATGGGCCGCGAAGGCGCGACTTGGCCGGCCCCCTAAAATGGCATAGGTAGGGCTGCCCTTTGCGCAGGGGCGCGACCTGACCCTCGCGGAGGCGATGCGGCTCGCCAGGAACAATGTGTCTCTGGAAGAGCTTGGCATCGCTTCCGTGATGGCGAAGCGGGCCGTGACTGGGGGTCTCCTGCTGGAGATCCCAGTTCCAGACGGCGGCGTGAAGGCGGACCGACTCGCCCAGAGGCTCCGGGAGCAGCTGGGCGAGCGGGGTGGCCGGGTCGCCCGGCCCACGGAGCGCACGGAGATGCGCGTGTGTGGGCTGGACGACTCGGTCACCGCGGAGGACGTGGCACGTGCCCAAGCAAGGGCGAGGGATTGCCCTGCGGGGGACTTGCGTGTCGGGGAGATCCGCAGATCTCCTTCCGGCCTGGGGTCCGTGTGGGCCCGCTGCCCCTCTCCGCCGCCCATAAATTGGCGGAATCCGGGAGGGTTCTGGTGGGGTGGGTTTTGGCGCGAGTGGAGATACACGCGCCGCGCCCGCTCCAGTGTTACCGCTGCCTCGAATTAGGGCATGTGAGGCAGTGGTGCACCTCGCCGGTGGACCGCAGCGGTCAATGTTACCGCTGCGGGGCGAAGGACCACCGCGCGAGCCAGTGCTCGGCGGCCCACCACTGCCCGCTATGTGCGGACAAGAGGATGCCAGCCGACCACAGGGTGGGGAGCAGGAAGTGCTCTCCCCCCTCCCGGAAGGAGAGGAAGAAGCGGGCCGTTCCGACTCCTGCGCCGCGGGCGGTGGCATCGTCCACCATGGAGTCTGGGGCGGTCGATAATTAATGGCGCCCCGCCTCCTCCTCCAGACCTATCTCAACCACTGCCGCGCGGCACAGGATATGATGTCCCAAGTCCTCGCGGAGTGGGGGGTTGGCCTGGCTGTCGCCGCCGAGCCGTACCGCGTCCCTGATCACCCTCATTGGGTGGGCGACGCGAACGGCTTGGTGGCGACGGTATGGGGAGGTGGCGACGGGTCCCCGCCGTTCTCCATGCTGGAGCGCGGTCGGGGATTCGTCGCCGTGGACTGGGGGGGAGTCGCCGTGGAGGGGTGCTACATATCGTCTCGCAGCGGTCACGTCGCGTTTGAGCAGTACCTAGCCGAGGTCGCGGCATGCGTGCAGCGCTGCGCGGCCCGGCCGGTGCTGGTCCTGGGAGACTTCAACGCCAAGTCGGTAGCGTGGGGGTCCCCCAGGACTTCCGTTCGCGGCGGGATCCTGGGCGACTGGGCGGCGGGACTCGACCTTCGGTTACTGAACCGGGGGTCGGAGCACACGTGTGTGCGGCGATATGGGGGGTCTATCGTGGATGTTGGATTCGCGACCCCCAACGCCGTGCGCATGGTGTCGGGATGGCACGTGGCCGCGGGGGCAGAGACACTCTCGGATCACCGGTATATCCGGATGAAGGTCTCTGTCGCCGCGGGGGATGCATCCCAACACCACCGTCCGGGTGGTAACCCACCGCGCCGCTGGGCGCTTCGGCGCCTGGACAACGATGCCCTGATGGCAGCTGCCCCCGCTGCAACTTGGCCGCAGAGGGCGGCCGAGTTGCCGAGTATAGAGGAGGAGGTCGCCCGGCTCGGGGGGATGGTCGCGAACATATGTGACGCGGCGATGCCCCGGGTCGGGCGGGCTTCACCTCGCCGGGCGGTGTACTGGTGGTCGGCCGCGATCGCGGAAATACGAGACGCGAGTGTCCGCGCCCGACGCCAGTACACCCGCGCGCGCCGTCGTCTACAGAGAGACGATAGCGTGGCGCGAGCGAGGGCAGATGACCTGTATGAGGCATACCGCATGTCGCGGATGGCTCTGCAGGTCGCCATCAAACGGGCCAAGACCCGGGCATGGAAGGAGCTCCTCGAGACCCTTGATGACGATCCTTGTGGGCGCCCTTATAAGGTGGTGCTGAACAAGCTCCGCCCGTGGGCGCCCCCCGTCACCGCGGGTCTTGACCCCCGGCTGCTGGAGGGCGTGGTCAATACTCTCTTCCCAATTGGGGAGATGGGACCACGTCCTCCGGCAGAGGCGACGGCCCCGTTGGAGTGGGTGGCCGAGCCGGGTGTCACGCAGGGGGAGCTGGCCGCAGCAATCAGACGGCTCGGGGCGCGTAACACGGCCCCGGGTCCGGATGGTGTGCCTGGTCGGGTTTGGGGATTAACCCATGGCGTCCTGGGGGCCGACCTCAGGCGGTTGTTTAACCGATGCCTGAGGGACGGGCGATTCCCCCCCCAGTTAGAAGCTGGCGAGGATGGTCCTCCTCCGGAAGGAGGGTCGGCCCGCGGAGTCTCCATCCGCATACCGGCCCATCCGTCTCCTCGACGAGGTGGGCAAGCTCTTCGAGCGAGTGATTGCTGTCCGCCTCGTCGAGCACCTGTCGCGGGGTGCTCCGGGCCTGGCCGACTGCCAGTACGGTTTCCGGGGGGGGGGGGGCCGGTCGACGGCCGACGCGATCAGTCGGGTCAGGGTCCTCTCGGAGTCGGCCGTCTCCCAAGGGGGGTTGGCGTTGGCGATATCGCTGGATAGACGGCGTCAGTGCCGTGTGTTACGCAGATGACACACTGGTGCTGGCCGTCGGGGCTCAGTGGGGGAGGGCCCAGCGCCTCGCCGAGGAGGGGGCGCAACGTGTCGTCGACCGGATAAGGGGGATGGGGATGACGGCGGCGGTCCATAAGACCGAGGTGATAGCGTTCCATTCACCTCGGCAAGATCCGCCACCCCCTCTGATCCGGGTGGGTGGGGCTGATATCGAGGTGAAGCCCCGGATGAGGAATCTGGGGCTGATCCTCGATAGCCACTGGCGCTTCGAGGAGCATTTCCGCTGCCTGGTTCCCCGGTTGGAGAGGATGGTCTCGGTTTTAGGCCGGATCCTCCCCAACCTGGGGGGCCAGGCAGGACGAGTTCGCCGCCTCTATGTGGCAATGGTTCAGTCGGTGGTCCTACACGGGGCCCCCGTCTGGGCGGACGACCTGGCGGCCTCCCGGCGCAGCATGACGATGCTGCGTCGGATGCAGAGGCGGATGGCGCTGAGGGTCGTCCGCGGCCACCGGACCGTGTCGCATGAGGCGGCGACGGATCTTGCGGGGATGCCGCCCATGGATCTCCTCGCGCGGTCGCACGCGATAATGTATCGTCATCGTGTCGACCGTCGCGCGGGAGTGGGGGCTGTCCCGGGAGAGCAGGTACAGTGGCTGGACAGAGGCCATGGAAGCCTCACTTACCGGCTGGCACAGGTATTTTCCGGGCATGGCAGCTTCGGAAGATAGCTGTGCCAGATAGGGAAGGAGCCGACGGCGCGTTGCTGCCATTGTGACGCCAAGCAGGACACGGCTGATCATACCCTCCAAGTATGCCAAGCTTGGGAGGGGGAGCGGGCGGCCGCCTGGAGCGGCCATGAGCTCCCGGCCGCCGAGGGTTAGAAACGCGGCCCTGGGACGGATGGCGGCGAGATGGAGTGGCACCGTCCTGCCGCTATGAGACAGAGTGTCTACCGGGGGGACTGTTTGTCCCCCCGGGCGTTGGGCGCAAAGCGTTGGCACGGGGAGGATACCGGAAGAATGCTTCGAGCGATTCCCGGTATCCTCCCAAATCGTGCAGAAGGGTCACCGTGGGGTTTTTAGTGGGTAGGTCCCACGCCCGGCATTCTACAGGCGCGGGGTATCCCACACACCCATCCCGTCTCTCTCCAAAGAGGTGGGAGGAAGTCTTTCGAAGATTTTCCCCACGACAAAAAAAAAAAAAAATAAGTCGTTATCTAGTAAGCATGCAGTAAGCTAGTAAGCAAGCAGTGAGGTAGTAGGCGAGGCGGAATCTTGTAAGCAACCAGTAAGCCAGTAAGCAAACAGTAAGCTGGTAAGATAGCTGTTAGCTAGTAAGCATGTTGTAAGCTAGTAAGCTAGCAGGAAGTTAGAAAGCATGCAGCAATCTAATAATCAAGCACTAAGATAGAAAGCATGCAGCAAGCTACTAAGGAAACAGTAAGCTTGTATGCAAGCAGCTGTCTAGTCAGAAAGCTGGTAGCTAGTAAGAAAGCAGTATGCTTGTAAGCATGCCGTAAGCTAGAAAGCAAGCCGCAATATAGTAAGCATGCAATAAGCCAGAATGCAAGGAGCAGGCTAGAAGGAAGGCAGTTAGCTTGTAAGCATGCAGTAAACTAGAAGCAAGAGGCAAGCTAGCAAGCAAGTAGTAAGCGGGTAAGTATGCAGAGAGCTAGTAACCGTGGAGGATGCTAGTAAGGAAGCAGTATGCTACTATGTAAACAGTAAGCTAGAAGCAAGCAGTATGCTGTTAAGCAAGCCAAAAGCTTGTATGCAAACAGTGAGCTAGTAAGGAAGCAGTAAGCTAGTAAACAGGCAGTGAGCAATGGAGCGAGGTGGAAGCTAGTAAGGATGCCGATTGATAGTAGGCAAACTGTGAGTTAGTAACCAAGCAGGAAGCTGATAATCTAGCTGTAAGCTTGTAAGCAAGCAGTAAGCTAGAATGCACGCAGTAGGCTAGTAAGCAGCCAGTAAGCCAGTAAGCAAGCAGGAAGCTAGTAAGCCAGCAGTAAGCTTGTACGCAAGCAGTAAGCTGGTAAGCAAGCAGGTAGCTTGTAAGCGAGAAAGAAGCTTGTAAGCGAGCAGTAATCTGGTAAGCCAGCAGGTAGCTGGTAAGGAAGTTGTAAGCTAGTAAGCAAGCAGTAAGTTAGTAAGCAAACAGGGAGCTAGTAAGCAAGGAGGAAGATAGTAAGGAAGCTGTGTGCTAGAAAGCAAGCCGTAAGCTTGAAAACAAGCATGAAACAAGTAGGCGTGCAGTAGGCTAGAAAGCAAGAAGCAGGCTAGTAAGACAGCAGTTAGCTATTCAGCATGCAGTAAACAGGTAATCAAGCTGTAAGCTCGTAAGCAACCAGTAAGCAAATAAGCGAGCAGGAAGCTAGTGAGGAAGCAGTACGCTAGTATGCAAGCAGTAAGAATGTAAGCAAGCAGCGAGCTAGTAAGCGAGCAGGGAGCTAGCAACAAAGCAGTAATCTAGTAAGCAAGCAGTATGCTGGGGAGGAAGCAGTTAGCTAGTAAGCAAGTAGGAAGCTTTTTTTTTTTTTTTCTTTTTTGTCGTGGGGAAAATCTTCGAAAGACTCCCTCCCACCTCCTTGGGGAGAGGTGGGAGGGGTGTGTGGGATTCCCCGCGCCCGTACAACGACAGGCGCGGGACCTACCCACTAAAAACCCCACGGTGACCCTTCGGCACGCTTTGGGAGGATACCGGGAATCGCTCGAAGCATTCTCCCGGTATCCTCCCCGTGCCCGCGCTTTCGCGCCCATCCCCCGGGGGGACAATCGGTCCCCCCAGTAGACACACTGCCTCATAGCGGCGGGACGGGGCCACTCCATCCCGCCGCTATCCGTCCCGGGGCCGCGTTTAGTGGCGGCTGCGAGCCCCAACTCGCAACCGCCCGCGACCCCGTTTCCACCCCTCGACGGCCAGGCGTTCATGGCCGCACCAGACCGCCGAGGGTGCCTCCCCTTGCGTCGGACCGGTAGGGGGTGGCACTCCTACCCCCAACCGGTCCGACCCGGCGCCGCCTGGCGGGAGGAGGGTCCCCTCAGGACCCCCCTCCCAGCCTAGGTCATCCGCCACGCCGAGGCGGCCGCCCGCGACGCCTCGCGACCGGGCGACGACCTCGGGCCACCGCACGAGCGCGAGCTTCAGCGCGTCGCTGAAGCTCGCGCTCCCTCCCCGCGGCCTCCTTCTGCAACATTACGTTCTCGCAGAAGGAGGCCACGGCCCTCCACTTCTCCTCGCTGCCGAGCATGGCGCGCACCACGCCCGGCAGCGAGACATCCCGCCCGACGACGCCGACCAGGACACGGCGCTCCCCCTCCCACGCGGGGCATACCTCCAGGGTATGATCCGCCGTGTCCTGCTCAGCGTCGCAGTGGCAGCAACGCACCGTCGGCTCCTTCCCTATCCGGCACAGGTATCTTCCGAAGCTGCCATGCCCGGAAAATACCTGTGCCATCCGGTAGGTGAGGCTGCCATGGCCTCTTTCCAGCCACTCCTTCAGGAGTGGCCGAACCGCCTCGACAGTCCGGTGCCCCGCGGTTGGCAGAGCCAGCCGCTCCTGCCACGCGAGCAACACGAACTGCCGGGCCTGGCGCTTCAAATCGCCCCAAGCAGGTTCCTGCCCGCCCGGGACCGCCCCCACCCCCGCGCGACGGTCGACGCGGTGCCGGTACATCACCGCGTGCGACCGCGCGAGCAGGTCCATGGGCGGCATCCCCGCTAGAACCGTCGGCGCCTCATGTGACATGGTCCGATACCCGCGGACGACCCTGAGCGCCATGCGCCTCTGCACCCGACGCAGCATAGTCATGCTGCGCCGGGAGGCAGCCAGGTCGTCCGCCCAGACGGGGGCCCCGTATAGGGCCACCGACTGGACCATTGCCACATAGAGGCGACGAACTCGGCCCGCCGGGCCCCCCAGGTTGGGCAGGATCCGGCCCAGAGCCGCAACCATCCTTTCCAACCGGGGGACCAGGCAGCGGAAATGCTCCTCGAAACGCCAGTGGCTATCGAGGATCAGCCCTAGATACCTGATCTGGGGCTTCACCTCGATGTCAGCCCCACCCACCCGGATCAGAGGGGGTGGCGGATCCTGCCGAGGTGAATGAAACGCAATCACCTCGGTCTTATGGACCGCCACCGTCATCCCCATCCCCCTGATCCGGTCGACGACGCGTTGCGACCCCTCCTCCGCGCGACGCATGGCCCTCCCCCAGTGCGCCCCGACGGCCAGCACCAGTGTGTCATCCGCATAACACACCGTGCTGACGCCGTCGGGGAGGCCGGCCCGCAACACCGAGTCGTACGCGATGTTCCACAGGAGTGGCCGAGGACCGACCCCTGCGGAACACCGCAGTACACCTCCCTCCGCATATCACCATCCCGGCCCGGATACTCGATCCACCTGCCGCGGAGATAATCCCCGACGACCGCCCTGAGACAAGGGGGGACTCGATGATATTCGAGTCCCCTCCTTATCTCTTCCCAGGGGAGGGTGTTAAAGGCATTGGCAAGATCCAAGGATATTGCCAATGCCACCCCTCCCCGGGAGACGGCCGCCTCCGAGAGGGCCCTCACACGACCTATCGCGTCGATAGTCGATCGGCCCCCCCGGAAACCGAACTGGCAGTCGGCCAGACCGGGATCACCCCGCGACAGGTGCTCGACGAGGCGGGCAGCAATCACACGCTCGAAGAGCTTGCCCACCTCGTCGAGGAGACAAATGGGCCGGTATGCGGAGGGAGACTCCGCGGGCCGACCCTCCTTCCGGAGGAGGACCATCCTCGCCACCTTCGAACTGGGGGGGAATCGCCCGTCCCTCAGGCAGCGGTCGAACAACCGCCTGAGGTCGGCCCCAAGGACGCCCTGGGTCAAGACCCAAACCCGGCCGGGCACACCATCCGGACCCGGGGCCGTGTTACGATTCCCGAGCCGTCTGATGGCCGCTGCCAGCTCCTCCTGCGTGACCCCCAGCTCGGCCGTCCACTCCACTGGGACAGCCGCCGCCGCCGGAGGACGCGGTCCCCTCTCCCCAATTGGGAAGAGTGTATTGACCACGTCCTCCAGCAGCCGGGGGTCAAGACCCTCGGTGACGGGGGGCGCCCACGGGCGGAGCTTATTCAGCACCACCTTATATGGGCGCCCCCATGGATCGTCATCAAGGGTCTGGAGGAGCTCCTTCCATGCCCGGGTCTTGGCCCGTTTGATGGCGACCTGCAGAGCAACCCGCGCCACGCGGTATGCTCCATACAGGTCATCAGCTGCCCTCGCTTGCGCCACGCCGTCGCCTGTACGTTGACGACGGCGCGCGCGGGTGTACTGGCGTCGGGCGCGGACAGTCGCGACTCGCAACTCCGCGATCGCGTCCGACCACCAGTACACCGCCCGGCGAGGAGAAGCCCGCCCGACCCGAGGCATCGCCGCGTCGCAAATACCCGCGACCAATGCTCCGAGCCGGGCGACCTCCCCCTCTATGCTCGTCAACTCGGCCGCTCCCTGCGGCCAACTTGCAGCGAGGGCAGCTGCCATCAGGGCGTCCTTGTCCAGGCGCCGAAGCGCCCAGCGGCGTGGTGGGGTGCCACGCAGGCGGCCGTGTCGGGATGCACTCGCGGCGGCAGAGACCTCCATCCGGATGTACCGGTGATCGGAGAGTGTCTCTGCCCCCGCGACCACGTGCCAACCCGACACCATGCGCACGGCGTTGGGGGTCGCGAATCCAACATCCACGATGGACCCCCCATATCGCCGCACGCATGTGTGCTCCGACCCCCGGTTCAATTCCCGGAGGTCGAGCCCCGCCGCCCAATCGCCCAGGATCCCGCCGCGAACGGAGGTCCTGGGGGATCCCCAAGCCACCGACTTGGCATTAAAATCCCCCAGGACCAGCACCGGCCGGGCCGCGTAGCGCTGCACGCATGCCGCGACCTCGGCCAAGTACAGCTCGAACGCAGCGTGACCGCTACGGGGCGAAATGTAGCACCCCACCACAGCGACTCCCCCCCCAGTCCACGGCGACGAATCCCCGACCGCGCTCCAACAAGGAGAACGGTGGGGACCCGTCGCCCCCTCCCCATACCGTCGCCACCAAGCCGTCCGCGGCGCCCACCCAATGAGGGTGATCAGGGACGCGGTACGGCTCGGCGGCGACCGCCAGGCCAACCCCCCACTCCGCGAGGACTTGGGACATCAAGTCCTGTGCCGCGCGGCAGTGGTTGAGGTTGGCCTGGAGGAGGAGGCGGGGCGGCATTAATTAATGGCCGCGCCAGCCTCCTCCCGGCCGTCCGTCCCCGTAGCACCGTCCACCTCCATGGAGGACGATGCCACCGCCCTCGGCACCGGAGCCGGTGCAGCCCGCCTCTTCCTCTCCTTCCGGGAGGGGGGGGAGCACTTCTTGCTCCCCACCCTGTGATCGGCTGGCCTCCCCATGTCCGCACACAGCGGGCAGTGGGGGGCCGCCGAGCACTGGCTCGCACGGTGCTCTTTGGCACCGCAGCGGTAACACTGACCGCTGCGGTCCACCGGCGAGGTGCACCACTGCCTCACGTGCCCCAATTCGAGGCAGCGGTGACACTGGAGCGGGCGCGGCGCGAGGATTTCCACTCGCGCCGAAACCCACCCCACCAACACCCTCCCGGATTCCGCCACCTTACGGGCGGCGGAGAGGGGGCACCGGGCCCACACCGACCCGAGGCCGGAGGGCGACCTGCGGATCTCTCCGATCCGCAGGTCCTCCACAGGACAGTCCCCCGCCCTCGCAAGGGCACGGGACACATTCTGTGCGCTGACCGAGTCGTCCAGCCCACAAACGCGCATCTCCGTGCGCTTCGTGGGCCGAGCGACCCGGACACCTCGCTCGCCCAGCTGCTCCCGGAGCCTCTGGGCGAGACGATCCGCCTTCGCGCCGCCTTCTGCACCGGGGATCTCCAGCAAGAGACCCCCGGTCACGGCCCTCTTCGCCCTCACGGAGGCGATGCCCAGCTCTTCCAGGGAGATATTCTCCCTGGCGAGCCGCATCGCCTCCGCGAGGGTCAGGTCGCCCCCCTGCGCAACGGTCAGCGTCACCGCTGCCGTTTTTGGGGGACGACCTGGTCGTGCCTTCCCGACCTTCGCGGCCTTTACCTTGGCCGCCGGCGGCGGAGGCGGAGGCCGCGGTTGCGAGGCCTTCCTCGCCGCCCGCTTCGCCTTCCGCCCCACCACCTCACTCCACGCCACCCCCCCTTGGGAGGGTGCCGTGGAGGACGCGACCACCGCGACCACGGGTACACCACCCCCCTTGGGGGTCGCGACCCGGGGCCCTGGTGCCGCAACGCTGGGCGGAGCCTTCACTCCGCCCTTCTTTGCCTTCCCCGACTGTACCGGAACAGGTCGGGGAGGCACCGCCTTCCTGCTGACCGCTCTTCCGGCGAGGAGCTCCTCCCGGAAGGCGGCCAGCTTGCCATCAATCATGTCCCCAATCCTCCTCAGAAGATCGTCTTCTGAGGAGGGCGGGGACTTCTTCACGGGCGGAGTGCGGGTGGAGGGGCCCGCGGTGCCCCGCACCACTGCCGCCGCACTCCGCTTATTTACCTCCGCCGAGGGACGCGGCGGTGGAGGAGGAGGGAGGATGGGAGGGAGGGCCGCGCTGTTCCACAGCGCCTCTGCCCTCCTCCTCCCCTGTCGCTCCTCCTCCAACAGGAGCTGCAGACGGGCGTTCCGCCCTCTGAGCTCCCGCGCCGCCTCCCTCATTTCCTCCGCCGCGGCCTTCAGGGCCTCCGCGCCACCGCTTTTCTGCCCCTTAAAGGCGCAGGCAGCGGCGACTTTCTCCACCCGCCTCAGGGACGAGGAGATCCTCTCCGAAATCTCCTCGGTCACCTCGTCCCTGAGGCAACTCAGCCTCACCGACGGGCTCATCGCCCCGCCCACCTCGACGACGGCCTGCCCCGCCCTCTTCCTCTTAGAGCCTATGAGGCTCCTGGTGGAGGAGAAGGACGAGACTGACGCAGTCTCGTCGTCCTCCTCCACCTTCCACGAAGCCGGGCCAGGCGCTGGAGGCGAAGCGAGCGCCGTCACTCCAGTCCCAACACCGCCTTCGTCCTCCCCCTCTGACTTACCCCGTCCCATCCCGGTTTTAATATTGAACTCCATAATATTCCCACGAGCAGGTCGGAAGAAAAGGTCCGCCCGGGCAGAGCCGCCTTACCCGGGTAAGCCTATATACTCCGGGGGTTCGGCAGGTTCCCCGGAGGTGGTCGCTTGGGATTGGGCCTTCTCCCCCAACCATGCATCCCATCGCCGCGCACCATAGCTTAGGATTGGAGGGCGATTTTATAGAGTCGCCATACTCGTGGCCCAGGCGGTTAAGCCAAGACCCCCGTTCCTCCTGCCGTCACGTACCATTCACAAAACCAATAGGGAATTGTGAATGGGTCGTTGTGACGACCAACAGGAGGCTTACGGTATGTGTATGACTCGGGTACCCCGGGTTCGTTAAGCCCGTACTGCAGCTGAAAGGCTGGCAGCCCCTGAGGGGAAGTAGGAAGCTGCTAAGCAAGCAGTACGCTAGTAAGCGAGCAGTGAGCTAGTAAGTGAGCAGGAATCTAGTAAGGAGGCAGTATGCTAGTGAGTAAGCAGTAAGCAAGTAAGCAAGCAGTAAGCTAGTAATAAAGCTGTGAGCAAGTAAGGAAGCATTCGCCTGGCAAGAGGGCAGTAAGTTAGGAAGAAAGCTGGAATCTGGCAAGCAAGTAGTATGCTGGTAAGCAAGCAACAGGCTAGTAAGGAACCAGCATGATAGTTAGCAAGCAGTACGCTGGAAGCAAGCAGTAAACTAGGTTCCTGCTTGCTTTCCAGCATACTGCTTTGTTACTAACTTACTGTCTTGTTACTAACTTACTGCTATGTTACTTGCTTTCTGCTTGCTTCCTAGCTTACTGCATGCTTACTAGCATACTGCCTCGTTACAAACATTCTGCTCTGATACTAGCTTTGGCTTGCTTGCTAGTTTACTGGTGGCTTTCTAGCATACTGCTCCCTTACTAGTTCCCCGCTCACTTAATAGCTATCTGCTTTCTTACCAGCCTACTGGTTGCTTGCTAGCATACTGCTTGCATGCTATCATACTGCTTCGTTACTAGCTTCCTCCTCGCTTAATAGCTCACTGCGTGCTTACTAGCTTCCTGCTTGCGTACTAGCTTTCTTCTTTGTTAGTAACTTACTGTTTTCTTAATAGCCTGCTGCTTGCTTACTAGCTTACTGGTTGCTTACTATCTTACTGCTTGCTTACTAGCATAGTGATTCCTTACTAGCATCCTGCTCGCTTAAAAGCTAATTGCTTTCTTACTGGCTTGCTGCTTGCTTTGTAGCTTACTGTTTGGTTACTAGCACGCTGTTCTCTCACTAGCTAATAGTTTTCTTACTAGCCTGCGTCGATCTGACCAGCTAACTGCTTGCTTACTAGCAAACTGCTTGCTTACAAGCTTACCGCTCTCTTACCAGCTTTCTGCTTGCTTACTAGCATACAGGTTTCTTACTAGCTAAGTGCTATCTTACTAGCCTGCCGCTTCCTTCCTAGCTTACTTGTTGCTTACTAGCTTACTGCTTGCTTACTAGCATACTGCTTCCTATCTAGCTTCCTCCTCGCTTACTAGCTCACTGCTTGCTTACTAACTTACTGCTTGCTTACTAGCTTACAGTTTGGTTACTAGCATACTGCTTTGTTACTAGCTAATTGCTTTCTTACTAGCTCACTGCTTGCTTGGTAGCTTACTGCTTGCTTACTAGAATGCTACTTGCTTTCTAGCTTGCCGCTTGCTTACAAGCATACTGCGTTCTTACTAGCTAACTGCTTTCTGGCTAGCCTGCTGCTTGCTTACTAGCTTACTGGTTGCCTACTGACTTACTGCTTGATTACTAGCATAACGCATCCTTACTAGCTTCGTCCTAGCTTACTAGCTCACAGCTTGCTTGCTAGCTTGGTTGTTGCTTACTAGCTTAGTGTTTGCTTACTAGCATACTGCTTCCTTACTAGCTATCTGCTTTCGCACCAGCATACTGCTTGCTTACTAGATTTCTGCTTTGCTACTAGCTCCATACTCCATGCTCCATGCTCCATACTCGCTTACTAGCAGAGTGCGTCCGCAGCTGACTTTGACGCCCACAGCACCGTTTAGCCCGCCGTCCCGACGTCGTGACGTTTGAGGCGTCAGTCGGTTCGCCGGGTTCACTCGCTCCTATGCTAGGGGTATAAAGGTCCCTATTCTGGGGGCCAGACCGGGCTGGCCAGTCGCTCGTGCTCGTTCGCCGCTACACTATTTCGCTGGGGTAAGACGATGTCGGGAGGCGGAGTGGGAATCGCCGACCAGTGGGGTCGGATGGCAGCGGACGCACCTCCACCCTTCCTCGGCTGAGAGGCCGTGAATCCGGAGGGGCTCTGCGGACGCACTAGTCCCTACCGGTGGTCGGATGTCCGCGTTTCGTGGCCTCAAACGCCACTACGTCGGGACGGTGGGCTAAACGGTGCTGTGGGCGTCAAAGTCAGTTGCGGACGCACTCTGCATTGACGCGCGCCGTTGACGGAATACCAGGTTGACAAAAATGTGAGAATCGCTCAGTATCGGTTGGCTACACGCTTGCTGCTTGCTTACAAGATTCTTGCTTGCCTCGTAGCTTGTTGCTCGCTTACTAGCTTACTGCATGCTTACTAGCTTACTGCTTGCTTACTAGCTCACTGCTCGCTTACTAGCATAGTGCTTCCTTAGAAGGTCACAGCTTGCTTCCTAACTTGCTGCTAGCTTGCTAGCTTTCTGGTTGCTTACTAGCTTACTGCTTTGTTACTAGCTCAATACTCGCATACTAGCTCACTGCTTGCTTACCAGCTTACCGCTTCTTCACTAGCTTCCTCCTCGTTTACCAGCTCACAGCTTGCTTACTATCTTACTGCCTGCTTACTGACATACTGCTTCCACACTAGCTCACTGCTGGCTTACTAGCTCACTGTCTGCTTAGTAGCATACTACATGCTTCCTAGCTAACTGCTTTCATACCTGCCTACTGCTTACTTACTTTCTTACTTGTTGCGTACTAGTTACTGCTTGATCACTATCATGCTGCTTTCTCGCTTGTTTCCTCCTCGCTTGCAAGCTCACTGCTTGCTTACAAGCTTGCTGCTTGCTTACTAGATTACTTGTTGATTACTCGCTTACTACTTGCTTACTAGCCTGTCGCTGACTTTCTAGCATATAGCTACCTTACTAGCATCCTCCTTGCTTAATAGCATACTGGTTCTTTAATAACTTACTGCTAGCTTACTAGCATTTTGCTCCCTTAATAGGTCCCGGCGCGCTTACTAGCTTACTGCTTGCTTGCCAGCATAATGCTTCCTTACTAGCTCCCTGCGCGCGTACTAGCTCACTTCTTGCTTACCAGCGTACAGCTTGCTTAGTCGCTTAATGCATGCTTACTAGCCTACGGCTTGCTTACTAGCTTACTGCTTGCTTACTAGCTGGCTACTCGCTTACTAGCGCACTGCTTCCATACTAGCTTGCTGCTTGCTTTCTAGCTTACGGGTTGCTAACTAGCATAATGCTTTCTTACTAGCTAGCAGCTTTCTGAATAGCCTGCTGCTAGCATATAAGCTTACTGCTTGCTTACTTGCTTACTGCTTGTTTACTTCCTGACTGCTTGCGTTCTAGCTTGTGCTTGCTTACTAGCTTGCAGCTTGCATTCTGGCTTACTGCTTGCTTACTAGCATACTGCTTTCAACTAGCTTCCAGCTTTCTTACTAGCATGCTCCTCGCTTACTAGCTTCCTGCTCGCTTACTAGCTCACTGCTTATTTACTAGCATACTGCTTGCTTACAAGCTTACTGCATGCTTTACAGCTTTCTACGTGCTTACTACATTACTTCTTGCTTACCAGCTACATGCTTTCTTGCTACCCTGATGCATGCCTTCCATCTTCCTGCTTGCTTAGAAGCTTGATGATTGCTTGCTAGCTCACAGCTTGCTTACAAGAATACTGCTTGCTTAGTAGCTTACTGCTAGCTTACTGGCATACTGCATTGTTACTAGCCAGCTGCTTGCTATCTAGCTTACTGCTTGCTTACTTGCTTGCTGCTTGCTTTCTAGCTTACAGCTCGCTTACTAGCTTACTGCTTGCTTACTAGCTTGCTCTTTGCTTTCCAGCTTACTGCTTGCTTACTAGCTGCCTCCTTGCTTACTAGCTAACTGCTTGCACACTATGTTACTGCTTGATCACTAGCGTAATGCTTCCTTACTAGCTCCCTGCTCTCTTACTAGGTCACTGCTTACTTAACTTCTTACTGCTTTCTTACTAGCTTACTGCTTGCTCACTAGCATACTGCTTCCTTACCAGCTTCCTCCTCGTATACTAGCTCAGTGCTTGCTTACTAGGTAACTGCAAACTTACCAGCCCATTGCCTGCATACTAGCTCGCTGCTTTCAGACTAGCTAACCGCTTTCTTACTACCCTCCTGCTTTCTTCATAACTTACTGCATTCTTACTAGCTAACTGCATCCTTACCAGCCAGCTGCTTGCTTAGTAGCATACTTGTTTCTTCCTAGCTAACTGGTTGCTTTCTAGCATCCTGCTTCCTTTCTAGCTTCCTGCTCCCTAACTAGCTCATTGCTTGCTTACTAACTTACAGCTTCCTTACTATCTTACCACTTCCTTACTAGCTATCTGCTTCCTGACCAGCTTACTGCTTGTTCACTTGCTTACTGCTTGCTTACTAGCTTGTTGCTTGCTTTGGAGCTTACTGCTTGCTTACTAGCATACTGCTTCCTTACTAGCTTCCTGCTCGCTTACAATCTCACAGCTTGCATACAAGCTCACTGCATGCTTACTAGCTTACTGCATGCTTACTGACATACTGCTTCCTTACTAGCCAACTGCTTGTTTACTACATTACTGCTAGCGTACTCGCTTACTGCTTGTTTACTGGCCTGCTGCTTGCTCTGTAGCTTAGTGCACCCTTACTAGCTTCCTGCCCGCTCACTGGCTCACTGCTTGCTTATTAGCATACTGGTTTCTTACTAGATAACTGCTTCCTTACTAGCTCGCTGCTTGATGCTAGCTAACTGCTTGCGTAGTTGCATACGGCTTTGTTACTAGCTTATTGCTTGCATACTAGCTTACTGTTTGCTTACTAGCTTATTGCACGATTACTAGCTTACTACCTGTTTACTAACTAACTGTTTGCTTACCAGCTGTCTGATTGCTAACTACCATACTGCCTCCTTTCTAGCTTTCTCCTCGCCTACTAGCTCACTGCTTGCTTACCAGCTTGCTGCTAGCTTACTCGCATGCTGCATGCATGCTAGCCTGCTGCTCGCTTACAAACTTACTGCTAGGTTACTCACTTATAGCATGCTTACTAGCTTCCACCTCGCTTACTAGCACACTACTTGCATGCTAGCTTACAGCTTGCTCACTATCATATTGATTCATTACTAGCTTCCTCCTCGCTTACTAGCTCACTGCATGCTTACTTGCCAGCTTCTTGCTTACTAGATTACTGGTTGCTTACTAACTTTCTGCTTTCTTACTAGCCTACTGCTTCCTTACTGGCTTCCTGCTCACTTACTAGCTCACTGCTTGCGTACCAGCTTACTGCTTGCTTACTAACATACTGCTTTCCTACAAGCTGACCGCTTCCTGACTAGCCTGCTGCTTGCGTACTATATTACTTCTTGCTTACTACATACTGGTTCCTTACCAGCTACCTGCTCTCTTACCAGCTCACTGCTTGCTTACTTGCTTACGTCTTGCATACTAGCATACTGTTTGCTTTCTAGCTTTCTGCTTTCTTACTAGCCTGCTGCTTCCTTACTAGGTTCCTGCTCGCTTACTAGCTCATTGCTTGCGTACTAGCTTATTGCTAGTTTACAGGCTTACAGCTTGCTTACTAGCCCGCTGCGTGCTTCCTAGCTTACTGCTTCCTAACTAGCTTCCTGCTTGCTTACTAGCTCACTGCTAGCTTACTCGTTTAGTGCTTGCATACCAGCATACTGCTTTGTTACTAGGTTACCGCTTGCTTACTAGCATGCTTCATTCTTACTAACTTACTGCTTGCATACAACTTAACTGCTTTCTTACTACATTCCTGCTTTCCTCCTAACTTACTCCTTCCTTACTAGCTTCCTGCTTGCTTACTAGCTAACTGCTAGCTGACTAGCTTATTGGTTGCTTACTAGCATACTGCTTCCTTACTTGCTTCCTCCTCGCTTACTAGCTTACTGGTTGCATAGCAGCTTTTTTTTCCGTGGGGAAAATCTTCGTAAGACTCCCTTCCATCTCTTTGTGGAGAGGCGGAAGGGGTGTGTGGGATGCCCCGCGCCCATGGAATGACGGGCGCGGGACCTACCCACTAAAAACCCCACGGTGGCCCTTCTGCACGTTTTGGGAGGATACCGGGAATCGCTCGAAGCATACTTCCGGTATCCTCCCCGTGCCTGCGCTGTGCGCCCATCCACGGGGGGACTAAAGGGTCCCCCCGGCTGTCACGCTATCTCATGGCGGCAGGACGAGGTCACTCCGTCCTACCGCCATCCGTCCCGGGGCTGCGTTTAGTGGCGGCTGCCCCAACTCGCAACCGCCTGCGACCCCCCCCCCCCCCCGCGGCCTCCTTCTGCAGCATTACGGTCTCGCAGAAGGAGGCCACGGCCCACCACTTCCTCACGCTGCCGAGCATGTCGCACTAGCATACTACGTGCTCACTAGCTAACTGCTCTCTTACCAGCTTACTGCATGCTTACTAGCTTACTTGTCGCTTACGAGCTTACTACTTGTTTACTATCATGCTGCTTCCTTACTAGCTTCCTGTTCGCTTACTAGCTCACTGCTTGCTTACTAGCGTACTGCTAGCTTAATCGTTTACTGCTTGCTTACTAGCCCGCAACTTGCTTACTGGATAACTGGATACTTACTAGCCTACTGCTTGCTCACTAGCATATTGCTTCCTTACTAGCTTCCCGCTCGCTTACTAGCTCACTGCTTGCTTACTAGCATACTGCTTTCCTACTAGCTAACTGCTTTCTTACTAGCATGCTGCTAGTTGAATAGCTTACTTGTAGCTTACTAGTGTAGGAAATGAAATTAAAATAGAATAAAAGATGTTTAGTTTATTTGAACATGAAATAAAATAAAGGTTGTAAGAACGTGCGTCTTCTAAACGAATGACGCCACCCGCAACATTGACGGCATCGGCGTCGATACCATTGCATAAACAATCATTCGGCTCCAAGCATTCGTCGCTTACTCTTACCACTCATGATTCACAAATACTATACACACACACACACACACCACATTCGGCCATCCTGCAGAGATATCTGCCCTCAGATATCAGATGTATTCTCACTATCCGTCAATGCATCTTCTAAGTCCTCAATCCACGATTTCATGTATTCTGCAGTTGACGATGTTTGTCGTGGCCCCTCGTGCTCACCTACTTTCATTATCAAATACCGATCATTGCGCAGTACACGGGTAATTTGATACGGGCCTAAATATTTATGCGCAAACTTTAAACCTGGTCCTGATTGTGTCCTTTTGATAGCGACCAAATCTCCTTCGTGATAGTGATGAGCTTCTTTACGATTCCGGTTAAAACTACGCCGATTCTTCTGTTGGATTTTCAAAATGTTGTTTTTTACTTGCCGTCTCAATTCGTCTCGATTTTCTTCAAATTGTTCGTTCCACTCGTTGCTTATTATTTCTCGGACCTCGGGATTGTTCTTCTACCTCATATCAGTCCCGAATAGAATCTTAAAAGGTGTATTGCCGATATTGCGGTGAGGAGTTGCATTCAGGTAGTTTTGGCATACGTCTAGGTACCTGTGCCACTCATTAGGTTTTGGTGCGGCCAACTTAGTTAACACAGGAATGATTGTCCTGTTCACCCTTTCTACCTGGCCATTCGCTCTTGGTACCCCCGTTGTAATAAGGCCAGCTTCAATATTTTCTCCTCTGCAGTACTCCTGAAACTCTGCCGAAGTAAATGCAGTTCCACGGTCCGAAATAATCTTTCGAGAATTGCCAAAAATTTTCGCTTGTTTTTTCAAGTGGTTGACGACCTCTCCAGTACCGGTAGATTTTGTAGCATAGAGCCACACAAATTTAGAAAATCCATCTATCACTACGAATATGTGTTTGTAATTCTTCCGAGTTGACGGAAGCGGTCCTAAGTGATCAATGTGGTATACATCTAACGGAACGTCTCCTTTGTCGATAGGGTACAATAGTCCGTCTCGTTTTCCAGATTTTCGTTCAGCTAAAATACACGCAATGCAATTCTGAATCACTTTTCCACTTTAGATCTTAGACCTTTGAACCAATAATCTTTTCTAACAAGGGTCTCGGTTTTACCACTAGAGAAGTGTCCGTTCTCATGCAACTGTCTTATTATTTGACCCTGCATAGCACGCGGCACTACTATGCGAACATCGTCGTCAATTACCTTAAACAAAAGTCCGTTTCTTATTACGTAGTCGCCATCATTATTTTGTACACTATTCACAGAATCCATTATTTCCGATAACTCTTTGTCCGCACATTGCGCTTTTCGCAATCTCACGAGCACACTCGTCTCACACTCACTGATAAGCATACACACCGGAATAGGCTTCCGACTTAGCGCATCAACATGTCGCATATTGCTTCCTGAGCGATGTTCAATAGTATAATTGAACTCCTCTAACAATAATGCCCACCTTGCAACTCGAACACATGAGTCTCTTTTTTTCATAGTGAGAGTAAACGCACGACAATCGGTTATTATTCTAAACGGTGTTCCTAAAAGATAAACTCTAAACTTATGTAACGCTTTAACTATAGCTAATATCTTTAATTCATAACTAATGTATCGCGATTCTGCCTCTGATGTTTTCCAGCTCGCATAATATGTTGGATGGTAACGTTGATCGACATCGTCTCTCTGTAACCGGATGGCACCGAGTCCGACGCTCGACGCATCCGTATGGAGTTCTGTTTCTGCACCTACGCGGTATAATTTTAAAACCGGCTCACTGCTCAATGCAATTTTCAATTGTTTAAACGCTAGCATATGTTTTTCATTTAGTTCAAAATTTACGTCTTTTTTCAACAAGTTCGTCAAGGGTTGGGCTATTGTTGAATATTGTGGAATAAATTTGCGAAAATACCCGGTTAATCCTAAGAAGCTCTCTACGTCTCCAACATTTTTTACTAATGGAAAATTCATAACAGCTAATGTCTTACGCTTCGACGGACGTACGTGACCATCCTCAATTATGTGACCTAGATATTCTATGCTACGTTGAAGAAAACGACATTTCTTCCAATTCACTCGCAATCCATAATCACTTGCAATACACAATGTCTCACGCAATCTTGATACGGCTTCATTTTCGTCATTCGCAGGAATAATTAAATCATCTATATATGTCAAAACAACACTTGTCTGAATCGGGTTACGAAATATATTATTGATATATTTTTGAAAGATAGCTGGAGAGTTGCAGAGACCAAATGGGGTTCTTAAAAATTCAAAATGCCTATCAGGTACTATAAATGCAGTGAATTTACAACTATTTTCCTCAATCGGGACGTGAAAAAAACCATCTTTTAAATCGAGAGTACTAAATATCGTCACGCCCTGTAAACGATCCAGCTGATCTTCTATCAACGGAAGCGGATAGCGATCTTTACATACTTTCTTATTAAGTAATCTATAATCTATACACAAACGCATTCCATTATCTTTCTTTTTTACCAGTACAATCGGACTGGCATATTCCGATGTACTTTCTCGCACTATTCCTTGTTGCATCCATTCATCTATCTGTTTATCAACTATTTCTCTTTGCACTGGCGCTAATCTACGTGGAGGTTGATATATAGGTATATCATCTTTCAATACAATGTTCATTTTAATGTTAGACTTTTTAATAGTTTTAGGCTCATAATTACTTATTATATCTTCTATTCCTTGTTTAACGGTATCATTTTTAATATGCTGCAAATCTATTAAAGAATTAGTTACATTGTTCTCGGACTCATCGAAAGTATCTATACAAAATATTTCTGGTACATCATAAGAATTCGTTACCCTGTTATCGTGTTTTGAAACCTCAACACTCTTACCGTCTAATGTCAATTTAGCCTCCTGCAACAATTCCGAGCCAATCAAAAAATTATGTCTCAAATATTCATCCGGTACCACGTGAATTAAAAATCGGAAAATATTTGTATCGATTTGTACGTTCGCATAAAAACTGCCTAAAGTAGTGACCTTACTTAAACCGAATCCTTTACAAGATATTTCTGTACCGTGTAAAGTTGGGCATCCTAACCTAATATATTGTTCGGCCTTCATTAAATGTAAATCGCTACCCATATCTATAAACGCTACTATCTGCTTACCTAGCAATGTAACAGGCTTGTATACTTTATTGTCCTGAACGGCCACTGCCGTATACTCGTTTACCTGCTTGTGCTGCCCCTTCTTACAATCCATGGCTCTGTGTCCGAAGTCTCGGCAAGCGAAACATCTTGGCCCTTTGCTTTTAACAGGACAGTCTACATCTCGATGGTTCCTCTCACCGCAATTGAAGCATCGTAATTGGTTATTCGGCACTTCTTTAACGTCTTGCTTTATTGTCTTCACTGGTGACCACTTGCTTTCCTTTGGCTTGATCGCTGGGTTGAACGGCAACGATCTTCCTTGCAAGAAAATCCTATCGAATGCTGCTAACAGTTCCCCCTTAGTTGCTATCTTCTGCACTCGCGCCAGATCCCTTAATCCTCGATCAGGTATTCCTTCTATAATGTACTGTATCATTTCTGCGTCACTGATAGGTACGCGGTATCCTAAAATCACTTTTTGATGTACATATTCGCTGAACGTTTCTTCTTTCCTCCAAACACGCGCCTCAAAACGTCGTCTCATCTCAAGAACGTTTCCAGGATTGTAAAACATTTCCTGTAGATTCCTCAGTAATTCTTCTACTGACATTGCAATATGTTCAGGTTTCGAATGTAATCACTCAAGTGCATTACCCTTCAGTCGCGATCCCATCAACAGTTTAGCCATATCATCCGTCAGTTGATACGTCATTTTCAATGTTTGAACTTGACGCTCCCACGTGACGAATGTATTGCTACTTCCATCAAAATAACTTAATAAATCCGCAATGGCAGAGATATTTACCGGTGGCGGTCGTCTTTGCCCCGTCGGTACGCTTGTTGATTCCCCTGCCTCACCTCTATCGAGATTAAGCCTCTGCATTTCTCGAAGTAATGCAATTTGTTGGCGAGCTAAATCAAGCTACCGCCCTACTAGTTGCTTCTCTCTTTGCGCAAGTTCCATTTCTCTCACATGAGCCGGCGACGGTTCTAGCGGGGATGCCGCCCATGGATCTTTTTTTTTTTTTTTTTTTTGTCGTGGGGAAAATCTTCGAAAGACTCCCTCCCACCTCCTTGGGGAGAGGTGCGAGGGGTGTGTGGGATTCCCCGCGCCCGTACAACGACAGGCGCGGGACCTACCCACTAAAAACCCCACGGTGACCCTTCGGCACGCTTTGGGAGGATACCGGGAATCGCTCGAAGCATTCTTCCGGTATCCTCCCCGTGCCCGCGCTTTCGCGCCCATCCCCCGGGGGGACAATCGGTCCCCCCAGTAGACACACTGCCTCATAGCGGCGGGACGGGGCCACTCCATCCCGCCGCTATCCGTCCCGGGGCCGCGTTTAGTGGCGGCTGCGAGCCCCAACTCGCAACCGCTCGCGACCCCGTTTCCACCCCTCGGCGGCCGGGCGTTCATGGCCGCACCAGACCGCCGAGGGTGCCTCCCCTTGCATCGGACCGGTAGGGGGAGGCACTCCTACCCCCAACCGGTCCGACCCGGCGCCGCCTGGCGGGAGGAGGGTCCCCTCAGGACCCCCCTCCCAGCCTAGGTCATCCGCCACGCCGAGGCGGCCGCCCGCGACGCCTCGCGACCGGGCGACGACCTCGGGCCACCGCACGAGCGCGAGCTTCAGCGCGCCGCTGAAGCTCGCGCTCCCTCCCCGCGGCGTCCTTCTGCAACATTACGTTCTCGCAGAAGGAGGCTACGGCCCTCCACTTCTCCTCGCTGACGAGTATGGCGCGCACCACGCCCGGCAGCGAGACATCCCGCCCGACGACGCCGACCAGGACACGGCGCTCGCCCTCCCACGCGGGGCATACCTCCAGGGTATGATCCGCCGTGTCCTGCTCAGCGTCGCAGTGGCAGCAACGCGCCGTCGGCTCCTTCCCTATCCGGCACAGGTATCTTCCGAAGCTGCCATGCCCGGAAAATACCTGTGCCATCCGGTAGGTGAGGCTGCCATGGCCTCTGTCCAGCCACTCCTTCAGGAGTGGCCGAACCGCCCCGACAGTCCGGTGCCCCGCGGTTGGCAGAGCCAGCCGCTCCTGCCACGCGAGCAACACGGACTGCCGGGCCTGGCGCTTCAAATCGCCCCAAGCAGGTTCCTGCCCGCCCGGGACCGCCCCCACCCCCGCGCGACGGTCGACGCGGTGCCGGTACATCACCGCGTGCGACCGCGCGAGCAGGTCCATGGGCGGCATCCCCGCTAGAACCGTCGCCGCTTCATGTGACATGGTCCGATACCCGCGGACGACCCTGAGCGCCATGCGCCTCTGCACCCGACGCAGCATAGTCATGCTGCGCCGGGAGGCAGCCAGGTCGTCCGCCCAGACGGGGGCCCCGTATAGGGCCACCGACTGGACCATTGCCACATAGAGGCGACGAACTCGGCCCGCCGGGCCCCCCAGGTTGGGCAGGATCCGGCCCAGAGCCGCAACCATCCTTTCCAACCGGGGGACCAGGCAGCGGAAATGCTCCTCGAAACGCCAGTGGCTATCGAGTATCAGCCCTAGATACCTGATCTGGGGCTTCACCTCGATGTCAGCCCCACCCACCCGGATCAGAGGGGGTGGCGGATCCTGCCGAGGTGAATGAAACGCAATCACCTCGATCTTATGGACCGCCACCGTCATCCCCATCCCCCTGATCCGGTCGACGACGCGTTGCGACCCCTCCTCCGCGCGACGCATGGCCCTCCCCCAGTGCGCCCCGACGGCCAGCACCAGTGTGTCATCCGCATAACACACCGTGCTGACGCCGTCGGGGAGGCCGGCCCGCAACACCGAGTCGTACGCGATGTTCCACAGGAGTGGCCCGAGGACCGACCCCTGCGGAACACCGCAGTACACCTCCCTCCGCATATCACCATCCCGGCCCGGATACTCGATCAACCTGCCGCGGAGATAATCCCCGACGACCGCCCTGAGACAAGGGGGGACTCGATGATATTCGAGTCCCCTCCTTATCTCTTCCCAGGGGAGGGTGTTAAAGGCATTGGCAATATCCAAGGATATTGCCAATGCCACCCCTCCCCGGGAGACGGCCGCCCCCGAGAGGGCCCTCACACGACCTATCGCGTCGATAGTCGATCGGCCCCCCCGGAAACCAAACTGGCAGTCGGCCAGACCGGGATCACCCCACGACAGGTGCTCGACGAGGCGGGCAGCAATCACCCGCTCGAAGAGCTTGCCCACCTCGTCGAGGAGACAAATGGGCCGGTATGCGGAGGGAGACTCCGCGGGCCGACCCTCCTTCCGGAGGAGGACCATCCTCGCCACCTTCCAACTGGGGGGGAATCGCCCGTCCCTCAGGCAGCGGTCGAACAACCGCCTGAGGTCGGCCCCAAGGACGCCCTGGGTCAAGACCCAAACCCGGCCGGGCACACCATCCGGACCCGGGGCCGTGTTACGAACCCCGAGCCGTCTGATGGCCGCTGCCAGCTCCTCCTGCGTGACCCCCAGCTCGGCCGTCCACTCCACTGGGACAGCCGCCGCCGCCGGAGGACGCGGTCCCCTCTCCCCAATTGGGAAGAGTGTACTGACCACGTCCTCCAGCAGCCGGGGGTCAAGACACTCGGTGACGGGGGGCGCCCACGGGCGGAGCTTATTCAGCACCACCTTATATGGGCGCCCCCATGGATCGTCATCAAGGGTCTGGAGGAGCTCCTTCCATGCCCGGGTCTTGGCCCGTTTGATGGCGACCTGCAGAGCAACCCGCGCCACGCGGTATTCTCCATACAGGTCATCAGCTGCCCTCGCTCGCGCCACGCCGTCGCCTGTACGTTGACGACGGCGCGCGCGGGTGTACTGGCGTCGGGCGCGGACAGTCGCGACTCGCAACTCCGCGATCGCGTCCGACCACCAGTACACCGCTCGGCGAGGAGAAGCCCGCCCGACCCGAGGCATCGCCGCGTCGCAAATACCCGCGACCAATGCTCCGAGCCGGGCGACCTCCTCCTCTATGCTCGGCAACTCGGCCGCTCCCTGCGGCCAAGTTGCAGCGAGGGCAGCTGCCATCAGGGCGTCCTTGTCCAGGCGCCGAAGCGCCCAGCGGCGTGGTGGGGTGCCACGCAGGCGGCCGGGTCGGGATGCACTCGCGGCGGCAGAGACCTCCATCCGGATGTACCGGTGATCGGAGAGTGTCTCTGCCCCCGCGACCACGTGCCAACCCGACACCATGCGCACGGCGTTGGGGGTCGCGAATCCAACATCCACGATGGACCCCCCATATCGCCGCACGCATGTGTGCTCCGACCCCCGGTTCAATACCCGGAGGTCGAGCCCCGCCGCCCAATCGCCCAGGATCCCGCCGCGAACGGAGGTCCTGGGGGATCCCCAAGCCACCGACTTGGCATTAAAATCCCCCAGGACCAGCACCGGCCGGGCCGCGTAGCGCTGCACGCATGCCGCGACCTCGGCCAAGTACAGCTCGAACGCAGCGTGACCGCTACGGGGCGAAATGTAGCACCCCACCACAGCGACTCCTCCCCAGTCCACGGCGACGAATCCCCGACCGCGCTCCAACAAGGAGAACGGTGGGGACCCGTCGCCCCCTCCCCATACCGTCGCCACCAAGCCGTCCGCGTCGCCCACCCAATGAGGGTGATCAGGGACGCGGTACGGCTCGGCGGCGACCGCCAGGCCAACCCCCCACTCCGCGAGGACTTGGGACATCAAGTCCTGTGCCGCGCGGCAGTGGTTGAGGTTGGCCTGTAGGAGGAGGCGGGGCGGCATTAATTAATGGCCGCGCCAGCCTCCTCCCGGCCGTCCGTCCCCGTAGCACCGTCCACCTCAATGGAGGACGATGCCACCGCCCTCGGCACCGGAGCCGGTGCAGCCCACCTCTTCCTCTCCTTCCGGGAGGGGGGGGAGCACTTCTTGCTCCCCACCCTGTGATCGGCTGGCCTCCCCATGTCCGCACACAGCGGGCAGTGGGGGGCCGCCGAGCACTGGCTCGCACGGTGCTCTTTGGCACCGCAGCGGTAACACTGATCGCTGCGGTCCACCGGCGAGGTGCACCACTGCCTCACGTGCCCCAATTCGAGGCAGCGGTGACACTGGAGCGGGCGCGGCGCGAGGATTTCCACTCGCGCCGAAACCCACCCCACCAACACCCTCCCGGATTCCGCCACCTTACGGGCGGCGGAGAGGGGGCACCGGGCCCACACCGACCCGAGGCCGGAGGGCGACCTGCGGATTGCTCCGATCCGCAGGTCCTCCACAGGACAGTCCCCCGCCCTCGCAAGGGCACGGGACACATCCTGTGCGCTGACCGAGTCGTCCAGCCCACAAACGCGCATCTCCGTGCGCTTCGTGGGCCGGGCGACCCGGACACCTCGCTCGCCCAGCTGCTCCCGGAGGCTCTGGGCGAGACGATCCGCCTTCGCGCCGCCTTCTGCACCGGGGATCTCCAGCAAGAGACCCCCGGTCACGGCCCTCTTCGCCCTCACGGAGGCGATGCCCAGCTCTTCCAGGGAGATATTCTCCCTGGCGAGCCGCATCGCCTCCGCGAGGGTCAGGTCGCCCCCCTGCGCAACGGTCAGCGTCACCGCTGCCGTCTTTGGGGGACGACCTGGTCGTGCCTTCCCGACCTTCGCGGCCTTTACCTTGGCCGCCGGCGGCGGAGGCGGAGGCCGCGTTTGCGAGGCCTTCCTCGCCGCCCGCTTCGCCTTCCGCCCCACCACCTCACTCCACGCCACCCCCCCTTGGGAGGGTGCTGTGGAGGACGCGACCACCGCGACCACGGGTACACCACCCCCCTTGGGGGTCGCGACCCGGGGCCCTGGTGCCGCAACGCTGGGCGGAGCCTTCACTCCGCCCTTCTTTGCCTTCCCCGACTGTACCGGAACAGGTCGGGGAGGCACCGCCTTCCTGCTGACCGCTCTTCCGGCGAGGAGCTCCTCCCGGAAGGCGGCCAGCTTGCCATCAATCATGTCCCCAATCCTCCTCAGAAGATCATCTTCTGAGGAGGACGGGGACTTCTTCACGGGCGGAGTGCGGGTGGAGGGGCCCGCGGTGCCCCGCACCAGTGCCGCCGCACTCCGCTTATTTACCTCCGCCGAGGGACGCGGCGGTGGAGGAGGAGGGAGGATGGGAGGGAGGGCCGCGCTGTTCCACAGCGCCTCTGCCCTCCTCCTCCCCTGTCGCTCCTCCTCCAACAGGAGCTGCAGACGGGCGTTCCGCCCTCTGAGCTCCCGCGCCGCCTCCCTCATTTCCTCCGCCGCGGCCTTCAGGGCCTCCGCGCCACCGCTTTTCTGCCCCTTAAAGGCGCAGGCAGCGGCGACTTTCTCCACCCGCCTCAGGGACGAGGAGATCCTCTCCGATATCTCCTCGGTCACCTCGTCCCTGAGGCAGCTCAGCCTCACCGACGGGCTCATCGCCCCGCCCACCTCGACGACGGCCTGCCCCGCCCTCTTCCTCTTAGAGCCTATGAGGCTCCTGGTGGAGGAGAAGGACGAGACTGACGCAGTCTCGTCGTCCTCCTCCACCTTCCACGAAGCCGGGCCAGGCGCTGGAGGCGAAGCGAGCGCCGTCACTCCAGTCCCAACACCGCCTTCGTCCTCCCCCTCTGACTTACCCCGTCCCATCCCGGTTTTAATATTGAACTCCATAATATTCCCACGAGCAGGTCGGAAGAAAAGGTCCGCCCGGGCAGAGCCGCCTTACCCGGGTAAGCCTATATACTCCGGGGGTTCGGCAGGTTCCCCGGAGGTGGTCGCTTGGGATTGGGCCTTCTCCCCCAACCATGCATCCCATCGCCGCGCACCATAGCTTAGGATTGGAGGGCGATTTTATAGAGTCGCCATACTCGTGGCCCAGGCGGTTAAGCCAAGACCCCCGTTCCTCCTGCCGTCACGTACCATTCACAAAACCAATAGGGAATTGTGAATGGGTCGTTGTGACGACCAACAGGAGGCTTACGGTGTGTGTATGACTCGGGTACCCCGGGTTCGTTAAGCCCGTACTGCAGCTGCAAGGCTGGCAGCCCCTGAGGGAACCGCCCATGGACCTGCTCGCGCGGTCGCACGCGGTGATGTACCGGCACCGCGTCGACCGTCGCGCGGGGGTGGGGGCGGTCCCGGGCGGGCAGGAACCTGCTTGGGGCGATTTGAAGCGCCAGGCCCGGCAGTCCGTGTTGCTCGCGTGGCAGGAGCGGCTGGCTCTGCCAACCGCGGGGCACCGGACTGTCGGGGCTGTTCGGCCACTCCTGAAGGAGTGGCTGGACAGAGGCCATGGCAGCCTCACCTACCGGCTGGCACAGGTATTTTCCGGGCATGGCAGCTTCGGAAGATACCTGTGCCGGAGAGGGAAGGAGCCGACGGCGCGTTGCTGCCACTGCGACGCTGAGCAGGACACGGCGGATCATACCCTGGAGGTATGCCCCGCGTGGGAGAGGGAGCGCCGTGTCCTGGTCGGCGTCGTCGGGCGGGATGTCTCGCTGCCGGGCGTGGTGCGCGCCATGCTCGGCAGCGAGGAGAAGTGGAGGGCCGTGGCCTCCTTCTGCGAGAACGTAATGTTGCAGAAGGAGGCCGCGGGGAGGGAGCGCGAGCTTCAGCGGCGCGCTGAAGCTCGCGCTCGTGCGGTGGCCCGAGGTCGTCGCCCGGTCGCGAGGCGTCGCGGGCGGCCGCCTCGGCGTGGCGGATGACCTAGGCTGGGAGGGGGGTCCTGAGGGGACCCTCCTCTCGCCAGGCGGCGCCGGGTCGGACCGGTTGGGGGTAGGAGTGCCTCCCCCTACCGGTCCGACGCAAGGGGAGGCACCCTCGGCGGTCTGGTGCGGCCATGAACGCCCGGCCGCCGAGGGGTGGAAACGGGGTCGCGGGCGGTTGCGATTTGGGGCTCGCAGCCGCCACTAAACGCGGCCCCGGGACGGATAGCGGCGGGATGGAGTGGCCCCGTCCCGCCGCTATGAGGCAGTGTGTCTACTGGGGGGACCGATTGTCCCCCCGGGGGATGGGCGCGAAAGCGCGGGCACGGGGAGGATACCGGAAGAAAGCTTCGAGCGATTCCCGGTATCCTCCCAAAGCGTGCCGAAGGGTCACCGTGGGGTTTTTAGTGGGTAGGTCCCGCGCCTGTCGTTGTACGGGTGCGGGGAATCCCACACACCCCTCCCACCTCTCCCCAGGTAGGTGGGAGGGAGTCTTTCGAAGATTTTCCCCACGACAAAAAAAAAAAAAAAAAAAAAAAAAAAAAAAATTTCCATTTCTCGCCGCATCTGTACCATATCACTTGCGCATCCTGAACTATTGTCACTCGCAGTTTCTTCGACCACGCTGCTAGTACATACTTTTAACCATTCGCCGGTCGGATCGGCTTCATGCAGCCGCTGAATCAATTCCGCTTTCAAACCAGATATTGAAAGTCCCTTCTCTCGTAATTTTTCTTTCAATTCTGCGATGCAGAAATCACTTGCATCCCTCCTTACTGAAGCCATTTTATTGACCACCACAACTATGAATCGTCACTTTCAACACTAGTCCTCGCAGTACACACTCTACACTTTCACCTCAACCCTTTTAAGTAAACTCTGTTCACACAATACTTTACTGTCCACACTAAGCGCTCTGCTACGAATCGGTTTAAATTCTGATCGCGGACGAGACCCCAATTTTGTAGGAAATGAAATTAAAATAGAATAAAAGTTGTTAAGTTTACTTGAACATGAAATAAAATAAAGGTGGTAAAAAATATAACTCGCTACGTCTTAACTCGCTCGTGTGGACTATTAGACGGTTCGCTCGACTCTGCCTTTTTTCCCAGGGCCAGCCACGTGCGTCTTCTAAACTAATGACGCCACCCGCAACATTGACGGCATCGGCATCGATACCATTGCATAAACAATCATTCGGCTCCAAGCATTCGTCGCTTACTTATACCACTCATGATTCACACATACCATACACACACACACACCACACTAGCTTACTGCTTGCTTACTAGTTTACTGCTTGCTTACTAGCCTCCTACCTGCTTTCTAGCTTCGTGCTTCCTTACTATCTTCCTGCTTGCTTACAAGCTTGGTGCTTGCTTTCTATCATACTGCTTGCTTACTAACATACAGCTTTCTTACTAGATAACTGCTTTCTGACTAGCCTCCTTCTTGCTTGCACGCTTACTGCTTGCTTACAATTTCACTGCTGGATTCCTAGCTACCTCCTCGCTTACTAGCTTACTACTTACTAGAATGCTGCTTTCTTACAAGATAGCATCTTTCTCACAAGCCAGATGCCAGCTTACATGCCCACTGTTTGCTTAGTTGCTTACTGCTTGTTTACGAGCTTACGGCTTGCTTACTAGCTTACTGCTTGCTTACTAGCTGACTACTCGCTTACAAGCTCACTGCTTGCATACTAGCTTGCTACTTGCATTCTTGCTTACAGCTTGCTTACAAGCATACTGTTTTCTTACTAGCTACCAGCTTTCTGACTAGACTGCTGCTTGCATACAAGCTTACTGCTTCCTTAGTAGCTTACTGCATGCTTTCTATCTTAGTGCTTGATTATTAGATTGCTGCTTGCTTACAAGCTTGCTCCTTGCTTACTAGCGAACTGCCTCCTTACTAACTAACTGCCTCCTTACTAGCCTGCTGTTTCCTTACTAGCATACTGCTTGCTTACTAGCTTACTTGTTGCTTCCTAGCACAGAGCTCCCTTACTAGCTAATTGCTTTCATACTAGCCTGCTGCTTGCTTACTAGCATACTTGTTGCTCACTAACTTACTGCTTGCTTCCTAGCTTCCTGATCGCTTGCCATCTCTCTGCGTGCTTCCTAACTTTCTGATCGCTTTCTAGCTTACTGCTTGCTTGTTATTATACAGCTTCCTTACTAGCTTCCTGCTTGCTTACCAGCTCACTTGTTCCTTAATAGCTTACTGCTAGCTTACTGGCATCCTGCTCTCTTACTAGGTCGATGCTCGCTTACTATCTCACTGCTTGCTTACAGGCTTACTTCTTGCTCATTAGGTTACTGCTTGCTTACTAGATTGCTATATGGTTTCTAGCTTGCCGCTTGCATACTAGCGTACTGCTTGCTTACAAGGTTACTGCTTGCTTACTAGATTGCTACATGCTTTCTAGCTAGCCGCTTTCTTACTGGCGTACTGCATGGTTACTTTATTACTGCTTGCTTACTACCTAATTGCATTCTTACTGCATTCCTGCTTACTTCGTAACTTACTGCATTCTTACTGGCCTGCTGCTTGCTTACTAGATGACTGCTCGCACACTAGCTCACTGGTTGCTATCTAGCATACCGCTTGCTCGCTAGCATACTGCTTACTTAATAGCTAGGTGCTTTGATACTAGGCTGCTGCTTGCTTTCTAGCTTAGTGCTTGCTTACCAGCTTACTACCTGCTTACTAACTAACTGCTCGGTTACTAGCTAATTGCTCTCATACTAGCAAGCTGCATGTTTACTAGCTTACTTGTAGCTTACTAGGCTACTGCTTGCTTACTATCAAACTGTTTCCTTACTAGATTGCTCCTCGCTTACCAGCTCACTGCATCCTTACTCGCTTACTGCTCGCTTACTGGCCCGCTTCTTGCTTTCTAGCTCACTGTTTCTTACTAGCTTACTGCTTGCCTACTAGCCTACGACTTCCCCACTAGATTTATCCCCGCTTACAAGATCACTGCTTCTTACTAGCACACTGGTTGCTTATTAGCGTACAGCTAGCTTACTCGCTTCATGCTTGCTTGCAAGCTTGCTGCATGCTTTCGAGATAACTGCTTGCTCACTCGTTTACTGCTTGCTTGCTACCTTCCTGCGTGCTTACTAGCTTCCTACTTGCATACTAGCTCACTGCTCTCTTACCAGCTCACCGCTTGCATACTTGCTTACTGGTTGCATGCTAGCTTACAGCTAGCTTACTCGCTTACTGCTTGCTTGTTAGCCCGCTGCTTGCTTTCTAGCTTACTGTTTCCTTTCTAGCTTCTTGCTTGATTACTAGCTCACTGCTTGATTTCTAGATTACAGCTTGCATACTAGCTTACTGCTAGCTTACACGTTTACTGCTTGCTTGCTAGCTTGCTGCTTACCTTCTAGCTTACTGCCAGCATAATCGCTTAATTCTTACTTAGTAGCATACTGCTTCCATACTATCTTCCTGATCGCTTACTAGCTCACTGCTTGGTTACTAGCTTACTGCATGCTTTCTAGCTAACTACTTGCTTACTAACTAACTGCTTTCCTACTAGCCCGCTGCTTGATTACTAGGTCACTTATATCTTGCAAGCTTACTGCTTGCTTCCTAGCATACTGCTTCTTTACTAGTTTCCCGCTCTCTTACCAGCTCACTGCTTGCTTACTTGCCTACTGCTTCCTTAATAGCTTCCTGCTCGCTTACCGGCTCACTACTTGCTTATTACCTTACAGCTTGCATACTCGCTTACTGCTTATTTACTAGGCCGCCGCTTGCTTTCTAGATAATCTGCATACAGCTTTCATGCTGCTTCCTTACTAGCTTCCCGCCTGCTTAATAGCTCATTGCTTGCTTACTAGTATAATGCTTTCTAACTAGCTAATTGCTTCCTTACTAGCCTGCCGCTGGCTTTCTAGCTTACTAGTTTCCTACAAGCATACAATTTGATAACTAGCATACTGCTACCTTGCTAGCTTCCCCCTCGCTTATAAGCCTACCGCTTGCATAGAAGCTTACTGGATGCCTACTAACTTACTGCGTGATTACTATCATACTGCTTCCTTACTAGATCCCTGCTCGCTTACTAACCCGCTGCCTTCTTACTAGCTAAGTGCTTCCTTAGTAGCTTCCTGCTCGCTTAGTAGCTCATTGCGTGCTTAACAGCTTACAGCTTGCATATTAGCTTACTGCTTGCTGACTAGCATACTGCTGCCTTACTAGCGCCCTGCTCGCTTACTAGCTTACTGCTAGCTTACTAGCATTCTGCATGCTTACTAACTTACTGCTTGTATAGTAGCTTACTGCTCGCTTACTAGCTTGCTGCATGCTTTCTAGCATACTGCTTGCTTACCTGCATACAGCTTTCATACTAGATAACTGCTTGCTTACTAGCATGCTACATTCTTGCTAGCTTCCTGCTCGCTTAATAGCTCACAGCTTGCTTACGAGCTTACTGCTTGCTAACTAGCTTACTGCTTCCTTACTAGCTCACTGCTTGTCTTCCAGCTTACCGCTTCTTAACTAGCGTACAGCTTCCTTGCTAGCTTCCCCCTCGCTTACTAGCTCACTGCTTGCTTACTAACATACTGGTAGCATACTATCTTACTACTTGCTTACTAGGTTAGTGCTTGCTTACTGGCATACTGCTTCCATACAAGCTTCCCCCAAGGTTACTAGCCCACTGCTCGCTTGCTAGCTTACTGGTAGCTTACTGGCTTACTGCTTGCTTACTAGCATACTGCTTCCTTACTACCTCGCTGCTCGCTTTCTGGCTCACTGCTTGCTTACTAGATTACTGCTTTCACAATCGTTTACTGCTTGCTCAATATTTAGACGCCTTCATCCCAGCGTGCTGCTTGCTTTCCAGCATAGTGCTTGCTTACTAGCTTGCTGCTTTGTTACTAACTTAATGCTTGCTTGCTAGCATACTGCTTTCCTACTAGCCATCTGCATTCTGACTAATCTAGTGCTTGCTTACAATCTTAATGTTTGCTTACTATCTTACTGCTTGCTTACTAGCTAATTGCTTTCTTACTAGCCTGCGGCTTGTTTACTATATTACTTGTTGCTTACTAGCCCACTGCTTCCTCTCTAGTAGCCTACTGCTCGCTTATTAGCTTACTGCTTGCTTACTAGCATACTGCTTTGTTCCTAGCTTACTGCTTGCTTACTAGATTACTGCTTGCTTACTAGCATACTGCTAGCTTAACCGCTTACTGCATGCTTGCTGGCACACTATCTCACTGCTAGGTTACTAGCTTACTGCTTGCTTACTGGCTTACTACTTTTTTTTTTTTTTTTTTTTTTTTTTTTGTCGTGGGGAAAATCTTCGAAAGACTCCCTCCCACCTCCTTGGGGAGAGGTGGGAGGGGTGTGTGGGATTCCCCGCGCCCGTACAACGACAGGCGCGGGACCTACCCACTAAAAACCCCACGGTGACCCTTCGGCACGCTTTGGGAGGATACCGGGAATCGCTCGAAGCATTCTTCCGGTATCCTCCCCGTGCCCGCGCTTTCGCGCCCATCCCCCGGGGGGACAATCGGTCCCCCCAGTAGACACACTGCCTCATAGCGGCGGGACGGGGCCACTCCATCCCGCCGCTATCCGTCCCGGGGCCGCGTTTAGTGGCGGCTGCGAGCCCCAACTCGCAACCGCCCGCGACCCCGTTTCCACCCCTCGGCGGCCGGGCGTTCATGGCCGCACCAGACCGCCGAGGGTGCCTCCCCTTGCGTCGGACCGGTAGGGGGAGGCACTCCTACCCCCAACCGGTCCGACCCGGCGCCGCCTGGCGGGAGGAGGGTCCCCTCAGGACCCCCCTCCCAGCCTAGGTCATCCGCCACGCCGAGGCGGCCGCCCGCGACGCCTCGCGACCGGGCGACGACCTCGGGCCACCGCACGAGCGCGAGCTTCAGCGCGCCGCTGAAGCTCGCGCTCCCTCCCCGCGGCCTCCTTCTGCAACATTACGATCTCGCAGAAGGAGGCCACGGCCCTCCACTTCTCCTCGCTGCCGAGCATGGCGCGCACCACGCCCGGCAGCGAGACATCCCGCCCGACGACGCCGACCAGGACACGGCGCTCCCCCTCCCACGCGGGGCATACCTCCAGGGTATGATCCGCCGTGTCCTGCTCAGCGTCGCAGTGGCAGCAACGCGCCGTCGGCTCCTTCCCTATCCGGCACAGGTATCTTCCGAAGCTGCCATGCCCGGAAAATACCTGTGCCAGCCGGTAGGTGAGGCTGCCATGGCCTCTGTCCATCCACTCCTTCAGGAGTGGCCGAACAGCCCCGACAGTCCGGTGCCCCGCGGTTGGCAGAGCCAGCCGCTCCTGCCACGCGAGCAACACGGACTGCCGGGCCTGGCGCTTGAAATCGCCCCAAGCAGGTTCCTGCCCGCCCGGGACCGCCCCCACCCCCGCGCGACGGTCGACGCGGTGCCGGTACATCACCGCGTGCGACCGCGCGAGCAGGTCCATGGGCGGCATCCCCGCTAGAACCGTCGCCGCCTCATGTGACATGGTCCGATACCCGCGGACGACCCTGAGCGCCATGCGCCTCTGCACCCGACGCAGCATAGTCATGCTGCGCCGGGAGGCAGCCAGGTCGTCCGCCCAGACGGGGGCCCCGTATAGGGCCACCGACTGGACCATTGCCACATAGAGGCGACGAACTCTGCCCGCCGGGCCCCCCAAGTTGGGCAGGATCCGGCCCAGAGCCGCAACCATCCTTTCCAACCGGGGGACCAGGCAGCGGAAATGCTTCTCGAAACGCCAGTGGCTATCGAGGATCAGCCCCAGATACCTGATCTGGGGCTTCACCTCGATGTCAGCCCCACCCACCCGAATCAGAGGGGGTGGCGGATCCTGCCGAGGTGAATGAAACGCAATCACCTCGGTCTTATGGACCGCCACCATCATCCCCATCCCCCTGATCCGGTCGACGACGCGTTGCGACCCCTCCTCCGCGCGACGCATGGCCCTCCCCCAGTGCGCCCCGACGGCCAGCACCAGTGTGTCATCCGCATAACACACCGTGCTGACGCCGTCGGGGAGGCCGGCCCGCAACACCGAGTCGTACGCGATGTTCCACAGGAGTGGCCCGAGGACCGACCCCTGCGGAACACCGCAGTACACCTCCCTCCGCATATCACCATCCCGGCCCGGATACTCGATCCACCTGCCGCGGAGATAATCCCCGACGACCGCCCTGAGACAAGGGGGGACTCGATGATATTCGAGCCCCCTCCTTATCTCTTCCCAGGGGAGGGTGTTAAAGGCATTGGCAATATCCAAGGATATTGCCAATGCCACCCCTCCCCGGGAGACGGCCGCCTCCGAGAGGGCCCTCACACGACCTATCGCGTCGATAGTCGATCGGCCCCCCCGGAAACCGAACTGGCAGTCGGCCAGACCGGGATCACCCCGCGACAGGTGCTCGACGAGGCGGGCAGCAATCACACGCTCGAAGAGCTTGCCCATCTCGTCGAGGAGACAAATGGGCCGGTATGCGGAGGGAGACTCCGCGGGCCGACCCTCCTTCCGGAGGAGGACCATCCTCGCCACCTTCCAACTGGGGGGGAATCGCCCGTCCCTCAGGCAGCGGTCGAACAACCGCCTGAGGTCGGCCCCAAGGACGCCCTGGGTCAAGACCCAAACCCGGCCGGGCACACCATCCGGACCCGGGGCCGTGTTACGAACCCCGAGCCGTCTGATGGCCGCTGCCAGCTCCTCCTGCGTGACCCCCAGCTCGGCCGTCCACTCCACTGGGACAGCCGCCGCCGCCGGAGGACGCGGTCCCCTCTCCCCAATTGGGAAGAGTGTATTGACCACGTCCTCCAGCAGCCGGGGGTCAAGACCCTCGGTGACGGGGGGCGCCCACGGGCGGAGCTTATTCAGCGCCACCTTATATGGGCGCCCCCATGGATCGTCATCAAGGGTCTGGAGGAGCTCCTTCCATGCCTGGGTCTTGGCCCGTTTGATGGCGACCTGCAGAGCAACCCGCGCCACGCGGTATGCTCCATACAGGTCATCAGCTGCCCTCGCTCGCGCCACGCCGTCGCCTGTACGTTGACGACGGCGCGCGCGGGTGTACTGGCGTCGGGCGCGGACAGTCGCGACTCGCAACTCCGCGATCGCGTCCGACCACCAGTACACCGCCCGGCGAGGAGAAGCCCGCCCGACCCGAGGCATCGCCGCGTCGCAAATACCCGCGACCAATGCTCCGAGCCGGGCGACCTCCTCCTCTATGCTCGGCAACTCGGCCGCTCCCTGCGGCCAAGTTGCAGCGAGGGCAGCTGCCATCAGGGCGTCCTTGTCCAGGCGCCGAAGCGCCCAGCGGCGTGGTGGGGCGCCACGCAGGCGGCCGTGTCGGGATGCACTCGCGGCGGCAGAGACCTCCATCCGGATGTACCGGTGATCGGAGAGTGTCTCTGCCCCCGCGACCACGTGCCAACCCGACACCATGCGCACGGCGTTGGGGGTCGCGAATCCAACATCCACGATGGACCCCCCATATCGCCGCACGCATGTGTGCTCCGACCCCCGGTTCAATACCCGGAGGTCGAGCCCCGCCGCCCAATCGCCCAGGATCCCGCCGCGAACGGAGGTCCTGGGGGATCCCCAAGCCACCGACTTGGCATTAAAATCCCCCAGGACCAGCACCGGCCGGGCCGCGTAGCGCTGCACGCATGCCGCGACCTCGGCCAGGTACAGCTCGAACGCAGCGTGACCGCTACGGGGCGAAATGTAGCACCCCACCACAGCGACTCCCCCCCAGTCCACGGCGACGAATCCCCGACCGCGCTCCAACAAGGAGAACGGTGGGGACCCGTCGCCCCCTCCCCATACCGTCGCCACCAAGCCGTCCGCGTCGCCCACCCAATGAGGGTGATCAGGGACGCGGTACGGCTCGGCGGCGACCGCCAGGCCAACCCCCCACTCCGCGAGGACTTGGGACATCAAGTCCTGTGCCGCGCGGCAGTGGTTGAGGTTGGCCTGGAGGAGGTGGCGGGGCGGCATTAATTAATGGCCGCGCCAGCCTCGTCCCGGCCGTCCGTCCCCGTAGCACCGTCCACCTCCATGGAGGACGATGCCACCGCCCTCGGCACCGGAGCCCGCCTCTTCCTCTCCTTCCGGGAGGGGGGGGAGCACTTCTTGCTCCCCACCCTGTGATCGGCTGGCCTCCCCATGTCCGCACACAGCGGGCAGTGGGGGGCCGCCGAGCACTGGCTCGCACGGTGCTCTTTGGCACCGCAGCGGTAACACTGACCGCTGCGGTCCACCGGCGAGGTGCACCACTGCCTCACGTGCCCCAATTCGAGGCAGCGGTGACACTGGAGCGGGCGCGGCGCGAGGATTTCCACTCGCGCCGAAACCCACCCCACCAACACCCTCCCGGATTCCGCCACCTTACGGGCGGCGGAGAGGGGGCACCGGGCCCACACCGACCCGAGGCCGGAGGGCGACCTGCGGATCTCTCCGATCCGCAGGTCCTCCACAGGACAGTCCCCCGCCCTCGCTAGGGCACGGGACACATCCTGTGCGCTGACCGAGTCGTCCAGCCCACAAACGCGCATCTTCGTGCGCTTCGTGGGCCGAGCGACCCGGACACCTCGCTCGCCCAGCTGCTCCCGGAGCCTCTGGGCGAGACGATCCGCCTTCGCGCCGCCTTCTGCACCGGGGATCTCCAGCAAGAGACCCCCGGTCACGGCCCTCTTCGCCCTCACGGAGGCGATGCCCAGCTCTTCCAGGGAGATATTCTCCCTGGCGAGCCGCATCGCCTCCGCGAGGGTCAGGTCGCCCCCCTGCGCAACGGTCAGCGTCACCGCTGCCGTTTTTGGGGGACGACCTGGTCGTGCCTTCCCGACCTTCGCGGCCTTTACCTTGGCCGCCGGCGGCGGAGGCGGAGGCCGCGGTTGCGAGGCCTTCCTCGCCGCCCGCTTCGCCTTCCGCCCCACCACCTCACTCCACGCCACCCCCCCTTGGGAGGGTGCTGTGGAGGACGCGACCACCGCGACCACGGGTACACCACCCCGCTTGGGGGTCGCGACCCGGGGCCCTGGTGCCGCAACGCTGGGCGGAGCCTTCACTCCGCCCTTCTTTGCCTTCCCCGACTGTACCGGAACAGGTCGGGGAGGCACCGCCTTCCTGCTGACCGCTCTTCCGGCGAGGAGCTCCTCCCGGAAGGCGGCCAGCTTGCCATCAATCATGTCCCCAATCCTCCTCAGAAGATCGTCTTCTGAGGAGGACGGGGACTTCTTCACGGGCGGAGCGCGGGTGGAGGGGCCCGCGGTGCCCCGCACCACTGCCGCCGCACTCCGCTTATTTACCTCCGCCGAGGGACGCGGCGGTGGAGGAGGAGGGAGGATGGGAGGGAGGGCCGCGCTGTTCCACAGCGCCTCTGCCCTCCTCCTCCCCTGTCGCTCCTCCTCCAACAGGAGCTGCAGACGGGCGTTCCGCCCTCTGAGCTCCCGCGCCGCCTCCCTCATTTCCTCCGCCGCGGCCTTCAGGGCCTCCGCGCCACCGCTTTTCTGCCCCTTAAAGGCGCAGGCAGCGGCGACTTTCTCCACCCGCCTCAGGGACGAGGAGATCCTCTCCGATATCTCCTCGGTCACCTCGTCCCTGAGGCAACTCAGCCTCACCGACGGGCTCATCGCCCCGCCCACCTCGACGACGGCCTGCCCCGCCCTCTTCCTCTTAGAGCCTATGAGGCTCCTGGTGGAGGAGAAGGACGAGACTGACGCAGTCTCGTCGTCCTCCTCCACCTTCCACGAAGCCGGGCCAGGCGCTGGAGGCGGCGCGAGCGCCGTCACTCCAGTCCCAGCACCGCCTTCGTCCACCCCCTCTGACTTACCCCGTCCCATCCCCGTTTTAATATTGAACTCCATAATATTCCCACGAGCAGGTCGGAAGAAAAGGTCCGCCCGGGCAGAGCCGCCTTACCCGGGTAAGCCTATATACTCCGGGGGTTCGGCAGGTTCCCCGGAGGTGGTCGCTTGGGATTGGGCCCTCTCCCCCAACCATGCATCCCATCGCCGCGCACCATAGCTTAGGATTGGAGGGCGATTTTATAGAGTCGCCATACTCGTGGCCCAGGCGGTTAAGCCAAGACCCCCGTTCCTCCTGCCGTCACGTACCATTCACAAAACCAATAGGGAATTGTGAATGGGTCGTTGTGACGACCAACAGGAGGCTTACGGTGTGTGTATGACTCGGGTACCCCGGGTTCGTTAAGCCCGTACTGCAGCTGAAAGGCTGGCAGCCCCTGAGGGAAGGTTACTAGCATACTGCTTCCTCACAAGCTTCCTCCTCGCTTACTAGCTAATTGCTCTCATACTAGCATGCCGCTTACTTACTAGTTTACTTGTTGCTCACTAGGTTACTGCTTGCTTAGTAGTTTACTGCTTACTTACTAGCTTACTGCTGGACTACTATCTCACTGCTTGCTTACTAGACTACAGCTTCCTTACTAGCATCCACCAGGCTTACTAGCTCATTGCTTGCTTACTAGCTTACTGCGTGCGTACTAACTTTCTACTTGGTTACTAGCTAACTACTTTCTTACCAGCTTACTGCTTGCTTGCTGGCTTACTGGTTGCTCTCTAGCTTACAGCTTGCTTACTATCGAACTGCTTTCCTACTAGCTTCCCGCTCGCTTATTAGCTCACAGCTCGCTTACTAGCTCACTTGTCGCTTACTAGCTTACTGCTTGCTTACAATATAACTGGTTCCATACTAGCACCCTCCTCGCTTACTAGCTCACTGCTTCCTCACTAGCTTACTGCTTGCTTACTAGCATACTACTTGCTTACTAGCTAACTGCTTTCTTACCTGCTAATTGCATTCTTCCCAACATGCAGCTTGCTTACTAGCTTACGGCTTGATTACTAGCTTACTGCTTGCTTACTAGCATACTGCTTCCTTACTAGGTTCTTGCTCGCTTACTACCACGCAGCTTGTTTGCTAATTTACTGCTTGCTTACTAGCATACTGCTTTCTTGCTACCTCACTACTTGCTTACTAGCTTACTGCTTGCTTACTAGGTTACTGCCTGCTTACTTGTTTTCTGCTTGCTTGCTAGCTTCCTCCTCGCTTACTAGCTTACTGCTTACATACTAGCTTGCTGCATGGTTAGTAGCTTGCTGCTTGCTTACTAGCCCACTGCATCCATACTAACTGCCTTCTTACTATCCTGCTGCTTGCTTACTAGCTTACAGCTTGCAGACTACTTAACTGCTATACTACTACATTGCTGCTTTCTTCATAACTTACTGCCCTTTTACTAGCTTACAGGGAGCTTACTAGAATACTGCTTCCTTGCTAGCTTCCTGCTCGCTTAATATCTTACTGCTTGCTAACTAGCCCGCTGCATGCTTTCTAGCATACTGCTATCCTACTACATTCCTGCTTTCTTCCAAACTTACTGCCTTCATACTAACTTGCTGCTCCCTTATTTGCTGACTCCTCGCTTACTAGTTCACTGCTTGCATACTAGCTTACTGCTTGCTTACAAGCTTATTGCTTTCATGCCATAATGGTAGCTTCCTAGCTTGCAGCTTACTTACTAGGTAACTGCTTTCGTACCAGCTTACTGGATGCTTACTGGCCTACTGCTTGCTTACTACCATACTGCTTCCTTTCTGCCTTACTGCTTGTATACCAGAATGTTGCTTGCTTTCTAGCTTACTGCTTGCTTAGTAGCATACTGCTTTCTTACCTGGCCCCTGCTTGCCTACTAGCTTACTGCTTGCCTACTAGCTCACAGCTAGGTTACTCGCTTACTGCTTGCTTACTAGCCCGCTGCTTGCTTTCTAACATACTGCTTCATTACTAGCTTCCTGCTTGGCTACTAGCTTACTGCTTTCTTACTAGGATAATTGTTTAATGACCTTAACCGCCCTTCGAGGGTTATTTTAGTCTGACGTGGTCCGGATTACGAGGGAAAGGACACTGGGAAAAATTATTGAATAAATTGATGCACCTGAATTTGCTCAAGAAATTAAACTTTTATTTTTAATCAAAAAAGAAAAAAAAGGAAAAAAAACCACCTAGACGTTGGTCCGTCGTCTGGGGGAAAAAACCTGGGCCGGCTGCTCCTGGCCAAGTTCGCGATGTGTTGTTCTGTAACAAGGAAAGACAGGGCTGGATTTAAATACCTATTAACGCTTGTCGCGTCGCCTGTCTCGCTCTATCTCGCACGCTCCTGTCTCTGCCGTTCGCACTCGAGAGCGGAGATTACAGACACGTCTCGACGAACTGAGATATGCATGTGGACTGTATGTACGAACGTTCTCACAAATCGAGAACCGTTCGATCGCTGTGCGGAAGAAGAGATCTAATTTCTCAATTCTCCGCTTTTTGGCGATCGTTGAATGCCGCAGGAAAGGACAACAGGTGGAGGTCGTAAAGCTCCAAATGCTGTCCAAACCGCAGTTTCTCACCGTTCCCTGCGTACAAGACGCGGTGTGGTGTAGCCCTTAACGGCGCACGTAGCGTCTTACGTTTAAAGGAGCATACACCACGGTGCTCATTATGCGTTGCTCTACGCACAGGGTACGTACTCACTGGCGGTCAAGGAGCGTTGCTCGAGCAGGTTGAGAGCTAAGAAGTCCGGAATTTCTTAGCCCCGACCGGGGAAACGGTGAGCCCACGTAGGATATCGGTCAGAGACAACCCTAGGGGTGATATACAAAACCGTGCGGACAATTCAACTTGTCGCACGACCGCGTCAAATGCAACAGTCCGTGGAGTCGTCAGTACTGATCGGGCCGTAGCCCTTGCTGAGACTGGAGTTTCGACACACGGGAAACGATTCTTATCTCGATTCCCCTTTCATGACCGCGTAGCACAAACGTCACATGAAAGTTGGACGAAAACCCACAGTCTTTTAAATTTTATTAATAATCTCGCCAAGCGGGAACCGAAGTTTATCAATTCCCTCACACGACCACGTAACTCGAGCGTCACGTGCTATTCGGCGAGATTGCACAGTCAATAATCGGGGCTGATAAAATGCCTCACCGATTTAGTTAATTTTGAGCAATAATTTAAACTTCTCAACGAAAGGTTCGAGTGTTCTCAGAACCTATATTCGGAGATTTGGTTTCGTCGCGGAGCGGAATCGTTTTTCGATCTGCTCGCTGCGAGAACTCGCTTTCGAGTCTCGAAGCTAAGAAGCGAACAGACATCCGCAGTCGCGGCCACGAGAGGGGTAATCACCACCTCGCGGCGCTATCCCTGCTCTTCAATGTCTATCTCTTCTTAATTTCAATATTCCTCTACCCTCTCTGTTTATGGATCTTCGACGATCGATCCCAAGTAAATATATTGGGTCGATCACGTGACTGAGAGGAACCAACACTCGCGTATGGTTTTTCTAACCTGTATCGTCCCGTGTACCGAACTACGCATCAGAGAGTCTCTGGAATGTCGCGTACACGAAAAACAATACCGTACGAGGAATTTATGGTTCTCAGTTATAATTCACGTTAACTTGAATATTTCTCTAAACGGTTCTCAAATCCGTCAATTAACGCGATATTTAAACACTGCTGCATGCTTACTAGCTTATTTGTTTCGTACTAGCATACTGCTTCCTTACTAGCCTTTTTTTCGTAAGGAATATCTTCGCAAGACTCCCTCCCACCTCTTTGGGGTGAGTCAGGAGAGTTGTGTGGGATTCCCGCGCCCATGGAATGACGGGCGCGTGACCTACCCACTAAAAACCCCACGGTGACCCTTCCGCATGATTTGGGAGGATACCGGGAATCGCTCGATGCATACTTCCGGTGTCCTCCCCGTGCCAGCGCTGTGCCTCCATCCACGGAGGGGCAAAAGGTTCCTCCCGGCAGTCACATTGTCTCATGGCGGCATGGAGAGAGCACTCCTTCCCGCCGCCATCCGTCTAGGGGCCTCGGTTAGTGGCGGCTGCGAGCCCCAAATCTCAACTGCAAGCAACTCCATTTGTACCCCACGGCGGCTGGTGGCTCATGGCCACACCATGCCACCGAGAGTGCCTCCCGATTTGTCGGACCGGAATTGGGGTGACACTTCCACCACAATCCGGTCCGGCTCTGCGCCTCGTGCCTGGAGGAGGCTCCCCTCAGGAACCCCCTCCCAGCCAGGGTCATCCGCCACGCCGCGGGGGTCGCCCACGATGGCCGGCGCCTGGACGACGCCCTCCCACCACCACACGTGTGCGAGCCTCACCACGCCGCTGAAGCTCGCATTCAATGCCGGCGGCCTCCTTCTGTAACATTACGCTCTCGCAGGAGGAGGTCACGGCCCTCTGGCCGCAGGGAGCGGCCGAGTTGCCGAGCATAGAGGAGGAGGTCGCCCGGCTCGGAGCATTGGTCGCGGGTATTTGCGACGCGGCGATGCCTCGGGTCGGGCGGGCTTCTCCTCGCCGGGCGGTGTACTGGTGGTCGGACGCGATCGCGGAGTTGCGAGTCGCGACTGTCCGCGCCCGACGCCAGTACACCCGCGCGCGCCGTCGTCAACGTACAGGCGACGGCGTGGCGCGAGCGAGGGCAGCTGATGACCTGTATGGAGCATACCGCGTGGCGCGGGTTGCTCTGCAGGTCGCCATCAAACGGGCCAAGACCCAGGCATGGAAGGAGCTCCTCCAGACCCTTGATGACGATCCATGGGGGCGCCCATATAAGGTGGTGCTGAATAAGGTCCGCCCGTGGGCGCCCCCCGTCACCGAGGGTCTTGACCCCCGGCTGCTGGAGGACGTGGTCAATACACTCTTCCCAATTGGGGAGAGGGGACCGCGTCCTCCGGCGGCGGCGGCTGTCCCAGTGGAGTGGACGGCCGAGCTGGGGGTCACGCAGGAGGAGCTGGCAGCGGCCATCAGACGGCTCGGGGTTCGTAACACGGCCCCGGGTCCGGATGGTGTGCCCGGCCGGGTTTGGGTCTTGACCCAGGGCGTCCTTGGGGCCGACCTCAGGCGGTTGTTCGACCGCTGCCTGAGGGACGGGCGATTCCCCCCCAGTTGGAAGGTGGCGAGGATGGTCCTCCTCCGGAAGGAGGGTCGGCCCGCGGAGTCTCCCACCGCATACCGGCCCATTTGTCTCCTCGACGAGGTGGGCAAGCTCTTCGAGCGTGTGATTGCTGCCCGCCTCGTCGAGCACCTGTCGCGGGGTGATCCCGGTCTGGCAGACTGCCAGTTCGGTTTCCGGGGGGGCCGATCGACTATCGACGCGATAGGTCGTGTGAGGGCCCTCTCGGAGGCGGCCGTCTCCCGGGGAGGGGTGGCATTGGCAATGTCCTTGGATATTGCCAATGCCTTTAACACCCTCCCCTGGGAAGAGATAAGGAGGGGACTCGAATATCATCGGGTCCCCCCTTGTCTCAGGGTGGTCGTCGGGGATTATCTCCGCGGCAGGTGGATCGAGTATCCGGGCCGGGATGGTGATATGCGGAGGGAGGTGTACTGCGGTGTTCCGCAGGGGTCGGTCCTCGGGCCACTCCTGTGGAACATCGCGTACGACTCGGTGTTGCGGGCTGGCCTCCCCGACGGCGTCAGCACGGTGTGTTATGCGGATGACACACTGGTGCTGGCCGTCGGGGCGCACTGGGGGAGGGCCATGCGTCGCGCGGAGGAGGGGTCGCAACGCGTCGTCGACCGGATCAGGGGGATGGGGATGACGGTGGCGGTCCATAAGACCGAGGTGATTGCGTTTCATTCACCTCGGCAGGATCCGCCACCCCCTCTGATTCGGGTGGGTGGGGCTGACATCGAGGTGAAGCCCCAGATCAGGTATCTAGGGCTGATCCTCGATAGCCACTGGCGTTTCGAGAAGCATTTCCGCTGCCTGGTCCCCCGGTTGGAAAGGATGGTTGCGGCTCTGGGCCGGATCCTGCCCAACCTGGGGGGCCCGGCGGGCCGAGTTCGTCGCCTCTATGTAGCAATGGTCCAGTCGGTGGCCCTATACGGGGCCCCCGTCTAGGCGGACGACCTGGCTGCCTCCCGGCGCAGCATGACTATGCTGCGTCGGGTGCAGAGGCGCATGGCGCTCAGGGTCGTCCGCGGGTATCGGACCATGTCACATGAGGCGGCGACGGTTCTAGCGGGGATGCCGCCCATGGACCTGCTCGCGCGGTCGCACGCGGTGATGTACCGGCACCGCGTCGACCGTCGCGCGGGGGTGGGGGCGGTCCCGGGCGGGCAGGAACCTGCTTGGGGCGATTTGAAGCGCCAGGCCCGGCAGTCCGTGTTGCTCGCGTGGCAGGAGCGGCTGGCTCTGCCAACCGCGGGGCACCGGACTGTCGGGGCTGTTCGGCCACTCCTGAAGGAGTGGCTGGACAGAGGCCATGGCAGCCTCACCTACCGGCTGGCACAGGTATTTTCCGGGCATGGCAGCTTCGGAAGATACCTGTGCCGGATAGGGAAGGAGCCGACGGCGCGTTGCTGCCACTGCGACGCTGAGCAGGACACGGCGGATCATACCCTGGAGGTATGCCCCGCGTGGGAGGGGGAGCGCCGTGTCCTGGTCGGCGTCGTCGGGCGGGATGTCTCGCTGCCGGGCGTGGTCCGCGCCATGCTCGGTAGCGAGGAGAAGTGGAGGGCCGTGGCCTCCTTCTGCGAGAACGTGATGTTGCAGAAGGAGGCCGCGGGGAGGGAGCGCGAGCTTCAGCGGCGCGCTGAAGCTCGCGCTCGTGCGGTGGCCCGAGGTCGTCGCCCGGTCGCGAGGCGTCGCGGGCGGCCGCCTCGGCGTGGCGGATGACCTAGGCTGGGAGGGGGGTCCTGAGGAGACCCTCCTCCCGCCAGGCGGCGCCGGGTCGGACCGGTTGGGGGTAGGAGTGCCTCCCCCTACCGGTCCGACGCAAGGGGAGGCACCCTCGGCGGTCTGGTGCGGTCATGAACGCCCGGCCGCCGAGGGGTGGAAACGGGGTCGCGGGCGGTTGCGAGTTGGGGCTCGCAGCCGCCACTAAACGCGGCCCCGGGACGGATAGCGGCGGGATGGAGTGGCCCCGTCCCGGCGCTATGAGGCAGTGTGTCTACTGGGGGGCCGATTGTCCCCCCGGGGGATGGGCGCGAAAGCGCGGGCACGGGGAGGATACCGGAAGAATGCTTCGAGCGATTCCCGGTATCCTCCCAAAGCGTGCCGAAGGGTCACCGTGAGGTTTTTAGTGGGTAGGTCTCGCGCCTGTCGTTGTACGGGCGCGGGGAATCCCACACACCCCTCCCACCTCTCCCCAAGGAGGTGGGAGGGAGTCTTTCGAAGATTTTCCCCACGACAAAAAAAAAAAAAAAAAAAAAAAAAAAAAAAAAAAAAAAAAGTTTCAGCGAGGGCAGCTGCCATCAGGGCGTCCTTGTCCAGGCGCCGAAGCGCCCAGCGGCGCGGTGGGTTACCACCCGGACGGTGGTGTCGGGACGCATCCCCCGCGGCGGCAGAGACCTCCATCCGGATATACCGGTGATCCGAGAGTGTCTCTGCCCACGTGTCCACGTGCCATCCCGACACCATGTGCACGGCGTTGGGGGTCGCGAATCCAACATCCACGATAGACCCCCCATATCGCCGCACACACGTGTGCTCCGACCCCCGGTTCAGTAACCGAAGGTCGAGTCCCGCCGCCCAGTCGCCCAGGATCCCGCCGCGAACGGAAGTCCTGGGGGACCCCCACGCCACCGACTTGGCGTTGAAGTCTCCCAGGACCAGCACCGGCCGGGCCGCGCAGCGCAGCACGCATGCCGCGACCTCGGCTAGGTACTGCTCGAACGCGACGTGACCGCTGCGAGGCGATATGTAGCACCCCACCACGGCGACTCCCCCCCAGTCCACGGCGACGAATCCCCGACCGCGCTCCAGCATGGAGAACGGCGGGGACCCGTCGCCACCTCCCCATACCGTCGCCACCAAGCCGTCCGCGTCGCCCACCCAATGAGGGTGATCAGGGTCGCGGTACGGCTCGGCGGCGACAGCCAGGTCAACCCCCCACTCCGCGAGGACTTGGGACATCATATCCTGTGCCGCGCGGCAGTGGTTGAGGTTGGCCTGGAGGAGGAGGCTGGGCGCCATTAATTACCGACCGCCCCAGCCTCCTCGCGGCTGTCCGTCCCCGTGGCACCGTCCACCTCCATGGTGGACGATGCCACCGCCCGCGGCGCCGGAGTCGGAACGGCCCGCCTCTTCCTCTCCTTCTGGGAGGGGGGAGAGCACTTCCTGCTCCCCACCCTGTGGTCGGCTGGCATCCCCCTGCCCGCACATAACGGGCAGTGGAGGGCCGCCGAGCACTGGCTCGCGCGGTGGTCCTTCGCCCTGCAGCGGTAACGTTGACCGCTGCGGTCCACCGGCGAGGTGCACCACTTTTTTTTTTTTTTTTTTGTCGTGAGGAAAATCTTCGAAAGACTCCCTCCCACCTCCATGGGGAGAGGTGGGAGGGGTGTGTGGGATTCCCCGCGCCCGTACAACGACATGCGCGGGACCTACCCACTAAAAACCCCACGGTGACCCTTCGGCACGCTTTGGGAGGATACCGGGAATCGCTCGAAGCATTCTTCCGGTATCCTCCCCGTGCCCGCGCTTTCGTGCCCATCCCCCGGGGGGACAACCGGTCCCCCCAGTAGACACACTGCCTCATAGCGGCGGGACGGGGCCACTCCATCCCGCCGCTATCCGTCCCGGGGCCGCGTTTAGTGGCGGGTGCGAGCCCCAACTCGCAACCGCCCGCGACCCCGTTTCCACCCCTCGGCGGCCGGGCGTTCATGGCCGCACCAGACCGCCGAGGGTGCCTCCCCTTGCGTCGGACCGGTAGGGGGAGGCACTCCTACCCCCAACCGGTCCGACCCGGCGCCGCCTGGCGGGAGGAGGGTCCCCTCAGGACCCCCCTCCCAGCCTAGGTCATCCGCCACGCCGAGGCGGCCGCCCGCGACGCCTCGCGACCGGGCGACGACCTCGGGCCACCTCCCTCCCCGCGGCCTCCTTCTGCAACATTACGTTCTCGCAGAAGGAGGCCACGGCCCTCCACTTCTCCTCGCTGCCGAGCATGGCGGCACCACGCCCGGCAGCGAGACATCCCGCCCGACGACGCCGACCAGGACACGGCGCTCCCCCTCCCACGCGGGGCATACCTCCAGGGTATGATCCGCCGTGTCCTGCTCAGCGTCGCAGTGGCAGCAACGCGCCGTCGGCTCCTTCCCTATCCGGCACAGGTATCTTCCGAAGCTGCCATGCCCGGAAAACACCTGTGCCAGCCGGTAGGTGAGGCTGCCATGGCCTCTGTCCGGCCACTCCTTCAGGAGTGGCCGAACAGCCCCGACAGTCCGGTGCCCCGCGGTTGGCAGAGCCAGCCGCTCCTGCCACGCGAGCAACACGGACTGCCGGGCCTGGCGCTTCAAATCGCCCCAAGCAGGTTCCTGCCCGCCCGGGACCGCCCCCACCCCCGCGCGACGGTCGACGCGGTGCCGGTACATCACCGCGTGCGACCGCGCGAGCAGGTCCATGGGCGGCATCCCCGCTAGAACCGTCGCCGCCTCATGTGACATGGTCCGATACCCGCGGACGACCCTGAGCGCCATGCGCCTCTGCACCCGACGCAGCATAGTCATGCTGCGCCGGGAGGCAGCCAGGTCGTCCGCCCAGACGGGGGCCCCGTATAGGGCCACCGACTGGACCATTGCCACATAGAGGCGACGAACTCGGCCCGCCGGGCCCCCCAGGTTGGGCAGGATCCGGCCCAGAGCCGCAACCATCCTTTCCAACCGGGGGACCAGGCAGCGGAAATGCTTCTCGAAACGCCAGTGGCTATCGAGGATCAGCCCCAGATACCTGATCTGGAGCTTCACCTCGATGTCAGCCCCACCCACCCGAATCAGAGGGGGTGGCGGATCCTGCCGAGGTGAATGAAACGCAATCACCTCGGTCTTATGGACCGCCACCGTCATCCCCATCCCCCTGATCCGGTCGACGACGCGTTGCGACCCCTCCTCCGCGCGACGCATGGCCCTCCCCCAGTGCGCCCCGACGGCCAGCACCAGTGTGTCATCCGCATAACACACCGTGCTGACGCCGTCGGGGAGGCCGGCCCGCAACACCGAGTCGTACGCGATGTTCCACAGGAGTGGCCCGAGGACCGACCCCTGCGAAACACCGCAGTACACCTCCCTCCGCATATCACCATCCCGGCCCGGATACTCGATCCACCTGCCGCGGAGATAATCCCCGACGACCGCCCTGAGACAAGGGGGGACTCGATGATATTCGAGTCCCCTCCTTATCTCTTCCCAGGGGAGGGTGTTAAAGGCATTGGCAATATCCAAGGATATTGCCAATGCCACCCCTCCCCGGGAGACTGCCGCCTCCGAGAGGGCCCTCACACGACCTATCGCGTCGATAGTCGATCGGCCCCCCCGGAAACCGAACTGGCAGTCGGCCAGACCGGGATCACCCCGCGACAGGTGCTCGACGAGGCGGGCAGCAATCACACGCTCGAAGAGCTTGCCCATCTCGTCGAGGAGACAAATGGGCCGGTATGCGGAGGGAGACTCCGCGGGCCGACCCTCCTTCCGGAGGAGGACCATCCTCGCCACCTTCCAACTGGGGGGGAATCGCCCGTCCCTCAGGCAGCGGTCGAACAACCGCCTGAGGTCGGCCCCAAGGACGCCCTGGGTCAAGACCCAAACCCGGCCGGGCACACCATCCGGACCCGGGGCCGTGTTACGAACCCCGAGCCGTCTGATGGCCGCTGCCAGCTCCTCCTGCGTGACCCCCAGCTCGGCCGTCCACTCCACTGGGACAGCCGCCGCCGCCGGAGGACGCGGTCCCCTCTCCCCAATTGGGAAGAGTGTATTGACCACGTCCTCCAGCAGCCGGGGGTCAAGACCCTCGGTGACGGGGGGCGCCCACGGGCGGAGCTTATTCAGCGCCACCTTATATGGGCGCCCCCATGGATCGTCATCAAGGGTCTGGAGGAGCTCCTTCCATGCCTGGGTCTTGGCCCGTTTGATAGCGACCTGCAGAGCAACCCGCGCCACGCGGTATGCTCCATACAGGTCATCAGCTGCCCTCGCTCGCGCCACGCCGTCGCCTGTACGTTGACGACGGCGCGCGCGGGTGTACTGGCGTCGGGCGCGGACAGTCGCGACTCGCAACTCCGCGATCGCGTCCGACCACCAGTACACCGCCCGGCGAGGAGAAGCCCGCCCGACCCGAGGCATCGCCGCGTCGCAAATACCCGCGACCAATGCTCCGAGCCGGGCGACCTCCTCCTCTATGCTCGGCAACTCGGCCGCTCCCTGCGGCCAAGTTGCAGCGAGGGCAGCTGCCATCAGGGCGTCCTTGTCCAGGCGCCGAAGCGCCCAGCGGCGTGGTGGGGCGCCACGCAGGCGGCCGTGTCGGGATGCACTCGCGGCGGCAGAGACCTCCATCCGGATGTACCGGTGATCGGAGAGTGTCTCTGCCCCCGCGACCACGTGCCAACCCGACACCATGCGCACGGCGTTGGGGGTCGCGAATCCAACATCCACGATGGACCCCCCATATCGCCGCACGCATGTGTGCTCCGACCCCCGGTTCAATACCCGGAGGTCGAGCCCCGCCGCCCAATCGCCCAGGATCCCGCCGCGAACGGAGGTCCTGGGGGATCCCCAAGCCACCGACTTGGCATTAAAATCCCCCAGGACCAGCACCGGCCGGGCCGCGTAGCGCTGCACGCATGCCGCGACCTCGGCCAGGTACAGCTCGAACGCAGCGTGACCGCTACGGGGCGAAATGTAGCACCCCACCACAGCGACTCCCCCCCAGTCCACGGCGACGAATCCCCGACCGCGCTCCAACAAGGAGAACGGTGGGGACCCGTCGCCCCCTCCCCATACCGTCGCCACCAAGCCGTCCGCGTCGCCCACCCAATGAGGGTGATCAGGGTCACGGTACGGCTCGGCGGCGACCGCCAGGCCAACCCCCCACTCCGCGAGGACTTGGGACATCAAGTCCTGTGCCGCGCGGCAGTGGTTGAGGTTGGCCTGGAGGTGGAGGCGGGGCGGCATTAATTAATGGCCGCGCCAGCCTCCTCCCGTACTAGCTTACAGCTTGCTTACTAGCTTGCTGCTTGCTTTGTAGATTACTGTTTGCTTACTAGCAGACTGCTTGATTACTAGGTCCCTACTCGCTTACTATCTTAATGCTTGCTTACTGGCTTGCTGCTTGCGCTCTAGCTTACTGCTTGCTTACGAGCATCCTGCTTTCTTACTAGGCCACTACTTGCCCAGTAGCTTACTGCATGCCTCCTCGCTTACAGCCAGCTCACTCGCTTACTTCTTGTTTACTACCTGTTAGAAACTAAGGGTTCTAACCGGGGTCCGGACGAGGGAAATACTAGGGAAAGTGATTGATAAGTTTTTATTTGTAATTTTCGCTTGTCGCTTGGCGACAAGCCTTTTATTTTAAATTTAACAAAAATGAAAAAATAAAAATAAAAAATATAAAATTACAAAAGAATTAGTTTTTTTGTTTTTTTTTTTTATAATCCAGCCGGAGGTGGAGATTCACCGGTGTTGCCCCGGTTGGGATGGACCTTGGTTGCTGTAACAAAGGTTTGTTCAGATTAAATACGTGCGTACACGTATCGTAAACACGCTCGTCAGCTGTTCGCCTCGCTCTCCTAGCGGCTAGCGGTGCGCTGGGAGGGGGGAATCAGCTGTCGTTTAACGTGAATCAGTGGACTGTAAATTTGTACTTGTACGCTGATAATTATTTATTGAAATTATCAGCGATACTTTTGCCCTGAACAGAAGAGAATTCACTCGTATCTGTCGGGGGCGACTTAGCCACGGACGGGTCACCAAATGGAGGTCGTAAAGCTCCAAATGGGTGGATCCCGCGAGCACGCTCTCCGTGCGGGTGATGTAGGAACGTCGCGCGATGTGATTTCCTGCGACACTGTAAAATTACTGCACGGCGACCGTTTCTACCGTGGACCGTGACAGTAAAGTGTCCTTTGCAAAAAATCCCTCGCGGGTCCAACCGCACTATAAAGCCTACCCGGCGACCGTGTTGCACGGGGACCGTATTTGGTAGGCGGCGTGACGGATGGTGAGGCGACCTTGAACCCGAACTCCTCCGTAGGGTGTACGGTCGACTCGTACACCGACGGGTTTTTGGAGAGGGTTTTTTGGCGACCTTTGCACGAAGAGCACTCCACGAGGCGGTACCGATTCAACGGTATGACCTTTGGGAGGCTCCAAAGCCGTATAGCTTTAAAGGGATTCTGGGTGGGTGCACCCTGAGTCCCTTACGTCGCGGTCGCGGCAACGACGGCAACGTACAATCCTTCCTAGCGAAGGCGGTCGCGTCACGCGCAGCGTGTATTACGACCTCCCTTTTGTCGCAGGTAGATTGTTCTGGGAAACTCTAACCGCAGCAACGGAGAGAATTCTTTGTTAAACAAGTCCAAATATTATGTGCGAGTCCGTACTTGAGGAGCGAGATCTTCTGGGATCCGCTCCCGTTGGCAGTCGGCTCGTGAATAATTACGAATATCGTCGCGGATCGACAGACGAAGACTCGGTCGCGCCTTGTCGTCGCGACGCGGCGCTGCCGAATTCAGCTGTCGATCTCTTTTCAATATATTATACGGTTCTCTCTCTCGATGCTGACGTCACGATACCGTTTAAACCGGTGCGAAGCGAATCTTCGCGTGAGGTCGGCGTACAAAAACACGTAAACGGCCGCGGTTTTAAATCGTCCGAACGTTCAACGAACCTGACGAACGCTTAACCTTCCGCAGTGTCACGTACACAAACGGATACGGGAATCGCAGCCGAGAATTTAATGTTTCAGACTAACGCGATTTTAAATAGTTTTTTAACATATTTAAACATACCGCCCCCCTTGCACGAATTGTGCAATACCCGGAGAACGCGGTAGTCCCGTACGGTCACTGTTTTACGCGGAGAGAGAGAACTCGCGCACTTTTAATTGTAAAAAATCAAAAGTACTTACAATTGACCAGCTGTAGCTTGATGAATATAGCGCATGGAGGTCATGAGCATTTGGTCCGCCATGGCCTTTGCCATGGCGATCTGGCCGAACCGCTGCCAGGCCCTTTTTTTCCTCTTGGCCTGCGGGCCTGCAGGGGCTGGCGGCTGCAGGCCGCTACTGGACGGTCCAGGATTGGCCGGTGTCTGGTTTACCGGCTTCTTCCTCTTTCTCTTTGGCCGCGGAGCCTGTCCAGCGGGGGCGGCCACCGTCGATGTCGGCGCGGGCGTCGCGGCTGGCGGTGTTTCCGCGGCCTTGTCGGCCCTCCAGTTACAGGACCAGAGGTTGCCCTCTGGTCCCCATCGTAGGATGTATTGCCCTCCGGGCACCCGGCAGTGGTACTTCCTCGACGTTGTTAAAATCCTAGCCGGGATTTGAAAAGTTTCCCGGCCGAAACAAAGAGTGACGTCCGGCTCACTCGGGGTATCCGCAGTGGAGACCCCAGGGTCCGACGTCCCGAGGCTGGACGTTTCCCCGAGTTTTAAAATCCGCCCGAACCTCTCATCGATCTCGGGCGACCCCGAGATCGAAATCTCTTCCGCTCGACTATACGTTTCGGAACTAGTATCGCTCATTGTCGTTTTGGAACTAAGCGGTTTTCGATTCCGCGAATTCCGTTACGATTCGGGGGCGCTCGGATTACTCGTTACGCCCTACCAATAATCCAACTCAGATTGGTGGATTCGTAACCCCCACTAATCCGTTTGAACTTTCAGTGACAACGGTCAGGTGAGAATCAACACCGTTTATTTCTAGAAACGGTCGTTTCTCACCTTTCGATCACTTTCGGCCGTTGGATGTTATGGTTTTTATGTGACCTCGTCGGCGTCGCTAACCGTCGCCGACTCGGTTTCTTCCACAGGCAGCTTACACAACCGCGTAATAGGTCGCGCAAAAATGGATTTTTCCGTGCGTATTTTAACAACACGTGCATTTCCATCCCTGCCGGTGAATACCTCCTCTACTCGTCCCATTTCCCATTGATTCGGGGGGAGGAGAGTGTTTTGCACTAAAACTAAGTCGTTTAGTTTTAATGTTTTTTGGGCTGTACGCCACTTATAACGATTCTGGAGGTGCGTGAGATAATCACGTGTCCAATGCCTCCAGATTTGTTCGTGGAATTTTGAATCGCCCTCCATCGTGTCAAACGGGAGAGTTTTTCAATTTCCACTGATTGCGTCGGAAGCGCGTTCAGCGGACTCTCGACTAAGAAATGCCCCGGTGTGAGCGGCGCGTAATCGTCGGGGCTATCACTCAAAGCGGCAATCGTTCGCGAGTTTAAACTTGCTTCGATTTTACAAAGCAATGTTTGTAACTCTTCGCTTGTGGGAGTGAATTCGCCCAGAGTCCGCTTCAGGTGAAATTTCACCGATTTCACACCGGCCTCTTGCATGCCACCGAAGTGCGGTGCACTCGGTGGGTTAAATTTCCATCTAATTCCTTTTTGACTGCATTTATTACGCATTTCTTGCGTGCTGTACACTGCTTCGAAATTTTCACGTAATTCTCGATCTGCCCCGACAAAGTTCGTTCCATTGTCACTGAAAATGCAGGACGGAACTCCCCTTCGTGCAATGAATCGATCTAATGCTGCCAAAAAGGCACTCGTCGTATAATCGTGGACGAGTTCGATGTGGATGGCCCGTGTCGCGTAACAGACAAAAACTGCTATGTACGCTTTGTGGGCGGTTTTTCCTCGACCGGCGGAGTCCCGGACACGAAAAGGTCCCGCATAATCCACTCCACAGTTCGAAAATGCTCTCGCCTCGCGGCAACGCTCAGGTATTAAATCCTGCATGATTTGCGTGGAGGTTTTTGCCCTCCATCTAACGCATCGCATGCATCCGTGGATTACCGTTCGCGCTGCATTTCGACAGCCGAGAATCCAAAATCTTTGTCTTACTGTGTACATGGTCAACTGCAATCCCCCGTGCAACGTGTCAATGTGGCACTGCCGAATTATCATCGTAGAAACGTGATGTTTCGGCAAAATTATGGGGTGCTTGGTTTCCCATGACAGTGTTGTATTTTCCAGTCTGCCTCCGACTCTCAAGACATCTTTGTCATCGAGAAAAGGGTTCAGACTTTTTAATGTTGATTTTGCTGGTATTTTTCGATGGTTTTTCAAACACCGGTACTCCTTTGCAAAATGCGTGCGCTGGATGCAGCGGACAATTCTCTCGCTTGCGAGCTGCATCTCAGACGCGTCAACGATCTTAGCATCATACGACCTTCGCTCACCTTGCATCGGTCCCCTCAGTCGGAGACAGTATGCGGTTACACGAAGTAGCTTATTCCAGGTCGAGAATCGAAATACAAATTCTCATTCTTTCTCCGGAATTGCTACGTGGGCGTGCACTTTGCGCTTCCCTTCTTCGGTCTCGATGGACGAAGGCGTTTTCGGCCAACAATCTTTCGATTCCGTTAGCCAACTTGGTCCTGAAATCCACAGCTTAGATTGAAGGAGTTCCGCAGCTTCCACTCCGCGCGAATTCAGATCCGCGGGATTGAAGCGGGTGGGAACGTGCCTCCATTCAGCATTCGGAAGTAACGTTTGGACCTTTGACACACGGTTGGCGATTAAAACCTTCCATGTGGAGGCGTGCTTTCTCAACCATGCCAATGCGATCGTGGAATCTGTCCAGCAGATTATTCTGTCGACCTTCAATGAAAGTGACTTCTCCACGTGCACAATAAGCTCGGCGAGCAGCACGGCGCCGTTCAATTCCAGTACAGAAATTGACTGCGTTTTAATTGGAGCCACTCGCGTTTTTGCCATTATCAATGTCGAGGAGGTGACATTGCTCATTGCGGTCACTCGTAAGTAAGTGACCGCTGAGTAGGCTGCGAGCGAAGCGTCACAAAATCCATGAATTTCCACGGAAATTGTGTCGGCTCCATAATTAATCCATCTGGGGATTTTTAGCTTATTTAAGCTGCTCCAATCCACGCAAAACGTATTCCACGTATTGAGCGTATTCGCTGAGATTTGATCATCCCACTGGATTTTCTCCAGCCATTGGGATTGCATCAGAATCTTTGCGCGAATCACGACTGGTGATAACCAGCCGAGCGGATCGAACAACTTAGCAATCTCCCAAAACAAATTTCGTTTTGTCATCGGCAAGGCAGACGGCTGAAACCGTTGCAGATTGAAATAAAAATAATCGCCGGACGGTATCCAGCGTAAACCTAATACCTTTAATTCGCTGTCATCGAACAAGGTAAGGTCGACGGCGTGGGAGTGAGCGTTTTGGGGGATATTTCGCAATAACAATGGCGAATTTCCTGCCCATTTTCGCAGCTTAAACCCACCTCTTTGTAGGAGCTCGCAAACTTGGTTACGAATTTTCTCCAACAAAGACGTATCGGGTGCTCCCATAAAAACGTCGTCTACATAAATGTCCTGCTCGAGAATCGGGGCGGCAAGTGGGTACCTGTGCCCGTCCTAATTTTTTAACTCAAGGAGGGTTCGCATCGACAGATATGGTGCACACGCCGTACCGTACGTTACGGTATTTAATTCGAACGCATTGAGCTGTTCGTTGTCGGGTGTGCGCCATAGGATGCATTGAAAACGACGATTCTGCGGGGCGACGAGAATCTGTCGGAACATTTTCTCTATGTCGGCACCAGCACGTATTCATACAGACGCCATCGGGTCAAGACTGACGTGATGTCGTTCTGCAATTTTGGACCTACGTGTAGGATGTCATTTAATGAACGACCGCCGGTAGTTCGGCTTGTCGCGTTAAATACGACTCTTAATTTAGTCGTTGCACTCTCGGTGCGTATGACCGCTCGATGCGGAATATAGAGTCTGGTCTCGTCAATAGGCTCTATGCGAGTCATATGACCCAGCTCCTCATATTCCTCGAAAAACGTCGTATATTCTCTTACGAGGGTCTGGTCTGTGTCCAATTTTTTCCTCAACCTCCCAAGGGCGGAGAGAGCGATTCGATAGGAGTTTCCTAACGCTTCGTCCGGTCTCGGGTGAGAAAAAGGCAATCGGACGACAAACCGTCCTGTCGCATCTCGAGCGACGGTTTTTTGGAAGTGCGTTTCACACTCCTCCGCCTTGGTGTGTACCGAGGTCGAAGGGAGTTCTTCGACTTCCCAAAACTTGCGAATTGCCGTGTCCAGCGATTCGAGGACGTTACAGTGCAACCTCCGCAAAGTTTTGTTTCTATTGCCCTTAGCATTTATTGGGCCGGAAAGAATCCAGCCAAATGCAGTTTCTTGGGCGATTGGACCTGTACTGCTTATTCGACGGAAACCCGGTCGGATAATTTGCGCGTACAGGTCCGCACCGATCAACACTTCAATCGGTTGACCGGAAGCTGGATTTGGATCTGCAAGCGGCAGATCCCGCAGTGCGTCGCATTTCGCGGGGGTGGGGGCGGTCCCGGGCGGGCAGGAACCTGCTTGGGGCGATTTGAAGCGCCAGGCCCGGCAGTCCGTGTTGCTCGCGTGGCAGGAGCGGCTGGCTCTGCCAACCGCGGGGCACCGGACTGTCGGGGCTGTTCGGCCACTCCTGAAGGAGTGGCTGGACAGAGGCCATGGCAGCCTCACCTACCGGCTGGCACAGGTGTTTTCCGGGCATGGCAGCTTCGGAAGATACCTGTGCCGGATAGGGAAGGAGCCGACGGCGCGTTGCTGCCACTGCGACGCTGAGCAGGACACGGCGGATCATACCCTGGAGGTATGCCCCGCGTGGGAGGGGGAGCGCCGTGTCCTGGTCGGCGTCGTCGGGCGGGATGTCTCGCTGCCGGGCGTGGTGCGCGCCATGCTCGGCAGCGAGGAGAAGTGGAGGGCCGTGGCCTCCTTCTGCGAGAACGTAATGTTGCAGAAGGAGGCCGCGGGGAGGGAGGTGGCCCGAGGTCGTCGCCCGGTCGCGAGGCGTCGCGGGCGGCCGCCTCGGCGTGGCGGATGACCTAGGCTGGGAGGGGGGTCCTGAGGGGACCCTCCTCCCGCCAGGCGGCGCCGGGTCGGACCGGTTGGGGGTAGGAGTGCCTCCCCCTACCGGTCCGACGCAAGGGGAGGCACCCTCGGCGGTCTGGAGCGGCCATGAACGCCCGGCCGCCGAGGGGTGGAAACGGGGTCGCGGGCGGTTGCGAGTTGGGGCTCGCAGCCGCCACTAAACGCGGCCCCGGGACGGATAGCGGCGGGATGGAGTGGCCCCGTCCCGCCGCTATGAGGCAGTGTGTCTACTGGGGGGACCGATTGTCCCCCCGGGGGATGGGCGCGAAAGCGCGGGCACGGGGAGGATACCGGAAGAATGCTCCGAGCGATTCCCGGTATCCTCCCAAAGCGTGCCGAAGGGTCACCGTGGGGTTTTTAGTGGGTAGGTCCCGCGCCTGTCGTTGTACGGGCGCGGGGAATCCCACACACCTCTCCCACCTCTCCCCAAGGAGGTGGGAGGGTGTCTTTCGAAGATTTTCCCCACGACAAAAAAAAAAAAAAAAAAAAAAAAAAAAGTGCGTCGCATTTGAGTGCACCGGCCAAGGGCGAGGCGTAGCTCGTAATTTTGTGTACGATGTACGCTCTCGTCTTGACTATCGGCGCGGTATCTTGTACCGTTCCCAAATGCATCTGCACGCTGTATTTAATTTGTTGGGTTCGGCTGCCCCCCAAGCCCGTCACTGTGGCTGGGGATTTCCTCCGCGAGAATTTGAGGTCATTTGTCAAATTCGCGGAGATGAAAGACGAGTCGGAACCCTGATCGATCAGTGCGCGCGCGATTCGCGACGCACCGTTCTCTCCGTACACACGCACGCTCGCCGTGGCTAACAGCACAGCCTTCGGTACGTCTGCACCGAGCGCGGTACAGTGTGACGTACCGGGTTGTGACGTCGTAGCCTGTGACGTCGTGGTACGAGCTGCTCGTTCGGCAGGTTGCGGCCGGCTCGGTGGAGCCGTATACCGCTTTTTCGGGCGTTTGTCCGACGGAACCGTTGTCGCAGGTTTGCGACTTTCGGTTTCGCTCCGAAAGGTCTCAAAATGCAGCAGAGCATGATGTCTGCCCTTGCACTTCGGGCACCCCTCCTCGGATGGACAACGCGCGTTTCCATGCTGAGGTGACAAGCAGAGAATGCACCGCTGGCTATCTTTTATAAACTGATAGCGGCGGTTCGGCGTCAAGTTTCTGAATGCACCACATTTGGTCATTCTGTGCTCAAGGCCACAAAATCCGCAAGTCACAGTTTTCTCAGCTGGACTTTCTAGAACGGAGTTGTGACTCCGTACTTTATGTTTCGGTGGGTGTTCGGTCGCAGGCTTGCTCGGACCTTCATCTAACATAGTTAGAGCCCTTGCATGCCCCTCCAGGAACTCTATCAGCTCGACATGCGAGGGATAGTCCGGGGTGAGACGCTGCGACCTTTCCCACTCAGCTTTCAGAGGCCCTTCTAAATGGCTTCGAATAGTATGGGCTAGCAGCCAATTTCGCTGCTGTAAAATCGTGCCCTGTTTTTCGAATGCCGCAAGGGCCTGTTTGAAAACGACGACGACCTGATTTAGGCTATCGAGATCATCTCTTTTGATCGTTTTCAGTTTGGTCAGTTGATTAAGCAATTTGGCGGTCACGATACGTGGTAACCCGAATTGTTCTTTCAGGGTTTTCCACGCCACTTCGAAATTCTCATCGGTAACTTCGAGGTGCGCGATCGCTGCCAACGCCTTATCCTCCAGACAGGCGTTCAGATATTGCAATCGATGCACATCTGCAAGCCTCGGATTATTTATTATGCCGGAGGTGAACAGATCCGCGAAATGTCTCCATTTACGTGGGTCACCTCCGAACTTGGGGAGCCGTTGTTTTGGAAGTTCGATAGCGACGTCATGGGGGCTGACCGACGTGGGTGCCGCTTTTGATTCAGCGGCCAGTCTGGTCAGCTCCGTGGTAACGTACGCCTGGAATTCCATATATTCCGTCTCCTTATTCTCTACGCCACCTTTTGCGAGGAAGTCGCACGTGTTGCGTTTCGCAGGGGCATATTTTCTCCGAATCGACAAGTACTGCTCAATAGCTTCCTTGTATTGTTCGGATACGGTGGCGAGCTTTGTCCTGAGGAGCTCCTCAGTGAACTGAGCTCGGCCACGTTTCTTTAAGTAAGAGATCGACCTTGACATCATGTCGAACCGGGTGATCAGGTCGTCGAGATCGCCTTCGAACTCGCTTCGACCTTCATCCTTGGCGACAGACATGGTGATCTCTAATTCGAGGATTTTACAATCTACTCGAAATTAAGTGGTCCCGTAAGCAGCGACTTACGTGAACGTACTGCAACTCTTTCCTGTTCTTTCAACCTCAATCCGGCTCGAAGGACCGTTTGTTAGAAAACTAAGGGTTCTAACCGGGGTCCGGACGAGGGAAATACTAGGGAGAGTGATTGATAAGTTTTTTATTTTGTAATTTTCGCTTGTCGCTTTGCGACAAGCCTTTTATTTAATTTTAACAAAAAAAATGAAAAAAAAATAAAAAATATAAATTACAAAAAAAGAGAGAATTTGTTTATAATCCAGCCGGGGGTGGAGATTCACCGGTGTTGCCCCGGTTGGGATGGACCTTGGTTGCTGTAACAAAGGTTTGTTCAGATTAAATACGTGCGTACACGTATCGTAAACACGCTCGTCAGCTGTTCGCCTCGCTCTCCTAGCGGCTAGCGGTGCGCTGGGAGGGGGGAATCAGCTGTCGTTTAACGTGAATCAGTGGACTGTAAATTTGTACTTGTACGCTGATAATTATTTATTGAAATTATCAGCGATACTTTTGCCCTGAACAGAAGAGAATTCACTCGTATCTGTCGGGGGCGACTTAGCCACGGACGGGTCACCAAATGGAGGTCGTAAAGCTCCAAATGGGTGGATCCCGTGAGCACGCTCTCCGTGCGGGTGACGTAGGAACGTCGTGCGAGGAGATTTCCTGCGACACTGTAAAATTACTGCACGGCGACCGCTTCTACCGGGGACCGTGACAGTAAAGTGTCCTTTGCAAAAAATCCCTCGCGGGTCCAACCGCACTATAAAGCCTACCCGGCGACCGTGTTGCACGGGGACCGTATTTGGTAGGCGGCGTGACGGAAGGTGAGGCGACCTTGAACCCGAACTCCTCCGTAGGGTGTACGGTCGACTCGTACACCGACGGGTTTTTGGAGAGGGTTTTTTGGCGACCTTTGCACGAAGAGCACTCCACGAGGCGGTACCGATTCAACGGTATGACCTTTGGGAGGCTCCAAAGCTGTATAGCTTTAAAGGGATTCTGGGTGGGTGCACCCTGAGTCCCTTACGTCGCGGTCGCGGCAACGACTGCAACGTACAATCCTTCCTAGCGAAGGCGGTCGCGCCACGCGCTGCGTGTATTACGACCTCCCTTTTGTCGCAGGTAGATTGTTCTGGGAAACTCTAACCGCAGCAACGGAGAGAATTCTTTTTTATACAAGTCCGAATATTATGTGCGAGTCCGTACTTGAGGAGCGAGATCTTCTGGGATCCGCTCCCGTTGGCAGTCGGCTCGTGAATAATTACGAATATCGTCGCGGATCGACAGACGAAGACTCGGTCGCGCCTTGTCGTCGCGACGCGGCGCTGCCGAATTCAGCTGTCGATCTCTTTTCAATATATTATACGGTTCTCTCTCTCGATGCTGACGTCACGATACCGTTTAAACCGGTGCGAAGCGAATCTTCGCGTGAGGTCGGCGTACAAAAACACGTAAACGGCCGCGGTTTTAAATCGTCCGAACGTTCAACGAACCTGACGAACGCTTAACCTTCCGCAGTGTCACGTACACAAACGGATACGGGAATCGCAGCCGAGAATTTAATGTTTTCAGACTAACGCGATTTTAAATAGTTTTTTAACATATTTAAACAAATTGGTATTCTTGATTTTCGTCTTACTTTGGTCTCTAGAATCCCCCGGGAGAAATTGTAATGGGAGATTCTAGAGGTTAAAGTAGAACGAAAATCAAGAATACCAATTTGTTGATGGAGTAATACGATACTAAACAAGTTATTGACGTTTAAAGTTCCGCTCTTACTTTCGAATTTTTTTCTCGAAAATGCGCAGGATTTCGTATGTGGTATGTCTATTCACCGAAAATAATTGTAATTGAGCCCCGAAACCGAAAGTAATTTTTTCAGAACGATTTGAAATTTTCTTTTTCTTTCGTCGAAAAATTTAGGCACTGCCTGTCGATTTTTCTTAAAAATTCCTTTCTGATTTTTATTCAGTTTGTAAAATAGTTGTTTAATAATACTCTTTGTGTAGGTACCCATGAGCTCTACTCGCGAAAAAAAAACGTTTCATTGGAATATATTCACTATTCACTATATCAGTAGGAGTTGCGGGGGCTGTTTGAAAATTTGACCAGTTATATGGGATTTTTCTCACTTTACGGGGTCAAGGAACAACTTTTTCAACATCTCTACATATTCTCCATTAAAATATGCGTTGTGTTGCTGTTTGAAACATTAAAATCGTTCGATCCGGCTGTCGACCAAAAAAAAAAAATGCTTGTTACTGACACCTGCAACGAAAACTAATTCTTCCAAGACGATTCGAAATTCTTTTTTACTTGAATTTTTTTTGTCGAAACTGAGTAGGATTTCGGGGGTACGATTCTAACTGACCTCCGCGACCAAAAATAATTTTTTCAGAACGATTTGAAATTTTTTTATTTAATGTTATTAATAACTACTTTTTAACGAAACCTCAGTCGAAAAATTGATATTCTTAATTTTCGTCTTATTTTGGCTTCTAGAATCTCCCATTAAAATTTTTCCCAGGGGTGGCCAAACACCCTGTATATATTAAATCAATATTAATGAAATTACACCTTGACCGAATTCATTTCAATCCCCCCACACTAATACATATATTGTGTGTAGCCCATAAATGGTTGAGAATGGAGTCACCTTTCCTATACTGGTATTATTAGATGGTCGCAGGTCCTGCATAAATTTCAATTTACATAATTTTTGTTTTGAGTAAACTCATTTTACTTTTTTGTATATTACCTAATGCAACTCGTATTTTCCAGCCATGCGATGTAGGAATATTTAGACGATTAAAAGTTGCATGGCGAAAGGTAGTACAGGAACATAGACAAAGTACGTAGGTAGACTAAACCCATTACGAAGGTGAATTTCGCACCAATATATATATCATACCATATATAAATTCCATGAAGAAGGAAATGCTTTTAAAGCTTGTGGTGGCCTATGACCGTTTAACTCAAATACAATTTACTAGACAAAACGTATTTCAGAAAGAAGAAAATAAATTAGAATTCATGTCGCCAGATGAAACTGACATCAATGACAGCAATATAGGTAGTTTTACATAGCATTCAAGAGCATATTCCAGATGATCTGAGAGGGGAACAATTTTCTTTTCTATATAGAAAATATTAAAATACAATCGGGACACAACTAAGACACAACACAAGACACAACTCGCAGAGAGAAAGCACTGCTGATGTTCAACGCAGTGCAGTTCATAGTAACAGTAAAACCAATACCAGTGTAGAAGACTAATTTAACAACGTTTCGCTAGAAGAAACTAATATATGATATACTGATCATTAATTAACTTTAATATTTCATGACAATGATGCTTTTACTTTTTTCTAATGGGAATTGTTTTGTTTCCGATGGTACTGAAATCAAACTACATTAATTCTACAACGTTACTTTACTTATTTTCTCGTAAAGACAAAGATTCTTCAGAATCTATTCTGGATAAACATTATCAACATTATCAAAAAATTGAAAAAACAACAAAGAAAAGAAAAGAAAAGAAAAGAAATATAGAAAGGTGTGTGCAATCAAAGTTACATCAAAGACATGGAAATAGACTCAGCTTGAAAAAATAGAAGCAATTGATAACCAGGAAAAAGAAAAACAAAGAATGAAAGAAGAACGATTAGAAAAGAAAAAAACAAGCCGAGAAATTAAAAGAAGAAAAGCTATTGAAAAAAAAAAGAAAAACAGAAAAATGAAAAGGAAAAGGAGAAAGAAAAGCAAGACGAAGAGAAGGAGAAATGTAAAACTCAAACTAAAAATAAAAATAAAGTTAAGAACGTGAAAAGAAAATAATAAATAATATTATTGTGTTGTTTTTACAGGGTGAATGTAGTAACTGAACCAGGTGGTTATGACTATGCAACATTTTTATTACCATCTTTTTCAAACTCCACTTGGAACAACACTGTACGTATGTATGTATGGGATTATCAGGAACCGTGTTTGTTCGTTAATCGGCACACTCGTATTTATTTCGTTAAACACAGTCACACCTACTACGTACTTTTCTTCAATCTTTCTCTCTTCCGTGCTGTCTTTTCTCGCTTTCTGGGTTATTCACCCATCAGCTGTTCGGCCGTACGCTCGCCGCGTGTTGACGGCTTTTTCGGCGGTAACCGTCTTCGCTCGTGCAAGCTCGTGGGCAGCGAACGATTCGCTGTTCGGCCAAAAATTCGTGCGCGATTTAATAATTTTCAACTGCACGGTTCCCTACATACAGGGTGTTCGGCCATCCATGGGAAAAATTTTAATGGGGGATTCTAGAGGTCAAAATAAGACGAAAATCAAGAATACCAATTTGTTCATGGAGGCACTGTTAAAAAGTTATTAATGTTTAAAGTTCCGCTCGTACTGAATTTTTTACTCGAAAATGCGCAACATTTCGGGGGTATGTCTATACATAAAAAATGATTGTCACCGAACCTCGCAACTGAAAATAATTTTTCACAGAACGATTTGAAGTCTTTTTTTTTCATCGAAAAATATAGGCACCAGATTAGATTTTCGGTAAGGAATTTTTTCCTCGAAAGTGCGTAGGATTTCGGGGGTATGTGTAATGACCAAAAATGACTGTAAATGTAATATTTTAGAGGATAACACCGGTTAGGTCTGGGTCAGGTCTGAGATATGCGCGCATCTGGCTTATACTTTCGCCTTTTTCGCAAACTTGTTGGCTAGATCCTGGGTTTTTTTCGGGTTTGAATCACGTAGTAATGTGGTAACACAATGAAGCAGTCAATTAACCCTGGTACCGATCAATATTTTAGAGGATAACACCGGTTAGGTCTGGGTTATGCCCGCATCTGGCTCATGATTTTGCCTTCTTCGCATACTTGATGGCCAGATCCTGGGTTTTTTTCGTGATTGAATCACGTAGTAATGTGGTAACACACTGAAGCAGTCAATTAACCCTGGTTTCGATCAATATTTTAGAGGATAACACCGGTTAAGTCTGGGTTAGGTCCGGGATATGCCCGCATCTGGCTCATGATTTTGCCTTCTTCGCATACTTGATGGCCAGATCCTGGGTTTTTTTCGTGTTTGAATCACGCAGTAATGTGGTAACACACTGAAGCAGTCAATTAACCCTGGTTTTGATCAATATTTTAGAGGATAACACCGGTTAAGTCTGGGTTAGGTCCGGGATATGCCCGCATCTGGCTCATGATTTTGCCTTCTTCGCATACTTGATGGCCAGATCCTGGGTTTTTTTCGTGTTTGAATCACGCAGTAATGTGGTACCACACAGAAACAGTCCATTAAACCTGGATTCGGACAGTATTTTAGAGGATAACTCCGGTTAGGTCTGGGTTAGGTCTGGGATATGCGCGCATCTGGCTTATACTTTCGCCTTTTTCGCAAACTTGTTGGCTAGATCCTGGGTTTTTTTCGGGTTTGAATAACGCAGTAATGTGGTACCACACTGAAGCAGTGAATCAAACCTGGTTTCGATCAATATTTTAGAGGATAACACCGGTTAGGTCTGGGTTAGGTCTGGGATATGCGCGCATCTGGCTTAAACTTTCGCCTTTTTCGCAAACTTGTTGGCCAGATCCTGGGTTTTTTCCGTGTTTGAATCACGTGGTAAAGTTGTAGCACACTGAGGCAGTCAATTAAACCTGGTTTCGATCAATATTTTAGAGGATAACACCGGTTAGGTCTGGGTTATGCCCACACCTGGCTTATACTTTCGCCTTTTTCGCAAACTTGTTGGCTAGATCCTGGGTTTTTTTCGGGTTTGAATCACGTGTTAATGTGGTACGACACAGAAACAATCCATTAAACCTGGATTCGGACAGTATTTTAGAGGATAACACCGGTTAGGTCTGGGTTAGGTCTGGGATATGCGCGCATCTGGCTTATACTTTCGCCTTTTTCGCAAACTTGTTGGCTAGATCCTGGGTTTTTTCCGGGTTTGAATAACGCAGTAATGCGGTACCACACTGAAGCAGTCAATTAAACCTGGTTTCGATCAATATTTTAGAGGATAACACCGGTTAGGTCTGGGTTAGGTCTGGGATATGCGCGCATCTGGCTTATACTTTCGCCTTTTTCGCAAACTTGTTGGCCAGATCCTGGGATTTTTCCGTGTTTGAATCACGTAGTAATGTGGTACCACACTGAGGCAGTCAATTAAACCTGGTTTCGATCAATATTTCAGAGGATAACACCGGTTAGGTCTGGGTTAGGTCAGGAATTAGCCCGCATCTGGGTCATGATTTTGCCTTCTTCGCATACTTGTCGGCCAGATCCTGGGTTTTTTTCGTGTTTGAATCACGTAGTAATGTGGTAACACACAGAAACAGTCCATTAAACCAGGATTCGGACAGTATTTTAGAGGATAACACCGGTTAGGCCTGGGTTAGGTCCGGAATATGCCCGCATCTGGCTCATGATTTTGCCTTCTTCCCATACTTGATGGCCAGATCCTGGGTTTTTTTCGTGTTTGAATCACGTAGTAATGTGGTAACACACTGAAGCAGTCAATTAACCCTGGTTTCGATCAATATTTTAGAGGATAACACCGGTTAAGTCTGGGTTAGGTCCGGGATATGCCCGCATCTGGGTCATGATTTTGCCTTCTTCGCATACTTGATGGCCGGATCCTGGGTTTTTTCGTGCTTGAATCACGCAGTAATGTGGTACCACACAGAAACAGTCCATTAAACCTGGATTCGGACAGTATTTTAGAGGATAACACCGGTTAGGCCTGGGTTTCGTCTGGGTTATGTCCGCACCTGGCTCATGATTTTGCCTTCTTCGCATACTTGTTGGCCAGATCCTGGGTTTTTGTCGTGTTTGAATCACGCAGTAATGTGGTAACACACTGAAGCAGTCAATTAAACCTGGTTTCGATCAATATTTTAGAGGATAACACCGGTTAGGTCTGGGCTAGGTCTGGGATATGCGCGCATCTGGCTTATACTTTCGCCTTTTTCGCAAACTTGTTGGCCAGATCCTGGGGTTTTTCCGTGTTTGAATCACGTAGTAATGTGGTAACACAATGAAGCAGTCAATTAACCCTGGTTTCGATCAATATTTTAGAGGATAACACAGGCTAGGTCTGGGTTAGGTCTGGGTTATGCCCGCATCTGGCTCATGATTTTGCCTTCTTCGCATACTTGTTGGCCAGATCCTGGGTTTTTTTCGTGATTGAATCACGTAGTAATGTGGTAACACAATGAAGCAGTCAATTAACCCTGGTACCGATCAATATTTTAGAGGATAACACCGGTTAGGTCTGGGTTATGCCCGCATCTGGCTCATGATTTTGCCTTCTTCGCATACTTGATGGCCAGATCCTGGGTTTTTTTCGTGATTGAATCACGTAGTAATGTGGTAACACACTGAAGCAGTCAATTAACCCTGGTTTCGATCAATATTTTAGAGGATAACACCGGTTAAGTCTGGGTTAGGTCCGGGATATGCCCGCATCTGGCTCATGATTTTGCCTTCTTCGCATACTTGATGGCCAGATCCTGGGTTTTTTTCGTGTTTGAATCACGCAGTAACGTGGTAACACACTGAAGCAGTCAATTAACCCTGGTTTTGATCAATATTTTAGAGGATAACACCGGTTAAGTCTGGGTTAGGTCCGGGATATGCCCGCATCTGGCTCATGATTTTGCCTTCTTCGCATACTTGATGGCCAGATCCTGGGTTTTTTTCGTGTTTGAATCACGCAGTAATGTGGTACCACACAGAAACAGTCCATTAAACCTGGATTCGGACAGTATTTTAGAGGATAACTCCGGTTAGGTCTGGGTTAGGTCTGGGATATGCGCGCATCTGGCTTATACTTTCGCCTTTTTCGCAAACTTGTTGGCTAGGTCCTGGGTTTTTTTCGGGTTTGAATAACGCAGTAATGTGGTACCACACTGAAGCAGTGAATCAAACCTGGTTTCGATCAATATTTTAGAGGATAACACCGGTTAGGTCTGGGTTAGGTCTGAGATATGCGCGCATCTGGCTTATAGTTTCGCCTTTTTCGCAAACTTGTTGGCCAGATCCTGGGTTTTTTCCGTGTTTGAATCACGTAGTAAAGTTGTAGCACACTGAGGCAGTCAATTAAACCTGGTTTCGATCAATATTTTAGAGGATAACACCGGTTAGGTCTGGGTTATGCCCGCACCTGGCTTATACTTTCGCCATTTTCGCAAACTTGTTGGCTAGATCCTGGGTTTTTTTCGGGTTTGAATCACGTGTTAATGTGGTACGACACAGAAACAATCCATTAAACCTGGATTCGGACAGTATTTTAGAGGATAACACCGGTTAGGTCTGGGTTAGGTCTGGGATATGCGCGCATCTGGCTTATACTTTCGCCTTTTTCGCAAACTTGTTGGCTAGATCCTGGGTTTTTTTCGGGTTTGAATAACGCAGTAATGCGGTACCACACTGAAGCAGTCAATTAAACCTGGTCTCGATCAATATTTTAGAGGATAACACCGGTTAGGTCTGGGTTAGGTCCGGATATGCCCGCATCTGGCTCATGATTTTGCCTTCTTCGCATACTTGTCGGCCAGATCCTGGGATTTTTTCGTGTTTGAATCACGTAGTAATGTGGTAACACACAGAAACAGTCCATTAAACCTGGATTCGGACAGTATTTTAGAGGATAACACCGGTTAGGCCTGGGTTGGGTCCGGGATATGCCCGCATCTGGCTCATGATTTTGCCTTCTTCCCATACTTGTTGGCCAGATCCTGGGTTTTTTTCGTGTTTGAATCACGCAGTAATGTGGTAACACACTGAAGCAGTCAATTAAACCTGGTTTCGATCAATATTTTAGAGGATAACACCGGTTAGGTCTGGGTTAGGTCTGGGATATGCGCGCATCTGGCTTATACTTTCGCCTTTTTCGCAAACTTGTTGGCCAGATCCTGGGTTTTTTCCGTGTTTGAATCACGTAGTAATGTGGTACCACACTGAGGCAGTCAATTAAACCTGGTTTCGATCAATATTTCAGAGGATAACACCGATTAGGTCTGGGTTAGTTCCGGAATATCCCCGCATCTGGCTCATGATTTTGCCTTCTTCGCATACTTGTCGGCCAGATCCTGGGTTTTTTTCGTGTTTGAATCACGTAGTAATGTGGTAACACAATGAAGCAGTCAATTAAACCTCGTTTCGCTCAGTATTTTAGAGGATAACACCGGTTAGGTCTGGCTTAGGTCTGGGTTATACCCGCATCTGGCTCGTGATTTTGCCTTCTTCGCATACTTGTTGGCCAGATCCTGGGTTTTTTTCGTGTTTGAATCACGTAGGAATGTGGTAACACACTGAAGCAGTCAATTAAACCTGGTTTCGATCAATATTTCAGAGGATAACACCGGTTAGGTCTGGGTTAGGTCCGGGATATGCCCGCATCTGGCTCATGATTTTGCCTTCTTCGCATACTTGTTGGCCAGATCCTGGGTTTTTTCCGTGTTTGAATCACGTAGTAAAGTTGTAGCACACTGAGGCAGTCAATTAAACCTGGTTTCGATCAATATTTTAGAGGATAACACCGGTTTGGTCTGGGTTATGCCCGCACCTGGCTTATACTTTCGCCATTTTCGCAAACTTGTTGGCTAGATCCTGGGTTTTTTTCGGGTTTGACTCACGTGTTAATGTGGTACGACACAGAAACAATCCATTAAACCTGGATTCGGACAGTATTTTAGAGGATAACACCGGTTAGGTCTGGGTTAGGTCTGGGATATGCGCGCATCTGGCTTATACTTTCGCCTTTTTCGCAAACTTGTTGGCTAGATCCTGGGTTTTTTTCGGGTTTGAATAACGCAGTAATGCGGTACCACACTGAAGCAGTCAATTAAACCTGGTCTCGATCAATATTTTAGAGGATAACACCGGTTAGGTCTGGGTTAGGTCCGGATATGCCCGCATCTGGCTCATGATTTTGCCTTCTTCGCATACTTGTCGGCCAGATCCTGGGATTTTTTCGTGTTTGAATCACGTAGTAATGTGGTAACACACAGAAACAGTCCATTAAACCTGGATTCGGACAGTATTTTAGAGGATAACACCGGTTAGGCCTGGGTTGGGTCCGGGATATGCCCGCATCTGGCTCATGATTTTGCCTTCTTCCCATACTTGTTGGCCAGATCCTGGGTTTTTTTCGTGTTTGAATCACGCAGTAATGTGGTAACACACTGAAGCAGTCAATTAAACCTGGTTTCGATCAATATTTTAGAGGATAACACCGGTTAGGTCTGGGTTAGGTCTGGGATATGCGCGCATCTGGCTTATACTTTCGCCTTTTTCGCAAACTTGTTGGCCAGATCCTGGGTTTTTTTCGTGTTTGAATCACGTAGTAATGTGGTAACACAATGAAGCAGTCAATTAAACCTCGTTTCGCTCAGTATTTTAGAGGATAACACCGGTTAGGTCTGGCTTAGGTCTGGGTTATACCCGCATCTGGCTCGTGATTTTGCCTTCTTCGCATACTTGTTGGCCAGATCCTGGGTTTTTTTCGTGTTTGAATCACGTAGGAATGTGGTAACACACTGAAGCAGTCAATTAAACCTGGTTTCGATCAATATTTCAGAGGATAACACCGGTTAGGTCTGGGTTAGGTCCGGGATATGCCCGCATCTGGCTGATGATTTTGCCTTCTTCGCATACTTGTTGGCCAGATCCTGGGTTTTTTTCGTGTTTGAATCACGTAGTAATGTGGTAACACAATGAAGCAGTCAATTAACCCTGGTTTCGCTCAATATTTTGGAGGATAACACCGGTTAGGTCTGGGTTAGGTCTGGGTTATGCCCGCATCTGGCTCATGATTTTGCCTTCTTCGCATACTTGTTGGCCAGATCCTGGGTTTTTTTCGTGTTTGAATCACGTAGGAATGTGGTAACACACTGAAGCAGTCAATCAAACCTGGTTTCGATCAATATTTTAGAGGATAACACCGGTTAGGCCAGGATTTCGTCTGGGTTATGTCCGCACCTGGCTCATGATTTTGCCTTGTTCGCATACTTGTTGGCCAGATCCTGGGTTTTTTTCGTGATTGAATCACGCAGTAATGCGGTAACACACTGAAGCAGTCAATTAAACCTGGTTTCGATCAATATTTTAGGGGATAACACCGGTTAGGTCTGGGTTAGGTCTGGGTTATGCCCGCATCTGGCTTATACTTTCACCTTTTTCGCAAACTTGTTGGCTAGATCCTGGGTTTTTTCGGGTTTGAATCAGGTGGTAATGTGGTACGACACAGAAACAATCCATTAAACCTGGATTCGGACAGTATTTTAGAGGATAACACAGGTTAGGTCTGGGTTAGGTCTGGGATATGCGCGCATCTGGCTAATGATTTTGCCTTCTTCGCATACTTGATAGCCAGATCCTGGGTTTTTTTCGTGATTGAATCACGTAGTAATGTGGTAACACAATGAAGCAGTCAATTAACCCAGGTTTCGATCAATATTTTAGAGGATAACACCGGTTAGGTCTGGGTTAGGTTTGGGATATGCGCGCATCTGGCTCATGATTTTGCCTTCTTCGCATACTTGTTGGCCAGATCCTGGGTTTTTTTCGTGTTTGAATCACGTAGTAATGTGGTAACACAATGAAGCGGTCAATTAACCCTGGCTTCGATCAATATTTTAGAGGGTAACACTGGTTAGGTCTGGGTTAGGTCCGGGATATGCCCGCATCTGGCTTATACTTTCGCCTTTTTCGCAAACTTGTTGGCCAGATCCTGGGTTTTTTCCGTGTTTGAATCACGTAGTAATGTGGTACCACACTGAGGCAGTCAATTAAACCTGGTTTCGATCAATATTACAGAGGATAACACCGGTTAGGTCTGGGTTAGTTCCGGAATATCCCCGCATCTGGCTCATGATTTTGCCTTCTTCGCATACTTGTCGGCCAGATCCTGGGTTTTTTTCGTGTTTGAATCACGTAGTAATGTGGTAACACAATGAAGCAGTCAATTAAACCTCGTTTCGCTCAGTATTTTAGAGGATAACACCGGTTAGGTCTGGCTTAGGTCTGGGTTATACCCGCATCTGGCTCGTGATTTTGCCTTCTTCGCATACTTGTTGGCCAGATCCTGGGTTTTTTTCGTGTTTGAATCACGTAGGAATGTGGTAACACACTGAAGCAGTCAATTAAACCTGGTTTCGATCAATATTTCAGAGGATAACACCGGTTAGGTCTGGGTTAGGTCCGGGATATGCCCGCATCTGGCTCATGATTTTGCCTTCTTCGCATACTTGTTGGCCAGATCCTGGGTTTTTTTCGTGTTTGAATCACGTAGTAATGTGGTAACACAATGAAGCAGTCAATTAACCCTGGTTTCGATCAATATTTTGGAGGATAACACCGGTTAGGTCTGGGTTAGGTCTGGGTTATGCCCGCATCTGGCTCATGATTTTGCCTTCTTCGCATACTTGTTGGCCAGATCCTGGGTATTTTTCGTGTTTGAATCACGTAGGAATGTGGTAACACACTGAAGCAGTCAATTAAACCTGGTTTCGATCAATATTTTAGAGGATAACACCGGTTAGGTCTGGGTAAGGTCTGGGTTATACCCGCATCTGCCTCATGATTTTGCCTTCTTCGCATACTCGTTGGCCAGATCCTGGGTTTTTTTCGTGCTTGAATCACGTAGTAATGTGGTAACACACTGAAGCAGTCAATTAAACCTGGATTCGATCAATATTTTAGAGGATAACACCGGTTAGGTCTGGGTTAGGTCTGGGTTATGCCCGCATCTGGCTCATGATTTTGCCTTCTACGCATACTTGTTGGCCAGATCCTGGGTTTTTTTCGTGCTTGAATCACGTAGTAATGTGGTAACACACTGAAGCAGTCAATTAAACCTGGATTCGATCAATATTTTAGAGGATAACACCGGTTAGGCCAGGATTTCGTCTGGGTTATGTCCGCACCTGGCTCATGATTTCGCCTTGTTCGCATACTTGTTGGCCAGATCCTGGGTTTTTTTCGTGTTTGAATCACGCAGTAATGCGGTAACACACTGAAGCAGTCAATTAAAACTGGTTTCGATCAATATTTTAGAGGATAACACCGGTTAGGTCTGGGTTAGGTCTGGGTTATGCCCGCATCTGGCTTATACTTTCGCCTTTTTCGCAAACTTGTTGGCTAGATCCTGGGTTTTTTCGGGTTTGAATCACGTAGTAATGTGGTAACACACAGAAACAGTCCATTAAACCAGGATTCGGACAGTATTTTAGAGGATAACACCGGTTAGGCCTGGGTTAGGTCCGGAATATGCCCGCATCTGGCTCATGATTTTGCCTTCTTCCCATACTTGATGGCCAGATCCTGGGTTTTTTTCGTGTTTGAATCACGTAGTAATGTGGTAACACACTGAAGCAGTCAATTAACCCTGGTTTCGATCAATATTTTAGAGGATAACACCGGTTAAGTCTGGGTTAGGTCCGGGATATGCCCGCATCTGGGTCATGATTTTGCCTTCTTCGCATACTTGATGGCCGGATCCTGGGTTTTTTCGTGCTTGAATCACGCAGTAATGTGGTACCACACAGAAACAGTCCATTAAACCTGGATTCGGAGAGTATTTTAGAGGATAACACCGGTTAGGCCTGGGTTTCGTCTGGGTTATGTCCGCACCTGGCTCATGATTTTGCCTTCTTCGCATACTTGTTGGCCAGATCCTGGGTTTTTGTCGTGTTTGAATCACGCAGTAATGTGGTAACACACTGAAGCAGTCAATTAAACCTGGTTTCGATCAATATTTTAGAGGATAACACCGGTTAGGTCTGGGCTAGGTCTGGGATATGCGCGCATCTGGCTTATACTTTCGCCTTTTTCGCAAACTTGTTGGCCAGATCCTGGGGTTTTTCCGTGTTTGAATCACGTAGTAATGTGGTAACACAATGAAGCAGTCAATTAACCCTGGTTTCGATCAATATTTTAGAGGATAACACAGGCTAGGTCTGGGTTAGGTCTGGGTTATGCCCGCATCTGGCTCATGATTTTGCCTTCTTCGCATACTTGTTGGCCAGATCCTGGGTTTTTTTCGTGATTGAATCACGTAGTAATGTGGTAACACAATGAAGCAGTCAATTAACCCTGGTACCGATCAATATTTTAGAGGATAACACCGGTTAGGTCTGGGTTATGCCCGCATCTGGCTCATGATTTTGCCTTCTTCGCATACTTGATGGCCAGATCCTGGGTTTTTTTCGTGATTGAATCACGTAGTAATGTGGTAACACACTGAAGCAGTCAATTAACCCTGGTTTCGATCAATATTTTAGAGGATAACACCGGTTAAGTCTGGGTTAGGTCCGGGATATGCCCGCATCTGGCTCATGATTTTGCCTTCTTCGCATACTTGATGGCCAGATCCTGGGTTTTTTTCGTGTTTGAATCACGCAGTAACGTGGTAACACACTGAAGCAGTCAATTAACCCTGGTTTTGATCAATATTTTAGAGGATAACACCGGTTAAGTCTGGGTTAGGTCCGGGATATGCCCGCATCTGGCTCATGATTTTGCCTTCTTCGCATACTTGATGGCCAGATCCTGGGTTTTTTTCGTGTTTGAATCACGCAGTAATGTGGTACCACACAGAAACAGTCCATTAAACCTGGATTCGGACAGTATTTTAGAGGATAACTCCGGTTAGGTCTGGGTTAGGTCTGGGATATGCGCGCATCTGGCTTATACTTTCGCCTTTTTCGCAAACTTGTTGGCTAGGTCCTGGGTTTTTTTCGGGTTTGAATAACGCAGTAATGTGGTACCACACTGAAGCAGTGAATCAAACCTGGTTTCGATCAATATTTTAGAGGATAACACCGGTTAGGTCTGGGTTAGGTCTGAGATATGCGCGCATCTGGCTTATAGTTTCGCCTTTTTCGCAAACTTGTTGGCCAGATCCTGGGTTTTTTCCGTGTTTGAATCACGTAGTAAAGTTGTAGCACACTGAGGCAGTCAATTAAACCTGGTTTCGATCAATATTTTAGAGGATAACACCGGTTAGGTCTGGGTTATGCCCGCACCTGGCTTATACTTTCGCCATTTTCGCAAACTTGTTGGCTAGATCCTGGGTTTTTTTCGGGTTTGAATCACGTGTTAATGTGGTACGACACAGAAACAATCCATTAAACCTGGATTCGGACAGTATTTTAGAGGATAACACCGGTTAGGTCTGGGTTAGGTCTGGGATATGCGCGCATCTGGCTTATACTTTCGCCTTTTTCGCAAACTTGTTGGCTAGATCCTGGGTTTTTTTCGGGTTTGAATAACGCAGTAATGCGGTACCACACTGAAGCAGTCAATTAAACCTGGTCTCGATCAATATTTTAGAGGATAACACCGGTTAGGTCTGGGTTAGGTCCGGATATGCCCGCATCTGGCTCATGATTTTGCCTTCTTCGCATACTTGTCGGCCAGATCCTGGGATTTTTTCGTGTTTGAATCACGTAGTAATGTGGTAACACACAGAAACAGTCCATTAAACCTGGATTCGGACAGTATTTTAGAGGATAACACCGGTTAGGCCTGGGTTGGGTCCGGGATATGCCCGCATCTGGCTCATGATTTTGCCTTCTTCCCATACTTGTTGGCCAGATCCTGGGTTTTTTTCGTGTTTGAATCACGCAGTAATGTGGTAACACACTGAAGCAGTCAATTAAACCTGGTTTCGATCAATATTTTAGAGGATAACACCGGTTAGGTCTGGGTTAGGTCTGGGATATGCGCGCATCTGGCTTATACTTTCGCCTTTTTCGCAAACTTGTTGGCCAGATCCTGGGTTTTTTCCGTGTTTGAATCACGTAGTAATGTGGTACCACACTGAGGCAGTCAATTAAACCTGGTTTCGATCAATATTTCAGAGGATAACACCGATTAGGTCTGGGTTAGTTCCGGAATATCCCCGCATCTGGCTCATGATTTTGCCTTCTTCGCATACTTGTCGGCCAGATCCTGGGTTTTTTTCGTGTTTGAATCACGTAGTAATGTGGTAACACAATGAAGCAGTCAATTAAACCTCGTTTCGCTCAGTATTTTAGAGGATAACACCGGTTAGGTCTGGCTTAGGTCTGGGTTATACCCGCATCTGGCTCGTGATTTTGCCTTCTTCGCATACTTGTTGGCCAGATCCTGGGTTTTTTTCGTGTTTGAATCACGTAGGAATGTGGTAACACACTGAAGCAGTCAATTAAACCTGGTTTCGATCAATATTTCAGAGGATAACACCGGTTAGGTCTGGGTTAGGTCCGGGATATGCCCGCATCTGGCTCATGATTTTGCCTTCTTCGCATACTTGTTGGCCAGATCCTGGGTTTTTTCCGTGTTTGAATCACGTAGTAAAGTTGTAGCACACTGAGGCAGTCAATTAAACCTGGTTTCGATCAATATTTTAGAGGATAACACCGGTTTGGTCTGGGTTATGCCCGCACCTGGCTTATACTTTCGCCATTTTCGCAAACTTGTTGGCTAGATCCTGGGTTTTTTTCGGGTTTGACTCACGTGTTAATGTGGTACGACACAGAAACAATCCATTAAACCTGGATTCGGACAGTATTTTAGAGGATAACACCGGTTAGGTCTGGGTTAGGTCTGGGATATGCGCGCATCTGGCTTATACTTTCGCCTTTTTCGCAAACTTGTTGGCTAGATCCTGGGTTTTTTTCGGGTTTGAATAACGCAGTAATGCGGTACCACACTGAAGCAGTCAATTAAACCTGGTCTCGATCAATATTTTAGAGGATAACACCGGTTAGGTCTGGGTTAGGTCCGGATATGCCCGCATCTGGCTCATGATTTTGCCTTCTTCGCATACTTGTCGGCCAGATCCTGGGATTTTTTCGTGTTTGAATCACGTAGTAATGTGGTAACACACAGAAACAGTCCATTAAACCTGGATTCGGACAGTATTTTAGAGGATAACACCGGTTAGGCCTGGGTTGGGTCCGGGATATGCCCGCATCTGGCTCATGATTTTGCCTTCTTCCCATACTTGTTGGCCAGATCCTGGGTTTTTTTCGTGTTTGAATCACGCAGTAATGTGGTAACACACTGAAGCAGTCAATTAAACCTGGTTTCGATCAATATTTTAGAGGATAACACCGGTTAGGTCTGGGTTAGGTCTGGGATATGCGCGCATCTGGCTTATACTTTCGCCTTTTTCGCAAACTTGTTGGCCAGATCCTGGGTTTTTTTCGTGTTTGAATCACGTAGTAATGTGGTAACACAATGAAGCAGTCAATTAAACCTCGTTTCGCTCAGTATTTTAGAGGATAACACCGGTTAGGTCTGGCTTAGGTCTGGGTTATACCCGCATCTGGCTCGTGATTTTGCCTTCTTCGCATACTTGTTGGCCAGATCCTGGGTTTTTTTCGTGTTTGAATCACGTAGGAATGTGGTAACACACTGAAGCAGTCAATTAAACCTGGTTTCGATCAATATTTCAGAGGATAACACCGGTTAGGTCTGGGTTAGGTCCGGGATATGCCCGCATCTGGCTGATGATTTTGCCTTCTTCGCATACTTGTTGGCCAGATCCTGGGTTTTTTTCGTGTTTGAATCACGTAGTAATGTGGTAACACAATGAAGCAGTCAATTAACCCTGGTTTCGCTCAATATTTTGGAGGATAACACCGGTTAGGTCTGGGTTAGGTCTGGGTTATGCCCGCATCTGGCTCATGATTTTGCCTTCTTCGCATACTTGTTGGCCAGATCCTGGGTTTTTTTCGTGTTTGAATCACGTAGGAATGTGGTAACACACTGAAGCAGTCAATCAAACCTGGTTTCGATCAATATTTTAGAGGATAACACCGGTTAGGCCAGGATTTCGTCTGGGTTATGTCCGCACCTGGCTCATGATTTTGCCTTGTTCGCATACTTGTTGGCCAGATCCTGGGTTTTTTTCGTGATTGAATCACGCAGTAATGCGGTAACACACTGAAGCAGTCAATTAAACCTGGTTTCGATCAATATTTTAGGGGATAACACCGGTTAGGTCTGGGTTAGGTCTGGGTTATGCCCGCATCTGGCTTATACTTTCACCTTTTTCGCAAACTTGTTGGCTAGATCCTGGGTTTTTTCGGGTTTGAATCAGGTGGTAATGTGGTACGACACAGAAACAATCCATTAAACCTGGATTCGGACAGTATTTTAGAGGATAACACAGGTTAGGTCTGGGTTAGGTCTGGGATATGCGCGCATCTGGCTAATGATTTTGCCTTCTTCGCATACTTGATAGCCAGATCCTGGGTTTTTTTCGTGATTGAATCACGTAGTAATGTGGTAACACAATGAAGCAGTCAATTAACCCAGGTTTCGATCAATATTTTAGAGGATAACACCGGTTAGGTCTGGGTTAGGTTTGGGATATGCGCGCATCTGGCTCATGATTTTGCCTTCTTCGCATACTTGTTGGCCAGATCCTGGGTTTTTTTCGTGTTTGAATCACGTAGTAATGTGGTAACACAATGAAGCGGTCAATTAACCCTGGCTTCGATCAATATTTTAGAGGGTAACACTGGTTAGGTCTGGGTTAGGTCCGGGATATGCCCGCATCTGGCTTATACTTTCGCCTTTTTCGCAAACTTGTTGGCCAGATCCTGGGTTTTTTCCGTGTTTGAATCACGTAGTAATGTGGTACCACACTGAGGCAGTCAATTAAACCTGGTTTCGATCAATATTACAGAGGATAACACCGGTTAGGTCTGGGTTAGTTCCGGAATATCCCCGCATCTGGCTCATGATTTTGCCTTCTTCGCATACTTGTCGGCCAGATCCTGGGTTTTTTTCGTGTTTGAATCACGTAGTAATGTGGTAACACAATGAAGCAGTCAATTAAACCTCGTTTCGCTCAGTATTTTAGAGGATAACACCGGTTAGGTCTGGCTTAGGTCTGGGTTATACCCGCATCTGGCTCGTGATTTTGCCTTCTTCGCATACTTGTTGGCCAGATCCTGGGTTTTTTTCGTGTTTGAATCACGTAGGAATGTGGTAACACACTGAAGCAGTCAATTAAACCTGGTTTCGATCAATATTTCAGAGGATAACACCGGTTAGGTCTGGGTTAGGTCCGGGATATGCCCGCATCTGGCTCATGATTTTGCCTTCTTCGCATACTTGTTGGCCAGATCCTGGGTTTTTTTCGTGTTTGAATCACGTAGTAATGTGGTAACACAATGAAGCAGTCAATTAACCCTGGTTTCGATCAATATTTTGGAGGATAACACCGGTTAGGTCTGGGTTAGGTCTGGGTTATGCCCGCATCTGGCTCATGATTTTGCCTTCTTCGCATACTTGTTGGCCAGATCCTGGGTATTTTTCGTGTTTGAATCACGTAGGAATGTGGTAACACACTGAAGCAGTCAATTAAACCTGGTTTCGATCAATATTTTAGAGGATAACACCGGTTAGGTCTGGGTAAGGTCTGGGTTATACCCGCATCTGCCTCATGATTTTGCCTTCTTCGCATACTCGTTGGCCAGATCCTGGGTTTTTTTCGTGCTTGAATCACGTAGTAATGTGGTAACACACTGAAGCAGTCAATTAAACCTGGATTCGATCAATATTTTAGAGGATAACACCGGTTAGGTCTGGGTTAGGTCTGGGTTATGCCCGCATCTGGCTCATGATTTTGCCTTCTACGCATACTTGTTGGCCAGATCCTGGGTTTTTTTCGTGCTTGAATCACGTAGTAATGTGGTAACACACTGAAGCAGTCAATTAAACCTGGATTCGATCAATATTTTAGAGGATAACACCGGTTAGGCCAGGATTTCGTCTGGGTTATGTCCGCACCTGGCTCATGATTTCGCCTTGTTCGCATACTTGTTGGCCAGATCCTGGGTTTTTTTCGTGTTTGAATCACGCAGTAATGCGGTAACACACTGAAGCAGTCAATTAAAACTGGTTTCGATCAATATTTTAGAGGATAACACCGGTTAGGTCTGGGTTAGGTCTGGGTTATGCCCGCATCTGGCTTATACTTTCGCCTTTTTCGCAAACTTGTTGGCTAGATCCTGGGTTTTTTCGGGTTTGAATCAGGTGGTAATGTGGTACGACACAGAAACAATCCATTAAACCTGGATTCGGACAGTATTTTAGAGGATAACACCGGTTAGGTCTGTGTTAGGTCTGGGATATGCGCGCATCTGGCTCATGATTTTGCCTTTTTCGCAAACTTGTTGGCCAGATCCTGGGTTTTTTTCGTGTTTGAATCACGTAGTAATGTTGTACCACAATGAAGCAATCAATTAACCCTGGTTTCGATCAATATTTTAGAGGATAACACCGGTTAGGCCAGGATTTCGTCTGGGTTATGTCCGCACCTGGCTCATGATTTTGCCTTGTTCGCATACTTGTTGGCCAGATCCTGGGTTTTTTTCGTGTTTGAATCACGCAGTAATGCGGTAACACACTGAAGCAGTCAATTAAACCTGGTTTCGATCAATATTTTAGAGGATAACACCGGTTAGGTCTGGGTTAGTCTGGGTTATGCCCGCATCTGGCTTATACTTTCGCCTTTTTCGCAAACTTGTTGGCTAGATCCTGGGTTTTTTCGGGTTTGAATCAGGTGGTAATGTGGTACGACACAGAAACAATCCATTAAACCTGGATTCGGACAGTATTTTAGAGGATAACACCGGTTAGGTCTGTGTTAGGTCTGGGATATGCGCGCATCTGGCTCATGATTTTGCCTTATCGCAAACTTGTTGGCCAGATCCTGGGTTTTTTTCGTGATTGAATCACGTAGTAATGTGGTAACACAATGAAGCAGTCAATTAACCCTGGTTTCGATCAATATTTTAGAGGATAAAACCGGTTAGGTCTGGGTTAGGTCTGGGATATGCGCGCATCAGGCTCATGATTTTGCCTTCTTCGCATACTTGATGGCCAGATCCTGGGTTTTTTTCGTGTTTGAATCACGTAGTAATGTGGTAACACAATGAAGCAATCAATTAACCCTGGTTTCGATCAATATTTTAGAGGATAACACCGGTTAGGTCTGGGTTAGGTCCGGGATATGCCCGCATCTGGCTTATACTTTCGCCTTTTTCGCAAACTTGTTGGCCAGATCCTGGGTTTTTTCCGTGTTTGAATCACGTAGTAATGTGGTAACACACTGAAGCAGTAAATCAAACCTGGTTTCGATCAATATTTTAGAGGATAACACCGGTTAGGTCTGGGTTAGGTCTGGGATATGCGCGCATCTGGCTTATACTTTCGCCTTTTTCGCAAACTTGTTGGCTAGATCCTGGGTTTTTTCGGGATTGAATCACGTGGTAATGTGGTACGACACAGAAACAATCCATTAAACCTGGATTCGGACATTATTTTAGAGGATAACACCGGTTAGGTCTGGGATAGGTCTGGGTTATGCCCGCATCTGGCTCATGATTTTGCCTTCTTCGTATACTTGTTGGCCAGATCCTGGGTTTTTTCCGTGTTTGAATCACGTAGTAATGTGGTACCACACTGAGGCAGTCAATTAAACCTGGTTTCGATCAATATTTTAGAGAATAGCACCGGTTAGGTCTGGGTTAGGTCTGGGATATGCGCGCATCTGGCTTATACTTTCGCCTTTTTCGCAAACTTGTTGGCCAGATCCTGGGTTTTTTTCGTGTTTGAATCACGTAGTAATGTGGTAACACACTGAAGCAGTCAATTAAACCTGGTTTCGATCAATATTACAGAGGATAACACCGGTTAGGTCTGGGTTAGTTCCGGAATATCCCCGCATCTGGCTCATGATTTTGCCTTCTTCGCATACTTGTCGGCCAGATCCTGGCTTTTTTTCGTGTTTGAATCACGTAGTAATGTGGTCACACAATGAAGCAGTCAATTAAACCTCGTTTCGCTCAGTATTTTAGAGGATAACACCGGTTAGGTCTGGCTTAGGTCTGGGTTATACCCGCATCTGGCTCGTGATTTTGCCTTCTTCGCATACTTGTTGGCCAGATCCTGGGTTTTTCTCGTGTTTGAATCACGTAGGAATGTGGTAACACACTGAAGCAGTCAATTAAACCTGGTTTCGATCAATATTTCAGAGGACAACACCGGTTAGGTCTGGGTTAGGTCCGGGATATGCCCGCATCTGGCTCATGATTTTGCCTTCTTCGCATACTTGTTGGCCAGATCCTGGGTTTTTTTCGTGTTTGAATCACGTAGTAATGTGGTAACACAATGAAGCAGTCAATTAACCCTGGTTTCGATCAATATTTTGGAGGATAACACCGGTTAGGTCTGGGTTAGGTCTGGGTTATGCCCGCATCTGGCTCAGGATTTTGCCTTCTTCGCATACTTGTTGGCCAGATCCTGGGTTTTTTTCGTGTTTGAATCACGTAGGAATGTGGTAACACACTGAAGCAGTCAATTAAACCTGGTTTCGATCAATATTTTAGAGGATAACACCGGTTAGGTCTGGGTAAGGTCTGGGTTATACCCGCATCTGGCTCATGATTTTGCCTTCTTCGCATACTCGTTGGCCAGATCCTGGGTTTTTTTCGTGCTTGAATCACGTAGTAATGTGGTAACACACTGAAGCAGTCAATTAAACCTGGATTCGATCAATATTTTAGAGGATAACACCGGTTAGGTCTGGGTTATGTCTGGGTTATGCCCGCATCTGGCTCATGATTTTGCCTTCTACGCATACTTGTTGGCCAGATCCTGGGTTTTTTTCGTGCTTGAATCACGTAGTAATGTGGTAACACACTGAAGCAGTCAATTAAACCTGGATTCGATCAATATTTTAGAGGATAACACCGGTTAGGCCAGGATTTCGTCTGGGTTATGTCCGCACCTGGCTCATGATTTTGCCTTGTTCGCATACTTGTTGGCCAGATCCTGGGTTTTTTTCGTGTTTGAATCACGCAGTAATGCGGTAACACACTGAAGCAGTCAATTAAACCTGGTTTCGATCAATATTTTAGAGGATAACACCGGTTAGGTCTGGGTTAGGTCTGGGTTATGCCCGCATCTGGCTTATACTTTCGCCTTTTTCGCAAACTTGTTGGCTAGATCCTGGGTTTTTTCGGGTTTGAATCAGGTGGTAATGTGGTACGACACAGAAACAATCCATTAAACCTGGATTCGGACAGTATTTCAGAGGATAACACCGGTTAGGTCTGTGTTAGGTCTGGGATATGCGCGCATCTGGCTCATGATTTTACCTTTTTCGCAAACTTGTTGGCCAGATCCTGGGTTTTTTTCGTGTTTGAATCACGTAGTAATGTTGTACCACACTGAGGCAGTCAATTAAACCTGGTTTCGATGAATATTTTGGAGGATAACACCGGTTAGGTCTGGGTTAGGTCTGGGATATGCGCGCATCTGGCTCATGATTTTGCCTTCTTCGCATACTCGTTGGCCAGATCCTGGGTTTTTTTCGTGCTTGAATCACGTAGTAATGTGGTAACACACTGAAGCAGTCAATTAAACCTGGTTTCGATCAATATTTCAGAGGACAACACCGGTTAGGTCTGGGTTAGGTCCGGGATATGCCCGCATCTGGCTCATGATTTTGCCTTCTTCGCATACTTGTTGGCCAGATCCTGGGTTTTTTTCGTGTTTGAATCACGTAGTAATGTGGTAACACAATGAAGCAGTCAATTAACCCTGGTTTCGATCAATATTTTGGAGGATAACACCGGTTAGGTCTGGGTTAGGTCTGGGTTATGCCCGCATCTGGCTCAGGATTTTGCCTTCTTCGCATACTTGTTGGCCAGATCCTGGGTTTTTTTCGTGTTTGAATCACGTAGGAATGTGGTAACACACTGAAGCAGTCAATTAAACCTGGTTTCGATCAATATTTCAGAGGATAACACCGGTTAGGTCTGGGTTAGGTCTCGGGATATGCCCGCATCTGGCTCATGATTTTGCCTTCTTCGCATACTTGTTGACCAGATCCTGGGTTTTTTTCGTGTTTGAATCACGTAGTAATGTGGTAACACAATGAAGCAGTCAATTAACCCTGGTCTCGATCAATATTTTGGAGGATAACACCGGTTAGGTCTGGGTTAGGTCTGGGTTATGCCCGCATCTGGCTCATGATTTTGCCTTCTTCGCATACTTGTTGGCCAGATCCTGGGTTTTTTTCGTATTTGAATCACGTAGGAATGTGGTAATACACTGAAGCAGTCAATTAAACCTGGTTTCGATCAATATTTTAGAGGATAACACCGGTTAGGTCTGGGTAAGGTCTGGGTTATACCCGCATCTGGCTCATGATTTTGCCTTCTTCGCATACTCGTTGGCCAGATCCTGGGTTTTTTTCGTGCTTGAATCACGTAGTAATGTGGTAACACACTGAAGCAGTCAATTAAACCTGGATTCGATCAATATTTTAGAGGATAACACCGGTTAGGTCTGGGTTAGGTCTGGGTTATGCCCGCATCTGGCTCATGATTTTGCCTTCTACGCATACTTGTTGGCCAGATCCTGGGTTTTTTTCGTGCTTGAATCACGTAGTATTGTGGTAACACACTGAAGCAGTCAATTAAACCTGGATTCGATCAATATTTTAGAGGATAACACCGGTTAGGCCAGGATTTCGTCTGGGTTATGTCCGCACCTGGCTCATGATTTTGCCTTCCTCGCATACTTGTTGGCCAGATCCTGGGTTTTTTTCGTGTTTGAATCACGCAGTAATGCGGTAACACACTGAAGCAGTCAATTAAACCTGGTTTCGATCAATATTTTAGAGGATAACACCGGTTAGGTCTGGGTTAGGTCTGGGTTATGCCCGCATCTGGCTTATACTTTCGCCTTTTTCGCAAACTTGTTGGCTAGATCCTGGGTTTTTTCGGGTTTGAATCAGGTGGTAATGTGGTACGACACAGAAACAATCCATTAAACCTGGAGTCGGGCAGTATTTTAGAGGATAACACCGGTTAGGTCTGTGTTAGGTCTGGGATATGCCCGCATCTGGCTCATGATTTTGCCTTTTTCGCAAACTTGTTGGTCAGATCCTGGGTTTTTCTCGTGTTTGAATCACGTAGTAATGTTGTACCACACTGAGGCAGTCAATTAAACCTGGTTTCGATGAATATTTTGGAGGATAACACCGGTTAGGTCTGGGTTAGGTCTGGGATATGCGCGCATCTGGCTAATGATTTTGCCTTCTTCGCATACTTGATGGCCAGATCCTGGGTTTATTTCGTGATTGAATCACGTAGTAATGTGGTAACACAATGAAGCAGTCAATTAACCCTGGTTTCGATCAATATTTTAGAGGATAAAACCGGTTAGGTCTGGGTTAGGTCTGGGATATGCGCGCATCTGGCTCATGATTTTGCCTTCTTCGCATACTTGATGGCCAGATCCTGGGTTTTTTTCGTGTTTGAATCACGTAGTAATGTGGTAACACAATGAAGCAATCAATTAACCCTGGTTTCGATCAATATTTTAGAGGATAACACCGGTTAGGCCAGGATTTCGTCTGGGTTATGTCCGCACCTGGCTCATGATTTTGCCTTGTTCGCATACTTGTTGGCCAGATCCTGGGTTTTTTTCGTGTTTGAATCACGCAGTAATGCGGTAACACACTGAAGCAGTCAATTAAACCTGGTTTCGATCAATATTTTAGAGGATAACACCGGTTAGGTCTGGGTTAGTCTGGGTTATGCCCGCATCTGGCTTATACTTTCGCCTTTTTCGCAAACTTGTTGGCTAGATCCTGGGTTTTTTCGGGTTTGAATCAGGTGGTAATGTGGTACGACACAGAAACAATCCATTAAACCTGGATTCGGACAGTATTTTAGAGGATAACACCGGTTAGGTCTGTGTTAGGTCTGGGATATGCGCGCATCTGGCTCATGATTTTGCCTTATCGCAAACTTGTTGGCCAGATCCTGGGTTTTTTTCGTGATTGAATCACGTAGTAATGTGGTAACACAATGAAGCAGTCAATTAACCCTGGTTTCGATCAATATTTTAGAGGATAAAACCGGTTAGGTCTGGGTTAGGTCTGGGATATGCGCGCATCAGGCTCATGATTTTGCCTTCTTCGCATACTTGATGGCCAGATCCTGGGTTTTTTTCGTGTTTGAATCACGTAGTAATGTGGTAACACAATGAAGCAATCAATTAACCCTGGTTTCGATCAATATTTTAGAGGATAACACCGGTTAGGTCTGGGTTAGGTCCGGGATATGCCCGCATCTGGCTTATACTTTCGCCTTTTTCGCAAACTTGTTGGCCAGATCCTGGGTTTTTTCCGTGTTTGAATCACGTAGTAATGTGGTAACACACTGAAGCAGTAAATCAAACCTGGTTTCGATCAATATTTTAGAGGATAACACCGGTTAGGTCTGGGTTAGGTCTGGGATATGCGCGCATCTGGCTTATACTTTCGCCTTTTTCGCAAACTTGTTGGCTAGATCCTGGGTTTTTTCGGGATTGAATCACGTGGTAATGTGGTACGACACAGAAACAATCCATTAAACCTGGATTCGGACATTATTTTAGAGGATAACACCGGTTAGGTCTGGGATAGGTCTGGGTTATGCCCGCATCTGGCTCATGATTTTGCCTTCTTCGTATACTTGTTGGCCAGATCCTGGGTTTTTTCCGTGTTTGAATCACGTAGTAATGTGGTACCACACTGAGGCAGTCAATTAAACCTGGTTTCGATCAATATTTTAGAGAATAGCACCGGTTAGGTCTGGGTTAGGTCTGGGATATGCGCGCATCTGGCTTATACTTTCGCCTTTTTCGCAAACTTGTTGGCCAGATCCTGGGTTTTTTTCGTGTTTGAATCACGTAGTAATGTGGTAACACACTGAAGCAGTCAATTAAACCTGGTTTCGATCAATATTACAGAGGATAACACCGGTTAGGTCTGGGTTAGTTCCGGAATATCCCCGCATCTGGCTCATGATTTTGCCTTCTTCGCATACTTGTCGGCCAGATCCTGGCTTTTTTTCGTGTTTGAATCACGTAGTAATGTGGTCACACAATGAAGCAGTCAATTAAACCTCGTTTCGCTCAGTATTTTAGAGGATAACACCGGTTAGGTCTGGCTTAGGTCTGGGTTATACCCGCATCTGGCTCGTGATTTTGCCTTCTTCGCATACTTGTTGGCCAGATCCTGGGTTTTTTTCGTGTTTGAATCACGTAGGAATGTGGTAACACACTGAAGCAGTCAATTAAACCTGGTTTCGATCAATATTTCAGAGGACAACACCGGTTAGGTCTGGGTTAGGTCCGGGATATGCCCGCATCTGGCTCATGATTTTGCCTTCTTCGCATACTTGTTGGCCAGATCCTGGGTTTTTTTCGTGTTTGAATCACGTAGTAATGTGGTAACACAATGAAGCAGTCAATTAACCCTGGTTTCGATCAATATTTTGGAGGATAGCACCGGTTAGGTCTGGGTTAGGTCTGGGTTATGCCCGCATCTGGCTCAGGATTTTGCCTTCTTCGCATACTTGTTGGCCAGATCCTGGGTTTTTTTCGTGTTTGAATCACGTAGGAATGTGGTAACACACTGAAGCAGTCAATTAAACCTGGTTTCGATCAATATTTTAGAGGATAACACCGGTTAGGTCTGGGTAAGGTCTGGGTTATACCCGCATCTGGCTCATGATTTTGCCTTCTTCGCATACTCGTTGGCCAGATCCTGGGTTTTTTTCGTGCTTGAATCACGTAGTAATGTGGTAACACACTGAAGCAGTCAATTAAACCTGGATTCGATCAATATTTTAGAGGATAACACCGGTTAGGTCTGGGTTAGGTCTGGGTTATGCCCGCATCTGCCTCATGATTTTGCCTTCTACGCATACTTGTTGGCCAGATCCTGGGTTTTTTTCGTGCTTGAATCACGTAGTAATGTGGTAACACACTGAAGCAGTCAATTAAACCTGGATTCGATCAATATTTTAGAGGATAACACCGGTTAGGCCAGGATTTCGTCTGGGTTATGTCCGCACCTGGCTCATGATTTTGCCTTGTTCGCATACTTGTTGGCCAGATCCTGGGTTTTTTTCGTGTTTGAATCACGCAGTAATGCGGTAACACACTGAAGCAGTCAATTAAACCTGGTTTCGATCAATATTTTAGAGGATAACACCGGTTAGGTCTGGGTTAGGTCTGGGTTATGCCCGCATCTGGCTTATACTTTCGCCTTTTTCGCAAACTTGTTGGCTAGATCCTGGGTTTTTTCGGGTTTGAATCAGGTGGTAATGTGGTACGACACAGAAACAATCCATTAAACCTGGATTCGGACAGTATTTCAGAGGATAACACCGGTTAGGTCTGTGTTAGGTCTGGGATATGCGCGCATCTGGCTCATGATTTTACCTTTTTCGCAAACTTGTTGGCCAGATCCTGGGTTTTTTTCGTGTTTGAATCACGTAGTAATGTTGTACCACACTGAGGCAGTCAATTAAACCTGGTTTCGATGAATATTTTGGAGGATAACACCGGTTAGGTCTGGGTTAGGTCTGGGATATGCGCGCATCTGGCTCATGATTTTGCCTTCTTCGCATACTCGTTGGCCAGATCCTGGGTTTTTTTCGTGCTTGAATCACGTAGTAATGTGGTAACACACTGAAGCAGTCAATTAAACCTGGTTTCGATCAATATTTCAGAGGACAACACCGGTTAGGTCTGGGTTAGGTCCGGGATATGCCCGCATCTGGCTCATGATTTTGCCTTCTTCGCATACTTGTTGGCCAGATCCTGGGTTTTTTTCGTGTTTGAATCACGTAGTAATGTGGTAACACAATGAAGCAGTCAATTAACCCTGGTTTCGATCAATATTTTGGAGGATAACACCGGTTAGGTCTGGGTTAGGTCTGGGTTATGCCCGCATCTGGCTCAGGATTTTGCCTTCTTCGCATACTTGTTGGCCAGATCCTGGGTTTTTTTCGTGTTTGAATCACGTAGGAATGTGGTAACACACTGAAGCAGTCAATTAAACCTGGTTTCGATCAATATTTTAGAGGATAACACCGGTTAGGTCTGGGTAAGGTCTGGGTTATACCCGCATCTGGCTCATGATTTTGCCTTCTTCGCATACTCGTTGGCCAGATCCTGGGTTTTTTTCGTGCTTGAATCACGTAGTAATGTGGTAACACACTGAAGCAGTCAATTAAACCTGGATTCGATCAATATTTTAGAGGATAACACCGGTTAGGTCTGGGTTAGGTCTGGGTTATGCCCGCATCTGGCTCATGATTTTGCCTGCTACGCATACTTGTTGGCCAGATCCTGGGTTTTTTTCGTGCTTGAATCACGTAGTAATGTGGTAACACACTGAAGCAGTCAATTAAACCTGGATTCGATGAATATTTTGGAGGATAACACCGGTTAGGTCTGGGTTAGGTCTGGGATATGCGCGCATCTGGCTAATGATTTTGCCTTCTTCGCATACTTGTTGGCCAGATCCTGGGTTTTTTTCGTGTTTGAATCACGCAGTAATGCGGTAACACACTGAAGCAGTCAATTAAACCTGGTTTCGATCAATATTTTAGAGGATAACACCGGTTAGGTCTGGGTTAGGTCTGGGTTATGCCCGCATCTGGCTTATACTTTCGCCTTTTTCGCAAACTTGTTGGCTAGATCCTGGGTTTTTTCGGGTTTGAATCAGGTGGTAATGTGGTACGACACAGAAACAATCCATTAAACCTGGATTCGGACAGTATTTCAGAGGATAACACCGGTTAGGTCTGTGTTAGGTCTGGGATATGCGCGCATCTGGCTCATGATTTTACCTTTTTCGCAAACTTGTTGGCCAGATCCTGGGTTTTTTTCGTGTTTGAATCACGTAGTAATGTTGTACCACACTGAGGCAGTCAATTAAACCTGGTTTCGATGAATATTTTGGAGGATAACACCGGTTAGGTCTGGGTTAGGTCTGGGATATGCGCGCATCAGGCTCATGATTTTGCCTTCTTCGCATACTTGATGGCCAGATCCTGGGTTTTTTTCGTGTTTGAATCACGTAGTAATGTGGTAACACAATGAAGCAATCAATTAACCCTGGTTTCGATCAATATTTTAGAGGATAACACCGGTTAGGTCTGGGTTAGGTCCGGGATATGCCCGCATCTGGCTTATACTTTCGCCTTTTTCGCAAACTTGTTGGCCAGATCCTGGGTTTTTTCCGTGTTTGAATCACGTAGTAATGTGGTAACACACTGAAGCAGTAAATCAAACCTGGTTTCGATCAATATTTTAGAGGATAACACCGGTTAGGTCTGGGTTAGGTCTGGGATATGCGCGCATCTGGCTTATACTTTCGCCTTTTTCGCAAACTTGTTGGCTAGATCCTGGGTTTTTTCGGGATTGAATCACGTGGTAATGTGGTACGACACAGAAACAATCCATTAAACCTGGATTCGGACATTATTTTAGAGGATAACACCGGTTAGGTCTGGGATAGGTCTGGGTTATGCCCGCATCTGGCTCATGATTTTGCCTTCTTCGTATACTTGTTGGCCAGATCCTGGGTTTTTTCCGTGTTTGAATCACGTAGTAATGTGGTACCACACTGAGGCAGTCAATTAAACCTGGTTTCGATCAATATTTTAGAGAATAGCACCGTTTAGGTCTGGGTTAGGTCTGGGATATGCGCGCATCTGGCTTAAACTTTCGCCTTTTTCGCAAACTTGTTGGCCAGATCCTGGGTTTTTTCCGTGTTTGAATCACGTGGTAAAGTTGTAGCACACTGAGGCAGTCAATTAAACCTGGTTTCGATCAATATTTTAGAGGATAACACCGGTTAGGTCTGGGTTATGCCCACACCTGGCTTATACTTTCGCCTTTTTCGCAAACTTGTTGGCTAGATCCTGGGTTTTTTTCGGGTTTGAATCACGTGTTAATGTGGTACGACACAGAAACAATCCATTAAACCTGGATTCGGACAGTATTTTAGAGGATAACACCGGTTAGGTCTGGGTTAGGTCTGGGATATGCGCGCATCTGGCTTATACTTTCGCCTTTTTCGCAAACTTGTTGGCTAGATCCTGGGTTTTTTCCGGGTTTGAATAACGCAGTAATGCGGTACCACACTGAAGCAGTCAATTAAACCTGGTTTCGATCAATATTTTAGAGGATAACACCGGTTAGGTCTGGGTTAGGTCTGGGATATGCGCGCATCTGGCTTATACTTTCGCCTTTTTCGCAAACTTGTTGGCCAGATCCTGGGATTTTTCCGTGTTTGAATCACGTAGTAATGTGGTACCACACTGAGGCAGTCAATTAAACCTGGTTTCGATCAATATTTCAGAGGATAACACCGGTTAGGTCTGGGTTAGGTCCGGAATTAGCCCGCATCTGGGTCATGATTTTGCCTTCTTCGCATACTTGTCGGCCAGATCCTGGGTTTTTTTCGTGTTTGAATCACGTAGTAATGTGGTAACACACAGAAACAGTCCATTAAACCAGGATTCGGACAGTATTTTAGAGGATAACACCGGTTAGGCCTGGGTTAGGTCCGGAATATGCCCGCATCTGGCTCATGATTTTGCCTTCTTCCCATACTTGATGGCCAGATCCTGGGTTTTTTTCGTGTTTGAATCACGTAGTAATGTGGTAACACACTGAAGCAGTCAATTAACCCTGGTTTCGATCAATATTTTAGAGGATAACACCGGTTAAGTCTGGGTTAGGTCCGGGATATGCCCGCATCTGGGTCATGATTTTGCCTTCTTCGCATACTTGATGGCCGGATCCTGGGTTTTTTCGTGCTTGAATCACGCAGTAATGTGGTACCACACAGAAACAGTCCATTAAACCTGGATTCGGACAGTATTTTAGAGGATAACACCGGTTAGGCCTGGGTTTCGTCTGGGTTATGTCCGCACCTGGCTCATGATTATGCCTTCTTCGCATACTTGTTGGCCAGATCCTGGGTTTTTGTCGTGTTTGAATCACGCAGTAATGTGGTAACGCACTGAAGCAGTCAATTAAACCTGGTTTCGATCAATATTTTAGAGGATAACACCGGTTAGGTCTGGGCTAGGTCTGGGATATGCGCGCATCTGGCTTATACTTTCGCCTTTTTCGCAAACTTGTTGGCCAGATCCTGGGGTTTTTCCGTGTTTGAATCACGTAGTAATGTGGTAACACAATGAAGCAGTCAATTAACCCTGGTTTCGATCAATATTTTAGAGGATAACACAGGCTAGGTCTGGGTTAGGTCTGGGTTATGCCCGCATCTGGCTCATGATTTTGCCTTCTTCGCATACTTGTTGGCCAGATCCTGGGTTTTTTTCGTGATTGAATCACGTAGTAATGTGGTAACACAATGAAGCAGTCAATTAACCCTGGTACCGATCAATATTTTAGAGGATAACACCGGTTAGGTCTGGGTTATGCCCGCATCTGGCTGATGATTTTGCCTTCTTCGCATACTTGATGGCCAGATCCTGGGTTTTTTTCGTGATTGAATCACGTAGTAATGTGGTAACACACTGAAGCAGTCAATTAACCCTGGTTTCGATCAATATTTTAGAGGATAACGCCGGTTAAGTCTGGGTTAGGTCCGGGATATGCCCGCATCTGGCTCATGATTTTGCCTTCTTCGCATACTTGATGGCCAGATCCTGGGTTTTTTTCGTGTTTGAATCACGCAGTAACGTGGTAACACACTGAAGCAGTCAATTAACCCTGGTTTTGATCAATATTTTAGAGGATAACACCGGTTAAGTCTGGGTTAGGTCCGGGATATGCCCGCATCTGGCTCATGATTTTGCCTTCTTCGCATACTTGATGGCCAGATCCTGGGTTTTTTTCGTGTTTGAATCACGCAGTAATGTGGTACCACACAGAAACAGTCCATTAAACCTGGATTCGGACAGTATTTTAGAGGATAACTCCGGTTAGGTCTGGGTTAGGTCTGGGATATGCGCGCATCTGGCTTATACTTTCGCCTTTTTCGCAAACTTGTTGGCTAGGTCCTGGGTTTTTTTCGGGTTTGAATAACGCAGTAATGTGGTACCACACTGAAGCAGTGAATCAAACCTGGTTTCGATCAATATTTTAGAGGATAACACCGGTTAGGTCTGGGTTAGGTCTGAGATATGCGCGCATCTGGCTTATAGTTTCGCCTTTTTCGCAAACTTGTTGGCCAGATCCTGGGTTTTTTCCGTGTTTGAATCACGTAGTAAAGTTGTAGCACACTGAGGCAGTCAATTAAACCTGGTTTCGATCAATATTTTAGAGGATAACACCGGTTAGGTCTGGGTTATGCCCGCACCTGGCTTATACTTTCGCCATTTTCGCAAACTTGTTGGCTAGATCCTGGGTTTTTTTCGGGTTTGAATCACGTGTTAATGTGGTACGACACAGAAACAATCCATTAAACCTGGATTCGGACAGTATTTTAGAGGATAACACCGGTTAGGTCTGGGTTAGGTCTGGGATATGCGCGCATCTGGCTTATACTTTCGCCTTTTTCGCAAACTTGTTGGCTAGATCCTGGGTTTTTTTCGGGTTTGAATAACGCAGTAATGCGGTACCACACTGAAGCAGTCAATTAAACCTGGTCTCGATCAATATTTTAGAGGATAACACCGGTTAGGTCTGGGTTAGGTCCGGATATGCCCGCATCTGGCTCATGATTTTGCCTTCTTCGCATACTTGTCGGCCAGATCCTGGGATTTTTTCGTGTTTGAATCACGTAGTAATGTGGTAACACACAGAAACAGTCCATTAAACCTGGATTCGGACAGTATTTTAGAGGATAACACCGGTTAGGCCTGGGTTGGGTCCGGGATATGCCCGCATCTGGCTCATGATTTTGCCTTCTTCCCATACTTGTTGGCCAGATCCTGGGTTTTTTTCGTGTTTGAATCACGCAGTAATGTGGTAACACACTGAAGCAGTCAATTAAACCTGGTTTCGATCAATATTTTAGAGGATAACACCGGTTAGGTCTGGGTTAGGTCTGGGATATGCGCGCATCTGGCTTATACTTTCGCCTTTTTCGCAAACTTGTTGGCCAGATCCTGGGTTTTTTCCGTGTTTGAATCACGTAGTAATGTGGTACCACACTGAGGCAGTCAATTAAACCTGGTTTCGATCAATATTTCAGAGGATAACACCGATTAGGTCTGGGTTAGTTCCGGAATATCCCCGCATCTGGCTCATGATTTTGCCTTCTTCGCATACTTGTCGGCCAGATCCTGGGTTTTTTTCGTGTTTGAATCACGTAGTAATGTGGTAACACAATGAAGCAGTCAATTAAACCTCGTTTCGCTCAGTATTTTAGAGGATAACACCGGTTAGGTCTGGCTTAGGTCTGGGTTATACCCGCATCTGGCTCGTGATTTTGCCTTCTTCGCATACTTGTTGGCCAGATCCTGGGTTTTTTTCGTGTTTGAATCACGTAGGAATGTGGTAACACACTGAAGCAGTCAATTAAACCTGGTTTCGATCAATATTTCAGAGGATAACACCGGTTAGGTCTGGGTTAGGTCCGGGATATGCCCGCATCTGGCTCATGATTTTGCCTTCTTCGCATACTTGTTGGCCAGATCCTGGGTTTTTTCCGTGTTTGAATCACGTAGTAAAGTTGTAGCACACTGAGGCAGTCAATTAAACCTGGTTTCGATCAATATTTTAGAGGATAACACCGGTTAGGTCTGGGTTATGCCCGCACCTGGCTTATACTTTCGCCATTTTCGCAAACTTGTTGGCTAGATCCTGGGTTTTTTTCGGGTTTGAATCACGTGTTAATGTGGTACGACACAGAAACAATCCATTAAACCTGGATTCGGACAGTATTTTAGAGGATAACACCGGTTAGGTCTGGGTTAGGTCTGGGATATGCGCGCATCTGGCTTATACTTTCGCCTTTTTCGCAAACTTGTTGGCTAGATCCTGGGTTTTTTTCGGGTTTGAATAACGCAGTAATGCGGTACCACACTGAAGCAGTCAATTAAACCTGGTCTCGATCAATATTTTAGAGGATAACACCGGTTAGGTCTGGGTTAGGTCCGGATATGCCCGCATCTGGCTCATGATTTTGCCTTCTTCGCATACTTGTCGGCCAGATCCTGGGATTTTTTCGTGTTTGAATCACGTAGTAATGTGGTAACACACAGAAACAGTCCATTAAACCTGGATTCGGACAGTATTTTAGAGGATAACACCGGTTAGGCCTGGGTTGGGTCCGGGATATGCCCGCATCTGGCTCATGATTTTGCCTTCTTCCCATACTTGTTGGCCAGATCCTGGGTTTTTTTCGTGTTTGAATCACGCAGTAATGTGGTAACACACTGAAGCAGTCAATTAAACCTGGTTTCGATCAATATTTTAGAGGATAACACCGGTTAGGTCTGGGTTAGGTCTGGGATATGCGCGCATCTGGCTTATACTTTCGCCTTTTTCGCAAACTTGTTGGCCAGATCCTGGGTTTTTTTCGTGTTTGAATCACGTAGTAATGTGGTAACACAATGAAGCAGTCAATTAAACCTCGTTTCGCTCAGTATTTTAGAGGATAACACCGGTTAGGTCTGGCTTAGGTCTGGGTTATACCCGCAACTGGCTCGTGATTTTGCCTTCTTCGCATACTTGTTGGCCAGATCCTGGGTTTTTTTCGTGTTTGAATCACGTAGGAATGTGGTAACACACTGAAGCAGTCAATTAAACCTGGTTTCGATCAATATTTCAGAGGATAACACCGGTTAGGTCTGGGTTAGGTCCGGGATATGCCCGCATCTGGCTGATGATTTTGCCTTCTTCGCATACTTGTTGGCCAGATCCTGGGTTTTTTTCGTGTTTGAATCACGTAGTAATGTGGTAACACAATGAAGCAGTCAATTAACCCTGGTTTCGCTCAATATTTTGGAGGATAACACCGGTTAGGTCTGGGTTAGGTCTGGGTTATGCCCGCATCTGGCTCATGATTTTGCCTTCTTCGCATACTTGTTGGCCAGATCCTGGGTTTTTTTCGTGTTTGAATCACGTAGGAATGTGGTAACACACTGAAGCAGTCAATCAAACCTGGTTTCGATCAATATTTTAGAGGATAACACCGGTTAGGCCAGGATTTCGTCTGGGTTATGTCCGCACCTGGCTCATGATTTTGCCTTGTTCGCATACTTGTTGGCCAGATCCTGGGTTTTTTTCGTGATTGAATCACGCAGTAATGCGGTAACACACTGAAGCAGTCAATTAAACCTGGTTTCGATCAATATTTTAGGGGATAACACCGGTTAGGTCTGGGTTAGGTCTGGGTTATGCCCGCATCTGGCTTATACTTTCACCTTTTTCGCAAACTTGTTGGCTAGATCCTGGGTTTTTTCGGGTTTGAATCAGGTGGTAATGTGGTACGACACAGAAACAATCCATTAAACCTGGATTCGGACAGTATTTTAGAGGATAACACAGGTTAGGTCTGGGTTAGGTCTGGGATATGCGCGCATCTGGCTAATGATTTTGCCTTCTTCGCATACTTGATAGCCAGATCCTGGGTTTTTTTCGTGATTGAATCACGTAGTAATGTGGTAACACAATGAGGCAGTCAATTAACCCAGGTTTCGATCAATATTTTAGAGGATAACACCGGTTAGGTCTGGGTTAGGTCTGGGATATGCGCGCATCTGGCTCATGATTTTGCCTTCTTCGCATACTTGTTGGCCAGATCCTGGGTTTTTTTCGTGTTTGAATCACGTAGTAATGTGGTAACACAATGAAGCGGTCAATTAACCCTGGCTTCGATCAATATTTTAGAGGGTAACACTGGTTAGGTCTGGGTTAGGTCCGGGATATGCCCGCATCTGGCTTATACTTTCGCCTTTTTCGCAAACTTGTTGGCCAGATCCTGGGTTTTTTCCGTGTTTGAATCACGTAGTAATGTGGTACCACACTGAGGCAGTCAATTAAACCTGGTTTCGATCAATATTACAGAGGATAACACCGGTTAGGTCTGGGTTAGTTCCGGAATATCCCCGCATCTGGCTCATGATTTTGCCTTCTTCGCATACTTGTCGGCCAGATCCTGGGTTTTTTTCGTGTTTGAATCACGTAGTAATGTGGTAACACAATGAAGCAGTCAATTAAACCTCGTTTCGATCAATATTTTGGAGGATAACACCGGTTAGGTCTGGGTTAGGTCTGGGTTATGCCCGCATCTGGCTCATGATTTTGCCTTCTTCGCAAACTTGTTGGCCAGATCCTGGGTATTTTTCGTGTTTGAATCACGTAGGAATGTGGTAACACACTGAAGCAGTCAATTAAACCTGGTTTCGATGAATATTTTAGAGGATAACACCGGTTAGGTCTGGGTAAGGTCTGGGTTATACCCGCATCTGCCTCATGATTTTGCCTTCTTCGCATACTCGTTGGCCAGATCCTGGGTTTTTTTCGTGCTTGAATCACGTAGTAATGTGGTAACACACTGAAGCAGTCAATTAAACCTGGATTCGATCAATATTTTAGAGGATAACACCGGTTAGGTCTGGGTTAGGTCTGGGTTATGCCCGCATCTGGCTCATGATTTTGCCTTCTACGCATACTTGTTGGCCAGATCCTGGGTTTTTTTCGTGCTTGAATCACGTAGTAATGTGGTAACACACTGAAGCAGTCAATTAAACCTGGATTCGATCAATATTTTAGAGGATAACACCGGTTAGGCCAGGATTTCGTCTGGGTTATGTCCGCACCTGGCTCATGATTTCGCCTTGTTCGCATACTTGTTGGCCAGATCCTGGGTTTTTTTCGTGTTTGAATCACGCAGTAATGCGGTAACACACTGAAGCAGTCAATTAAACCTGGTTTCGATCAATATTTTAGAGGATAACACCGGTTAGGTCTGGGTTAGGTCTGGGTTATGCCCGCATCTGGCTTATACTTTCGCCTTTTTCGCAAACTTGTTGGCTAGATCCTGGGTTTTTTCGGGTTTGAATCAGGTGGTAATGTGGTACGACACAGAAACAATCCATTAAACCTGGATTCGGACAGTATTTTAGAGGATAACACCGGTTAGGTCTGTGTTAGGTCTGGGATATGCGCGCATCTGGCTCATGATTTTGCCTTTTTCGCAAACTTGTTGGCCAGATCCTGGGTTTTTTTCGTGTTTGAATCACGTAGTAATGTTGTACCACACTGAGGCAGTCAATTAAACCTGGTTTCGATGAATATTTTGGAGGATAACACCGGTTAGGTCTGGGTTAGGTCTGGGATATGCGCGCATCTGGCTAATGATTTTGCCTTCTTCGCATACTTGATGGCCAGATCCTGGGTTTATTTCGTGATTGAATCACGTAGTAATGTGGTAACACAATGAAGCAGTCAATTAACCCTGGTTTCGATCAATATTTTAGAGGATAAAACCGGTTAGGTCTGGGTTAGGTCTGGGATATGCGCGCATCTGGCTCATGATTTTGCCTTCTTCGCATACTTGATGGCCAGATCCTGGGTTTTTTTCGTGTTTGAATCACGTAGTAATGTGGTAACACAATGAAGCAATCAATTAACCCTGGTTTCGATCAATATTTTAGAGGATAACACCGGTTAGGCCAGGATTTCGTCTGGGTTATGTCCGCACCTGGCTCATGATTTTGCCTTGTTCGCATACTTGTTGGCCAGATCCTGGGTTTTTTTCGTGTTTGAAACACGCAGTAATGCGGTAACACAATGAAGCAGTCAATTAACCCTGGTTTCGATCAATATTTTAGAGGATAAAACCGGTTAGGTCTGGGTTAGGTCTGGGATATGCGCGCATCTGGCTCATGATTTTGCCTTCTTCGCATACTTGATGGCCCGATCCTGGGTTTTTTTCGTGTTTGAATCACGCAGTAATGCGGTAACACACTGAAGCAGTAAATCAAACCTGGTTTCGATCAATATTTTAGAGGATAACACCGGTTAGGTCTGGGTTAGGTCTGGGATATGCGCGCATCTGGCTTATACTTTCGCCTTTCTCGCAAACTTGTTGGATAGATCCTGGGTTTTTCCGGGATTGAATCACGTGGTAATGTGGTACGACACAGAAACAATCCATTAAACCTGGATTCGGACATTATTTTAGAGGATAACACCGGTTAGGTCTGGGATAGGTCTGGGTTATGCCCGCATCTGGCTCATGATTTTGCCTTCTTCGTATACTTGTTGGCCAGATCCTGGGGTTTTTCCGTGTTTGAATCACGTAGTAATGTGGTACCACACTGAGGCAGTCAATTAAACCTGGTTTCGATCAATATTTTAGAGAATAGCACCGGTTAGGTCTGGGTTAGGTCTGGGATATGCGCGCATCTGGCTTATACTTTCGCCTTTTTCGCAAACTTGTTGGCCAGATCCTGGGTTTTTTTCGTGTTTGAATCACGTAGTAATGTGGTAACACACTGAAGCAGTCAATTAAACCTGGTTTCGATCAATATTTTAGAGGACAACACCGGTTAGGTCTGGGTTAGGTCTGGTATATGCGCGCATCTGGCTTATACTTTCGCCTTTTTCGCAAACTTGTTGGCCAGATCCTGGGTTTTTTCCGTGTTTGAATCACGTAGTAATGTGGTACCACACTGAGGCAGTCAATTAAACCTGGTTTCGATCAATATTACAGAGGATAACACCGGTTAGGTCTGGGTTAGTTCCGGAATATCCCCGCATCTGGCTCATGATTTTGCCTTCTTCGCATACTTGTCGGCCAGATCCTGGGTTTTTTTCGTGTTTGAATCACGTAGTAATGTGGTAACACAATGAAGCAGTCAATTAAACCTCGTTTCGCTCAGTATTTTAGAGGATAACACCGGTTAGGTCTTGCTTAGGTCTGGGTTATACCCGCATCTGGCTCGTGATTTTGCCTTCTTCGCATACTTGTTGGCCCGATCCTGGGTTTTTTTCGTGTTTGAATCACGTAGGAATGTGGTAGCACACTGAAGCAGTCAATTAAACCTGGTTTCGATCAATATTTCAGAGGATAACACCGGTTAGGTCTGGGTTAGGTCTCGGGATATGCCCGCATCTGGCTCATGATTTTGCCTTCTTCGCATACTTGTTGACCAGATCCTGGGTTTTTTTCGTGTTTGAATCACGTAGTAATGTGGTAACACAATGAAGCAGTCAATTAACCCTGGTCTCGATCAATATTTTGGAGGATAACACCGGTTAGGTCTGGGTTAGGTCTGGGTTATGCCCGCATCTGGCTCATGATTTTGCCTTCTTCGCATACTTGTTGGCCAGATCCTGGGTTTTTTTCGTATTTGAATCACGTAGGAATGTGGTAATACACTGAAGCAGTCAATTAAACCTGGTTTCGATCAATATTTTAGAGGATAACACCGGTTAGGTCTGGGTAAGGTCTGGGTTATACCCGCATCTGGCTCATGATTTTGCCTTCTTCGCATACTCGTTGGCCAGATCCTGGGTTTTTTTCGTGCTTGAATCACGTAGTAATGTGGTAACACACTGAAGCAGTCAATTAAACCTGGATTCGATCAATATTTTAGAGGATAACACCGGTTAGGTCTGGGTTAGGTCTGGGTTATGCCCGCATCTGGCTCATGATTTTGCCTTCTACGCATACTTGTTGGCCAGATCCTGGGTTTTTTTCGTGCTTGAATCACGTAGTATTGTGGTAACACACTGAAGCAGTCAATTAAACCTGGATTCGATCAATATTTTAGAGGATAACACCGGTTAGGCCAGGATTTCGTCTGGGTTATGTCCGCACCTGGCTCATGATTTTGCCTTCCTCGCATACTTGTTGGCCAGATCCTGGGTTTTTTTCGTGTTTGAATCACGCAGTAATGCGGTAACACACTGAAGCAGTCAATTAAACCTGGTTTCGATCAATATTTTAGAGGATAACACCGGTTAGGTCTGGGTTAGGTCTGGGTTATGCCCGCATCTGGCTTATACTTTCGCCTTTTTCGCAAACTTGTTGGCTAGATCCTGGGTTTTTTCGGGTTTGAATCAGGTGGTAATGTGGTACGACACAGAAACAATCCATTAAACCTGGAGTCGGGCAGTATTTTAGAGGATAACACCGGTTAGGTCTGTGTTAGGTCTGGGATATGCCCGCATCTGGCTCATGATTTTGCCTTTTTCGCAAACTTGTTGGTCAGATCCTGGGTTTTTTTCGTGTTTGAATCACGTAGTAATGTTGTACCACACTGAGGCAGTCAATTAAACCTGGTTTCGATGAATATTTTGGAGGATAACACCGGTTAGGTCTGGGTTAGGTCTGGGATATGCGCGCATCTGGCTAATGATTTTGCCTTCTTCGCATACTTGATGGCCAGATCCTGGGTTTATTTCGTGATTGAATCACGTAGTAATGTGGTAACACAATGAAGCAGTCAATTAACCCTGGTTTCGATCAATATTTTAGAGGATAAAACCGGTTAGGTCTGGGTTAGGTCTGGGATATGCGCGCATCTGGCTCATGATTTTGCCTTCTTCGCATACTTGATGGCCAGATCCTGGGTTTTTTTCGTGTTTGAATCACGTAGTAATGTGGTAACACAATGAAGCAATCAATTAACCCTGGTTTCGATCAATATTTTAGAGGATAACACCGGTTAGGCCAGGATTTCGTCTGGGTTATGTCCGCACCTGGCTCATGATTTTGCCTTGTTCGCATACTTGTTGGCCAGATCCTGGGTTTTTTTCGTGTTTGAATCACGCAGTAATGCGGTAACACACTGAAGCAGTCAATTAAACCTGGTTTCGATCAATATTTTAGAGGATAACACCGGTTAGGTCTGGGTTAGTCTGGGTTATGCCCGCATCTGGCTTATACTTTCGCCTTTTTCGCAAACTTGTTGGCTAGATCCTGGGTTTTTTCGGGTTTGAATCAGGTGGTAATGTGGTACGACACAGAAACAATCCATTAAACCTGGATTCGGACAGTATTTTAGAGGATAACACCGGTTAGGTCTGTGTTAGGTCTGGGATATGCGCGCATCTGGCTCATGATTTTGCCTTTTTCGCAAACTTGTTGGCCAGATCCTGGGTTTTTTTCGTGTTTGAATCACGTAGTAATGTTGTACCACACTGAGGCAGTCAATTAAACCTGGTTTCGATGAATATTTTGGAGGATAACACCGGTTAGGTCTGGTTTAGTACTGGGATATGCGCGCATCTGGCTAATGATTTTGCCTTCTTCGCATACTTGATGGCCAGATCCTGGGTTTATTTCGTGATTGAATCACGTAGTAATGTGGTAACACAATGAAGCAGTCAATTAACCCTGGTTTCGATCAATATTTTAGAGGATAAAACCGGTTAGGTCTGGGTTAGGTCTGGGATATGCGCGCATCTGGCTCATGATTTTGCCTTCTTCGCATACTTGATGGCCAGATCCTGGGTTTTTTTCGTGTTTGAATCACGTAGTAATGTGGTAACACAATGAAGCAATCAATTAACCCTGGTTTCGATCAATATTTTAGAGGATAACACCGGTTAGGTCTGGGTTAGGTCCGGGATATGCCCGCATCTGGCTTATACTTTCGCCTTTTTCGCATACTTGATGGCCAGATCCTGGGTTTTTTTCGTGTTTGAATCACGTAGTAATGTGGTAACACAATGAAGCAATCAATTAACCCTGGTTTCGATCAATATTTTAGAGGATAACACCGGTTAGGCCAGGATTTCGTCTGGGTTATGTCCGCACCTGGCTCATGATTTTGCCTTGTTCGCATACTTGTTGGCCAGATCCTGGGTTTTTTTCGTGTTTGAATCACGCAGTAATGCGGTAACACACTGAAGCAGTCAATTAAACCTGGTTTCGATCAATATTTTAGAGGATAACACCGGTTAGGTCTGGGTTAGTCTGGGTTATGCCCGCATCTGGCTTATACTTTCGCCTTTTTCGCAAACTTGTTGGCTAGATCCTGGGTTTTTTCGGGTTTGAATCAGGTGGTAATGTGGTACGACACAGAAACAATCCATTAAACCTGGATTCGGACAGTATTTTAGAGGATAACACCGGTTAGGTCTGTGTTAGGTCTGGGATATGCGCGCATCTGGCTCATGATTTTGCCTTATCGCAAACTTGTTGGCCAGATCCTGGGTTTTTTTCGTGATTGAATCACGTAGTAATGTGGTAACACAATGAAGCAGTCAATTAACCCTGGTTTCGATCAATATTTTAGAGGATAAAACCGGTTAGGTCTGGGTTAGGTCTGGGATATGCGCGCATCAGGCTCATGATTTTGCCTTCTTCGCATACTTGATGGCCAGATCCTGGGTTTTTTTCGTGTTTGAATCACGTAGTAATGTGGTAACACAATGAAGCAATCAATTAACCCTGGTTTCGATCAATATTTTAGAGGATAACACCGGTTAGGTCTGGGTTAGGTCCGGGATATGCCCGCATCTGGCTTATACTTTCGCCTTTTTCGCAAACTTGTTGGCCAGATCCTGGGTTTTTTCCGTGTTTGAATCACGTAGTAATGTGGTAACACACTGAAGCAGTAAATCAAACCTGGTTTCGATCAATATTTTAGAGGATAACACCGGTTAGGTCTGGGTTAGGTCTGGGATATGCGCGCATCTGGCTTATACTTTCGCCTTTTTCGCAAACTTGTTGGCTAGATCCTGGGTTTTTTCGGGATTGAATCACGTGGTAATGTGGTACGACACAGAAACAATCCATTAAACCTGGATTCGGACATTATTTTAGAGGATAACACCGGTTAGGTCTGGGATAGGTCTGGGTTATGCCCGCATCTGGCTCATGATTTTGCCTTCTTCGTATACTTGTTGGCCAGATCCTGGGTTTTTTCCGTGTTTGAATCACGTAGTAATGTGGTACCACACTGAGGCAGTCAATTAAACCTGGTTTCGATCAATATTTTAGAGAATAGCACCGGTTAGGTCTGGGTTAGGTCTGGGATATGCGCGCATCTGGCTTATACTTTCGCCTTTTTCGCAAACTTGTTGGCCAGATCCTGGGTTTTTTTCGTGTTTGAATCACGTAGTAATGTGGTAACACACTGAAGCAGTCAATTAAACCTGGTTTCGATCAATATTACAGAGGATAACACCGGTTAGGTCTGGGTTAGTTCCGGAATATCCCCGCATCTGGCTCATGATTTTGCCTTCTTCGCATACTTGTCGGCCAGATCCTGGCTTTTTTTCGTGTTTGAATCACGTAGTAATGTGGTCACACAATGAAGCAGTCAATTAAACCTCGTTTCGCTCAGTATTTTAGAGGATAACACCGGTTAGGTCTGGCTTAGGTCTGGGTTATACCCGCATCTGGCTCGTGATTTTGCCTTCTTCGCATACTTGTTGGCCAGATCCTGGGTTTTTTTCGTGTTTGAATCACGTAGGAATGTGGTAACACACTGAAGCAGTCAATTAAACCTGGTTTCGATCAATATTTCAGAGGACAACACCGGTTAGGTCTGGGTTAGGTCCGGGATATGCCCGCATCTGGCTCATGATTTTGCCTTCTTCGCATACTTGTTGGCCAGATCCTGGGTTTTTTTCGTGTTTGAATCACGTAGTAATGTGGTAACACAATGAAGCAGTCAATTAACCCTGGTTTCGATCAATATTTTGGAGGATAACACCGGTTAGGTCTGGGTTAGGTCTGGGTTATGCCCGCATCTGGCTCAGGATTTTGCCTTCTTCGCATACTTGTTGGCCAGATCCTGGGTTTTTTTCGTGTTTGAATCACGTAGGAATGTGGTAACACACTGAAGCAGTCAATTAAACCTGGTTTCGATCAATATTTTAGAGGATAACACCGGTTAGGTCTGGGTAAGGTCTGGGTTATACCCGCATCTGGCTCATGATTTTGCCTTCTTCGCATACTCGTTGGCCAGATCCTGGGTTTTTTTCGTGCTTGAATCACGTAGTAATGTGGTAACACACTGAAGCAGTCAATTAAACCTGGATTCGATCAATATTTTAGAGGATAACACCGGTTAGGTCTGGGTTAGGTCTGGGTTATGCCCGCATCTGGCTCATGATTTTGCCTTCTACGCATACTTGTTGGCCAGATCCTGGGTTTTTTTCGTGCTTGAATCACGTAGTAATGTGGTAACACACTGAAGCAGTCAATTAAACCTGGATTCGATCAATATTTTAGAGGATAACACCGGTTAGGCCAGGATTTCGTCTGGGTTATGTCCGCACCTGGCTCATGATTTTGCCTTGTTCGCATACTTGTTGGCCAGATCCTGGGTTTTTTTCGTGTTTGAATCACGCAGTAATGCGGTAACACACTGAAGCAGTCAATTAAACCTGGTTTCGATCAATATTTTAGAGGATAACACCGGTTAGGTCTGGGTTAGGTCTGGGTTATGCCCGCATCTGGCTTATACTTTCGCCTTTTTCGCAAACTTGTTGGCTAGATCCTGGGTTTTTTCGGGTTTGAATCAGGTGGTAATGTGGTACGACACAGAAACAATCCATTAAACCTGGATTCGGACAGTATTTCAGAGGATAACACCGGTTAGGTCTGTGTTAGGTCTGGGATATGCGCGCATCTGGCTCATGATTTTACCTTTTTCGCAAACTTGTTGGCCAGATCCTGGGTTTTTTTCGTGTTTGAATCACGTAGTAATGTTGTACCACACTGAGGCAGTCAATTAAACCTGGTTTCGATGAATATTTTGGAGGATAACACCGGTTAGGTCTGGGTTAGGTCTGGGATATGCGCGCATCTGGCTCATGATTTTGCCTTCTTCGCATACTCGTTGGCCAGATCCTGGGTTTTTTTCGTGCTTGAATCACGTAGTAATGTGGTAACACACTGAAGCAGTCAATTAAACCTGGTTTCGATCAATATTTCAGAGGACAACACCGGTTAGGTCTGGGTTAGGTCCGGGATATGCCCGCATCTGGCTCATGATTTTGCCTTCTTCGCATACTTGTTGGCCAGATCCTGGGTTTTTTTCGTGTTTGAATCACGTAGTAATGTGGTAACACAATGAAGCAGTCAATTAACCCTGGTTTCGATCAATATTTTGGAGGATAACACCGGTTAGGTCTGGGTTAGGTCTGGGTTATGCCCGCATCTGGCTCAGGATTTTGCCTTCTTCGCATACTTGTTGGCCAGATCCTGGGTTTTTTTCGTGTTTGAATCACGTAGGAATGTGGTAACACACTGAAGCAGTCAATTAAACCTGGTTTCGATCAATATTTTAGAGGATAACACCGGTTAGGTCTGGGTAAGGTCTGGGTTATACCCGCATCTGGCTCATGATTTTGCCTTCTTCGCATACTCGTTGGCCAGATCCTGGGTTTTTTTCGTGCTTGAATCACGTAGTAATGTGGTAACACACTGAAGCAGTCAATTAAACCTGGATTCGATGAATATTTTGGAGGATAACACCGGTTAGGTCTGGGTTAGGTCTGGGATATGCGCGCATCTGGCTAATGATTTTGCCTTCTTCGCATACTTGTTGGCCAGATCCTGGGTTTTTTTCGTGTTTGAATCACGCAGTAATGCGGTAACACACTGAAGCAGTCAATTAAACCTGGTTTCGATCAATATTTTAGAGGATAACACCGGTTAGGTCTGGGTTAGGTCTGGGTTATGCCCGCATCTGGCTTATACTTTCGCCTTTTTCGCAAACTTGTTGGCTAGATCCTGGGTTTTTTCGGGTTTGAATCAGGTGGTAATGTGGTACGACACAGAAACAATCCATTAAACCTGTATTCGGACAGTATTTCAGAGGATAACACCGGTTAGGTCTGTGTTAGGTCTGGGATATGCGCGCATCTGGCTCATGATTTTACCTTTTTCGCAAACTTGTTGGCCAGATCCTGGGTTTTTTTCGTGTTTGAATCACGTAGTAATGTTGTACCACACTGAGGCAGTCAATTAAACCTGGTTTCGATGAATATTTTGGAGGATAACACCGGTTAGGTCTGGGTTAGGTCTGGGATATGCGCGCATCAGGCTCATGATTTTGCCTTCTTCGCATACTTGATGGCCAGATCCTGGGTTTTTTTCGTGTTTGAATCACGTAGTAATGTGGTAACACAATGAAGCAATCAATTAACCCTGGTTTCGATCAATATTTTAGAGGATAACACCGGTTAGGTCTGGGTTAGGTCTGGGATATGCGCGCATCTGGCTTATACTTTCGCCTTTTTCGCAAACTTGTTGGCCAGATCCTGGGTTTTTTTCGTGTTTGAATCACGTAGTAATGTGGTAACACACTGAAGCAGTCAATTAAACCTGGTTTCGATCAATATTTTAGAGGACAACACCGGTTAGGTCTGGGTTAGGTCTGGTATATGCGCGCATCTGGCTTATACTTTCGCCTTTTTCGCAAACTTGTTGGCCAGATCCTGGGTTTTTTCCGTGTTTGAATCACGTAGTAATGTGGTACCACACTGAGGCAGTCAATTAAACCTGGTTTCGATCAATATTACAGAGGATAACACCGGTTAGGTCTGGGTTAGTTCCGGAATATCCCCGCATCTGGCTCATGATTTTGCCTTCTTCGCATACTTGTCGGCCAGATCCTGGGTTTTTTTCGTGTTTGAATCACGTAGTAATGTGGTAACACAATGAAGCAGTCAATTAAACCTCGTTTCGCTCAGTATTTTAGAGGATAACACCGGTTAGGTCTTGCTTAGGTCTGGGTTATACCCGCATCTGGCTCGTGATTTTGCCTTCTTCGCATACTTGTTGGCCCGATCCTGGGTTTTTTTCGTGTTTGAATCACGTAGGAATGTGGTAGCACACTGAAGCAGTCAATTAAACCTGGTTTCGATCAATATTTCAGAGGATAACACCGGTTAGGTCTGGGTTAGGTCTCGGGATATGCCCGCATCTGGCTCATGATTTTGCCTTCTTCGCATACTTGTTGACCAGATCCTGGGTTTTTTTCGTGTTTGAATCACGTAGTAATGTGGTAACACAATGAAGCAGTCAATTAACCCTGGTCTCGATCAATATTTTGGAGGATAACACCGGTTAGGTCTGGGTTAGGTCTGGGTTATGCCCGCATCTGGCTCATGATTTTGCCTTCTTCGCATACTTGTTGGCCAGATCCTGGGTTTTTTTCGTATTTGAATCACGTAGGAATGTGGTAATACACTGAAGCAGTCAATTAAACCTGGTTTCGATCAATATTTTAGAGGATAACACCGGTTAGGTCTGGGTAAGGTCTGGGTTATACCCGCATCTGGCTCATGATTTTGCCTTCTTCGCATACTCGTTGGCCAGATCCTGGGTTTTTTTCGTGCTTGAATCACGTAGTAATGTGGTAACACACTGAAGCAGTCAATTAAACCTGGATTCGATCAATATTTTAGAGGATAACACCGGTTAGGTCTGGGTTAGGTCTGGGTTATGCCCGCATCTGGCTCATGATTTTGCCTTCTACGCATACTTGTTGGCCAGATCCTGGGTTTTTTTCGTGCTTGAATCACGTAGTATTGTGGTAACACACTGAAGCAGTCAATTAAACCTGGATTCGATCAATATTTTAGAGGATAACACCGGTTAGGCCAGGATTTCGTCTGGGTTATGTCCGCACCTGGCTCATGATTTTGCCTTCCTCGCATACTTGTTGGCCAGATCCTGGGTTTTTTTCGTGTTTGAATCACGCAGTAATGCGGTAACACACTGAAGCAGTCAATTAAACCTGGTTTCGATCAATATTTTAGAGGATAACACCGGTTAGGTCTGGGTTAGGTCTGGGTTATGCCCGCATCTGGCTTATACTTTCGCCTTTTTCGCAAACTTGTTGGCTAGATCCTGGGTTTTTTCGGGTTTGAATCAGGTGGTAATGTGGTACGACACAGAAACAATCCATTAAACCTGGAGTCGGGCAGTATTTTAGAGGATAACACCGGTTAGGTCTGTGTTAGGTCTGGGATATGCCCGCATCTGGCTCATGATTTTGCCTTTTTCGCAAACTTGTTGGTCAGATCCTGGGTTTTTTTCGTGTTTGAATCACGTAGTAATGTTGTACCACACTGAGGCAGTCAATTAAACCTGGTTTCGATGAATATTTTGGAGGATAACACCGGTTAGGTCTGGGTTAGGTCTGGGATATGCGCGCATCTGGCTAATGATTTTGCCTTCTTCGCATACTTGATGGCCAGATCCTGGGTTTATTTCGTGATTGAATCACGTAGTAATGTGGTAACACAATGAAGCAGTCAATTAACCCTGGTTTCGATCAATATTTTAGAGGATAAAACCGGTTAGGTCTGGGTTAGGTCTGGGATATGCGCGCATCTGGCTCATGATTTTGCCTTCTTCGCATACTTGATGGCCAGATCCTGGGTTTTTTTCGTGTTTGAATCACGTAGTAATGTGGTAACACAATGAAGCAATCAATTAACCCTGGTTTCGATCAATATTTTAGAGGATAACACCGGTTAGGCCAGGATTTCGTCTGGGTTATGTCCGCACCTGGCTCATGATTTTGCCTTGTTCGCATACTTGTTGGCCAGATCCTGGGTTTTTTTCGTGTTTGAATCACGCAGTAATGCGGTAACACACTGAAGCAGTCAATTAAACCTGGTTTCGATCAATATTTTAGAGGATAACACCGGTTAGGTCTGGGTTAGTCTGGGTTATGCCCGCATCTGGCTTATACTTTCGCCTTTTTCGCAAACTTGTTGGCTAGATCCTGGGTTTTTTCGGGTTTGAATCAGGTGGTAATGTGGTACGACACAGAAACAATCCATTAAACCTGGATTCGGACAGTATTTTAGAGGATAACACCGGTTAGGTCTGTGTTAGGTCTGGGATATGCGCGCATCTGGCTCATGATTTTGCCTTTTTCGCAAACTTGTTGGCCAGATCCTGGGTTTTTTTCGTGTTTGAATCACGTAGTAATGTTGTACCACACTGAGGCAGTCAATTAAACCTGGTTTCGATGAATATTTTGGAGGATAACACCGGTTAGGTCTGGTTTAGTACTGGGATATGCGCGCATCTGGCTAATGATTTTGCCTTCTTCGCATACTTGATGGCCAGATCCTGGGTTTATTTCGTGATTGAATCACGTAGTAATGTGGTAACACAATGAAGCAGTCAATTAACCCTGGTTTCGATCAATATTTTAGAGGATAAAACCGGTTAGGTCTGGGTTAGGTCTGGGATATGCGCGCATCTGGCTCATGATTTTGCCTTCTTCGCATACTTGATGGCCAGATCCTGGGTTTTTTTCGTGTTTGAATCACGTAGTAATGTGGTAACACAATGAAGCAATCAATTAACCCTGGTTTCGATCAATATTTTAGAGGATAACACCGGTTAGGTCCGGGTTAGGTCCGGGATATGCCGGCATCTGGCTTATACTTTCGCCTTTTTCGCATACTTGATGGCCAGATCCTGGGTTTTTTTCGTGTTTGAATCACGTAGTAATGTGGTAACACAATGAAGCAATCAATTAACCCTGGTTTCGATCAATATTTTAGAGGATAACACCGGTTAGGCCAGGATTTCGTCTGGGTTATGTCCGCACCTGGCTCATGATTTTGCCTTGTTCGCATACTTGTTGGCCAGATCCTGGGTTTTTTTCGTGTTTGAATCACGCAGTAATGCGGTAACACACTGAAGCAGTCAATTAAACCTGGTTTCGATCAATATTTTAGAGGATAACACCGGTTAGGTCTGGGTTAGTCTGGGTTATGCCCGCATCTGGCTTATACTTTCGCCTTTTTCGCAAACTTGTTGGCTAGATCCTGGGTTTTTTCGGGTTTGAATCAGGTGGTAATGTGGTACGACACAGAAACAATCCATTAAACCTGGATTCGGACAGTATTTTAGAGGATAACACCGGTTAGGTCTGTGTTAGGTCTGGGATATGCGCGCATCTGGCTCATGATTTTGCCTTATCGCAAACTTGTTGGCCAGATCCTGGGTTTTTTTCGTGATTGAATCACGTAGTAATGTGGTAACACAATGAAGCAGTCAATTAACCCTGGTTTCGATCAATATTTTAGAGGATAAAACCGGTTAGGTCTGGGTTAGGTCTGGGATATGCGCGCATCAGGCTCATGATTTTGCCTTCTTCGCATACTTGATGGCCAGATCCTGGGTTTTTTTCGTGTTTGAATCACGTAGTAATGTGGTAACACAATGAAGCAATCAATTAACCCTGGTTTCGATCAATATTTTAGAGGATAACACCGGTTAGGTCTGGGTTAGGTCCGGGATATGCCCGCATCTGGCTTATACTTTCGCCTTTTTCGCAAACTTGTTGGCCAGATCCTGGGTTTTTTCCGTGTTTGAATCACGTAGTAATGTGGTAACACACTGAAGCAGTAAATCAAACCTGGTTTCGATCAATATTTTAGAGGATAACACCGGTTAGGTCTGGGTTAGGTCTGGGATATGCGCGCATCTGGCTTATACTTTCGCCTTTTTCGCAAACTTGTTGGCTAGATCCTGGGTTTTTTCGGGATTGAATCACGTGGTAATGTGGTACGACACAGAAACAATCCATTAAACCTGGATTCGGACATTATTTTAGAGGATAACACCGGTTAGGTCTGGGATAGGTCTGGGTTATGCCCGCATCTGGCTCATGATTTTGCCTTCTTCGTATACTTGTTGGCCAGATCCTGGGTTTTTTCCGTGTTTGAATCACGTAGTAATGTGGTACCACACTGAGGCAGTCAATTAAACCTGGTTTCGATCAATATTTTAGAGAATAGCACCGGTTAGGTCTGGGTTAGGTCTGGGATATGCGCGCATCTGGCTTATACTTTCGCCTTTTTCGCAAACTTGTTGGCCAGATCCTGGGTTTTTTTCGTGTTTGAATCACGTAGTAATGTGGTAACACACTGAAGCAGTCAATTAAACCTGGTTTCGATCAATATTACAGAGGATAACACCGGTTAGGTCTGGGTTAGTTCCGGAATATCCCCGCATCTGGCTCATGATTTTGCCTTCTTCGCATACTTGTCGGCCAGATCCTGGCTTTTTTTCGTGTTTGAATCACGTAGTAATGTGGTCACACAATGAAGCAGTCAATTAAACCTCGTTTCGCTCAGTATTTTAGAGGATAACACCGGTTAGGTCTGGCTTAGGTCTGGGTTATACCCGCATCTGGCTCGTGATTTTGCCTTCTTCGCATACTTGTTGGCCAGATCCTGGGTTTTTTTCGTGTTTGAATCACGTAGGAATGTGGTAACACACTGAAGCAGTCAATTAAACCTGGTTTCGATCAATATTTCAGAGGACAACACCGGTTAGGTCTGGGTTAGGTCCGGGATATGCCCGCATCTGGCTCATGATTTTGCCTTCTTCGCATACTTGTTGGCCAGATCCTGGGTTTTTTTCGTGTTTGAATCACGTAGTAATGTGGTAACACAATGAAGCAGTCAATTAACCCTGGTTTCGATCAATATTTTGGAGGATAACACCGGTTAGGTCTGGGTTAGGTCTGGGTTATGCCCGCATCTGGCTCAGGATTTTGCCTTCTTCGCATACTTGTTGGCCAGATCCTGGGTTTTTTTCGTGTTTGAATCACGTAGGAATGTGGTAACACACTGAAGCAGTCAATTAAACCTGGTTTCGATCAATATTTTAGAGGATAACACCGGTTAGGTCTGGGTAAGGTCTGGGTTATACCCGCATCTGGCTCATGATTTTGCCTTCTTCGCATACTCGTTGGCCAGATCCTGGGTTTTTTTCGTGCTTGAATCACGTAGTAATGTGGTAACACACTGAAGCAGTCAATTAAACCTGGATTCGATCAATATTTTAGAGGATAACACCGGTTAGGTCTGGGTTAGGTCTGGGTTATGCCCGCATCTGGCTCATGATTTTGCCTTCTACGCATACTTGTTGGCCAGATCCTGGGTTTTTTTCGTGCTTGAATCACGTAGTAATGTGGTAACACACTGAAGCAGTCAATTAAACCTGGATTCGATCAATATTTTAGAGGATAACACCGGTTAGGCCAGGATTTCGTCTGGGTTATGTCCGCACCTGGCTCATGATTTTGCCTTGTTCGCATACTTGTTGGCCAGATCCTGGGTTTTTTTCGTGTTTGAATCACGCAGTAATGCGGTAACACACTGAAGCAGTCAATTAAACCCGGTTTCGATCAATATTTTAGAGGATAACACCGGTTAGGTCTGGGTTAGGTCTGGGTTATGCCCGCATCTGGCTTATACTTTCGCCTTTTTCGCAAACTTGTTGGCTAGATCCTGGGTTTTTTCGGGTTTGAATCAGGTGGTAATGTGGTACGACACAGAAACAATCCATTAAACCTGGATTCGGACAGTATTTCAGAGGATAACACCGGTTAGGTCTGTGTTAGGTCTGGGATATGCGCGCATCTGGCTCATGATTTTACCTTTTTCGCAAACTTGTTGGCCAGATCCTGGGTTTTTTTCGTGTTTGAATCACGTAGTAATGTTGTACCACACTGAGGCAGTCAATTAAACCTGGTTTCGATGAATATTTTGGAGGATAACACCGGTTAGGTCTGGGTTAGGTCTGGGATATGCGCGCATCTGGCTCATGATTTTGCCTTCTTCGCATACTCGTTGGCCAGATCCTGGGTTTTTTTCGTGCTTGAATCACGTAGTAATGTGGTAACACACTGAAGCAGTCAATTAAACCTGGTTTCGATCAATATTTCAGAGGACAACACCGGTTAGGTCTGGGTTAGGTCCGGGATATGCCCGCATCTGGCTCATGATTTTGCCTTCTTCGCATACTTGTTGGCCAGATCCTGGGTTTTTTTCGTGTTTGAATCACGTAGTAATGTGGTAACACAATGAAGCAGTCAATTAACCCTGGTTTCGATCAATATTTTGGAGGATAACACCGGTTAGGTCTGGGTTAGGTCTGGGTTATGCCCGCATCTGGCTCAGGATTTTGCCTTCTTCGCATACTTGTTGGCCAGATCCTGGGTTTTTTTCGTGTTTGAATCACGTAGGAATGTGGTAACACACTGAAGCAGTCAATTAAACCTGGTTTCGATCAATATTTTAGAGGATAACACCGGTTAGGTCTGGGTAAGGTCTGGGTTATACCCGCATCTGGCTCATGATTTTGCCTTCTTCGCATACTCGTTGGCCAGATCCTGGGTTTTTTTCGTGCTTGAATCACGTAGTAATGTGGTAACACACTGAAGCAGTCAATTAAACCTGGATTCGATGAATATTTTGGAGGATAACACCGGTTAGGTCTGGGTTAGGTCTGGGATATGCGCGCATCTGGCTAATGATTTTGCCTTCTTCGCATACTTGTTGGCCAGATCCTGGGTTTTTTTCGTGTTTGAATCACGCAGTAATGCGGTAACACACTGAAGCAGTCAATTAAACCTGGTTTCGATCAATATTTTAGAGGATAACACCGGTTAGGTCTGGGTTAGGTCTGGGTTATGCCCGCATCTGGCTTATACTTTCGCCTTTTTCGCAAACTTGTTGGCTAGATCCTGGGTTTTTTCGGGTTTGAATCAGGTGGTAATGTGGTACGACACAGAAACAATCCATTAAACCTGTATTCGGACAGTATTTCAGAGGATAACACCGGTTAGGTCTGTGTTAGGTCTGGGATATGCGCGCATCTGGCTCATGATTTTACCTTTTTCGCAAACTTGTTGGCCAGATCCTGGGTTTTTTTCGTGTTTGAATCACGTAGTAATGTTGTACCACACTGAGGCAGTCAATTAAACCTGGTTTCGATGAATATTTTGGAGGATAACACCGGTTAGGTCTGGGTTAGGTCTGGGATATGCGCGCATCAGGCTCATGATTTTGCCTTCTTCGCATACTTGATGGCCAGATCCTGGGTTTTTTTCGTGTTTGAATCACGTAGTAATGTGGTAACACAATGAAGCAATCAATTAACCCTGGTTTCGATCAATATTTTAGAGGATAACACCGGTTAGGTCTGGGTTAGGTCCGGGATATGCCCGCATCTGGCTTATACTTTCGCCTTTTTCGCAAACTTGTTGGCCAGATCCTGGGTTTTTTCCGTGTTTGAATCACGTAGTAATGTGGTAACACACTGAAGCAGTAAATCAAACCTGGTTTCGATCAATATTTTAGAGGATAACACCGGTTAGGTCTGGGTTAGGTCTGGGATATGCGCGCATCTGGCTTATACTTTCGCCTTTTTCGCAAACTTGTTGGCTAGATCCTGGGTTTTTTCGGGATTGAATCACGTGGTAATGTGGTACGACACAGAAACAATCCATTAAACCTGGATTCGGACATTATTTTAGAGGATAACACCGGTTAGGTCTGGGATAGGTCTGGGTTATGCCCGCATCTGGCTCATGATTTTGCCTTCTTCGTATACTTGTTGGCCAGATCCTGGGTTTTTTCCGTGTTTGAATCACGTAGTAATGTGGTACCACACTGAGGCAGTCAATTAAACCTGGTTTCGATCAATATTTTAGAGAATAGCACCGGTTAGGTCTGGGTTAGGTCTGGGATATGCGCGCATCTGGCTTATACTTTCGCCTTTTTCGCAAACTTGTTGGCCAGATCCTGGGTTTTTTTCGTGTTTGAATCACGTAGTAATGTGGTAACACACTGAAGCAGTCAATTAAACCTGGTTTCGATCAATATTACAGAGGATAACACCGGTTAGGTCTGGGTTAGTTCCGGAATATCCCCGCATCTGGCTCATGATTTTGCCTTCTTCGCATACTTGTCGGCCAGATCCTGGCTTTTTTTCGTGTTTGAATCACGTAGTAATGTGGTCACACAATGAAGCAGTCAATTAAACCTCGTTTCGCTCAGTATTTTAGAGGATAACACCGGTTAGGTCTGGCTTAGGTCTGGGTTATACCCGCATCTGGCTCGTGATTTTGCCTTCTTCGCATACTTGTTGGCCAGATCCTGGGTTTTTTTCGTGTTTGAATCACGTAGGAATGTGGTAACACACTGAAGCAGTCAATTAAACCTGGTTTCGATCAATATTTCAGAGGACAACACCGGTTAGGTCTGGGTTAGGTCCGGGATATGCCCGCATCTGGCTCATGATTTTGCCTTCTTCGCATACTTGTTGGCCAGATCCTGGGTTTTTTTCGTGTTTGAATCACGTAGTAATGTGGTAACACAATGAAGCAGTCAATTAACCCTGGTTTCGATCAATATTTTGGAGGATAACACCGGTTAGGTCTGGGTTAGGTCTGGGTTATGCCCGCATCTGGCTCAGGATTTTGCCTTCTTCGCATACTTGTTGGCCAGATCCTGGGTTTTTTTCGTGTTTGAATCACGTAGGAATGTGGTAACACACTGAAGCAGTCAATTAAACCTGGTTTCGATCAATATTTTAGAGGATAACACCGGTTAGGTCTGGGTAAGGTCTGGGTTATACCCGCATCTGGCTCATGATTTTGCCTTCTTCGCATACTCGTTGGCCAGATCCTGGGTTTTTTTCGTGCTTGAATCACGTAGTAATGTGGTAACACACTGAAGCAGTCAATTAAACCTGGATTCGATCAATATTTTAGAGGATAACACCGGTTAGGTCTGGGTTAGGTCTGGGTTATGCCCGCATCTGGCTCATGATTTTGCCTTCTACGCATACTTGTTGGCCAGATCCTGGGTTTTTTTCGTGCTTGAATCACGTAGTAATGTGGTAACACACTGAAGCAGTCAATTAAACCTGGATTCGATCAATATTTTAGAGGATAACACCGGTTAGGCCAGGATTTCGTCTGGGTTATGTCCGCACCTGGCTCATGATTTTGCCTTGTTCGCATACTTGTTGGCCAGATCCTGGGTTTTTTTCGTGTTTGAATCACGCAGTAATGCGGTAACACACTGAAGCAGTCAATTAAACCTGGTTTCGATCAATATTTTAGAGGATAACACCGGTTAGGTCTGGGTTAGGTCTGGGTTATGCCCGCATCTGGCTTATACTTTCGCCTTTTTCGCAAACTTGTTGGCTAGATCCTGGGTTTTTTCGGGTTTGAATCAGGTGGTAATGTGGTACGACACAGAAACAATCCATTAAACCTGGATTCGGACAGTATTTCAGAGGATAACACCGGTTAGGTCTGTGTTAGGTCTGGGATATGCGCGCATCTGGCTCATGATTTTACCTTTTTCGCAAACTTGTTGGCCAGATCCTGGGTTTTTTTCGTGTTTGAATCACGTAGTAATGTTGTACCACACTGAGGCAGTCAATTAAACCTGGTTTCGATGAATATTTTGGAGGATAACACCGGTTAGGTCTGGGTTAGGTCTGGGATATGCGCGCATCTGGCTCATGATTTTGCCTTCTTCGCATACTCGTTGGCCAGATCCTGGGTTTTTTTCGTGCTTGAATCACGTAGTAATGTGGTAACACACTGAAGCAGTCAATTAAACCTGGTTTCGATCAATATTTCAGAGGACAACACCGGTTAGGTCTGGGTTAGGTCCGGGATATGCCCGCATCTGGCTCATGATTTTGCCTTCTTCGCATACTTGTTGGCCAGATCCTGGGTTTTTTTCGTGTTTGAATCACGTAGTAATGTGGTAACACAATGAAGCAGTCAATTAACCCTGGTTTCGATCAATATTTTGGAGGATAACACCGGTTAGGTCTGGGTTAGGTCTGGGTTATGCCCGCATCTGGCTCAGGATTTTGCCTTCTTCGCATACTTGTTGGCCAGATCCTGGGTTTTTTTCGTGTTTGAATCACGTAGGAATGTGGTAACACACTGAAGCAGTCAATTAAACCTGGTTTGGATCAATATTTTAGAGGATAACACCGGTTAGGTCTGGGTAAGGTCTGGGTTATACCCGCATCTGGCTCATGATTTTGCCTTCTTCGCATACTCGTTGGCCAGATCCTGGGTTTTTTTCGTGCTTGAATCACGTAGTAATGTGGTAACACACTGAAGCAGTCAATTAAACCTGGATTCGATCAATATTTTAGAGGATAACACCGGTTAGGTCTGGGTTAGGTCTGGGTTATGCCCGCATCTGGCTCATGATTTTGCCTTCTACGCATACTTGTTGGCCAGATCCTGGGTTTTTTTCGTGCTTGAATCACGTAGTAATGTGGTGCACACTGAAGCAGTCAATTAAACCTGGATTCGATCAATATTTTAGAGGATAACACCGGTTAGGCCAGGATTTCGTCTGGGTTATGTCCGCACCTGGCTCATGATTTTGCCTTGTTCGCATACTTGTTGGCCAGATCCTGGGTTTTTTTCGTGTTTGAATCACGCAGTAATGCGGTAACACACTGAAGCAGTCAATTAAACCTGGTTTCGATCAATATTTTAGAGGATAACACCGGTTAGGTCTGGGTTAGGTCTGGGTTATGCCCGCATCTGGCTTATACTTTCGCCTTTTTCGCAAACTTGTTGGCTAGATCCTGGGTTTTTTCGGGTTTGAATCAGGTGGTAATGTGGTACGACACAGAAACAATCCATTAAACCTGGATTCGGACAGTATTTTAGAGGATAACACCGGTTAGGTCTGTGTTAGGTCTGGGATATGCGCGCATCTGGCTCATGATTTTGCCTTTTTCGCAAACTTGTTGGCCAGATCCTGGGTTTTTTTCGTGTTTGAATCACGTAGTAATGTTGTACCACACTGAGGCAGTCAATTAAACCTGGTTTCGATGAATATTTTGGAGGATAACACCGGTTAGGTCTGGTTTAGTACTGGGATATGCGCGCATCTGGCTAATGATTTTGCCTTCTTCGCATACTTGATGGCCAGATCCTGGGTTTATTTCGTGATTGAATCACGTAGTAATGTGGTAACACAATGAAGCAGTCAATTAACCCTGGTTTCGATCAATATTTTAGAGGATAAAACCGGTTAGGTCTGGGTTAGGTCTGGGATATGCGCGCATCTGGCTCATGATTTTGCCTTCTTCGCATACTTGATGGCCAGATCCTGGGTTTTTTTCGTGTTTGAATCACGTAGTAATGTGGTAACACAATGAAGCAATCAATTAACCCTGGTTTCGATCAATATTTTAGAGGATAACACCGGTTAGGTCTGGGTTAGGTCCGGGATATGCCCGCATCTGGCTTATACTTTCGCCTTTTTCGCAAACTTGTTGGCCAGATCCTGGGTTTTTTCCGTGTTTGAATCACGTAGTAATGTGGTAACACACTGAAGCAGTAAATCAAACCTGGTTTCGATCAATATTTTAGAGGATAACACCGGTTAGGTCTGGGTTAGGTCTGGGATATGCGCGCATCTGGCTTATACTTTCGCCTTTTTCGCAAACTTGTTGGCTAGATCCTGGGTTTTTTCGGGATTGAATCACGTGGTAATGTGGTACGACACAGAAACAATCCATTAAACCTGGATTCGGACATTATTTTAGAGGATAACACCGGTTAGGTCTGGGATAGGTCTGGGTTATGCCCGCATCTGGCTCATGATTTTGCCTTCTTCGTATACTTGTTGGCCAGATCCTGGGTTTTTTCCGTGTTTGAATCACGTAGTAATGTGGTACCACACTGAGGCAGTCAATTAAACCTGGTTTCGATCAATATTTTAGAGAATAGCACCGGTTAGGTCTGGGTTAGGTCTGGGATATGCGCGCATCTGGCTTATACTTTCGCCTTTTTCGCAAACTTGTTGGCCAGATCCTGGGTTTTTTCCGTGTTTGAATCACGTAGTAATGTGGTAACACACTGAAGCAGTCAATTAAACCTGGTTTCGATCAATATTTTAGAGGACAACACCGGTTAGGTCTGGGTTAGGTCTGGTATATGCGCGCATCTGGCTTATACTTTCGCCTTTTTCGCAAACTTGTTGGCCAGATCCTGGGTTTTTTCCGTGTTTGAATCACGTAGTAATGTGGTACCACACTGAGGCAGTCAATTAAACCTGGTTTCGATCAATATTACAGAGGATAACACCGGTTAGGTCTGGGTTAGTTCCGGAATATCCCCGCATCTGGCTCATGATTTTGCCTTCTTCGCATACTTGTCGGCCAGATCCTGGCTTTTTTTCGTGTTTGAATCACGTAGTAATGTGGTCACACAATGAAGCAGTCAATTAAACCTCGTTTCGCTCAGTATTTTAGAGGATAACACCGGTTAGGTCTGGCTTAGGTCTGGGTTATACCCGCATCTGGCTCGTGATTTTGACTTCTTCGCATACTTGTTGGCCAGATCCTGGGTTTTTTTCGTGTTTGAATCACGTAGGAATGTGGTAACACACTGAAGCAGTCAATTAAACCTGGTTTCGATCAATATTTCAGAGGACAACACCGGTTAGGTCTGGGTTAGGTCCGGGATATGCCCGCATCTGGCTCATGATTTTGCCTTCTTCGCATACTTGTTGGCCAGATCCTGGGTTTTTTTCGTGTTTGAATCACGTAGTAATGTGGTAACACAATGAAGCAGTCAATTAACCCTGGTTTCGATCAATATTTTGGAGGATAACACCGGTTAGGTCTGGGTTAGGTCTGGGTTATGCCCGCATCTGGCTCAGGATTTTGCCTTCTTCGCATACTTGTTGGCCAGATCCTGGGTTTTTTTCGTGTTTGAATCACGTAGGAATGTGGTAACACACTGAAGCAGTCAATTAAACCTGGTTTCGATCAATATTTTAGAGGATAACACCGGTTAGGTCTGGGTAAGGTCTGGGTTATACCCGCATCTGGCTCATGATTTTGCCTTCTTCGCATACTCGTTGGCCAGATCCTGGGTTTTTTTCGTGCTTGAATCACGTAGTAATGTGGTAACACACTGAAGCAGTCAATTAAACCTGGATTCGATCAATATTTTAGAGGATAACACCGGTTAGGTCTGGGTTAGGTCTGGGTTATGCCCGCATCTGGCTCATGATTTTGCCTTCTACGCATACTTGTTGGCCAGATCCTGGGTTTTTTTCGTGCTTGAATCACGTAGTAATGTGGTAACACACTGAAGCAGTCAATTAAACCTGGATTCGATCAATATTTTAGAGGATAACACCGGTTAGGCCAGGATTTCGTCTGGGTTATGTCCGCACCTGGCTCATGATTTTGCCTTGTTCGCATACTTGTTGGCCAGATCCTGGGTTTTTTTCGTGTTTGAATCACGCAGTAATGCGGTAACACACTGAAGCAGTCAATTAAACCTGGTTTCGATCAATATTTTAGAGGATAACACCGGTTAGGTCTGGGTTAGGTCTGGGTTATGCCCGCATCTGGCTTATACTTTCGCCTTTTTCGCAAACTTGTTGGCTAGATCCTGGGTTTTTTCGGGTTTGAATCAGGTGGTAATGTGGTACGACACAGAAACAATCCATTAAACCTGGATTCGGACAGTATTTCAGAGGATAACACCGGTTAGGTCTGTGTTAGGTCTGGGATATGCGCGCATCTGGCTCATGATTTTACCTTTTTCGCAAACTTGTTGGCCAGATCCTGGGTTTTTTTCGTGTTTGAATCACGTAGTAATGTTGTACCACACTGAGGCAGTCAATTAAACCTGGTTTCGATGAATATTTTGGAGGATAACACCGGTTAGGTCTGGGTTAGGTCTGGGATATGCGCGCATCTGGCTAATGATTTTGCCTTCTTCGCATACTTGATGGCCAGATCCTGGGTTTATTTCGTGATTGAATCACGTAGTAATGTGGTAACACAATGAAGCAGTCAATTAACCCTGGTTTCGATCAATATTTTAGAGGATAAAACCGGTTAGGTCTGGGTTAGGTCTGGGATATGCGCGCATCTGGCTCATGATTTTGCCTTCTTCGCATACTTGATGGCCAGATCCTGGGTTTTTTTCGTGTTTGAATCACGTAGTAATGTGGTAACACAATGAAGCAATCAATTAACCCTGGTTTCGATCAATATTTTAGAGGATAACACCGGTTAGGCCAGGATTTCGTCTGGGTTATGTCCGCACCTGGCTCATGATTTTGCCTTGTTCGCATACTTGTTGGCCAGATCCTGGGTTTTTTTCGTGTTTGAATCACGCAGTAATGCGGTAACACACTGAAGCAGTCAATTAAACCTGGTTTCGAGCAATATTTTAGAGGATAACACCGGTTAGGTCTGGGTTAGGTCTGGGTTATGCCCGCATCTGGCTTATACTTTCGCCTTTTTCGCAAACTTGTTGGCTAGATCCTGGGTTTTTTCGGGTTTGAATCAGGTGGTAATGTGGTACGACACAGAAACAATCCATTAAACCTGGATTCGGACAGTATTTTAGAGGATAACACCGGTTAGGTCTGTGTTAGGTCTGGGATATGCGCGCATCTGGCTCATGATTTTGCCTTTTTCGCAAACTTGTTGGCCAGATCCTGGGTTTTTTTCGTGTTTGAATCACGTAGTAATGTTGTACCACACTGAGGCAGTCAATTAAACCTGGTTTCGATGAATATTTTGGAGGATAACACCGGTTAGGTCTGGTTTAGTACTGTGATATGCGCGCATCTGGCTAATGATTTTGCCTTCTTCGCATACTTGATGGCCAGATCCTGGGTTTATTTCGTGATTGAATCACGTAGTAATGTGGTAACACAATGAAGCAGTCAATTAACCCTGGTTTCGATCAATATTTTAGAGGATAAAACCGGTTAGGTCTGGGTTAGGTCTGGGATATGCGCGCATCTGGCTCATGATTTTGCCTTCTTCGCATACTTGATGGCCAGATCCTGGGTTTTTTTCGTGTTTGAATCACGTAGTAATGTGGTAACACAATGAAGCAATCAATTAACCCTGGTTTCGATCAATATTTTAGAGGATAACACCGGTTAGGTCTGGGTTAGGTCTGGGATATGCGCGCATCTGGCTTATACTTTCGCCTTTTTCGCAAACTTGTTGGCTAGATCCTGGGTTTTTTCGGGATTGAATCACGTGGTAATGTGGTACGACACAGAAACAATCCATTAAACCTGGATTCGGACATTATTTTAGAGGATAACACCGGTTAGGTCTGGGATAGGTCTGGGTTATGCCCGCATCTGGCTCATGATTTTGCCTTCTTCGTATACTTGTTGGCCAGATCCTGGGTTTTTTCCGTGTTTGAATCACGTAGTAATGTGGTACCACACTGAGGCAGTCAATTAAACCTGGTTTCGATCAATATTTTAGAGAATAGCACCGGTTAGGTCTGGGTTAGGTCTGGGATATGCGCGCATCTGGCTTATACTTTCGCCTTTTTCGCAAACTTGTTGGCCAGATCCTGGGTTTTTTTCGTGTTTGAATCACGTAGTAATGTGGTAACACACTGAAGCAGTCAATTAAACCTGGTTTCGATCAATATTTTAGAGGACAACACCGGTTAGGTCTGGGTTAGGTCTGGTATATGCGCGCATCTGGCTTATACTTTCGCCTTTTTCGCAAACTTGTTGGCCAGATCCTGGGTTTTTTCCGTGTTTGAATCACGTAGTAATGTGGTACCACACTGAGGCAGTCAATTAAACCTGGTTTCGATCAATATTACAGAGGATAACACCGGTTAGGTCTGGGTTAGTTCCGGAATATCCCCGCATCTGGCTCATGATTTTGCCTTCTTCGCATACTTGTCGGCCAGATCCTGGGTTTTTTCGTGTTTGAATCACGTAGTAATGTGGTAACACAATGAAGCAGTCAATTAAACCTCGTTTCGCTCAGTATTTTAGAGGATAACACCGGTTAGGTCTGGCTTAGGTCTGGGTTATACCCGCATCTGGCTCGTGATTTTGCCTTCTTCGCAAACTTGTTGGCCAGATCCTGGGTTTTTTTCGTGTTTGAATCACGTAGGAATATGGTAACACACTGAAGCAGTCAATTAAACCTGGTTTCGATCAATATTTCAGAGGATAACACCGGTTAGGTCTGGGTTAGGTCCGGGATATGCCCGCATCTGGCTCATGATTTTGCCTTCTTCGCATACTTGTTGGCCAGATCCTGGGTTTTTTTCGTGTTTGAATCACGTAGTAATGTGGTAACACACTGAAGCAGTCAATTAAACCTGGATTCGATCAATATTTTAGAGGATAACACCGGTTAGGCCAGGATTTCGTCTGGGTTATGTCCGCACCTGGCTCATGATTTTGCCTTCTTCGCATACTTGTTGGCCAGATCCTGGGTTTTTTTCGTGTTTGAATCACGCAGTAATGCGGTAACACACTGAAGCAGTCAATTAAACCTGGTTTCAATCAATATTTTAGAGGAAACACCGGTTAGGTCTGGGTTAGGTCTGGGTTATGCCCGCATCTGGCTTATACTTTCGCCTTTTTCGCAAACTTGTTGGCTAGATCCTGGGTTTTTTCGGGTTTGAATCAGGTGGTAATGTGGTACGACACAGAAACAATCCATTAAACCTGGATTCGGACAGTATTTTAGAGGATAACACCGGTTAGGTCTGTGTTAGGTCTGGGATATGCGCGCATCTGGCTCATGATTTTGCCTTTTTCGCAAACTTGTTGGCCAGATCCTGGGTTTTTTTCGTGTTTGAATCACGTAGTAATGTTGTACCACACTGAGGCAGTCAATTAAACCTGGTTTCGATCAATATTTTAGAGGATAACACCGGTTAGGTCTGGGTTAGGTCCGGGATATGCCCGCATCTGGCTTATACTTTCGCCTTTTTCGCAAACTTGTTGGCCAGATCCTGGGTTTTTTCCGTGTTTGAATCACGTAGTAATGTGGTAACACACTGAAGCAGTAAATCAAACCTGGTTTCGATCAATATTTTAGAGGATAACACCGGTTAGGTCTGGGTTAGGTCTGGGATATGCGCGCATCTGGCTTATACTTTCGCCTTTTTCGCAAACTTGTTGGCTAGATCCTGGGTTTTTTCGGGATTGAATCACGTGGTAATGTGGTACGACACAGAAACAATCCATTAAACCTGGATTCGGACATTATTTTAGAGGATAACACCGGTTAGGTCTGGGATAGGTCTGGGTTATGCCCGCATCTGGCTCATGATTTTGCCTTCTTCGTATACTTGTTGGCCAGATCCTGGGTTTTTTCCGTGTTTGAATCACGTAGTAATGTGGTACCACACTGAGGCAGTCAATTAAACCTGGTTTCGATCAATATTTTAGAGAATAGCACCGGTTAGGTCTGGGTTAGGTCTGGGATATGCGCGCATCTGGCTTATACTTTCGCCTTTTTCGCAAACTTGTTGGCCAGATCCTGGGTTTTTTCCGTGTTTGAATCACGTAGTAATGTGGTACCACACTGAGGCAGTCAATTAAACCTGGTTTCGATCAATATTACAGAGGATAACACCGGTTAGGTCTGGGTTAGTTCCGGAATATCCCCGCATCTGGCTCATGATTTTGCCTTCTTCGCATACTTGTCGGCCAGATCCTGGGTTTTTTTCGTGTTTGAATCACGTAGTAATGTGGTAACACAATGAAGCAGTCAATTAAACCTCGTTTCGCTCAGTATTTTAGAGGATAACACCGGTTAGGTCTGGCTTAGGTCTGGGTTATACCCGCATCTGGCTCGTGATTTTACCTTCTTCGCATACTTGTTGGCCAGATCCTGGGTTTTTTTCGTGTTTGAATCACGTAGGAATGTGGTAACACACTGAAGCAGTCAATTAAACCTGGTTTCGATCAATATTTCAGAGGATAACACCGGTTAGGTCTGGGTTAGGTCCGGGATATGCCCGCATCTGGCTCATGATTTTGCCTTCCTCGCATACTTGTTGGCCAGATCCTGGGTTTTTTTCGTGTTTGAATCACGCAGTAATGCGGTAACACACTGAAGCAGTCAATCAAACCTGGTTTCGATCAATATTTCAGAGGATAACACCGGTTAGGTCTGGGTTAGGTCTGGGTTATGCCCGCATCCGGCTCATGATTTTGCCTTCTACGCATACTTGTTGGCCAGATCCTGGGTTTTTTTCGTGTTTGAATCGCGCAGTAATGCGGTAACACACTGAAGCAGTCAATCAAACCTGGTTTCGATCAATATTTCAGAGGATAACACCGGTTAGGTCTGGGTTAGGTCTGGGTTATTCGCGCATCTGGCTCATGATTTTGCCTTCTTCGCATACTTGTTGGCCAGATCCTGGGTTTTTTCCGTGTTTGAATCACGTAGTAATGTGGTACCACACTGAAGCAGTCAATTAAACCTGGATTCGATCAATATTTTAGAGGATAACACCGGTTAGGCCAGGATTTCGTCTGGGTTATGTCCGCATCTGGCTTATACTTTCGCCTTTTTCGCAAACTTGTTGGCTAGATCCTGGGTTTTTTCGGGTTTGAATCACGTAGTAATGTTGTACCACACTGAGGCAGTCAATTAAACCTGGTTTCGATGAATATTTTGGAGGATAACACCGGTTAGGTCTGGTTTAGTACTGGGATATGCGCGCATCTGGCTAATGATTTTGCCTTCTTCGCATACTTGATGGCCAGATCCTGGGTTTATTTCGTGATTGAATCACGTAGTAATGTGGTAACACAATGAAGCAGTCAATTAACCCTGGTTTCGATCAATATTTTAGAGGATAAAACCGGTTAGGTCTGGGTTAGGTCTGGGATATGCGCGCATCTGGCTCATGATTTTGCCTTCTTCGCATACTTGATGGCCAGATCCTGGGTTTTTTTCGTGTTTGAATCACGTAGTAATGTGGTAACACACTGAAGCAGTCAATTAAACCTGGTTTCGATCAATATTTTAGAGGACAACACCGGTTAGGTCTGGGTTAGGTCTGGTATATGCGCGCATCTGGCTTATACTTTCGCCTTTTTCGCAAACTTGTTGGCCAGATCCTGGGTTTTTTCCGTGTTTGAATCACGTACTAATGTGGTACCACACTGAAGCAGTCAATTAAACCTGGATTCGATCAATATTTTAGAGGACAACACCGGTTAGGTCTGGGTTAGGTCTGGTATATGCGCGCATCTGGCTTATACTTTCGCCATTTTCGCAAACTTGTTGGCCAGATCCTGGGTTTTTTCCGTGTTTGAATCACGTAGTAATGTGGTACCACACTGAAGCAGTCAATTAAACCTGGATTCGATCAATATTTTAGAGGATAACACCGGTTAGGTCTGGGTTAGGTCTGGGTTATGCCCGCATCCGGCTCATGATTTTGCCTTCTACGCATACTTGTTGGCCAGATCCTGGGTTTTTTTCGTGTTTGAATCACGCAGTAATGCGGTAACACACTGAAGCAGTCAATCAAACCTGGTTTCGATCAATATTTCAGAGGATAACACCGGTTAGGTCTGGGTTAGGTCTGGGTTATGCCCGCATCCGGCTCATGATTTTGCCTTCTACGCATACTTGTTGGCCAGATCCTGGGTTTTTTTCGTGTTTGAATCACGCAGTAATGCGGTAACACACTGAAGCAGTCAATCAAACCTGGTTTCGATCAATATTTCAGAGGATAACACCGGTTAGGCCTGGGTTAGGTCCGGGATATGTCCGCATCTGGCTCATGATTTTGCCTTCTTCGCATACTTGTTGGCCAGATCCTGGGTTTTTTTCGTGTTTGAATCACGTAGGAATGTGGTAACACACTGAAGCAGTCAATTAAACCTGGTTTCGATCAATATTTCAGAGGACAACACCGGTTAGGTCTGGGTTAGGTCCGGGATATGCCCGCATCTGGCTCATGATTTTGCCTTCTTCGCATACTTGTTGGCCAGATCCTGGGTTTTTTTCGTGTTTGAATCACGTAGGAATGTGGTAACACACTGAAGCAGTGAATTAAACCTGGTTTCGATCAATATTTTATAGGATAACACCGGTTAGGTCTGGGTTAGGTCTGGGTTATGCCCGCATCTGGCTTATACTTTCACCTTTTTCGCAAACTTGTTGGCTAGATCCTGTGTTTTTTCGGGTTTGAATCAGGTGGTAATGTGGTACGACACAGAAACAATCCATTAAACCTGGATTCGGACAGTATTTTAGAGGATAACACAGGTTAGGTCTGGGTTAGGTCTGGGATATGCGCGCATCTGGCTCATGATTTTGCCTTTTTCGCAAACTTGTTGGCCAGATCCTGGGTTTTTTTCGTGTTTGAATCACGCAGTAATGTGGTACCACACAGAAACAGTCCATTAAACCTGGATTCGGACAGTATTTTAGAGGATAACACCGGTTAGGCCTGGGTTAGGTCTGGGATATGCGCGCATCTGGCTAATGATTTTGCCTTCTTCGCATACTTGATCGCCAGATCCTGGGTTTTTTTCGTGATTGAATCACGTAGTAATGTGGTAACACAATGAAGCAGTCAATTAACCCAGGTTTCGATCAATATTTTAGAGGATAACACCGGTTAGGTCTGGGTTAGGTCTGGGATATGCGCGCATCTGGCTCATGATTTTGCCTTCTTCGCATACTTGATGGCCAGATCCTGGGTTTTTTTCGTGTTTGAATCACGTAGTAATGTGGTAACACAATGAAGCAGTGAATTAACCCTGGTTTCGATCAATATTTTAGAGGGTAACACTGGTTAGGTCTGGGTTAGGTCCGGGATATGCCCGCATCTGGCTTATACTTTCGCCTTTTTCGCAAACTTGTTGGCCAGATCCTGGGTTTTTTCCGTGTTTGAATCACGTAGTAATGTGGTACCACACTGAGGCAGTCAATTAAACCTGGTTTCGATCAATATTTCAGAGGATAACACCGGTTAGGTCTGGGTTGGGTCCGGAATATGCCCGCATCTGGCTCATGATTTTGCCTTCTTCGCTTACTTGTTGCCCAGATCCTGGGTTTTTTTCGTGTATGAATCACGTAGTAATGTGGTAACACAATGAAGCAGACAATTAACCCTGGTTTCGATCCATATTTTGGAGGATAACACCGGTTAGGTCTGGGTTATGCCCGCATCTGGCTCATGATTTTGCCTTCTTCGCATACTTGTTGGCCAGATCCTGGGTTTTTTTCGTGTTTGAATCACGCAGTAATGTGGTAACACACTGAAGCAGTCAATTAAACCTGGTCTCGATCAATATTTTAGAGGATAACACCGGTAAGGTCTGGGTTAGGTCTGGGATATGCGCGCATCTGGCTTATACTTTCGCCTTTTTCGCAAACTTGTTGGCCAGATCCTGGGGTTTTTCCGTGTTTGAATCACGTAGTAATGTGGTACCACACTGAGGCAGTCAATTAAACCTGGTTTCGATCAATATTTCAGAGGATAACACCGGTTAGGTCTGGGTTAGTTCCGGAATATCCCCGCATCTGGCTCATGATTTTGCCTTCTTTGCATACTTGTCGGCCAGATCCTGGGTTTTTTTCGTGTTTGAATCACGTAGTAATGTGGTAACACAATGAAGCAGTCAATTAAACCTCGTTTCGCTCAGTATTTTAGAGGATAACACCGGTTAGGTCTGGCTTAGGTCTGGGTTATATCCGCATCTGGCTCGTGATTTTGCCTTCTTCGCATACTTGTTGGCCAGATCCTGGGTTTTTTTCGTGTTTGAATAACGCAGTAATGCGGTAACACACTGAAGCAGTCAATTAAACCTGGTTTCGATCAATATTTTAGAGGATAACACCGGTTAGGTCTGGGTTAGGTCTGGGTTATGCCCGCATCTGGCTTATACTTTCGCCTTTTTCGCAAACTTGTTGGCTAGATCCTGGGTTTTTTCGGGTTTGAATCAGGTGGTAATGTGGTACGACACAGAAACAATCCATTAAACCTGGATTCGGACAGTATTTTAGAGGATAACACCGGTTAGGTCTGTGTTAGGTCTGGGATATGCGCGCATCTGGCTCATGATTTTGCCTTCTTCGCATACTTGATGGCCAGATCCTGGGTTTTTTTCGTGTTTGAATCACGTAGTAATGTGGTAACACAATGAAGCAATCAATTAACCCTGGTTTCGATCAATACTTTAGAGGATAACACCGGTTAGGTCTGGGTTAGGTCCGGGATATGCCCGCATCTGGCTTATACTTTCGCCTTTTTCGCAAACTTGTTGGCCAGATCCTGGGTTTTTTTCGTGTTTGAATCACGCAGTAATGCGGTAACACACTGAAGCAGTCAATCAAACCTGGTTTCGATCAATATTTCAGAGGATAACACCGGTTAGGTCTGGGTTAGGTCCGGGATATGCCCGCATCTGGCTCATGATTTTGCCTTCTTCGCATACTTGTTGGCCAGATCCTGGGTTTTTTTCGTGTTTGAATCACGTAGTAATGTGGTAACACAATGAAGCAGTCAATTAACCCTGGTTTCGATCAATATTTTGGAGGATAACACCGGTTAGGTCTGGGTTAGGTCTGGGTTATGCCCGCATCTGGCTCATGATTTTGCCTTTTTCGCAAACTTGTTGGCTAGATCCTGGGTTTTTTCGGGTTTGAATCAGGTGGTAATGTGGTACGACACAGAAGCAATCCATTAAACCTGGATTCGGACAGTATTTTAGAGGATAACACAGGTTAGGTCTGGGTTAGGTCTGGGATATGCGCGCATCTGGCTCATGATTTTGCCTTTTTCGCAAACTTGTTGGCCAGATCCTGGGTTTTTTTCGTGTTTGAATCACGTAGTAATGTTGTACCACACTGAAGCAATCAATCAAACCTGGTTTCGATCAATATTTCAGAGGATAACACCGGTTAGGTCTGGGTTAGGTCCGGGATATGCCCGCATCTGGCTCATGATTTTGCCTTCTTCGCATACTCGTTGGCCAGATCCTGGGTTTTTTTCGTGCTTGAATCACGTAGTAATGTGGTAACACACTGGAGCAGTCAATTAAACCTGGATTCGATGAATATTTTAGAGGATAACACCGGTTAGGTCTGGGTTAGGTCCGGGATATGCCCGCATCTGGCTCATGATTTTGCCTTTTTCGCAAACTTGTTGGCCAGATCCTGGGTTTTTTTCGTGTTTGAATCACGTAGTAATGTTGTACCACACTGAGGCAGTCAATTAAACCTGGTTTCGATGAATATTTTGGAGGATAACACCGGTTAGGTCTGGGTTAGGTCTGGGATATGCGCGCATCTGGCTAATGATTTTGCCTTCTTCGCATACTTGATAGCCAGATCCTGGGTTTTTTTCGTGATTGAATCACGTAGTAATGTGGTAACACAATGAAGCAGTCAATTAACCCAGGTTTCGATCAATATTTTAGAGGATAACACCGGTTAGGTCTGGGATAGGTCTGGGATATGCGCGCATCTGGCTCATGATTTTGCCTTCTTCGCATACTTGATGGCCAGATCCTGGGTTTTTTTCGTGTTTGAATCACGTAGTAATGTGGTAACACAATGAAGCAGTCAATTAACCCTGGTTTCGATCAATATTTTAGAGGGTAACACTGGTTAGGTCTGGGTTAGGTCCGGGATATGCCCGCATCTGGCTTATACTTTCGCCTTTTTCGCAAACTTGTTGGCCAGATCCTGGGTTTTTTTCGTGTTTGAATCACGCAGTAATGTGGTACCACACAGAAACAGTCCATTAAACCTGGATTCGGACAGTATTTTAGAGGATAACACCGGTTAGGCCTGGGTTTCGTCTGGGTTATGTCCGCACCTGGCTCATGATTTTGCCTTCTTCGCATACTTGTTGGCCAGATCCTGGGTTTTTTTCGAGTTTGAATCACGCAGTAATGTGGTAACACACTGAAGCAGTTAATTAAACCTTGTTTCGATCAATATTTTAGAGGATAACACCGGTTAGGTCTGGGTTAGGTCTGGGATATGCGCGCATCTGGCTTATACTTTCGCCTTTTTCGCAAACTTGTTGGCCAGATCCTGGGTTTTTTCCGTGTTTGAATCACGTAGTAATGTGGTACCACACTGAGGCAGTCAATTAAACCTGGTGTCGATCAATATTTCAGAGGATAACACCGGTTAGGTCTGGGTTAGGTCCGGAATATGCCCGCATCTGGCTCATGATTTTGCCTTCTTCGCATACTTGTTGGCCAGATCCTGGGTTTTTTTCGTGTTTGAATCACGTAGGAATGTGGTAACACACTGAAGCAGTCAATTAAACCAGGTTTCGATCAATATTTCAGAGGATAACACCGGTTAGGTCTGGGTTAGGTCCGGGATATGCCCGCATCTGGCTCATGATTTTGCCTTCTTCGCATACTTGTTGGCCAGATCCTGGGTTTTTTTCGTGTTTGAATCACGTAGTAATGTGGTAACACAATGAAGCAGTCAATTAACCCTGGTTTCGATCAATATTTTGGAGGATAACACCGGTTAGGTCTGGGTTAGGTCTGGGTTATGCCCGCATCTGGCTCATGATTTTGCCTTCTTCGCATACTTGATGGCCAGATCCTGGGATTTTTTCGTGTTTGAATCACGCAGTAATGTGGTACCACACAGAAACAGTCCATTAAACCTGGATTTGGACAGTATTTTAGAGGATAACACCGGTTAGGCCTCGGTTAGGTCTGGGATATGCGCGCATCTGGCTTATACTTTCGCCTTTTTCGCAAACTTGTTGGCTAGATCCTGGGTTTTTTCGGGTTTGAATCACGTGGTAATGTGGTACGACACAGAAACAATCCATTAAACCTGGATTCGGACAGTATTTTAGAGGATAACACCGGTTAGGTCTGGGTTAGGTCAGGGATATGCGCGCAACTGGCTTATACTTTCGCCTTTTTCGCAAACTTGTTGGCCAGATCCTGGGTTTTTTTCGTGTTTGAATCACGTAGTAATGTGGTAACAAACTGAAGCAGTCAATTAAACCTGGTTTCGATCAATATTTTAGAGGATAACACCGGTTAGGTCTGGGTTAGGTCTGGGTTAAGCCCGCATCTGGCTTATGATTTTGCCTTCTTCGCATACTTGTTGGCCAGATCCTGGGTTTTTTTCGTGTTTGAATCACGTAGTAATGTGGTAACACACTGAAGCTGTCAATTAAACCTGGTTTCGATCAATATTTTAGAGGATAACACCGGTTAGGTCTGGGTTAGGTCTGGGTTATGCCCGCATCTGGCTTATACTTTCGCCTTTCGCAAACTTGTTGGCCAGATCCTGGGTTTTTTTCGTGTTTGAATCACGTAGTAATGTGGAAACACAATGAAGCAGTCAATTAACCCTGGTTTCGATCAATATTTTAGAGGATAACACCGGTTAGGTCTGGGTTAGGTCTGGGTTATGCCCGCATCTGGCTCATGATTTTGCCTTCTTCGCATACTTAATGGCCAGATCCTGGGTTTTTTTCGTGTTTGAATCACGTAGTAATGTGGTAACACACTGAAGCAGTCAATTAACCCTGGTTTCGATCAATATTTTGGAGGATAACACCGGTTAGGTCTGGGTTAGGTATGGGTTATGCCCGCATCTGGCTCATGATTTTGCCTTCTTCGCATACTTGATGGCCAGATCCTGGGTTTTTTTCGTGTTTGAATCACGCAGTAATGTGGTACCACAAAGAAACAGTCCATTAAACCTGGATTTGGACAGTATTTTAGAGGATAACACCGGTTAGGCCTGGGTTAGGTCTGGGAGTTATGCGCGCATCTGGCTTATACTTTCGCCTTTTTCGCAAACTTGTTGGCTAGATCCTGGGTTTTTTCGGGTTTGAATCACGTGGTAATGTGGTACGACACAGAAACAATCCATTAAACCTGGATTCGGACAGTATTTTAGAGGATAACACCGGTTAGGTCTGGGTTAGGTCTGGGATATGCGCGCAACTGGCTTATACTTTCGCCTTTTTCGCAAACTTGATGGCCAGATCCTGGGTTTTTTTCGTGTTTGAATCACGTAGTAATGTGGTAACAAACTTAAGCAGTCAATTAAACCTGGTTTCGATCAATATTTTAGAGGATAACACCGGTTAAGTCTGGGTTAGGTCTGGGTTATGCCCGCATCTGGCTCATGATTTTGCCTTCTTCGCATACTTGTTGGCCAGATCCTGGGTTTTTTTCGTGTTTGAATCACGTAGTAATGTGGTAACACACTGAAGCTGTCAATTAAACCTGGTTTCGATTAATATTTTAGAGCATAACACCGGTTAGGTCTGGGTTAGGTCTGGGTTATGCCCGCATCTGGCTTATACTTTCGCCTTTTCGCAAACTTGTTGGCCAGTTCCTGGGTTTTTTTCGTGTTTGAATCACGTAGTAATGTTGTACCACACTGAGGCAGTCAATTAAACCTGGTTTCGATCAATATTTCAGAGGATAACACCGGTTAAGTCTGGGTTAGGTCCGGGATATGCCCGCATCTGGCTCATGATTTTGCCTTCTTCGCATACTTGATGGCCAGATCCTGGGTTTTTTTCGTGTTTGAATCACGTAGTAATGTGGTAACACAATGAAGCAGTCAATTAACCCTGGTTTCGATCAATATTTTAGAGGATAACACCGGTTAGGTCTGGGTTAGGTCTGGGTTATGCCCGCATCTGGCTCATGATTTTGCCTTCTTCGCATACTTGTTGGCCAGATCCAGGGTTTTTTTCGTGATTGAATCACGTAGTAATGTGGTAACACACTGAAGCAGTCAATTAACCCTGGCTTCGATCAATATTTTAGAGGATAACACCGGTTAGGCGTGGGTTTCGTCTGGGCTATGTCCGCATCTGGCTCATGATTTTGCCTTCTTCGCATACTTGTTGGCCAGATCCTGAGTTTTTTTCGTGTTTGAATCACGCAGTAATGTGGTAACACACTGAAGCAGTCAATTAACCCTGGTTTCGATCAATATTTTGGAGCATAACACCGGTTAGGTCTGGGTTAGGTCTGGGTTATGCCCGCATCTGGCTCATGATTTTGCCTTCTTCGCATACGTGATGGCCAGATCCTGGGTTTTTCTCGTGTTTGAATCACGCAGTAATGTGGTAACACACTGAAGCAGTCAATTAAACCTGGTTTCGATCAATATTTTGGAGGATAACACCGGTTAGGTCTGGGTTATGCCCGCATCTGGCTCATGATTTTGCCTTCTTCGCATACGTGATGGCCAGATCCTGGGTTTTTTTCGTGTTTGAATCACGCAGTAATGTGGTACCACACAGAAACAGTCCATTAAACCTGGATTTGGACAGTATTTTAGAGGATAACACCGGTTAGGCCTGTGTTAGGTCTGGGATATGCGCGCATCTGGCTTATACTTTCGCCTTTTTCGCAAACTTGTTGGCTAGATCCTGGGTTTTTTCGGGTTTGAATCACGTGGTAATGTGGTACGACACAGAAACAATCCATTAAACCTGGATTCGGACAGTATTTTAGAGGATAACACCGGTTAGGTCTGGGTTAGGTCTGGGTTATGCCCGCATCTGGCTCATGATTTTGCCTTCTTCGCATACTTGTTGGCCAGATCCTGGGTTTTTCTCGTGTTTGAATCACGCAGTAATGTGGTAACACACTGAAGCAGTCAATTAAACCTGGTCTCGATCAATATTTTAGAGGATAACACCGGTTAGGTCTGGGTTAGGTCTGGGTTATGCCCGCATCTGGCTCATGATTTTGCCTTCTTCGCATACTTGTTGGCCAGATCCTGGGTTTTTTTCGTGATTGAATCACGTAGTAATGTGGTAACACACTGAAGCAGTCAATTAAACCTGGTTTCGATCAATATTTTAGAGGATAACACCGGTTAGGCCTGGGTTTCGTCTGGGTTATGTCCGCATCTGGATCATGATTTTGCATTCTTCGCATACTTGTTGCCCAGATCCTGGGTTTTTTTCCTGTTTGAATCACGCAGTAATGTGGTAACACACTGAAGCAGTCAATTAAACCTGGTTTCGATCAATATTTTAGAGGATAACACCGGTTAAGCCTGGGTTTCGTCTGGGTTATGTCCGCATCTGGCTTATACTTTCGCCTTTTCGCAAACTTGTTGGCCAGATCCTGGGTTTTTTTCGTGTTTGAATCACGTAGTAATGTTGTACCACACTGAGGCAGTCAATTAAACCTGGTTTCGATCAATATTTCAGAGGATAACACCGGTTAAGTCTGGGTTAGGTCTGGGTTATGCCCGCATCTGGCTCATGATTTTGCCTTCTTCGCATACTTGTTGGCCAGATCCTGGGTTTTTTCCGTGATTGAATCACGTAGTAATGTGGTAACACACTGAAGCAGTCAATTAACCCTGGTTTCGATCAATATTTTAGAGGATAACACCGGTTAGGTCTGGGTTAGGTCTGGGTTATGCCCGCATCTGGCTCATGATTTTGCCTTCTTCGCATACTTGTTGGCCAGATCCTGGGTTTTTTTCGTGATTGAATCACGTAGTAATGTGGTAACACACTGAAGCAGTCAATTAACCCTGGTTTCGATCAATATTTTAGAGGATAACACCGGTTAAGTCTGGGTTAGGTCCAGGATATGCCCGCATCTGGCTCATGATTTTGCCTTCTTCGCATACTTGATGGCCAGATCCTAGGGTTTTTTCGTGTTTGAATCACGTAGTAATGTGGTAACACACTGAAGCAGTCAATTAACCCTGGTTTCGATCAATATTTTGGAGGATAACACCGGTTAGGTCTGGGTTAGGTCTGGGTTATGCCCGCATCTGGCTCATGATTTCGCCTTCTTCGCATACTTGATGGCCAGATCCTGGGTTTTTTTCGTGTTTGAATCACGCAGTAATGTGGTACCACACAGAAACAGTCCATTAAACCTGGATTTGGACAGTATTTTAGAGGATAACACCGGTTAGGCCTGGGTTAGGTCTGGGATATGCGCGCATCTGGCTTATACTTTCGCCTTTTTCGCAAACTTGTTGGCTAGATCCTGGGTTTTTTCGGGTTTGAATCACGTGGTAATGTGGTACGACACAGAAACAATCCATTAAACCTGGATTCGGACAGTATTTTAGAGGATAACACCGGTTAGGTCTGGGTTAAGTCTGGGTTATGCCCGCATCTGGCTCATGATTTTGCCTTCTTCGCATACTTGTTGGCCAGATCCTGGGTTTTTCTCGTGTTTGAATCACGCAGTAATGTGGTAACACACTGAAGCAGTCAATTAAACCTGGTCTCGATCAATATTTTAGAGGATAACACCGGTTAGGTCAGGGTTAGGTCTGGGTTATGCCCGCATCTGGCTCATGATTTTGCCTTCTTCGCATACTTGTTGGCCAGATCCTGGGTTTTTTTCGTGTTTGAAACACGTAGTAATGTGGTAAAACACTGAAGCAGTCAATTAACCCTGGTTTCGAACAATATTTTAGAGGATAACACCGGTTAGGTCTGGGTTAAGTCTGGGTTATGCCCGCATCTGGCTCATGATTTTGCCTTCTTCGCATACTTGTTGGCCAGATCCTGGGTTTTTTTCGTGTTTGAATCACGTAGTAATGTGGTAACACACTGAAGCAGTCAATTAAACCTGGTTTCGATCAATATTTTAGAGGATAACACCGGTTAGGCCTGGGTTTCGCCTGGGTTATGTCCGCATCTGGATCATGATTTTGCATTCTTCGCATACTTGTTGCCCAGATCCTGGGTTTTTTTCCTGTTTGAATCACGCAGTAATGTGGTAACACACTGAAGCAGTCAATTAAACCTGGTTTCGATCAATATTTTAGAGGATAACACCGGTTAGGCCTGGGTTTCGTCTGGGTTATGTCCGCATCTGGCTTATACTTTCGCCTTTTCGCAAACTTGTTGGCCAGATCCTGGGTTTTTTTCGTGTTTGAATCACGTAGTAATGTTGTACCACACTGAGGCAGTCAATTAAACCTGGTTTCGATCAATATTTCAGAGGATAACACCGGTTAAGTCTGGGTTAGGTCTGGGTTATGCCCGCATCTGGCTCATGATTTTGCCTTCTTCGCATACTTGTTGGCCAGATCCTGGGTTTTTTCCGTGATTGAATCACGTAGTAATGTGGTAACACACTGAAGCAGTCAATCAAACCTGGTTTCGATCAATATTTTAGAGGATAACACCGGTTAGGTCTGGGTTATGCCCGCATCTGGCTCATGATTTTGCCTTTTTCGCAAACTTGTTGGCCAGATCTTGGGGTTTTTTCGTGTTTGAATCACGTAGTAATGTGGTAACACACTGAAGCAGTCAATTAAACCTGGTTTCGATCAATATTTTAGAGGATAACACCGGTTAGGCCTGGGTTTCGTCTGGGTTATGTCCGCATCTGGATCATGATTTTGCATTCTTCGCATACTTGTTGCCCAGATCCTGGGTTTTTTTCCTGTTTGAATCACGCAGTAATGCGGTAACACACTGAAGCAGTCAATTAAACCTGGTTTCGATCAATATTTTAGAGGATAACACCGGTTAGGTCTGGGTTAGGTCTGGGTTATGCCCGCATCTGGCTCATGATTTTGCCTTCTTCGCATACTTGATGGCCAGATCCTGGGTTTTTTTCGTGTTTGAATCACGTAGTAATGTGGCAACACAATGAAGCAGTCAATTAACCCTGGTTTCGATCAATATTTTAGAGGATAACACCGGTTAAGTCTGGGTTAGGTCCAGGATATGCCCGCATCTGGCTCATGGTTTTGCCTTCTTCGCATACTTGATGGCCAGATCCTGGGTTTTTTTCGTGTTTGAATCACGTAGTAATGTGGTAACACACTGAAGCAGTCAATTAACCCTGGTTTCGATCAATATTTTGGAGGATAACACCGGTTAGGTCTGGGTTAGGTCTGGGTTATGCCCGCATCAGGCTCATGATTTTGCCTTCTTCGCATACTTGATGGCCAGATCTTGGGTTTTTTTCGTGTTTGAATCACGCAGTAATGTGGTACCACACAGAAACAGTCCATTAAACCTGGATTTGGACAGTATTTTAGAGGATAACACCGGTTAGGCCTGGGTTAGGTCTGGGATATGCGCGCATCTGGCTTATACTTTCGCCTTTTTCGCAAACTTGTTGGCTAGATCCTGGGTTTTTTTGGGTTTGAATCACGTGGCAATGTGGTACGACACAGAAACAATCCATTAAACCTGGATTCGGACAGTATTTTAGAGGATAACACCGGTTAGGTCTGGGTTAGGTCTGGGTTATGCCCGCATCTGGCTCATGATTTTGCCTTCTTCGCATACTTGTTGGCCAGATCCTGGGTTTTTCTCGTGTTTGAATCACGCAGTAATGTGGTAACACACTGAAGCAGTCAATTAAATCTGGTCTCGATCAATATTTTAGAGGATAACACCGGTTAGGTCTGGGTTAGGTCTGGGATATTTTTTTTTTTTTTTTTTTTTTTTTTTTTTTGTCGTGGGGAAAATCTTCGAAAGACTCCCTCCCACCTCCTTGGGGAGAGGTGGGAGGCGTGTGTGGGATTCCCCGCGCCCGTACAACGACAGGCGCGGGACCTACCCACTAAAAACCCCACGGTGACCCTTCGGCACGCTTTGGGAGGATACCGGGAATCGCTCCAAGCATTCTTCCGGTATCCTCCCCGTGCCCGCGCTTTCGCGCCCATCCCCCGGGGGGACAATCGGTCCCCCCAGTAGACACACTGCCTCATAGCGGCGGGACGGGGCCACTCCATCCCGCCGCTATCCGTCCCGGGGCCGCGTTTAGTGGCGGCTGCGAGCCCCAACTCGCAACCGCCCGCGACCCCGTTTCCATCCCTCGGCGGCCGGGCGTTCATGGCCGCACCAGACCGCCGAGGGTGCCTCCCCTTGCGTCGGACCGGTAGGGGAAGGCACTCCTACCCCCAACCGGTCCGACCCGGCGCCGCCTGGCGGGAGGAGGGTCCCCTCAGGACCCCCCTCCCAGCCTAGGTCATCCGCCACGCCGAGGCGGCCGCCCGCGACGCCTCGCGACCGGGCGACGACCTCGGGCCACCGCACGAGCGCGCGCTTCAGCACGCCGCTGAAGCTCGCGCTCCCTCCCCGCGGCCTCCTTCTGCAACATTACGTTCTCGCAGAAGGAGGCCACGGCCCTCCACTTCTCCTCGCTGCCGAGCATGGCGCGCACCACGCCCGGCAGCGAGACATCCCGCCCGACGACGCCGACCAGGACACGGCGCTCCCCCTCCCACGCGGGGCATACCTCCAGGGTATGATCCGCCGTGTCCTGCTCAGCGTCGCAGTGGCAGCAACGCGCCGTCGGCTCCTTCCCTATCCGGCACAGGCATCTTCCGAAGCTGCCATGCCCGGAAAATACCTGTGCCATCCGGTAGGTGAGGCTGCCATGGCCTCTGTCCAGCCACTCCTTCAGGAGTGGCCGAACAGCCCCGACAGTCCGGTGCCCCGCGGTTGGCAGAGCCAGCCGCTCCTGCCACGCGACCAACACGGACTGCCGGGCCTGGCGCTTCAAATCGCCCCAAGCAGGTTCCTGCCCGCCCGGGACCGCCCCCACCCCCGCGCGACGGTCGACGCGGTGCCGGTACATCACCGCGTGCGACCGCGCGAGCAGGTCCATGGGCGGCATCCCCGCTAGAACCGTCGCCGCCTCATGTGACATGGTCCGATACCCGCGGACGACCCTGAGCGCCATGCGCCTCTGCACCCGACGCAGCATAGTCATGCTGCGCCGGGAGGCAGCCAGGTCGTCCGCCCAGACGGGGGCCCCGTATAGGGCCACCGACTGGACCATTGCCACATAGAGGCGACGAACTCTGCCCGCCGGGCCCCCCAGGTTGGGCAGGATCCGGCCCAGAGCCGCAACCATCCTTTCCAACCGGGGGACCAGGCAGCGGAAATGCTTCTCGAAACGCCAGTGGCTATCGAGGATCAGCCCTAGATACCTGATCTGGGGCTTCACCTCGATGTCAGCCCCACCCACCCGAATCAGAGGGGGTGGCGGATCCTGCCGAGTTGAATGAAACGCAATCACCTCGGTCTTATGGACCGCCACCGTCATCCCCATCCCCCTGATCCGGTCGACGACGCGTTGCGACCCCTCCTCCGCGCGACGCATGGCCCTCCCCCAGTGCGCCCCGACGGCCAGCACCAGTGTGTCATCCGCATAACACACCGTGCTGACGCCGTCGGGGAAAGGTCTGGGATATGCGCGCAACTGGCTTATACTTTCGCCTTTTTCGCAAACTTGTTGGCCAGATCCTGGGTTTTTTCCGTGTTTGAATCACGTAGTAATGTGGTAACACAATGAAGCAGTCAATTAACCCTGGTTTCGATCCATATTTTGGAGGATAACACCGGTGAGGTCTGGGTTATGCCCGCATCTGGCTCATGATTTTGCCTTTTTCGCAAACTTCTTGGCCAGATCTTGGGTTTTTTTTTTTTTTCGTGTTTGAATCACGTAGTAATGTGGTAACACACTGAAGCAGTCAATTAAACCTCGTTTCGTTCAGTATTTTAGACGATAACACCGGTTAGGTCTGGCTTAGGTCTGGGTTATACCCGCATCTGGCTCATGATTTTGCCTTCTTCGCATACTTGTTGGCCGGATCCTGGGTTTTTTTCGTGTTTGAATCACGCAGTAATGTGGTAACACACTGAAGCAGTCAATTAAACCTGGTTTCGATCAATATTTTAGAGGATAACACCGGTTAGGTCTGGGTTAGGTCTGGGATATGCGCGCATCTGGCTTATACTTTCGCCTTTGTCGCCAACTTGTTGGCCAGATCCTGGTTTTTTTCCGTGTTTGAATCACGTAGTAATGTGGTACCACACTGAGGCAGTCAATTAAACCTGGTTTCGACCAATGTTTCAGAGGATAACACCGGTTAGGTCTGGGTTAGGTCCGGAATATGCCCGCATCTGGCTCATGATTTTGCCTTCTTCGCAAACTTGTCGGCCAGATCCTGGGTTTTTTTCGTGTTTGAATCACGTAGTAATGTGGTAACACACTGAAGCAGTCAATTAAACCTCGTTTCGCTCAGTACTTTAGAGGATAACACCGGTTAGGTCTGGCTTAGGTCTGGGTTATACCCGCATCTGGCTCATGATTTTGCCTTCTTCGCATACTTGTTGGCCAGATCCTGGGTTTTTTTCGTGTTTGAATCACGCAGTAATGTGGTAACACACTGAAGCAGGCAATTAAACCTGGTTTCGATCAATATTTTAGAGGATAACACCGGTTAGGTCTGGGTTAGGTCTGGGATATGCGCGCATCTGGCTTATACTTTCGCCTTTGTCGCCAACTTGTTGGCCAGATCCTGGTTTTTTTCCGTGTTTGAATCACGTAGTAATGTGGTACCACACTGAGGCAGTCAATTAAACCTGGTTTCGACCAATATTTCAGAGGATAACACCGGTTAGGTCTGGGTTAGGTCCGGAATATGCCCGCATCTGGCTCATGATTTTGCCTTCTTCGCAAACTTGTCGGCCAGATCCTGGGTTTTTTTCGTGTTTTAATCACGTAGTAATGTGGTAACACACTGAAGCAGTCAATTAAACCTCGTTTCGCTCAGTATTTTAGAGGATATCACCGGTTAGGTCTGGCTTAGGTCTGGGTTATACCCGCATCTGGCTCATGATTTTGCCTTCTTCGCATACTTGTTGGCCAGATCCTGGGTTTTTTTCGTGTTTGAATCACGTAGGAATGTGGTAACACACTGAAGCAGTCAATTAAACCTGGTTTCGATCAATATTTTAGAGGATAACACCGGTTAGGTCTGGGTTGAGTCTGGGATATGCGCGCATCTGGCTTATACTTTCGCCTTTTTCGCCAACTTGTTGGCCAGATCCTGGTTTTTTTCCGTGTTTGAATCACGTAGTAATGTGGTACCACACTGAGGCAGTCAATTAAAACAGGTTTCGACCAATATTTCAGAGGATAACACCGGTTAGGTCTGGGTTAGGTCCGGAATATGCCCGCATCTGGCTCATGATTTTGTCTTCTTCGCAAACTTGTCGGCCAGATCCTGGGTTTTTTTCGTGTTTGAATCACGTAGTAATGTGGTAACACACTGAAGCAGTCAATTAAATCTCGTTTCGCTCAGTATTTTAGAGGATAACACCGGTTAGGTCTGGGTTAGGTCTGGGTTATGCCCGCATCTGGCTCATGATTTTGCCTTCTTCGCATACTTGTTGGCCAGATCCTGGGTTTTTTTCGTCTTTGAAACACGTAGTAATGTGGTAAAACACTGAAGCAGCCAATTAACCCTGGTTTCGATCAATATTTTGGAGGATAACACCGGTTAGGTCTGGGTTAGGTCTGGGTTATGCCCGCATCTGGCTTATACTTTCGCCTTTTTCGCAAACTTGTTGGCTATATCATGGGTTTTTTCGGGTTTGAATAACGTGGTAATGTGGAACGACACAGAAACAATCCATTAAACCTGGATTCGGACAGTATTTCAGAGGATAACACCGGTTAGGTCTGGGTTAGGTCTGGGATATGCGCGCATCTGGCTCATGATTTTGCCTTTTTCGCAAACTTGTTGACCAGATCCTGGGTTTTTTTCATGTTTGAATCACGTAGTAATGTTGTACCACACTGAGGCAGTCAATTAAACCTGGTTTCGATCAATATTTTAGAAGATAACACCTGTTAGGCCTGGGTTTCGTCTGGGTTATGTCCGCATCTGGCTCATGATTTTGCCTTCTTCGCATACTTGTTGGCCAGATCCTGGGTTTTTTTCGTCTTTGAAACACGTAGTAATGTGGTAAAACACTGAAGCAGTCAATTAACCCTGGTTTCGATCAATATTTTGGAGGATAACACCGGTTAGGTCTGGGTTAGGTCTGGGTTATGCCCGCATCTGGCTTATACTTTCGCCTTTTTCGCAAACTTGTTGGCTAGATCATGGTTTTTTTCGGGTTTGAATAACGTGGTAATGTGGTACGACACAGAAACAATCCATTAAACCTGGATTCGGACAGTATTTCAGAGGATAACACCGGTTAGGTCTGGGTTAGGTCTGGGATATGCGCGCATCTGGCTCATGATTTTGCATTTTTCGCAAACTTGTTGGCCAGGTCCTGGGTTTTTTTCGTGTTTGAATCACGTAGTAATGTTGTACCACACTGAGGCAGTCAATTAAACCTGGTTTCGATCAATATTCTAGAAGATAACACCGGTTAGGCCTGGGTTTCGTCTGGGTTATGTCCGCATCTGGCTCATGATTTTGCTTTCTTCGCATACTTGTTGGCCAGATCCTGGGTTTTTTTCGTGTTTGAATCACGCAGTAATGTGGTAACACACTGAAGCAGTCAATTAAACCTGGTTTCGATCAATATTTTAGAGGATAACACCGGTTAGGTCTGGGTTAGGTCTGGGATATTCGCGCATCCGGCTTATACTTTCGCTTTTTCGCAAACTTGTTGGCCAGATCCTGGGTTTTTTTCGTGATTGAATCACGTAGTAATGTGGTAACACACTGCAGCAGTCAATTAACCCTGGTTACGATCAATATTTTAGAGGATAACACCGGTTAAGTCTGGGTTAGGTCCGGGATATGCCCGCATCTGGCTCATGATTTTGCCTTCTTCGAATACTTGATGGCCAGATCCTGGGTTTTTTTCGTGTTTGAATCACGTAGTAACGTGGTAACACACTGAAGCAGTCAATTAACCCTGGTTTTGATCAATATTTTAGAGGATAACACAGGTTAAGTCTGGGTTAGGTCCGGGATATGCCCGCATCTGGCTCATGATTTTGCCTTCATCGCATACTTGATGGCCAGATCCTGGGTTTTTTTCGTGTTTGAATCACGTAGTAATGTGGTAACACACTGAAGCAGTCAATTAAACCTGGTTTCGATCAATATTTTAGACGATAACACCGGTTAGGTCTCGGTTAGGTCTGGGATATGCGCGCATCTGGCTTATACTTTCGCCTTTTTCGCCAACTTGTTGGCCAGATCCTGGTTTTTTCCGTGTTTGAATCACGTAGTAATGTGGTACCACACTGAGGCAGTCAATTAAACCTGGATTCGATCAATATTTTAGAGGATAACACCGGTTAGGCCTGGGTTTCGTCTGGGTTATGTCCGCACCTGGCTCATGATTTTGCCTTCTTCGCATACTTCTTGGCCAGATCCTGGGTTTTTTCCGTGTTTGAATCACGTAGTAATGTGGTACCACACTGAGGCAGTCAATTAAACCTGGTTTCGACCAATATTTCAGAGGATAACACCGGTTAGGTCCGGGTTAGGTCCGGAGTATGCCCGCATCTGGCTCATGATTTTGCCTTCTTCGCAAACTTGTCGGCCAGATCCTGGGTTTTTTTCGTGTTTGAATCACGTAGTAATGTGGTAACACACTGAAGCAGTCAATTAAACCTCGTTTCGCTCAGTATTTTGGAGGATAAGATCGGTTAGGTCTGGGTTAGGTCTGGGATATGCGCGCATCTGGCTTATACTTTCGCCTTTTTCGCCAACTTGTTGGCCAGATCCTGGTTTTTTCCGTGTTTGAATCACGTAGTAATGTGGTACCACACTGAAGCAGTCAATTAAACCTGGTTTCGATCAATATTTTAGAGGATAACACCGGTTAGGCCTGGGTTTCGTCTGGGATATGTCCGCACCTGGCTCATGATTTTGCCTTCTTCGCATACTTCTTGGCCAGATCCTGGGTTTTTTCCGTGTTTGAATCACGTAGTAATGTGGTACCACACTGAGGCAGTCAATTATACCTGGTTTCGACCAATATTTCAGAGGATAACACCGGTTAGGTCCGGGTTAGGTCCGGAGTATGCCCGCATCTGGCTCATGATTTTGCCTTCTTCGCAAACTTGTCGGCCAGATCCTGGGTTTTTTTCGTGTTTGAATCACGTAGTAATGTGGTAACACACTGAAGCAGTCAATTAAATCTCGTTTCGCTCAGTATTTTAGAGGATAAGACCGGTTAGGTCTGGGTTAGGTCTGGGATATGCGCGCATCTGGCTAATACTTTCGCCTTTTTCGCCAACTTGTTGGCCAGATCCTGGTTTTTTTCCGTGTTTGAATCACGTAGTAATGTGGTACCACACTGAGGCAGTCAATTAAACCTGGTTTCGATCAATATTTTGGAGGATAACACCGGTTAGGTCTGGGTTAGGTCTGGGTTATGCCCGCATCTGGCTCATGATTTTGCCTTCTTCGCATACTTGTTGGCCAGGTCCTGGGTTTTTTTCGTGTTTGAATCACGTAGTAATGTGGTAACACACTGAAGCAGTCAATTGAACCTGGTTTCGATCAATATTTTAGAGGATAACACCGGTTAGGCCTGGGTTTCGTCTGGGTTATGTCCGCACCTGGCTCATGATTTTGCCTTATTTCGCATACTTGTTGGCCAGATCCTGGGTTTTTTTCGTGTTTGAATCACGTAGTAATGTGGTAACACACTGAAGCAGTCAATTAAACCTGGTTTCGATCCATATTTTAGAGGATAACACCGGTTAGGTCTGGGTTAGGTATGGGATATGCGCGCATCTGGCTCATGATTTTGCCATTTTCGCAAACTTGTTGGCCAGATCCTGTGTTTTTTTCGTGTTTGAATCACGTAGTAATGTTGTACCACACTGACGCAGTCAATTATACCTGGTTTCGATCAATATTTTAGAGGATAACACCGGTTAGGCCTGGGTTTCGTCTGGGTTATGTCCGCATCTGGCTCATGATTTTGCCTTCTTCGCATACTTGATGGCCAGATCCTGGGTTTTTTTCGTGTTTGAATCACGCAGTAACGTGGTACCACACAGAAACAGTCCATTAAACCTGGATTCGGACAGTATTTCAGAGGATAACACCGGTTAGGTCTGGGTTAGTTCCGGGATATGCCCGCATCTGGCTCATGATTATGCCTTCTTCGCATACTTGATGGCCAGATCCTGGGTTTTCTTCGTGTTTGAATCACGTAGTAATGTGGTAACACACTGAAGCAGTCAATTAACCCTGGTTTTGATCAATATTTTAGAGGATAACACCGGTTAAGTCTGGGTTAGGTCTGGGATATTCACGCATCTGGCTTATACTTTCGCCTTTTCGCAAACTTGTTGGCCAGATCCTGGGTTTTTTTCGTGTTTGAATCACGTAGTAATGTTGTACCACACTGAGGCAGTCAATTAAACCTGGTTTCGATCAATATTTCAGAGGATAACACCGGTTAAGTCTGGGTTAGGTCCGGGATATGCCCGCATCTCGCTCATGATTTTGTCTTCTTCGCATACTTGATGGCCAGATCCTGGGTTTTTTTCGTGTTTGAATCACGTAGTAATGTGGTAACACAATGAAGCAGTCAATTAACCCTGGTTTCGATCAATATTTTAGAGGATAACACCGGTTTGGTCTGGGTTAGGTCTGGGCTATGCCCGCATCTGGCTCATGATTTTGCCTTCTTCGCATACTTGTTGGCCAGATCCTGGGTTCTTTTCGTGATTGAATCACGTAGTAATGTGGTACCACACTGAAGCAGTCAATTAAACCTGGTTTCGATCAATATTTTAGAGGATAACACCGGTTAGGTCTGGGTTAGGTCTGGGATATGCGCGCATCTGGCTTATACTTTCGCCTTTTTCGCCAACTTGTTGGCCAGATCCTGGTTTTTTTCCGTGTTTGAATCACGTAGTAATGTGGTACCGCACTGAGGCAGTCAATTAAACCTGGTTTCGACCAATATTTCAGAGGATAACACCGGTTAGTTCTGGGTTAGGTCCGGAATATGCCCTCATCTGGCTCATGATTTTGCCTTCTTCGCAAACTTGTCGGCCAGATCCTGGGTTTTTTTCGTGTTTGAATCACGCAGTAATGTGGTACCACACAGAAACAGTCCAAAAACCTGGATTCGGACAGTATTTTAGAGGATAACACCGGTTAAGTCTGGGTTAGGTCTGGGTTATGCTCGCATCTGGCTCATGATTTTGCCTTCTTCGCATACTTGTTGGCCAGATCCTGGGTTTTTTTCGTGTTTGAATCACGTAGTAATGTGGTAACACAATGAAGCAGTCAATTAACCCTGGTTTCGATCAATATTTTAGAGGATAACACCGGTTAGGTCTGGGTTAGGTCTGGGTTATGCCCGCATCTGGCTCATGATTTTGCCTTCTTCGCATACTTGTTGGCCAGATCCTGGGATTTTTTCGTGTTTGAATCATGTAGTAATGTTGTACCACACTGAAGCAGGCAATTAACCCTGGTTTCCATCAATATTTTAGAGGATAACACCGGTTAAGTCTGGGTGAGGTCCAGGGTATGCCCGCATCTGGCTCATGATTTTGCCTTCTTCGCATACTTGATGGCCAGATCCTGGGTTTTTTTCGTGTTTGAATCACGTAGTAATGTTGTAACACACTGAAGCAGTCAATTAACCCTGCTTTCGATCAATATTTTGGAGGATAACACCGGTTAGGCCTGGGTTAGGTCTGGGTTATGCCCGCATCTGGCTCATGATTTTGCCTTCTTCGCATACTTGATGGCCAGATCCTGGGTTTTTTTCGTGTTTGAATCACGCAGTAATGTGGTACCACACAGAAACAGTCCATTAAACCTGGATTTGGACAGTATTTTAGAGGATAACACCGGTTAGGCCTGGGTTAGGTCTGGGATATACGCGCATCTGGCTTATACTTTCGCCTTTCTCCCAAACTTGTTGGCCAGATCCTGGGTTTTTTTCGTGTTTGAATCACGTAGTAATGTTGTACCACACTGAGGCAGTCAATTAAACCTGGTTTCGATCAATATTTTAGAGGATAACAACGGTTAGGTCTGGGTTAGGTCTGGGATATTCACGCATCTGGCTTATACTTTCGCCTTTTCGCAAACTTGTTGGCCAGATCCTGGGTTTTTTTCGTGTTTGAATCACGTAGTAATGTTGTACCACACTGAGGCAGTCAATTAAACCTGGTTTCGATCAATATTTCAGAGGATAACACCGGTTAAGTCTGGGTTAGGTCCGGGATATGCCCGCATCTCGCTCATGATTTTGTCTTCTTCGCATACTTGATGGCCAGATCCTGGGTTTTTTTCGTGTTTGAATCACGTAGTAATGTGGTAACACAATGAAGCAGTCAATTAACCCTGGTTTCGATCAATATTTTAGAGGATAACACCGGTTAGGTCTGGGTTAGGTCTGGGCTATGCCCGCATCTGGCTCATGATTTTGCCTTCTTCGCATACTTGTTGGCCAGATCCTGGGTTCTTTTCGTCATTGAATCACGTAGTAATGTGGTACCACACCGAAGCAGTCAATTAACCCTGGTTTCGATCAATATTTTAGAGGATAACACCGGTTAGGCCTGGGTTTCGTCAGGGTTATGTCCGGATCTGGCTTATACTTTCGCCTTTTCGCAAACTTGTTGGCCAGATCCTGGGTTTTTTTCGTGTTTGAATCACGTAGTAATGTTGTACCACACTGAGGCAGTCAATTAAACCTGGTTTCGATCAATATTTCAGAGGATAACACCGGTTAAGTCTGGGTTAGGTCCGGGATATGCCCGCATCTGGCTCATGATTTTGTCTTCTTCGCATACTTGATGGCCAGATCATGGGTTTTTTTCGTGTTTGAATCACGTAGTAATGTGGTAACACAATGAAGCAGTCAATTAACCCTGGTTTCGATCAATATTTTAGAGGATAACACCGGTTATGTCTCGGTTAGGTCTGGGTTATGCCCGCATCTGGCTCATGATTTTGCCTTCTTCGCAAACTTGTTGGCTAGATCCTGGGTTCTTTCGGGTTTGAATCACGTGGTAATGTGGTACGACACAGAAACAATCCATTAAACCTGGATTCGGACAGTATTTTACAGGATAACACCGGTTAAGTCTGGGTTAGGTCCGGGATATGCCCGCATCTGGCTCATGGTTTTGTCTTCTTCGCATACTTGATGGCCAGATCCTGGGTTTTTTTCGTGTTTGAATCACGTAGTAATGTTGTAACACACTGAAGCAGTCAATTAACCCTGGTTTCGATCAATATTTTAGAGGATAACACCGGTTAGGTCTCGGTTAGGTCTGGGTTATGCCCGCATCTGGCTCATGATTTTGCCTTCTTCGCATACTTGTTGGCCAGATCCTGGGTTTTTTTCGTGATTGAATCACGTAGTAATGTGGTAACACACTGAAGCAGTCAATTAACCCTGGTTTCGATCAATATTTTAGAGGATAACACCGGTTAAGTCTGGGTTAGGTCCAGGATATGCCCGCATCTGGCACATGATTTTGCCTTCTTCGCATACTTGATGGCCAGATCCTGGGTTTTTTTCGTGTTTGAATCACGTAGTAATGTTGTAACACACTGAAGCAGTCAATTAACCCTGGTTTCGATCAATATCTTGGAGGATAACACCGGTTAGGTCTGGGTTAGGTCTGGGTTATGCCCGCATCTGGCTCATGATTTTGCCTTCTTCGCATACTTGATGGCCAGATCCTGGGTTTTTTTCGTGTTTGAATCACGTAGTAATGTTGTAACACACTGAAGCAGTCAATTAACCCTGGTTTCGATCAATATTTTGGAGGATAACACCGGTTAGGTCTGGGTTAGGTCTGGGATATGCGCGCATCTGGCTCATACTTTCGCCTTTCTCGCAAACTTGTTGGCCAGATCCTGGGTTTTTTTCGTGATTGAATCACGTAGTAATGTGGTAACACACTGAAGCAGTCAATTAACCCTGGTTTCGATCAATATTTTAGAGGATAACACCGGTTAAGTCTGGGTTAGGTCCAGGATATGCCCGCATCTGGCACATGATTTTGCCTTCTTCGCATACTTGATGGCCAGATCCTGGGTTTTTTTCGTGTTTGAATCACGTAGTAATGTTGTAACACACTGAAGCAGTCAATTAACCCTGGTTTCGATCAATATCTTGGAGGATAACACCGGTTAGGTCTGGGTTAGGTCTGGGTTATGCCCGCATCTGGCTCATGATTTTGCCTTCTTCGCATACTTGATGGCCAGATCCTGGGTTTTTTTCGTGTTTGAATCACGTAGTAATGTTGTAACACACTGAAGCAGTCAATTAACCCTGGTTTCGATCAATATTTTGGAGGATAACACCGGTTAGGTCTGGGTTAGGTCTGGGATATGCGCGCATCTGGCTCATACTTTCGCCTTTCTCGCAAACTTGTTGGCCAGATCCTGGGTTTTTTTCGTGTTTGAATCACGTAGTAATGTTGTAACACACTGAAGCAGTCAATTAACCCTGGTTTCGATCAATATTTTGGAGGATAACACCGGTTAGGTCTGGGTTAGGTCTGGGTTATGCCCGCATCTGGCTCATGATTTTGCCTTCTTCGCATACTTGATGGCCAGATCCTGGGTTTTTTTCGTGTTTGAATCACGCAGTAATGTGGTACCACAAAGAAACAGTCCATTAAACCTGGATTCGGACAGTATTTTAGAGGATAACACCGGTTAGGTCTGGGTTAGGTCTGGGTTATGCCCGCATCTGGCTCATGATTTTGCCTTCTTCGCATACTTGTTCAGATCCTGGGTTTTTTTCGTGTTTGAATCACGCAGTAATGTGGTAACACACTGAAGCAGTCAATTAAACCTGGTTTCGATCAATATTTTAGAGGATAACACCGGTTAGGCCTGGGTTTCGTCAGGGTTATGTCCGGATCTGGCTTATACTTTCGCCTTTTCGCAAACTTGTTGGCCAGATCCTGGGTTTTTTTCGTGTTTGAATCACGTAGTAATGTTGTACCACACTGAGGCAGTCAATTAAACCTGGTTTCGATCAATATTTCAGAGGATAACACCGGTTAAGTCTGGGTTAGGTCCGGGATATGCCCGCATCTGGCTCATGATTTTGTCTTCTTCGCATACTTGATGGCCAGATCCAGGGTTTTTTTCGTGTTTGAATCACGTAGTAATGTGGTAACACAATGAAGCAGTCAATTAACCCTGGTTTCGATCAATATTTTAGAGGATAACACCGGTTATGTCTCGGTTAGGTCTGGGTTATGCCCGCATCTGGCTCATGATTTTGCCTTCTTCGCATACTTGTTGGCCAGATCCTGGGTTTTTTTCGTGATTGAATCACGTAGTAATGTGGTAACACACTGAAGCAGTCAATTAACCCTGGTTTCGATCAATATTTTAGAGGATAACACCGGTTAAGTCTGGGTTAGGTCCAGGATATGCCCGCATCTGGCACATGATTTTGCCTTCTTCGCATACTTGATGGCCAGATCCTGGGTTTTTTTCGTGTTTGAATCACGTAGTAATGTTGTAACACACTGAAGCAGTCAATTAACCCTGGTTTCGATCAATATTTTGGAGGATAACACCGGTTAGGTCTGGGTTAGGTCTGGGTTATGCCCGCATCTGGCTCATGATTTTGCCTTCTTCGCATACTTGATGGCCAGATCCTGGGTTTTTTCGTGTTTGAATCACGCAGTAATGTGGTACCACAAAGAAACAGTCCATTGAACCTGGATTTGGACAGTATTTTAGAGGATAACACCGGTTAGGCCTGGGTTAGGTCTGGGATATGCGCTCATCTGGCTTATACTTTCGCCTTTTTCGCATACTTGTTGGCCAGATCCTGGGTTTTTTTCGTGTTTGAATCACGTAGTAATGTGGTAACACACTGAAGCAGTCAATTAAACCTGGTTTCGATCAATATTTTAGAGGATAACACCGGTTAGGCCTGGGTTTCGTCTGGGTTATGTCCGCACCTGGCTCATGATTTTGCCTTCTTCGCATACTTGTTGGCCAGATCCTGGGTTTTTTTCGTGTCTGAATCACGTAGTAATGTGGTAACACACTGAAGCAGTCAATTAAACCTGGTTTCGATCAATATTATAGAGGATAACACCGGTTAGGTCTGGGTTAGGTCTGGGTTATGGCCGCATCTGGCTTATACTTTCGCCTTTTTCGCAAACTTGTTGGCTAGATCCTGGGTTCTTTCGGGTTTGAATCACGTGGTAATGTGGTACGACACAGAAACAATCCATTAAACCTGGATTCGGACAGTATTTTAGAGGATAACACCGGTTAGGTCTGGGTTAGGTCTGGTATATGCGCGCACCTGGCTCATGATTTTGCCTTCTTCGCATACTTCTTGGCCAGATCCAGGGTTTTTTTCGTGTTTGAATCACGTAGTAATGTGGTAACACAATGAAGCAGTCAATTAAACCTGGTTTCGATCAATATTTTAGAGGATAACACCGGTTAGGCCTGGGTTTCGTCTGGGTTATGTCCGCACCTGGCTCATGATTTTGCCTTCTTCGCATACTTGATGGCCAGATCCTGGGTTTTTTTCGTGTTTGAATCACGCAGTAATGTGGTACCACACAGAAACAGTCCATTAAACCTGGATTTGGACAGTATTTTAGAGGATAACACCGGTTAGGCCTGGGTTAGGTCTGGGATATACGCGCATCTGGCTTATACTTTCGCCTTTCTCCCAAACTTGTTGGCCAGATCCTGGGTTTTTTTCGTGTTTGAATCACGTAGTAATGTTGTACCACACTGAGGCAGTCAATTAAACCTGGTTTCGATCAATATTTTAGAAGATAACACCGGTTACGCCTGGGTTTCGTCTGGGTTATGTCCGCATCTGGCTCATGATTTTGCCTTCTTCGCATACTTGTTGGCCAGATCCTGGGTTTTTTTCGGGTTTGAGTCACGCAGTAATGTGGTAACACACTGAAGCAGTCAATTAAACCTGGTTTCGATCAATATTTTAGAGGATAACACCGGTTAGGTCTGGGTTAGGTCTGGGATATTCACGCATCTGGCTTATACTTTCGCCTTTTCGCAAACTTGTTGGCCAGATCCTGGGTTTTTTTCGTGTTTGAATCACGTAGTAATGTTGTACCACACTGAGGCAGTCAATTAAACCTGGTTTCGATCAATATTTCAGAGGATAACACCGGTTAAGTCTGGGTTAGGTCCGGGATATGCCCGCATCTCGCTCATGATTTTGTCTTCTTCGCATACTTGATGGCCAGATCCTGGGTTTTTTTCGTGTTTGAATCACGTAGTAATGTGGTAACACAATGAAGCAGTCAATTAACCCTGGTTTCGATCAATATTTTAGAGGATAACACCGGTTAGGTCTGGGTTAGGTCTGGGCTATGCCCGCATCTGGCTCATGATTTTGCCTTCTTCGCATACTTGTTGGCCAGATCCTGGGTTCTTTTCGTGATTGAATCACGTAGTAATGTGGTACCACACCGAAGCAGTCAATTAACCCTGGTTTCGATCAATATTTTAGAGGATAACACCGGTTAGGCCTGGGTTTCGTCAGGGTTATGTCCGGATCTGGCTTATACTTTCGCCTTTTCGCAAACTTGTTGGCCAGATCCTGGGTTTTTTTCGTGTTTGAATCACGTAGTAATGTTGTACCACACTGAGGCAGTCAATTAAACCTGGTTTCGATCAATATTTCAGAGGATAACACCGGTTAAGTCTGGGTTAGGTCCGGGATATGCCCGCATCTGGCTCATGATTTTGTCTTCTTCGCATACTTGATGGCCAGATCCTGGGTTTTTTTCGTGTTTGAATCACGTAGTAATGTGGTAACACAATGAAGCAGTCAATTAACCCTGGTTTCGATCAATATTTTAGAGGATAACACCGGTTATGTCTCGGTTAGGTCTGGGTTATGCCCGCATCTGGCTCATGATTTTGCCTTCTTCGCAAACTTGTTGGCTAGATCCTGGGTTCTTTCGGGTTTGAATCACGTGGTAATGTGGTACGACACAGAAACAATCCATTAAACCTGGATTCGGACAGTATTTTACAGGATAACACCGGTTAAGTCTGGGTTAGGTCCGGGATATGCCCGCATCTGGCTCATGATTTTGTCTTCTTCGCATACTTGATGGCCAGATCCTGGGTTTTTTTCGTGTTTGAATCACGTAGTATTGTGGTAACACAATGAAGCAGTCAATTAACCCTGGTTTCGATCAATATTTTAGAGGATAACACCGGTTAGGTCTCGGTTAGGTCTGGGTTATGCCCGCATCTGGCTCATGATTTTGCCTTCTTCGCATACTTGTTGGCCAGATCCTGGGATTTTTTCGTGATTGAATCACGTAGTAATGTGGTAACACACTGAAGCAGTCAATTAACCCTGGTTTCGATCAATATTTTAGAGGATAACACCGGTTAAGTCTGGGTTAGGTCCAGGATATGCCCGCATCTGGCACATGATTTTGCCTTCTTCGCATACTTGATGGCCAGATCCTGGGTTTTTTTCGTGTTTGAATCACGTAGTAATGTTGTAACACACTGAAGCAGTCAATTAACCCTGGTTTCGATCAATATTTTGGAGGATAACACCGGTTAGGTCTGGGTTAGGTCTGGGTTATGCCCGCATCTGGCTCATGATTTTGCCTTCTTCGCATACTTGATGGCCAGATCCTGGGTTTTTTTCGTGTTTGAATCACGCAGTAATGTGGTACCACAAAGAAACAGTCCATTAAACCTGGATTTGGACAGTATTTTAGAGGATAACACCGGTTAGGCCTGGGTTAGGTCTGGGATATGCGCTCATCTGGCTTATACTTTCGCCTTTTTCGCAAACTTGTTGGCTAGATCCTGGGTTTTTTCGGGTTTGAATCACGTAGTAATGTTGTAACACACTGAAGCAGTCAATTAACCCTGGTTTCGATCAATATTTTGGAGGATAACACCGGTTAGGTCTGGGTTAGGTCTGGGATATGCGCGCATCTGGCTCATACTTTCGCCTTTCTCGCAAACTTGTTGGCCAGATCCTGGGTTTTTTTCGTGTTTGAATCACGTAGTAAAGTTGTAACACACTGAAGCAGTCAATTAACCCTGGTTTCGATCAATATTTTGGAGGATAACACCGGTTAGGTCTGGGTTAGGTCTGGGTTATGCCCGCATCTGGCTCATGATTTTGCCTTCTTCGCATACTTGATGGCCAGATCCTGGGTTTTTTTCGTGTTTGAATCACGCAGTAATGTGGTACCACAAAGAAACAGTCCATTAAACCTGGATTCGGACAGTATTTTAGAGGATAACACCGGTTAGGTCTGGGTTAGGTCTGGGTTATGCCCGCATCTGGCTCATGATTTTGCCTTCTTCGCATACTTGTTCAGATCCTGGGTTTTTTCCGTGTTTGAATCACGTAGTAATGTGGTACCACACTGAGGCAGTCAATTAACCCTGGTTTCGATCAATATTTTGGAGGATAACACCGGTTAGGTCTGGGTTAGGTCTGGGTTATGCCCGCATCTGGCTCATGATTTTGCCTTCTTCGCATACTTGATGGCCAGATCCTGGGTTTTTTTCGTGTTTGAATCACGCAGTAATGTGGTACCACACAGAAACAGTCCAAAAACCTGGATTCGGACAGTATTTTAGAGGATAACACCGGTTAGGTCTGGGTTAGGTCTGGGATATGCGCGCATCTGGCTTATACTTTCGCATTTTTCGCAAACTTGTTGGCTAGATCCTGGTTTTTTTCCGTGTTTGAATCACGTAGTAATGTGGTACCACACTGAGGCAGTCAATTAAACCTGGTTTCGATCAATATTTTAGAGGATAACACCGGTTAGGCCTGGGTTTCGTCAGCGTTATGTCCGCATCTGGCTCATGATTTTGCCTTCTTCGCATACTTGTTGGCCAGATCCTGGGTTTTTTTCGTGTTTGAATCACGCAGTAATGTGGTAACACACTGAAGCAGTCAATTAAACCTGGTTTCGATCAATATTTTAGAGGATAACACCGGTTAGGCCTGGGTTTCGTCAGGGTTATGTCCGGATCTGGCTTATACTTTCGCCTTTTCGCAAACTTGTTGGCCAGATCCTGGGTTTTTTTCGTGTTTGAATCACGTAGTAATGTTGTAACACACTGAAGCAGTCAATTAAACCTGGTTTCGATCAATATTTCAGAGGATAACACCGGTTAAGTCTGGGTTAGGTCCGGGATATGCCCGCATCTGGCTCATGATTTTGTCTTCTTCGCATACTTGATGGCCAGATCCAGGGTTTTTTTCGTGTTTGAATCACGTAGTAATGTGGTAACACAATGAAGCAGTCAATTAACCCTGGTTTCGATCAATATTTTAGAGGATAACACCGGTTATGTCTCGGTTAGGTCTGGGTTATGCCCGCATCTGGCTCATGATTTTGCCTTCTTCGCATACTTGTTGGCCAGATCCTGGGTTTTTTTCGTGATTGAATCACGTAGTAATGTGGTAACACACTGAAGCAGTCAATTAACCCTGGTTTCGATCAATATTTTAGAGGATAACACCGGTTAAGTCTGGGTTAGGTCCAGGATATGCCCGCATCTGGCACATGATTTTGCCTTCTTCGCATACTTGATGGCCAGATCCTGGGTTTTTTTCGTGTTTGAATCACGTAGTAATGTTGTAACACACTGAAGCAGTCAATTAACCCTGGTTTCGATCAATATTTTGGAGGATAACACCGGTTAGGTCTGGGTTAGGTCTGGGTTATGCCCGCATCTGGTTCATGATTTTGCCTTCTTCGCATACTTGATGGCCAGATCCTGGGTTTTTTCGTGTTTGAATCACGCAGTAATGTGGTACCACAAAGAAACAGTCCATTGAACCTGGATTTGGACAGTATTTTAGAGGATAACACCGGTTAGGCCTGGGTTAGGTCTGGGATATGCGCTCATCTGGCTTATACTTTCGCCTTTTTCGCATACTTGTTGGCCAGATCCTGGGTTTTTTTCGTGTTTGAATCACGTAGTAATGTGGTAACACACTGAAGCAGTCAATTAAACCTGGTTTCGATCAATATTTTAGAGGATAACACCGGTTAGGCCTGGGTTTCGTCTGGGTTATGTCCGCACCTGGCTCATGATTTTGCCTTCTTCGCATACTTGTTGGCCAGATCCTGGGTTTTTTTCGTGTCTGAATCACGTAGTAATGTGGTAACACACTGAAGCAGTCAATTAAACCTGGTTTCGATCAATATTATAGAGGATAACACCGGTTAGGTCTGGGTTAGGTCTGGGTTATGGCCGCATCTGGCTTATACTTTCGCCTTTTTCGCAAACTTGTTGGCTAGATCCTGGGTTCTTTCGGGTTTGAATCACGTGGTAATGTGGTACGACACAGAAACAATCCATTAAACCTGGATTCGGACAGTATTTTAGAGGATAACACCGGTTAGGTCTGGGTTAGGTCTGGTATATGCGCGCATCTGGCTCATGATTTTGCCATTTTCGCAAACTTGTTGGCCAGATCCTGTGTTTTTTTCGTGTTTGAATCACGTAGTAATGTTGTACCACACTGACGCAGTCAATTAAACCTGGTTTCGATCAATATTTTAGAGGATAACACCGGTTAGGCCTGGGTTTCGTCAGGGTTATGTCCGCATCTGGCTCATGATTTTGCCTTCTTCGCATACTTGTTGGCCAGATCCTGGGTTTTTTTCGTGTTTGAATCACGCAGTAATGTGGTAACACACTGAAGCAGTCAATTAAACCTGGTTTCGATCAATATTTTAGAGGATAACACCGGTTAGGCCTGGGTTTCGTCGGGGTTATGTCCGGATCTGGCTTATACTTTCGCCTTTTCGCAAACTTGTTGGCCAGATCCTGGGTTTTTTTCGTGTTTGAATCACGTAGTAATGTTGTACCACACTGAGGCAGTCAATTAAACCTGGTTTCGATCAATATTTCAGAGGATAAACCCGGTTAAGTCTGGGTTAGGTCCGGGATATGCCCGCATCTGGCTCATGATTTTGTCTTCTTCGCATACTTGATGGCCAGATCCTGGGTTTTTTTCGTGTTTGAATCACGTAGTAATGTGGTAACACAATGAAGCAGTCAATTAACCCTGGTTTCGATCAATATTTTAGAGGATAACACCGGTTAGGTCTCGGTTAGGTCTGGGTTATGCCCGCATCTGGCTCATGATTTTGCCTTCTTCGCATACTTGTTGGCCAGATCCTGGGTTTTTTTCGTGATTGAATCACGTAGTAATGTGGTAACACACTGAAGCAGTCAATTAACCCTGGTTTCGATCAATATTTTAGAGGATAACACCGGTTAAGTCTGGGTTAGGTCCAGGATATGCCCGCATCTGGCACATGATTTTGCCTTCTTCGCATACTTGATGGCCAGATCCTGGGTTTTTTTCGTGTTTGAATCACGTAGTAATGTTGTAACACACTGAAGCAGTCAATTAACCCTGGTTTCGATCAATATTTTGGAGGATAACACCGGTTAGGTCTGGGTTAGGTCTGGGTTATGCCCGCATCTGGCTCATAATTTTGCCTTCTTCGCATACTTGATGGCCAGATCCTGGGTTTTTTTCGTGTTTGAATCACGCAGTAATGTGGTACCACAAAGAAACAGTCCATTAAACCTGGATTTGGACAGTATTTTAGAGGATAACACCGGTTAGGCCTGGGTTAGGTCTGGGATATGCGCTCATCTGGCTTATACTTTCGCCTTTTTCGCAAACTTGTTGGCTAGATCCTGGGTTTTTTCGGGTTTGAATCACGTAGTAATGTTGTAACACACTGAAGCAGTCAATTAACCCTGGTTTCGATCAATATTTTGGAGGATAACACCGGTTAGGTCTGGGTTAGGTCTGGGATATGCGCGCATCTGGCTCATACTTTCGCCTTTCTCGCAAACTTGTTTGCCAGATCCTGGGTTTTTTTCGTGTTTGAATCACGTAGTAATGTTGTAACACTCTGAAGCAGTCAATTAACCCTGGTTTCGATCAATATTTTGGAGGATAACACCGGTTAGGTCTGGGTTAGGTCTGGGTTATGCCCGCATCTGGCTCATGATTTTGCCTTCTTCGCATACTTGTTCAGATCCTGGGTTTTTTCCGTGTTTGAATCACGTAGTAATGTGGTACCACACTGAGGCAGTCAATTAACCCTGGTTTCGATCAATATTTTGGAGGATAACACCGGTTAGGTCTGGGTTAGGTCTGGGTTATGCCCGCATCTGGCTCATGATTTTGCCTTCTTCGCATACTAGTTCAGATCCTGGGTTTTTTCCGTGTTTGAATCACGTAGTAATGTGGTACCACAAAGAAACAGTCCATTAAACCTGGATTCGGACAGTATTTTAGAGGATAACACCGGTTAGGTCTGGGTTAGGTCTGGGTTATGCCCGCATCTGGCTCATGATTTTGCCTTCTTCGCATACTTGTTCAGATCCTGGGTTTTTTTCGTGTTTGAATCACGCAGTAATGTGGGACCACAAAGAAACAGTCCATTAAACCTGGATTCGGACAGTATTTTAGAGGATAACACCGGTTAGGTCTGGGTTAGGTCTGGGTTATGCCCGCATCTGGCTCATGATTTTGCCTTCTTCGCATACTTGTTCAGATCCTGGGTTTTTTCCGTGTTTGAATCACGTAGTAATGTGGTACCACACTGAGGCAGTCAATTAACCCTGGTTTCGATCAATATTTTGGAGGATAACACCGGTTAGGTCTGGGTTAGGTCTGGGTTATGCCCGCATCTGGCTCATGATTTTGCCTTCTTCGCATACTTGATGGCCAGATCCTGGGTTTTTTTCGTGCTTGAATCACGCAGTAATGTGGTACCACACAGAAACAGTCCAAAAACCTGGATTCGGACAGTATTTTAGAGGATAACACCGGTTAGGTCTGGGTTAGGTCTGGGATATGCGCGCATCTGGCTTATACTTTCGCATTTTTCGCAAACTTGTTGGCTAGATCCTGGTTTTTTTCCGTGTTTGAATCACGTAGTAATGTGGTACCACACTGAGGCAGTCAATTAAACCTGGTTTCGATCAATATTTTAGAGGATAACACCGGTTAGGCCTGGGTTTCGTCAGGGTTATGTCCGCATCTGGCTCATGATTTTGCCTTCTTCGCATACTTGTTGGCCAGATCCTGGGTTTTTTTCGTGTTTGAATCACGCAGTAATGTGGTAACACACTGAAGCAGTCAATTAAACCTGGTTTCGATCAATATTTTAGAGGATAACACCGGTTAGGCCTGGGTTTCGTCAGGGTTATGTCCGGATCTGGCTTATACTTTCGCCTTTTCGCAAACTTGTTGGCCAGATCCTGGGTTTTTTTCGTGTTTGAATCACGTAGTAATGTTGTACCACACTGAGGCAGTCAATTAAACCTGGTTTCGATCAATATTTCAGAGGATAACACCGGTTAAGTCTGGGTTAGGTCCGGGATATGCCCGCATCTGGCTCATGATTTTGTCTTCTTCGCATACTTGATGGCCAGATCCAGGGTTTTTTTCGTGTTTGAATCACGTAGTAATGTGGTAACACAATGAAGCAGTCAATTAACCCTGGTTTCGATCAATATTTTAGAGGATAACACCGGTTATGTCTCGGTTAGGTCTGGGTTATGCCCGCATCTGGCTCATGATTTTGCCTTCTTCGCATACTTGTTGGCCAGATCCTGGGTTTTTTTCGTGATTGAATCACGTAGTAATGTGGTAACACACTGAAGCAGTCAATTAACCCTGGTTTCGATCAATATTTTAGAGGATAACACCGGTTAAGTCTGGGTTAGGTCCAGGATATGCCCGCATCTGGCACATGATTTTGCCTTCTTCGCATACTTGATGGCCAGATCCTGGGTTTTTTTCGTGTTTGAATCACGTAGTAATGTTGTAACACACTGAAGCAGTCAATTAACCCTGGTTTCGATCAATATTTTGGAGGATAACACCGGTTAGGTCTGGGTTAGGTCTGGGTTATGCCCGCATCTGGCTCATGATTTTGCCTTCTTCGCATACTTGATGGCCAGATCCTGGGTTTTTTCGTGTTTGAATCACGCAGTAATGTGGTACCACAAAGAAACAGTCCATTGAACCTGGATTTGGACAGTATTTTAGAGGATAACACCGGTTAGGCCTGGGTTAGGTCTGGGATATGCGCTCATCTGGCTTATACTTTCGCCTTTTTCGCATACTTGTTGGCCAGATCCTGGGTTTTTTTCGTGTTTGAATCACGTAGTAATGTGGTAACACACTGAAGCAGTCAATTAAACCTGGTTTCGATCAATATTTTAGAGGATAACACCGGTTAGGCCTGGGTTTCGTCTGGGTTATGTCCGCACCTGGCTCATGATTTTGCCTTCTTCGCATACTTGTTGGCCAGATCCTGGGTTTTTTTCGTGTCTGAATCACGTAGTAATGTGGTAACACACTGAAGCAGTCAATTAAACCTGGTTTCGATCAATATTATAGAGGATAACACCGGTTAGGTCTGGTTTAGGTCTGGGTTATGGCCGCATCTGGCTTATACTTTCGCCTTTTTCGCAAACTTGTTGGCTAGATCCTGGGTTCTTTCGGGTTTGAATCACGTGGTAATGTGGTACGACACAGAAACAATCCATTAAACCTGGATTCGGACAGTATTTTAGAGGATAACACCGGTTAGGTCTGGGTTAGGTCTGGTATATGCGCGCACCTGGCTCATGATTTTGCCTTCTTCGCATACTTCTTGGCCAGATCCAGGGTTTTTTTCGTGTTTGAATCACGTAGTAATGTGGTAACACAATGAAGCAGTCAATTAAACCTGGTTTCGATCAATATTTTAGAGGATAACACCGGTTAGGCCTGGGTTTCGTCTGGGTTATGTCCGCACCTGGCTCATGATTTTGCCTTCTTCGCATACTTGATGGCCAGATCCTGGGTTTTTTTCGTGTTTGAATCACGCAGTAATGTGGTACCACACAGAAACAGTCCATTAAACCTGGATTTGGACAGTATTTTAGAGGATAACACCGGTTAGGCCTGGGTTAGGTCTGGGATATACGCGCATCTGGCTTATACTTTCGCCTTTCTCCCAAACTTGTTGGCCAGATCCTGGGTTTTTTTCGTGTTTGAATCACGTAGTAATGTTGTACCACACTGAGGCAGTCAATTAAACCTGGTTTCGATCAATATTTTAGAAGATAACACCGGTTACGCCTGGGTTTCGTCTGGGTTATGTCCGCATCTGGCTCATGATTTTGCCTTCTTCGCATACTTGTTGGCCAGATCCTGGGTTTTTTTCGGGTTTGAGTCACGCAGTAATGTGGTAACACACTGAAGCAGTCAATTAAACCTGGTTTCGATCAATATTTTAGAGGATAACACCGGTTAGGTCTGGGTTAGGTCTGGGATATTCACGCATCTGGCTTATACTTTCGCCTTTTCGCAAACTTGTTGGCCAGATCCTGGGTTTTTTTCGTGTTTGAATCACGTAGTAATGTTGTACCACACTGAGGCAGTCAATTAAACCTGGTTTCGATCAATATTTCAGAGGATAACACCGGTTAAGTCTGGGTTAGGTCCGGGATATGCCCGCATCTCGCTCATGATTTTGTCTTCTTCGCATACTTGATGGCCAGATCCTGGGTTTTTTTCGTGTTTGAATCACGTAGTAATGTGGTAACACAATGAAGCAGTCAATTAACCCTGGTTTCGATCAATATTTTAGAGGATAACACCGGTTAGGTCTGGGTTAGGTCTGGGCTATGCCCGCATCTGGCTCATGATTTTGCCTTCTTCGCATACTTGTTGGCCAGATCCTGGGTTCTTTTCGTGATTGAATCACGTAGTAATGTGGTACCACACCGAAGCAGTCAATTAACCCTGGTTTCGATCAATATTTTAGAGGATAACACCGGTTAGGCCTGGGTTTCGTCAGGGTTATGTCCGGATCTGGCTTATACTTTCGCCTTTTCGCAAACTTGTTGGCCAGATCCTGGGTTTTTTTCGTGTTTGAATCACGTAGTAATGTTGTACCACACTGAGGCAGTCAATTAAACCTGGTTTCGATCAATATTTCAGAGGATAACACCGGTTAAGTCTGGGTTAGGTCCGGGATATGCCCGCATCTGGCTCATGATTTTGTCTTCTTCGCATACTTGATGGCCAGATCCTGGGTTTTTTTCGTGTTTGAATCACGTAGTAATGTGGTAACACAATGAAGCAGTCAATTAACCCTGGTTTCGATCAATATTTTAGAGGATAACACCGGTTATGTCTCGGTTAGGTCTGGGTTATGCCCGCATCTGGCTCATGATTTTGCCTTCTTCGCAAACTTGTTGGCTAGATCCTGGGTTCTTTCGGGTTTGAATCACGTGGTAATGTGGTACGACACAGAAACAATCCATTAAACCTGGATTCGGACAGTATTTTACAGGATAACACCGGTTAAGTCTGGGTTAGGTCCGGGATATGCCCGCATCTGGCTCATGATTTTGTCTTCTTCGCATACTTGATGGCCAGATCCTGGGTTTTTTTCGTGTTTGAATCACGTAGTAATGTGGTAACACAATGAAGCAGTCAATTAACCCTGGTTTCGATCAATATTTTAGAGGATAACACCGGTTAGGTCTCGGTTAGGTCTGGGTTATGCCCGCATCTGGCTCATGATTTTGCCTTCTTCGCATACTTGTTGGCCAGATCCTGGGATTTTTTCGTGATTGAATCACGTAGTAATGTGGTAACACACTGAAGCAGTCAATTAACCCTGGTTTCGATCAATATTTTAGAGGATAACACCGGTTAAGTCTGGGTTAGGTCCAGGATATGCCCGCATCTGGCACATGATTTTGCCTTCTTCGCATACTTGATGGCCAGATCCTGGGTTTTTTTCGTGTTTGAATCACGTAGTAATGTTGTAACACACTGAAGCAGTCAATTAACCCTGGTTTCGATCAATATTTTGGAGGATAACACCGGTTAGGTCTGGGTTAGGTCTGGGTTATGCCCGCATCTGGCTCATGATTTTGCCTTCTTCGCATACTTGATGGCCAGATCCTGGGTTTTTTTCGTGTTTGAATCACGCAGTAATGTGGTACCACAAAGAAACAGTCCATTAAACCTGGATTTGGACAGTATTTTAGAGGATAACACCGGTTAGGCCTGGGTTAGGTCTGGGATATGCGCTCATCTGGCTTATACTTTCGCCTTTTTCGCAAACTTGTTGGCTAGATCCTGGGTTTTTTCGGGTTTGAATCACGTAGTAATGTTGTAACACACTGAAGCAGTCAATTAACCCTGGTTTCGATCAATATTTTGGAGGATAACACCGGTTAGGTCTGGGTTAGTTCTGGGATATGCGCGCATCTGGCTCATACTTTCGCCTTTCTCGCAAACTTGTTGGCCAGATCCTGGGTTTTTTTCGTGTTTGAATCACGTAGTAAAGTTGTAACACACTGAAGCAGTCAATTAACCCTGGTTTCGATCAATATTTTGGAGGATAACACCGGTTAGGTCTGGGTTAGGTCTGGGTTATGCCCGCATCTGGCTCATGATTTTGCCTTCTTCGCATACTTGATGGCCAGATCCTGGGTTTTTTTCGTGTTTGAATCACGCAGTAATGTGGTACCACAAAGAAACAGTCCATTAAACCTGGATTCGGACAGTATTTTAGAGGATAACACCGGTTAGGTCTGGGTTAGGTCTGGGTTATGCCCGCATCTGGCTCATGATTTTGCCTTCTTCGCATACTTGTTCAGATCCTGGGTTTTTTCCGTGTTTGAATCACGTAGTAATGTGGTACCACACTGAGGCAGTCAATTAACCCTGGTTTCGATCAATATTTTGGAGGATAACACCGGTTAGGTCTGGGTTAGGTCTGGGTTATGCCCGCATCTGGCTCATGATTTTGCCTTCTTCGCATACTTGATGGCCAGATCCTGGGTTTTTTTCGTGTTTGAATCACGCAGTAATGTGGTACCACACAGAAACAGTCCAAAAACCTGGATTCGGACAGTATTTTAGAGGATAACACCGGTTAGGTCTGGGTTAGGTCTGGGATATGCGCGCATCTGGCTTATACTTTCGCATTTTTCGCAAACTTGTTGGCTAGATCCTGGTTTTTTTCCGTGTTTGAATCACGTAGTAATGTGGTACCACACTGAGGCAGTCAATTAAACCTGGTTTCGATCAATATTTTAGAGGATAACACCGGTTAGGCCTGGGTTTCGTCAGCGTTATGTCCGCATCTGGCTCATGATTTTGCCTTCTTCGCATACTTGTTGGCCAGATCCTGGGTTTTTTTCGTGTTTGAATCACGCAGTAATGTGGTAACACACTGAAGCAGTCAATTAAACCTGGTTTCGATCAATATTTTAGAGGATAACACCGGTTAGGCCTGGGTTTCGTCAGGGTTATGTCCGGATCTGGCTTATACTTTCGCCTTTTCGCAAACTTGTTGGCCAGATCCTGGGTTTTTTTCGTGTTTGAATCACGTAGTAATGTTGTAACACACTGAAGCAGTCAATTAAACCTGGTTTCGATCAATATTTCAGAGGATAACACCGGTTAAGTCTGGGTTAGGTCCGGGATATGCCCGCATCTGGCTCATGATTTTGTCTTCTTCGCATACTTGATGGCCAGATCCAGGGTTTTTTTCGTGTTTGAATCACGTAGTAATGTGGTAACACAATGAAGCAGTCAATTAACCCTGGTTTCGATCAATATTTTAGAGGATAACACCGGTTATGTCTCGGTTAGGTCTGGGTTATGCCCGCATCTGGCTCATGATTTTGCCTTCTTCGCATACTTGTTGGCCAGATCCTGGGTTTTTTTCGTGATTGAATCACGTAGTAATGTGGTAACACACTGAAGCAGTCAATTAACCCTGGTTTCGATCAATATTTTAGAGGATAACACCGGTTAAGTCTGGGTTAGGTCCAGGATATGCCCGCATCTGGCACATGATTTTGCCTTCTTCGCATACTTGATGGCCAGATCCTGGGTTTTTTTCGTGTTTGAATCACGTAGTAATGTTGTAACACACTGAAGCAGTCAATTAACCCTGGTTTCGATCAATATTTTGGAGGATAACACCGGTTAGGTCTGGGTTAGGTCTGGGTTATGCCCGCATCTGGTTCATGATTTTGCCTTCTTCGCATACTTGATGGCCAGATCCTGGGTTTTTTCGTGTTTGAATCACGCAGTAATGTGGTACCACAAAGAAACAGTCCATTGAACCTGGATTTGGACAGTATTTTAGAGGATAACACCGGTTAGGCCTGGGTTAGGTCTGGGATATGCGCTCATCTGGCTTATACTTTCGCCTTTTTCGCATACTTGTTGGCCAGATCCTGGGTTTTTTTCGTGTTTGAATCACGTAGTAATGTGGTAACACACTGAAGCAGTCAATTAAACCTGGTTTCGATCAATATTTTAGAGGATAACACCGGTTAGGCCTGGGTTTCGTCTGGGTTATGTCCGCACCTGGCTCATGATTTTGCCTTCTTCGCATACTTGTTGGCCAGATCCTGGGTTTTTTTCGTGTCTGAATCACGTAGTAATGTGGTAACACACTGAAGCAGTCAATTAAACCTGGTTTCGATCAATATTATAGAGGATAACACCGGTTAGGTCTGGGTTAGGTCTGGGTTATGGCCGCATCTGGCTTATACTTTCGCCTTTTTCGCAAACTTGTTGGCTAGATCCTGGGTTCTTTCGGGTTTGAATCACGTGGTAATGTGGTACGACACAGAAACAATCCATTAAACCTGGATTCGGACAGTATTTTAGAGGATAACACCGGTTAGGTCTGGGTTAGGTCTGGTATATGCGCGCATCTGGCTCATGATTTTGCCATTTTCGCAAACTTGTTGGCCAGATCCTGTGTTTTTTTCGTGTTTGAATCACGTAGTAATGTTGTACCACACTGACGCAGTCAATTAAACCTGGTTTCGATCAATATTTTAGAGGATAACACCGGTTAGGCCTGGGTTTCGTCAGGGTTATGTCCGCATCTGGCTCATGATTTTGCCTTCTTCGCATACTTGTTGGCCAGATCCTGGGTTTTTTTCGTGTTTGAATCACGCAGTAATGTGGTAACACACTGAAGCAGTCAATTAAACCTGGTTTCGATCAATATTTTAGAGGATAACACCGGTTAGGTCTCGGTTAGGTCTGGGTTATGCCCGCATCTGGCTCATGATTTTGCCTTCTTCGCATACTTGTTGGCCAGATCCTGGGTTTTTTTCGTGATTGAATCACGTAGTAATGTGGTAACACACTGAAGCAGTCAATTAACCCTGGTTTCGATCAATATTTTAGAGGATAACACCGGTTAAGTCTGGGTTAGGTCCAGGATATGCCCGCATCTGGCACATGATTTTGCCTTCTTCGCATACTTGATGGCCAGATCCTGGGTTTTTTTCGTGTTTGAATCACGTAGTAATGTTGTAACACACTGAAGCAGTCAATTAACCCTGGTTTCGATCAATATTTTGGAGGATAACACCGGTTAGGTCTGGGTTAGGTCTGGGTTATGCCCGCATCTGGCTCATAATTTTGCCTTCTTCGCATACTTGATGGCCAGATCCTGGGTTTTTTTCGTGTTTGAATCACGCAGTAATGTGGTACCACAAAGAAACAGTCCATTAAACCTGGATTTGGACAGTATTTTAGAGGATAACACCGGTTAGGCCTGGGTTAGGTCTGGGATATGCGCTCATCTGGCTTATACTTTCGCCTTTTTCGCAAACTTGTTGGCTAGATCCTGGGTTTTTTCGGGTTTGAATCACGTAGTAATGTTGTAACACACTGAAGCAGTCAATTAACCCTGGTTTCGATCAATATTTTGGAGGATAACACCGGTTAGGTCTGGGTTAGGTCTGGGATATGCGCGCATCTGGCTCATACTTTCGCCTTTCTCGCAAACTTGTTTGCCAGATCCTGGGTTTTTTTCGTGTTTGAATCACGTAGTAATGTTGTAACACTCTGAAGCAGTCAATTAACCCTGGTTTCGATCAATATTTTGGAGGATAACACCGGTTAGGTCTGGGTTAGGTCTGGGTTATGCCCGCATCTGGCTCATGATTTTGCCTTCTTCGCATACTTGTTCAGATCCTGGGTTTTTTCCGTGTTTGAATCACGTAGTAATGTGGTACCACACTGAGGCAGTCAATTAACCCTGGTTTCGATCAATATTTTGGAGGATAACACCGGTTAGGTCTGGGTTAGGTCTGGGTTATGCCCGCATCTGGCTCATGATTTTGCCTTCTTCGCATACTAGTTCAGATCCTGGGTTTTTTCCGTGTTTGAATCACGTAGTAATGTGGTACCACAAAGAAACAGTCCATTAAACCTGGATTCGGACAGTATTTTAGAGGATAACACCGGTTAGGTCTGGGTTAGGTCTGGGTTATGCCCGCATCTGGCTCATGATTTTGCCTTCTTCGCATACTTGTTCAGATCCTGGGTTTTTTTCGTGTTTGAATCACGCAGTAATGTGGTACCACAAAGAAACAGTCCATTAAACCTGGATTCGGACAGTATTTTAGAGGATAACACCGGTTAGGTCTGGGTTAGGTCTGGGTTATGCCCGCATCTGGCTCATGATTTTGCCTTCTTCGCATACTTGTTCAGATCCTGGGTTTTTTCTGTGTTTGAATCACGTAGTAATGTGGTACCACACTGAGGCAGTCAATTAACCCTGGTTTCGATCAATATTTTGGAGGATAACACCGGTTAGGTCTGGGTTAGGTCTGGGTTATGCCCGCATCTGGCTCATGATTTTGCCTTCTTCGCATACTAGTTCAGATCCTGGGCTTTTTCCGTGTTTGAATCACGTAGTAATGTTGTAACACACTGAAGCAGTCAATTAACCCTGGTTTCGATCAATATTTTGGAGGATAACACCGGTTAGGTCTGGGTTAGGTCTGGGTTATGCCCGCATCTGGCTCATGATTTTGCCTTCTTCGCATACTTGTTGGCCAGATACTGGGTTTTTTTCGTGTTTGAATCACGTAGTAATGTGGTAACACACTGAAGCAGTCAATTAAACCTGGTTTCGATCCATATTTTAGAGGATAACACCGGTTAGGTCTGGGTTAGGTCTGGGTTATGCCCGCATCTGGCTTATACTTTCGCCTTTTTCGCAAACTTGTTGGCTAGATCCTGGGTTTTTTCGGGTTTGAATCACGTGGTAATGTGGTACGACACAGAAACAATCCATTAAACCTGGATTCGGACAGTATTTTAGAGGATAACACCGGTTAGGTCTGGGTTAGGTATGGGATATGCGCGCATCTGGCTCATGATTTTGCCATTTTCGCAAACTTGTTGGCCAGATCCTGTGTTTTTTTCGTGTTTGAATCACGTAGTAATGTTGTACCACACTGACGCAGTCAATTATACCTGGTTTCGATCAATATTTTAGAGGATAACACCGGTTAGGCCTGGGTTTCGCCTGGGTTATGTCCGCATCTGGCTCATGATTTTGCCTTCTTCGCATACTTGATGGCCAGATCCTGGGTTTTTTTCGTGTTTGAATCACGCAGTAACGTGGTACCACACAGAAACAGTCCATTAAACCTGGATTCGGACAGTATTTCAGAGGATAACACCGGTTAGGTCTGGGTTAGTTCCGGGATATGCCCGCATCTGGCTCATGATTATGCCTTCTTCGCATACTTGATGGCCAGATCCTGGGTTTTCTTCGTGTTTGAATCACGTAGTAATGTGGTAACACACTGAAGCAGTTAATTAACCCTGGTTTTGATCAATATTTTAGAGGATAACACCGGTTAAGTCTGGGTTAGGTCCGGGATATGCCCGCATCTGGCTCATGATTTTGCCTTCTTCGCATACTTGATGGCCAGATCCTGGGTTTTTTTCGTGTTTGAATCACGCAGTAATGTGGTACCACACAGAAACAGTCCAAAAACCTGGATTCGGACAGTATTTTAGAGGATAACACCGGTTAGGTCTGGGTTAGGTCTGGGATATGCGCGCATCTGGCTTATACTTTCGCATTTTTCGCAAACTTGATGGCTAGATCCTGGTTTTTTTCCGTGTTTGAGTCACGTAGTAATGTGGTACCACACTGAGGCAGTCAATTAAACCTGGTTTCGATCAATATTTTAGAGGATAACACCGGTTAGGCCTGGGTTTCGTCTGGGTTATGTCCGCACCTGGCTCATGATTTTGCCTTCTTCGCATACTTCTTGGCCAGATCCTGGGTTTTTTCCGTGTTTGAATCACGTAGTAATGTGGTACCACACTGAAGCAGTCAATTAAACCTGGTTTCGATCAATATTTTAGAGGATAACACCGGTTAGGTCTGGGTTAGGTCTGGGATATGCGCGCATCTGGCTTATACTTTCGCCTTTTTCGCCAACTTGTTGGCCAGATCCTGGTTTTTTTCCGTGTTTGAATCACGTAGTAATGTGGTACCGCACTGAGGCAGTCAATTAAACCTGGTTTCGACCAATATTTCAGAGGATAACACCGGTTAGTTCTGGGTTGTTCTGGGTTATGCTCGCATCTGGCTCATGATTTTGCCTTCTTCGCATACTTGTTGGCCAGATCCTGGGTTTTTTTCGTGTTTGAATCACGTAGTAATGTGGTAACACAATGAAGCAGTCAATTAACCCTGGTTTCGATCAATATTTTAGAGGATAACACCGGTTAGGTCTGGGTTAGGTCTGGGTTATGCCCGCATCTGGCTCATGATTTTGCCTTCTTCGCATACTTGTTGGCCAGATCCTGGGATTTTTTCGTGTTTGAATCACGTAGTAATGTTGTACCACACTGAAGCAGGCAATTAACCCTGGTTTCCATCAATATTTTAGAGGATAACACCGGTTAAGTCTGGGTGAGGTCCAGGGTATGCCCGCATCTGGCTCATGATTTTGCCTTCTTCGCATACTTGATGGCCAGATCCTGGGTTTTTTTCGTGTTTGAATCACGTAGTAATGTGGTACCACACTGAAGCAGTCAATTAAACCTGGTTTCGACCAATATTTCAGAGGATAACACCGGTTAGTTCTGGGTTAGGTCCGGAATATGCCCGCATCTGGCTCATGATTTTGCCTTCTTCGCAAACTTGTCGGCCAGATCCTGGGTTTTTTTCGTGTTTGAATCACGCAGTAATGTGGTACCACACAGAAACAGTCCAAAAACCTGGATTCGGACAGTATTTTAGAGGATAACACCGGTTAAGTCTGGGTTGTTCTGGGTTATGCTCGCATCTGGCTCATGATTTTGCCTTCTTCGCATACTTGTTGGCCAGATCCTGGGTTTTTTTCGTGTTTGAATCACGTAGTAATGTGGTAACACAATGAAGCAGTCAATTAACCCTGGTTTCGATCAATATTTTAGAGGATAACACCGGTTAGGTCTGGGTTAGGTCTGGGTTATGCCCGCATCTGGCTCATGATTTTGCCTTCTTCGCATACTTGTTGGCCAGATCCTGGGATTTTTTCGTGTTTGAATCACGTAGTAATGTTGTACCACACTGAAGCAGGCAATTAACCCTGGTTTCCATCAATATTTAAAGAGGATAACACCGGTTAAGTCTGGGTGAGGTCCAGGGTATGCCCGCATCTGGCTCATGATTTTGCCTTCTTCGCATACTTGATGGCCAGATCCTGGGTTTTTTTCGTGTTTGAATCACGTAGTAATGTGGTACCACACTGAAGCAGTCAATTAAACCTGGTTTCGATCAATATTTTAGAGGATAACACCGGTTAGGTCTGGGTTAGGTCTGGGATATGCGCGCATCTGGCTTATACTTTCGCCTTTTTCGCCAACTTGTTGGCCAGATCCTGGTTTTTTTCCGTGTTTGAATCACGTAGTAATGTGGTACCGCACTGAGGCAGTCAATTAAACCTGGTTTCGACCAATATTTCAGAGGATAACACCGGTTAGTTCTGGGTTAGGTCCGGAATATGCCCGCATCTGGCTCATGATTTTGCCTTCTTCGCATACTTGATGGCCAGATCCTGGGTTTTTTTCGTGTTTGAATCACGCAGTAATGTGGTACCACACAGAAACAGTCCATTAAACCTGGATTTGGACAGTATTTTAGAGGATAACACCGGTTAGGCCTGGGTTAGGTCTGGGATATACGCGCATCTGGCTTATACTTTCGCCTTTCTCCCAAACTTGTTGGCCAGATCCTGGGTTTTTTTCGTGTTTGAATCACGTAGTAATGTTGTACCACACTGAGGCAGTCAATTAAACCTGGTTTCGATCAATATTTTAGAAGATAACACCGTTTACGCCTGGGTTTCGTCTGGGTTATGTCCGCATCTGGCTCATGATTTTGCCTTCTTCGCATACTTGTTGGCCAGATCCTGGGTTTTTTTCGTGTTTGAATCACGCAGTAATGTGGTAACACACTGAAGCAGTCAATTAAACCTGGTTTCGATCAATATTTTAGAGGATAACACCGGTTAGGTCTGGGTTAGGTCTGGGATATTCACGCATCTGGCTTATACTTTCGCCTTTTCGCAAACTTGTTGGCCAGTTCCTGGGTTTTTTTCGTGTTTGGATCACGTAGTAATGTTGTACCACACTGAGGCAGTCAATTAAACCTGGTTTCGATCAATATTTCAGAGGATAACACCGGTTAAGTCTGGGTTAGGTCCGGGATATGCCCGCATCTCGCTCATGATTTTGCCTTCTTCGCATACTTGATGGCCAGATCCTGGGTTTTTTTCGTGTTTGAATCACGTAGTAATGTGGTAACACAATGAAGCAGTCAATTAACCCTGGTTTCGATCAATATTTTAGAGGATAACACCGGTTAGGTCTGGGTTAGGTCTGGGCTATGCCCGCATCTGGCTCATGATTTTGCCTTCTTCGCATACTTGTTGGCCAGATCCTGGGTTCTTTTCGTGATTGAATCACGTAGTAATGTGGTACCACACTGAAGCAGTCAATTAACCCTGGTTTCGATCAATATTTTAGAGGATAGCACCGGTTAAGTCTGGGTTAGTTCCGGGATATGCCCGCATCTGGCTCATGATTATGCCTTCTTCGCATACTTGATGGCCAGATCCTGGGTTTTCTTCGTGTTTGAATCACGTAGTAATGTGGTAACACACTGAAGCAGTCAATTAACCCTGGTTTTGATCAATATTTTAGAGGATAACACCGGTTAAGTCTGGGTTAGGTCCGGGATATGCCCGCATCTGGCTCATGATTTTGCCTTCTTCGCATACTTGATGGCCAGATCCTGGGTTTTTTTCGTGTTTGAATCACGCAGTAATGTGGTACCACACAGAAACAGTCCAAAAACCTGGATTCGGACAGTATTTTAGAGGATAACACCGGTTAGGTCTGGGTTAGGTCTGGGATATGCGCGCATCTGGCTTATACTTTCGCATTTTTCGCAAACTTGTTGGCTAGATCCTGGTTTTTTTCCGTGTTTGAATCACGTAGTAATGTGGTACCACACTGAGGCAGTCAATTAAACCTGGTTTCGATCAATATTTTAGAGGATAACACCGGTTAGGCCTGGGTTTCGTCAGGGTTATGTCCGCATCTGGCTCATGATTTTGCCTTCTTCGCATACTTGTTGGCCAGATCCTGGGTTTTTTTCGTGTTTGAATCACGCAGTAATGTGGTAACACACTGAATCAGTCAATTAAATCTGGTTTCGATCAATATTTTAGAGGATAACACCGGTTAGGCCTGGGTTTCGTCAGGGTTATGTCCGGATCTGGCTTATACTTTCGCCTTTTCGCAAACTTGTTGGCCAGATCCTGGGTTTTTTTCGTGTTTGAATCACGTAGTAATGTTGTACCACACTGAGGCAGTCAATTAAACCTGGTTTCGATCAACATTTCAGAGGATAACACCGGTTAAGTCTGGGTTAGGTCCGGGATATGCCCGCATCTGGCTCATGATTTTGTCTTCTTCGCATACTTGATGGCCAGATCCTGGGTTTTTTTCGTGTTTGAATCACGTAGTAATGTGGTAACACAATGAAGCAGTCAATTAACCCTGGTTTCGATCAATATTTTAGGGGATAACACCGGTTATGTCTCGGTTAGGTCTGGGTTATGCCCGCATCTGGCTCATGATTTTGCCTTCTTCGCATACTTGTTGGCCAGATCCTGGGTTTTTTTCGTGATTGAATCACGTAGTAATGTGGTAACACACTGAAGCAGTCAATTAACCCTGGTTTCGATCAATATTTTAGAGGATAACACCGGTTAAGTCTGGGTTAGGTCCAGGATATGCCCGCATCTGGCACATGATTTTGCCTTCTTCGCATACTTGATGGCCAGATCCTGGGTTTTTTTCGTGTTTGAATCACGTAGTAATGTTGTAACACACTGAAGCAGTCAATTGACCCTGGTTTCGATCAATATTTTGGAGGATAACACCGGTTAGGTCTGGGTTAGGTCTGGGTTATGCCCGCATCTGGCTCATGATTTTGCCTTCTTCGCATACTTGATGGCCAGATCCTGGGTTTTTTTCGTGTTTGAATCACGCAGTAATGTGGTACCACAAAGAAACAGTCCATTGAACCTGGATTTGGACAGTATTTTAGAGGATAACACCGGTTAGGCCTGGGTTAGGTCTGGGATATGCGCTCATCTGGCTTATACTTTCGCCTTTTTCGCATACTTGTTGGCCAGATCCTGGGTTTTTTTCGTGTTTGAATCACGTAGTAATGTGGTAACACACTGAAGCAGTCAATTAAACCTGGTTTCGATCAATATTTTAGAGGATAACACCGGTTAGGCCTGGGTTTCGTCTGGGTTATGTCCGCACCTGGCTCATGATTTTGCCTTCTTCGCATACTTGTTGGCCAGATCCTGGGTTTTTTTCGTGTTTGAATCACGCAGTAATGTGGTAACACACTGAAGCAGTCAATTAACCCTGGTTTCGATCAATATTTTAGAGGATAACACCGGTTAAGTCTGGGTTAGGTCCAGGATATGCCCGCATCTGGCACATGATTTTGCCTTCTTCGCATACTTGATGGCCAGATCCTGGGTTTTTTTCGTGTTTGAATCACGTAGTAATGTTGTAACACACTGAAGCAGTCAATTAACCCTGGTTTCGATCAATATTTTGGAGGATAACACCGGTTAGGTCTGGGTTAGGTCTGGGTTATGCCCGCATCTGGCTCATGATTTTGCCTTCTTCGCATACTTGATGGCCAGATCCTGGGTTTTTTTCGTGTTTGAATCACGCAGTAATGTGGTACCACAAAGAAACAGTCCATTAAACCTGGATTTGGACAGTATTTTAGAGGATAACACCGGTTAGACCTGGGTTAGGTCTGGGATATGCGCTCATCTGGCTTATACTTTCGCCTTTTTCGCAAACTTGTTGGCTTGATCCTGGGTTTTTTCGGGTTTGAATCACGTAGTAATGTTGTAACACACTGAAGCAGTCAATTAACCCTGGTTTCGATCAATATTTTGGAGGATAACACCGGTTAGGTCTGGGTTAGGTCTGGGATATGCGCGCATCTGGCTCATACTTTCGCCTTTCTCGCAAACTTGTTGGCCAGATCCTGGGTTTTTTTCGTGTTTGAATCACGTAGTAATGTTGTAACACACTGAAGCAGTCAATTAACCCTGGTTTCGATCAATATTTTGGAGGATAACACCGGCTAGGTCTGGGTTAGGTCTGGGTTATGCCCGCATCTGGCTCATGATTTTGCCTTCTTCGCATACTTGATGGCCAGATCCTGGGTTTTTTTCGTGTTTGAATCACGCAGTAATGTGGTACCACAAAGAAACAGTCCATTAAACCTGGATTCGGACAGTATTTTAGAGGATAACACCGGTTAGGTCTGGGTTAGGTCTGGGTTATGCCCGCATCTGGCTCATGATTTTGCCTTCTTCGCATACTTGTTCAGATCCTGGGTTTTTTCCGTGTTTGAATCACGTAGTAATGTGGTACCACACTGAGGCAGTCAATTAAACCTGGTTTCGATCAATATTTTAGAGGATAGCACCGGTTAGGTCTGGGTTAGGTCTGGGATATGCGCGCATCTGGCTCATACTTTCGCCTTTCTCGCAAACTTGTTGGCCAGATCCTGGGTTTTTTTCGTGTTTGAATCACGTAGTAATGTGCTAACACACTGAAGGAGTCAATTAAACCTGGTTTCGATCAATATTTTAGAGGATAACACCGGTTAGGTCTGGGTTAGGTCTGGTATATGCGCGCATCTGGTTTATACTTTCGCCTTTTTCGCAAACTTGTTGGCCAGATCCTGGGTTTTTTTCGTGTTTGAATCACGCAGTAATGTGGTACCACACAGAAACAGTCCATTAAACCGGGATTCGGACAGTATTTTAGAGGATAACATCGGTTAGGCCTGGGTTTCGTCTGGGTTATGTCCGCACCTGGCTCATGATTTTGCCTTCTTCGCATACTTGTTGGCCAGATCCTGGGTTTTTTTTGTGTTTGAATCACGTAGTAATGTGGTAACACAATGTAGCAGTCAATTAACCCTGGTTTCGATCCATATTTTGGAGGATAACACCGGTTAGGTCTGGGTTATGCCCGCATTTGGCTCATGATTTTGCCTTTTTCGCAAACTGCTTGGCCAGATCTTGGGTTTTTTTCGTGTTTGAATCACGTAGTAATGTGGTAACACACTGAAGCAGTCAATTAAACCTCGTTTCGCTCAGTATTTTAGACGATAACACCGGTTAGGTCTGGCTTAGGTCTGGGATATACCCGCATCTGGCTCACGATTTTGCCTTCTTCGCATACTTGTTGGCCAGATCCTGGGTTTTTTTCGTGTTTGAATCACGCAGTAATGTGGTAACACACTGAAGCAGTCAATTAAACCTGGTTTCGATCAATATTTTAGAGGATAACAGTGGTTAGGTCTGGGATATGCGCGCATCTGGCTTATACTTTCGCCTTTTTCGCAAACTTGTTGGCCAGATCCTGGTATTTTTCCGTGTTTGAATCACGTAGTAATGTGGTACCATACTGAGGCAGTCAATTAAACCTGGTTTCGACCAATATTTCAAAGGAAAACACCGGTTAGGTCTGGGTTAGGTCCGGAATATGCCCGCATCTGGCTCATGAATTTGCCTTCTTCGCAAACTTGTCGGCCAGATCCTGGGTTTTTTTCGTGTTTGAATCACGTAGAAATGTGGTCACACACTGAAGCAGTCAATTAAACCTGGTTTCGACCAATATTTCAGAGGATAACACCGGTTAGGTCTGGGTTAGGTCTGGTATATGCGCGCATCTGGCTCATGATTTTGACATTTTCGCAAACTTGTTGGCCAGATCCTGTGTTTTTTTCGTGTTTGAATCACGTAGTAATGTTGTACCACACTGACGCAGTCAATTAAACCTGGTTTCGATCAATATTTTAGAGGATAACACCGGTTAGGCCTGGGTTTCGTCAGGGTCATGTCCGCATCTGGCTCATGATTTTGCCTTCTTCGCATACTTGTTGGCCAGATCCTGGGTTTTTTTCGTGTTTGAATCACGCAGTAATGTGGTAACACACTGAAGCAGTCAATTAAACGTGGTTTCGATCAATATTTTAGAGGATAACACCGGTTAGGCCTGGGTTTCGTCGGGGTTATGTCCGGATCTGGCTTATACTTTCGCCTTTTCGCAAACTTGTTGGCCAGATCCTGGGTTTTTTTCGTGTTTGAATCACGTAGTAATGTTGTACCACACTGAGGCAGTCAATTAAACCTGGTTTCGATCAATATTTCAGAGGATAACACCGGTTAAGTCTGGGTTAGGTCCGGGATATGCCCGCATCTGGCTCATGATTTTGTCTTCTTCGCATACTTGATGGCCAGATCCTGGGTTTTTTTCGTGTTTGAATCACGTAGTAATGTGGTACCACAATGAAGCAGTCAATTAACCCTGGTTTCGATCAATATTTTAGAGGATAACACCGGTTAGGTCTCGGTTAGGTCTGGGTTATGCCCTCATCTGGCTCATGATTTTGCCTTCTTCGCATACTTGTTGGCCAGATCCTGGGTTTTTTTCGTGATTGAATCACGTAGTAATGTGGTAACACACTGAAGCAGTCAATTAACCCTGGTTTCGATCAATATTTTAGAGGATAACACCGGTTAAGTCTGGGTTAGGTCCAGGATATGCCCGCATCTGGCACATGATTTTGCCTTCTTCGCATACTTGATGGCCAGATCCTGGGTTTTTTTCGTGTTTGAATCACGTAGTAATGTTGTAACACACTGAAGCAGTCAATTAACCCTGGTTTCGATCAATATTTTGGAGGATAACACCGGTTAGGTCTGAGTTAGGTCTGGGTTATGCCCGCATCTGGCTCATGATTTTGCCTTCTTCGCATACTTGATGGCCAGATCCTGGGTTTTTTTCGTGTTTGAATCACGCAGTAATGTGGTACCACAAAGAAACAGTCCATTAAACCTGGATTTGGACAGTATTTTAGAGGATAACACCGGTTAGGCCTGGGTTAGCTCTGGGATATGCGCTCATCTGGCTTATACTTTCGCCTTTTTCGCAAACTTGTTGGCTAGATCCTGGGTTTTTTCGGGTTTGAATCACGTAGTAATGTTGTAACACACTGAAGCAGTCAATTAACCCTGGTTTCGATCAATATTTTGGAGGATAACACCGGTTAGGTCTGGGTTAGGTCTGGGATATGCGCGCATCTGGCTCATACTTTCGCCTTTCTCGCAAACTTGTTGGCCAGATCCTGGGTTTTTTTCGTGTTTGAATCACGTAGTAATGTTGTAACACACTGAAGCAGTCAATTAACCCTGGTTTCGATCAATATTTTGGAGGATAACACCGGTTAGGTCTGGGTTAGGTCTGGGTTATGCCCGCATCTGGCTCATGATTTTGCCTTCTTCGCATACTTGATGGCCAGATCCTGGGTTTTTTTCGTGTTTGAATCACGCAGTAATGTGGTACCACAAAGAAACAGTCCATTAAACCTGGATTCGGACAGTATTTTAGAGGATAACACCGGTTAGGTCTGGGTTAGGTCTGGGTTATGCCCGCATCTGGCTCATGATTTTGCCTTCTTCGCATACTTGTTCAGATCCTGGGTTTTTTCCGTGTTTGAATCACGTAGTAATGTGGTACCACACTGAGGCAGTCAATTAAACCTGGTTTCGATCAATATTTTAGAGGATAGCACCGGTTAGGTCTGGGTTAGGTCTGGGATATGCGCGCATCTGGCTCATGATTTTGCCTTCTTCGCATACTTGTTGGCCAGATCCTGGGTTTTTTTCGTGTTTGAATCACGCAGTAATGTGGTACCACACAGAAACAGTCCATTAAACCGGGATTCGGACAGCATTTTAGAGGATAACATCGGTTAGGCCTGAGTTTCGTCTGGGTTATGTCCGCACCTGGCTCATGATTTTGCCTTCTTCGCATACTTGTTGGCCAGATCCTGGGTTTTTTTTTGTGTTTGAATCACGTAGTAATGTGGTAACACAATGTAGCAGTCAATTAACCCTGGTTTCGATCCATATTTTGGAGGATAACACCGGTTAGGTCTGGGTTATGCCCGCATTTGGCTCATGATTTTGCCTTTTTCGCAAACTTCTTGGCCAGATCTTGGGTTTTTTTCGTGTTTGAATCACGTAGTAATGTGGTAACACACTGAAGCAGTCAATTAAACCTCGTTTCGCTCAGTATTTTAGACGATAACACCGGTTAGGTCTGGCTTAGGTCTGGGATATACCCGCATCTGGCTCATGATTTTGCCTTCTTCGCATACTTGTTGGCCAGATCCTGGGTTTTTTTCGTGTTTGAATCACGCAGTAATGTGGTAACACACTGAAGCAGTCAATTAAACCTGGTTTCGATCAATATTTTAGAGGATAACACCGGTTAGGTCTGGGTTAGGTCTGGGATATGCGCGCATCTGGCTTATACTTTCGCCTTTTTCGCCAACTTGTTGGCCAGATCCTGGTATTTTTCCGTGTTTGAATCACGTAGTAACGTGGTACCACACTGAGGCAGTCAATTAAACCTGGTTTCGACCAATATTTCAAAGGATAACACCGGTTAGGTCTGGGTTAGGTCCGGAATATGCCCGCATCTGGCTCATGAATTTGCCTTCTTCGCAAACTTGTCGGCCAGATCCTGGGTTTTTTTCGTGTTTGAATCACGTAGAAATGTGGTCACACACTGAAGCAGTCAATTAAACCTCGTTACGCTCAGTATTTTAGAGGATAACACCGGTTAGGTCTGGCTTAGGTCTGGGTTATACCCGCATCTGGCTCATGATTTTGCCTTCTTCGCATACTTGTTGGCCAGATCCTGGGTTTTTTTCGTGTTTGAATCACGTAGGAATGTGGTAACACACTGAAGCAGTCAATTAAACCTGGTTTCGATCACTATTTTAGAGGATAACACCGGTTAGGTCTGGGTTAGGTCTGGGATATGCGCGCATCTGGCTTATACTTTCGCCTTTTTCGCCAACTTGTTGGCCAGATCCTGGTTTTTTTCCGTGTTTGAATCACGTAGTAATGTGGTACCGCACTGAGGCAGTCAATTAAACCTGGTTTCGACCAATATTTCAGAGGAAAACACCGGTTAGGTCTGGGTTAGGTCCGGAATATGCCCGCATCTGGCTCATGATTTTGCCTTCTTCGCAAACTTGTCGGCCAGATCCTGGGTTTTTTTCGTGTTTGAATCACGTAGTAATGTGGTCACACACTGAAGCAGTCAATTAAACCTCGTTACGCTCAGTATTTTAGAGGATAACACCGGTTAGGTCTGGCTTAGGTCTGGGTTATACCCGCATCTGGCTCATGATTTTGCCTTCTTCGCATACTTGTTGGCCAGATCCTGGGTTTTTTTCGTGTTTGAATCACGTAGGAATGTGGTAACACACTGAAGCAGTCCATTAAACCTGGATTTGGACAGTATTTTAGAGGATAACACCGGTTAGGCCTGGGTAAGGTCTGGGATATACGCGCATCTGGCTTATACTTTCGCCTTTCTCCCAAACTTGTTGGCCAGATCCTGGGTTTTTTTCGTGTTTGAATCACGTAGTAATGTTGTAACTCACTGAAGCAGTCAATTAACCCTGGTTTCGATCAATATTTTGGAGGATAACACCGGTTAGGCCTGGGTTAGGTCTGGGTTATGTCCGCATCTGGCTCATGATTTTGCCTTCTTCGCATACTTGTTGGCCAGATCCTGGGTTTTTTTCGTGTTTGAATCACGCAGTAATGTGGTAACACACTGAAGCAGTCAATTAAACCTGGTTTCGATCAATATTTTAGAGGATAACACCGGTTAGGTCTGGGTTAGGTCTGGGATATTCACGCATCTGGCTTATACTTTCGCCATTTCGCAAACTTGTTGGCCAGATCCTGGTATTTTTCCGTGTTTGAATCACGTAGTAATGTGGTACCACACTGCGGCAGTCAATTAAACCTGGTTTCGACCAATATTTCAAAGGACAACACCGGTTAGGTCTGGGTTAGGTCCGGAATATGCCCGCATCTTGCTCATGAATTTGCCTTCTTCGCAAACTTGTCGGCCAGATCCTGGGTTTTTTTCGTGTTTGAATCACGTAGAAATGTGGTCACACACTGAAGCAGTCAATTAAACCTCGTTACGCTCAGTATTTTAGAGGATAACACCGGTTAGGTCTGGCTTAGGTCTGGGTTATACCCGCATCTGGCTCATGATTTTGCCTTCTTCGCATACTTGTTGGCCGGATCCTGGGTTTTTTTCGTGTTTGAATCACGTAGGAATGTTGTACCACACTGACGCAGTCAATTATACCTGGTTTCGATCAATATTTTAGAGGATAACACCGGTTAGGCCTGGGTTTCGTCAGGGTTATGTCCGCATCTGGCTCATGATTTTGCCTTCTTCGCATACTTGTTGGCCAGATCCTGGGTTTTTTTCGTGTTTGAATCACGCAGTAATGTGGTAACACACTGAAGCAGTCAATTAAACCTGGTTTCGATCAATATTTTAGAGGATAACACCGGTTAGGCCTGGGTTTCGTCGGGGTTATGTCCGGATCTGGCTTATACTTTCGCCTTTTCGCAAACTTGTTGGCCAGATCCTGGGTTTTTTTCGTGTTTGAATCACGTAGTAATATTGTACCACACTGAGGCAGTCAATTAAACCTGGTTTCGATCAATATTTCAGAGGATAACACCGGTTAAGTCTGGGTTAGGTCCGGGATATGCCCGCATCTGGCTCATGATTTTGTCTTCTTCGCATACTTGATGGCCAGATCCTGGGTTTTTTTCGTGTTTGAATCACGTAGTAATGTGGTAACACAATGAAGCAGTCAATTAACCCTGGTTTCGATCAATATTTTAGAGGATAACACCGGTTAGGTCTCGGTTAGGTCTGGGTTATGCCCGCATCTGGCTCATGATTTTGCCTTCTTCGCATACTTGTTGGCCAGATCCTGGGTTTTTTTCGTGATTGAATCACGTAGTAATGTGGTAACACACTGAAGCAGTCAATTAACCCTGGTTTCGATCAATATTTTAGAGGATAGCACCGGTTAAGTCTGGGTTAGGTCCAGGATATGCCCGCATCTGGCACATGATTTTGCCTTCTTCGCATACTTGATGGCCAGATCCTGGGGTTTTTTCGTGTTTGAATCACGTAGTAATGTTGTAACACACTGAAGCAGTCAATTAACCCTGGTTTCGATCAATATTTTGGAGGATAACACCGGTTAGGTCTGGGTTAGGTCTGGGTTATGCCCGCATCTGGCTCATGATTTTGCCTTCTTCGCATACTTCATGGCCAGATACTGGGTTTTTTTCGTGTTTGAATCACGCAGTAATGTGGTACCACAAAGAGACAGTCCATTAAACCTGGATTTGGACAGTATTTTAGAGGATAACACCGGTTAGGCCTGGGTTAGGTCTGGGATATGCGCTCATCTGGCTTATACTTTCGCCTTTTTCGCAAACTTGTTGGCTAGATCCTGGGTTTTTTCGGGTTTGAATCACGTAGTAATGTTGTAACACACTGAAGCAGTCAACTAACCCTGGTTTCGATCAATATTTTGGAGGATAACACCGGTTAGGTCTGGGTTAGGTCTGGGATATGCGCGCATCTGGCTCATACTTTCGCCTTTCTCGCAAACGTGTTGGTCAGATCCTGGGTTTTTTTCGTGTTTGAATCACGTAGTAATGTTGTAACACACTGAAGCAGTCAATTAACCCTGGTTTCGATCAATATTTTGGAGGATAACACCGGTTAGGTCTGGGTTAGGTCTGGGTTATGCCCGCATCTGGCTCATGATTTTGCCTTCTTCGCATACTTGATGGCCAGATACTGGGTTTTTTTCGTGTTTGAATCACGCAGTAATGTGGTACCACAAAGAAACAGTCCATTAAACCTGGATTCGGACAGTATTTTAGAGGATAACACCGGTTAGGTCTGGGTTAGGTCTGGGTTATGCCCGCATCTGGCTCATGATTTTGCCTTCTTCGCATACTTGTTCAGATCCTGGGTTTTTTCCGTGTTTGAATCACGTAGTAATGTGGTACCACACTGAGGCAGTCAATTAAACCTGGTTTCGATCAATATTTTAGAGGATAGCACCGGTTAGGTCTGGGTTAGGTCTGGGATATGCGCGCATCTGGCTCATACTTTCGCCTTTCTCGCAAACTTGTTGGCCATATCCTGGGTTTTTTTCGTGTTTGAATCACGTAGTAATGTGCTAACACACTGAAGGAGTCAATTAAACCTGGTTTCGATCAATATTTTAGAGGATAACACCGGTTAGGTCTGGGTTAGGTCTGGTATATGCGCGCATCTGGTTTATACTTTCGCCTTTTTCGCAAACTTGTTGGCCAGATCCTGGGTTTTTTTCGTGTTTGAATCACGCAGTAATGTGGTACCACACAGAAACAGTCCATTAAACCGGGATTCGGACAGTATTTTAGAGGATAACATCGGTTAGGCCTGGGTTTCGTCTGGGTTATGTCCGCACCTGGCTCATGATTTTGCCTTCTTCGCATACTTGTTGGCCAGATCCTGGGTTTTTTTCGTGTTTGAATCACGTAGTAATGTGATAACACACTGAAGCAGTCAATTAAACCTGGTTTCGGTCAATATTTTAGAGGATAACACCGGTTAAGTCTGGGTTAGGTCCGGGATATGCCCGCATCTGGCTCATGATTTTGCCTTCTTCGCATACTTGTTGGCCAGATCCTGGGTTTTTTTCGTGTTTGAATCACGTAGTAATGTGGTAACACACTGAAGCAGTCAATTAAACCTCGTTTCGCTCAGTATTTTAGAGGATAACACCGGTTAGGTCTGGGTTAGGTCTGGGTTATGCCCGCATCTGGCTCATGATTTTGCCTTCTTCGCATACTTGTTGGCCAGATCCTGGGTTTTTTTCGTGTTTGAATCACGTAGTAATGTGGTAACACACTGAAGCAGTCAATTAAACCTGGTTTCGATCAATATTTTAGAGGATAACACCGGTTAGGTCTGGGTTAGGTCTGGGCTGTGCCCGCATCTGGCTTATACTTTCGCCTTTTCGCAAACTTGTTGGCCAGATCCTGGGTTTTTTTCGTGTTTGAATCACGTAGTAATGTTGTACCACACTGAGGCAGTCAATTAAACCTGGTTTCGATCAATATTTCAGAGGATAACACCGGTTAAGTCTGGGTTAGGTCCGGGATATGCCCGCATCTGGCTCATGATTTTGTCTTCTTCGCATACTTGATGGCCAGATCCTGGGTTTTTTTCGTGTTTGAATCACGTAGTAATGTGGTAACACAATGAAGCAGTCAATTAACCCTGGTTTCGATCAATATTTTAGAGGATAACACCGGTTAGGTCTCGGTTAGGTCTGGGTTATGCCCGCATCTGGCTCATGATTTTGCCTTCTTCGCATACTTGTTGGCCAGATCCTGTGTTTTTTTCGTGATTGAATCACGTAGTAATGTGGTAACACACTGAAGCAGTCAATTAACCCTGGTTTCGATCAATATTTTAGAGGATAACACCGGTTAAGTCTGGGTTAGGTCCAGGATATGCCCGCATCTGGCACATGATTTTGCCTTCTTCGCATACTTGATGGCCAGATCCTGGGTTTTTTTCGTGTTTGAATCACGTAGTAATGTTGTAACACACTGAAGCAGTCAATTAACCCTGGTTTCGATCAATATTTTGGAGGATAACACCGGTTAGGTCTGGGTTAGGTCTGGGTTATGCCCGCATCTGGCTCATGATTTTGCCTTCTTCGCATACTTGATGGCCAGATCCTGGGTTTTTTTCGTGTTTGAATCACGCAGTAATGTGGTACCACAAAGAAACAGTCCATTAAACCTGGATTTGGACAGTATTTTAGAGGATAACACCGGTTAGGCCTGGGTTAGGTCTGGGATATGCGCTCATCTGGCTTATACTTTCGCCTTTTTCGCAAACTTGTTGGCTAGATCCTGGGTTTTTTCCGGTTTGAATCACGTAGTAATGTTGTAACACACTGAAGCAGTCAATTAAACCTGGTTTCGATCAATATTTCAGAGGATAACACCGGTTAAGTCTGGGTTAGGTCCGGGATATGCCCGCATCTGGCTCATGATTTTGTCTTCTTCGCATACTTGATGGCCAGATCCTGGGTTTTTTTCGTGTTTGAATCACGTAGTAATGTGGTAACACAATGAAGCAGTCAATTAACCCTGGTTTCGATCAATATTTTAGAGGATAACATCGGTTAGGTCTCGGTTAGGTCTGGGTTATGCCCGCATCTGGCTCATGATTTTGCCTTCTTCGCATACTTGTTGGCCAGATCCTGTGTTTTTTTCGTGATTGAATCACGTAGTAATGTGGTAACACACTGAAGCAGTCAATTAACCCTGGTTTCGATCAATATTTTAGAGGATAACACCGGTTAAGTCTGGGTTAGGTCCAGGATATGCCCGCATCTGGCACATGATTTTGCCTTCTTCGCATACTTGATGGCCAGATCCTGGGTTTTTTTCGTGTTTGAATCACGTAGTAATGTTGTAACACACTGAAGCAGTCAATTAACCCTGGTTTCGATCAATATTTTGGAGGATAACACCGGTTAGGTCTGGGTTAGGTCTGGGTTATGCCCGCATCTGGCTCATGATTTTGCCTTCTTCGCATACTTGATGGCCAGATCCTGGGTTTTTTTCGTGTTTGAATCACGCAGTAATGTGGTACCACAAAGAAACAGTCCATTAAACCTGGATTTGGACAGTATTTTAGAGGATAACACCGGTTAGGCCTGGGTTAGGTCTGGGATATGCGCTCATCTGGCTTATACTTTCGCCTTTTTCGCAAACTTGTTGGCTAGATCCTGGGTTTTTTCCGGTTTGAATCACGTAGTAATGTTGTAACACACTGAAGCAGTCAACTAACCCTGGTTTCGATCAATATTTTGGAGGATAACACCGGTTAGGTCTGGGTTAGGTCTGGGATATGCGCGCATCTGGCTCATACTTTCGCCTTTCTCGCAAACTTGTTGGCCAGATCCTGGGTTTTTTTCGTGTTTGAATCACGTAGTAATGTTGTAACACACTGAAGCAGTCAATTAACCCTGGTTTCGATCAATATTTTGGAGGATAACACCGGTTAGGTCTGGGTTAGGTCTGGGTTATGCCCGCATCTGGCTCATGATTTTGCCTTCTTCGCATACTTGATGGCCAGATCCTGGGTTTTTTTCGTGTTTGAATCACGCAGTAATGTGGTACCACAAAGAAACAGTCCATTAAACCTGGATTCGGACAGTATTTTAGAGGATAACACCGGTTAGGTCTGGGTTAGGTCTGGGTTATGCCCGCACCTGGCTCATGATTTTGCCTTCTTCGCATACTTGTTCAGATCCTGGGTTTTTTCCGTGTTTGAATCACGTAGTAATGTGGTACCACACTGAGGCAGTCAATTAAACCTGGTTTCGATCAATATTTTAGAGGATAGCACCGGTTAGGCCTGGGTTAGGTCTGGGATATGCGCTCATCTGGCTTATACTTTCGCCTTTTTCGCAAACTTGTTGGCTAGATCCTGGGTTTTTTCGGGTTTGAATCACGTAGTAATGTTGTAACACACTGAAGCAGTCAACTAACCCTGGTTTCAATCAATATTTTGGAGGATAACACCGGTTAGGTCTGGGTTAGGTCTGGGATATGCGCGCATCTGGCTCATACTTTCGCCTTTCTCGCAAACTTGTTGGCCAGATCCTGGGTTTTTTTCGTGTTTGAATCACGTAGTAATGTTGTAACACACTGAAGCAGTCAATTAACCCTGGTTTCGATCAATATTTTGGAGGATAACACCGGTTAGGTCTGGGTTAGGTCTGGGTTATGCCCGCATCTGGCTCATGATTTTGCCTTCTTCGCATACTTGATGGCCAGATCCTGGGTTTTTTTCGTGTTTGAATCACGCAGTAATGTGGTACCACAAAGAAACAGTCCATTAAACCTGGATTCGGACAGTATTTTAGAGGATAACACCGGTTAGGTCTGGGTTAGGTCTGGGTTATGCCCGCACCTGGCTCATGATTTTGCCTTCTTCGCATACTTGTTCAGATCCTGGGTTTTTTCCGTGTTTGAATCACGTAGTAATGTGGTACCACACTGAGGCAGTCAATTAAACCTGGTTTCGATCAATATTTTAGAGGATAGCACCGGTTAGGTCTGGGTTAGGTCTGGGATATGCGCGCATCTGGCTCATACTTTCGCCTTTCTCGCAAACTTGTTGGCCAGATCCTGGGTTTTTTTCGTGTTTGAATCACGTAGTAATGTGCTAACATACTGAAGGAGTCAATTAAACCTGGTTTCGATCAATATTTTAGAGGATAACACCGGTTAGGTCTGGGTTAGGTCTGGTATATGCGCGCATCTGGTTTATACTTTCGCCTTTTTCGCAAACTTGTTGGCCAGATCCTGGGTTTTTTTCGTGTTTGAATCACGCAGTAATGTGGTACCACACAGAAACAGTCCATTAAACCGGGATTCGGACAGTATTTTATAGGATAACATCGGTTAGGCCTGGGTTTCGTCTGGGTTATGTCCGCACCTGGCTCATGATATTGCCTTCTTCGCATACTTGTTGGCCAGATCCTGGGTTTTTTTCGTGTTTGAATCACGTAGTAATGTGGTAACACACTGAAGCAGTCAATTAACCCTGGTTTTGATTAATATTTTAGAGGATAACACCGGTTAAGTCTGGGTTAGGTCCGGGATATGCCCGCATCTGGCTCATGATTTTGCCTTCTTCGCATACTTGATGGCCAGATCCTGGGTTTTTTTCGCGTTCGAATCACGCAGTAATGTGGTACCACACAGAAACTGTCCATTAAACCTGGATTCGGTCAGTATTTTAGAGGATAACACCGGTTAGGTCTGGGTTAGGTCTGGGATATGCGCGCATCTGGCTTATACTTCCGCCTTTTTCGCAAACTTGTTGGCTAGATCCTGTGTTTTTTTCGGGTTTGAATAACGCAGTAATGTGGTAACACACTGAAGCAGTCAATTAACCCTGGTTTCGATCAATATTTTAGAGGATAACACCGGTTAGGTCTGGGTTAGGTCTGGGTTATGCCCGCACCTGGCTCATGATTTTGCCTTCTTCGCATACTTGTTCAGATCCTGGGTTTTTTTCGTGTTTGAATCACGTAGTAATGTGGTACCACACTGAGGCAGTCAATTAAACCTGGTTTCGATCAATATTTTAGAGGATAGCACCGGTTAGGTCTGGGTTAGGTCTGGGATATGCGCGCATCTGGCTCATACTTTCGCCTTTCTCGCAAACTTGTTGGCCAGATCCTGGGTTTTTTTCGTGTTTGAATCACGTAGTAATGTGCTAACACACTGAAGGAGTCAATTAAACCTGGTTTCGATCAATATTTTAGAGGATAACACCGGTTAGGTCTGGGTTAGGTCTGGTATATGCGCGCATCTGGTTTATACTTTCGCCTTTTTCGCAAACTTGTTGGCCAGATCCTGGGTTTTTTTCGTGTTTGAATCACGCAGTAATGTGGTACCACACAGAAACAGTCCATTAAACCGGGATTCGGACAGTATTTCATAGGATAACATCGGTTAGGCCTGGGTTTCGTCTGGGTTATGTCCGCACCTGGCTCATGATATTGCCTTCTTCGCATACTTGTTGGCCAGATCCTGGGTTTTTTTCGTGTTTGAATCACGTAGTAATGTGGTAACACACTGAAGCAGTCAATTAACCCTGGTTTTGATTAATATTTTAGAGGATAACACCGGTTAAGTCTGGGTTAGGTCCGGGATATGCCCGCATCTGGCTCATGATTTTGCCTTCTTCGCATACTTGATGGCCAGATCCTGGGTTTTTTTCGCGTTCGAATCACGCAGTAATGTGGTACCACACAGAAACTGTCCATTAAACCTGGATTCGGTCAGTATTTTAGAGGATAACACCGGTTAGGTCTGGGTTAGGTCTGGGATATGCGCGCATCTGGCTTATACTTCCGCCTTTTTCGCAAACTTGTTGGCTAGATCCTGTGTTTTTTTCGGGTTTGAATAACGCAGTAATGTGGTAACACACTGAAGCAGTCAATTAACCCTGGTTTCGATCAATATTTTAGAGGATAACACCGGTTATGTCTGGGTTAGGTCCGGGACATGCCCGCATCTGGCTCATGATTTTGCCTTCTTCGCATACTTGATGGCCAGATCCTGGGTTTTTTTCGTGTTTGAATCACGTAGTAATGTGGTAACACACTGAAGCAGTCAATTAACCCTGGTTTTGATCAATATTTTAGAGGATAACACCGGTTAAGTCTGGGTTAGGTTCGGGATATGCCCGCATCTGGCTCATGATTTTGCCTTCTTCGCATACTTGATGGCCAGATCCTGGGTTTTTTTCGCGTTTGAATCACGCAGTAATGTGGTACCACACAGAAACTGTCCATTAAACCTGGATTCGGACAGTATTTTAGAGGATAACACCGGTTAGGTCTGGGTTAGGTCTGGGATATGCGCGCATCTGGCTTATACTTTCGCCTTTTTCGCAAACTTGTTGGCTAGATCCTGGGTTTTTTTCGGGTTTGAATAACGCAGTAATGTGGTACCACACTGAAGCAGTCAATCAAACCTGGTTTCGATCAATATTTTAGAGGATAACACCGGTTAGGTCTGGGTTAGGTCTGGGATATGCGCGCATCTGGCTTATACTTTCGCCTTTTTCGCAAACTTGTTGGCCAGATCCTGGGTTTTTTCCGTGTTTGAATCATGTAGTAGTGTTGTAGCACACTGAGGCAGTCAATTAAACGTGGTTTCGATCAATATATTAGAGGATAACGCCGGTTAGGTCTGGGTTAGGGCTGGGTTATGCCCGCATCTGGCTTATACTTTCGCCTTTTTCGCAAACTTGTTGGCTAGATCCTGGGTTTTTTTCGGGTTTGAATCACGTGTTAATGTGGTACGACACAGAAACAATCCATTAAACCTGGATTCGGATAGTATTTTAGAGGATAACACCGGTTAGGTCTGGGTTAGGTCTGGGATATGCGCGCATCTGGCTTATACTTTCTCCTTTTTCGCAAACTTGTTGGCCAGATCCTGGGTTTTTTTCGTGTTTGAATCACGTAGGAATGTGGTTACACACTGAAGCAGTGAATTAAACCTGGTTTCGATCAATATTTTAGAGGATAACACCGGTTAGGTCTGGGTTAGGTCTGGGTTATGCCCGCATCTGGCTCATGATTTTGCCTTCTTCGCATACTTGTTGGCCAGATCCTGGGTTTTTTTCGTGTTTGAATCACGTAGTAATGTGGTAACACACTGAAGCAGTCAATTAAACCTGGTTTCGATCAATATTTTAGAGGATAACACCGGTTAGGTCTGGGTTAGGTCTGGGCTGTGCCCGCATCTGGCTTATACTTTCGCCTTTTTCGCAAACTTGTTGGCTAGATCCTGGGTTTTTTCGGGTTTGAATATCGTGGTAATGTGGTACGACACAGAAACAATCCATTAAACCTGGATTCGGACAGTATTTCAGAGGATAACACCGGTTAGGTCTGGGTTAGGTCTGGGATATGCGCGCATCTGGCTCATGATTTTGCCTTTTTCGCAAACTTGTTGGCCAGATCCTGGTATTTTTCCGTGTTTGACTCACGTAGTTATGTGGTACCACACTGAGGCAGTCAATTAAACCTGGTTTCGACCAATATTTCAGAGAATAACACCGGTTAGGTCTGGGTTAGGTCTGGGTTATGCCCGCATCTGGCTCATGATTTTGCCTTCTTCGCATACTTGTTGGCCAGATCCTGGGTTTTTTTCGTGTTTGAATCACGTAGTAATGTGGTAACACACTGAAGCAGTCAATTAAACCTGGTTTCGATCAATATTTTAGAGGATAACACCGGTTAGGCCTGGGTTTCGTCGGGGTTATGCCCGCATCTGGCTTATACTTTCGCCTTTTTCGCATACTTGTTGGCCAGATCCTGGGTTTTTTTCGTGTTTGAATCACGTAGTAATGTGGTAACACACTGAAGCAGTCAATTAAACCTGGTTTCGATCAATATTTTAGAGGATAACACCGGTTAGGCCTGGGTTTCGTCGGGGTTATGCCCGCATCTGGCTTATACTTTCGCCTTTTTCGCAAACTTGTTGGCTAGATCCTGGGTTTTTTCGGGTTTGAATATCGTGGTAATGTGGTACGACACAGAAACAATCCATTAAACCTGGATTCGGACAGTATTTCAGAGGATAACACCGGTTAGGTCTGGGTTAGGTCTGGGATATGCGCGCATCTGGCTCATGATTTTGCCTTTTTCGCAAACTTGTTGGCCAGATCCTGGGTTTTTTTCGTGTTTGAATCACGTAGTAATGTTGTACCACACTGAGGCAGTCAATTAAACCTGGTTTCGATCAATATTTAAGAGGATAACACCGGTTAGGCCTGGGTTTCGTCTGGGTTATGTCCGCATCTGGCTCATGATTTTGCCTTCTTCGCATACTTGTTGGCCAGATCCTGGGTTTTTTTCGTGTTTGAATCACGCAGTAATGTGGTAACACACTGGAGCAGTCAATTAAACCTGGTTTCGGTCAATATTTTAGAGGATAACACCGGTTAGGTCTGGGTTAGGTCTGGGATATTCGCGCATCTGGCTTATACTTTCGCATTTTCGCAAACTTGTTGGCCAGATCCTGGGTTTTTTTCGTGTTTGAATCACGTAGTAATGTTGTACCACACTGAGGCAGTCAATTAAACATGGTTTCGATCAATATTTCAGAGGATAACACCGGTTAAGTCTGGGTTAGGTCCGGGATTTGCCCGCATCTGGCTCATGATTTTGCCTTCTTCGCATACTTGATGGCCAGATCCTGGGTTTTTTCGTGTTTGAATCACGCAGTAATGTGGTACCACACAGAAACAGTCCATTAAACCTGGATTCGGACAGTATTTTGGAGGATAACACCGGTTAGGCCTGGGTTTCGTCTGGGTTATGTCCGCATCTGGCTCATGATTTTGCCTTCTTCGCATACTTGTTGGCCAGATCCTGGGTTTTTTTCGTGTTTGAATCACGCAGTAATGTGGTAACACACTGAAGCAGTCAATTAAACCTGGTTTCGATCAATATTTTAGAGGATAACACCGGTTAGGTCTGGGTTAGGTCGGGGATATGCCCGCATCTGGCTCATGATTTTGCCTTCTTCGCATACTTGTTGGCCAGATCCTGGGTTTTTTTCGTGTTTGAAACACGTAGTAATGTGGTAAAACACTGAAGCAGTCAATTAACCCTGCTTTCGATCAATATTTTGGAGGATAACACCGGTTAGGTCTGGGTTAGGTCTGGGTTATGCCCGCATCTGGCTCATGATTTTGCCTTCTTCGCATACTTGTTGGCCAGATCCTGGGTTTTTTTCGTGATTGAATCACGTAGTAATGTGGTAACACAATGAAGCAGTCAATTAACCCTGGTTTCGATCAATATTTTAGAGGATAACACCGGTTAGGTCTGGGTTAGGTCGGGGATATGCCCGCATCTGGCTCATGATTTTGCCTTCTTCGCATACTTGTTGGCCAGATCCTGGATTTTTTTCGTGATTGAATCACGTAGTAATGTGGTAACACACTGAAGCAGTCAATCAAACCTGGTTTCGATCAATATTTTAGAGGATAACACCGGTTAGGTCTGGGTTAGGTCTGGGATATGCCCGCATCTGGCTCATGATTTTGCCTTCTTCGCATACTTGTTGGCCTGATCCTGGGGTTTTTTCGTGTTTGAATCACGTAGTAATGTGGTAACACACTGAAGCAGTCAATTAAACCTGGTTTCGATCAATATTTTAGAGGATAACACTGGTTAGGTCTGGGTTAGGTCTGGGATATGCGCGCATCTGGCTTATACTTTCGCCTTTTTCGCAAACTTGTTGGCCAGATCCTGGGTTTTTTCCGTGTTTGAATCACGTAGTAATGTTGTACCACACTGAGGCAGTCAATTAAACCTGGATTCGGACAGTATTTTAGAGGATAACACCGGTTAGGTCTGGGTTAGGTCTGGGTTATGCCCGCATCTGGCTCATGATTTTGCCTTCTTCGCATACTTGTTGGCCAGATCCTGGGTTTTTTCCGTGTTTGAATCACGTAGTAATGTGGTAACACAATGAAGCAGTCAATTAAACCTGGTTTCGATCAATATTTTAGAGGATAACACCGGTTAGGTCTGGGATATGCGGGCATCTGGCTTATACTTTCGCCTTTTTCGCAAACTTGTTGGCCAGATCCTGGGTTTTTTCCGTGTTTGAATCACGTAGTAATGTTGTACCACACTGAGGCAGTCAATTAAACCTGGATTCGGACAGTATTTTAGAGGATAACACCGGTTAGGTCTGGGATATGCGGGCATCTGGCTTATACTTTCGCCTTTTTCGCAAACTTGTTGGCCAGATCCTGGGTTTTTCTCGTGTTTGAATCACGTAGTAATGTAGTAACACACTGAACCAGTCAATTAAACCTGGTTTCGATCAATATTTTAGAGGATAACACCGGTTAGGTCTGGGTTAGGTCTGGTATATGCGCGCATCTGGCTCATGATTTTGCCTTTTTTGCAAACTTGTTGGCCAGATCCTGGGTTTTTTTCGTGTTTGAATCACGTAGTAATGTTGTACCACACTGAGGCAGTCAATTAAACCTGGATTCGGACAGTATTTTAGAGGATAACACCGGTTAGGTCTGGGTTAGGTCTGGGTTATGCCCGCATCTGGCTCATGATTTTGCCTTCTTCGCATACTTGTTGGCCAGATCCTGGGTTTTTTTCGTGTTTGAATCACGTAGTAATGTGGTAACACAATGAAGCAGTCAATTAACCCTGGTTTCGATCCATATTTTGGAGGATAACACCGGTTAGGTCTGGGTTATGCCCGCATCTGGCTCATGATTTTGCCTTTTTCGCATACTTGTTGGCCAGATCCTGGGTTTTTGTCGTGTTTGAATCACGTAGTAATGTAGTAACACACTGAACCAGTCAATTAAACCTGGTTTCGATCAATATTTTAGAGGATAACACCGGTTAGGTCTGGGATATGCGCGCATCTGGCTTATACTTTCGCCTTTTTCGCAAACTTGTTGGCCAGATCCCGGGTTTTTTCCGTGTTTGAATCACGTAGTAATGAGGTAACACACTGAAGCAGTCAATTAAACCTGGTTTCGATCAATATTTTAGAGGATAACACCGGTTAGGTCTGGGTTAGGTCTGGGTTATGCCCGCATCTGGCTCATGATTTTGCCTTCTTCACATACTTGTTGGCCAGATCCTGGGTTTTTTTCGTGTTTGAATCACGTAGTAATGTGGTAACACAATGAGGCAGTCAATTAACCCTGGTTTCGATCAATATTTTAGAGGATAACATCGGTTAGGTCTGGGTTAGGTCCGGGATATGCCCGCATCTGGCTCATGATTTTGCCTTCTTCGCATACTTGTTGGCCAGATCCTGGATTTTTTTCGTGATTGAATCACGTAGTAATGTGGTAACACACTGAAGCAGTCAATCAAACCTGGTTTCGATCAATATTTTAGAGGATAACACCGGTTAGGTCTGGGTTAGGTCTGGGATATGCCCGCATCTGGCTCATGATTTAGCCTTCTTTGCATACTTGATGGCCAGATCCTGGGTTTTTTTCGTGTTTGAATCACGTAGTAATGTGGTAACACAATGAAGCAGTCAATTAACCCTGGCTTCGATCAATATTTTAGAGGATAACACCGGTTAGGTCTGGGTTAGGTCTGGGATATTCGCGCATCTGGCTTATACTTTCGCCTTTTTCGCAAACTTGTTGGCCAGATCCTGGGTTTTTCTCGTGTTTGAATCACGCAGTAATGTGGTAACACACTGAAGCAGTCAATTAAACCTGGTTTCGATCAATATTTTAGAGGATAACACCGGTTAGGTCTGGGTTAGGTCTGGGATATTCGCGCATCTGGCTTATACTTTCGCCTTTTTCGCAAACTTGTTGGCCAGATCCTGGGTTTTTCTCGTGTTTGAATCACGCAGTAATGTGGTAACACACTGAAGCAGTCAATTAAACCTGGTTTCGATCAATATTTTAGAGGATAACACCGGTTAGGTCTGGGTTAGGTCTGGGATATTCGCGCATCTGGCTTATACTTTCGCCTTTTTCGCAAACTTGTTGGCCAGATCCTGGGTTTTTTTCGTGTTTGAATCACGTAGTAATGTTGTACCACACTGAGGCAGTCAATTAAACCTGGTTTCGATCAGTATTTCAGAGGATACCACCGGTTAAGTCTGGGTTAGTTCCGGGATATGCCCGCATCTGGCTCATGATTTTGCCCTCTTCGCATACTTGATGGCCAGATCCTGGGTTTTTTTCGTGTTTGAATCACGTAGTAATGTGGTAACACAATGAAGCAGTCAATTAACCCTGGTTTCGATCAATATTTTAGAGGATAACACCGGTTATGTCTGGGTTAGGTCTGGGTTATGCCCGCATCTGGCTCATGATTTTGCCTTCTTCGTATACTTGTTGGCCAGATCCTGGGTTTTTTTCGTGATTGAATCACGTAGTAATGTGGTAACACACTGAAGCAGTTAATCAAACCTGGTTTCGATCAATATTTTAGAGGATAACACCGGTTAGGTCTGGGTTAGGTCTGGGATATGCCCGCATCTGGCTCATGATTTTGCCTTCTTCGCATACTTCCTGGCCTGATCCTGGGGTTTTTTCGTGTTTGAATCACGTAGTAATGTGGTAACACACTGCAGCAGTCAACTAAACCTGGTTTCGATCAATATTTTAGAGGATAACACCGGGTAGGTCTGGGTTAGGTCTGGGATATGCGCGCATCTGGCTTATACTGTCGCCTTTTTCGCAAACTTGTTGGCCAGATCCTGGGTTTTTCCCGTGTTTGAATCACGTAGTAATGTTGTACCACACTGAGGCAGTCAATTAAACCTGGATTCGGACAGTATTTTAGAGGATAACACCGGTTAGGTCTGGGTTAGGTCTGGGTTATGCCCGCATCTGGCTCATGATTTTGCCTTCTTCGCATACTTGTTGGCCAGATCCTGGGTTTTTTTCGTGTTTGAATCACGTAGTAATGTGGTAACACAATGATGCAGTCAATTAACCCTGATTTCGATCCATATTTTGGAGGATAACACCGGTTAGGTCTGGGTTATGCCCGCATCTGGCTCATGATTTTGCCTTTTTCACAAACTTGTTGGCCAGATCTTGGGTTTTTTTCGTGTTTGAATCACGTAGTAATGTGGTAACACACTCAAGCAGTCAATTAAACCTCGTTTCGCTCAGTATTTTAGACGATAACACCGGTTAGGTCTGGGTTAGGTCTGGGATATTCGCGCATCTGGCTTATACTTTCGCCTTTTTCGCAAACTTGTTGGCAAGATCCTGGGTTTTTCTCGTGTTTGAATCACGCAGTAATGTGGTAACACACTGAAGCAGTCAATTAAACCTGGTTTCGATCAATATTTTAGAGGATAACACCGGTTAGGTCTGGGTTAGGTCTGGGATATTCGCGCATCTGGCTTATACTATCGCCCTTTTCGCAAACTTGTTGGCCAGATCCCGGGTTTTTTTCGTGTTTGAATCACGTAGTAATGTTGTACAACACTGATGCAGTCAATTAAACCTGGTTTCGATCAATATTTCAGAGGATACCACCGGTTAAGTCTGGGTTAGGTCCGGGATATGCCCGCATCTGGCTCATGATTTTGCCTTCTTCGCATACTTGATGGCCAGATCCTGGGTTCTTTTCGTGTTTGAATGACGTAGTAATGTGGTAACACAATGAAGCAGTCAATTAACCCTGGTTTCGATCAATATTTTAGAGGATAACACCGGTTATGTCTGGGTTAGGTCTGGGTTATGCCCGCATCTGGCTCATGATTTTGCCTTCTTCGTATACTTGTTGGCCAGATCCTGGGTTTTTTTCGTGATTGAATCACGTAGTAATGTGGTAACACAATGAAGCAGTCAATTAACCCTGGTTTCGATCAATATTTTAGAGGATAACACCGGTTAGGTCTGGGTTAGGTCGGGGATAGGCGCGCATCTGACTCATGATTTTGCCTTCTTCGCATACTTGTTGGCCTGATCCTGGGTTTTTTTCGTGTTTGAATCACGTAGTAATGTGGTAACACAATGAAGCAGTCAATTAACCCTGGTTTCGATCAATATTTTAGAGGATAACACCGGTTAGGTCTGGGTTAGGTCTGGGTTATGCCCGCATCTGGCTTATACTTTCGCCTTTTTCGCAAACTTGTTGGCCAGATCCTGGGTTTTTTTCGTGTTTGAATCACGCAGTAATGTGGTAACACACTGAAGCAGTCAATTAAACCTGGTTTCGATCAATATTTTAGAGGATAACACCGGTTAGGTCTGGGTTAGGTCTGGGTTATGCCCGCACCTGGCTCATGATTTTGCCTTCTTCGCATACTTGTTCAGATCCTGGGTTTTTTCCGTGTTTGAATCACGTAGTAATGTGGTACCACACTGAGGCAGTCAATTAAACCTGGTTTCGATCAATATTTTAGAGGATAGCACCGGTTAGGTCTGGGTTAGGTCTGGGATATGCGCGCATCTGGCTCATACTTTCGCCTTTCTCGCAAACTTGTTGGCCAGATCCTGGGTTTTTTTCGTGTTTGAATCACGTAGTAATGTGCTAACACACTGAAGGAGTCAATTAAACCTGGTTTCGATCAATATTTTAGAGGATAACACCGGTTAGGTCTGGGTTAGGTCTGGTATATGCGCGCATCTGGTTTATACTTTCGCCTTTTTCGCAAACTTGTTGGCCAGATCCTGGGTTTTTTTCGTGTTTGAATCACGCAGTAATGTGGTACCACACAGAAACAGTCCATTAAACCGGGATTCGGACAGTATTTTATAGGATAACATCGGTTAGGCCTGGGTTTCGTCTGGGTTATGTCCGCACCTGGCTCATGATATTGCCTTCTTCGCATACTTGTTGGCCAGATCCTGGGTTTTTTTCGTGTTTGAATCACGTAGTAATGTGGTAACACACTGAAGCAGTCAATTAACCCTGGTTTTGATTAATATTTTAGAGGATAACACCGGTTAAGTCTGGGTTAGGTCCGGGATATGCCCGCATCTGGCTCATGATTTTGCCTTCTTCGCATACTTGATGGCCAGATCCTGGGTTTTTTTCGCGTTCGAATCACGCAGTAATGTGGTACCACACAGAAACTGTCCATTAAACCTGGATTCGGTCAGTATTTTAGAGGATAACACCGGTTAGGTCTGGGTTAGGTCTGGGATATGCGCGCATCTGGCTTATACTTCCGCCTTTTTCGCAAACTTGTTGGCTAGATCCTGTGTTTTTTTCGGGTTTGAATAACGCAGTAATGTGGTAACACACTGAAGCAGTCAATTAACCCTGGTTTCGATCAATATTTTAGAGGATAACACCGGTTAGGTCTGGGTTAGGTCTGGGTTATGCCCGCACCTGGCTCATGATTTTGCCTTCTTCGCATACTTGTTCAGATCCTGGGTTTTTTTCGTGTTTGAATCACGTAGTAATGTGGTACCACACTGAGGCAGTCAATTAAACCTGGTTTCGATCAATATTTTAGAGGATAGCACCGGTTAGGTCTGGGTTAGGTCTGGGATATGCGCGCATCTGGCTCATACTTTCGCCTTTCTCGCAAACTTGTTGGCCAGATCCTGGGTTTTTTTCGTGTTTGAATCACGTAGTAATGTGCTAACACACTGAAGGAGTCAATTAAACCTGGTTTCGATCAATATTTTAGAGGATAACACCGGTTAGGTCTGGGTTAGGTCTGGTATATGCGCGCATCTGGTTTATACTTTCGCCTTTTTCGCAAACTTGTTGGCCAGATCCTGGGTTTTTTTCGTGTTTGAATCACGCAGTAATGTGGTACCACACAGAAACAGTCCATTAAACCGGGATTCGGACAGTATTTTATAGGATAACATCGGTTAGGCCTGGGTTTCGTCTGGGTTATGTCCGCACCTGGCTCATGATATTGCCTTCTTCGCATACTTGTTGGCCAGATCCTGGGTTTTTTTCGTGTTTGAATCACGTAGTAATGTGGTAACACACTGAAGCAGTCAATTAACCCTGGTTTTGATTAATATTTTAGAGGATAACACCGGTTAAGTCTGGGTTAGGTCCGGGATATGCCCGCATCTGGCTCATGATTTTGCCTTCTTCGCATACTTGATGGCCAGATCCTGGGTTTTTTTCGCGTTCGAATCACGCAGTAATGTGGTACCACACAGAAACTGTCCATTAAACCTGGATTCGGTCAGTATTTTAGAGGATAACACCGGTTAGGTCTGGGTTAGGTCTGGGATATGCGCGCATCTGGCTTATACTTCCGCCTTTTTCGCAAACTTGTTGGCTAGATCCTGTGTTTTTTTCGGGTTTGAATAACGCAGTAATGTGGTAACACACTGAAGCAGTCAATTAACCCTGGTTTCGATCAATATTTTAGAGGATAACACCGGTTATGTCTGGGTTAGGTCCGGGACATGCCCGCATCTGGCTCATGATTTTGCCTTCTTCGCATACTTGATGGCCAGATCCTGGGTTTTTTTCGTGTTTGAATCACGTAGTAATGTGGTAACACACTGAAGCAGTCAATTAACCCTGGTTTTGATCAATATTTTAGAGGATAACACCGGTTAAGTCTGGGTTAGGTTCGGGATATGCCCGCATCTGGCTCATGATTTTGCCTTCTTCGCATACTTGATGGCCAGATCCTGGGTTTTTTTCGCGTTTGAATCACGCAGTAATGTGGTACCACACAGAAACTGTCCATTAAACCTGGATTCGGACAGTATTTTAGAGGATAACACCGGTTAGGTCTGGGTTAGGTCTGGGATATGCGCGCATCTGGCTTATACTTTCGCCTTTTTCGCAAACTTGTTGGCTAGATCCTGGGTTTTTTTCGGGTTTGAATAACGCAGTAATGTGGTACCACACTGAAGCAGTCAATCAAACCTGGTTTCGATCAATATTTTAGAGGATAACACCGGTTAGGTCTGGGTTAGGTCTGGGATATGCGCGCATCTGGCTTATACTTTCGCCTTTTTCGCAAACTTGTTGGCCAGATCCTGGGTTTTTTCCGTGTTTGAATCATGTAGTAGTGTTGTAGCACACTGAGGCAGTCAATTAAACGTGGTTTCGATCAATATATTAGAGGATAACGCCGGTTAGGTCTGGGTTAGGGCTTCCCCCAGGGGCTGCCAGCCTTTCAGCTGCAGTACGGGCTTAACGAACCCGGGGTACCCGAGTCATACACACACCGTAAGCCTCCTGTTGGTCGTCACAACGACCCATTCACAATTCCCTATTGGTTTTGTGAATGGTACGTGACGGCAGGAGGAACGGGGGTCTTGGCTTAACCGCCTGGGCCACGAGTATGGCGACTCTATAAAATCGCCCTCCAATCCTAAGCTATGGTGCGCGGCGATGGGATGCATGGTTGGGGGAGAAGGCCCAATCCCAAGCGACCACCTCCGGGGAACCTGCCGAACCCCCGGAGTACTAGGCTTACCCGGGTAAGGCGGCTCTGCCCGGGTGGACCTTTATTTCCGACCATCTCGTGGGACTATTATGGACACAGAAAATAAAATGGGGATGGGGCGGGTTTTGTCGGTTGGGGAGGACGGAGACGGGGTTGGGGTTAGGGTGGCGGCGCTCGCGCCCCACTCAGCGCCAGGTCCGGCTTCGTGGAGGGTGGAGGAGGACGACGAGACGGCGTCGGTCTCGTCCTTCTCCTCCAGCACGAGCCACATAGGCTCTAAGAGGAAGAGGACGGGGCAGGCCGTCGTCGAGGTGGGCGGGGCGATGAGCCCGTCGGTGAGGCTGAGTTGCCTCAGGGACGAGGTGACCGAGGAGATATCGGAGAGGATCTCCTCGTCCCTGAGGCGGGTGGAGAAAGTCGCCGCTGCCTGCGCCTTTAAGGGGCAGAAAAGCGGGGGCGCGGAGGCCCTGAAGGCCGCGGCGGAGGAAATGAGGGAGGCGGCGCGGGAGCTCAGAGGGCGGAACGCCCGTCTGCAGCTCCTGTTGGAGGAGGAGCGACAGGGGAGGAGGAGGGCAGAGGCGCTGTGGAACAGCGCGGCCCTCCCTCCCATCCTCCCTCCTCCTCCACCGCCGCGTCCCTCGGCGGAGGTAAATAAGCGGAGTGCGGCGGCAGTGGTGCGGGGCACCGCGGGCCCCTCCACCCGCACTCCGCCCGTGAAGAAGTCCCCGTCCTCCTCAGAAGACGATCTTCTGAGGAGGATTGGGGACATGATTGATGGCAAGCTGGCCGCCTTCCGGGAGGAGCTCCTCGCCGGAAGAGCGGTCAGCAGGAAGGCGGTGCCTCCCCGACCTGTTCCGGTACAGTCGGGGAAGGCAAAGAAGGGCGGAGTGAAGGCTCCGCCCAGCGTTGCGGCACCAGGGCCCCGGGTCGCGACCCCCAAGGGGGGTGGTGTACCCGTGGTCGCGGTGGTCGCGTCCTCCACAGCACCCTCCCAAGGGGGGGTGGCGTGGAGTGAGGTGGTGGGGCGGAAGGCGAAGCGGGCGGCGAGGAAGGCCTCGCAACCGCAGCCTCCGCCTCCGCCGCCGGCGGCCAAGGTAAAGGCCGCGAAGGTCGGGAAGGCACGACCAGGTCGTCCCCCAAAAACGGCAGCGGTGACGCTGACCGTTGCGCAGGGGGGCGACCTGACCCTCGCGGAGGCGATGCGGCTCGCCAGGGAGAATATCTCCCTGGAAGAACTGGGCATCGCCTCCGTGAGGGCGAAGAGGGCCGTGACCGGGGGTCTCTTGCTGGAGATCCCCGGTGCAGAAGGCGGCGCGAAGGCGGATCGTCTCGCCCAGAGGCTCCGGGAGCAGCTGGGCGAGCGAGGTGTCCGGGTCGCCCGGCCCACGAAGCGCACGGAGATGCGCGTTTGTGGGCTGGACGACTCGGTCAGCGCACAGGATGTGTCCCGTGCCCTTGCGAGGGCGGGGGACTGTCCTCTGGAGGACCTGCGGATCGGAGAGATCCGCAGGTCGCCCTCCGGCCTCGGGTCGGTGTGGGCCCGGTGCCCCCTCTCCGCCGCCCGTAAGGTGGCGGAATCCGGGAGGGTGTTGGTGGGGTGGGTTTCGGCGCGAGTGGAAATCCTCGCGCCGCGCCCGCTCCAGTGTCACCGCTGCCTCGAATTGGGGCACGTGAGGCAGTGGTGCACCTCGCCGGTGGACCGCAGCGGTCAGTGTTACCGCTGCGGTGCCAAAGAGCACCGTGCGAGCCAGTGCTCGGCGGCCCCCCACTGCCCGCTGTGTGCGGACATGGGGAGGCCAGCCGATCACAGGGTGGGGAGCAAGAAGTGCTCCCCCCCCTCCCGGAAGGAGAGGAAGAGGCGGGCTGCACCGGCTCCGGTGCCGAGGGCGGTGGCATCGTCCTCCATGGAGGTGGACGGTGCTACGGGGACGGACGGCCGGGAGGAGGCTGGCGCGGCCATTAATTAATGCCGCCCCGCCTCCTCCTCCAGGCCAACCTCAACCACTGCCGCGCGGCACAGGACTTGATGTCCCAAGTCCTCGCGGAGTGGGGGGTTGGCCTGGCGGTCGCCGCCGAGCCGTACTGCGTCCCTGATCACCCTCATTGGGTGGGCGACGCGGACGGCTTGGTGGCGACGGTATGGGGAGGGGGCGACGGGTCCCCACCGTTCTCCTTGTTGGAGCGCGGTCGGGGATTCGTCGCCGTGGACTGGGGGGGAGTCGCTGTGGTGGGGTGCTACATTTCGCCCCGTAGCGGTCACGCTGCGTTCGAGCTGTACTTGGCCGAGGTCGCGGCATGCGTGCAGCGCTACGCGGCCCGGCCGGTGCTGGTCCTGGGGGATTTTAATGCCAAGTCGGTGGCTTGGGGATCCCCCAGGACCTCCGTTCGCGGCGGGATCCTGGGCGATTGGGCGGCGGGGCTCGACCTCCGGGTATTGAACCGGGGGTCGGAGCACACATGCGTGCGGCGATATGGGGGGTCCATCGTGGATGTTGGATTCGCGACCCCCAACGCCGTGCGCATGGTGTCGGGTTGGCACGTGGTCGCGGGGGCAGAGACACTCTCCGATCACCGATACATCCGGATGGAGGTCTCTGCCGCCGCGAGTGCATCCCGACACGGCCGCCTGCGTGGCACCCCACCACGCCGCTGGGCGCTTCGGCGCCTGGACAAGGACGCCCTGATGGCAGCTGCCCTCGCTGCAACTTGGCCGCAGGGAGCGGCCGAGTTGCCGAGCATAGAGGAGGAGGTCGCCCGGCTCGGAGCATTGGTCGCGGGTATTTGCGACGCGGCGATGCCTCGGGTCGGGCGGGCTTCTCCTCGCCGGGCGGTGTACTGGTGGTCGGACGCGATCGCGGAGTTGCGTGTCGCGACTGTCCGCGCCCGACGCCAGTACACCCGCGCGCGCCGTCGTCAACGTACAGGCGACGGCGTGGCGCGAGCGAGGGCAGCTGATGACCTGTATGGAGCATACCGCGTGGCGCGGGTTGCTCTGCAGGTCGCCATCAAACGGGCCAAGACCCAGGCATGGAAGGAGCTCCTCCAGACCCTTGATGACGATCCATGGGGGCGCCCATATAAGGTGGTGCTGAATAAGCTCCGCCCGTGGGCGCCCCCCGTCACCGAGGGTCTTGACCCCCGGCTGCTGGAGGACGTGGTCAATACACTCTTCCCAATTGGGGAGAGGGGACCGCGTCCTCCGGCGGCGGCGGCTGTCCCAGTGGAGTGGACGGCCGAGCTGGGGGTCACGCAGGAGGAGCTGGCAGCGGCCATCAGACGGCTCGGGGTTCGTAACACGGCCCCGGGTCCGGATGGTGTGCCCGGCCGGGTTTGGGTCTTGACCCAGGGCGTCCTTGGGGCCGACCTCAGGCGGTTGTTCGACCGCTGCCTGAGGGACGGGCGATTCCCCCCCAGTTGGAAGGTGGCGAGGATGGTCCTCCTCCGGAAGGAGGGTCGGCCCGCGGAGTCTCCCTCCGCATACCGGCCCATTTGTCTCCTCGACGAGGTGGGCAAGCTCTTCGAGCGTGTGATTGCTGCCCGCCTCGTCGAGCACCTGTCGCGGGGTGATCCCGGTCTGGCCGACTGCCAGTTCGGTTTCCGGGGGGGCCGATCGACTATCGACGCGATAGGTCGTGTGAGGGCCCTCTCGGAGGCGGCCGTCTCCCGGGGAGGGGTGGCATTGGCAATATCCTTGGATATTGCCAATGCCTTTAACACCCTCCCCTGGGAAGAGATAAGGAGGGGACTCGAATATCATCGAGTCCCCCCTTGTCTCAGGGCGGTCGTCGGGGATTATCTCCGCGGCAGGTGGATCGAGTATCCGGGCCGGGATGGTGATATGCGGAGGGAGGTGTACTGCGGTGTTCCGCAGGGGTCGGTCCTCGGGCCACTCCTGTGGAACATCGCGTACGACGCGGTGTTGCGGGCCGGCCTCCCCGACGGCGTTAGCACGGTGTGTTATGCGGATGACACACTGGTGCTGGCCGTCGGGGCGCACTGGGGGAGGGCCATGCGTCGCGCGGAGGAGGGGTCGCAACGCGTCGTCGACCGGATCAGGGGGATGGGGATGACGGTGGCGGTCCATAAGACCGAGGTGATTGCGTTTCATTCACCTCGGCAGGATCCGCCACCCCCTCTGATTCGGGTGGGTGGGGCTGACATCGAGGTGAAGCCCCAGATCAGGTATCTAGGGCTGATCCTCGATAGCCACTGGCGTTTCGAGAAGCATTTCCGCAACCTGGTCCCCCGGTTGGAAAGGATGGTTGCGGCTCTGGGCCGGATCCTGCCCAACCTGGGGGGCCCGGCGGGCCGAGTTCGTCGCCTCTATGTGGCAATGGTCCAGTCGGTGGCCCTATACGGGGCCCCCGTCTGGGCGGACGACCTGGCTGCCTCCCGGCGCAGCATGACTATGCTGCGTCGGGTGCAGAGGCGCATGGCGCTCAGGGTCGTCCGCGGGTATCGGACCATGTCACATGAGGCGGCGACGGTTCTAGCGGGGATGCCGCCCATGGACCTGCTCGCGCGGTCGCACGCGGTGATGTACCGGCACCGCGTCGACCGTCGCGCGGGGGTGGGGGCGGTCCCGGGCGGGCAGGAACCTGCTTGGGGCGATTTGAAGCGCCAGGCCCGGCAGTCCGTGTTGCTCGCGTGGCAGGAGCGGCTGGCTCTGCCAACCGCGGGGCACCGGACTGTCGGGGCTGTTCGGCCACTCCTGAAGGAGTGGCTGGACAGAGGCCATGGCAGCCTCACCTACCGGCTGGCACAGGTGTTTTCCGGGCATGGCAGCTTCGGAAGATACCTGTGCCGGATAGGGAAGGAGCCGACGGCGCGTTGCTGCCACTGCGACGCTGAGCAGGACACGGCGGATCATACCCTGGAGGTATGCCCCGCGTGGGAGGGGGAGCGCCGTGTCCTGGTCGGCGTCGTCGGGCGGGATGTCTCGCTGCCGGGCGTGGTGCGCGCCATGCTCGGCAGCGAGGAGAAGTGGAGGGCCGTGGCCTCCTTCTGCGAGAACGTAATGTTGCAGAAGGAGGCCGCGGGGAGGGAGCGCGAGCTTCAGCGGCGTGCTGAAGCGCGCGCTCGTGCGGTGGCCCGAGGTCGTCGCCCGGTCGCGAGGCGTCGCGGGCGGCCGCCTCGGCGTGGCGGATGACCTAGGCTGGGAGGGGGGTCCTGAGGGGACCCTCCTCCCGCCAGGCGGCGCCGGGTCGGACCGGTTGGGGGTAGGAGTGCCTTCCCCTACCGGTCCGACGCAAGGGGAGGCACCCTCGGCGGTCTGGTGCGGCCATGAACGCCCGGCCGCCGAGGGATGGAAACGGGGTCGCGGGCGGTTCCGAGTTGGGGCTCGCAGCCGCCACTAAACGCGGCCCCGGGACGGATAGCGGCGGGATGGAGTGGCCCCGTCCTGCCGCTATGAGGCAGTGTGTCTACTGGGGGGACCGATTGTCCCCCCGGGGGATGGGCGCGAAAGCGCGGGCACGGGGAGGATACCGGAAGAATGCTTCGAGCGATTCCCGGTATCCTCCCAAAGCGTGCCGAAGGGTCACCGTGGGGTTTTTAGTGGGTAGGTCCCGCGCCTGTCGTTGTACGGGCGCGGGGAATCCCACACACCCCTCCCACCTCTCCCCAAGGAGGTGGGAGGGAGTCTTTCGAAGATTTTCCCCACGACAAAAAAAAAAAAAAAAAAAAAAAAAAAAAGGTCTGGGTTAGGGCTGGGTTATGCCCGCATCTGGCTTATACTTTCGCCTTTTTCGCAAACTTGTTGGCTAGATCCTGGGTTTTTTTCGGGTTTGAATCACGTGTTAATGTGGTACGACACAGAAACAATCCATTAAACCTGGATTCGGATAGTATTTTAGAGGATAACACCGGTTAGGTCTGGGTTAGGTCTGGGATATGCGCGCATCTGGCTTATACTTTCTCCTTTTTCGCAAACTTGTTGGCCAGATCCTGGGTTTTTTTCGTGTTTGAATCACGTAGGAATGTGGTTACACACTGAAGCAGTGAATTAAACCTGGTTTCGATCAATATTTTAGAGGATAACACCGGTTAGGTCTGGGTTAGGTCTGGGTTATGCCCGCATCTGGCTCATGATTTTGCCTTCTTCGCATACTTGTTGGCCAGATCCTGGGTTTTTTTCGTGTTTGAATCACGTAGTAATGTGGTAACACACTGAAGCAGTCAATTAAACCTGGTTTCGATCAATATTTTAGAGGATAACACCGGTTAGGTCTGGGTTAGGTCTGGGCTGTGCCCGCATCTGGCTTATACTTTCGCCTTTTTCGCAAACTTGTTGGCTAGATCCTGGGTTTTTTCGGGTTTGAATATCGTGGTAATGTGGTACGACACAGAAACAATCCATTAAACCTGGATTCGGACAGTATTTCAGAGGATAACACCGGTTAGGTCTGGGTTAGGTCTGGGATATGCGCGCATCTGGCTCATGATTTTGCCTTTTTCGCAAACTTGTTGGCCAGATCCTGGTATTTTTCCGTGTTTGACTCACGTAGTTATGTGGTACCACACTGAGGCAGTCAATTAAACCTGGTTTCGACCAATATTTCAGAGAATAACACCGGTTAGGTCTGGGTTAGGTCTGGGTTATGCCCGCATCTGGCTCATGATTTTGCCTTCTTCGCATACTTGTTGGCCAGATCCTGGGTTTTTTTCGTGTTTGAATCACGTAGTAATGTGGTAACACACTGAAGCAGTCAATTAAACCTGGTTTCGATCAATATTTTAGAGGATAACACCGGTTAGGTCTGGGTTAGGTCTGGGCTGTGCTCGCATCTGGCTTATACTTTCGCCTTTTTCGCATACTTGTTGGCCAGATCCTGGGTTTTTTTCGTGTTTGAATCACGTAGTAATGTGGTAACACACTGAAGCAGTCAATTAAACCTGGTTTCGATCAATATTTTAGAGGATAACACCGGTTAGGCCTGGGTTTCGTCGGGGTTATGCCCGCATCTGGCTTATACTTTCGCCTTTTTCGCAAACTTGTTGGCTAGATCCTGGGTTTTTTCGGGTTTGAATATCGTGGTAATGTGGTACGACACAGAAACAATCCATTAAACCTGGATTCGGACAGTATTTCAGAGGATAACACCGGTTAGGTCTGGGTTAGGTCTGGGATATGCGCGCATCTGGCTCATGATTTTGCCTTTTTCGCAAACTTGTTGGCCAGATCCTGGGTTTTTTTCGTGTTTGAATCACGTAGTAATGTTGTACCACACTGAGGCAGTCAATTAAACCTGGTTTCGATCAATATTTAAGAGGATAACACCGGTTAGGCCTGGGTTTCGTCTGGGTTATGTCCGCATCTGGCTCATGATTTTGCCTTCTTCGCATACTTGTTGGCCAGATCCTGGGTTTTTTTCGTGTTTGAATCACGCAGTAATGTGGTAACACACTGGAGCAGTCAATTAAACCTGGTTTCGGTCAATATTTTAGAGGATAACACCGGTTAGGTCTGGGTTAGGTCTGGGATATTCGCGCATCTGGCTTATACTTTCGCATTTTCGCAAACTTGTTGGCCAGATCCTGGGTTTTTTTCGTGTTTGAATCACGTAGTAATGTTGTACCACACTGAGGCAGTCAATTAAACATGGTTTCGATCAATATTTCAGAGGATAACACCGGTTAAGTCTGGGTTAGGTCCGGGATTTGCCCGCATCTGGCTCATGATTTTGCCTTCTTCGCATACTTGATGGCCAGATCCTGGGTTTTTTCGTGTTTGAATCACGCAGTAATGTGGTACCACACAGAAACAGTCCATTAAACCTGGATTCGGACAGTATTTTGGAGGATAACACCGGTTAGGCCTGGGTTTCGTCTGGGTTATGTCCGCATCTGGCTCATGATTTTGCCTTCTTCGCATACTTGTTGGCCAGATCCTGGGTTTTTTTCGTGTTTGAATCACGCAGTAATGTGGTAACACACTGAAGCAGTCAATTAAACCTGGTTTCGATCAATATTTTAGAGGATAACACCGGTTAGGTCTGGGTTAGGTCGGGGATATGCCCGCATCTGGCTCATGATTTTGCCTTCTTCGCATACTTGTTGGCCAGATCCTGGGTTTTTTTCGTGTTTGAAACACGTAGTAATGTGGTAAAACACTGAAGCAGTCAATTAACCCTGCTTTCGATCAATATTTTGGAGGATAACACCGGTTAGGTCTGGGTTAGGTCTGGGTTATGCCCGCATCTGGCTCATGATTTTGCCTTCTTCGCATACTTGTTGGCCAGATCCTGGGTTTTTTTCGTGATTGAATCACGTAGTAATGTGGTAACACAATGAAGCAGTCAATTAACCCTGGTTTCGATCAATATTTCAGAGGATAACACCGGTTAGGTCTGGGTTAGGTCGGGGATATGCCCGCATCTGGCTCATGATTTTGCCTTCTTCGCATACTTGTTGGCCAGATCCTGGATTTTTTTCGTGATTGAATCACGTAGTAATGTGGTAACACACTGAAGCAGTCAATCAAACCTGGTTTCGATCAATATTTTAGAGGATAACACCGGTTAGGTCTGGGTTAGGTCTGGGATATGCCCGCATCTGGCTCATGATTTTGCCTTCTTCGCATACTTGTTGGCCTGATCCTGGGGTTTTTTCGTGTTTGAATCACGTAGTAATGTGGTAACACACTGAAGCAGTCAATTAAACCTGGTTTCGATCAATATTTTAGAGGATAACACTGGTTAGGTCTGGGTTAGGTCTGGGATATGCGCGCATCTGGCTTATACTTTCGCCTTTTTCGCAAACTTGTTGGCCAGATCCTGGGTTTTTTCCGTGTTTGAATCACGTAGTAATGTTGTACCACACTGAGGCAGTCAATTAAACCTGGATTCGGACAGTATTTTAGAGGATAACACCGGTTAGGTCTGGGTTAGGTCTGGGTTATGCCCGCATCTGGCTCATGATTTTGCCTTCTTCGCATACTTGTTGGCCAGATCCTGGGTTTTTTCCGTGTTTGAATCACGTAGTAATGTGGTAACACAATGAAGCAGTCAATTAAACCTGGTTTCGATCAATATTTTAGAGGATAACACCGGTTAGGTCTGGGATATGCGGGCATCTGGCTTATACTTTCGCCTTTTTCGCAAACTTGTTGGCCAGATCCTGGGTTTTTTCCGTGTTTGAATCACGTAGTAATGTTGTACCACACTGAGGCAGTCAATTAAACCTGGATTCGGACAGTATTTTAGAGGATAACACCGGTTAGGTCTGGGTTAGGTCTGGGTTATGCCCGCATCTGGCTCATGATTTGGATTCTTCGCATACTTGTTGGCCAGATCCTGGGTTTTTTTCGTGTTTGAATCACGTAGTAATGTGGTAACACAATGAAGCAGTCAATTAACCCTTGTTTCGATCCATATTTTGGAGGATAACACCGGTTACGTCTGGGTTATGCCCGCATCTGGCTCATGATTTTGCCTTTTTCGCATACTTGTTGGCCAGATCCTGGGTTTTTCTCGTGTTTGAATCACGTAGTAATGTAGTAACACACTGAACCAGTCAATTAAACCTGGTTTCGATCAATATTTTAGAGGATAACACCGGTTAGGTCTGGGTTAGGTCTGGTATATGCGCGCATCTGGCTCATGATTTTGCCTTTTTTGCAAACTTGTTGGCCAGATCCTGGGTTTTTTTCGTGTTTGAATCACGTAGTAATGTTGTACCACACTGAGGCAGTCAATTAAACCTGGATTCGGACAGTATTTTAGAGGATAACACCGGTTAGGTCTGGGTTAGGTCTGGGTTATGCCCGCATCTGGCTCATGATTTTGCCTTCTTCGCATACTTGTTGGCCAGATCCTGGGTTTTTTTCGTGTTTGAATCACGTAGTAATGTGGTAACACAATGAAGCAGTCAATTAACCCTGGTTTCGATCCATATTTTGGAGGATAACACCGGTTAGGTCTGGGTTATGCCCGCATCTGGCTCATGATTTTGCCTTTTTCGCATACTTGTTGGCCAGATCCTGGGTTTTTGTCGTGTTTGAATCACGTAGTAATGTAGTAACACACTGAACCAGTCAATTAAACCTGGTATCGATCAATATTTTAGAGGATAACACCGGTTAGGTCTGGGATATGCGCGCATCTGGCTTATACTTTCGCCTTTTTCGCAAACTTGTTGGCCAGATCCCGGGTTTTTTCCGTGTTTGAATCACGTAGTAATGAGGTAACACACTGAAGCAGTCAATTAAACCTGGTTTCGATCAATATTTTAGAGGATAACACCGGTTAGGTCTGGGTTAGGTCTGGGTTATGCCCGCATCTGGCTCATGATTTTGCCTTCTTCACATACTTGTTGGCCAGATCCTGGGTTTTTTTCGTGTTTGAATCACGTAGTAATGTGGTAACACAATGAGGCAGTCAATTAACCCTGGTTTCGATCAATATTTTAGAGGATAACATCGGTTAGGTCTGGGTTAGGTCCGGGATATGCCCGCATCTGGCTCATGATTTTGCCTTCTTCGCATACTTGTTGGCCAGATCCTGGATTTTTTTCGTGATTGAATCACGTAGTAATGTGGTAACACACTGAAGCAGTCAATCAAACCTGGTTTCGATCAATATTTTAGAGGATAACACCGGTTAGGTCTGGGTTAGGTCTGGGATATGCCCGCATCTGGCTCATGATTTAGCCTTCTTTGCATACTTGATGGCCAGATCCTGGGTTTTTTTCGTGTTTGAATCACGTAGTAATGTGGTAACACAATGAAGCAGTCAATTAACCCTGGCTTCGATCAATATTTTAGAGGATAACACCGGTTAGGTCTGGGTTAGGTCTGGGATATTCGCGCATCTGGCTTATACTTTCGCCTTTTTCGCAAACTTGTTGGCCAGATCCTGGGTTTTTCTCGTGTTTGAATCACGCAGTAATGTGGTAACACACTGAAGCAGTCAATTAAACCTGGTTTCGATCAATATTTTAGAGGATAACACCGGTTAGGTCTGGGTTAGGTCTGGGATATTCGCGCATCTGGCTTATACTTTCGCCTTTTTCGCAAACTTGTTGGCCAGATCCTGGGTTTTTCTCGTGTTTGAATCACGCAGTAATGTGGTAACACACTGAAGCAGTCAATTAAACCTGGTTTCGATCAATATTTTAGAGGATAACACCGGTTAGGTCTGGGTTAGGTCTGGGTTATGCCCGCATCTGGCTTATACTTTCGCCTTTTTCGCAAACTTGTTGGCCAGATCCTGGGTTTTTTTCGTGTTTGAATCACGTAGTAATGTTGTACCACACTGAGGCAGTCAATTAAACCTGGTTTCGATCAATATTTCAGAGGATACCACCGGTTAAGTCTGGGTTAGTTCCGGGATATGCCCGCATCTGGCTCATGATTTTGCCCTCTTCGCATACTTGATGGCCAGATCCTGGGTTTTTTTCGTGTTTGAATCACGTAGTAATGTGGTAACACAATGAAGCAGTCAATTAACCCTGGTTTCGATCAATATTTTAGAGGATAACACCGGTTATGTCTGGGTTAGGTCTGGGTTATGCCCGCATCTGGCTCATGATTTTGCCTTCTTCGTATACTTGTTGGCCAGATCCTGGGTTTTTTTCGTGATTGAATCACGTAGTAATGTGGTAACACACTGAAGCAGTTAATCAAACCTGGTTTCGATCAATATTTTAGAGGATAACACCGGTTAGGTCTGGGTTAGGTCTGGGATATGCCCGCATCTGGCTCATGATTTTGCCTTCTTCGCATACTTCCTGGCCTGATCCTGGGGTTTTTTCGTGTTTGAATCACGTAGTAATGTGGTAACACACTGCAGCAGTCAACTAAACCTGGTTTCGATCAATATTTTAGAGGATAACACCGGGTAGGTCTGGGTTAGGTCTGGGATATGCGCGCATCTGGCTTATACTGTCGCCTTTTTCGCAAACTTGTTGGCCAGATCCTGGGTTTTTCCCGTGTTTGAATCACGTAGTAATGTTGTACCACACTGAGGCAGTCAATTAAACCTGGATTCGGACAGTATTTTAGAGGATAACACCGGTTAGGTCTGGGTTAGGTCTGGGTTATGCCCGCATCTGGCTCATGATTTTGCCTTCTTCGCATACTTGTTGGCCAGATCCTGGGTTTTTTTCGTGTTTGAATCACGTAGTAATGTGGTAACACAATGATGCAGTCAATTAACCCTGATTTCGATCCATATTTTGGAGGATAACACCGGTTAGGTCTGGGTTATGCCCGCATCTGGCTCATGATTTTGCCTTTTTCACAAACTTGTTGGCCAGATCTTGGGTTTTTTTCGTGTTTGAATCACGTAGTAATGTGGTAACACACTCAAGCAGTCAATTAAACCTCGTTTCGCTCAGTATTTTAGACGATAACACCGGTTAGGTCTGGGTTAGGTCTGGGATATTCGCGCATCTGGCTTATACTTTCGCCTTTTTCGCAAACTTGTTGGCAAGATCCTGGGTTTTTCTCGTGTTTGAATCACGCAGTAATGTGGTAACACACTGAAGCAGTCAATTAAACCTGGTTTCGATCAATATTTTAGAGGATAACACCGGTTAGGTCTGGGTTAGGTCTGGGATATTCGCGCATCTGGCTTATACTATCGCCCTTTTCGCAAACTTGTTGGCCAGATCCCGGGTTTTTTTCGTGTTTGAATCACGTAGTAATGTTGTACAACACTGATGCAGTCAATTAAACCTGGTTTCGATCAATATTTCAGAGGATACCACCGGTTAAGTCTGGGTTAGGTCCGGGATATGCCCGCATCTGGCTCATGATTTTGCCTTCTTCGCATACTTGATGGCCAGATCCTGGGTTCTTTTCGTGTTTGAATGACGTAGTAATGTGGTAACACAATGAAGCAGTCAATTAACCCTGGTTTCGATCAATATTTTAGAGGATAACACCGGTTATGTCTGGGTTAGGTCTGGGTTATGCCCGCATCTGGCTCATGATTTTGCCTTCTTCGTATACTTGTTGGCCAGATCCTGGGTTTTTTTCGTGATTGAATCACGTAGTAATGTGGTAACACAATGAAGCAGTCAATTAACCCTGGTTTCGATCAATATTTTAGAGGATAACACCGGTTAGGTCTGGGTTAGGTCGGGGATAGGCGCGCATCTGACTCATGATTTTGCCTTCTTCGCATACTTGTTGGCCTGATCCTGGGTTTTTTTCGTGTTTGAATCACGTAGTAATGTGGTAACACAATGAAGCAGTCAATTAACCCTGGTTTCGATCAATATTTTAGAGGATAACACCGGTTAGGTCTGGGTTAGGTCTGGGTTATGCCCGCATCTGGCTTATACTTTCGCCTTTTTCGCAAACTTGTTGGCCAGATCCTGGGTTTTTTTCGTGTTTGAATCACGCAGTAATGTGGTAACACACTGAAGCAGTCAATTAAACCTGGTTTCGATCAATATTTTAGAGGATAACACCGGTTAGGTCTGGGTTAGATCTGGGATATTCGCGCATCTGGCTAATACTTTCGCCTTTTTCGCAAACTTGTTGGCCAGATCCTGGGTTTTTCTCGTATTTGAATCACGCAGTAATGTGGTAACACACTGAAGCAGTCAATTAAACCTAGTTTCGATCAATATTTTAGAGGATAACACCGGTTAAGTCTGGGTTAGGTCCGGGATATTCGCGCATCTGGCTTATACTTTCGCCTTTTTCGCAAACTTGTTGGCCAGATCCTGGGTTTTTCTCGTGTTTGAATCACGCAGTAATGTGGTAACACACTGAAGCAGTCAATTAAACCTAGTTTCGATCAATATTTTAGAGGATAACACCGGTTAGGTCTGGGTTAGGTCTGGGATATTCGCGCATCTGGCTTATACTTTCGCCTTTTTCGCAAACTTGTTGGCCAGATCCTGGGTTTTTCTCGTGTTTGAATCACGCAGTAATGTGGTAACACACTGAAGCAGTCAATTAAACCTGGTTTCGATCAATATTTTAGAGGATAACACCGGTTAGGTCTGGGTTAGGTCTGGGATATTCGCGCATCTGGCTTATACTTTCGCCTTTTTCGCAAACTTGTTGGCCAGATCCTGGGTTTTTTTCGTGTTTGAATCACGTAGTAATGTTGTACCACACTGAGGCAGTCAATTAAACCTGGTTTCGATCAATATTTCAGAGGATACCACCGGTTAAGTCTGGGTTAGTTCCGGGATATGCCCGCATCTGGCTCATGATTTTGCCCTCCTCGCATACTTGATGGCCAGATCCTGGGTTTTTTTCGTGTTTGAATCACGTAGTAATGTGGTAACACAATGAAGCAGTCAATTAACCCTGGTTTCGATCAATATTTTAGAGGATAACACCGGTTATGTCTGGGTTAGGTCTGGGTTATGCCCGCATCTGGCTCATGATTTTGCCTTCTTCGTATACTTGTTGGCCAGATCCTGGGTCTTTTTCGTGATTGAATCACGTAGTAATGTGGTAACACACTGAAGCAGTTAATCAAACCTGGTTTCGATCAATATTTTAGAGGATAACACCGGTTAGGTCTGGGTTAGGTCTGGGATATGCCCGCATCTGGCTCATGATTTTGCCTTCTTCGCATACTTCTTGGCCTGATCCTGGGGTTTTTTCGTGTTTGAATCACGTAGTAATGTGGTAACACACTGCAGCAGTCAACTAAACCTGGTTTCGATCAATATTTTAGAGGATAACACCGGGTAGGTCTGGGTTAGGTCTGGGATATGCGCGCATCTGGCTTATACTTTCGCCTTTTTCGCAAACTTGTTGGCCAGATCCTGGGTTTTTCTCGTATTTGAATCACGCAGTAATGTGGTAACACACTGAAGCAGTCAATTAAACCTAGTTTCGATCAATATTTTAGAGGATAACACCGGTTAAGTCTGGGTTAGGTCCGGGATATTCGCGCATCTGGCTTATACTTTCGCCTTTTTCGCAAACTTGTTGGCCAGATCCTGGGTTTTTCTCGTGTTTGAATCACGCAGTAATGTGGTAACACACTGAAGCAGTCAATTAAACCTAGTTTCGATCAATATTTTAGAGGATAACACCGGTTAGGTCTGGGTTAGGTCTGGGATATTCGCGCATCTGGCTTATACTTTCGCCTTTTTCGCAAACTTGTTGGCCAGATCCTGGGTTTTTCTCGTGTTTGAATCACGCAGTAATGTGGTAACACACTGAAGCAGTCAATTAAACCTGGTTTCGATCAATATTTTAGAGGATAACACCGGTTAGGTCTGGGTTAGGTCTGGGATATTCGCGCATCTGGCTTATACTTTCGCCTTTTTCGCAAACTTGTTGGCCAGATCCTGGGTTTTTTTCGTGTTTGAATCACGTAGTAATGTTGTACCACACTGAGGCAGTCAATTAAACCTGGTTTCGATCAATATTTCAGAGGATACCACCGGTTAAGTCTGGGTTAGTTCCGGGATATGCCCGCATCTGGCTCATGATTTTGCCCTCTTCGCATACTTGATGGCCAGATCCTGGGTTTTTTTCGTGTTTGAATCACGTAGTAATGTGGTAACACAATGAAGCAGTCAATTAACCCTGGTTTCGATCAATATTTTAGAGGATAACACCGGTTATGTCTGGGTTAGGTCTGGGTTATGCCCGCATCTGGCTCATGATTTTGCCTTCTTCGTATACTTGTTGGCCAGATCCTGGGTCTTTTTCGTGATTGAATCACGTAGTAATGTGGTAACACACTGAAGCAGTTAATCAAACCTGGTTTCGATCAATATTTTAGAGGATAACACCGGTTAGGTCTGGGTTAGGTCTGGGATATGCCCGCATCTGGCTCATGATTTTGCCTTCTTCGCATACTTCTTGGCCTGATCCTGGGGTTTTTTCGTGTTTGAATCACGTAGTAATGTGGTAACACACTGCAGCAGTCAACTAAACCTGGTTTCGATCAATATTTTAGAGGATAACACCGGGTAGGTCTGGGTTAGGTCTGGGATATGCGCGCATCTGGCTTATACTTTCGCCTTTTTCGCAAACTTGTTGGCCAGATCCTGGGTTTTTCCCGTGTTTGAATCACGTAGTAATGTTGTACCACACTGAGGCAGTCAATTAAACCTGGATTCGGACAGTATTTTAGTGGATAACACCGGTTAGGTCTGGGTTAGGTCTGGGTTATGCCCGCATCTGGCTCATGATTTTGCCTTCTTCGCATACTTGTTGGCCAGATCCTGGGTTTTTTTCGTGTTTGAATCACGTAGTAATGTGGTAACACAATGATGCAGTCAATTAACCCTGATTTCGATCCATATTTTGGAGGATAACACCGGTTAGGTCTGGGTTATGCCCGCATCTGGCTCATGATTTTGCCTTTTTCACAAACTTGTTGGCCAGTTCTTGGGTTTTTTTCGTGTTTGAATCACGTAGTAATGTGGTAACACACTCAAGCAGTCAATTAAACCTCGTTTCGCTCAGTATTTTAGACGATAACACCGGTTAGGTCTGGGTTAGGTCTGGGATATTCGCGCATCTGGCTTATACTTTCGCCTTTTTCGCAAACTTGTTGGCAAGATCCTGGGTTTTTTTCGTGTTTGAATCACGCAGTAATGTGGTAACACACTGAAGCAGTCAATTAAACCTGGTTTCGATCAATATTTTAGAGGATAACACCGGTTAGGTCTGGGTTAGGTCTGGGATATTCGCGCATCTGGCTTATACTATCGCCCTTTTCGCAAACTTGTTGGCCAGATCCCGGGTTTTTTTCGTGTTTGAATCACGTAGTAATGTTGTACAACACTGATGCAGTCAATTAAACCTGGTTTCGATCAATATTTCAGAGGATACCACCGGTTAAGTCTGGGTTAGGTCCGGGATATGCCCGCATCTGGCTCATGATTTTGCCTTCTTCGCATACTTGATGGCCAGATCCTGGGTTCTTTTCGTGTTTGAATGACGTAGTAATGTGGTAACACAATGAAGCAGTCAATTAACCCTGGTTTCGATCAATATTTTAGAGGATAACACCGGTTATGTCTGGGTTAGGTCTGGGTTATGCCCGCATCTGGCTCATGATTTTGCCTTCTTCGTATACTTGTTGGCCAGATCCTGGGTTTTTTTCGTGATTGAATCACGTAGTAATGTGGTAACACAATGAAGCAGTCAATTAACCCTGGTTTCGATCAATATTTTAGAGGATAACACCGGTTAGGTCTGGGTTAGGTCGGGGATAGGCGCGCATCTGACTCATGATTTTGCCTTCTTCGCATACTTGTTGGCCTGATCCTGGGTTTTTTTCGTGTTTGAATCACGTAGTAATGTGGTAACACAATGAAGCAGTCAATTAACCCTGGTTACGATCAATATTTTAGAGGATAACACCGGTTAGGTCTGGGTTAGGTCTGGGTTATGCCCGCATCTGGCTTATACTTTCGCCTTTTTCGCAAACTTGTTGGCCAGATCCTGGGTTTTTTTCGTGTTTGAATCACGCAGTAATGTGGTAACACACTGAAGCAGTCAATTAAACCTGGTTTCGATCAATATTTTAGAGGATAACACCGGTTAGGTCTGGGTTAGATCTGGGATATTCGCGCATCTGGCTTATACTTTCGCCTTTTTCGCAAACTTGTTGGCCAGATCCTGGGTTTTTCTCGTATTTGAATCACGCAGTAATGTGGTAACACACTGAAGCAGTCAATTAAACCTAGTTTCGATCAATATTTTAGAGGATAACACCGGTTAAGTCTGGGTTAGGTCCGGGATATGCCCGCATCTGGCTCATGATTTTGCCTTCTTCGCATAATTGGTGGCCAGATCCTGGGTTTTTTTCGTGTTTGAATCACGTAGTAATGTGGTAACACAATGAAGCAGTCAATTAACCCTGGTTTCGATCAATATTTTAGAGGATAACACCGGTTAGGTCTGGGTTAGGTCTGGGTTATGCCCGCATCTGGCTCATGATTTTGCCTTCTTCGTATACTTGTTGGCCAGATCCTGGGTTTTTTTCGTGATTGAATCACGTAGTAATGTGGTAACACAATGAAGCAGTCAATTAACCCTGGTTTCGATCAATATTTTAGAGGTTAACACCGGTTAGGTCTGGGTAAGGTCTGGGATAGGCGCGCATCTGGCTCATGATTTTGCCTTCTTCGCATACTTGTTGGCCTGATCCTGGGTTTTTTTCGTGTTTGAATCACGTAGTAATGTGGTAACACAATGAGGCAGTCAATTAACCCTGGTTTCGATCAATATTTTAGAGGATAACATCGGTTAGGTCTGGGTTAGGTCCGGGATATGCCCGCATCTGGCTCATGATTTTGCCTTCTTCGCATACTTGTTGGCCAGATCCTGGATTTTTTTCGTGATTGAATCACGTAGTAATGTGGTAACACACTGAAGCAGTCAATCAAACCTGGTTTCGATCAATATTTTAGAGGATAACACCGGTTAGGTCTGGGTTAGGTCTGGGATATGCCCGCATCTGGCTCATGATTTAGCCTTCTTTGCATACTTGATGGCCAGATCCTGGGTTTTTTTCGTGTTTGAATCACGTAGTAATGTGGTAACACAATGAAGCAGTCAATTAACCCTGGCTTCGATCAATATTTTAGAGGATAACACCGGTTAGGTCTGGGTTAGGTCTGGGATATTCGCGCATCTGGCTTATACTTTCGCCTTTTTCGCAAACTTGTTGGCCAGATCCTGGGTTTTTCTCGTGTTTGAATCACGCAGTAATGTGGTAACACACTGAAGCAGTCAATTAAACCTAGTTTCGATCAATATTTTAGAGGATAACACCGGTTAGGTCTGGGTTAGGTCTGGGATATTCGCGCATCTGGCTTATACTTTCGCCTTTTTCGCAAACTTGTTGGCCAGATCCTGGGTTTTTCTCGTGTTTGAATCACGCAGTATTGTGGTAACACACTGAAGCAGTCAATTAAACCTGGTTTCGATCAATATTTTAGAGGATAACACCGGTTAGGTCTGGGTTAGGTCAGGGTTATGCCCGCATCTGGCTCATGATTTTGCCTTCTTCGTATACTTGTTGGCCAGATCCTGGGTTTTTTTCGTGTTTGAATCACGCAGTAATGTGGTAACACACTGAAGCAGTCAATTAAACCTAGTTTCGATCAATATTTTAGAGGATAACACCGGTTAGGTCTGGGTTAGGTCTGGGATATTCGCGCATCTGGCTTATACTTTCGCCTTTTTCGCAAACTTGTTGGCCAGATCCTGGGTTTTTCTCGTGTTTGAATCACGCAGTAATGTGGTAACACACTGAAGCAGTCAATTAAACCTGGTTTCGATCAATATTTTAGAGGATAACACCGGTTAGGTCTGGGTTAGGTCTGGGATATTCGCGCATCTGGCTTATACTTTCGCCATTTTCGCAAACTTGTTGGCCACATCCTGGGTTTTTTCCGTGTTTGAATCACGTAGTAATGTTGTACCACACTGAAGCAGTCAATTAAACCTGGTTTCGATCAATATTTTAGAGGATAACACCGGTTAGGTCTGGGTTAGGTCTGGGATATTCGCGCATCTGGCTTATACTTTCGCCTTTTTCGCAAACTTGTTGGCCAGATCCTGGGGTTTTTTCGTGTTTGAATCACGTAGTAATGTTGTACCACACTGAGGCAGTCAATTAAACCTGGTTTCGATCAATATTTCAGAGGATACCACCGGTTAAGTCTGGGTTAGGTCCGGGATATGCCCGCATCTGGCTCATGATTTTGCCTTCTTCGCATACTTGATGGCCAGATCCTGGGTTTTTTTCGTGTTTGAATCACGTAGTGATGTGGTAACACAATGAAGCAGTCAATTAACCCTGGTTTCGATCAATATTTTAGAGGATAACACCGGTTATGTCTGGGTTAGGTCTGGGTTATGCCCGCATCTGGCTCATGATTTTGCCTTCTTCGTATACTTGTTGGCCAGATCCTGGGTTTTTTTCGTGATTGAATCACGTAGTAATGTGGTAACACAATGAAGCAGTCAATTAACCCTGGTTTCGATTAATATTTTAGAGGATAACACCGGTTAGGTCTGGGTTAGGTCTAGGATAGGCGCGCATCTGGCTCATGATTTTGCCTTCTTCGCATACTTGTTGGCCTGATCCTGGGTTTTTTTCGTGTTTGAATCACGTAGTAATGTGGTAACACAATGAAGCAGTCAATTAACCCTGGTTTCGATCAATATTTTAGAGGATAACACTGGTTAGGTCTGGGTTAGGTCTGGGATATGCGCGCATCTGGCTTATACTTTCGCCTTTTTCGCAAACTTGTTGGCCACATCCTGGGTTTTTTCCGTGTTTGAATCACGTAGTAATGTTGTACCACACTGAGGCAGTCAATTAAACCTGGATTCGGACAGTATTTTAGAGGATAACACCGGTTAGGCCTGGGTTAGGTCTGGGTCATGCCCGCATCTGGCTCATGATTTTGCCTTCTTCGCATACTTGTTGGCCAGATCCTGGGTTTTTTTCGTGTTTCAATCACGTAGTAATGTGGTAGCACAATGAAGCAGTCAATTAACCCTGGTTTCGATCCATATTTTGGAGGATAACACCGGTTAGGTCTGGGTTATGCCCGCATCTGGCTCATGATTTTGCCTTTTTCGCACACTTGTTGGCCAGATCCTAGGTTTTTCTCGTGTTTGAATCACGTAGTAATGTAGTAACACACTGAACCAGTCAATTAAACCTGGTTTCGATCAATATTTTAGAGGATAACACCGGTTAGGTCTGGGATATGCGCGCATCTGGCTTATACTTTCGCCTTTCTCGCAAACTTGTTGCCCAGATCCTGGGTTTTTTCCGTGTTTGAATCACGTAGTAATGTTGTACCACACTGAGGCAGGCAATTAAACCTGGATTCGGACAGTGTTCTAGAGGAAAACACCGGTTAGGTCTGGGTTAGGTCTGGGTTATGCCCGCATCTGGCTCATGATTTTGCCTTCTTCGCATACTTGTTGGCCAGATCCTGGGTTTTTTTCGTGTTTGAATCACGTAGTAATGTGGTAACACAATGAAGCAGTCAATTAACCCTGGTTTCGATCAATATTTTAGAGGATAACACCGGTTAGGTCTGGGTTAGGTCTGGGTTATGCCCGCATCTGGCTCATGATTTTGCCTTCTTCGCATACTTGATGGCCAGATCCTGGGTTTTTTTCGTGTTTGAATCACGTAGTGATGTGGTAACACAATGAAGCAGTCAATTAACCCTGGTTTCGATCAATATTTTAGAGGATAACACCGGTTATGTCTGGGTTAGGTCTGGGTTATGCCCGCATCTGGCTCATGATTTTGCCTTCTTCGTATACTTGTTGGCCAGATCCTGGGTTTTTTTCGTGATTGAATCACGTAGTAATGTGGTAACACAATGAAGCAGTCAATTAACCCTGGTTTCGATCAATATTTTAGAGGATAACACCGGTTAGGTCTGGGTTAGGTCTGGGATAGGCGCGCATCTGGCTCATGATTTTGCCCTCTTCGCATACTTGTTGGCCTGATCCTGGGTTTTTCTCGTGTTTGAATCACGCAGTAATGTAGTAACACACTGAAGCAGTCAATTAAACCTGGTTTCGATCAATATTTTAGAGGATAACACCGGTTAGGTCTGGGTTAGGTCTGGGATATTCGCGCATCTGGCTTATACTTTCGCCTTTTTCGCAAACTTGTTGGCCAGATCCTGGGTTTTTTTCGTGTTTGAATCACGTAGTAATGTTGTACCACACTGAGGCAGTCAATTAAACCTGGTTTCGATCAATATTTCAGAGGATACCACCGGTTAAGTCTGGGTTAGGTCCGGGATATGCCCGCATCTGGCTCATGATTTTGCCCTCTTCGCATACTTGATGGCCAGATCCTGGGTTTTTTTCGTGTTTGAATCACGTAGTAATGTGGTAACACAATGAAGCAGTCAATTAACCCTGGTTTCGATCAATATTTTAGAGGATAACACCGGTTATGTCTGGGTTAGGTCTGGGTTATGCCCGCATCTGGCTCATGATTTTGCCTTCTTCGTATACTTGTTGGCCAGATCCTCGGTTTTTTTCGTGATTGAATCACGTAGTAATGTGGTAACACAATGAAGCAGTCAATTAACCCTGGTTTCGATCAATATTTTAGAGGATAACACCGATTAGGTCTGGGTTAGGTCTGGGATAGGCGCGCATCTGGCTCATGATTTTGCCTTCTTCGCATACTTGTTGGCCTGATCCTGGGTTTTTTTCGTGTTTGAATCACGTAGTAATGTGGTAACACAATGAAGCAGTCAATTAACCCTGGTTTCGATCAATATTTTAGAGGATAACACTGGTTAGGTCTGGGTTAGGTCTGGGATATGCGCGCATCTGGCTTATACTTCCGCCTTTTTCGCAAACTTGTTGGCCAGATCCTGAGTTTTTTCCGTGTTTGAATCACGTAGTAATGTGGTAACACAATGAAGCAGTCAATTAACCCTGGTTTCGATCAATATTTTAGAGGATAACACCGGTTAGGTCTGGGTTAGGTCTGGGTTATGCCCGCATCTGGCTTATACTTTCGCCTTTTTCGCAAACTTGTTGGCCAGATCCTGGGTTTTTTTCGTGTTTGAATCACGTAGTAATGTGGTAACACAATGAAGCAGTCAATTAACCCTGGTTTCGATCAATATTTTAGAGGATAACACCGGTTAGGTCTGGGTTAGGTCTGGGTTATGCCCGCATCTGGCTTATACTTTCGCCTTTTTCGCAAACTTGTTGGCCAGATCCTGGGTTTTTTCGTGTTTGAATCACGTAGTAATGTTGTACCACACTGAGGCAGTCAATTAAACCTGGTTTCGATCAATATTTCAGAGGATACCACCGGTTAAGTCTGGGTTAGGTCCGGGATATGCCCGCATCTGGCTCATGATTTTGCCTTCTTCGCATACTTGATGGCCAGATCCTGGGTTTTTTTCGTGATTGAATCACGTAGTAATGTGGTAACACACTGAAGCAGTCAATCAAACCTGGTTTCGATCAATATTTTAGAGGATAACACCGGTTAGGTCTGGGTTAGGTCTGGGATATGCCCGCATCTGGCTCATGATTTTGCCTTCTTCGCATACTTGTTGGCCAGATCCTGGGTTTTTTTCGTGATTGAATCACGTAGTAATGTGGTAACACAATGAAGCAGTCAATTAACCCTGGTTTCGATCAATATTTTAGAGGATAACACCGGTTAGGTCTGGGTTAGGTCTGGGATATGCCCGCATCTGGCTCATGATTTTGCCTTCTTCGCATACTTGTTGGCCTGATCCTGGGTTTTTTTCGTGTTTGAATCACGTAGTAATGTGGTAACACAATGAAGCAGTCAATTAACCCTGGCTTCGATCAATATTTTAGAGGATAACACCGGTTAGGTCTGGGTTAGGTCTGGGATATGCGCGCATCTGGCTTATACTTTCGCCTTTTTCGCAAACTTGTTGGCCAGATCCTGGGGTTTTTTCGTGTTTGAATCACGTAGTAATGTTGTACCACACTGAGGCAGTCAATTAAACCTGGTTTCGATCAATATTTCAGAGGATACCACCGGTTAAGTCTGGGTTAGGTCCGGGATATGCCCGCATCTGGCTCATGATTTTGCCTTCTTCGCATACTTGATGGCCAGATCCTGGGTTTTTTTCGTGTTTGAATCACGTAGTAATGTGGTAACACAATGAAGCAGTCAATTAACCCTGGTTTCGATCAATATTTTAGAGGATAACACCGGTTATGTCTGGGTTAGGTCTGGGTTATGCCCGCATCTGGCTCATGATTTTGCCTTCTTCGTATACTTGTTGGCCAGATCCTGGGATTTTTTCGTGTTTGAATCACGTAGTAATGTTGTACCACACTGAGGCAGTCAATTAAACCTGGATTCGGACAGTATTTTAGAGGATAACACCGGTTAGGTCTGGGTTAGGTCTGGGTGATGCCCGCATCTGACTCATGATTTTGCCTTCTTCGCATACTTGTTGGCCAGATCCTGGGTTTTCTTCGTGTTTGAATCACGTAGTAATGTGGTAGCACAATGAAGCAGTCAATTAACCCTGGTTTCGATCCATATTTTGGAGGATAACAACGGTTAGGTCTGGGTTATGCCTGCATCTGGCTCATGATTTTGCCTTTTTCGCACACTTGTTGGCCAGATCCTGGATTTTTTTCGTGATTGAATCACGTAGTAATGTGGTAACACACTGAAGCAGTCAATCAAACCTGGTTTCGATCAATATTTTAGAGGATAACACCGGTTAGGTCTGGGTTAGGTCTGGGATATGCCCGCATCTGGCTCATGATTTTGCACTCTTCGCATACTTGTTGGCCAGATCCTGGGTTTTTTTCGTGATTGAATCACGTAGTAATGTGGTAACACACTGAAGCAGTCAATTAAACCTGGTTTCGATCAATATTTTAGAGGATAACACCGGTTAGGTCTGGGTTAGGTCTGGGATATTCGCGCATCTGGCTTATACTTTCGCCTTTTTCGCAAACTTGTTGGCCAGATCCTGGGTTTTTCTCGAGTTTGAATCACGCAGTAATGTAGTAACACACTGAAGCAGTCAATTAAACCTGGTTTCGATCAATATTTTAGACGATAACACCGGTTAGGTCTGGGTTAGGTCTGGGATATTCGCGCATCTGGCTTATACTTTCGCCTTTTTCGCAAACTTGTTGGCCAGATCCTGAGTTTTTTTCGTGTTTGAATCACGTAGTAATGTGGTAACACAATGAAGCAGTCAATTAACCCTGGTTTCGATCAATATTTTAGAGGTTAACACCGGTTAGGTCTGGGATATGCGCGCATCTGGCTTATACTTTCGCCTTTTTCGCAAACTTGTTGGCCAGATCCTGGGTTTTTTCCGTGTTTGAATCACGTAGTAATGTTGTACCACACTGAGGCAGGTAATTAAACCTGGATTCGGACAGTATTTTAGAGGATAACACCGGTTAGGTCTGGGTTAGGTCTGGGTTATGCCCGCATCTGGCTCATGATTTTGCCTTCTTCGCATACTTGTTGGCCAGATCCTGGGTTTTTTTCGTGTTTGAATCACGTAGTAATGTGGTAACACAATGAAGCAGTCAATTAACCCTGGTTTCGATCAATATTTTAGAGGATAACACCGGTTTGGTCTGGGTTAGGTCTGGGATATGCGCGCATCTGGCTCATGATTTTGCCTTTTTCGCAAACTTGTTGGCCAGATCCTGGGTTTTTTCCGTGTTTGAATCACGTAGTAATGTTGTACCACACTGAGGCAGGTAATTAAACCTGGATTCGGACAGTATTTTAGAGGATAACACCGGTTAGGTCTGGGTTAGGTCTGGGTTATGCCCGCATCTGGCTTATACTTTCGCCTTTTTCGCAAACTTGTTGGTCAGATCCTGGGCTTTTTTCGTGTTTGAACTACGCAGTAATGTGGTAACACACTGAAGCAGTCAATTAAACCTGGTTTCGATCAATATTTTAGAGGATAACACCGGTTAGGTCTGGGTTAGGTCTGGGATATTCGCGCATCTGGCTTATACTTTAGCCTTTTTCGCAAACTTGTTGGCCAGATCCTGGGTTTTTCTCGTGTTTGAATCACGCAGTAATGTGGTCACACACTGAAGCAGTCAATTAAACCTGGTTTCGATCAATATTTTAGAGGATAACACCGGTTAGGTCTGGGTTAGGTCTGGGATATTCGCGCATCTGGCTTATACTTTCGCCTTTTTCGCAAACTTGTTGGCCAGATCCTGGGTTTTTTTCGTGTTTGAATCACGTAGTAATGTGGTAACACAATGAAGCAGTCAATTAACCCTGGTTTCGATCAATATTTTAGAGGATAACACCGGTTAGGTCTGGGTTATGCCCGCATCTGGCTCATGATTTTGCCTTTTTCGCAAACTTGTTGGCCAGATCCTGAGTTTTTTCCGTGTTTGAATCACGTAGTAATGTGGTAACACAATGAAGCAGTCAATTAACCCTGGTTTCGATCAATATTTTAGAGGATAACACCGGTCAGGTCTGGGTTAGGTCTGGGTTATGCCCGCATCTGGCTTATACTTTCGCCTTTTTCGCAAACTTGTTGGCCAGATCCTGGGTTTTTTTCGTGTTTGAACCACGCAGTAATGTGGTAACACACTGAAGCAGTCAATTAAACCTGGTTTCGATCAATATTTTAGAGGATAACACCGGTTAGGTCTGGGTTAGGTCTGGGATATTCGCGCATCTGGCTTATACTTTCGCCTTTTTCGCAAACTTGTTGGCCAGATCCTGGGTTTTTCTCGTGTTTGAATCACGCAGTAATGTGGTAACACACTGAAGCAGTCAATTAAACCTGGTTTCGATCAATATTTTAGAGGATAACACCGGTTAGGTCTGGGTTAGGTCTGGGATATTCGCGCATCTGGCTTATACTTTCGCCTTTTTCGCAAACTTGTTGGCCAGATCCTGGGTTTTTCTCGTGTTTGAATCACGCAGTAATGTAGTAACACACTGAAGCAGTCAATTAAACCTGGTTTCGATCAATATTTTAGAGGATAACACCCGTTAGGTCTGGGTTAGGTCTGGGATATTCGCGCATCTGGCTTATACTTTCGCGTTTTTCGCAAACTTGTTGGCCAGATCCTGGGGTTTTTTCGTGTTTGAATCACGTAGTAATGTTGTACCACACTGAGGCAGTCAATTAAACCTGGTTTCGATCAATATTTCAGAGGATACCACCGGTTAAGTCTGGGTTAGGTCCGGGATATGCCCGCATCTGGCTCATGATTTTGCCTTCTTCGCATACTTGATGGCCAGATCCTGGGTTTTTTTCGTGTTTGAATCACGTAGTAATGTGGTAACACAATGAAGCAGTCAATTAACCCTGGTTTCGATCAATATTTTAGAGGATAACACCGGTTATGTCTGGGTTAGGTCTGGGTTATGCCCGCATCTGGCTCATGATTTTGCCTTCTTCGTATACTTGTTGGCCAGATCCTGGGATTTTTTCGTGTTTGAATCACGTAGTAATGTTGTACCACACTGAGGCAGTCAATTAAACCTGGATTCGGACAGTATTTTAGAGGATAACACCGGTTAGGTCTGGGTTAGGTCTGGGTGATGCCCGCATCTGACTCATGATTTTGCCTTCTTCGCATACTTGTTGGCCAGATCCTGGGTTTTCTTCGTGTTTGAATCACGTAGTAATGTGGTAGCACAATGAAGCAGTCAATTAACCCTGGTTTCGATCCATATTTTGGAGGATAACAACGGTTAGGTCTGGGTTATGCCTGCATCTGGCTCATGATTTTGCCTTTTTCGCACACTTGTTGGCCAGATCCTGGATTTTTTTCGTGATTGAATCACGTAGTAATGTGGTAACACACTGAAGCAGTCAATCAAACCTGGTTTCGATCAATATTTTAGAGGATAACACCGGTTAGGTCTGGGTTAGGTCTGGGATATGCCCGCATCTGGCTCATGATTTTGCACTCTTCGCATACTTGTTGGCCAGATCCTGGGTTTTTTTCGTGATTGAATCACGTAGTAATGTGGTAACACACTGAAGCAGTCAATTAAACCTGGTTTCGATCAATATTTTAGAGGATAACACCGGTTAGGTCTGGGTTAGGTCTGGGATATTCGCGCATCTGGCTTATACTTTCGCCTTTTTCGCAAACTTGTTGGCCAGATCCTGGGTTTTTCTCGAGTTTGAATCACGCAGTAATGTAGTAACACACTGAAGCAGTCAATTAAACCTGGTTTCGATCAATATTTTAGACGATAACACCGGTTAGGTCTGGGTTAGGTCTGGGATATTCGCGCATCTGGCTTATACTTTCGCCTTTTTCGCAAACTTGTTGGCCAGATCCTGAGTTTTTTTCGTGTTTGAATCACGTAGTAATGTGGTAACACAATGAAGCAGTCAATTAACCCTGGTTTCGATCAATATTTTAGAGGATAACACCGGTTAGGTCTGGGATATGCGCGCATCTGGCTTATACTTTCGCCTTTTTCGCAAACTTGTTGGCCAGATCCTGGGTTTTTTCCGTGTTTGAATCACGTAGTAATGTTGTACCACACTGAGGCAGGTAATTAAACCTGGATTCGGACAGTATTTTAGAGGATAACACCGGTTAGGTCTGGGTTAGGTCTGGGTTATGCCCGCATCTGGCTCATGATTTTGCCTTCTTCGCATACTTGTTGGCCAGATCCTGGGTTTTTTTCGTGTTTGAATCACGTAGTAATGTGGTAACACAATGAAGCAGTCAATTAACCCTGGTTTCGATCAATATTTTAGAGGATAACACCGGTTTGGTCTGGGTTAGGTCTGGGATATGCGCGCATCTGGCTCATGATTTTGCCTTCTTCGCATACTTGTTGGCCTGATCCTGGGTTTTTTTCGTGTTTGAATCACGTAGTAATGTGGTAACACAATGAAGCAGTCAATTAACCCTGGCTTCGATCAATATTTTAGAGGATAACACCGGTTAGGTCTGGGTTAGGTCTGGGATATGCGCGCATCTGGCTTATACTTTCGCCTTTTTCGCAAACTTGTTGGCCAGATCCTGGGTTTTTTCCGTGTTTGAATCACGTAGTAATGTGGTAACACAATGAAGCAGTCAATTAACCCTGGTTTCGATCAATATTTTAGAGGATAACACCGGTTAGGTCTGGGTTAGGTCTGGGTTATGCCCGCATCTGGCTTATACTTTCGCCTTTTTCGCAAACTTGTTGGTCAGATCCTGGGCTTTTTTCGTGTTTGAACTACGCAGTAATGTGGTAACACACTGAAGCAGTCAATTAAACCTGGTTTCGATCAATATTTTAGAGGATAACACCGGTTAGGTCTGGGTTAGGTCTGGGATATTCGCGCATCTGGCTTATACTTTAGCCTTTTTCGCAAACTTGTTGGCCAGATCCTGGGTTTTTCTCGTGTTTGAATCACGCAGTAATGTGGTCACACACTGAAGCAGTCAATTAAACCTGGTTTCGATCAATATTTTAGAGGATAACACCGGTTAGGTCTGGGTTAGGTCTGGGATATTCGCGCATCTGGCTTATACTTTCGCCTTTTTCGCAAACTTGTTGGCCAGATCCTGGGTTTTTTTCGTGTTTGAATCACGTAGTAATGTGGTAACACAATGAAGCAGTCAATTAACCCTGGTTTCGATCAATATTTTAGAGGATAACACCGGTTAGGTCTGGGTTATGCCCGCATCTGGCTCATGATTTTGCCTTTTTCGCAAACTTGTTGGCCAGATCCTGAGTTTTTTCCGTGTTTGAATCACGTAGTAATGTGGTAACACAATGAAGCAGTCAATTAACCCTGGTTTCGATCAATATTTTAGAGGATAACACCGGTCAGGTCTGGGTTAGGTCTGGGTTATGCCCGCATCTGGCTTATACTTTCGCCTTTTTCGCAAACTTGTTGGCCAGATCCTGGGTTTTTTTCGTGTTTGAACCACGCAGTAATGTGGTAACACACTGAAGCAGTCAATTAAACCTGGTTTCGATCAATATTTTAGAGGATAACACCGGTTAGGTCTGGGTTAGGTCTGGGATATTCGCGCATCTGGCTTATACTTTCGCCTTTTTCGCAAACTTGTTGGCCAGATCCTGGGTTTTTCTCGTGTTTGAATCACGCAGTAATGTGGTAACACACTGAAGCAGTCAATTAAACCTGGTTTCGATCAATATTTTAGAGGATAACACCGGTTAGGTCTGGGTTAGGTCTGGGATATTCGCGCATCTGGCTTATACTTTCGCCTTTTTCGCAAACTTGTTGGCCAGATCCTGGGTTTTTCTCGTGTTTGAATCACGCAGTAATGTAGTAACACACTGAAGCAGTCAATTAAACCTGGTTTCGATCAATATTTTAGAGGATAACACCCGTTAGGTCTGGGTTAGGTCTGGGATATTCGCGCATCTGGCTTATACTTTAGCGTTTTTCGCAAACTTGTTGGCCAGATCCTGGGGTATTTTGGTGTTTGAATCACGTAGTAATGTTGTACCACACTGAGGCAGTCAATTAAACCTGGATTCGATCCATATTTTGGAGGATAACACCGGTTAGGTCTGGGTTATGCCCGCATCTGGCTCATGATTTTGCCTTTTTCGCAAACTTGTTGGCCAGATCCTGGGTTTTTCTCGTGTTTGAATCACGCAGTAATGTAGTAACACACTGAAGCAGTCAATTAAACCTGGTTTCGATCAATATTCTAGAGGATAACACCGGTTAGGTCTGGGTTAGGTCTGGGTTATGCCCGCATCTGGCTCATGATTTTGCCTTCTTCGCATACTTGTTGGCCAGATCCTGGGTTTTTTTCGTGTTTGAATCACGTAGTAATGTGGTAGCACAATGAAGCAGTCAATTAACCCTGGTTTCGATCCATATTTTGGAGGATAACACCGGTTAGGTCTGGGTTATGCCCGCATCTGGCTCATGATTTTGCCTTTTTCGCAAACTTGTTGGCCAGATCCTGGGTTTTTCTCGTGTTTGAATCACGCAGTAATGTGGTAACACACTGAAGCAGTCAATTAAACCTGGTTTCGATCAATATTTTAGAGGATAACACCGGTTAGGTCTGGGTTAGGTCTGGGATATTCGCGCATCTGGCTTATACTTTCGCCTTTTTCGCAAACTTGTTGGCCAGATCCTGGGTTTTTTTCGTGTTTGAACCACGCAGTAATGTGGTAACACACTGAAGCAGTCAATTAAACCTGGTTTCGATCAATATTTTAGAGGATAACACCGGTTAGGTCTGGGATAGGTCTGGGATAGGCGCGCATCTGGCTCATGATTTTGCCTTCTTCGCATACTTGTTGGCCTGATCCTGGGCTTTTTTCGTGTTTGAATCACGTAGTAATGTGGTAACACACTGAGGCAGTCAATTAAACCTGGATTCGGACAGTATTTTAGAGGATAACACCGGTTAGGTCTGGGTTAGGTCTGGGTTATGCCCGCATCTGGCTCATGATTTTGCCTTCTTCGCATACTTGTTGGCCAGATCCTGGGTTTTTTTCGTGTTTGAATCACGTAGTAATGTGGTAGCACAATGAAGCAGTCAATTAACCCTGGTTTCGATCCATATTTTGGAGGATAACACCGGTTAGGTCTGGGTTATGCCCGCATCTGGCTCATGATTTTGCCTTTTTCGCAAACTTGTTGGCCAGATCCTGGGTTGTTCTCGTGTTTGAATCACGCAGTAATGTGGTAACACACTGAAGCAGTCAATTAAACCTAGTTTCAATCAATATTTTAGAGGATAACACCGGTTAGGTCTGGGTTAGGTCTGGGATATTCGCGCATCTGGCTTATACTTTCGCCTTTTTCGCATACTTGTTGGCCAGATCCTGGGTTTTTTTCGGGTTTGAATCACGTAGTAATGTAGTAACACACTGAACCAGTCAATTAAACCTGGTTTCGATCAATATTTTAGAGGATAACACCGGTTAGGTCTGGGATATGCGCGCATCTGGCTTATACTTTCGCCTTTTTCGCAAACTTGTTGGCCAGATCCCGGGTTTTTTCCGTGTTTGAATCACGTAGTAATGTGGTAACACACTGAAGCAGTCAATTAAACCTGGTTTCGATCAATATTTTAGAGGATAACACCGGTTAGGTCTGGGTTAGGTCTGGTATATGCGCGCATCTGGCTCATGATTTTGCCTTTTTTGCAATCTTGTTGGCCAGATCCTGGGTTTTTTTCGTGTTTGAATCACGTAGTAATGTTGTACCACACTGAGGCAGTCAATTAAACCTGGTTTCGATCAATATTTTGGAGGATAACACCGGTTAGGTCTGGGTTAGGTCTGGGATATGCGCGCATCTGGCTTATACTTTCGCCTTTTTCGCAAACTTGTTGGCCAGATCCTGGGTTTTTTCCGTGTTTGAATCACGTAGTAATGTGGTAACACAATGAAGCAGTCAATTAACCCTGGTTTCGATCAATATTTTAGAGGATAACACCGGTTAGGTCTGGGTTAGGTCTGGGTTATGCCCGCATCTGGCTTATACTTTCGCCTTTTTCGCAAACTTGTTGGCCAGATCCTGGGTTTTTTTCGTGTTTGAATCACGCAGTAATGTGGTAACACACTGAAGCAGTCAATTAAACCTGGTTTCGATCAATATTTTAGAGGATAACACCGGTTAGGTCTGGGTTAGGTCTGGGATATGCGCGCATCTGGCTTATACTTTCGCCTTTTTCGCAAACTTGTTGGCCAGATCCTGGGTTTTTTTCGTGTTTGAATCACGTAGTAATGTGGTAGCACAATGAAGCAGTCAATTAACCCTGGTTTCGATCCATATTTTGGAGGATAACACCGGTTAGGTCTGGGTTATGCCCGCATCTGGCTCATGATTTTGCCTTTTTCGCAAACTTGTTGGCCAGATCCTGGGTTTTTCTCGTGTTTGAATCACGCAGTAATGTGGTAACACACTGAAGCAGTCAATTAAACCTAGTTTCGATCAATATTTTAGAGGATAACACCGGTTAGGTCTGGGTTAGGTCTGGGATATTCGCGCATCTGGCTTATACTTTCGCCTTTTTCGCAAACTTGTTGGCCAGATCCTGGGTTTTTTTCGTGTTTGAATCACGTAGTAATGTTGTACCACACTGAGGCAGTCAATTAAACCTGGTTTCGATCAATATTTCAGAGGATAACACCGGTTAAGTCTGGGTTAGGTCCGGGATATGCCCGCATCTGGCTCATGATTTTGCCTTCTTCGCATACTTGGTGGCCAGATCCTGGGTTTTTTTCGTGTTTGAATCACGTAGTAATGTGGTAACACAATGAAGCAGTCAATTAACCCTGGTTTCGATCAATATTTTAGAGGATAACACCGGTTAGGTCTGGGTTAGGTCCGGGATATGCCCGCATCTGGCTCATGATTTTGCCTTCTTCGCATACTTGTTGGCCAGATCCTGGATTTCTTTCGTGATTGAATCACGTAGTAATGTGGTAACACACTGAAGCAGTCAATCAAACCTGGTTTCGAACAATATTTTAGAGGATAACACCGGTTAGGTCTGGGTTAGGTCTGGGATATGCCCGCATCTGGCTCATGATTAAGCCTTCTTTGCATACTTGATGGCCAGATCCTGGGCTTTTTCGTGTTTGAATCACGTAGTAATGTGGTAACACAATGAAGCAGTCAATTAACCCTGGTTTCGATCAATATTTTAGAGGATAACACCGGTTAGGTCTGGGTTAGGTCTGGGTTATGCCCGCATCTGGCTCATGATTTTGCCTTCTTCGCATACTTGTTGGCCAGATCCTGGGTTTTTTTCGTGATTGAATCACGTAGTAATGTGGTAACACAATGAAGCAGTCAATTAACCCTGGTTTCGATCAATATTTTAGAGGATAACACCGGTTAGGTCTGGGTTAGGTCTGGGATATTCGCGCATCTGGCTTATACTTTCGCATTTTTCGCAAACTTGTTGGCCAGATCCTGGGTTTTTCTCGTGTTTGAATCACGCAGTAATGTGGTAACACACTGAAGCAGTCAATTAAACCTAGTTTCGATCAATATTTTCGAGGATAACACCGGTTAGGTCTGGGTTAGGTCTGGGATATTCGCGCATCTGGCTTATACTTTCGCCTTTTTCGCAAACTTGTTGGCCAGATCCTGGGTTTTTTTCGTGTTTGAATCACGTAGTAATGTTGTACCACACTGAGGCAGTCAATTAAACCTGGTTTCGATCAATATTTCAGAGGATAACACCGGTTAAGTCTGGGTTAGGTCCGGGATATGCCCGCATCTGGCTCATGATTTTGCCTTCTTCGCATACTTGGTGGCCAGATCCTGGGTTTTTTTCGTGTTTGAATCACGTAGTAATGTGGTAACACAATGAAGCAGTCAATTAACCCTGGTTTCGCTCAATATTTTAGAGGATAACACCGGTTAGGTCTGGGTTAGGTCTGGGTTATGCCCGCATCTGGCTCATGATTTTGCCTTATTCGTATACTTGTTGGCCAGATCCTGGGTTTTTTTCGTGATTGAATCACGTAGTAATGTGGTAACACAATGAAGCAGTCAATTAACCCTGGTTTCGATCAATATTTCAGAGGATAACACCGGTTAAGTCTGGGTTAGGTCCGGGATATGCCCGCATCTGGCTCATGATTTTGCCTTTTTCGCAAACTTGTTGGCCAGATCCTGGGTTTTTCTCGTGTTTGAATCACGCAGTAATGTGGTAACACACTGAAGCAGTCAATTAAACCTAGTTTCGATCAATATTTTAGAGGATAACACCGGTGAGGTCTGGGTTAGGTCTGGGATATTCGCGCATCTGGCTTATACTTTCGCCTTTTTCGCAAACTTGTTGGCCAGATCCTGGGTTTTTTTCGTGTTTGAATCACGTAGTAATGTTGTACCACACTGAGGCAGTCAATTAACCCTGGTTTCGATCAATATTTCAGAGGATAACACCGGTTAAGTCTGGGTTAGGTCCGGGATATGCCCGCATCTGGCTCATGATTTTGCCTTCTTCGTATACTTGTTGGCCAGATCCTGGGTTTTTTTCGTGATTGAATCACGTAGTAATGTGGTAACACAATGAAGCAGTCAATTAACCCTGGTTTCGATCAATATTTTAGAGGATAACACCGGTTAGGTCTGGGTTAGGTCTGGGGTAGGCGCGTATCTGGCTCATGATTTTGCCTTCTTCGCATACTTGTTGGCCTGATCCTGGGTTTTTTTCGTGTTTGAATCACGTAGTAATGTGGTAACACAATGAAGCAGTCAATTAACCCTGGTTTCGATCAATATTTTAGAGGATAACACCGGTTAGGTCTGGGTTAGGTCCGGGATATGCCCGCATCTGGCTCATGATTTTGCCTTCTTCGCATACTTGGTGGCCAGATCCTGGGTTTTTTTCGTGTTTGAATCACGTAGTAATGTGGTAACACAATGAAGCAGTCAATTAACCCTGGTTTCGATCAATATTTTAGAGGATAACACCGGTTAGGTCTGGGTAAGGTCTGGGTTATGCCCGCATCTGGCTCATGATTTTGCCTTCTTCGTATACTTGTTGGCCAGATCCTGGGTTTTTTTCGTGATTGAATCACGTAGTAATGTGGTAACACAATGAAGCAGTCAATTAACCCTGGTTTCGATCAATATTTTAGAGGATAACACCGGTTAGGTCTGGGTTAGGTCTGGGGTAGGCGCGTATCTGGCTCATGATTTTGCCTTCTTCGCATACTTGTTGGCCTGATCTTGGGTTTTTTTCGTGTTTGAATCACGTAGTAATGTGGTAACGCAATGAAGCAGTCAATTAACCCTGGTTTCGATCAATATTTTAGGGGATAACACCGGTTAGGTCTGGGTTAGGTCCGGGATATGCCCGCATCTGGCTCATGATTTTGCCTTCTTCGCATACTTGTTGGCCAGATCCTGGATTTTTTTCGTGATTGAATCACGTAGTAATGTGGTAACACACTGAAGCAGTCAATCAAACCTGGTTTCGAACAATATTTTAGAGGATAACACCGGTTAGGTCTGGGTTAGGTCTGGGATATGCCCGCATCTGGCTCATGATTAAGCCTTCTTTGCATACTTGATGGCCAGATCCTGGGCTTTTTCGTGTTTGAATCACGTAGTAATGTGGTAGCACAATGAAGCAGTCAATTAACCCTGGTTTCGATCAATATTTTAGAGGATAACACCGGTTAGGTCTGGGTTAGGTCTGGGTTATGCCCGCATCTGGCTCATGATTTTGCCTTCTTCGCATACTTGTTGGCCAGATCCTGGGTTTTTTTCGTGATTGAATCACGTAGTAATGTGGTAACACAATGAAGCAGTCAATTAACCCTGGTTTCGATCAATATTTTAGAGGATAACACCGGTTAGGTCTGGGTTAGGTCTGGGATATTCGCGCATCTGGCTTATACTTTCGCATTTTTCGCAAACTTGTTGGCCAGATCCTGGGTTTTTCTCGTGTTTGAATCACGCAGTAATGTGGTAACACACTGAAGCAGTCAATTAAACCTAGTTTCGATCAATATTTTAGAGGATAACACCGGTTAGGTCTGGGTTAGGTCTGGGATATTCGCGCATCTGGCTTATACTTTCGCCTTTTTCGCAAACTTGTTGGCCAGATCCTGGGTTTTTTTCGTGTTTGAATCACGTAGTAATGTTGTACCACACTGAGGCAGTCAATTAAACCTGGTTTCGATCAATATTTCAGAGGATAACACCGGTTAAGTCTGGGTTAGGTCCGGGATATGCCCGCATCTGGCTCATGATTTTGCCTTCTTCGCATACTTGGTGGCCAGATCCTGGGTTTTTTTCGTGTTTGAATCACGTAGTAATGTGGTAACACAATGAAGCAGTCAATTAACCCTGGTTTCGATCAATATTTTAGAGGATAACACCGGTTAGGTCTGGGTTAGGTCTGGGTTATGCCCGCATCTGGCTCATGATTTTGCCTTATTCGTATACTTGTTGGCCAGATCCTGGGTTTTTTTCGTGATTGAATCACGTAGTAATGTGGTAACACAATGAAGCAGTCAATTAACCCTGGTTTCGATCAATATTTTAGAGGATAACACCGGTTAGGTCTGGGTTAGGTCTGCGGTAGGCGCGTATCTGGCTCATGATTTTGCCTTCTTCGCATACTTGTTGGCCTGATCCGGGGTTTTTTTCGTGTTTGAATCACGTAGTAATGTGGTAACACAATGAAGCAGTCAATTAACCCTGGTTTCGATCAATATTTTAGAGGATAACACCGGTTAGGTCTGGGTTAGGTCCGGGATATGCCCGCATCTGGCTCATGATTTTGCCTTCTTCGCATACTTGTTGGCCAGATCCTGGATTTTTTTCGTGATTGAATCACGTAGTAATGTGGTAACACAATGAAGCAGTCAATCAAACCTGGTTTCGAACAATATTTTAGAGGATAACACCGGTTAGGTCTGGGTTAGGTCTGGGATATGCCCGCATCTGGCTCATGATTTAGTCTTCTTTGCATACTTGATGGCCAGATCCTGGGCTTTTTCGTGTTTGAATCACGTAGTAATGTGGTAACACAATGAAGCAGTCAATTAACCCTGGTTTCGATCAATATTTTAGAGGATAACAACGGTTAGGTCTGGGTTAGGTCTGGGTTATGCTCGCATCTGGCTCATGATTTTGCCTTCTTCGCATACTTGTTGGCCAGATCCTGGGTTTTTTTCGTGATTGAATCACGTAGTAATGTGGTAACACAATGAAGCAGTCAATTAACCCTGGTTTCGATAAATATTTTAGAGGATAACACCGGTTAGGTCTGGGTTAGGTCTGGGATATGCGCGCATCTGGATCATGATTTTGCCTTCTTCGCATACTTGTTGGCCTGATCCTGGGTTTTTTTCGTGTTTGAATCACGTAGTAATGTGGTAACACAATGAAGCAGTCAATTAACCCTGGTTTCGATCAATATTTTAGAGGATAACACCGGTTAGGTCTGGGTTAGGTCTGGGATATGCGCGCATCTGGCTTATACTTTCGCCTTTTTCGCAAACTTGTTGGCCAGATCCTGGGTTTTTTCCGTGTTTGAATCACGTAGTAATGTGTTAACACAATGAAGCAGTCAATTAACCCTGGTTTCGATCAATATTTTAGAGGATAACACCGGTTAGGTCTGGGTTAGGTCTGGGTTATGCCCGAATCTGGCTTATACTTTCGCCTTTTTCGCAGACTTGTTGGCCAGATCCTGGGTTTTTTTCGTGTTTGAACCACGCAGTAATGTGGTAACACACTGAAGCAGTCAATTAAACCTGGTTTCGATCAATATTTTAGAGGATAACACCGGTTAGGTCTGGGTTAGGTCTGGGATATTCGCGCATCTCGCTTATACTTTCGCCTTTTTCGCAAACTTGTTGGCCAGATCCTGGGTTTTTCTCGTGTTTGAATCACGCAGTAATGTGGTAACACACTGAAGCAGTCAATTAAACCTGGTGTCGATCAATATTTTAGAGGATAACACCGATTAGGTCTGGGTTAGGTCTGGGATATTCGCGCATCTGGCTTATACTTTCGCCTTTTTCGCAAACTTGTTGGCCAGATCCTGGGTTTTTCTCGTGTTTGAATCACGCAGTAATGTAGTAACACACTGAAGCAGTCAATTAAACCTGGTTTCGATCAATATTTTAGAGGATAACACCGGTTAGGTCTGGGTTAGGTCTGGGATATTCGCGCATCTGGCTTATACTTTCGCCTTTTTCGCAAACTTGTTGGCCAGATCCTGGGTTTTTTTCGTGTTTGAATCACGTAGTAATGTTGTACCACACTGAGGCAGTCAATTAAACCTGGTTTCGATCAATATTTCAGAGGATACCACCGGTTAAGTCTGGGTTAGGTCCGGGATATGCCCGCATCTGGCTCATGATTTTGCCTTCTTCGCATACTTGATGGCCAGATCCTGGGTTTTTTTCGTGTTTGAATCACGTAGTAATGTGGTAACACAATGAAGCAGTCAATTAACCCTGGTTTCGATCAATATTTTAGAGGATAACACCGGTTATGTCTGGGTTAGGTCTGGGTTATGCCCGCATCTGGCTCATGATTTTGCCTTCTTCGTATACTCGTTGGCCAGATCCTGGGTTTTTTTCGTGATTGAATCACGTAGTAATGTGGTAACACAATGAAGCAGTCAATTAACCCTGGCTTCGATCAATATTTTAGAGGATAACACCGGTTAGGTCTGAGTTAGGTCTGGGATATGCGCGCATCTGGCTTATACTTTCGCCTTTTTCGCAAACTTGTTGGCCAGATCCTGGGTTTTTTCCGTGTTTGTATCACGTAGTAATGTGGTAACACAATGAAGCAGTCAATTAACCCTGGTTTCGATCAATATTTTAGAGGATAACACCGGTTAGGTCTGGGTTAGGTCTGCGGTAGGCGCGTATCTGGCTCATGATTTTGCCTTCTTCGCATACTTGTTGGCCTGATCCGGGGTTTTTTTCGTGTTTGAATCACGTAGTAATGTGGTAACACAATGAAGCAGTCAATTAACCCTGGTTTCGATCAATATTTTAGAGGATAACACCGGTTAGGTCTGGGTTAGGTCCGGGATATGCCCGCATCTGGCTCATGATTTTGCCTTCTTCGCATACTTGTTGGCCAGATCCTGGATTTTTTTCGTGATTGAATCACGTAGTAATGTGGTAACACAATGAAGCAGTCAATCAAACCTGGTTTCGAACAATATTTTAGAGGATAACACCGGTTAGGTCTGGGTTAGGTCTGGGATATGCCCGCATCTGGCTCATGATTTAGTCTTCTTTGCATACTTGATGGCCAGATCCTGGGCTTTTTCGTGTTTGAATCACGTAGTAATGTGGTAACACAATGAAGCAGTCAATTAACCCTGGTTTCGATCAATATTTTAGAGGATAACACCGGTTAGGTCTGGGTTAGGTCTGGGTTATGCTCGCATCTGGCTCATGATTTTGCCTTCTTCGCATACTTGTTGGCCAGATCCTGGGTTTTTTTCGTGATTGAATCACGTAGTAATGTGGTAACACAATGAAGCAGTCAATTAACCCTGGTTTCGATAAATATTTTAGAGGATAACACCGGTTAGGTCTGGGTTAGGTCTGGGATATGCGCGCATCTGGATCATGATTTTGCCTTCTTCGCATACTTGTTGGCCTGATCCTGGGTTTTTTTCGTGTTTGAATCACGTAGTAATGTGGTAACACAATGAAGCAGTCAATTAACCCTGGTTTCGATCAATATTTTAGAGGATAACACCGGTTAGGTCTGGGTTAGGTCTGGGATATGCGCGCATCTGGCTTATACTTTCGCCTTTTTCGCAAACTTGTTGGCCAGATCCTGGGTTTTTTCCGTGTTTGAATCACGTAGTAATGTGTTAACACAATGAAGCAGTCAATTAACCCTGGTTTCGATCAATATTTTAGAGGATAACACCGGTTAGGTCTGGGTTAGGTCTGGGTTATGCCCGAATCTGGCTTATACTTTCGCCTTTTTCGCAGACTTGTTGGCCAGATCCTGGGTTTTTTTCGTGTTTGAACCACGCAGTAATGTGGTAACACACTGAAGCAGTCAATTAAACCTGGTTTCGATCAATATTTTAGAGGATAACACCGGTTAGGTCTGGGTTAGGTCTGGGATATTCGCGCATCTCGCTTATACTTTCGCCTTTTTCGCAAACTTGTTGGCCAGATCCTGGGTTTTTCTCGTGTTTGAATCACGCAGTAATGTGGTAACACACTGAAGCAGTCAATTAAACCTGGTGTCGATCAATATTTTAGAGGATAACACCGGTTAGGTCTGGGTTAGGTCTGGGATATTCGCGCATCTGGCTTATACTTTCGCCTTTTTCGCAAACTTGTTGGCCAGATCCTGGGTTTTTTTCGTGTTTGAATCACGTAGTAATGTTGTACCACACTGAGGCAGTCAATTAAACCTGGTTTCGATCAATATTTCAGAGGATACCACCGGTTAAGTCTGGGTTAGGTCCGGGATATGCCCGCATCTGGCTCATGATTTTGCCTTCTTCGCATACTTGATGGCCAGATCCTGGGTTTTTTTCGTGTTTGAATCACGTAGTAATGTGGTAACACAATGAAGCAGTCAATTAACCCTGGTTTCGATCAATATTTTAGAGGATAACACCGGTTATGTCTGGGTTAGGTCTGGGTTATGCCCGCATCTGGCTCATGATTTTGCCTTCTTCGTATACTTGTTGGCCAGATCCTGGGTTTTTTCCGTGTTTGTATCACGTAGTAATGTGGTAACACAATGAAGCAGTCAATTAACCCTGGTTTCGATCAATATTTTAGAGGATAACACCGGTTAGGTCTGGGTTAGGTCTGGGTTGTGCCCGCATCTGGCTTATACTTTCGCCTTTTTCGCAAACTTGTTGGCCAGATCCTGGGTTTTTTTCGTGTTTGAACCACGCAGTAATGTGGTAACACACTGAAGCAGTCAATTAAACATGGTTTCGATCAATATTTTAGAGGATAACACCGGTTAGGTCTGGGTTAGGTCTGGGATATTCGCGCATCTGGCTTATACTTTCGCCTTTTTCGCAAACTTGTTGGCCAGATCCTGGGTTTTTCTCGTGTTTGAATCACGCAGTAATGTGGTAACACACTGAAGCAGTCAATTAAACCTGGTTTCGATCAATATTTTAGAGGATAACACCGGTTAGGTCTGGGTTAGGTCTGGGATATTCGCGCATCTGGCTTATACTTTCGCCTTTTTCGCAAACTTGTTGGCCAGATCCTGGGTTTTTCTCGTGTTTGAATCACGCAGTAATGTAGTAACACACTGAAGCAGTCAATTAAACCTGGTTTCGATCAATATTTTACAGGATAAGACCGGTTAGGTCTGGGTTAGGTTTGGGATATTCGCGCATCTGGCTTATACTTTCGCCTTTTTCGCAAACTTGTTGGCCAGATCCTGGGTTTTTTTCGTGTTTGAATCACGTAGTAATGTTGTACCACACTGAGGCAGTCAATTAAACCTGGTTTCGATCAATATTTCAGAGGATAACACCGGTTAAGTCTGGGTTAGGTCCGGGATATGCCCGCATCTGGCTCATGATTTTGCCTTCTTCGCATACTTGGTGGCCAGATCCTGGGTTTTTTTCGTGTTTGAATCACGTAGTAATATGGTAACACAATGAAGCAGTCAATTAACCCTGGTTTCGATCAATATTTTAGAGGATAACACCGGTTAGGTCTGGGTTAGGTCTGGGTTATGCCCGCATCTGGCTCATGATTTTGCCTTCTTCGCATACTTGTTGGCCTGATCCTGGGTTTTTTTCGTGATTGAATCACGTAGTAATGTGGTAACACAATGAAGCAGTCAATTAAACCTGGTTTCGATCAATATTTTAGAGGATAACACCGGTTAGGTCTGGGATTTGTCCAGGATATGCCCGCATCTGGCTCATGATTTTGCCTTCTTCGCATACTTGTTGGCCAGATCCTGGATTTTTTTCGTGATTGAATCACGTAGTAATGTGGTAACACACTGAAGCAGTCAATCAAACCTGGTTTCGAACAATATTTTAGAGGATAACACCGGTTAGGTCTGGGTTAGGTCTGGGATATGCCCGCATCTGGCTCATGATTTAGCCTTCTTTGCATACTTGATGGCCAGATCCTGGGCTTTTTCGTGTTTGAATCACGTAGTAATGTGGTAACACAATGAAGCAGTCAATTAACCCTGGTTTCGATCAATATTTTAGAGTATAACACCGGTTAGGTCTGGGTTAGGTCTGGGTTATGCTCGCATCTGGCTTATACTTTCGCCTTTTTCGCAAACTTGTTGGCCAGATCCTGGGTTTTTCTCGTGTTTGAATCACGCAGTAATGTAGTAACACACTGAAGCAGTCAATTAAACCTGGTTTCGATCAATATTTTAGAGGATAACACCGGTTAGGTCTGGGTTAGGTCTGGGATATTCGCGCATCTGTCTTATACTTTCGCCTTTTTCGCAAACTTGTTGGCCAGATCCTGGGTTTTTTTCGTGTTTGAATCACGTAGTAATGTTGTACCACACTGAGGCAGTCAATTAAACCTGGTTTCGATCAATATTTCAGAGGATACCACCGGTTAAGTCTGGGTTAGGTCCGGGATATGCCCGCATCTGGCTCATGATTTTGCCTTCTTCGCATACTTGATGGCCACATCCTGGGTTTTTTTCGTGTTTGAATCACGTAGTATTGTGGTAACACAATGAAGCAGTCAATTAACCCTGGTTTCGATCAATATTTTAGAGGATAACACCGGTTATGTCTGGGTTAGGTCTGGGTTATGCCCGCATCTGGCTCATGATTTTGCCTTCTTCGTATACTTGTTGGCCAGATCCTGGGTTTTTTTCGTGATTGAATCACGTAGTAATGTGGTAACACAATGAAGCAGTCAATTAACCCTGGCTTCGATCAATATTTTAGAGGATAACACCGGTTAGGTCTGGGTTAGGTCTGGGATATGCGCGCATCTGGCTTATACTTTCGCCTTTTTCGCAAACTTGTTGGCCAGATCCTGGGTTTTTTCCGTGTTTGTATCACGTAGTAATGTGGTAACACAATGAAGCAGTCAATTAACCCTGGTTTCGATCAATATTTTAGAGGATAACACCGGTTAGGTCTGGGTTAGGTCTGGGTTATGCCCGCATCTGGCTTATACTTTCGCCTTTTTCGCAAACTTGTTGGCCAGATCCTGGGTTTTTTTCGTGTTTGAACCACGCAGTAATGTGGTAACACACTGAAGCAGTCAATTAAACCTGGTTTCGATCAATATTTTAGAGGATAACACCGGTTAGGTCTGGGTTAGGTCTGGGATATTCCCGCATCTGGCTTATACTTTCGCCTTTTTCGCAAACTTGTTGGCCAGATCCTGGGTTTTTCTCGTGTTTGAACCACGCAGTAATGTGGTAACACACTGAAGCAGTCAATTAAACCTGGTTTCGATCAATATTTTAGAGGATAACACCGGTTAGGTCTGGGTTAGGTCTGGGATATTCCCGCATCTGGCTTATACTTTCGCCTTTTTCGCAAACTTGTTGGCCAGATCCTGGGTTTTTCTCGTGTTTGAATCACGCAGTAATGTGGTAACACAATGAAGCAGTCAATTAACCCTGGTTTCGATAAATATTTTAGAGGATAACACCGGTTAGGTCTGGGTTAGGTCTGGGATATGCGCGCATCTGGATCATGATTTTGCCTTCTTCGCATACTTGTTGGCCTGATCCTGGGTTTTTTTCGTGTTTGAATCACGTAGTAATGTGGTAACACAATGAAGCAGTCAATTAACCCTGGTTTCGATCAATATTTTAGAGGATAACACCGGTTAGGTCTGGGTTAGGTCTGGGATATGCGCGCATCTGGCTTATACTTTCGCCTTTTTCGCAAACTTGTTGGCCAGATCCTGGGTTTTTTCCGTGTTTGAATCACGTAGTAATGTGTTAACACAATGAAGCAGTCAATTAACCCTGGTTTCGATCAATATTTTAGAGGATAACACCGGTTAGGTCTGGGTTAGGTCTGGGTTATGCCCGAATCTGGCTTATACTTTCGCCTTTTTCGCAGACTTGTTGGCCAGATCCTGGGTTTTTTTCGTGTTTGAACCACGCAGTAATGTGGTAACACACTGAAGCAGTCAATTAAACCTGGTTTCGATCAATATTTTAGAGGATAACACCGGTTAGGTCTGGGTTAGGTCTGGGATATTCGCGCATCTCGCTTATACTTTCGCCTTTTTCGCAAACTTGTTGGCCAGATCCTGGGTTTTTCTCGTGTTTGAATCACGCAGTAATGTGGTAACACACTGAAGCAGTCAATTAAACCTGGTGTCGATCAATATTTTAGAGGATAACACCGGTTAGGTCTGGGTTAGGTCTGGGATATTCGCGCATCTGGCTTATACTTTCGCCTTTTTCGCAAACTTGTTGGCCAGATCCTGGGTTTTTCTCGTGTTTGAATCACGCAGTAATGTAGTAACACACTGAAGCAGTCAATTAAACCTGGTTTCGATCAATATTTTAGAGGATAACACCGGTTAGGTCTGGGTTAGGTCTGGGATATTCGCGCATCTGGCTTATACTTTCGCCTTTTTCGCAAACTTGTTGGCCAGATCCTGGGTTTTTTTCGTGTTTGAATCACGTAGTAATGTTGTACCACACTGAGGCAGTCAATTAAACCTGGTTTCGATCAATATTTCAGAGGATACCACCGGTTAAGTCTGGGTTAGGTCCGGGATATGCCCGCATCTGGCTCATGATTTTGCCTTCTTCGCATACTTGATGGCCAGATCCTGGGTTTTTTTCGTGTTTGAATCACGTAGTAATGTGGTAACACAATGAAGCAGTCAATTAACCCTGGTTTCGATCAATATTTTAGAGGATAACACCGGTTATGTCTGGGTTAGGTCTGGGTTATGCCCGCATCTGGCTCATGATTTTGCCTTCTTCGTATACTCGTTGGCCAGATCCTGGGTTTTTTTCGTGATTGAATCACGTAGTAATGTGGTAACACAATGAAGCAGTCAATTAACCCTGGCTTCGATCAATATTTTAGAGGATAACACCGGTTAGGTCTGAGTTAGGTCTGGGATATGCGCGCATCTGGCTTATACTTTCGCCTTTTTCGCAAACTTGTTGGCCAGATCCTGGGTTTTTTCCGTGTTTGTATCACGTAGTAATGTGGTAACACAATGAAGCAGTCAATTAACCCTGGTTTCGATCAATATTTTAGAGGATAACACCGGTTAGGTCTGGGTTAGGTCTGCGGTAGGCGCGTATCTGGCTCATGATTTTGCCTTCTTCGCATACTTGTTGGCCTGATCCGGGGTTTTTTTCGTGTTTGAATCACGTAGTAATGTGGTAACACAATGAAGCAGTCAATTAACCCTGGTTTCGATCAATATTTTAGAGGATAACACCGGTTAGGTCTGGGTTAGGTCCGGGATATGCCCGCATCTGGCTCATGATTTTGCCTTCTTCGCATACTTGTTGGCCAGATCCTGGATTTTTTTCGTGATTGAATCACGTAGTAATGTGGTAACACAATGAAGCAGTCAATCAAACCTGGTTTCGAACAATATTTTAGAGGATAACACCGGTTAGGTCTGGGTTAGGTCTGGGATATGCCCGCATCTGGCTCATGATTTAGTCTTCTTTGCATACTTGATGGCCAGATCCTGGGCTTTTTCGTGTTTGAATCACGTAGTAATGTGGTAACACAATGAAGCAGTCAATTAACCCTGGTTTCGATCAATATTTTAGAGGATAACACCGGTTAGGTCTGGGTTAGGTCTGGGTTATGCTCGCATCTGGCTCATGATTTTGCCTTCTTCGCATACTTGTTGGCCAGATCCTGGGTTTTTTTCGTGATTGAATCACGTAGTAATGTGGTAACACAATGAAGCAGTCAATTAACCCTGGTTTCGATAAATATTTTAGAGGATAACACCGGTTAGGTCTGGGTTAGGTCTGGGATATGCGCGCATCTGGATCATGATTTTGCCTTCTTCGCATACTTGTTGGCCTGATCCTGGGTTTTTTTCGTGTTTGAATCACGTAGTAATGTGGTAACACAATGAAGCAGTCAATTAACCCTGGTTTCGATCAATATTTTAGAGGATAACACCGGTTAGGTCTGGGTTAGGTCTGGGATATGCGCGCATCTGGCTTATACTTTCGCCTTTTTCGCAAACTTGTTGGCCAGATCCTGGGTTTTTTCCGTGTTTGAATCACGTAGTAATGTGTTAACACAATGAAGCAGTCAATTAACCCTGGTTTCGATCAATATTTTAGAGGATAACACCGGTTAGGTCTGGGTTAGGTCTGGGTTATGCCCGAATCTGGCTTATACTTTCGCCTTTTTCGCAGACTTGTTGGCCAGATCCTGGGTTTTTTTCGTGTTTGAACCACGCAGTAATGTGGTAACACACTGAAGCAGTCAATTAAACCTGGTTTCGATCAATATTTTAGAGGATAACACCGGTTAGGTCTGGGTTAGGTCTGGGATATTCGCGCATCTCGCTTATACTTTCGCCTTTTTCGCAAACTTGTTGGCCAGATCCTGGGTTTTTCTCGTGTTTGAATCACGCAGTAATGTGGTAACACACTGAAGCAGTCAATTAAACCTGGTGTCGATCAATATTTTAGAGGATAACACCGGTTAGGTCTGGGTTAGGTCTGGGATATTCGCGCATCTGGCTTATACTTTCGCCTTTTTCGCAAACTTGTTGGCCAGATCCTGGGTTTTTTTCGTGTTTGAATCACGTAGTAATGTTGTACCACACTGAGGCAGTCAATTAAACCTGGTTTCGATCAATATTTCAGAGGATACCACCGGTTAAGTCTGGGTTAGGTCCGGGATATGCCCGCATCTGGCTCATGATTTTGCCTTCTTCGCATACTTGATGGCCAGATCCTGGGTTTTTTTCGTGTTTGAATCACGTAGTAATGTGGTAACACAATGAAGCAGTCAATTAACCCTGGTTTCGATCAATATTTTAGAGGATAACACCGGTTATGTCTGGGTTAGGTCTGGGTTATGCCCGCATCTGGCTCATGATTTTGCCTTCTTCGTATACTTGTTGGCCAGATCCTGGGTTTTTTCCGTGTTTGTATCACGTAGTAATGTGGTAACACAATGAAGCAGTCAATTAACCCTGGTTTCGATCAATATTTTAGAGGATAACACCGGTTAGGTCTGGGTTAGGTCTGGGTTGTGCCCGCATCTGGCTTATACTTTCGCCTTTTTCGCAAACTTGTTGGCCAGATCCTGGGTTTTTTTCGTGTTTGAACCACGCAGTAATGTGGTAACACACTGAAGCAGTCAATTAAACATGGTTTCGATCAATATTTTAGAGGATAACACCGGTTAGGTCTGGGTTAGGTCTGGGATATTCGCGCATCTGGCTTATACTTTCGCCTTTTTCGCAAACTTGTTGGCCAGATCCTGGGTTTTTCTCGTGTTTGAATCACGCAGTAATGTGGTAACACACTGAAGCAGTCAATTAAACCTGGTTTCGATCAATATTTTAGAGGATAACACCGGTTAGGTCTGGGTTAGGTCTGGGATATTCGCGCATCTGGCTTATACTTTCGCCTTTTTCGCAAACTTGTTGGCCAGATCCTGGGTTTTTCTCGTGTTTGAATCACGCAGTAATGTAGTAACACACTGAAGCAGTCAATTAAACCTGGTTTCGATCAATATTTTACAGGATAAGACCGGTTAGGTCTGGGTTAGGTTTGGGATATTCGCGCATCTGGCTTATACTTTCGCCTTTTTCGCAAACTTGTTGGCCAGATCCTGGGTTTTTTTCGTGTTTGAATCACGTAGTAATGTTGTACCACACTGAGGCAGTCAATTAAACCTGGTTTCGATCAATATTTCAGAGGATAACACCGGTTAAGTCTGGGTTAGGTCCGGGATATGCCCGCATCTGGCTCATGATTTTGCCTTCTTCGCATACTTGATGGCCAGATCCTGGGTTTTTTTCGTGTTTGAATCACGTAGTAATGTGGTAACACAATGAAGCAGTCAATTAACCCTGGTTTCGATCAATATTTTAGAGGATAACACCGGTTATGTCTGGGTTAGGTCTGGGTTATGCCCGCATCTGGCTCATGATTTTGCCTTCTTCGTATACTTGTTGGCCAGATCCTGGGTTTTTTCCGTGTTTGTATCACGTAGTAATGTGGTAACACAATGAAGCAGTCAATTAACCCTGGTTTCGATCAATATTTTAGAGGATAACACCGGTTAGGTCTGGGTTAGGTCTGGGTTGTGCCCGCATCTGGCTTATACTTTCGCCTTTTTCGCAAACTTGTTGGCCAGATCCTGGGTTTTTTTCGTGTTTGAACCACGCAGTAATGTGGTAACACACTGAAGCAGTCAATTAAACATGGTTTCGATCAATATTTTAGAGGATAACACCGGTTAGGTCTGGGTTAGGTCTGGGATATTCGCGCATCTGGCTTATACTTTCGCCTTTTTCGCAAACTTGTTGGCCAGATCCTGGGTTTTTCTCGTGTTTGAATCACGCAGTAATGTGGTAACACACTGAAGCAGTCAATTAAACCTGGTTTCGATCAATATTTTAGAGGATAACACCGGTTAGGTCTGGGTTAGGTCTGGGATATTCGCGCATCTGGCTTATACTTTCGCCTTTTTCGCAAACTTGTTGGCCAGATCCTGGGTTTTTCTCGTGTTTGAATCACGCAGTAATGTAGTAACACACTGAAGCAGTCAATTAAACCTGGTTTCGATCAATATTTTACAGGATAACACCGGTTAGGTCTGGGTTAGGTCTGGGATATTCGCGCATCTGGCTTATACTTTCGCCTTTTTCGCAAACTTGTTGGCCAGATCCTGGGTTTTTCTCGTGTTTGAATCACGCAGTAATGTGGTAACACACTGAAGCAGTCAATTAAACCTGGTTTCGATCAATATTTTAGAGGATAACACCGGTTAGGTCTGGGTTAGGTCTGGGATATTCGCGCATCTGGCTTATACTTTCGCCTTTTTCGCAAACTTGTTGGCCAGATCCTGGGTTTTTCTCGTGTTTGAATCACGCAGTAATGTAGTAACACACTGAAGCAGTCAATTAAACCTGGTTTCGATCAATATTTTACAGGATAAGACCGGTTAGGTCTGGGTTAGGTTTGGGATATTCGCGCATCTGGCTTATACTTTCGCCTTTTTCGCAAACTTGTTGGCCAGATCCTGGGTTTTTTTCGTGTTTGAATCACGTAGTAATGTTGTACCACACTGAGGCAGTCAATTAAACCTGGTTTCGATCAATATTTTAGAGGATAACACCGGTTAGGTCTGGGTTAGGTCTGGGTTATGCCCGCATCTGGCTCATGATTTTGCCTTCTTCGCATACTTGTTGGCCTGATCCTGGGTTTTTTTCGTGATTGAATCACGTAGTAATGTGGTAACACAATGAAGCAGTCAATTAAACCTGGTTTCGATCAATATTTTAGAGGATAACACCGGTTAGGTCTGGGATTTGTCCAGGATATGCCCGCATCTGGCTCATGATTTTGCCTTCTTCGCATACTTGTTGGCCAGATCCTGGATTTTTTTCGTGATTGAATCACGTAGTAATGTGGTAACACACTGAAGCAGTCAATCAAACCTGGTTTCGAACAATATTTTAGAGGATAACACCGGTTAGGTCTGGGTTAGGTCTGGGATATGCCCGCATCTGGCTCATGATTTAGCCTTCTTTGCATACTTGATGGCCAGATCCTGGGCTTTTTCGTGTTTGAATCACGTAGTAATGTGGTAACACAATGAAGCAGTCAATTAACCCTGGTTTCGATCAATATTTTAGAGTATAACACCGGTTAGGTCTGGGTTAGGTCTGGGTTATGCTCGCATCTGGCTTATACTTTCGCCTTTTTCGCAAACTTGTTGGCCAGATCCTGGGTTTTTCTCGTGTTTGAATCACGCAGTAATGTAGTAAGACACTGAAGCAGTCAATTAAACCTGGTTTCGATCAATATTTTAGAGGATAACACCGGTTAGGTCTGGGTTAGGTCTGGGATATTCGCGCATCTGTCTTATACTTTCGCCTTTTTCGCAAACTTGTTGGCCAGATCCTGGGTTTTTTTCGTGTTTGAATCACGTAGTAATGTTGTACCACACTGAGGCAGTCAATTAAACCTGGTTTCGATCAATATTTCAGAGGATACCACCGGTTAAGTCTGGGTTAGGTCCGGGATATGCCCGCATCTGGCTCATGATTTTGCCTTCTTCGCATACTTGATGGCCACATCCTGAGTTTTTTTCGTGTTTGAATCACGTAGTAATGTGGTAACACAATGAAGCAGTCAATTAACCCTGGTTTCGATCAATATTTTAGAGGATAACACCGGTTATGTCTGGGTTAGGTCTGGGTTATGCCCGCATCTGGCTCATGATTTTGCCTTCTTCGTATACTTGTTGGCCAGATCCTGGGTTTTTTTCGTGATTGAATCACGTAGTAATGTGGTAACACAATGAAGCAGTCAATTAACCCTGGCTTCGATCAATATTTTAGAGGATAACACCGGTTAGGTCTGGGTTAGGTCTGGGATATGCGCGCATCTGGCTTATACTTTCGCCTTTTTCGCAAACTTGTTGGCCAGATCCTGGGTTTTTTCCGTGTTTGTATCACGTAGTAATGTGGTAACACAATGAAGCAGTCAATTAACCCTGGTTTCGATCAATATTTTAGAGGATAACACCGGTTAGGTCTGGGTTAGGTCTGCGGTAGGCGCGTATCTGGCTCATGATTTTGCCTTCTTCGCATACTTGTTGGCCTGATCCGGGGTTTTTTTCGTGTTTGAATCACGTAGTAATGTGGTAACACAATGAAGCAGTCAATTAACCCTGGTTTCGATCAATATTTTAGAGGATAACACCGGTTAGGTCTGGGTTAGGTCCGGGATATGCCCGCATCTGGCTCATGATTTTGCCTTCTTCGCATACTTGTTGGCCAGATCCTGGATTTTTTTCGTGATTGAATCACGTAGTAATGTGGTAACACAATGAAGCAGTCAATCAAACCTGGTTTCGAACAATATTTTAGAGGATAACACCGGTTAGGTCTGGGTTAGGTCTGGGATATGCCCGCATCTGGCTCATGATTTAGTCTTCTTTGCATACTTGATGGCCAGATCCTGGGCTTTTTCGTGTTTGAATCACGTAGTAATGTGGTAACACAATGAAGCAGTCAATTAACCCTGGTTTCGATCAATATTTTAGAGGATAACACCGGTTAGGTCTGGGTTAGGTCTGGGTTATGCTCGCATCTGGCTCATGATTTTGCCTTCTTCGCATACTTGTTGGCCAGATCCTGGGTTTTTTTCGTGATTGAATCACGTAGTAATGTGGTAACACAATGAAGCAGTCAATTAACCCTGGTTTCGATAAATATTTTAGAGGATAACACCGGTTAGGTCTGGGTTAGGTCTGGGATATGCGCGCATCTGGATCATGATTTTGCCTTCTTCGCATACTTGTTGGCCTGATCCTGGGTTTTTTTCGTGTTTGAATCACGTAGTAATGTGGTAACACAATGAAGCAGTCAATTAACCCTGGTTTCGATCAATATTTTAGAGGATAACACCGGTTAGGTCTGGGTTAGGTCTGGGATATGCGCGCATCTGGCTTATACTTTCGCCTTTTTCGCAAACTTGTTGGCCAGATCCTGGGTTTTTTCCGTGTTTGAATCACGTAGTAATGTGTTAACACAATGAAGCAGTCAATTAACCCTGGTTTCGATCAATATTTTAGAGGATAACACCGGTTAGGTCTGGGTTAGGTCTGGGTTATGCCCGAATCTGGCTTATACTTTCGCCTTTTTCGCAGACTTGTTGGCCAGATCCTGGGTTTTTTTCGTGTTTGAACCACGCAGTAATGTGGTAACACACTGAAGCAGTCAATTAAACCTGGTTTCGATCAATATTTTAGAGGATAACACCGGTTAGGTCTGGGTTAGGTCTGGGATATTCGCGCATCTCGCTTATACTTTCGCCTTTTTCGCAAACTTGTTGGCCAGATCCTGGGTTTTTCTCGTGTTTGAATCACGCAGTAATGTGGTAACACACTGAAGCAGTCAATTAAACCTGGTGTCGATCAATATTTTAGAGGATAACACCGGTTAGGTCTGGGTTAGGTCTGGGATATTCGCGCATCTGGCTTATACTTTCGCCTTTTTCGCAAACTTGTTGGCCAGATCCTGGGTTTTTTTCGTGTTTGAATCACGTAGTAATGTTGTACCACACTGAGGCAGTCAATTAAACCTGGTTTCGATCAATATTTCAGAGGATACCACCGGTTAAGTCTGGGTTAGGTCCGGGATATGCCCGCATCTGGCTCATGATTTTGCCTTCTTCGCATACTTGATGGCCAGATCCTGGGTTTTTTTCGTGTTTGAATCACGTAGTAATGTGGTAACACAATGAAGCAGTCAATTAACCCTGGTTTCGATCAATATTTTAGAGGATAACACCGGTTATGTCTGGGTTAGGTCTGGGTTATGCCCGCATCTGGCTCATGATTTTGCCTTCTTCGTATACTTGTTGGCCAGATCCTGGGTTTTTTCCGTGTTTGTATCACGTAGTAATGTGGTAACACAATGAAGCAGTCAATTAACCCTGGTTTCGATCAATATTTTAGAGGATAACACCGGTTAGGTCTGGGTTAGGTCTGGGTTGTGCCCGCATCTGGCTTATACTTTCGCCTTTTTCGCAAACTTGTTGGCCAGATCCTGGGTTTTTTTCGTGTTTGAACCACGCAGTAATGTGGTAACACACTGAAGCAGTCAATTAAACATGGTTTCGATCAATATTTTAGAGGATAACACCGGTTAGGTCTGGGTTAGGTCTGGGATATTCGCGCATCTGGCTTATACTTTCGCCTTTTTCGCAAACTTGTTGGCCAGATCCTGGGTTTTTCTCGTGTTTGAATCACGCAGTAATGTGGTAACACACTGAAGCAGTCAATTAAACCTGGTTTCGATCAATATTTTAGAGGATAACACCGGTTAGGTCTGGGTTAGGTCTGGGATATTCGCGCATCTGGCTTATACTTTCGCCTTTTTCGCAAACTTGTTGGCCAGATCCTGGGTTTTTCTCGTGTTTGAATCACGCAGTAATGTAGTAACACACTGAAGCAGTCAATTAAACCTGGTTTCGATCAATATTTTACAGGATAAGACCGGTTAGGTCTGGGTTAGGTTTGGGATATTCGCGCATCTGGCTTATACTTTCGCCTTTTTCGCAAACTTGTTGGCCAGATCCTGGGTTTTTTTCGTGTTTGAATCACGTAGTAATGTTGTACCACACTGAGGCAGTCAATTAAACCTGGTTTCGATCAATATTTCAGAGGATAACACCGGTTAAGTCTGGGTTAGGTCCGGGATATGCCCGCATCTGGCTCATGATTTTGCCTTCTTCGCATACTTGATGGCCAGATCCTGGGTTTTTTTCGTGTTTGAATCACGTAGTAATGTGGTAACACAATGAAGCAGTCAATTAACCCTGGTTTCGATCAATATTTTAGAGGATAACACCGGTTATGTCTGGGTTAGGTCTGGGTTATGCCCGCATCTGGCTCATGATTTTGCCTTCTTCGTATACTTGTTGGCCAGATCCTGGGTTTTTTCCGTGTTTGTATCACGTAGTAATGTGGTAACACAATGAAGCAGTCAATTAACCCTGGTTTCGATCAATATTTTAGAGGATAACACCGGTTAGGTCTGGGTTAGGTCTGGGTTGTGCCCGCATCTGGCTTATACTTTCGCCTTTTTCGCAAACTTGTTGGCCAGATCCTGGGTTTTTTTCGTGTTTGAACCACGCAGTAATGTGGTAACACACTGAAGCAGTCAATTAAACATGGTTTCGATCAATATTTTAGAGGATAACACCGGTTAGGTCTGGGTTAGGTCTGGGATATTCGCGCATCTGGCTTATACTTTCGCCTTTTTCGCAAACTTGTTGGCCAGATCCTGGGTTTTTCTCGTGTTTGAATCACGCAGTAATGTGGTAACACACTGAAGCAGTCAATTAAACCTGGTTTCGATCAATATTTTAGAGGATAACACCGGTTAGGTCTGGGTTAGGTCTGGGATATTCGCGCATCTGGCTTATACTTTCGCCTTTTTCGCAAACTTGTTGGCCAGATCCTGGGTTTTTCTCGTGTTTGAATCACGCAGTAATGTAGTAACACACTGAAGCAGTCAATTAAACCTGGTTTCGATCAATATTTTACAGGATAACACCGGTTAGGTCTGGGTTAGGTCTGGGATATTCGCGCATCTGGCTTATACTTTCGCCTTTTTCGCAAACTTGTTGGCCAGATCCTGGGTTTTTCTCGTGTTTGAATCACGCAGTAATGTGGTAACACACTGAAGCAGTCAATTAAACCTGGTTTCGATCAATATTTTAGAGGATAACACCGGTTAGGTCTGGGTTAGGTCTGGGATATTCGCGCATCTGGCTTATACTTTCGCCTTTTTCGCAAACTTGTTGGCCAGATCCTGGGTTTTTCTCGTGTTTGAATCACGCAGTAATGTAGTAACACACTGAAGCAGTCAATTAAACCTGGTTTCGATCAATATTTTACAGGATAAGACCGGTTAGGTCTGGGTTAGGTTTGGGATATTCGCGCATCTGGCTTATACTTTCGCCTTTTTCGCAAACTTGTTGGCCAGATCCTGGGTTTTTTTCGTGTTTGAATCACGTAGTAATGTTGTACCACACTGAGGCAGTCAATTAAACCTGGTTTCGATCAATATTTTAGAGGATAACACCGGTTAGGTCTGGGTTAGGTCTGGGTTATGCCCGCATCTGGCTCATGATTTTGCCTTCTTCGCATACTTGTTGGCCTGATCCTGGGTTTTTTTCGTGATTGAATCACGTAGTAATGTGGTAACACAATGAAGCAGTCAATTAAACCTGGTTTCGATCAATATTTTAGAGGATAACACCGGTTAGGTCTGGGATTTGTCCAGGATATGCCCGCATCTGGCTCATGATTTTGCCTTCTTCGCATACTTGTTGGCCAGATCCTGGATTTTTTTCGTGATTGAATCACGTAGTAATGTGGTAACACACTGAAGCAGTCAATCAAACCTGGTTTCGAACAATATTTTAGAGGATAACACCGGTTAGGTCTGGGTTAGGTCTGGGATATGCCCGCATCTGGCTCATGATTTAGCCTTCTTTGCATACTTGATGGCCAGATCCTGGGCTTTTTCGTGTTTGAATCACGTAGTAATGTGGTAACACAATGAAGCAGTCAATTAACCCTGGTTTCGATCAATATTTTAGAGTATAACACCGGTTAGGTCTGGGTTAGGTCTGGGTTATGCTCGCATCTGGCTTATACTTTCGCCTTTTTCGCAAACTTGTTGGCCAGATCCTGGGTTTTTCTCGTGTTTGAATCACGCAGTAATGTAGTAAGACACTGAAGCAGTCAATTAAACCTGGTTTCGATCAATATTTTAGAGGATAACACCGGTTAGGTCTGGGTTAGGTCTGGGATATTCGCGCATCTGTCTTATACTTTCGCCTTTTTCGCAAACTTGTTGGCCAGATCCTGGGTTTTTTTCGTGTTTGAATCACGTAGTAATGTTGTACCACACTGAGGCAGTCAATTAAACCTGGTTTCGATCAATATTTCAGAGGATACCACCGGTTAAGTCTGGGTTAGGTCCGGGATATGCCCGCATCTGGCTCATGATTTTGCCTTCTTCGCATACTTGATGGCCACATCCTGAGTTTTTTTCGTGTTTGAATCACGTAGTAATGTGGTAACACAATGAAGCAGTCAATTAACCCTGGTTTCGATCAATATTTTAGAGGATAACACCGGTTATGTCTGGGTTAGGTCTGGGTTATGCCCGCATCTGGCTCATGATTTTGCCTTCTTCGTATACTTGTTGGCCAGATCCTGGGTTTTTTTCGTGATTGAATCACGTAGTAATGTGGTAACACAATGAAGCAGTCAATTAACCCTGGCTTCGATCAATATTTTAGAGGATAACACCGGTTAGGTCTGGGTTAGGTCTGGGATATGCGCGCATCTGGCTTATACTTTCGCCTTTTTCGCAAACTTGTTGGCCAGATCCTGGGTTTTTTCCGTGTTTGTATCACGTAGTAATGTGGTAACACAATGAAGCAGTCAATTAACCCTGGTTTCGATCAATATTTTAGAGGATAACACCGGTTAGGTCTGGGTTAGGTCTGCGGTAGGCGCGTATCTGGCTCATGATTTTGCCTTCTTCGCATACTTGTTGGCCTGATCCGGGGTTTTTTTCGTGTTTGAATCACGTAGTAATGTGGTAACACAATGAAGCAGTCAATTAACCCTGGTTTCGATCAATATTTTAGAGGATAACACCGGTTAGGTCTGGGTTAGGTCCGGGATATGCCCGCATCTGGCTCATGATTTTGCCTTCTTCGCATACTTGTTGGCCAGATCCTGGATTTTTTTCGTGATTGAATCACGTAGTAATGTGGTAACACAATGAAGCAGTCAATCAAACCTGGTTTCGAACAATATTTTAGAGGATAACACCGGTTAGGTCTGGGTTAGGTCTGGGATATGCCCGCATCTGGCTCATGATTTAGTCTTCTTTGCATACTTGATGGCCAGATCCTGGGCTTTTTCGTGTTTGAATCACGTAGTAATGTGGTAACACAATGAAGCAGTCAATTAACCCTGGTTTCGATCAATATTTTAGAGGATAACACCGGTTAGGTCTGGGTTAGGTCTGGGTTATGCTCGCATCTGGCTCATGATTTTGCCTTCTTCGCATACTTGTTGGCCAGATCCTGGGTTTTTTTCGTGATTGAATCACGTAGTAATGTGGTAACACAATGAAGCAGTCAATTAACCCTGGTTTCGATAAATATTTTAGAGGATAACACCGGTTAGGTCTGGGTTAGGTCTGGGATATGCGCGCATCTGGATCATGATTTTGCCTTCTTCGCATACTTGTTGGCCTGATCCTGGGTTTTTTTCGTGTTTGAATCACGTAGTAATGTGGTAACACAATGAAGCAGTCAATTAACCCTGGTTTCGATCAATATTTTAGAGCATAACACCGGTTAGGTCTGGGTTAGGTCTGGGATATGCGCGCATCTGGCTTATACTTTCGCCTTTTTCGCAAACTTGTTGGCCAGATCCTGGGTTTTTTCCGTGTTTGAATCACGTAGTAATGTGTTAACACAATGAAGCAGTCAATTAACCCTGGTTTCGATCAATATTTTAGAGGATAACACCGGTTAGGTCTGGGTTAGGTCTGGGTTATGCCCGAATCTGGCTTATACTTTCGCCTTTTTCGCAGACTTGTTGGCCAGATCCTGGGTTTTTTTCGTGTTTGAACCACGCAGTAATGTGGTAACACACTGAAGCAGTCAATTAAACCTGGTTTCGATCAATATTTTAGAGGATAACACCGGTTAGGTCTGGGTTAGGTCTGGGATATTCGCGCATCTCGCTTATACTTTCGCCTTTTTCGCAAACTTGTTGGCCAGATCCTGGGTTTTTCTCGTGTTTGAATCACGCAGTAATGTGGTAACACACTGAAGCAGTCAATTAAACCTGGTGTCGATCAATATTTTAGAGGATAACACCGGTTAGGTCTGGGTTAGGTCTGGGATATTCGCGCATCTGGCTTATACTTTCGCCTTTTTCGCAAACTTGTTGGCCAGATCCTGGGTTTTTTTCGTGTTTGAATCACGTAGTAATGTTGTACCACACTGAGGCAGTCAATTAAACCTGGTTTCGATCAATATTTCAGAGGATACCACCGGTTAAGTCTGGGTTAGGTCCGGGATATGCCCGCATCTGGCTCATGATTTTGCCTTCTTCGCATACTTGATGGCCAGATCCTGGGTTTTTTTCGTGTTTGAATCACGTAGTAATGTGGTAACACAATGAAGCAGTCAATTAACCCTGGTTTCGATCAATATTTTAGAGGATAACACCGGTTATGTCTGGGTTAGGTCTGGGTTATGCCCGCATCTGGCTCATGATTTTGCCTTCTTCGTATACTTGTTGGCCAGATCCTGGGTTTTTTCCGTGTTTGTATCACGTAGTAATGTGGTAACACAATGAAGCAGTCAATTAACCCTGGTTTCGATCAATATTTTAGAGGATAACACCGGTTAGGTCTGGGTTAGGTCTGGGTTGTGCCCGCATCTGGCTTATACTTTCGCCTTTTTCGCAAACTTGTTGGCCAGATCCTGGGTTTTTTTCGTGTTTGAACCACGCAGTAATGTGGTAACACACTGAAGCAGTCAATTAAACATGGTTTCGATCAATATTTTAGAGGATAACACCGGTTAGGTCTGGGTTAGGTCTGGGATATTCGCGCATCTGGCTTATACTTTCGCCTTTTTCGCAAACTTGTTGGCCAGATCCTGGGTTTTTCTCGTGTTTGAATCACGCAGTAATGTGGTAACACACTGAAGCAGTCAATTAAACCTGGTTTCGATCAATATTTTAGAGGATAACACCGGTTAGGTCTGGGTTAGGTCTGGGATATTCGCGCATCTGGCTTATACTTTCGCCTTTTTCGCAAACTTGTTGGCCAGATCCTGGGTTTTTCTCGTGTTTGAATCACGCAGTAATGTAGTAACACACTGAAGCAGTCAATTAAACCTGGTTTCGATCAATATTTTACAGGATAAGACCGGTTAGGTCTGGGTTAGGTTTGGGATATTCGCGCATCTGGCTTATACTTTCGCCTTTTTCGCAAACTTGTTGGCCAGATCCTGGGTTTTTTTCGTGTTTGAATCACGTAGTAATGTTGTACCACACTGAGGCAGTCAATTAAACCTGGTTTCGATCAATATTTCAGAGGATAACACCGGTTAAGTCTGGGTTAGGTCCGGGATATGCCCGCATCTGGCTCATGATTTTGCCTTCTTCGCATACTTGGTGGCCAGATCCTGGGTTTTTTTCGTGTTTGAATCACGTAGTAATATGGTAACACAATGAAGCAGTCAATTAACCCTGGTTTCGATCAATATTTTAGAGGATAACACCGGTTAGGTCTGGGTTAGGTCTGGGTTATGCCCGCATCTGGCTCATGATTTTGCCTTCTTCGCATACTTGTTGGCCTGATCCTGGGTTTTTTTCGTGATTGAATCACGTAGTAATGTGGTAACACAATGAAGCAGTCAATTAAACCTGGTTTCGATCAATATTTTAGAGGATAACACCGGTTAGGTCTGGGATTTGTCCAGGATATGCCCGCATCTGGCTCATGATTTTGCCTTCTTCGCATACTTGTTGGCCAGATCCTGGATTTTTTTCGTGATTGAATCACGTAGTAATGTGGTAACACACTGAAGCAGTCAATCAAACCTGGTTTCGAACAATATTTTAGAGGATAACACCGGTTAGGTCTGGGTTAGGTCTGGGATATGCCCGCATCTGGCTCATGATTTAGCCTTCTTTGCATACTTGATGGCCAGATCCTGGGCTTTTTCGTGTTTGAATCACGTAGTAATGTGGTAACACAATGAAGCAGCCAATTAACCCTGGTTTCGATCAATATTTTAGAGTATAACACCGGTTAGGTCTGGGTTAGGTCTGGGTTATGCTCGCATCTGGCTTATACTTTCGCCTTTTTCGCAAACTTGTTGGCCAGATCCTGGGTTTTTCTCGTGTTTGAATCACGCAGTAATGTAGTAACACACTGAAGCAGTCAATTAAACCTGGTTTCGATCAATATTTTAGAGGATAACACCGGGTAGGTCTGGGTTAGGTCTGGGATATTCGCGCATCTGTCTTATACTTTCGCCTTTTTCGCAAACTTGTTGGCCAGATCCTGGGTTTTTTTCGTGTTTGAATCACGTAGTAATGTTGTACCACACTGAGGCAGTCAATTAAACCTGGTTTCGATCAATATTTCAGAGGATACCACCGGTTAAGTCTGGGTTAGGTCCGGGATATGCCCGCATCTGGCTCATGATTTTGCCTTCTTCGCATACTTGATGGCCACATCCTGGGTTTTTTTCGTGTTTGAATCACGTAGTAATGTGGTAACACAATGAAGCAGTCAATTAACCCTGGTTTCGATCAATATTTTAGAGGATAACACCGGTTATGTCTGGGTTAGGTCTGGGTTATGCCCGCATCTGGCTCATGATTTTGCCTTCTTCGTATACTTGTTGGCCAGATCCTGGGTTTTTTTCGTGATTGAATCACGTAGTAATGTGGTAACACAATGAAGCAGTCAATTAACCCTGGCTTCGATCAATATTTTAGAGGATAACACCGGTTAGGTCTGGGTTAGGTCTGGGATATGCGCGCATCTGGCTTATACTTTCGCCTTTTTCGCAAACTTGTTGGCCAGATCCTGGGTTTTTTCCGTGTTTGTATCACGTAGTAATGTGGTAACACAATGAAGCAGTCAATTAACCCTGGTTTCGATCAATATTTTAGAGGATAACACCGGTTAGGTCTGGGTTAGGTCTGGGTTATGCCCGCATCTGGCTTATACTTTCGCCTTTTTCGCAAACTTGTTGGCCAGATCCTGGGTTTTTTTCGTGTTTGAACCACGCAGTAATGTGGTAACACACTGAAGCAGTCAATTAAACCTGGTTTCGATCAATATTTTAGAGGATAACACCGGTTAGGTCTGGGTTAGGTCTGGGATATTCCCGCATCTGGCTTATACTTTCGCCTTTTTCGCAAACTTGTTGGCCAGATCCTGGGTTTTTCTCGTGTTTGAATCACGCAGTAATGTGGTAACACACTGAAGCAGTCAATTAAACCTGGTTTCGATCAATATTTTAGAGGATAACACCGGTTAGGTCTGGGTTAGGTCTGGGATATTCGCGCATCTGGCTTATACTTTCGCCTTTTTCGCAAACTTGTTGGCCAGATCCTAGGTTTTTCTCGTGTTTGAATCACGCAGTAATGTAGTAACACACTGAAGCTGTCAATTAAACCTGGTTTCGATCAATATTTTAGAGGATAACACCGGTTAGGTCTGGGTTAGGTCTGCGATATTCTCGCATCTGGCTTATACTTTCGCCTTTTTCGCAAACTTGTTGGCCAGATCCTGGGTTTTTTTCGTGTTTGAATCACGTAGTAATGTTGTACCACACTGAGGCAGTCAATTAAACCTGGTTTCGATCAATATTTCAGAGGATACCACCGGTTAAGTCTGGGTTAGGTCCGGGATATGCCCGCATCTGGCTCATGATTTTGCCTTCTTCGCATACTTGATGGCCAGATCCTGGGTTTTTTTCGTGTTTGAATCACGTAGTAATGTGGTAACACACTGAAGCAGTCAATTAACCCTGGTTTCGATCAATATTTTAGAGGATAACGCCGGTTAGGTCTGGGTTAGGTCTGGGTTATGCCCGCATCTGGCTCATGATTTTGCCTTCTTCGCATACTTGTTGGCCAGATCCTGGGTTTTTTTCGTGTTTGAATCACGTAGTAATGTGGTAACACAATGAAGCAGTCAATTAACCCTGGCTTCGATCAATATTTTAGAGGATAACACCGGTTAGGTCTGGGTTAGGTCTGGGATATGCGCGCATCTGGCTTATACTTTCGCCTTTTTCGCAAACTTGTTGGCCAGATCCTGGGTTTTTTCCGTGTTTGAATCACGTAGTAATGTGGTAACACAATGAAGCAGTCAATTAACCCTGGTTTCGATCAATATTTTAGAGGATAACACCGGTTAGGTCTGGGTTAGGTCTGGGTTATGCCCGCATCTGGCTTATACTTTCGCCTTTTTCGCAAATTTGTTGGCCAGATCCTGGGTTTTTTTCGTGTTTGAATCACGCAGTAATGTGGTAACACAATGAAGCAGCCAATTAAACCTGGTTTCGATCAATATTTTAGAGGATAACACCGGTTATGTCTGGGTTAGGTCTGGGATATTCGCGCATCTGGCTTATACTTTCGCCTTTTTCGCAAACTTGTTGGCCAGATCCTGGGTTTTTTTCGTGTTTGAATCACGTAGTAATGTTGTACCACACTGAGGTAGTCAATTAAACCTGGTTTCGATCAATATTTCAGAGGATAACACCGGTTAAGTCTGGGTTAGGTCCGGGATATGCCCGCATCTGGCTCATGATTTTGCCTTCTTCGCATACTTGATGGCCAGATCCTGGGTTCTTTTCGTGTTTGAATCACGTAGTAATGTGATAACACAATGAAGCAGTCAATTAACCCTGGTTTCGATCAATATTTTAGAGGAAAACACCGGTTAGGTCTGGGTTAGGTCTGGATTATGCCCGCATCTGGCTCATAATTTTGCCTTCTTCGTATACTTGTTGGCCAGATCCTGGGTTATTTTCGTGATTGAATCACGTAGTAATGTGGTAACACAATGAAGCAGTCAATTAACCCTGGTTTCGATCAATATTTTAGAGGATAACACCGGTTAGGTCTGGGTTACGTCTGGGATATTCGCGCATCTGGCTTATACTTTCGCCTTTTCGCAAACTTGTTGTCCAGATCCAGGGTTTTTTTCGTGTTTGAATCACGTAGTAATGTTGTACCACACTGAGGCAGTCAATTAAACCTGGTTTCGATCAATATTTCAGAGGATGACACCGGTTAGGTCTGGGTTAGGTCCGGGATATGCCCGCATCTGGCTCATGATTTTGCCTTCTTCGCATACTTGTTGGCCAGATCCTGGATTTTTTTCGTGATTGAATCACGTAGTAATGTGGTAACACACTGAAGCAGTCAATCAAACCTGGTTTCGATCAATATTTTAGAGGATAACACCGGTTAGGTCTGGGTTAGGTCTGGGATATGCCCGCATCTGGCTCATGATTTAGCCTTCTTTGCATACTTGATGGCCAGATCCTGGGCTTTTTCGTGTTTGAATCACGTAGTAATGTGGTAACACAATGAAGCAGTCAATTAACCCTGGTTTCGATCAATATTTTAGAGGATAACACCGGTTAGGTCTGGGTTAGGTCTGGGATAGGCGCGCATCTGGCTCATGATTTTGCCTTCTTCGCATACTTGTTGGCCTGATCCTGGGTTTTTTTCGTGTTTGAATCACGTAGTAATGTGGTAACACAATGAAGCAGTCAATTAACCCTGGTTTCGATCAATATTTTAGAGGATAACACCGGTTAGGTCTGGGTTAGGTCTGGGATAGGCGCGCATCTGGCTCATGATTTTGCCTTCTTCGCATACTTGTTGGCCTGATCCTGGGTTTTTTTCGTGTTTGAATCACGTAGTAATGTGGTAACACAATGAAGCAGTCAATTAACCCTGGTTTCGATAAATATTTTAGAGGATAACACTGGTTAGGTCTGGGTTAGGTCTGGGATATGCGCGCATCTGGCTTGTACTTTCGCCTTTTTCGCAAACTTTGTGGCCAGATCCTGGGTTTTTTCCGTGTTTGAATCACGTAGTAATGTTGTACCACACTGAGGCAGTCAATTAAACCTGGATTCGGACAGTATTTTAGAGGATAACACCGGTTAGGTCTGGGTTAGGTCTGGGTTATGCCCGCATCTGGCTCATGATTTTGCCTTCTTCGCATACTTGTTGGCCAGATCCTGGGTTTTTTTCGTGTTTGAATCACGTAGTAATGTGGTAGCACAATGAAGCAGTCAATTAACCCTGGTTTCGATCCATATTTTGGAGGATAACACCGGTTAGGTCTGGGTTATGCCCGCATCTGGCTCATGATTTTGCCTTTTTCGCATACTTGTTGGCCAGATCCTGGGTTTTTCTCGTGTTTGAATCACGTAGTAATGTAGTAACACACTGAACCAGTCAATTAAACCTGGTTTCGATCAATATTTCAGAGGATACCACCGGTTAAGTCTGGGTTAGGTCCGGGATATGCCCGGATCTGGCTCATGATTTTGCCTTCTTCGCATACTTGATGGCCAGATCCTGGGTTTTTTTCGTGTTTGAATCACGTAGTAATGTGGTAACACAATGAAGCAGTCAATTAACCCTGGTTTCGATCAATATTTTAGAGGATAACACCGGTTATGTCTGGGTTAGGTCTGGGTTATGCCCGCATCTGGCTCATGATTTTGCCTTCTTCGTATACTTGTTGGCAAGATCCTGGGTTTTTTTCGTGTTTGAATCACGTAGTAATGTGGTAACACAATGAAGCAGTCAATTAACCCTGGTTTCGATCAATATTTTAGAGGATAACACCGGTTAGGTCTGGGTTTGGTCTGGGTTATGCCCGCATCTGGCTCATGATTTTGCCTTCTTCGTATACTTGTTGGCCAGATCCTGGGTTTTTTTCGTGATTGAATCACGTAGTAATGTGGTAACACAATGAAGCAGTCAATTAACCCCGGTTTCGATCAATATTTTAGAGGATAACACCGGTTAGGTCTGGGTTAGGACTGGGATATGCCCGCATCTGGCTCATGATTTTGCCTTCTTCGCATACTTGTTGGCCAGATCCTGGGTTTTTTTCGTGATTGAATCACGTAGTAATGTGGTAACACAATGAAGCAGTCAATTAACCCTGGTTTCGATCAATATTTTAGAGGATAACACCGGTTAGGTCTGGGTTAGGTCTGGGATATGCGCGCAACTGGCTTATACTTTCGCCTTTTTCGCAAACTTGTTGGCCAGATCCTGGGTTTTTTCCGTGTTTGAATCACGTAGTAATGTGGTAACACAATGAAGCAGTCAATTAACCCTGGTTTCGATCAATATTTTAGAGGATAACACCGGTTAGGTCTGGGTTAGGTCTGGGTTATGCCCGCATCTGGCTTATACTTTCGCCTTTTTCGCAAACTTGTTGGCCAGATCCTGGGTTTTTTTCGTGTTTGAATCACGTAGTAATGTGGTAACACAATGAAGCAGTCAATTAACCCTGGTTTCGATCAATATTTTAGAGGATAACACCGGTTAGGTCTGGGTTATGCCCGCATCTGGCTCATGATTTTGCCTTTTTCGCATACTTGTTGGCCAGATCCTGGGTTTTTTTCGTGTTTGAATCACGTAGTAATGTAGTAACACACTGAACCAGTCAATTAAACCTGGTTTCGATCAATATTTTAGAGGATAACACCGGTTAGGTCTGGGTTATGCCCGCATCTGGCTCATGATTTTGCCTTTTTCGCATACTTGTTGGCCAGATCCTGGGGTTTTTTCGTGTTTGAGTCACGTAGTAATGTGGTAACACAATGAAGCAGTCAATTAACCCTGGTTTCGATCAATATTTTAGAGGATAACACCGGTTAGGTCTGGGATATGCGCGCATCTGGCTTATACTTTCGCCTTTTTCGCAAACTTGTTGGCCAGATCCTGGGTTTTTCTCGTGTTTGAATCACGCAGTAATGTGGTAACACACTGAAGCAGTCAATTAAACCTGGTTTCGATCAATATTTTAGAGGATAACACCGGTTAGGTCTGGGTTAGGTCTGGGATATTCGCGCATCTGGCTTATACTTTCGCCTTTTTCGCAAACTTGTTGGCCAGATCCTGGGTTTTTCTCGTGTTTGAATCACGCAGTAATGTAGTAACACACTGAAGCAGTCAATTAAACCTGGTTTCGATCAATATTTTAGAGGATAACACCGGTTAGGTCTGGGTTAGGTCTGGGATATTCGCGCATCTGGCTTATACTTTCGCCTTTTTCGCAAACTTGTTGGCCAGATCCTGGGTTTTTTTCGTGATTGAATCACGTAGTAAAGTGGTAACACAATGAAGCAGTCAATTAACCCTGGTTTCGATCAATATTTTAGAGGATAACACCGGTTAGGTCTGGGTTTTGCCCGCATCTGGCTCATGATTTTGCCTTTTTCGCATACTTGTTGGCCAGATCCTGGGTTTTTGTCGTGTTTGAATCACGTAGTAATGTAGTAACACACTGAACCAGTCAATTAAACCTGGTTTCGATCAATATTTTAGAGGATAACACCGGTTAGGTCTGGGATATGCGCGCATCTGGCTTATACTTTCGCCTTTTTCGCAAACTTGTTGGCCAGATCCCGGGTTTTTTCCGTGTTTGAATCACGTAGTAATGTGGTAACACACTGAAGCAGTCAATTAAACCTGGTTTCGATCAATATTTCAGAGGATACCACCGGTTAAGTCTGTGTTAGGTCCGGGATATGCCCGCATCTGGCTCATGATTTTGCCTTCTTCGCATACTTGATGGCCAGATCCTGGGTTTTTTTCGTGTTTGAATCACGTAGTAATGTGGTAACACAATGAAGCAGTCAATTAACCCTGGTTTCGATCAATATTTTAGAGGATAACACCGGTTAGGTATGGGATATGCGCGCATCTGGCTTATACTTTCGCCTTTTTCGCAAACTTGTTGGCCAGATCCTGGGTTTTTCTCGTGTTTGAATCACGCAGTAATGTGGTAACACACTGAAGCAGTCAATTAAACCTGGTTTCGATCAATATTTTAGAGGATAACACCGGTTAGGTCTGGGTTAGGTCTGGGATATTCGCGCATCTGGCTTATACTTTCGCCTTTTTCGCAAACTTGTTGGCCAGATCCTGGGTTTTTCTCGTGTTTGAATCACGCAGTAATGTAGTAATACACTGAAGCAGTCAATTAAACCTGGTTTCGATCAATATTTTAGAGGATAACACCGGTTAGGTCTGGGTTAGGTCTGGGATATTCGCGCATCTGGCTTATACTTTCGCCTTTTTCGCAAACTTGTTGGCCAGATCCTGGGTTTTTTTCGTGTTTGAATCACGTAGTAAAGTGGTAACACAATGAAGCAGTCAATTAACCCTGGTTTCGATCAATATTTTAGAGGATAACACCGGTTAGGTCTGGGTTTTGCCCGCATCTGGCTCATGATTTTGCCTTTTTCGCATACTTGTTGACCAGATCCTGGGTTTTTTTCGTGTTTGAAACACGTAGTAATGTAGTAACACACTGAACCAGTCAATTAAACCTGGTTTCGATCAATATTTTAGAGGATAACACCGGTTAGGTCTGGGATATGCGCGCATCTGGCATATACTTTCGCCTTTTTCGCAAACTTGTTGGCCAGATCCCGGGTTTTTTCCGTGTTTGAATCACGTAGTAATGTGGTAACACACTGAAGCAGTCAATTAAACCTGGTTTCGATCAATATTTCAGAGGATACCACCGGTTAAGTCTGGGTTAGGTCCGGGATATGCCCGCATCTGGCTCATGATTTTGCCTTCTTCGCATACTTGATGGCCAGATCCTGGGTTTTTTTCGTGTTTGAATCACGTAGTAATGTGGTAACACAATGAAGCAGACAATTAACCCTGGTTTCGATCAATATTTTAGAGGATAACACCGGTTAGGTCTGGGTTATGCCCGCATCTGGCTCATGATTTTGCCTTTTTCGCATACTTGTTGGCCAGATCCTGGGGTATTTTCGTGTTTGAATCACGTAGTAATGTAGTAACACACTGAACCAGTCAATTAAACCTGGTTTCGATCAATATTTTAGTGGATAACACCGGTTAGGTCTGGGATATGCGCGCATCTGGCTTATACTTTCGCCTTTTTCGCAAACTTGTTGGCCAGATCCCGGGTTTTTTCCGTGTTTGAATCACGTAGTAATGTGGTAACACACTGAAGCAGTCAATTAAACCTGGTTTCGATCAATATTTTAGAGGATAACACCGGTTAGGTCTGGGTTAGGTCTGGTATATGCGCGCATCTGGCTCATGATTTTGCCTTTTTTGCAAACTTGTTGGCCAGATCCTGGGTTTTTTTCGTGTTCGAATCACGTAGTAATGTTGTACCACACTGAGGCAGTCAATTAAACCTGGTTTCGATCAATATTTTGGAGGATAACACCGGTTAGGTCTGGGTTAGGTCTGGGATATGCGCGCATCTGGCTTATACTTTCGCCTTTTTCGCAAATTTGTTCGCCAGATCCTGGGTTTTTTCCGTGTTTGAATCACGTAGTAATGTGGTAACACAATGAAGCAGTCAATTAACCCTGGTTTCGATCAATATTTTAGAGGATAACACCGGTTAGGTCTGGGTTAGGTCTGGGTTATGCCCGCATCTGGCTTATACTTTCGCCTTTTTCGCAAACTTGTTGGCCAGATCCTGGGATTTTCTGGTGTTTGAATCACGCAGTAATGTGGTAACACACTGAAGCAGCCAATTAAACCTCGTTTCGCTCAGTATTTTAGACGATAACACCGGTTAGGTCTGGCTTAGGTCTGGGTTATACCCGCATCTGGCTCATGATTTTGCCTTTTTCGCAAACTTGTTGGCCAGATCTTGGGTTTTTTCCGTGTTTGAATCACGTAGTAATGTGGTAACACACTGGAGCAGTCAACTAAACCTGGTTTCGATCAATATTTTAGATAACACCGGTTAGGTCTGGGTTAGGTCTGGGATATGCCCGCATCTGGCTCATGATTTTGCCCTCTTCGCAAACTTGTAGGCCAGATCCTGGGTTTTTTTAGTGTTTGAATCACGGAGTAATGTGGTAACACACTGAAGCAGTCAATTAAACCTGGTTTCGATCAATATTTTAGAGGATAACACCGGTTAGGTCTGGGTTAGGTCTGGGATATTCGCGCATCTGGCTTATACTTTCGCCTTTTTCGCAAACTTGTTGGCCAGATCCTGGGATTTTCTCGTGTTTGAATCACGCAGTAATGTGGTAACACACTGAAGCAGCCAATTAAACCTCGTTTCGCTCAGTATTTTAGACGATAACACCGGTTAGGTCTGGCTTAGGTCTGGGTTATACCCGCATCTGGCTCATGATTTTGCCTTTTTCGCAAACTTGTTGGTCAGATCTTGGGTTTTTTCCGTGTTTGAATCACGTAGTAATGTGGTAACACACTGGAGCAGTCAACTAAACCTGGTTTCGATCAATATTTTAGAGGATAACACCGGTTAGGTCTGGGTTAGGTCTGGGATATGCCCGCATCTGGCTCATGATTTTGCCCTCTTCGCATACTTGATGGCCAGATCCTGGGTTTTTTTCGTGTTTGAATCACGTAGTAATGTGGTATCACAATGAAGCAGTCAATTAACCCTGGTTTCGATCAATATTTTAGAGGATAACACCGGTTAGGTCTGGGTTAGGTCTGGGATAGGCGCGCATCTGGCTCATGATTTTGCCTTCTTCGCATACTTGTTGGCCTGATCCTGGGTTTTTTTCGTGTTTGAATCACGTAGTAATGTGGTAACACAATGAAGCAGTCAATTAACCCTGGTTTCGATCAATATTTTAGAGGATAACACCGGTTAGGTCTGGGTTAGGTCCGGGATATGCCCGCATCTGGCTCATGATTTTGCCTTGTTCGCATACTTGTTGGCCAGATCCTGGATTTTTTTCGTGATTGAATCACGTAGTAATGTGGTAACACACTGAAGCAGTCAATCAAACCTGGTTTCGATCAATATTTTAGAGGATAACACCGGTTAGGTCTGGGTTAGGTCTGGGATATGCCCGCATATGGCTCATGATTTTGCCTTCTTCGCATACTTGTTGGCCTGATCCTGGGGTTTTTTCGTGTTTGAATCACGTTGTAATGTGGTAAGACACTGAAGCAGTCAATTAAACCTGGTTTCGATCAATATTTTAGAGGATAACACCGGTTAGGTCTGGGTTAGGTCTGGGATATGCGCGCATCTGGCTTATACTTTCGCCTTTTTCGCAAACTTGTTGGCCAGATCCTGGGTTTTTTCCGTGTTTGAATCACGTAGTAATGTTGTACCACACTGAGGCAGTCAATTAAACCTGGATTCGGACAGTATTTTAGAGGATAACACCGGTTAGGTCTGGGTTAGGTCTGGGTTATGCCCGCATCTGGCTCATGATTTTGCCTTCTTCGCATACTTGCTGGCCAGATCCTGGGTTTTTTTCGTGTTTGAATCACGTAGTAATGTGGAAACACAATGAAGCAGTCAATTAACCCTGATTTCGATCCATATTTTGGAGGATAACACCGGTTAGGTCTGGGTTATGCCCGCATCTGGCTCATGATTTTGCCTTTTTCGCTAACTTGTTGGCCAGATCTTGGGTTTTTTTCGTGTTTGAATCACGTAGTAATGTGGTAACACACTGAAGCAGTCAATTAAACCTCGTTTCGCTCAGTATTTTAGACGATAACACCGGTTAGGTCTGGCTTAGGTCTGGGTTATACCCGCATCTGGCTCATGATTTTGCCTTCTTCGCATACTTGTTGGCCAGATCCTGGGTTTTTTTCGTGTTTGAATCACGCAGTAATGTGGTAACACACTGAAGCAGTCAATTAAACCTGGTTTCGATCAATATTTTAGAGGATAACACCGGTTAGGGCTGGGTTAGGTCTGGGATATGCGCGCATCTGGCTTATACTTTCGCCTTTTTCGCAAACTTGTTGGCCAGATCCTGGGTTTTTTCCGTGTTTGAATCATGTAGTAATGTGGTACCACACTGAGGCAGTCAATTAAACCTGGTTTCGATCGATATTTTGGAGGATAACACCGGTTAGGTCTGGGTTAGGTCTGGGTTATGCCCGCATCTGGCTCATGATTTTGCCTTTTTCGCAAACTTGTTGGCCAGATCTTGGGTTTTTTCCGTGTTTGAATCACGTAGTAATGTGGTAACACACTGAAGCAGTCAATTAAACCTGGTTTCGATCAATATTTTGGAGGATAACACCGGTTAGGTCTGGGTTAGGTCTGGGATAGGCGCGCATCTGGCTCATGATTTTGCCTTCTTCGCATACTTGTTGGCCTGATCCTGGGTTTTTTCCGTGTTTGAATCACGTAGGAATGTGGTAACACACTGAAGCAGTCAATTAACCCTGGTTTCGATCAATATTTTAGAGGATAACACCGGTTAGGTCTGGGTTAGGTCCGGGATATGCCCGCATCTGGCTCATGATTTTGCCTTCTTCGCATACTTGTTGGCCAGATCCTGGATTTTTTTCGTGATTGAATCACGTAGTAATGTGGTAACACACTGAAGCAGTCAATCAAACCTGGTTTCGATCAATATTTTAGAGGATAACACCGGTTAGGTCTGGGTTAGGTCTGGGATATGCGCGCATCTGGCTTATACTTTCGCCTTTTTCGCAAACTTGTTGGCCAGATCCTGGGTTTTTTCCGTGTTTGAATCACGTAGTAATGTTGTACCACACTGAGGCAGTCAATTAAACCTGGTTTCGATCAATATTTTGGAGGATAACACCGGTTAGGTCTGGGTAAGGTCTGGGTTATGCCCGCATCTGGCTCATGATTTTGCCTTTTTCGCAAACTTGTTGGCCAGATCTTGGGTTTTTTTCGTGTTTGAATCACGTAGGAATGTGGTAACACACTGAAGCAGTCAATTAAACCTGGTTTCGATCAATATTTCAGAGGATGACACCGGTTAGGTCTGGGTTAGGTCCGGAATGTGCCCGCATCTGGCTCACGATTTTGCCTTCTTCGCATACTTGTTGGCCAGATCTTGGGTTTTTTTCGTGTTTGAATCACGTAGAAATGTGGTAACACACTGAAGCAGTCAATTAAACCTGGTTTCGATCAATATTTTAGAGGATAACACCGGTTAGGTCTGGGTTAGGTCTGGGTTATGCCCGCATCTGGCTCATGATTTTGCCTTCTTCGCATAATTGTTGGCCAGATCCTGGGTTTTTTTCGTGTTTGAATCACGTAGTAATGTGGTAACACAATGGTGCAGTCAATTAAACCTGGTTTCGATCAATATTTTAGAGGATAACACCGGTTAGGTCTGGGTTAGGTCTGGGATATGCGCGCATCTGGCTTATACTTTCGCCTTTTTCGCAAACTTGTTGGCCAGATCCTGGGTTTTTTCCGTGTTTGAATCACGTAGTAATGTTGTACCACACTGAGGCAGTCAATTAAACCTGGATTCGGACAGTATTTTAGAGGATAACACCGGTTAGGTCTGGGTTAGGTCTGGGTTATACCCGCATCTGGCTCATGATTTTGCCTTCTTCGCATACTTTTTGGCCAGATCCTGGGTTTTTTTCGTGTTGGATCACGTAGTAATGTGGTAACACAATGAAGCAGTCAATTAACCCTGATTTCGATCCATATTTTTGAGGATAACACCGGTTAGGTCTGGGTTATGCCCGCATCTGGCTCATGATTTTGCCTTTTTCGCAAACTTGTTGGCCAGATCTTGGGTTTTTTTCGTGTTTGAATCACGTAGTAATGTGGTAACACACTGAAGCAGTCAATTTAACCTCGTTTCGCTCAGTATTTTAGACGATAACTCCGGTTAGGTCTGGCTTAGGTCTGGGTTATACCCGCATCTGGCTCATGATTTTGCCTTCATTCGCATACTTGTTGGCCAGATCCTGGGTTTTTTTCGTGTTTGAATCACGCAGTAATGTGGTAACACACTGAAGCAGTCAATTAAACCTGGTTTCGATCAATATTTTAGAGGATAACACCGGTTAGGTCTGGGTTAGGTCTGGGATATGCGCGCATCTGGCTTATACTTTCGCCTTTTTCGCAAACTTGTTGGCCAGATCCTGGGTTTTTTCCGTGTTTGAATCACGTAGTAATGTGGTACCACACTGAAGCAGTCAATTAAACCTGGTTTCGATCAATATTTTAGAGGATAACACCGGTTAGGTCTGGGTTAGGTCTGGGTTATGCCCGCATCTGGCTTATACTTTCGCCTTTTTCGCAAACTTGTTGGCCAGATCCCGGGTTTTTTCCGTGTTTGAATCACGTAGTAATGTGGTACCACACTGAGGCAGTCAATTAAACCTGGTTTCGATCAATATTTCAGAGGTTAACACCGGTTAGGTCTGGGTTAGGTCCGGAATATGCCCGCATCTGGCTCATGATTTTGCCTTCTTCGCATACTTGTCGGCCAGATCCTGGGTTTTTTTCGTGTTTGAATCACGTAGTAATGTGGTAACACACTGAAGCAGTCAATTAAACCTGGTTTCGATCAATATTTTAGAGGATAACACCGTTTAGGTCTGGGTTAGGTCTGGGTTATGCCCGCCTCTGGCTCTTGATTTTGCCTTCTTCGCAAACTTGTTGGCCAGATCTTGGGTTTCTTTCGTGTTTGAATCACGTAGGAATGTGGTAACACACTGAAGCAGTCAATTGAACCTGGTTTCGATCAATATTTTAGAGGATAACACCGGTTAGGTCTGGCTTAGGTCTGGGTTATACCCGCATCTGGCTCATGATTTTGCCATCTTCGCATACTTGTTGGCCAGATCCTGAGTTTTTTTCGTGTTTGAATCACGTAGGAATGTGGTAACACACTGAAGCAGTCAATTAAACCTGGTTTCGATCAATATTTTAGAGGATAACACCGGTTAGGTCTGGGTTATGTCTGGGTTATGCCCGCATCTGGCTCATGATTTTGCCTTTTTCGCAAACTTGTTGGCCAGATCTTGGGTTTCTTTCGTGTTTGAATCACGTAGGAATGTGGTAACACACTGAAGCAGTCAATTAAACCTGGTTTCGATCAATATTTCAGAGGATAACACCGGTTAGGTCTGGGTTAGGTTCGGAATATGCCCGCATCTGGCTCATGATTTTGCCTTCTTCGCATACTTGTTGGCCAGATCCTGGGTTTTTTTCGTGTTTGAATCACGTAGGAATGTGGTAACACACTGAAGCAGTCAATTAAACCTGGTTTCGATCAATATTTTAGAGGATAACACCGGTTAGGTCTGGGTTAGGTCTGGGTTATGCCCGCATCTGGCTCATGATTTTGCCTTCTTCGCATACTTGTTGGCCTGATCCTGGGTTTTGTTCGTGTTTGAATCACGTAGTAATGTGGTAACACAATGAAGCTGTCAATTAACCCTGGTTTCGATCAATATTTTAGAGGATAACACCGGTTAGGTCTGGGTTAAGTCCGGGATATGCCCGCATCTGGCTCATGATTTTGCCATCTTCGCATACTTGTTGGCCAGATCCTGGATTTTTTTCGTGATTGAATCACGTAGTAATGTGGTAACACACTGAAGCAGTCAATCAAACCTGGTTTCGATCAATATTTTAGAGGACAACACCGGTTAGGTCTGGGTTAGGTCTGGGATATGCACGCATCTGGCTTATACTTTCGCCTTTTTCGCAAACTTGTTGACCAGATCCTGGGTTTTTTCCGTGTTTGAATCACGTAGTAATGTTGTACCACACTGAGGCAGTCAATTAAACCTGGATTCGGACAGTATTTTAGAGGATAACACCGGTTAGGTCTGGGTTAGGTCTGGGTTATGCCCGCATCTGGCTCATGATTTTGCCTTCTTCGCATACTTGTTGGCCAGATCCTGGGTCTTTTTCGTGTTTGAATCACATAGTAATGTGGTAACACAATGAAGCAGTCAATTAACCCTGATTTCGATCCATATTTTAGAGGATAACACCGGTTAGGTCTGGGTTATGCCCGCATCTGGCTCATGATTTTGCCTTTTTCGCAAACTTGTTGGCCAGATCTTGGGTTTTTTTCGTGTTTGAATCACGTAGTAATGTGGTAACACAATGAAGCAGTCAATTAACCCTGATTTCGATCCATATTTTGGAGGATAACACCGGTTAGGTCTGGGTTATGCCCGCATCTGGCTCATGATTTTGCCTTTTTCGCAAACTTGTTGGCCAGATCTTGGGTTTTTTTCGTGTTTGAATCACGTAGTAATGTGGTAACACACTGAAGCAGTCAATTAAACCTCGTTTCGCTCAGTATTTTAGAGGATAACACCGGTTAGGTCTGGGTTAGCTCTGGGATATGCGCGCATCTGGCTTATACTTTCGCCTTTTTCGCAAACTTTTTGGCCAGATCCTGGGTTTTTTCCGTGTTTGAATCACGTAGTAATGTGGTACCACACTGAGGCAGTCAATTAAACCTGGTTTCGATCAATATTTTGGAGGATAACACCGGTTAGGTCTGGGTTAGGTCTGGGTTATGCCCGCATCTGGCTTATACTTTTGCCTTTTTCGCAAACTTGTTGGCTAGATCCTGGGTTTTTTCGTGTTTGAATCACGTAGTAATGTTGTACCACACTGAGGCAGTCAATTAAACCTGGTTTCGATCAATATTTTAGAGGATAACACCGGTTAGGCCTGGGTTTCGTCTGGGTTATGTCCGCATCTGGCTCATGATTTTGCCTTCTTCGCATACTTGTTGGCCAGATCCTGGGTTTTTTTCGTGTTTGAATCACGCAGTAATGTGGTAACACACTGAAGCAGTCAATTAAACCTGGTTTCGATCAATCTTTTAGAGGATAACACCGGTTAGGTCTGGGTTAGCTCTGGGATATTCGCGCATCTTGCTTATACTTTCGCCTTTTCGCAAACTTGTTGTTCTGATCCAGGGTTTTTTTCGTGTTTGAATCACGTAGTAATGTTGTACCACACTGAGGCAGTCAATTAAACCTGGTTTCGAACAATATTTCAGAAGATGACACCGGTTAGGTCTGGGTTAGGTCCGGAATGTGCCCGCATCTGGCTCACGATTTTGCCTTCTTCGCATACCTGTTGGCCAGATCCTGGGTTTTTTTCGTGTTTGAATCACGTGGAAATGTGGTAACACACTGAAGCAGTCAATTAAACCTGGTTTCGATTAATATTTTAGAGGATAACACCGGTTAGGTCTGGGTTAGGTCTGGGTTATGCCCGCATCTGGCTCATGATTTTGCCTTCTTCGCATACTTGTTGGCCAGATCCTGGTTTTTTTTCGTGTTTGAATCTCGTAGTAATGTGGTAACACAATGGTGCAGTCAATTAAACCTGGTTTCGATCAATATTTTAGAGGATAACACCGGTTAGGTCTGGGTTAGGTCTGGGATATGCGCGCATCTGGCTTATACTTTCGCCTTTTTCGCAAACTCGTTGGCCAGATCCTGGGTTTTTTCCGTGTTTGAATCACGTAGTAATGTGGTACCACACTGAGGCAGACAATTAAACCTGGTTTCGATCAATATTTCAGAGGATAACACCTGTTAGGTCTGGGTTAGATCCGGAATATGCCCGCATCTGGCTCATGATTTTGCCTTCTTCGCATACTTGTTGGCCAGATCCTGGATTTTTTTCGTGTTTGAATCACGCAGTAATGCGGTAACACACTGAAGCAGTCAATTAAACCTGGTTTCGATCAATATTTTAGAGGATAACACCGGTTAGGTCTGGGTTAGGTCTGGGATATGCGCGCATCTGGCTTATACTTTCGCCTTTTTCGCAAACTTGTTGGCCAGATCCTGGGTTTTTTCCGTGTTTGAATCACGTAGTAATGTGGTAACACAATGAAGCAGTCAATTAACCCTGGTTTCGATCAATGTTTTAGAGGATAACACCGGTTAGGTCTGGGTTAGGTCTGGGTTATGCCCGCATCTGGCTTATACTTTCGCCTTTTTCGCAAATTTGTTGGCCAGATCCTGGGTTTTTTTCGTGTTTGAATCACGCAGTAATGTGGTAACACAATGAAGCAGCCAATTAAACCTGGTTTCGATCAATATTTTAGAGGATAACACCGGTTATGTCTGGGTTAGGTCTGGGATATTCGCGCATCTGGCTTATACTTTCGCCTTTTTCGCAAACTTGTTGGCCAGATCCTGGGTTTTTTTCGTGTTTGAATCACGTAGTAATGTTGTACCACACTGAGGTAGTCAATTAAACCTGGTTTCGATCAATATTTCAGAGGATAACACCGGTTAAGTCTGGGTTAGGTCCGGGATATGCCCGCATCTGGCTCATGATTTTGCCTTTTTCGCATACTTGATGGCCAGATCCTGGGTTCTTTTCGTGTTTGAATCACGTAGTAATGTGGTAACACAATGAAGCAGTCAATTAACCCTGGTTTCGATCAATATTTTAGAGGATAACACCGGTTAGGTCTGGGTTAGGTCTGGATTATGCCCGCATCTGGCTCATAATTTTGCCTTCTTCGTATACTTGTTGGCCAGATCCTGGGTTATTTTCGTGATGGAATCACGTAGTAATGTGGTAACACAATGAAGCAGTCAATTAACCCTGGTTTCGATCAATATTTTAGAGGATAACACCGGTTAGGTCTGGCTTAGGTCCGGGATATGCCCGCATCTGGCTCATGATTTTGCCTTCTTCGCATACTTGTTGGCCAGATCCTGGATTTTTTTCGTGATTGAATCACGTAGTAATGTGGTAACACACTGAAGCAGTCAATCAAACCTGGTTTCGATCAATATTTCAGGGGATAACACCGGTTAGGTCTGGGTTAGGTCCGGAATATGCCCGCATCTGGCTCATGATTTTGCCTTCTTCGCATACTTGTCGGCCAGATCCTGGGTTTTTTTCGTGTTTGAATCACGTAGTAATGTGGTAACACAATGAAGCAGTCAATTAACCCTGGTTTCGATCAATATTTTAGAGGATAACACCGGTTAGGTCTGGGTTAGGTCTGGGTTATGCCCGCATCTGGCTTATACTTTCGCCTTTTTCGCAAATTTGTTGGCCAGATCCTGGGTTTTTTTCGTGTTTGAATCACGCAGTAATGTGGTAACACAATGAAGCAGCCAATTAAACCTGGTTTCGATCAATATTTTAGAGGATAACACCGGTTATGTCTGGGTTAGGTCTGGGATATTCGCGCATCTGGCTTATACTTCCGCCTTTTTCGCAAACTTGTTGGCCAGATCCTGGGTTTTTTTCGTGTTTGAATCACGTAGTAATGTTGTACCACACTGAGGTAGTCAATTAAACCTGGTTTCGATCAATATTTCAGAGGATAACACCGGTTAAGTCTGGGTTAGGTCCGGGATATGCCCGCATCTGGCTCATGATTTTGCCTTTTTCGCATACTTGATGGCCAGATCCTGGGTTCTTTTCGTGTTTGAATCACGTAGTAATGTGGTAACACAATGAAGCAGTCAATTAACCCTGGTTTCGATCAATATTTTAGAGGATAACACCGGTTAGGTCTGGGTTAGGTCTGGATTATGCCCGCATCTGGCTCATAATTTTGCCTTCTTCGTATACTTGTTGGCCAGATCCTGGGTTATTTTCGTGATGGAATCACGTAGTAATGTGGTAACACAATGAAGCAGTCAATTAACCCTGGTTTCGATCAATATTTTAGAGGATAACACCGGTTAGGTCTGGCTTAGGTCCGGGATATGCCCGCATCTGGCTCATGATTTTGCCTTCTTCGCATACTTGTTGGCCAGATCCTGGATTTTTTTCGTGATTGAATCACGTAGTAATGTGGTAACACACTGAAGCAGTCAATCAAACCTGGTTTCGATCAATATTTCAGGGGATAACACCGGTTAGGTCTGGGTTAGGTCCGGGATATGCCCGCATCTGGCTCATGATTTTGCCTTTTTCGCATACTTGATGGCCAGATCCTGGGTTCTTTTCGTGTTTGAATCACGTAGTAATGTGGTAACACAATGAAGCAGTCAATTAACCCTGGTTTCGATCAATATTTTAGAGGATAACACCGGTTAGGTCTGGGTTAGGTCTGGATTATGCCCGCATCTGGCTCATAATTTTGCCTTCTTCGTATACTTGTTGGCCAGATCCTGGGTTATTTTCGTGATGGAATCACGTAGTAATGTGGTAACACAATGAAGCAGTCAATTAACCCTGGTTTCGATCAATATTTTAGAGGATAACACCGGTTAGGTCTGGCTTAGGTCCGGGATATGCCCGCATCTGGCTCATGATTTTGCCTTCTTCGCATACTTGTTGGCCAGATCCTGGATTTTTTTCGTGATTGAATCACGTAGTAATGTGGTAACACACTGAAGCAGTCAATCAAACCTGGTTTCGATCAATATTTCAGGGGATAACACCGGTTAGGTCTGGGTTAGGTCCGGAATATGCCCGCATCTGGCTCATGATTTTGCCTTCTTCGCATACTTGTCGGCCAGATCCTGGGTTTTTTTCGTGTTTGAATCACGTAGTAATGTGGTAACACAATGAAGCAGTCAATTAACCCTGATTTCGATCCATATTTTGGAGGATAACACCGGTTAGGTCTGGGTTATGCCCGCATCTGGCTCATGATTTTGCCTTTTTCGCAAACTTGTTGGCCAGATCTTGGGTTTTTTTCGTGTTTGAATCACGTAGTAATGTGGTAACACACTGAAGCAGTCAATTAAACCTCGTTTCGCTCAGTATTTTAGAGGATAACACCGGTTAGGTCTGGGTTAGCTCTGGGATATGCGCGCATCTGGCTTATACTTTCGCCTTTTTCGCAAACTTTTTGGCCAGATCCTGGGTTTTTTCCGTGTTTGAATCACGTAGTAATGTGGTACCACACTGAGGCAGTCAATTAAACCTGGTTTCGATCAATATTTTGGAGGATAACACCGGTTAGGTCTGGGTTAGGTCTGGGTTATGCCCGCATCTGGCTTATACTTTTGCCTTTTTCGCAAACTTGTTGGCTAGATCCTGGGTTTTTTCGTGTTTGAATCACGTAGTAATGTTGTACCACACTGAGGCAGTCAATTAAACCTGGTTTCGATCAATATTTTAGAGGATAACACCGGTTAGGCCTGGGTTTCGTCTGGGTTATGTCCGCATCTGGCTCATGATTTTGCCTTCTTCGCATACTTGTTGGCCAGATCCTGGGTTTTTTTCGTGTTTGAATCACGCAGTAATGTGGTAACACACTGAAGCAGTCAATTAAACCTGGTTTCGATCAATCTTTTAGAGGATAACACCGGTTAGGTCTGGGTTAGCTCTGGGATATTCGCGCATCTTGCTTATACTTTCGCCTTTTCGCAAACTTGTTGTTCTGATCCAGGGTTTTTTTCGTGTTTGAATCACGTAGTAATGTTGTACCACACTGAGGCAGTCAATTAAACCTGGTTTCGAACAATATTTCAGAAGATGACACCGGTTAGGTCTGGGTTAGGTCCGGAATGTGCCCGCATCTGGCTCATGATTTTGCCTTCTTCGCATACCTGTTGGCCAGATCCTGGGTTTTTTTCGTGTTTGAATCACGCAGTAATGCGGTAACACACTGAAGCAGTCAATTAAACCTGGTTTCGATCAATATTTTAGAGGATAACACCGGTTAGGTCTGGGTTAGGTCTGGGATATGCGCGCATCTGGCTTATACTTTCGCCTTTTTCGCAAACTTGTTGGCCAGATCCTGGGTTTTTTCCGTGTTTGAATCACGTAGTAATGTGGTAACACAATGAAGCAGTCAATTAACCCTGGTTTCGATCAATATTTTAGAGGATAACACCGGTTAGGTCTGGGTTAGGTCTGGGTTATGCCCGCATCTGGCTTATACTTTCGCCTTTTTCGCAAATTTGTTGGCCAGATCCTGGGTTTTTTTCGTGTTTGAATCACGCAGTAATGTGGTAACACAATGAAGCAGCCAATTAAACCTGGTTTCGATCAATATTTTAGAGGATAACACCGGTTATGTCTGGGTTAGGTCTGGGATATTCGCGCATCTGGCTTATACTTTCGCCTTTTTCGCAAACTTGTTGGCCAGATCCTGGGTTTTTTTCGTGTTTGAATCACGTAGTAATGTTGTACCACACTGAGGTAGTCAATTAAACCTGGTTTCGATCAATATTTCAGAGGATAACACCGGTTAAGTCTGGGTTAGGTCCGGGATATGCCCGCATCTGGCTCATGATTTTGCCTTTTTCGCATACTTGATGGCCAGATCCTGGGTTCTTTTCGTGTTTGAATCACGTAGTAATGTGGTAACACAATGAAGCAGTCAATTAACCCTGGTTTCGATCAATATTTTAGAGGATAACACCGGTTAGGTCTGGGTTAGGTCTGGATTATGCCCGCATCTGGCTCATAATTTTGCCTTCTTCGTATACTTGTTGGCCAGATCCTGGGTTATTTTCGTGATGGAATCACGTAGTAATGTGGTAACACAATGAAGCAGTCAATTAACCCTGGTTTCGATCAATATTTTAGAGGATAACACCGGTTGGGTCTGGCTTAGGTCCGGGATATGCCCGCATCTGGCTCATGATTTTGCCTTCTTCGCATACTTGTTGGCCAGATCCTGGATTTTTTTCGTGATTGAATCACGTAGTAATGTGGTAACACACTGAAGCAGTCAATCAAACCTGGTTTCGATCAATATTTCAGGGGATAACACCGGTTAGGTCTGGGTTAGGTCCGGAATATGCCCGCATCTGGCTCATGATTTTGCCTTCTTCGCATACTTGTCGGCCAGATCCTGGGTTTTTTTCGTGTTTGAATCACGTAGTAATGTGGTAACACAATGAAGCAGTCAATTAACCCTGGTTTCGATCAATATTTTAGAGGATAACACCGGTTAGGTCTGGGTTAGGTCTGGGTTATGCCCGCATCTGGCTTATACTTTCGCCTTTTTCGCAAATTTGTTGGCCAGATCCTGGGTTTTTTTCGTGTTTGAATCACGCAGTAATGTGGTAACACAATGAAGCAGCCAATTAAACCTGGTTTCGATCAATATTTTAGAGGATAACACCGGTTATGTCTGGGTTAGGTCTGGGATATTCGCGCATCTGGCTTATACTTTCGCCTTTTTCGCAAACTTGTTGGCCAGATCCTGGGTTTTTTTCGTGTTTGAATCACGTAGTAATGTTGTACCACACTGAGGTAGTCAATTAAACCTGGTTTCGATCAATATTTCAGAGGATAACACCGGTTAAGTCTGGGTTAGGTCCGGGATATGCCCGCATCTGGCTCATGATTTTGCCTTTTTCGCATACTTGATGGCCAGATCCTGGGTTCTTTTCGTGTTTGAATCACGTAGTAATGTGGTAACACAATGAAGCAGTCAATTAACCCTGGTTTCGATCAATATTTTAGAGGATAACACCGGTTAGGTCTGGGTTAGGTCTGGATTATGCCCGCATCTGGCTCATAATTTTGCCTTCTTCGTATACTTGTTGGCCAGATCCTGGGTTATTTTCGTGATGGAATCACGTAGTAATGTGGTAACACAATGAAGCAGTCAATTAACCCTGGTTTCGATCAATATTTTAGAGGATAACACCGGTTAGGTCTGGCTTAGGTCCGGGATATGCCCGCATCTGGCTCATGATTTTGCCTTCTTCGCATACTTGTTGGCCAGATCCTGGATTTTTTTCGTGATTGAATCACGTAGTAATGTGGTAACACACTGAAGCAGTCAATCAAACCTGGTTTCGATCAATATTTCAGGGGATAACACCGGTTAGGTCTGGGTTAGGTCCGGAATATGCCCGCATCTGGCTCATGATTTTGCCTTCTTCGCATACTTGTCGGCCAGATCCTGGGTTTTTTTCGTGTTTGAATCACGTAGTAATGTGGTAACACACTGAAGCAGTCAATTAAACCTGGTTTCGATCAATATTTTAGAGGATAACACCGGTTAGGTCTGGGTTACGTCTGGGATATTCGCGCATCTGGCTTATACTTTCGCCTTTTCGCAAACTTGTTGTCCAGATCCAGGGTTTTTTTCGTGTTTGAATCACGTAGTAATGTGGTAACACACTGAAGCAGTCAATCAAACCTGGTTTCGATCAATATTTCAGGGGATAACACCGGTTAGGTCTGGGTTAGGTCCGGAATATGCCCGCATCTGGCTCATGATTTTGCCTTCTTCGCATAATTGTCGGCCAGATCCTGGGTTTTTTTCGTGTTTGAATCACGTAGTAATGTGGTAACACACTGAAGCAGTCAATTAAACCTGGTTTCGATCAATATTTTAGAGGATAACACCGGTTAGGTCTGGGTTACGTCTGGGATATTCGCGCATCTGGCTTATACTTTCGCCTTTTCGCAAACTTGTTGTCCAGATCCAGGGTTTTTTTCGTGTTTGAATCACGTAGTAATGTTGTACCACACTGAGGCAGTCAATTAAACCTGGTTTCGATCAATATTTCAGAGGATAACACCGGTTAAGTCTGGGTTAGGTCCGGGATATGCCCGCATCTGGCTCATGATTTTGCCTTCTTCGCAAACTTGATGGCCAGATCCTGGGTTTTTTCCGTGTTTGAATCACGTAGTAATGTGGTAACACAATGAAGCAGTCAATTAACCCTGGTTTCGATCAATATTTTAGAGGATAACACCGGTTAGGTCTGGGTTAGGTCTGGGTTATGCCCGCATCTGGCTTATACTTTCGCCTTTTTCGCAAATTTGTTGGCCAGATCCTGGGTTTTTTTCGTGTCTGAATCACGCAGTAATGTGGTAACACAATGAAGCAGCCAATTAAACCTGGTTTCGATCAATATTTTAGAGGATAACACCGGTTAGGTCTGGGTTAGGTCTGGGATATTCGCGCATCTGGCTTATACTTTCGCCTTTTTCGCAAACTTGTTGGCCAGATCCTGGGTTTTTTTCGTGTTTGAATCACGTAGTAATGTTGTACCACACTGAGGCAGTCAATTAAACCTGTTTTCGATCAATATTTCAGAGGATAACACCGGTTAAGTCTGGGTTAGGTCCGGGATATGCCCGCATCTGGCTCATTATTTTGCCTTCTTCGCATACTTGATGGCCAGATCCTGGGTTTTTTTCGTGTTTGAATCATGTAGTAATGTGGTAACACAATGAAGCAGTCAATTAACCCTGGTTTCGATCAATATTTTAGAGGATAACACCGGTTAGGTCTGGGTTAGGTTTGGGTTATGCCCGCATCTGGCTTATACTTTCGCCTTTTTCGCAAATTTGTTGGCCAGATCCTGGGTTTTTTTCGTGTTTGAATCACGCAGTAATGTGGTAACACAATGAAGCAGCCAATTAAACCTGGTTTCGATCAATATTTTAGAGGATAACACCGGTTAGGTCTGGCTTAGGTCTGGGATAGGCGCGCATCTGGCTCATGATTTTGCCTTCTTCGCATTCTTGTTGGCCTGATCCAGGGTTTTTTTCGTGTTTGAATCACGTAGTAATGTGGTAACACAATGAAGCAATCAATTAACCCTGGTTTCGATCAATATTTTAGAGGATAACACCGGTTAGGGCTACGTTAGGTCCGGGATATGCCCGCATCTGGCTCATGATTTTGCCTTTTTCGCAAACTTGTTGGCCAGATCCTGGGTTTTTTCCGTGTTTGAATCACGTAGTAATGTGGTACCACACTGAGGCAGTCAATTAAACCTGGTTTCGATCAATATTGCAGAGGATAACACCGGTTAGGTCTGGGTTAGGTCCGGAATATGCCCGCATCTGGCTCATGATTTTGCCTTCTTCGCATACTTGTCGGCCAGATCCTGGGTTTTTATCGTGTTTGAATCACGTAGTAATGTGGTAACACACTGAAGCAGTCAATTAAACCTGGTTTCGATCAATATTTTAGAGGATAACACCGGTTAGGTCTGGGTTAGGTACCTGGGTTATGCCCGCATCTGGCTCATGATTTTGCCTTTTTCGCAAACTTGTTGGCCAGATCTTGGGTTTCTTTCGTGTTTGAATCACGTAGGAATGTGGTAACACACTGAAGCAGTCAATTGAACCTGGTTTCGATCAATATTTCAGAGGATAACATCGGTTAGGTCTGGGTTTCGTCTGGGTTATGTCCGCATCTGGCTCATGATTTTGCCTTCTTCGCATACTTGTTGGCCAGATCCTGGGTTTTTTTCGTGTTTGAATCATGCAGTAATGTGGTAACACACTGAAGCAGTCAATTAAACATGGTTTCGATCAATATTTTAGAGGATAACACCGGTTAGGTCTGGGTTACGTCTGGGATAGGCGCGCATCTGGCTCATGATTTTGCCTTCTTCGCATTCTTGTTGGCCTGATCCAGGGTTTTTTCCGTGTTTGAATCACGTAGTAATGTGGTACCACACTGAGGCAGTCAATTAAACCTGGTTTCGATCAATATTGCAGAGGATAACACCGGTTAGGTCTGGGTTAGGTCCGGAATATGCCCGCATCTGGCTCATGATTTTGCCTTTTTCGCAAACTTGTTGGCCAGATCTTGGGTTTTTTTCGTGTTTGAATCACGTAGGAATGTGGTAACACACTGAAGCAGTCAATTAAACCTGGTTTCGATCAATATTTCAGAGGATGACACCGGTTAGGTCAGGGTTAGGTCCGGAATGTGCCCGCATCTGGCTCACGATTTTGCCTTCTTCGCATACTTGTTGGCCAGATCCTGGGTTTTTTTCGTGTTTGAATCACGTAGAAATGTGGTAACACACTGAAGCAGTCAATTAAACCTGGTTTCGATCAATATTTTAGAGGATAACACCGGTTAGGTCTGGGTTAGGTCTGGGTTATGCCCGCATCTGGCTCATGATTTTGCCTTCTTCGCATAATTGTTGGCCAGATCCTGGGTTTTTTTCGTGTTTGAATCACGTAGTAATGTGGCAACACAATGGTGCAGTCAATTAAACCTGGTTTCGATCAATATTTTAGAGGATAACACCGGTTAGGTCTGGGTTAGGTCTGGGTTATGCCCGCATCTGGCTTATACTTTTGCCTTTTTCGCAAACTTGTTGGCTAGATCCTGGGTTTTTTCGTGGTTGAATCACGTAGTAATGTTGTACCACACTGAGACAGTCAATTAAACCTGGTTTCGATCAATATTTTAGAGGATAACACCGGTTAGGCCTGGGTTTCGTCTGGGTTATGTCCGCATCTGGCTCATGATTTTGCCTTCTTCGCATACTTGTTGGCCAGATCCTGGGTTTTTTTCGTGTTTGAATCACGCAGTAATGTGGTAACACACTGAAGCAGTCAATTAAACCTGGTTTCGATCAATCTTTTAGAGGATAACACCGGTTAGGTCTGGGTTAGGTCTGGGATATTCGCGCATCTTGCTTATACTTTCGCCTTTTCGCAAACTTGTTGTTCAGATCCAGGGTTTTTTTCGTGTTTGAATCACGTAGTAATGTTGTACCACACTGAGGCAGTCAATTAAACCTGGTTTCGAACAATATTTCAGAAGATGACACCGGTTAGGTCTGGGTTAGGTCCGGAATGTGCCCGCATCTGGCTCACGATTTTGCCTTCTTCGCATACCTGTCGGCCAGATCCTGGGTTTTTTTCGTGTTTGAATCACGTGGAAATGTGGTAACACACTGAAGCAGTCAATTAAACCTGGTTTCGATCAATATTTTAGAGGATAACACCGGTTAGGCCTGGGTTTCGTCTGGGTTATTTCCGCATCTGGCTCATGATTTTGCCTTCTTCGCATACTTGTTGGCCAGATCCTGGTTTTTTTTCGTGTTTGAATCTCGTAGTAATGTGGTAACACAATGGTGCAGTCAATTAAACCTGGTTTCGATCAATATTTTAGAGGATAACACCGGTTAGGTCTGGGTTAGGTCTGGGATATGCGCGCATCTGGCTTATACTTTCGCCTTTTTCGCAAACTCGTTGGCCAGATCCTGGGTTTTTTCCGTGTTTGAATCACGTAGTAATGTGGTACCACACTGAGGCAGACAATTAAACCTGGTTTCGATCAATATTTCAGAGGATAACACCTGTTAGGTCTGGGTTAGATCCGGAATATGCCCGCATCTGGCTCATGATTTTGCCTTCTTCGCATACTTGTTGGCCAGATCCTGGATTTTTTTCGTGTTTGAATCACGCAGTAATGCGGTAACACAATGAAGCAGCCAATTAAACCTGGTTTCGATCAATATTTTAGAGGATAACACCGGTTAGGTCTGGCTTAGGTCTGGGATAGGCGCGCATCTGGCTCATGATTTTGCCTTCTTCGCATTCTTGTTGGCCTGATCCAGGGTTTTTTTCGTGTTTGAATCACGTAGTAATGTGGTAACACAATGAAGCAATCAATTAACCCTGGTTTCGATCAATATTTTAGAGGATAACACCGGTTAGGGCTACGTTAGGTCCGGGATATGCCCGCATCTGGCTCATGATTTTGCCTTTTTCGCAAACTTGTTGGCCAGATCCTGGGTTTTTTCCGTGTTTGAATCACGTAGTAATGTGGTACCACACTGAGGCAGTCAATTAAACCTGGTTTCGATCAATATTGCAGAGGATAACACCGGTTAGGTCTGGGTTAGGTCCGGAATATGCCCGCATCTGGCTCATGATTTTGCCTTCTTCGCATACTTGTCGGCCAGATCCTGGGTTTTTATCGTGTTTGAATCACGTAGTAATGTGGTAACACACTGAAGCAGTCAATTAAACCTGGTTTCGATCAATATTTTAGAGGATAACACCGGTTAGGTCTGGGTTAGGTACCTGGGTTATGCCCGCATCTGGCTCATGATTTTGCCTTTTTCGCAAACTTGTTGGCCAGATCTTGGGTTTCTTTCGTGTTTGAATCACGTAGGAATGTGGTAACACACTGAAGCAGTCAATTGAACCTGGTTTCGATCAATATTTCAGAGGATAACATCGGTTAGGTCTGGGTTTCGTCTGGGTTATGTCCGCATCTGGCTCATGATTTTGCCTTCTTCGCATACTTGTTGGCCAGATCCTGGGTTTTTTTCGTGTTTGAATCATGCAGTAATGTGGTAACACACTGAAGCAGTCAATTAAACATGGTTTCGATCAATATTTTAGAGGATAACACCGGTTAGGTCTGGGTTACGTCTGGGATAGGCGCGCATCTGGCTCATGATTTTGCCTTCTTCGCATTCTTGTTGGCCTGATCCAGGGTTTTTTCCGTGTTTGAATCACGTAGTAATGTGGTACCACACTGAGGCAGTCAATTAAACCTGGTTTCGATCAATATTGCAGAGGATAACACCGGTTAGGTCTGGGTTAGGTCCGGAATATGCCCGCATCTGGCTCATGATTTTGCCTTTTTCGCAAACTTGTTGGCCAGATCTTGGGTTTTTTTCGTGTTTGAATCACGTAGGAATGTGGTAACACACTGAAGCAGTCAATTAAACCTGGTTTCGATCAATATTTCAGAGGATGACACCGGTTAGGTCAGGGTTAGGTCCGGAATGTGCCCGCATCTGGCTCACGATTTTGCCTTCTTCGCATACTTGTTGGCCAGATCCTGGGTTTTTTTCGTGTTTGAATCACGTACAAATGTGGTAACACACTGAAGCAGTCAATTAAACCTGGTTTCGATCAATATTTTAGAGGATAACACCGGTTAGGTCTGGGTTAGGTCTGGGTTATGCCCGCATCTGGCTCATGATTTTGCCTTCTTCGCATAATTGTTGGCCAGATCCTGGGTTTTTTTCGTGTTTGAATCACGTAGTAATGTGGCAACACAATGGTGCAGTCAATTAAACCTGGTTTCGATCAATATTTTAGAGGATAACACCGGTTAGGTCTGGGTTAGGTCTGGGTTATGCCCGCATCTGGCTTATACTTTTGCCTTTTTCGCAAACTTGTTGGCTAGATCCTGGGTTTTTTCGTGGTTGAATCACGTAGTAATGTTGTACCACACTGAGGCAGTCAATTAAACCTGGTTTCGATCAATATTTTAGAGGATAACACCGGTTAGGCCTGGGTTTCGTCTGGGTTATGTCCGCATCTGGCTCATGATTTTGCCTTCTTCGCATACTTGTTGGCCAGATCCTGGGTTTTTTTCGTGTTTGAATCACGCAGTAATGTGGTAACACACTGAAGCAGTCAATTAAACCTGGTTTCGATCAATCTTTTAGAGGATAACACCGGTTAGGTCTGGGTTAGGTCTGGGATATTCGCGCATCTTGCTTATACTTTCGCCTTTTCGCAAACTTGTTGTTCAGATCCAGGGTTTTTTTCGTGTTTGAATCACGTAGTAATGTTGTACCACACTGAGGCAGTCAATTAAACCTGGTTTCGAACAATATTTCAGAAGATGACACCGGTTAGGTCTGGGTTAGGTCCGGAATGTGCCCGCATCTGGCTCACGATTTTGCCTTCTTCGCATACCTGTCGGCCAGATCCTGGGTTTTTTTCGTGTTTGAATCACGTGGAAATGTGGTAACACACTGAAGCAGTCAATTAAACCTGGTTTCGATCAATATTTTAGAGGATAACACCGGTTAGGCCTGGGTTTCGTCTGGGTTATTTCCGCATCTGGCTCATGATTTTGCCTTCTTCGCATACTTGTTGGCCAGATCCTGGTTTTTTTTCGTGTTTGAATCTCGTAGTAATGTGGTAACACAATGGTGCAGTCAATTAAACCTGGTTTCGATCAATATTTTAGAGGATAACACCGGTTAGGTCTGGGTTAGGTCTGGGATATGCGCGCATCTGGCTTATACTTTCGCCTTTTTCGCAAACTCGTTGGCCAGATCCTGGGTTTTTTCCGTGTTTGAATCACGTAGTAATGTGGTACCACACTGAGGCAGACAATTAAACCTGGTTTCGATCAATATTTCAGAGGATAACACCTGTTAGGTCTGGGTTAGATCCGGAATATGCCCGCATCTGGCTCATGATTTTGCCTTCTTCGCATACTTGTTGGCCAGATCCTGGATTTTTTTCGTGTTTGAATCACGCAGTAATGCGGTAACACACTGAAGCAGTCAATTAAACCTGGTTTCGATCAATATTTTAGAGGATAACACCGGTTAGGTCTGGGTTAGGTCTGGGTTATGCCCGCATCTGGCATATACTTTCGCCTTTTTCGCAAACTTGGCTAGATCCTGGGTTTTTTCGTGTTTGAATCACGTAGTAATGTTGTACCACACTGAGGCAGTCAATTAAACCTGGTTTCGATCAATATTTTAGAGGATAACACCGGTTAGGCCTGGGTTTCGTCTGGGTTATGTCCGCATCTGGCTCATGATTTTGCCTTCTTCGCATACTTGTTGGCCAGATCCTGGGTTTTTTTTTCGTGTTTGAATCACGCAGTAATGTGGTAACACACTGAAGCAGTCAATTAAACCTGGTTTTGATCAATATTTTAGAGGATAACACCGGTTAGGTCTGGGTTAGGTCTGGGATATTCGCGCATCTGGCTTATACTTTCGCCTTTTCGCAAACTTGTTGTCCAGATCCAGGGTTTTTTTCGTGTTTGAATCACGTAGTAATGTTGTACCACACTGAGGCAGTCAATTAAACCTGGTTTCGATCAATATTTCAGAGGATAACACCGGTTAAGTCTGGGTTAGGTCCGGGATATGCCCGCATCTGGCTCATGATATAGCCTTCTTTGCATACTTGATGGCCAGATCCTGGGTTTTTTTCGTGTTTGGATTACGTAGTAATGTGGTAACACAATGAAGCAGTCACCTAACCCTGGTTTCGATCAATATTTTAGAGGATAACGCCGGTTAGGTCTGGGTTAGGTCTGGGTTATGCCCGCATCTGGCTCATGATTTTGCCTTCTTCGCATACTTGTTGGCCAGATCCTGGGTTTTTTTCGTGTTTGAATCACGTAGTAATGTGGTAACACAATGAAGCAGTCAATTAACCCTGGCTTCGATCAATATTTTAGAGGATAACACCGGTTAGGTCTGGGTTAGGTCTGGGATATGCGCGCATCTGGCTTATACTTTCGCCTTTTTCGCAAACTTGTTGGCCAGATCCTGGGTTTTTTTCGTGTTTGAATCACGCAGTAATGTGGTAACACAATGAAGCAGCCAATTAAACCTGGTTTCGATCAATATTTTAGAGGATAACACCGGTTATGTCTGGGTTAGGTCTGGGATATTCGCGCATCTGGCTTATACTTTCGCCTTTTTCGCAAACTTGTTGGCCAGATCCTGGGTTTTTTTCGTGTTTGAATCACGTAGTAATGTTGTACCACACTGAGGTAGTCAATTAAACCTGGTTTCGATCAATATTTCAGAGGATAACACCGGTTAAGTCTGGGTTAGGTCCGGGATATGCCCGCATCTGGCTCATGATTTTGCCTTCTTCGCATACTTGATGGCCAGATCCTGGGTTCTTTTCGTGTTTGAATCACGTAGTAATGTGATAACACAATGAAGCAGTCAATTAACCCTGGTTTCGATCAATATTTTAGAGGATAACACCGGTTAGGTCTGGGTTAGGTCTGGATTATGCCCGCATCTGGCTCATAATTTTGCCTTCTTCGTATACTTGTTGGCCAGATCCTGGGTTATTTTCGTGATTGAATCACGTAGTAATGTGGTAACACAATGAAGCAGTCAATTAACCCTGGTTTCGATCAATATTTTAGAGGATAACACCGGTTAGGTCTGGGTTACGTCTGGGATATTCGCGCATCTGGCTTATACTTTCGCCTTTTCGCAAACTTGTTGTCCAGATCCAGGGTTTTTTTCGTGTTTGAATCACGTAGTAATGTTGTACCACACTGAGGCAGTCAATTAAACCTGGTTTCGATCAATATTTCAGAGGATGACACCGGTTAGGTCTGGGTTAGGTCCGGGATATGCCCGCATCTGGCTCATGATTTTGCCTTCTTCGCATACTTGTTGGCCAGATCCTGGATTTTTTTCGTGATTGAATCACGTAGTAATGTGGTAACACACTGAAGCAGTCAATCAAACCTGGTTTCGATCAATATTTCAGGGGATAACACCGGTTAGGTCTGGGTTAGGTCCGGAATATGCCCGCATCTGGCTCATGATTTTGCCTTCTTCGCATACTTGTCGGCCAGATCCTGGGTTTTTTTCGTGTTTGAATCACGTAGTAATGTGGTAACACACTGAAGCAGTCAATTAAACCCGGTTTCGATCAATATTTTAGAGGATAACACCGGTTAGGTCTGGGTTACGTCTGGGATATTCGCGCATCTGGCTTATACTTTCGCCTTTTCGCAAACTTGTTGTCCAGATCCAGGGTTTTTTTCGTGTTTGAATCACGTAGTAATGTTGTACCACACTGAGGCAGTCAATTAAATCTGGTTCCGATCAATATTTCAGAGGATGACACCGGTTAGGCCTGGGTTAGGTCCGGAATGTGCCCGCATCTGGCTCACGATTTTGCCTTCTTCGCATACTTGTTGGCCAGATCCTTGGTTTTTTTCGTGTTTGAATCACGTAGTAATGTGGTAACACACTGAAGCAGTCAATCAAACCTGGTTTCGATCAATATTTCAGGGGATAACACTGGTTAGGTCTGGGTTAGGTCCGGAATATGCCCGCATCTGGCTCATGATTTTGCCTTCTTCGCATAATTGTCGGCCAGATCCTGGGTTTTTTTCGTGTTTGAATCACGTAGTAATGTGGTAACACAGTGAAGCAGTCAATTAAACCTGGTTTCGATCAATATTTTAGAGGATAACACCGGTTAGGTCTGGGTTAGGTCCGGAATATGCCCGCATCTGGCTCATGATTTTGCCTTCTTCGCATACTTGTCGGCCAGATCCTGGGTTTTTATCGTGTTTGAATCACGTAGTAATGTGGTAACACACTGAAGCAGTCAATTAAACCTGGTTTCGATCAATATTTTAGAGGATAACACCGGTTAGGTCTGGGTTAGGTACCTGGGTTATGCCCGCATCTGGCTCATGATTTTGCCTTTTTCGCAAACTTGTTGGCCAGATCTTGGGTTTCTTTCGTGTTTGAATCACGTAGTAATGTGGTAACACAATGAAGCAGTCAATTAACCCTGGTTTCGATCAATATTTTAGAGGATAACACCGGTTAGGTCTGGGTTAGGTCTGGGTTATGCCCGCATCTGGCTTATACTTTCGCCTTTTTCGCAAATTTGTTGGCCAGATCCTGGGTTTTTTTCGTGTTTGAATCACGCAGTAATGTGGTAACACAATGAAGCAGCCAATTAAACCTGGTTTCGATCAATATTTTAGAGGATAACACCGGTTAGGTCTGGGTTAGGTCTGGGATATTCGCGCATCTGGCTTATACTTTCGCCTTTTTCGCAAACTTGTTGGCCAGATCCTGGGTTTTTTTAGTGTTTGAATCACGTAGTAATGTTGTACCACACTGAGGCAGTCAATTAAACCTGTTTTCGATCAATATTTCAGAGGATAACACCGGTTAAGTCTGGGTTAGGTCCGGGATATGCCCGCATCTGGCTCATGATTTTGCCTTCTTCGCATACTTGATGGCCAGATCCTGGGTTTTTTTCGTGTTTGAATCACGTAGTAATGTGGTAACACAATGAAGCAGTCAATTAACCCTGGTTTCGATCAATATTTTAGAGGATAACACCGGTTAGGTCTGGGTTAGGTTTGGGTTATGCCCGCATCTGGCTTATACTTTCGCCTTTTTCGCAAATTTGTTGGCCAGATCCTGGGTTTTTTTCGTGTTTGAATCACGCAGTAATGTGGTAACACAATGAAGCAGCCAATTAAACCTGGTTTCGATCAATATTTTAGAGGATAACACCGGTTAGGTCTGGCTTAGGTCTGGGATAGGCGCGCATCTGGCTCATGATTTTGCCTTCTTCGCATTCTTGTTGGCCTGATCCAGGGTTTTTTTCGTGTTTGAATCACGTAGTAATGTGGTAACACAATGAAGCAGTCAATTAACCCTGGTTTCGATCAATATTTTAGAGGATAACACCGGTTAGGGCTACGTTAGGTCCGGGATATGCCCGCATCTGGCTCATGATTTTGCCTTTTTCGCAAACTTGTTGGCCAGATCCTGGGTTTTTTCCGTGTTTGAATCACGTAGTAATGTGGTACCACACTGAGGCAGTCAATTAAACCTGGTTTCGATCAATATTGCAGAGGATAACACCGGTTAGGTCTGGGTTAGGTCCGGAATATGCCCGCATCTGGCTCATGATTTTGCCTTCTTCGCATACTTGTCGGCCAGATCCTGGGTTTTTATCGTGTTTGAATCACGTAGTAATGTGGTAACACACTGAAGCAGTCAATTAAACCTGGTTTCGATCAATATTTTAGAGGATAACACCGGTTAGGTCTGGGTTAGGGACCTGGGTTATGCCCGCATCTGGCTCATGATTTTGCCTTTTTCGCAAACTTGTTGGCCAGATCTTGGGCTTCTTTCGTGTTTGAATCACGTAGGAATGTGGTAACACACTGAAGCAGTCAATTGAACCTGGTTTCGATCAATATTTCAGAGGATAACACCGGTTAGGTCTGGGTTTCGTCTGGGTTATGTCCGCATCTGGCTCATGATTTTGCCTTCTTCGCATACTTGTTGGCCAGATCCTGGGTTTTTTTCGTGTTTGAATCACGTAGTAATGTGGTAACACACTGAAGCAGTCAATTAAACCTGGTTTCGATCAATATTTTAGAGGATAACACCGGTTAGGTCTGGGTTAGGTCTGGGTTATGCCCGCATCTGGCTTATACTTTCGCCTTTTTCGCAAATTTGTTGGCCAGATCCTGGGTTTTTTTCGTGTTTGGATCACGCAGTAATGTGGTAACACAATGAAGCAGCCAATTAAACCTGGTTTCGATCAATATTTTAGAGGATAACACCGGTTAGGTCTGGGTTAGGTCCGGAATATGCCCGCATCTGGCTCATGATTTTGCCTTCTTCGCATAATTGTCGGCCAGATCCTGGGTTTTTTTCGTGTTTGAATCACGTAGTAATGTGGTAACACACTGAAGCAGTCAATTAAACCTGGTTTCGATCAATATTTTAGAGGATAACACCGGTTAGGTCTGGGTTACGTCTGGGATATTCGCGCATCTGGCTTATACTTTCGCCTTTTCGCAAACTTGTTGTCCAGATCCAGGGTTTTTTTCGTGTTTGAATCACGTAGTAATGTGGTAACACAATGAAGCAGTCAATTAACCCTGGTTTCGATCAATATTTTAGAGGATAACACCGGTTAGGTCTGGGTTAGGTCTGGGTTATGCCCGCATCTGGCTTATACTTTCGCCTTTTTCGCAAATTTGTTGGCCAGATCCTGGGTTTTTTTCGTGTTTGAATCACGCAGTAATGTGGTAACACAATGAAGCAGCCAATTAAACCTGGTTTCGATCAATATTTTAGAGGATAACACCGGTTAGGTCTGGGTTAGGTCTGGGATATTCGCGCATCTGGCTTATACTTTCGCCTTTTTCGCAAACTTGTTGGCCAGATCCTGGGTTTTTTTCGTGTTTGAATCACGTAGTAATGTTGTACCACACTGAGGCAGTCAATTAAACCTGTTTTCGATCAATATTTCAGAGGATAACACCGGTTAAGTCTGGGTTAGGTCCGGGATATGCCCGCATCTGGCTCATGATTTTGCCTTCTTCGCATACTTGATGGCCAGATCCTGGGTTTTTTTCGTGTTTGAATCACGTAGTAATGTGGTAACACAATGAAGCAGTCAATTAACCCTGGTTTCGATCAATATTTTAGAGGATAACACCGGTTAGGTCTGGGTTAGGTTTGGGTTATGCCCGCATCTGGCTTATACTTTCGCCTTTTTCGCAAATTTGTTGGCCAGATCCAGGGTTTTTTTCGTGTTTGAATCACGCAGTAATGTGGTAACACAATGAAGCAGCCAATTAAACCTGGTTTCGATCAATATTTTAGAGGATAACACCGGTTAGGTCTGGCTTAGGTCTGGGATAGGCGCGCATCTGGCTCATGATTTTGCCTTCTTCGCATTCTTGTTGGCCTGATCCAGGGTTTTTTTCGTGTTTGAATCACGTAGTAATGTGGTAACACAATGAAGCAGTCAATTAACCCTGGTTTCGATCAATATTTTAGAGGATAACACCGGTTAGGGCTACGTTAGGTCCGGGATATGCCCGCATCTGGCTCATGATTTTGCCTTCTTCGCAAACTTGATGGCCAGATCCTGGGTTTTTTCCGTGTTTGAATCACGTAGTAATGTGGTAACACAATGAAGCAGTCAATTAACCCTGGTTTCGATCAATATTTTAGAGGATAACACCGGTTAGGTCTGGGTTAGGTCTGGGTTATGCCCGCATCTGGCTTATACTTTCGCCTTTTTCGCAAATTTGTTGGCCAGATCCTGGGTTTTTTCGTGGTTGAATCACGTAGTAATGTTGTACCACACTGAGACAGTCAATTAAACCTGGTTTCGATCAATATTTTAGAGGATAACACCGGTTAGGCCTGGGTTTCGTCTGGGTTATGTCCGCATCTGGCTCATGATTTTGCCTTCTTCGCATACTTGTTGGCCAGATCCTGGGTTTTTTTCGTGTTTGAATCACGCAGTAATGTGGTAACACACTGAAGCAGTCAATTAAACCTGGTTTCGATCAATCTTTTAGAGGATAACACCGGTTAGGTCTGGGTTAGGTCTGGGATATTCGCGCATCTTGCTTATACTTTCGCCTTTTCGCAAACTTGTTGTTCAGATCCAGGGTTTTTTTCGTGTTTGAATCACGTAGTAATGTTGTACCACACTGAGGCAGTCAATTAAACCTGGTTTCGAACAATATTTCAGAAGATGACACCGGTTAGGTCTGGGTTAGGTCCGGAATGTGCCCGCATCTGGCTCACGATTTTGCCTTCTTCGCATACCTGTCGGCCAGTTCCTGGGTTTTTTTCGTGTTTGAATCACGTGGAAATGTGGTAACACACTGAAGCAGTCAATTAAACCTGGTTTCGATCAATATTTTAGAGGATAACACCGGTTAGGCCTGGGTTTCGTCTGGGTTATTTCCGCATCTGGCTCATGATTTTGCCTTCTTCGCATACTTGTTGGCCAGATCCTGGTTTTTTTTCGTGTTTGAATCTCGTAGTAATGTGGTAACACAATGGTGCAGTCAATTAAACCTGGTTTCGATCAATATTTTAGAGGATAACACCGGTTAGGTCTGGGTTAGGTCTGGGATATGCGCGCATCTGGCTTATACTTTCGCCTTTTTCGCAAACTCGTTGGCCAGATCCTGGGTTTTTTCCGTGTTTGAATCACGTAGTAATGTGGTACCACACTGAGGCAGACAATTAAACCTGGTTTCGATCAATATTTCAGAGGATAACACCTGTTAGGTCTGGGTTAGATCCGGAATATGCCCGCATCTGGCTCATGATTTTGCCTTCTTCGCATACTTGTTGGCCAGATCCTGGATTTTTTTCGTGTTTGAATCACGCAGTAATGCGGTAACACAATGAAGCAGCCAATTAAACCTGGTTTCGATCAATATTTTAGAGGATAACACCGGTTAGGTCTGGCTTAGGTCTGGGATAGGCGCGCATCTGGCTCATGATTTTGCCTTCTTCGCATTCTTGTTGGCCTGATCCAGGGTTTTTTTCGTGTTTGAATCACGTAGTAATGTGGTAACACAATGAAGCAATCAATTAACCCTGGTTTCGATCAATATTTTAGAGGATAACACCGGTTAGGGCTACGTTAGGTCCGGGATATGCCCGCATCTGGCTCATGATTTTGCCTTTTTCGCAAACTTGTTGGCCAGATCCTGGGTTTTTTCCGTGTTTGAATCACGTAGTAATGTGGTACCACACTGAGGCAGTCAATTAAACCTGGTTTCGATCAATATTGCAGAGGATAACACCGGTTAGGTCTGGGTTAGGTCCGGAATATGCCCGCATCTGGCTCATGATTTTGCCTTCTTCGCATACTTGTCGGCCAGATCCTGGGTTTTTATCGTGTTTGAATCACGTAGTAATGTGGTAACACACTGAAGCAGTCAATTAAACCTGGTTTCGATCAATATTTTAGAGGATAACACCGGTTAGGTCTGGGTTAGGTACCTGGGTTATGCCCGCATCTGGCTCATGATTTTGCCTTTTTCGCAAACTTGTTGGCCAGATCTTGGGTTTCTTTCGTGTTTGAATCACGTAGGAATGTGGTAACACACTGAAGCAGTCAATTGAACCTGGTTTCGATCAATATTTCAGAGGATAACATCGGTTAGGTCTGGGTTTCGTCTGGGTTATGTCCGCATCTGGCTCATGATTTTGCCTTCTTCGCATACTTGTTGGCCAGATCCTGGGTTTTTTTCGTGTTTGAATCATGCAGTAATGTGGTAACACACTGAAGCAGTCAATTAAACATGGTTTCGATCAATATTTTAGAGGATAACACCGGTTAGGTCTGGGTTACGTCTGGGATAGGCGCGCATCTGGCTCATGATTTTGCCTTCTTCGCATTCTTGTTGGCCTGATCCAGGGTTTTTTCCGTGTTTGAATCACGTAGTAATGTGGTACCACACTGAGGCAGTCAATTAAACCTGGTTTCGATCAATATTGCAGAGGATAACACCGGTTAGGTCTGGGTTAGGTCCGGAATATGCCCGCATCTGGCTCATGATTTTGCCTTTTTCGCAAACTTGTTGGCCAGATCTTGGGTTTTTTTCGTGTTTGAATCACGTAGGAATGTGGTAACACACTGAAGCAGTCAATTAAACCTGGTTTCGATCAATATTTCAGAGGATGACACCGGTTAGGTCAGGGTTAGGTCCGGAATGTGCCCGCATCTGGCTCACGATTTTGCCTTCTTCGCATACTTGTTGGCCAGATCCTGGGTTTTTTTCGTGTTTGAATCACGTACAAATGTGGTAACACACTGAAGCAGTCAATTAAACCTGGTTTCGATCAATATTTTAGAGGATAACACCGGTTAGGTCTGGGTTAGGTCTGGGTTATGCCCGCATCTGGCTCATGATTTTGCCTTCTTCGCATAATTGTTGGCCAGATCCTGGGTTTTTTTCGTGTTTGAATCACGTAGTAATGTGGCAACACAATGGTGCAGTCAATTAAACCTGGTTTCGATCAATATTTTAGAGGATAACACCGGTTAGGTCTGGGTTAGGTCTGGGTTATGCCCGCATCTGGCTTATACTTTTGCCTTTTTCGCAAACTTGTTGGCTAGATCCTGGGTTTTTTCGTGGTTGAATCACGTAGTAATGTTGTACCACACTGAGGCAGTCAATTAAACCTGGTTTCGATCAATATTTTAGAGGATAACACCGGTTAGGCCTGGGTTTCGTCTGGGTTATGTCCGCATCTGGCTCATGATTTTGCCTTCTTCGCATACTTGTTGGCCAGATCCTGGGTTTTTTTCGTGTTTGAATCACGCAGTAATGTGGTAACACACTGAAGCAGTCAATTAAACCTGGTTTCGATCAATCTTTTAGAGGATAACACCGGTTAGGTCTGGGTTAGGTCTGGGATATTCGCGCATCTTGCTTATACTTTCGCCTTTTCGCAAACTTGTTGTTCAGATCCAGGGTTTTTTTCGTGTTTGAATCACGTAGTAATGTTGTACCACACTGAGGCAGTCAATTAAACCTGGTTTCGAACAATATTTCAGAAGATGACACCGGTTAGGTCTGGGTTAGGTCCGGAATGTGCCCGCATCTGGCTCACGATTTTGCCTTCTTCGCATACCTGTCGGCCAGATCCTGGGTTTTTTTCGTGTTTGAATCACGTGGAAATGTGGTAACACACTGAAGCAGTCAATTAAACCTGGTTTCGATCAATATTTTAGAGGATAACACCGGTTAGGCCTGGGTTTCGTCTGGGTTATTTCCGCATCTGGCTCATGATTTTGCCTTCTTCGCATACTTGTTGGCCAGATCCTGGTTTTTTTTCGTGTTTGAATCTCGTAGTAATGTGGTAACACAATGGTGCAGTCAATTAAACCTGGTTTCGATCAATATTTTAGAGGATAACACCGGTTAGGTCTGGGTTAGGTCTGGGATATGCGCGCATCTGGCTTATACTTTCGCCTTTTTCGCAAACTCGTTGGCCAGATCCTGGGTTTTTTCCGTGTTTGAATCACGTAGTAATGTGGTACCACACTGAGGCAGACAATTAAACCTGGTTTCGATCAATATTTCAGAGGATAACACCTGTTAGGTCTGGGTTAGATCCGGAATATGCCCGCATCTGGCTCATGATTTTGCCTTCTTCGCATACTTGTTGGCCAGATCCTGGATTTTTTTCGTGTTTGAATCACGCAGTAATGCGGTAACACACTGAAGCAGTCAATTAAACCTGGTTTCGATCAATATTTTAGAGGATAACACCGGTTAGGTCTGGGTTAGGTCTGGGTTATGCCCGCATCTGGCATATACTTTCGCCTTTTTCGCAAACTTGGCTAGATCCTGGGTTTTTTCGTGTTTGAATCACGTAGTAATGTTGTACCACACTGAGGCAGTCAATTAAACCTGGTTTCGATCAATATTTTAGAGGATAACACCGGTTAGGCCTGGGTTTCGTCTGGGTTATGTCCGCATCTGGCTCATGATTTTGCCTTCTTCGCATACTTGTTGGCCAGATCCTGGGTTTTTTTTTCGTGTTTGAATCACGCAGTAATGTGGTAACACACTGAAGCAGTCAATTAAACCTGGTTTTGATCAATATTTTAGAGGATAACACCGGTTAGGTCTGGGTTAGGTCTGGGATATTCGCGCATCTGGCTTATACTTTCGCCTTTTCGCAAACTTGTTGTCCAGATCCAGGGTTTTTTTCGTGTTTGAATCACGTAGTAATGTTGTACCACACTGAGGCAGTCAATTAAACCTGGTTTCGATCAATATTTCAGAGGATAACACCGGTTAAGTCTGGGTTAGGTCCGGGATATGCCCGCATCTGGCTCATGATATAGCCTTCTTTGCATACTTGATGGCCAGATCCTGGGTTTTTTTCGTGTTTGGATTACGTAGTAATGTGGTAACACAATGAAGCAGTCACCTAACCCTGGTTTCGATCAATATTTTAGAGGATAACGCCGGTTAGGTCTGGGTTAGGTCTGGGTTATGCCCGCATCTGGCTCATGATTTTGCCTTCTTCGCATACTTGTTGGCCAGATCCTGGGTTTTTTTCGTGTTTGAATCACGTAGTAATGTGGTAACACAATGAAGCAGTCAATTAACCCTGGCTTCGATCAATATTTTAGAGGATAACACCGGTTAGGTCTGGGTTAGGTCTGGGATATGCGCGCATCTGGCTTATACTTTCGCCTTTTTCGCAAACTTGTTGGCCAGATCCTGGGTTTTTTTCGTGTTTGAATCACGCAGTAATGTGGTAACACAATGAAGCAGCCAATTAAACCTGGTTTCGATCAATATTTTAGAGGATAACACCGGTTATGTCTGGGTTAGGTCTGGGATATTCGCGCATCTGGCTTATACTTTCGCCTTTTTCGCAAACTTGTTGGCCAGATCCTGGGTTTTTTTCGTGTTTGAATCACGTAGTAATGTTGTACCACACTGAGGTAGTCAATTAAACCTGGTTTCGATCAATATTTCAGAGGATAACACCGGTTAAGTCTGGGTTAGGTCCGGGATATGCCCGCATCTGGCTCATGATTTTGCCTTCTTCGCATACTTGATGGCCAGATCCTGGGTTCTTTTCGTGTTTGAATCACGTAGTAATGTGATAACACAATGAAGCAGTCAATTAACCCTGGTTTCGATCAATATTTTAGAGGATAACACCGGTTAGGTCTGGGTTAGGTCTGGATTATGCCCGCATCTGGCTCATAATTTTGCCTTCTTCGTATACTTGTTGGCCAGATCCTGGGTTATTTTCGTGATTGAATCACGTAGTAATGTGGTAACACAATGAAGCAGTCAATTAACCCTGGTTTCGATCAATATTTTAGAGGATAACACCGGTTAGGTCTGGGTTACGTCTGGGATATTCGCGCATCTGGCTTATACTTTCGCCTTTTCGCAAACTTGTTGTCCAGATCCAGGGTTTTTTTCGTGTTTGAATCACGTAGTAATGTTGTACCACACTGAGGCAGTCAATTAAACCTGGTTTCGATCAATATTTCAGAGGATGACACCGGTTAGGTCTGGGTTAGGTCCGGGATATGCCCGCATCTGGCTCATGATTTTGCCTTCTTCGCATACTTGTTGGCCAGATCCTGGATTTTTTTCGTGATTGAATCACGTAGTAATGTGGTAACACACTGAAGCAGTCAATCAAACCTGGTTTCGATCAATATTTCAGGGGATAACACCGGTTAGGTCTGGGTTAGGTCCGGAATATGCCCGCATCTGGCTCATGATTTTGCCTTCTTCGCATACTTGTCGGCCAGATCCTGGGTTTTTTTCGTGTTTGAATCACGTAGTAATGTGGTAACACACTGAAGCAGTCAATTAAACCCGGTTTCGATCAATATTTTAGAGGATAACACCGGTTAGGTCTGGGTTACGTCTGGGATATTCGCGCATCTGGCTTATACTTTCGCCTTTTCGCAAACTTGTTGTCCAGATCCAGGGTTTTTTTCGTGTTTGAATCACGTAGTAATGTTGTACCACACTGAGGCAGTCAATTAAATCTGGTTCCGATCAATATTTCAGAGGATGACACCGGTTAGGCCTGGGTTAGGTCCGGAATGTGCCCGCATCTGGCTCACGATTTTGCCTTCTTCGCATACTTGTTGGCCAGATCCTTGGTTTTTTTCGTGTTTGAATCACGTAGTAATGTGGTAACACACTGAAGCAGTCAATCAAACCTGGTTTCGATCAATATTTCAGGGGATAACACTGGTTAGGTCTGGGTTAGGTCCGGAATATGCCCGCATCTGGCTCATGATTTTGCCTTCTTCGCATAATTGTCGGCCAGATCCTGGGTTTTTTTCGTGTTTGAATCACGTAGTAATGTGGTAACACAGTGAAGCAGTCAATTAAACCTGGTTTCGATCAATATTTTAGAGGATAACACCGGTTAGGTCTGGGTTAGGTCCGGAATATGCCCGCATCTGGCTCATGATTTTGCCTTCTTCGCATACTTGTCGGCCAGATCCTGGGTTTTTATCGTGTTTGAATCACGTAGTAATGTGGTAACACACTGAAGCAGTCAATTAAACCTGGTTTCGATCAATATTTTAGAGGATAACACCGGTTAGGTCTGGGTTAGGTACCTGGGTTATGCCCGCATCTGGCTCATGATTTTGCCTTTTTCGCAAACTTGTTGGCCAGATCTTGGGTTTCTTTCGTGTTTGAATCACGTAGTAATGTGGTAACACAATGAAGCAGTCAATTAACCCTGGTTTCGATCAATATTTTAGAGGATAACACCGGTTAGGTCTGGGTTAGGTCTGGGTTATGCCCGCATCTGGCTTATACTTTCGCCTTTTTCGCAAATTTGTTGGCCAGATCCTGGGTTTTTTTCGTGTTCGAATCACGCAGTAATGTGGTAACACAATGAAGCAGCCAATTAAACCTGGTTTCGATCAATATTTTAGAGGATAACACCGGTTAGGTCTGGGTTAGGTCTGGGATATTCGCGCATCTGGCTTATACTTTCGCCTTTTTCGCAAACTTGTTGGCCAGATCCTGGGTTTTTTTAGTGTTTGAATCACGTAGTAATGTTGTACCACACTGAGGCAGTCAATTAAACCTGTTTTCGATCAATATTTCAGAGGATAACACCGGTTAAGTCTGGGTTAGGTCCGGGATATGCCCGCATCTGGCTCATGATTTTGCCTTCTTCGCATACTTGATGGCCAGATCCTGGGTTTTTTTCGTGTTTGAATCACGTAGTAATGTGGTAACACAATGAAGCAGTCAATTAACCCTGGTTTCGATCAATATTTTAGAGGATAACACCGGTTAGGTCTGGGTTAGGTTTGGGTTATGCCCGCATCTGGCTTATACTTTCGCCTTTTTCGCAAATTTGTTGGCCAGATCCTGGGTTTTTTTCGTGTTTGAATCACGCAGTAATGTGGTAACACAATGAAGCAGCCAATTAAACCTGGTTTCGATCAATATTTTAGAGGATAACACCGGTTAGGTCTGGCTTAGGTCTGGGATAGGCGCGCATCTGGCTCATGATTTTGCCTTCTTCGCATTCTTGTTGGCCTGATCCAGGGTTTTTTTCGTGTTTGAATCACGTAGTAATGTGGTAACACAATGAAGCAGTCAATTAACCCTGGTTTCGATCAATATTTTAGAGGATAACACCGGTTAGGGCTACGTTAGGTCCGGGATATGCCCGCATCTGGCTCATGATTTTGCCTTTTTCGCAAACTTGTTGGCCAGATCCTGGGTTTTTTCCGTGTTTGAATCACGTAGTAATGTGGTACCACACTGAGGCAGTCAATTAAACCTGGTTTCGATCAATATTGCAGAGGATAACACCGGTTAGGTCTGGGTTAGGTCCGGAATATGCCCGCATCTGGCTCATGATTTTGCCTTCTTCGCATACTTGTCGGCCAGATCCTGGGTTTTTATCGTGTTTGAATCACGTAGTAATGTGGTAACACACTGAAGCAGTCAATTAAACCTGGTTTCGATCAATCTTTTAGAGGATAACACCGGTTAGGTCTGGGTTAGGGACCTGGGTTATGCCCGCATCTGGCTCATGATTTTGCCTTTTTCGCAAACTTGTTGGCCAGATCTTGGGCTTCTTTCGTGTTTGAATCACGTAGGAATGTGGTAACACACTGAAGCAGTCAATTGAACCTGGTTTCGATCAATATTTCAGAGGATAACACCGGTTAGGTCTGGGTTTCGTCTGGGTTATGTCCGCATCTGGCTCATGATTTTGCCTTCTTCGCATACTTGTTGGCCAGATCCTGGGTTTTTTTCGTGTTTGAATCACGTAGTAATGTGGTAACACACTGAAGCAGTCAATTAAACCTGGTTTCGATCAATATTTTAGAGGATAACACCGGTTAGGTCTGGGTTAGGTCTGGGTTATGCCCGCATCTGGCTTATACTTTCGCCTTTTTCGCAAATTTGTTGGCCAGATCCTGGGTTTTTTTCGTGTTTGGATCACGCAGTAATGTGGTAACACAATGAAGCAGCCAATTAAACCTGGTTTCGATCAATATTTTAGAGGATAACACCGGTTAGGTCTGGGTTAGGTCCGGAATATGCCCGCATCTGGCTCATGATTTTGCCTTCTTCGCATAATTGTCGGCCAGATCCTGGGTTTTTTTCGTGTTTGAATCACGTAGTAATGTGGTAACACACTGAAGCAGTCAATTAAACCTGGTTTCGATCAATATTTTAGAGGATAACACCGGTTAGGTCTGGGTTACGTCTGGGATATTCGCGCATCTGGCTTATACTTTCGCCTTTTCGCAAACTTGTTGTCCAGATCCAGGGTTTTTTTCGTGTTTGAATCACGTAGTAATGTGGTAACACAATGAAGCAGTCAATTAACCCTGGTTTCGATCAATATTTTAGAGGATAACACCGGTTAGGTCTGGGTTAGGTCTGGGTTATGCCCGCATCTGGCTTATACTTTCGCCTTTTTCGCAAATTTGTTGGCCAGATCCTGGGTTTTTTTCGTGTTTGAATCACGCAGTAATGTGGTAACACAATGAAGCAGCCAATTAAACCTGGTTTCGATCAATATTTTAGAGGATAACACCGGTTAGGTCTGGGTTAGGTCTGGGATATTCGCGCATCTGGCTTATACTTTCGCCTTTTTCGCAAACTTGTTGGCCAGATCCTGGGTTTTTTTCGTGTTTGAATCACGTAGTAATGTTGTACCACACTGAGGCAGTCAATTAAACCTGTTTTCGATCAATATTTCAGAGGATAACACCGGTTAAGTCTGGGTTAGGTCCGGGATATGCCCGCATCTGGCTCATGATTTTGCCTTCTTCGCATACTTGATGGCCAGATCCTGGGTTTTTTTCGTGTTTGAATCACGTAGTAATGTGGTAACACAATGAAGCAGTCAATTAACCCTGGTTTCGATCAATATTTTAGAGGATAACACCGGTTAGGTCTGGGTTAGGTTTGGGTTATGCCCGCATCTGGCTTATACTTTCGCCTTTTTCGCAAATTTGTTGGCCAGATCCAGGGTTTTTTTCGTGTTTGAATCACGCAGTAATGTGGTAACACAATGAAGCAGCCAATTAAACCTGGTTTCGATCAATATTTTAGAGGATAACACCGGTTAGGTCTGGCTTAGGTCTGGGATAGGCGCGCATCTGGCTCATGATTTTGCCTTCTTCGCATTCTTGTTGGCCTGATCCAGGGTTTTTTTCGTGTTTGAATCACGTAGTAATGTGGTAACACAATGAAGCAGTCAATTAACCCTGGTTTCGATCAATATTTTAGAGGATAACACCGGTTAGGGCTACGTTAGGTCCGGGATATGCCCGCATCTGGCTCATGATTTTGCCTTCTTCGCAAACTTGATGGCCAGATCCTGGGTTTTTTCCGTGTTTGAATCACGTAGTAATGTGGTAACACAATGAAGCAGTCAATTAACCCTGGTTTCGATCAATATTTTAGAGGATAACACCGGTTAGGTCTGGGTTAGGTCTGGGTTATGCCCGCATCTGGCTTATACTTTCGCCTTTTTCGCAAATTTGTTGGCCAGATCCTGGGTTTTTTTCGTGTTTGAATCACGCAGTAATGTGGTAACACAATGAAGCAGCCAATTAAACCTGGTTTCGATCAATATTTCAGAGGATAACACCGGTTAAGTCTGGGTTAGGTCCGGGATATGCCCGCATCTGGCTCATGATTTTGCCTTCTTCGCATACTTGATGGCCAGATCCTGGGTTTTTTTCGTGTTTGAATCACGTAGTAATGTGGTAACACAATGAAGCAGTCAATTAACCCTGGTTTCGATCAATATTTTAGAGGATAACACCGGTTAGGTCTGGGTTAGGTCTGGGTTATGCCCGCATCTGGCTCATAATTTTGCCTTCTTCGTATACTTGTTGGCCAGATCCTGGGTTTTTTTCGTGATTGAATCACGTAGTAATGTGGTAACACAATGAAACAGTCAATTAACCCTGGTTTCGATCAATATTTTAGAGGATAACACCGGTTAGGTCTGGCTTAGGTCTGGGATAGGCGCGCATCTGGCTCATGATTTTGCCGTCTTCGCATTCTTGTTGGCCTGATCCAGTATTTTTTTCGTGTTTGAATCACGTAGTAATGTGGTAACACAATGAAGCAGTCAATTAACCCTGGTTTCGATCAATATTTTAGAGGATAACACCGGTTAGGGCTACGTTAGGTCCGGGATATGCCCGCATCTGGCTCATGATTTTGCCTTCTTCGCATACTTGATGGCCAGATCCTGGATTTTTTTCGTGATTGAATCACGTAGTAATGTGGTAACACACTGAAGCAGTCAATCAAACCTGGTTTCGATCAATATTTCAGGGGATAACACCGGTTAGGTCTGGGTTAGGTCCGGAATATGCCCGCATCTGGCTCATGATTTTGCCTTCTTCGCATACTTGTCGGCCAGATCCTGGGTTTTTTTCGTGTTTGAATCACGTAGTAATGTGGTAACACACTGAAGCAGTCAATTAAACCTGGTTTCGATCAATATTTTAGAGGATAACACCGGTTAGGTCTGGGTTACGTCTGGGATATTCGCGCATCTGGCTTATACTTTCGCCTTTTCGCAAACTTGTTGTCCAGATCCAGGGTTTTTTTCGTGTTTGAATCACGTAGTAATGTTGTACCACACTGAGGCAGTCAATTAAACCTGGTTTCGATCAATATTTCAGAGGATGACACCGGTTAGGTATGGGTTAGGTCCGGAATATGCCCGCATCTGGCTCACGATTTTGCCTTCTTCGCATACTTGTTGGCCAGATCCTTGGTTTTTTTCGTGTTTGAATCACGTAGTAATGTGGTACCACACTGAGGCAGTCAATTAAACCTGGTTTCGATCAATATTTTGGAGGATAACACCGGTTAGGTCTGGGTTAGGTCTGGGTTATGCCCGCATCTGGCTCATGATTTTGCCTTTTTCGCAAACTTGTTGGCCAGATCTTGGGTTTTTTTCGTGTTTGAATCACGTAGGAATGTGGTAACACACTGAAGCAGTCAATTAAACCTGGTTTCGATCAATATTTTAGAGGATAACACCGGTTAGGTCTGGGTTAGGTCTGGGATATGCGCGCATCTGGCTTATACTTTCGCCTTTTTCGCAAACTTGTTGGCCAGATCCTGGGGTTTTTCCGTGTTTGAATCACGTAGTAATGTGGTACCACACTGAGGCAGTCAATTAAACCTGGTTTCGATCAATATTTCAGAGGATAACACCTGTTAGGTCTGGGTTAGGTCCGGAGTATGCCCGCATCTGGCTCATGATTTTGCCTTCTTCGCATACTTGTTGGCCAGATCCTGGGTTTTTTTCGTGTTTGAATCACGCAGTAATGCGGTAACACACTGAAGCAGTACATTAAACCTGGTTTCGATCAATATTTTAGAGGATAACACCGGTTAGGTCTGGGTTAGGTCTGGGTTATGCCCGCATCTGGCTTATACTTTCGCCTTTTTCGCAAACTTGTTGGCTAGATCCTGGGTTTTTTCGTGTTTGAATCACGTAGTAATGTTGTACCACACTGAGGCAGTCAATTAAACCTGGTTTCGATCAATATTTCAGAGGATAACACCGGTTAAGTCTGGGTTAGGTCCGGGATATGCCCGCATCTGGCTCATGATTTTGCTTTCTTCGCATACTTGATGGCCAGATCCTGGGTTTTTTTCGTGTTTGAATCACGTAGTAATGTGGTAACACAATGGAGCAGTCAATTAAACCTGGTTTCGATCAATATTTTAGAGCATAACACCGGTTAGGTCTGGGTTAGGTCTGGGATATGCGCGCATCTGGGTTTATACTTTCGCCTATTTCGCAAACTTGTTGGCCAGATCCTGGGTTTTTTCCGTGTTTGAATCACGTAGTAATGTGGTACCACACTGAGGCAGTCAATTAAACCTGGTTTCGATCAATATTGTAGAGGATAACACCGGTTAGGTCTGGGTTAGGTCCGGAATATGCCCGCATCTGGCTCATGATTTTGCCTTCTTCGCATACTTGTCGGCCAGATCCTGGGTTTTTATCGTGTTTGAATCACGTAGTAATGTGGTAACACACTGAAGCAGTCAATTAAACCTGGTTTCGATCAATATTTTAGAGGATAACACCGGTTAGGTCTGGGTTAGGTACCTGGGTTATGCCCGCATCTGGCTCATGATTTTGCCTTTTTCGCAAACTTGTTGGCCAGATCTTGGGTTTCTTTCGTGTTTGAATCACGTAGGAATGTGGTAACACACTGGAGCAGTCAATTGAACCTGGTTTCGATCAATATTTCAGAGGATAACACCGGTTAGGTCTGGGTTAGGTCCGGAATATGCCCGCATCTGGCTCATGATTTTGCCTTCTTGGCATACTTGTTGGCCAGGTCCTGGGTTTTTTTCGTGTTTGAATCACGTAGGAATGTGGTAACACACTGAAGCAGTCAATTAAACCTGGTTTCGATCAATATTTTAGAGGATAACAACGGTTAGGTCTGGGTTAGGTCTGGGTTATGCCCGCATCTGGCTCATGATTTTGCCTTTTTCGCAAACTTGTTGGATAGATCCTGGGTTTTTTCGTGTTTGAATCACGTAGCAATGTTGTACCACACTGAGGCAGTCAATTAAACCTGGTTTCGATCAATATTTTAGAGGATAACACCGGTTAGGCCTGGGTTACGTCTGGGTTATGTCCGCATCTGGCTCATGATTTTGCCTTCTTCGCATACTTGTTGGCCAGATCCTGGGTTTTTTTCGTGTTTGAATCATGCAGTAATGTGGTAACACACTGAAGCAGTCAATTAAACATGGTTTCGATCAATATTTTAGAGGATAACACCGGTTAGGTCTGGGTTACGTCTGGGATATTCGCGCATCTGGCTTATACTTTCGCCTTTTCGCAAACTTGTTGTCCAGAGTCAGGGTTTTTTTCGTGTTTGAATCACGTAGTAATGTTGTACCACACTGAGGCAGTCAATTAAACCTGGTTTCGATCAATATTTCAGAGGATAACACCGGTTAAGTCTGGGTTAGGTCCGGGATATGCCCGCATCTGGATCATGATTTTGCCTTCTTCGCATACTTGTTGGCCAGATCCTGGATTTTTTTCGTGATTCAATCACGTAGTAATGTGGTAACACACTGAAGCAGTCAATCAAACCTGGTTTCGATCAATATTTCAGGGGATAACACCGGTTAGGTCTGGGTTAGGTCCGGAATATGCCCGCATCTGGCTCATGATTTTGCCTTCTCCGCATACTTGTCGGCCAGATCCTGGGTTTTTTTCGTGTTTGAATCACGTAGTAATGTGGTAACACACTGAAGCAGTCAATTAAACCTGGTTTCGATCAATATTTTAGAGGATAACACCGGTTAGGTCTGGGTTACGTCTGGGATATTCGCGCATCTGGCTTATACTTTCGCCTTTTCGCAAACTTGTTGTCCAGATCCAGGGTTTTTTTCGTGTTTGAATCACGTAGTAATGTTGTACCACACTGAGGCAGTCAATTAAACCTGGTTTCGATCAATATTTCAGAGGATGACACCGGTTAGGTCTGGGTTAGGTCCGGAATGTGCCCGCATCTGGCTCACGATTTTGCCTTCTTCGCATACTTGTTGGCCAGATCCTTGGTTTTTTTCGTGTTTGAATCACGTAGTAATGTGGTACCACACTGAGGCAGTCAATTAACCCTGGTTTCGATCAATATTTTAGAGGATAACACCGGTTAGGTCTGCGTTAGGTCCGGGATATGCCCGCATCTGGCTCATGATTTTGCCTTCTTCGCATACTTGTTGGCCAGATCCTGGATTTTTTTCGTGATTGAATCACGTAGTAATGTGGTAACACACTGAAGCAGTCAATCAAACCTGGTTTCGATCAATATTTCAGAGGATAACACCGGTTAGGTCTGGGGTAGGTCCGGAATATGCCCGCATCTGGCTCATGATTTTGCCTTCTTCGCATATTTGTCAGCCAGATCCTGGGTTTTTTTCGTGTTTGAATCACGTAGTAATGTGGTAACACAATGGAGCAGTCAATTAAACCTGGTTTCGATCAATATTTTAGAGCATAACACCGGTTAGGGCTGGGTTAGGTCTGGGATATGCGCGCATCTGGGTTTATACTTTCGCCTTTTTCGCAAACTTGTTGGCCAGATCCTGGGTTTTTTCCGTGTTTGAATCACGTAGTAATGTGGTACCACACTGAGGCAGTCAATTAAACCTGGTTTCGATCAATATTGCAGAGGATAACACCGGTTAGGTCTGGGTTAGGTCCGGAACATGCCCGCATCTGGCTCATGATTTTGCCTTCTTCGCATACTTGTCGGCCAGATCCTGGGTTTTTATCGTGTTTGAATCACGTAGTAATGTGGTAACACACTGAAGCAGTCAATTAAACCTGGTTTCGATCAATATTTTAGAGGATAACACCGGTTAGGTCTGGGTTAGGTACCTGGGTTATGCCCGCATCGGGCTCATGATTTTGCCATTTTCGCAAACTTGTTGGCCAGATCTTGGGTTTCTTTCGTGTTTGAATCACGTAGGAATGTGGTAGCACACTGAAGCAGTCAATTGAACCTGGTTTCGAACAATATTTCAGAGGATGACACCGGTTAGGTCTGGGTTAGGTCTGGGTTATGCCCGCATCTGGCTCATGATTTTGCCTTTTTCGCAAACTTGTTGGCCAGATCTTGGGTTTTTTTCGTGTTTGAATCACGTAGTAATGTTGTACCACACTGAGGCAGTCAATTAAACCTGGTTTCGATCAATATTTCAGAGGATAACACCGGTTAAGTCTGGGTTAGGTCCGGGATATGCCCGCATCTGGCTCATGATTTTGCCTTCTTCGCAAACTTCATGGCCAGATCCTGGGTTTTTTCCGTGTTTGAATCACGTAGTAATGTGGTACCACACTGAGGCAGTCAATTAAACCTGGTTTCGATCAATATTTTGGAGGATAACACCGGTTAGGTCTGGGTTAGGTCTGGGATAGGCGCGCATCTGGCTCATGATTTTGCCTTCTTCGCATACTTGTTGGCCTGATCCAGGGTTTTTTTCGTGTTTGAATCACGTAGTAATGTGGTAACACAATGAAGCAGTCAATTAACCCTGGTTTCGATCAATATTTTAGAGGATAACACCGGTTAGGTCTGCGTTAGGTCCGGGATATGCCCGCATCTGGCTCATGATTTTGCCTTCTTCGCATACTTGTTGGCCAGATCCTGGATTTTTTTCGTGATTGAATCACGTAGTAATGTGGTAACACACTGAAGCAGTCAATCAAACCTGGTTTCGATCAATATTTCAGAGGATAACACCGGTTAGGTCTGGGGTAGGTCCGGAATATGCCCGCATCTGGCTCATGATTTTGCCTTCTTCGCATATTTGTCAGCCAGATCCTGGGTTTTTTTCGTGTTTGAATCACGTAGTAATGTGGTAACACAATGGAGCAGTCAATTAAACCTGGTTTCGATCAATATTTTAGAGCATAACACCGGTTAGGTCTGGGTTAGGTCTGGGATATGCGCGCATCTGGGTTTATACTTTCGCCTTTTTCGTAAACTTGTTGGCCAGATCCTGGGTTTTTTCCGTGTTTGAATCACGTAGTAATGTGGTACCACACTGCGCAGTCAATTAAACCTGGTTTCGATCAATATTTTAGAGGATAACACCGGTTAGGTCTGGGTTAGGTCTGGGATATTCGCGCATCTGGCTTATACTTTCGCCTTTTTCGCAAACTTGTTGGCCAGATCCTGGGTTTTTTCCGTGTTTGAATCACGTAGTAATGTGGTAACACAATGGAGCAGTCAATTAAACCCGGTTTCGATCAATATTTTAGAGCATAACACCGGTTAGGTCTGGGTTAGGTCTGGGATATTCGCGCATCTGGCTTATACTTTCGCTTTTTTCGCAAACTTGTTGGTCAGATCCTGGGTTTTTTCCGTGTTTCAATCACGTGGTAATGTGGTACCACACTGAGGCAGTCAATTAAACCTGGTTTCGATCAATATTTCAGAGGATAACACCGGTTAGGTCTGGGTTAGGTCCGGAATATGCCCGCATCTGGCTCATGATTTTGCCTTCTTCGCATACTTGTCGGCCAGATCCTGGGTTTTTTTCGTGTTTGAATCACGTAGTAATGTGGTAACACACTGAAGCAGTCAATAAAACCTCGTTTCGCTCAGTATTTTAGAGGATAACACCGGTTAGGTCTGGCTTAGGTCTGGGTTATACCCGCATCTGGCTCATGATTTTGCCTTCTTCGCATACTTGTTGGCCAGATCCTGGGTTTTTTTCGTGTTTGAATCACGTAGGAATGTGGCAACACACTGAAGCAGTCAATTAAACCTGGTTTCGATCAATATTTTAGAGGATAACACCGGTTAGGTCTGGGTTATGCCCGCATCTGGCTCATAATTCTGCCTTCTTCGTATACTTGTTGGCCAGATCCTGGGTTTTTTTCGTGATTGAATCACGTAGTAATGTTGTACCACACTGAGGCAGTCAATTAAACCTGGTTTCGATCAATATTTCAGAGGATAACACCGATTAAGTCTGGGTTAGGTCCGGGATATGCCCGCATCTGGCTCATGATTTTGCCTTCTTCGCATACTTGATGGCCAGATCCTGGGTTTTTTTCGTGTTTGAATCACGTAGTAATGTGGTAACACAATGAAGCAGTCAATTAACCCTGGCTTCGATCAATATTTTAGAGCATAACACCGGTTATGTCTGGGTTAGGTCTGGGATATGCGCGCATCTGGGTTTATACTTTCGCCTTTTTCGCAAACTTGTTGGCCAGATCCTGGGTTTTTTCCGTGTTTGAATCACGTAGTAATGTGGTACCACACTGAGGCAGTCAGTTAAACCTGGTTTCGATCAATATTTCAGAGGATAACACCGGTTAGGTCTGGGTTAGGTCTGGAATATGCCCGCATCTGGCTCATGATTTTGCCTTCTTCGCATACTTGTCGGCCAGATCCTGGGTTTTTTTCGTGTTTGAATCACGTAGTAATGTGGTAACACACTGAAGCAGTCAATAAAACCTCGTTTCGCTCAGTATTTTAGAGGATAACACCGGTTAGGTCTGGCTTAGGTCTGGGTTATACCCGCATCTGGCTCATGATTTTGCCTTCTTCGCATACTTGATGGCCAGATCCTGGGTTTTTTTCGTGTTTGAATCACGTAGTAATGTGGTAACACAATGAAGCAGTCAATTAACCCTGGCTTCGATCAATATTTTGGAGGATAACACCGGCTAGGCCTGGGTTAGGTCTGGGTTATGCCCGCATCTGGCTCATGGTTTTGCCTTTTTCGCAAACTTGTTGGCCAGATCCTGGGTTTTTTTCGTGTTTGAATCACGTAGTAATGTTGTACCACACTGAGGCAGTCAATTAAACCTGGTTTCGATCAATATTTCAGAGGATAACACCGGTTAAGTCTGGGTTAGGTCCGGGATATGCCCGCATCTGGCTCATGATTTTGCCTTCTTCGCATACTTGATGGCCAGATCCTGGGTTTTTTTCGTGTTTGAATCACGTAGTAATGTGGTAACACAATGAAGCAGTCAATTAACCCTGGTTTCGATCAATATTTTAGAGGATAACACCGGTTAGGTCTGGGTTAGGTCTGGGTTATGCCCGCATCTGGCTCATAATTTTGCCTTCTTCGTATACTTGTTGGCCAGATCCTGGGTTTTTTTCGGGATTGAATCACGTAGTAATGTGGTAACACAATGAAGCAGTCAATTAACCCTGGTTTCGATCAATATTTTAGAGGATAACACCGGTTAGGTCTGGGTTAGGTCTGGGATAGGCGCGCATCTGGCTCATGATTTTGCCTTCTTCGCATACTTGTTGGCCTGATCCAGGGTTTTTTTCGTGTTTGAATCACGTAGTAATGTGGTAACACAATGAAGCAGTCAATTAACCCTGGTTTCGATCAATATTTTAGAGGATAACTCCGGTTAGGCCTGGCTTAGGTCTGGGTTATACCCGCATCTGGCTCATGATTTTGCCTTCTTCGCATACTTGTTGGCCAGATCCTGGGTTTTTTTCGTGTTTGAATCACGTAGGAATGTGGCAACACACTGAAGCAGTCAATTAAACCTGGTTTCGTTCAATATTTTAGAGGATAACACCGGTTAGGTCTGGGTTATGCCCGCATCTGGCTCATAATTCTGCCTTCTTCGTATACTTGTTGGCCAGATCCTGGGTTTTTTTCGTGATTGAATCACGTAGTAATGTGGTAACACAATGAAGCAGTCAATTAACCCTGGTTTCGATCAATATTTTAGAGGATAACACCGGTTAGGTCTGGGTTAGGTCTGGGATAGGCGCGCATCTGGCTCATGATTTTGCCTTTTTCCCATACTTGTTGGCCTGATCCTGGGTTTTTTTCGTGTTTGAATCACGTAGTAATGTGGTAACACAATGAAGCAGTCAATTAACCCTGGCTTCGATCAATATTTTAGAGGATAACACCGGTTAGGTCTGGGTTAGGTCTGGGTTATGCCCGCATCTGGCTTATACTTTCGCCTTTTTCGCAAACTTGTTGGCCAGATCCTGGGTTTTTTTCGTGTTTGAATCACGCAGTAATGTGGTAACACAATGAAGCAGTCAATTAAACCTGGTTTCGATCAATATTTTAGAGGATAACACCGGTTAGGTCTGGGTTAGGTCTGGGACATTCGCGCATCTGGCTTATACTTTCGCCTTTTTCGCAAACTTGTTGGCCAGATCCTGGGTTTTTTTCGTGTTTGAATCACGTAGTAATGTTGTACCACACTGAGGCAGTCAATTAAACCTGGTTTCGATCAATATTTCAGAGGATAACACCGGTTAAGGCTGGGTTAGGTCCGGGATATGCCCGCATCTGGCTCATGATTTTGCCTTCTTCGCATACTTGATGGCCAGATCCTGGGTTTTTTTCGTGTTTGAATCACGTAGTAATGTGGTAACACAATGGAGCAGTCAATTAACCCTGGTTTCGATCAATATTTTAGAGGATAACACCGGTTAGGTCTGGGTTAGGTCTGGGATAGGCGCGCATCTGGCTCATAATTTTGCCTTCTTCGCATACTTGTTGGCCTGATCCAGGGTTTTTTTCGTGTTTGAATCACGTAGTAATGTGGTAACACAATGAAGCAGTCAATTAACCCTGGTTTCGATCAATATTTTAGAGGATAACACCGGTTAGGTCTGGGTTAGGTCCGGAATATGCCCGCATCTGGCTCATGATTTTGCCTTCTTCGCATACTTGTCGGCCAGATCCTGCGTTTTTTTCGTGTTTGAATCACGTAGTAATGTTGTACCACACTGAGGCAGTCAATTAAACCTGGTTTCGATCAATATTTTAGAGGATAACACCGGTTAGGTCTGGGTTAGGTCTGGGATATTCGCGCATCTGGCTTATACTTTCGCCTTTTTCGCAAACTTGTTGGCCAGATCCTGGGTTTTTTCCGTGTTTGAATCACGTAGTAATGTGGTAACACAATGGAGCAGTCAATTAAACCTGGTTTCGATCAATATTTTAGAGCATAACACCGGTTAGGTCTGGGTTAGGTCTGGGATATTCGCGCATCTGGCTTATACTTTCGCCTTTTTCGCAAACTTGTTGGTCAGATCCTGGGTTTTTTCCGTGTTTCAATCACGTGGTAATGTGGTACCACAGTGAGGCAGTCAATTTTACCTGGTTTCGATCTATATTTCAGAGGATAACACCGGTTAGGTCTGGGTTAGGTCCGGAATATGCCCGCATCTGGCTCATGATTTTGCCTTCTTCGCATACTTGTCGGCCAGATCCTGGGTTTTTTTCGTGTTTGAATCACGTAGTAATGTGGTAACACACTGAAGCAGTCAATAAAACCTCGTTTCGCTCAGTATTTTAGAGGATAACACCGGTTAGGTCTGGCTTAGGTCTGGGTTATACCCGCATCTGGCTCATGATTTTGTCTTCTTCGCATACTTGTTGGCCAGATCCTGGGTTTTTTTCGTGTTTGAATCACGTAGGAATGTGGCAACACACTGAAGCAGTCAATTAAACCTGGTTTCGATCAATATTTTAGAGGATAACACCGGTTAGGTCTGGGTTATGCCCGCATCTGGCTCATAATTCTGCCTTCTTCGTATACTTGTTGGCCAGATCCTGGGTTTTTTTCGTGATTGAATCACGTAGTAATGTTGTACCACACTGAGGCAGTCAATTAAACCTGGTTTCGATCAATATTTCAGAGGATAACACCGATTAAGTCTGGGTTAGGTCCGGGATATGCCCGCATCTGGCTCATGATTTTGCCTTCTTCGCATACTTGATGGCCAGATCCTGGGTTTTTTTCGTGTTTGAATCACGTAGTAATGTGGTAACACAATGAAGCAGTCAATTAACCCTGGCTTCGATCAATATTTTAGAGCATAACACCGGTTAGGTCTGGGTTAGGTCTGGGATATGCGCGCATCTGGGTTTATACTTTCGCCTTTTTCGCAAACTTGTTGGCCAGATCCTGGGTTTTTTCCGTGTTTGAATCACGTAGTAATGTGGTACCACACTGAGGCAGTCAGTTAAACCTGGTTTCGATCAATATTTCAGAGGATAACACCGGTTAGGTCTGGGTTAGGTCTGGAATATGCCCGCATCTGGCTCATGATTTTGCCTTCTTCGCATACTTGTCGGCCAGATCCTGGGTTTTTTTCGTGTTTGAATCACGTAGTAATGTGGTAACACACTGAAGCAGTCAATAAAACCTCGTTTCGCTCAGTATTTTAGAGGATAACACCGGTTAGGTCTGGCTTAGGTCTGGGTTATACCCGCATCTGGCTCATGATTTTGCCTTCTTCGCATACTTGATGGCCAGATCCTGGGTTTTTTTCGTGTTTGAATCACGTAGTAATGTGGTAACACAATGAAGCAGTCAATTAACCCTGGCTTCGATCAATATTTCAGAGGATAACACCGCTTAGGTCTGGGTTAGGTCTGGGTTATGCCCGCATCTGGCTCATGATTTTGCCTTTTTCGCATACTTGTTGGCCAGATCTTGGGTTTTTTTCGTGTTTGAATCACGTAGGAATGTGGTAACACACTGAAGCAGTCAATTAAACCTGGTTTCGATCAATATTTCAGAGGATAACACCGCTTAGGTCTGGGTTAGGTCTGGGTTATGCCCGCATCTGGCTCATGATTTTGCCTTTTTCGCATACTTGTTGGCCAGATCTTGGGTTTTTTTCGTGTTTGAGTCACGTAGTAATGTGGTAACACACTGAAGCAGTCAATTAAACCTCGTTTCGCTCAGTATTTTAGAGGATAACACCGGTTAGGTCTGGCTTAGGTCTGGGTTATACCCGCATCTGGCTTATACTTTTTTTTTTTTTCTTTTTTTTTGTCGTGGGGAAAATCTTCGAAAGACTCCCTCCCACCTCTTTGGTGAGAGGCGGGAGGGTTGTGTGGGATTCCCCGCGCCCGTAGAATGACGGGCGCGGGACCTACCCACTAAAAACCCCACGGTGACCCTTCCGCACGATTTGGGAGGATACCGGGAATCGCTCGAAGCATTCTTCCGGTATCCTCCCCGTGCCCGCGCTTTGCGCCCATCCCCGGGGGGAGAAACGGTCCCCCCGGTAGACACACTGTCTCATAGCGGCAGGACGGGGCCACTCCATCCCGCCGCCATCCGTCCCGGGGCCGCATTTAGTGGCGGGCTGCGAGCCCCAACCCGCAACCGCCTGCGACCCCGCTTCTACCCCTCGGCGGCCGGGAGCTGATGGCCGCTCCAGGCCACCGAGGGTGCCTCCCCGTGGGCCGGACCCACCCGGTCCGACCCATCGCCGCCTGGCGGGAGGAGGCTCCCCTCAGGGCCCCCCTCTCAGCCAGGGTCATCCGCCGCGCAAAGGCCGCCGCCCGCGACGCCTGGCGCCCAGGCGACGCCCTCGCGCCACCATACGAGCGCGAGCCTCAGCGCGCCGCTGAAGCTCGCGCTCCCTTCCCGCGGCCTCCTTTTGCAGCATTACGGTCTCGCAGAAGGAGGCCACGGCCCTCCACTTCCTCTCGCTGCCGGGTGTGGTGCGCGCCATGCTCGGCAGCGAGACATCCCGCCCTATGACGCCGACCAGGACACGTCGCTCCCCCTCCCAAGCTGGGCATACCTGGAGGATATGATCAGCCGTGTCCTGCTCGGCGTCACAATGACAGCAACGCGCCGTCGGCTCCTTCCCTATCCGGCACAGGTATCTTCCGAAGCTACCATGCCCGGAAAATACCTGTGCCATCCGGTAAGTAAGGCTTCCATGGCCTCTGTCCAGCCACTCACACAGGAGTGGCCGAACAGCCCCGACTGTCCGGTGCCCCGTAGTTGGCACGGCCAACCGCTCCTGCCACGCGAGCACCACGAACTGCCGGGCCTGGCGCTTCAAATCGCCCCAAGCAGGTTCCTGCTCTCCCGGGACCGCCCCCACTCCCGCGCGACGGTCGACACGATGACGATACATCATCGCGTGCGATCGCGCGAGGAGATCCATGGGCGGCATCCCCGCAAGAACCCTCAGCGCCATCCGCCTCTGCACCCGACGCAGCATCGTCATGCTGCGACGGGAGGCCGCCAGGTCGTCCGCCCAGACGGGGGCCCCGTATAGGGCCACCGACTGAACCATTGCCACATAGAGGCGGCGAACTCGTCCCGCCGGGCCCCCCAGGTTGGGGAGGATCCGGCCTAAAGCCGAGACCATCCTCTCCAACCGGGGAACCAGGCAGCGGAAATGCTCCTCGAAGCGCCAGTGGCTATCGAGGATCGGACCCAGATACCTCATCCGGGGCTTCACCTCGATATCAGCCCCACCCACCCGGATCAGAGGGGGTGGCGGATCCTGCCGAGGTGAGTGGAACGCTATCACCTCGGTCTTATGGACCGCCACCGTCATCCCCATCCCCCTGATCCGGTCGACGACGCGTTGCGCCCCCTCCTCGGCGAGGCGCTTGGCCCTCCCCCACTGAGCCCCGACGGCCAGCACCAGTGTGTCATCTGCGTAACACACGGCACTGACGCCGTCGGGGAGGTCGGCCCGCAACACCGCGTCGAACGCGATGTTCCACAGGAGTGGCCCGAGGACCGACCCCTGCGGAACCCCGCAGTAGACCTCCCTCCGCATATCACCATCCCGGCCCGGATACTCGATCCACCTGCCGCGGAGATAATCCCCGACGACCGCCCTGAGACAAGGGGGGACTCGATGATATTCGAGCCCCCTCCGTATCTCCCCCCAGGGAAGGGTGTTAAACGCGTTGGCAATATCCAGCGATACCGCCAACGCCACCCCTCCCCGGGAGACGGCCAACTCCGAGAGGACCCTGACCCGACTGATCGCGTCGACCGTCGACCGGCCCCCCCGGAAACCGTACTGGCAGTCGGCCAGGCCCGGAGCACCCCGCGACAGGTGCTCGACGAGGCGGGCAGCAATCACTCGCTCGAAGAGCTTGCCCACCTCGTCGAGGAGGCAGATGGGCTGGTATGCGGATGGAGACTCCGCGGGCCGACCCTCCTTCCGGAGGAGGACCATCCTCGCCACCTTCCAACTGGGGGGGAATCGCCCGTCCCTCAGGCATCGGTTAAACAACCGCCTGAGGTCGGCCCCAAGGACGCCGTGGGTCAAGACCCAAACCCGGCCAGGCACACCATCCGGACCCAGGGCCGTATTACGCGCCCCGAGCAGTCTGCTTGCTGCGGCCAGCTCCCCCTGCGTGACCCCCGGCTCGGCCACCCACTCCAACGGGGCCGTCGCCTCTGCCGGAGGGCGTGGTCCCATCTCCCCAATTGGGAAGAGAGTATTGACCACGCCCTCCAGCAGCCGGGGGTCAAGATCCTCGGTGACGGGGGGCGCCCACGGGCGGAGCTTGTTCAGCACCACCTTATAAGGGCGCCCCCAAGGGTCGTCATCAAGGGTCTCGAGGAGCTCCTTTCATGCCCGGGTCTTGGCCCGTTTGATGGCGACCTGCAGAGCCATCCGCGACATGCGGTATGCCTCATACAGGACATCTGCCCTCGCTCGCGCCACGCTATCGTCTCTCCGTAGACGACGGCGCGCGCGGGTGTACTGGCGTCGGGCGCGGACAGTCGCGACTCGCAACTCCGCGATCGCGTCCGACCACCAGTACACCGCCCGGCGAGGAGAAGCCCGCCCGACCCGAGGCATCGCCGCGTCGCAAATATCCGCGACCAATGCTCCGAGCCGGGCGACCTCCTCCTCTATGCTCGGCAACTCGGCCGCTCCCTGCGGCCAAGTTGCAGCGAGGGCAGCTGCCATCAGGGCGTCCTTGTCCAGGTGCCGAAGCGCCCAGCGGCGTGGTGGGGTGCCACGCAGGCGGCCGTGTCGGGATGCACTCGCGGCGGCAGAGACCTCCATCCGGATGTACCGGTGATCGGAGAGTGTCTCTGCCCCCGCGACCACGTGCCAACCCGACACCATGCGCACGGCGTTGGGGGTCGCGAATCCAACATCCACGATGGACCCCCCATATCGCCGCACGCATGTGTGCTCCGACCCCCGGTTCAATACCCGGAGGTCGAGCCCCGCCGCCCAATCGCCCAGGATCCCGCCGCGAACGGAGGTCCTGGGGGATCCCCAAGCCACCGACTTGGCATTAAAATCCCCCAGGACCAGCACCGGCCGGGCCGCGTAGCGCTGCACGCATGCCGCGACCTCGGCCAAGTACAGCTCGAACGCAGCGTGACCGCTACGGGGCGAAATGTAGCACCCCACCACAGCGACTCCCCCCCAGTCCACGGCGACGAATCCCCGACCGCGCTCCAACAAGGAGAACGGCGGGGACCCGTCGCCCCCTCCCCATACCGTCGCCACCAAGCCGTCCGCGTCGCCCACCCAATGAGGGTGATCAGGGACGCGGTACGGCTCGGCGGCGTCCGCCAGGCCAACCCCCCACTCCGCGAGGACTTGGGACATCAAGTCCTGTGCCGCGCGGCAGTGGTTGAGGTTGGCCTGGAGGAGGAGGCGGGGCGGCATTAATTAATGGCCGCGCCAGCCTCCTCCCGGCCGTCCGTCCCCGTAGCACCGTCCACCTCCATGGAGGACGATGCCACCGCCCTCGGCACCGGAGCCCGCCTCTTCCTCTCCTTCCGGGAGGGGGGGGAGCACTTCTTGCTCCCCACCCTGTGATCGGCTGGCCTCCCCATGTCCGCACACAGCGGGCAGTGGGGGGCCGCCGAGCACTGGCTCGCACGGTGCTCTTTGGCACCGCAGCGGTAACACTGACCGCTGCGGTCCACCGGCGAGGTGCACCACTGCCTCACGTGCCCCACTTCGAGGCAGCGGTGACACTGGAGCGGGCGCGGCGCGAGGATTTCCACTCGCGCCGAAACCCACCCCACCAACACCCTCCCGGATTCCGCCACCTTACGGGCGGCGGAGAGGGGGCACCGGGCCCACACCGACCCGAGGCCGGAGGGCGACCTGCGGATCTCTCCGATCCGCAGGTCCTCCACAGGACAGTCCCCCGCCCTCGCAAGGGCACGGGACACATCCTGTGCGCTGACCGAGTCGTCCAGCCCACAAACGCGCAACTCCGTGCGCTTCGTGGGCCGGGCGACCCGGACACCTCGCTCGCCCAGCTGCTCCCGGAGCCTCTGGGCGAGACGATCCGCCTTCGCGCCGCCTTCTGCACCGGGGATCTCCAGCAAGAGACCCCCGGTCACGGCCCTCTTCGCCCTCACGGAGGCGATGCCCAGCTCTTCCAGGGAGATATTCTCCCTGGCGAGCCGCATCGCCTCCGCGAGGGTCAGGTCGCCCCCCTGCGCAACGGTCAGCGTCACCGCTGCCGTTTTTGGGGGACGACCTGGTCGTGCCTTCCCGACCTTCGCGGCTTTTACCTTGGCCGCCGGCGGCGGAGGCGGAGGCCGCGGTTGCGAGGCCTTCCTCGCCGCCCGCTTCGCCTTCCGCCCCACCACCTCACTCCACGCCACCCCCCCTTGGGAGGGTGCCGTGGAGGACGCGACCACCGCGACCACGGGTACACCACCCCCCTTGGGGGTCGCGACCCGGGGCCCTGGTGCCGCAACGCTGGGCGGAGCCTTCACTCCGCCCTTCTTTGCCTTCCCCGACTGTACCGGAACAGGCCGGGGAGGCACCGCCTTCCTGCTGACCGCTCTTCCGGCGAGGAGCTCCTCCCGGAAGGCGACCAGCTTGCCATCAATCATGTCCCCAATCCTCCTCAGAAGATCGTCTTCTGAGGAGGACGGGGACTTCTTCACGGGCGGAGTGCGGGTGGAGGGGCCCGCGGTGCCCCGCACCACTACCGCCGCACTCCGCTTATTTACCTCCGCCGAGGGACGCGGCGGTGGAGGAGGAGGGAGGATGGGAGGGAGGGCCGCGCTGTTCCACAGCGCCCCTGCCCTCCTCCACCCCTGTCGCTCCTCCTCCAACAGGAGCTGCAGACGGGCGTTCCGCCCTCTGAGCTCCCGCGCCGCCTCCCTCATTTCCTCCGCCGCGGCCTTCAGGGCCTCCGCGCCACCGCTTTTCTGCCCCTTAAAGGCGCAGGCAGCGGCGACTTTCTCCACCCGCCTCAGGGACGAGGAGATCCTCTCCGATATCTCCTCGGTCACCTCGTCCCTGAGGCAACTCAACCTCACCGACGGGCTCATCGCCCCGCCCACCTCGAAGACGGCCTGCCCCGTCCTCTTCCTCTTAGAGCCTATGTGGCTCGTGCTGGAGAAGAAGGACGAGACCGACGCCGTCTCGTCGTCCTCCTCCACCCTCCACGAAGCCGGACCTGGCGCTGAGTGGGGCGCGAGCGCCGCCACCCTAACCCCAACCCCGTCTCCGTCCTCCCCAACCGACAAAACCCGCCCCATCCCCATTTTATTTTCTGTGTCCATAATAATCCCACGAGATGGTCCGAAATAAAGGTCCACCCGGGCAGAGCCGCCTTACCCGGGTAAGCCTAATACTCCGGGGGTTCGGCAGGTTCCCCGGAGGTGGTCGCTTGGGATTGGGCCTTCTCCCCCAACCATGCATCCCATCGCCGCGCACCATAGCTTAGGATTGGAGGGCGATTTTATAGAGTCGCCATACTCGTGGCCCAGGCGGTTAAGCCAAGACCCCCGTTCCTCCTGCCGTCACGTACCATTCACAAAACCAATAGGGAATTGTGAATGGGTCGTTGTGACGACCAACAGGAGGCTTACGGTGTGTGTATGACTCGGGTACCCCGGGTTCGTTAAGCCCGTACTGCAGCTGAAAGGCTGGCAGCCCCTGAGGGCGGGCGCGGACACTTGCGTCTCGCATTTCCGCGATCGCGGCCGACCACCAGTACACCGCCCGGCGAGGTAAAACCCGCCCGACCCGGGGCATCGCCGCGTCACATATGTTCGCGACCATCCCCCCGAGCCGGGCGATCTCCTCCTCTGTACTCGGCAACTCGGCCGCCCTCTGCGGCCAAGTTGCAGCGAGGGCAGCCGCCATCAGGGCATCCTTGTCCAGGCGCCGAAGCGCCCAGCGGCGCGGTGGGTTACCACCCGGACGGTGGTGTCGGGATGCATCCCCCGCGGCGGCAGAGACCTCCATCCGGATATACCGGTGATCGGAGAGTGTCTCTGCCCCCGCGACCACGTGCCAACCCGACACCATGCGCACGGCGTTGGGGGTCGCGAATCCAACATCCACGATGGACCCCCCATATCGCCGCACGCATGTGTGCTCCGACCCCCGGTTCAATACCCGGAGGTCGAGCCCCGCCGCCCAATCGCCCAGGATCCCGCCGCGAACGGAGGTCCTGGGGGATCCCCAAGCCACCGACTTGGCATTAAAATCCCCCAGGACCAGCACTGGCCGGGCCGCGTAGCGCTGCACGCATGCCGCGACCTCGGCCAAGTACAGCTCGAACGCAGCGTGACCGCTACGGGGCGAAATGTAGCACCCCACCACAGCGACTCCCCCCCAGTCCACGGCGACGAATCCCCGACCGCGCCCCAGCATGGGGAACGGCGGGGACCCGTCGCCACCTCCCCATACCGTCGCCACCAAGCCGTCCGCGTCGCCCACCCAATGAGGGTGATCAGGGACGCGGGACGACTCGGCGGCGACAGCCAGGCCAACCCCCCACTCCGCGAGGACTTGGGACATCATATCCTGTGCCGCGCGGCAGTGGTTGAGGTTGGCCTGGAGGAGGAGGCGGGGCGCCATTAATTACCGACCGCCCCAGCCTCCTCCCGGTTGTCCGTCCCCGTGGCACCGTCCACCTCCATGGTGGACGATGCCACCGCCCGCGGCGCCGGAGTCGGAACGGCCCGCCTCTTCCTCTCCTTCCGGGAGGGGGGGAGAGCACTTCCTGCTCCCCACCCTGTGGTCGGCTGGCATCCCCCTGTCCGCACATAGCGGGCAGTGGAGGGCCGCCGAGCACTGGCTCGCGCGGTGGTCCTTTGCCCCGCAGCGGTAACATTGACCGCTGCGGTCCACCGGCGAGGTGCACCACCGCCCCACATGCCCCAATTCGAGGCAGCGGTGACACTGGAGCGGGTGCGGCGCGAGCATCTCCACTCGCGCCGAAACCCACCCCACCAAAACCCTCCCGGATTCCGCCAATTTATGGGCGACGGAGAGGGGGCAGCGGGCCCACACGGACCCCAGGCCGGAAGGAGATCTGCAGATCTCCCCGACCCGCAAATCCCCCTCAGGGCAATCCCCCGCCCTTGCTAGGGCACGCGCCACGTCCTCCGCGGTGGCCGAGTCGTCCAGCCCACACACGCGCATCTCCGTGCGCTTCGTGGGCCGGGCGACCCGGACACCCCGCTCGCCCAGCTGCTCCCGGAGCCTCTGGGCGAGTCGGTCGGCCTTCACGCCGCCGTCTGGACCGGGGATCTCCAGCAGGAGACCCCCAGTCACGTCCCGCTTCGCCCTGACGGAAGCGATGCCAAGCTCTTCCAGGGACACGTTGTCCCTGGCAAGCCGCATCGCCTCCGCGAGGGTCAGGTCGCCCCCCTGCGCAACGGTCAGAGCTACCGCTGCCGTTTTAGGGGGGCGGCCAAGTCGCGCCTTCGCGGCCTTTCCGTTGGCCGCGGGCGGCGGGGGCGGAGGCTGCGCCTGCGGGGCCTTCCTCGCCGCCCTCCTCGCCCTCCGCCCCACCACCTCGCTCCACGACACCCCCCCTTGGGGCGGTGCCGCGGAGGACGCGGGAACCGGGACCACGGGTACGCTTCCCCCCTTGGGGGTCACGACCCGAGGCCCCGGAGTCGCCACGGTGGGCGGAGCCTTCGCTCCCCCCACCTTCGCCTTCCCCGGCCGTGCTGGCACTGGTCGGGGTGACACCACCCTCCCACCGACCGCTCTTCCGGGGAGGAGCTCCTCCCGGAAGGCGGCCAGCTTCTTCTCAATCATGTCCCCTATCCTCTTCAGGAGATCGTCCTCTGAGGAGGACGGGGACCTCTGCGCGGGCGGAGTGCGTGTGGAAGGGCCCGTGGAGGCCCGCACCACCTCCGCCGCACTCCGCTTCCTAACGGCCACAGGAGGGCGCGGCGTAGGAGGAGGGAGGACAGGAGGGATGGCCGCGCTGTTCCAGCGCGCCTCTGCCCTCATCCTCCCCCGTCGCTCCTCCTCCAACAGGACATGCAGACGGGCGTTTCGCCCGCTTAGCTCCCGCGCCGCGTCCCTCATCATTTGGGCAGCCTCCCTCATAGCCTCTGCCCCGCCGCTCTTCTGCCCCTTAAAAGAGCAGGCAGCTCTTTCTCCACTCGTCTCAGGGTCGAGGAGATCCTCTCCGATATCTTCTCGGTCACCTCGTCCCTGAGGCAGCTCATCCGGACAACCGGGCTCATCGCCCTGCCCACTCCATTGACGGCCTGCCCCGTCATCTTTCTCTTGGAGCCTATGAGGCTCCTGGTGGAGGAGAAGGACGAGACTGACGCAGTCTCGTCGTCCTCCTCTACTCTCCACGAAGCCGGGCCAGGCGCTGGAGGCGGCGCGAGCGCCGTCACTCCAGTCCCAACACCGCTTTCGTCCTCCCCCTCTGACTTACCCCGTCCCATCACCGTTTTAATTTTATACTCCATATTATTCCCACGAGCAGGTCGGAAGAAAAGGTCCGCCCGGGCAGAGCCGCCTTACCCGGGTAAGCCTATATACTCCGGGGGTTCGGCAGGTGCCCCGGAGGTGGTCGCTTGGGATTGGGCCTCCTCCCCCAACTATGCATCCCATCGCCGCGCACCATAACTAAGGATTGGAGGGCGATTTTATAGAGTCGCCATACTTGCGGTACCCCGGGCGGTTAAGCCAAGGCCCCCGTTCCTCCTGCCGTCACGTACCATTCACAAAACAAAAGAAGGAATTGAAGATGGGTCATTGTGACGACCATCTGGAGGCTTACCCTGTGATAAGCATCAGGTATCTCGGGGTCGCTACGCCCCGTACTGCGGCCGACGATTGCCGGACACAGCCCCTGAGGGAATCTGGCTTATACTTTCGCCTTTTTCGCAAACTTGTTGGCTAGATCCTGGGTTTTTTTCGGGTTTGAATAACGCAGTAATGTGGTACCACACTGAAGCAGTCAATTAAACCTGGTTTCGATCAATATTTTAGAGGATAGCACCGGTTAGGTCTGGGTTTCGTCTGGGTTATGCCCGCATCTGGCTCATGACTTTGCCTTCTTCGCATACTTGTTGGCCAGATCCTGGGTTTTATTCGTGTTTGAATCACGTAGTAATGTGGTAACACACTGAAGCAGTCAATTAAACCTGGTTTCGATCAATATTTTAGAGGATAAAGCCGGTTAGGTCTGGGTTAGGTCTGGGAAATGCGCGCATCTGGCTTATACTTTCGCCTTTTTCGCAAACTTGTTGGCCAGCTCCTGGTTTTTTTCGTGTTTGAATAACGTAGTAATGTGGTAACACACAGTAACAGTCAATTAAACCTGGATTCGGTCAGTATTTTAGAGGATAACACCGGTTAGGTCTGGGTTTCGTCTGGGTTATGTCCGCACCTGGCTCATGATTTTGCCTTTTTCGCTAACTTGTTGGCCAGATCCTGGGTTTTTTCCGTGTTTGAATCACGTAGTAATGTGGTACCACACTGAGGTAGTCAATTAAACCTAGTTTCGATCAATATTTCAGAGGATAACACCGGTTAGGTCTGGGTTAGGTCCGGGAAATGCCCGCATCTGGCTCATGATTTCGCCTTTTTCGCTAACTTATTGGCCAGATCCTGGTATTTTTCCGTGTTTGAATCACGTAGTAATGTTGTACCACACTGAGGCAGTCAATTAAACCTGGATTCAGACAGTATTTTAGAGGATAACACCGGTTAGGCCTGGGTTTCGTCTGGGTTATGTCCGCACCTGGCTCATGATTTTGCCTTCTTCGCATACTTGTTGGCCAGATCCAGGGTTTTTTCCGTGTTTGAATCACGTAGTAATGTTGTACCACACTGAGGCAGTCAATTAAACCTGCATTCGGACAGTATTTTAGAGGATAACACCGGTTAGGCCTGGGTTTCGTCTGGGTTATGTCCGCACCTGGCTCATGACATTGCCTTCTTCGCATACTTGTTGACCAGATCCTGGGGTTTTTTCGTGTTTGAATCACGTAGTAATGTGGTAACACACAGTAACAGTCAATTAAACCTGGATTCGGTCAGTATTTTAGAGGATAACACCGGTTAGGTCTGGGTTAGGTCTGGGATATGTCCCCTCAGGGGCTGTGTCCGGCCAGGTGTCCGGCGCAGTACGGGGCGTAGCGACCCCGAGGTACCTGATGCTAATCACACCGTAAGCCTCCTGTTGGTCGTCGCAACGACCCATTCACAATTCCAGTCTAGGTTTTGTGAATGGTACGTGACGGCAGGAGGACCGGGGGCCTTGGCTTAATCGCCTGGGCCGCGAGGATGGTAACTCTATAAATTATCCTCTAATCCTAAGTTATGGTGCGCGGCGATGGGATGTATGGTTGGGAGAGAAGGCCCAATCCCTAGCGACCACCTCCGGGGGCACCTGCCGAACCCCCGGAGTATTAGGCTTCCCCAGGCAAGGCGGCTCTGCCTGGGGTGACCTCCTTTCCGACCATACTCGTGGGAACAAGTATGGAGAATATTCAAAGAAAAACAAACAGGACTGGCAAATTTGATAGCGGACTGGCACTCATAACGGTAAACAACATGGCAACGGATGGACCACTTCCTGGTGGGGTTAATCCCACGGTCAGGAGTGTTGAGGTGAATCTTGGGGGTAAAGCTGACCTTTTTAGTGTCAGCCCAGCCCCAGTCGTCAGCCTTGAGCGGCTACCTGCAACAGGGTGGCGCAAGGCGGGGAGGGAGTCGCCACCCCGCAAGAGGCATGGTGCCGAGGGCTCGCAGCTCTTGGTCGGCGACGCAGCCCTGAGGGAAGAGGAGGAAACTTCGGGCGTCGGTGAGACCGTCACAAACCCCGTCCCCGACGTTGACTCGCAGGATGGCGACGAATGGGCGCCTAATCCTTGCACCGGAGATGAGGCTGAGAGTATTGACTCCAGCGAGGAGGATTACGGGCCCGGTAAGAGGAAGAGGAAGGGCCCCGGTGCAGGGAGACCAAGGGGAATTTTCGTGGACCCAAGGAAATTGGGTCCCGGAATGAAGAGCTTGCCCAAGCAGGCGGACCTCCGGAACATAGCGGAGGTCATGAGGACGGACGAGCTCCTGGGTCGGCTGAAGGAGCAGCTGGAGTCCGTCGTCCGTGTGGCAGACACTGCTAGCCACCTAAAGACGACGGACATCCGTGGGCTCCGTTTGGCAGCGCGGGTGGCGATGGTCAGCGCCGAGGAACTTCACGGCAGAGCTGACCGCGCCGAAAACCCAAACAGGCCGGCCCGGGAAGTTGTCATTCGCCAAGGCGAATGGGAGAGGAGGGCGAAGGCCCTCGAGAAGAGGCTGGAGGTGGCCGATTCCACCGCCACCACCCTGTCGGAAACTGTCAGGGTTAAAGATAGGGAATTGGAGCACCTCAGGCGGGAACTTGGCCGCCTGAGATTCAAGGAGGAGCAGCGTGGTCTGCTGAGGGCGGGCGAGGTGGTGACCGACGTGACGCCGCCGGATCACGTGCTGCCTTTTGCCCCTCGGCCGCGGCGGAAGGATCTCCTTCCGTCCACTTTTGCCGGGGGGGACACCAGTATGGAGGTCGAGACGGCGGTCCTTGGACCGTCGTCCGCAGAGCGTCCCGTCCCGATTGAGACGGAGAGTCCCGCCTCCGGAAACCCTTTGTTGGTCATGATGACCGAAGTCGTACAAGGGGTTTCCGAAATGGCGGGGCACGTATCGGAAGTGGAACGGAAGTTTGATGCCCGTTTTGAGGCAGTATGGCGGGCAGTGTCTCGCCCGCCATTGGGAAAGGTTCCGCTTCTTCCTCCCGCATCCGTGGGGGCAACCTCCGCCCCGCCGAGCTCGGCGAAAGGCGATAAGCCGGCGGGGACAGATCAGACAAGGGGGAAACCCAAGGGGCCAGCGCGGGGAAACCTTGGCACCGGGTCTGCCCCCGTCAAAATGCCTGCGGCACCCCCGAAATCAACCACGGAGAAGAAAGCCGCTGGTAAGGTAAAGCCGGCGGCTGAAGATGTGGAAGTGTCTAAGCCGTCCGCCCCGAAGTCTCAGGCGCCACCGAAGACAAGACGAGGAGCCCCTCCTCCACCTGTCAAGGTAGATAGCAGCAAGTCCGCTCTGCCCGACAAGGACACCGGCGCGAAGTCCATCGTTGCCTCAGCCCCCACCAACGATGGGCAGGGATCCTGGGCTGAGGTAGTGAAGAAGGGCAAGAAGAAGGGCGGCGTGAAGGGTGCAGCTCTTGCCGCATCCTCCTATAAAGGCGGGAAATCACCCGTAGCCAGTCGGCCAGCTGCCACTACTGCGGCAGTCAGCAAGAGGAAGATGTGCGCCCCGTCAGCGGCAGTCAAGTTACCGAGACTGCCGAAAAATGCAGCAGTCTCGGTGACCGCCGCCACCGGACGTGAAGGAGAATTGGGCCCCCTCCTCAATAGGGTGATGCCCGGGATCTGTTATGATCTGGGGATCACCGGGATGCGCCCCACCAGGGCAGTCACCGGGGCGCTCTTATTAGCGATCCCCGGTGAGAAGGGCAGAGAGAAGGCGACCGCCCTGAGGGCGCGTCTTGAGGGGGCCCTCGAGGTGGAGGGTGTTAGGGTGGCTTGCCCCCAGAAGCAGGCCGAGTTACGAGTTACCGGCCTGTCGGAGGCAGCCACCCAGCAGACTGTGAGGGAGGCCCTTGCCACAGCCGGGGGTTGCGGCGCTGCGGAGGTCAACGTTGGTGACCTCCGCAGAGACAGCTCGGGCATGTATACGGCATGGGCCCGCTGTCCCCTTCGCGCCGCAACCAAGCTCGCGAAGTCCGGCCGATTAATGGTCGGCTTCTTCGAGGCCCGGCTGGCAGTGCTCGCCGCGAGGCCGCTGCAGTGCCACCGTTGCCTAGAATTCGGTCATGTCAGGCAGCGGTGCACTAGCACCATAGATCGCAGCGGCCTCTGTTACCGTTGCGGGGGGGCCTCCCACACAGCCAGAGAGTGTACGGCCGCCCCAAAATGCCCCCTTTGTGTAGGCTTGGGGCGGCCAGCTGATCACCGAATGGGTGGGGCGGCGTGCCATCCCCCCAAACGGAAGGGGAAGAATGGGAAGGGGGTGGGTGTGCCCCCATCCACGGTGCCGGCTGGTGTTGAGCCGGCACCGCTGTCCGTCGCGACGGAGGTCCAGGGGGCGGCTTGTTCCCAGCCGTCCCCTGCTGTGGTGTCGGGGGTTACTCCCGCCCCTGTCGCGGCGGCAGTGAAGGTGGTGGGGTGTCCACACGCACCCCTGCCGGTGGCGGAGATGATGGAGGTGGACGTGGCGCCTTGCGACTCGGCGCCCTCCACCTCCACGGAAGCGGAAGGTGTGATGTCTGGTGGGGGTGCTGCAGAGCCCCCACCACAGGCGGCAGCACAGTCACCGTGCGGGTCGGAGCCCCTTAGCAGGGGGGTGATGGCCTCGTACGGCGGCAAAGATCCGGGGCGCGCAGAAGCGTCCCTAAGCGCTGGAAGGAGAGGCCTGGAGGAGGCCGCGACTGAGACCCGATAATGTCTCAACGCCTCCTCCAGGTCAATTTGAACCACTGCCGGGGGGCTCAGGATCTCATGCTCCAAACCCTCCGGCAGTGGAACATCGGGATGGCCGTGATCGCCGAGCCCTATCGTGTCCCCAAACACCCCGCTTGGGTGGGGGACCTTAACGGGGTCTCGGCGATCACCTGGCAGCACGGGCGCGGCACGTTGCCGTGCTCCGTAGTGGGGAGGGGCCACGGGTTCGTGGCGATTAAGTGGGGGGACCTTGTGGTTGCCGGGTGTTACGCGTCGCCCGCTATGGGCCTCAGCGATTTTGAGGCGTACCTCGACGAGGTGGGGAGATGCATGTCCCCACATCTCGCCAGTGGGGTACTCGTCCTGGGTGATTTCAATGCTCACGCTGCAGCGTGGGGCTGCCCCAGGTCGACCGTCAAGGGCGACGCGATGCTCGTATGGGCGGCGGGTCACGGCCTCGTAGTGTTGAATGAGGGGGCCGTGAGCACGTGCGTGCACGCGCGGGGCGAGTCGATCGTCGACATATCGTTGGCGAGCCCCGCCATAGCGCGCCGTGTGTCCGAGTGGAGGGTCGCGGAAGAGGTGGCCACGTTAAGCGACCACCTCTATATTACGTTCTCCGTATCCGCGACCCCCGGCGTAAATGGACCCCGCCAAACGGGCAGGGGTGCACACCCGGCGCCACGCTGGTCCGTCAAGAGGCTGGACCCGGACGCCCTTGCGATGGCAGCCTCCGTTGTGGCATGGCAGGAGATGCCACGCCGGACCCTCGGCAATCCATCTGCCGGGGCGAGTTGGTTCCGGGAGACTATGACGTCGTTGTGTGACGCAGTCATGCCCCGGGCCACCGCCCCAAGCCGTGGGGGGTCCGTGTACTGGTGGTCGGGCGAGATCGAGGACTTACGCACTCGGTGCGTCCTCGCTCGACGCCGGTACACCCGCGCCAGGAGACGGCGCGGGGCGACGGAGGCAGAGGTGGTGGGGTTGCGCGGGGAATTTTCCCTGGCGCGCAGAACCCTCCGCCGGACCATCGCGACCGCGAAAGCCCAGGCATGGACGGAGCTCCTCGGCTCTCTGGATGCAAATCCATGGGGGCGCCCCTATCATATGGTCGCAGGCAAGATGCGATCATGGGCGCCCCCGGTCACAGAGAGCCTCGACCCCCAGCTGCTCGGGGAAACTATGCGCGTCCTCTTCCCCGTTGGGGGAGAGGCGTTCCTGCATCCCCCCGAGCCACAGCCGGATCACCCGCCTTGGTGGTCCGACGAAATGGGGGTCTCCGAGGAGGAGCTAGCTAGGGCCGTCCGGAGAATGGCTGCCAAGAAGACGGCGCCAGGACCGGACGGCATACCTGGCAGGGCCTGGGCAGTAGCAGTGGGCGTTCTGGGGGCCGGGCTGATAAGCGTCTTTGACGCGTGCCTGCGGACCGGTCAGTTCCCCCCCATATGGAAGGTGGCGAGGTTGGTCCTCCTCCACAAGCCGGGGAAGCCCGCGGATTCTCCATCTGCGTTCCGACCCATATGTCTTTTGGACGAGGCTGGGAAGCTCCTCGAGCGGGTCATTGTATCCCGACTCGAGGGGCACCTGTCCCGCGTCGGCCCCGATCTGGCCGACCGACAGTTCGGCTTTCGCCGGGGCCGCTCCACAGTCGACGCCATAGCGACAGTGCGGACCCTGGCGGAATCGGCAATCTCGCGGGGGGGTGTGGCGTTGGCAGTCTCACTAGACATTGCCAACGCCTTCAATACCGTCTCCTGGGGGGCGATAGGTCGGGCACTCCAGTACCACCGGGTGCCCGCCTATCTATGTCGACTGATCGGGGATTATCTGCGGGGCAGGGTAGTCCAATATCCGGGTCGGAACGGGATGGAGCAGAGAGCGGTGCACCGCGGGGTTCCACAGGGGTCGGTCCTCGGGCCGCTACTGTGGAACTTGGCGTATGACGCGGTGCTGCGGGCGGACCTCCCCGTCGGCGTGTCGTTGGTTTGTTATGCTGACGACACCCTGGTGATAGCCGGCGGGGATATGTGGAGGAGGGCAGTGGCCCTCGCAGAGGAAGGGGCGGCACGAGTAGTCGCCGAAATTGAGCGTCTGGGGTTGCGCGTGGCACCCCAGAAGACCGAGGCCATCTGGCTGTGTAATGTCAGTGGTCGGGGGATGCCGCGCCAGGCGTCTCTACGGGTGGGTGGAGCCCTCGTCGGGGTGGGGCGCCGGATGAAGTATTTAGGCCTCACCCTCGACAGCTACTGGCGTTTCGGGCATCATTTGGAAGGGTTGGGTCCCCGTATTGAAAGGGCGGCGGCCGCGTTAAGTCGCATAATGCCTAATCTCGGCGGGCCCAACATGGCGGCACGGCGGCTGTATTTGGGAGTCGTCCGGTCCATGGCGCTTTATGGCGCGCCAATAGGGGCCGGCGGTCTGATGGCAAATCGGCGGGGTGCGTTCGTACTCCGCCGCTTGCAGAGGTTGGTCGCCATCAGAGTCGTGCGGGGTTATCGCACGATCTCCTACACAGCCGCCACCTTGCTGGCGAAAATGGACGCAGAGGTCTATCAAAACCTCTGCGACCTTCGCCAGCGGGGCGTGGACCCGCACGGCGAGGAGGCCGCCAGGGCCCGAATCCAGGCGCGGCGACGCGTCTATAGTCGGTGGCTGGTGTGGCTATCCAAGCCAGATCAGCGGGATGATCGCGTTGCCGCGGCGGTCCGCCCAGTGTTTTATGCCTGGGTGGGCCGTAGCTGGGGTACGCCCACCTACCGCCTGACACAGGTACTGACCGGACACGGTTGCTTCGGTCGGTACCTGCATCGGATAGGGCGGGAGGCGACGGCTGCGTGCCATCACTGTAGGGGAAGGGAGGACACCGCGCAGCACACGTTGGAGTTTTGTCCAGCGTGGGCAGCGCAGCGCGGTGTCCTCGTTAGAGCGATTGGAGCGGACCTCTCGCTGCCGGCCGTCATACGTGCGATGGTCGGCAGTGAGGAGGTGTGGGCGGCCATGGCCCTGTTTTGCGAGGAGGTCATGGTCGCAAAGGAAGACGCCGAGAGGGCGCGTGAGGAGGTGGGGGGCAGGCGGCGACGCCGACCGTAAGACCCTCCACCGCTCCCCGTGGCAGGGGGAGCGCGATGGGGTCGGTGATGGTGTTTTGTAGTGTGAGGTGAGGGACTTTGTCCCCTTATTCCCCCTCGCACCCAGCCCATCACCGTACCAGGGGCCCGTGGCAGGGGCCCCGTTTAGCGGGGGCGGCAGTGTTAGCCGGCCCCGCAGCCGTGGTCGCGATCGGGTGGGGGCCCGGTCGCGACTAGTAGCAACGGCACGAGTGGGGGCGACGTCGCGTGTGACCGCGTGGCGTCGCCGGGGGGCAATCAGTTTAGTTTGCCCCCCATTGGGGGAGGAGGATCACATCTCCTCCCCCGGGAAGGGCCCGTAATAGGGCGTTGCGCCAACGGGGAGAGTCACGGTAGTATCGCTAGTTTGGTTCCCGTGACTCTCCCCAGATAAAGGGCGCAGGCGGTCACCGTGGTGTTTTAGCCGGTAAGAGTCCGGCACTATCCCGGCCTCCCCCCCAGGGAGCCGGGGTGTCCATGAGGATTTCACCACGATAAAAAAAAAAAAAAAAAAAAAAAAAGGTCTGGGATATGCGCGCATCTGGCTTATACTTACGCCTTTTTCGCAAACTTGTTGGCCAGATCCTGGGTTTTTTTCGTGTTTGAATCACGTAGTAATGTGGTAACACACTGAAGCAGTCAATTAAACTAGGTTTCGATCGATATTTTAGAGGATAACACCGGTTAGGTCTGGGTTAGGTCTGGGATATGCGCGCATCTGGCTTATACTTTCTCCTTTTTCGCAAACTTGTTGGCTAGATCCTGGGTTTTTTCGGGTTCGAATCACGTAGTAATGTGGTAACACACTGAAGCAGTTAAACCTGGTTTCGATCAATATTTTAGAGGATAACACCGGTTAGGTCTGGGTTAGGTCTGGGATATGCGTGCATCTGGCATATACTTTCGTCTTTTTCGCAAACTTGTTGGCTAGATCCTGGGTTTTTTTCGCGTATGAATCACGTAGTAATGTGGTACCACACTGAGGCAGTCAATTAAACCTGGTTTCGATCAATATTTTAGAGGATAACACCGGTTAGGTCTGTGTTAGGTCTGGGTTATGCCCGCATCTGGCTCATGATTTTGCCTTCTTCGCATACTTGTTGGCCAGATCCTGGGTTTTTTCCGTGTTTGAATCACGTAGTAATGTGGTACCACACTGAGGCAGTCAATTAAACCTGGTTTCGATCAATATTTGAAAGGATAACACCGGTTAGGTCTGGGTTAGGTCCGGGATATGCCCGCATCTGGCTCATGATTTTGCCTTCTTCGCATACTTGTTGGCCAGATCCTGGGTTTTTTCCGTGTTTGACTCCCGTAGTAATGTGGTACCACACTGAGGCAGTCAATTAAACCTGGTTTCGATCAATATTTTAGAGGATAACACCGGTTAGGTCTGGGTTAGGTCTGGGATATGCGCGCATCTGGCATATACTTTCGCCTTTTTCGCAAACTTGTTGGCTAGATCCTGGGTTTTTTTCGCGTATGAATCACGTAGTAATGTGGTAACACACTGAAGCAGTCAATTAAACCTGGTTTCGATCAATATTTTAGAGGATAACACCGGTTAGGTCTGGGTTAGGTCTGGGTTATGCCCGCATCTGGCTCATGATTTTGCCTTCTTCGCATACTTGTTGGCCAGATCCTGGGTTTTTTCCGTGTTTGAATCACGTAGTAATGTGGTACCACACTGAGGCAGTCAATTAAACCTGGTTTCGATCAATATTTGAAAGGATAACACCGGTTAGGTCTGGGTTAGGTCCGGGATATGCCCGCATCTGGCTCATGATTTTGCCTTCTTCGCATACTTGTTGGCCAGATCCTGGGTTTTTTCCGTGTTTGACTCCCGTAGTAATGTGGTACCACACTGAGGCAGTCAATTAAACCTGGTTTCGATCAATATTTTAGAGGATAACACCGGTTAGGTCTGGGTTAGGTCTGGGATATGCGCGCATCTGGCATATACTTTCGCCTTTTTCGCAAACTTGTTGGCTAGATCCTGGGTTTTTTCCGTGTTTGAATCACGTAGTAATGTGGTAACACAATGGAGCAGTCAATTAAACCTGGTTTCGATCAATATTTTAGAGCATAACACCGGGTAGGTCTGGGTTAGGTCTGGGATATGCGCGCATCTGGCATATACTTTCGCCTTTTTCGCAAACTTGTTGGCTAGATCCTGGGTTTTTTCCGTGTTTGAATCACGTAGTAATGTGGTACCACACTGAGGTAGTCAATTAAACCTGGTTTCGATCAATATTTCAGAGGATAACACCGGTTAAGTCTGGGTTAGGTCCGGGATATGCCCGCATCTGGCTCATGATTTTGCCTTCTTCGCATACTTGTTGGCCAGATCCTGGGTTTTTTTCGTGTTTGAATCACGTAGTAATGTGGTAACACACTGAAGCAGTCAATTAAACCTGGTTTCGATCAATATTTTAGAGGATAACACCGGTTAGGTCTGGGTTAGGTCTGGGTTATGCCCGCATCTGGCTCATGATTTTGCCTTCTTCGCATACTTGTTGGACAGATCCTGGGTTTTTTCCGTGTTTGAATCACGTAGTAATGTGGTACCACACTGAGGCAGTCAATTAAACCTGGTTTCGATCAATATTTCAGAGGATAACACCGGTTAGGTCTGGGTTAGGTCCGGGATATGCCCGCATCTGGCTCATGATTTTGCCTTCTTCGCATACTTGTTGACCAGATCCTGGGTTTTTTCCGTGTTTGAATCACGTAGTAATGTGGTATCACACTGAGGCAGTCAATTAAACCTGGTTTCGATCAATATTTCAGAGGATAACACCGGTTAGGTCTGGGTTAGGTCTGGGTTATGCCCGCATCTGGCTCATGATTTTGCCTTCTTCGCATACTTGTTGGCCAGATCCTGGGTTTTTTCCGTGTTTGAATCACGTAGTAATGTTGTACCACACTGAGGCAGTCAATTAAACCTGGATTCGGACAGTATTTTAGAGGATAACACCGGTTAGGTCTGGGTTAGGTCTGGGTTAGGTTTGGGTTATGCCCGCATCTGGCTCATGATTTTGCCTTCTTCGCATACTTGTTGGGCAGATCCTGGGTTTTTTTCGTGTTTGAATCACGTAGTAATGTGGTAACACACTGAAACTGTCAATTAAACCTGGTTTCGATCAATATTTTAGAGGATAACACCGGTTAGGTCTGGGTTAGGTCTGGGTTAGATTTGGGTTATGCCCGCATCTGGCTCATGATTTTGCTTTCTTCGCATACTTGTTGGCCAGATCCTGGTTTTTTTTCGTGTTTGAATCACGTAGTAATGTGGCAACACAATGAAGCAGTCAATTAACCCTGGTTTCGATCCATATTTTGGAGGATAACACCGGTTAGGTCTGGGTTTCGTCTGGGTTATGCCCGCATCTGGCTCATGATTTTGCTTTCTTCGCAAACTTGTTTGCCAGATCCTGGTTTTTTTTCGTGTTTGAATCACGTAGTAATGTGGCAACACAATGAAGCAGTCAATTAACCCTGGTTTCGATCCATATTTTGGAGGATAACACCGGTTAGGTCTGGGTTAGTTCTGGGTTATGCCCGCATCTGGCTCATGATTTTGCCTTTTTCGCAAACTTTTTGGCCAGATCCTGGGTTTTTTCCGTGTTTGAATCACGTAGTAATGTGGTACCACACTAAGGTAGTCAATTAAACCTGGTTTCGATCAATATTTCAGAGGATAACACCGGTTAGGTCTGGGTTAGGTCGGGGATATGCCCGCATCTGGCTCATGATTTTGCCTTCTTCGCATACTTGTTGGCCAGATCCTGGGTTTTTTTCGTGTTTGAATCACGTAGTAATGTGGTAACACAATGAAGCAGTCAATTAACCCTGGTTTCGATCAATATTTTGGAGGATAACACCGGTTAGGTATGGGTTAGGTCTGGGTTATGCCCGCATCTGGCTCATGATTTTGCCTTCTTCGCAAACTTGTTGGCCAGATCCTGGGTTTTTTCCGTGTTTGAATCACGTAGTAATGTTGTAGCACACTGAGGCAGTCAATTAAACCTGGTTTCGATCAATATTTTAGAGGATAACACCGGTTAGGTCTGGGTTAGGTCTGGGATATGCGCGCATCTGGCATATACTTTCGCCTTTTTCGCAAACTTGTTGGCTAGATCCTGGGTTTTTTCCGTGTTTCCCCTCAGGGGCTGTGTTCGGCCAGGTGTCCGGCGCAGTACGGGGCGTAGCGACCCCGAGGTACCTGATGCTAATCACACCGTAAACCTCCTGTTGGTCGTCGCAACGACCCATTCACAACTCCATTTTTGGTTTTGTGAATGGTACGTGACGGCTGGAGGAGCGGGGGTCTTGGCTTAACCGCCTGGGCCGCGAGGATGGTAACTCTATAAATTACCCTCTAATCCTAAGCTATGGTGCGCGGCGATGGGATGCATGGTTGGGAGAGAAGGCCCAATTCCTAGCGACCACCTCCGGGGGCACCTGCCGAACCTCCGGAGTACTAGGCTTCCCCAGGTAAGGCGGCTCTGCCTGGGGTGACCTCACTTCCGACCACACTCGTGGGATGTATTATGGACTCCAGAATAACAAAACAGGGGGGGAGGGTCGTAGATGGCGAGGAGAAAGGAGGCAGCGCGGGATCGCGGATCGCGGCCGCTGCTGCCTCACAGCAGGAGGAAAAGGCGGCGGGTCTGACGGTAAGAGGCAAGGCAGATCAGGTGCAGCGCACGAGTCAGGCAGGGCCAGGGGAGAGGTATACAGCACGGCGGAAGAGGCAGTTGGATCCTGTAGATCCGGAGTCGGTCTGTGCTGGTAATTCCGCCTCTTCGGGGGAGTGGCGGAACGTCACAGGCGGTAAGACGAGGATAAAGAGAAAGGACTTATTGGGGGAGGCTCTCCGGCAGGAGATTATGAAAAAGGAGGCGATGACCTTGTCCGTCGAAATATGCGACGAGACGGACAAGGTCATTGAGGTCGCTGAACGGTCCGCCAACCTCAAGGGCACCTGTGTACGCGACTTAAAGTTCGCGGCGGAATTTATCCGCGCCGCGACAACAGAACTGAGAAGTCGTGCGGCACCCATGGTAAACCAAGTGGCCTTGGAGGAGGAAGGCGAGAGGATGGCCTCTCAAATTCGCCAACTGACTGGGGAGCTGGCGGCTACAAGAAGCGAGCTAGAGGCGGTGAGGAGCCGAAGTGTCGGCGCGACACCCTCGTCTCCGTCCTTGTCGGAAGGCGTTGAAGTCTGTCCAGCCCAGTTGGCTTCCAAGGAGGCCAGGACCGCTGACAGCGCAATAGCAGCGAGGAGTGACGGAGGTGATTTCTCCCCGATTTCCGCTGATGTTGTCGCCCTGATAAAGGGTATCGAGGCCGCTATGGAGGCGCGGTTCCAGGCTATGAGGGAGGAGCTGCTCTCCTCTCTCAGACGCTCCACCGTTACCTCCTCGCTGTCGAAACGAGTTGGTCCGGCATCTGCGTCGAAGCAAAAGCGTCAGATGCCGGTGATTGGTGGGACTACCCAGCAGAAAGTGGCGGCGACTGGCCTAACTAGGTCGCAAAAAAGGAACGCCCAAAGGAGGCGGGCGCTAGAGAGGAAGAAGCAGGAGGCGGCAGCACTCCCTTCCGCCTCTAGAACGGTAGGCCAGCAGACTACGCGGCACATTCCGGCGACGGTCCGCAGGGGCAGGATGCCGTCGTCATCATCGTTGTTGTGTTCCTCTCCAACTGCAGCCCTTGCACCAGTTCCTTTGGCCTCCCCTTCTCAGGCGGCCAAGGTGGGTCACGGAACCTGGGCGGATGCTGTGAGGCGGGGCAAGCAGGCCCCGAAGTCGGCCCAGGTCTCGCCTCCTGCGTCCCAGCAGCAGCGATCAAGGAGGACTGGATGTCAACCACAGGGGAGGACTGCAAGGAAGGCCCCGGTGGTCGGCCGCGCGCCGAAAATGGCTGCCGTGACCCTCGAGGTCACGGATGGGGCAACTGAAGTCCTGGCCTCGGCAATGACCCGAGCGCGGGCAAATATTAAGCTGACGGACCTTGGCATTGCCGAGGTCAGAACAAAGAGGGCAATAACTGGGGGTTTAATCTTAGAGATCCCCGGGCCCGAGGGGGAAGCTAAGGCTGATGCCCTGGCCTTCGAAATGAAGAAGGCCCTGGCCGAGATGGCGGTCAGGGTGGCCCGACCTACCAAGCGGACTGAGTTGCGTATGAGCGGCTTGGACGATGCCACCACTCCAGCGGAGGTCCGCGGAGCTATGGCGGCTCTGGGGGAATGCCCAGAGGACGGAGTCCAGGTGGGGGATATCCGCCGGACTCCCACAACTCTGGGCACTGTATGGGTAAGGTGCCCCATCAAGGCCGCCCGAATAATAGTGGCGGCTGGAAGGGTAAAGGTTGGGTGGACATCCGCGAGAGTGGAGGTCCTAGCACCGCGTCCACTGCAGTGCTACCGCTGCCTAGAGACAGGACATGTTAGACAGCGGTGCACGGCGACGGTGGATCGGAGTGGCCGCTGCTACAGATGCGGCTCCCCCGACCACCACGCCAAGCAGTGTGGCGCGGCGTCCCCGGTATGTCCGTTGTGTATTGATATACCGGGGAGACCTACGGGGCACCGATTAGGGGGGCCGAGTTGTGCTCCCCCGCCTAGGCAGGGCCGCCGAGGGCGTGCAACGGGGATGGCAAAGGGGCCTAAAGCCCCCGACAATCAAAGGGGAGAGACCGCTCTGGCCCCTCCAACTACTGTGCTGAAACAAGTGGAGAGGGTAGCTGTGTCACCTGCTGTCAAACAGGGAGATGCCGCTGCGGCCTCCCCGTCGATGGAGGTGGACGAAGCTGTCGGGGGGGATGGGCTCCTCCTGGCGTCGCAGTCGAAGGAGGAGGGGGAACGCCCCACCCCAACCGAGAATAAAGGCCTGGAGGAGGCTGTGAATGCTTAAAGTTCACTCTCCTGCAAGCCAATTTGGCGAGGGCCCGCAGGGCACACGACATGTTCGTCCACACCCTGCGGGCCCGAAGGGTAGGCTTGGCCATCGCCACTGAGCCGTACACAGTTCTTGATCAGCCCAATTGGATCGGGAGCCTGTGCGGTTTGGTGGCGATGGTCTGGGCGTGGCCGCCAGACTCTCCTTCCCTATCCATCTTGTTCTGTGGGGAGGGGGTGCTGGCAGTCCAATGGGGGACCATCGCGGTTGTTGGTTGCTATGTGTCGCCCAACTGCGACCTCGCCACATATGCGGCATACCTGAGCGGGGTGGGCGATTGTATCAGGAGATGCCTACCCCGCCCAGTATTGGTCCTGGGGGACTTCAATGCTCATGCAGCTGCATGGGGCAACCCCAGGACCAGCCGCCGTGGCGAGGCGCTTTTGGGGTGGGCGGCCGAGCACGACCTCCGGCTGGTGAATCGGGGCTCCGAGGCCACGTTCGTAGGACCGCAGGGAACGTCCATCATCGATTTGGCGTGGGCAACCCCTGCGGCCCTGCGACTCGTGTCGGGTTGGCGAGTGGCCGTAGAGGTGGCCACACTTAGTGACCACCTCTATATCACCATGTCGGTGAGGGCCACCCCGGCGCGAAGAGAGCCCCTGGGCCGGAGGCGTGTAGCAGATGCCGTGGCCCAATCGCGATGGTCCCTCAAGAGGGTGAGTTGGGCGATGGCGGAGGCAGCCGCAACAGTGGCAGCTTGGTCCCAGCCAGAGGATGGACCCGTCGACGACGTCGAGCGGGAGGCCGAGTGGTTCCGGGGCAAGTTCAAGGAGGTGTGCGATGCCTCCATGCCCCGGGCCAGGCCTCCCAGAACCCAGGGCGCGGCGTATTGGTGGTCGCCGCACATCGAGCTGTGCAACGCTCGATGTGTGCGCGCCCGCCGTAGATATACCCGCGCCCGGAGATCACGTCGTCGACGCCCGACCGCGGAACAGATGGCGCAGATATACGAGGAGTTCGCCATAGAGCGGCGGAATCTCCAACGCGCCATCCGAGACGCCAAGGCACGGGCATGGAAAGACCTCCTCGGGGAACTGAACAGAGATCCGTGGGGGCGCCCGTACAGGCTTGTAATGGACAAGCTTCGTCCATGGGCGCCCCCTCTGACGGAGACTCTCGACCTCCAGTTTTTAGAGGAGGTGGTATCAACCCTGTTCCCGGGGTCTAACCGGGTTGGGGTACCACCTCCTCGAGAACCCTGGGACCCTGCCATCTGGTCCCAGGAACTGGAGGTCACCCCCGAGGAGATGGGCCGGGCCGTTCGTCGGATGAGGGCTCGGAGGGTTGCTCCGGGTCCCGACGGCGTGCCCGGCCAGGTGTTGGCCTGTGCCCTTGGCGTCTTGAGCCCGCGGTTTGGGAGGCTGCTTAGCGGTTGCCTCCGCCGAGGGGAATTCCCCTCGCCCTGGAAGGCGGCGCGGCTGGTCCTTCTTCGGAAGGCGAGAAGGCCCGCAGGTACGCCCTCTGCGTACCGGCCGGTGTGTTTGTTGGATGAGGCGGGCAAGCTCTTTGAGCGCATAGTGGCTGCCCGCCTCTCCAACCACCTGTCCACAGTGGGACCCGACTTGGCCCCCTGCCAATTCGGCTTTAGAGAGGGACGGTCCACCCTTGATGCCATCGAGCTGGTCCGTTCCCTCTCTCAGGGGGCAACCTCCCAGGGTAGGGTGGTTCTGGCGATATCACTTGATATCGTCAATGCCTTTAACACCCTGCCCTGGGAGGCGATTATGGGGGCGCTAGAGTTTCATCGGGTGCCCCCATATCTGAGGAGGATAGTTGGGTCCTACCTGAGCGACAGGTGGATCAGTTGCACCGGCCGAGACGGAGTTACGATGCGGAGGGGGGTTGTACGCGGTGTTCCGCAGGGGTCGGTTCTAGGACCCTTGCTATGGAACATCGGGTACGACTCGGTACTGCGGGCCCCTCTGCCCACTGACGTAGCGCTGGCGTGTTATGCCGATGACACGCTGGTGCTCGTCAGCGGGTCAGACTGGAGAGGGACAGCGCGCGCCGCGGAGGTGGCGGTGGCCACCGTCGTCGCCGAAATCCGCAGGCTGGGCCTAGAGGTGGCACCCCAGAAAACGGAGGCCATGTACTTTCAAAAACTTGGCCCCCGTGGGGTTCCGCCGGCCGGCCTGCGGATCCGAGTTGGGACAGCGTACGTCGAGGTGAAGGCCCATATGAAGTATCTGGGCCTGATCCTCGACAGCCGTTGGCGCTTCATCGAGCATTTCGACCGCTTGGCCCCTCGTGTTGAGAGGGCGGCTGCCGCGTTAGGCCGCCTTCTTCCGAATATCGGGGGGCTTGATGCTGGAGTCCGCCGCCTCTATGTGGAGGTGGTGCGTTCAATTGCCCTCTACGGGGCCCCAATTTGGGCCCCGCAACTGGATGCCAGCCGGCGCAGCACGGAGATGCTGCGCCGCGTCAACCGTCGGCTGGCAATCCGGGTGGTAAGAGGGTATCGCACCATCTCCCACGAGGCGGCGACTACCCTGGCGTGTCTCCCGCCCTTGGAGCTCCTAGCCTGGAGAAACCAATTGGTTTTCCGGCATTCCAGGGAGCTTCAGGAGGCTGGGAGGCCGCCAGAGGAGAGGAGGCAATCGGTCGAAGCGACGAGGCGCCATGCCCAACGGACCGTTTTGTTTGTGTGGTTCTGCCAACTAATTCAGGCTGGTGGAGCCGCACAACGCTCCGTTGGTGCAGTCCTGCTACATTGGCAAGAGTGGCAGGACAAACCGGGTAGGCTGTCCTACAGGATGACACAGGTGCTCACCGGGCATGGTTGCTTTGGTGAGTACCTGTGTCGAATCGGGAAGGAGGCGACGGCGGTGTGCCACCACTGTGGGGGCCCTCAAGACACGGCGCAGCACACGTTGGCAGCCTGCCCAGCGTGGGCAGACGAGCGCCGTGTCCTGCAACAGGAAGTTGGGAGGAACCTCTCGCTGGCCACAGTAATTGGCAAGATGGTGGCCAGCGAGAGGACATGGCAAGTGGTGGCCTCCTTCTGTGAGGTAGTTATGTCACAGAAGGAGGCCGCCGAGCGGGCGCGCGAGCTGGCCGCGCATCCCGCTCGGAGAGGGAGGGCTCGGAGAGGGGCGAGGGCGAGGCGACTTTCGCCTCCTGGCCCCCTTCAGTAGCTCCTGAAGAGGTGGGGCGGCCCGTCAGCTTTCACCTCCGGCCACCACGTCGATGGCCGGGGGATGGACGGGCTGCCCGTGGGGGTTGCAGGTGCTCGGCGTTAGGGGCCCGAGCAGCGAAGTCAGCCCCGGGGCCGCGGGCGTCGGGTGACCTGGCGTCCGCGGCGGAGAAATAAGGGGGGAATGATACGTTGTCGTTCCCCCCGGGATGAGCCTCGACAGGCAAGGCGCGGCGGGGGACTCTGTGATGTCTCACTAGAGTTCCCGGTCCCCCGCCGCAGCGCCCGAGGACGGTCACCGTGGGGTTTTAGCCGGTAGGAGTCCGGCACTACCCCGAGGCCCACCCCTACTTAAGGGCCTCGGGGTGTCCATGAGGATTTCCCCACGTAAAAAAAAAAAAAAAAAAAAAAAAAAAAGGGTTTTTTCCGTGTTTGAATCACGTAGTAATGTGGTACCACACTGAGGTAGTCAATTAAACCTGGTATCGATCAATATTTCAGAGGATAACACCGGTTAGGTCTGGGTTAGGTCCGGGATATGCCCGCATCTGGCTCATGATTTTGCCTTCTTCGCATACTTGTTGGCCCGATCCTGGGTTTTTTCCGTGTTTGAATCACGTAGTAATGTGGTACCACACTGAGGTAGTCAATTAAACCTGGTATCGATCAATATTTCAGAGGATAACACCGGTTAGGTCTGGGTTAGGTCCGGGATATGCCCGCATCTGGCTCATGATTTTGCCTTCTTCGCATACTTGTTGGCCCGATCCTGGGTTTTTTCCGTGTTTGAATCACGTAGTAATGTGGTACCACACTGAGGCAGTCAACTAAACCTGGTTTCGATCAATATTTTAGAGGATAACACCGGTTAGGTCTGGGTTAGGTCTGGGATATGCGCGCATCTGGCTTATACTTTCGCCATTTTCGCAAACTTGTTGGCCAGATCCTGGGATTTTTCCGTGTTTGAATCACGTAGTAATGTTGTACCACACTGAGGCAGTCAATTAAACCTGGATTCGGACAGTATTTTAGAGGATAACACCGGTTAGGTCTGGGTTAGGTCTGGGTTATGCCCGCATCTGGCTCATGATTTTGCCTTCTTCGCATACTTGTTGGGCAGATCCTGGGCTTTTTCCTGTTTGAATCACGTAGTAATGTGGTAACACACTGAAACTGTCAATTAAACCTGGTTTCGATCAATATTTTAGAGGATAACACCGGTTAGGTCTGGGTTAGGTCTGGGTTAGGTTTGGGTTATGCCCGCATCTGGCTCATGATTTTGCTTTCTTCGCATACTTGTTGGCCAGATCCTGGGTTTTTTCCGTGTTTGAATCACGTAATAATGTGGTAACACACTGAAGCAGTCAATTAAACCTGGTTTCGATCAATATTTTAGAGGATAACACCGGTTAGGTCTGTGTTAGGTCTGGGTTATGCCCGCATCTGGCTCATGATTTTGCCTTCTTCGCATACTTGTTGGCCAGATCCTGGGTTTTTTCCGTGTTTGAATCACGTAGTAATGTGGTATCACACTGAGGCAGTCAATTAAACCTGGTTTCGATCAATATTTCAGAGGATAACACCGGTTAGGTCTGTGTTAGGTCTGGGTTATGCCCGCATCTGGCTCATGATTTTGCCTTCTTCGCATACTTGTTGGCCAGATCCTGGGTTTTTTCCGTGTTTGAATCACGTAGTAATGTGGTACCACACTGAGGCAGTCAATTAAACCTGGTTTCGATCAATATTTGAAAGGATAACACCGGTTAGGTCTGGGTTAGGTCCGGGATATGCCCGCATCTGGCTCATGATTTTGCCTTCTTCGCATACTTGTTGGCCAGATCCTGGGTTTTTTCCGTGTTTGACTCCCGTAGTAATGTGGTACCACACTGAGGCAGTCAATTAAACCTGGTTTCGATCAATATTTTAGAGGATAACACCGGTTAGGTCTGGGTTAGGTCTGGGATATGCGCGCATCTGGCATATACTTTCGCCTTTTTCGCAAACTTGTTGGCTAGATCCTGGGTTTTTTTCGCGTATGAATCACGTAGTAATGTGGTAACACACTGAAGCAGTCAATTAAACCTGGTTTCGATCAATATTTTAGAGGATAACACCGGTTAGGTCTGGGTTAGGTCTGGGTTATGCCCGCATCTGGCTCATGATTTTGCCTTCTTCGCATACTTGTTGGCCAGATCCTGGGTTTTTTCCGTGTTTGAATCACGTAGTAATGTGGTACCACACTGAGGCAGTCAATTAAACCTGGTTTCGATCAATATTTGAAAGGATAACACCGGTTAGGTCTGGGTTAGGTCCGGGATATGCCCGCATCTGGCTCATGATTTTGCCTTCTTCGCATACTTGTTGGCCAGATCCTGGGTTTTTTCCGTGTTTGACTCCCGTAGTAATGTGGTACCACACTGAGGCAGTCAATTAAACCTGGTTTCGATCAATATTTTAGAGGATAACACCGGTTAGGTCTGGGTTAGGTCTGGGATATGCGCGCATCTGGCATATACTTTCGCCTTTTTCGCAAACTTGTTGGCTAGATCCTGGGTTTTTTCCGTGTTTGAATCACGTAGTAATGTGGTAACACAATGGAGCAGTCAATTAAACCTGGTTTCGATCAATATTTTAGAGCATAACACCGGGTAGGTCTGGGTTAGGTCTGGGATATGCGCGCATCTGGCATATACTTTCGCCTTTTTCGCAAACTTGTTGGCTAGATCCTGGGTTTTTTCCGTATTTGAATCACGTAGTAATGTGGTACCACACTGAGGTAGTCAATTAAACCTGGTTTCGATCAATATTTCAGAGGATAACACCGGTTAAGTCTGGGTTAGGTCCGGGATATGCCCGCATCTGGCTCATGATTTTGCCTTCTTCGCATACTTGTTGGCCAGATCCTGGGTTTTTTTCGTGTTTGAATCACGTAGTAATGTGGTAACACACTGAAGCAGTCAATTAAACCTGGTTTCGATCAATATTTTAGAGGATAACACCGGTTAGGTCTGGGTTAGGTCTGGGTTATGCCCGCATCTGGCTCATGATTTTGCCTTCTTCGCATACTTGTTGGACAGATCCTGGGTTTTTTCCGTGTTTGAATCACGTAGTAATGTGGTACCACACTGAGGCAGTCAATTAAACCTGGTTTCGATCAATATTTCAGAGGATAACACCGGTTAGGTCTGGGTTAGGTCCGGGATATGCCCGCATCTGGCTCATGATTTTGCCTTCTTCGCATACTTGTTGACCAGATCCTGGGTTTTTTCCGTGTTTGAATCACGTAGTAATGTGGTATCACACTGAGGCAGTCAATTAAACCTGGTTTCGATCAATATTTCAGAGGATAACACCGGTTAGGTCTGGGTTAGGTCTGGGTTATGCCCGCATCTGGCTCATGATTTTGCCTTCTTCGCATACTTGTTGGCCAGATCCTGGGTTTTTTCCGTGTTTGAATCACGTAGTAATGTTGTACCACACTGAGGCAGTCAATTAAACCTGGATTCGGACAGTATTTTAGAGGATAACACCGGTTAGGTCTGGGTTAGGTCTGGGTTAGGTTTGGGTTATGCCCGCATCTGGCTCATGATTTTGCCTTCTTCGCATACTTGTTGGGCAGATCCTGGGTTTTTTTCGTGTTTGAATCACGTAGTAATGTGGTAACACACTGAAACTGTCAATTAAACCTGGTTTCGATCAATATTTTAGAGGATAACACCGGTTAGGTCTGGGTTAGGTCTGGGTTAGATTTGGGTTATGCCCGCATCTGGCTCATGATTTTGCTTTCTTCGCATACTTGTTGGCCAGATCCTGGTTTTTTTTCGTGTTTGAATCACGTAGTAATGTGGCAACACAATGAAGCAGTCAATTAACCCTGGTTTCGATCCATATTTTGGAGGATAACACCGGTTAGGTCTGGGTTTCGTCTGGGTTATGCCCGCATCTGGCTCATGATTTTGCTTTCTTCGCAAACTTGTTTGCCAGATCCTGGTTTTTTTTCGTGTTTGAATCACGTAGTAATGTGGCAACACAATGAAGCAGTCAATTAACCCTGGTTTCGATCCATATTTTGGAGGATAACACCGGTTAGGTCTGGGTTAGTTCTGGGTTATGCCCGCATCTGGCTCATGATTTTGCCTTTTTCGCAAACTTTTTGGCCAGATCCTGGGTTTTTTCCGTGTTTGAATCACGTAGTAATGTGGTACCACACTAAGGTAGTCAATTAAACCTGGTTTCGATCAATATTTCAGAGGATAACACCGGTTAGGTCTGGGTTAGGTCGGGGATATGCCCGCATCTGGCTCATGATTTTGCCTTCTTCGCATACTTGTTGGCCAGATCCTGGGTTTTTTTCGTGTTTGAATCACGTAGTAATGTGGTAACACAATGAAGCAGTCAATTAACCCTGGTTTCGATCAATATTTTGGAGGATAACACCGGTTAGGTATGGGTTAGGTCTGGGTTATGCCCGCATCTGGCTCATGATTTTGCCTTCTTCGCAAACTTGTTGGCCAGATCCTGGGTTTTTTCCGTGTTTGAATCACGTAGTAATGTGGTACCACACTGAGGCAGTCAATTAAACCTGGTTTCGATCAATATTTGAAAGGATAACACCGGTTAGGTCTGGGTTAGGTCCGGGATATGCCCGCATCTGGCTCATGATTTTGCCTTCTTCGCATACTTGTTGGCCAGATCCTGGGTTTTTTCCGTGTTTGACTCCCGTAGTAATGTGGTACCACACTGAGGCAGTCAATTAAACCTGGTTTCGATCAATATTTTAGAGGATAACACCGGTTAGGTCTGGGTTAGGTCTGGGATATGCGCGCATCTGGCATATACTTTCGCCTTTTTCGCAAACTTGTTGGCTAGATCCTGGGTTTTTTCCGTGTTTGAATCACGTAGTAATGTGGTAACACAATGGAGCAGTCAATTAAACCTGGTTTCGATCAATATTTTAGAGCATAACACCGGGTAGGTCTGGGTTAGGTCTGGGATATGCGCGCATCTGGCATATACTTTCGCCTTTTTCGCAAACTTGTTGGCTAGATCCTGGGTTTTTTCCGTGTTTGAATCACGTAGTAATGTGGTACCACACTGAGGTAGTCAATTAAACCTGGTTTCGATCAATATTTCAGAGGATAACACCGGTTAAGTCTGGGTTAGGTCCGGGATATGCCCGCATCTGGCTCATGATTTTGCCTTCTTCGCATACTTGTTGGCCAGATCCTGGGTTTTTTTCGTGTTTGAATCACGTAGTAATGTGGTAACACACTGAAGCAGTCAATTAAACCTGGTTTCGATCAATATTTTAGAGGATAACACCGGTTAGGTCTGGGTTAGGTCTGGGTTATGCCCGCATCTGGCTCATGATTTTGCCTTCTTCGCATACTTGTTGGACAGATCCTGGGTTTTTTCCGTGTTTGAATCACGTAGTAATGTGGTACCACACTGAGGCAGTCAATTAAACCTGGTTTCGATCAATATTTCAGAGGATAACACCGGTTAGGTCTGGGTTAGGTCCGGGATATGCCCGCATCTGGCTCATGATTTTGCCTTCTTCGCATACTTGTTGACCAGATCCTGGGTTTTTTCCGTGTTTGAATCACGTAGTAATGTGGTATCACACTGAGGCAGTCAATTAAACCTGGTTTCGATCAATATTTCAGAGGATAACACCGGTTAGGTCTGGGTTAGGTCTGGGTTATGCCCGCATCTGGCTCATGATTTTGCCTTCTTCGCATACTTGTTGGCCAGATCCTGGGTTTTTTCCGTGTTTGAATCACGTAGTAATGTTGTACCACACTGAGGCAGTCAATTAAACCTGGATTCGGACAGTATTTTAGAGGATAACACCGGTTAGGTCTGGGTTAGGTCTGGGTTAGGTTTGGGTTATGCCCGCATCTGGCTCATGATTTTGCCTTCTTCGCATACTTGTTGGGCAGATCCTGGGTTTTTTTCGTGTTTGAATCACGTAGTAATGTGGTAACACACTGAAACTGTCAATTAAACCTGGTTTCGATCAATATTTTAGAGGATAACACCGGTTAGGTCTGGGTTAGGTCTGGGTTAGATTTGGGTTATGCCCGCATCTGGCTCATGATTTTGCTTTCTTCGCATACTTGTTGGCCAGATCCTGGTTTTTTTTCGTGTTTGAATCACGTAGTAATGTGGCAACACAATGAAGCAGTCAATTAACCCTGGTTTCGATCCATATTTTGGAGGATAACACCGGTTAGGTCTGGGTTTCGTCTGGGTTATGCCCGCATCTGGCTCATGATTTTGCTTTCTTCGCAAACTTGTTTGCCAGATCCTGGTTTTTTTTCGTGTTTGAATCACGTAGTAATGTGGCAACACAATGAAGCAGTCAATTAACCCTGGTTTCGATCCATATTTTGGAGGATAACACCGGTTAGGTCTGGGTTAGTTCTGGGTTATGCCCGCATCTGGCTCATGATTTTGCCTTTTTCGCAAACTTTTTGGCCAGATCCTGGGTTTTTTCCGTGTTTGAATCACGTAGTAATGTGGTACCACACTAAGGTAGTCAATTAAACCTGGTTTCGATCAATATTTCAGAGGATAACACCGGTTAGGTCTGGGTTAGGTCGGGGATATGCCCGCATCTGGCTCATGATTTTGCCTTCTTCGCATACTTGTTGGCCAGATCCTGGGTTTTTTTCGTGTTTGAATCACGTAGTAATGTGGTAACACAATGAAGCAGTCAATTAACCCTGGTTTCGATCAATATTTTGGAGGATAACACCGGTTAGGTATGGGTTAGGTCTGGGTTATGCCCGCATCTGGCTCATGATTTTGCCTTCTTCGCAAACTTGTTGGCCAGATCCTGGGTTTTTTCCGTGTTTGAATCACGTAGTAATGTTGTAGCACACTGAGGCAGTCAATTAAACCTGGTTTCGATCAATATTTTAGAGGATAACACCGGTTAGGTCTGGGTTAGGTCTGGGATATGCGCGCATCTGGCATATACTTTCGCCTTTTTCGCAAACTTGTTGGCTAGATCCTGGGTTTTTTCCGTGTTTCCCCTCAGGGGCTGTGTTCGGCCAGGTGTCCGGCGCAGTACGGGGCGTAGCGACCCCGAGGTACCTGATGCTAATCACACCGTAAACCTCCTGTTGGTCGTCGCAACGACCCATTCACAACTCCATTTTTGGTTTTGTGAATGGTACGTGACGGCTGGAGGAGCGGGGGTCTTGGCTTAACCGCCTGGGCCGCGAGGATGGTAACTCTATAAATTACCCTCTAATCCTAAGCTATGGTGCGCGGCGATGGGATGCATGGTTGGGAGAGAAGGCCCAATTCCTAGCGACCACCTCCGGGGGCACCTGCCGAACCTCCGGAGTACTAGGCTTCCCCAGGTAAGGCGGCTCTGCCTGGGGTGACCTCACTTCCGACCACACTCGTGGGATGTATTATGGACTCCAGAATAACAAAACAGGGGGGGAGGGTCGTAGATGGCGAGGAGAAAGGAGGCAGCGCGGGATCGCGGATCGCGGCCGCTGCTGCCTCACAGCAGGAGGAAAAGGCGGCGGGTCTGACGGTAAGAGGCAAGGCAGATCAGGTGCAGCGCACGAGTCAGGCAGGGCCAGGGGAGAGGTATACAGCACGGCGGAAGAGGCAGTTGGATCCTGTAGATCCGGAGTCGGTCTGTGCTGGTAATTCCGCCTCTTCGGGGGAGTGGCGGAACGTCACAGGCGGTAAGACGAGGATAAAGAGAAAGGACTTATTGGGGGAGGCTCTCCGGCAGGAGATTATGAAAAAGGAGGCGATGACCTTGTCCGTCGAAATATGCGACGAGACGGACAAGGTCATTGAGGTCGCTGAACGGTCCGCCAACCTCAAGGGCACCTGTGTACGCGACTTAAAGTTCGCGGCGGAATTTATCCGCGCCGCGACAACAGAACTGAGAAGTCGTGCGGCACCCATGGTAAACCAAGTGGCCTTGGAGGAGGAAGGCGAGAGGATGGCCTCTCAAATTCGCCAACTGACTGGGGAGCTGGCGGCTACAAGAAGCGAGCTAGAGGCGGTGAGGAGCCGAAGTGTCGGCGCGACACCCTCGTCTCCGTCCTTGTCGGAAGGCGTTGAAGTCTGTCCAGCCCAGTTGGCTTCCAAGGAGGCCAGGACCGCTGACAGCGCAATAGCAGCGAGGAGTGACGGAGGTGATTTCTCCCCGATTTCCGCTGATGTTGTCGCCCTGATAAAGGGTATCGAGGCCGCTATGGAGGCGCGGTTCCAGGCTATGAGGGAGGAGCTGCTCTCCTCTCTCAGACGCTCCACCGTTACCTCCTCGCTGTCGAAACGAGTTGGTCCGGCATCTGCGTCGAAGCAAAAGCGTCAGATGCCGGTGATTGGTGGGACTACCCAGCAGAAAGTGGCGGCGACTGGCCTAACTAGGTCGCAAAAAAGGAACGCCCAAAGGAGGCGGGCGCTAGAGAGGAAGAAGCAGGAGGCGGCAGCACTCCCTTCCGCCTCTAGAACGGTAGGCCAGCAGACTACGCGGCACATTCCGGCGACGGTCCGCAGGGGCAGGATGCCGTCGTCATCATCGTTGTTGTGTTCCTCTCCAACTGCAGCCCTTGCACCAGTTCCTTTGGCCTCCCCTTCTCAGGCGGCCAAGGTGGGTCACGGAACCTGGGCGGATGCTGTGAGGCGGGGCAAGCAGGCCCCGAAGTCGGCCCAGGTCTCGCCTCCTGCGTCCCAGCAGCAGCGATCAAGGAGGACTGGATGTCAACCACAGGGGAGGACTGCAAGGAAGGCCCCGGTGGTCGGCCGCGCGCCGAAAATGGCTGCCGTGACCCTCGAGGTCACGGATGGGGCAACTGAAGTCCTGGCCTCGGCAATGACCCGAGCGCGGGCAAATATTAAGCTGACGGACCTTGGCATTGCCGAGGTCAGAACAAAGAGGGCAATAACTGGGGGTTTAATCTTAGAGATCCCCGGGCCCGAGGGGGAAGCTAAGGCTGATGCCCTGGCCTTCGAAATGAAGAAGGCCCTGGCCGAGATGGCGGTCAGGGTGGCCCGACCTACCAAGCGGACTGAGTTGCGTATGAGCGGCTTGGACGATGCCACCACTCCAGCGGAGGTCCGCGGAGCTATGGCGGCTCTGGGGGAATGCCCAGAGGACGGAGTCCAGGTGGGGGATATCCGCCGGACTCCCACAACTCTGGGCACTGTATGGGTAAGGTGCCCCATCAAGGCCGCCCGAATAATAGTGGCGGCTGGAAGGGTAAAGGTTGGGTGGACATCCGCGAGAGTGGAGGTCCTAGCACCGCGTCCACTGCAGTGCTACCGCTGCCTAGAGACAGGACATGTTAGACAGCGGTGCACGGCGACGGTGGATCGGAGTGGCCGCTGCTACAGATGCGGCTCCCCCGACCACCACGCCAAGCAGTGTGGCGCGGCGTCCCCGGTATGTCCGTTGTGTATTGATATACCGGGGAGACCTACGGGGCACCGATTAGGGGGGCCGAGTTGTGCTCCCCCGCCTAGGCAGGGCCGCCGAGGGCGTGCAACGGGGATGGCAAAGGGGCCTAAAGCCCCCGACAATCAAAGGGGAGAGACCGCTCTGGCCCCTCCAACTACTGTGCTGAAACAAGTGGAGAGGGTAGCTGTGTCACCTGCTGTCAAACAGGGAGATGCCGCTGCGGCCTCCCCGTCGATGGAGGTGGACGAAGCTGTCGGGGGGGATGGGCTCCTCCTGGCGTCGCAGTCGAAGGAGGAGGGGGAACGCCCCACCCCAACCGAGAATAAAGGCCTGGAGGAGGCTGTGAATGCTTAAAGTTCACTCTCCTGCAAGCCAATTTGGCGAGGGCCCGCAGGGCACACGACATGTTCGTCCACACCCTGCGGGCCCGAAGGGTAGGCTTGGCCATCGCCACTGAGCCGTACACAGTTCTTGATCAGCCCAATTGGATCGGGAGCCTGTGCGGTTTGGTGGCGATGGTCTGGGCGTGGCCGCCAGACTCTCCTTCCCTATCCATCTTGTTCTGTGGGGAGGGGGTGCTGGCAGTCCAATGGGGGACCATCGCGGTTGTTGGTTGCTATGTGTCGCCCAACTGCGACCTCGCCACATATGCGGCATACCTGAGCGGGGTGGGCGATTGTATCAGGAGATGCCTACCCCGCCCAGTATTGGTCCTGGGGGACTTCAATGCTCATGCAGCTGCATGGGGCAACCCCAGGACCAGCCGCCGTGGCGAGGCGCTTTTGGGGTGGGCGGCCGAGCACGACCTCCGGCTGGTGAATCGGGGCTCCGAGGCCACGTTCGTAGGACCGCAGGGAACGTCCATCATCGATTTGGCGTGGGCAACCCCTGCGGCCCTGCGACTCGTGTCGGGTTGGCGAGTGGCCGTAGAGGTGGCCACACTTAGTGACCACCTCTATATCACCATGTCGGTGAGGGCCACCCCGGCGCGAAGAGAGCCCCTGGGCCGGAGGCGTGTAGCAGATGCCGTGGCCCAATCGCGATGGTCCCTCAAGAGGGTGAGTTGGGCGATGGCGGAGGCAGCCGCAACAGTGGCAGCTTGGTCCCAGCCAGAGGATGGACCCGTCGACGACGTCGAGCGGGAGGCCGAGTGGTTCCGGGGCAAGTTCAAGGAGGTGTGCGATGCCTCCATGCCCCGGGCCAGGCCTCCCAGAACCCAGGGCGCGGCGTATTGGTGGTCGCCGCACATCGAGCTGTGCAACGCTCGATGTGTGCGCGCCCGCCGTAGATATACCCGCGCCCGGAGATCACGTCGTCGACGCCCGACCGCGGAACAGATGGCGCAGATATACGAGGAGTTCGCCATAGAGCGGCGGAATCTCCAACGCGCCATCCGAGACGCCAAGGCACGGGCATGGAAAGACCTCCTCGGGGAACTGAACAGAGATCCGTGGGGGCGCCCGTACAGGCTTGTAATGGACAAGCTTCGTCCATGGGCGCCCCCTCTGACGGAGACTCTCGACCTCCAGTTTTTAGAGGAGGTGGTATCAACCCTGTTCCCGGGGTCTAACCGGGTTGGGGTACCACCTCCTCGAGAACCCTGGGACCCTGCCATCTGGTCCCAGGAACTGGAGGTCACCCCCGAGGAGATGGGCCGGGCCGTTCGTCGGATGAGGGCTCGGAGGGTTGCTCCGGGTCCCGACGGCGTGCCCGGCCAGGTGTTGGCCTGTGCCCTTGGCGTCTTGAGCCCGCGGTTTGGGAGGCTGCTTAGCGGTTGCCTCCGCCGAGGGGAATTCCCCTCGCCCTGGAAGGCGGCGCGGCTGGTCCTTCTTCGGAAGGCGAGAAGGCCCGCAGGTACGCCCTCTGCGTACCGGCCGGTGTGTTTGTTGGATGAGGCGGGCAAGCTCTTTGAGCGCATAGTGGCTGCCCGCCTCTCCAACCACCTGTCCACAGTGGGACCCGACTTGGCCCCCTGCCAATTCGGCTTTAGAGAGGGACGGTCCACCCTTGATGCCATCGAGCTGGTCCGTTCCCTCTCTCAGGGGGCAACCTCCCAGGGTAGGGTGGTTCTGGCGATATCACTTGATATCGTCAATGCCTTTAACACCCTGCCCTGGGAGGCGATTATGGGGGCGCTAGAGTTTCATCGGGTGCCCCCATATCTGAGGAGGATAGTTGGGTCCTACCTGAGCGACAGGTGGATCAGTTGCACCGGCCGAGACGGAGTTACGATGCGGAGGGGGGTTGTACGCGGTGTTCCGCAGGGGTCGGTTCTAGGACCCTTGCTATGGAACATCGGGTACGACTCGGTACTGCGGGCCCCTCTGCCCACTGACGTAGCGCTGGCGTGTTATGCCGATGACACGCTGGTGCTCGTCAGCGGGTCAGACTGGAGAGGGACAGCGCGCGCCGCGGAGGTGGCGGTGGCCACCGTCGTCGCCGAAATCCGCAGGCTGGGCCTAGAGGTGGCACCCCAGAAAACGGAGGCCATGTACTTTCAAAAACTTGGCCCCCGTGGGGTTCCGCCGGCCGGCCTGCGGATCCGAGTTGGGACAGCGTACGTCGAGGTGAAGGCCCATATGAAGTATCTGGGCCTGATCCTCGACAGCCGTTGGCGCTTCATCGAGCATTTCGACCGCTTGGCCCCTCGTGTTGAGAGGGCGGCTGCCGCGTTAGGCCGCCTTCTTCCGAATATCGGGGGGCTTGATGCTGGAGTCCGCCGCCTCTATGTGGAGGTGGTGCGTTCAATTGCCCTCTACGGGGCCCCAATTTGGGCCCCGCAACTGGATGCCAGCCGGCGCAGCACGGAGATGCTGCGCCGCGTCAACCGTCGGCTGGCAATCCGGGTGGTAAGAGGGTATCGCACCATCTCCCACGAGGCGGCGACTACCCTGGCGTGTCTCCCGCCCTTGGAGCTCCTAGCCTGGAGAAACCAATTGGTTTTCCGGCATTCCAGGGAGCTTCAGGAGGCTGGGAGGCCGCCAGAGGAGAGGAGGCAATCGGTCGAAGCGACGAGGCGCCATGCCCAACGGACCGTTTTGTTTGTGTGGTTCTGCCAACTAATTCAGGCTGGTGGAGCCGCACAACGCTCCGTTGGTGCAGTCCTGCTACATTGGCAAGAGTGGCAGGACAAACCGGGTAGGCTGTCCTACAGGATGACACAGGTGCTCACCGGGCATGGTTGCTTTGGTGAGTACCTGTGTCGAATCGGGAAGGAGGCGACGGCGGTGTGCCACCACTGTGGGGGCCCTCAAGACACGGCGCAGCACACGTTGGCAGCCTGCCCAGCGTGGGCAGACGAGCGCCGTGTCCTGCAACAGGAAGTTGGGAGGAACCTCTCGCTGGCCACAGTAATTGGCAAGATGGTGGCCAGCGAGAGGACATGGCAAGTGGTGGCCTCCTTCTGTGAGGTAGTTATGTCACAGAAGGAGGCCGCCGAGCGGGCGCGCGAGCTGGCCGCGCATCCCGCTCGGAGAGGGAGGGCTCGGAGAGGGGCGAGGGCGAGGCGACTTTCGCCTCCTGGCCCCCTTCAGTAGCTCCTGAAGAGGTGGGGCGGCCCGTCAGCTTTCACCTCCGGCCACCACGTCGATGGCCGGGGGATGGACGGGCTGCCCGTGGGGGTTGCAGGTGCTCGGCGTTAGGGGCCCGAGCAGCGAAGTCAGCCCCGGGGCCGCGGGCGTCGGGTGACCTGGCGTCCGCGGCGGAGAAATAAGGGGGGAATGATACGTTGTCGTTCCCCCCGGGATGAGCCTCGACAGGCAAGGCGCGGCGGGGGACTCTGTGATGTCTCACTAGAGTTCCCGGTCCCCCGCCGCAGCGCCCGAGGACGGTCACCGTGGGGTTTTAGCCGGTAGGAGTCCGGCACTACCCCGAGGCCCACCCCTACTTAAGGGCCTCGGGGTGTCCATGAGGATTTCCCCACGTAAAAAAAAAAAAAAAAAAAAAAAAAAAAGGGTTTTTTCCGTGTTTGAATCACGTAGTAATGTGGTACCACACTGAGGTAGTCAATTAAACCTGGTATCGATCAATATTTCAGAGGATAACACCGGTTAGGTCTGGGTTAGGTCCGGGATATGCCCGCATCTGGCTCATGATTTTGCCTTCTTCGCATACTTGTTGGCCCGATCCTGGGTTTTTTCCGTGTTTGAATCACGTAGTAATGTGGTACCACACTGAGGTAGTCAATTAAACCTGGTATCGATCAATATTTCAGAGGATAACACCGGTTAGGTCTGGGTTAGGTCCGGGATATGCCCGCATCTGGCTCATGATTTTGCCTTCTTCGCATACTTGTTGGCCCGATCCTGGGTTTTTTCCGTGTTTGAATCACGTAGTAATGTGGTACCACACTGAGGCAGTCAACTAAACCTGGTTTCGATCAATATTTTAGAGGATAACACCGGTTAGGTCTGGGTTAGGTCTGGGATATGCGCGCATCTGGCTTATACTTTCGCCATTTTCGCAAACTTGTTGGCCAGATCCTGGGATTTTTCCGTGTTTGAATCACGTAGTAATGTTGTACCACACTGAGGCAGTCAATTAAACCTGGATTCGGACAGTATTTTAGAGGATAACACCGGTTAGGTCTGGGTTAGGTCTGGGTTATGCCCGCATCTGGCTCATGATTTTGCCTTCTTCGCATACTTGTTGGGCAGATCCTGGGCTTTTTCCTGTTTGAATCACGTAGTAATGTGGTAACACACTGAAACTGTCAATTAAACCTGGTTTCGATCAATATTTTAGAGGATAACACCGGTTAGGTCTGGGTTAGGTCTGGGTTAGGTTTGGGTTATGCCCGCATCTGGCTCATGATTTTGCTTTCTTCGCATACTTGTTGGCCAGATCCTGGGTTTTTTCCGTGTTTGAATCACGTAATAATGTGGTAACACACTGAAGCAGTCAATTAAACCTGGTTTCGATCAATATTTTAGAGGATAACACCGGTTAGGTCTGGGTTTCGTCTGGGTTATGCCCGCATCTGGCTCATGATTTTGCCTTCTTCGCAAACTTGTTTGCCAGATCCTGGGTTTTTTCCGTGTTTGAATCACGTAGTAATGTTGTAGCACACTGAGGCAGTCAATTAAACCTGGTTTCGATCAATATTTTAGAGGATAACACCGGGTAGGTCTGGGTTAGGTCTGGGATATGCGCGCATCTGGCATATACTTTCGCCTTTTTCGCAAACTTGTTGGCTAGATCCTGGGTTTTTTCCGTGTTTGAATCACGTAGTAATGTGGTACCACACTGAGGTAGTCAATTAAACCTGGTTTCGATCAATATTTCAGAGGATAACACCGGTTAAGTCTGGGTTAGGTCCGGGATATGCCCGCATCTGGCTCATGATTTTGCCTTCTTCGCATACTTGTTGGCCAGATCCTGGGTTTTTTTCGTGTTTGAATCACGTAGTAATGTGGTAACACACTGAAGCAGTCAATTAAACCTGGTTTCGATCAATATTTTAGAGGATAACACCGGTTAGGTCTGGGTTAGGTCTGGGTTATGCCCGCATCTGGCTCATGATTTTGCCTTCTTCGCATACTTGTTGGCCAGATCCTGGGTTTTTTCCGTGTTTGAATCACGTAGTAATGTGGTACCACACTGAGGCAGTCAATTAAACCTGGTTTCGATCAATATTTCAGAGGATAACACCGGTTAGGTCTGGGTTAGGTCTGGGTTATGCCCGCATCTGGCTCATGATTTTGCCTTCTTCGCATACTTGTTGGCCAGATCCTGGGTTTTTTCCGTGTTTGAATCACGTAGTAATGTGGTACCACACTGAGGCAGTCAATTAAACCTGGTTTCGATCAATGTTTCAGAGGATAACACCGGTTAGGTCTGGGTTAGGTCTGGGATATGCGCGCATCTGGCTTATACTTTCGCCTTTTTCGCAAACTTTTTGGCCAGATCCTGGGTTTTTTCCGTGTTTGAATCACGTAGTAATGTGGTACCACACTAAGGTAGTCGATTAAACCTGGTTTCGATCAATATTTCAGAGGATAACACCGGTTAGGTCTGGGTTAGGTCTGGGTTAGGTTTGGGTTATGCCCGCATCTGGCTAATGATTTTGCTTTCTTCGCATACTTGTTGGCCAGATCCTGGGTTTTTTCCGTGTTTGAATCACGTAGTAATGTGGTACCACACTGAAGCAGTCAATTAAACCTGGTTTCGATCAATATTTTAGAGGATAACACCGGTTAGGTCTGGGTTTCGTCTGGGTTATGCCCGCATCTGGCTCATGATTTTGCTTTCTTCGCAAACTTGTTTGCCAGATCCTGGTTTTTTTTCGTGTTTGAATCACGTAGTAATGTGGCAACACAATGAAGCAGTCAATTAACCCTGGTTTCGATCCATATTTTGGAGGATAACACCGGTTAGGTCTGGGTTAGTTCTGGGTTATGCCCGCATCTGGCTCATGATTTTGCCTTTTTCACAAACTTTTTGGCCAGATCCTGGGTTTTTTCCGTGTTTGAATCACGTAGCAATGTGGTACCACACTAAGGTAGTCAATTAAACCTGGTTTCGATCAATATTTCAGAGGATAACACCGGTTAGGTCTGGGTTAGGTCGGGGATACGCCCGCATCTGGCTCATGATTTTGCCTTCTTCGCATACTTGTTGGCCAGATCCTGGGTTTTTTCCGTGTTTGAATCACGTAGTAATGTGGCACCACACTGAGGCAGTCAATTAAACCTGGTTTCGATCAATATTTCAGAGGATAACACCGGTTAGGTCTGGGTTAGGTCTGGGTTATGCCCGCATCTGGCTCATGATTTTGCCTTCTTCGCATACTTGTTGGCCAGATCCTGGGTTTTTTCCGTGTTTGAATCACGTAGTAATGTGGTACCACACTGAGGCAGTCAATTAAACCTGGTTTCGATCAATGTTTCAGAGGATAACACCGGTTAGGTCTGGGTTAGGTCTGGGATATGCGCGCATCTGGCTTATACTTTCGCCTTTTTCGCAAACTTTTTGGCCAGATCCTGGGTTTTTTCCGTGTTTGAATCACGTAGTAATGTGGTACCACACTAAGGTAGTCGATTAAACCTGGTTTCGATCAATATTTCAGAGGATAACACCGGTTAGGTCTGGGTTAGGTCTGGGTTAGGTTTGGGTTATGCCCGCATCTGGCTAATGATTTTGCTTTCTTCGCATACTTGTTGGCCAGATCCTGGGTTTTTTCCGTGTTTGAATCACGTAGTAATGTGGTACCACACTGAAGCAGTCAATTAAACCTGGTTTCGATCAATATTTTAGAGGATAACACCGGTTAGGTCTGGGTTTCGTCTGGGTTATGCCCGCATCTGGCTCATGATTTTGCTTTCTTCGCAAACTTGTTTGCCAGATCCTGGTTTTTTTTCGTGTTTGAATCACGTAGTAATGTGGCAACACAATGAAGCAGTCAATTAACCCTGGTTTCGATCCATATTTTGGAGGATAACACCGGTTAGGTCTGGGTTAGTTCTGGGTTATGCCCGCATCTGGCTCATGATTTTGCCTTTTTCACAAACTTTTTGGCCAGATCCTGGGTTTTTTCCGTGTTTGAATCACGTAGTAATGTGGTACCACACTAAGGTAGTCAATTAAACCTGGTTTCGATCAATATTTCAGAGGATAACACCGGTTAGGTCTGGGTTAGGTCGGGGATACGCCCGCTTCTGGCTCATGATTTTGCCTTCTTCGCATACTTGTTGGCCAGATCCTGGGTTTTTTTCGTGTTTGAATCACGTAGTAATGTGGTAACACAATGAAGCAGTCAATTAACCCTGGTTTCGATCAATATTTTGGAGGATAACACCGGTTAGGTATGGGTTAGGTCTGGGTTATGCCCGCATCTGGCTCATGATTTTGCCTTTTTCGCAAACTTGTTGGCCAGATCCTGGGTTTTTTCCGTGTTTGAATCACGTAGTAATGTTGTAGCACACTGAGGCAGTCAATTAAACCTGGTTTCGATCAATATTTTAGCGGATAACACCGGTTAGGTCTGGGTTAGGTCTGGGATATGCGCGCATCTGGCATATACTTTCGCCTTTTTCGCAAACTTGTTGGCTAGATCCTGGGTTTTTTCCGTGTTTGAATCACGTAGTAATGTGGTACCACACAGAGGTAGTCAATTAAACCTGGTATCGATCAATATTTCAGAGGATAACACCGGTTAGGTCTGGGTTAGGTCCGGGATATGCCCGCATCTGGCTCATGATTTTGCCTTCTTCGCATACTTGTTGGCCCGATCCTGGGTTTTTTCCGTGTTTGAATCACGTAGTAATGTGGTACCACACTGAGGCAGTCAATTAAACCTGGTTTCGATCAATATTTTAGAGGATAACACCGGTTAGGTCTGGGTTAGGTCTGGGATATGCGCGCATCTGCCTTACACTTTCGCCATTTTCGCAAACTTGTTGGGCAGATCCTGGGATTTTTCCGTGTTTGAAACACGTAGTAATGTTGTACCACACTGAGGCAGTCAATTAAACCTGGATTCGGACAGTATTTTAGAGGATAACACCGGTTAGGCCTGGGTTAGGTCTGGGTTATGCCCGCATCTGGCTCATGATTTTGCCTTCTTCGCATACTTGTTGGGCAGATCCTGGGCTTTTTCCTGTTTGAATCACGTAGTAATGTGGTAACACACTGAAACTGTCAATTAAACCTGGTTTCGATCAATATTTTAGAGGATAACACCGGTTAGGTCTGGGTTAGGTCTGGGTTAGGTTTGGGTTATGCCCGCATCTGGCTCATGATTTTGCTTTCTTCGCATACTTGTTGGCCAGATCCTGGGTTTTTTCCGTGTTTGAATCACGTAGTAATGTGGTAACACACTGAAGCAGTCAATTCAACTTGGTTTCGATCAATATTTTAGAGGATAACACCGGTTAGGTCTGGGTTTCGTCTGGGTTATGCCCGCATCTGGCTCATGATTTTGCCTTCTTCGCAAACTTGTTTGCCAGATCCTGGTTTTTTTTCGTGTTTGAATCACGTTGTAATGTGGCAACACAATGAAGCAGTCAATTAACCCTGGTTTCGATCCATATTTTGGAGGATAACACCGGTTAGGTCTGGGTTAGGTCGGGGATATGCCCGCAACTGGCTCATGATTTTGCCTTCTTCGCATACTTGTTGGCCAGATCCTGGGTTTTTTTCGTGTTTGAATCACGTAGTAATGTGGTAACACAATGAAGCAGTCAATTAACCCTGGTTTCGATCAATATTTTGGAGGATAGCACCGGTTAGGTATGGGTTAGGTCTGGGTTATGCCCGCATCTGGCTCATGATTTTGCCTTTTTCGCAAACTTGTTGGCCAGATCCTGGGGTTTTTCCGTGTTTGAATCACGTAGTAATGCTGTAGCACACTGAGGCAGTCAATTAAACCTGGTTTCGATCAATATTTTAGAGGATAACACCGGTTAGGTCTGGGTTAGGTCTGGGATATGCGCGCATCTGGCATATACTTTCGCCTTTTTCGCAAACTTGTTGGCTAGATCCTGGGTTTTTTTCGGGTTTGAATCACATAGTAATGTGGCAACACAATGAAGCAGTCAATTAACCCTGGTTACGATCCATATTTTGGAGGATAACACCGGTTAGGTATGGGTTAGGTCTGGGTTATGCCCGCATCTGGCTCATGATTTTGCCTTTTTCGCAAACTTGTTGGCCAGATCCTGGGTTTTTTCCGTGTTTGAATCACGTAGTAATGCTGTAGCACACTGAGGCAGTCAATTAAACCTGGTTTCGATCAATATTTTAGAGGATAACACCGGTTAGGTCTGGGTTAGTTCTGCGTTATGCCCGCATCTGGCTTATACTTTCGCCTTTTTCGCAAACTTGTTGGCTAGATCCTGGGTTTTTTTGGGGTTTGAATCACGTGGTAATGTGGTACGACACAGAAACAATTCATTAAACCTGGATTCGGACAGTATTTTAGAGGATAACACCGGTTAGGTCTGGGTTAGGTCTGGGATATGCGCGCATCTGGCATATACTTTCGCCTTTTTCGCAAACTTGTTGGCTAGATCCTGGGTTTTTTCCGTGTTTGAATCACGTAGTAATGTGGTACCACACTGAGGTAGTCAATTAAACCTGGTTTCGATCAATATTTCAGAGGATAACACCGGTTAGGTCTGGGTTAGGTCTGGGATATGCGCGCATCTGGCATATACTTTCGCCTTTTTCGCAAACTTGTTGGCTAGATCCTGGGTTTTTTCCGTGTTTGAATCACGTAGTAATGTGGTACTACACTGAGGTAGTCAATTAAACCTAGTTTCGATCAATATTTCAGAGGATAACACCGGTTAAGTCTGGGTTAGGTCCGGGATATGCCCGCATCTGGCTCATGATTTTGAAATCTTCGCATACTTGTTGGCCAGATCCTGGGTTTTTTTCGTGTTTGAATCACGTAGTAATGTGGTAACACACTGAAGCAGTCAATTAAACCTGGTTTCGATCAATATTTTAGAGGATAACACCGGTTAGGTCTGGGTTAGGTCTGGGTTATGCCCGCATCTGGCTCATGATTTTGCCTTCTTCGCATACTTGTTGGACAGATCCTGGGTTTTTTCCGTGTTTGAATCACGTAGTAATGTGGTACCACACTGAGGCAGTCAATTAAACCTGGTTTCGATCATATTTCAGAGGATAACACCGGTTAGGTCTGGGTTAGGTCCGGGATATGCCCGCATCTGGCTCATGATTTTGCCTTCTTCGCATACTTGTTGGCCAGATCCTGGGTTTTTTCCGTGTTTGAATCACGTAGTAATGTGGTACCACACTGAGGCAGTCAATTAAACCTGGTTTCGATCAATATTTCAGAGGATAACACCGGTTAGGTCTGGGTTAGGTCTGGGATATGCGCGCATCTGGCATATACTTTCGCCTTTTTCGCAAACTTGTTGGCTAGATCCTGGGTTTTTTTCGGGTTTGAATCACATAGTAATGTGGCAACACAATGAAGCAGTCAATTAACCCTGGTTTCGATCAATATTTCAGAGGATAACACCGGTTAGGTCTGGGTTAGGTCTGGGATATGCGCGCATCTGGCTTATACTTTCGCCTTTTTCGTAAACTTGTTGGCTAGATCCTGGGTTCTTTTCGGGTTTGAATAACGCAGTAATGTGGTACCACACTGAAGCAGTCAATTAAACCTGATTTCGATCAATATTTTAGAGGATAACACCGGTTAGGTCTGGGATTGGTCCGGGATATGCCCGCATCTGGCTCATGATTTTGCTTTCTTCGCAAACTTGTTTGCCAGATCCTGGTTTTTTTTCGTGTTTGAATCACGTAGTAATGTGGCAACACAATGAAGCAGTCAATTAACCCTGGTTTCGATCCATATTTTGGAGGATAACACCGGTTAGGTCTGGGTTAGTTCTGGGTTATGCCCGCATCTGGCTCATGATTTTGCCTTTTTCACAAACTTTTTGGCCAGATCCTGGGTTTTTTCCGTGTTTGAATCACGTAGTAATGCGGTACCACACTAAGGTAGTCAATTAAACCTGGTTTCGATCAATATTTCAGAGGATAACACCGGTTAGGTCTGGGTTAGGTCGGGGATACGCCCGCTTCTGGCTCATGATTTTGCCTTCTTCGCATACTTGTTGGCCAGATCCTGGGTTTTTTTCGTGTTTGAATCACGTAGTAATGTGGTAACACAATGAAGCAGTCAATTAACCCTGGTTTCGATCAATATTTTGGAGGATAACACCGGTTAGGTATGGGTTAGGTCTGGGTTATGCCCGCATCTGGCTCATGATTTTGCCTTTTTCGCAAACTTGTTGGCCAGATCCTGGGTTTTTTCCGTGTTTGAATCACGTAGTAATGTTGTAGCACACTGAGGCAGTCAATTAAACCTGGTTTCGATCAATATTTTAGCGGATAACACCGGTTAGGTCTGGGTTAGGTCTGGGATATGCGCGCATCTGGCATATACTTTCGCCTTTTTCGCAAACTTGTTGGCTAGATCCTGGGTTTTTTCCGTGTTTGAATCACGTAGTAATGTGGTACCACACTGAGGTAGTCAATTAAACCTGGTATCGATCAATATTTCAGAGGATAACACCGGTTAGGTCTGGGTTAGGTCCGGGATATGCCCGCATCTGGCTCATGATTTTGCCTTCTTCGCATACTTGTTGGCCCGATCCTGGGTTTTTTCCGTGTTTGAATCACGTAGTAATGTGGTACCACACTGAGGCAGTCAATTAAACCTGGTTTCGATCAATATTTTAGAGGATAACACCGGTTAGGTCTGGGTTAGGTCTGGGATATGCGCGCATCTGCCTTACACTTTCGCCATTTTCGCAAACTTGTTGGCCAGATCCTGGGATTTTTCCGTGTTTGAAACACGTAGTAATGTTGTACCACACTGAGGCAGTCAATTAAACCTGGATTCGGACAGTATTTTAGAGGATAACACCGGTTAGGCCTGGGTTAGGTCTGGGTTATGCCCGCATCTGGCTCATGATTTTGCCTTCTTCGCATACTTGTTGGGCAGATCCTGGGCTTTTTCCTGTTTGAATCACGTAGTAATGTGGTAACACACTGAAACTGTCAATTAAACCTGGTTTCGATCAATATTTTAGAGGATAACACCGGTTAGGTCTGGGTTAGGTCTGGGTTAGGTTTGGGTTATGCCCGCATCTGGCTCATGATTTTGCTTTCTTCGCATACTTGTTGGCCAGATCCTGGGTTTTTTCCGTATTTGAATCACGTAGTAATGTGGTAACACACTGAAGCAGTCAATTCAACTTGGTTTCGATCAATATTTTAGAGGATAACACCGGTTAGGTCTGGGTTTCGTCTGGGTTATGCCCGCATCTGGCTCATGATTTTGCCTTCTTCGCAAACTTGTTTGCCAGATCCTGGTTTTTTTTCGTGTTTGAATCACGTAGTAATGTGGCAACACAATGAAGCAGTCAATTAACCCTGGTTTCGATCCATATTTTGGAGGATAACACCGGTTAGGTCTGGGTTAGGTCGGGGATATGCCCGCATCTGGCTCATGATTTTGCCTTCTTCGCATACTTGTTGGCCAGATCCTGGGTTTTTTTCGTGTTTGAATCACGTAGTAATGTGGTAACACAATGAAGCAGTCAATTAACCCTGGTTTCGATCAATATTTTGGAGGATAACACCGGTTAGGTATGGGTTAGGTCTGGGTTATGCCCGCATCTGGCTCATGATTTTGCCTTTTTCGCAAACTTGTTGGCCAGATCCTGGGGTTTTTCCGTGTTTGAATCACGTAGTAATGCTGTAGCACACTGAGGCAGTCAATTAAACCTGGTTTCGATCAATATTTTAGAGGATAACACCGGTTAGGTCTGGGTTAGGTCTGGGATATGCGCGCATCTGGCATATACTTTCGCCTTTTTCGCAAACTTGTTGGCTAGATCCTGGGTTTTTTTCGGGTTTGAATCACATAGTAATGTGGCAACACAATGAAGCAGTCAATTAACCCTGGTTTCGATCCATATTTTGGAGGATAACACCGGTTAGGTATGGGTTAGGTCTGGGTTATGCCCGCATCTGGCTCATGATTTTGCCTTTTTCGCAAACTTGTTGGCCAGATCCTGGCTTTTTTCCGTGTTTGAATCACGTAGTAATGCTGTAGCACACTGAGGCAGTCAATTAAACCTGGTTTCGATCAATATTTTAGAGGATAACACCGGTTAGGTCTGGGTTAGTTCTGCGTTATGCCCGCATCTGGCTTATAGTTTCGCCTTTTTCGCAAACTTGTTGGCTAGATCCTGGGTTTTTTTGGGGTTTGAATCACGTGGTAATGTGGTACGACACAGAAACAATTCATTAAACCTGGATTCGGACAGTATTTTAGAGGATAACACCGGTTAGGTCTGGGTTAGGTCTGGGATATGCGCGCATCTGGCATATACTTTCGCCTTTTTCGCAAACTTGTTGGCTAGATCCTGGGTTTTTTCCGTGTTTGAATCACGTAGTAATGTGGTACTACACTGAGGTAGTCAATTAAACCTAGTTTCGATCAATATTTCAGAGGATAACACCGGTTAAGTCTGGGTTAGGTCCGGGATATGCCCGCATCTGGCTCATGATTTTGAATTCTTCGCATACTTGTTGGCCAGATCCTGGGTTTTTTTCGTGTTTGAATCACGTAGTAATGTGGTAACACACTGAAGCAGTCAATTAAACCTGGTTTCGATCAATATTTTAGAGGATAACACCGGTTAGGTCTGGGTTAGGTCTGGGTTATGCCCGCATCTGGCTCATGATTTTGCCTTCTTCGCATACTTGTTGGACAGATCCTGGGTTTTTTCCGTGTTTGAATCACGTAGTAATGTGGTACCACACTGAGGCAGTCAATTAAACCTGGTTTCGATCATATTTCAGAGGATAACACCGGTTAGGTCTGGGTTAGGTCCGGGATATGCCCGCATCTGGCTCATGATTTTGCCTTCTTCGCATACTTGTTGGCCAGATCCTGGGTTTTTTCCGTGTTTGAATCACGTGGTAATGTGGTACCACACTGAGGCAGTCAATTAAACCTGGTTTCGATCAATATTTCAGAGGATAACACCGGTTAGGTCTGGGTTAGGTCTGGGATATGCGCTCATCTGGCTTATACTTTCGCCTTTTTCGCAAACTTTTTGGCCAGATCCTGGGTTTTTTCCGTGTTTGAATCAGGTAGTAATGTGGTACCACACTAAGGTAGTCAATTAAACCTGGTTTCGATCAATATTTCAGAGGATAACACCGGTTAGGTCTGGGTTAGGTCTGGGTTAGGTTTGGGTTATGCCCGCATCTGGCTAATGATTTTGCCTTCTTCGCATACTTGCTGGCCAGATCCTGGGTTTTTTCCGTGTTTGAATCACGTAGTAATGTGGTACCACACTGAGGTAGTCAATTAAACCTGGTATCGATCATTATTTCAGAGGATAACACCGGTTAGGTCTGGGTTTCGTCTGGGTTATGCCCGCATCTGGCTCATGATTTTGCCTTCTTCGCAAACTTGTTTGCCAGATCCTGGTTTTTTTTCGTGTTTGAATCACGTAGTAATGTGGTAACACAATGAAGCAGTCAATTAACCCTGGTTTCGATCAATATTTTGGAGGATAACACCGGTTAGGTCTGGGTTAGGTCGGGGATATGCCCGCATCTGGCTCATGATTTTGCCTTCTTCGCATACTTGTTGGCCAGATCCTGGGTTTTTTTCGTGTTTGAATCACGTAGTAATGTGGTAACACAATGAAGCAGTCAATTAACCCTGGTTTCGATCAATATTTTGGAGGATAACACCGGTTAGGTATGGGTTAGGTCTGGGTTATGCCCGGATCTGGCTCATGATTTTGCCTTCTTCGCATACTTGTTGGCCAGATCCTGGGTTTTTTTTCGTGTTTGAATCACGTAGTAATGTGGTAACACAATGAAGCAGTCAATTAACCCTGGTTTCGATCAATATTTTGGAGGATAACACCGGTTAGGTATGGGTTAGGTCTGGGTTATGCCCGGATCTGGCTCATGATTTTGCCTTTTTCGCAAACTTGTTGGCCAGATCCTGGGTTTTTTCCGTGTTTGAATCACGTAGTAATGTGGTACCACACTGAGGTAGTCAATTAAACCTGGTATCGATCATTATTTCAGAGGATAACACCGGTTAGGTCTGGGTTTCGTCTGGGTTATGCCCGCATCTGGCTCATGATTTTGCCTTCTTCGCAAACTTGTTTGCCAGATCCTGGTTTTTTTTCGTGTTTGAATCACGTAGTAATGTGGTAACACACTGAAGCAGTCAATTAAACCTGGTTTCGATCAATATTTTAGAGGATAACACCGGTTAGGTCTGGGTTAGGTCTGGGTTATGCCCGCATCTGGCTCATGATTTTGCCTTCTTCGCATACTTGTTGGCCAGATCCTGGGTTTTTTCCGTGTTTGAATCACGTAGTAATGTGGTACCACACTGAGGCAGTGAATTAAACCTGGTTTCGATCAATATTTCAAAGGATAACACCGGTTAGGTATGGGTTAGGTCCGGGATATGCCCGCATCTGGCTCATGATTTTGCCTTCTTCGCATACTTGTTGGTCAGATCCTGGGTTTTTTCCGTGTTTGACTCCCGTAGTAATGTGGTACCACACTGAGGCAGTCAATTAAACCTGGTTTCGATCAATATTTCAGAGGATAACACCGGTTAGGTCTGGGTTAGGTCTGGGTTAGGTTTGGGTTATGCCCGCATCTGGCTAATGATTTTGCCTTCTTCGCATACTTGTTGGCCAGATCCCGGGTTTTTTCGGGTTCGAATCACGTAGTAATGTGGTAACACACTGAAGCAGTCAATTATACCTGGTTTCGATCAATATTTTAGAGGATAACACCGGTTAGGTCTGGGTTAGGTCTGGGTTATGCCCGCATCTGGCTCATGATTTCGCCTTTTTCGCAAACTTGTTGGCTAGATCCTGGGTTTTTTCCGTGTTTGAATCACGTAGTAATGTGGTACCACACTGAGGTAGTCAATTAAACCTGGTTTCGATCAATATTTCAGAGGATAACACCGGTTAGGTCTGGGTTAAGTCTGGGATATGCGCGCATCTGGCATATACTTTCGCCTTTTTCGCAAACTTGTTGGCTAGATCCTGGGTTTTTTCCGTGTTTGAACCACGTAGTAATGTGGTACCACACTGAGGTAGTCAATTAAACCTGGTATCGATGAATATTTCAGAGGATAACACCGGTTAGGTCTGGGTTAGGTCTGGGATATGCGCGCATCTGGCTTATACTTTTGCCTTTTGCGCAAACTTTTTGGCCAGATCCTGGGTTTTTTCCGTGTTTGAATCACGTAGTAATGTGGTACCACACTAAGGTAGTCAATTAAACCTGGTTTCGATCAATATTTCAGAGGATAACACCGGTTAGGTCTGGGTTAGGTCTGGGTTAGGTTTGGGTTATGCCCGCATCTGGCTAATGATTTTGCCTTCTTCGCATACTTGTTGGCCAGATCCCGGGTTTTTTCGGGTTCGAATCACGTAGTAATGTGGTAACACACTGAAGCAGTCAATTAAACCTGGTTTCGATCAATATTTTAGAGGATAACACCGGTTAGGTCTGGGTTAGGTCTGGGTTATGCCCGCATCTGGCTCATGATTTCGCCTTTTTCGCAAACTTGTTGGCTAGATCCTGGGTTTTTTCCGTGTTTGAATCACGTAGTAATGTGGTACCACACTGAGGTAGTCAATTAAACCTGGTTTCGATCAATATTTCAGAGGATAACACCGGTTAGGTCTGGGTTAGGTCTGGGATATGCGCGCATCTGGCATATACTTTCGCCTTTTTCGCAAACTTGTTGGCTAGATCCTGGGCTTTTTCCGTGTTTGAACCACGTAGTAATGTGGTACCACACTGAGGTAGTCAATTAAACCTGGTTTCGATCAATATTTCAGAGGATAACACCGGTTAAGTCTGGGTTAGGTCCGGGATATGCCCGCATCTGGCTCATGATTTTGAATTCTTCGCATACTTGTTGGCCAGATCCTGGGTTTTTTTCGTGTTTGAATCACGTAGTAATGTGGTAACACACTGAAGCAGTCAATTAAACCTGGTTTCGATCAATATTTCAGAGGATAACACCGGTTAGGTCTGGGTTAGGTCTGGGATATGCGCGCATCTGGCATATACTTTCGCCTTTTTCGCAAACTTGTTGGCTAGATCCTGGGTTTTTTCCGTGTTTGAATCACGTAGTAATGTGGTACTACACTGAGGTAGTCAATTAAACCTAGTTTCGATCAATATTTCAGAGGATAACACCGGTTAAGTCTGGGTTAGGTCCGGGATATGCCCGCATCTGGCTCATGATTTTGAATTCTTCGCATACTTGTTGGCCAGATCCTGGGTTTTTTTCGTGTTTGAATCACGTAGTAATGTGGTAACACACTGAAGCAGTCAATTAAACCTGGTTTCGATCAATATTTTAGAGGATAACACCGATTAGGTCTGGGTTAGGTCTGGGTTATGCCCGCATCTGGCTCATGATTTTGCCTTCTTCGCATACTTGTTGGACAGATCCTGGGTTTTTTCCGTGTTTGAATCACGTAGTAATGTGGTACCACACTGAGGCAGTCAATTAAACCTGGTTTCGATCATATTTCAGAGGATAACACCGGTTAGGTCTGGGTTAGGTCCGGGATATGCCCGCATCTGGCTCATGATTTTGCCTTCTTCGCATACTTGTTGGCCAGATCCTGGGTTTTTTCCGTGTTTGAATCACGTAGTAATGTGGTACCACACTGAGGCAGTCAATTAAACCTGGTTTCGATCAATATTTCAGAGGATAACACCGGTTAGGTCTGGGTTAGGTCTGGGATATGCGCGCATCTGGCATATACTTTCGCCTTTTTCGCAAACTTGTTGGCTAGATCCTGGGTTTTTTTCGGGTTTGAATCACATAGTAATGTGGCAACACAATGAAGCAGTCAATTAACCCTGGTTTCGATCAATATTTCAGAGGATAACACCGGTTAGGTCTGGGTTAGGTCTGGGATATGCGCGCATCTGGCTTATACTTTCGCCTTTTTCGTAAACTTGTTGGCTAGATCCTGGGTTTTTTTCGGGTTTGAATAACGCAGTAATGTGGTACCACACTGAAGCAGTCAATTAAACCTGATTTCGATCAATATTTTAGAGGATAACACCGGTTAGGTCTGGGATTGGTCCGGGATATGCCCGCATCTGGCTCATGATTTTGCTTTCTTCGCAAACTTGTTTGCCAGATCCTGGTTTTTTTTCGTGTTTGAATCACGTAGTAATGTGGCAACACAATGAAGCAGTCAATTAACCCTGGTTTCGATCCATATTTTGGAGGATAACACCGGTTAGGTCTGGGTTAGTTCTGGGTTATGCCCGCATCTGGCTCATGATTTTGCCTTTTTCACAAACTTTTTGGCCAGATCCTGGGTTTTTTCCGTGTTTGAATCACGTAGTAATGTGGTACCACACTAAGGTAGTCAATTAAACCTGGTTTCGATCAATATTTCAGAGGATAACACCGGTTAGGTTTGGGTTAGGTCGGGGATACGCCCGCTTCTGGCTCATGATTTTGCCTTCTTCGCATACTTGTTGGCCAGATCCTGGGTTTTTTTCGTGTTTGAATCACGTAGTAATGTGGTAACACAATGAAGCAGTCAATTAACCCTGGTTTCGATCAATATTTTGGAGGATAACACCGGTTAGGTATGGGTTAGGTCTGGGTTATGCCCGCATCTGGCTCATGATTTTGCCTTTTTCGCAAACTTGTTGGCCAGATCCTGGGGTTTTTCCGTGTTTGAATCACGTAGTAATGTTGTAGCACACTGAGGCAGTCAATTAAACCTGGTTTCGATCAATATTTTAGCGGATAACACCGGTTAGGTCTGGGTTAGGTCTGGGATATGCGCGCATCTGGCATATACTTTCGCCTTTTTCGCAAACTTGTTGGCTAGATCCTGGGTTTTTTCCGTGTTTGAATCACGTAGTAATGTGGTACCACACTGAGGTAGTCAATTAAACCTGGTATCGATCAATATTTCAGAGGATAACACCGGTTAGGTCTGGGTTAGGTCCGGGATATGCCCGCATCTGGCTCATGATTTTGCCTTCTTCGCATACTTGTTGGCCCGATCCTGGGTTTTTTCCGTGTTTGAATCACGTAGTAATGTGGTACCACACTGAGGCAGTCAATTAAACCTGGTTTCGATCAATATTTTAGAGGATAACACCGGTTAGGTCTGGGTTAGGTCTGGGATATGCGCGCATCTGCCTTACACTTTCGCCATTTTCGCAAACTTGTTGGCCAGATCCTGGGATTTTTCCGTGTTTGAAACACGTAGTAATGTTGTACCACACTGAGGCAGTCAATTAAACCTGGATTCGGACAGTATTTTAGAGGATAACACCGGTTAGGCCTGGGTTAGGTCTGGGTTATGCCCGCATCTGGCTCATGATTTTGCCTTCTTCGCATACTTGTTGGGCAGATCCTGGGCTTTTTCCTGTTTGAATCACGTAGTAATGTGGTAACACACTGAAACTGTCAATTAAACCTGGTTTCGATCAATATTTTAGAGGATAACACCGGTTAGGTCTGGGTTAGGTCTGGGTTAGGTTTGGGTTATGCCCGCATCTGGCTCATGATTTTGCTTTCTTCGCATACTTGTTGGCCAGATCCTGGGTTTTTTCCGTATTTGAATCACGTAGTAATGTGGTAACACACTGAAGCAGTCAATTCAACTTGGTTTCGATCAATATTTTAGAGGATAACACCGGTTAGGTCTGGGTTTCGTCTGGGTTATGCCCGCATCTGGCTCATGATTTTGCCTTCTTCGCAAACTTGTTTGCCAGATCCTGGTTTTTTTTCGTGTTTGAATCACGTAGTAATGTGGCAACACAATGAAGCAGTCAATTAACCCTGGTTTCGATCCATATTTTGGAGGATAACACCGGTTAGGTCTGGGTTAGGTCGGGGATATGCCCGCATCTGGCTCATGATTTTGCCTTCTTCGCATACTTGTTGGCCAGATCCTGGGTTTTTTTCGTGTTTGAATCACGTAGTAATGTGGTAACACAATGAAGCAGTCAATTAACCCTGGTTTCGATCAATATTTTGGAGGATAACACCGGTTAGGTATGGGTTAGGTCTGGGTTATGCCCGCATCTGGCTCATGATTTTGCCTTTTTCGCAAACTTGTTGGCCAGATCCTGGGGTTTTTCCGTGTTTGAATCACGTAGTAATGCTGTAGCACACTGAGGCAGTCAATTAAACCTGGTTTCGATCAATATTTTAGAGGATAACACCGGTTAGGTCTGGGTTAGGTCTGGGATATGCGCGCATCTGGCATATACTTTCGCCTTTTTCGCAAACTTGTTGGCTAGATCCTGGGTTTTTTTCGGGTTTGAATCACATAGTAATGTGGCAACACAATGAAGCAGTCAATTAACCCTGGTTTCGATCCATATTTTGGAGGATAACACCGGTTAGGTATGGGTTAGGTCTGGGTTATGCCCGCATCTGGCTCATGATTTTGCCTTTTTCGCAAACTTGTTGGCCAGATCCTGGCTTTTTTCCGTGTTTGAATCACGTAGTAATGCTGTAGCACACTGAGGCAGTCAATTAAACCTGGTTTCGATCAATATTTTAGAGGATAACACCGGTTAGGTCTGGGTTAGTTCTGCGTTATGCCCGCATCTGGCTTATACTTTCGCCTTTTTCGCAAACTTGTTGGCTAGATCCTGGGTTTTTTTGGGGTTTGAATCACGTGGTAATGTGGTACGACACAGAAACAATTCATTAAACCTGGATTCGGACAGTATTTTAGAGGATAACACCGGTTAGGTCTGGGTTAGGTCTGGGATATGCGCGCATCTGGCATATACTTTCGCCTTTTTCGCAAACTTGTTGGCTAGATCCTGGGTTTTTTCCGTGTTTGAATCACGTAGTAATGTGGTACTACACTGAGGTAGTCAATTAAACCTAGTTTCCATCAATATTTCAGAGGATAACACCGGTTAAGTCTGGGTTAGGTCCGGGATATGCCCGCATCTGGCTCATGATTTTGAATTCTTCGCATACTTGTTGGCCAGATCCTGGGTTTTTTTCGTGTTTGAATCACGTAGTAATGTGGTAACACACTGAAGCAGTCAATTAAACCTGGTTTCGATCAATATTTTAGAGGATAACACCGGTTAGGTCTGGGTTAGGTCTGGGTTATGCCCGCATCTGGCTCATGATTTTGCCTTCTTCGCATACTTGTTGGACAGATCCTGGGTTTTTTCCGTGTTTGAATCACGTAGTAATGTGGTACCACACTGAGGCAGTCAATTAAACCTGGTTTCGATCATATTTCAGAGGATAACACCGGTTAGGTCTGGGTTAGGTCCGGGATATGCCCGCATCTGGCTCATGATTTTGCCTTCTTCGCATACTTGTTGGCCAGATCCTGGGTTTTTTCCGTGTTTGAATCACGTGGTAATGTGGTACCACACTGAGGCAGTCAATTAAACCTGGTTTCGATCAATATTTCAGAGGATAACACCGGTTAGGTCTGGGTTAGGTCTGGGATATGCGCTCATCTGGCTTATACTTTCGCCTTTTTCGCAAACTTTTTGGCCAGATCCTGGGTTTTTTCCGTGTTTGAATCAGGTAGTAATGTGGTACCACACTAAGGTAGTCAATTAAACCTGGTTTCGATCAATATTTCAGAGGATAACACCGGTTAGGTCTGGGTTAGGTCTGGGTTAGGTTTGGGTTATGCCCGCATCTGGCTAATGATTTTGCCTTCTTCGCATACTTGCTGGCCAGATCCTGGGTTTTTTCCGTGTTTGAATCACGTAGTAATGTGGTACCACACTGAGGTAGTCAATTAAACCTGGTATCGATCATTATTTCAGAGGATAACACCGGTTAGGTCTGGGTTTCGTCTGGGTTATGCCCGCATCTGGCTCATGATTTTGTCTTCTTCGCAAACTTGTTTGCCAGATCCTGGTTTTTTTTCGTGTTTGAATCACGTAGTAATGTGGTAACACAATGAAGCAGTCAATTAACCCTGGTTTCGATCAATATTTTGGAGGATAACACCGGTTAGGTCTGGGTTAGGTCGGGGATATGCCCGCATCTGGCTCATGATTTTGCCTTCTTCGCATACTTGTTGGCCAGATCCTGGGTTTTTTTCGTGTTTGAATCACGTAGTAATGTGGTAACACAATGAAGCAGTCAATTAACCCTGGTTTCGATCAATATTTTGGAGGATAACACCGGTTAGGTATGGGTTAGGTCTGGGTTATGCCCGGATCTGGCTCATGATTTTGCCTTCTTCGCATACTTGTTGGCCAGATCCTGGGTTTTTTTCGTGTTTGAATCACGTAGTAATGTGGTAACACAATGAAGCAGTCAATTAACCCTGGTTTCGATCAATATTTTGGAGGATAACACCGGTTAGGTATGGGTTAGGTCTGGGTTATGCCCGGATCTGGCTCATGATTTTGCCTTTTTCGCAAACTTGTTGGCCAGATCCTGGGTTTTTTCCGTGTTTGAATCACGTAGTAATGTGGTACCACACTGAGGTAGTCAATTAAACCTGGTATCGATCATTATTTCAGAGGATAACACCGGTTAGGTCTGGGTTTCGTCTGGGTTATGCCCGCATCTGGCTCATGATTTTGCCTTCTTCGCAAACTTGTTTGCCAGATCCTGGTTTTTTTTCGTGTTTGAATCACGTAGTAATGTGGTAACACACTGAAGCAGTCAATTAAACCTGGTTTCGATCAATATTTTAGAGGATAACACCGGTTAGGTCTGGGTTAGGTCTGGGTTATGCCCGCATCTGGCTCATGATTTTGCCTTCTTCGCATACTTGTTGGCCAGATCCTGGGTTTTTTCCGTGTTTGAATCACGTAGTAATGTGGTACCACACTGAGGCAGTCAATTAAACCTGGTTTCGATCAATATTTCAAAGGATAACACCGGTTAGGTATGGGTTAGGTCCGGGATATGCCCGCATCTGGCTCATGATTTTGCCTTCTTCGCATACTTGTTGGTCAGATCCTGGGTTTTTTCCGTGTTTGACTCCCGTAGTAATGTGGTACCACACTGAGGCAGTCAATTAAACCTAGTTTCGATCAATATTTCAGAGGATAACACCGGTTAGGTCTGGGTTAGGTCTGGGATATGCGCGCATCTGGCTTATACTTTTGCCTTTTTCGCAAACTTTTTGGCCAGATCCTGGGTTTTTTCCGTGTTTGAATCACGTAGTAATGTGGTACCACACTAAGGTAGTCAATTAAACCTGGTTTCGATCAATATTTCAGAGGATAACACCGGTTAGGTCTGGGTTAGGTCTGGGTTAGGTTTGGGTTATGCCCGCATCTGGCTAATGATTTTGCCTTCTTCGCATACTTGTTGGCCAGATCCCGGGTTTTTTCGGGTTCGAATCACGTAGTAATGTGGTAACACACTGAAGCAGTCAATTATACCTGGTTTCGATCAATATTTTAGAGGATAACACCGGTTAGGTCTGGGTTAGGTCTGGGTTATGCCCGCATCTGGCTCATGATTTCGCCTTTTTCGCAAACTTGTTGGCTAGATCCTGGGTTTTTTCCGTGTTTGAATCACGTAGTAATGTGGTACCACACTGAGGTAGTCAATTAAACCTGGTTTCGATCAATATTTCAGAGGATAACACCGGTTAGGTCTGGGTTAAGTCTGGGATATGCGCGCATCTGGCATATACTTTCGCCTTTTTCGCAAACTTGTTGGCTAGATCCTGGGTTTTTTCCGTGTTTGAACCACGTAGTAATGTGGTACCACACAGAGGTAGTCAATTAAACCTGGTATCGATCAATATTTCAGAGGATAACACCGGTTAGGTCTGGGTTAGGTCTGGGATATGCGCGCATCTGGCTTATACTTTTGCCTTTTGCGCAAACTTTTTGGCCAGATCCTGGGTTTTTTCCGTGTTTGAATCACGTAGTAATGTGGTACCACACTAAGGTAGTCAATTAAACCTGGTTTCGATCAATATTTCAGAGGATAACACCGGTTAGGTCTGGGTTAGGTCTGGGTTAGGTTTGGGTTATGCCCGCATCTGGCTAATGATTTTGCCTTCTTCGCATACTTGTTGGCCAGATCCCGGGTTTTTTCGGGTTCGAATCACGTAGTAATGTGGTAACACACTGAAGCAGTCAATTAAACCTGGTTTCGATCAATATTTTAGAGGATAACACCGGTTAGGTCTGGGTTAGGTCTGGGTTATGCCCGCATCTGGCTCATGATTTCGCCTTTTTCGCAAACTTGTTGGCTAGATCCTGGGTTTTTTCCGTGTTTGAATCACGTAGTAATGTGGTACCACACTGAGGTAGTCAATTAAACCTGGTTTCGATCAATATTTCAGAGGATAACACCGGTTAGGTCTGGGTTAGGTCTGGGATATGCGCGCATCTGGCATATACTTTCGCCTTTTTCGCAAACTTGTTGGCTAGATCCTGGGTTTTTTCCGTGTTTGAACCACGTAGTAATGTGGTAACACACTGAAGCAGTCAATTAAACCTGGTTTCGATCAATATTTCAGAGGATAACACCGGTTAGGTCTGGGTTAGGTCTGGGTTATGCCCGCATCTGGCTCATGATTTTGCCTTCTTCGCATACTTGTTGGACAGATCCTGGGTTTTTTCCGTGTTTGAATCACGTAGTAATGTGGTACCACACTGAGGCAGTCAATTAAACCTGGTTTCGATCAATATTTCAGAGGATAACACCGGTTAGGTCTGGGTTAGGTCCGGGATATGCCCGCATCTGGCTCATGATTTTGCCTTCTTCGCATACTTGTTGGCCAGATCCTGGGTTTTTTCCGTGTTTGAATCACGTAGTAATGTGGTACCACACTGAGGCAGTCAATTAAACCTGGTTTCGATCAATATTTCAGAGGATAACACCGGTTAGGTCTGGGTTAGGTCTGGGATATGCGCGCATCTGGCTTATACTTTCGCCTTTTTCGCAAACTTTTTGGCCAGATCCTGGGTTTTTTCCGTGTTTGAATCAGGTAGTAATGTGGTACCACACTAAGGTAGTCAATTAAACCTGGTTTCGATCAATATTTCAGAGGATAACACCGGTTAGGCCTGGGTTAGGTCTGGGTTAGGTTTGGGTTATGCCCGCATCTGGCTAATGATTTTGCCTTCTTCGCATACTTTTTTTTTTTTTTTTTTTTTTGTCGTGGGGAAAATCTTCGAAAGACTCCCTCCCACCTCCTTGGGGAGAGGTGGGAGGGGTGTGTGGGATTCCCCGCGCCCGTACAACGACAGGCGCGGGACCTACCCACTAAAAACCCCACGGTGACCCTTCGGCACGCTTTGGGAGGATACCGGGAATCGCTCGAAGCATTCTTCCGGTATCCTCCCCGTGCCCGCGCTTTCGCGCCCATCCCCCGGGGGGACAATCGGTCCCCCCAGTAGACACACTGCCTCATAGCGGCGGGACGGGGCCACTCCATCCCGCCGCTATCCGTCCCGGGGCCGCGTTTAGTGGCGGCTGCGAGCCCCAACTCGTAACCGCCCGCGACCCCGTTTCCACCCCTCGGCGGCCGGGCGTTCATGGCCGCACCAGACCGCCGAGGGTGCCTCCCCTTGCGTCGGACCGGTAGGGGGAGGCACTCCTACCCCCAACCGGTCCGACCCGGCGCCGCCTGGCGGGAGGAGGGTCCCCTCAGGACCCCCCTCCCAGCCTAGGTCATCCGCCACGCCGAGGCGGCCGCCCGCGACGCCTCGCGACCGGGCGACGACCTCGGGCCACCGCACGAGCGCGAGCTTCAGCGCGCCGCTGAAGCTCGCGCTCCCTCCCCGCGGCCTCCTTCTGCAACATTACGTTCTCGCAGAAGGAGGCCACGGCCCTCCACTTCTCCTCGCTGCCGAGCATGGCGCGCACCACGCCCGGCAGCGAGACATCCCGCCCGACGACGCCGACCAGGACACGGCGCTCCCCCTCCCACGCGGGGCATACCTCCAGGGTATGATCCGCCGTGTCCTGCTCAGCGTCGCAGTGGCAGCAACGCGCCGTCGGCTCCTTCCCTATCCGGCACAGGTATCTTCCGAAGCTGCCATGCCCGGAAAATACCTGTGCCAGCCGGTAGGTGAGGCTGCCATGGCCTCTGTCCAGCCACTCCTTCAGGAGTGGCCGAACAGCCCCGACAGTCCGGTGCCCCGCGGTTGGCAGAGCCAGCCGCTCCTGCCACGCGAGCAACACGGACTGCCGGGCCTGGCGCCTCAAATCGCCCCAAGCAGGTTCCTGCCCGCCCGGGACCGCCCCCACCCCCGCGCGACGGTCGACGCGGTGCCGGTACATCACCGCGTGCAACCGCGCGAGCAGGTCCATGGGCGGCATCCCCGCTAGAACCGTCGCCGCCTCATGTGACATGGTCCGATACCCGCGGACGACCCTGAGCGCCATGCGCCTCTGCACCCGACGCAGCATAGTCATGCTGCGCCGGGAGGCAGCCAGGTCGTCCGCCCAGACGGGGGCCCCGTATAGGGCCACCGACTGGACCATTGCCACATAGAGGCGACGAACTCGGCCCGCCGGGCCCCCCAGGTTGGGCAGGATCCGGCCCAGAGCCGCAACCATCCTTTCCAACCGGGGGACCAGGCAGCGGAAATGCTTCTCGAAACGCCAGTGGCTATCGAGGATCAGCCCTAGATACCTGATCTGGGGCTTCACCTCGATGTCAGCCCCACCCACCCGAATCAGAGGGGGTGGCGGATCCTGCCGAGGTGAATGAAACGCAATCACCTCGGTCTTATGGACCGCCACCGTCATCCCCATCCCCCTGATCCGGTCGACGACGCGTTGCGACCCCTCCTCCGCGCGACGCATGGCGCTCCCCCAGTGCGCCCCGACGGCCAGCACCAGTGTGTCATCCGCATAACACACCGTGCTGACGCCGTCGGGGAGGCCGGCCCGCAACACCGAGTCGTACGCGATGTTCCACAGGAGTGGCCCGAGGACCGACCCCTGCGGAACACCGCAGTACACCTCCCTCCGCATATCACCATCCCGGCCCGGATACTCGATCCACCTGCCGCGGAGATAATCCCCGATGACCGCCCTGAGACAAGGGGGGACTCGATGATATTCGAGTCCCCTCCTTATCTCTTCCCAGGGGAGGGTGTTAAAGGCATTGGCAATATCCAAGGATATTGCCAATGCCACCCCTCCCCGGGAGACGGCCGCCTCCGAGAGGGCCCTCACACGACCTATCGCGTCGATAGTCGATCGGCCCCCCCGGAAACCGAACTGGCAGTCGGCCAGACCGGGATCACCCCGCGACAGGTGCTCGACGAGGCGGGCAGCAATCACACGCTCGAAGAGCTTGCCCACCTCGTTGAGGAGACAAATGGGCCGGTATGCGGAGGGAGACTCCGCGGGCCGACCCTCCTTCCGGAGGAGGACCATCCTCGCCACCTTCCAACTGGGGGGGAATCGCCCGTCCATCAGGCAGCGGTCGAACAACCGCCTGAGGTCGGCCCCAAGGACGCCCTGGGTCAAGACCCAAACCCGGCCGGGCACACCATCCGGACCCGGGGCCGTGTTACGAACCCCGAGCCGTCTGATGGCCGCTGCCAGCTCCTCCTGCGTGACCCCCAGCTCGGCCGTCCACTCCACTGGGACAGCCGCCGCCGCCGGAGGACGCGGTCCCCTCTCCCCAATTGGGAAGAGTGTATTGACCACGTCCTCCAGCAGCCGGGGGTCAAGACCCTCGGTGACGGGGGGCGCCCACGGGCGGAGCTTATTCAGCACCACTTTATATGGGCGCCCCCATGGATCGTCATCAAGGGTCTGGAGGAGCTCCTTCCATGCCTGGGTCTTGGCCCGTTTGATGGCGACCTGCAGAGCAACCCGCGCCACGCGGTATGCTCCATACAGGTCATCAGCTGCCCTCGCTCGCGCCACGCCGTCGCCTGTACGTTGACGACGGCGCGCGCGGGTGTACTGGCGTCGGGCGCGGACAGTCGCGACTCGCAACTCCGCGATCGCGTCCGACCACCAGTACACCGCCCGGCGAGGAGAAGCCCGCCCGACCCGAGGCATCGCCGCGTCGCAAATACCCGCGACCAATGCTCCGAGCCGGGCGACCTCCTCCTCTATGCTCGGCAACTCGGCCGCTCCCTGCGGCCAAGTTGCAGCGAGGGCAGCTGCCATCAGGGCGTCCTTGTCCAGGCGCCGAAGCGCCCAGCGGCGTGGTGGGGTGCCACGCAGGCGGCCGTGTCGGGATGCACTCGCGGCGGCAGAGACCTCCATCCGGATGTACCGGTGATCGGAGAGTGTCTCTGCCCCCGCGACCACGTGCCAACCCGACACCATGCGCACGGCGTTGGGGGTCGCGAATCCAACATCCACGATGGACCCCCCATATCGCCGCACGCATGTGTGCTCCGACCCCCGGTTCAATACCCGGAGGTCGAGCCCCGCCGCCCAATCGCCCAGGATCCCGCCGCGAACGGAGGTCCTGGGGGATCCCCAAGCCACCGACTTGGCATTAAAATCCCCCAGGACCAGCACCGGCCGGGCCGCGTATCGCTGCACGCATGCCGCGACCTCGGCCAAGTACAGCTCGAACGCAGCGTGACCGCTACGGGGCGAAATGTAGCACCCCACCACAGCGACTCCCCCCCAGTCCACGGCGACGAATCCCCGACCGCGCTCCAACAAGGAGAACGGTGGGGACCCGTCGCCCCCTCCCCATACCGTCGCCACCAAGCCGTCCGCGTCGCCCACCCAATGAGGGTGATCAGGGACGCGGTACGGCTCGGCGGCGACCGCCAGGCCAACCCCCCACTCCGCGAGGACTTGGGACATCAAGTCCTGTGCCGCGCGGCAGTGGTTGAGGTTGGCCTGGAGGAGGAGGCGGGGCGGCATTAATTAATGGCCGCGCCAGCCTCCTCCCGGCCGTCCGTCCCCGTAGCACCGTCCACCTCCATGGAGGACGATGCCACCGCCCTCGGCACCGGAGCCGGTGCAGCCCGCCTCTTCCTCTCCTTCCGGGAGGGGGGGGAGCACTTCTTGCTCCCCACCCTGTGATCGGCTGGCCTCCCCATGTCCGCACACAGCGGGCAGTGGGGGGCCGCCGAGCACTGGCTCGCACGGTGCTCTTTGGCACCGCAGCGGTAACACTGACCGCTGCGGTCCACCGGCGAGGTGCACCACTGCCTCACGTGCCCCAATTCGAGGCAGCGGTGACACTGGAGCGGGCGCGGCGCGAGGATTTCCACTCGCGCCGAAACCCACCCCACCAACACCCTCCCGGATTCCGCCACCTTACGGGCGGCGGAGAGGGGGCACCGGGCCCACACCGACCCGAGGCCGGAGGGCGACCTGCGGATCTCTCCGATCCGCACGTCCTCCACAGGACAGTCCCCCGCCCTCGCAAGGGCACGGGACACATCCTGTGCGCTGACCGAGTCGTCTAGCCCACAAACGCGCATCTCCGTGCGCTTCGTGGGCCGGGCGACCCGGACACCTCGCTCGCCCAGCTGCTCCCGGAGCCTCTGGGCGAGACGATCCGCCTTCGCGCCGCTTTCTGCACCGGGGATCTCCAGCAAGAGACCCCCGGTCACGGCCCTCTTCGCCCTCACGGAGGCGATGCCCAGCTCTTCCAGGGAGATATTCTCCCTGGCGAGCCGCATCGCCTCCGCGAGGGTCAGGTCGCCCCCCTGCGCAACGGTCAGCGTCACCGCTGCCGTTTTTGGGGGACGACCTGGTCGTGCCTTCCCGACCTTCGCGGCCTTTACCTTGGCCGGCGGCGGCGGTGGCGGAGGCTGCGGTTGCGAGGCCTTCCTCGCCGCCCGCTTCGCCTTCCGCCCCACCACCTCACTCCACGCCACCCCCCCTTGGGAGGGTGCTGTGGAGGACGCGACCACCGCGACCACGGGTACACCACCCCCCTTGGGGGTCGCGACCCGGGGCCCTGGTGCCGCAACGCTGGGCGGAGCCTTCACTCCGCCCTTCTTTGCCTTCCCCGACTGTACCGGAACAGGTCGGGGAGGCACCGCCTTCCTGCTGACCGCTCTTCCGGCGAGGAGCTCCTCCCGGAAGGCGGCCAGCTTGCCATCAATCATGTCCCCAATTCTCCTCAGAAGATCGTCTTCTGAGGAGGACGGGGACTTCTTCACGGGCGGAGTGCGGGTGGAGGGGCCCGCGGTGCCCCGCACCACTGCCGCCGCACTCCGCTTATTTACCTCCGCCGAGGGACGCGGCGGTGGTGGAGGAGGGAGGATGGGAGGGAGGGCCGCGCTGTTCCACAGCGCCTCTGCCCTCCTCCTCCCCTGTCGCTCCTCCTCCAACAGGAGCTGCAGACGGGCGTTCCGCCCTCTGAGCTCCCGCGCCGCCTCCCTCATTTCCTCCGCCGCGGCCTTCAGGGCCTCCGCGCCACCGCTTTTCTGCCGCTTAAAGGCGCAGGCAGCGGCGACTTTCTCCACCCGCCTCAGGGACGAGGAGATCCTCTCCGGTATCTCCTCGGTCACCTCGTCCCTGAGGCAACTCAGCCTCACCGACGGGCTCATCGCCCCGCCCACTTCGACGACGGCCTGCCCCGTCCTCTTCCTCTTAGAGCCTATGTGGCTCGTGCTGGAGGAGAAGGACGAGACCGACGCCGTCTCGTCGTCCTCCTCCACCCTCCACGAAGCCGGACCTGGCGCTGAGTGGGGCGCGAGCGCCGCCACCCTAACCCCAACCCCGTCTCCGTCCTCCCCAACCGACAAAACCCGCCCCATCCCCATTTTATTTTCTGTGTCCATAAAAATCCCACGAGATGGTCGGAAATAAAGGTCCACCCGGGCAGAGCCGCCTTACCCGGGTAAGCCTAATACTCCGGGGGTTCGGCAGGTTCCCCGGAGGTGGTCGCTTGGGATTGGGCCTTCTCCCCCAACCATGCATCCCATCGCCGCGCACCATAGCTTAGGATTGGAGGGCGATTTCATAGAGTCGCCATACTCGTGGCCCAGGCGGTTAAGCCAAGACCCCCGTTCCTCCTGCCGTCACGTACCATTCACAAAACCAATAGGGAATTGTGAATGGGTCGTTGTGACGACCAACAGGAGGCTTACGGTGTGTGTATGACTCGGGTACCCCGGGTTCGTTAAGCCCGTACTGCAGCTGAAAGGCTGGCAGCCCCTGAGGGGTTCTTCGCATACTTGCTGGCCAGATCCTGGGTTTTTTCCGTGTTTGAATCACGTAGTAATGTGGTACCACACTGAGGTAGTCAATTAAACCTGGTATCGATCATTATTTCAGAGGATAACACCGGTTAGGTCTGGGTTAGGTCCGGGATATGCCCGCATCTGGCTCATGATTTTGCCTTCTTCGCATACTTGTTGGCCCGATCCTGGGTTTTTTCCGTGTTTGAATCACGTAGTAATGTGGTACCACACTGAGGCAGTCAATTAAACCTGGTTTCGATCAATATTTTAGAGGATAACACCGGTTAGGTCTGGGTTAGGTTTGGGATATGCGCGCATCTGGCTTATACTTTCGCCATTTTCGCAAACTTGTTGGCCAGATCCTGGGATTTTTCCGTGTTTGAATCACGTAGTAATGTTGTACCACACTGAGGCAGTCAATTAAACCTGGATTCGGACAGTATTTTAGAGGATAACACCGGTTAGGTCTGGGTTAGGTCTGGGTTATGCCCGCATCTGGCTCATGATTTTGCCTTCTTCGCATACTTGTTGGGCAGATCCTGGGTTTTTTTCGTGTTTGAATCACGTAGTGATGTGGTAACACACTGAAACTGTCAAGTAAACCTGGTTTCGATCAATATTTTAGAGGATAACACCGGTTAGGTCTGGGTTAGGTCTGGGTTAGGTTTGGGTTATGCCCGCATCTGGCTCATGATTTTGCTTTCTTCGCATACTTGTTGGCCAGATCCTGGGTTTTTTCCGTGTTTGAATCACGTAGTAATGTGGTAACACACTGAAGCAGTCAATTAAACCTGGTTTCGATCAATATTTTAGAGGATAACACCGGTTAGGTCTGGGTTTCGTCTGGGTTATGCCCGCATCTGGCTCATGATTTTGCCTTCATCGCAAACTTGTTTGCCAGATCCTGGCTTTTTTTCGTGTTTGACTCACGTAGTAATGCGGCAACACAATGAAGCAGTTAATTAACCCTGGTTTCGATCCATATTTTGGAGGGTAACACCGGTTAGGTCTGGGTTAGTTCTGGGTTATGCCCGCATCTGGCTCATGATTTTGCCTTTTTCGCAAACTTTTTGGCCAGATCGTGGGTTTTTTCCGTGTTTGAATCACGTAGTAATGTGGTACCACACTAAGGTAGTCAATTAAACCTGGTTTCGATCAATATTTCAGAGGATAACACCGGTTAGGTCTGGGTTAGGTCGGGGATATGCCCGCATCTGGCTCATGATTTTGCCTTCTTCGCATACTTGTTGGCCAGATCCTGGGTTTTTTTCGTGTTTGAATCACGTAGTAATGTGGTAACACAATGAAGCAGTCAATTAACCCTGGTTTCGATCAATATTTTGGAGGATAACACCGGTTAGGTCTGGGTAAGGTCTGGGTTATGCCCGCATCTGGCTCATGATTATGCCTTAATCGCAAACTTGTTGGCCATATCCTGGGTTTTTTCCGTGTTTGAATCACGTAGTAATGTTGTAGGACACTGAGGCAGTCAATTAAGCCTGGTTTCGATCAATATTTTAGAGGATAACACCGGTTAGGTCTGGGTTAGGTCTGGGTTATGCCCGCATCTGGCTTATACTTTCGCCTTTTTCGCAAACTTGTTGGCTAGATCCTGGGTTTTTTTCGTGTTTGAATCACGTAGTAATGTGGTAACACAATAAAGCAGTCAATTAACCCTGGTTTCGATCAATATTTTGGAGGATAACACCGGTTAGGTCTGGGTTAGGTCTGGGTTATACCCGCATCTGGCTCATGATTTTGCCTTTTTCGCAAACTTGTTGGCCAGATCTTGGGTTTTTTTCGTGTTTGAATCACGTAGTAACGTCGTAACACACTCAAGCAGTCAATTAAACCCGGTTTCTTTCAATATTTTAGAGGATAACGCCGGTTAGGTCTGGGTTAGATCTGGGAAATGCGCGCATCTGGCTTATACTTTCTCCTTTTTCGCAAACTTGTTTGCCATATCCTGGTTTTTTTTCGTGTTTGAATCACGTAGTAATGTGGCAACACAATGAAGCAGTCAATTAACCCTGGTTTCGATCCATATTTTGGAGGATAACACCGGTTAGGTCTGGGTTAGTTCTGGGTTATGCCCGCATCTGGCATATACTTTCGCCTTTTTCGCAAACTTGTTGGCTAGATCCTGGGTTTTTTCCGTGTTTGAATCACGTAGTAATGTGGTACCACACTGAGGTAATCAATTAAACCTGGTTTCGATCAATATTTTAGAGGATAACACCAGTTAGGTCTGGGTTAGGTCTGGGTTATGCCCGCATCTGGCTTATACTTTCGCCTTTTTCGCAAACTTGTTGGCTAGATCCTGGGTTTTTTTCGTGTTTGAATCACGTAGTAATGTGGTAACACAATGAAGCAGTCAATTAACCCTGGTTGCGATCAATATTTTGGAGGATAACACCGGATAGGTCTGGGTTAGGTCTGGGTTATGCCCGCATCTGCCTCATGATTATGCCTTTTTCGCAAACTTGTTGGCCAGATCTTGGGTGTTTTTCGTGTTTGAATCACGTAGTAATGTGGTAACACACTGAAGCAGTCAATTAAACCCGGTCTCGATCAATATTTTAGAGGATAACGCCGGTTAGGTCTGGGTTAGATCTGGGAAATGCGCGCATCTGGCTTATACTTTCGCCTTTTTCGCAAACTTGTTGGCCAGGTCCTGGGTTTTTTCCGTGTTTGAATCACGTAGTAATGTGGTACCACACTGAGGCTGTCAATTAAACCTGGTTTCGATCAATATTTTAGAGGATAACGCCGGTTAGGTCTGGGTTAGATCTTGGAAATGCGCGCATCTGGCTTATACCTTCTCCTTTTTCGCAAACTTGTTGGCTAGATCCTGGGTTTTTTCGGGTTCGAATCACGTAGTAATGTGGTACCACACTGAGGCAGTCAATTAAACCTGGTTTCGATCAATATTTCAGAGGATAACACCGGTTAGGTCTGGGCTAGTTCCGGGATATGCCCGCATCTGGCTCATGATTTTGGCATCTTCGCATACTTGTTGGCCAGATCCGGGGTTTTTTTCGTGTTTGAATCACGTAGTAATGTGGTAACACACTGAAGCAGTCAATTAAACCTGGTTTCGATCAATATTTTAGAGGATAACACCAGTTAGGACTGGGTTAGGTCTGGGTTATGCCCGCATCTGGCTCATGATTTTGCCTTCTTCGCATACTTGTTGGCCAGATCCCGGGGTTTTTTCGTGTTTGAATCACGTAGTAATGTGGTAACACACTGAAGCAGTCAATTAAACCTGGTTTCGATCAATATTTTGGAGGATAACACCGGTTAGGTCTGGGTTAGGTCTGGGATATGCCCGCATCTGGCTCATGATTTTGCCTTCTTCGCATACTTGTTGGCCCGATCCTGGGTTTTTCTCGTGTTTGAATCACGTAGTAATGTGGTAACACACTGAAGCAGTCAATTAAACCTGGTTTCGATCAATATTTTAGAGGATAACACCAGTTAGGACTGGGTTAGGTCTGGGTTATGCCCGCATCTGGCTCATGATTTCGCCTTTTTCGCAAACTTGTTGGCTAGATCCTGGGTTTTTTCCGTGTTTGAATCATGTAGTAATGTGGTACCACACTGAGATAATCAATTAAACCTGGTATCGATCAATATTTCAGAGGATAACACCGGTTAGGTCTGGGTTAGGTCCGGGATATGCCCGCATCTGGCTCATGATTTTGCCTTCTTCGCATACTTGTTGGCCCGATCCTGGGTTTTTCTCGTGTTTGAATCACGTAGTAATGTGGTAACACACTGAAGCAGTCAATTAAACCTGGTTTCGATCAATATTTTAGAGGATAACAACGGTTAGGTCTGGGATAGGTCTGGGTTATGCCCGCATCAGGCTCATGATTTTGCCTTCTTCGCATACTTGTTGGCCAGATCCTGGGTTTTTTCCGTGTTTGAATCACGTAGTAATGTGGTACCACACTGAGGTAGTCAATTAAACCTGGTATCGATCATTATTTCAGAGGATAACACCGGTTAGGTCTGGGTTAGGTCCGGGATGTGCCCGCATCTGGCTCATGATTTTGCCTTCTTCGCATACTTGTTGGCCCGATCCTGGGTTTTTTCCGTGTTTGAATCACGTAGTAATGTGGTACCACACTGAGGCAGTCAATTAAACCTGGTTTCGATCAATATTTTAGAGGATAACACCGGTTAGGTCTGGGTTAGGTTTGGGATATGCGCGCATCTGGCTTATACTTTCGCCATTTTCGCAAACTTGTTGGCCAGATCCTGGGATTTTTCCGTGTTTGAATCACGTAGTAATGTTGTACCACACTGAGGCAGTCAATTAAACCTGGATTCGGACAGTATTTTAGAGGATAACACCGGTTAGGTCTGGGTTAGGTCTGGGTTATGCCCGCATCTGGCTCATGATTTTGCCTTCTTCGCATACTTGTTGGGCAGATCCTGGGTTTTTTTCGTGTTTGAATCACGTAGTGATGTGGTAACACACTGAAACTGTCAAGTAAACCTGGTTTCGATCAATATTTTAGAGGATAACACCGGTTAGGTCTGGGTTAGGTCTGGGTTAGGTTTGGGTTATGCCCGCATCTGGCTCATGATTTTGCTTTCTTCGCATACTTGTTGGCCAGATCCTGGGTTTTTTCCGTGTTTGAATCACGTAGTAATGTGGTAACACACTGAAGCAGTCAATTAAACCTGGTTTCGATCAATATTTTAGAGGATAACACCGGTTAGGTCTGGGTTTCGTCTGGGTTATGCCCGCATCTGGCTCATGATTTTGCCTTCATCGCAAACTTGTTTGCCAGATCCTGGCTTTTTTTCGTGTTTGACTCACGTAGTAATGCGGCAACACAATGAAGCAGTTAATTAACCCTGGTTTCGATCCATATTTTGGAGGGTAACACCGGTTAGGTCTGGGTTAGTTCTGGGTTATGCCCGCATCTGGCTCATGATTTTGCCTTTTTCGCAAACTTTTTGGCCAGATCCTGGGTTTTTTCCGTGTTTGAATCACGTAGTAATGTGGTACCACACTAAGGTAGTCAATTAAACCTGGTTTCGATCAATATTTCAGAGGATAACACCGGTTAGGTCTGGGTTAGGTCGGGGATATGCCCGCATCTGGCTCATGATTTTGCCTTCTTCGCATACTTGTTGGCCAGATCCTGGGTTTTTTTCGTGTTTGAATCACGTAGTAATGTGGTAACACAATGAAGCAGTCAATTAACCCTGGTTTCGATCAATATTTTGGAGGATAACACCGGTTAGGTCTGGGTAAGGTCTGGGTTATGCCCGCATCTGGCTCATGATTATGCCTTAATCGCAAACTTGTTGGCCAGATCCTGGGTTTTTTCCGTGTTTGAATCACGTAGTAATGTTGTAGGACACTGAGGTAGTCAATTAAGCCTGGTTTCGATCAATATTTTAGAGGATAACACCGGTTAGGTCTGGGTTAGGTCTGGGTTATGCCCGCATCTGGCTTATACTTTCGCCTTTTTCGCAAACTTGTTGGCTAGATCCTGGGTTTTTTTCGTGTTTGAATCACGTAGTAATGTGGTAACACAATGAAGCAGTCAATTAACCCTGGTTTCGATCAATATTTTGGAGGATAACACCGGTTAGGTCTGGGTTAGGTCTGGGTTATACCCGCATCTGGCTCATGATTTTGCCTTTTTCGCAAACTTGTTGGCCAGATCTTGGGTTTTTTTCGTGTTTGAATCACGTAGTAACGTCGTAACACACTCAAGCAGTCAATTAAACCCGGTTTCTTTCAATATTTTAGAGGATAACGCCGGTTAGGTCTGGGTTAGATCTGGGAAATGCGCGCATCTGGCTTATACTTTCTCCTTTTTCGCAAACTTGTTTGCCATATCCTGGTTTTTTTTCGTGTTTGAATCACGTAGTAATGTGGCAACACAATGAAGCAGTCAATTAACCCTGGTTTCGATCCATATTTTGGAGGATAACACCGGTTAGGTCTGGGTTAGTTCTGGGTTATGCCCGCATCTGGCATATACTTTCGCCTTTTTCGCAAACTTGTTGGCTAGATCCTGGGTTTTTTCCGTGTTTGAATCACGTAGTAATGTGGTACCACACTGAGGTAATCAATTAAACCTGGTTTCGATCAATATTTTAGAGGATAACACCAGTTAGGTCTGGGTTAGGTCTGGGTTATGCCCGCATCTGGCTTATACTTTCGCCTTTTTCGCAAACTTGTTGGCTAGATCCTGGGTTTTTTTCGTGTTTGAATCACGTAGTAATGTGGTAACACAATGAAGCAGTCAATTAACCCTGGTTGCGATCAATATTTTGGAGGATAACACCGGTTAGGTCTGGGTTAGGTCTGGGTTATGCCCGCATCTGCCTCATGATTTTGCCTTTTTCGCAAACTTGTTGGCCAGATCTTGGGTGTTTTTCGTGTTTGAATCACGTAGTAATGTGGTAACACACTGAAGCAGTCAATTAAACCCGGTCTCGATCAATATTTTAGAGGATAACGCCGGTTAGGTCTGGGTTAGATCTGGGAAATGCGCGCATCTGGCTTATACTTTCGCCTTTTTCGCAAACTTGTTGGCCAGGTCCTGGGTTTTTTCCGTGTTTGAATCACGTAGTAATGTGGTACCACACTGAGGCTGTCAATTAAACCTGGTTTCGATCAATATTTTAGAGGATAACGCCGGTTAGGTCTGGGTTAGATCTTGGAAATGCGCGCATCTGGCTTATACTTTCTCCTTTTTCGCAAACTTGTTGGCTAGATCCTGGGTTTTTTCGGGTTCGAATCACGTAGTAATGTGGTACCACACTGAGGCAGTCAATTAAACCTGGTTTCGATCAATATTTCAGAGGATAACACCGGTTAGGTCTGGGCTAGTTCCGGGATATGCCCGCATCTGGCTCATGATTTTGGCATCTTCGCATACTTGTTGGCCAGATCCGGGGTTTTTTTCGTGTTTGAATCACGTAGTAATGTGGTAACACACTGAAGCAGTCAATTAAACCTGGTTTCGATCAATATTTTAGAGGATAACACCAGTTAGGACTGGGTTAGGTCTGGGTTATGCCCGCATCTGGCTCATGATTTTGCCTTCTTCGCATACTTGTTGGCCAGATCCCGGGGTTTTTTCGTGTTTGAATCACGTAGTAATGTGGTAACACACTGAAGCAGTCAATTAAACCTGGTTTCGATCAATATTTTGGAGGATAACACCGGTTAGGTCTGGGTTAGGTCTGGGATATGCGCGCATCTGGCATATACTTTCGCCTTTTTCGCAAACTTGTTGGCTAGATCCTGGGTTTTTTCCGTGTTTGAATCATGTAGTAATGTGGTACCACACTGAGATAATCAATTAAACCTGGTATCGATCAATATTTCAGAGGATAACACCGGTTAGGTCTGGGTTAGGTCCGGGATATGCCCGCATCTGGCTCATGATTTTGCCTTCTTCGCATACTTGTTGGCCCGATCCTGGGTTTTTCTCGTGTTTGAATCACGTAGTAATGTGGTAACACACTGAAGCAGTCAATTAAACCTGGTTTCGATCAATATTTTAGAGGATAACAACGGTTAGGTCTGGGATAGGTCTGGGTTATGCCCGCATCAGGCTCATGATTTTGCCTTCTTCGCATACTTGTTGGCCAGATCCTGGGTTTTTTCCGTGTTTGAATCACGTAGTAATGTGGTACCACACTGAGGTAGTCAATTAAACCTGGTATCGATCATTATTTCAGAGGATAACACCGGTTAGGTCTGGGTTAGGTCCGGGATGTGCCCGCATCTGGCTCATGATTTTGCCTTCTTCGCATACTTGTTGGCCCGATCCTGGGTTTTTTCCGTGTTTGAATCACGTAGTAATGTGGTACCACACTGAGGCAGTCAATTAAACCTGGTTTCGATCAATATTTTAGAGGATAACACCGGTTAGGTCTGGGTTAGGTTTGGGATATGCGCGCATCTGGCTTATACTTTCGCCATTTTCGCAAACTTGTTGGCCAGATCCTGGGATTTTTCCGTGTTTGAATCACGTAGTAATGTTGTACCACACTGAGGCAGTCAATTAAACCTGGATTCGGACAGTATTTTAGAGGATAACACCGGTTAGGTCTGGGTTAGGTCTGGGTTATGCCCGCATCTGGCTCATGATTTTGCCTTCTTCGCATACTTGTTGGGCAGATCCTGGGTTTTTTTCGTGTTTGAATCACGTAGTGATGTGGTAACACACTGAAACTGTCAAGTAAACCTGGTTTCGATCAATATTTTAGAGGATAACACCGGTTAGGTCTGGGTTAGGTCTGGGTTAGGTTTGGGTTATGCCCGCATCTGGCTCATGATTTTGCCTTCTTCGCATACTTGTTGGGCAGATCCTGGGTTTTTTTCGTGTTTGAATCACGTAGTAATGTGGTAACACACTGAAGCAGTCAATTAAACCTGGTTTCGATCAATATTTTAGAGGATAACACCGGTTAGGTCTGGGTTTCGTCTGGGTTATGCCCGCATCTGGCTCATGATTTTGCCTTCATCGCAAACTTGTTTGCCAGATCCTGGCTTTTTTTCGTGTTTGACTCACGTAGTAATGCGGCAACACAATGAAGCAGTTAATTAACCCTGGTTTCGATCCATATTTTGGAGGGTAACACCGGTTAGGTCTGGGTTAGTTCTGGGTTATGCCCGCATCTGGCTCATGATTTTGCCTTTTTCGCAAACTTTTTGGCCAGATCCTGGGTTTTTTCCGTGTTTGAATCACGTAGTAATGTGGTACCACACTAAGGTAGTCAATTAAACCTGGTTTCGATCAATATTTCAGAGGATAACACCGGTTAGGTCTGGGTTAGGTCGGGGATATGCCCGCATCTGGCTCATGATTTTGCCTTCTTCGCATACTTGTTGGCCAGATCCTGGGTTTTTTTCGTGTTTGAATCACGTAGTAATGTGGTAACACAATGAAGCAGTCAATTAACCCTGGTTTCGATCAATATTTTGGAGGATAACACCGGTTAGGTCTGGGTAAGGTCTGGGTTATGCCCGCATCTGGCTCATGATTATGCCTTAATCGCAAACTTGTTGGCCAGATCCTGGGTTTTTTCCGTGTTTGAATCACGTAGTAATGTTGTAGGACACTGAGGCAGTCAATTAAGCCTGGTTTCGATCAATATTTTAGAGGATAACACCGGTTAGGTCTGGGTTAGGTCTGGGTTATGCCCGCATCTGGCTTATACTTTCGCCTTTTTCGCAAACTTGTTGGCTAGATCCTGGGTTTTTTTCGTGTTTGAATCACGTAGTAATGTGGTAACACAATGAAGCAGTCAATTAACCCTGGTTTCGATCAATATTTTGGAGGATAACACCGGTTAGGTCTGGGTTAGGTCTGGGTTATACCCGCATCTGGCTCATGATTTTGCCTTTTTCGCAAACTTGTTGGCCAGATCTTGGGTTTTTTTCGTGTTTGAATCACGTAGTAACGTCGTAACACACTCAAGCAGTCAATTAAACCCGGTTTGTTTCAATATTTTAGAGGATAACGCCGGTTAGGTCTGGGTTAGATCTGGGAAATGCGCGCATCTGGCTTATACTTTCTCCTTTTTCGCAAACTTGTTTGCCATATCCTGGTTTTTTTTCGTGTTTGAATCACGTAGTAATGTGGCAACACAATGAAGCAGTCAATTAACCCTGGTTTCGATCCATATTTTGGTGGATAACACCGGTTAGGTCTGGGTTAGTTCTGGGTTATGCCCGCATCTGGCATATACTTTCGCCTTTTTCGCAAACTTGTTGGCTAGATCCTGGGTTTTTTCCGTGTTTGAATCACGTAGTAATGTGGTACCACACTGAGGTAATCAATTAAACCTGGTTTCGATCAATATTTTAGAGGATAACACCAGTTAGGTCTGGGTTAGGTCTGGGTTATGCCCGCATCTGGCTTATACTTTCGCCTTTTTCGCAAACTTGTTGGCTAGATCCTGGGTTTTTTTCGTGTTTGAATCACGTAGTAATGTGGTAACACAATGAAGCAGTCAATTAACCCTGGTTGCGATCAATATTTTGGAGGATAACACCGGTTAGGTCTGGGTTAGGTCTGGGTTATGCCCGCATCTGCCTCATGATTTTGCCTTTTTCGCAAACTTGTTGGCCAGATCTTGGGTGTTTTTCGTGTTTGAATCACGTAGTAATGTGGTAACACACTGAAGCAGTCAATTAAACCCGGTCTCGATCAATATTTCAGAGGATAACACCGGTTAGGTCTGGGCTAGTTCCGGGATATGCCCGCATCTGGCTCATGATTTTGGCATCTTCGCATACTTGTTGGCCAGATCCGGGGTTTTTTTCGTGTTTGAATCACGTAGTAATGTGGTAACACACTGAAGCAGTCAATTAAACCTGGTTTCGATCAATATTTTAGAGGATAACACCGGTTAGGACTGGGTTAGGTCTGGGTTATGCCCGCATCTGGCTCATGATTTTGCCTTCTTCGCATACTTGTTGGCCAGATTCCGGGGTTTTTTCGTGTTTGAATCACGTAGTAATGTGGTAACACACTGAAGCAGTCAATTAAACCTGGTTTCGATCAATATTTTGGAGGATAACACCGGTTAGGTCTGGGTTAGGTCTGGGATATGCGCGCATCTGGCATATACTTTCGCCTTTTTCGCAAACTTGTTGGCTAGATCCTGGGTTTTTTCCGTGTTTGAATCATGTAGTAATGTGGTACCACACTGAGATAATCAATTAAACCTGGTATCGATCAATATTTCAGAGGATAACACCGGTTAGGTCTGGGTTAGGTCCGGGATATGCCCGCATCTGGCTCATGATTTTGCCTTCTTCGCATACTTGTTGGCCCGATCCTGGGTTTTTCTCGTGTTTGAATCACGTAGTAATGTGGTAACACACTGAAGCAGTCAATTAAACCTGGTTTCGATCAATATTTTAGAGGATAACAACGGTTAGGTCTGGGATAGGTCTGGGTTATGCCCGCATCAGGCTCATGATTTTGCCTTCTTCGCATACTTGTTGGCCAGATCCTGGGTTTTTTCCGTGTTTGAATCACGTAGTAATGTGGTACCACACTGAGGCAGTCAATTAAACCTGGTTTCGATCAATATTTCAGAGGATAACACCGGTTAGGTCTGGGCTAGGTCCGGGATATGCCGGCATCTGGCTCATGATTTTGGCATCTTCGCATACTTGTTCGCCAGATCCTGGGTTTTTTTCGTGTTTGAATCACGTAGTAATGTGGTAACACACTGAAGCAGTCAATTAAACCTGGTTTCGATCAATATTTTAGAGGATAACACCGGTTAGGACTGGGTTAGGTCTGGGTTATGCCCGCATCTGGCTCATGATTTTGCCTTCTTCGCATACTTGATGGCCAGATCCTGGGTTTTTTTCGTGTTTGAATCACGTAGTAATGTGGTAACACACTGAAACTGTCAAGTAAACCTGGTTTCGATCAATATTTTAGAGGATAACACCGGTTAGGTCTGGGTTAGGTCTGGGTTAGGTTTGGGTTATGCCCGCATCTGGCTCATGATTTTGCTTTCTTCGCATACTTGTTGGCCAGATCCTGGGTTTTTTCCGTGTTTGAATCACGTAGTAATGTGGTAACACACTGAAGCAGTCAATTAAACCTGGTTTCGATCAATATCTTAGAGGATAACACCGGTTAGGTCTGGGTTTCGTCTGGGTTATGCCCGCATCTGGCTCATGATTTTGCCTTCATCGCAAACTTGTTTGCCAGATCCTGGCTTTTTTTCGTGTTTGACTCACGTAGTAATGCGGCAACACAATGAAGCAGTTAATTAACCCTGGTTTCGATCCATATTTTGGAGGGTAACACCGGTTAGGTCTGGGTTAGTTCTGGGTTATGCCCGCATCTGGCTCATGATTTTGCCTTTTTCGCAAACTTTATGGCCAGATCCTGGGTTTTTTCCGTGTTTGAATCACGTAGTAATGTGGTACCACACTAAGGTGGTCAATTAAACCTCGTTTCGATCAATATTTCAGAGGATAACACCGGTTAGGTCTGGGTTAGGTCGGGGATATGCCCGCATCTGGCTCATGATTTTGCCTTCTTCGCATACTTGTTGGCCAGATCCTGGGTTTTTTTCGTGTTTGAATCACGTAGTAATGTGGTAACACAATGAGGCAGTCAATTAACCCTGGTTTCGATCAATATTTTGGAGGATAACACCGGTTAGGTCTGGGTAAGGTCTGGGTTATGCCCGCATCTGGCTCATGATTATGCCTTAATCGCAAACTTGTTGGCCAGATCCTGGGTTTTTTCCGTGTTTGAATCACGTAGTAATGTTGTAGGACACTGAGGCAGTCAATTAAGCCTGGTTTCGATCAATATTTTAGAGGATAACACCGGTTAGGTCTGGGTTAGGTCTGGGTTATGCCCGCATCTGGCTTATACTTTCGCCTTTTTCGCAAACTTGTTGGCTAGATCCTGGGTTTTTTTCGTGTTTGAATCACGTAGTAATGTGGTAACACAATGAAGCAGTCAATTAACCCTGGTTTCGATCAATATTTTGGAGGATAACACCGGTTAGGTCTGGGTTAGGTCTGGGTTATACCCGCATCTGGCTCATGATTTTGCCTTTTTCGCAAACTTGTTGGCCAGATCTTGGGTTTTTTTCGTGTTTGAATCACGTAGTAACGTCGTAACACACTCAAGCAGTCAATTAAACCCGGTTTCTTTCAATATTTTAGAGGATAACGCCGGTTAGGTCTGGGTTAGATCTGGGAAATGCGCGCATCTGGCTTATACTTTCTCCTTTTTCGCAAACTTGTTTGCCATATCCTGGTTTTTTTTCGTGTTTGAATCACGTAGTAATGTGGCAACACAATGAAGCAGTCAATTAACCCTGGTTTCGATCCATATTTTGGAGGATAACACCGGTTAGGTCTGTGTTAGTTCTGGGTTATGCCCGCATCTGGCATATACTTTCGCCTTTTTCGCAAACTTGTTGGCTAGATCCTGGTTTTTTTCCGTGTTTGAATCACGTAGTAATGTGGTACCACACTGAGGTAATCAATTAAACCTGGTTTCGATCAATATTTTAGAGGATAACACCAGTTAGGTCTGGGTTAGGTCTGGGTTATGCCCGCATCTGGCTTATACTTTCGCCTTTTTCGCAAACTTGTTGGCTAGATCCTGGGTTTTTTTCGTGTTTGAATCACGTAGTAATGTGGTAACACAATGAAGCAGTCAATTAACCCTGGTTGCGATCAATATTTTGGAGGATAACACCGGTTAGGTCTGGGTTAGGTCTGGGTTATGCCCGCATCTGCCTCATGATTTTGCCTTTTTCGCAAACTTGTTGGCCAGATCTTGGGTGTTTTTCGTGTTTGAATCACGTAGTAATGTGGTAACACACTGAAGCAGTCAATTAAACCCGGTCTCGATCAATATTTTAGAGGATAACGCCGGTTAGGTCTGGGTTAGATCTGGGAAATGCGCGCATCTGGCTTATACTTTCGCCTTTTTCGCAAACTTGTTGGCCAGGTCCTGGGTTTTTTCCGTGTTTGAATCACGTAGTAATGTGGTACCACACTGAGGCTGTCAATTAAACCTGGTTTCGATCAATATTTTAGAGGATAACGCCGGTTAGGTCTGGGTTAGATCTTGGAAATGCGCGCATCTGGCTTATACTTTCTCCTTTTTCGCAAACTTGTTGGCTAGATCCTGGGTTTTTTCGGGTTCGAATCACGTAGTAATGTGGTACCACACTGAGGCAGTCAATTAAACCTGGTTTCGATCAATATTTCAGAGGATAACACCGGTTAGGTCTGGGCTAGTTCCGGGATATGCCCGCATCTGGCTCATGATTTTGGCATCTTCGCATACTTGTTGGCCAGATCCGGGGTTTTTTTCGTGTTTGAATCACGTAGTAATGTGGTAACACACTGAAGCAGTCAATTAAACCTGGTTTCGATCAATATTTTAGAGGATAACACCGGTTAGGACTGGGTTAGGTCTGGGTTATGCCCGCATCTGGCTCATGATTTTGCCTTCTTCGCATACTTGTTGGCCAGATCCCGGGGTTTTTTCGTGTTTGAATCACGTAGTAATGTGGTAACACACTGAAGCAGTCAATTAAACCTGGTTTCGATCAATATTTTGGAGGATAACACCGGTTAGGTCTGGGTTAGGTCTGGGATATGCGCGCATCTGGCATATACTTTCGCCTTTTTCGCAAACTTGTTGGCCAGATCCCGGGGTTTTTTCGTGTTTGAATCACGTAGTAATGTGGTAACACACTGAAGCAGTCAATTAAACCTGGTTTCGATCAATATTTTGGAGGATAACACTGGTTAGGTCTGGGTTAGGTCTGGGATATGCGCGCATCTGGCTTATACTTTCGCCTTTTTCGCAAACTTGTTGGCCAGATCTTGGGTTTTTTTCGTGTTTGAGTCACGTAGTAATGTGGTAACACACTGAAGCAGTCAATTAAACCTCGTTTCGCTCAGTATTTTAGAGGATAACACCGGTTAGGTCTGGCTTAGGTCTGGGTTATACCCGCATCTGGCTTATACTTTTTTTTTTTTTCTTTTTTTTTGTCGTGGGGAAAATCTTCGAAAGACTCCCTCCCACCTCCTTGGGGAGAGGTGGGAGGGGTGTGTGGGATTCCCCGCGCCCGTACAACGACAGGCGCGGGACCTACCCACTAAAAAACCCCACGGTGACCCTTCGGCACGCTTTGGGAGGATACCGGGAATCGCTCGAAGCATTCTTCCGGTATCCTCCCCGTGCCCGCGCTTTCGCGCCCATCCCCCGGGGGGACAATCGGTCCCCCCAGTAGACACACTGCCTCATAGCGGCGGGACGGGGCCACTCCATCCCGCCGCTATCCGTCCCGGGGCCGCGTTTAGTGGCGGCTGCGAGCCCCAACTCGCAACCGCCCGCGACCCCGTTTCCACCCCTCGGCGGCCGGGCGTTCATGGCCGCACCAGACCGCCGAGGGTGCCTCCCCTTGCGTCGGACCGGTAGGGGGAGGCACTCCTACCCCCAACCGGTCCGACCCGGCGCCGCCTGGCGGGAGGAGGGTCCCCTCAGGACCCCCCTCCCAGCCTAGGTCATCCGCCACGCCGAGGCGGCCGCCCGCGACGCCTCGCGACCGGGCGACGACCTCGGGCCACCGCACGAGCGCGAGCTTCAGCCCGCCGCTGAAGCTCGCGCTCCCTCCCCGCGGCCTCCTTCTGCAACATTACGTTCTCGCAGAAGGAGGCCACGGCCCTCCACTTCTCCTCGCTGCCGAGCATGGCGCGCACCACGCCCGGTAGCGAGACATCCCGCCCGACGACGCCGACCAGGACACGGCGCTCCCCCTCCCACGCGGGGCATACCTCCAGGGTATGATCCGCCGTGTCCTGCTCAGCGTCGCAGTGGCAGCAACGCGCCGTCGGCTCCTTCCCTATCCGGCACAGGTATCTTCCGAAGCTGCCATGCCCGGAAAATACCTGTGCCATCCGGTAGGTGAGGCTGCCATGGCCTCTGTCCAGCCACTCCTTCAGGAGTGGCCGAACCGCCCCGACAGTCCGGTGCCCCGCGGTTGGCAGAGCCAGCCGCTCCTGCCACGCGAGCAACACGGACTGCCGGGCCTGGCGCTTCAAATCGCCCCAAGCAGGTTCCTGCCCGCCCGGGACCGCCCCCACCCCCGCGCGACGGTCGACGCGGTGCCGGTACATCACCGCGTGCGACCGCGCGAGCAGGTCCATGGGCGGCATCCCCGCTAGAACCGTCGCCGCCTCATGTGACATGGTCCGATACCCGCGGACGACCCTGAGCGCCATGCGCCTCTGCACCCGACGCAGCATAGTCATGCCGCGCCGGGAGGCAGCCAGGTCGTCCGCCCAGACGGGGGCCCCGTATAGGGCCACCGACTGGACCATTGCCACATAGAGGCGACGAACTCGGCCCGCCGGGCCCCCCAGGTTGGGCAGGATCCGGCCCAGAGCCGCAACCATCCTTTCCAACCGGGGGACCAGGCAGCGGAAATGCTCCTCGAAACGCCAGTGGCTATCGAGGATCAGCCCTAGATACCTGATCTGGGGCTTCACCTCGATGTCAGCCCCACCCACCCGGATCAGAGGGGGTGGCGGATCCTGCCGAGGTGAATGAAACGCAATCACCTCGGTCTTATGGACCGCCACCGTCATCCCCATCCCCCTGATCCGGTCGACGACGCGTTGCGACCCCTCCTCCGCGCGACGCATGGCCCTCCCCCAGTGCGCCCCGACGGCCAGCACCAGTGTGTCATCCGCATAACACACCGTGCTGACGCCGTCGGGGAGGCCGGCCCGCAACACCGAGTCGTACGCGATGTTCCACAGGAGTGGCCCGAGGACCGACCCCTGCGGAACACCGCAGTACACCTCCCTCCGCATATCACCATCCCGGCCCGGATACTCGATCCACCTGCCGCGGAGATAATCCCCGACGACCGCCCTGAGACAAGGGGGGACCCGATGATATTCGAGTCCCCTCCTTATCTCTTCCCAGGGGAGGGTGTTAAAGGCATTGGCAATATCCAAGGATATTGCCAATGCCACCCCTCCCCGGGAGACGGCCGCCCCCGAGAGGGCCCTCACACGACCTATCGCGTCGATAGTCGATCGGCCCCCCCGGAAACCGAACTGGCAGTCGGCCAGACCGGGATCACCCCGCGACAGGTGCTCGACGAGGCGGGCAGCAATCACACGCTCGAAGAGCTTGCCCACCTCGTCGAGGAGACAAATGGGCCGGTATGCGGAGGGAGACTCCGCGGGCCGACCCCCCTTCCGGAGGAGGACCATCCTCGCCACCTTCCAACTGGGGGGGAATCGCCCGTCCCTCAGGCAGCGGTCGAACAACGGCCTGAGGTCGGCCCCAAGGACGCCCTGGGTCAAGACCCAAACCCGGCCGGGCACACCATCCGGACCCGGGGCCGTGTTACGAACCCCGAGCCGTCTGATGGCCGCTGCCAGCTCCTCCTGCGTGACCCCCAGTTCGGCCGTCCACTCCACTGGGACAGCCGCCGCCGCCGGAGGACGCGGTCCCCTCTCCCCAATTGGGAAGAGTGTATTGACCACGTCCTCCAGCAGCCGGGGGTCAAGACCCTCGGTGACGGGGGGCGCCCACGGGCGGAGCTTATTCAGCACCACCTTATATGGGCGCCCCCATGGATCGTCATCAAGGGTCTGGAGGAGCTCCTTCCATGCCCGGGTCTTGGCCCGTTTGATGGCGACCTGCAGAGCAACCCGCGCCACGCGGTATGCTCCATACAGGTCATCAGCTGCCCTCGCTCGCGCCACGCCGTCGCCTGTACGTTGACGACGGCGCGCGCGGGTGTACTGGCGTCGGGCGCGGACAGTCGCGACTCGCAACTCCGCGATCGCGTCCGACCACCAGTACACCGCCCGGCGAGGAGAAGCCCGCCCGACCCGAGGCATCGCCGCGTCGCAAATACCCGCGACCAATGCTCCGAGCCGGGCGACCTCCTCCTCTATGCTCGGCAACTCGGCCGCTCCCTGCGGCCAAGTTGCAGCGAGGGCAGCTGCCATCAGGGCGTCCTTGTCGAGGCGCCGAAGCGCCCAGCGGCGTGGTGGGGTGCCACGCAGGCGGCCGTGTCGGGATGCACTCGCGGCGGCAGAGACCTCCATCCGGATGTACCGGTGATCGGAGAGTGTCTCTGCCCCCGCGACCACGTGCCAACCCGACACCATGCGCACGGCGTTGGGGGTCGCGAATCCAACATCCACGATGGACCCCCCATATCGCCGCACGCATGTGTGCTCCGACCCCCGGTTCAATACCCGGAGGTCGAGCCCCGCCGCCCAATCGCCCAGGATCCCGCCGCGAACGGAGGTCCTGGGGGATCCCCAAGCCACCGACTTGGCATTAAAATCCCCCAGGACCAGCACCGGCCGGGCCGCGCAGCGCTGCACGCATGCCGCGACCTCGGCCAAGTACAGCTCGAACGCAGCGTGACCGCTACGGGGCGAAATGTAGCACCCCACCACAGCGACTCCCCCCCAGTCCACGGCGACGAATCCCCGACCGCGCTCCAACAAGGAGAACGGTGGGGACCCGTCGCCCCCTCCCCATACCGTCGCCACCAAGCCGTCCGCGTCGCCCACCCAATGAGGGTGATCAGGGACGCGGTACGGCTCGGCGGCGACCGCCAGGCCAACCCCCCACTCCGCGAGGACTTGGGACATCAAGTCCTGTGCCGCGCGGCAGTGGTTGAGGTTGGCCTGGAGGAGGAGGCGGGGCGGCATTAATTAATGGCCGCGCCAGCCTCCTCCCGGCCGTCCGTCCCCGTAGCACCGTCCACCTCCATCGAGGACGATGCCACCGCCCTCGGCACCGGAGCCGGTGCAGCCCGCCTCTTCCTCTCCTTCCGGGAGGGGGGGGAGCACTTCTTGCTCCCCACCCTGTGATCGGCTGGCCTCCCCATGTCCGCACACAACGGGCAGTGGGGGGCCGCCGAGCACTGGCTCGCACGGTGCTCTTTGGCACCGCAGCGGTAACACTGACCGCTGCGGTCCACCGGCGAGGTGCACCACTGCCTCACGTGCCCCAATTCGAGGCAGCGGTGACACTGGAGCGGGCGCGGCGCGAGGATTTCCACTCGCGCCGAAACCCACCCCACCAACACCCTCCCGGATTCCGCCACCTTACGGGCGGCGGAGAGGGGGCACCGGGCCCACACCGACCCGAGGCCGGAGGGCGACCTGCGGATCTCTCCGACCCGCAGATCCTCCACAGGACAGTCCCCCGCCCTCGCAAGGGCACGGGACACATCCTGTGCGCTGACCGAGTCGTCCAGCCCACAAACGCGCATCTCCGTGCGCTTCGTGGGCCGGGCGACCCGGACACCTCGCTCGCCCAGCTGCTCCCGGAGCCTCTGGGCGAGACGATCCGCCTTCGCGCCGCCTTCTGCACCGGGGATCTCCAGCAAGAGACCCCCGGTCACGGCCCTCTTCGCCCTCACGGAGGCGATGCCCAGCTCTTCCAGGGAGATATTCTCCCTGGCGAGCCGCATCGCCTCCGCGAGGGTCAGGTCGCCCCCCTGCGCAACGGTCAGCGTCACCGCTGCCGTTTTTGGGGGACGACCTGGTCGTGCCTTCCCGACCTTCGCGGCCTTTACCTTGGCCGCCGGCGGCGGAGGCGGAGGCTGCGGTTGCGAGGCCTTCCTCGCCGCCCGCTTCGCCTTCCGCCCCACCACCTCACTCCACGCCACCCCCCCTTGGGAGGGTGCCGTGGAGCACGCGACCACCGCGACCACGGGTACACCACCCCCCTTGGGGGTCGCGACCCGGGGCCCTGGTGCCGCAACGCTGGGCGGAGCCTTCACTCCGCCCTTCATTGCCTTCCCCGACTGTACTGGAACAGGTCGGGGAGGCACCGCCTTCCTGCTGACCGCTCTTCCGGCGAGGAGCTCCTCCCGGAAGGCGGCCAGCTTGCCATCAATCATGTCCCCAATCCTCCTCAGAAGATCGTCTTCTGAGGAGGACGGGGACTTCTTCACGGGCGGAGTGCGGGTGGAGGGGCCCGCGGTGCCCCGCACCACTGCCGCCGCACTCCGCTTATTTACCTCCGCCGAGGGACGCGGCGGTGGAGGAGGAGGGAGGATGGGAGGAAGGGCCGCGCTGTTCCACAGCGCCTCTGCCCTCCTCCTCCCCTGTCGCTCCTCCTCCAACAGGAGCTGCAGACGGGCGTTCCGCCCTCTGAGCTCCCGCGCCGCCTCCCTCATTTCCTCCGCCGCGGCCTTCAGGGCCTCCGCGCCACCGCTTTTCTGCCCCTTAAAGGCGCAGGCAGCGGCGACTTTCTCCACCCGCCTCAGGGACGAGGAGATCCTCTCCGATATCTCCTCGGTCACCTCGTCCCTGAGGCAACTCAGCCTCACCGACGGGCTCATCGCCCCGCCCACCTCGACGACGGCCTGCCCCGTCCTCTTCCTCTTAGAGCCTATGTGGCTCGTGCTGGAGGAGAAGGACGAGACCGACGCCGTCTCGTCGTCCTCCTCCACCCTCCACGAAGCCGGACCTGGCGCTGAGTGGGGCGCGAGCGCCGCCACCCTAACCCCAACCCCGTCTCCGTCCTCTCCAACCGACAAAACCCGCCCCATCCCCATTTTATTTTCTGAGTCCATAAAAAATCCCACGAGATGGTCGGAAATAAAGGTCCACCCGGGCAGAGCCGCCTTACCCGGGTAAGCCTAATACTCCGGGGGTTCGGCAGGTTCCCCGGAGGTGGTCGCTTGGGATTGGGCCTCCTCCCCCAACCATGCATCCCATCGCCGCGCACCATAGCTTAGGATTGGAGGGCGATTTTATAGAGTCGCCATACTCGTGGCCCAGGCGGTTAAGCCAAGACCCCCGTTCCTCCTGCCGTCACGTACCATTCACAAAACCAATAGGGAATTGTGAATGGGTCGTTGTGACGACCAACAGGAGGCTTACGGTGTGTGTATGACTCGGGTACCCCGGGTTCGTTAAGCCCGTACTGCAGCTGAAAGGCTGGCAGCCCCTGAGGGGATGTGGTAACACACTGAAGCAGTCAATCAAACCTGGTTTCGATCAATATTTTAGAGGATAACACCGGTTAGGTCTGGGTTGGGTCCGGGATATGCCCGCATCTGGCTCATGATTTTGCCTTCTTCGCATACTTGTTGGCCCGATCCTGGGTTTTTCTCGTGTTTGAATCACGTAGTAATGTGGTAACACACTGAAGCAGTCAATTAAACCTGGTTTCGATCAATATTTTAGAGGATAACACCGGTTAGGTCTGGGATAGGTCTGGGTTATGCCCGCATCTGGCTCATGATTTTGCCTTCTTCGCATACTTGTTGGCCAGATCCTGGGTTTTTTCCGTGTTTGAATCACGTAGTAATGTTGTACCACACTGAGGCAGTCAATTAAACCTGGTTTCGATCAATATTTCAGAGGATAACACCGGTTAGGTCTGGGCTAGGTCCGGGATATGCCGCATCTGGCTCATGATTTTGGCATCTTCGCATACTTGTTGGCCAGATCCTGGGTTTTTTTCGTCTTTGAATCACGTAGTAATGTGGTAACACACTGAAGCAGTCAATTAAACCTGGTTTCGATCAATATTTTAGAGGGTAACACCGGTTAGGACTGGGTTAGATCTGGGTTATGCCCGCATCTGGCTCATGATTTTGCCTTCTTCGCATACTTGTTGGCTAGATCCTGGGTTTTTTTCGTGATTGAATCACGTAGTAATGTGGTAACACACTGAAGCAGTCAATCAAACCTGGTTTCGATCAATATTTTAGAGGATAACACCGGTTAGGTCTGGGTTAGGTCCGGGATATGCCCGCATCTGGCTCATGATTTGGCCTTCTTCGCATACTTGTTGGCCCGATCCTGGGTTTTTCTCGTGTTTGAATCACGTAGTAATGTGGTAACACACTGAAGCAGTCAATTAAACCTGGTTTCGATCAATATTTTAGAGGATAACAACGGTTAGGTCTGGGATAGGTCTGGGTTATGCCCGCATCTGGCTCATGATTTTGCCTCCTTCGCATACTTGTTGGCTAGATCCTGGGTTTTTTCCGTGTTGGAATCACGTAGTAATGTGGTACCACACTGAGGTAGTCAATTAAACCTGGTTTCGATCAATATTTCACAGGATAACACCGGTTAAGTCTGGGTTAGGTCCGGGATATGCCCGCATCTGGCTCATGATTTTGCCTTCTTCGCATACTTGTTGGCCAGATCCTGGGTTTTTTTCGTGTTTGAATCACGTAGTAATGTGGTAACACACTGAAGCAGTCAATTAAACCTGGTTTCGATCAATATTTTAGAGGATAACACCGGTTAGGTCTGGGTTAGGTCTGGGTTATGCCCGCATCTGGCTCATGATTTTGCCTTTTTCGCATACTTGTTGGCCGGATCCTGGGTTTTTTTCGTGTTTGAATCACGTAGTAATGTGGTAACACAATGAAGCAGTCAATTAACCCTGGTTTCGATCAATATTTTGGAGGATAACACCGGTCAGGTCTGGGTAAGGTCTGGGTTATGCCCGCATCTGGCTCATGATTATGCCTTAATCGCAAACTTGTTGGCCAGATCCTGGGTTTTTTCCGTGTTTGAATCACGTAGTAATGTTGTAGGACACTGAGGCAGTCAATTAAACCTGGTTTCGATCAATATTTTAGAGGATAACACCGGTTAGGTCTGGGTTAGGTCTGGGTTATGCCCGCATCTGGCTTATACTTTCGCCTTTTTCGCAAACTTGTTGGCTAGATCCTGGGTTTTTTTCGTGTTTGAATCACGTAGTAATGTGGTAACACAATGAAGCAGTCAATTAACCCTGGTTTCGATCAATATCTTGGAGGATAACACCGGTTAGGTCTGGGTTAGGTCTGGGTTATACCCGCATCTGGCTCATGATTTTGCCTTTTTCGCAAACTTGTTGGCCAGATCTTGGGTTTTTTTCATGTTTGAATCACGTAGTAATGTGGTAACACACTGAAGCAGTCAATTAAACCCGGTTACGATCAATATTTTAGAGGATAACGCCGGTTAGGTCTGGGTTAGATCTGGGAAATGCGCGCATCTGGCTTATACTTTCTCCTTTTTCGCAAACTTGTTTGCCATATCCTGGTTTTTTTCGTGTTTGAATCACGTAGTAATGTGGCAACACAATGAAGCAGTCAATTAACCCTGGCTTTGATCCATATTTTGGAGGATAACACCGGTTAGGTCTGGGTTAGTTCTGGGTTATGCCCGCATCTGGCATATACTTTCGCCTTTTTCGCAAACTTCTTGGCTAGATCCTGGGTTTTTTCCGTGTTTGAATCACGTAGTAATGTGGTAACACACTGAAGCAGTCAATTAAACCCGGTCTCGATCAATATTTTAGAGGATAACGCCGGTTAGGTCTGGGTTAGATCTGGGAAATGCGCGCATCTGGCTTATACTTTCGCCTTTTTCGCAAACTTGTTGGCCAGATCCTGGGTTTTTTCCGTGTTTGAATCACGTAGTAATGTGGTACCACACTGAGGCTGTCAATTAAACCTGGTTTCGATCAATATTTTAGAGGATAACGCCGGTTAGGTCTGGGTTAGATCTGGGAAATGCGCGCATCTGGCTTATACTTTCTCCTTTTTCGCAAACTTGTTGGCTAGATCCTGGGTTTTTTCGGGTTCGAATCACGTAGTAATGTGGTACCACACTGAGGCAGTCAATTAAACCTGGTTTCGATCAATATTTCAGAGGATAACACCGGTTAGGTCTGGGCTAGTTCCGGGATATGCCCGCATCTGGCTCATGATTTTGGCATCTTCGCATACTTGTTGGCCAGATCCGGGGTTTTTTTCGTGTTTGAATCACGTAGTAATGTGGTAACACACTGAAGCAGTCAATTAAACCTGGTTTCGATCAATATTTTAGAGGATAACACCGGTTAGGACTGGGTTAGGTCTGGGTTATGCCCGCATCTGGCTCATGATTTTGCCTTCTTCGCATACTTGTTGGCCAGATCCCGGGGTTTCTTCGTGTTTGAATCACGTAGTAATGTGGTAACACACTGAAGCAGTCAATTAAACCTGGTTTCGATCTATATTTTAGAGGATAACACCGGTTAGGTCTGGGTTAGGTCTGGGATATGCGCGCATCTGGCATATACTTTTGCCTTTTTCGCAAACTTGTTGACTAGATCCTGGGTTTTTTTCGTGATTGAATCACGTAGTAATGTGGTAACAAACTGGAGCAGTCAATCAAACCTGGTTTCGATCAATATTTCAGAGGATAACACCGGTTAGGTCTGGGTTAGGTCTGGGATATGCGCGCATCTGGCATATACTTTCGCCTTTTTCGCAAACTTGTTGGCTAGATCCTGGGTTTTTTCCGTGTTTGAATCATGTAGTAATGTGGTACCACACTGAGGTAATCAATTAAACCTGGTATCGATCAATATTTCAGAGGATAACACCGGTTAGGTCTGGGTTAGGTCCGGGATATGCCCGCATCTGGCTCATGATTATGCCTTCTTCGCATACTTGTTGGCCCGATCCTGGGTTTTTCTCGTGTTTGAATCACGTAGTAATGTGGTAGCACACTGAAGCAGTCAATTAAACCTGGTTTCGATCAATATTTTACAGGATAACAACGGTTAGGTCTGGGATAGGTCTGGGTTATGCCCGCATCTGGCTCACGATTTTGCCTTCTTCGCATACTTGTTGGCCAGATCCTGGGTTTTTTCCGTGTTTGAATCACGTAGTAATGTGGTACCACACTGAGGCAGTCAATTAAACCTGGTTTCGATCAATATTTCAGAGGATAACACCGGTTAGGTCTGGGCTAGGTCCGGGATATGCCGGCATCTGGCTCATGATTTTGGCATCTTCACATACTTGTTCGCCAGATCCTGGGTTTTTTTCGTGTTTGAATCACGTAGTAATGTGGTAACACACTGAAGCAGTCAATTAAACCTGGTTTCGATCAATATTTTAGAGGATAACACCGGTTAGGACTGGGTTAGGTCTGGGTTATGCCCGCATCTGGCTCATGATTTTGCCTTCTTCGCATACTTGATGGCCAGATCCTGGGTTTTTTTCGTGTTTGAATCACGTAGTAATGTGGTAACACACTGAAGCAGTCAATTAAACCTGGTTTCGATCAATATTTTAGAGGATAACACCGGTTAGGTCTGGGTTAGGTCTGGGATATGCGCGCATCTGGCATATACTTTCGCCTTTTTCGCAAACTTGTTGGCTAGATCCTGGGTTTTTTTCGTGATTGAATCACGTAGTAATGTGGTAACACACTGAAGCAGTCAATCAAACCTGGTTTCGATCAATATTTCAGAGGATAACACCGGTTAGGTCTGGGCTAGGTCCGGGATATGCCGGCATCTGGCTCATGATTTTGGCATCTTCACATACTTGTTCGCCAGATCCTGGGTTTTTTTCGTGTTTGAATCACGTAGTAATGTGGTAACACACTGAAGCAGTCAATTAAACCTGGTTTCGATCAATATTTTAGAGGATAACACCGGTTAGGACTGGGTTAGGTCTGGGTTAGGTCCACATCTGGCTCATGATTTTGCCTTCTTCGCATACTTGTTGGCCCGATCCTGGGTTTTTCTCGTGTTTGAATCACGTAGTAATGTGGTAACACACTGAAGCAGTCAATTAAACCTGGTTTCGATCAATATTCTAGAGGATAACACCGGTTAGGTCTGGGATAGGTCTGGGTTATGCCCGCATCTGGCTCATGATTTTGCCTTCTTCGCATACTTGTTGGCCAGATCCTGGGTTTTTTCCGTGTTTGAATCACGTAGTAATGTGGTACCACACTGAGGCAGTCAATTAAACCTGGTTTCGATCAATATTTCAGAGGATAACACCGGTTAGGTCTGGGCTAGGTCCGGGATATGCCCGCATCTGGCTCATGATTTTGGCATCTTCGCATACTTGTTGGCCAGATCCTGGGTTTTTTTCGTGTTTGAATCACGTAGTAATGTGGTAACACACTGAAGCAGTCAATTAAACCTGGTTTCGATCAATATTTTAGAGGGTAACACCGGTTAGGACTGGGTTAGGTCTGGGTTATGCCCGCATCTGGCTCATGATTTTGCCTTCTTCGCATACTTGTTGGCTAGATCCTGGGTTTTTTTCGTGTTTGAATCACGTAGTAATGTGGTAACACACTGAAGCAGTCAATTAAACCTGGTTTCGATCAATATTTTAGAGGATAACACCGGTTAGGTCTGGGTTAGGTCTGGGTTATGCCCGCATCTGGCTCATGATTTTGCCTTTTTCGCAAACTTGTTGGCCAGATGTTGGGTTTTTTTCGTGTTTGAATCACGTAGTAATGTGGTAACACACAGAAACAATTCATTAAACCTGGATTCGGACAGTATTTTAGAGGATAACACCAGTTAGGTCTGGGTTAGGTCTGGGTTATGCCCGCATCTGGCTTATACTTTCGCCTTTTTCGCAAACTTGTTGGCTAGATCCTGGGTTTTTTTCGTGTTTGAATCACGTAGTAATGTGGTAACACAATGAAGCAGTCAATTAACCCTGGTTGCGATCAATATTTTGGAGGATAACACCGGTTAGGTCTGGGTTAGGTCTGGGTTATGCCCGCATCTGGCTCATGATTTTGCCTTTTTCGCTAACTTGTTGGCCAGATCTTGGGTTTTTTTCGTGTTTGAATCACGTAGTAATGTGGTAACACACTGAAACAGTCAATTAAACCCGGTCTCGATCAATATTTTAGAGGATAACGCCGGTTAGGTCTGGGTTAGATCTGGGAAATGCGCGCATCTGGCTTATACTTTCTCCTTTTTCGCAAACTTGTTGGCCAGATCTTGGGTTTTTTTCGTGTTTGAATCACGTAGTAATGTGGTACCACACTGAGGCAGTCAATTAAACCTGGTTTCGATCAATATTTTAGAGGATAACACCGGTTAGGTCTGGGCTAGGTCCGGGATATGCCCGCATCTGGCTCATGATTTTGGCATCTTCGCATACTTGTTGGCCAGATCCTGGGTTTTTTTCGTGTTTGAATCACGTAGTAATGTGGTAACACACTGAAGCAGTCAATTAAACCTGGTTTCGATCAATATTTTAGAGGATAACACCGGTTAGGACTGGGTTAGGTCTGGGTTATGCCCGCATCTGGCTCATGATTTTGCCTTCTTCGCATACTTGTTGGCCAGATCCTGGGTTTTTTTCGTGTTTGAATCACGTAGTAATGTGGTAACACACTGAAGCAGTCAATTAAACCTTGTTTCGATCAATATTTTAGAGGATAACAACGGTTAGGTCTGGGCTAGGTCCGGGATATGCCCGCATCTGGCTCATGATTTTGGCATCTTCGCATACTTGTTGGCCAGATCCTGGGTTTTTTTCGTGTTTGAATCACGTAGTAATGTGGTAACACACTGAAGCAGTCAATTAAACCTGGTTTCGATCAATATTTTAGAGGATAACACCGGTTAGGACTGGGTTAGGTCCGGGATATGCCCGCATCTGGCTCATGATTTTGCCTTCTTCGCATACTTGTTGGCCAGATCCTGGGGTTTTTTCGTGTTTGAATCACGTAGTAATGTGGTAACACACTGTAGCAGTCAATTAAACCTGGTTTCGATCAAGATTTTAGAGGATAACACCGGTTAGGACTGGGTTAGGTCTGGGATATGCGCGCATCTGGCATATACTTTCGCCTTTTTCGCAAACTTGTTGGCTAGATCCTGGGTTTTTTCCGTGTTTGAATCACGTAGTAATGTGGTACCACACTGAGGTAGTCAATTAAACCTGGTATCGATCAATATTTCAGAGGATAACACCGGTTAGGTCTGGGTTAGGTCCGGGATATGCCCGCATCTGGCTCATGATTTTGCCTTCTTCGCATACTTGTTGGCCAGATCCTGGGTTTTTTTCGTGTTTGAATCACGTAGTAATGTGGTAACACACTGAAGCAGTCAATTAAACCTGGTTTCGATCAATATTTTAGAGGATCACACCGGTTAGGACTGGGTTAGGTCTGGGTTATGCCCGCATCTGGCTCATGATTTTGCCTTCATCGCATACTTGTTGGCCAGATCCTGGGGTTTTTCCGTGTTTGAATCACGTAGTAATGTGGTACCACACTGAGGCAGTCAATTAAACCTGGTTTCGATCAATATTTCAGAGGATAACACCGGTTAGGTCTGGGCTAGGTCCGGGATATGCCCGCATCTGGCTCATGATTTTGGCATCTTCGCATACTTGTTGGCCAGATCCTGAGTTTTTTTCGTGCTTGAATCACGTAGTAATGTGGTAACACACTGAAGCAGTCAATTAAACCTGGTTTCGATCAATTTTTTAGAGGATAACACCGGTTAGGACTGGGTTAGGTCTGGGTTATGCCCGCATCTGGCTCATGATTTTGCCTTCTTCGCATACTTGTTGGCCAGATCCTGGGTTTGTTTCGTGTTTGAATCACGTGGTAATGTGGTAACACACTGAAGCAGTCAATTAAACCTTGTTTCGATCAATATTTTAGAGGATAACAACGGTTAGGTCTGGGCTAGGTCCGGGATATGCCCGCATCTGGCTCATGATTTTGGCATCTTCGCATACTTGTTGGCCAGATCCTGGGGTTTTTTCGTGTTTGAATCACGTAGTAATGTGGTAACACACTGTAGCAGTCAATTAAACCTGGTTTCGATCAAGATTTTAGAGGATAACACCGGTTAGGACTGGGTTAGGTCTGGGAAATGCGCGCATCTGGCTTATACTTTCTCCTTTTTCGCAAACTTGTTGGCCAGATCTTGGGTTTTTTTCGTGTTTGAATCACGTAGTAATGTGGTACCACACTGAGGCAGTCAATTAAACCTGGTTTCGATCAATATTTTAGAGGATAACACCGGTTAGGTCTGGGCTAGGTCCGGGATATGCCCGCATCTGGCTCATGATTTTGGCATCTTCGCATACTTGTTGGCCAGATCCTGGGTTTTTTTCGTGTTTGAATCACGTGGTAATGTGGTAACACACTGAAGCAGTCAATTAAACCTTGTTTCGATCAATATTTTAGAGGATAACAACGGTTAGGTCTGGGCTAGGTCCGGGATATGCCCGCATCTGGCTCATGATTTTGGCATCTTCGCATACTTGTTGGCCAGATCCTGGGTTTTTTTCGTGTTTGAATCACGTAGTAATGTGGTAACACACTGAAGCAGTCAATCAAACCTGGTTTCGATCAATATTTTAGAGGATAACACCGGTTAGGTCTGGGTTAGGTCTGGGATATGCGCGCATCTGGCATATACTTTCGCCTTTTTCGCAAACTTGTTGGCCAGATCCTGGGTTTTTTCCGTGTTTGAATCACGTAGTAATGTGGTACCACACTAAGGTAGTCAATTAAACCTGGTTTCGATCAATATTTCAGAGGATAACACCGGTTAGGTCTGGGTTAGGTCTGGGTTATGCCCGCATCTGGCTCATGATTTTGCCTTCTTCGCATACTTGTTGGCTAGATCCTGGGTTTTTTTCGTGTTTGAATCACGTAGTAATGTGGTAACACACTGAAGCAGTCAATTAAACCTGGTTTCGATCAATATTTTAGAGGATAACACCGGTTAGGACTGGGTTAGGTCTGGGTTATGCCCGCATCTGGCTCATGATTTTGCCTTCTTCGCATACTTGTTGGCCAGATCCTGGGTTTTTTCCGTGTTTGAATCACGTAGTACTGTGGTACCACACTGAGGCAGTCAATTAAACCTGGTTTCGATCAATATTTCAGAGGATAACACCGGTTAGGTCTGGGCTAGGTCCGGGATATGCCCGCATCTGGCTCATGATTTTGGCATCTTCGCATACTTGTTGGCCAGATCCTGGGTTTTTTCGTGTTTGAATCACGTAGTAATGTGGTAACACACTGAAGCAGTCAATTAAACCTGGTTTCGATCAATATTTTAGAGGATAACACCGGTTAGGTCTGGGTTAGGTCTGGGTTATGCCCGCATCTGGCTCATGATTTTGCCTTTTTCGCAAACTTGTTGGCCAGATGTTGGGTTTTTTTCGTGTTTGAATCACGTAGTAATGTGGTACCACACTAAGGTAGTCAATTAAACCTGGTTTCGATCAATATTTTAGAGGATAACACCGGTTAGGTCTGGGTTAGGTCTGGGATATGCGCGCATCTGGCATATACTTTCGCCTTTTTCGCAAACTTGTTGGCCAGATCCTGGGTTTTTTCCGTGTTTGAATCACGTAGTAATGTGGTACCACACTAAGGTAGTCAATTAAACCTGGTTTCGATCAATATTTTAGAGGATAACACCGGTTAGGTCTGGGTTAGGTCTGGGATATGCGCGCATCTGGCATATACTTTCGCCTTTTTCGCAAACTAGTTGGCTAGATCCTGGGTTTTTTTCGTGATTGAATCACGTAGTAATGTGGTAACACACTGAAGCAGTCAATCAAACCTGGTTTCGATCAATATTTCAGAGGATAACACCGGTTAGGTCTGGGCTAGGTCCGGGATATGCCGGCATCTGGCTCATGATTTTGGCATCTTCACATACTTGTTCGCCAGATCCTGGGTTTTTTTCGTGTTTGAATCACGTAGTAATGTGGTAACACACTGAAGCAGTCAATTAAACCTGGTTTCGATCAATATTTTAGAGGATAACACCGGTTAGGACTGGGTTAGGTCTGGGTTAGGTCCACATCTGGCTCATGATTTTGCCTTCTTCGCATACTTGTTGGCCCGATCCTGGGTTTTTCTCGTGTTTGAATCACGTAGTAATGTGGTAACACACTGAAGCAGTCAATTAAACCTGGTTTCGATCAATATTCTAGAGGATAACACCGGTTAGGTCTGGGATAGGTCTGGGTTATGCCCGCATCTGGCTCATGATTTTGCCTTCTTCGCATACTTGTTGGCCAGATCCTGGGTTTTTTCCGTGTTTGAATCACGTAGTAATGTGGTACCACACTGAGGCAGTCAATTAAACCTGGTTTCGATCAATATTTCAGAGGATAACACCGGTTAGGTCTGGGCTAGGTCCGGGATATGCCCGCATCTGGCTCATGATTTTGGCATCTTCGCATACTTGTTGGCCAGATCCTGGGTTTTTTTCGTGTTTGAATCACGTAGTAATGTGGTAACACACTGAAGCAGTCAATTAAACCTGGTTTCGATCAATATTTTAGAGGGTAACACCGGTTAGGACTGGGTTAGGTCTGGGTTATGCCCGCATCTGGCTCATGATTTTGCCTTCTTCGCATACTTGTTGGCTAGATCCTGGGTTTTTTTCGTGTTTGAATCACGTAGTAATGTGGTAACACACTGAAGCAGTCAATTAAACCTGGTTTCGATCAATATTTTAGAGGATAACACCGGTTAGGTCTGGGTTAGGTCTGGGTTATGCCCGCATCTGGCTCATGATTTTGCCTTTTTCGCAAACTTGTTGGCCAGATGTTGGGTTTTTTTCGTGTTTGAATCACGTAGTAATGTGGTAACACACAGAAACAATTCATTAAACCTGGATTCGGACAGTATTTTAGAGGATAACACCAGTTAGGTCTGGGTTAGGTCTGGGTTATGCCCGCATCTGGCTTATACTTTCGCCTTTTTCGCAAACTTGTTGGCTAGATCCTGGGTTTTTTTCGTGTTTGAATCACGTAGTAATGTGGTAACACAATGAAGCAGTCAATTAACCCTGGTTGCGATCAATATTTTGGAGGATAACACCGGTTAGGTCTGGGTTAGGTCTGGGTTATGCCCGCATCTGGCTCATGATTTTGCCTTTTTCGCTAACTTGTTGGCCAGATCTTGGGTTTTTTTCGTGTTTGAATCACGTAGTAATGTGGTAACACACTGAAACAGTCAATTAAACCCGGTCTCGATCAATATTTTAGAGGATAACGCCGGTTAGGTCTGGGTTAGATCTGGGAAATGCGCGCATCTGGCTTATACTTTCTCCTTTTTCGCAAACTTGTTGGCCAGATCTTGGGTTTTTTTCGTGTTTGAATCACGTAGTAATGTGGTACCACACTGAGGCAGTCAATTAAACCTGGTTTCGATCAATATTTTAGAGGATAACACCGGTTAGGTCTGGGCTAGGTCCGGGATATGCCCGCATCTGGCTCATGATTTTGGCATCTTCGCATACTTGTTGGCCAGATCCTGGGTTTTTTTCGTGTTTGAATCACGTAGTAATGTGGTAACACACTGAAGCAGTCAATTAAACCTGGTTTCGATCAATATTTTAGAGGATAACACCGGTTAGGACTGGGTTAGGTCTGGGTTATGCCCGCATCTGGCTCATGATTTTGCCTTCTTCGCATACTTGTTGGCCAGATCCTGGGTTTTTTTCGTGTTTGAATCACGTAGTAATGTGGTAACACACTGAAGCAGTCAATTAAACCTTGTTTCGATCAATATTTTAGAGGATAACAACGGTTAGGTCTGGGCTAGGTCCGTGATATGCCCGCATCTGGCTCATGATTTTGGCATCTTCGCATACTTGTTGGCCAGATCCTGGGTTTTTTTCGTGTTTGAATCACGTAGTAATGTGGTAACACACTGAAGCAGTCAATTAAACCTGGTTTCGATCAATATTTTAGAGGATAACACCGGTTAGGACTGGGTTAGGTCCGGGATATGCCCGCATCTGGCTCATGATTTTGCCTTCTTCGCATACTTGTTGGCCAGATCCTGGGGTTTTTTCGTGTTTGAATCACGTAGTAATGTGGTAACACACTGTAGCAGTCAATTAAACCTGGTTTCGATCAAGATTTTAGAGGATAACACCGGTTAGGACTGGGTTAGGTCTGGGATATGCGCGCATCTGGCATATACTTTCGCCTTTTTCGCAAACTTGTTGGCTAGATCCTGGGTTTTTTCCGTGTTTGAATCACGTAGTAATGTGGTACCACACTGAGGTAGTCAATTAAACCTGGTATCGATCAATATTTCAGAGGATAACACCGGTTAGGTCTGGGTTAGGTCCGGGATATGCCCGCATCTGGCTCATGATTTTGCCTTCTTCGCATACTTGTTGGCCAGATCCTGGGTTTTTTTCGTGTTTGAATCACGTAGTAATGTGGTAACACACTGAAGCAGTCAATTAAACCTGGTTTCGATCAATATTTTAGAGGATCACACCGGTTAGGACTGGGTTAGGTCTGGGTTATGCCCGCATCTGGCTCATGATTTTGCCTTCATCGCATACTTGTTGGCCAGATCCTGGGGTTTTTCCGTGTTTGAATCACGTAGTAATGTGGTACCACACTGAGGCAGTCAATTAAACCTGGTTTCGATCAATATTTCAGAGGATAACACCGGTTAGGTCTGGGCTAGGTCCGGGATATGCCCGCATCTGGCTCATGATTTTGGCATCTTCGCATACTTGTTGGCCAGATCCTGTGTTTTTTTCGTGTTTGAATCACGTAGTAATGTGGTAACACACTGAAGCAGTCAATTAAACCTGGTTTCGATCAATTTTTTAGAGGATAACACCGGTTAGGACTGGGTTAGGTCTGGGTTATGCCCGCATCTGGCTCATGATTTTGCCTTCTTCGCATACTTGTTGGCCAGATCCTGGGTTTGTTTCGTGTTTGAATCACGTAGTAATGTGGTAACACACTGAAGCAGTCAATTAAACCTTGTTTCGATCAATATTTTAGAGGATAACAACGGTTAGGTCTGGGCTAGGTCCGGGATATGCCCGCATCTGGCTCATGATTTTGGCATCTTCGCATACTTGTTGGCCAGATCCTGGGTTTTTTTCGTGTTTGAATCACGTAGTAATGTGGTAACACACTGAAGCAGTCAATTAAACCTGGTTTCGATCAATATTTTAGAGGATAACACCGGTTAGGACTGGGTTAGGTCTGGGTTATGCCCGCATCTGGCTCATGATTTTGCCTTCTTCGCATACTTGTTGGCCAGATCCTGGGTTTTTTTCGTGTTTGAATCACGTAGTAATGTGGTAACACACTGAAGCAGTCAATCAAACCTGGTTTCGATCAATATTTTAGAGGATAACACCGGTTAGGTCTGGGTTAGGTCTGGGATATGCGCGCATCTGGCATATACTTTCGCCTTTTTCGCAAACTTGTTGGCCAGATCCTGGGTTTTTTCCGTGTTTGAATCACGTAGTAATGTGGTACCACACTAAGGTAGTCAATTAAACCTGGTTTCGATCAATATTTCAGAGGATAACACCGGTTAGGTCTGGGTTAGGTCTGGGTTATGCCCGCATCTGGCTCATGATTTTGCCTTCTTCGCATACTTGTTGGCTAGATCCTGGGTTTTTTTCGTGTTTGAATCACGTAGTAATGTGGTAACACACTGAAGCAGTCAATTAAACCTGGTTTCGATCAATATTTTAGAGGATAACACCGGTTAGGACTGGGTTAGGTCTGGGTTATGCCCGCATCTGGCTCATGATTTTGCCTTCTTCGCATACTTGTTGGCCAGATCCTGGGTTTTTTCCGTGTTTGAATCACGTAGTACTGTGGTACCACACTGAGGCAGTCAATTAAACCTGGTTTCGATCAATATTTCAGAGGATAACACCGGTTAGGTCTGGGCTAGGTCCGGGATATGCCCGCATCTGGCTCATGATTTTGGCATCTTCGCATACTTGTTGGCCAGATCCTGGGTTTTTTCGTGTTTGAATCACGTAGTAATGTGGTAACACACTGAAGCAGTCAATTAAACCTGGTTTCGATCAATATTTTAGAGGATAACACCGGTTAGGTCTGGGTTAGGTCTGGGTTATGCCCGCATCTGGCTCATGATTTTGCCTTTTTCGCAAACTTGTTGGCCAGATGTTGGGTTTTTTTCGTGTTTGAATCACGTAGTAATGTGGTAACACACAGAAACAATTCATTAAACCTGGATTCGGACAGTATTTTAGAGGATAACACCGGTTAGGTCTGGGTTAGGTCTTGGATATGCGCGCATCTGGCTTATACTTTCTCCTTTTTCGCAAACTTGTGGGCTAGATCCTGGGAATTTTCGGGTTCGAATCACGTAGTAATGTGGTAACACACTGAAGCAGTCAATTAAACCTGGTTTCGATCAATATTTTAGAGGATAACACCGGTTAAGTCTGGGTTAGGTCTGGGATATGCGCGCATCTGGCTCATGATTTTGCTTTTTTCGCATACTTGTTGGCCGGATCCTGGGTTTTTTTCGTGTTTGAATCACGTAGTAATGTGGTACCACACTAAGGTAGTCAATTAAACCTGGTTTCGATCAATATTTCAGAGGATAACACCGGTTAGGTCTGGGTTAGGTCTGGGTTATGCCCGCATCTGGCTCATGATTTTGCCTTCTTCGCATACTTGTTGGCCAGATACAGGGTTTTTTTCGTGTTTGAATCACGTAGTAATGTGGTAACACACTGAAGCAGTCAATTAAACCTGGTTTCGATCAATATTTTAGAGGATAACACCGGTTAGGTCTGGGATAGGTCTGGGTTATGCCCGCATCTGGCTCATGATTTTGCCTTCTTCGCATACTTGTTGGCCAGATCCTGGGTTTTTTCCGTGTTTGAATCACGTAGTAATGTGGTACCACACTGAGGCAGTCAATTAAACCTGGTTTCGATCAATATTTCAGAGGATAACACCGGTTAGGTCTGGGCTAGGTCCGGGATATGCCCGCATCTGGCTCATGATTTTGCCTTTTTCGCAAACTTGTTGGCCAGATCTTGGGTTTTTTTCGTGTTTGAATCACGTAGTAATGTGGTAACACACTGAAGCAGTCAATTAAACCCGGTTACGATCAATATTTTAGAGGATAACGCCGGTTAGGTCTGGGTTAGATCTGGGAAATGCGCGCATCTGGCTTATACTTTCTCCTTTTTCGCAAACTTGTTTGCCATATCCTGGTTTTTTTTCGTGTTTGAATCACGTAGTAATGTGGCAACACAATGAAGCAGTCAATTAACCCTGGTTTCGATCCATATTTTGGAGGATAACACCGGTTAGGTCTGGGTTAGTTCTGGGTTATGCCCGCATCTGGCATATACTTTCGCCTTTTTCGCAAACTTGTTGGCTAGATCCTGGGTTTTTTCCGTGTTTGAATCACGTAGTAATGTGGTACCACACTGAGGTAATCAATTAAACCTGGTCTCGATCAATATTTTAGAGGATAACACCAGTTAGGTCTGGGTTAGGTCTGGGTTATGCCCGCATCTGGCTTATACTTTCGCCTTTTTCGCAAACTTGTTGGCTAGATCCTGGGTTTTTTTCGTGTTTGAATCACGTAGCAATGTGGTAACACAATGAAGCAGTCAATTAACCCTGGTTGCGATCAATATTTTGGAGGATAACACCGGTTAGGTCTGGGTTAGGTCTGGGTTATGCCCGCATCTGGCTCATGATTTTGCCTTTTTCGCTAACTTGTTGGCCAGATCTTGGGTTTTTTTCGTGTTTGAATCACGTAGTAATGTGGTAACACACTGAAACAGTCAATTAAACCCGGTCTCGATCAATATTTTAGAGGATAACGCCGGTTAGGTCTGGGTTAGATCTAGGAAATGCACGCATCTGGCTTATACTTTCGCCTTTTTCGCAAACTTGTTGGCCAGATCCTGGGTTTTTTCCGTGTTTGAATCACGTAGTAATGTGGTACCACACTGAGGCTGTCAATTAAACCTGGTTTCGATCAATATTTTAGAGGATAACGCCGGTTAGGTCTGGGTTAGATCTGGGAAATGCGCGCATCTGGCTTATACTTTCTCCTTTTTCGCAAACTTGTTGGCCAGATCTTGGGTTTTTTTCGTGTTTGAATCACGTAGTAATGTGGTACCACACTGAGGCAGTCAATTAAACCTGGTTTCGATCAATATTTTAGAGGATAACACCGGTTAGGTCTGGGCTAGGTCCGGGATATGCCCGCATCTGGCTCATGATTTTGGCACCTTCGCATACTTGTTGGCCAGATCCTGGGTTTTTTTCGTGTTTGAATCACGTAGTAATGTGGTAACACACTGAAGCAGTCAATTAAACCTGGTTTCGATCAATATTTTAGAGGATAACACCGGTTAGGACTGGGTTAGGTCTGGGTTATGCCCGCATCTGGCTCATGATTTTGCCTTCTTCGCATACTTGTTGGCCAGATCCTGGGTTTTTTTCGTGTTTGAATCACGTAGTAATGTGGTAACACACTGAAGCAGTCAATTAAACCTTGTTTCGATCAATATTTTAGAGGATAACAACGGTTAGGTCTGGGCTAGGTCCGGGATATGCCCGCATCTGGCTCATGATTTTGGCATCTTCGCATACTTGTTGGCCAGATCCTGGGTTTTTTTCGTGTTTGAATCACGTAGTAATGTGGTAACACACTGAAGCAGTCAATTAAACCTGGTTTCGATCAATATTTTAGAGGATAACACCGGTTAGGACTGGGTTAGGTCCGGGATATGCCCGCATCTGGCTCATGATTTTGCCTTCTTCGCATACTTGTTGGCCAGATCCTGGGTTTGTTTCGTGTTTGAATCACGTAGTAATGTGGTAACACACTGAAGCAGTCAATTAAACCTTGTTTCGATCAATATTTTAGAGGATAACAGCGGTTAGGTCTGGGCTAGGTCCGGGATATGCCCGCATCTGGCTCATGATTTTGGCATCTTCGCATACTTGTTGGCCAGATCCTGGGTTTTTTCCGTGTTTGAATCACGTAGTAATGTGGTACCACACTAAGGTAGTCAATTAAACCTGGTTTCGATCAATATTTCAGAGGATAACACCGGTTAGGTCTGGGTTAGGTCGGGGATACGCCCGCTTCTGGCTCATGATTTTGCCTTCTTCGCATACTTGTTGGCCAGATCCTGGGTTTTTTTCGTGTTTGAATCACGTAGTAATGTGGTAACACAATGAAGCAGTCAATTAACCCTGGTTTCGATCAATATTTTGGAGGATAACACCGGTTAGGTATGGGTTAGGTCTGGGTTATGCCCGCATCTGGCTCATGATTTTGCCTTTTTCGCAAACTTGTTGGCCAGATCCTGGGTTTTTTCCGTGTTTGAATCACGTAGTAATGTTGTAGCACACTGAGGCAGTCAATTAAACCTGGTTTCGATCAATATTTTAGCGGATAACACCGGTTAGGTCTGGGTTAGGTCTGGGATATGCGCGCATCTGGCATATACTTTCGCCTTTTTCGCAAACTTGTTGGCTAGATCCTGGGTTTTTTCCGTGTTTGAATCACGTAGTAATGTGGTACCACACTGAGGTAGTCAATTAAGCCTGGTATCGATCAATATTTCAGAGGATAACACCGGTTAGGTCTGGGTTAGGTCCGGGATATGCCCGCATCTGGCTCATGATTTTGCCTTCTTCGCATACTTGTTGGCCCGATCCTGGGTTTTTTCCGTGTTTGAATCACGTAGTAATGTGGTACCATACTGAGGCAGTCAATTAAACCTGGTTTCGATCAATATTTTAGAGGATAACACCGGTTAGGTTTGGGTTAGGTCTGGGATATGCGCGCATCTGGCTTATACTTTCGCCATTTTCGCAAACTTGTTGGCCAGATCCTGGGATTTTTCCGTGTTTGAAACACGTAGTAATGTTGTACCACACTGAGGCAGTCAATTAAACCTGGATTCGGACAGTATTTTAGAGGATAACACCGGTTAGGCCTGGGTCAGGTCTGGGTTATGCCCGCATCTGGCTCATGATTTTGCCTTCTTCGCATACTTGTTGGGCAGATCCTGGGCTTTTTCCTGTTTGAATCACGTAGTAATGTGGTAACGCACTGAAACTGTCAATTAAACCTGGTTTCGATCAATATTTTAGAGGATAACACCGGTTAGGTCTGGGTTAGGTCTGGGTTAGGTTTGGGTTATGCCCGCATCTGGCTCATGATTTTGCCTTTTTCGCATACTTGTTGGCCCGATCCTGGGTTTTTCTCGTGTTTGAATCACGTAGTAATGTGGTAACACACTGAAGCAGTCAATTAAACCTGGTTTCGATCAATATTTTAGAGGATAACAACGGTTAGGTCTGGGATAGGTCTGGGTTATGCCCGCATCTGGCTCATGATTTTGCCTTCTTCGCATACTTGTTGGCTAGATCCTGGGGTTTTTCCGTGTTGGAATCACGTAGTAATGTGGTACCACACTGAGGTAGTCAATTAAACCTGGTTTCGATCAATATTTCAGAGGATAACACCGGTTAAGTCTGGGTTAGGTCCGGGATATGCCCGCATCTGGCTCATGATTTTGCCTTCTTCGCATACTTGTTGGCCAGATCCTGGGTTTTTTTCGTGTTTGAATCACGTAGTAATGGGGTAACACACTGAAGCAGTCAATTAAACCTGGTTTCGATCAATATTTTAGAGGATAACACCGGTTAGGTCTGGGTTAGGTCTGGGTTATGCCCGCATCTGGCTCATGATTTTGCCTTTTTCGCAAACTTGTTGGCCGGATCCTGGGTTTTTTTCGTGTTTGAATCACGTAGTAATGTGGTAACACAATGAAGCAGTCAATTAACCCTGGTTTCGATCAATATTTTGGAGGATAACACCGGTCAGGTCTGGGTAAGGTCTGGGTTATGCCCGCATCTGGCTCATGATTATGCCTTAATCGCAAACTTGTTGGCCAGATCCTGGGTTTTTTCCGTGTTTGAATCACGTAGTAATGTTGTAGGACACTGAGGCAGTCAATTAAACCTGGTTTCGATCAATATTTTAGAGGATAACACCGGTTAGGTCTGGGTTAGGTCTGGGTTATGCCCGCATCTGGCTTATACTTTCGCCTTTTTCGCAAACTTGTTGGCTAGATCCTGGGTTTTTTTCGTGTTTGAATCACGTAGTAATGTGGTAACACAATGAAGCAGTCAATTAACCCTGGTTTCGATCAATATCTTGGAGGATAACACCGGTTAGGTCTGGGTTAGGTCTGGGTTATACCCGCATCTGGCTCATGATTTTGCCTTTTTCGCAAACTTGTTGGCCAGATCTTGGGTTTTTTTCGTGTTTGAATCACGTAGTAATGTGGTAACACACTGAAGCAGTCAATTAAACCCGGTTACGATCAATATTTTAGAGGATAACGCCGGTTAGGTCTGGGTTAGATCTGGGAAATGCGCGCATCTGGCTTATACTTTCTCCTTTTTCGCAAACTTGTTTGCCATATCCTGGTTTTTTTTCGTGTTTGAATCACGTAGTAATGTGGCAACACAATGAAGCAGTCAATTAACCCTGGCTTTGATCCATATTTTGGAGGATAACACCGGTTAGGTCTGGGTTAGTTCTGGGTTATGCCCGCATCTGGCATATACTTTCGCCTTTTTCGCAAACTTCTTGGCTAGATCCTGGGTTTTTTCCGTGTTTGAATCACGTAGTAATGTGGTAACACACTGAAGCAGTCAATTAAACCCGGTCTCGATCAATATTTTAGAGGATAACGCCGGTTAGGTCTGGGTTAGATCTGGGAAATGCGCGCATCTGGCTTATACTTTCGCCTTTTTCGCAAACTTGTTGGCCAGATCCTGGGTTTTTTCCGTGTTTGAATCACGTAGTAATGTGGTACCACACTGAGGCTGTCAATTAAACCTGGTTTCGATCAATATTTTAGAGGATAACGCCGGTTAGGTCTGGGTTAGATCTGGGAAATGCGCGCATCTGGCTTATACTTTCTCCTTTTTCGCAAACTTGTTGGCTAGATCCTGGGTTTTTTCGGGTTCGAATCACGTAGTAATGTGGTACCACACTGAGGCAGTCAATTAAACCTGGTTTCGATCAATATTTCAGAGGATAACACCGGTTAGGTCTGGGCTAGTTCCGGGATATACCCGCATCTGGCTCATGATTTTGGCATCTTCGCATACTTGTTGGCCAGATCCGGGGTTTTTTTCGTGTTTGAATCACGTAGTAATGTGGTAACACACTGAAGCAGTCAATTAAACCTGGTTTCGATCAATATTTTAGAGGATAACACCGGTTAGGTCTGGGATAGGTCTGGGTTATGCCCGCATCTGGCTCATGATTTTGCCTTCTTCGCATACTTGTTGGCCAGATCCTGGGTTTTTTCCGTGTTTGAATCACGTAGTAATGTGGTACCACACTGAGGCAGTCAATTAAACCTGGTTTCGATCAATATTTCAGAGGATAACACCGGTTAGGTCTGGGCTAGGTCCGGGATATGCCCGCATCTGGCTCATGATTTTGGCATCTTCGCATACTTGTTGGCCAGATCCTGGGTTTTTTTCGTGTTTGAATCACGTAGTAATGTGGTAACACACTGAAGCAGTCAATTAAACCTGGTTTCGATCAATATTTTAGAGGGTAACACCGGTTAGGACTGGGTTAGGTCTGGGTTATGCCCGCATCTGGCTCATGATTTTGCCTTCTTCGCATACTTGTTGGCTAGATCCTGGGTTTTTTTCGTGTTTGAATCACGTAGTAATGTGGTAACACACTGAAGCAGTCAATTAAACCTGGTTTCGATCAATATTTTAAAGGATAACACCGGTTAGGTCTGGGTTAGGTCTGGGTTATGCCCGCATCTGGCTCATGATTTTGCCTTTTTCGCAAACTTGTTGGCCAGAAGTTGGGTTTTTTTCGTGTTTGAATCACGTAGTAATGTGGTAACACACAGAAACAATTCATTAAACCTGGATTCGGACAGTATTTTAGAGGATAACACCGGTTAGGTCTGGGTTATGCCCGCATCTGGCTCATGATTTTGCCTTCTTCGCATACTTGTTGGGCAGATCCTGGGCTTTTTCCTGTTTGAATCACGTAGTAATGTGGTAACGCACTGAAACTGTCAATTAAACCTGGTTTCGATCAATATTTTAGAGGATAACACCGGTTAGGTCTGGGTTAGGTCTGGGTTAGGTTTGGGATATGCCCGCATCTGGCTCATGATTTTGCCTTCTTCGCATACTTGTTGGCCCGATCCTGGGTTTTTCTCGTGTTTGAATCACGTAGTAATGTGGTAACACACTGAAGCAGTCAATTAAACCTGGTTTCGATCAATATTTTAGAGGATAACAACGGTTAGGTCTGGGATAGGTCTGGGTTATGCCCGCATCTGGCTCATGATTTTGCCTTCTTCGCATACTTGTTGGCTAGATCCTGGGTTTTTTCCGTGTTGGAATCACGTAGTAATGTGGTACCAGACTGAGGTAGTCAATTAAACCTGGTTTCGATCAATATTTCAGAGGATAACACCGGTTAAGTCTGGGTTAGGTCCGGGATATGCCCGCATCTGGCTCATGATTTTGCCTTCTTCGCATACTTGTTGGCCAGATCCTGGGTTTTTTTCGTGTTTGAATCGCGTAGTAATGTGGTAACACACTGAAGCAGTCAATTAAACCTGGTTTCGATCAATATTTTAGAGGATAACACCGGTTAGGTCTGGGTTAGGTCTGGGTTATGCCCGCATCTGGCTCATGATTTTGCCTTTTTCGCATACTTGTTGGCCGGATCCTGGGTTTTTTTCGTGTTTGAATCACGTAGTAACGTGGTAACACAATGAAGCAGTCAATTAACCCTGGTTTCGATCAATATTTTGGAGGATAACACCGGTCAGGTCTGGGTAAGGTCTGGGTTATGTCCGCATCTGGCTCATGATTATGCCTTAATCGCAAACTTGTTGGCCAGATCCTGGGTTTTTTCCGTGTTTGAATCACGTAGTAATGTTGTAGGACACTGAGGCAGTCAATTAAACCTGGTTTCGATCAATATTTTAGAGGATAACACCGGTTAGGTCTGGGTTAGGTCTGGGTTATGCCCGCATCTGGCTTATACTTTCGCCTTTTTCGCAAACTTGTTGGCTAGATCCTGGGTTTTTTTCGTGTTTGAATCACGTAGTAATGTGGTAACACAATGAAGCAGTCAATTAACCCTGGTTTCGATCAATATCTTGGAGGATAACACCGGTTAGGTCTGGGTTAGGTCTGGGTTATACCCGCATCTGGCTCATGATTTTGCCTTTTTCGCAAACTTGTTGGCCAGATCTTGGGTTTTTTTCGTGTTTGAATCACGTAGTAATGTGGTAACACACTGAAGCAGTCAATTAAACCCGGTTACGATCAATATTTTAGAGGATAACGCCGGTTAGGTCTGGGTTAGATCTGGGAAATGCGCGCATCTGGCTTATACTTTCTCCTTTTTCGCAAACTTGTTTGCCATATCCTGGTTTTTTTTCGTGTTTGAATCACGTAGTAATGTGGCAACACAATGAAGCAGTCAATTAACCCTGGCTTTGATCCATATTTTGGAGGATAACACCGGTTAGATCTGGGTTAGTTCTGGGTTATGCCCGCATCTGGCATATACTTTCGCCTTTTTCGCAAACTTGTTGGCTAGATCCTGGGTTTTTTTCGTGTTTGAATCACGTAGTAATGTGGTAACACAATGAAGCAGTCAATTAACCCTGGTTTCGATCAATATCTTGGAGGATAACACCGGTTAGGTCTGGGTTAGGTCTGGGTTATACCCGCATCTGGCTCATGATTTTGCCTTTTTCGCAAACTTGTTGGCCAGATCTTGGGTTTTTTTCGTGTTTGAATCACGTAGTAATGTGGTAACACACTGAAGCAGTCAATTAAACCCGGTTACGATCAATATTTTAGAGGATAACGCCGGTTAGGTCTGGGTTAGATCTGGGAAATGCGCGCATCTGGCTTATACTTTCGCCTTTTTCGCAAACTTGTTGGCCAGATCCTGGGTTTTTTCCGTGTTTGAATCACGTAGTAATGTGGTACCACACTGAGGCTGTCAATTAAACCTGGTTTCGATCAATATTTTAGAGGATAACGCCGGTTAGGTCTGGGTTAGATCTGGGAAATGCGCGCATCTGGCTTATACTTTCTCCTTTTTCGCAAACTTGTTGGCTAGATCCTGGGTTTTTTCGGGTTCGAATCACGTAGTAATGTGGTACCACACTGAGGCAGTCAATTAAACCTGGTTTCGATCAATATTTCAGAGGATAACACCGGTTAGGTCTGGGCTAGTTCCGGGATATACCCGCATCTGGCTCATGATTTTGGCATCTTCGCATACTTGTTGGCCAGATCCGGGGTTTTTTTCGTGTTTGAATCACGTAGTAATGTGGTAACACACTGAAGCAGTCAATTAAACCTGGTTTCGATCAATATTTTAGAGGATAACACCGGTTAGGTCTGGGATAGGTCTGGGTTATGCCCGCATCTGGCTCATGATTTTGCCTTCTTCGCATACTTGTTGGCCAGATCCTGGGTTTTTTCCGTGTTTGAATCACGTAGTAATGTGGTACCACACTGAGGCAGTCAATTAAACCTGGTTTCGATCAATATTTCAGAGGATAACACCGGTTAGGTCTGGGCTAGGTCCGGGATATGCCCGCATCTGGCTCATGATTTTGGCATCTTCGCATACTTGTTGGCCAGATCCTGGGTTTTTTTCGTGTTTGAATCACGTAGTAATGTGGTAACACACTGAAGCAGTCAATTAAACCTGGTTTCGATCAATATTTTAGAGGGTAACACCGGTTAGGACTGGGTTAGGTCTGGGTTATGCCCGCATCTGGCTCATGATTTTGCCTTCTTCGCATACTTGTTGGCTAGATCCTGGGTTTTTTTCGTGTTTGAATCACGTAGTAATGTGGTAACACACTGAAGCAGTCAATTAAACCTGGTTTCGATCAATATTTTAGAGGATAACACCGGTTAGGTCTGGGTTAGGTCTGGGTTATGCCCGCATCTGGCTCATGATTTTGCCTTTTTCGCAAACTTGTTGGCCAGAAGTTGGGTTTTTTTCGTGTTTGAATCACGTAGTAATGTGGTAACACACAGAAACAATTCATTAAACCTGGATTCGGACAGTATTTTAGAGGATAACACCGGTTAGGTCTGGGTTATGCCCGCATCTGGCTCATGATTTTGCCTTCTTCGCATACTTGTTGGGCAGATCCTGGGCTTTTTCCTGTTTGAATCACGTAGTAATGTGGTAACGCACTGAAACTGTCAATTAAACCTGGTTTCGATCAATATTTTAGAGGATAACACCGGTTAGGTCTGGGTTAGGTCTGGGTTAGGTTTGGGATATGCCCGCATCTGGCTCATGATTTTGCCTTCTTCGCATACTTGTTGGCCCGATCCTGGGTTTTTCTCGTGTTTGAATCACGTAGTAATGTGGTAACACACTGAAGCAGTCAATTAAACCTGGTTTCGATCAATATTTTAGAGGATAACAACGGTTAGGTCTGGGATAGGTCTGGGTTATGCCCGCATCTGGCTCATGATTTTGCCTTCTTCGCATACTTGTTGGCTAGATCCTGGGTTTTTTCCGTGTTGGAATCACGTAGTAATGTGGTACCAGACTGAGGTAGTCAATTAAACCTGGTTTCGATCAATATTTCAGAGGATAACACCGGTTAAGTCTGGGTTAGGTCCGGGATATGCCCGCATCTGGCTCATGATTTTGCCTTCTTCGCATACTTGTTGGCCAGATCCTGGGTTTTTTTCGTGTTTGAATCACGTAGTAATGTGGTAACACACTGAAGCAGTCAATTAAACCTGGTTTCGATCAATATTTTAGAGGATAACACCGGTTAGGTCTGGGTTAGGTCTGGGTTATGCCCGCATCTGGCTCATGATTTTGCCTTTTTCGCATACTTGTTGGCCGGATCCTGGGTTTTTTTCGTGTTTGAATCACGTAGTAACGTGGTAACACAATGAAGCAGTCAATTAACCCTGGTTTCGATCAATATTTTGGAGGATAACACCGGTCAGGTCTGGGTAAGGTCTGGGTTATGCCCGCATCTGGCTCATGATTATGCCTTAATCGCAAACTTGTTGGCCAGATCCTGGCTTTTTTCCGTGTTTGAATCACGTAGTAATGTTGTAGGACACTGAGGCAGTCAATTAAACCTGGTTTCGATCAATATTTTAGAGGATAACACCGGTTAGGTCTGGGTTAGGTCTGGGTTATGCCCGCATCTGGCTTATACTTTCGCCTTTTTCGCAAACTTGTTGGCTAGATCCTGGGTTTTTTTCGTGTTTGAATCACGTAGTAATGTGGTAACACAATGAAGCAGTCAATTAACCCTGGTTTCGATCAATATCTTGGAGGATAACACCGGTTAGGTCTGGGTTAGGTCTGGGTTATACCCGCATCTGGCTCATGATTTTGCCTTTTTCGCAAACTTGTTGGCCAGATCTTGGGTTTTTTTCGTGTTTGAATCACGTAGTAATGTGGTAACACACTGAAGCAGTCAATTAAACCCGGTTACGATCAATATTTTAGAGGATAACGCCGGTTAGGTCTGGGTTAGATCTGGGAAATGCGCGCATCTGGCTTATACTTTCTCCTTTTTCGCAAACTTGTTTGCCATATCCTGGTTTTTTTTCGTGTTTGAATCACGTAGTAATGTGGCAACACAATGAAGCAGTCAATTAACCCTGGCTTTGATCCATATTTTGGAGGATAACACCGGTTAGGTCTGGGTTAGTTCTGGGTTATGCCCGCATCTGGCATATACTTTCGCCTTTTTCGCAAACTTCTTGGCTAGATCCTGGGTTTTTTCCGTGTTTGAATCACGTAGTAATGTGGTAACACACTGAAGCAGTCAATTAAACCCGGTCTCGATCAATATTTTAGAGGATAACGCCGGTTAGGTCTGGGTTAGATCTGGGAAATGCGCGCATCTGGCTTATACTTTCGCCTTTTTCGCAAACTTGTTGGCCAGATCCTGGGTTTTTTCCGTGTTTGAATCACGTAGTAATGTGGTACCACACTGAGGCTGTCAATTAAACCTGGTTTCGATCAATATTTTAGAGGATAACGCCGGTTAGGTCTGGGTTAGATCTGGGAAATGCGCGCATCTGGCTTATACTTTCTCCTTTTTCGCAAACTTGTTGGCTAGATCCTGGGTTTTTTCGGGTTCGAATCACGTAGTAATGTGGTACCACACTGAGGCAGTCAATTAAACCTGGTTTCGATCAATATTTCAGAGGATAACACCGGTTAGGTCTGGGCTAGTTCCGGGATATGCCCGCATCTGGCTCATGATTTTGGCATCTTCGCATACTTGTTGGCCAGATCCGGGGTTTTTTTCGTGTTTGAATCACGTAGTAATGTGGTAACACACTGAAGCAGTCAATTAAACCTGGTTTCGATCAAAATTTTGAGGATAACACCGGTTAGGACTGGGTTAGGTCTGGGTTATGCCCGCATCTGGCTCATGATTTTGCCTTCTTCGCATACTTGTTGGCCAGATCGCGGGGTTTTTTCGTGTTTGAATCACGTAGTAATGTGGTAACACACTGAAGCAGTCAATTAAACCTGGTTTCGATCAATATTTTAGAGGATAACACCGGTTAGGTCTGGGTTAGGTCTGGGATATGCGCGCATCTGGCATATACTTTTGCCTTTTTCGCAAACTTGTTGACTAGATCCTGGGTTTTTTTCGTGATTGAATCACGTAGTAATGTGGTAACAAACTGGAGCAGTCAATCAAACCTGGTTTCGATCAATATTTTGGAGGATAACACCGGTTACGTCTGGGTTAGGTCTGGGATATGCGCGCATCTGGCATATACTTTCGCCTTTTTCGCAAACTTGTTGGCTAGATCCTGGGTTTTTTCCGTGTTTGAATCATGTAGTAATGTGGTACCACACTGAGGTAATCAATTAAACCTGGTATCGATCAATATTTCAGAGGATAACACCGGTTAGGTCTGGGTTAGGTCCGGGATATGCCCGCATCTGGCTCATGATTTTGCCTTCTTCGCATACTTGTTGGCCCGATCCTGGGTTTTTCTCGTGTTTGAATCACGTAGTAATGTGGTAACACACTGAAACAGTCAATTAAACCTGGTTTCGATCAATATTTTTGAGGATAACAACGGTTAGGTCTGGGATAGGTCTGGGTTATGCCCGCATCTGGCTCACGATTTTGCCTTCTTCGCATACTTGTTGGCCAGATCCTGGGTTTTTTCCGTGTTTGAATCACGTAGTAATGTGGTACCACACTGAGGTAATCAATTAAACCTGGTTTCGATCAATATTTCAGAGGATAACACCGGTTAGGTCTGGGCTAGGTCCGGGATATGCCGGCATCTGGCTCATGATTTTGGCATCTTCGCATACTTGTTTGCCAGATCCTGGGTTTTTTTCGTGTTTGAATCACGTAGTAATGTGGTAACACACTGAAGCAGTCAATTAAACCTGGTTTCGATCAATATTTTAGAGGATAACACCGGTTAGGACTGGGTTAGGTCTGGGTTATGCCCGCATCTGGCTCATGATTTTGCCTTCTTCGCATACTTGATGGCCAGATCCTGGGTTTTTTTCGTGTTTGAATCACGTAGTAATGTGGTAACACACTGAAGCAGTCAATTAAACCTGGTTTCGATCAATATTTTAGAGGATAACACCGGTTAGGTCTGGGTTAGGTCTGGGATATGCGCGCATCTGGCATATACTTTCGCCTTTTTCGCAAACTTGTTGGCTAGATCCTGGGTTTTTTTCGTGATTGAATCACGTAGTAATGTGGTAACACACTGAAGCAGTCAATCAAACCTGGTTTCGATCAATATTTTAGAGGATAACACCGGTTAGGTCTGGGTTAGGTCCGGGATATGCCCGCATCTGGCTCATGATTTTGCCTTCTTCGCATACTTGTTGGCCCGATTCTGGGTTTTTCTCGTGTTTGAATCACGTAGTAATGTGGTAACACACTGAAGCAGTCAATTAAACCTGGTTTCGATCAATATTTTAGAGGATAACACCGGTTAGGTCTGGGATAGGTCTGGGTTATGCCCGCATCTGGCTCATGATTTTGCCTTCTTCGCATACTTGTTGGCCAGATCCTGGGTTTTTTCCGTGTTTGAATCACGTAGTAATGTGGTACCACACTGAGGCAGTCAATTAAACCTGGTTTCGATCAATATTTCAGAGGATAACACCGGTTAGGTCTGGGCTAGGTCCGGGATATGCCCGCATCTGGCTCATGATTTTGGCATCTTCGCATACTTGTTGGCCAGATCCTGGGTTTTTTTCGTGTTTGAATCACGTAGTAATGTGGTAACACACTGAAGCAGTCAATTAAACCTGGTTTCGATCAATATTTTAGAGGGTAACACCGGTTAGGACTGGGTTAGGTCTGGGTTATGCCCGCATCTGGCTCATGATTTTGCCTTCTTCGCATACTTGTTGGCTAGATCCTGGGTTTTTTTCGTGTTTGAATCACGTAGTAATGTGGTAACACACTGAAGCAGTCAATTAAACCTGGTTTCGATCAATATTTTAGAGGATAACACCGGTTAGGTCTGGGTTAGGTCTGGGTTATGCCCGCATCTGGCTTACACTTTCGCCTTTTTCGCAAACTTGTTGGCTAGATCCTGGGTTTTTTTCGTGTTTGAATCACGTAGTAATGTGGTAACACACTGAAGCAGTCAATTAACCCTGGTTTCGATCAATATTTTGGAGGATAACACCGGTTAGGTCTTGGTTAGGTCTGGGTTATTCCCGCATCTGGCTCATGATTTTGCCTTCTTCGCATACTTGATGGCCAGATCCTGGGTTTTTTTCGTGTTTGAATCACGTAGTAATGTGGTAACACACTGAAGCAGTCAATTAAACCTGGTTTCGATCAATATTTTAGAGGATAACACCGGTTAGGTCTGGGTTAGGTCTGGGATATGCGCGCATCTGGCATATACTTTCGCCTTTTTCGCAAACTTGTTGGCTAGATCCTGGGTTTTTTTCGTGATTGAATCACGTAGTAATGTGGTAACACACTGAAGCAGTCAATCAAACCTGGTTTCGATCAATATTTTAGAGGATAACACCGGTTAGGTCTGGGTTAGGTCCGGGATATGCCCGCATCTGGCCCATGATTTTGCCTTCTTCGCATACTTGTTGGCCCGATCCTGGGTTTTTCTCGTGTTTGAATCACGTAGTAATGTGGTAACACACTGAAGCAGTCAATTAAACCTGGTTTCGATCAATATTTTAGAGGATAACACCGGTTAGGTCTGGGATAGGTCTGGGTTATGCCCGCATCTGGCTCATGATTTTGCCTTCTTCGCATACTTGTTGGCCAGATCCTGGGTTTTTTCCGTGTTTGAATCACGTAGTAATGTGGTACCACACTGAGGCAGTCAATTAAACCTGGTTTCGATCAATATTTCAGAGGATAACACCGGTTAGGTCTGGGCTAGGTCCGGGATATGCCCGCATCTGGCTCATGATTTTGGCATCTTCGCATACTTGTTGGCCAGATCCTGGGTTTTTTTCGTGTTTGAATCACGTAGTAATGTGGTAACACACTGAAGCAGTCAATTAAACCTGGTTTCGATCAATATTTTAGAGGGTAACACCGGTTAGGACTGGGTTAGGTCTGGGTTATGCCCGCATCTGGCTCATGATTTTGCCTTCTTCGCATACTTGTTGGCTAGATCCTGGGTTTTTTTCGTGTTTGAATCACGTAGTAATGTGGTAACACACTGAAGCAGTCAATTAAACCTGGTTTCGATCAATATTTTAGAGGATAACACCGGTTAGGTCTGGGTTAGGTCTGGGTTATGCCCGCATCTGGCTCATGATTTTGCCTTTTTCGCAAACTTGTTGGCCAGATGTTGGGTTTTTTTCGTGTTTGCATCACGTAGTAATGTGGTAACACACAGAAACAATTCATTAAACCTGGATTCGGACAGTATTTTAGAGGATAACACCGGTTAGGTCTGGGTTAGGTCTTGGATATGCGCGCATCTGGCTTATACTTTCTCCTTTTTCGCAAACTTGTGGGCTAGATCCTGGGAATTTTCGGGTTCGAATCACGTAGTAATGTGGTAACACACTGAAGCAGTCAATTAAACCTGGTTTCGATCAATATTTTAGAGGATAACACCGGTTAAGTCTGGGTTAGGTCTGGGATATGCGCGCATCTGGCTCATGATTTTGCCTTTTCGCATACTTGTTGGCCGGATCCTGGGTTTTTTTCGTGTTTGAATCACGTAGTAATGTGGTAACACAATGAAGCAGTCAATTAACCCTGGTTTCGATCAATATTTTGGAGGATAACACCGGTCAGGTCTGGGTAAGGTCTGGGTTATGCCCGCATCTGGCTCATGATTATGCCTTAAACGCAAACTTGTTGGCCAGATCCTGGGTTTTTTCCGTGTTTGAATCACGTAGTAATGTTGTAGGACACTGAGGCAGTCAATTAAACCTGGTTTCGATCAATATTTTAGAGGATAACACCGGTTAGGTCTGGGTTAGGTCTGGGTTATGCCCGCATCTGGCTTATACTTTCGCCTTTTTCGCAAACTTGTTGGCTAGATCCTGGGTTTTTTTCGTGTTTGAATCACGTAGTAATGTGGTAACACAATGAAGCAGTCAATTAACCCTGGTTTCGATCAATATTTTGGAGGATAACACCGGTTAGGTCTTGGTAAGGTCTGGGTTATTCCCGCATCTGGCTCATGATTTTGCCTTTTTCGCAAACTTGTTGGCCAGATCTTGGGTTTTTTTCGTGTTTGAATCACGTAGTAATGTGGTAATACACTGAAGCAGTCAATTAAACCCGGTTACGATCAATATTTTAGAGGATATCGCCGGTTAGGTCTGGGTTAGATCTGGGAAATGCGCGCATCTGGCTTATACTTTCTCCTTTTTCGCAAACTTGTTGGCCAGATCTTGGGTTTTTTTCGTGTTTGAATCACGTAGTAATGTGGTACCACACTGAGGCAGTCAATTAAACCTGGTTTCGATCAATATTTTAGAGGATAACACCGGTTAGGTCTGGTTTAGGTCCGGGATATGCCCGCATCTGGCTCATGATTTTGGCATCTTCGCATACTTGTTGGCCAGATCCTGGGTTTTTTTCGTGTTTGAATCACGTAGTAATGTGGTAACACACTGAAGCAGTCAATTAAACCTGGTTTCGATCAATATTTTAGAGGATAACACCGGTTAGGACTGGGTTAGGTCTGGGTTATGCTCGCATCTGGCTCATGATTTTGCCTTCTTCGCATACTTGTTGGCCAGATCCTGGGTTTTTTTCGTGTTTGAATCACGTAGTAATGTGGTAACACACTGAAGCAGTCAATTAAACCTTGTTTCGATCAATATTTTAGAGGATAACAACGGTTAGGTCTGGGCTAGGTCCGGGATATGCCCGCATCTGGCTCATGATTTTGGCATCTTCGCATACTTGTTGGCCAGATCCTGGGTTTTTTTCGTGTTTGAATCACGTAGTAATGTGGTAACACACTGAAGCAGTCAATTAAACCTGGTTTCGATCAATATTTTAGAGGATAACACCGGTTAGGACTGGGTTAGGTCCGGGATATGCCCGCATCTGGCTCATGATTTTGCCTTCTTCGCATACTTGTTGGCCAGATCCTGGGTTTTATTCGTGTTTGAATCACGTAGTAATGTGGTAACACACTGAAGCAGTCAATTAAACCTGGTTTCGATCAAGATTTTAGAGGATAACACCGGTTAGGACTGGGTTAGGTCTGGGATATGCGCGCATCTGGCATATACTTTCGCCTTTCTCGCAAACTTGTTGGCTAGATCCTGGGTTTTTTCCGTGTTTGAATCACGTAGTAATGTGGTACCACACTGAGGTAGTCAATTAAACCTGGTTTCGATCAATATTTCAGAGGATAACACCGGTTAGGACTGGGTTAGGTCTGGGATATGCGCGCATCTGGCATATACTTTCGCCTTTTTCGCAAACTTGTTGGCTAGATCCTGGGTTTTTTCCGTGTTTGAATCACGTAGTAATGTGGTACCACACTGAGGTAGTCAATTAAACCTGGTTTCGATCAATATTTCAGAGGATAACACCGGTTAGGTCTGGGTTAGGTCCGGGATATGCCCGCATCTGGCTCATGATTTTGCCTTCTTCGCATACTTGTTGGCCAGATCCTGGGTTTTTTTCGTGTTTGAATCACGTAGTAATGTGGTAACACACTGAAGCAGTCAATTAAACCTGGTTTCGATCAATATTTTAGAGGATAACACCGGTTAGGACTGGGTTAGGTCTGGGTTATGCCCGCATCTGGCTCATGATTTTGCCTTCATCGCATACTTGTTGGCCAGATCCTGGGGTTTTTCCGTGTTTGAATCACGTAGTAATGTGGTACCACACTGAGGCAGTCAATTAAACCTGGTTTCGATCAATATTTCAGAGGATAACACCGGTTAGGTCTGGGCTAGGTCCGGGATATGCCCGCATCTGGCTCATGATTTTGGCATCTTCGCATACTTGTTGGCCAGATCCTGGGTTTTTTTCGTGTTTGAATCACGTAGTAATGTGGTAACACACTGAAGCAGTCAATTAAACCTGGTTTCGATCAATTTTTTAGAGGATAACACCGGTTAGGACTGGGTTAGGTCTGGGTTATGCCCGCATCTGGCTCATGATTTTGCCTTCTTCGCATACTTGTTGGCCAGATCCTGGGTTTGTTTCGTGTTTGAATCACGTAGTAATGTGGTAACACACTGAAGCAGTCAATTAAACCTTGTTTCGATCAATATTTTAGAGGATAACAACGGTTAGGTCTGGGCTAGGTCCGGGATATGCCCGCATCTGGCTCATGATTTTGGCATCTTCGCATACTTGTTGGCCAGATCCTGGGTTTTTTTCGTGTTTGAATCACGTAGTAATGTGGTAACACACTGAAGCAGTCAATTAAACCTGGTTTCGATCAATATTTTAGAGGATAACACCGGTTAGGACTGGGTTAGGTCTGGGTTATGCCCGCATCTGGCTTATGATTTTGTCTTCTTCGCATACTTGTTGGCCAGATCCTGGGTTTTTTTCGTGTTTGAATCACGTAGTAATGTGGTAACACACTGAAGCAGTCAATCAAACCTGGTTTCGATCAATATTTTAGAGGATAACACCGGTTAGGTCTGGGTTAGGTCTGGGATATGGGCGCATCTGGCATATACTTTCGCCTTTTTCGCAAACTTGTTGGCCAGATCCTGGGTTTTTTCCGTGTTTGAATCACGTAGTAATGTGGTACCACACTAAGGTAGTCAATTAAACCTGGTTTCGATCAATATTTCAGAGGATAACACCGGTTAGGTCTGGGTTAGGTCTGGGTTATGCCCGCATCTGGCTCATGATTTTGCCTTCTTCGCATACTTGTTGGCCAGATCCTGGGTTTTTTCCGTGTTTCAATCACGTAGTAATGTTGTAGGAACCTGAGGCAGTCAATTAAACCTGGTTTCGATCAATAATTTAGAGGATAACACCGGTTAGGTCTGGGTTAGGTCTGGGTTATGCCCGCATCTGGCTTATACTTTCGCCTTTTTCGCAAACTTGTTTGCCATATCCTGGTTTTTTTTCGTGTTTGAATCACGTAGTAATGTGGCTACACAATGAAGCAGTCAATTAACCCTGGTTTCGATCCATATTTTGGAGGATAACACCGGTTAGGTCTGGGTTAGTTCTGGGTTATGCCCGCATCTGGCATATACTTTCGCCTTTTTCGCAAACTTGTTGGCTAGATCCTGGGTTTTTTCCGTGTTTGAATCACGTAGTAATGTGGTACCACACTGAGGTAATCAATTAAACCTGGTTTCGATCATTATTTTAGAGGATAACACCAGTTAGGTCTGGGTTAGGTCTGGGTTATGCCCGCATCTGGCTTATACTTTCGCCTTTTTCGCAAACTTGTTGGCTAGATCCTGGGTTTTTTTCGTGTTTGAATCACGTAGTAATGTGGTAACACAATGAAGCAGTCAATTAACCCTGGTTGCGATCAATATTTTGGAGGATAACACCGGTTAGGTCTGGGTTAGGTCTGGGTTATGCCCGCATCTGGCTCATGATTTTGCCTTTTTCGCTAACTTGTTGGCCAGATCTTGGGTTTTTTTCGTGTTTGAATCACGTAGTAATGTGGTAACACACTGAAACAGTCAATTAAACCCGGTCTCGATCAATATTTTAGAGGATAACGCCGGTTAGGTCTGGGTTAGATCTAGGAAATGCGCGCATCTGGCTTATACTTTCGCCTTTTTCGCAAACTTGTTGGCCAGATCCTGGGTTTTTTCCGTGTTTGAATCACGTAGTAATGTGGTACCACACTGAGGCTGACAATTAAACATGGTTTCGATCAATATTTTAGAGGATAACGCCGGTTAAGTCTGGGTTAGATCTGGGAAATGCGCGCATCTGGCTTATACTTTCTCCTTTTTCGCAAACTTGTTGGCCAGATCCTGGGTTTTTTCCGTGTTTGAATCACGTAGTAATGTGGTACCACACTGAGGCAGTCAATTAAACCTGGTTTCGATCAATATTTCAGAGGATAACACCGGTTAGGTCTGGGCTAGGTCCGGGATATGCCCGCATCTGGCTCATGATTTTGGCATCTTCGCATACTTGTTGGCCAGATCCTGGGTTTTTTTCGTGTTTGAATCACGTAGTAATGTGGTAACACACTGAAGCAGTCAATTAAACCTGGTTTCGATCAATTTTTTAGAGGATAACACCGGTTAGGACTGGGTTAGGTCTGGGTTATGCCCGCATCTGGCTCATGATTTTGCCTTCTTCGCATACTTGTTGGCCAGATCCTGGGTTTGTTTCGTGTTTGAATCACGTAGTAATGTGGTAACACACTGAAGCAGTCAATTAAACCTGGTTTCGATCAATATTTTAGAGGATAACACCGGTTAGGACTGGGTTAGGTCTGGGTTATGCCCGCATCTGGCTCATGATTTTGCCTTCTTCGCATACTTGTTGGCCAGATCCTGGGTTTGTTTCGTGTTTGAATCACGTAGTAATGTGGTAACACACTGAAGCAGTCAATTAAACCTTGTTTCGATCAATATTTTAGAGGATAACAACGGTTAGGTCTGGGTTAGGTCGGGGATACGCCCGCTTCTGGCTCATGATTTTGCCTTCTTCGCATACTTGTTGGCCAGATCGTGGGTTTTTTTCGTGTTTGAATCACGTAGTAATGTGGTAACACAATGAAGCAGTCAATTAACCCTGGTTTCGATCAATATTTTGGAGGATAACACCGGTTAGGTATGGGTTAGGTCTGGGTTATGCCCGCATCTGGCTCATGATTTTGCCTTTTTCGCAAACTTGTTGGCCAGATCCTGGGTTTTTTCCGTGTTTGAATCACGTAGTAATGTTGTAGCACACTGAGGCAGTCAATTAAACCTGGTTTCGATCAATATTTTAGAGGATAACACCGGTTAGGTCTGGGTTAGATCTAGGAAATGCGCGCATCTGGCTTATACTTTCGCCTTTTTCGCAAACTTGTTGGCCAGATCCTGGGTTTTTTCCGTGTTTGAATCACGTAGTAATGTGGTACCACACTGAGGCTGACAATTAAACATGGTTTCGATCAATATTTTAGAGGATAACGCCGGTTAAGTCTGGGTTAGATCTGGGAAATGCGCGCATCTGGCTTATACTTTCGCCTTTTTCGCAAACTTGTTGGCCAGATCCTGGGTTTTTTCCGTGTTTGAATCACGTAGTAATGTTGTAGCACACTGAGGCAGTCAATTAAACCTGGTTTCGATCAATATTTTAGCGGATAACACCGGTTAGGTCTGGGTTAGGTCTGGGATATGCCCGCATCTGGCTCATGATTTTGCCTTCTTCGCATACTTGTTGGCCAGATCCTGGGTTTTTTCCGTGTTTGAATCACGTAGTAATGTTGTAGCACACTGAGGCAGTCAATTAAACCTGGTTTCGATCAATATTTTAGAGGATAACACCGGTTAGGTCTGGGTTAGATCTAGGAAATGCGCGCATCTGGCTTATACTTTCGCCTTTTTCGCAAACTTGTTGGCCAGATCCTGGGTTTTTTCCGTGTTTGAATCACGTAGTAATGTGGTACCACACTGAGGCTGACAATTAAACATGGTTTCGATCAATATTTTAGAGGATAACGCCGGTTAAGTCTGGGTTAGATCTGGGAAATGCGCGCATCTGGCTTATACTTTCTCCTTTTTCGCAAACTTGTTGGCCAGATCCTGGGTTTTTTCCGTGTTTGAATCACGTAGTAATGTGGTACCACACTGAGGCAGTCAATTAAACCTGGTTTCGATCAATATTTCAGAGGATAACACCGGTTAGGTCTGGGCTAGGTCCGGGATATGCCCGCATCTGGCTCATGATTTTGGCATCTTCGCATACTTGTTGGCCAGATCCTGGGTTTTTTTCGTGTTTGAATCACGTAGTAATGTGGTAACACACTGAAGCAGTCAATTAAACCTGGTTTCGATCAATTTTTTAGAGGATAACACCGGTTAGGACTGGGTTAGGTCTGGGTTATGCCCGCATCTGGCTCATGATTTTGCCTTCTTCGCATACTTGTTGGCCAGATCCTGGGTTTGTTTCGTGTTTGAATCACGTAGTAATGTGGTAACACACTGAAGCAGTCAATTAAACCTGGTTTCGATCAATATTTTAGAGGATAACACCGGTTAGGACTGGGTTAGGTCTGGGTTATGCCCGCATCTGGCTCATGATTTTGCCTTCTTCGCATACTTGTTGGCCAGATCCTGGGTTTGTTTCGTGTTTGAATCACGTAGTAATGTGGTAACACACTGAAGCAGTCAATTAAACCTTGTTTCGATCAATATTTTAGAGGATAACAACGGTTAGGTCTGGGTTAGGTCGGGGATACGCCCGCTTCTGGCTCATGATTTTGCCTTCTTCGCATACTTGTTGGCCAGATCGTGGGTTTTTTTCGTGTTTGAATCACGTAGTAATGTGGTAACACAATGAAGCAGTCAATTAACCCTGGTTTCGATCAATATTTTGGAGGATAACACCGGTTAGGTATGGGTTAGGTCTGGGTTATGCCCGCATCTGGCTCATGATTTTGCCTTTTTCGCAAACTTGTTGGCCAGATCCTGGGTTTTTTCCGTGTTTGAATCACGTAGTAATGTTGTAGCACACTGAGGCAGTCAATTAAACCTGGTTTCGATCAATATTTTAGAGGATAACACCGGTTAGGTCTGGGTTAGATCTAGGAAATGCGCGCATCTGGCTTATACTTTCGCCTTTTTCGCAAACTTGTTGGCCAGATCCTGGGTTTTTTCCGTGTTTGAATCACGTAGTAATGTGGTACCACACTGAGGCTGACAATTAAACATGGTTTCGATCAATATTTTAGAGGATAACGCCGGTTAAGTCTGGGTTAGATCTGGGAAATGCGCGCATCTGGCTTATACTTTCTCCTTTTTCGCAAACTTGTTGGCCAGATCCTGGGTTTTTTCCGTGTTTGAATCACGTAGTAATGTGGTACCACACTGAGGCAGTCAATTAAACCTGGTTTCGATCAATATTTCAGAGGATAACACCGGTTAGGTCTGGGCTAGGTCCGGGATATGCCCGCATCTGGCTCATGATTTTGGCATCTTCGCATACTTGTTGGCCAGATCCTGGGTTTTTTTCGTGTTTGAATCACGTAGTAATGTGGTAACACACTGAAGCAGTCAATTAAACCTGGTTTCGATCAATTTTTTAGAGGATAACACCGGTTAGGACTGGGTTAGGTCTGGGTTATGCCCGCATCTGGCTCATGATTTTGCCTTCTTCGCATACTTGTTGGCCAGATCCTGGGTTTGTTTCGTGTTTGAATCACGTAGTAATGTGGTAACACACTGAAGCAGTCAATTAAACCTGGTTTCGATCAATATTTTAGAGGATAACACCGGTTAGGACTGGGTTAGGTCTGGGTTATGCCCGCATCTGGCTCATGATTTTGCCTTCTTCGCATACTTGTTGGCCAGATCCTGGGTTTGTTTCGTGTTTGAATCACGTAGTAATGTGGTAACACACTGAAGCAGTCAATTAAACCTTGTTTCGATCAATATTTTAGAGGATAACAACGGTTAGGTCTGGGTTAGGTCGGGGATACGCCCGCTTCTGGCTCATGATTTTGCCTTCTTCGCATACTTGTTGGCCAGATCGTGGGTTTTTTTCGTGTTTGAATCACGTAGTAATGTGGTAACACAATGAAGCAGTCAATTAACCCTGGTTTCGATCAATATTTTGGAGGATAACACCGGTTAGGTATGGGTTAGGTCTGGGTTATGCCCGCATCTGGCTCATGATTTTGCCTTTTTCGCAAACTTGTTGGCCAGATCCTGGGTTTTTTCCGTGTTTGAATCACGTAGTAATGTTGTAGCACACTGAGGCAGTCAATTAAACCTGGTTTCGATCAATATTTTAGCGGATAACACCGGTTAGGTCTGGGTTAGGTCTGGGATATGCCCGCATCTGGCTCATGATTTTGCCTTCTTCGCATACTTGTTGGCCCGATCCTGGGTTTTTTCCGTGTTTGAATCACGTAGTAATGTGGTACCACACTGAGGCAGTCAATTAAACCTGGTTTCGATCAATATTTTAGAGGATAACACCGGTTAGGTCTGGGTTAGGTCTGGGATATGCGCGCATCTGGCTTATACTTTCGCCATTTTCGCAAACTTGTTGGCCAGATCCTGGGATTTTTCCGTGTTTGAAACACGTAGTAATGTTGTACCACACTGAGGCAGTCAATTAAACCTGGATTCGGACAGTATTTTAGAGGATAACACCGGTTAGGCCTGGGTTAGGTCTGGGTTATGCCCGCATCTGGCTCATGATTTTGCCTTCTTCGCATACTTGTTGGGCAGATCCTGGGCTTTTTCCTGTTTGAATCACGTAGTAACGTGGTAACGCACTGAAACTGTCAATTAAACCTGGTTTCGATCAATATTTTAGAGGATAACACCGGTTAGGTCTGGGTTAGGTCTGGGTTAGGTTTGGGTTATGCCCGCATCTGGCTCATGATTTTGCTTTCTTCGCATACTTGTTGGCCAGATCCTGGGTTTTTTCCGTGTTTGAATCACGTAGTAATGTGGTAACACACTGAAGCACTCAATTAAACTTGGTTTCGATCTATATTTTAGAGGATAACACCGGTTAGGTCTGGGTTTCGTCTGGGTTATGCCCGCATCGGGCTCATGATTTTGCCTTCTTCGCAAACTTGTTTGCCAGATCCTGGTTTTTTTTCGTGTTTGAATCACGTAGTAATGTGGCAACACAATGAAGCAGTCAATTAACCCTGGTTTCGATCCATATTTTGGAGGATAACACCGGTTAGGTCTGGGTTAGGTCCGGGATATGCCCGCATCTGGCTCATGATTTTGCCTTCTTCGCATACTTGTTGGCCAGATCCTGGGTTTTTTCCGTGTTTGAATCACGTAGTAATGCTGTAGCACACTGAGGCAGTCAATTAAACCTGGTTTCGATCAATATTTTAGAGGATAACACCGGTTAGGTCTGGGTTAGGTCTGGGATATGCGCGCATCTGGCATATACTTTCACCTTTTTCGCAAACTTGTTGGCTAGATCCTGGGTTTTTTTCGGGTTTTAATCACATAGTAATGTGGCAACACAATGAAGCAGTCAATTAACCCTGGTTTCGATCCATATTTTGGAGGATAACACCGGTTAGGTATGGGTTAGGTCTGGGTTATGCCCGCATCTGGCTCATGATTTTGCCTTTTTCGCAAACTTGTTGGCCAGATCCTGGGTTTTTTCCGTGTTTGAATCACGTAGTAATGTTGTAGCACACTGAGGCTGTCAATTAACCCTGGTTTCGATCAATATTTTGGAGGATAACACCGGTTAGGTATGGGTTAGGTCTGGGTTATGCCCGCATCTGGCTCATGATTTTGCCTTCTTCGCAAACTTGTTTGCCAGATCCTGGTTTTTTTTCGTGTTTGAATCACGTAGTAATGTGGCAACACAATGAAGCAGTCAATTAACCCTGGTTTCGATCCATATTTTGGAGGATAACACCGGTTAGGTCTGGGTTAGTTCTGCGTTATGCCCGCATCTGGCTTATACTTTCGCCTTTTTCGCAAACTTGATGGCTAGAGCCTGGGTTTTTTTGGGGTTTGAATCACGTGGTAATGTGGTACGACACAGAAACAATTCATTAAACCTGGATTCGGACAGTATTTTAGAGGATAACACCGGTTAGGTCTGGGTTAGGTCTGGGATATACGCGCATCTGGCATATACTTTCGTCTTTTTCGCAAACTTGTTGGCTAGATCCAGGGTTTTTTTCGTGTATGAATCACGTAGTAATGTGGTAACACACTGAAGCAGTCAATTAAACCTGGTTTCGATCAATATTTCAAAGGATAACACCGGTTAGGTATGGGTTAGGTCCGGGATATGCCCGCATCTGGCTCATGATTTTGCCTTCTTCGCATACTTGTTGGTCAGATCCTGGGTTTTTTCCGTGTTTGACTCCCGTAGTAATGTGGTACCACACTGAGGCAGTCAATTAAACCTAGTTTCGATCAATATTTCAGAGGATAACACCGGTTAGGTCTGGGTTAGGTCTGGGATATGCGCGCATCTGGCTTATACTTTCGCCTTTTTCGCAAACTTTTTGGCCAGATCCTGGGTTTTTTCCGTGTTTGAATCACGTAGTAATGTGGTACCACACTAAGGTAGTCAATTAAACCTGGTTTCGATCAATATTTCAGAGGATAACACCGGTTAGGTCTGGGTTAGGTCTGGGTTAGGTTTGGGTTATGCCCGCATCTGGCTAATGATTTTGCCTTCTTCGCATACTTGTTGGCCAGATCCCGGGTTTTTTCGGGTTCGAATCACGTAGTAATGTGGTAACACACTGAAGCAGTCCATTAAACCTGGTTTCGATCAATATTTTAGAGGATAACACCGGTTAGGTCTGGGTTAGGTCTGGGATATGCGCGCATCTGGCATATACTTTCGCCTTTTTCGCAAACTTGTTGGCTAGATCCTGGGTTTTTTCCGTGTTTGAATCACGTAGTAATGTGGTACCACACTGAGGTAGTCAATTAAACCTGGTTTCGATCAATATTTCAGGGGATAACACCGGTTAGGTCTGGGTTAGGTCTGGGATATTCGCGCATCTGGCATATACTTTCGCCTTTTTCGCAAACTTGTTGGCTAGATCCTGGGTTTTTTCCGTGTTTGAACCACGTAGTAATGTGGTACCACACTGAGGTAGTCAATTAAACCTGGTTTCGATCAAAATTTCAGAGGATAACACCGGTTAAGTCTGGGTTAGGTCCGGGATATGCCCGCATCTGGCTCATGATTTTGAATTCTTCGCATACTTGTTGGCCAGATCCTGGGTTTTTTTCGTGTTTGAATCACGTAGTAATGTGGTAACACACTGAAGCAGTCAATCAAACCTGGTTTCGATCAATATTTTAGAGGATAACACCGGTTAGGTCTGGGTTAGGTCTGGGTTATGCCCGCATCTGGCTCATGATTTTGCCTTCTTCGCATACTTGTTGGCCAGATCCTGGGTTTTTTTCGTGTTTGAATCACGTAGTAATGTGGTAACACACTGAAGCAGTCAATTAAACCTGGTTTCGATCAATATTTTAGAGGATAACACCGGTTAGGACTGGGTTAGGTCTGGGTTATGCCCGCATCTGGCTCATGATTTTGGCATCTTCGCATACTTGTTGGCCAGATCCTGGGTTTTTTTCGTGTTTGAATCACGTAGTAATGTGGTAACACACTGAAGCAGTCAATTAAACCTGGTTTCGATCAATATTTTAGAGGATAACACCGGTTAGGACTGGGTTAGGTCTGGGTTATGCCCGCATCTGGCTCATGATTTTGTCTTCTTCGCATACTTGTTGGCCAGATCCTGGGTTTTTTTCGTGTTTGAATCACGTAGTAATGTGGTAACACACTGAAGCAGTCAATCAAACCTGGTTTCGATCAATATTTTAGAGGATAACACCGGTTAGGTCTGGGTTAGGTCTGGGATATGGGCGCATCTGGCATATACTTTCGCCTTTTTCGCAAACTTGTTGGCCAGATCCTGGGTTTTTTCCGTGTTTGAATCACGTAGTAATGTGGTACCACACTAAGGTAGTCAATTAAACCTTGTTTCGATCAATATTTCAGAGGATAACACCGGTTAGGTCTGGGTTAGGTCTGGGTTATGCCCGCATCTGGCTCATGATTTTGCCTTCTTCGCATACTTGTTGGCCAGATCCTGGGTTCTTTCCGTGTTTCAATCACGTAGTAATGTTGTAGGAACCTGAGGCAGTCAATTAAACCTGGTTTCGATCCATATTTTGGAGGATAACACCGGTTAGGTCTGGGTTAGTTCTGGGTTATGAACGCATCTGGCATATACTTTCGCCTTTTTCGCAAACTTGTTGGCTAGATCCTGGGTTTTTTCCGTGTTTGAATCACGTAGTAATGTGGTACCACACTGAGGTAATCAATTAAACCTGGTTTCGATCAATATTTTAGAGGATAACACCAGTTAGGTCTGGGTTAGGTCTGGGTTATGCCCGCATCTGGCTTATACTTTCGCCTTTTTCGCAAACTTGTTGGCTAGATCCTGGGTTTTTTTCGTGTTTGAATCACGTAGTAATGTGGTAACACAATGAAGCAGTCAATTAACCCTGGTTGCGATCAATATTTTGGAGGATAACACCGGTTAGGTCTGGGTTAGGTCTGGGTTATGCCCGCATCTGGCTCATGATTTTGCCTTTTTCGCTAACTTGTTGGCCAGATCTTGGGTTTTTTTCGTGTTTGAATCACGTAGTAATGTGGTAACACACTGAAACAGTCAATTAAACCCGGTCTCGATCAATATATTAGAGGATAACACCGGTTAGGTCTGGGTTAGGTCTGGGATATGCGCGCATCTGGCATATACTTTCGCCTTTTTCGCAAACTTGTTGGCTAGATCCTGGGTTTTTTCCGTGTTTGAATCACGTAGTAATGTGGTACCACACTGAGGTAGTCAATTAAACCTGATTTCGATCAATATTTCAGAGGATAACACCGGTTAGGTCTGGGTTAGGTCTGGGATATGCGCGCATCTGGCACATACTTTCGCCTTTTTCGCAAACTTGTTGGCTAGATCCTGGGTTTTTTCCGTGTTTGAACCACGTAGTAATGTGGTACCACACTGAGGTAGTCAATTAAACCTGGTATCGATCATTATTTCAGAGGATAACACCGGTTAGGTCTGGGTTAGGTCCGGGATATGCCCGCATCTGGCTCATGATTTTGCCTTCTTCGCATACTTGTTGGCCCGATCCTGGGTTTTTTCCGTGTTTGAATCACGTAGTAATGTGGTACCACACTGAGGCAGTCAATTAAACCTGGTTTCGATCAATATTTTAGAGGATAACACCGGTTAGGTCTGGGTTAGGTCTGGGTTAGGTTTGGGTTATGCCCGCATCTGGCTCATGATTTTGCTTTCTTCGCATACTTGTTGGCCAGATCCTGGGTTTTTTCCGTGTTTGAATCACGTAGTAATGTGGTAACACACTGAAGCAGTCAATTAAACCTGGTTTCGATCAATATCTTAGAGGATAACACCGGTTAGGTCTGGGTTTCGTCTGGGTTATGCCCGCATCTGGCTCATCATTTTGCCTTCTTCGCAAACTTGTTTGCCAGATCCTGGCTTTTTTTCGTGTTTGACTCACGTAGTAATGTGGCAACACAATGAAGCAGTTAATTAACCCTGGTTTCGATCCATATTTTGGAGGATAACACCGGTTAGGTCTGGGTTAGTTCTGGGTTATGCCCGCATCTGGCTCATGATTTTGCCTTTTTCGCAAACTTTTTGGCCAGATCCTGGGTTTTTTCTGTGTTTGAATCACGTAGTAATGTGGTACCACACTAAGGTAGTCAATTAAACCTGGTTTCGATCAATATTTCAGAGGATAACACCGGTTAGGTCTGGGTTAGGTCGGGGATATGCCCGCATCTGGCTCATGATTTTGCCTTCTTCGCATACTTGTTGGCCAGATCCTGGGTTTTTTTCGTGTTTGAATCACGTAGTAATGTGGTAGCACAATGAAGCAGTCAATTAACCCTGGTTGCGATCAATATTTTGGAGGATAACACCGGTTAGGTCTGGGTTAGGTCTGGGTTATGCCCGCATCTGGCTCATGATTTTGCCTTTTTCGCAAACTTGTTGGCCAGATCTTGGGTGTTTTTCGTGTTTGAATCACGTAGTAATGTGGTAACACACTGAAGCAGTCAATTAAACCCGGTCTCGATCAATATTTTAGAGGATAACGCCGGTTAGGTCTGGGTTAGATCTGGGAAATGCGCGCATCTGGCTTATACTTTCGCCTTTTTCGCAAACTTGTTGGCCAGGTCCTGGGTTTTTTCCGTGTTTGAATCACGTAGTAATGTGGTACCACACTGAGGCAGTCAATTAAACCTGGTTTCGATCAATATTTCAGAGGATAACACCGGTTAGGTCTGGGCTAGGTCCGGGATATGCCCGCATCTGGCTCATGATTTTGCCTTCTTCGCATACTTGTTGGCCAGATCCTGGGTTTTTTCCGTGTTTGAATCACGTAGTAATGTGGTACCACACTGAGGCAGTCAATTAAACCTGGTTTCGATCAATATTTCAGAGGATAACACCGGTTAGGTCTGGGCTAGGTCCGGGATATGCCCGCATCTGGCTCATGATTTTGGCATCTTCGCATACTTGTTGGCCAGATCCTGGGTTTTTTTCGTGTTTGAATCACGTAGTAATGTGGTAACACACTGAAGCAGTCAATTAAACCTGGTTTCGATCAATATTTTAGAGGATAACACCGGTTAGGACTGGGTTAGGTCTGGGTTATGCCCGCATCTGGCTCATGATTTTGCCTTCTTCGCATACTTGTTGGCCAGCTCCTGGGTTTTTTTCGTGTTTGAATCACGTAGTAATGTGGTAACACACTGAAGCAGTCAATTAAACCTTGTTTCGATTAATATTTTAGAGGATAACACCGGTTAGGTCTGGGTTAGGTCTGGGATATGCGCGCATCTGGCATATACCTTTGCCTTTTTCGCAAACTTGTTGACTAGATCCTGGGTTTTTTTCGTGATTGAATCACGTAGTAATGTGGTAACACACTGGAGCAGTCAATCAAACCTGGTTTCGATCAATATTTTAGAGGATAACACCGGTTAGGTCTGGGTTAGGTCTGGGATATGCGCGCATCTGGCATATACTTTCGCCTTTTTCGCAAACTTGTTGGCTAGATCCTGGGTTTTTTCCGTGTTTGAATCACGTAGTAATGTGGTACCACACTGAGGTAGTCAATTAAACCTGGTATCGATCAATATTTTAGAGGATAACACCGGTTAGGTCTGGGTTAGGTCCGGGATATGCCCGCATCTGGCTCATGATTTTGCCTTCTTCGCATACTTGTTGGCCAGATCCTGGGTTTTTTCCGTGTTTGAATCACGTAGTAATGTGGTACCACACTGAGGCAGTCAATTAAACCTGGTTTCGATCAATATTTCAGAGGATAACACCGGTTAGGTCTGGGCTAGGTCCGGGATATGCCCGCATCTGGCTCATGATTTTGGCATCTTCGCATACTTGTTGGCCAGATCCTGGGTTTTTTTCGTGTTTGAATCACGTAGTAATGTGGTAACACACTGAAGCAGTCAATTAAACCTGGTTTCGATCAATATTTTAGAGGATAACACCGGTTAGGTCTGGGATAGGTCTGGGTTATGCCCGCATCTGGCTCATGATTTTGCCTTCTTCGCATACTTGTTGGCCAGATCCTGGGTTTTTTCCGTGTTTGAATCACGTAGTAATGTGGTAACACACTGAAGCAGTCAATTAAACCTGGTTTCGATCAATATTTTAGAGGATAACACCGGTTAGGTCTGGGTTAGGTCCGGGATATGCCCGCATCTGGCATATACTTTTGCCTTTTTCGCAAACTTGTTGACTAGATCCTGGGTTTTTTTCGTGATTGAATCACGTAGTAATGTGGTACCACACTGAGGTAGTCAATTAAACCTGGTATCGATCAATATTTCAGAGGATAACACCGGTTAGGTCTGGGTTAGGTCCGGGATATGCCCGCATCTGGCTCATGATTTTGCCTTCTTCGCATACTTGTTGGCCCGATCCTGGGTTTTTCTCGTGTTTGAATCACGTAGTAATGTGGTAACACACTGAAGCAGTCAATTAAACCTGGTTTCGATCAATATTTTAGAGGATAACACCGGTTAGGTCTGGGATAGGTCTGGGTTATGCCCGCATCTGGCTCATGATTTTGCCTTCTTCGCATACTTGTTGGCCAGATCCTGGGTTTTTTCCGTGTTTGAAACACGTAGTAATGTGGTACCACACTGAGGCAGTCAATTAAACCTGGTTTCGATCAATATTTCAGAGGATAACACCGGTTAGGTCTGGGCTAGGTCCGGGATATGCCCGCATCTGGCTCATGATTTTGCCTTCTTCGCATACTTGTTGGCCAGATCCTGGGTTTTTTCCGTGTTTGAATCACGTAGTAATGTGGTACCACACTGAGGCAGTCAATTAAACCTGGTTTCGATCAATATTTCAGAGGATAACACCGGTTAGGTCTGGGCTAGGTCCGGGATATGCCCGCATCTGGCTCATGATTTTGGCATCTTCGCATACTTGTTGGCCAGATCCTGGGTTTTTTTCGTGTTTGAATCACGTAGTAATGTGGTAACACACTGAAGCAGTCAATTAAACCTGGTTTCGATCAATATTTTAGAGGATAACACCGGTTAGGACTGGGTTAGGTCTGGGTTATGCCCGCATCTGGCTCATGATTTTGCCTTCTTCGCATACTTGTTGGCCAGCTCCTGGGTTTTTTTCGTGTTTGAATCACGTAGTAATGTGGTAACACACTGAAGCAGTCAATTAAACCTTGTTTCGATTAATATTTTAGAGGATAACACCGGTTAGGTCTGGGTTAGGTCTGGGATATGCGCGCATCTGGCATATACCTTTGCCTTTTTCGCAAACTTGTTGACTAGATCCTGGGTTTTTTTCGTGATTGAATCACGTAGTAATGTGGTAACACACTGGAGCAGTCAATCAAACCTGGTTTCGATCAATATTTTAGAGGATAACACCGGTTAGGTCTGGGTTAGGTCTGGGATATGCGCGCATCTGGCATATACTTTCGCCTTTTTCGCAAACTTGTTGGCTAGATCCTGGGTTTTTTCCGTGTTTGAATCACGTAGTAATGTGGTACCACACTGAGGTAGTCAATTAAACCTGGTATCGATCAATATTTTAGAGGATAACACCGGTTAGGTCTGGGTTAGGTCCGGGATATGCCCGCATCTGGCTCATGATTTTGCCTTCTTCGCATACTTGTTGGCCAGATCCTGGGTTTTTTTCGTGTTTGAATCACGTAGTAATGTGGTAACACACTGAAGCAGTCAATTAAACCTGGTTTCGATCAATATTTTAGAGGATAACACCGGTTAGGACTGGGTTAGGTCTGGGTTATGCCCGCATCTGGCTCATGATTTTGCCTTCTTCGCATACTTGTTGGCCAGATCCTGGGTTTTTTTCGTGTTTGAATCACGTAGTAATGTGGTAACACACTGAAGCAGTCAATTAAACCTTGTTTCGATCAATATTTTAGAGGATAACAACGGTTAGGTCTGGGCTAGGTCCGGGATATGCCCGCATCTGGCTCATGATTTTGGCATCTTCGCATACTTGTTGGCCAGATCCTGGGTTTTTTTCGTGTTTGAATCACGTAGTAATGTGGTAACACACTGAAGCAGTCAATTAAACCTGGTTTCGATCAATATTTTAGAGGATAACACCGGTTAGGACTGGGTTAGGTCTGGGTTATGCCCGCATCTGGCTCATGATTTTGCCTTCTTCACATACTTGTTGGCCAGATCCTGGGTTTTTTTCGTGTTTGAATCACGTAGTAATGTGGTAACACACTGAAGCAGTCAATTAAACCTTGTTTCGATCAATATTTTAGAGGATAACACCGGTTAGGTCTGGGTTAGGTCTGGGATATGCGCGCATCTGGCATATACCTTTGCCTTTTTCGCAAACTTGTTGACTAGATCCTGGGTTTTTTTCGTGATTGAATCACGTAGTAATGTGGTAACACACTGGAGCAGTCAATCAAACCTGGTTTCGATCAATATTTTAGAGGATAACACCGGTTAGGTCTGGGTTAGGTCTGGGATATGCGCGCATCTGGCTCATGATTTTGCCTTCTTCGCATACTTGTTGGCCAGATCCTGGGTTTTTTTCGTGTTTGAATCACGTAGTAATGTGGTAACACACTGAAGCAGTCAATTAAACCTTGTTTCGATCAATATTTTAGAGGATAACACCGGTTAGGTCTGGGTTAGGTCTGGGATATGCGCGCATCTGGCATATACCTTTGCCTTTTTCGCAAACTTGTTGACTAGATCCTGGGTTTTTTTCGTGATTGAATCACGTAGTAATGTGGTAACACACTGGAGCAGTCAATCAAACCTGGTTTCGATCAATATTTTAGAGGATAACACCGGTTAGGTCTGGGTTAGGTCTGGGATATGCGCGTATCTGGCATATACTTTCGTCTTTTTCGCAAACTTGTTGGCTAGATCCTGGGTTTTTTCCGTGTTTGAATCACGTAGTAATGTGGTACCACACTGAGGTAGTCAATTAAACCTGGTATCGATCAATATTTCAGAGGATAACACCGGTTAGGTCTGGGTTAGGTCCGGGATATGCCCGCATCTGGCTCATGATTTTGCCTTCTTCGCATACTTGTTGGCCAGATCCTGGGTTTTTTTCGTGTTTGAATCACGTAGTAATGTGGTAACACACTGAAGCAGTCAATTAAACCTGGTTTCGATCAATATTTTAGAGGATAACACCGGTTAGGACTGGGTTAGGTCTGGGTTATGCCCGCATCTGGCTCATGATTTTGCCTTCTTCGCATACTTGTTGGCCAGATCCTGGGTTTTTTCCGTGTTTGAATCACGTAGTAATGTGGTACCACACTGAGGCAGTCAATTAAACCTGGTTTCGATCAATATTTTAGAGGATAACACCGGTTAGGACTGGGTTAGGTCTGGGTTATGCCCGCATCTGGCTCATGATTTTGCCTTCTTCGCATACTTGTTGGCCAGATCCTGGGTTTTTTTCGTGTTTGAATCACGTAGTAATGTGGTAACACACTGAAGCAGTCAATTAAACCTTGTTTCGATCAATATTTTAGAGGATAACAACGGTTAGGTCTGGGCTAGGTCCGGGATATGCCCGCATCTGGCTCATGATTTTGGCATCTTCGCATACTTGTTGGCCAGATCCTGGGTTTTTTTCGTGTTTGAATCACGTAGTAATGTGGTAACACACTGAAGCAGTCAATTAAACCTGGTTTCGATCAATATTTTAGAGGATAACACCGGTTAGGACTGGGTTAGGTCTGGGTTATGCCCGCATCTGGCTCATGATTTTGCCTTCTTCACATACTTGTTGGCCAGATCCTGGGTTTTTTTCGTGTTTGAATCACGTAGTAATGTGGTAACACACTGAAGCAGTCAATTAAACCTTGTTTCGATCAATATTTTAGAGGATAACACCGGTTAGGTCTGGGTTAGGTCTGGGATATGCGCGCATCTGGCATATACCTTTGCCTTTTTCGCAAACTTGTTGACTAGATCCTGGGTTTTTTTCGTGATTGAATCACGTAGTAATGTGGTAACACACTGGAGCAGTCAATCAAACCTGGTTTCGATCAATATTTTAGGGGATAACACCGGTTAGGTCTGGGTTAGGTCTGGGATATGCGCGCATCTGGCATATACTTTCGCCTTTTTCGCAAACTTGTTGGCTAGATCCTGGGTTTTTTCCGTGTTTGAATCGCGTAGCAATGTGGTACCACACTGAGGTAGTCAATTAAACCTGGTATCGCTCAATATTTCAGAGGATAACACCGGTTAGGTCTGGTTTAGGTCCGGGATATGCCCGCATCTGGCTCATGATTTTGCCTTCTTCGCATACTTGTTGGCCCGATCCTGGGTTTTTCTCGTGTTTGAATCACGTAGTAATGTGGTAACACACTGAAGCAGTCAATTAAACCTGGTTTCGATCAATATTTTAGAGGATAACACCGGTTAGGTCTGGGATAGGTCTGGGTTATGCCCGCATCTGGCTCATGATTTTGCCTTCTTCGCATACTTGTTGGCCAGATCCTGGGTTTTTTCCGTGTTTGAATCACGTAGTAATGTGGTACCACACTGAGGCAGTCAATTAAACCTGGTTTCGATCAATATTTCAGAGGATAACACCGGTTAGGTCTGGGCTAGGTCCGGGATATGCCCGCATCTGGCATATACCTTTGCCTTTTTCGCAAACTTGTTGACTAGATCCTGGGTTTTTTTCGTGATTGAATCACGTAGTAATGTGGTACCACACTGAGGTAGTCAATTAAACCTGGTATCGATCAATATTTCAGAGGATAACACCGGTTAGGTCTGGGTTAGGTCCGGGATATGCCCGCATCTGGCTCATGATTTTGCCTTCTTCGCATACTTGTTGGCCCGATCCTGGGTTTTTCTCGTGTTTGAATCACGTAGTAATGTGGTAACACACTGAAGCAGTCAATTAAACCTGGTTTCGATCAATATTTTAGAGGATAACACCGGTTAGGTCTGGGATAGGTCTGGGTTATGCCCGCATCTGGCTCATGATTTTGCCTTCTTCGCATACTTGTTGGCCAGATCCTGGGTTTTTTCCGTGTTTGAAACACGTAGTAATGTGGTACCACACTGAGGCAGTCAATTAAACCTGGCTTCGATCAATATTTCAGAGGATAACACCGGTTAGGTCTGGGCTAGGTCCGGGATATGCCCGCATCTGGCTCATGACTTTGCCTTCTTCGCATACTTGTTGGCCAGATCCTGGGTTTTTTCCGTGTTTGAATCACGTAGTAATGTGGTACCACACTGAGGCAGTCAATTAAACCTGGTTTCGATCAATATTTCAGAGGATAACACCGGTTAGGTCTGGGCTAGGTCCGGGATATGCCCGCATCTGGCTCATGATTTTGGCATCTTCGCATACTTGTTGGCCAGATCCTGGGTTTTTTTCGTGTTTGAATCACGTAGTAATGTGGTAACACACTGAAGCAGTCAATTAAACCTGGTTTCGATCAATATTTTAGAGGATAACACCGGTTAGGACTGGGTTAGGTCTGGGTTATGCCCGCATCTGGCTCATGATTTTGCCTTCTTCGCATACTTGTTGGCCAGCTCCTGGGTTTTTTTCGTGTTTGAATCACGTAGTAATGTGGTAACACACTGAAGCAGTCAATTAAACCTTGTTTCGATTAATATTTTAGAGGATAACACCGGTTAGGTCTGGGTTAGGTCTGGGATATGCGCGCATCTGGCATATACCTTTGCCTTTTTCGCAAACTTGTTAACTAGATCCTGGGTTTTTTTCGTGATTGAATCACGTAGTAATGTGGTAACACACTGGAGCAGTCAATCAAACCTGGTTTCGATCAATATTTTAGTGGATAACACCGGTTAGGTCTGGGTTAGGTCTGGGATATGCGCGCATCTGGCATATACTTTCGCCTTTTTCGCAAACTTGTTGGCTAGATCCTGGGTTTTTTCCGTGTTTGAATCACGTAGTAATGTGGTACCACACTGAGGTAGTCAATTAAACCTGGTATCGATCAATATTTTAGAGGATAACACCGGTTAGGTCTGGGTTAGGTCCGGGATATGCCCGCATCTGGCTCATGATTTTGCCTTCTTCGCATACTTGTTGGCCAGATCCTGGGTTTTTTTCGTGTTTGATTCACGGAGTAATGTGGTAACACACTGAAGCAGTCAATTAAACCTGGTTTCGATCAATATTTTAGAGGATAACACCGGTTAGGACTGGGTTAGGTCCGGGTTATGCCCGCAACTGGCTCATGATTTTGCCTTCTTCGCATACTTGTTGGCCAGATCCTGGGTTTTTTTCGTGTTTGAATCACGTAGTAATGTGGTAACACACTGAAGCAGTCAATTAAACCTTGTTTCGATCAATATTTTAGAGGATAACACCGGTTAGGTCTGGGTTAGGTCTGGGATATGCGCGCATCTGGCATATACCTTTGCCTTTTTCGCAAACTTGTTGACTAGATCCTGGGATTTTTTCGTGATTGAATCACGTAGTAACGTGGTAACACACTGGAGCAGTCAATCAAACCTGGTTTCGATCAATATTTTAGAGGATAACACCGGTTAGGTCTGGGTTAGGTCTGGGATATGCGCGCATCTGGCATATACTTTCGCCTTTTTCGCAAACTTGTTGGCTAGATCCTGGGTTTTTTCCGTGTTTGAATCACGTAGTAATGTGGTACCACACTGAGGTAGTCAATTAAACCTGGTATCGATCAATATTTCAGAGGATAACACCGGTTAGGTCTGGGTTAGGTCCGGGATATGCCCGCATCTGGCTCATGATTTTGCCTTCTTCGCATACTTGTTGGCCAGATCCTGGGTTTTTTTCGTGTTTGAATCACGTAGTAATGTGGTAACACACTGAAGCAGTCAATTAAACCTGGTTTCGATCAATATTTTAGAGGATAACACCAGTTAGGACTGGGTTAGGTCTGGGTTATGCCCGCAACTGGCTCATGATTTTGCCTTCTTCGCATACTTGTTGGCCAGATCCTGGGTTTTTTTCGTGTTTGAATCACGTAGTAATGTGGTAACACACTGAAGCAGTCAATTAAACCTTGTTTCGATCAATATTTTAGAGGATAACACCGGTTAGGTCTGGGTTAGGTCTGGGATATGCGCGCATCTGGCATATACCTTTGCCTTTTTCGCAAACTTGTTGACTAGATCCTGGGATTTTTTCGTGATTGAATCACGTAGTAACGTGGTAACACACTGGAGCAGTCAATCAAACCTGGTTTCGATCAATATTTTAGAGGATAACACCGGTTAGGTCTGGGTTAGGTCTGGGATATGCGCGCATCTGGCATATACTTTCGCCTTTTTCGCAAACTTGTTGGCTAGATCCTGGGTTTTTTCCGTGTTTGAATCACGTAGTAATGTGGTACCACACTGAGGTAGTCAATTAAACCTGGTATCGATCAATATTTCAGAGGATAACACCGGTTAGGTCTGGGTTAGGTCCGGGATATGCCCGCATCTGGCTCATGATTTTGCCTTCTTCGCATACTTGTTGGCCAGATCCTGGGTTTTTTTCGTGTTTGAATCACGTAGTAATGTGGTAACAAACTGAAGCAGTCAATTAAACCTGGTTTCGATCAATATTTTAGAGGATAACACCGGTTAGGACTGGGTTAGGTCTGGGTTATGCCCGCATCTGGCTCATGATTTTGCCTTCTTCGCATACTTGTTGGCCAGATCCTGGGTTTTTTCCGTGTTTGAATCACGTAGTAATGTGGTACCACACTGAGGCAGTCAATTAAACCTGGTTTCGATCAATATTTCAGAGGATAACACCGGTTAGGTCTGGGCTAGGTCCGGGATATGCCCGCATCTGGCTCATGATTTTGGCATCTTCGCATACTTGTTGGCCAGATCCTGGGTTTTTTTCGTGTTTGAATCACGTAGTAATGTGGTAACACACTGAAGCAGTCAATTAAACCTGGTTTCGATCAATATTTTAGAGGATAACACCGGTTAGGTCTGGGATAGGTCTGGGTTATGCCCGCATCTGGCTCATGATTTTGCCTTCTTCGCATACTTGTTGGCCAGATCCTGGGTTTTTTCCGTGTTTGAATCACGTAGTAATGTGGTAACACACTGAAGCAGTCAATTAAACCTGGTTTCGATCAATATTTTAGAGGATAACACCGGTTAGGTCTGGGTTAGGTCCGGGATATGCCCGCATCTGGCATATACTTTTGCCTTTTTCGCAAACTTGTTGACTAGATCCTGGGTTTTTTTCGTGATTGAATCACGTAGTAATGTGGTACCACACTGAGGTAGTCAATTAAACCTGGTATCGATCAATATTTCAGAGGATAACACCGGTTAGGTCTGGGTTAGGTCCGGGATATGCCCGCATCTGGCTCATGATTTTGCCTTCTTCGCATACTTGTTGGCCCGATCCTGGGTTTTTCTCGTGTTTGAATCACGTAGTAATGTGGTAACACACTGAAGCAGTCAATTAAACCTGGTTTCGATCAATATTTTAGAGGATAACACCGGTTAGGTCTGGGATAGGTCTGGGTTATGCCCGCATCTGGCTCATGATTTTGCCTTCTTCGCATACTTGTTGGCCAGATCCTGGGTTTTTTCCGTGTTTGAAACACGTAGTAATGTGGTACCACACTGAGGCAGTCAATTAAACCTGGTTTCGATCAATATTTCAGAGGATAACACCGGTTAGGTCTGGGCTAGGTCCGGGATATGCCCGCATCTGGCTCATGATTTTGCCTTCTTCGCATACTTGTTGGCCAGATCCTGGGTTTTTTCCGTGTTTGAATCACGCAGTAATGTGGTACCACACTGAGGCAGTCAATTAAACCTGGTTTCGATCAATATTTCAGAGGATAACACCGGTTAGGTCTGGGCTAGGTCCGGGATATGCCCGCATCTGGCTCATGATTTTGGCATCTTCGCATACTTGTTGGCCAGATCCTGGGTTTTTTTCGTGTTTAGATCACGTAGTAATGTGGTAACACACTGAAGCAGTCAATTAAACCTGGTTTCGATCAATATTTTAGAGGATAACACCGGTTAGGACTGGGTTAGGTCTGGGTTATGCCCGCATCTGGCTCATGATTTTGCCTTCTTCGCATACTTGTTGGCCAGCTCCTGGGTTTTTTTCGTGTTTGAATCACGTAGTAATGTGGTAACACACTGAAGCAGTCAATTAAACCTTGTTTCGATTAATATTTTAGAGGATAACACCGGTTAGGTCTGGGTTAGGTCTGCGATATGCGCGCATCTGGCATATACCTTTGCCTTTTTCGCAAACTTGTTGACTAGATCCTGGGTTTTTTTCGTGATTGAATCACGTAGTAATGTGGTAACACACTGGAGCAGTCAATCAAACCTGGTTTCGATCAATATTTTAGAGGATAACACCGGTTAGGTCTGGGTTAGGTCTGGGATATGCGCGCATCTGGCATATACTTTCGCCTTTTTCGCAAACTTGTTGGCTAGATCCTGGGTTTTTTCCGTGTTTGAATCACGTAGTAATGTGGTACCACACTGAGGTAGTCAATTAAACCTGGTATCGATCAATATTTCAGAGGATAACACCGGTTAGGTCTGGGTTAGGTCCGGGATATGCCCGCATCTGGCTCATGGTTTTGCCTTCTTCGCATACTTGTTGGCCAGATCCTGGGTTTTTTTCGTGTTTGAATCACGTAGTAATGTGGTAACACACTGAAGCAGTCAATTAAACCTTGTTTCGATCAATATTTTAGAGGATAACAACGGTTAGGTCTGGGCTAGGTCCGGGATATGCCCGCATCTGGCTCATGATTTTGGCATCTTCGCATACTTGTTGGCCACATCCTGGGTTTTTTTCGTGTTTGAATCACGTAGTAATGTGGTAACACACTGAAGCAGTCAATTAAACCTGGTTTCGATCAATATTTTAGAGGATAACACCGGTTAGGACTGGGTTAGGTCTGGGTTATGCCCGCATCTGGCTCATGATTTTGCCTTCTTCACATACTTGTTGGCCAGATCCTGGGTTTTTTTCGTGTTTGAATCACGTAGTAATGTGGTAACACACTGAAGCAGTCAATTAAACCTTGTTTCGATCAATATTTTAGAGGATAACACCGGTTAGGTCTGGGTTAGGTCTGGGATATGCGCGCATCTGGCATATACCTTTGCCTTTTTCGCAAACTTGTTGACTAGATCCTGGGATTTTTTCGTGATTGAATCACGTAGTAACGTGGTAACACACTGGAGCAGTCAATCAAACCTGGTTTCGATCAATATTTTAGAGGATAACACCGGTTAGGTCTGGGTTAGGTCTGGGATATGCGCGCATCTGGCATATACTTTCGCCTTTTTCGCAAACTTGTTGGCTAGATCCTGGGTTTTTTCCGTGTTTGAATCACGTAGTAATGTGGTACCACACTGAGGTAGTCAATTAAACCTGGTATCGATCAATATTTCAGAGGATAACACCGGCTAGGTCTGGGTTAGGTCCGGGATATGCCCGCATCTGGCTCATGATTTTGCCTTCTTCGCATACTTGTTGGCCAGATCCTGGGTTTTTTTCGTGTTTGAATCACGTAGTAATGTGGTAACACACTGAAGCAGTCAATTAAACCTGGTTTCGATCAATATTTTAGAGGATAACACCGGTTAGGACTGGGTTAGGTCTGGGTTATGCCCGCAACTGGCTCATGATTTTGCCTTCTTCGCATACTTGTTGGCCAGATCCTGGGTTTTTTTCGTGTTTGAATCACGTAGTAATGTGGTAACACACTGAAGCAGTCAATTAAACCTTGTTTCGATCAATATTTTAGAGGATAACACCGGTTAGGTCTGGGTTAGGTCTGGGATATGCGCGCATCTGGCATATACCTTTGCCTTTTTCGCAAACTTGTTGACTAGATCCTGGGATTTTTTCGTGTTTGAATCACGTAGTAATGTGGTAACACACTGAAGCAGTCAATTAAACCTTGTTTCGATCAATATTTTAGAGGATAACACCGGTTAGGTCTGGGTTAGGTCTGGGATATGCGCGCATCTGGCATATACCTTTGCCTTTTTCGCAAACTTGTTGACTAGATCCTGGGATTTTTTCGTGATTGAATCACGTAGTAACGTGGTAACACACTGGAGCAGTCAATCAAACCTGGTTTCGATCAATATTTTAGAGGATAACACCGGTTAGGTCTGGGTTAGGTCTGGGATATGCGCGCATCTGGCATATACTTTCGCCTTTTTCGCAAACTTGTTGGCTAGATCCTGGGTTTTTTCCGTGTTTGAATCACGTAGTAATGTGGTACCACACTGAGGTAGTCAATTAAACCTGGTATCGATCAATATTTCAGAGGATAACACCGGCTAGGTCTGGGTTAGGTCCGGGATATGCCCGCATCTGGCTCATGATTTTGCCTTCTTCGCATACTTGTTGGCCAGATCCTGGGTTTTTTTCGTGTTTGAATCACGTAGTAATGTGGTAACACACTGAAGCAGTCAATTAAACCTGGTTTCGATCAATATTTTAGAGGATAACACCGGTTAGGACTGGGTTAGGTCTGGGTTATGCCCGCAACTGGCTCATGATTTTGCCTTCTTCGCATACTTGTTGGCCAGATCCTGGGTTTTTTTCGTGTTTGAATCACGTAGTAATGTGGTAACACACTGAAGCAGTCAATTAAACCTTGTTTCGATCAATATTTTAGAGGATAACACCGGTTAGGTCTGGGTTAGGTCTGGGATATGCGCGCATCTGGCATATACCTTTGCCTTTTTCGCAAACTTGTTGACTAGATCCTGGGATTTTTTCGTGATTGAATCACGTAGTAACGTGGTAACACACTGGAGCAGTCAATCAAACCTGGTTTCGATCAATATTTTAGAGGATAACACCGGTTAGGTCTGGGTTAGGTCTGGGATATGCGCGCATCTGGCATATACTTTCGCCTTTTTCGCAAACTTGTTGGCTAGATCCTGTGTTTTTTCCGTGTTTGAATCACGTAGTAATGTGGTACCACACTGAGGTAGTCAATTAAACCTGGTATCGATCAATATTTCAGAGGATAACACCGGTTAGGTCTGGGTTAGGTCCGGGATATGCCCGCATCTGGCTCATGATTTTGCCTTCTTCGCATACTTGTTGGCCAGATCCTGGGTTTTTTCCGTGTTTGAATCACGTAGTAATGTGGTACCACACTGAGGCAGTCAATTAAACCTGGTTTCGATCAATATTTCAGAGGATAACACCGGTTAGGTCTGGGCTAGGTCCGGGATATGCCCGCATCTGGCTCATGATTTTGGCATCTTCGCATACTTGTTGGCCAGATCCTGGGTTTTTTTCGTGTTTGAATCACGTAGTAATGTGGTAACACACTGAAGCAGTCAATTAAACCTGGTTTCGATCAATATTTTAGAGGATAACACCGGTTAGGTCTGGGATAGGTCTGGGTTATGCCCGCATCTGGCTCATGATTTTGCCTTCTTCGCATACTTGTTGGCCAGATCCTGGGTTTTTTCCGTGTTTGAATCACGTAGTAATGTGGTAACACACTGAAGCTGTCAATTAAACCTGGTTTCGATCAATATTTTAGAGGATAACACCGGTTAGGTCTGGGTTAGGTCCGGGATATGCCCGCATCTGGCATATACTTTTGCCTTTTTCGCAAACTTGTTGACTAGATCCTGGGTTTTTTTCGTGATTGAATCACGTAGTAATGTGGTACCACACTGAGGTAGTCAATTAAACCTGGTATCGATCAATATTTCAGAGGATAACACCGGTTAGGTCTGGGTTAGGTCCGGGATATGCCCGCATCTGGCTCATGATTTTGCCTTCTTCGCATACTTGTTGGCCCGATCCTGGGTTTTTCTCGTGTTTGAATCACGTAGTAATGTGGTAACACACTGAAGCAGTCAATTAAACCTGGTTTCGATCAATATTTTAGAGGATAACACCGGTTAGGTCTGGGATAGGTCTGGGTTATGCCCGCATCTGGCTCATGATTTTGCCTTCTTCGCATACTTGTTGGCCAGATCCTGGGTTTTTTCCGTGTTTGAAACACGTAGTAATGTGGTACCACACTGAGGCAGTCAATTAAACCTGGTTTCGATCAATATTTCAGAGGATAACACCGGTTAGGTCTGGGCTAGGTCCGGGATATGCCCGCATCTGGCTCATGATTTTGCCTTCTTCGCATACTTGTTGGCCAGATCCTGGGTTTTTTCCGTGTTTGAATCACGCAGTAATGTGGTACCACACTGAGGCAGTCAATTAAACCTGGTTTCGATCAATATTTCAGAGGATAACACCGGTTAGGTCTGGGCTAGGTCCGGGATATGCCCGCATCTGGCTCATGATTTTGGCATCTTCGCATACTTGTTGGCCAGATCCTGGGTTTTTTTCGTGTTTGAATCACGTAGTAATGTGGTAACACACTGAAGCAGTCAATTAAACCTGGTTTCGATCAATATTTTAGAGGATAACACCGGTTAGGACTGGGTTAGGTCTGGGTTATGCCCGCATCTGGCTCATGATTTTGCCTTCTTCGCATACTTGTTGGCCAGCTCCTGGGTTTTTTTCGTGTTTGAATCACGTAGTAATGTGGTAACACACTGAAGCAGTCAATTAAACCTTGTTTCGATTAATATTTTAGAGGATAACACCGGTTAGGTCTGGGTTAGGTCTGGGATATGCGCGCATCTGGCATATACCTTTGCCTTTTTCGCAAACTTGTTGACTAGATCCTGGGTTTTTTTCGTGATTGAATCACGTAGTAATGTGGTAACACACTGGAGCAGTCAATCAAACCTGGTTTCGATCAATATTTTAGAGGATAACACCGGTTAGGTCTGGGTTAGGTCTGGGATATGCGCGCATCTGGCATATACTTTCGCCTTTTTCGCAAACTTGTTGGCTAGATCCTGGGTTTTTTCCGTGTTTGAATCACGTAGTAATGTGGTACCACACTGAGGTAGTCAATTAAACCTGGTATCGATCAATATTTCAGAGGATAACACCGGTTAGGTCTGGGTTAGGTCCGGGATATGCCCGCATCTGGCTCATGATTTTGCCTTCTTCGCATACTTGTTGGCCAGATCCTGGGTTTTTTTCGTGTTTGAATCACGTAGTAATGTGGTAACACACTGAAGCAGTCAATTAAACCTTGTTTCGATCAATATTTTAGAGGATAACAACGGTTAGGTCTGGGCTAGGTCCTGGATATGCCCGCATCTGGCTCATGATTTTGGCATCTTCGCATACTTGTTGGCCAGATCCTGGGTTTTTTTCGTGTTTGAATCACGTAGTAATGTGGTAACACACTGAAGCAGTCAATTAAACCTGGTTTCGATCAATATTTTAGAGGATAACACCGGTTAGGACTGGGTTAGGTCTGGGTTATGCCCGCATCTGGCTCATGATTTTGCCTTCTTCACATACTTGTTGGCCAGATCCTGGGTTTTTTTCGTGTTTGAATCACGTAGTAATGTGGTAACACACTGAAGCAGTCAATTAAACCTTGTTTCGATCAATATTTTAGAGGATAACACCGGTTAGGTCTGGGTTAGGTCTGGGATATGCGCGCATCTGGCATATACCTTTGCCTTTTTCGCAAACTTGTTGACTAGATCCTGGGTTTTTTTCGTGATTGAATCACGTAGTAATGTGGTAACACACTGGAGCAGTCAATCAAACCTGGTTTCGATCAATATTTTAGAGGATAACACCGGTTAGGTCTGGGTTAGGTCTGGGAAATGCGCGCATCTGGCATATACTTTCGCCTTTTTCGCAAACTTGTTGGCTAGATCCTGGGTTTTTTCCGTGTTTGAATCGCGTAGCAATGTGGTACCACACTGAGGTAGTCAATTAAACCTGGTATCGCTCAATATTTCAGAGGATAACACCGGTTAGGTCTGGGTTAGGTCCGGGATATGCCCGCATCTGGCTCATGATTTTGCCTTCTTCGCATACTTGTTGGCCCGATCCTGGGTTTTTCTCGTGTTTGAATCACGTAGTAATGTGGTAACACACTGAAGCAGTCAATTAAACCTGGTTTCGATCAATATTTTAGAGGATAACACCGGTTAGGTCTGGGATAGGTCTGGGTTATGCCCGCATCTGGCTCATGATTTTGCCTTCTTCGCATACTTGTTGGCCAGATCCTGGGTTTTTTCCGTGTTTGAATCACGTAGTAATGTGGTACCACACTGAGGCAGTCAATTAAACCTGGTTTCGATCAATATTTCAGAGGATAACACCGGTTAGGTCTGGGCTAGGTCCGGGATATGCCCGCATCTGGCTCATGATTTTGGCATCTTCGCATACTTGTTGGCCAGATCCTGGGTTTTTTTCGTGTTTGAATCACGTAGTAATGTGGTAACACACTGAAGCAGTCAATTAAACCTGGTTTCGATCAATATTTTAGAGGATAACACCGGTTAGGTCTGGGATAGGTCTGGGTTATGCCCGCATCTGGCTCATGATTTTGCCTTCTTCGCATACTTGTTGGCCAGATCCTGGGTTTTTTCCGTGTTTGAATCACGTAGTAATGTGGTAACACACTGAAGCAGTCAATTAAACCTGGTTTCGATCAATATTTTAGAGGATAACACCGGTTAGGTCTGGGTTAGGTCCGGGATATGCCCGCATCTGGCATATACTTTTGCCTTTTTCGCAAACTTGTTGACTAGATCCTGGGTTTTTTTCGTGATTGAATCACGTAGTAATGTGGTACCACACTGAGGTAGTCAATTAAACCTGGTATCGATCAATATTTCAGAGGATAACACCGGTTAGGTCTGGGTTAGGTCCGGGATATGCCCGCATCTGGCTCATGATTTTGCCTTCTTCGCATACTTGTTGGCCCGATCCTGGGTTTTTCTCGTGTTTGAATCACGTAGTAATGTGGTAACACACTGAAGCAGTCAATTAAACCTGGTTTCGATCAATATTTTAGAGGATAACACCGGTTAGGTCTGGGATAGGTCTGGGTTATGCCCGCATCTGGCTCATGATTTTGCCTTCTTCGCATACTTGTTGGCCAGATCCTGGGTTTTTTCCGTGTTTGAAACACGTAGTAATGTGGTACCACACTGAGGCAGTCAATTAAACCTGGTTTCGATCAATATTTCAGAGGATAACACCGGTTAGGTCTGGGCTAGGTCCGGGATATGCCCGCATCTGGCTCATGATTTTGCCTCCTTCGCATACTTGTTGGCCAGATCCTGGGTTTTTTCCGTGTTTGAATCACGTAGTAATGTGGTACCACACTGAGGCAGTCAATTAAACCTGGTTTCGATCAATATTTCAGAGGATAACACCGGTTAGGTCTGGGCTAGGTCCGGGATATGCCCGCATCTGGCTCATGATTTTGCCTTCTTCGCATACTTGTTGGCCAGATCCTGGGTTTTTTTCGTGTTTGATTCACGTAGTAATGTGGTAACACACTGAAGCAGTCATTTAAACCTGGTTTCGATCAATATTTTAGAGGATAACACCGGTTAGGACTGTGTTAGGTCCGGGTTATGCCCGCAACTGGCTTATGATTTTGCCTTCTTCGCATACTTGTTGGCCAGATCCTGGGTTTTTTTCGTGTTTGAATCACGTAGTAATGTGGTAACACACTGAAGCAGTCAATTAAACCTTGTTTCGATCAATATTTTAGAGGATAACACCGGTTTGGTCTGGGTTAGGTCTGGGATATGCGCGCATCTGGCATATACCTTTGCCTTTTTCGCAAACTTGTTGGCTAGATCCTGGGTTTTTTCCGTGTTTGAATCACGTAGTAATGTGGTACCACACTGAGGTAGTCAATTAAACCTGGTATCGATCAATATTTTAGAGGATAACACCGGTTAGGTCTGGGTTAGGTCCGGGATATGCCCGCATCTGGCTCATGATTTTGCCTTCTTCGCATACTTGTTGGCCAGATCCTGAGTTTTTTTCGTGTTTGATTCACGTAGTAACGTGGTAACACACTGGAGCAGTCAATCAAACCTGGTTTCGATCAATATTTTAGAGGATAACACCGGTTAGGTCTGGGTTAGGTCTGGGATATGCGCGCATCTGGCATATACTTTCGCCTTTTTCGCAAACTTGTTGGCTAGATCCTGGGTTTTTTCCGTGTTTGAATCACGTAGTAATGTGGTAACACACTGGAGCAGTCAATCAAACCTGGTTTCGATCAATATTTTAGAGGATAACACCGGTTAGGTCTGGGTTAGGTCCGGGATATGCCCGCATCTGGCTCATGATTTTGCCTTCTTCGCATACTTGTTGGCCAGATCCTGAGTTTTTTTCGTGTTTGATTCACGTAGTAACGTGGTAACACACTGGAGCAGTCAATCAAACCTGGTTTCGATCAATATTTTAGAGGATAACACCGGTTAGGTCTGGGTTAGGTCTGGGATATGCGCGCATCTGGCATATACTTTCGCCTTTTTCGCAAACTTGTTGGCTAGATCCTGGGTTTTTTCCGTGTTTGAATCACGTAGTAATGTGGTAACACACTGGAGCAGTCAATCAAACCTGGTTTCGATCAATATTTTAGAGGATAACACCGGTTAGGTCTGGGTTAGGTCTGGGATATGCGCGCATCTGGCATATACTTTCGCCTTTTTCGCAAACTTGTTGGCTAGATCCTGGGTTTTTTCCGTGTTTGAATCGCGTAGCAATGTGGTACCACACTGAGGTAGTCAATTAAACCTGGTATCGCTCAATATTTCAGAGGATAACACCGGTTAGGACTGGGTTAGGTCTGGGTTATGCCCGCATCTGGCTCATGATTTTGCCTTCTTCGCATACTTGTTGGCCAGATCCTGGGTTTTTTCCGTGTTTGAATCACGTAGTAATGTGGTACCACACTGAGGCAGTCAATTAAACCTGGTTTCGATCAATATTTCAGAGGATAACACCGGTTAGGTCTGGGTTAGGTCCGGGATATGCCCGCATCTGGCTCATGATTTTGCCTTCTTCGCATACTTGTTGGCCAGATCCTGGGTTTTTTTCGTGTTTGAATCACGTAGTAATGTGGTAACACACTGAAGCAGTCAATTAAACCTTGTTTCGATCAATATTTTAGAGGATAACAACGGTTAGGTCTGGGCTAGGTCCTGGATATGCCCGCATCTGGCTCATGATTTTGGCATCTTCGCATACTTGTTGGCCAGATCCTGGGTTTTTTTCGTGTTTGAATCACGTAGTAATGTGGTAACACACTGAAGCAGTCAATTAAACCTGGTTTCGATCAATATTTTAGAGGATAACACCGGTTAGGACTGGGTTAGGTCTGGGTTATGCCCGCATCTGGCTCATGATTTTGCCTTCTTCACATACTTGTTGGCCAGATCCTGGGTTTTTTTCGTGTTTGAATCACGTAGTAATGTGGTAACACACTGAAGCAGTCAATTAAACCTTGTTTCGATCAATATTTTAGAGGATAACACCGGTTAGGTCTGGGTTAGGTCTGGGATATGCGCGCATCTGGCATATACCTTTGCCTTTTTCGCAAACTTGTTGACTAGATCCTGGGTTTTTTTCGTGATTGAATCACGTAGTAATGTGGTAACACACTGGAGCAGTCAATCAAACCTGGTTTCGATCAATATTTTAGAGGATAACACCGGTTAGGTCTGGGTTAGGTCTGGGAAATGCGCGCATCTGGCATATACTTTCGCCTTTTTCGCAAACTTGTTGGCTAGATCCTGGGTTTTTTCCGTGTTTGAATCGCGTAGCAATGTGGTACCACACTGAGGTAGTCAATTAAACCTGGTATCGCTCAATATTTCAGAGGATAACACCGGTTAGGTCTGGGTTAGGTCCGGGATATGCCCGCATCTGGCTCATGATTTTGCCTTCTTCGCATACTTGTTGGCCCGATCCTGGGTTTTTCTCGTGTTTGAATCACGTAGTAATGTGGTAACACACTGAAGCAGTCAATTAAACCTGGTTTCGATCAATATTTTAGAGGATAACACCGGTTAGGTCTGGGATAGGTCTGGGTTATGCCCGCATCTGGCTCATGATTTTGCCTTCTTCGCATACTTGTTGGCCAGATCCTGGGTTTTTTCCGTGTTTGAATCACGTAGTAATGTGGTACCACACTGAGGCAGTCAATTAAACCTGGTTTCGATCAATATTTCAGAGGATAACACCGGTTAGGTCTGGGCTAGGTCCGGGATATGCCCGCATCTGGCTCATGATTTTGGCATCTTCGCATACTTGTTGGCCAGATCCTGGGTTTTTTTCGTGTTTGAATCACGTAGTAATGTGGTAACACACTGAAGCAGTCAATTAAACCTGGTTTCGATCAATATTTTAGAGGATAACACCGGTTAGGTCTGGGATAGGTCTGGGTTATGCCCGCATCTGGCTCATGATTTTGCCTTCTTCGCATACTTGTTGGCCAGATCCTGGGTTTTTTCCGTGTTTGATTCACGTAGTAACGTGGTAACACACTGGAGCAGTCAATCAAACCTGGTTTCGATCAATATTTTAGAGGATAACACCGGTTAGGTCTGGGTTAGGTCTGGGATATGCGCGCATCTGGCATATACTTTCGCCTTTTTCGCAAACTTGTTGGCTAGATCCTGGGTTTTTTCCGTGTTTGAATCACGTAGTAATGTGGTAACACACTGGAGCAGTCAATCAAACCTGGTTTCGATCAATATTTTAGAGGATAACACCGGTTAGGTCTGGGTTAGGTCTGGGATATGCGCGCATCTGGCATATACTTTCGCCTTTTTCGCAAACTTGTTGGCTAGATCCTGGGTTTTTTCCGTGTTTGAATCGCGTAGCAATGTGGTACCACACTGAGGTAGTCAATTAAACCTGGTATCGCTCAATATTTCAGAGGATAACACCGGTTAGGACTGGGTTAGGTCTGGGTTATGCCCGCATCTGGCTCATGATTTTGCCTTCTTCGCATACTTGTTGGCCAGATCCTGGGTTTTTTCCGTGTTTGAATCACGTAGTAATGTGGTACCACACTGAGGCAGTCAATTAAACCTGGTTTCGATCAATATTTCAGAGGATAACACCGGTTAGGTCTGGGTTAGGTCCGGGATATGCCCGCATCTGGCTCATGATTTTGCCTTCTTCGCATACTTGTTGGCCAGATCCTGGGTTTTTTTCGTGTTTGAATCACGTAGTAATGTGGTAACACACTGAAGCAGTCAATTAAACCTTGTTTCGATCAATATTTTAGAGGATAACACCGGTTAGGTCTGGGTTAGGTCTGGGATATGCGCGCATCTGGCATATACCTTTGCCTTTTTCGCAAACTTGTTGACTAGATCCTGGGTTTTTTTCGAGATTGAATCACGTAGTAATGTGGTAACACACTGGAGCAGTCAATCAAACCTGGTTTCGATCAATATTTTAGAGGATAACACCGGTTAGGTCTGGGTTAGGTCTGGGAAATGCGCGCATCTGGCATATACTTTCGCCTTTTTCGCAAACTTGTTGGCTAGATCCTGGGTTTTTTCCGTGTTTGAATCGCGTAGCAATGTGGTACCACACTGAGGTAGTCAATTAAACCTGGTATCGCTCAATATTTCAGAGGATAACACCGGTTAGGTCTGGGTTAGGTCCGGGATATGCCCGCATCTGGCTCATGATTTTGCCTTCTTCGCATACTTGTTGGCCCGATCCTGGGTTTTTCTCGTGTTTGAATCACGTAGTAATGTGGTAACACACTGAAGCAGTCAATTAAACCTGGTTTCGATCAATATTTTAGAGGATAACACCGGTTAGGTCTGGGATAGGTCTGGGTTATGCCCGCATCTGGCTCATGATTTTGCCTTCTTCGCATACTTGTTGGCCAGATCCTGGGTTTTTTCCGTGTTTGAATCACGTAGTAATGTGGTACCACACTGAGGCAGTCAATTAAACCTGGTTTCGATCAATATTTCAGAGGATAACACCGGTTAGGTCTGGGCTAGGTCCGGGATATGCCCGCATCTGGCTCATGATTTTGGCATCTTCGCATACTTGTTGGCCAGATCCTGGGTTTTTTTCGTGTTTGAATCACGTAGTAATGTGGTAACACACTGAAGCAGTCAATTAAACCTGGTTTCGATCAATATTTTAGAGGATAACACCGGTTAGGTCTGGGATAGGTCTGGGTTATGCCCGCATCTGGCTCATGATTTTGCCTTCTTCGCATACTTGTTGGCCAGATCCTGGGTTTTTTCCGTGTTTGAATCACGTAGTAATGTGGTAACACACTGAAGCAGTCAATTAAACCTGGTTTCGATCAATATTTTAGAGGATAACACCGGTTAGGTCTGGGTTAGGTCCGGGATATGCCCGCATCTGGCATATACTTTTGCCTTTTTCGCAAACTTGTTGACTAGATCCTGGGTTTTTTTCGTGATTGAATCACGTAGTAATGTGGTACCACACTGAGGTAGTCAATTAAACCTGGTATCGATCAATATTTCAGAGGATAACACCGGTTAGGTCTGGGTTAGGTCCGGGATATGCCCGCATCTGGCTCATGATTTTGCCTTCTTCGCATACTTGTTGGCCCGATCCTGGGTTTTTCTCGTGTTTGAATCACGTAGTAATGTGGTAACACACTGAAGCAGTCAATTAAACCTGGTTTCGATCAATATTTTAGAGGATAACACCGGTTAGGTCTGGGATAGGTCTGGGTTATGCCCGCATCTGGCTCATGATTTTGCCTTCTTCGCATACTTGTTGGCCAGATCCTGGGTTTTTTCCGTGTTTGAAACACGTAGTAATGTGGTACCACACTGAGGCAGTCAATTAAACCTGGTTTCGATCAATATTTCAGAGGATAACACCGGTTAGGTCTGGGCTAGGTCCGGGATATGCCCGCATCTGGCTCATGATTTTGCCTCCTTCGCATACTTGTTGGCCAGATCCTGGGTTTTTTCCGTGTTTGAATCACGTAGTAATGTGGTACCACACTGAGGCAGTCAATTAAACCTGGTTTCGATCAATATTTCAGAGGATAACACCGGTTAGGTCTGGGCTAGGTCCGGGATATGCCCGCATCTGGCTCATGATTTTGGCATCTTCGCATACTTGTTGGCCAGATCCTGGGTTTTTTTCGTGTTTGAATCACGTAGTAATGTGGTAACACACTGAAGCAGTCAATTAAACCTGGTTTCGATCAATATTTTAGAGGATAACACCGGTTAGGACTGGGTTAGGTCTGGGTTATGCCCGCATCTGGCTCATGATTTTGCCTTCTTCGCATACTTGTTGGCCAGCTCCTGGGTTTTTTTCGTGTTTGAATCACGTAGTAATGTGGTAACACACTGAAGCAGTCAATTAAACCTTGTTTCGATTAATATTTTAGAGGATAACACCGGTTAGGTCTGGGTTAGGTCTGGGATATGCGCGCATCTGGCATATACCTTTGCCTTTTTCGCAAACTTGTTGACTAGATCCTGGGTTTTTTTCGTGATTGAATCACGTAGTAATGTGGTAACACACTGGAGCAGTCAATCAAACCTGGTTTCGATCAATATTTTAGAGGATAACACCGGTTAGGTCTGGGTTAGGTCTGGGATATGCGCGCATCTGGCATATACTTTCGCCTTTTTCGCAAACTTGTTGGCTAGATCCTGGGTTTTTTCCGTGTTTGAATCACGTAGTAATGTGGTACCACACTGAGGTAGTCAATTAAACCTGGTATCGATCAATATTTTAGAGGATAACACCGGTTAGGTCTGGGTTAGGTCCGGGATATGCCCGCATCTGGCTCATGATTTTGCCTTCTTCGCATACTTGTTGGCCAGATCCTGGGTTTTTTTCGTGTTTGATTCACGTAGTAATGTGGTAACACACTGAAGCAGTCATTTAAACCTGGTTTCGATCAATATTTTAGAGGATAACACCGGTTAGGACTGTGTTAGGTCCGGGTTATGCCCGCAACTGGCTTATGATTTTGCCTTCTTCGCATACTTGTTGGCCAGATCCTGGGTTTTTTTCGTGTTTGAATCACGTAGTAATGTGGTAACACACTGAAGCAGTCAATTAAACCTTGTTTCGATCAATATTTTAGAGGATAACACCGGTTTGGTCTGGGTTAGGTCTGGGATATGCGCGCATCTGGCATATACCTTTGCCTTTTTCGCAAACTTGTTGGCTAGATCCTGGGTTTTTTCCGTGTTTGAATCACGTAGTAATGTGGTACCACACTGAGGTAGTCAATTAAACCTGGTATCGATCAATATTTTAGAGGATAACACCGGTTAGGTCTGGGTTAGGTCCGGGATATGCCCGCATCTGGCTCATGATTTTGCCTTCTTCGCATACTTGTTGGCCAGATCCTGGGTTTTTTTCGTGTTTGATTCACGTAGTAACGTGGTAACACACTGGAGCAGTCAATCAAACCTGGTTTCGATCAATATTTTAGAGGATAACACCGGTTAGGTCTGGGTTAGGTCTGGGATATGCGCGCATCTGGCATATACTTTCGCCTTTTTCGCAAACTTGTTGGCTAGATCCTGGGTTTTTTCCGTGTTTGAATCACGTAGTAATGTGGTAACACACTGGAGCAGTCAATCAAACCTGGTTTCGATCAATATTTTAGAGGATAACACCGGTTAGGTCTGGGTTAGGTCTGGGATATGCGCGCATCTGGCATATACTTTCGCCTTTTTCGCAAACTTGTTGGCTAGATCCTGGGTTTTTTCCGTGTTTGAATCGCGTAGCAATGTGGTACCACACTGAGGTAGTCAATTAAACCTGGTATCGCTCAATATTTCAGAGGATAACACCGGTTAGGACTGGGTTAGGTCTGGGTTATGCCCGCATCTGGCTCATGATTTTGCCTTCTTCGCATACTTGTTGGCCAGATCCTGGGTTTTTTCCGTGTTTGAATCACGTAGTAATGTGGTACCACACTGAGGCAGTCAATTAAACCTGGTTTCGATCAATATTTCAGAGGATAACACCGGTTAGGTCTGGGCTAGGTCCGGGATATGCCCGCATCTGGCTCATGATTTTGGCATCTTCGCATACTTGTTGGACAGATCCTGGGTTTTTTTCGTGTTTGAATCACGTAGTAATGTGGTAACACACTGAAGCAGTCAATTAAACCTGGTTTCGATCAATATTTTAGAGGATAACACCGGTTAGGTCTGGGATAGGTCTGGGTTATGCCCGCATCTGGCTCATGATTTTGCCTTCTTCGCATACTTGTTGGCCAGATCCTGGGTTTTTTCCGTGTTTGAATCACGTAGTAATGTGGTAACACACTGAAGCACTCAATTAAACCTGGTTTCGATCAATATTTCAGAGGATAACACCGGTTAGGTCTGGGTTAGGTCCGGGATATGCCCGCATCTGGCATATACTTTTGCCTTTTTCGCAAACTTGTTGACTAGATCCTGGGTTTTTTTCGTGATTGAATCACGTAGTAATGTGGTACCACACTGAGGTAGTCAATTAAACCTGGTATCGATCAATATTTCAGAGGATAACACCGGTTAGTTCTGGGTTAGGTCCGGGATATGCCCGCATCTGGCTCATGATTTTGCCTTCTTCGCATACTTGTTGGCCCGATCCTGGGTTTTTCTCGTGTTTGAATCACGTAGTAATGTGGTAACACACTGAAGCAGTCAATTAAACCTGGTTTCGATCAATATTTTAGAGGATAACACCGGTTAGGTCTGGGATAGGTCTGGGTTATGCCCGCATCTGGCTCATGATTTTGCCTTCTTCGCATACTTGTTGGCCAGATCCTGGGTTTTTTCCGTGTTTGAAACACGTAGTAATGTGGTACCACACTGAGGCAGTCAATTAAACCTGGTTTCGATCAATATTTCAGAGGATAACACCGGTTAGGTCTGGGCTAGTTCCGGGATATGCCCGCATCTGGCTCATGATTTTGCCTTCTTCGCATACTTGTTGGCCAGATCCTGGGTTTTTTCCGTGTTTGAATCACGTAGTAATGTGGTAACACACTGAAGCAGTCAATTAAACCTGGTTTCGATCAATATTTTAGAGGATAACACCGGTTAGGTCTGGGATAGGTCTGGGTTATGCCCGCATCTGGCTCATGATTTTGGCATCTTCGCATACTTGTTGGCCAGATCCTGGGTTTTTTTCGTGTTTGAATCACGTAGTAATGTGGTAACACACTGAAGCAGTCAATTAAACCTGGTTTCGATCAATATTTTAGAGGATAACACCGGTTAGGACTGGGTTAGGTCTGGGTTATGCCCGCATCTGGCTCATGATTTTGCCTTCTTCGCATACTTGTTGGCCAGCTCCTGGGTTTTTTTCGTGTTTGAATCACGTAGTAATGTGGTAACACACTGAAGCAGTCAATTAAACCTTGTTTCGATTAATATTTTAGAGGATAACACCGGTTAGGACTGGGTTAAGTCTGGGTTATGCCCGCATCTGGCTCATGATTTTGCCTTCTTCGCATACTTGTTGGCCAGATCCTGGGTTTTTTTCGTGTTTGAATCACGTAGTAATGTGGTAACACACTGAAGCAGTCAATTAAACCTGGTTTCGATCAATATTTTAGAGGATAACACCGGTTAGGTCTGGGTTAGGTCTGGGATATGCGCGCATCTGGCATATACTTTTGCCTTTTTCGCAAACTTGTTGAATAGATCCTGGGTTTTTTTCGTGATTGAATCACGTAGTAATGTGGTACCACACTGATGTAGTCAATTAAACCTGGTATCGATCAATATTTCAGAGGATAACACCGGTTAGGTCTGGGTTAGGTCCGGGATATGCCCGCATCTGGCTCATGATTTTGCCTTAATCGCAAACTTGTTGGCCAGATCCTGGGTTTTTTCCGTGTTTGAATCACGTAGTAATGTTGTAGGACACTGAGGCAGTCAATTAAACCTGGTTTCGATCAATATTTTAGAGGATAACACGGGTTAGGTCTGGGTTAGGTCTGGGTTATGCCCGCATCTGGCTTATACTTTCGCCTTTTTCGCAAACTTGTTGGCTAGATCCTGGGTTTTTTTCGTGTTTGAATCACGTAGTAATGTGGTAACACAATGAAGCAGTCAATTAACCCTGGTTTCGATCAATATTTTGGAGGATAACACCGGTTAGGTCTGGCTTATGTCTGGGTTATACCCGCATCTGGCTCATGATTTTGCCTTCTTCGCATACTTGTTGGCCAGATCCTGGGTTTTTTTCGTGTTTGAATCACGTAGTAATGTGGTAACACAATGAAGCAGTCAATTAACCCTGGTTTCGATCAATATTTTGGAGGATAACACCGGTTAGGTATGGGTTAAGTCTGGGTTATGCCCGCATCTGGCTCATGATTTTGCCTTTTTCGCAAACTTGTTGGCCAGATCCTCGGTTTTTTCCGTGTTTGAATCACGTAGTAATGTTGTAGCACACTGAGGCAGTCAATTAAACCTGGTTTCGATCAATATTTTAGAGGATAACACCGGTTAGGTCTGGGTTAGGTCTGGGATATGCGCGCATCTGGCATATACTTTTGCCTTTTTCGCAAACTTGTTGACTAGATCCTGGGTTTTTTTCGTGATTGAATCACGTAGTAATGTGGTAACACACTGGAGCAGTCAATCAAACCTGGTTTCGATCAATATTTTAGAGGATAACACCGGTTAGGTCTGGGTTAGGTCTGGGATATGCGCGCATCTGGCATATACTTTCGCCTTTTTCGCAAACTTGTTGGCTAGATCCTGGGTTTTTTCCGTGTTTGAATCATGTAGTAATGTGGTACCACACTGAGGTAATCAATTAAACCTGGTATCGATCAATATTTCAGAGGATAACACCGGTTAGGTCTTGGTTAGGTCCGGGATATGCCCGCATCTGGCTCATGATTTTGCCTTCTTCGCATACTTGTTGGCCCGATCCGGGGTTTTTCTCGTGTTTGAATCCCGTAGTAATGTGGTAACACACTGAAGCAGTCAATTAAACCTGGTTTCGATCAATATTTTAGAGGATAACAACGGTTAGGTCTGGGATAGGTCTGGGTTATGCCCGCATCTGGCTCATGATTTTGCCTTCTTCGCATACTTGTTGGCCAGATCCTGGGTTTTTTCCGTGTTTGAATCACGTAGTAATGTGGTACCACACTGAGGCAGTCAATTAAACCTGGTTTCGATCAATATTTCAGAGGATAACACCGGTTAGGTCTGGGCTAGGTCCGGGATATGCCCGCATCTGGCTCATGATTTTGGCATCTTCGCATACTTCTTGGCCAGATCCTGGGTTTTTTTCGTGTTTGAATCACGTAGTAATGTGGTAACACACTGAAGCAGTCAATTAAACCTGGTTTCGATCAATATTTTAGAGGATAACACCGGTTAGGACTGGGTTAGGTCTGGGTTATGCCCGCATCTGGCTCATGATTTTGCCTTCTTCGCATACTTGTTGGCCAGATCCTGGGTTTTTTTCGTGTTTGAATCACGTAGTAATGTGGTAACACACTGAAGCAGTCAATTAAACCTGGTTTCGATCAATATTTTAGAGGATAACACCGGTTAGGTCTGGGATAGGTCTGGGTTATGCCCGCATCTGGCTCATGATTTTGCCTTCTTCGCATACTTGTTGGCCAGATCCTGGGTTTTTTCCGTGTTTGAATCACGTAGTAATGTGGTACCACACTGAGGCAGTCAACTAAACCTGGTTTCGATCAATATTTCAGAGGATAACACCGGTTAGGTCTGGGCTAGGTCCGGAATATGCCCGCATCTGGCTCATGATTTTGGCATCTTCGCATACTTGTTGGCCAGATCCTGGGTTTTTTTCGTGTTTGAATCACGTAGTAATGTGGTAACACACTGAAGCAGTCAATTAAACCTGGTTTCGATCAATATTTTAGGGGATAACACCGGTTAGGACTGGGTTAGGTCTGGGTTATGCCCGCATCTGGCTCATGATTTTGCCTTCTTCGCATACTTGTTGGCCAGATCCTGGGTTTTTTTCGTGTTTGAATCACGTAGTAATGTGGTAACACACTGAAGCAGTCAATTAAACCTGGTTTCGATCAATATTTTAGAGGATAACACCGGTTAGGACTGGGTTAGGTCTGGGTTATGCCCGCATCTGGCTCATGATTTTGCCTTCTTCGCATACTTGTTGGCCAGATCCTGGGTTTTTTTCGTGTTTGAATCACGTAGTAATGTGGTAACACACTGAAGCAGTCAATTAAACCTGGTTTCGATCAATATTTTAGGGGATAACACCGGTTAGGACTGGGTTAGGTCTGGGATATGCGCGCATCTGACTCATGATTTTGCCTTTTTCGCATACTTGTTGGCCGGATCCTGGGTTTTTTTCGTGTTTGAATCACGTAGTAATGTGGTAACACAATGAAGCAGTCAATTAACCCTGGTTTCGAACCATATTTTGGAGGATAACACCGGTTAGGTCTGGGTAAGGTCTGGGTTATGCCCGCATCTGGCTCATGATTATGCCTTAATCGTAAACTTGTTGGCCAGATCCTGGGTTTTTTTCGTGTTTGAATCACGTAGTAATGTGGTAACACACTGAAGCAGTCAATTAAACCTCGTTTCGCTCAGTATTTTAGAGGATAACACCGGTTCGGTCTGGATTAGGTCTGGGATATGCGCGCATCTGGCTTATACTTTCACCTTCTTCGCATTCTTGTTGGCCAGATCCTGGGTTTTTTTCGTGTTTGAATCACGTAGTAATGTGGTAACACAATGAAGCAGTCAATTAACCCTGGTTTCGAACCATATTTTGGAGGATAACACCGGTTAGGTCTGGGTTATGCCCGCATCTGACTCATGATTTTGCCTTTTTCGCATACTTGCTGGCCGGATCCTGGGTTTTTTTCGTGTTTGAATCACGTAGTAATGTGGTAACACAATGAAGCAGTCAATTAACCCTGGTTTCGATCAATATTTTGGAGGATAACACCGGTTAGGTCTGGGTAAGGTCTGGGTTATGCCCGCATCTGGCTCATGATTATGCCTTAATCGCAAACTTGTTGGCCAGATCCTGGGTTTTTCCGTGTTTGAATCACGTAGTAATGTTGTAGGACACTGAGGCAGTCAATTAAACCTGGTTTCGATCAATATTTTAGAGGATAACACCGGTTAGGTCTGGGTTAGGTCTGGGTTATGCCCGCATCTGGCTTATGCTTTCGCCTTTTTCGCAAACTTGTTGGCTAGATCCTGGGTTTTTTTCGTGTTTGAATCACGTAGTAATGTGGTAACACAATGAAGCTGTCAATTAACCCTGGTTTCGATCAATATTTTGGAGGATAACACCGGTTAGGTCTGGCTTATGTCTGGGTTATACCCGCATCTGGCTCATGATTTTGCCTTCTTCGCAAACTTGTTGGCCAGATCCTGGGTTTTTTCGTGTTTGAATCACGTAGGAATGTGGTAACACACTGAAGCAGTCAATTAAACCTGGTTTCGATCAATATTTCAGAGGATAACACCGGTTAGGTCTGGGTTAGGTCGGGGATATGCCCGCATCTGGCTCATGATTTTGCCTTCTTCGCATACTTGTTGGCCAGATCCTGGGTTTTTTTCGTGTTTGAATCACGTAGTAATGTGGTAACACAATGAAGCAGTCAATTAACCCTGGTTTCGATCAATATTTTGGAGGATAACACCGGTTAGGTATGGGTTAAGTCTGGGTTATGCCCGCATCTGGCTCATGATTTTGCCTTTTTCGCAAACTTGTTGGCCAGATCCTGGGTTTTTTCCGTGTTTGAATCAGGTAGTAATGTTGTAGCACACTGAGGCAGTCAATTAAACCTGGTTTCGATCAATATTTTAGAGGATAACACCGGTTAGGTCTGGGTTAGGTCTGGGATATGCGCGCATCTGGCATATACTTTTGCCTTTTTCGCAAACTTGTTGACTAGATCCTGGGTTTTTTTCGTGATTGAATCACGTAGTAATGTGGTAACACACTGGAGCAGTCAATCAAACCTGGTTTCGATCAATATTTTAGAGGATAACACCGGTTAGGTCTGGGTTAGGTCTGGGATATGCGCGCATCTGGCATATACTTTCGCCTTTTTCGCAAACTTGTTGGCTAGATCCTGGGTTTTTTCCGTGTTTGAATCATGTAGTAATGTGGTACCACACTGAGGTAATCAATTAAACCTGGTATCGATCAATATTTCAGAGGATAACACCGGTTAGGTCTTGGTTAGGTCCGGGATATGCCCGCATCTGGCTCATGATTTTGCCTTCTTCGCATACTTGTTGGCACGATCCGGGGTTTTTCTCGTGTTTGAATCACGTAGCAATGTGGCAACACACTGAAGCAGTCAATTAAACCTGGTTTCGATCAATATTTCAGAGGATAACACCGGTTAGGTCTGGGCTAGGTCCGGGATATGCCCGCATCTGGCTCATGATTTTGGCATCTTCGCATACTTGTTGGCCAGATCCTGGGTTTTTTTCGTGTTTGAATCACGTAGTAATGTGGTAACACACTGAAGCAGTCAATTAAACCTGGTTTCGATCAATATTTTAGAGGATAACACCGGTTAGGACTGGGTTAGGTCTGGGTTATGCCCGCATCTGGCTCATGATTTTGCCTTCTTCGCATACTTGTTGGCCAGATCCTGGGTTTTTTTCGTGTTTGAATCACGTAGTAATGTGGTAACACACTGAAGCAGTCAATTAAACCTGGTTTCGATCAATATTTTAGAGGATAACACCGGTTAGGTCTGGGATAGGTCTGGGTTATGCCCGCATCTGGCTCATGATTTTGCCTTCTTCGCATACTTGTTGGCCAGATCCTGGGTTTTTTCCGTGTTTGAATCACGTAGTAATGTGGTACCACACTGAGGCAGTCAATTAAACCTGGTTTCGATCAATATTTTAGAGGATAACACCGGTTCGGTCTGGATTAGGTCTGGGTTATGCCCGCATCTGGCTCATGATTTTGGCATCTTCGCATACTTGTTGGCCAGATCCTGGGTTTTTTTCGTGTTTGAATCACGTAGTAATGTGGTAACACACTGAAGCAGTCAATTAAACCTGGTTTCGATCAATATTTTAGAGGATAACACCGGTTAGGACTGGGTTAGGTCTGGGTTATGCCCGCATCTGGCTCATGATTTTGCCTTCTTCGCATACTTGTTGGCCAGCTCCTGGGTTTTTTTCGTGTTTGAATCACGTAGTAATGTGGTAACACACTGAAGCAGTCAATTAAACCTTGTTTCGATTAATATTTTAGAGGATAACACCGGTTAGGACTGGGTTAAGTCTGGGTTATGCCCGCATCTGGCTCATGATTTTGCCTTCTTCGCATACTTGTTGGCCAGATCCTGGGTTTTTTTCGTGTTTGAATCACGTAGTAATGTGGTAACACACTGAAGCAGTCAATTAAACCTGGTTTCGATCAATATTTTAGAGGATAACACCGGTTAGGTCTGGGTTAGGTCTGGGATATGCGCGCATCTGGCATATACTTTTGCCTTTTTCGCAAACTTGTTGAATAGATCCTGGGTTTTTTTCGTGATTGAATCACGTAGTAATGTGGTACCACACTGATGTAGTCAATTAAACCTGGTATCGATCAATATTTCAGAGGATAACACCGGTTAGGTCTGGGTTAGGTCCGGGATATGCCCGCATCTGGCTCATGATTTTGCCTTAATCGCAAACTTGTTGGCCAGATCCTGGGTTTTTTCCGTGTTTGAATCACGTAGTAATGTTGTAGGACACTGAGGCAGTCAATTAAACCTGGTTTCGATCAATATTTTAGAGGATAACACGGGTTAGGTCTGGGTTAGGTCTGGGTTATGCCCGCATCTGGCTTATACTTTCGCCTTTTTCGCAAACTTGTTGGCTAGATCCTGGGTTTTTTTCGTGTTTGAATCACGTAGTAATGTGGTAACACAATGAAGCAGTCAATTAACCCTGGTTTCGATCAATATTTTGGAGGATAACACCGGTTAGGTCTGGCTTATGTCTGGGTTATACCCGCATCTGGCTCATGATTTTGCCTTCTTCGCATACTTGTTGGCCAGATCCTGGGTTTTTTTCGTGTTTGAATCACGTAGTAATGTGGTAACACAATGAAGCAGTCAATTAACCCTGGTTTCGATCAATATTTTGGAGGATAACACCGGTTAGGTATGGGTTAAGTCTGGGTTATGCCCGCATCTGGCTCATGATTTTGCCTTTTTCGCAAACTTGTTGGCCAGATCCTCGGTTTTTTCCGTGTTTGAATCACGTAGTAATGTTGTAGCACACTGAGGCAGTCAATTAAACCTGGTTTCGATCAATATTTTAGAGGATAACACCGGTTAGGTCTGGGTTAGGTCTGGGATATGCGCGCATCTGGCATATACTTTTGCCTTTTTCGCAAACTTGTTGACTAGATCCTGGGTTTTTTTCGTGATTGAATCACGTAGTAATGTGGTAACACACTGGAGCAGTCAATCAAACCTGGTTTCGATCAATATTTTAGAGGATAACACCGGTTAGGTCTGGGTTAGGTCTGGGATATGCGCGCATCTGGCATATACTTTCGCCTTTTTCGCAAACTTGTTGGCTAGATCCTGGGTTTTTTCCGTGTTTGAATCATGTAGTAATGTGGTACCACACTGAGGTAATCAATTAAACCTGGTATCGATCAATATTTCAGAGGATAACACCGGTTAGGTCTTGGTTAGGTCCGGGATATGCCCGCATCTGGCTCATGATTTTGCCTTCTTCGCATACTTGTTGGCCCGATCCGGGGTTTTTCTCGTGTTTGAATCCCGTAGTAATGTGGTAACACACTGAAGCAGTCAATTAAACCTGGTTTCGATCAATATTTTAGAGGATAACAACGGTTAGGTCTGGGATAGGTCTGGGTTATGCCCGCATCTGGCTCATGATTTTGCCTTCTTCGCATACTTGTTGGCCAGATCCTGGGTTTTTTCCGTGTTTGAATCACGTAGTAATGTGGTACCACACTGAGGCAGTCAATTAAACCTGGTTTCGATCAATATTTCAGAGGATAACACCGGTTAGGTCTGGGCTAGGTCCGGGATATGCCCGCATCTGGCTCATGATTTTGGCATCTTCGCATACTTCTTGGCCAGATCCTGGGTTTTTTTCGTGTTTGAATCACGTAGTAATGTGGTAACACACTGAAGCAGTCAATTAAACCTGGTTTCGATCAATATTTTAGAGGATAACACCGGTTAGGACTGGGTTAGGTCTGGGTTATGCCCGCATCTGGCTCATGATTTTGCCTTCTTCGCATACTTGTTGGCCAGATCCTGGGTTTTTTTCGTGTTTGAATCACGTAGTAATGTGGTAACACACTGAAGCAGTCAATTAAACCTGGTTTCGATCAATATTTTAGAGGATAACACCGGTTAGGTCTGGGATAGGTCTGGGTTATGCCCGCATCTGGCTCATGATTTTGCCTTCTTCGCATACTTGTTGGCCAGATCCTGGGTTTTTTCCGTGTTTGAATCACGTAGTAATGTGGTACCACACTGAGGCAGTCAACTAAACCTGGTTTCGATCAATATTTCAGAGGATAACACCGGTTAGGTCTGGGCTAGGTCCGGAATATGCCCGCATCTGGCTCATGATTTTGGCATCTTCGCATACTTGTTGGCCAGATCCTGGGTTTTTTTCGTGTTTGAATCACGTAGTAATGTGGTAACACACTGAAGCAGTCAATTAAACCTGGTTTCGATCAATATTTTAGGGGATAACACCGGTTAGGACTGGGTTAGGTCTGGGTTATGCCCGCATCTGGCTCATGATTTTGCCTTCTTCGCATACTTGTTGGCCAGATCCTGGGTTTTTTTCGTGTTTGAATCACGTAGTAATGTGGTAACACACTGAAGCAGTCAATTAAACCTGGTTTCGATCAATATTTTAGAGGATAACACCGGTTAGGACTGGGTTAGGTCTGGGTTATGCCCGCATCTGGCTCATGATTTTGCCTTCTTCGCATACTTGTTGGCCAGATCCTGGGTTTTTTTCGTGTTTGAATCACGTAGTAATGTGGTAACACACTGAAGCAGTCAATTAAACCTGGTTTCGATCAATATTTTAGGGGATAACACCGGTTAGGACTGGGTTAGGTCTGGGATATGCGCGCATCTGACTCATGATTTTGCCTTTTTCGCATACTTGTTGGCCGGATCCTGGGTTTTTTTCGTGTTTGAATCACGTAGTAATGTGGTAACACAATGAAGCAGTCAATTAACCCTGGTTTCGAACCATATTTTGGAGGATAACACCGGTTAGGTCTGGGTAAGGTCTGGGTTATGCCCGCATCTGGCTCATGATTATGCCTTAATCGTAAACTTGTTGGCCAGATCCTGGGTTTTTTTCGTGTTTGAATCACGTAGTAATGTGGTAACACACTGAAGCAGTCAATTAAACCTCGTTTCGCTCAGTATTTTAGAGGATAACACCGGTTCGGTCTGGATTAGGTCTGGGATATGCGCGCATCTGGCTTATACTTTCACCTTCTTCGCATTCTTGTTGGCCAGATCCTGGGTTTTTTTCGTGTTTGAATCACGTAGTAATGTGGTAACACAATGAAGCAGTCAATTAACCCTGGTTTCGAACCATATTTTGGAGGATAACACCGGTTAGGTCTGGGTTATGCCCGCATCTGACTCATGATTTTGCCTTTTTCGCATACTTGCTGGCCGGATCCTGGGTTTTTTTCGTGTTTGAATCACGTAGTAATGTGGTAACACAATGAAGCAGTCAATTAACCCTGGTTTCGATCAATATTTTGGAGGATAACACCGGTTAGGTCTGGGTAAGGTCTGGGTTATGCCCGCATCTGGCTCATGATTATGCCTTAATCGCAAACTTGTTGGCCAGATCCTGGGTTTTTCCGTGTTTGAATCACGTAGTAATGTTGTAGGACACTGAGGCAGTCAATTAAACCTGGTTTCGATCAATATTTTAGAGGATAACACCGGTTAGGTCTGGGTTAGGTCTGGGTTATGCCCGCATCTGGCTTATGCTTTCGCCTTTTTCGCAAACTTGTTGGCTAGATCCTGGGTTTTTTTCGTGTTTGAATCACGTAGTAATGTGGTAACACAATGAAGCTGTCAATTAACCCTGGTTTCGATCAATATTTTGGAGGATAACACCGGTTAGGTCTGGCTTATGTCTGGGTTATACCCGCATCTGGCTCATGATTTTGCCTTCTTCGCAAACTTGTTGGCCAGATCCTGGGTTTTTTCGTGTTTGAATCACGTAGGAATGTGGTAACACACTGAAGCAGTCAATTAAACCTGGTTTCGATCAATATTTCAGAGGATAACACCGGTTAGGTCTGGGTTAGGTCGGGGATATGCCCGCATCTGGCTCATGATTTTGCCTTCTTCGCATACTTGTTGGCCAGATCCTGGGTTTTTTTCGTGTTTGAATCACGTAGTAATGTGGTAACACAATGAAGCAGTCAATTAACCCTGGTTTCGATCAATATTTTGGAGGATAACACCGGTTAGGTATGGGTTAAGTCTGGGTTATGCCCGCATCTGGCTCATGATTTTGCCTTTTTCGCAAACTTGTTGGCCAGATCCTGGGTTTTTTCCGTGTTTGAATCAGGTAGTAATGTTGTAGCACACTGAGGCAGTCAATTAAACCTGGTTTCGATCAATATTTTAGAGGATAACACCGGTTAGGTCTGGGTTAGGTCTGGGATATGCGCGCATCTGGCATATACTTTTGCCTTTTTCGCAAACTTGTTGACTAGATCCTGGGTTTTTTTCGTGATTGAATCACGTAGTAATGTGGTAACACACTGGAGCAGTCAATCAAACCTGGTTTCGATCAATATTTTAGAGGATAACACCGGTTAGGTCTGGGTTAGGTCTGGGATATGCGCGCATCTGGCATATACTTTCGCCTTTTTCGCAAACTTGTTGGCTAGATCCTGGGTTTTTTCCGTGTTTGAATCATGTAGTAATGTGGTACCACACTGAGGTAATCAATTAAACCTGGTATCGATCAATATTTCAGAGGATAACACCGGTTAGGTCTTGGTTAGGTCCGGGATATGCCCGCATCTGGCTCATGATTTTGCCTTCTTCGCATACTTGTTGGCACGATCCGGGGTTTTTCTCGTGTTTGAATCACGTAGCAATGTGGCAACACACTGAAGCAGTCAATTAAACCTGGTTTCGATCAATATTTCAGAGGATAACACCGGTTAGGTCTGGGCTAGGTCCGGGATATGCCCGCATCTGGCTCATGATTTTGGCATCTTCGCATACTTGTTGGCCAGATCCTGGGTTTTTTTCGTGTTTGAATCACGTAGTAATGTGGTAACACACTGAAGCAGTCAATTAAACCTGGTTTCGATCAATATTTTAGAGGATAACACCGGTTAGGACTGGGTTAGGTCTGGGTTATGCCCGCATCTGGCTCATGATTTTGCCTTCTTCGCATACTTGTTGGCCAGATCCTGGGTTTTTTTCGTGTTTGAATCACGTAGTAATGTGGTAACACACTGAAGCAGTCAATTAAACCTGGTTTCGATCAATATTTTAGAGGATAACACCGGTTAGGTCTGGGATAGGTCTGGGTTATGCCCGCATCTGGCTCATGATTTTGCCTTCTTCGCATACTTGTTGGCCAGATCCTGGGTTTTTTCCGTGTTTGAATCACGTAGTAATGTGGTACCACACTGAGGCAGTCAATTAAACCTGGTTTCGATCAATATTTCAGAGGATAACACCGGTTAGGTCTGGGCTAGGTCCGGAATATGCCCGCATCTGGCTCATGATTTTGGCATCTTCGCATACTTGTTGGCCAGATCCTGGGTTTTTTTCGTGTTTGAATCACGTAGTAATGTGGTAACACACTGAAGCAGTCAATTAAACCTGGTTTCGATCAATATTTTAGGGGATAACACCGGTTAGGACTGGGTTAGGTCTGGGTTATGCCCGCATCTGGCTCATGATTTTGCCTTCTTCGCATACTTGTTGGCCAGATCCTGGGTTTTTTTCGTGTTTGAATCACGTAGTAATGTGGTAACACACTGAAGCAGTCAATTAAACCTGGTTTCGATCAATATTTTAGAGGATAACACCGGTTAGGACTGGGTTAGGTCTGGGTTATGCCCGCATCTGGCTCATGATTTTGCCTTCTTCGCATACTTGTTGGCCAGATCCTGGGTTTTTTTCGTGTTTGAATCACGTAGTAATGTGGTAACACACTGAAGCAGTCAATTAAACCTGGTTTCGATCAATATTTTAGAGGATAACACCGGTTAGGTCTGGGTTACGTCTGGGATATGCGCGCATCTGACTCATGATTTTGCCTTTTTCGCATACTTGTTGGCCGGATCCTGGGTTTTTTTCGTGTTTGAATCACGTAGTAATGTGGTAACACAATGAAGCAGTCAATTAACCCTGGTTTCGAACCATATTTTGGAGGATAACACCGCTTAGGTCTGGGTAAGGTCTGGGTTATGCCCGCATCTGGCTCATGATTATGCCTTAATCGTAAACTTGTTGGCCAGATCCTGGGTTTTTTTCGTGTTTGAATCACGTAGTAATGTGGTAACACACTGAAGCAGTCAATTAAACCTCGTTTCGCTCAGTGTTTTAGAGGATAACACCGGTTCGGTCTGGATTAGGTCTGGGATATGCGCGCATCTGGCTTATACTTTCACCTTCTTCGCATTCTTGTTGGCCAGATCCTGGGTTTTTTTCGTGTTTGAATCACGTAGTAATGTGGTAACACAATGAAGCAGTCAATTAACCCTGGTTTCGAACCATATTTTGGAGGATAACACCGGTTAGGTCTGGGTTAGGTCTGGGTTATGCCCGCATCTGACTCATGATTTTGCCTTTTTCGCATACTTGTTGGCCGGATCCTGGGTTTTTTTCGTGTTTGAATCACGTAGTAATGTGGTAACACAATGAAGCAGTCAATTAACCCTGGTTTCGATCAATATTTTGGAGGATAACACCGGTTAGGTATGGGTTAAGTCTGGGTTATGCCCGCATCTGGCTCATGATTTTGCCTTTTTCGCAAACTTGTTGGCCAGATCCTGGGTTTTTTTCGTGTTTGAATCACGTAGTAATGTGGTAACACAATGAAGCAGTCAATTAACCCTGGTTTCGAACCATATTTTGGAGGATAACACCGGTTAGGTCTGGGTTATGCCCGCATCTGACTCATGATTTTGCCTTTTTCGCATACTTGCTGGCCGGATCCTGGGTTTTTTTCGTGTTTGAATCACGTAGTAATGTGGTAACACAATGAAGCAGTCAATTAACCCTGGTTTCGATCAATATTTTGGAGGATAACACCGGTTAGGTCTGGGTAAGGTCTGGGTTATGCCCGCATCTGGCTCATGATTATGCCTTAATCGCAAACTTGTTGGCCAGATCCTGGGTTTTTCCGTGTTTGAATCACGTAGTAATGTTGTAGGACACTGAGGCAGTCAATTAAACCTGGTTTCGATCAATATTTTAGAGGATAACACCGGTTAGGTCTGGGTTAGGTCTGGGTTATGCCCGCATCTGGCTTATGCTTTCGCCTTTTTCGCAAACTTGTTGGCTAGATCCTGGGTTTTTTTCGTGTTTGAATCACGTAGTAATGTGGTAACACAATGAAGCTGTCAATTAACCCTGGTTTCGATCAATATTTTGGAGGATAACACCGGTTAGGTCTGGCTTATGTCTGGGTTATACCCGCATCTGGCTCATGATTTTGCCTTCTTCGCAAACTTGTTGGCCAGATCCTGGGTTTTTTCGTGTTTGAATCACGTAGGAATGTGGTAACACACTGAAGCAGTCAATTAAACCTGGTTTCGATCAATATTTCAGAGGATAACACCGGTTAGGTCTGGGTTAGGTCGGGGATATGCCCGCATCTGGCTCATGATTTTGCCTTCTTCGCATACTTGTTGGCCAGATCCTGGGTTTTTTTCGTGTTTGAATCACGTAGTAATGTGGTAACACAATGAAGCAGTCAATTAACCCTGGTTTCGATCAATATTTTGGAGGATAACACCGGTTAGGTATGGGTTAAGTCTGGGTTATGCCCGCATCTGGCTCATGATTTTGCCTTTTTCGCAAACTTGTTGGCCAGATCCTGGGTTTTTTCCGTGTTTGAATCAGGTAGTAATGTTGTAGCACACTGAGGCAGTCAATTAAACCTGGTTTCGATCAATATTTTAGAGGATAACACCGGTTAGGTCTGGGTTAGGTCTGGGATATGCGCGCATCTGGCATATACTTTTGCCTTTTTCGCAAACTTGTTGACTAGATCCTGGGTTTTTTTCGTGATTGAATCACGTAGTAATGTGGTAACACACTGGAGCAGTCAATCAAACCTGGTTTCGATCAATATTTTAGAGGATAACACCGGTTAGGTCTGGGTTAGGTCTGGGATATGCGCGCATCTGGCATATACTTTCGCCTTTTTCGCAAACTTGTTGGCTAGATCCTGGGTTTTTTCCGTGTTTGAATCATGTAGTAATGTGGTACCACACTGAGGTAATCAATTAAACCTGGTATCGATCAATATTTCAGAGGATAACACCGGTTAGGTCTTGGTTAGGTCCGGGATATGCCCGCATCTGGCTCATGATTTTGCCTTCTTCGCATACTTGTTGGCACGATCCGGGGTTTTTCTCGTGTTTGAATCACGTAGCAATGTGGCAACACACTGAAGCAGTCAATTAAACCTGGTTTCGATCAATATTTCAGAGGATAACACCGGTTAGGTCTGGGCTAGGTCCGGGATATGCCCGCATCTGGCTCATGATTTTGGCATCTTCGCATACTTGTTGGCCAGATCCTGGGTTTTTTTCGTGTTTGAATCACGTAGTAATGTGGTAACACACTGAAGCAGTCAATTAAACCTGGTTTCGATCAATATTTTAGAGGATAACACCGGTTAGGACTGGGTTAGGTCTGGGTTATGCCCGCATCTGGCTCATGATTTTGCCTTCTTCGCATACTTGTTGGCCAGATCCTGGGTTTTTTTCGTGTTTGAATCACGTAGTAATGTGGTAACACACTGAAGCAGTCAATTAAACCTGGTTTCGATCAATATTTTAGAGGATAACACCGGTTAGGTCTGGGATAGGTCTGGGTTATGCCCGCATCTGGCTCATGATTTTGCCTTCTTCGCATACTTGTTGGCCAGATCCTGGGTTTTTTCCGTGTTTGAATCACGTAGTAATGTGGTACCACACTGAGGCAGTCAATTAAACCTGGTTTCGATCAATATTTCAGAGGATAACACCGGTTAGGTCTGGGCTAGGTCCGGAATATGCCCGCATCTGGCTCATGATTTTGGCATCTTCGCATACTTGTTGGCCAGATCCTGGGTTTTTTTCGTGTTTGAATCACGTAGTAATGTGGTAACACACTGAAGCAGTCAATTAAACCTGGTTTCGATCAATATTTTAGGGGATAACACCGGTTAGGACTGGGTTAGGTCTGGGTTATGCCCGCATCTGGCTCATGATTTTGCCTTCTTCGCATACTTGTTGGCCAGATCCTGGGTTTTTTTCGTGTTTGAATCACGTAGTAATGTGGTAACACACTGAAGCAGTCAATTAAACCTGGTTTCGATCAATATTTTAGAGGATAACACCGGTTAGGACTGGGTTAGGTCTGGGTTATGCCCGCATCTGGCTCATGATTTTGCCTTCTTCGCATACTTGTTGGCCAGATCCTGGGTTTTTTTCGTGTTTGAATCACGTAGTAATGTGGTAACACACTGAAGCAGTCAATTAAACCTGGTTTCGATCAATATTTTAGAGGATAACACCGGTTAGGTCTGGGTTACGTCTGGGATATGCGCGCATCTGACTCATGATTTTGCCTTTTTCGCATACTTGTTGGCCGGATCCTGGGTTTTTTTCGTGTTTGAATCACGTAGTAATGTGGTAACACAATGAAGCAGTCAATTAACCCTGGTTTCGAACCATATTTTGGAGGATAACACCGCTTAGGTCTGGGTAAGGTCTGGGTTATGCCCGCATCTGGCTCATGATTATGCCTTAATCGTAAACTTGTTGGCCAGATCCTGGGTTTTTTTCGTGTTTGAATCACGTAGTAATGTGGTAACACACTGAAGCAGTCAATTAAACCTCGTTTCGCTCAGTGTTTTAGAGGATAACACCGGTTCGGTCTGGATTAGGTCTGGGATATGCGCGCATCTGGCTTATACTTTCACCTTCTTCGCATTCTTGTTGGCCAGATCCTGGGTTTTTTTCGTGTTTGAATCACGTAGTAATGTGGTAACACAATGAAGCAGTCAATTAACCCTGGTTTCGAACCATATTTTGGAGGATAACACCGGTTAGGTCTGGGTTAGGTCTGGGTTATGCCCGCATCTGACTCATGATTTTGCCTTTTTCGCATACTTGTTGGCCGGATCCTGGGTTTTTTTCGTGTTTGAATCACGTAGTAATGTGGTAACACAATGAAGCAGTCAATTAACCCTGGTTTCGATCAATATTTTGGAGGATAACACCGGTTAGGTCTGGGTAAGGTCTGGGTTATGCCCGCATCTGGCTCATGATTATGCCTTAATCGCAAATTTGTTGGCCAGATCCTGGGTTTTTTCCGTGTTTGAATCACGTAGTAATGTTGTAGGACACTGAGGCAGTCAATTAAACCTGGTTTCGATCAATATTTTAGAGGATAACACCGGTTAGGTCTGGGTTAGGTCTGGGTTATGCCCGCATCTGGCTTATGCTTTCGCCTTTTTCGCAAACTTGTTGGCTAGATCCTGGGTTTTTTTCGTGTTTGAATCACGTAGTAATGTGGTAACACAATGAAGCTGTCAATTAACCCTGGTTTCGATCAATATTTTGGAGGATAACACCGGTTAGGTCTGGCTTATGTCTGGGTTATACCCGCATCTGGCTCATGATTTTGCCTTCTTCGCATACTTGTTGGCCAGATCCTGGGTTTTTTTCGTGTTTGAATCACGTAGGAATGTGGTAACACACTGAAGCAGTCAATTAAACCTGGTTTCGATCAATATTTCAGAGGATAACACCGGTTAGGTCTGGGTTAGGTCGGGGATATGCCCGCATCTGGCTCATGATTTTGCCTTCTTCGCATACTTGTTGGCCAGATCCTGGGTTTTTTTCGTGTTTGAATCACGTAGTAATGTGGTAACACAATGAAGCAGTCAATTAACCCTGGTTTCGATCAATATTTTGGAGGATAACACCGGTTAGGTATGGGTTAAGTCTGGGTTATGCCCGCATCTGGCTCATGATTTTGCCTTTTTCGCATACTTGTTGGCCAGATCCTGGGTTTTTTCCGTGTTTGAATCACGTAGTAATGTTGTAGCACACTGAGGCAGTCAATTAAACCTGGTTTCGATCAATATTTTAGAGGATAACACCGGTTAGGTCTGGGTTAGGTCTGGGATATGCGCGCATCTGGCATATACTTTTGCCTTTTTCGCAAACTTGTTGACTAGATCCTGGGTTTTTTTCGTGATTGAATCACGTAGTAATGTGGTAACACACTGGAGCAGTCAATCAAACCTGGTTTCGATCAATATTTTAGAGGATAACACCGGTTAGGTCTGGGTTAGGTCTGGGATATGCGCGCATCTGGCATATACTTTCGCCTTTTTCGCAAACTTGTTGGCTAGATCCTGGGTTTTTTCCGTGTTTGAATCATGTAGTAATGTGGTACCACACTGAGGTAATCAATTAAACCTGGTATCGATCAATATTTCAGAGGATAACACCGGTTAGGTCTTGGTTAGGTCCGGGATATGCCCGCATCTGGCTCATGATTTTGCCTTCTTCGCATACTTGTTGGCACGATCCGGGGTTTTTCTCGTGTTTGAATCACGTAGTAATGTGGCAACACACTGAAGCAGTCAATTAAACCTGGTTTCGATCAATATTTTAGAGGATAACAACGGTTAGGTCTGGGATAGGTCTGGGTTATGCCCGCATCTGGCTCATGATTTTGCCTTCTTCGCATACTTGTTGGCCAGATCCTGGGTTTTTTCCGTGTTTGAATCACGTAGTAATGTGGTGCCACACTGAGGCAGTCAAGTAAACCTGGTTTCGATCAATATTTCAGAGGATAACACCGGTTAGGTCTGGGCTAGGTCCGGGATATGCCCGCATCTGGCTCATGATTTTGGCATCTTCGCATACTTGTTGGCCAGATCCGGGGTTTTTTTCGTGTTTGAATCACGTAGTAATGTGGTAACACACTGAAGCAGTCAATTAAACCTGGTTTCGATCAATATTTTAGAGGATAACACCGGTTAGGACTGGGTTAGGTCTGGGTTATGCCCGCATCTGGCTCATGATTTTGCCTTCTTCGCATACTTGTTGGCCAGATCCTGGGTTTTTTTCGTGTTTGAATCACGTAGTAATGTGGTAACACACTGAAGCAGTCAATTAAACCTGTTTTCGATCAATATTTTAGAGGATAACACCGGTTAGGTCTGGGATAGGGCTGGGTTATGCCCGCATCTGACTCATGATTTTGCCTTCTTCGCATACTTGTTGGCCAGATCCTGGGTTTTTTCCGTGTTTGAATCACGTAGTAATGTGGTACCACACTGAGGCAGTCAATTAAACCTGGTTTCGATCAATATTTCAGAGGATAACACCGGTTAGGTCTGGGTTAGGTCTGGGATATGCGCGCATCTGGCATATACTTTCGCCTTTTTCGCAAACTTGTTGGCTAGATCCTGGGTTTTTTCCGTGTTTGAATCATGTAGTAATGTGGTACCACACTGAGGTAATCAATTAAACCTGGTATCGATCAATATTTCAGAGGATAACACCGGTTAGGTCCTGGTTAGGTCCGAGATATGCCCGCATCTGGCTCATGATTTTGCCTTCTTCGCATACTTGTTGGCACGATCCGGGGTTTTTCTCGTGTTTGAATCACGTAGTAATGTGGCAACACACTGAAGCAGTCAATTAAACCTGGTTTCGATCAATATTTTAGAGGATAACAACGGTTAGGTCTGGGATAGGTCTGGGTTATGCCCGCATCTGGCTCATGATTTTGCCTTCTTCGCATACTTGTTGGCCAGATCCTGGGTTTTTTCCGTGTTTGAATCACGTAGTAATGTGGTACCACACTGAGGCAGTCAATTAAACCTGGTTTCGATCAATATTTCAGAGGATAACACCGGTTAGGTCTGGGCTAGGTCCGGGATATGCCCGCATCTGGCTCATGATTTTGGCATCTTCGCATACTTGTTGGCCAGATCCGGGGTTTTTTTCGTGTTTGAATCACGTAGTAATGTGGTAACACACTGAAGCAGTCAATTAAACCTGGTTTCGATCAATATTTTAGAGGATAACACCGGTTAGGACTGGGTTAGGTCTGGGTTATGCCCGCATCTGGCTCATGATTTTGCCTTCTTCGCATACTTGTTGGCCAGATCCTGGGTTTTTTTCGTGTTTGAATCACGTAGTAATGTGGTAACGCACTGAAGCAGTCAATTAAACCTGGTTTCGATCAATATTTTAGAGGATAACACCGGTTAGGTCTGGGATAGGTCTGGGTTATGCCCGCATCTGACTCATGATTTTGCCTTCTTCGCATACTTGTTGGCCAGATCCTGGGTTTTTTCCGTGTTTGAATCACGTAGTAATGTGGTACCACACTGAGGCAGTCAATTAAACCTGGTTTCGATCAATATTTCAGAGGATAACACCGGTTAGGTCTGGGCTAGGTCCGGGATATGCCCGCATCTGGCTCATGATTTTGGCATCTTCGCATACTTGTTGGCCAGATCCTGGGTTTTTTTCGTGTTTGAATCACGTAGTAATGTGGTAACACACTGAAGTAGTCAATTAAACCTGGTTTCGATCAATATTTTAGAGGATAACACCGGTTAGGACTGGGTTAGGTCTGGGTTATGCCCGCATCTGGCTCATGATTTTGCCTTCTTCGCATACTTGTTGGCCAGATCCTGGGTTTTTTTCGTGTTTGAATCACGTAGTAATGTGGTAACACACTGAAGCAGTCAATTAAACCTGGTTTCGATCAATATTTTAGAGGATAACACCGGTTAGGTCTGGGTTAGGTCTGGGATATGCGCGCATCTGGCATATACTTTTGCCTTTTTCGCAAACTTGTTGACTAGATCCTGGGTTTTTTTCGTGATTGAATCACGTAGTAATGTGGTAACACACTGAAGCAGTCAATTAAACCTCGTTTCGCTCAGTATTTTAGAGGATAACACCGGTTCGGTCTGGATTAGGTCTGGGATATACGCGCATCTGGCTTATACTTTCACCTTCTTCGCATTCTTGTTGGCCAGATCCTGGGTTTTTTCCGTGTTTGAATCACGTAGTAATGATGTAGGACACTGAGGCAGTCAATTAAACCTGGTTTCGATCAATATTTTAGAGGATAACACCGGTTAGGTCTGGGTTAGGTCTGGGTTAAGCCCGCATCTGGCTTATACTTTCGCCTTTTTCGCAAACTTGTTGGCTAGATCCTGGGTTTTTTCCGTGTTTGAATCACGTAGTAATGTGGTAACACACTGAAGCAGTCAATTAAACCTGGTTTCGATCAATATTTTAGAGGATAACACCGGTGAGGTCTGGGTTACGTCTGGGATATGCGCGCATCTGACTCATGATTTTGCCTTTTTCGCATACTTGTTGGCCGGATCCTGGGTTTTTTTCGTGTTTGAATCACGTAGTAATGTGGTAACACAATGAAGCAGTCAATTAACCCTGGTTTCGAACCATATTTTGGAGGATAACACCGGTTAGGACTGGGTTACGTCTGGGATATGCGCGCATCTGACTCATGATTTTGCCTTTTTCGCATACTTGTTGGCCAGATCCTGGGTTTTTTCCGTGTTTGAATCACGTAGTAATGTGGTAACACACTGAAGCAGTCAATTAAACCTGGTTTCGATCAATATTTTAGAGGATAACACCGGTTAGGTCTGGGTTACGTCTGGGATATGCGCGCATCTGACTCATGATTTTGCCTTTTTCGCATACTTGTTGGCCGGATCCTGGGTTTTTTTCGTGTTTGAATCACGTAGTAATGTGGTAACACACTGGAGCAGTCAATCAAACCTGGTTTCGATCAATATTTTAGAGGATAACACCGGTTAGGTCTGGGTTAGGTCTGGGTTATGCCCGCATCTGGCTTATACTTTCGCCTTTTTCGCATACTTGTTGGCCAGATCCTGGGTTTTTTTCGTGTTTGAATCACGTAGTAATGTGGTAACACACTGAAGCAGTCAATTAAACCTGGTTTCGATCAATATTTTAGAGGATAACACCGGTTAGGACTGGGTTAGGTCTGGGTTATGCCCGCATCTGGCTCATGATTTTGCCTTCTTCGCATACTTGTTGGCCAGATCCTGGGTTTTTTTCGTGTTTGAATCACGTAGTAATGTGGTAACACACTGAAGCAGTCAATTAAACCTGGTTTCGATCAATATTTTAGAGGATAACACCGGTTAGGTCTGGGTTACGTCTGGGATATGCGCGCATCTGACTCATGATTTTGCCTTTTTCGCATACTTGTTGGCCGGATCCTGGGTTTTTTTCGTGTTTGAATCACGTAGTAATGTGGTAACACAATGAAGCAGTCAATTAACCCTGGTTTCGAACCATATTTTGGAGGATAACACCGGTTAGGTCTGGGTAAGGTCTGGGTTATGCCCGCATCTGGCTCATGATTATGCCTTAATCGTAAACTTGTTGGCCAGATCCTGGGTTTTTTTCGTGTTTGAATCACGTAGTAATGTGGTAACACACTGAAGCAGTCAATTAAACCTCGTTTCGCTCAGTATTTTAGAGGATAACACCGGTTCGGTCTGGATTAGGTCTGGGATATGTGCGCATCTGGCTTATACTTTCACCTTCTTCGCATTCTTGTTGGCCAGATCCTGGGTTTTTTTCGTGTTTGAATCACGTAGTAATGTGGTAACACAATGAAGCAGTCAATTAACCCTGGTTTCGAACCATATTTTGGAGGATAACACCGGTTAGGTCTGGGTTAGGTCTGGGTTATGCCCGCATCTGACTCATGATTTTGCCTTTTTCGCATACTTGTTGGCCGGATCCTGGGTTTTTTTCGTGTTTGAATCACGTAGTAATGTGGTAACACAATGAAGCAGTCAATTAACCCTGGTTTCGATCAATATTTTGGAGGATAACACCGGTTAGGTCTGGGTAAGGTCTGGGTTATGCCCGCATCTGGCTCATGATTATGCCTTAATCGCAAATTTGTTGGCCGGATCCTGGGTTTTTTCCGTGTTTGAATCACGTAGTAATGTTGTAGGACACTGAGGCAGTCAATTAAACCTGGTTTCGATCAATATTTTAGAGGATAACACCGGTTAGGTCTGGGTTAGGTCTGGGTTATGCCCGCATCTGGCTTATGCTTTCGCCTTTTTCGCAAACTTGTTGGCTAGATCCTGGGTCTTTTTCGTGTTTGAATCACGTAGTAATGTGGTAACACAATGAAGCTGTCAATTAACCCTGGTTTCGATCAATATTTTGGAGGATAACACCGGTTAGGTCTGGCTTATGTCTGGGTTACACCCGCATCTGGCTCATGATTTTGCCTTCTTCGCATACTTGTTGGCCAGATCCTGGGTTTTTTTCGTGTTTGAATCACGTAGGAATGTGGTAACACACTGAAGCAGTCAATTAAACCTGGTTTCGATCAATATTTCAGAGGATAACACCGGTTAGGTCTGGGTTAGGTCGGGGATATGCCCGCATCTGGCTCATGATTTTGCCTTCTTCGCATACTTGTTGGCCAGATCCTGGGTTTTTTTCGTGTTTGAATCACGTTGTAATGTGGTAACACAATGAAGCAGTCAATTAACCCTGGTTTCGATCAATATTTTGGAGGATAACACCGGTTAGGTATGGGTTAAGTCTGGGTTATGCCCGCATCTGGCTCATGATTTTGCCTTTTTCGCAAACTTGTTGGCCAGATCCTGGGTTTTTTCCGTGTTTGAATCACGTAGTAATGTTGTAGCACACTGAGGCAGTCAATTAAACCTGGTTTCGATCAATATTTTAGAGGATAACACCGGTTAGGTCTGGGTTAGGTCTGGGATATGCGCGCATCTGGCATATACTTTTGCCTTTTTCGCAAACTTGTTGACTAGATCCTGGGTTTTTTTCGTGATTGAATCACGTAGTAATGTGGTAACACACTGGAGCAGTCAATCAAACCTGGTTTCGATCAATATTTTAGAGGATAACACCGGTTAGGTCTGGGTTAGGTCTGGGATATGCGCGCATCTGGCATATACTTTCGCCTTTTTCGCAAACTTGTTGGCTAGATCCTGGTATTTTTCCGTGTTTGAATCATGTAGTAATGTGGTACCACACTGAGGTAATCAATTAAACCTGGTATCGATCAATATTTCAGAGGATAACACCGGTTAGGTCTTGGTTAGGTCCGGGATATGCCCGCATCTGGCTCATGATTTTGCCTTCTTCGCATACTTGTTGGCACGATCCGGGGTTTTTCTCGTGTTTGAATCACGTAGTAATGTGGCAACACACTGAAGCAGTCAATTAAACCTGGTTTCGATCAATATTTTAGAGGATAACAACGGTTAGGTCTGGGATAGGTCTGGGTTATGCCCGCATCTGGCTCATGATTTTGCCTTCTTCGCATACTTGTTGGCCAGATCCTGGGTTTTTTCCGTGTTTGAATCACGTAGTAATGTGGTGCCACACTGAGGCAGTCAATTAAACCTGGTTTCGATCAATATTTCAGAGGATAACACCGGTTAGGTCTGGGCTAGGTCCGGGATATGCCCGCATCTGGCTCATGATTTTGGCATCTTCGCATACTTGTTGGCCAGATCCGGGGTTTTTTTCGTGTTTGAATCACGTAGTAATGTGGTAACACACTGAAGCAGACAATTAAACCTGGTTTCGATCAATATTTTAGAGGATAACACCGGTTAGGACTGGGTTAGGTCTGGGTTATGCCCGCATCTGGCTCATGATTTTGCCTTCTTCGCATACTTGTTGGCCAGACCCTGGGTTTTTTTCGTGTTTGAATCACGTAGTAATGTGGTAACACACTGAAGCAGTCAATTAAACCTGGTTTCGATCAATATTTTAGAGGATAACACCGGTTAGGTCTGGGATAGGTCTGGGTTATGCCCGCATCTGACTCATGATTTTGCCTTCTTCGCATACTTGTTGGCCAGATCCTGGGTTTTTTCCGGGTTTGAATCACGTAGTAATGTGGTACCACACTGAGGCAGTCAATTAAACCTGGTTTCGATCAATATTTCAGAGGATAACACCGGTTAGGTCTGGGTTAGGTCTGGGATATGCGCGCATCTGGCATATACTTTCGCCTTTCTCGCAAACTTGTTGGCTAGATCCTGGGTTTTTTCCGTGTTTGAATCATGTAGTAATGTGGTACCACACTGAGGTAATCAATTAAACCTGGTATCGATCAATATTTCAGAGGATAACACCGGTTAGGTCCTGGTTAGGTCCGGGATATGCCCGCATCTGGCTCATGATTTTGCCTTCTTCGCATACTTGTTGGCACGATCCGGGGTTTTTCTCGTGTTTGAATCACGTAGTAATGTGGCAACACACTGAAGCAGTCAATTAAACCTGGTTTCGATCAATATTTTAGAGGATAACAACGGTTAGGTCTGGGATAGGTCTGGGTTATGCCCGCATCTGGCTCATGATTTTGCCTTCTTCGCATACTTGTTGGCCAGATCCTGGGTTTTTTCCGTGTTTGAATCACGTAGTAATGTGGTACCACACTGAGGCAGTCAATTAAACCTGGTTTCGATCAATATTTCAGAGGATAACACCGGTTAGGTCTGGGCTAGGTCCGGGATATGCCCGCATCTGGCTCATGATTTTGGCATCTTCGCATACTTGTTGGCCAGATCCGGGGTTTTTTTCGTGTTTGAATCACGTAGTAATGTGGTAACACACTGAAGCAGTCAATTAAACCTGGTTTCGATCAATATTTTAGAGGATAACACCGGTTAGGACTGGGTTAGGTCTGGGTTATGCCCGCATCTGGCTCATGATTTTGCCTTCTTCGCATACTTGTTGGCCGGATCCTGGGTTTTTTTCGTGTTTGAATCACGTAGTAATGTGGTAACACACTGAAGCAGTCAATTAAACCTGGTTTCGATCAATATTTTAGAGGATAACACCGGTTAGGTCTGGGATAGGTCTGGGTTATGCCCGCATCTGACTCATGATTTTGCCTTCTTCGCATACTTGTTGGCCAGATCCTGGGTTTTTTCCGTGTTTGAATCACGTAGTAATGTGGTACCACACTGAGGCAGTCAATTAAACCTGGTTTCGATCAATATTTTAGAGGATAACACCGGTTAGGTCTGGGTTAGGTCTGGGTTATGCCCGCATCTGGCTCATGATTTTGCCTTCTTCGCATACTTGTTGGCCAGATCCTGGGTTTTTTTCGTGTTTGAATCACGTAGTAATGTGGTAACACACTGAAGCAGTCAATTAAACCTGGTTTCGATCAATATTTTAGAGGATAACACCGGTTAGGTCTGGGTTAGGTCTGGGATATGCGCGCATCTGGCATATACTTTTGCCTTTTTCGCAAACTTGTTGGCTAGATCCTGGGCTTTTTCCTTTTTGAATCACGTAGTAATGTGGTAACACAATGAAGCAGTCAATTAACCCTGGTTTCGATCAATATTTTGGAGGATAACACCGGTTAGGTCTGGCTTATGTCTGGGTTATACCCGCATCTGGCTCATGATTTTGCCTTCTTCGCATACTTGTTGGCCAGATCCTGGGTTTTTTTCGTGTTTGAATCACGTAGGAATGTGGTAACACACTGAAGCAGTCAATTAAACCTGGTTTCAATCAATATTTCAGAGGATAACACCGGTTAGGTCTGGGTTAGGTCGGGGATATGCCCGCATCTGGCTCATGATTTTGCCTTCTTCGCATACTTGTTGGCCAGATCCTGGGTTTTTTTCGTGTTTGAATCACGTAGTAATGTGGTAACACAATGAAGCAGTCAATTAACCCTGGTTTCGATCAATATTTTGGAGGATAACACCCGTTAGGTATGGGTTAGGTCTGGGTTATGCCCGCATCTGGCTCATGATTTTGCCTTTTTCGCAAACTTGTTGGCCAGATCCTGGGTTTTTTCCGTGTTTGAATCACGTAGTAATGTTGTAGCACACTGACGCAGTCAATTAAACCTGGTTTCGATCAATATTTTAGAGGATAACACCGGTTAGGTCTGGGTTAGGTCTGGGATATGCGCGCATCTGGCATATGCTTTCGCCTTTTTCGCAAACTTGTTGGCTAGATCCTGGGGTTTTTTCGGGTTTGAATAACGCAGTAATGTGGTACCACACTGAAGCAGTCAATTAAATCTGGTTTCGATCAATATTTTAGAGGATAGCACCGGTTACGTCTGGGTTTCGTCTGGGTTATGCCCGCATCTGGCTCATGATTTTGGCATCTTCGCATACTTGTTGGCCAGATCCTGGGTTTTTTTCGTGTTTGAATCACGTAGTAATGTTGTAACACACTGAAGCAGTCAATTAAACCTGGTTTCGAACAATATTTTAGAGGATAACACCGGTTAGGTCTGGGTTAGGTCTGGGTTATGCCCGCATCTGGCTCATGATTTTGCCTTCTTCGCATACTTGTTGGCCAGATCCTGGGTTTTTTTCGTGTTTGAATCACGTAGTAATGTGGTAACACACTGAGGCAGTCAATTAAACCTGGTTTCGATCAATATTATAGAGGATAACACCGGTTAGGTCTGGGTTAGGTCTGGGATATGCGCGCATCTGGCTTATCCTTTCGCCTTTTTCGCAAACTTGTTGGCTAGATCCTGGGTTTTTTTCGGGTTTGAATCACGTGGTAATGTGGTACGACACAGAAACAATTCATTAAACCTGGATTCGGACAGTATTTTAGAGGATAACAACGGTTAGGTCTGGGTTAGGTCTTGGATATGCGCGCATCTGGCTTATACTTTCTCCTTTTTCGCAAACTTGTGGGCTAGATCCTGGGAATTTTCGGGTTCGAATCACGTAGTAAGCTGGTAACACACTGAAGCAGTCAATTAAACCTGGTTTCGATCAATATTTTAGAGGATAACACCGGTTAGGTCTGGGTTAGGTCTGGGATATGCGCGCAACTGGCATATACTTTTGCCTTTTTCGCAAACTTGTTGACTAGATCCTGGGTTTTTTTCGTGATTGAATCACGTAGTAATGTGGTAACACACTGGAGCAGTCAATCAAACCTGGTTTCGATCAATATTTTAGAGGATAACACCGGTTAGGTCTGGGTTAGGTCTGGGATATGCGCGCATCTGGCATATACTTTCGCCAGTTTCGCAAACTTGTTGGCTAGATCCTGGGTTTTTTTCGTGATTGAATCACGTAGTAATGTGGTAACACACTGGAGCAGTCAATCAAACCTGGTTTCGATCAATATTTTAGAGGATAACACCGGTTAGGTCTGGGTTAGGTCTGGGATATGCGCGCATCTGGCATATACTTTCGCCTTTTTCGCAAACTTGTTGGCTAGATCCTGGGTTTTTTCCGTGTTTGAATCACGTAGTAATGTGGTAACACACTGAAGCAGTCAATTAAACCTGGTTTCGATCAATATTTTAGAGGATAACAACGGTTAGGTCTGGGATAGGTCTGGGTTATGCCCGCATCTGGCTCATGATTTTGCCTTCTTCGCATACTTGTTGGCCAGATCCTGGGTTTTTTCCGTGTTTGAATCACGTAGTAATGTGGTTCCACACTGAGGCAGTCAATTAAACCTGGTTTCGATCAATATTTCAGAGGATAACACCGGTTAGGTCTGGGCTAGGTCCGGGATATGCCCGCATCTGGCTTATACTTTCGCCTTTTTCGCAAACTTGTTGGCTAGATCCTGGGTTTTTTTCGGGTTTGAATCACGTGGTAATGTGGTACGACACAGAAACAATTCATTAAACCTGGATTCGGACAGTATTTTAGAGGATAACACCGGTTAGGACTGGGTTAGGTCTGGGTTATGCCCGCATCTGGCTCATGATTTTGCCTTCTTCGCATACTTGTTGGCCAGATCCTGGGTTTTTTTCGTGTTTGAATCACGTAGTAATGTGGTAACACACTGAAGCAGTCAATTAAACCTGGTTTCGATCAATATTTTAGAGGATAACACCGGTTAGGTCTGGGTTAGGTCTGGGATATGCGCGCATCTGGCATATACTTTCGCCTTTTTCGCAAACTTGTTGGCCGGATCCTGGGTTTTTCTCGTGTTTGAATCACGTAGTAATGTGGTAACACACTGAAGCAGTCAATTAAACCTGGTTTCGATCAATATTTTAGAGGATAACACCGGTTAGGTGTGGGATAGGTCTGGGTTATGCCCGCATCTGGCTCATGATTTTGCCTTCTTCGCATACTTGTTGGCCAGATCCTGGGTTTTTTTCGTGTTTGAAACACGTAGTAATGTGGTAATACACTGAAGCAGTCAATTAAACCTGGTTTCGATCAGTATTTTAGAGGATAACACCGGTTAGGTCTGGGTTAGGTCCGGGATATGCCCGCATCTGGCTCATGATTTTGGCATCTTCGCATACTTGTTGGCCAGATCCTGGGTTTTTTTCGTGTTTGAAACACGTAGTAATGTGGTAACACACTGGAGCAGTCAATCAAACCTGGTTTCGATCAATATTTTAGAGGATAACACCGGTTAGGTCTGGGTTAGGTCTGGGATATGCGCGCATCTGGCATATACTTTCGCCTTTTTCGCAAACTTGTTGGCTAGATCCTGGGTTTTTTCCGTGTTTGAATCACGTAGTAATGTGGTAACACACTGAAGCAGTCAATTAAACCTGGTTTCGATCAATATTTTAGAGGATAACACCGGTTAGGTCTGGGTTAGGTCTGGGATATGCGCGCATCTGGCATATACTTTTGCCATTTTCGCAAACTTGTTGACTAGATCCTGGGTTTTTTTCGTGATTGAATCACGTAGTAATGTGGTAACACACTGGAGCAGTCAATTAAACCTGGTTTCGATCAATATTATAGAGGATAACACCGGTTAGGTCTGGGTTAGGTCTGGGTTATGCCCGCATCTGGCTTATACTTTCGCCTTTTTCGCAAACTTGTTGGCTAGATCCTGGGTTTTTTTCGGGTTTGAATCACGTGGTAATGTGGTACGACACAGAAACAATTCATTAAACCTGGATTCGGACAGTATTTTAGAGGATAACACCGGTTAGGTCTGGGTTAGGTCTTGGATATGCGCGCATCTGGCTTATACTTTCTCCTTTTTCGCAAACTTGTGGGCTAGATCCTGGGAATTTTCGGGTTCGAATCACGTTGTAATGTGGTAACACACTGAAGCAGTCAATTGAACCTGGTTTCGATCAATATTTTAGAGGATAACACCGGTTAGGTCTGGGTTAGGTCTGGGATATGCGCGCATCTGGCACATACTTTTGTCTTTTTCGCAAACTTGTTGACTAGATCCTGGGTTTTTTTCGTGATTGAATCACGTAGTAATGTGGTAACACACTGGAGCAGTCAATCAAACCTGGTTTCGATCAATATTTTAGAGGATAACACCGGTTAGGTCTGGGTTAGGTCTGGGATATGCGCGCATCTGGCATATACTTTCGCCATTTTCGCAAACTTGTTGGCTAGATCCTGGGTTTTTTTCGTGATTGAATCACGTAGTAATGTGGTAACACACTGGAGCAGTCAATCAAACCTGGTTTCGATCAATATTTTAGAGGATAACACCGGTTAGGTCTGGGTTAGGTCTGGGATATGCGCGCATCTGGCATATACTTTCGCCTTTTTCGCAAACTTGTTGGCTAGATCCTGGGTTTTTTCCGTGTTTGAATCATGTAGTAATGTGGTACCACACTGAGGTAATCAATTAAACCTGGTATCGATCAATATTTCAGAGTATAACACCGGTTAGGTCTTGGTTAGGTCCGGGATATGCCCGCATCTGGCTCATGATTTTGCCTTCTTCGCATACTTGTTGGCCCGATCCTGGGTTTTTCTCGTGTTTGAATCACGTAGTAATGTGGTAACACACTGAAGCAGTCAATTAAACCTGGTTTCGATCAATATTTTAGAGGATAACAACGGTTAGGTCTGGGATAGTTCTGGGTTATGCCCGCATCTGGCTCATGATTTTGCCTTCTTCGCATACTTGTTGGCCAGATCCTGGGTTTTTTCCGTGTTTGAATCACGTAGTAATGTGGTACCACACTGAGGCAGTCAATTAAACCTGGTTTCGATCAATATTTTAGAGGATAACACCGGTTAGGTCTGGGTTAGGTCTGGGATATGCGCGCATCTGGCATATACTTTCGCCTTTTTCGCAAACTTGTTGGCTAGATCCTGGGTTTTTTCCGTGTTTGAATCATGTAGTAATGTGGTACCACACTGAGGTAATCAATTAAACCTGGTATCGATCAATATTTCAGAGTATAACACCAGTTAGGTCTTGGTTAGGTCCGGGATATGCCCGCATCTGGCTCATGATTTTGGCATCTTCGCATACTTGTTGGCCAGATCCTGGGTTTTTTTCGTGTTTGAATCACGTAGTAATGTGGTAACACACTGGAGCAGTCAATCAAACCTGGTTTCGATCAATATTTTAGAGGATAACACCGGTTAGGTCTGGGTTAGGTCTGGGATATGCGCGCATCTGGCATATACTTTCGCCTTTTTCGCAAACTTGTTGGCTAGATCCTGGGTTTTTTCCGTGTTTGAATCACGTAGTAATGTGGTACCACACTGAGGTAGTCAATTAAACCTGGTATCGATCAATATTTCAGAGGATAACACCGGTTAGGTCTGGATTAGGTCCGGGATATGCCCGCATCTGGCTCATGATTTTGCCTTCTTCGCATACTTGTTGGCCCGATCCTGGGTTTTTCTCGTGTTTGAATCACGTAGTAATGAGGTAACACACTGAAGCAGTCAATTAAACCTGGTTTCGATCAATATTTTAGAGGCTAACACCGGTTAAGTCTGGGATAGGTCTGGGTTATGCCCGCATCTGGCTCATGATTTTGCCTTCTTCGCATACTTGTTGGCCAGATCCTGGGGTTTTTCCGTGTTTGAATCACGTAGTAATGTGGTACCACACTGAGGCAGTCAATTAAACCTGGTTTCGATCAATATTTCAGAGGATAACACCGGTTAGGTCTGGGCTAGGTCCGGGATATGCCCGCATCTGGCTCATGATTTTGGCATCTTCGCATACTTGTTGGCCAGATCCTGGGTTTTTTTCGTGTTTGAATCACGTAGTAATGTGGTAACACACTGAAGCAGTCAATTAAACCTGGTTTCGATCAATATTTTAGAGGATAACACCGGTTAAGACTGGGTTAGGTCTGGGTTATGCCCGCATCTGGCTCATGATTTTGCCTTCTTCGCATACTTGTTGGCCAGATCCTGGGTTTTTTTCGTGTTTGAATCACGTAGTAATGTGGTAACACACTGAAGCAGTCAATTAAACCTGGTTTCGATCAATATTTTAGAGGATAACACCGGTTAGGTCTGGGTTAGGTCTGGGATATGCGCGCATCTGACATATACTTTGGCCTTTTTCGCAACCTTGTTGGCTAGATCCTGGGTTTTTTCCGTGTTTGAATCATGTAGTAATGTGGTACCACACTGAGGTAATCAATTAAACCTGGTATCGATCAATATTTCAGAGTATAACACCGGTTAGGTCTTGGTTAGGTCCGGGATATGCCCGCATCTGGCTCATGATTTTGCCTTCTTCGCATACTTGTTGGCCCGATCCTGGGTTTTTCTCGTGTTTGAATCACGTAGTAATGTGGTAACACACTGAAGCAGTCAATTAACCCTGGTTTCGATCAATATTTTGGAGGATAACACCCGTTAGGTATGGGTCAGGTCTGGGATATGCCCGCATCTGGCTCATGATTTTGCCTTTTTCGCAAACTTGTTGGCCAGATCCTGGGTTTTTTCCGTGTTTGAATCACGTAGTAATGTTGTAGCACACTGAGGCAGTCAATTAAACCTGGTTTCGATCAATATTTTAGAGGATAACACCGGTTAGGTCTGGGTTAGGTCTGGGATATGCGCGCATCTGGCATATGCTTTCGCCTTTTTCGCAAACTTGTTGGCTAGATCCTGGGTTTTTTCCGTGTTTGAATCACGTAGTAATGTGGTACCACACTGAGGTAGTCAATTAAACCTGGTATCGATCAATATTTTAGAGGATAGCACCGGTTACGTCTGGGTTTCGTCTGGGTTATGCCCGCATCTGGCTCATGATTTTGCCTTCTTCGCATACTTGTTGGCCAGATCCTGGGTTTTTTTCGTGTTTGAATCACATAGTAATGTGGTAACACAATGAAGCAGTCAATTAACCCTGGTTTCGATCAATATTTTGGAGGATAACACCCGTTAGGTATGGGTTAGGTCTGGGTTATGCCCGCATCTGGCTCATGATTTTGCCTTTTTCGCAAACTTGTTGGCCAGATCCTGGGTTTTTTCCGTGTTTGAATCACGTAGTAATGTGGTAACACACTGAAGCAGTCAATTAAACCGGGTTTCGATCAATATTTCAGAGGATAACACCGGTTAGGTCTGGGTTAGGTCTGGGTTATGCCCGCATCTGGCTCATGATTTTGCCTTCTTCGCATACTTGTTGGCCAGATCCTGGGTTTTTTTCGTGTTTGAATCACGTAGTAATGTGGTAACACACTGAGGCAGTCAATTAAACCTGGTTTCGATCAATATTATAGAGGATAACACCGGTTAGGTCTGGGTTAGGTCTGGGTTATGCCCGCATCTGGCTTATACTTTCGCCTTTTTCGCAAACTTGTTGGCTAGATCCTGGGTTTTTTTCGGGTTTGAATCACGTGGTAATGTGGTACGACACAGAAACAATTCATTAAACCTGGATTCGGACAGTATTTTAGAGGATAACACCGGTTAGGTCTGGGTTAGGTCTTGGATATGCGCGCATCTGGCTTATACTTTCTCCTTTTTCGCATTCTTGTTGGCCAGATCCTGGGTTTTTTTCGTGTTTGAATCATGTAGTAATGTGGTAACACAATGAAGCAGTCAATTAACCCTGGTTTCGATCCATATTTTGGAGGATAACACCGGTTAGGTCTGGGTAAGGTCTGGGTTATGCCCGCATCTGGCTCATGATTTTGCCTTTTTCGCATACTTGTTGGCCGGATCCTGGGTTTTTTTCGTGTTTGAATCACGTAGTAATGTGGTAACACAATGAAGCAGTCAATTAACCCTGGTTTCGATCAATATTTTGGAGGATAACACCGGTTAGGTCTGGCTTAGGTCTGGGTTATACCCGCATCTGGCCCATGATTTTGCCTTCTTCGCATACTTGTTGGCCAGATCCTGGGTTTTTTTCGAGTTTGAATCACGTAGGAATGTGGTAACACACTGAAGCAGTCAATTAAACCTGGTTTCGATCAATATTTTAGAGGATAACACCGGTTAGGTCTGGGTTAGGTCTGGGATATGCGCGCATCTGGCATATACTTTCGCCTTTTTCGCAAACTTGTTGGCTAGATCCTGGGTTTTTTTCGTGATTGAATCACGTAGTAATGTGGTAACACACTGAAGCAGTCAATCAAACCTGGTTTCGATCAATATTTTAGAGGATAACACCGGTTAGGTCTGGGTTAGGTCTGGGATATGCGCGCATCTGGCATACACTTTCGCCTTTTTCGCAAACTTGTTGGCAAGATCCTGGGTTTTTTTCGGGTTTGAATAACGCAGTAATGTGGTACCACACTGAAGCAGTCAATTAAATCTGGTTTCGATCAATATTTTAGAGGATAGCACCGGTTAGGTCTGGGTTTCGTCTGGGTTATGCCCGCATCTGGCTCATGATTTTGCCTTCTTCGCATACTTGTTGGCCAGATCCTGGGTTCTTTTCGTGTTTGAATCACGTAGTAATGTCGTAACACACTGAAGCAGTCAATTAAACCTGGTTTCGAACAATATTTTAGAGGATTACACCGGTTAGGTCTCGGTTAGGTCTGGGTTATGCCCGCATCTGGCTCATGATTTTGCCTTCTTTGCATACTTGTTGGCCGGATCCTGGGTTTTTTTCGTGTTTGAATCACGTAGTAATGTGGTAACACAATGAAGCAGTCAATTAAACCTGGTTTCGATCAATATTATAGAGGATAACACCGGTTAGGTCTGGGTTAGGTCTGGGTTATGCCCGCATCTGGCTTATACTTTCGCCTTTTTCGCAAACTTGTTGGCTAGATCCTGGGTTTTTTTCGGGTTTGAATCACGTGGTAATGTGGTACGACACAGAAACAGTTCATTAAACCTGGATTCGGACAGTATTTTAGAGGATAACACCGGTTAGGTCTGGGTTAGGTCTTGGATATGCGCGCATCTGGCTTATACTTTCTCCTTTTTCGCAAACTTGTGGGCTAGATCCTGGGTTTTTTTCGTGTTTGAATCACGTAGTAATGTGGTACCACACTGAAGCAGTCAATTAACCCTGGTTTCGATCAATATTTTGGAGGATAACACCGGTTAGGTCTGGGTAAGGTCTGGGATATGCGCGCATCTGGCATATACTTTTGCCTTTTTCGCAAACTTGTTGACTAGATCCTGGGTTTTTTTCGTGATTGAATCACGTAGTAATGTGGTAACACACTGGAGCAGTCAATCAAACCTGGTTTCGATCAATATTTTAGAGGATAACACCGGTTAGGTCTGGGTTAGGTCTGGGATATGCGCGCATCTGGCATATACTTTCGCCTTTTTCGCAAACTTGTTGGCTAGATCCTGGGTTTTTTCCGTGTTTGAATCACGTAGTAATGTGGTACCACACTGAGGTAGTCAATTAAACCTGGTATCGATCAATATTTCAGAGGATAACACCGGTTAGGTCTGGGTTAGGTCCGGGATATGCCCGCATCTGGCTCATGATTTTGCCTTCTTCGCATACTTGTTGGCCCGATCCTGGGTTTTTCTCGTGTTTGAATCACGTAGTAATGAGGTAACACACTGAAGCAGTCAATTAAACCTGGTTTCGATCAATATTTTAGAGGATAACACCGGTTAGGTCTGGGATAGGTCTGGGTTATGCCCGCATCTGGCTCATGATTTTGCCTTCTTCGCATACTTGTTGGCCAGATCCTGGGTTTTTTCCATGTTTGAATCACGTAGTAATGTGGTACCACACTGAGGCAGTCAATTAAACCTGGTTTCGATCAATATTTCAGAGGATAACACCGGTTAGGTCTGGGCTAGGTCCGGGATATGCCCGCATCTGGCTCATGATTTTGGCATCTTCGCATACTTGTTGGCCAGATCCTGGGTTTTTTTCGTGTTTGAATCACGTAGTAATGTGGTAACACACTGAAGCAGTCAATTAAACCTGGTTTCGATCAATATTTTAGAGGATAACACCGGTTAGGACTGGGTTAGGTCTGGGTTATGCCCGCATCTGGCTCATGATTTTGCCTTCTTCGCATACTTGTTGGCCAGATCCTGGGTTTTTTTCGTGTTTGAATCACGTAGTAATGTGGTAACACAATGAAGCAGTCAATTAACCCTGGTTTCGATCAATATTTTGGAGGATAACACCCGTTAGGTATGGGTTAGGTCTGGGTTATGCCCGCATCTGGCTCATGATTTTGCCTTTTTCGCAAACTTGTTGGCCAGATCCTGGGTTTTTTCCGTGTTTGAATCACGTAGTAATGTTGTAGCACACTGAGGCAGTCAATTAAACCTGGTTTCGATCAATATTTTAGAGGATAACACCGGTTAGGTCTGGGTTAGGTCTGGGATATGCGCGCATCTGGCATATGCTTTCGCCTTTTTCGCAAACTTGTTGGCTAGATCCTGGGGGTTTTTTCGTGTTTGAATAACGCAGTAATGTGGTACCACACTGAAGCAGTCAATTAAATCTGGTTTCGATCAATATTTTGGAGGATAACACCCGTTAGGTATGGGTTAGGTCTGGGTTATGCCCGCATCTGGCTCATGATTTTGCCTTTTTCGCAAACTTGTTGGCCAGATCCTGGGTTTTTTCCGTGTTTGAATCACGTAGTAATGTGGTAACACACTGAAGCAGTCAATTAAACCGGGTTTCGATCAATATTTCAGAGGATAACACCGGTTAGGTCTGGGTTAGGTCTGGGTTATGCCCGCATCTGGCTCATGATTTTGCCTTCTTCGCATACTTGTTGGCCAGATCCTGGGTTTTTTTCGTGTTTGAATCACGTAGTAATGTGGTAACACACAGAGGCAGTCAATTAAACCTGGTTTCGATCAATATTACAGAGGATAACACCGGTTAGGTCTGGGTTAGGTCTGGGTTATGCCCGCATCTGGCTTATACTTTCGCCTTTTTCGCAAACTTGTTGGCTAGATCCTGGGTTTTTTTCGGGTTTGAATCACGTGGTAATGTGGTACGACACAGAAACAATTCATTAAACCTGGATTCGGACAGTATTTTAGAGGATAACACCGGTTAGGTCTGGGTTAGGTCTTGGATATGCGCGCATCTGGCTTATACTTTCTCCTTTTTCGCATTCTTGTTGGCCAGATCCTGGGTTTTTTTCGTGTTTGAATCATGTAGTAATGTGGTAACACAATGAAGCAGTCAATTAACCCTGGTTTCGATCCATATTTTGGAGGATAACACCGGTTAGGTCTGGGTAAGGTCTGGGTTATGCCCGCATCTGGCTCATGATTTTGCCCTTTTCGCATACTTGTTGGCCGGATCCTGGGTTTTTTTCGTGTTTGAATCACGTAGCAATGTGGTAACACAATGAAGCAGTCAATTAACCCTGGTTTCGATCAATATTTTGGAGGATAACACCGGTTAGGTCTGGCTTAGGTCTGGGTTATACCCGCATCTGGCCCATGATTTTGCCTTCTTCGCATACTTGTTGGCCAGATCCTGGGTTTTTTTCGAGTTTGAATCACGTAGGAATGTGGTAACACACTGAAGCAGTCAATTAAACCTGGTTTCGATCAATATTTCAGAGGATAACACCGGTTAGGTCTGGGTTAGGTCGGGTATATGCCCGCATCTGGCTCATGATTTTGCCTTCTTCGCATACTTGTTGGCCAGATCCTGGGTTTTTTTCGTGTTTGATTCACGTAGTAATGTGGTAACACAATGAAGCAGTCAATTAACCCTGGTTTCGATCAATATTTTGGAGGATAACACCGGTTAGGTATGGGTTAGGTCTGGGTTATGCCCGCATCTGGCTCATGATTTTGCCTTTTTCGCAAACTTGTTGGCCAGATCCTGGGTTTTTTCCGTGTTTGAATCACGTAGTAATGTTGTAGCACACTGAGGCAGTCAATTAAACCTGGTTTCGATCAATATTTTAGAGGATAACACCGGTTAGGTCTGGGTTAGGTCTGGGATATGCGCGCATCTGGCATACACTTTCGCCTTTTTCGCAAACTTGTTGGCAAGATCCTGGGTTTTTTTCGGGTTTGAATAACGCAGTAATGTGGTACCACACTGAAGCAGTCAATTAAATCTGGTTTCGATCAATATTTTAGAGGATAGCACCGGTTAGGTCTGGGTTTCGTCTGGATTATGCCCGCATCTGGCTCATGATTTTGCCTTCTTCGCATACTTGTTGGCCAGATCCTGGGTTCTTTTCGTGTTTGAATCACGTAGTAATGTCGTAACACACTGAAGCAGTCAATTAAACCTGGTTTCGAACAATATTTTAGAGGATTACACCGGTTAGGTCTGGGTTAGGTCTGGGTTATGCCCGCATCTGGCTTATACTTTCGCCTTTTTCGCAAACTTGTTGGCTAGATCCTGGGTTTTTTTCGGGTTTGAATCACGTGGTAATGTGGTACGACACAGAAACAGTTCATTAATCCTGGATTCGGACAGTATTTTAGAGGATAACACCGGTTAGGTCTGGGTTTGGTCTTGGATATGCGCGCATCTGGCTTATACTTTCTCCTTTTTCGCAAACTTGTGGGCTAGATCCTGGGTTTTTTTCGTGTTTGAATCACGTAGTAATGTGGTACCACACTGAAGCAGTCAATTAACCCTGGTTTCGATCAATATTTTGGAGGATAACACCGGTTAGGTCTGGGTTAGGTCTGGGATATGCGCGCATCTGGCATATACTTTTGCCTTTTTCGCAAACTTGTTGACTAGATCCTGGGTTTTTTTCGTGATTGAATCACGTAGTAATGTGGTAACACACTGGAGCAGTCAATCAAACCTGGTTTCGATCAATATTTTAGAGGATAACACCGGTTAGGTCTGGGTTAGGTCTGGGATATGCGCGCATCTGGCATATACTTTCGCCTTTTTCGCAAACTTGTTGGCTAGATCCTGGGTTTTTTCCGTGTTTGAATCACGTAGTAATGTGGTACCACACTGAGGTAGTCAATTAAACCTGGTATCGATCAATATTTCAGAGGATAACACCGGTTAGGTCTGGGTTAGGTCCGGGATATGCCCGCATCTGGCTCATGATTTTGCCTTCTTCGCATACTTGTTGGCCCGATCCTGGGTTTTTCTCGTGTTTGAATCACGTAGTAATGAGGTAACACACTGAAGCAGTCAATTAAACCTGGTTTCGATCAATATTTTAGAGGATAACACCGGTTAGGTCTGGGATAGGTCTGGGTTATGCCCGCATCTGGCTCATGATTTTGCCTTCTTCGCATACTTGTTGGCCAGATCCTGGGTTTTTTCCGTGTTTGAATCACGTAGTAATGTGGTACCACACTGAGGCAGTCAATTAAACCTGGTTTCGATCAATATTTCAGAGGATAACACCGGTTAGGTCTGGACTAGGTCCGGGATATGCCCGCATCTGGCTCATGATTTTGGCATCTTCGCATACTTGTTGGCCAGATCCTGGGTTTTTTTCGTGTTTCAATCACGTAGTAATGTGGTAACACACTGAAGCAGTCAATTAAACCTGGTTTCGATCAATATTTTAGAGGATAACACCGGTTAGGACTGGGTTAGGTCTGGGTTATGCCCGCATCTGGCTCATGATTTTGCCTTCTTCGCATACTTGTTGGCCAGATCCTGGGTTTTTTTCGTGTTTGAATCACGTAGTAATGTGGTAACACACTGAAGCAGTCAATTAAACCTGGTTTCAATCAATATTTTAGAGGATAACACCGGTTAGGTCTGGGTTAGGTCTGGGATATCCGCGCATCTGGCATATACTTTTGCCTTTTTCGCAAACTTGTTGACTAGATCCTGGGTTTTTTTCGTGATTGAATCACGTAGTAATGTGGTAACACACTGAAGCAGTCAATTAAACCTCGTTTCGCTCAGTATTTTAGAGGATAACACCGGTTCGGTCTGGATTAGGTCTGGGATATACGCGCATCTGGCTTATACTTTCACCTTCTTCGCATTCTTGTTGGCCAGATCCTGGGTTTTTTCCGTGTTTGAATGACGTAGTAATGATGTAGGACACTGAGGCAGTCAATTAAACCTGGTTTCGATCAATATTTTAGAGGATAACACCGTTTAGGTCTGGGTTAGGTCTGGGTTATGCCCGCATCTGGCTTATACTTTCGCCTTTTTCGCAAACTTGTTGGCTAGATCCTGGGTTTTTTTCGTGTTTGAATCACGTAGTAATGTGGTAACACAATGAAGCAGTCAATTAACCCTGGTTTCGATCAATATTTTGGAGGATAACACCGGTTAGGTCTGGCTTATGTCTGGGTTATACCCGCATCTGGCTCATGATTTTGCCTTCTTCGCATACTTGTTGGCCAGATCCTGGGTTTTTTTCGTGTTTGAATCACGTAGGAATGTGGTAACACACTGAAGCAGTCAATTAAACCGGGTTTCGATGAATATTTCAGAGGATAACACCGGTTAGGTCTGGGTTAGGTCGGGGATATGCCCGCATCTGGCTCATGATTTTGCCTTCTTCGCATACTTGTTGGCCAGATCCTGGGTTTTTTTCGTGTTTGAATCACGTAGTAATGTGGTAACACAATGAAGCAGTCAATTAACCCTGGTTTCGATCAATATTTTGGAGGATAACACCCGTTAGGTATGGGTTAGGTCTGGGTTATGCCCGCATCTGGCTCATGATTTTGCCTTTTTCGCAAACTTGTTGGCCAGATCCTGGGTTTTTTCCGTGTTTGAATCACGTAGTAATGTTGTAGCACACTGAGGCAGTCAATTAAACCTGGTTTCGATGAATATTTTAGAGGATAACACCGGTTAGGTCTGGGTTAGGTCTGGGATATGCGCGCATCTGGCATATGCTTTCGCCTTTTTCGCAATCTTGTTGGCTAGATCCTGGGGTTTTTTCGGGTTTGAATAACGCAGTAATGTGGTACCACACTGAAGCAGTCAATTAAATCTGGTTTCGATCAATATTTTAGAGGATAGCACCGGTTACGTCTGGGTTTCGTCTGGGTTATGCCCGCATCTGGCTCATGATTTTGGCATCTTCGCATACTTGTTGGCCAGATCCTGGGTTTTTTTCGTGTTTGAATCACGTAGTAATGTTGTAACACACTGAAGCAGTCAATTAAACCTGGTTTCGAACAATATTTTAGAGGATAACACCGGTTAGGTCTGGGTTAGGTCTGGGTTATGCCCGCATCTGGCTCATGATTTTGCCTTCTTCGCATACTTGTTGGCCAGATCCTGGGTTTTTTTCGTGTTTGAATCACGTAGTAATGTGGTAACACACTGAGGCAGTCAATTAAACCTGGTTTCGATCAATATTATAGAGGATAACACCGGTTAGGTCTGGGTTAGGTCTGGGTTATGCCCGCATCTGGCTTATACTTTCGCCTTTTTCGCAAACTTGTTGGCTAGATCCTGGGTTTTTTTCGGGTTTGAATCACGTGGTAATGTGGTACGACACAGAAACAATTCATTAAACCTGGATTCGGACAGTATTTTAGAGGATAACACCGGTTAGGTCTGGGTTAGGTCTGGGTTACGCCCGCATCTGGCTCATGATTTTGCCTTCTTCGCATACTTGTTGGCCAGATCCTGGGTTTTTTTCGTGTTTGAATCACGTAGTAATGTGGTAACACACTGAGGCAGTCAATTAAACCTGGTTTCGATCAATATTATAGAGGATAACACCGGTTAGGTCTGGGTTAGGTCTGGGTTATGCCCGCATCTGGCTTATACTTTCGCCTTTTTCGCAAACTTGTTGGCTAGATCCTGGGTTTTTTTCGGGTTTGAATCACGTGGTAATGTGGTACGACACAGAAACAATTCATTAAACCTGGATTCGGACAGTATTTTAGAGGATAACACCGGTTAGGTCTGGGTTAGGTCTTGGATATGCGCGCATCTGGCGTATACTTTCTCCTTTTTCGCATTCTTGTTGGCCAGATCCTGGGTTTTTTTCGTGTTTGAATCATGTAGTAATGTGGTAACACAATGAAGCAGTCAATTAACCCTGGTTTCGATCCATATTTTGGAGGATAACACCGGTTAGGTCTGGCTTATGTCTGGGTTATACCCGCATCTGGCTCATGATTTTGCCTTCTTCGCATACTTGTTGGCCAGATCCTGGGTTTTTTTCGTGTTTGATTCACGTAGTAATGTGGTAACACAATGAAGCAGTCAATTAACCCTGGTTTCGATCAATATTTTGGAGGATAACACCGGTTAGGTATGGGTTAGGTCTGGGATATGCGCGCATCTGGCATACACTTTCGCCTTTTTCGCAAACTTGTTGGCAAGATCATGGGTTTTTTTCGGGTTTGAATAACGCAGTAATGTGGTACCACACTGAAGCAGTCAATTAAATCTGGTTTCGATCAATATTTTAGAGGATAGCACCGGTTAGGTCTGGGTTTCGTCTGGGTTATGCCCGCATCTGGCTCATGATTTTGCCTTCTTCGCATACTTGTTGGCCAGATCCTGGGTTCTTTTCGTGTTTGAATCACGTAGTAATGTCGTAACACACTGAAGCAGTCAATTAAACCTGGTTTCGAACAATATTTTAGAGGATAACACCGGTTAGGTCTGGGTTAGGTCTGGGTTATGCCCGCATCTGGCTTATACTTTCGCCTTTTTCGCAAACTTGTTGGCTAGATCCTGGGTTTTTTTCGTGTTTGAATCACGTAGTAATGTGGTAACACAATGAAGCAGTCAATTAACCCTGGTTTCGATCAATATTTTGGAGGATAACACCGGTTAGGTCTGGCTTATGTCTGGGTTATACCCGCATCTGGCTCATGATTTTGCCTTCTTCGCATACTTGTTGGCCAGATCCTGGGTTTTTTTCGTGTTTGAATCACGTAGGAATGTGGTAACACACTGAAGCAGTCAATTAAACCGGGTTTCGATCAATATTTCAGAGGATAACACCGGTTAGGTCTGGGTTAGGTCTGGGATATGCGCGCATCTGGCATATGCTTTCGCCTTTTTCGCAAACTTGTTGGCTAGATCCTGGGGTTTTTTCGGGTTTGAATAACGCAGTAATGTGGTACCACACTGAAGCAGTCAATTAAATCTGGTTTCGATCAATATTTTAGAGGATAGCACCGGTTACGTCTGGGTTTCGTCTGGGTTATGCCCGCATCTGGCTCATGATTTTGGCATCTTCGCATACTTGTTGGCCAGATCCTGGGTTTTTTTCGTGTTTGAATCACGTAGTAATGTTGTAACACACTGAAGCAGTCAATTAAACCTGGTTTCGAACAATATTTTAGAGGATAACACCGGTTAGGTCTGGGTTAGGTCCGGGATATGCCCGCATCTGGCTTATACTTTCTCCTTTTTCGCAAACTTGTTGGCTAGCTCCTGGGTTTTATTCGTGATTGAATCACGTAGTAATGTGGTAACACACTGAAGCAGTCAATCAGACCTGGTTTCGATCAATATTTTAGAGGATAACACCGGTTAGGTCTGGGTTAGGTCTGGGATATGCGCGCATCTGGCTTATACTTTCTCCTTTTTCGCAAACTTGTTGGCTAGATCCTGGGTTTTATTCGTGATTGAATCACGTAGTAATGTGGTAACACACTGAAGCAGTCAATCAGACCTGGTTTCGATCAATATTTTAGAGGATAACACCGGTTAGGTCTGGGTTAGGTCTGGGATATGCGCGCATCTGGCTTATACGTTCACCTTCTTCGCATTCTTGTTGGCCAGATCCTGGGTTTTTTTCGGGTTTGAATCACGTGGTAATGTTGTAGCACACTGAGGCAGTCAATTAAATCTGGTTTCGATCAATATTTTAGAGGATAGCTCCGGTTAGGTCTGGGTTTCGTCTGGGTTATGTCCGCATCTGGCTCATGATTTTGCCTTCTTCGCATACTTGTTGGCCAGATCCTGGGTTCTTTTCGTGTTTGAATCACGTAGTAATGTTGTAACACACTGAAGCAGTCAATTAAACCTGGTTTCGAACAATATTTTAGAGGATAACACCGGTTAGGTCTGGGTTAGGTCTGGGTTATGCCCGCATCTGGCTCAAGATTTTGCCTTCCTCGCATACTTGTTGGCCAGATCCTGGGTTTTTTTCGTGTTTGAATCACGTAGTAATGTGGTAACACACTGAAGCAGTCAATTAAACCTGGTTTCGATCAATATTATAGAGGATAACACCGGTTAGGTCTGGGTTAGGTCTCGGTTATGCCCGCATCTAGCTTATACTTTCGCCTTTTTCGCAAACTTGTTGGCTAGATCCTGGGTTTTTTTCGGGTTTGAATCACGTGGTAATGTGATACGACACAGAAACAATTCATTAAACCTGGATTCGGACAGTATTTTAGAGGATAACACCGGTTAGGTCTGGGTTAGGTCTTGGATATGCGCGCATCTGGCTTATACCTTCTCCTTTTTCGCAAACTTGTGGGCTAGATCCTGGGAATTTTCGGGTTCGAATCACGTAGTAATGTGGTAACACACTGAAGCAGTCAATTAAACCTGGTTTCGATCAATATTTTAGAGGATAACACCGGTTAGGTCTGGGATAGGTCTGGGATATGCGCGCATCTGGCTAATGATTTTGCCTTCTTCGCATACTTGTTGGCCAGATCCTGGGTTTTTTTCGTGTTTGAATCACGTAGTAATGTGGTACCACACTGAAGCAGTCAATTAACCCTGGTTTCGATCAATATTTTGGAGGATAACACCGGTTAGGTATGGGTTAGGTCTGGGTTATGCCCGCATCTGGCTTATACTTTCGCCTTTTTCGCAAACTTGTTGGCTAGATCCTGGGTTTTTTTCGGGTTTGAATCACGTGGTAATGTGGTACGACACAGAAACAATCCATTAAACCTGGATTCGGACAGTATTTTAGAGGATAACACCGGTTCGGTCTGGGTTAGGTCTGGGATATGCGCGCATCTGGCTTATACTTTCTCCTTTTTCACAAACTTGTAGGCTAGATCCTGGGTTTTTTCGGGTTCGAATCACGTAGTAACGTGGTAACACACTGAAGCAGTCAATCAAACCTGGTTTCGATCAATATTTTAGAGGATAACACCGGTTAGGTCTGGGTTAGGTCTGGGATATGCGCACATCTGGCTTATACTTTCACCTTCTTCGCATTCTTGTTGGCCAGATCCTGGGTTTTTTCCGTGTTTGAATCACGTAGTAATGTGGTACCACACTGAGGCAGTCAATTAAACCTGGTTTCGATCAATATTTTAGAGGATAACACCGGTTAGGTCTGGGTTAGGTCTGGGATATGCGCGCATCTGGCATATACTTTCGCCTTTTTCGCAAACTTGTTGGCTAGATCCTGGGTTTTTTTCGTGATTGAATCACGTAGTAATGTGGTAACACACTGAAGCAGTCAATCAAACCTGGTTTCGATCAATATTTTAGAGGATAACACCGGTTAGGTCTGGGTTAGGTCTGGGATATGCGCGCATCTGGCTCATGATTTTGCCTTCTTCGCATACTTGTTGGCCAGATCCTGGGTTTTTTTCGTGTTTGAATCACGTAGTAATGTGGTAACACACTGAAGCAGTCAATTAAACCTGGTTTCGATCCATATTTTGGAGGATAACACCCGTTAGGTCTGGGTAAGGTCTGGGTTATGCCCGCATCTGGCTCATGATTTTGCCTTCTTCGCATACTTGTTGGCCAGATCCTGGGTTTTTTTCGGGTTCGAATCACGTAGTAACGTGGTAACACACTGAAGCAGTCAATCAAACCTGGTTTCGATCAATATTTCAGAGGATAACACCGGTTAGGTCTGGGTTAGGTCTGGGATATGCGCGCATCTGGCATATACTATCGCCTTTTTCGCAAACTTGTTGGCTAGATCCTGGGTTTTTTCCGTGTTTCAATCACGTAGTAATGTGGTACCACACTGAGGTAGTCAATTAAACCTGGTTTCGATCAATATATCAGAGGATAACACCGGTTAGGTCTGGGTTAGGTCTGGGTTATGCCCGCATCTGGCTCATGATTTTGCCTTCTTCGCATACATGTGGGCCAGATCCTGGGTTTTTTTCGTGTTTGAATCACGTAGTAATGTGGTAACACAATGAAGCAGTCAATTAACCCTGGTTTCGATCAATATTTTAGAGGATAGCTCCGGTTAGGTCTGGGTTTCGTCTGGGTTATGCCCGCATCTGGCTCATGATTTTGCCTTCTTCGCATACTTGTTGGCCAGATCCTGGGTTCTTTTCGTGTTTGAATCACGTAGTAATGTTGTAACACACTGAAGCAGTCAATTAAACCTGGGTTCGAACAATATTTTAGAGGATAACACCGGTTAGGTCTGGGTTAGGTCTGGGTTATGCCCGCATCTGGCTCAAGATTTTGCCTTCCTCGCATACTTGTTGGCCAGATCCTGGGTTTTTTTCGTGTTTGAATCACGTAGTAATGTGGTAACACACTGAAGCAGTCAATTAAACCTGGTTTCGATCAATATTATAGAGGATAACACCGGTTAGGTCTGGGTTAGGTCTGGGTTATGCCCGCATCTGGCTTATACTTTCGCCTTTTTCGCAAACTTGTTGGCTAGATCCTGGGTTTTTTTCGGGTTTGAATCACGTGGTAATGTGGTACGACACAGAAACAATCCATTAAACCTGGATTCGGACAGTATTTTAGAGGATAACACCGGTTCGGTCTGGGTTAGGTCTGGGATATGCGCGCATCTGGCTTATACTTTCTCCTTTTTCGCAAACTTGTTGGCTAGATCCTGGGTTTTTTTCGTGATTGAATCACGTAGTAACGTGGTACCACACTGAGGTAGTCAATTAAACCTGGTAACGATCAATATTTCAGAGGATAACACCGGTTAGGTCTGGGTTAGGTCTGGGTTATGCCCGCATCTGGCTCATGATTTTGCCTTCTTCGCATACTTGTTGGCCAGATCCTGGGTTTTTTTCGTGTTTGAATCACGTAGTAATGTGGTAACACAATGAAGCAGTCAATTAACCCTGGTTTCGATCAATATTTTAGAGGATAACACCGGTTAGGTCTGGGTTAGGTCTGGGATATGCGCGCATCTGGCATATACTTTCGCCTTTTTCGCAAACTTGTTGGCTAGATCCTGGGTTTTTTCCGTGTTTGAATCACGTAGTAATGTGGTACCACACTGAGGTAGTCAATTAAACCTGGTATCGATCAATATTTCAGAGGATAACACCGGTTAGGTCTGGGTTAGGTCCGGGATATGCCCGCATCTGGCTCATGATTTTGCCTTCTTCGCATACTTGTTGGCCAGATCCTGGGTTTTTTTCGTGTTTGAATCACGTAGTAATGTGGTAACACACTGAAGCAGTCAATTAAACCTGGTTTCGATCCATATTTTGGAGGATAACACCGGTTAGGTCTGGGTAAGGTCTGGGTTATGCCCGCATCTGGCTCATGATTTTGCCTTTTTCGCATACTTGTTGGCTGGATCCTGGGTTTTTTTCGTGTTTGAATCACGTAGTAATGTGGTAACACAATGAAGCAGTCAATTAACCCTGGTTTCGATCAATATTTTGGAGGATAACACCGGTCAGGTCTGGGCAAGGTCTGGGTTATGCCCGCATCTGGCTCATGATTATGCCTTAATCGCAAACTTGTTGGCCAGATCCTGGGTTTTTTCCGTGTTTGAATCACGTAGTATTGTTGTAGGACACTGAGGCAGTCAATTAAACCTGGTTTCGATCAATATTTTAGAGGATAACACCGGTTAGGTCTGGGTTAGGTCCGGGTTATACCCGCATCTGGCTCATGATTTTGCCTTCTTCGCATACTTGTTGGCCAGATCCTGGCTTTTTTTCGTGTTTGAATCACGTAGGAATGTGGTAACACACTGAAGCAGTCAATTAAACCTGGTTTCGATCAATATTTCAGAGGATAACACCGGTTAGGTCTGGGTTAGGTCTGGGATATGCGCGCATCTGGCATATACTATCGCCTTTTTCGCAAACTTGTTGGCTAGATCCTGGGTTTTTTCCGTGTTTCAATCACGTAGTAATGTGGTACCACACTGAGGTAGTCAATTAAACCTGGTTTCGATCAATATTTCAGAGGATAACACCGGTTAGGTCTGGGTTAGGTCTGGGTTATGCCCGCATCTGGCTCATGATTTTGCCTTCTTCGCATCCTTCTTGGCCAGATCCTGGGTTTTTTTCGTGTTTGAATCACGTGGTAATGTGGTACGACACAGAAACAATTCATTAAACCTGGATTAGGACAGTATTTTAGAGGATAACACCGGTTAGGTCTGGGTTAGGTCTTGGATATGCGCGCATCTGGCTTATACTTTCTCCTTTTTCGCAAACTTGTGGGCTAGATCCTGGGAATTTTCGGGTTCGAATCACGTAGTAATGTGGTAACACACTGAAGCAGTCAATTAAACCTGGTTTCGATCAATATTTTAGAGGATAACACCGGTTAGGTCTGGGTTAGGTCTGGGATATGCGCGCATCTGGCATATACTTTTGCCTTTTTCGCAAACTTGTTGACTAGATCCTGGGTTTTTTTCGTGATTGAATCACGTAGTAATGTGGTAACACACTGGAGCAGTCAATCAAACCTGGTTTCGATCAATATTTTAGAGGATAACACCGGTTAGGTCTGGGTTAGGTCTGGGATATGCGCGCATCTGGCATATGCTTTCGCCTTTTTCGCAAACTTGTTGGCTAGATCCTGGGGTTTTTTCGGGTTTGAATAACGCAGTAATGTGGTACCACACTGAAGCAGTCAATTATATCTGGTTTCGATCAATATTTTAGAGGATAGCACCGGTTACGTCTGGGTTTCGTCTGGGTTATGCCCGCATCTGGCTCATGATTTTGGCATCTTCGCATACTTGTTGGCCAGATCCTGGGTTTTTTTCGTGTTTGAATCACGTAGGAATGTGGCAACACAATGAAGCAGTCAATTAACCCTGGTTTCGATCAATATTTTAGAGGATAACACCGGTTAGGTCTGGGTTAGGTCTGGGATATGCGCGCATCTGGCTTATACGTTCACCTTCTTCGCATTCTTGTTGGCCAGATCCTGGGTTTTTTTCGGGTTTGAATCACGTGGTAATGTTGTAGCACACTGAGGCAGTCAATTAAATCTGGTTTCGATCAATATTTTAGAGGATAGCTCCGGTTAGGTCTGGGTTTCGTCTGGGTTATACCCGCATCTGGCTCATGATTTTGCCTTCTTCGCATACTTGTTGGCCAGATCCTGGGTTCTTTTCGTGTTTGAATCACGTAGTAATGTTGTAACACACTGAAGCAGTCAATTAACCCTGGTTTCGATCAATATTTTAGAGGATAACACCGGTTAGGTCTGGGTTAGGTCTGGGTTATGCCCGCATCTGGCTCAAGATTTTGCCTTCCTCGCATACTTGTTGGCCAGATCCTGGGTTTTTTTCGTGTTTGAATCACGTAGTAATGTGGTAACACACTGAAGCAGTCAATTAAACCTGGTTTCGATCAATATTATAGAGGATAACACCGGTTAGGTCTGGGTTAGGTCTGGGTTATGCCCGCATCTAGCTTATACTTTCGCCTTTTTCGCAAACTTGTTGGCTAGATCCTGGGTTTTTTTCGGGTTTGAATCACGTGGTAATGTGATACGACACAGAAACAATTCATTAAACCTGGATTCGGACAGTATTTTAGAGGATAACACCGGTTAGGTCTGGGTTAGGTCTTGGATATGCGCGCATCTGGCTTATACCTTCTCCTTTTTCGCAAACTTGTGGGCTAGATCCTGGGAATTTTCGGGTTCGAATCACGTAGTAATGTGGTAACACACTGAAGCAGTCAATTAAACCTGGTTTCGATCAATATTTTAGAGGATAACACCGGTTAGGTCTGGGATAGGTCTGGGATATGCGCGCATCTGGCTAATGATTTTGCCTTCTTCGCATACTTGTTGGCCAGATCCTGGGTTTTTTTCGTGTTTGAATCACGTAGTAATGTGGTACCACACTGAAGCAGTCAATTAACCCTGGTTTCGATCAATATTTTGGAGGATAACACCGGTTAGGTATGGGTTAGGTCTGGGTTATGCCCGCATCTGGCTTATACTTTCGCCTTTTTCGCAAACTTGTTGGCTAGATCCTGGGTTTTTTTCGGGTTTGAATCACGTGGTAATGTGGTACGACACAGAAACAATCCATTAAACCTGGATTCGGACAGTATTTTAGAGGATAACACCGGTTCGGTCTGGGTTAGGTCTGGGATATGCGCGCATCTGGCTTATACTTTCTCCTTTTTCACAAACTTGTAGGCTAGATCCTGGGTTTTTTCGGGTTCGAATCACGTAGTAACGTGGTAACACACTGAAGCAGTCAATCAAACCTGGTTTCGATCAATATTTTAGAGGAAAACACCGGTTAGGTCTGGGTTAGGTCTGGGATATGCGCACATCTGGCTTATACTTTCACCTTCTTCGCATTCTTGTTGGCCAGATCCTGGGTTTTTTTCGTGTTTGAATCACGTAGTAATGTGGTAACACAATGAAGCAGTCAATTAACCCTGGTTTCGATCCATATTTTGGAGGATAACACCGGTTAGGTCTGGGTAAGGTCTGGGTTATGCCCGCATCTGGCTCATGATTTTGCCTTTTTCGCATACTTGTTGGCCGGATCATGGGTTTTTTTCGTGTTTGAACCACGTAGAAATGTGGTAACACAATGCAGCAGTCTATTAACCCTGGTTACGATCAATATTTTGGAGGATAACACCGGTCAGGTCTGGGTAAGGTCTGGGTTATGCCGGCATCTGGCTCATGATTATGCCTTAATCGCAAACTTGTTGGCCAGATCCTGGGTTTTTTCCGTGTTTGAATCACGTAGTAATGTTGTAGGACACTGAGGCAGTCAATTAAACCTGGTTTCGATCAATATTTTAGAGGATAACACCGGTTAGGTCTGGGTTAGGTCTGGGTTATGCCCGCATCTGGGTTATACTTTCGCCTTTTTCGCAAACTTGTTGGCTAGATCCTGGGTTTTTTTCGTGTTTGAATCACGTAGTAATGTGGTAACACAATGAAGCAGTCAATTAACCCTTGTTTCGATCAATATTTTGGAGGATAACACCGGTTAGGTCTGGGCTAGGTCTGGGTTATGCCCGCATCTGGCTCATGATTTTGCCTTTTTCGCAAACTTGTTGGCCAGATCTTGGGTTTTTTTCGTGTTTGAATCACGTAGTAATGTGGTCCCACACTGAAGCAGTCAATTAAACCTGGTTTCGATCAATATTTTAGAGGATAACGCCGGTTAGGTCTGGGTTAGGTCTGGGAAATGCGCGCCTCTGGTTTATACTTTCGCCTTTTTCGCAAACTTGTTGGCTAGATCCTGGGTTTTTTCCGTGTTTGAATCACGTAGTAATGTGGTACCACACTGAGGCAGTCAATTAAACCTGGTTTCGATCAATATTTTAGAGGATTACGCCGGTTAGGTCTGGGTTAGATCTGGGAAATGCGCGCATCTGGCTTATACTTTCTCCTTTTTCACAAACTTGTTGGCTAGATCCTGGGTTTTTTCGGGTCGAATCACGTAGTAGTGTGGTAACACACTGCAGCAGTCAATTATCCTGGTTTCGATCAATATTTTAGAGGATAACGCCGGTTAGGTCTGGGTTAGATCTGGGAAATGCGCGCATCTGGCTTATACTTTCTCCTTTTTCACAAACTTGTTGGCTAGATCCTGGGTTTTTTCGGGTTCGAATCACGTAGTAGTGTGGTAACACACTGAAGCAGTCAATTATCCTGGTTTCGATCAATATTTTAGAGGATAACACCGGTTAGGTCTGGGCTAGGTCTGGGTTATGCCCGCATCTGGCTTATACATTCGCCTTTTTCACAAACTTGTTGGCTAGATCCTGGGTTTTTTCGGGTTCGAATCACGTAGTAGTGTGGTAACACACTGAAGCAGTCAATTATCCTGGTTTCGATCAATATTTTAGAGGATAACACCGGTTAGGTCTGGGCTAGGTCTGGGATATGCGCGCATCTGGCATATACTTTCGCCTTAATCGCAAACTTGTTGGCCAGATCCTGGGTTTTTTCCGTGTTTGAATCACGTAGTAATGTTGTAGGACACTGAGGCAGTCAATTAAACCTGGTTTCGATCAATATTTTTGAGGATAACACCGGTTAGGTCTGGGTTAGGTCTGGGTTATGCCCGCATCTGGCTTATACTTTCGCCTTTTTCGCAAACTTGTTGGCTAGATCCTGGGTTTTTTTCGTGTTTGAATCACGTAGTAATGTGGTAACACAATGAAGCAGTCAATTAACCCTGGTTTCGATCAATATTTTAGAGGATAACACCGGTTTGGTCTGGGTTAGGTCTGGGATATGCGCGCATCTGGCATATAGTTTCGCCTTTTTCGCAAACTTGTTGGCTAGATCCTGGGTTTTTTCCGTGTTTGAATCACGTAGTAATGTGGTACCACACTGAGGTAGTCAATTAAACCTGGTATCGATCAATATTTCAGAGGATAACACCGGTTAGGTCTGGGTTAGGTCCGGGATATGCCCGCATCTGGCTCATGATTTTGCCTTCTTCGCATACTTGTTGGCCAGATCCTGGGTTTTTTTCGTGTTTGAATCTCGTAGTAATGTGGTAACACACTGAAGCAGTCAACTAAACCTGGTTTCGATCCATATTTTGGAGGATAACACCGGTTAGGTCTGGGTAAGGTCTGGGTTATGCCCGCATCTGGCTCATGATTTTACCTTTTTCGCATACTTGTTGGCCGGATCCTGGGTTTTTTTCGTCTTTGAATCACGTAGTAATGTGGTAACACAATGAAGCAGTCAATTAACCCTGGTTTCGATCAATATTTTGGAGGATAACACCGGTTAGGTCTGGCTTAGGTCTGGGTTATACCCGCATCTGGCTCATGATTTTGCCTTCTTCGCATACTTGTTGGCCAGATCCTGGGTTTTTTTCGTGTTTGAATCACGTAGTAATGTGGTAACACACTGAAGCAGTCAATTAAACCTGGTTTCGATCAATATTTTAGAGGATAACACCGGTTAGGTCTGGGTTAGGTCTGGGTTATGCCCGCATCTGGCTCATGATTTCGCCTTCTTCGCATACTTGTTGGCCAGATCCTGGGTTTTTTCCGTGTTTGAATCACGTAGTAATGTGGTACCACACTGAGGCAGTCTATTAAACCTGGTTTCGATCAATATTTCTGAGGATAACACCGGTTAGGTCTGGGCTAGGTCCGGGATATGCCCGCATCTGGCTCATGATTTTGCCTTCTTCGCATACTTGTTGGCCAGATCCTGGGTTTTTTTCGTGTTTGAATCACGTAGTAATGTGGTAACACACTGAAGCAGTCAATTAAACCTGGTTTCGATCAATATTTTAGAGGGCAACACCGGTTAGGTCTGGGTTAGGTCTGGGTTATGCCCGCATCTGGCTCATGATTTTGCCTTCTTCGCATACTTGTTGGCCAGATCCTGGGTTCTTTTCGTGTTTGAATCACGTAGTAATGTGGTAACACACTGAAGCAGTCAATTAAACCTGGTTTCGATCAATATTTTAGAGGATAACACCGGTAAGGTCTGGGTTAGGTCTGGGTTATGCCCGCATCTGGCTTATACTTTCGCCTTTTTCGCAAACTTGTTGGCTCGATCCTGGGTTTTTTTCGGGTTTGAATCACGTGGTAATGTGGTACGACACAGAAACAATCCATTAAACCTGGATTCGGACAGTATTTTAGAGGATAACACCGGTTCGGTCTGGGTTAGGTCTGGGATATGCGCGCATCTGGCTTATACTTTCTCCTTTTTCACAAACTTGTTGGCTAGATCCTGGGTTTTTTCGGGTTCGAATCACGTAGTAGTGTGGTAACACACTGAAGCAGTCAATTATCCTGGTTTCGATCAATATTTTAGAGGATAACACCGGTTAGGTCTGGGCTAGGTCTGGGATATGCGCGCATCTGGCATATACTTTCGCCTTAATCGCAAACTTGTTGGCCAGATCCTGGGTTTTTTCCGTGTTTGAATCACGTAGTAATGTTGTAGGACACTGAGGCAGTCAATTAAACCTGGTTTCGATCAATATTTTAGAGGATAACACCGGTTAGGTCTGGGTTAGGTCCGGGATATGCCCGCATCTGGCTCATGATTTTGCCTTCTTCGCATACTTGTTGGCCAGATCCTGGGTTTTTTTCGTGTTTGAATCACGTAGTAATGTGGTAACACACTGAAGCAGTCAATTAAACCTGGTTTCGATCCATATTTTGGAGGATAACACCGGTTAGGTCTGGGTAAGGTCTGGGTTATGCCCGCTTCTGGCTCATGATTTTGCCTTTTTCGCATACTTGTTGGCTGGATCCTGGGTTTTTTTCGTGTTTGAATCACGTAGTAATGTGGTAACACAATGAAGCAGTCAATTAACCCTGGTTTCGATCAATATTCTGGAGGATAACACCGGTCAGGTCTGGGCAAGGTCTGGGTTATGCCCGCATCTGGCTCATGATTATGCCTTAATCGCAAACTTGTTGGCCAGATCCTGGGTTTTTTCCGTGTTTGAATCACGTAGTATTGTTGTAGGACACTGAGGCAGTCAATTAAACCTGGTTTCGATCAATATTTTAGAGGATAACACCGGTTAGGTCTGGGTTAGGTCCGGGTTATACCCGCATCTGGCTCATGATTTTGCCTTCTTCGCATACTTGTTGGCCAGATCCTGGCTTTTTTTCGTGTTTGAATCACGTAGGAATGTGGTAACACACTGAAGCAGTCAATTAAACCTGGTTTCGATCAATATTTCAGAGGATAACACCGGTTAGGTCTGGGTTAGGTCTGGGATATGCGCGCATCTGGCATATACTATCGCCTTTTTCGCAAACTTGTTGGCTAGATCCTGGGTTTTTTCCGTGTTTCAATCACGTAGTAATGTGGTACCACACTGAGATAGTCAATTAAACCTGGTTTCGATCAATATTTCAGAGGATAACACCGGTTAGGTCTGGGTTAGGTCTGGGTTATGCCCGCATCTGGCTCATGATTTTGCCTTCTTCGCATCCTTGTTGGCCAGATCCTGGGTTTTTTTCGTGTTTGAATCACGTGGTAATGTGGTACGACACAGAAACAATTCATTAAACCTGGATTAGGACAGTATTTTAGAGGATAACACCGGTTAGGTCTGGATTAGGTCTTGGATATGCGCGCATCTGGCTTATACTTTCTCCTTTTTCGCAAACTTGTGGGCTAGATCCTGGGAATTTTCGGGTTCGAATCACGTAGTAATGTGGTAACACACTGAAGCAGTCAATTAAACCTGGTTTCGATCAATATTTTAGAGGATAACACCGGTTAGGTCTGGGTTAGGTCTGGGATATGCGCGCATCTGGCATATACTTTTGCCTTTTTCGCAAACTTGTTGACTAGATCCTGGGTTTTTTTCGTGATTGAATCACGTAGTAATGTGGTAACACACTGGAGCAGTCAATCAAACCTGGTTTCGATCAATATTTTAGAGGATTAGGTTTGGGTTAGGTCTGGGATATGCGCGCATCTGGCATATGCTTTCGCCTTTTTCGCAAACTTGTTGGCTAGATCCTGGGGTTTTTTCGGGTTTGAATAACGCAGTAATGTGGTACCACACTGAAGCAGTCAATTATATCTGGTTTCGATCAATATTTTAGAGGATAGCACCGGTTACGTCTGGGTTTCGTCTGGGTTATGCCCGCATCTGGCTCATGATTTTGGCATCTTCGCATACTTGTTGGCCAGATCCTGGGTTTTTTTCGTGTTTGAATCACGTAGGAATGTGGCAACACAATGAAGCAGTCAATTAACCCTGGTTTCGATCAATATTTTAGAGGATAACACCGGTTAGGTCTGGGTTAGGTCTGGGATATGCGCGCATCTGGCTTATACGTTCACCTTCTTCGCATTCTTGTTGGCCAGATCCTGGGTTTTTTTCGGGTTTGAATCAGGTGGTAATGTTGTAGCACACTGAGGCAGTCAATTAAATCTGGTTTCGATCAATATTTTAGAGGATAGCTCCGGTTAGGTCTGGGTTTCGTCTGGGTTATACCCGCATCTGGCTCATGATTTTGCCTTCTTCGCATACTTGTTGGCCAGATCCTGGGTTCTTTTCGTGTTTGAATCACGTAGTAATGTTGTAACACACTGAAGCAGTCAATTAAACCTGGTTTCGAACAATATTTTAGAGGATAACACCGGTTAGGTCTGGGTTAGGTCTGGGTTATGCCCGCATCTGGCTCAAGATTTTGCCTTCCTCGCATACTTGTTGGCCAGATCCTGGGTTTTTTTCGTGTTTGAATCACGTAGTAATGTGGTAACACACTGAAGCAGTCAATTAAACCTGGTTTCGATCAATATTATAGAGGATAACACCGGTTAGGTCTGGGTTAGGTCTGGGTTATGCCCGCATCTGGGTTATACTTTCGCCTTTTTCGCAAACTTGTTGGCTAGATCCTGGGTTTTTTTCGTGTTTGAATCACGTAGTAATGTGGTAGCACAATGAAGCAGTCAATTAACCCTTGTTTCGATCAATATTTTGGAGGATAACACCGGTTAGGTCTGGGCTAGGTCTGGGTTATGCCCGCATCTGGCTCATGATTTTGCCTTTTTCGCAAACTTGTTGGCCAGATCTTGGGTTTTTTTCGTGTTTGAATCACGTAGTAATGTGGCCCCACACTGAAGCAGTCAATTAAACCTGGTTTCGATCAATATTTTAGAGGATAACGCCGGTTAGGTCTGGGTTAGGTCTGGGAAATGCGCGCCTCTGGTTTATACTTTCGCCTTTTTCGCAAACTTGTTGGCTAGATCCTGGGTTTTTTCCGTGTTTGAATCACGTAGTAATGTGGTACCGCACTGAGGCAGTCAATTAAACCTGGTTTCGATCAATATTTTAGAGGATTACGCCGGTTAGGTCTGGGTTAGATCTGGGAAATGCGCGCATCTGGCTTATACTTTCTCCTTTTTCACAAACTTGTTGGCTAGATCCTGGGTTTTTTCGGGTCGAATCACGTAGTAGTGTGGTAACACACTGAAGCAGTCAATTATCCTGGTTTCGATCAATATTTTAGAGGATAACGCCGGTTAGGTCTGGGTTAGATCTGGGAAATGCGCGCATCTGGCTTATACTTTCTCCTTTTTCACAAACTTGTTGGCTAGATCCTGGGTTTTTTCGGGTTCGAATCACGTAGTAGTGTGGTAACACACTGAAGCAGTCAATTATCCTGGTTTCGATCAATATTTTAGAGGATAACACCGGTTAGGTCTGGGCTAGGTCTGGGATATGCGCGCATCTGGCATATACTTTCGCCTTAATCGCAAACTTGTTGGCCAGATCCTGGGTTTTTTCCGTGTTTGAATCACGTAGTAATGTTGTAGGACACTGAGGCAGTCAATTAAACCTGGTTTCGATCAATATTTTAGAGGATAACACCGGTTAGGTCTGGGTTAGGTCTGGGTTATGCCCGCATCTGGCTTATACATTCGCCTTTCTCACAAACTTGTTGGCTAGATCCTGGGTTTTTTCGGGTTCGAATCACGTAGTAGTGTGGTAACACACTGAAGCAGTCAATTATCCTGGTTTCGATCAATATTTTAGAGGATAACACCGGTTAGGTCTGGGCTAGGTCTGGGATATGCGCGCATCTGGCATATACTTTCGCCTTAATCGCAAACTTGTTGGCCAGATCCTGGGTTTTTTCCGTGTTTGAATCACGTAGTAATGTTGTAGGACACTGAGGCAGTCAATTAAACCTGGTTTCGATCAATATTTTTGAGGATAACACCGGTTAGGTCTGGGTTAGGTCTGGGTTATGCCCGCATCTGGCTTATACTTTCGCCTTTTTCGCAAACTTGTTGGCTAGATCCTGGGTTTTTTTCGTGTTTGAATCACGTAGTAATGTGGTAACACAATGAAGCAGTCAATTAACCCTGGTTTCGATCAATATTTTAGAGGATAACACCGGTTTGGTCTGGGTTAGGTCTGGGATATGCGCGCATCTGGCATATAGTTTCGCCTTTTTCGCAAACTTGTTGGCTAGATCCTGGGTTTTTTCCGTGTTTGAATCACGTAGTAATGTGGTACCACACTGAGGTAGTCAATTAAACCTGGTATCGATCAATATTTCAGAGGATAACACCGGTTAGGTCTGGGTTAGGTCCGGGATATGCCCGCATCTGGCTCATGATTTTGCCTTCTTCGCATACTTGTTGGCCAGATCCTGGGTTTTTTTCGTGTTTGAATCTCGTAGTAATGTGGTAACACACTGAAGCAGTCAACTAAACCTGGTTTCGATCCATATTTTGGAGGATAACACCGGTTAGGTCTGGGTAAGGTCTGGGTTATGCCCGCATCTGGCTCATGATTTTACCTTTTTCGCATACTTGTTGGCCGGATCCTGGGTTTTTATCGTCTTTGAATCACGTAGTAATGTGGTAACACAATGAAGCAGTCAATTAACCCTGGTTTCGATCAATATTTTGGAGGATAACACCGGTTAGGTCTGGCTTAGGTCTGGGTTATACCCGCATCTGGCTCATGATTTTGCCTTCTTCGCATACTTGTTGGCCAGATCCTGGGTTTTTTTCGTGTTTGAATCACGTAGTAATGTGGTAACACACTGAAGCAGTCAATTAAACCTGGTTTCGATCAATATTTTAGAGGATAACACCGGTTAGGTCTGGGTTAGGTCTGGGTTATGCCCGCATCTGGCTCATGATTTCGCCTTCTTCGCATACTTGTTGGCCAGATCCTGGGTTTTTTCCGTGTTTGAATCACGTAGTAATGTGGTACCACACTGAGGCAGTCTATTAAACCTGGTTTCGATCAATATTTCTGAGGATAACACCGGTTAGGTCTGGGCTAGGTCCGGGATATGCCCGCATCTGGCTCATGATTTTGCCTTCTTCGCATACTTGTTGGCCAGATCCTGGGTTTTTTTCGTGTTTGAATCACGTAGTAATGTGGTAACACACTGAAGCAGTCAATTAAACCTGGTTTCGATCAATATTTTAGAGGGCAACACCGGTTAGGTCTGGGTTAGGTCTGGGTTATGCCCGCATCTGGCTCATGATTTTGCCTTCTTCGCATACTTGTTGGCCAGATCCTGGGTTCTTTTCGTGTTTGAATCACGTAGTAATGTGGTAACACACTGAAGCAGTCAATTAAACCTGGTTTCGATCAATATTTTAGAGGATAACACCGGTAAGGTCTGGGTTAGGTCTGGGTTATGCCCGCATCTGGCTTATACTTTCGCCTTTTTCGCAAACTTGTTGGCTCGATCCTGGGTTTTTTTCGGGTTTGAATCACGTGGTAATGTGGTACGACACAGAAACAATCCATTAAACCTGGATTCGGACAGTATTTTAGAGGATAACACCGGTTCGGTCTGGGTTAGGTCTGGGATATGCGCGCATCTGGCTTATACTTTCTCCTTTTTCACAAACTTGTTGGCTAGATCCTGGGTTTTTTCGGGTTCGAATCACGTAGTAGTGTGGTAACACACTGAAGCAGTCAATTATCCTGGTTTCGATCAATATTTTAGAGGATAACACCGGTTAGGTCTGGGTTAGGTCTGGGATATGCGCGCATCTGGCATATACTTTCGCCTTTTTCGCAAACTTGTTGGCTAGATCCTGGGTTTTTTTCGTGATTGAATCAAGTAGTAATGTGGTAACACACTGTGGCAGTCAATTAAACCTGGTTTCGATCAATATTTTAGAGGATAACGCCGGTTAGGTCTGGGTTAGATCTGGGAAATGCGCGCATCTGGCTTATACTTTCTCCTTTTTCACAAACTTGTTGGCTAGATCCTGGGTTTTTTCGGGTTCGAATCACGTAGTAGTGTGGTAACACACTGAAGCAGTCAATTATCCTGGTTTCGATCAATATTTTAGAGGATAACACCGGTTAGGTCTGGGTTAGGTCTGGGATATGCGCGCATCTGGCATATACTTTCGCCTTTTTCGCAAACTTGTTGGCTAGATCCTGGGTTTTTTTCGTGATTGAATCACGTAGTAATGTGGTAACACACTGAAGCAGTCAATCAAACCTGGTTTCGATCAATATTTTAGAGGATAACACCGGTTAGGTCTGGGTTAGGTCTGGGATATGCGCGCATCTGGCATATACTTTCGCCTTTTTCGCAAACTTGTTGGCTAGATCCTGGGTTTTTTCCGTGTTTGAATCACGTAGTAATGTGGTACCACACTGAGGTAGTCAATTAAACCTGGTATCCATCAATATTTCAGAGGATAACACCGGTTAGGTCTGGGTTAGGTCCGGGATATGCCCGCATCTGGCTCATGATTTTGCCTTCTTCGCATACTTGTTGGCCAGATCCTGGGTTTTTTCCGTGTTTGAATCACGTAGTAATGTGGTACCACACTGATGTAGTCAATTAAACCTGGTATCCATCAATATTTCAGAGGATAACACCGGTTAGGTCTGGGTTAGGTCCGGGATATGCCCGCATCTGGCTCATGATTTTGCCTTCTTCGCATACTTGTTGGCCAGATCCTGGGTTTTTTTGGTGTTTGAATCACGTAGTAATGTGGTAACACACTGAAGCAGTCAATTAAACCTGGTTTCGATCCATATTTTGGTGGATAACACCGGTTAGGTCTGGGTAAGGTCTGGGTTATGCCCGCATCTGGCTCATGATTTTGCCTTTTTCGCATACATGTTGGCCGGATCCTGGGTTTTTTTCGTGTTTGAATCACGTAGTAATGTTGTAGGACACTGAAGCAGTCAATTAAACCTGGATTCGGACAGTATTTTAGAGGATAACACCGGTTCGGTCTGGGTTAGGTCTGGGATATGCGCGCATCTGGCTTATACTTTCTCCTTTTTCACAAACTTGTTGGCTAGATCCTGGGTTTTTTCGGGTTCGAATAACGTAGTAGTGTGGTAACACACTGATGCAGTCAATTATCCTGGTTTCGATCAATATTTTAGAGGATAACACCGGTTAGGTCTGGGTTAGGTCTGGGATATGCGCGCATCTGGCATATACTTTCGCCTTTTTCGCAAACTTGTTGGCTAGATCCTGGGTTTTTTTCGTGATTGAATCACGTAGTAATGTGGAAACACACTGAGGCAGTCAATTAAACCTGGTTTCGATCAATATTTTAGAGGATAACGCCGGTTAGGTCTGGGTTAGATCTGGGAAATGCGCGCATCTGGCTTATACTTTCTCCTTTTTCACAAACTTGTTGGCTAGATCCTGGGTTTTTTCGGGTTCGAATCACGTAGTAGTGTGGTAACACACTGAAGCAGTCAATTATCCTGGTTTCGATCAATATTTTAGAGGATAACACCGGTTAGGTCTGGGTTAGGTCTGGGATATGCGCGCATCTGGCATATACTTTCGCCTTTTTCGCAAACTTGTTGGCTAGATCCTGGGTTTTTTTCGTGATTGAATCACGTAGTAATGTGGTAACACACTGAAGCAGTCAATCAAACCTGGTTTCGATCAATATTTTAGAGGATAACACCGGTTAGGTCTGGGTTAGGTCTGGGATATGCGCGCATCTGGCATATACTTTCGCCTTTTTCGCAAACTTGTTGGCTAGATCCTGGGTTTTTTCCGTGTTTGAATCACGTAGTAATGTGGTACCACACTGAGGTAGTCAATTAAACCTGGTATCCATCAATATTTCAGAGGATAACACCGGTTAGGTCTGGGTTAGGTCCGGGATATGCCCGCATCTGGCTCATGATTTTGCCTTCTTCGCATACTTGTTGGCCAGATCCTGGGTTTTTTCCGTGTTTGAATCACGTAGTAATGTGGTACCACACTGATGTAGTCAATTAAACCTGGTATCCATCAATATTTCAGAGGATAACACCGGTTAGGTCTGGGTTAGGTCCGGGATATGCCCGCATCTGGCTCATGATTATGCCTTAATCGCAAACTTGTTGGCCAGATCCTGGGTTTTTTTCGTGTTTGTATCACGTAGTAATGTTGTAGGACACTGAAGCAGTCAATTAAACCTGGATTCGGACAGTATTTTAGAGGATAACACCGGTTCGGTCTGGGTTAGGTCTGGGATATGCGCGCATCTGGCTTATACTTTCTCCTTTTTCACAAACTTGTTGGCTAGATCCTGGGTTTTTTCGGGTTCGAATAACGTAGTAGTGTGGTAACACACTGAAGCAGTCAATTATCCTGGTTTCGATCAATATTTTAGAGGATAACACCGGTTAGGACTGGGTTAGGTCTGGGATATGCGCGCATCTGGCATATACTTTCGCCTTTTTCGCAAACTTGTTGGCTAGATCCTGGGTTTTTTTCGTTATTGAATCACGTAGTAATGTGGAAACACACTGAGGCAGTCAATTAAACCTGGTTTCGATCAATATTTTAGAGGATAACGCCGGTTAGGTCTGGGTTAGATCTGGGAAATGCGCGCATCTGGCTTATACTTTCTCCTTTTTCACAAACTTGTTGGCTAGATCCTGGGTTTTTTCGGGTTCGAATCACGTAATAGTGTGGTAACACACTGAAGCAGTCAATTATCCTGGTTTCGATCAATATTTTAGAGGATAACACCGGTTAGGTCTGGGTTAGGTCTGGGATATGCGCGCATCTGGCATATACTTTCACCTTTTTCGCAAACTTGTTGGCTAGATCCTGGGTTTTTTTCGTGATTGAATCACGTAGTAATGTGGTAACACACTGAAGCAGTCAATCAAACCTGGTTTCGATCAATATTTTAGAGGATAACACCGGTTAGGTCTGGGTTAGGTCTGGGATATGCGCGCATCTGGCATATACTTTCGCCTTTTTCGCAAACTTGTTGGCTAGATCCTGGTATTTTTCCGTGTTTGAATCACGTAGTAATGTGGTACCACACTGAGGTAGTCAATTAAACCTGGTATCCATCAATATTTCAGAGGATAACACCGGTTAGGTCTGGGTTAGGTCCGGGATATGCCCGCATCTGGCTCATGATTTTGCCTTCTTCGCATACATGTTGGCCGGATCCTGGGTTTTTTTCGTGTTTGAATCACGTAGTAATGTGGTAACACAATGAAGCAGTCAATTAAACCTGGTTTCGATCAATATTTTAGAGGATAACACCGGTTAGGTCTGGGTTAGGTCTGGGATATGCGCGCATCTGGCTTATACTTTCTCCTTTTTCGCAAACTTGTTGGCTAGATCCTGGGTTTTATTCGTGATTGAATCACGTAGTAATGTGGTAACACACTGAAGCAGTCAATTAAACCTGGTTTCGATCCATATTTTGGTGGATAACAACGGTTAGGTCTGGGTAAGGTCTGGGTTATGCCCGCATCTGGCTCATGATTTTGCCTTTTTCGCATACATGTTGGCCGGATCCTGGGTTTTTTTCGTGTTTGAATCACGTAGTAATGTGGTAACACAATGAAGCAGTCAATTAAACCTGGTTTCGATCAATATTTTAGAGGATAACACCGGTTAGGTCTGGGTTAGGTCTGGGATATGCGCGCATCTGGCTTATACTTTCTCCATTTTCGCAAACTTGTTGGCTAGATCCTGGGTTTTATTCGTGATTGAATCACGTAGTAATGTGGTAACACACTGAAGCAGTCAATCAGACCTGGTTTCGATCAATATTTTAGAGGATAACACCGGTTAGGTCTGGGTTAGGTCTGGGATATGCGCGCATCTGGCTTATACGTTCACCTTCTTCGCATTCTTGTTGGCCAGATCCTGGGTTTTTTTCGGGTTTGAATCACGTGGTAATGTTGTAGCACACTGAGGCAGTTAATTAAATCTGGTTTCGATCAATATTTTAGAGGATAGCTCCGGTTAGGTCTGGGTTTCGTCTGGGTTATGCCCGCATCTGGCTCATGATTTTGCCTTCTTCGCATACTTGTTGGCCAGATCCTGGGTTCTTTTCGTGTTTGAATCACGTAGTAATGTTGTAACACACTGAAGCAGTCAATTAAACCTGGTTTCGAACAATATTTTAGAGGATAACACCGGTTAGGTCTGGGTTAGGTCTGGGTTATGCCCGCATCTGGCTCAAGATTTTGCCTTCCTCGCATACTTGTTGGCCAGATCCTGGGATTTTTTCGTGTTTGAATCACGTAGTAATGTGGTAACACACTGAAGCAGTCAATTAAACCTGGTTTCGATCAATATTATAGAGGATAACACCGGTTAGGTCTGGGTTAGGTCTGGGTTATGCCCGCATCTAGCTTATACTTTCGCCTTTTTCGCAAACTTGTTGGCTAGATCCTGGGTTTTTTTCGGGTTTGAATCACGTGGTAATGTGATACGACACAGAAACAATTCATTAAACCTGGATTCGGACAGTATTTTAGAGGATAACACCGGTTAGGTCTGGGTTAGGTCTTGGATATGCGCGCATCTGGCTTATACCTTCTCCTTTTTCGCAAACTTGTGGGCTAGATCCTGGGAATTTTCGGGTTCGAATCACGTAGTAATGTGGTAACACACTGAAGCAGTCAATTAAACCTGGTATCGATCAATATTTTAGAGGATAACACCGGTTAGGTCTTGGATAGGTCTGGGATATGCGCGCATCTGGCTAATGATTTTGCCTTCTTCGCATACTTGTTGGCCAGATCCTGGGTTTTTTTCGTGTTTGAATCACGTAGTAATGTGGTACCACACTGAAGCAGTCAATTAACCCTGGTTTCGATCAATATTTTGGAGGATAACACCGGTTAGGCATGGGTTAGGTCTGGGTTATGCCCGCATCTGGCTTATACTTTCGCCTTTTTCGCAAACTTGTTGGCTAGATCCTGGGTTTTTTTCGGGTTTGAATCACGTGGTAATGTGGTACGACACAGAAACAATCCATTAAACCTGGATTCGGACAGTATTTTGGAGGATAACACCGGTTCGGTCTGGGTTAGGTCTGGGATATGCGCGCATCTGGCTTATACTTTCTCCTTTTTCACAAACTTGTAGGCTAGATCCTGGGTTTTTTCGGGTTCGAATCACGTAGTAACGTGGTAACACACTGAAGCAGTCAATCAAACCTGGTTTCGATCAATATTTTAGAGGATAACACCGGTTAGGTCTGGGTTAGGTCTGGGATATGCGCACATCTGGCTTATACTTTCACCTTCTTCGCATTCTTGTTGGCCAGATCCTGGGTTTTTTTCGTGTTTGAATCACGTAGTAATGTGGTAACACAATGAAGCAGTCAATTAACCCTGGTTTCGATCCATATTTTGGAGGATAACACCGGTTAGGTCTGGGTAAGGTCTGGGTTATGCCCGCATCTGGCTCATGATTTTGCCTTTTTCGCATACTTGTTGGCCGGATCCTGGGTTTTTTTCGTGTTTGAACCACGTAGTAATGTGGTAACACAATGCAGCAGTCAATTAACCCTGGTTTCGATCAATATTTTGGAGGATAACACCGGTCAGGTCTGCGTAAGGTCTGGGTTATGCCGGCATCTGGCTCATGATTATGCCTTAATCGCAAACTTGTTGGCCAGATCCTGGGTTTTTTCCGTGTTTGAATCACGTAGTAATGTTGTAGGACACTGAGGCAGTCAATTAAACCTGGTTTCGATCAATATTTTAGAGGATAACACCGGTTAGGTCTGGGTTAGGTCTGGGTTATGCCCGCATCTGGCTTATACTTTCGCCTTTTTCGCAAACTTGTTGGCTAGATCCTGGGTTTTTTTCGTGTTTGAATCACGTAGTAATGTGGTAACACAATGAAGCAGTCAATTAACCCTTGTTTCGATCAATATTTTGGAGGATAACACCGGTTAGGTCTGGGCTAGGTCTGGGTTATGCCCGCATCTGGCTCATGATTTTGCCTTTTTCGCAAACTTGTTGGCCAGATCTTGGGTTTTTTTCGTGTTTGAATCACGTAGTAATGTGGTCCCACACTGAAGCAGTCAATTAAACCTGGTTTCGATCAATATTTTAGAGGATAACGCCGGTTAGGTCTGGGTTAGGTCTGGGAAATGCGCGCCTCTGGCTTATACTTTCGCCTTTTTCGCAAACTTGTTGGCTAGATCCTGGGTTTTTTCCGTGTTTGAATCACGTAGTAATGTGGTACCACACTGAGGCAGTCAATTAAACCTGGTTTCGATCAATATTTTAGAGGATAACGCCGGTGAGGTCTGGGTTAGGTCTGGGAAATGCGCGCCTCTGGCTTATACTTTCGCCTTTTTCGCAAACTTGTTGGCTAGATCCTGGGTTTTTTTCGTGTTTGAATCACGTAGTAATGTGGTAACACACTGAAGCAGTCAATTAAACCTGGTTTCGATCAATATTTTAGAGGATAACGCCGGTTAGGTCTGGGTTAGATCTGGGAAATGCGCGCATCTGGCTTATACTTTCTCCTTTTTCACAAACTTGTTGGCTAGATCCTGGGTTTTTTCGGGTTCGAATCACGTAGTAGTGTGGTAACACACTGAAGCAGTCAATTATCCCGGTTTCGATCAATATTTCAGAGGATAACACCGGTTAGGTCTGGGTTAGGTCTGGGATATGCGCGCATCTGGCATATACTTTCGCCTTTTTCGCAAACTTGTTGGCTAGATCCTGGGTTTTTTCCGTGTTTGAATCACGTAGTAATGTGGTACCACACTGAGGTAGTCAATTAAACCTGGTATCGATCAATATTTCAGAGGATAACACCGGGTAGGTCTGGGTTAGGTCCGGGATATGCCCGCATCTGGCTCATAATTTTGCCTTCTTCGCATACTTGTTGGCCAGATCCTGGGTTTTTTTCGTGTTTGAATCACGTAATAATGTGGTAACACACTGAAGCAGTCAATTAAACCTGGTTTCGATCAATATTTTAGAGGATTACGCCGGTTAGGTCTGGGTTAGATCTGGGAAATGCGCGCATCTGGCTTATACTTTCTCCTTTTTCACAAACTTGTTGGCTAGATCCTGGGTTTTTTCGGGTCGAATCACGTAGTAGTGTGGTAACACACTGAAGCAGTCAATTATCCTGGTTTCGATCAATATTTTAGAGGATAACGCCGGTTAGGTCTGGGTTAGATCTGGGAAATGCGCGCATCTGGCTTATACTTTCTCCTTTTTCACAAACTTGTTGGCTAGATCCTGGGTTTTTTCGGGTTCGAATCACGTAGTAGTGTGGTAACACACTGAAGCAGTCAATTATCCTGGTTTCGATCAATATTTTAGAGGATAACACCGGTTAGGTCTGGGCTAGGTCTGGGATATGCGCGCATCTGGCATATACTTTCGCCTTAATCGCAAACTTGTTGGCCAGATCCTGGGTTTTTTCCGTGTTTGAATCACGTAGTAATGTTGTAGGACACTGAGGCAGTCAATTAAACCTGGTTTCGATCAATATTTTAGAGGATAACACCGGTTAGGTCTGGGTTAGGTCTGGGTTATGCCCGCATCTGGCTTATACATTCGCCTTTTTCACAAACTTGTTGGCTAGATCCTGGGTTTTTTCGGGTTCGAATCACGTAGTAGTGTGGTAACACACTGAAGCAGTCAATTATCCTGGTTTCGATCAATATTTTAGAGGATAACACCGGTTAGGTCTGGGCTAGGTCTGGGATATGCACGCATCTGGCATATACTTTCACCTTAATCGCAAACTTGTTGGCCAGATCCTGGGTTTTTTCCGTGTTTGAATCACGTAGTAATGTTGTAGGACACTGAGGCAGTCAATTAAACCTGGTTTCGATCAATATTTTTGAGGATAACACCGGTTAGGTCTGGGTTAGGTCTGGGTTATGCCCGCATCTGGCTTATACTTTCGCCTTTTTCGCAAACTTGTTGGCTAGATCCTGGGTTTTTTTCGTGTTTGAATCACGTAGTAATGTGGTAACACAATGAAGCAGTCAATTAACCCTGGTTTCGATCAATATTTTAGAGGATAACACCGGTTTGGTCTGGGTTAGGTCTGGGATATGCGCGCATCTGGCATATAGTTTCGCCTTTTTCGCAAACTTGTTGGCTAGATCCTGGGTTTTTTCCGTGTTTGAATCACGTAGTAATGTGGTACCACACTGAGGTAGTCAATTAAACCTGGTATCGATCAATATTTCAGAGGATAACACCGGTTAGGTCTGGGTTAGGTCCGGGATATGCCCGCATCTGGCTCATGATTTTGCCTTCTTCGCATACTTGTTGGCCAGATCCTGGGTTTTTTTCGTGTTTGAATCTCGTAGTAATGTGGTAACACACTGAAGCAGTCAATTAAACCTGGTTTCGATCCATATTTTGGAGGATAACACCGGTTAGGTCTGGGTAAGGTCTGGGTTATGCCCGCATCTGGCTCATGATTTTGCCTTTTTCGCATACTTGTTGGCCGGATCCTGGGTTTTTTTCGTCTTTGAATCACGTAGTAATGTGGTAACACAATGAAGCAGTCAATTAACCCTGGTTTCGATCAATATTTTGGAGGATAACACCGGTTAGGTCTGGCTTAGGTCTGGGTTATACCCGCATCTGGCTCATGATTTTGCCTTCTTCGCATACTTGTTGGCCAGATCCTGGGTTTTTTTCGTGTTTGAATCACGTAGTAATGTGGTAACACACTGAAGCAGTCAATTAAACCTGGTTTCGATCAATATTTTAGAGGATAACACCGGTTAGGTCTGGGTTAGGTCTGGGTTATGCCCGCATCTGGCTCATGATTTCGCCTTCTTCGCATACTTGTTGGCCAGATCCTGGGTTTTTTCCGTGTTTGAATCACGTAGTAATGTGGTACCACACTGAGGCAGTCTATTAAACCTGGTTTCGATCAATATTTCTGAGGATAACACCGGTTAGGTCTGGGCTAGGTCCGGGATATGCCCGCATCTGGCTCATGATTTTGCCTTCTTCGCATACTTGTTGGCCAGATCCTGGGTTTTTTTCGTGTTTGAATCACGTAGTAATGTGGTAACACACTGAAGCAGTCAATTAAACCTGGTTTCGATCAATATTTTAGAGGGCAACACCGGTTAGGTCTGGGTTAGGTCTGGGTTATGCCCGCATCTGGCTCATGATTTTGCCTTCTTCGCATACTTGTTGGCCAGATCCTGGGTTCTTTTCGAGTTTGAATCACGTAGTAATGTGGTAACACACTGAAGCAGTCAATTAAACCTGGTTTCGATCAATATTTTAGAGGATAACACCGGTAAGGTCTGGGTTAGGTCTGGGTTATGCCCGCATCTGGCTTATACTTTCGCCTTTTTCGCAAACTTGTTGGCTAGATCCTGGGTTTTTTTCGGGTTTGAATCACGTGGTAATGTGGTACGACACAGAAACAATCCATTAAACCTGGATTCGGACAGTATTTTAGAGGATAACACCGGTTCGGTCTGGGTTAGGTCTGGGATATGCGCGCATCTGGCTTATACTTTCTCCTTTTTCACAAACTTGTTGGCTAGATCCTGGGTTTTTTCGGGTTCGAATCACGTAGTAGTGTGGTAACACACTGAAGCAGTCAATTATCCTGGTTTCGATCAATATTTTAGAGGATAACACCGGTTAGGTCTGGGTTAGGTCTGGGATATGCGCGCATCTGGCATATACTTTCGCCTTTTTCGCAAACTTGTTGGCTAGATCCTGGGTTTTTTTCGTGATTGAATCAAGTAGTAATGTGGTAACACACTGAGGCAGTCAATTAAACCTGGTTTCGATCAATATTTTAGAGGATAACGCCGGTTAGGTCTGGGTTAGATCTGGGAAATGCGCGCATCTGGCTTATACTTTCTCCTTTTTCACAAACTTGTTGGCTAGATCCTGGGTTTTTTCGGGTTCGAATCACGTAGTAGTGTGGTAACACACTGAAGCAGTCAATTATCCTGGTTTCGATCAATATTTTAGAGGATAACACCGGTTAGGTCTGGGTTAGGTCTGGGATATGCGCGCATCTGGCATATTCTTTCGCCTTTTTCGCAAACTTGTTGGCTAGATCCTGGGTTTTTTTCGTGATTGAATCACGTAGTAATGTGGTAACACACTGAAGCAGTCAATCAAACCTGGTTTCGATCAATATTTTAGAGGATAACACCGGTTAGGTCTGGGTTAGGTCTGGGATATGCGCGCATCTGGCATATACTTTCGCCTTTTTCGCAAACTTGTTGGCTAGATCCTGGGTTTTTTCCGTGTTTGAATCACGTAGTAATGTGGTACCACACTGAGGTAGTCAATTAAACCTGGTATCCATCAATATTTCAGAGGATAACACCGGTTAGGTCTGGGTTAGGTCCGGGATATGCCCGCATCTGGCTCATGATTTTGCCTTCTTCGCATACTTGTTGGCCAGATCCTGGGTTTTTTCCGTGTTTGAATCACGTAGTAATGTGGTACCACACTGATGTAGTCAATTAAACCTGGTATCCATCAATATTTCAGAGGATAACACCGGTTAGGTCTGGGTTAGGTCCGGGATATGCCCGCATATGGCTCATGATTTTGCCTTCTTCGCATACTTGTTGGCCAGATCCTGGGTTTTTTTGGTGTTTGAATCACGTAGTAATGTGGTAACACACTGAAGCAGTCAATTAAACCTGGTTTCGATCCATATTTTGGTGGATAACACCGGTTAGGTCTGGGTAAGGTCTGGGTTATGCCCGCATCTGGCTCATGATTTTGCCTTTTTCGCATACATGTTGGCCGGATCCTGGGTTTTTTTCGTGTTTGAATCACGTAGTAATGTGGTAACACAATGAAGCAGTCAATTAAACCTGGTTTCGATCAATATTTTGGAGGATAACACCGGTCAGGTCTGGGTAAGGTCTGGGTTATGCCCGCATCTGGCTCATGATTATGCCTTAATCGCAAACTTGTTGGCCAGATCCTGGGTTTTTTTCGTGTTTGAATCACGTAGTAATGTTGTAGGACACTGAAGCAGTCAATTAAACCTGGATTCGGACAGTATTTTAGAGGATAACACCGGTTCGGTCTGGGTTAGGTCTGGGATATGCGCGCATCTGGCTTATACTTTCTCCTTTTTCACAAACTTGTTGGCTAGATCCTGGGTTTTTTCGGGTTCGAATAACGTAGTAGTGTGGTAACACACTGATGCAGTCAATTATCCTGGTTTCGATCAATATTTTAGAGGATAACACCGGTTAGGTCTGGGTTAGGTCTGGGATATGCGCGCATCTGGCATATACTTTCGCCTTTTTCGCAAACTTGTTGGCTAGATCCTGGGTTTTTTTCGTGATTGAATCACGTAGTAATGTGGAAACACACTGAGGCAGTCAATTAAACCTGGTTTCGATCAATATTTTAGAGGATAACGCCGGTTAGGTCTGGGTTAGATCTGGGAAATGCGCGCATCTGGCTTATACTTTCTCCTTTTTCACAAACTTGTTGGCTAGATCCTGGGTTTTTTCGGGTTCGAATCACGTAGTAGTGTGGTAACACACTGAAGCAGTCAATTATCCTGGTTTCGATCAATATTTTAGAGGATAACACCGGTTAGGTCTGGGTTAGGTCTGGGATATGCGCGCATCTGGCATATACTTTCGCCTTTTTCGCAAACTTGTTGGCTAGATCCTGGGTTTTTTTCGTGATAGAATCACGTAGTAATGTGGTAACACACTGAAGCAGTCAATCAAACCTGGTTTCGATCAATATTTTAGAGGATAACACCGGTTAGGTCTGGGTTAGGTCTGGGATATGCGCGCATCTGGCATATACTTTCGCCTTTTTCGCAAACTTGTTGGCTAGATCCTGGGTTTTTTCCGTGTTTGAATTACGTAGTAATGTGGTACCACACTGAGGTAGTCAATTAAACCTGGTATCCATCAATATTTCAGAGGATAACACCGGTTAGGTCTGGGTTAGGTCCGGGATATGCCCGCATCTGGCTCATGATTTTGCCTTCTTCGCATACTTGTTGGCCAGATCCTGGGTTTTTTCCGTGCTTGAATCACGTAGTAATGTGGTACCACACTGATGTAGTCAATTAAACCTGGTATCCATCAATATTTCAGAGGATAACACCGGTTAGGTCTGGGTTAGGTCCGGGATATGCCCGCATCTGGCTCATGATTTTGCCTTCTTCGCATACTTGTTGGCCAGATCCTGGGTTTTTTCCGTGTTTGAATCACGTAGTAATGTGGTACCACACTGATGTAGTCAATTAAACCTGGTATCCATCAAAATTTCAGAGGATAACACCGGTTAGGTCTGGGTTAGGTCCGGGATATGCCCGCATCTGGCTCATGATTTTGCCTTCTTCGCATACTTGTTGGCCAGATCCTGGGTTTTTTTGGTGTTTGAATCACGTAGTAATGTGGTAACACACTGAAGCAGTCAATTAAACCTGGTTTCGATCCATATTTTGGAGGATAACACCGGTCAGGTCTGGGTAAGGTCTGGGTTATGCCCGCATCTGGCTCATGATTATGCCTTAATCGCAAACTTGTTGGCCAGATCCTGGGTTTTTTTCGTGTTTGAATCACGTAGTAATGTTGTAGGACACTGAAGCCGTCAATTAAACCTGGATTCGGACAGTATTTTAGAGGATAACACCGGTTCGGTCTGGGTTAGGTCTGGGATATGCGCGCATCTGGCTTATACTTTCTCCTTTTTCACAAACTTGTTGGCTAGATCCTGGGTTTTTTCGGGTTCGAATAACGTAGTAGTGTGGTAACACACTGAAGCAGTCAATTATCCTGGTTTCGATCAATATTTTAGAGGATAACACCGGTTAGGTCTGGGTTAGGTCTGGGATATGCGCGCATCTGGCATATACTTTCGCCTTTTTCGCAAACTTGTTGGCTAGATCCTGGGTTTTTTTCGTGATTGAATCACGTAGTAATGTGGAAACACACTGAGGCAGTCAATTAAACCTGGTTTCGATCAATATTTTAGAGGATAACGCCGGTTAGGTCTGGGTTAGATCTGGGAAATGCGCGCATCTGGCTTATACTTTCTCCTTTTTCACAAACTTGTTGGCTAGATCCTGGGTTTTTTCGGGTTCGAATCACGAAATAACGTGGTAACACACTGAAGCAGTCAATTATCCTGGTTTCGATCAATATTTTAGAGGATAACACCGGTTATGTCTGGGTTAGGTCTGGGATATGCGCGCATCTGGCATATACTTTCGCCTTTTTCGCAAACTTGTTGGCTAGATCCTGGTTTTTTTCCGTGTTTGAATCACGTAGTAATGTGGTACCACACTGAGGTAGTCAATTAAACCTGGTATCCATCAATATTTCAGAGGATAACACCGGTTAGGTCTGGGTTAGGTCCGGGATATGCCCGCATCTGGCTCATGATTTTGCCTTCTTCGCATACTTGTTGGCCAGATCCTGGGTTTTTTTCGTGTTTGAATCACGTAGTAATGTGGTAACACACTGAAGCAGTCAATTAAACCTGGTTTCGATCCATATTTTGGTGGATAACACCGGTTAGGTCTGGGTAAGGTCTGGGTTATGCCCGCATCTGGCTCATGATTTTGCCTTTTTCGCATACATGTTGGCCGGATCCTGGGTTTTTTTCGTGTTTGAATCACGTAGTAATGTGGTAACACAATGAAGCAGTCAATTAAACCTGGTTTCGATCAATATTTTGGAGGATAACACCGGTCAGGTCTGGGTAAGGTCTGGGTTATGCCCGCATCTGGCTCATGATTATGCCTTAATCGCAAACTTGTTGGCCAGATCCTGGGTTTTTTCCGTGTTTGAATCACGTAGTAATGTTGTAGGACACTGAGGCAGTCAATTAAACCTGGTTTCGATCAATATTTTAGAGGATAACACCGGTTAGGTCTGGGTTAGGTCTGGGTTATGCCCGCATCTGGCTTATACTTTCGCCTTTTTCGCAAACTTGTTGGCTAGATCCTGGGTTTTTTTCGTGTTTGAATCACGTAGTAATGTGGTAACACAATGAAGCAGTCAATTAACCCTGGTTTCGATCAATATTTTAGAGGATAACACCGGTTAGGTCTGGGTTAGGTCTAGGATATGCGCGCATCTGGCATATACTTTCGCCTTTTTCGCAAACTTGTTGGCTAGATCCTGGGTTTTTTCCGTGTTTGAATCACGTAGTAATGTGGTACCACACTGAGGTAGTCAATTAAACCTGGTATCGATCAATATTTCAGAGGATAACACCGGGTAGGTCTGGGTTAGGTCCGGGATATGCCCGCATCTGGCTCATGATTTTGCCTTCTTCGCATACTTGTCGGCCAGATCCTGGGTTTTTTTCGTGTTTGAATCACGTAGTAATGTGGTAACACACTGAAGCAGTCAATTAAACCTGGTTTCGATCCATATTTTGGAGGATAACACCGGTTAGGTCTGGGTAAGGTCTGGGTTATGCCCTCATCTGGCTCATGATTTTGCCTTTTTCGCATACTTGTTGGCCGGATCCTGGGTTTTTTTCGTGTTTGAATCACGTAGTAATGTGGTAACACAATGAAGCAGTCAATTAACCCTGGTTTCGATCAATATTTTGGAGGATAACACCGGTCAGGTCTGGGTAAGGTCTGGGTTATGCCCGCATCTGGCTCATGATTATGCCTTAATCGCAAACTTGTTGGCCAGATCCTGGGTTTTTTCCGTGTTTGAATCACGTAGTAATGTTGTAGGACACTGAGGCAGTCAATTAAACCTGGTTTCGATCAATATTTTAGAGGATAATACCGGTTAGGTCTGGGTTAGGTCTGGGTTATGCCCGCATCTGGCTTATACTTTCGCCTTTTTCGCAAACTTGTTGGCTAGATCCTGGGTTTTTTTCGTGTTTGAATCACGTAGTAATGTGGTAACACAATGAAGGAGTCAATTAACCCTGGCTTCGATCAATATTTTGGAGGATAACACCGGTTAGGTCTGGCTTAGGTCTGGGTTATACCCGCATCTGGCTCATGATTTTGCCTTCTTCGCATACTTGTTGGCCAGATCCTGGGTTTTTTTCGTGTTTGAATCACGTACGAATGTGGTAACACACTGAAGCAGTCAATTAAACCTGGTTTCGATCAATATTTCAGAGGATAACACCGGTTAGGTCTGGGTTGGGTCGGAGATATGCGCGCATCTGGCATATACTTTTGCCTTTTTCGCAAACTTGTTGGCTAGATCCTGGGTTCTTTCGTGTTTGAATCACGTGGTAATGTGGTACGACACAGAAACAATTCATTAAACCTGGATTCGGACAGTATTTTAGAGGATAACACCGGTTAGGTCTGGGTTAGGTCTTGGATATGCGCGCATCTGGCTTATACTTTCTCCTTTTTCGCAAACTTGTGAGCTAGATCCTGGGAATTTTCGGGTTCGAATCACGTAGTAATGTGGTAACACACTGAAGCAGTCAATTAAACCTGGTTTCGATCAATATTTTAGAGGATAACACCGGTTAGGTCTGGGTTAGGTCTGGGATATGCGCGCATCTGGCATATACTTTTGCCTTTTTCGCAAACTTGTTGACTAGATCCTGGGTTTTTTTCGTGATTGAATCACGTAGTAATGTGGTAACACACTGGAGCAGTCAATCAAACCTGGTTTCGATCAATATTTTAGAGGATAACACCGGTTAGGTCTGGGTTAGGTCTGGGATATGCGCGCATCTGGCATATACTTTCGCCATTTTCGCAAACTTGTTGGCTAGATCCTGGGTTTTTTCCGTGTTTGTATCACGTAGTAATGTGGTACCACACTGAGGTAGTCAATTAAACCTGGTTTCGATCAATATTTCAGAGGATAACACCGGTTAGGTCTGGGTTAGGTCCGGGATATGCCCGCATCTGGCTTATGCTTTCTCCTTTTTCGCAAACTTGTTGGCTAGATCCTGGGTTTTTTCGGGTTCGAATCACGTAGTAATGTGGTAACACACTGAAGCAGTCAATTAAACCTGGTTTCGATCAATATTTTAGAGGATAACACCGGTTAGGTCTGGGTTAGGTCTGGGATATGCGCGCATCTGGCTTATACTTTCTCCTTTTTCGCAAACTTGTTGGCTAGATCCTGGGTTTTTTTCGTGATTGAATCACGTAGTAATGTGGTAACACAATGAAGCAGTCAATTAACCCTGGTTTCGATCAATATTTTGGAGGATAACACCAGTCAGGTCTGGGTAAGGTCTGGGTTATGCCCGCATCTGGCTCATGATTATGCCTTAATCGCAAACTTGTTGGCCAGATCCTGGGTTTTTTCCGTGTTTGAATCACGTAGTAATGTTGTAGGACACTGAGGCAGTCAATTAAACCTGGTTTCGATCAATATTTTAGAGGATAATACCGGTTAGGTCTGGGTTAGGTCTGGGTTATGCCCGCATCTGGCTTATACTTTCGCCTTTTTCGCAAACTTGTTGGCTAGATCCTGGGTTTTTTTCGTGTTTGAATCACGTAGTAATGTGGTAACACAATGAAGCAGTCAATTAACCCTGGCTTCGATCAATATTTTGGAGGATAACACCGGTTAGGTCTGGCTTAGGTCTGGGTTATACCCGCATCTGGCTCATGATTTTGCCTTCTTCGCATACTTGTTGGCCAGATCCTGGGTTTTTTTCGTGTTTGAATCACGTAGGAATGTGGTAACACACTGAAGCAGTCAATTAAACCTGGTTTCGATCAATATTTCAGAGGATAACACCGGTTAGGTCTGGGTTAGGTCGGGGATATGCGCGCATCTGGCATATACTTTTGCCTTTTTCGCAAACTTGTTGGCTAGATCCTGGGTTTTTTTCGTGATTGAATCACGTAGTAATGTGGTAACACACTGGAGCAGTCAATCAAACCTGGTTTCGATCAATATTTTAGAGGATAACACCGGTTAGGTCTGGGTTAGGTCTGGGATATGCGCGCATCTGGCATATACTATCGCCTTTTTCGCAAACTTGTTGGCTAGATCCTGGGTTTTTTCCGTGTTTCAATCACGTAGTAATGTGGTACCACACTGAGGTAGTCAATTAAACCTGGTTTCGATCAATATTTCAGAGGATAACACCGGTTAGGTCTGGGTTAGGTCTGGGTTATGCCCGCATCTGGCTCATGATTTTGCCTTCTTCGCAAACTTGTTGGCCAGATCTTGGGTTTTTTTCGTGTTTGAATCACGTGGTAATGTGGTACGACACAGAAACAATTCATTAAACCTGGATTCGGACAGTATTTTAGAGGATAACACCGGTTAGGTCTGGGTTAGGTCTTGGATATGCGCGCATCTGGCTTATACTTTCTCCTTTTTCGCAAACTTGTGGGCTAGATCCTGGGAATTTTCGGGTTCGAATCACGTAGTAATGTGGTAACACACTGAAGCAGTCAATTAAACCTGGTTTCGATCAATATTTTAGAGGATAACACCGGTTAGGTCTGGGTTAGGTCTGGGATATGCGGGCATCTGGCATATACTTTTGCCTCTTTCGCAAACTTGTTGACTAGATCCTGGGTTTTTTTCGTGATTGAATCACGTAGTAATGTGGTAACACACTGGAGCAGTCAATCAAACCTGGTTTCGATCAATATTTTAGAGGATAACACCGGTTAGGTCTGGGTTAGGTCTGGGATATGCGCGCATCTGGCATATACTTTCGCCATTTTCGCAAACTTGTTGGCTAGATCCTGGGTTTTTTCCGTGTTTGTATCACGTAGTAATGTGGTACCACACTGAGGTAGTCAATTAAACCTGGTTTCGATCAATATTTCAGAGGATAACACCGGTTAGGTCTGGGTTAGGTCCGGGATATGCCCGCATCTGGCTTATGCTTTCTCCTTTTTCGCAAACTTGTTGGCTAGATCCTGGGTTTTTTCGGGTTCGAATCACGTAGTAATGTGGTAACACACTGAAGCAGTCAATTAAACCTGGTTTCGATCAATATTTTAGAGGATAACACCGGTTAGGTCTGGGTTAGGTCCGGGATATGCCCGCATCTGGCTTATGCTTTCTCCTTTTTCGCAAACTTGTTGGCTAGATCCTGGGTTTTTTTCGTGTTTGAATCACGTAGTAATGTGGTAACACAATGAAGCAGTCAATTAACCCTGGTTTCGATCCATATTTTGGAGGATAACACCGGTTAGGTCTGGGTAAGGTCTGGGTTATGCCCGCATCTGGCTCATGATTTTGCCTTTTTCGCATACTTGTTGGCCGGATCCTGGGTTTTTTTCGTGTTTGAATCACGTAGTAATGTTGTAACACACTGAAGCAGTCAATTAAACCTGGTTTCGAACAATATTTTAGAGGATAACACCGGTTAGGTCTGGGTTAGGTCTGGGTTATGCCCGCATCTGGCTCAAGATTTTGCCTTCCTCGCATACTTGTTGGCCAGATCCTGGGTTTTTTTCGTGTTTGAATCACGTAGTAATGTGGTAACACACTGAAGCAGTCAATTAAACCTGGTTTCGATCAATATTATAGAGGATAACACCGGTTAGGTCTGGGTTAGGTCTGGGTTATGCCCGCATCTGGCTTATACTTTCGCCTTTTTCGCAAACTTGTTGGCTAGATCCTGGGTTTTTTTCGGGTTTGAATCACGTGGTAATGTGGTACGACACAGAAACAATTCATTAAACCTGGATTCGGACAGTATTTTAGAGGATAACACCGGTTAGGTCTGGGTTAGGTCTTGGATATGCGCGCATCTGGCTTATACCTTCTCCTTTTTGCAAACTTGTGGGCTAGATCCTGGGAATTTTCGGGTTCGAATCACGTAGTAATGTGGTAACACACTGAAGCAGTCAATTAAACCTGGTTTCGATCAATATTTTAGAGGATAACACCGGTTAGGTCTGGGTTAGGTCTGGGATATGCGCGCATCTGGCTAATGATTTTGCCTTCTTCGCATACTTGTTGGCCAGATCCTGGGTTTTTTTCGTGTTTGAATCACGTAGTAATGTGGTAACACACTGAAGCAGTCAACTAAACCTGGTTTCGATCCATATTTTAGAGGATAACACCGGTTAGGTCTGGGTAAGGTCTGGGTTATGCCCGCATCTGGCTCATGATTTTGCCTTTTTCGCATACTTGTTGGCCGGATCCTGGGTTTTTTTCGTGTTTGAATCACGTAGTAATGTGGTAACACAATGAAGCAGTCAATTAACCCTGGTTTCGATCAATATTTTGGAGGATAACACCGGTCAGGTCTGGGTAAGGTCTGGGTTATGCCCGCATCTGGCTCATGATTATGCCTTAATCGCAAACTTGTTGGCCAGATCCTGGGTTTTTTCCGTGTTTGAATCACGTAGTAATGTTGTAGGACACTGAGGCAGTCAATTAAACCTGGTTTCGATCAATATTTTAGAGGATAACACCGGTTAGGTCTGGGTTAGGTCTGGGTTATGCAACGCATCTGGCTTATACTTTCGCCTTTTTCGCAAACTTGTTGGCTAGATCCTGGGTTTTTTTCGTGTTTGAATCACGTAGTAATGTGGTAACACAATGGAGCAGTCAATTAACCCTGGCTTCGATCAATATTTTGGAGGATAACACCGGTTAGGTCTGGCTTAGGTCTGGGTTATACCCGCATCTGGCTCATGATTTTGCCTTCTTCGCATACTTGTTGGCCAGATCCTGGGTTTTTTTCGTGTTTGAATCACGTAGGAATGTGGTAACACACTGAAGCAGTCAATTAAACCTGGTTTCGATCAATATTTCAGAGGATAACACCGGTTAGGTCTGGGTTAGGTCGGGGATATGCGCGCATCTGGCATATACTTTTGCCTTTTTCGCAAACTTGTTGGCTAGATCCTGGGTTTTTTCCCTGTTTCAATCACGTAGTAATGTGGTACCACACTGAGGTAGTCAATTAAACCTGGTTTCGATCAATATTTCAGAGGATAACACCGGTTAGGTCTGGGTCAGGTCTGGGTTATGCCCGCATCTGGCTCATGATTTTGCATTCTTCGCAAACTTGTTGGCCAGATCCTGGGTTTTTTTCGTGTTTGAATCACGTGGTAATGTGGTACGACACAGAAACAATTCATTAAACCTGGATTCGGACAGTATTTTAGAGGATAACACCGGTTAGGTCTGGGTTAGGTCTTGGATATGCGCGCATCTGGCTTATACTTTCTCCTTTTTCGCAATCTTGTGGGCTAGATCCTGGGAATTTTCGGGTTCGAATCACGTAGTAATGTGGTAACACACTGAAGCAGTCAATTAAACCTGGTTTCGATCAATATTTTAGAGGATAACACCGGTTAGGTCTGGGTTAGGTCTGGGATATGCGCGCATCTGGCATATACTTTTGCCTTTTTCGCAAACTTGTTGACTAGATCCTGGGTTTTTTTCGTGATTGAATCACGTAGTAATGTGGTAACACACTGGAGCAGTCAATCAAACCTGGTTTCGATCAATATTTTAGAGGATAACACCGGTTAGGTCTGGGTTAGGTCTGGGATATGCGCGCATCTGGCATATACTTTCGCCATTTTCGCAAACTTGTTGGCTAGATCCTGGGTTTTTTCCGTGTTTGTATCACGTAGTAATGTGGTACCACACTGAGGTAGTCAATAAAACCTGGTTTCGATCAATATTTCAGAGGATAACACCGGTTAGGTCTGGGTTAGGTCCGGGATATGCCCGCATCTGGCTTATGCTTTCTCCTTTTTCGCAAACTTGTTGGCTAGATCCTGGGTTTTTTCGGGTTCGAATCACGTAGTAATGTGGTAACACACTGAAGCAGTCAATTAAACCTGGTTTCGATCAATATTTTAGAGGATAACACCGGTTAGGTCTGGGTTAGGTCCGGGATATGCCCGCATCTGGCTTATGCTTTCTCCTTTTTCGCAAACTTGTTGGCTAGATCCTGGGTTTTTTTCGTGTTTGAATCACGTAGTAATGTGGTAACACAATGAAGCAGTCAATTAACCCTGGTTTCGATCCATATTTTGGAGGATAACACCGGTTAGGTCTGGGTAAGGTCTGGGTTATGCCCGCATCTGGCTCATGATTTTGCCTTTTTCGCATACTTGTTGGCCGGATCCTGGGTTTTTTTCGTGTTTGAATCACGTAGGAATGTGGCAACACAATGAAGCAGTCAATTAACCCTGGTTTCGATCAATATTTTGGAGGATAACACCGGTTAGGTATGGGTTAGGTCTGGGTATTGCCCGCATCTGGCTCATGATTTTTGCCTTTTTCGCAAACTTGTTGGCCAGATCCTGGGTTTTTTCCGTGTTTGAATCACGTAGTAATGTTGTAGCACACTGAGGCAGTCAATTAAACCTGGTTTCGATCAATATTTTAGAGGATAACACCGGTTAGGTGTGGGTTAGGTCTGGGATATGCGCGCATCTGGCATACACTTTCGCCTTTTTCGCAAACTTGTTGGCTAGATCCTGGGTTTTTTTCGTGTTTGAATCACGTAGTAATGTGGTAACACAATGAAGCAGTCAATTAACCCTGGTTTCGATCCATATTTTGGAGGATAACACCGGTTAGGTCTGGGTAAGGTCTGGGTTATGCCCGCATCTGGCTCATGATTTTGCCTTTTTCGCATACTTGTTGGCCGGATCCTGGGTTTTTTTCGTGTTTGAATCACGTAGTAATGTTGTAACACACTGAAGCAGTCAATTAAACCTGGTTTCGAACAATATTTTAGAGGATAACACCGGTTAGGTCTGGGTTAGGTCTGGGTTATGCCCGCATCTGGCTCAAGATTTTGCCTTCCTCGCATACTTGTTGGCCAGATCCTGGGTTTTTTTCGTGTTTGAATCACGTAGTAATGTGGTAACACACTGAAGCAGTCAATTAAACCTGGTTTCGATCAATATTATAGAGGATAACACCGGTTAGGTCTGGGTTAGGTCTGGGTTATGCCCGCATCTGGCTTATACTTTCGCCTTTTTCGCAAACTTGTTGGCTAGATCCTGGGTTTTTTTCGGGTTTGAATCACGTGGTAATGTGGTACGACACAGAAACAATTCATTAAACCTGGATTCGGACAGTATTTTAGAGGATAACACCGGTTAGGTCTGGGTTAGGTCTTGGATATGCGCGCATCTGGCTTATACCTTCTCCTTTTTCGCAAACTTGTGGGCTAGATCCTGGGAATTTTCGGGTTCGAATCACGTAGTAATGTGGTAACACACTGAAGCAGTCAATTAAACCTGGTTTCGATCAATATTTTAGAGGATAACACCGGTTAGGTCTGGGTTAGGTCTGGGATATGCGCGCATCTGGCTAATGATTTTGCCTTCTTCGCATACTTGTTGGCCAGATCCTGGGTTTTTTTCGTGTTTGAATCACGTAGTAATGTGGTAACACACTGAAGCAGTCAACTAAACCTGGTTTCGATCCATATTTTAGAGGATAACACCGGTTAGGTCTGGGTAAGGTCTGGGTTATGCCCGCATCTGGCTCATGATTTTGCCTTTTTCGCATACTTGTTGGCCGGATCCTGGGTTTTTTTCGTGTTTGAATCACGTAGTAATGTGGTAACACAATGAAGCAGTCAATTAACCCTGGTTTCGATCAATATTTTGGAGGATAACACCGGTCAGGTCTGGGTAAGGTCTGGGTTATGCCCGCATCTGGCTCATGATTATGCCTTAATCGCAAACTTGTTGGCCAGATCCTGGGTTTTTTCCGTGTTTGAATCACGTAGTAATGTTGTAGGACACTGAGGCAGTCAATTAAACCTGGTTTCGATCAATATTTTAGAGGATAACACCGGTTAGGTCTGGGTTAGGTCTGGGTTATGCAACGCATCTGGCTTATACTTTCGCCTTTTTCGCAAACTTGTTGGCTAGATCCTGGGTTTTTTTCGTGTTTGAATCACGTAGTAATGTGGTAACACAATGGAGCAGTCAATTAACCCTGGCTTCGATCAATATTTTGGAGGATAACACCGGTTAGGTCTGGCTTAGGTCTGGGTTATACCCGCATCTGGCTCATGATTTTGCCTTCTTCGCATACTTGTTGGCCAGATCCTGGGTTTTTTTCGTGTTTGAATCACGTAGGAATGTGGTAACACACTGAAGCAGTCAATTAAACCTGGTTTCGATCAATATTTCAGAGGATAACACCGGTTAGGTCTGGGTTAGGTCGGGGATATGCGCGCATCTGGCATATACTTTTGCCTTTTTCGCAAACTTGTTGGCTAGATCCTGGGTTTTTTCCGTGTTTCAATCACGTAGTAATGTGGTACCACACTGAGGTAGTCAATTAAACCTGGTTTCGATCAATATTTCAGAGGATAACACCGGTTAGGTCTGGGTCAGGTCTGGGTTATGCCCGCATCTGGCTCATGATTTTGCATTCTTCGCAAACTTGTTGGCCAGATCCTGGGTTTTTTTCGTGTTTGAATCACGTGGTAATGTGGTACGACACAGAAACAATTCATTAAACCTGGATTCGGACAGTATTTTAGAGGATAACACCGGTTAGGTCTGGGTTAGGTCTTGGATATGCGCGCATCTGGCTTATACTTTCTCCTTTTTCGCAATCTTGTGGGCTAGATCCTGGGAATTTTCGGGTTCGAATCACGTAGTAATGTGGTAACACACTGAAGCAGTCAATTAAACCTGGTTTCGATCAATATTTTAGAGGATAACACCGGTTAGGTCTGGGTTAGGTCTGGGATATGCGCGCATCTGGCATATACTTTTGCCTTTTTCGCAAACTTGTTGACTAGATCCTGGGTTTTTTTCGTGATTGAATCACGTAGTAATGTGGTAACACACTGGAGCAGTCAATCAAACCTGGTTTCGATCAATATTTTAGAGGATAACACCGGTTAGGTCTGGGTTAGGTCTGGGATATGCGCGCATCTGGCATATACTTTCGCCATTTTCGCAAACTTGTTGGCTAGATCCTGGGTTTTTTCCGTGTTTGTATCACGTAGTAATGTGGTACCACACTGAGGTAGTCAATAAAACCTGGTTTCGATCAATATTTCAGAGGATAACACCGGTTAGGTCTGGGTTAGGTCCGGGATATGCCCGCATCTGGCTTATGCTTTCTCCTTTTTCGCAAACTTGTTGGCTAGATCCTGGGTTTTTTCGGGTTCGAATCACGTAGTAATGTGGTAACACACTGAAGCAGTCAATTAAACCTGGTTTCGATCAATATTTTAGAGGATAACACCGGTTAGGTCTGGGTTAGGTCCGGGATATGCCCGCATCTGGCTTATGCTTTCTCCTTTTTCGCAAACTTGTTGGCTAGATCCTGGGTTTTTTTCGTGTTTGAATCACGTAGTAATGTGGTAACACAATGAAGCAGTCAATTAACCCTGGTTTCGATCCATATTTTGGAGGATAACACCGGTTAGGTCTGGGTAAGGTCTGGGTTATGCCCGCATCTGGCTCATGATTTTGCCTTTTTCGCATACTTGTTGGCCGGATCCTGGGTTTTTTTCGTGTTTGAATCACGTAGGAATGTGGCAACACAATGAAGCAGTCAATTAACCCTGGTTTCGATCAATATTTTGGAGGATAACACCGGTTAGGTATGGGTTAGGTCTGGGTATTGCCCGCATCTGGCTCATGATTTTTGCCTTTTTCGCAATCTTGTTGGCCAGATCCTGGGTTTTTTCCGTGTTTGAATCACGTAGTAATGTTGTAGCACACTGAGGCAGTCAATTAAACCTGGTTTCGATCAATATTTTAGAGGATAACACCGGTTAGGTGTGGGTTAGGTCTGGGATATGCGCGCATCTGGCATACACTTTCGCCTTTTTCGCAAACTTGTTGGCTAGATCCTGGGTTTTTTTCGGGTTTGAATAACGCAGTAATGTGGTACCACACTGAAGCAGTCAATTAAATCTGGTTTCGATCAATATTTTAGAGGATAGCACCGGTTAGGCCTGGGTTTCGTCTGGGTTATGCCCGCATCTGGCTCATGATTTTGCCTTCTTCGCATACTTGTTGGCCAGATCCTGGGTTCTTTTCGTGTTTGAATCACGTAGTAATGTTGTAACACACTGAAGCAGTCAATTAAACCTGGTTTCGAACAATATTTTAGAGGATAACACCGGTTAGGTCTGGGTTAGGTCTGGGTTATGCCCGCATCTGGCTCAAGATTTTGCCTTCCTCGCATACTTGTTGGTCAGATCCTGGGTTTTTTTCGTGTTTGAATCACGTAGTAATGTGGTAACACACTGAAGCAGTCAATTAAACCTGGTTTCGATCAATATTATAGAGGATAACACCGGTTAGGTCTGGGTTAGGTCTGGGTTATGCCCGCATCTGGCTTATGCTTTCTCCTTTTTCGCAAACTTGTTGGCTAGATCCTGGGTTTTTTCCGTGTTTGAATCACGTAGTAATGTTGTAGGGCACTGAGGCAGTCAATTAAACCTGGTTTCGATCAATATTTTAGAGGATAACACCGGTTAGGTCTGGGTTAGGTCTGGGATATGCCCGCATCTGGCTTATGCTTTCTCCTTTTTCGCAAACTTGTTGGCTAGATCCTGGGTTTTTTTCGTGTTTGAATCACGTAGTAATGTGGTAACACAATGAAGCAGTCAATTAACCCTGGTTTCGATCCATATTTTGGAGGATAACACCGGTTAGGTCTGGGTAAGGTCTGGGTTATGCCAGCATCTGGCTCATGATTTTGCCTTTTTCGCATACTTGTTGGCCGGATCCTGGGTTTTTTTCGTGTTTGAATCACGTAGTAATGTTGTAACACACTGAAGCAGTCAATTAAACCTGGTTTCGAACAATATTTTAGAGGATAACACCGGTTAGGTCTGGGTTAGGTCTGGGTTATGCCCGCATCTGGCTCAAGATTTTGCCTTCCTCGCATACTTGTTGGCCAGATCCTGGGTTTTTTTCGTGTTTGAATCACGTAGTAATGTGGTAACACACTGAAGCAGTCAATTAAACCTGGTTTCGATCAATATTATAGAGGATAACACCGGTTAGGTCTGGGTTAGGTCTGGGTTATGCCCGCATCTGGCTTATACTTTCGCCTTTTTCGCAAACTTGTTGGCTAGATCCTGGGTTTTTTTCGGGTTTGAATCACGTGGTAATGTGGTACGACACAGAAACAATTCATTAAACCAGGATTCGGACAGTATTTTAGAGGATAACACCGGTTAGGTCTGGGTTAGGTCTTGGATATGCGCGCATCTGGCTTATACCTTCTCCTTTTTCGCAAACTTGTGGGCTAGATCCTGGGAATTTTCGGGTTCGAATCACGTAGTAATGTGGTAACACACTGAAGCAGTCAATTAAACCTGGTTTCGATCAATATTTTAGAGGATAACACCGGTTAGGTCTGGGTTAGGTCTGGGATATGCGCGCATCTGGCTAATGATTTTGCCTTCTTCGCATACTTGTTGGCCAGATCCTGGGTTTTTTTCGTGTTTGAATCACGTAGTAATGTGGTAACACACTGAAGCAGTCAACTAAACCTGGTTTCGATCCATATTTTAGAGGATAACACCGGTTAGGTCTGGGTAAGGTCTGGGTTATGCCCGCATCTGGCTCATGATTTTGCCTTTTTCGCATACTTGTTGGCCGGATCCTGGGTTTTTTTCGTGTTTGAATCACGTAGTAATGTGGTAACACAATGAAGCAGTCAATTAACCCTGGTTTCGATCAATATTTTGGAGGATAACACCGGTCAGGTCTGGGTAAGGTCTGGGTTATGCCCGCATCTGGCTCATGATTATGCCTTAATCGCAAACTTGTTGGCCAGATCCTGGGTTTTTTCCGTGTTTGAATCACGTAGTAATGTTGTAGGACACTGAGGCAGTCAATTAAACCTGGTTTCGATCAATATTTTAGAGGATAACACCGGTTAGGTCTGGGTTAGGTCTGGGTTATGCAACGCATCTGGCTTATACTTTCGCCTTTTTCGCAAACTTGTTGGCTAGATCCTGGGTTTTTTTCGTGTTTGAATCACGTAGTAATGTGGTAACACAATGGAGCAGTCAATTAACCCTGGCTTCGATCAATATTTTGGAGGATAACACCGGTTAGGTCTGGCTTAGGTCTGGGTTATACCCGCATCTGGCTCATGATTTTGCCTTCTTCGCATACTTGTTGGCCAGATCCTGGGTTTTTTTCGTGTTTGAATCACGTAGGAATGTGGTAACACACTGAAGCAGTCAATTAAACCTGGTTTCGATCAATATTTCAGAGGATAACACCGGTTAGGTCTGGGTTAGGTCGGGGATATGCGCGCATCTGGCATATACTTTTGCCTTTTTCGCAAACTTGTTGGCTAGATCCTGGGTTTTTTCCGTGTTTCAATCACGTAGTAATGTGGTACCACACTGAGGTAGTCAATTAAACCTGGTTTCGATCAATATTTCAGAGGATAACACCGGTTAGGTCTGGGTCAGGTCTGGGTTATGCCCGCATCTGGCTCATGATTTTGCATTCTTCGCAAACTTGTTGGCCAGATCCTGGGTTTTTTTCGTGTTTGAATCACGTGGTAATGTGGTACGACACAGAAACAATTCATTAAACCTGGATTCGGACAGTATTTTAGAGGATAACACCGGTTAGGTCTGGGTTAGGTCTTGGATATGCGCGCATCTGGCTTATACTTTCTCCTTTTTCGCAATCTTGTGGGCTAGATCCTGGGAATTTTCGGGTTCGAATCACGTAGTAATGTGGTAACACACTGAAGCAGTCAATTAAACCTGGTTTCGATCAATATTTTAGAGGATAACACCGGTTAGGTCTGGGTTAGGTCTGGGATATGCGCGCATCTGGCATATACTTTTGCCTTTTTCGCAAACTTGTTGACTAGATCCTGGGTTTTTTTCGTGATTGAATCACGTAGTAATGTGGTAACACACTGGAGCAGTCAATCAAACCTGGTTTCGATCAATATTTTAGAGGATAACACCGGTTAGGTCTGGGTTAGGTCTGGGATATGCGCGCATCTGGCATATACTTTCGCCATTTTCGCAAACTTGTTGGCTAGATCCTGGGTTTTTTCCGTGTTTGTATCACGTAGTAATGTGGTACCACACTGAGGTAGTCAATAAAACCTGGTTTCGATCAATATTTCAGAGGATAACACCGGTTAGGTCTGGGTTAGGTCCGGGATATGCCCGCATCTGGCTTATGCTTTCTCCTTTTTCGCAAACTTGTTGGCTAGATCCTGGGTTTTTTCGGGTTCGAATCACGTAGTAATGTGGTAACACACTGAAGCAGTCAATTAAACCTGGTTTCGATCAATATTTTAGAGGATAACACCGGTTAGGTCTGGGTTAGGTCCGGGATATGCCCGCATCTGGCTTATGCTTTCTCCTTTTTCGCAAACTTGTTGGCTAGATCCTGGGTTTTTTTCGTGTTTGAATCACGTAGTAATGTGGTAACACAATGAAGCAGTCAATTAACCCTGGTTTCGATCCATATTTTGGAGGATAACACCGGTTAGGTCTGGGTAAGGTCTGGGTTATGCCCGCATCTGGCTCATGATTTTGCCTTTTTCGCATACTTGTTGGCCGGATCCTGGGTTTTTTTCGTGTTTGAATCACGTAGGAATGTGGCAACACAATGAAGCAGTCAATTAACCCTGGTTTCGATCAATATTTTGGAGGATAACACCGGTTAGGTATGGGTTAGGTCTGGGTATTGCCCGCATCTGGCTCATGATTTTTGCCTTTTTCGCAAACTTGTTGGCCAGATCCTGGGTTTTTTCCGTGTTTGAATCACGTAGTAATGTTGTAGCACACTGAGGCAGTCAATTAAACCTGGTTTCGATCAATATTTTAGAGGATAACACCGGTTAGGTGTGGGTTAGGTCTGGGATATGCGCGCATCTGGCATACACTTTCGCCTTTTTCGCAAACTTGTTGGCTAGATCCTGGGTTTTTTTCGGGTTTGAATAACGCAGTAATGTGGTACCACACTGAAGCAGTCAATTAAATCTGGTTTCGATCAATATTTTAGAGGATAGCACCGGTTAGGCCTGGGTTTCGTCTGGGTTATGCCCGCATCTGGCTCATGATTTTGCCTTCTTCGCATACTTGTTGGCCAGATCCTGGGTTCTTTTCGTGTTTGAATCACGTAGTAATGTTGTAACACACTGAAGCAGTCAATTAAACCTGGTTTCGAACAATATTTTAGAGGATAACACCGGATAGGTCTGGGTTAGGTCTGGGTTATGCCCGCATCTGGCTCAAGATTTTGCCTTCCTCGCATACTTGTTGGTCAGATCCTGGGTTTTTTTCGTGTTTGAATCACGTAGTAATGTGGTAACACACTGAAGCAGTCAATTAAACCTGGTTTCGATCAATATTATAGAGGATAACACCGGTTAGGTCTGGGTTAGGTCTGGGTTATGCCCGCATCTGGCTTATGCTTTCTCCTTTTTCGCAAACTTGTTGGCTAGATCCTGGGTTTTTTCCGTGTTTGAATCACGTAGTAATGTTGTAGGGCACTGAGGCAGTCAATTAAACCTGGTTTCGATCAATATTTTAGAGGATAACACCGGTTAGGTCTGGGTTAGGTCTGGGTTATGCAACGCATCTGGCTTATACTTTCGCCTTTTTCGCAAACTTGTTGGCTAGATCCTGGGTTTTTTTCGTGTTTGAATCACGTAGTAATGTGGTAACACAATGGAGCAGTCAATTAACCCTGGCTTCGATCAATATTTTGGAGGATAACACCGGTTAGGTCTGGCTTAGGTCTGGGTTATACCCGCATCTGGCTCATGATTTTGCCTTCTTCGCATACTTGTTGGCCAGATCCTGGGTTTTTTTCGTGTTTGAATCACGTAGGAATGTGGTAACACACTGAAGCAGTCAATTAAACCTGGTTTCGATCAATATTTCAGAGGATAACACCGGTTAGGTCTGGGTTAGGTCGGGGATATGCGCGCATCTGGCATATACTTTTGCCTTTTTCGCAAACTTGTTGGCTAGATCCTGGGTTTTTTTCGTGATTGAATCACGTAGTAATGTGGTAACACACTGGAGCAGTCAATCAAACCTGGTTTCGATCAATATTTTAGAGGATAACACCGGTTAGGTCTGGGTTAGGTCTGGGATATGCGCGCATCTGGCATATACTATCGCCTTTTTCGCAAACTTGTTGACTAGATCCTGGGTTTTTTCCGTGTTTCAATCACGTAGTAATGTGGTACCACACTGAGGTAGTCAATTAAACCTGGTTTCGATCAATATTTCAGAGGATAACACCGGTTAGGTCTGGGTTAGGTCTGGGTTATGCCCGCATCTGGCTCATGATTTTGCCTTCTTCGCAAACTTGTTGGCCAGATCCTGGGTTTTTTTCGTGTTTGAATCACGTGGTAATGTGGTACGACACAGAAACAATTCATTAAACCTGGATTCGGACAGTATTTTAGAGGATAACACCGGTTTGGTCTGGGTTAGGTCTTGGATATGCGCGCATCTGGCTTATACTTTCTCCTTTTTCGCAAACTTGTGGGCTAGATCCTGGGAATTTTCGGGTTCGAATCACGTAGTAATGTGGTAACACACTGAAGCAGTCAATTAAACCTGGTTTCGATCAATATTTTAGAGGATAACACCGGTTAGGTCTGGGTTAGGTCTGGGATATGCGCGCATCTGGCTTATACCTTCTCCTTTTTCGCAAACTTGTGGGCTAGATCCTGGGAATTTTCGGGTTCGAATCACGTAGTAATGTGGTAACACACTGAAGCAGTCAATTAAACCTGGTTTCGATCAATATTTTAGAGGATAACACCGGTTAGGTCTGGGTTAGGTCTGGGATATGCGCGCATCTGGCTAATGATTTTGCCTTCTTCGCATACTTGTTGGCCAGATCCTGGGTTTTTTTCGTGTTTGAATCACGTAGTAATGTGGTAACACACTGAAGCAGTCAACTAAACCTGGTTTCGATCCATATTTTGGAGGATAACACCGGTTAGGTCTGGGTAAGGTCTGGGTTATGCCCGCATCTGGCTCATGATTTTGCCTTTTTCGCATACTTGTTGGCCGGATCCTGGGTTTTTTTCGTGTTTGAATCACGTAGTAATGTGGTAACACAATGAAGCAGTCAATTAACCCTGGTTTCGATCAATATTTTGGAGGATAACACCGGTCAGGTCTGGGTAAGGTCTGGGTTATGCCCGCATCTGGCTCATGATTATGCCTTAATCGCAAACTTGTTGGCCAGATCCTGGGTTTTTTCCGTGTTTGAATCACGTAGTAATGTTGTAGGACACTGAGGCAGTCAATTAAACCTGGTTTCGATCAATATTTTAGAGGATAACACCGGTTAGGTCTGGGTTAGGTCTGGGTTATGCAACGCATCTGGCTTATACTTTCGCCTTTTTCGCAAACTTGTTGGCTAGATCCTGGGTTTTTTTCGTGTTTGAATCACGTAGTAATGTGGTAACACAATGAAGCAGTCAATTAACCCTGGTTTCGATCAATATTTTGGAGGATAACACCGGTTAGGTCTGGCTTAGGTCTGGGTTATACCCGCATCTGGCTCATGATTTTGCCTTCTTCGCATACTTGTTGGCCAGATCCTGGGATTTTTTCGGGTTTGAATCACGTAGGAATGTGGTAACACACTGAAGCAGTCAATTAAACCTGGTTTCGATCAATATTTCACAGGATAACACCGGATAGGTCTGGGTCAGGTCGGGGATATGCGCGTATCTGGCATATACTTTTGCCTTTTTCGCAAACTTGTTGGCTAGATCCTGGGTTTTTTTCGTGATTGAATCACGTAGTAATGTGGTAACACACTGGAGCAGTCAATCAAACCTGGTTTCGATCAATATTTTAGAGGATAACACCGGTTAGGTCTGGGTTAGGTCTGAGATATGCGCGCATCTGGCGTATACTATCGCCTTTTTCGCAAACTTGTTGGCTAGATCCTGGGTTTTTTCCGTGTTTGAATCACGTAGTAATGTGGTACCACACTGAGGTAGTCAATTAAACCTGGTTTCGATCAATATTTCAGAGGATAACACCGGTTAGGTCTGGGTTAGGTCCGGGATATGCCCGCATCTGGCTCATGATTTTGCCTTCTTCGCATACTTGTTGGCCAGATCCTGGGTTTTTTTCGTGTTTGAATCACGTAGTAATGTGGTAACACACTGAAGCAGTCAATTAAACCTGGTTTCGATCAATATTTTAGAGGATAACACCGGTTAGGTCTGGGTTAGGTCTGGGTTATGCCCGCATCTGGCTCATGATTTCGCCTTCTTCGCATACTTGTTGGCCAGATCCTGGGTTTTTTCCGTGTTTGAATCACGTAGTAATGTGGTACCACACTGAGGCAGTCTATTAAACCTGGTTTCGATCAATATTTCTGAGGATAACACCGGTTAGGTCTGGGCTAGGTCCGGGATATGCCCGCATCTGGCTCATGATTTTGCCTTCTTCGCATACTTGTTGGCCAGATCCTGGGTTTTTTTCGTGTTTGAATCACGTAGTAATGTGGTAACACACTGAAGCAGTCAATTAAACCTGGTTTCGATCAATATTTTAGTGGGCAACACCGGTTAGGTCTGGGTTAGGTCTGGGTTATGCCGGCATCTGGCTCATGATTTTGCCTTCTTCGCATACTTGTTGGCCAGATCCTGGGTTCTTTTCGTGTTTGAATCACGTAGTAATGTGGTAACACACTGAAGCAGTCAATTAAACCTGGTTTCGATCAATATTTTAGAGGATAACACCGGTAAGGTCTGGGTTAGGTCTGGGATATGCGCGCATCTGGCTTATACTTTCTCCTTTTTCACAAACTTGTTGGCTAGATCCTGGGTTTTTTCGGGTTCGAATCACGTAGTAATGTGGTAACACACTGAAGCAGTCAACTAAACCTGGTTTCGATCAATATTTTAGAGGATAACACCGGTTAGGTCTGGGTTAGGTCTGGGACATGCGCGCATCTGGCTTATACTTTCTCCTTTTTCGCAAACTTGTTGGCTAGATCCTGGGTTTTTTTCGTGATTGAATCATGTAGTAATGTGGTAACACACTGAAGCAGTCAATCAAACCTGGTTTCGATCAATATTTTAGAGGATAACACCGGTTAGGTCTGGGTTAGGTCTGGGATATGCGCGCATCTGGCTTATACTTTCACCTTCTTCGCATTCTTGTTGGCCAGATCCTGGGTTTTTTTCGTGTTTGAATCACGTAGTAATGTGGTAACACAATGAAGCAGTCAATTAACCCTGGTTTCGATCCATATTTTGGAGGATAACACCGGTTAGGTCTGGGTAAGGTCTGGGTTATGCCCGCATCTGGCTCATGATTTTGCCTTTTTCGCATACTTGTTGGCCGGATCCTGGGTTTTTTTCGTGTTTGAATCACGTAGGAATGTGGCAACACAATGAAGCAGTCAATCAAACCTGGTTTCGATCAATATTTTAGAGGATAACACCGGTTAGGTCTGGGTTAGGTCTGAGATATGCGCGCATCTGGCATATACTATCGCCTTTTTCGCAAACTTGTTGGCTAGATCCTGGGTTTTTTCCGTGTTTGAATCACGTAGTAATGTGGTACCACACTGAGGTAGTCAATTAAACCTGGTTTCGATCAATATTTCAGAGGATAACACCGGTTAGGTCTGGGTTAGGTCCGGGATATGCCCGCATCTGGCTCATGATTTTGCCTTCTTCGCATACTTGTTGGCCAGATCCTGGGTTTTTTTCGTGTTTGAATCACGTAGTAATGTGGTAACACACTGAAGCAGTCAATTAAACCTGGTTTCGATCAATATTTTAGAGGATAACACCGGTTAGGTCTGGGTTAGGTCTGGGTTATGCCCGCATCTGGCTCATGATTTCGCCTTCTTCGCATACTTGTTGGCCAGATCCTGGGTTTTTTCCGTGTTTGAATCACGTAGTAATGTGGTACCACACTGAGGCAGTCTATTAAACCTGGTTTCGATCAATATTTCTGAGGATAACACCGGTTAGGTCTGGGCTAGGTCCGGGATATGCCCGCATCTGGCTCATGATTTTGCCTTCTTCGCATACTTGTTGGCCAGATCCTGGGTTTTTTTCGTGTTTGAATCACGTAGTAATGTGGTAACACACTGAAGCAGTCAATTAAACCTGGTTTCGATCAATATTTTAGAGGGCAACACCGGTTAGGTCTGGGTTAGGTCTGGGTTATGCCGGCATCTGGTTCATGATTTTGCCTTCTTCGCATACTTGTTGGCCAGATCCTGGGTTCTTTTCGTGTTTGAATCACGTAGTAATGTGGTAACACACTGAAGCAGTCAATTAAACCTGGTTTCGATCAATATTTTAGAGGATAACACCGGTAAGGTCTGGGTTAGGTCTGGGATATGCGCGCATCTGGCTTATACTTTCTCCTTTTTCACAAACTTGTTGGCTAGATCCTGGGTTTTTTCGGGTTCGAATCACGTAGTAATGTGGTAACACACTGAAGCAGTCAACTAAACCTGGTTTCGATCAATATTTTAGAGGATAACACCGGTTAGGTCTGGGTTAGGTCTGGGATATGCGCGCATCTGGCTTATACTTTCTCCTTTTTCGCAAACTTGTTGGCTAGATCCTGGGTTTTTTTCGTGATTGAATCATGTAGTAATGTGGTAACACACTGAAGCAGTCAATCAAACCTGGTTTCGATCAATATTTTAGAGGATAACACCGGTTAGGTCTGGGTTAGGTCTGGGATATGCGCGCATCTGGCTTATACTTTCACCTTCTTCGCATTCTTGTTGGCCAGATCCTGGGTTTTTTTCGTGTTTGAATCACGTAGTAATGTGGTAACACAATGAAGCAGTCAATTAACCCTGGTTTCGATCCATATTTTGGAGGATAACACCGGTTAGGTCTGGGTAAGGTCTGGGTTATGCCCGCATCTGGCTCATGATTTTGCCTTTTTCGCATACTTGTTGGCCGGATCCTGGGTTTTTTTCGTGTTTGAATCACGTAGGAATGTGGCAACACAATGAAGCAGTCAATTAACCCTGGTTTCGATCAATATTTTGAAGGATAACACCGGTTAGGTATGGGTTAGGTCTGGGTATTGCCCGCATCTGGCTCATGATTTTTGCCTTTTTCGCAAACTTGTTGGCCAGATCCTGGGTTTTTTCCGTGTTTGAATCACGTAGTAATGTTGTAGCACACTGAGGCAGTCAATTAAACCTGGTTTCGATCAATATTTTAGAGGATAACACCGGTTAGGTCTGGGTTAGGTCTGGGTTATGCCCGCATCTGGCTCAAGATTTTGCCTTCCTCGCATACTTGTTGGTCAGATCCTGGGTTTTTTTCGTGTTTGAATCACGTAGTAATGTGGTAACACACTGAAGCAGTCAACTAAACCTGGTTTCGATCAATATTATAGAGGATAACACCGGTTAGGTCTGGGTTAGGTCTGGGTTATGCCCGCATCTGGCTTATGCTTTCTCCTTTTTCGCAAACTTGTTGGCTAGATCCTGGGTTTTTTCGGGTTCGAATCACGTAGTAATGTGGTAACACACTGAAGCAGTCAATTAAACCAGGTTTCGATCAATATTTTAGAGGATAACACCGGTTAGGTCTGGGTTAGGTCTGGGATATGCGCGCATCTGGCATATACTATCGCCTTTTTCGCAAACTTGTTGGCTAGATCCTGGGTTTTTTCCGTGTTTGAATCACGTAGTAATGTTGTAGGGCACTGAGGCAGTCAATTAAACCTGGTTTCGATCAATATTTTAGAGGATAACACCGGTTAGGTCTGGGTTAGGTCTGGGTTATGCAACGCATCTGGCTTATACTTTCGCCTTTTTCGCAAACTTGTTGGCTAGATCCTGGGTTTTTTTCGTGTTTGAATCACGTAGTAATGTGGTAACACAATGGAGCAGTCAATTAACCCTGGCTTCGATCAATATATTGGAGGATAACACCGGTTAGGTCTGGCTTAGGTCTGGGTTATACCCGCATCTGGCTCATGATTTTGCCTTCTTCGCATACTTGTTGGCCAGATCCTGGGTTTTTTTCGTGTTTGAATCACGTAGGAATGTGGTAACACACTGAAGCAGTCAATTAAACCTGGTTTCGATCAATATTTCAGAGGATAACACCGGTTAGGTCTGGGTTAGGTCGGGGATATGCGCGCATCTGGCATATACTTTTGCCTTTTTCGCAAACTTGTTGGCTAGATCCTGGGTTTTTTTCGTGATTGAATCACGTAGTAATGTGGTAACACACTGGAGCAGTCAATCAAACCTGGTTTCGATCAATATTTTAGAGGATAACACCGGTTAGGTCTGGGTTAGGTCTGGGATATGCGCGCATCTGGCATATACTATCGCCTTTTTCGCAAACTTGTTGGCTAGATCCTGGGTTTTTTCCGTGTTTCAATCACGTAGTAATGTGGTACCACACTGAGGTAGTCAATTAAACCTGGTTTCGATCAATATTTCAGAGGATAACACCGGTTAGGTCTGGGTTAGGTCTGGGTTATGCCCGCATCTGGCTCATGATTTTGCCTTCTTCGCAAACTTGTTGGCCAGATCCTGGGTTTTTTTCGTGTTTGAATCACGTGGTAATGTGGTACGACACAGAAACAATTCATTAAACCTGGATTCGGACAGTATTTTAGAGGATAACACCGGTTTGGTCTGGGTTAGGTCTTGGATATGCGCGCATCTGGCTTATACTTTCTCCTTTTTCGCAAACTTGTGGGCTAGATCCTGGGAATTTTCGGGTTCGAATCACGTAGTAATGTGGTAACACACTGAAGCAGTCAATTAAACCTGGTTTCGATCAATATTTTAGAGGATAACACCGGTTAGGTCTGGGTTAGGTCTGGGATATGCGCGCATCTGGCATATACTTCTGCCTTTTTCGCAAACTTGTTGACTAGATCCTGGGTTTTTTTCGTGATTGAATCACGTAGTAATGTGGTAACACACTGGAGCAGTCAATCAAACCTGGTTTCGATCAATATTTTAGAGGATAACACCGGTTAGGTCTGGGTTAGGTCTGGGATATGCGCGCATCTGGCATATACTTTCGCCATTTTCGCAAACTTGTTGGCTAGATCCTGGGTTTTTTCCGTGTTTGTATCACGTAGTAATGTGGAACCACACTGAGGTAGTCAATTAAACCTGGTTTCGATCAATATTTCAGAGGATAACACCGGTTAGGTCTGGGTTAGGTCCGGGATATGCCCGCATCTGGCTTATGCTTTCTCCTTTTTCGCAAACTTGTTGGCTAGATCCTGGGTTTTTTCGGGTTCGAATCACGTAGTAATGTGGTAACACACTGAAGCAGTCAATTAAACCTGGTTTCGATAAATATTTTAGAGGATAACACCGGTTAGGTCTGGGTTAGGTCCGGGATATGCCCGCATCTGGCTTATGCTTTCTCCTTTTTCGCAAACTTGTTGGCTAGATCCTGGGTTTTTTTCGTGTTTGAATCACGTAGTAATGTGGTAACACAATGAAGCAGTCAATTAACCCTGGTTTCGATCCATATTTTGGAGGATAACACCGGTTAGGTCTGGGTAAGGTCTGGGTTATGCCCGCATCTGGCTCATGATTTTGCCTTTTTCGCATACTTGTTGGCCGGATCCTGGGTTTTTTTCGTGTTTGAATCACGTAGGAATGTGGCAACACAATGAAGCAGTCAATTAACCCTGGTTTCGATCAATATTTTGGAGGATAACACCGGTTAGGTATGGGTTAGGTCTGGGTATTGCCCGCATCTGGCTCATGATTTTTGCCTTTTTCGCAAACTTGTTGGCCAGATCCTGGGTTTTTTCCGTGTTTGAATCACGTAGTAATGTTGTAGCACACTGAGGCAGTCAATTAAACCTGGTTTCGATCAATATTTTAGAGGATAACACCGGTTAGGTGTGGGTTAGGTCTGGGATATGCGCGCATCTGGCATACACTTTCGCCTTTTTCGCAAACTTGTTGGCTAGATCCTGGGTTTTTTTCGGGTTTGAATAACGCAGTAATGTGGTACCACACTGAAGCAGTCAATTAAATCTGGTTTCGATCAATATTTTAGAGGATAGCACCGGTTAGGCCTGGGTTTCGTCTGGGTTATGCCCGCATCTGGCTCATGATTTTGCCCTCTTCGCATACTTCTTGGCCAGATCCTGGGTTCTTTTCGTGTTTGAATCACGTAGTAATGTTGTAACACACTGAAGCAGTCAATTAAACCTGGTTTCGAACAATATTTTAGAGGATAACACCGGTTAGGTCTGGGTTAGGTCTGGGTTATGCCCGCATCTGGCTCAAGATTTTGCCTTCCTCGCATACTTGTTGGCCAGATCCTGGGTTTTTTTCGTGTTTGAATCACGTAGTAATGTGGTAACACACTGAAGCAGTCAATTAAACCTGGTTTCGATCAATATTATAGAGGATAACACCGGTTAGGTCTGGGTTAGGTCTGGGTTATGCCCGCATCTGGCTTATACTTTCGCCTTTTTCGCAAACTTGTTGGCTAGATCCTGGGTTTTTTTCGGGTTTGAATCACGTGGTAATGTGGTACGACACAGAAACAATTCATTAAACCTGGATTCGGACAGTATTTTAGAGGATAACACCGGTTAGGTCTGGGTTAGGTCTTGGATATGCGCGCATCTGGCTTATACCTTCTCCTTTTTCGCAAACTTGTGGGCTAGATCCTGGGAATTTTCGGGTTCGAATCACGTAGTAATGTGGTAACACACTGAAGGAGTCAATTAAACCTGGTTTCGATCAATATTTTAGAGGATAACACCGGTTAGGTCTGGGTTAGGTCTGGGATATGCGCGCATCTGGCTAATGATTTTGCCTTCTTCGCATACTTGTTGGCCAGATCCTGGGTTTTTTTCGTGTTTGAATCACGTAGTAATGTGGTAACACACTGAAGCAGTCAACTAAACCTGGTTTCGATCCATATTTTGGAGGATAACACCGGTTAGGTCTGGGTAAGGTCTGGGTTATGCCCGCATCTGGCTCATGATTTTGCCTTTTTCGCATACTTGTTGGCCGGATCCTGGGTTTTTTTCGTGTTTGAATCACGTAGTAATGTGGTAACACAATGAAGCAGTCAATTAACCCTGGTTTCGATCAATATTTTGGAGGATAACACCGGTCAGGTCTGGGTAAGGTCTGGGTTATGCCCGCATCTGGCTCATGATTATGCCTTAATCGCAAACTTGTTGGCCAGATCCTGGGTTTTTTCCGTGTTTGAATCACGTAGTAATGTTGTAGGACACTGAGGCAGTCAATTAAACCTGGTTTCGATCAATATTTTAGAGGATAACACCGGTTAGGTCTGGGTTAGGTCTGGGTTATGCAACGCATCTGGCTTATACTTTCGCCTTTTTCGCAAACTTGTTGGCTAGATCCTGGGTTTTTTTCGTGTTTGAATCACGTAGTAATGTGGTAACACAATGAAGCAGTCAATTAACCCTGGTTTCGATCAATATTTTGGAGGATAACACCGGTTAGGTCTGGCTTAGGTCTGGGTTATACCCGCATCTGGCTCATGATTTTGCCTTCTTCGCATACTTGTTGGCCAGATCCTGGGATTTTTTCGTGTTTGAATCACGTAGGAATGTGGTAACACACTGAAGCAGTCAATTAAACCTGGTTTCGATCAATATTTCACAGGATAACACCGGATATGTCTGGGTCAGGTCGGGGATATGCGCGTATCTGGCATATACTTTTGCCTTTTTCGCAAACTTGTTGGCTAGGTCCTGGGTTTTTTTCGTGATTGAATCACGTAGTAATGTGGTAACACACTGGAGCAGTCAATCAAACCTGGTTTCGATCAATATTTTAGAGGATAACACCGGTTAGGTCTGGGTTAGGTCTGGGATATGCCCGCATCTGGCTCATGATTTTGCCTTCTTCGCATACTTGTTGGCCAGATCCTGGGTTCGTTTCGTGTTTGAATCACGTAGGAATGTGGTAACACACTGAAGCAGTCAATTAAACCTGGTTTCGATCAATATTTCACAGGATAACACCGGTTAGGTCTGGGTGAGGTCGGGGATATGCGCGTATCTGGCATATACTTTTGCCTTTTTCGCAAACTTGTTGGCTAGATCCTGGGTTTTTTTCGTGATTGAATCACGTAGTAATGTGGTAACACACTGGAGCAGTCAATCAAACCTGGTTTCGATCAATATTTTAGAGGATAACACCGGTTAGGTCTGGGTTAGGTCTGAGATATGCGCGCATCTGGCATATACTATCGCCTTTTTCGCAAACTTGTTGGCTAGATCCTGGGTTTTTTCCGTGTTTGAATCACGTAGTAATGTGGTACCACACTGAGGTAGTCAATTAAACCTGGTTTCGATCAATATTTCAGAGGATAACACCGGTTAGGTCTGGGTTAGGTCCGGGATATGCCCGCATCTGGCTCATGATTTTTGCCTTTTTCGCAAACTTGTTGGCCAGATCCTGGGTTTTTTCCGTGTTTGAATCACGTAGTAATGTTGTAGCACACTGAGGCAGTCAATTAAACCTGGTTTCGATCAATATTTTAGAGGATAACACCGGTTAGGTGTGGGTTAGGTCTGGGATATGCGCGCATCTGGCATACACTTTCGCCTTTTTCGCAAACTTGTTGGCTAGATCCTGGGTTTTTTCCGTGTTTGAATCACGTAGTAATGTGGTACCACACTGAGGTAGTCAATTAAACCTGGTTTCGATCAATATTTCAGAGGATAACACCGGTTAGGTCTGGGTTAGGTCCGGGATATGCCCGCATCTGGCTCATGATTTTGCCTTCTTCGCATACTTGTTGGCCAGATCCTGGGTTTTTTTCGTGTTTGAATCACGTAGTAATGTGGTAACACACTGAAGCAGTCAATTAAACCTGGTTTCGATCAATATTTTAGAGGATAACACCGGGTAGGTCTGGGTTAGGTCTGGGTTATGCCCGCATCTGGCTCATGATTTCGCCTTCTTCGCATACTTGTTGGCCAGATCCTGGGTTTTTTCCGTGTTTGAATCACGTAGTAATGTGGTACCACACTGAGGCAGTCTATTAAACCTGGTTTCGATCAATATTTCTGAGGATAACACCGGTTAGGTCTGGGCTAGGTCCGGGATATGCCCGCATCTGGCTCATGATTTTGCCTTCTTCGCATACTTGTTGGCCAGATCCTGGGTTTTTTTCGTGTTTGAATCACGTAGTAATGTGGTAACACAATGAAGCAGTCAATTAACCCTGGTTTCGATCAATATTTTGGAGGATAACACCGGTCAGGTCTGGGTAAGGTCTGGGTTATGCCCGCATCTGGCTCATGATTATGCCTTAATCGCAAACTTGTTGGCCAGATCCTGGGTTTTTTCCGTGTTTGAATCACGTAGTAATGTTGTAGGACACTGAGGCAGTCAATTAAACCTGGTTTCGATCAATATTTTAGAGGATAACACCGGTTAGGTCTGGGTTAGGTCTGGGTTATGCCCGCATCTGGCTTATACTTTCGCCTTTTTCGCAAACTTGTTGGCTAGATCCTGGGTTTTTTTCGTGTTTGAATCACGTAGTAATGTGGTAACACAATGAAGCAGTCAATTAACCCTGGTTTCGATCAATATTTTGGAGGATAACACCGGTTAGGTCTGGCTTAGGTCTGGGTTATACCCGCATCTGGCTCATGATTTTGCCTTCTTCGCATACTTGTTGGCCAGATCCTGGGATTTTTTCGTGTTTGAATCACGTAGGAATGTGGTAACACACTGAAGCAGTCAATTAAACCTGGTTTCGATCAATATTTTAGAGGATAACACCGGTTAGGTCTGGGTTAGGTCTGGGATATGCCCGCATCTGGCTCATGATTTTGCCTTCTTCGCATACTTGTTGGCCAGATCCTGGGTTCGTTTCGTGTTTGAATCACGTAGGAATGTGGTAACACACTGAAGCAGTCAATTAAACCTGGTTTCGATCAATATTTCACAGGATAACACCGGTTAGGTCTGGGTCAGGTCGGGGATATGCGCGTATCTGGCATATACTTTTGCCTTTTTCGCAAACTTGTTGGCTAGATCCTGGGTTTTTTTCGTGATTGAATCACGTAGTAATGTGGTAACACACTGGAGCAGTCAATCAAACCTGGTTTCGATCAATATTTTAGAGGATAACACCGGTTAGGTCTGGGTTAGGTCTGAGATATGCGCGCATCTGGCATATACTATCGCCTTTTTCGCAAACTTGTTGGCTAGATCCTGGGTTTTTTCCGTGTTTGAATCACGTAGTAATGTGGTACCACACTGAGGTAGTCAATTAAACCTGGTTTCGATCAATATTTCAGAGGATAACACCGGTTAGGTCTGGGTTAGGTCCGGGATATGCCCGCATCTGGCTCATGATTTTTGCCTTTTTCGCAAACTTGTTGGCCAGATCCTGGGTTTTTTCCGTGTTTGAATCACGTAGTAATGTTGTAGCACACTGAGGCAGTCAATTAAACCTGGTTTCGATCAATATTTTAGAGGATAACACCGGTTAGGTGTGGGTTAGGTCTGGGATATGCGCGCATCTGGCATACACTTTCGCCTTTTTCGCAAACTTGTTGGCTAGATCCTGGGTTTTTTCCGTGTTTGAATCACGTAGTAATGTGGTACCACACTGAGGTAGTCAATTAAACCTGGTTTCGATCAATATTTCAGAGGATAACACCGGTTAGGTCTGGGTTAGGTCCGGGATATGCCCGCATCTGGCTCATGATTTTGCCTTCTTCGCATACTTGTTGGCCAGATCCTGGGTTTTTTTCGTGTTTGAATCACGTAGTAATGTGGTAACACACTGAAGCAGTCAATTAAACCTGGTTTCGATCAATATTTTAGAGGATAACACCGGGTAGGTCTGGGTTAGGTCTGGGTTATGCCCGCATCTGGCTCATGATTTCGCCTTCTTCGCATACTTGTTGGCCAGATCCTGGGTTTTTTCCGTGTTTGAATCACGTAGTAATGTGGTACCACACTGAGGCAGTCTATTAAACCTGGTTTCGATCAATATTTCTGAGGATAACACCGGTTAGGTCTGGGCTAGGTCCGGGATATGCCCGCATCTGGCTCATGATTTTGCCTTCTTCGCATACTTGTTGGCCAGATCCTGGGTTTTTTTCGTGTTTGAATCACGTAGTAATGTGGTAACACACTGAAGCAGTCAATTAAACCTGGTTTCGATCAATATTTTAGAGGGCAACACCGGTTAGGTCTGGGTTAGGTCTGGGTTATGCCCGCATCTGGCTCATGATTTTGCCTTCTTCGCATACTTGTTGGCCAGATCCTGGGTTCTTTTCGTGTTTGAATCACGTAGTAATGTGGTAACACACTGAAGCAGTCAATTAAACCTGGTTTCGATCAATATTTTAGAGGATAACACCGGTAAGGTCTGGGTTAGGTCTGGGATATGCGCGCATCTGGCTTATACTATCTCCTTTTTCACAAACTTGTTGGCTAGATCCTGGGTTTTTTCGGGTTCGAATCACGTAGTAATGTGGTAACACACTGAAGCAGTCAACTAAACCTGGTTTCGATCAATATTTTAGAGGATAACACCGGTTAGGTCTGGGTTAGGTCTGGGATATGCGCGCATCTGGCTTATACTTTCTCCTTTTTCGCAAACTTGTTGGCTAGATCCTGGGTTTTTTTCGTGATTGAATCATGTAGTAATGTGGTAACACACTGAAGCAGTCAATCAAACCTGGTTTCGATCAATATTTTAGAGGATAACACCGGTTAGGTCTGGGTTAGGTCTGGGATATGCGCGCATCTGGCTTATACTTTCACATTCTTCGCATTCTTCTTGGCCAGATCCTGGGTTTTTTTCGTGTTTGAATCACGTAGTAATGTGGTAACACAATGAAGCAGTCAATTAACCCTGGTTTCGATCCATATTTTGGAGGATAACACCGGTTAGGTCTGGGTAAGGTCTGGGTTATGCCCGCATCTGGCTCATGATTTTGCCTTTTTCGCATACTTGTTGGCCGGATCCTGGGTTTTTTCGTGTTTGAATCACGTAGGAATGTGGCAACACAATGAAGCAGTCAATTAACCCTGGTTTCGATCAATATTTTGGAGGATAACACCGGTTAGGTATGGGTTAGGTCTGGGTATTGCCCGCATCTGGCTCATGATTTTTGCCTTTTTCGCAAACTTGTTGGCCAGATCCTGGGTTTTTTCCGTGTTTGAATCACGTAGTAATGTTGTAGCACACTGAGGCAGTCAATTAAACCTGGTTTCGATCAATATTTTAGAGGATAACACCGGTTAGGTGTGGGTTAGGTCTGGGATATGCGCGCATCTGGCATACACTTTCGCCTTTTTCGCAAACTTGTTGGCTGGATCCTGGGTTTTTTTCGGGTTTGAATAACGCAGTAATGTGGTACCACACTGAAGCAGTCAATTAAATCTGGTTTCGATCAATATTTTAGAGGATAGCACCGGTTAGGTCTGGGTTTCGTCTGGGTTATGCCCGCATCTGGCTAATGATTTTGCCTTCTTCGCATACTTGTTGGCCAGATCCTGGGTTCTTTTCGTGTTTGAATCACGTAGTAATGTGGTAACACACTGAAGCAGTCAATTAAACCTGGTTTCGATCAATATTATAGAGGATAACACCGGTTAGGTCTGGGTTAGGTCTGGGTTATGCCCGCATCTGGCTTATACTTTCGCCTTTTTCGCAAACTTGTTGGCTAGATCCTGGGTTTTTTTCGGGTTTGAATCACGTGGTAATGTGGTACGACACAGAAACAATTCATTAAACCTGGATTCGGACAGTATTTTAGAGGATAACACCGGTTAGGTCTGGGTTAGGTCTTGGATATGCGCGCATCTGGCTTATACCTTCTCCTTTTTCGCAAACTTGTGGGCTAGATCCTGGGAATTTTCGGGTTCGAATCACGTAGTAATGTGGTAACACACTGAAGCAGTCAATTAAACCTGGTTTCGATCAATATTTTAGAGGATAACACCGGTTAGGTCTGGGTTAGGTCTGGGATATGCGCGCATCTGGCTAATGATTTTGCCTTCTTCGCATACTTGTTGGCCAGATCCTGGGGTTTTTTCGTGTTTGAATCACGTAGTAATGTGGTAACACACTGAAGCAGTCAACTAAACCTGGTTTCGATCCATATTTTGGAGGATAACACCGGTTAGGTCTGGGTAAGGTCTGGGTTATGCCCGCATCTGGCTCATGATTTTGCCTTTTTCGCATACTTGTTGGACGGATCCTGGGTTTTTTTCGTGTTTGAATCACGTAGTAATGTGGTAACACAATGAAGCAGTCAATTAACCCTGGTTTCGATCAATATTTTGGAGGATAACACCGGTCAGGTCTGGGTAAGGTCTGGGTTATGCCCGCATCTGGCTCATGATTATGCCTTAATCGCAAACTTGTTGGCCAGATCCTGGGTTTTTTCCGTGTTTGAATCACGTAGTAATGTTGTAGGACACTGAGGCAGTCAATTAAACCTGGTTTCGATCAATATTTTAGAGGATAACACCGGTTAGGTCTGGGTTAGGTCTGGGTTATGCCCGCATCTGGCTTATACTTTCGCCTTTTTCGCAAACTTGTTGGCTAGATCCTGGGTTTTTTTCGTGTTTGAATCACGTAGTAATGTGGTAACACAATGAAGCAGTCAATTAACCCTGGTTTCGATCAATATTTTGTAGGATAACACCGGTTAGGTCTGGCTTAGGTCTGTGTTATACCCGCATCTGGCTCATGATTTTGCCTTCTTCGCATACTTGTTGGCCAGATCCTGGGTTCGTTTCGTGTTTGAATCACGTAGGAATGTGGTAACACACTGAAGCAGTCAATTAAACCTGGTTTCGATCAATATTTCACAGGATAACACCGGTTAGGTCTGGGTCAGGTCGGGGATATGCGCGTATCTGGCATATACTTTTGCCTTTTTCGCAATCTTGTTGGCTAGATCCTGGGTTTTTTTCGCGATTGAATCACGTAGTAATGTGGTGACACACTGGAGCAGTCAATCAAACCTGGTTTCGATCAATATTTTAGAGGATAACACCGGTTAGGTCTGGGTTCGGTCTGAGATATGCGCGCATCTGGCATATACTATCGCCTTTTTCGCAAACTTGTTGGCTAGATCCTGGGTTTTTTCCGTGTTTGAATCACGTAGTAATGTGGTACCACACTGAGGTAGTCAATTAAACCTGGTTTCGATCAATATTTCAGAGGATAACACCGGTTAGGTCTGGGTTAGGTCCGGGATATGCCCGCATCTGGCTCATGATTTTGCCTTCTTCGCATACTTGTTGGCCAGATCCTGGGTTTTTTTCGTGTTTGAATCACGTAGTAATGTGGTAACACACTGAAGCAGTCAATTAAACCTGGTTTCGATCAATATTTTAGAGGATAACACCGGTTAGGTCTGGGTTAGGTCTGGGTTATGCCCGCATCTGGCTCATGATTTCGCCTTCTTCGCATACTTGTTGGCCAGATCCTGGGTTTTTTCCGTGTTCGAATCACGTAGTAGTGTGGTAACACACTGAAGCAGTCAATTATCCTGGTTTCGATCAATATTTTAGAGGATAACACCGGTTAGGTCTGGGTTAGGTCTGGGATATGCGCGCATCTGGCATATACTTTCGCCTTTTTCGCAAACTTGTTGGCTAGATCCTGGGTTTTTTTCGTGATTGAATCACGTAGTAATGTGGTAACACACTGAGGCTGTCAATTAAACCTGGTTTCGATCAATATTTTAGAGGATAACGCCGGTTAGGTCTGGGTCAGATCTGGGAAATGCGCGCATCTGGCTTATACTTTCTCCTTTTTCACAAACTTGTTGGCTAGATCCTGGGTTTTTTCGGGTTCGAATCACGTAGTAGTGTGGTAACACACTGAAGCAGTCAATTATCCTGGTTTCGATCAATATTTTAGAGGATAACACCGGTTAGGTCTGGGTTAGGTCCGGGATATGCCCGCATCTGGCTCATGATTTTGCCTTCTTCGCATACTTGTTGGCCAGATCCTGGGTTTCTTTCGTGTTTGAATCACGTAGTAATGTGGTAACACAATGAAGCAGTCAATTAAACCTGGTTTCGATCAATATTTTGGAGGATAACACCGGTCAGGTCTGGGTAAGGTCTGGGTTATGCCCGCATCTGGCTCATGATTATGCCTTAATCGCAAACTTGTTGGTCAGATCCTGCGTTTTTTCCGTGTTTGAATCACGTAGTAATGTTGTAGGACACTGAGGCAGTCAATTAAACCTGGTTTCGATCAATATTTTAGAGGATAACACCGGTTAGGTCTGGGTTAGGTCTGGGTTATGCCCGCATCTGGCTTATACTTTCGCCTTTTTCGCAAACTTGTTGGCTAGATCCTGGGTTTTTTTCGTGTTTGAATCACGTAGTAATGTGGTAACACACTGAGGCAGTCAATTAAACCTGGTTTCGATCAATATTTTAGAGGATAACGCCGGTTAGGTCTGGGTTAGATCTGGGAAATGCGCGCATCTGGCTTATACTTTCTCCTTTTTCACAAACTTGTTGGCTAGATCCTGGGTTTTTTCGGGTTCGAATCACGTAGTAGTGTGGTAACACACTGAAGCAGTCAATTATCCTGGTTTCGATCAATATTTTAGAGGATAACACCGGTTAGGTCTGGGTTAGGTCTGGGATATGCGCGCATCTGGCATATACTTTCGCCTTTTTCGCAAACTTGTTGGCTAGATCCTGGGTTTTTTTCGTGATTGAATCACGTAGTAATGTGGTAACACACTGAAGCAGTCAATCAAACCTGGTTTCGATCAATATTTTAGAGGATAACACCGGTTAGGTCTGGGTTAGGTCTGGGATATGCGCGCATCTGGCATATACTTTCGCCTTTTTCGCAAACTTGTTGGCTAGATCCTGGGTTTCTTTCGTGTTTGAATCACGTAGTAATGTGGTAACACAATGAAGCAGTCAATTAACCCTGGTTTCGATCAATATTTTAGAGGATAACACCGGTTAGGTCTGGGCTAGGTCTGGGATATGCGCGCATCTGGCATATACTTTCGCCTTTTTCGCAAACTTGTTGGCTAGATCCTGGGTTTTTTCCGTGTTTGAATCACGTAGAAATGTGGTACCACAATGAAGCAGTCAATTAAACCTGGTTTCGATCAATATTTCAGAGGATAACACCGGTTAGGTCTGGGTTAGGTCTGGGATATGCGCGCATCTGGCATATACTTTTGCCTTTATCGCAAACTTGTTGGCTAGATCCTGGGTTTTTTTCGTGTTTGAATCACGTAGTAATGTGGTAACACAATGAAGCAGTCAATTAACCCTGGTTTCGATCAATATTTTGGAGGATAACACCGGTCAGGTCTGGGTAAGGTCTGGGTTATGCCCGCATCTGGCTCATGATTATGCCTTAATCGCAAACTTGTTGGCCAGATCCTGGGTTTCTTCCGTGTTTGAATCACGTAGTAATGTTGTAGGACACTGAGGCAGTCAATTAAACCTGGTTTCGATCAATATTTTAGAGGATAATACCGGTTAGGTCTGGGTTAGGTCTGGGTTATGCCCGCATCTGGCTTATACTTTCGTCTTTTTCGCAAACTTGTTGGCTAGATCCTGGGTTTTTTTCGTGTTTGAATCACGTAGTAATGTGGTAACACAATGAAGCAGTCAATTAACCCTGGCTTCGATCAATATTTTGGAGGATAACACCGGTTAGGTCTGGCTTAGGTCTGGGTTATACCCGCATCTGGCTCATGATTTTGCCTTCTTCGCATACTTGTTGGCCAGATCCTGGGTTTTTTTCGTGTTTGAATCACGTAGGAATGTGGTAACACACTGAAGCAGTCAATTAAACCTGGTTTCGATCAATATTTCAGAGGATAACACCGGTTAGGTCTGGGTTAGGTCGGGGATATGCGCGCATCTGGCATATACTTTTGCCTTTTTCGCAAACTTGTTGGCTAGATCCTGGGTTTTTTTCGTGATTGAATCACGTAGTAATGTGGTAACACACTGAGGTAGTCAATTAAACCTGGTTTCGATCAATATTTCAGAGGATAACACCGGTTAGGTCTGGGTTAGGTCTGGGTTATGCCCGCATCTGGCTCATGATTTTGCCTTCTTCGCATACTTGTTTGCCAGATCCTGGGTTTTTTTCGTGTTTGAATCACGTGGTAATGTGGTACGACACAGAAACAATTCATTAAACCTGGATTCGGACAGTATTTTAGAGGATAACACCGGTTAGGTCTGGGTTAGGTCTTGGATATGCGCGCATCTGGCTTATACTTTCTCCTTTTTCGCAAACTTGTGGGCTAGATCCTGGGAATTTTCGGGTTCGAATCACGTAGTAATGTGGTAACACACTGAAGCAGTCAATTAAACCTGGTTTCGATCAATATTTTAGAGGATAACACCGGTTAGGTCTGGGTTAGGTCTGGGATATGCGCGCATCTGGCATATACTTTTGCCTTTATCGCAAACTTGTTGACTAGATCCTGGGGTTTTTTCGTGATTGAATCACGTAGTAATGTGGTAACACACTGGAGCAGTCAATCAAACCTGGTTTCGATCAATATGTTAGAGGATAACACCGGTTAGGTCTGGGTTAGGTCTGGGATATGCGCGCATCTGGCATATACTTTCGCCATTTTCGCAAACTTGTTGGCTAGATCCTGGGTTTTTTCCGTGTTTGTATCACGTAGTAATGTGGTACCACACTCAGGTAGTCAATTAAACCTGGTTTCGATGAATATTTCAGAGGATAACACCGGTTAGGTCTGGGTTAGGTCCGGGATATGCCCGCATCTGGCTTATACTTTCTCCTTTTTCGCAAACTTGTTGGCTAGATCCTGGGTTTTTTCCGTGTTTGAATCACGTAGTAATGTTGTAGGACACTGAGGCAGTCAATTAAACCTGGTTTCGATCAATATTTTAGAGGATAACACCGGTTAGGTCTGGGTTAGGTCTGGGTTATGCCCGCATCTGGCTTATGCTTTCGCCTTTTTCGCAAACTTGTTGGCTAGATCCTGGGTTTTTTTCGTGTTTGAATCACGTAGTAATGTGGTAACACAATGAAGCAGTCAATTAACCCTTGTTTCGATCAATATTTTGGAGGATAACACCGGTTAGGTCTGGGTTAGGTCTGGGTTATGCCCGCATCTGGCTCATGATTTTGCCTTTTTCGCAAACTTGTTGGCCAGATCTTGGGTTTTTTTCGTGTTTGAATCACGTAGTAATGTGGTCCCACACTGAGGCAGTCAATTAAACCTGGTTTCGATCAATATTTTAGAGGATAACGCCGGTTAGGTCTGGGTTAGGTCTGGGAAATGCGCGCCTCTGGCTTATACTTTCGCCTTTTTCGCAAACTTGTTGGCTAGATCCTGGGTTTTTTTCGTGTTTGAATCACGTAGTAATGTGGTAACACAATGAAGCAGTCAATTAAACCTGGTTTCGATGAATATTTTAGAGGATAACGCCGGTTAGGTCTGGGTTAGACCTGGGAAATGCGCGCATCTGGCTTATACTTTCTCCTTTTTCGCAAACTTGTTGGCTAGATCCTGGGTTTTTTCGGGTTCGAATCACGTAGTAATGTGGTAACACACTGAAGCAGTCAATTAAACCTGGTTTCGATCAATATTTTAGAGGATAACACCGGTTAGGTCTGGGTTAGGTCTGGGATATGCGCGCATCTGGCTTATACTTTTTCTTTTTTCGCAAACTTGTTGGCTAGATCCTGGGTTTTTTTCGTGATTGAATCACGTAGTAATGAGGTAACACACTGAAGCAGTCAATCAAACCTGGTTTCGATCAATATTTTAGAGGATAACACCGGTTAGGTCTGGGTTAGGTCTGGGATATGCGCGCATCTGGCTTATACTTTCACCTTCTTCGCATTCTTGTTGGCCAGATCCTGGGTTTTTTTCGTGTTTGAATCACGTAGTAATGTGGTTACACAATGAAGCAGTCAATTAACCCTGGTTTCGATCCATATTTTGGAGGATAACACCGGTTAGGTCTGGGTAAGGTCTGGGTTATGCCCGCATCTGGCTCATGATTTTGCCTTTTTCGCATACTTGTTGGCCGGATCCTGGGTTTTTTTCGTGTTTGAATCACGTAGTAATGTGGTAACACAATGAAGCAGTCAATTAACCCTGGTTTCGATCAATATTTTGGAGGATAACACCGGTCAGGTCTGGGTAAGGTCTGGGTTATGCCCGCATCTGGCTCATGATTATGCCTTCTTCGCAAACTTGTTGGCCAGATCCTGGGTTTTTTCCGTGTTTGAATCACGTAGTAATGTTGTAGGACACTGAGGCAGTCAATTAAACCTGGTTTCGATCAATATTTTAGAGGATAACACCGGTTAGGTCTGGGTTAGGTCTGGGTTATGCCCGCATCTGGCTCATGATTTTGCCTTCTTCGCATACTTGTTGGCCAGATCCTGGGTTTTTTTCGTGTTTGAATCACGTAGGAATGTGGTAACACACTGAAGCAGTCAATTAAACCTGGTTTCGATCAATATTTCAGAGGATAACACCGGTTAGGTCTGGGTTAGGTCGGGGATATGCGCGCATCTGGCATATACTTTTGCCTTTTTCGCAAACTTGTTGGCTAGATCCTGGGTTTTTTTCGTGATTGAATCACGTAGTAATGTGGTAACACACTGAGGTAGTCAATTAAACCTGGTTTCGATCAATATTTCAGAGGATAACACCGGTTAGGTCTGGGTTAGGTCTGGGTTATGCCCGCATCTGGCTCATGATTTTGCCTTCTTCGCATACTTGTTTGCCAGATCCTGGGTTTTTTTCGTGTTTGAATCACGTGGTAATGTGGTACGACACAGAAACAATTCATTAAACCTGGATTCGGACAGTATTTTAGAGGATAACACCGGTTAGGTCTGGGTTAGGTCTTGGATATGCGCGCATCTGGCTTATACTTTCTCCTTTTTCGCAAACTTGTGGGCTAGATCCTGGGAATTTTCGGGTTCGAATCACGTAGTAATGTGGTAACACACTGAAGCAGTCAATTAAACCTGGTTTCGATCAATATTTTAGAGGATAACACCGGTTAGGTCTGGGTTAGGTCTGGGATATGCGCGCATCTGGCATATACTTTTGCCTTTATCGCAAACTTGTTGACTAGATCCTGGGGTTTTTTCGTGATTGAATCACGTAGTAATGTGGTAACACACTGGAGCAGTCAATCAAACCTGGTTTCGATCAATATGTTAGAGGATAACACCGGTTAGGTCTGGGTTAGGTCTGGGATATGCGCGCATCTGGCATATACTTTCGCCATTTTCGCAAACTTGTTGGCTAGATCCTGGGTTTTTTCCGTGTTTGTATCACGTAGTAATGTGGTACCACACTCAGGTAGTCAATTAAACCTGGTTTCGATGAATATTTCAGAGGATAACACCGGTTAGGTCTGGGTTAGGTCCGGGATATGCCCGCATCTGGCTTATACTTTCTCCTTTTTCGCAAACTTGTTGGCTAGATCCTGGGTTTTTTCCGTGTTTGAATCACGTAGTAATGTTGTAGGACACTGAGGCAGTCAATTAAACCTGGTTTCGATCAATATTTTAGAGGATAACACCGGTTAGGTCTGGGTTAGGTCTGGGTTATGCCCGCATCTGGCTTATGCTTTCGCCTTTTTCGCAAACTTGTTGGCTAGATCCTGGGTTTTTTTCGTGTTTGAATCACGTAGTAATGTGGTAACACAATGAAGCAGTCAATTAACCCTTGTTTCGATCAATATTTTGGAGGATAACACCGGTTAGGTCTGGGTTAGGTCTGGGTTATGCCCGCATCTGGCTCATGATTTTGCCTTTTTCGCAAACTTGTTGGCCAGATCTTGGGTTTTTTTCGTGTTTGAATCACGTAGTAATGTGGTCCCACACTGAGGCAGTCAATTAAACCTGGTTTCGATCAATATTTTAGAGGATAACGCCGGTTAGGTCTGGGTTAGGTCTGGGAAATGCGCGCCTCTGGCTTATACTTTCGCCTTTTTCGCAAACTTGTTGGCTAGATCCTGGGTTTTTTTCGTGTTTGAATCACGTAGTAATGTGGTAACACAATGAAGCAGTCAATTAAACCTGGTTTCGATGAATATTTTAGAGGATAACGCCGGTTAGGTCTGGGTTAGACCTGGGAAATGCGCGCATCTGGCTTATACTTTCTCCTTTTTCGCAAACTTGTTGGCTAGATCCTGGGTTTTTTCGGGTTCGAATCACGTAGTAATGTGGTAACACACTGAAGCAGTCAATTAAACCTGGTTTCGATCAATATTTTAGAGGATAACACCGGTTAGGTCTGGGTTAGGTCTGGGATATGCGCGCATCTGGCTTATACTTTTTCTTTTTTCGCAAACTTGTTGGCTAGATCCTGGGTTTTTTTCGTGATTGAATCACGTAGTAATGAGGTAACACACTGAAGCAGTCAATCAAACCTGGTTTCGATCAATATTTTAGAGGATAACACCGGTTAGGTCTGGGTTAGGTCTGGGATATGCGCGCATCTGGCTTATACTTTCACCTTCTTCGCATTCTTGTTGGCCAGATCCTGGGTTTTTTTCGTGTTTGAATCACGTAGTAATGTGGTTACACAATGAAGCAGTCAATTAACCCTGGTTTCGATCCATATTTTGGAGGATAACACCGGTTAGGTCTGGGTAAGGTCTGGGTTATGCCCGCATCTGGCTCATGATTTTGCCTTTTTCGCATACTTGTTGGCCGGATCCTGGGTTTTTTTCGTGTTTGAATCACGTAGTAATGTGGTAACACAATGAAGCAGTCAATTAACCCTGGTTTCGATCAATATTTTGGAGGATAACACCGGTCAGGTCTGGGTAAGGTCTGGGTTATGCCCGCATCTGGCTCATGATTATGCCTTCTTCGCAAACTTGTTGGCCAGATCCTGGGTTTTTTCCGTGTTTGAATCACGTAGTAATGTTGTAGGACACTGAGGCAGTCAATTAAACCTGGTTTCGATCAATATTTTAGAGGATAACACCGGTTAGGTCTGGGTTAGGTCTGGGTTATGCCCGCATCTGGCTTATGCTTTCGCCTTTTTCGCAAACTTGTTGGCTAGATCCTGGGTTTTTTTCGTGTTTGAATCACGTAGTAATGTGGTAACACAATGAAGCAGTCAATTAACCCTTGTTTCGATCAATATTTTGGAGGATAACACCGGTTAGGTCTGGGTTAGGTCTGGGTTATGCCCGCATCTGGCTCATGATTTTGCCTTTTTCGCAAACTTGTTGGCCAGATCTTGGGTTTTTTTCGTGTTTGAATCACGTAGTAATGTGGTCCCACACTGAGGCAGTCAATTAAACCTGGTTTCGATGAATATTTTAGAGGATAACGCCGGTTAGGTCTGGGTTAGACCTGGGAAATGCGCGCATCTGGCTTATACTTTCGCCTTTTTCGCAATCTTGTTGGCTAGAACCTGGGTTTTTTTCGTGTTTGAATCACGTAGTAATGTGGTAACACACTGAAGCAGTCAATTAAACCTGGTTTCGATCAACATTTTAGAGGATAACGCCGGTTAGGTCTGGGTTAGATCTGGGAAATGCGCGCATCTGACTTATACTTTCTCCTTTTTCACAAACTTGTTGGCTAGATCCTGGGTTTTTTCGGGTTCGAATCACGTAGTAGTGTGGTAACACACTGAAGCAGTCAATTATCCTGGTTTCGATCAATATTTTAGAGGATAACACTGGTTAGGTCTGGGTTAGGTCTGGGATATGCGCGCATCTGGCGTATACTTTCGCCTTTTTCGCAAACTTGTTGGCTAGATCCTGGGTTTTTTCCGTGTTTGAATCACGTAGTAATGTGGTACCACACTGAGGTAGTCAATTAAACCTGGTTTCGATCAATATTTCAGAGGATAACACCGGTTAGGTCTGGGTTAGGTCCGGGATATGCCCGCATCTGGCTCATGATTTTGCCTTCTTCGCATACTTGTTGGCCAGATCCTGGGTTTTTTTCGTGTTTGAATCACGTAGTAATGTGGTAACACACTGAAGCAGTCAATTAAACCTGGTTTCGATCAATATTTTAGAGGATAACACCGGTTAGGTCTGGGTTAGGTCTGGGTTATGCCCGCATCTGGCGAATGATTTTGCCTTCTTCGCATACTTGTTGACCAGATCCTGGGTTTTTTCGGGTCGAATCACGTAGTAGTGTGGTAACACACTGAAGCAGTCAATTATCCTGGTTTCGATCAATATTTTAGAGGATAACGCCGGTTAGGTCTGGGTTAGATCTGGGAAATGCGCGCATCTGGCTTATACTTTCTCCTTTTTCACACACTTGTTGGCTAGATCCTGGGTTTTTTCGGGTTCGAATCACGTAGTAGTGTGGTAACACACTGAAGCAGTCAATTAACCCTGGTTTCGATGAATATTTTAGAGGATAACGCCGGTTAGGTCTGGGTTAGACCTGGGAAATGCGCGCATCTGGCTTATACTTTCGCCTTTTTCGCAAACTTGTTGGCTAGAACCTGGGTTTTTTTCGTGTTTGAATCACGTAGTAATGTGGTAACACACTGAAGCAGTCAATTAAACCTGGTTTCGATCAACATTTCAGAGGATAACGCCGGTTAGGTCTGGGTTAGATCTGGGAAATGCGCGCATCTGACTTATACTTTCTCCTTTTTCACAAACTTGTTGGCTAGATCCTGGGTTTTTTCGGGTTCGAATCACGTAGTAGTGTGGTAACACACTGAAGCAGTCAATTATCCTGGTTTCGATCAATATTTTAGAGGATAACACCGGTTAGGTCTGGGTTAGGTCTGGGATATGCGCGCATCTGGCGTATACTTTCGCCTTTTTCGCAAACTTGTTGGCTAGATCCTGGGTTTTTTCCGTGTTTGAATCACGTAGTAATGTGGTACCACACTGAGGTAGTCAATTAAACCTGGTTTCGATCAATATTTCAGAGGATAACACCGGTTAGGTCTGGGTTAGGTCCGGGATATGCCCGCATCTGGCTCATGATTTTGCCTTCTTCGCATACTTGTTGGCCAGATCCTGGGTTTTTTTCGTGTTTGAATCACGTAGTAATGTGGTAACACACTGAAGCAGTCAATTAAACCTGGTTTCGATCAATATTTTAGAGGATAACACCGGTTAGGACTGGGTTAGGTCTGGGTTATGCCCGCATCTGGCGAATGATTTTGCCTTCTTCGCATACTTGTTGACCAGATCCTGGGTTTTTTCGGGTCGAATCACGTAGTAGTGTGGTAACACACTGAAGCAGTCAATTATCCTGGTTTCGATCAATATTTTAGAGGATAACGCCGGTTAGGTCTGGGTTAGATCTGGGAAATGCGCGCATCTGGCTTATACTTTTTCCTTTTTCACAAACTTGTTGGCTAGATCCTGGGTTTTTTCGGGTTCGAATCACGTAGTAGTGTGGTAACACACTGAAGCAGTCAATTAACCCTGGTTTCGATCAATATTTTGGAGGATAACACCGGTTAGGTATGGGTTAGGTCTGGGTTATGCCCGCATCTGGCTTATACTTTCGCCTTTTTCGCAAACTTGCTGGCTAGATCCTGGGATTTTTTCGTGTTTGAATCACGTTGTAATGTGGTAACACACTGATGCAGTCAATTAAACCTGGTTTCGATCAACATTTTAGAGGATAACGCCGGTTAGGTCTGGGTTAGATCTGGGAAATGCGCGCATCTGACTTATACTTTCTCCTTTTTCACAAACTTGTTGGCTAGATCCTGGGTTTTTTCGGGTTCGAATCACGTAGTAGTGTGGCAACACACTGAAGCAGTCAATTATCCTGGTTTCGATCAATATTTTAGAGGATAACACCGGTTAGGTCTGGGTTAGGTCTGGGATATGCGCGCATCTGGCGTATACTTTCGCCTTTTTCGCAAACTTGTTGGCTAGATCCTGGGTTTTTTCCGTGTTTGAATCACGTAGTAATGTTGTACCACACTGAGGTAGTCAATTAAACCTGGTTTCGATCAATATTTCAGAGGATAACACCGGTTAGGTCTGGGTTAGGTCCGGGATATGCCCGCATCTGGCTCATGATTTTGCCTTCTTCGCATACTTGTTGGCCAGATCCTGGGTTTTTTTCGTGTTTGAATCACGTAGTAATGTGGTAACACACTGAAGCAGTCAATTAAACCTGGTTTCGATCAATATTTTAGAGGATAACACCGGTTAGGTCTGGGTTAGGTCTGGGTTATGCCCGCATCTGGCTTATGCTTTCGCCTTTTTCGCAAACTTGTTGGCTAGATCCTGGGTTTTTTTCGTGTTTGAATCACGTAGTAATGTGGTAACACAATGAAGCAGTCAATTAACCCTTGTTTCGATCAATATTTTGGAGGATAACACCGGTCAGGTCTGGGTAAGGTCTGGGTTATGCCCGCATCTGGCTCATGATTATGCCTTAATCGCAAACTTGTTGGCCAGATCCTGGGTTTTTTCCGTGTTTGAATCACGTAGTAATGTTGTAGGACACTGAGGCAGTCAATTAAACGTGGTTTCGATCAATATTTCAGAGGATAACACCGGTTAGGTCTGGGTTAGGTCGGGGATATGCGCGCATCTGGCATATACTTTTGCATTTTCCGCAAACTTGTTGGCTAGATCCTGGGTTTTTTTCGTGATTGAATCACGTAGTAATGTGGTAACACACTGGAGCAGTCAATCAAACCTGGTTTCGATCAATATTTTAGAGGATAACACCGGTTAGGTCTGGGTTAGGTCTGGGATATGCGCGCATCTGGCATATACTATCGCCTTTTTCGCAAACTTGTTGGCTAGATCCTGGGTTTTTTCCGTGTTTCAATCACGTAGTAATGTGGTACCACACTGAGGTAGTCAATTAAACCTGGTTTCGATCAATATTTCAGAGGATAACACCGGTTAGGTCTGGGTTAGGTCTGGGTTATGCCTGCATCTGGCTCATGATTTTGCCTTCTTCGCATACTTGTTGGCCAGATCCTGGGTTTTTTTCGTGTTTGAATCACGTGGTAATGTGGTACGACACAGAAACAATTCATTAAACCTGAATTCGGACAGTATTTTAGAGGATAACACCGGTTAGGTCTGGGTTAGGTCTTGGATATGCGCGCATCTGGCTTATACTTTCTCCTTTTTCGCAAACTTGTGGGCTAGATCCTGGGAATTTTCGGGTTCGAAGCACGTAGTAATGTGGTAACACACTGAAGCAGTCAATTAAACCTGGTTTCGATCAATATTTTAGAGGATAACACCGGTTAGGTCTGGGTTAGGTCTGGGATATGCGCGAATCTGGCATATACTTTTGCCTTTATCGCAAACTTGTTGACTAGATCCTGGGGTTTTTTCGTGATTGAATCACGTAGTAATGTGGTAACACACTGGAGCAGTCAATCAAACCTGGTTTCGATCAATATTTTAGAGGATAACACCGGTTAGGTCTGGGTTAGGTCTTGGATATGCGCGCATCTGGCTTATACTTTCTCCTTTTTCGCAAACTTGTGGGCTAGATCCTGGGAATTTTCGGGTTCGAAGCACGTAGTAATGTGGTAACACACTGAAGCAGTCAATTAAACCTGGTTTCGATCAATATTTTAGAGGATAACACCGGTTAGGTCTGGGTTAGGTCTGGGATATGCGCGCATCTGGCATATACTTTTGCCTTTATCGCAAACTTGTTGACTAGATCCTGGGGTTTTTTCGTGATTGAATCACGTAGTAATGTGGTAACACACTGGAGCAGTCAATCAAACCTGGTTTCGATCAATATTTTAGAGGATAACACCGGTTAGGTCTGGGTAAGGTCTGGGTTATGCCCGCATCTGGCTCATGATTTTGCCTTTTTCGCATACTTGTTGGCCGGATCCTGGGTTTTTTTCGTGTTTGAATCACGTAGTAATGTGGTAACACAATGAAGCAGTCAATTAACCCTGGTTTCGATCAATATTTTGGAGGATAACACCGGTCAGGTCTGGGTAAGGTCTGGGTTATGCCCGCATCTGGCTCATGATTATGCCTTCATCGCAAACTTGTTGGCCAGATCCTGGGTTTTTTCCGTGTTTGAATCACGTAGTAATGTTGTAGGACACTGAGGCAGTCAATTAAACCTGGTTTCGATCAATATTTTAGAGGATAACACCGGTTAGGTCTGGGTTAGGTCTGGGTTATGCCCGCATCTGGCTTATGCTTTCGCCTTTTTCGCAAACTTGTTGGCTAGATCCTGGGTTTTTTTCGTGTTTGAATCACGTAGTAATGTGGTAACACAATGAAGCAGTCAATTAACCCTTGTTTCGATCAATATTTTGGAGGATAACACCGGTTAGGTCTGGGTTAGGTCTGGGTTATGCCCGCATCTGGCTCATGATTTTGCCTTTTTCGCAAACTTGTTGGCCAGATCTTGGGTTTTTTTCGTGTTTGAATCACGTAGTAATGTGGTCCCACACTGAGGCAGTCAATTAAACCTGGTTTCGATCAATATTTTAGAGGATAACGCCGGTTAGGTCTGGGTTAGGTCTGGGAAATGCGCGCCTCTGGCTTATACTTTCGCCTTTTTCGCAAACTTGTTGGCTAGATCCTGGGTTTTTTTCGTGTTTGAATCACGTAGTAATGTGGTAATACAATGAAGCAGTCAATTAAACCTGGTTTCGATGAATATTTTAGAGGATAACGCCGGTTAGGTCTGGGTTAGACCTGGGAAATGCGCGCATCTGGCTTATACTTTCGCCTTTTTCGCAAACTTGTTGGCTAGATCCTGGGTTTTTTTCGTGTTTGAATCACGTAGTAATGTGGTAACACACTGAAGCAGTCAATTAAACCTGGTTTCGATCAACATTTTAGAGGATAACGCCGGTTAGGTCTGGGTTAGATCTGGGAAATGCGCGCATCTGACTTATACTTTCTCCTTTTTCACAAACTTGTTGGCTAGATCCTGGGTTTTTTCGGGTTCGAATCACGTAGTAGTGTGGTAACACACTGAGGCAGTCAATTATCCTGGTTTCGATCAATATTTTAGAGGATAACACCGGTTAGGTCTGGGTTAGGTCTGGGATATGCGCGCATCTGGCGTATACTTTCGCCTTTTTCGCAAACTTGTTGGCTAGATCCTGGGTTTTTTCCGTGTTTGAATCACGTAGTAATGTGGTACCACACTGAGGTAGTCAATTAAACCTGGTTTCGATCAATATTTCAGAGGATAACACCGGTTAGGTCTGGGTTAGGTCCGGGATATGCCCGCATCTGGCTCATGATTTTGCCTTCTTCGCATACTTGTTGGCCAGATCCTGGGTTTTTTTCGTGTTTGAATCACGTAGTAATGTGGTAACACACTGAAGCAGTCAATTAAACCTGGTTTCGATCAATATTTTAGAGGATAACACCGGTTAGGTCTGGGTTATGCCCGCATCTGGCTCATGATTTCGCCTTCTTCGCATACTTGTTGGCTAGATCCTGGGTTTTTTTCGGGTTTGAATCACGTGGTAATGTGGTACGACACAGAAACAATCCATTAAACCTGGATTCGGACAGTATTTTAGAGGATAACACCGGTTCGGTCTGGGTTAGGTCTGGGATATGCGCGCATCTAGCTTATACTTTCTCCTTTTTCGCAAACTTGTTGGCTAGATCCTGGGTTTTTTTCGTGATTGAATCACGTAGTAATGTGGTAACACACTGAAGCAGTCAATCAAACCTGGTTTCGATCCATATTTTGGAGGATAACACCGGTTAGGTCTGGGTAAGGTCTGGGTTATGCCCGCATCTGGCTCATGATTTTGCCTTTTTCGCATACTTGTTGGCCGGATCCTGGGTTTTTTTCGTGTTTGAATCACGTAGTAATGTGGTAACACAATGAAGCAGTCAATTAACCCTGGTTTCGATCAATATTTTGGAGGACAACACCGGTCAGGTCTGGGTAAGGTCTGGGTTATGTCCGCATCTGGCTCATGATTATGCCTTCATCTCAAACTTGTTGGCCAGATCCTGGGTTTTTTCCGTGTTTGAATCACGTAGTAATGTTGTAAGACACTGAGGCAGTCAATTAAACCTGGTTTCGATCAATATTTTAGAGGATAACACCGGTTAGGTCTGGGTTAGGTCTGGGTTATGCCCGCACCTGGCTTATGCTTTCGCCTTTTTCGCAAACTTGTTGGCTAGATCCTGGGTTTTTTTCGTGTTTGAATCACGTAGTAATGTGGTAACACAATGAAGCAGTCAATTAACCCTTGTTTCGATCAATATTTTGGAGGATAACACCGGTTAGGTCTGGGTTAGGTCTGGGTTATGCCCGCATCTGGCTCATGATTTTGCCTTTTTCGCAAACTTGTTGGCCAGATCTTGGGTTTTTTTCGTGTTTGAATCACGTAGTAATGTGGTCCCACACTGAGGCAGTCAATTAAACCTGGTTTCGATCAATATTTTAGAGGATAACGCCGGTTAGGTCTGGGTTAGGTCTGGGAAATGCGCGCCTCTGGCTTATACTTTCGCCTTTTTCGCAAACTTGTTGGCTAGATCCTGGGTTTTTTTCGTGTTTGAATCACGTAGTAATGTGGTAACACAATGAAGCAGTCAATTAAACCTGGTTTCGATGAATATTTTAGAGGATAACGCCGGTTAGGTCTGGGTTAGACCTGGGAAATGCGCGCATCTGGCTTATACTTTCGCCTTTTTCGCAAACTTGTTGGCCAGATCCTGGGTTTTTTCCGTGTTTGAATCACGTAGTAATGTGGTACCACACTGAGGCAGTCAATTAAACCAGGTTTCGATCAATATTTTAGAGGATAACGCCGGTTAGGTCTGGGTTAGGTCTGGGAAATGCGCGCCTCTGGCTTATACTTTCGCCTTTTTCGCAAACTTGTTGGCTAGATCCTGGGTTTTTTTCGTGTTTGAATCACGTAGTAATGTGGTAACACACTGAAGCAGTCAATTAAACCTGGTTTCGATCAACATTTTAGAGGATAACGCCGGTTAGGTCTGGGTTAGATCTGGGAAATGCGCGCATCTGGCTTATACTTTCTCCTTTTTCACAAACTTGTTGGCTAGATCCTGGGTTTTTTCGGGTTCGAATCACGTAGTAGTGTGGTAACACACTGAAGCAGTCAATTATCCTGGTTTCGATCAATATTTTAGAGGATAACACCGATTAGGTCTGGGTTAGGTCTGGGATATGCGCGCATCTGGCGTATACTTTCGCCTTTTTCGCAAACTTGTTGGCTAGATCCTGGGTTTTTTCCGTGTTTGAATCACGTAGTAATGTGGTACCACACTGAGGTAGTCAATTAAACCTGGTTTCGATCAATATTTCAGAGGATAACACCGGTTAGGTCTGGGTTAGGTCCGGGATATGCCCGCATCTGGCTCATGATTTTGCCTTCTTCGCATACTTGTTGGCCAGATCCTGGGTTTTTTTCGTGTTTGAATCACGTAGTAATGTGGTAACACACTGAAGCAGTCAATTAAACCTGGTTTCGATCAATATTTTGGAGGATAACACCGGTTAGGTCTGGGTTAGGTCTGGGTTATGCCCGCATCTGGCTCATGATTTTGACTTCTTCGCATACTTGTTGACCAGATCCTGGGTTTTTTCGGGTCGAATCACGTAGTAGTGTGGTAACACACTGAAGCAGTCAATTATCCTGGTTTCGATCAATATTTTAGAGGATAACGCCGGTTAGGTCTGGGTTAGATCTGGGAAATGCGCGCATCTGGCTTATACTTTCTCCTTTTTCACAATCTTGTTGGCTAGATCCTGGGTTTTTTCGGGTTCGAATCACGTAGTAGTGTGGTAACACACTGAAGCAGTCAATTATCATGGTTTCGATCAATATTTTAGAGGATAACACCGGTTAGGTCTGGGTTAGGTCTGGGATATGCGCGCATCTGGCATATACTTTCGCCTTTTTCGCAAACTTGTTGGCTAGATCCTGGGTTTTTTCCGTGTTTGAATCACGTAGTAATGTGGTACCACACTGAGGTAGTCAATTAAACCTGGTATCGATCAATATTTCAGAGGATAACACCGGTTAGGCCTGGCTTAGGTCTGGGTTATACCCGCATCTGGCTCATGATTTTGCCCTCTTCGCATACTTGTTGGCCAGATCCTGGGTTTTTTTCGTGTTTGAATCACGTAGTAATGTGGTAATACACTGAAGCAGTCAATTAAACCTGGTTTCGATCAATATTTTAGAGGATAACACCGGTTAGGTCTGGGTTATGCCCGCATCTGGCTCATGATTTTGCCTTTTTCGCAAACTTGTTGGCCAGATCTTGGGTTTTTTTCGTGTTTGAATCACGTAGTAATGTGGTAACTCACTGAAGCAGTCAATTAAACCTCGTCTCGCTCAGTATTTTAGAGGATAACACCGGTTAGGTCTGGGTTATGCCCGCATATGGCGCATGATTTTGCCTTCCTCGCATACTTGTAGGCCAGATCCTGGGTTTTTTTCGTGTTTGAATCACGTAGTTATGTGGTAACACATATAAGCAGTCAATTAACCCTTGTTTCGATCCATATTTTGGAGGATAACACCGGTTAGGTCTGGGTTAGGTCTGGGTTATGCCCGCATCTGGCTCATGATTTTGCCTTTTTCGCAAACTTGTTGGCCAGATCTTGGGTTTTTTTCGTGTTTGAATCACGTAGTAATGTGGTAACTCACTGAAGCAGTCAATTAAACCTCGTCTCGCTCAGTATTTTAGAGGATAACACCGGTTAGGTCTGGCTTAGGTCTGGGTTATACCCGCATCTGGCTCATGATTTTGCCTTCTTCGCATACTTGTTGGCCAGATCCTGGGTTTTTTTCGTGTTTGAATCACGTAGTAATGTGGTAATACACAGAAGCAGTCAATTAAACCTGGTTTCGATCAATATTTTAGAGGATAACACCGGTTAGGTCTGGGTTATGCCCGCATCTGGCTCATGATTTTGCCTTCTTCGCATACTTGTTGGCCAGATCCTGGGTTTTTTTCGTGTTTGAATCACGTAGTAATGTGGTAACCCACTGAAGCTGTCAATTAAACCTGGTTTCGATCAATATTTTAGAGGATAACACCGGTTAGGTCTGGGTTATGCCCGCATCTGGCTCATGATTTTGCCTTCTTCGCATACTTGTTGGCCAGATCCTGGGTTTTTTTCGTGTTTGAATCACGTAGTAATGTGGTACCACACTGAAGGAGTCAATTAAACCTGGTTTCGATCATTATTTTAGAGGATAACACCGGTTAGGTCTGGGTTAGGTCCGGGATATGCGCGCATCTGGCTTATACTTTCGCCTTTTTCGCAAACTTGTTGGCCAGATCCTGGGTTTTTTCCGTGTTTGAATCACGTAGTAACGTTGTACCACACTGAGGCAGTCAATTAAACCTGGATTCGGACAGTATTTTAGAGAATAACACCGGTTAGGTCTGGGTTAGGTCTAGGTTATGCCCGCATCAGGCTCATGATTTTGTCTTCTTCGCATACTTGTTGGCCAGATCCTGGGTTTTTTTCGTGTTTGAATCACGTAGTAATGTGGTAACACACTGAAGCAGTCAATTAAACCAGGTTTCGATCAATATTTAAGGGGATAACACCGGTTAGGTCTGGGTTAGGTCAGGGATATGCGCGCATCTGGCTTATACTTTCGCCTTTTTCGCAAACTTGTTGGCCAGATCCTGGGTTCTTTCCGTGTTTGAATCACGTAGTAATGTGGTACCACACTCAGGCAGTCAATTAAACCTGGATTCGGACAGTATTTTAGAGAATAACACCGGTTAGGTCTGGGTTAGGTCTGGGTTATGCCCGCATCAGGCTCATGATTTTGCCATCTTCGCATACTTGTTGGCCAGATCCTGGGTTTTTTTCGTGTTTGAATCACGTAGGAATGTGGTAACACACTGAAGGAGTCAATTAAACCTGGTTTCGATCATTATTTTAGAGGATAACACCGGTTAGGTCTGGGTTAGGTCCGGGATATGCCCGCATCTGGCTCATGATTTTGCCTTCTTCGCATACTTGTTGGCCAGATCCTGGGTTTTTTTCGTGTTTGAATCACGTAGTAATGTGGTAACCCACTGTAGCAGTCAATTAAACCTGGTTTCGATCAATATTTTAGAGGATAACACCGGTTAGGTCTGGGTTATGCCCGCATCTGGCTCATGATTTTGCCTTCTTCGCATACTTGTTGGCCAGATCCTGGGTTTTTTTCGTGTTTGAATCACGTAGTAATGTGGTACCACACGGAAGGAGTCAATTAAACCTGGTTTCGATCATTATTTTAGAGGATAACACCGGTTAGGTCTGGGTTAGGTCCGGGATATGCGCGCATCTGGCTTATACTTTCGCCTTTTTCGCAAACTTGTTGGCCAGATCATGGGTTTTTTCCGTGTTTGAATCACGTAGTAACGTTGTACCACACAGAGGCAGTCAACTAAACCTGGATTCGGACAGTATTTTAGAGAATAACACCGGTTAGGTCTGGGTTAGGTCTGGGTTATGCCCGCATCTGGCTCATGATTTTGCCTTCTTCGCATACTTGTTGGCCAGATCCTGGGTTTTTTTCGTGTTTGAATCACGTAGTAATGTGGTAACACACTGAAGCAGTCAATTAAACCAGGTTTCGATCAATATTTAAGGGGATAACACCGGTTAGGTCTGGGTTAGGTCAGGGATATGCGCGCATCTGGCTTATACTTTCGCCTTTTTCGCAAACTTGTTGGCCAGATCCTGGGTTTTTTCCGTGTTTGAATCACGTAGTAATGTGGTATCACACTCAGGCAGTCAATTAAACCTGGTTTCGATCAATATTTCACAGGATAACACCGGTTAGGTCTGGGTTAGGTCTGGGTTATGCCCGCATCTGGCTGATGATTTTGCCTTCTTCGCATACTTGTTGGCCAGATCCTGGGTTTTTTTCGTGTTTGAATCACGTAGTAATGTGGTAACACACTGAAGCAGTCAATTAAACCAGGTTTCGATCAATATTTAAGGGGATAACACCGGTTAGGTCTGGGTTAGGTCAGGGATATGCGCGCATCTGGCTTATGCTTTCGCCTTTTTCGCAAACTTGTTGGCCAGATCCTGGGTTTTTTCCGTGTTTGAATCACGTAGTAATGTGGTACCACACTCAGGCAGTCAATTAAACCTGGTTTCGATCAATATTTCACAGGATAACACCGGTTAGGTCTGGGTTAGGTCCGGGATATGCCCGCATCTGGCTCATGATTTTGCCTTCTTCGAATACTTGTTGGCCAGATCCTGGGTTTTTTTCGTGTTTGAATCACGTAGTAATGTGGTAACCCACTGAAGCAGTCAATTAAACCTGGTTTCGATCAATATTTTAGAGTATAACACCGGTTAGGTCTGGGTTATGCCCGCATCTGGCTCATGATTTTGCCTTCTTCGCATACTTGTTGGCCAGATCCTGGGTTTTTTTCGTGTTTGAATCACGTAGTAATGTGGTAATACACTGAAGCAGTCAATTAAACCTGGTTTCGATCAATATTTTAGAGGATAACACCGGTTAGGTCTGGGTTATGCCCGCATATGGCTCATGATTTTGCCTTCTTCGCATACTTGTAGGCCAGATCCTGGGTTTTTTTCGTGTTTGAATCACGTAGTTATGTGGTAACACATATAAGCAGTCAATTAACCCTTGTTTCGATCCATATTTTGGAGGATAACACCGGTTAGGTCTGGGTTAGGTCTGGGTTATGCCCGCATCTGGCTCATGATTTTGCCTTTTTCGCAAACTTGTTGGCCAGATCTTGTGTCTTTTTCGTGTTTGAATCACGTAGTAATGTGGTAACTCACTGAAGCAGTCAATTAAACCTCGCTTCGCTCAATATTTTAGAGGATAACACCGGTTAGGTCTGGCTTAGGTCTGGGTTATACCCGCATCTGGCTCATGATTTTGCCTTCTTCGCATACTTGTTGGCCAGATCCTGGGTTTTTTTCGTGTTTGAATCACGTAGTAATGTGGTAATACACTGAAGCAGTCAATTAAACCTGGTTTCGATCAATATTTTAGAGGATAACACCGGTTAGGTCTGGGTTAGGTCTGGGATATGCGCGCATCTGGCTTATACTTTCGCCTTTTTCGCAAACTTGTTGGCCAGATCATGGGTTTTTTCCGTGTTTGAATCACGTAGTAATGTTGTACCACACTGAGGCAGTCAATTAAACCTGGTTTCGATCAATATTTTAGAGGATAACACCGGTTAGGTCTGGGTTAGGTCTGGGATATGCGCGCATCTGGCATATACTTTCGCCTTTTTCGCAAACTTGTTGGCTAGATCCTGGGTTTTTTCCGTGTTTGAATCACGTAGTAATGTGGTACCACACTGAGGTAGTCAATTAAACCTGGTTTCGATCAATATTTCAGAGGATAACACCGGTTAGGTCTGGGGTAGGTCCGGCATATGCCCGCATCTGGCTCATGATTTTGCCTCCTTCGCATACTTGTTGGCCAGATCCTGGGTTTTTTCCGTGTTTGAATCACGTAGTAATGTTGTAGGACACTGAGGCAGTCAATTAAACCTGGTTTCGATCAATATTTTAGAGGATAACACCGGTTAGGTCTGGGTTAGGTCTGGGTTATGCCCGCATCTGGCTTATACTTTCGCCTTTTTCGCAAACTTGTAGGCTAGATCCTGGGTTTTTTTCGTGTTTGTATCACATAGTAATGTGGTAACACAATGAAGCAGTCAATTATCCCTGGTTTCGATCAATATTTCGGAGGATAACACCGGTTAGGTCTGGGTTAGGTCTGGGTTATGCCCGCATCTGGCTCATGATTTTGCCTTTTTCGCAAACTTGTTGGCCAGATCTTGGGTTTTTTTCGTGTTTGAATCACGTAGTAATGTGGTAACACACTGAAGCAGTCAATTAAACCTCGTTTCGCACAGTATTTTAGAGGATAACACCGGTTAGGTCTGGCTTTGGTCTGGGTTATACCCGCATCTGGCTCATGATTTTGCCTTCTTCGCATACTTGTTGGCCAGATCCTGGGTTTTTTTCGGGTTTGAATAACGCAGTAATGTGGTACCACACGGAAGCAGTCAATTAAACCTGGTTTCGATCAATACTTTAGAGGATAGCACCGGGTAGGTCTGGGTTTCGTCTGGGTTATGCCCGCCTCTGGCTCATGATTTTGCCTTCTTCGCATACTTGTTGGCCAGATCCAGGGTTTTTTTCGTCTTTGAATCACGTAGTAATGTGGTAACACACTGAAGCAGTCAATTAAACCTGGTTTCGATCAATATTTTAGAGGTTAACACCGGTTAGGTCTGGGTTAGGTCTGGGATATGCGCGCATCTGGCTTATACTTTCGCCTTTTTCGCAAACTTGTTGGCCAGATCCTGGGTTTTTTCCATGTTTGAATCACGTAGTAATGTGGTACCACAATGAAGCAGTCAATTAACCCTGGTTTCGATCAATATTTTGGAGGATAACACCGGTTAGGTCTGGCTTAGGTCTGGGTTATACCCGCATCTGGCTCATGATTTTGCCTTCTTCGCATACTTGTTGGCCAGATCCTGGGTTTTTTTCGTGTTTGAATCACGTAGGAATGTGGTAACACACTGAAGCAGTCAATTAAACCTGGTTTCGATCATTATTTAAGAGGATAACACCGGTTAGGTCTGGGTTATGCCCGCATCTGGCTCATGATTTTGCCTTCTTCGCATACTTGTTGGCCAGATCCTGGGTTTTTTTCGTGTTTGAATCACGTAGTAATGTGGTACCACACTGAAGGAGTCAATTAAACCTGGTTTCGATCAATATTTCACAGGATAACACCGGTTAGGTCTGGGTTAGGTCTGGGTTATGCCCGCATCAGGCTCATGATTTTGTCTTCTTCGCATACTTGTTGGCCAGATCCTGGGTTTTTTTCGTGTTTGAATCACGTAGTAATGTGGTAATACACTGAAGCAGTCAATTAAACCTGGTTTCGATCAATATTTTAGAGGATAACACCGGTTAGGTCTGGGTTATGCCCACATATGGCGCATGATTTTGCCTTCCTCGCATACTTGTAGGCCAGATCCTGGGTTTTTTTCGTGTTTGAATCACGTAGTTATGTGGTAACACATATAAGCAGTCAATTAACCCTTGTTTCGATCCATATTTTGGAGGATAACACCGGTTAGGTCTGGGTTAGGTCTGGGTTATGCCCGCATCTGGCTCATGATTTTGCCTTTTTCGCAAACTTGTTGGCCAGATCTTGGGTTTTTTTCGTGTTTGAATCACGTAGTAATGTGGTAACTCACTGAAGCAGTCAATTAAACCTCGTCTCGCTCAGTATTTTAGAGGATAACACCGGTTAGGTCTGGCTTAGGTCTGGGTTATACCCGCATCTGGCTCATGATTTTGCCTTCATCGCATACTTGTTGGCCAGATCCTGGGTTTTTTTCGTGTTTGAATCACGTAGTAATGTGGTAATACACTGAAGCAGTCAATTAAACCTGGTTTCGATCAATATTTTAGAGGATAACACCGGTTAGGTCTGGGTTATGCCCGCATCTGGCTCATGATTTTGCCTTCTTCGCATACTTGTTGGCCAGATCCTGGGTTTTTTTCGTGTTTGAATCACGTAGTAATGTGGTAACCCACTGAAGCTGTCAATTAAACCTGGTTTCGATCAATATTTTAGAGGATAACACCGGTTAGGTCTTTTTTTTTTTTTTTTTTTTTTTTTTTTGTCGTGGGGAAAATCTTCGAAAGACTCCCTCCCACCTCCTTGGGGAGAGGTGGGAGGGGTGTGTGGGATTCCCCGCGCCCGTACAACGACAGGCGCGGGACCTACCCACTAAAAACCCCACGGTGACCCTTCGGCACGCTTTGGGAGGATACCGGGAATCGCTCGAAGCATTCTTCCGGTATCCTCCCCGTGCCCGCGCTTTCGCGCCCATCCCCCGGGGGGACAATCGGTCCCCCCAGTAGACACACTGCCTCATAGCGGCGGGACGGGGCCACTCCATCCCGCCGCTATCCGTCCCGGGGCCGCGTTTAGTGGCGGCTGCGAGCCCCAACTCGCAACCGCCCGCGACCCCGTTTCCACCCCTCGGCGGCCGGGCGTTCATGGCCGCACCAGACCGCCGAGGGTGCCTCCCATTGCGTCGGACCGGTAGGGGGAGGTACTCCTACCCCCAACCGGTCCGACCCGGCGCCGCCTGGCGGGAGGAGGGTCCCCTCAGGACCCCCTCCCAGCCTAGGTCATCCGCCACGCCGAGGCGGCCGCCCGCGACGCCTCGCGACCGGGCGACGACCTCGGGCCACCGCACGAGCGCGAGCTTCAGCTCGCCGCTGAAGCTCGCGCTCCCTCCCCGCGGCCTCCTTCTGCAACATTACGTTCTCGCAGAAGGAGGCCACGGCTCTCCACTTCTCCTCGCTGCCGAGCATGGCGCGCACCACGCCCGGCAGCGAGACATCCCGCCCGACGACGCCGACCAGGACACGGCGCTCCCCCTCCCACGCGGGGCATACCTCCAGGGTATGATCCGCCGTGTCCTGCTCAGCGTCGCAGTGGCAGCAACGCGCCGTCGGCTCCTTCCCTATCCGGCACAGGTATCTTCCGAAGCTGCCATGCCCGGAAAATACCTGTGCCATCCGGTAGGTGAGGCTGCCATGGCCTCTGTCCAGCCACTCCTTCAGGAGTGGCCGAACCGCCCCGACAGTCCGGTGCCCCGCGGTTGGCAGAGCCAGCCGCTCCTGCCACGCGAGCAACACGGACTGCCGGGCCTGGCGCTTCAAATCGCCCCAAGCAGGTTCCTGCCCGCCCGGGACCGCCCCCACCCCCGCGCGACGGTCGACGCGGTGCCGGTACATCACCGCGTGCGACCGCGCGAGCAGGTCCATGGGCGGCATCCCCGCTAGAACCGTCGCCACCTCATGTGACATGGTCCGATACCCGCGGACGACCCTGAGCGCCATGCGCCTCTGCACCCGACGCAGCATAGTCATGCTGCGCCGGGAGGCAGCCAGGTCGTCCGCCCAGACGGGGGCCCCGTATAGGGCCACCGACTGGACCATTGCCACATAGAGGCGACGAACTCGGCCCGCCGGGCCCCCCAGGTTGGGCAGGATCCGGCCCAGAGCCGCAACCATCCTTTCCAACCGGGGGACCAGGCAGCGGAAATGCTCCTCGAAACGCCAGTGGCTATCGAGGATCAGCCCCAGATACCTGATCTGGGGCTTCACCTCGATGTCAGCCCCACCCACCCGGATCAGAGGGGGTGGCGGATCCTGCCGAGGTGAATGAAACGCAATCACCTCGGTCTTATGGACCGCCACCGTCATCCCCATCCCCCTGATCCGGTCGACGACGCGTTGCGACCCCTCCTCCGCGCGACGCATGGCCCTCCCCCAGTGCGCCCCGACGGCCAGCACCAGTGTGTCATCCGCATAACACACCGTGCAGACGCCGTCGGGGAGGCCGGCCCGCAACACCGAGTCGTACGCGATGTTCCACAGGAGTGGCCCGAGGACCGACCCCTGCGGAACACCGCAGTACACCTCCCTCCGCATATCACCATCCCGGCCCGGATACTCGATCCACCTGCCGCGGAGATAATCCCCGACGACCGCCCTGAGACAAGGGGGGACTCGATGATATTCGAGTCCCCTCCTTATCTCTTCCCAGGGGAGGGTGTTAAAGGCATTGGCAATATCCAAGGATATTGCCAATGCCACCCCTCCCCGGGAGACGGCCGCCTCCGAGAGGGCCCTCACACGACCTATCGCGTCGATAGTCGATCGGCCCCCCCGGAAACCGAACTGGCAGTCGGCCAGACCGGGATCACCCCGCGACAGGTGCTCGACGAGGCGGGCAGCAATCACACGCTCGAAGAGCTTGCCCACCTCGTCGAGGAGACAAATGGGCCGGTATGCGGAGGGAGACTCCGCGGGCCGACCCTCCTTCCGGAGGAGGACCATCCTCGCCACCTTCCAACTGGGGGGGAATCGCCCGTCCCTCAGGCAGCGGTCGAACAACCGCCTGAGGTCGGCCCCAAGGACGCCCTGGGTCAAGACCCAAACCCGGCCGGGCACACCATCCGGACCCGGGGCCGTGTTACGAACCCCGAGCCGTCTGATGGCCGCTGCCAGCTCCTCCTGCGTGACCCCCAGCTCGGCCGTCCACTCCACTGGGACAGCCGCCGCCGCCGGAGGACGCGGTCCCCTCTCCCCAATTGGGAAGAGTGTATTGACCACGTCCTCCAGCAGCCGGGGATCAAGACCCTCGGTGACGGGGGGCGCCCACGGGCGGAGCTTATTCAGCACCACCTTATATGGGCGCCCCCATGGATCGTCATCAAGGGTCTGGAGGAGCTCCTTCCATGCCCGGGTCTTGGCCCGTTTGATGGCGACCTGCAGAGCAACCCGCGCCACGCGGTATGCTCCATACAGGTCATCAGCTGCCCTCGCTCGCGCCACGCCGTCGCCTGTACGTTGACGACGGCGCGCGCGGGTGTACTGGCGTCGGGCGCGGACAGTCGCGACTCGCAACTCCGCGATCGCGTCCGACCACCAGTACACCGCCCGGCGAGGAGAAGCCCGCCCGACCCGAGGCATCGCCGCGTCGCAAATACCCGCGACCAATGCTCCGAGCCGGGCGACCTCCTCCTCTATGCTCGGCAACTCGGCCGCTCCCTGCGGCCAAGTTGCAGCGAGGGCAGCTGCCATCAGGGCGTCCTTGTCCAGGCGCCGAAGCGCCCAGCGGCGTGGTGGGGTGCCACGCAGGCGGCAGAGACCTCCATCCGGATGTACCGGTGATCGGAGAGTGTCTCTGCCCCCGCGACCACGTGCCAACCCGACACCATGCGCACGGCGTTGGGGGTCGCGAATCCAACATCCACGATGGACCCCCCATATCGCCGCACGCATGTGTGCTCCGACCCCCGGTTCAATACCCGGAGGTCGAGCCCCGCCGCCCAATCGCCCAGGATCCCGCCGCGAACGGAGGTCCTGGGGGATCCCCAAGCCACCGACTTGGCATTAAAATCCCCCAGGACCAGCACCGGCCGGGCCGCGTAGCGCTGCACGCATGCAGCGACCTCGGCCAAGTACAACTCGAACGCAGCGTGACCGCTACGGGGCGAAATGTAGCACCCCACCACAGCGACTCCCCCCCAGTCCACGGCGACGAATCCCCGACCGCGCTCCAACAAGGAGAACGGTGGGGACCCGTCGCCCCCTCCCCATACCGTCGCCACCAAGCCGTCCGCGTCGCCCACCCAATGAGGGTGATCAGGGACGCGGTACGGCTCGGCGGCGACCGCCAGGCCAACCCCCCACTCCGCGAGGACTTGGGACATCAAGTCCTGTGCCGCGCGGCAGTGGTTGAGGTTGGCCTGGACACCGGTTAGGTCTGGGTTATGCCCGCATCTGGCTCATGATTGTGCCTTCTTCGCATACTTGTTGGCCAGATCCTGGGTTTTTTTTCGTGTTTGAATCACGTAGTAATGTGGTACCACACTGAAGGAGTCAATTAAACCTGGTTTCGATCATTATTTTAGAGGATAACACCGGTTAGGTCTGGGTTAGGTCCGGGATATGCGCGCATCTGGCTTATACTTTCGCCTTTTTCGCAAACTTGTTGGCCAGATCATGGGTTTTTTCCGTGTTTGAATCACGTAGTAACGTTGTACCACACTGAGGCAGTCAATTAAACCTGGATTCGGACAGTATTTTAGAGAATAACACCGGTTAGGTCTGGGTTAGGTCTGGGTTATGCCCGCATCAGGCTCATGATTTTGTCTTCTTCGCATACTTGTTGGCCAGATCCTGGGTTTTTTTCGTGTTTGAATCACGTAGTAATGTGGTAACACACTGAAGCAGTCAATTAAACCAGGTTTCGATCAATATTTAAGGGGATAACACCGGTTAGGTCTGGGTTAGGTCAGGGATATGCGCGCATCTGGCTTATACTTTCTCCTTTTTCGCAAACTTGTTGGCTAGATCCTGGATTTTTTTCGCTTATTGAATCACGTAGTAGTGTGGTGATACACTGAAGCAGTCAATTAAACCTGGTTTCGATCAATATTTTAGAGGATAACACCGGTTAGGTCTGGGTTATGCCCGCATATGGCGCATGATTTTGCCTTCCTCGCATACTTGTAGGCCAGATCCTGGGTTTTTTTCGTGTTTGAATCACGTAGTAATGTGGTAACTCACTGAAGCAGTCAATTAAACCACGTCTCGCTCAGTATTTTAGAGGATAACACCGGTTAGGTCTGGCTTAGGTCTGGGTTATACCCGCATCTGGCTCATGATTTTGCCTTCTTCGCATACTTGTTGGCCAGATCCTGGGTTTTTTTCGTGTTTGAATCACGTAGTAATGTGGTAATACACTGAAGCAGTCAATTAAACCTGGTTTCGATCAATATTTTAGAGGATAACACCGGTTAGGTCTGGGTTATGCCCGCATCTGGCTCATGATTTCGCCTTCTTCGCATACTTGTTGGCCAGATCCTGGGTTTTTTTCGTGTTTGAATCACGTAGTAATGTGGTAACACACTGAAGCAGTCAATTAAACCTGGTTTGGATCAATATTTTAGAGGATAACACCGTTTCGGTCTGGGTTAGGTCTGGGATATGCGCGCATCTGGCTTATACTTTCTCCTCTTTCGCAAACTTGTTGGCTAGATCCTGGGTTTTTTTCGGGTTTGAATCACGTGGTAATGTGGTACGACACAGAAACAATCGATTAAACCTGGATTCGGACAGTATTTTAGAGGATAACACCGGTTCGGTCTGGGTTAGGTCTGGGATATGCGCGTATCTGGCTTATACTTTCTCCTTTTTCGCAAACTTGTTGGCTAGATCCTGGGTTTTTTCGGGTTCGAATCACGTAGTAATGTGGTAACACACTGAAGCAGTCAATTGAACCTGGTTTCGATCAATATTTTAGAGGATAACACCGGTTAGGTCTGGGTTAGGTCTGGGATATGCACGCATCTGCCATATACTTTCGCCTTCTTCGCATTCTTGTTGGCCAGATCCTGGGTTTTTTTCGTGTTTGAATCACGTAGTAATGTGGTAACACAATGAAGCAGTCAATTAAACCTGGTTTCGATCAATATTTTAGAGGATAACACCGGTTAGGTCTGGGTTAGGTCTGGGTTATGCCCGCATCTGGCTTATACTTTCGCCTTTTTCGCAAACTTGTCGGCTAGATCCTGGGTTTTTTTCGTGTTTGAATCACGTAGTAATGTGGTAACACAATGAAGCAGTCAATTAACCCTGGTTTCGATCAATATTTTGGAGGATAACACCGGTTAGGTCTGGGTTAGGTCTGGGTTATGCCCGCATCTGGCTCATGATTTTGCCTTTTTCGCAAACTTGTTGGCCAGATCTTGGGATTTTTTCGTGTTTGAATCACGTAGTAATGTGGTAACACATTGAAGCAGTCAATTAAACCTCGTTTCGCTCAGTATTTTAGAGGATAACACCGGTTAGGTCTGGGTTAGGTCTGGGTTATGCCCGCATCAGGCTCATGATTTTGTCTTCTTCGCATACTTGTTGGCCAGATCCTGGGTTTTTTTCGTGTTTGAATCACGTAGTAATGTGGTAACACACTGAAGCAGTCAATTAAACCAGGTTTCGATCAATATTTTAGGGGATAACACCGGTTAGGTCTGGGTTAGGTCAGGGATATGCCCGCATCTGCCTTATACTTTCGCCTTTTTCGCAAACTTCTTGGCCAGATCCTGGGTTTTTTCCGTGTTTGAATCACGTAGTAATGTGGTAACTCACTGAAGCAGTCAATTAAACCTCGTCTCGCTCAGTATTTTAGAGGATAACACCGGTTAGGTCTGGCTTAGGTCTGGGTTATACCCGCATCTGGCTCATGATTTTGCCTTCATCGCATACTTGTTGGCCAGATCCTGGGTTTTTTTCGTGTTTGAATCACGTAGTAATGTGGTAATACACTGAAGCAGTCAATTAAACCTGGTTTCGATCAATATTATAGAGGATAACACCGGTTAGGTCTGGGTTAGGTCTGGGATATGCCCGCATCTGGCTCATGATTTTGCCTTCTTCGCATACTTGTTGGCCAAATCCTGGGTTTTTTTCGTGTTTGAATCACGTAGTAATGTGGTAACCCACTGAAGCAGTCAATTAAACCTGGTTTCGATCAATATTTTAGAGGATAACACCGGTTAGGTCTGGGTTAGGTCTGGGATATGCGCGCATCTGGCTTATACTTTCTCCTTTTTCGCAAACTTGTTGGCTAGATCCTGGGTTTTTTTCGTTATTGAATCACGTAGTAGTGTGGTAATACACTGAAGCAGTCAATTAAACCTCGTCTCGCTCAGTATTTTAGAGGATAACACCGGTTAGGTCTGGCTTAGGTCTGGGTTATACCCGCATCTGGCTCATGATTTTGCCTTCTTCGCATACTTGTTGGCCAGATCCTGGGTTTTTTTCGTGTTTGAATCACGTAGTAATGTGGTAATACACTGAAGCAGTCAATTAAACCTGGTTTCGATCAATATTTTAGAGGATAACACCGGTTAGGTCTGGGTTATGACCGCATCTGGCTCATGATTTTGCCTTTTTCGCAAACTTGTTGGCCAGATCTTGGGTTTTTTTCGTGTTTGAATCATGTAGTAATGTGGTAACTCACTGAAGCAGTCAATTAAACCTCGTCTCGCTCAGTATTTTAGAGGATAACACCGGTTAGGTCTGGCTTAGGTCTGGGTTATACCCGCATCTGGCTCATGATTTTGCCATCTTCGCATACTTGTTGGCCAGATAGTGGGTTTTTTTCGTGTTTGAATCACGTAGGAATGTGGTAACACACTGAAGCAGTCAATTAAACCTGGTTTCGATCAATATTTTAGAGGATAACACCGGTTAGGTCTGGGTTAGGTCTGGGATATGCGCGCATCTGGCTTATACTTTCTCCTTTTTCGCAAACTTGTTGGCTAGATCCTGGGTTTTTTTCGTTATTGAATCACGTAGTAGTGTGGTAATACACTGAAGCAGTCAATTAAACCTGGTTTCGATCAATATTTTAGAGGATAACACCCGTTAGGTCTGGGTTATGCCCGCATATGGCGCATGATTTTGCCTTCCTCGCATACTTGTAGGCCAGATCCTGGGTTTTTTTCGTGTTTGAATCACGTAGTTATGTGGTAACACATATAAGCAGTCAATTAACCCTTGTTTCGATCCATATTTTGGAGGATAACACCGGTTAGGTCTGGGTTAGGTCTGGGTTATGCCCGCATCTGGCTCATGATTTTGCCTTTTTCGCAAACTTGTTGGCCAGATCTTGGGTTTTTTTCGTGTTTGAATCACGTAGTAATGTGGTAACTCACTGAAGCAGTCAATTAAACCTCGTCTCGCTCAGTATTTTAGAGGATAACACCGGTTAGGTCTGGCTTAGGTCTGGGTTATACCCGCATCTGGCTCATGATTTTGCCTTCTTCGCATACTTGTTGGCCAGATCCTGGGTTTTTTTCGTGTTTGAATCACGTAGTAATGTGGTAATACACTGAAGCAGTCAATTAAACCTGGTTTCGATCAATATTTTAGAGGATAACACCGGTTAGGTCTGGGTTATGCCCGCATCTGGCTCATGATTTTGCCTTCTTCGCATACTTGTTGGCCAGATCCTGGGTTTTTTTCGTGTTTGAATCACGTAGTAATGTGGTAACCCACTGAAGCTGTCAATTAAACCTGGTTTCGATCAATATTTTAGAGGATAACACCGGTTAGGTCTGGGTTATGCCCGCATCTGGCTCATGATTTCGCCTTTTTCGCAAACTTGTTGGCCAGATCATGGGTTTTTTCCGTGTTTGAATCACGTAGTAACGTTGTACCACACTGAGGCAGTCAATTAAACCTGGATTCGGACAGTATTTTAGAGAATAACACCGGTTAGGTCTGGGTTAGGTCTGGGTTATGCCCGCATCAGGCTCATGATTTTGTCTTCTTCGCATACTTGTTGGCCAGATCCTGGGTTTTTTTCGTGTTTGAATCACGTAGTAATGTGGTAACACACTGAAGCAGGCAATTAAACCAGGTTTCGATCAATATTTAAGGGGATAACACCGGTTAGGTCTGGGTTAGGTCAGGGATATGCGCGCATCTGGCTTATACTTTCGCCTTTTTCGCAAACTTGTTGGCCAGATCCTGGGTTCTTTCCGTGTTTGAATCACGTAGTAATGTGGTACCACACTCAGGCAGTCAATTAAACCTGGATTCGGACAGTATTTTAGAGAATAACACCGGTTAGGTCTGGGTTAGGTCTGGGTTATGCCCGCATCAGGCTCATGATTTTGCCATCTTCGCATACTTGTTGGCCAGATCCTGGGTTTTTTTCGTGTTTGAATCACGTAGGAATGTGGTAACACACTGAAGCAGTCAATTAAACCTGGTTTCGATCAATATTTTAGAGGATAACACCGGTTAGGTCTGGGTTAGGTCTGGGATATGCGCGCATCTGGCTTATACTTTCTCCTTTTTCGCAAACTTGTTGGCTAGATCCTGGATTTTTTTCGTTATTGAATCACGTAGTAGTGTGGTGATACACTGAAGCAGTCAATTAAACCTGGTTTCGATCAATATTTTAGAGGATAACACCGGTTAGGTCTGGGTTATGCCCGCATCTGGCTCATGATTTCGCCTTCTTCGCATACTTGTTGGCCAGATCCTGGGTTTTTTTCGTGTTTGAATCACGTAGTAATGTGGTAACACACTGAAGCAGTCAATTAAACCTGGTTTCGATCAATATTTCAGAGGATAACACCGGTTAGGTCTGGGTTAGGTCCGGGATATGCCCGCATCTGGCTCATGATTTTGCCCTCTTCGCATACTTGTTGGCCAGACCCTGGGTTTTTTTCGTGTTTGAATCAGGTAGTAATGTGGTAACACACTGAAGCAGTCAATTAAACCTGGTTTCCATCAATATTTCTGAGGATAACACCGGTTAGGTCTGGGCTAGGTCCGGGATATGCCCGCATCTGGCTCATGATTTTGCCTTCTTCGCATACTTGTTGGCCAGATCCTGGGTTTTTTTCGTGTTTGAATCACGTAGTAATGTGGTAACACACTGAAGCAGTCAATTAAACCTGGTTTCGATCAATATTTTAGAGGATAACACCGGTTAGGTCTGGGTTAGGTCTGGGTTATGCCCGCATCTGGCTCATGATTTCGCCTTCTTCGCATACTTGTTGGCCAGATCCTGGGTTCTTTTCGTGTTTGAATCACGTAGTAATGTGGTAACACACTGAAGCAGTCAATTAAACCTGGTTTGGATCAATATTTTAGAGGATAACACCGTTTCGGTCTGGGTTAGGTCTGGGATATGCGCGCATCTGGCTTATACTTTCTCCTCTTTCGCAAACTTGTTGGCTAGATCCTGGGTTTTTTTCGGGTTTGTATCACGTGGTAATGTGGTACGACACAGAAACAATCCATTAAACCTGGATTCGGACAGTATTTTAGAGGATAACACCGGTTCGGTCTGGGTTAGGTCTGGGATATGCGCGCATCTGGCTTATACTTTCTCCTTTTTCGCAAACTTGTTGGCTAGATCCTGGGTTTTTTTCGTTATTGAATCACGTAGTAGTGTGGTAATACACTGAAGCAGTCAATTAAACCTCGTCTCGCTCAGTATTTTAGAGGATAACACCGGTTAGGTCTGGCTTAGGTCTGGGTTATACCCGCATCTGGCTCATGATTTTGCCTTCTTCGCATACTTGTTGGCCAGATCCTGGGTTTTTTTCGTGTTTGAATCACGTAGTAATGTGGTAATACACTGAAGCAGTCAATTAAACCTGGTTTCGATCAATATTTTAGAGGATAACACCGGTTAGGTCTGGGTTATGACCGCATCTGGCTCATGATTTTGCCTTTTTCGCAAACTTGTTGGCCAGATCTTGGGTTTTTTTCGTGTTTGAATCATGTAGTAATGTGGTAACTCACTGAAGCAGTCAATTAAACCTCGTCTCGCTCAGTATTTTAGAGGATAACACCGGTTAGGTCTGGCTTAGGTCTGGGTTATACCCGCATCTGGCTCATGATTTTGCCATCTTCGCATACTTGTTGGCCAGATAGTGGGTTTTTTTCGTGTTTGAATCACGTAGGAATGTGGTAACACACTGAAGCAGTCAATTAAACCTGGTTTCGATCAATATTTTAGAGGATAACACCGGTTAGGTCTGGGTTAGGTCTGGGATATGCGCGCATCTGGCTTATACTTTCTCCTTTTTCGCAAACTTGTTGGCTAGATCCTGGGTTTTTTTCGTTATTGAATCACGTAGTAGTGTGGTAATACACTGAAGCAGTCAATTAAACCTGGTTTCGATCAATATTTTAGAGGATAACACCCGTTAGGTCTGGGTTATGCCCGCATATGGCGCATGATTTTGCCTTCCTCGCATACTTGTAGGCCAGATCCTGGGTTTTTTTCGTGTTTGAATCACGTAGTTATGTGGTAACACATATAAGCAGTCAATTAACCCTTGTTTCGATCCATATTTTGGAGGATAACACCGGTTAGGTCTGGGTTAGGTCTGGGTTATGCCCGCATCTGGCTCATGATTTTGCCTTTTTCGCAAACTTGTTGGCCAGATCTTGGGTTTTTTTCGTGTTTGAATCACGTAGTAATGTGGTAACTCACTGAAGCAGTCAATTAAACCTCGTCTCGCTCAGTATTTTAGAGGATAACACCGGTTAGGTCTGGCTTAGGTCTGGGTTATACCCGCATCTGGCTCATGATTTTGCCTTCTTCGCATACTTGTTGGCCAGATCCTGGGTTTTTTTCGTGTTTGAATCACGTAGTAATGTGGTAATACACTGAAGCAGTCAATTAAACCTGGTTTCGATCAATATTTTAGAGGATAACACCGGTTAGGTCTGGGTTATGCCCGCATCTGGCTCATGATTTTGCCTTCTTCGCATACTTGTTGGCCAGATCCTGGGTTTTTTTCGTGTTTGAATCACGTAGTAATGTGGTAACCCACTGAAGCTGTCAATTAAACCTGGTTTCGATCAATATTTTAGTGGATAACACCGGTTAGGTCTGGGTTATGCCCGCATCTGGCTCATGATTTCGCCTTTTTCGCAAACTTGTTGGCCAGATCATGGGTTTTTTCCGTGTTTGAATCACGTAGTAACGTTGTACCACACTGAGGCAGTCAATTAAACCTGGATTCGGACAGTATTTTAGAGAATAACACCGGTTAGGTCTGGGTTAGGTCTGGGTTATGCCCGCATCAGGCTCATGATTTTGTCTTCTTCGCATACTTGTTGGCCAGATCCTGGGTTTTTTTCGTGTTTGAATCACGTAGTAATGTGGTAACACACTGAAGCAGGCAATTAAACCAGGTTTCGATCAATATTTAAGGGGATAACACCGGTTAGGTCTGGGTTAGGTCAGGGATATGCGCGCATCTGGCTTATACTTTCGCCTTTTTCGCAAACTTGTTGGCCAGATCCTGGGTTCTTTCCGTGTTTGAATCACGTAGTAATGTGGTACCACACTCAGGCAGTCAATTAAACCTGGATTCGGACAGTATTTTAGAGAATAACACCGGTTAGGTCTGGGTTAGGTCTGGGTTATGCCCGCATCAGGCTCATGATTTTGCCATCTTCGCATACTTGTTGGCCAGATCCTGGGTTTTTTTCGTGTTTGAATCACGTAGGAATGTGGTAACACACTGAAGCAGTCAATTAAACCTGGTTTCGATCAATATTTTAGAGGATAACACCGGTTAGGTCTGGGTTAGGTCTGGGATATGCGCGCATCTGGCTTATACTTTCTCCTTTTTCGCAAACTTGTTGGCTAGATCCTGGATTTTTTTCGTTATTGAATCACGTAGTAGTGTGGTGATACACTGAAGCAGTCAATTAAACCTGGTTTCGATCAATATTTTAGAGGATAACACCGGTTAGGTCTGGGTTATGCCCGCATCTGGCTCATGATTTCGCCTTCTTCGCATACTTGTTGGCCAGATCCTGGGTTTTTTTCATGTTTGAATCACGTAGTAATGTGGTAACACACTGAAGCAGTCAATTAAACCTGGTTTCGATCAATATTTCAGAGGATAACACCGGTTAGGTCTGGGTTAGGTCCGGGATATGCCCGCATCTGGCTCATGATTTTGCCCTCTTCGCATACTTGTTGGCCAGACCCTGGGTTTTTTTCGTGTTTGAATCAGGTAGTAATGTGGTAACACACTGAAGCAGTCAATTAAACCTGGTTTCCATCAATATTTCTGAGGATAACACCGGTTAGGTCTGGGCTAGGTCCGGGATATGCCCGCATCTGGCTCATGATTTTGCCTTCTTCGCATACTTGTTGGCCAGATCCTGGGTTTTTTTCGTGTTTGAATCACGTAGTAATGTGGTAACACACTGAAGCAGTCAATTAAACCTGGTTTCGATCAATATTTTAGAGGATAACACCGGTTAGGTCTGGGTTAGGTCTGGGTTATGCCCGCATCTGGCTCATGATTTCGCCTTCTTCGCATACTTGTTGGCCAGATCCTGGGTTCTTTTCGTGTTTGAATCACGTAGTAATGTGGTAACACACTGAAGCAGTCAATTAAACCTGGTTTGGATCAATATTTTAGAGGATAACACCGTTTCGGTCTGGGTTAGGTCTGGGATATGCGCGCATCTGGCTTATACTTTCTCCTCTTTCGCAAACTTGTTGGCTAGATCCTGGGTTTTTTTCGGGTTTGTATCACGTGGTAATGTGGTACGACACAGAAACAATCCATTAAACCTGGATTCGGACAGTATTTTAGAGGATAACACCGGTTCGGTCTGGGTTAGGTCTGGGATATGCGCGCATCTGGCTTATACTTTCTCCTTTTTCGCAAACTTGTTGGCTAGATCCTGGGTTTTTTCGGGTTCGAATCACGTAGTAATGTGGTAACACACTGAAGCAGTCAATTGAACCTGGTTTCGATGAATATTTTAGAGGATAACACCGGTTAGGTCTGGGTTAGGTCTGGGATATGCACGCATCTGCCATATACTTTCGCCTTCTTCGCATTCTTGTTGGCCAGATCCTGGGTTTTTTTCGTGTTTGAATCACGTAGTAATGTGGTAACACAATGAAGCAGTCAATTAAACCTGGTTTCGATCAATATTTTAGAGGATAACACCGGTTAGGCCTGGGTTAGGTCTGGGTTATGCCCGCATCTGGCTTATACTTTCGCCTTTTTCGCAAACTTGTCGGCTAGATCCTGGGTTTTTTTCGTGTTTGAATCACGTAGTAATGTGGTAACACAATGAAGCAGTCAATTAACCCTGGTTTCGATCAATATTTTGGAGGATAACACCGGTTAGGTCTGGGTTAGGTCTGGGTTATGCCCGCATCTGGCTCATGATTTTGCCTTTTTCGCAATCTTGTTGGCCAGATCTTGGGATTTTTTCGTGTTTGAATCACGTAGTAATGTGGTAACACATTGAAGCAGTCAATTAAACCTCGTTTCGCTCAGTATTTTAGAGGATAACACCGGTTAGGTCTGGCTTTGGTCTGGGTTATACCCGCATCTGGCTCATGATTTTGCCTTCTTCGCAAACTTGTTGGCCAGATCTTGGGATTTTTTCGTGTTTGAATCACGTAGTAATGTGGTAACACATTGAAGCAGTCAATTAAACCTCGTTTCGCTCAGTATTTTAGAGGATAACACCGGTTAGGTCTGGCTTTGGTCTGGGTTATACCCGCATCTGGCTCATGATTTTGCCTTCTTCGCAAACTTGTTGGCCAGATCCTGGGTTTTTTCCGTGTTTGAATCACGTAGTAGTGTGGTACCACACTGATGCAGTCAATTTAACCTGGTTTTGATCAATATTTCAGAGGATAACACCGGTTAGGTCTGGGTTAGGTCCGGGATATGCCCGCATCTGGCTCATGATTTTGCCTTCTTCGCATACTTGTTGGCCGGATCCTGGGTTTTTTCCGTGTTTGAATCACGTAGTAATGTGGTACCACACTGAGGCAGTCAATTAAACCTGGTTTCGATCAATATTTCACAGGATAACACCGGTTAGGTCTGGGTTAGGTCCGGGATATGCCCGCATCTGGCTCATGATTTTGCCTTCTTCGCATACTTGTTGGCCGGATCCTGGGTTTTTTTCGTGTTTTTGGATCACGTAGTAATGTGGTAACCCACTGAAGCAGTCAATTAAACCTGGTTTCGATCAATATTTTAGAGGATAACACCGGTTAGGTCTGGGTTATGCCCGCATCTGGCTCATGATTTTGCCTTCTTCGCATACTTGTTGGCCAGATCCTGGGTTTTTCTCGTGTTTGAATCACGTAGTAATGTGGTAACACACTGAAGGAGTCAATTAAACCTGGTTTCGATCATTATTTTAGACGATAACACCGGTTAGGTCTGGGTTAGGTCTGGGATATGCGCGCATCTGGCTTATACTTTCGCCTTTTTCGCAAACTTGTTGGCCAGATCATGGGTTTTTTCCGTGTTTGAATCACGTAGTAACGTTGTACCACACTGAGGCAGTCAATTAAACCTGGATTCGGACAGTATTTTAGAGGATAACACCGGTTAGGTCTGGGTTAGGTCTGGGTTATGCCCGCATCTGGCTCATGATTTTGCCTTCTTCGCATACTTGTTGGCCAGATCCTGGGTTTTTTTCGTGTTTGAATCACGTAGTAATGTGGTAATACACTGAAGCAGTCAATTAAACCTGGTTTCGATCAATATTTTAGAGGATAACAACGGTTAGGTCTGGGTTATGTCTGGATTATGCCCGCATCTGGCTCATGATTTTGCCTTCTTCGCATACTTGTTGGCCAGATCCTGGGTTTTTTTCGTGTTTGAATCACGTAGTAATGTGGTAACCCACTGAAGCTGTCAATTAAACCTGGTTTCGATCAATATTTTAGAGGATAACACCGGTTAGGTCTGGGTTATGCCCGCATCTGGCTCATGATTTCGCCTTTTTCGCAAACTTGTTGGCCAGATCATGGGTTTTTTCCGTGTTTGAATCACGTAGTAACGTTGTACCACACTGAGGCAGTCAATTAAACCTGGATTCGGACAGTATTTTAGAGAATAACACCGGTTAGGTCTGGGTTAGGTCTGGGTTATGCCCGCATCAGGCTCATGATTTTGTCTTCTTCGCATACTTGTTGGCCAGATCCTGGGTTTTTTTCGTGTTTGAATCACGTAGTAATGTGGTAACACACTGAAGCAGTCAATTAAACCAGGTTTCGATCAATATTTAAGGGGATAACACCGGTTAGGTCTGGGTTAGGTCAGGGATATGCGCGCATCTGGCTTATACTTTCGCCTTTTTCGCAAACTTGTTGGCCAGATCCTGGGTTCTTTCCGTGTTTGAATCACGTAGTAATGTGGTACCACACTCAGGCAGTCAATTAAACCTGGATTCGGACAGTATTTTAGAGAATAACACCGGTTAGGTCTGGGTTAGGTCTGGGTTATGCCCGCATCAGGCTCATGATTTTGCCATCTTCGCATACTTGTTGGCCAGATCCTGGGTTTTTTTCGTGTTTGAATCACGTAGGAATGTGGTAACACACTGAAGCAGTCAATTAAACCTGGTTTCGATCAATATTTTAGAGGATAACACCGGTTAGGTCTGGGTTAGGTCTGGGATATGCGCGCATCTGGCTTATACTTTCTCCTTTTTCGCAAACTTGTTGGCTAGATCCTGGATTTTTTTCGTTATTGAATCACGTAGTAGTGTGGTGATACACTGAAGCAGTCAATTAAACCTGGTTTCGATCAATATTTTAGAGGATAACACCGGTTAGGTCTGGGTTATGCCCGCATATGGCGCATGATTTTGCCTTCCTCGCATACTTGTAGGCCAGATCCTGGGTTTTTTTCGTGTTTGAATCACGTAGTAATGTGGTAACTCACTGAAGCAGTCAATTAAACCTCGTCTCGCTCAGTATTTTAGAGGATAACACCGGTTAGGTCTGGCTTAGGTCTGGGTTATACCCGCATCTGGCTCATGATTTTGCCTTCTTCGCATACTTGTTGGCCAGATCCTGGGTTTTTTTCGTGTTTGAATCACGTAGTAATGTGGTAATACACTGAAGCAGTCAATTAAACCTGGTTTCGATCAATATTTTAGAGGATAACACCGGTTAGGTCTGGGTTAGGTCTGGGTTATGCCCGCATCTGGCTCATGATTTCGCCTTCTTCGCATACTTGTTGGCCAGATCCTGGGTTTTTTTCGTGTTTGAATCACGTAGTAATGTGGTAACACACTGAAGCAGTCAATTAAACCTGGTTTCGATCAATATTTCAGAGGATAACACCGGTTAGGTCTGGGTTAGGTCCGGGATATGCCCGCATCTGGCTCATGATTTTGCCCTCTTCGCATACTTGTTGGCCAGACCCTGGGTTTTTTTCGTGTTTGAATCAGGTAGTAATGTGGTAACACACTGAAGCAGTCAATTAAACCTGGTTTCCATCAATATTTCTGAGGATAACACCGGTTAGGTCTGGGCTAGGTCCGGGATATGCCCGCATCTGGCTCATGATTTTGCCTTCTTCGCATACTTGTTGGCCAGATCCTGGGTTTTTTTCGTGTTTGAATCACGTAGTAATGTGGTAACACACTGAAGCAGTCAATTAAACCTGGTTTCGATCAATATTTTAGAGGATAACAACGGTTAGGTCTGGGTTAGGTCTGGGTTATGCCCGCATCTGGCTCATGATTTCGCCTTCTTCGCATACTTGTTGGCCAGATCCTGGGTTCTTTTCGTGTTTGAATCACGTAGTAATGTGGTAACACACTGAAGCAGTCAATTAAACCTGGTTTGGATCAATATTTTAGAGGATAACACCGTTTCGGTCTGGGTTAGGTCTGGGATATGCGCGCATCTGGCTTATACTTTCTCCTCTTTCGCAAACTTGTTGGCTAGATCCTGGGTTTTTTTCGGGTTTGTATCACGTGGTAATGTGGTACGACACAGAAACAATCCATTAAACCTGGATTCGGACAGTATTTTAGAGGATAACACCGGTTCGGTCTGGGTTAGGTCTGGGATATGCGCGCATCTGGCTTATACTTTCTCCTTTTTCGCAAACTTGTTGGCTAGATCCTGGGTTTTTTCGGGTTCGAATCACGTAGTAATGTGGTAACACACTGAAGCAGTCAATTGAACCTGGTTTCGATCAATATTTTAGAGGATAACACCGGTTAGGTCTGGGTTAGGTCTGGGATATGCACGCATCTGCCATATACTTTCGCCTTCTTCGCATTCTTGTTGGCCAGATCCTGGGTTTTTTTCGTGTTTGAATCACGTAGTAATGTGGTAACACAATGAAGCAGTCAATTAAACCTGGTTTCGATCAATATTTTAGAGGATAACACCGGTTAGGCCTGGGTTAGGTCTGGGTTATGCCCGCATCTGGCTTATACTTTCGCCTTTTTCGCAAACTTGTCGGCTAGATCCTGGGTTTTTTTCGTGTTTGAATCACGTAGTAATGTGGTAACACAATGAAGCAGTCAATTAACCCTGGTTTCGATCAATATTTTGGAGGATAACACCGGTTAGGTCTGGGTTAGGTCTGGGTTATGCCCGCATCTGGCTCATGATTTTGCCTTTTTCGCAATCTTGTTGGCCAGATCTTGGGATTTTTTCGTGTTTGAATCACGTAGTAATGTGGTAACACATTGAAGCAGTCAATTAAACCTCGTTTCGCTCAGTATTTTAGAGGATAACACCGGTTAGGTCTGGCTTTGGTCTGGGTTATACCCGCATCTGGCTCATGATTTTGCCTTCTTCGCAAACTTGTTGGCCAGATCTTGGGATTTTTTCGTGTTTGAATCACGTAGTAATGTGGTAACACATTGAAGCAGTCAATTAAACCTCGTTTCGCTCAGTATTTTAGAGGATAACACCGGTTAGGTCTGGCTTTGGTCTGGGTTATACCCGCATCTGGCTCATGATTTTGCCTTCTTCGCAAACTTGTTGGCCAGATCCTGGGTTTTTTCCGTGTTTGAATCACGTAGTAGTGTGGTACCACACTGATGCAGTCAATTAAACCTGGTTTTGATCAATATTTCAGAGGATAACACCGGTTAGGTCTGGGTTAGGTCCGGGATATGCCCGCATCTGGCTCATGATTTTGCCTTCTTCGCATACTTGTTGGCCGGATCCTGGGTTTTTTCCGTGTTTGAATCACGTAGTAATGTGGTACCACACTGAGGCAGTCAATTAAACCTGGTTTCGATCAATATTTCACAGGATAACACCGGTTAGGTCTGGGTTAGGTCCGGGATATGCCCGCATCTGGCTCATGATTTTGCCTTCTTCGCATACTTGTTGGCCGGATCCTGGGTTTTTTTCGTGTTTTTGGATCACGTAGTAATGTGGTAACCCACTGAAGCAGTCAATTAAACCTGGTTTCGATCAATATTTTAGAGGATAACACCGGTTAGGTCTGGGTTATGCCCGCATCTGGCTCATGATTTTGCCTTCTTCGCATACTTGTTGGCCAGATCCTGGGTTTTTCTCGTGTTTGAATCACGTAGTAATGTGGTAACACACTGAAGGAGTCAATTAAACCTGGTTTCGATCATTATTTTAGACGATAACACCGGTTAGGTCTGGGTTAGGTCTGGGATATGCGCGCATCTGGCTTATACTTTCGCCTTTTTCGCAAACTTGTTGGCCAGATCATGGGTTTTTTCCGTGTTTGAATCACGTAGTAACGTTGTACCACACTGAGGCAGTCAATTAAACCTGGATTCGGACAGTATTTTAGAGGATAACACCGGTTAGGTCTGGGTTAGGTCTGGGTTATGCCCGCATCTGGCTCATGATTTTGCCTTCTTCGCATACTTGTTGCCCAGATCCTGGGTTTTTTTCGTGTTTGAATCACGTAGTAATGTGGTAATACACTGAAGCAGTCAATTAAACCTGGTTTCGATCAATATTTTAGAGGATAACAACGGTTAGGTCTGGGTTATGTCTGGATTATGCCCGCATCTGGCTCATGATTTTGCCTTCTTCGCATACTTGTTGGCCAGATCCTGGGTTTTTTTCGTGTTTGAATCACGTAGTAATGTGGTAACACACTGAAGCAGTCAATTAAACCTGGTTTCGATCAATATTTTAGAGGATAACACCGGTTAGGTCTGGGTTAGGTCTGGGATATGCGCGCATCTGGCTTATACTTTCTCCTTTTTCGCAAACTTGTTGGCTAGATCCTGGGTTTTTTTCGTGATTGAATCACGTAGTAATATGGTAATACACTGAAGCAGGCAATTAAACCTGGTTTCGAACAATATTTTAGAGGATAATACCGGTTAGGTCTGGCTTAGGTCTGGGTTATGCCCGCATATGGCTCATGATTTTGCCTTCTTCGCATACTTGTAGGCCGGATCCTGGGTTTTTTTCGTGTTTGAATCACGTAGTTATGTGGTAACACATATGAGCAGTCAATTAACCCTTGTTTCGATCCATATTTCAGAGGATAACACCGGTTAGGTCTGGGTTAGGTCCGGGATATGCCCGCATCTGGCTCATGATTTTGCCCTCTTCGCATACTTGTTGGCCAGACCCTGGGTTTTTTTCGTGTTTGAATCAGGTAGTAATGTGGTAACACACTGAAGCAGTCAATTAAACCTGGTTTCGATCAATATTTTAGAGGACAACACCGGTTAGGTCTGGGTTAGGTCTGGGTTATGCCCGCATCTGGCTCATGATTTCGCCTTCTTCGCATACTTGTTGGCCAGATCCTGGGTTTTTTCCGTGTTTGAATCACGTAGTAATGTGGTACCACACTGAGGCAGTCAATTAAACCTGGTTTCCATCAATATTTCTGAGGATAACACCGGTTAGGTCTGGGCTAGGTCCGGGATATGCCCGCATCTGGCTCATGATTTTGCCTTCTTCGCATACTTGTTGGCCAGATCCTGGGTTTTTTTCGTGTTTGAATCACGTAGTAATGTGGTAACACACTGAAGCAGTCAATTAAACCTGGTTTCGATCAATATTTTAGAGGATAACACCGGTTAGGTCTGGGTTAGGTCTGGGTTATGCCCGCATCTGGCTCATGATTTCGCCTTCTTCGCATACTTGTTGGCCAGATCCTGGGTTGTTTTCGTGTTTGAATCACGTAGTAATGTGGTAACACACTGAAGCAGTCAATTAAACCTGGTTTGGATCAATATTTTAGAGGATAACACCGTTTCGGTCTGGGTTAGGTCTGGGATATGCGCGCATCTGGCTTATACTTTCTCCTTTTTCGCAAACTTGTTGGCTAGATCCTGGGTTTTTTTCGGGTTTGAATCACGTGGTAATGTGGTACGACACAGAAACAATCCATTAAACCTGGATTCGGACAGTATTTTAGAGGATAACACCGGTTAGGTCTGGGTTAGGTCTGGGTTATGCCCGCATCTGGCTCATGATTTCGCCTTCTTCGCATTCTTGTTGGCCAGATCCTGGGTTTTTTTCGTGTTCGAATCACGTAGTAATGTGGTAACACAATGAAGCAGTCAATTAAACCTGGTTTCGATCAATATTTTAGAGGATAACACCGGTTAGGTCTGGGTTAGGTCTGGGTTATGCCCGCATCTGGCTTATACTTTCGCCTTTTTCGCAAACTTGTTGGCTAGATCCTGGGTTTTTTTCGTGTTTGAATCACGTAGTAATGTGGTAACACAATGAAGCAGTCAATTAACCCTGGTTTCGATCAATATTTTGGAGGATAACACCGGTTAGGTCTGGGTTAGGTCTGGGTTATGCCCGCATCTGGCTCATGATTTTGCCTTTTTCGCAAACTTGTTGGCCAGATCTTGGGATTTTTTCGTGTTTGAATCACGTAGTAATGTGGTAACACATTGAAGCAGTCAATTAAACCTCGTTTCGCTCAGTATTTTAGAGGATAACACCGGTTAGGTCTGGCTTTGGTCTGGGTTATACCCGCATCTGGCTCATGATTTTGCCTTCTTCGCAAACTTGTTGGCCATATCCTGGGTTTTTTCCGTGTTTGAATCACGTAGTAATGTGGTACCACACTGATGCAGTCAATTAAACCTGGTTTCGATCAATATTTTAGAGGTTAACACCGGTTAGGTCTGGGTTAGGTCTGGGATATGCGCGCATCTGGCTTACACTTTCGCCTTTTTCGCAAACTTGTTGGCCAGATCCTGGGTTTTTTCCGTGTTTGAATCACGTAGTAGTGTGGTACCACACTGATGCAGTCAATTAAACCTGGTTTTGATCAATATTTCAGAGGATAACACCGGTTAGGTCTGGGTTAGGTCCGGGATATGCCCGCATCTGGCTCATGATTTTGCCTTCTTCGCATACTTGTTGGCCGGATCCTGGGTTTTTTCCGTGTTTGAATCACGTAGTAATGTGGTACCATACTGAGGCAGTCAATTAAACCTGGTTTCGATCAATATTTCACAGGATAACACCGGTTAGGTCTGGGTTAGGTCCGGGATATGCCCGCATCTGGCTCATGATTTTGCCTTCTTCGCATACTTGTTGGCCGCATCCTGGGTTTTTTTCGTGTTTTTGGATCACGTAGTAATGTGGTAACCCACTGAAGCAGTCAATTAAACCTGGTTTCGATCAATACTTTAGAGGATAACACCGGTTAGGTCTGGGTTATGCCCGCATCTGGCTCATGATTTTGCCTTCTTCGCATACTTGTTGGCCAGATCCTGGGTTTTTCTCTTGTTTGAATCACGTAGTAATGTGGTAACACACTGAAGGAGTCAATTAAACCTGGTTTCGATCATTATTTTAGACGATAACACCGGTTAGGTCTGGGTTAGGTCTGGGATATGCGCGCATCTGGCTTATACTTTCGCCTTTTTCGCAAACTTGTTGGCCAGATCATGGGTTTTTTCCGTGTTTGAATCACGTAGTAACGTTGTACCACACTGAGGCAGTCAATTAAACCTGGATTCGGACAGTATTTTAGAGGATAACACCGGTTAGGTCTGGGTTAGGTCTGGGTTATGCCCGCATCTGGCTCATGATTTTGCCTTCTTCGCATACTTGTTGGCCAGATCCTGGGTTTTTTTCGTGTTTGAATCACGTAGTAATGTGGTAATACACTGAAGCAGTCAATTAAACCTGGTTTCGATCAATATTTTAGAGGATAACACCGGTTAGGTCTGGGTTAGGTCTGGGTTATGCCCGCATCTGGCTCATGATTTTGCCTTCTTCGCATACTTGTTGGCCAGATCCTGGGTTTTTTTCGTGTTTGGATCACGTAGTAATGTGGTAACACACTGAAGCAGTCAATTAAACCTGGTTTCGATCAATATTTTAGAGGATAACACCGGTTAGGTCTGGGTTAGGTCTGGGATATGCGCGCATCTGGCTTATACTTTCTCCTTTTTCGCAAACTTGTTGGCTAGATCCTGGGTTTTTTTCGTGATTGAATCACGTAGTAATATGATAATACACTGAAGCAGTCAATTAAACCTGGTTTCGAACAATATTTTAGAGGATAATACCGGTTAGGTCTGGCTTAGGTCTGGGTTATGCCCGCATATGGCTCATGATTTTGCCTTCTTCGCATACTTGTTGGCCAGATCCTGGGTTTTTTTCGTGTTTGAATCACGTAGTAATGTGGTAATACACTGAAGCAGTCAATTAAACCAGGTTTCGATCAATATTTTAGGGGATAACACCGGTTAGGTCTGGGTTAGGTCAGGGATATGCCCGCATCTGGCTTATACTTTCGCCTTTTTCGCAAACTTGTTGGCCAGATCCTGGGTTTTTTCCGTGTTTGAATCACGTAGTAATGTGGTACCACACTCAGGCAGTCAATTAAACCTGGTTTCGATCAATATTTCACAGGATAACACCGGTTAGGTCTGGGTTAGGTCTGGGTTATGCCCGCATCAGGCTCATGATATTGTCTTCTTCGCATACTTGTTGGCCAGATCCTGGGTTTCTTTCGTGTTTGAATCACGTAGTAATGTGGTAATACACTGAAGCAGTCAATTAAACCTGGTTTCGATCAATATTTTAGAGGATAACACCGGTTAGGTCTGGGTTATGCCCGCATATGGCGCATGATTTTGCCTTCCTCGCATACTTGTAGGCCAGATCCTGGGTTTTTTTCGTGTTTGAATCACGTAGTTATGTGGTAACACATATAAGCAGTCAATTAACCCTTGTTTCGATCCATATTTTGGAGGATAACACCGGTTAGGTCTGGGTTAGGTCTGGGTTATGCCCGCATCTGGCTCATGATTTTGCCTTTTTCGCAAACTTGTTGGCCAGATCTTGGGTTTTTTTCGTGTTTGAATCACGTAGTAATGTGGTAACTCACTGAAGCAGTCAATTAAACCTCGTCTCGCTCAGTATTTTAGAGGATAACACCGGTTAGGTCTGGCTTAGGTCTGGGTTATACCCGCATCTGGCTCATGATTTTGCCTTCTTCGCATACTTGTTGGCCAGATCCTGGGTTTTTTTCGTGTTTGAATCACGTAGTAATGTGGTAATACACTGAAGCAGTCAATTAAACCTGGTTTCGATCAATATTTTAGAGGATAACACCGGTTAGGTCTGGGTTATGCCCGCATCTGGCTCATGATTTTGCCTTCTTCGCATACTCGTTGGCCAGATCCTGGGTTTTTTTCGTGTTTGAATCACGTAGTAATGTGGTAACCCACTGAAGCTGTCAATTAAACCTGGTTTCGATCAATATTTTAGAGGATAACACCGGTTAGGTCTGGGTTATGCCCGCATCTGGCTCATGATTTTGCCTTCTTCGCATACTTGTTGGCCAGATCCTGGGTTTTTTTCGTGTTTGAATCACGTAGTAATGTGGTACCACACTGAAGGAGTCAATTAAACCTGGTTTCGATCTTTATTTTAGAGGATAACACCGGTTAGGTCTGGGTTAGGTCCGGGATATGCGCGCATCTGGCTTATACTTTCGCCTTTTTCGCAAACTTGTTGGCCAGATCATGGGTTTTTTCCGTGTTTGAATCACGTAGTAACGTTGTACCACACTGAGGCAGTCAATTAAACCTGGATTCGGACAGTATTTTAGAGAATAACACCGGTTAGGTCTGGGTTAGGTCTGGGTTATGCCCGCATCAGGCTCATGATTTTGTCTTCTTCGCATACTTGTTGGCCAGATCCTGGGTTTTTTTCGTGTTTGAATCACGTAGTAATGTGGTAACACACTGAAGCAGTCAATTAAACCAGGTTTCGATCAATATTTAAGGGGATAACACCGGTTAGGTCTGGGTTAGGTCAGGGATATGCGCGCATCTGGCTTATACTTTCGCCTTTTTCGCAAACTTGTTGGCCAGATCCTGGGTTCTTTCCGTGTTTGAATCACGTAGTAATGTGGTACCACACTCAGGCAGTCAATTAAACCTGGATTCGGACAGTATTTTAGAGAATAACACCGGTTAGGTCTGGGTTAGGTCTGGGTTATGCCCGCATCAGGCTCATGATTTTGCCATCTTCGCATACTTGTTGGCCAGATCCTGGGTTTTTTTCGTGTTTGAATCACGTAGGAATGTGGTAACACACTGAAGCAGTCAATTAAACCTGGTTTCGATGAATATTTTAGAGGATAACACCGGTTAGGTCTGGGTTATGCCCGCATATGGCGCATGATTTTGCCTTCCTCGCATACTTGTAGGCCAGATCCTGGGTTTTTTTCGTGTTTGAATCACGTAGTTATGTGGTAACACATATAAGCAGTCAATTAACCCTTGTTTCGATCCATATTTTGGAGGATAACACCGGTTAGGTCTGGGTTAGGTCTGGGTTATGCCCGCATCTGGCTCATGATTTTGCCTTTTTCGCAAACTTGTTGGCCAGATCTTGGGTTTTTTTCGTGTTTGAATCACGTAGTAATGTGGTAACTCACTGAAGCAGTCAATTAAACCTCGTCTCGCTCAGTATTTTAGAGGATAACACCGGTTAGGTCTGGCTTAGGTCTGGGTTATACCCGCATCTGGCTCATGATTTTGCCTTCTTCGCATACTTGTTGGCCAGATCCTGGGTTTTTTTCGTGTTTGAATCACGTAGTAATGTGGTAATACACTGAAGCAGTAAATTAAACCTGGTTTCGATCAATATTTTAGAGGATAACACCGGTTAGGTCTGGGTTAGGTCTGGGATATGCGCGCATCTGGCTTATACTTTCGCCTTTTTCGCAAACTTGTTGGCCAGATCCTGGGTTTTTTCCGCGTTTGAATCACGTAGTAATGTGGTAACACACTGAGGCAGTCAATTAAACCAGGTTTCGATCAATATTTTAGAGGATAACACCGGTTAGGTCTGGGTTAGGTCTGGGATATGCGCGCATCTGGCTTATACTTTCGCCTTTTTCGCAAACTTGTTGGCCAGATCATGGGTTTTTTCCGTGTTTGAATCACGTAGTAACGTTGTACCACACTGAGGCAGTCAATTAAACCTGGATTCGGACAGTATTTTAGAGGATAACACCGGTTAGGTCTGGGTTAGGTCTGGGTTATGCCCGCATCAGGCTCATGATTTTGTCTTCTTCGCATACTTGTTGGCCAGATCCTGGGTTTTTTTCGTGTTTGAATCACGTAGTAATGTGGTAACACACTGAAGCAGTCAATTAAACCAGGTTTCGATCAATATTTTAGGGGATAACACCGGTTAGGTCTGGGTTAGGTCAGGGATATGCCCGCATCTGGCTTATACTTTCGCCTTTTTCGCAAACTTGTTGGCCAGATCCTGGGTTTTTTCCGTGTTTGAATCACGTAGTAATGTGGTACCACACTCAGGCAGTCAATTAAACCTGGTTTCGATCAATATTTCACAGGATAACACCGGTTAGGTCTGGGTTAGGTTGGGTTATGCCCGCATCAGGCTCATGATTTTGTCTTCTTCGCATACTTGTTGGCCAGATCCTGGGTTTCTTTCGTGTTTGAATCACGTAGTAATGTGGTAATACACTGAAGCAGTCAATTAAACCTGGTTTCGATCAATATTTTAGAGGATAACACCGGTTAGGTCTGGGTTATGCCCGCGTATGGCGCATGATTTTGCCTTCCTCGCATACTTGTAGGCCAGATCCTGGGTTTTTTTCGTGTTTGAATCACGTAGTTATGTGGTAACACATATAAGCAGTCAATTAACCCTTGTTTCGATCCATATTTTGGAGGATAACACCGGTTAGGTCTGGGTTAGGTCTGGGTTATGCCCGCATCTGGCTCATGATTTTGCCTTTTTCGCAAACTTGTTGGCCAGATCTTGGGTTTTTTTCGTGTTTGAATCACGTAGTAATGTGGTAACTCACTGAAGCAGTCAATTAAACCTCGTCTCGCTCAGTATTTTAGAGGATAACACCGGTTAGGTCTGGCTTAGGTCTGGGTTATACCCGCATCTGGCTCATGATTTTGCCTTCTTCGCATACTTGTTGGCCAGATCCTGGGTTTTTTTCGTGTTTGAATCACGTAGTAATGTGGTAATACACTGAAGCAGTCAATTAAACCTGGTTTCGATCAATATTTTAGAGGATAACACCGGTTAGGTCTGGGTTAGGTCTGGGATATGCCCGCATCTGGCTCATGATTTTGCCTTCTTCGCATACTTGTTGGCCAAATCCTGGGTTTTTTTCGTGTTTGAATCACGTAGTAATGTTGTAACACACTGAAGCAGTCAATTAAACCTGGTTTCGATCAATATTTTAGAGGATAACACCGGTTAGGTCTGGGTTAGGTCTGGGATATGCGCGCATCTGGCTTATACTTTCTCCTTTTTCGCAAACTTGTTGGCTAGATCCTGGGTTTTTTTCGTTATTGAATCACGTAGTAGTGTGGTAATACACTGAAGCAGTCAATTAAACCTCGTCTCGCTCAGTATTTTAGAGGATAACACCGGTTAGGTCTGGCTTAGGTCTGGGTTATACCCGCATCTGGCTCATGATTTTGCCTTCTTCGCATACTTGTTGGCCAGATCCTGGGTTTTTTTCGTGTTTGAATCACGTAGTAATGTGGTAATACACTGAAGCAGTCAATTAAACCAGGTTTCGATCAATATTTTAGAGGATAACACCGGTTAGGTCTGGGTTATGCCCGCATCTGGCTCATGATTTTGCCTTTTTCGCAAACTTGTTGGCCAGATCTTGAGTTTTTTTCGTGTTTGAATCACGTAGTAATGTGGTAACTCACTGAAGCAGTCAATTAAACCTCGTCTCGCTCAGTATTTTAGAGGATAACACCGGTTAGGTCTGGCTTAGGTCTGGGTTATACCCGCATCTGTCTCATGATTTTGCCATCTTCGCATACTTGTTGGCCAGATCCTGGGTTTTTTTCGTGTTTGAATCACGTAGGAATGTGGTAACACACTGAAGCAGTCAATTAAACCTGGTTTCGATCAATATTTTAGAGGATAACACCGGTTAGGTCTGGGTTAGGTCTGGGATATGCGCGCATCTGGCTTATACTTTCTCCTTTTTCGCAAACTTGTTGGCTAGATCCTGGGTTTTTTTCGTTATTGAATCACGTAGTAGTGTGGTAATACACTGAAGCAGTCAATTAAACCTGGTTTCGATCAATATTTTAGAGGATAACACCGGTTAGGTCTGGGATATGCCCGCATCTGGCTCATGATTTTGCCTTCTTCGCATACTTGTTGGCCAAATCCTGGGTTTTTTTCGTGTTTGAATCACGTAGTAATGTGGTAACACACTGAAGCAGTCAATTAAACCTGGTTTCGATCAATATTTTAGAGGATAACACCGGTTAGGTCTGGGTTAGGTCTGGGATATGCGCGCATCTGGCTTATACTTTCTCCTTTTTCGCAAACTTGTTGGCTAGATCCTGGGTTTTTTTCGTTATTGAATCACGTAGTAGTGTGGTAATACACTGAAGCAGTCAATTAAACCTTGTCTCGCTCAGTATTTTAGAGGATAACACCGGTTAGGTCTGGCTTAGGTCTGGGTTATACCCGCATCTGGCTCATGATTTTGCCTTCTTCGCATACTTGTTGGCCAGATCCTGGGTTTTTTTCGTGTTTGAATCACGTAGTAATGTGGTAATACACTGAAGCAGTCAATTAAACCTGGTTTCGATCAATATTTTAGAGGATAACACCGGTTAGGTCTGGGTTATGCCCGCATCTGGCTCATGATTTTGCCTTTTTCGCAAACTTGTTGGCCAGATCTTGAGTTTTTTTCGTGTTTGAATCACGTAGTAATGTGGTAACTCACTGAAGCAGTCAATTAAACCTCGTCTCGCTCAGTATTTTAGAGGATAACACCGGTTAGGTCTGGCTTAGGTCTGGGTTATACCCGCATCTGTCTCATGATTTTGCCATCTTCGCATACTTGTTGGCCAGATCCTGGGTTTTTTTCGTGTTTGAATCACGTAGGAATGTGGTAACACACTGAAGCAGTCAATTAAACCTGGTTTCGATCAATATTTTAGAGGATAACACCGGTTAGGTCTGGGTTAGGTCTGGGATATGCGCGCATCTGGCTTATACTTTCTCCTTTTTCGCAAACTTGTTGGCTAGATCCTGGGTTTTTTTCGTTATTGAATCACGTAGTAGTGTGGTAATACACTGAAGCAGTCAATTAAACCTGGTTTCGATCAATATTTTAGAGGATAACACCGGTTAGGTCTGGGTTATGCCCGCATATGGCGCATGATTTTGCCTTCCTCGCATACTTGTAGGCCAGATCCTGGGTTTTTTTCGTGTTTGAATCACGTAGTTATGTGGTAACACATATAAGCAGTCAATTAACCCTTGTTTCGATCCATATTTTGGAGGATAACACCGGTTAGGTCTGGGTTAGGTCTGGGTTATGCCCGCATCTGGCTCATGATTTTGCCTTTTTCGCAAACTTGTTGGCCAGTTCTTGGGTTTTTTTCGTGTTTGAATCACGTAGTAATGTGGTAACTCACTGAAGCAGTCAATTAAACCTCGTCTCGCTCAGTATTTTAGAGGATAACACCGGTTAGGTCTGGCTTAGGTCTGGGTTATACCCGCATCTGGCTCATGATTTTGCCTTCTTCGCATACTTGTTGGCCAGATCCTGGGTTTTTTTCGTGTTTGAATCACGTAGTAATGTGGTAATACACTGAAGCAGTCAATTAAACCTGGTTTCGATCAATATTTTAGAGGATAACACCGGTTAGGTCTGGGTTATGCCCGCATCTGGCTCATGATTTTGCCTTCTTCGCATACTTGTTGGCCAGATCCTGGGTTTTTTTCGTGTTTGAATCACGTAGTAATGTGGTACCACACTGAAGGAGTCAACTAAACCTGGTTTCGATCATTATTTTAGAGGATAACACCGGTTAGGTCTGGGTTAGGTCCGGGATATGCGCGCATCTGGCTTATACTTTCGCCTTTTTCGCAAACTTGTTGGCCAGATCATGGGTTTTTTCCGTGTTTGAATCACGTAGTAACGTTGTACCACACTGAGGCAGTCAATTAAACCTGGATTCGGACAGTATTTTAGAGAATAACACCGGTTAGGTCTGGGTTAGGTCTGGGTTATGCCCGCATCAGGCTCATGATTTTGTCTTCTTCGCATACTTGTTGGCCAGATCCTGGGTTTTTTTCGTGTTTGAATCACGTAGTAATGTGGTAACACACTGAAGCAGTCAATTAAACCAGGTTTCGATCGATATTTAAGGGGATAACACCGGTTAGGTCTGGGTTAGGTCAGGGATATGCGCGCATCTGGCTTATACTTTCGCCTTTTTCGCAAACTTGTTGGCCAGATCCTGGGTTCTTTCCGTGTTTGAATCACGTAGTAATGTGGTACCACACTCAGGCAGTCAATTAAACCTGGATTCGGACAGTATTTTAGAGAATAACACCGGTTAGGTCTGGGTTAGGTCTGGTTTATGCCCGCATCAGGCTCATGATTTTGCCATCTTCGCATACTTGTTGGCCAGATCCTGGGTTTTTTTCGTGTTTGAATCACGTAGGAATGTGGTAACACACTGAAGCAGTCAATTAAACCTGGTTTCGATCAATATTTTAGAGGATAACACCGGTTAGGTCTGGGTTAGGTCTGGGATATGCGCGCATCTGGCTTATACTTTCTCCTTTTTCGCAAACTTGTTGGCTAGATCCTGGATTTTTTTCGTTATTGAATCACGTACTAGTGTGGTGATACACTGAAGCAGTCAATTAAACCTGGTTTCGATCAATATTTTAGAGGATAACACCGGTTAGGTCTGGGTTATGCCTGCATATGGCGCATGATTTTGCCTTCCTCGCATACTTGTAGGCCAGATCCTGGGTTTTTTTCGTGTTTGAATCACGTAGTTATGTGGTAACACATATAAGCAGTCAATTAACCCTTGTTTCGATCCATATTTTGGAGGATAACACCGGTTAGGTCTGGGTTAGGTCTGGGATATGCGCGCATCTGGCTTGTACTTTCTCCTTTTTCGCAAACTTGTTGGCTAGATCCTGGGTTTTTTCGGGTTCGAATCACGTAGTAATGTGGTAACACACTGAAGCAGTCAATTGAACCCGGTTTCGATCAATATTTTAGAGGATAACACCGGTTAGGTCTGGGTTAGGTCTGGGATATGCACGCATCTGCCATATACTTTCGCCTTCTTCGCATTCTTGTTGGCCAGATCCTGGGTTTTTTTCGTGTTTGAATCAAGTAGTAATGTGGTAACACAATGAAGCAGTCAATTAAACCTGGTTTCGATCAATATTTTAGAGGATAACACCGGTTAGGTCTGGGTTAGGTCTGGGTTATGCCCGCATCTGGCTTATACTTTCGCCTTTTTCGCAAACTTGTTGGCTAGATCCTGGGTTTTTTTCGTGTTTGAATCACGTAGTAATGTGGTAACACAATGAAGCAGTCAATTAACCCTGGTTTCGATCAATATTTTGGAGGATAACACCGGTTAGGTCTGGGTTAGGTCTGGGTTATGCCCGCATCTGGCTCATGATTTTGCCTTTTTCGCAAACTTGTTGGCCAGATCTTGGGATTTTTTCGTGTTTGAATCACGTAGTAATGTGGTAACACATTGAAGCAGTCAATTAAACCTCGTTTCGCTCAGTATTTTAGAGGATAACACCGGTTAGGTCTGGCTTTGGTCTGGGTTATACCCGCATCTGGCTCATGATTTTGCCTTCTTCGCAAACTTGTTGGCCAGATCCTGGGTTTTTTCCGTGTTTGAATCACGTAGTAATGTGGTACCACACTGATGCAGTCAATTAAACCTGGTTTCGATCAATATTTTAGAGGTTAACACCGGTTAGGTCTGGGTTAGGTCTGGGATATGCGCGCATCTGGCTTACACTTTCGCCTTTTTCGCAAACTTGTTGGCCAGATCCTGGGTTTTTTCCGTGTTTGAATCACGTAGTAGTGTGGTACCACACTGATGCAGTCAATTAAACCTGGTTTTGATCAATATTTCAGAGGATAACACCGGTTAGGTCTGGGTTAGGTCCGGGATATGCCCGCATCTGGCTCATGATTTTGCCTTCTTCGCATACTTGTTGGCCGGATCCTGGGTTTTTTCCGTGTTTGAATCACGTAGTAATGTGGTACCACACTGAGGCAGTCAATTAAACCTGGTTTCGATCAATATTTCACAGGATAACACCGGTTAGGTCTGGGTTAGGTCCGGGATATGCCCGCATCTGGCTCATGATTTTGCCTTCTTCGCATACTTGTTGGCCGGATCCTGGGTTTTTTTCGTGTTTTTGGATCACGTAGTAATGTGGTAACCCACTGAAGCAGTCAATTAAACCTGGTTTCGATCAATATTTTAGAGGATAACACCGGTTAGGTCTGGGTTATGCCCGCATCTGGCTCATGATTTTGCCTTCTTCGCATACTTGTTGGCCAGATCCTGGGTTTTTCTCGTGTTTGAATCACGTAGTAATGTGGTAACACACTGAAGGAGTCAATTAAACCTGGTTTCGATCATTATTTTAGACGATAACACCGGTTAGGTCTGGGTTAGGTCTGGGATATGCGCGCATCTGGCTTATACCTTCGCCTTTTTCGCAAACTTGTTGGCCAGATCATGGGTTTTTTCCGTGTTTGAATCACGTAGTAACGTTGTACCACACTGAGGCAGTCAATTAAACCTGGATTCGGACAGTATTTTAGAGGATAACACCGGTTAGGTCTGGGTTAGGTCTGGGTTATGCCCGCATCTGGCTCATGATTTTGCCTTCTTCGCATACTTGTTGGCCAGATCCTGGGTTTTTTTCGTGTTTGAATCACGTAGTAATGTGGTAATACACTGAAGCAGTCAATTAAACCTGGTTTCGATCAATATTTTAGAGGATAACACCGGTTAGGTCTGGGTTAGGTCTGGGTTATGCCCGCATCTGGCTCATGATTTTGCATTCTTCGCATACTTGTTGGCCAGATCCTGGGTTTTTTTCGTGTTTGAATCACGTAGTAATGTGGTAACACACTGAAGCAGTCAATTAAACCTGGTTTCGATCAATATTTTAGAGGATAACACCGGTTAGGTCTGGGTTAGGTCTGGGATATGCGCGCATCTGGCTTATACTTTCTCCTTTTTCGCAAACTTGTTGGCTAGATCCTGGGTTTTTTTCGTGATTGAATCACGTAGTAATATGGTAATACACTGAAGCAGTCAATTAAACCTGGTTTCGAACAATATTTTAGAGGATAATACCGGTTAGATCTGGCTTAGGTCTGGGTTATGCCCGCATGTGGCTCATGATTTTGCCTTCTTCGCATACTTGTTGGCCAGACCCTGGGTTTTTTTCGTGTTTGAATCAGGTAGTAATGTGGTAACACACTGAAGCAGTCAATTAAACCTGGTTTCGATCAATATTTTAGAGGACAACACCGGTTAGGTCTGGGTTAGGTCTGGGTTATGCCCGCATCTGGCTCATGATTTCGCCTTCTTCGCATACTTGTTGGCCAGATCCTGGGTTTTTTCCGTGTTTGAATCACGTAGTAATGTGGTACCACACTGAGGCAGTCAATTAAACCTGGTTTCCATCAATATTTCTGAGGATAACACCGGTTAGGTCTGGGCTAGGTCCGGGATATGCCCGCATCTGGCTCATGATTTTGCCTTCTTCGCATACTTGTTGGCCAGATCCTGGGTTTTTTTCGTGTTTGAATCACGTAGTAATGTGGTAACACACTGAAGCAGTCAATTAAACCTGGTTTCGATCAATATTTTAGAGGATAACACCGGTTAGGTCTGGGTTAGGTCTGGGTTATGCCCGCATCTGGCTCATGATTTCGCCTTCTTCGCATACTTGTTGGCCAGATCCTGGGTTCTTTTCGTGTTTGAATCACGTAGTAATGTGGTAACACACTGAAGCAGTCAATTAAACCTGGTTTCGATCAATATTTTAGAGGATAACACCGGTTAGGTCTGGGTTATGCCCGCATCTGGCTCATGATTTTGCCATCTTCGCATACTTGTTGGCCAGATCCTGGGTTTTTCTCGTGTTTGAATCACGTAGTAATGTGGTAACACACTGAAGGAGTCAATTAAACCTGGTTTCGATCATTATTTTAGACGATAACACCGGTTAGGTCTGGGTTAGGTCTGGGATATGCGCGCATCTGGCTTATACTTTCGCCTTTTTCGCAAACTTGTTGGCCAGATCATGGGTTTTTTCCGTGTTTGAATCACGTAGTAACGTTGTACCACACTGAGGCAGTCAATTAAACCTGGATTCGGACAGTATTTTAGAGGATAACACCGGTTAGGTCTGGGTTAGGTCTGGGTTATGCCTGCATCTGGCTCATGATTTTGCCTTCTTCGCATACTTGTTGGCCGGATCCTGGGTTTTTTTCGTGTTTTTGGATCACGTAGTAATGTGGTAACCCACTGAAGCAGTCAATTAAACCTGGTTTCGATCAATATTTTAGAGGATAACACCGGTTAGGTCTGGGTTATGCCCGCATCTGGCTCATGATTTTGCCTTCTTCGCATACTTGTTGGCCAGATCCTGGGTTTTTCTCGTGTTTGAATCACGTAGTAATGTGGTAACACACTGAAGGAGTCAATTAAACCTGGTTTCGATCATTATTTTAGACGATAACACCGGTTAGGTCTGGGTTAGGTCTGGGATATGCGCGCATCTGGCTTATACTTTCGCCTTTTTCGCAAACTTGTTGGCCAGATCATGGGTTTTTTCCGTGTTTGAATCACGTAGTAACGTTGTACCACACTGAGGCAGTCAATTAAACCTGGATTCGGACAGTATTTTAGAGGATAACACCGGTTAGGTCTGGGTTAGGTCTGGGTTATGCCCGCATCTGGCTCATGATTTTGCCTTCTTCGCATACTTGTTGGCCAGATCCTGGGTTTTTTTCGTGTTTGAATCACGTAGTAATGTGGTAATACACTGAAGCAGTCAATTAAACCTGGTTTCGATCAATATTTTAGAGGATAACACCGGTTAGGTCTGGGTTAGGTCTGGGTTATGCCCGCATCTGGCTCATGATTTTGCCTTCTTCGCATACTTGTTGGCCAGATCCTGGGTTTTTTTCGTGTTTGAATCACGTTGTAATGTGGTAACACACTGAAGCAGTCAATTAAACCTGGTTTCGATCAATATTTTAGAGGATAACACCGGTTAGGTCTGGGTTAGGTCTGGGATATGCGCGCATCTGGCTTATACTTTCTCCTTTTTCGCAAACTTGTTGGCTAGATCCTGGGTTTTTTTCGTGATTGAATCACGTAGTAATATGGTAATACACTGAAGCAGTCAATTAAACCTGGTTTCGAACAATATTTTAGAGGATAATACCGGTTAGGTCTGGCTTAGGTCTGGGTTATGCCCGCATATGGCTCATGATTTTGCCTTCTTCGCATACTTGTAGGCCGGATCCTGGGTTTTTCTCGTGTTTGAATCACGTAGTAATGTGGTAACACACTGAAGGAGTCAATTAAACCTGGTTTCGATCATTATTTTAGACGATAACACCGGTTAGGTCTGGGTTAGGTCTGGGATATGCGCGCATCTGGCTCATGATTTTGCCCTCTTCGCATACTTGTTGGCCAGACCCTGGGTTTTTTTCGTGTTTGAATCAGGTAGTAATGTGGTAACACACTGAAGCAGTCAATTAAACCTGGTTTCGATCAATATTTTAGAGGACAACACCGGTTAGGTCTGGGTTAGGTCTGGGTTATGCCCGCATCTGGCTCATGATTTCGCCTTCTTCGCATACTTGTTGGCCAGACCCTGGGTTTTTTTCGTGTTTGAATCAGGTAGTAATGTGGTAACACACTGAAGCAGTCAATTAAACCTGGTTTCGATCAATATTTCAGAGGATAACACCGGTTAGGTCTGGGTTAGGTCCGGGATATGCCCGCATCTGGCTCATGATTTTGCCCTCTTCGCATACTTGTTGGCCAGACCCTGGGTTTTTTTCGTGTTTGAATCAGGTAGTAATGTGGTAACACACTGAAGCAGTCAATTAAACCTGGTTTCGATCAATATTTTAGAGGACAACACCGGTTAGGTCTGGGTTAGGTCTGGGTTATGCCCGCATCTGGCTCATGATTTCGCCTTCTTCGCATACTTGTTGGCCAGATCCTGGGTTTTTTCCGTGTTTGAATCACGTAGTAATGTGGTAATACACTGAAGCAGTCAATTAAACCTGGTTTCGATCAATATTTTAGAGGATAACACCGGTTAGGTCTGGGTTAGGTCTGGGTTATGCCCGCATCTGGCTCATGATTTTGCCTTCTTCGCATACTTGTTGGCCAGATCCTGGGTTTTTTTCGTGTTTGAATCACGTAGTAATGTGGTAACACACTGAAGCAGTCAATTAAACCTGGTTTCGATCAATATTTTAGAGGATAACACTGGTTAGGTCTGGGTTAGGTCTGGGATATGCGCGCATCTGGCTTATACTTTCTCCTTTTTCGCAAACTTGTTGGCTAGATCCTGGGTTTTTTTCGTGATTGAATCACGTAGTAATATGGTAATACACTGAAGCAGTCAATTAAACCTGGTTTCGAACAATATTTTAGAGGATAATACCGGTTAGGTCTGGCTTAGGTCTGGGTTATGCCCGCATATGGCTCATGATTTTGCCATCTTCGCATACTTGTAGGCCGGATCCTGGGTTTTTTTCGTGTTTGAATTACGTAGTTATGTGGTAACACATATGAGCAGTCAATTAACCCTTGTTTCGATCCATATTTCAGAGGATAACACCGGTTAGGTCTGGGTTAGGTCCGGGATATGCCCGCATCTGGCTCATGATTTTACCCTCTTCGCATACTTGTTGGCCAGACCCTGGGTTTTTTTCGTGTTTGAATCAGGTAGTAATGTGGTAACACACTGAAGCAGTCAATTAAACCTGGTTTCGATCAATATTTTAGAGGACAACACCGGTTAGGTCTGGGTTAGGTCTGGGTTATGCCCGCATCTGGCTCATGATTTCGCCTTCTTCGCATACTTGTTGGCCAGATCCTGGGTTTTTTCCGTGTTTGAATCACGTAGTAATGTGGTACCACACTGAGGCAGTCAATTAAACCTGGTTTCCATCAATATTTCTGAGGATAACACCGGTTAGGTCTGGGCTAGGTCCGGGATATGCCCGCATCTGGCTCATGATTTTGCCTTCTTCGCATACTTGTTGGCCAGATCCTGGGTTTTTTTCGTGTTTGAATCACGTAGTAATGTGGTAACACACTGAAGCAGTCAATTAAACCTGGTTTCGATCAATATTTTAGAGGATAACACCGGTTAGGTCTGGGTTAGGTCTGGGTTATGCCCGCATCTGGCTCATGATTTCGCCTTCTTCGCATACTTGTTGGCCAGATCCTGGGTTCTTTTCGTGTTTGAATCACGTAGTAATGTGGTAACACACTGAAGCAGTCAATTAAACCTGGTTTGGATCAATATTTTAGAGGATAACACCGTTTCGGTCTGGGATATGCGCGCATATGGCTTATACTTTCTCCTTTTTCGCAAACTTGTTGGCTAGATCCTGGGTTTTTTTCGGGTTTGAATCACGTGGTAATGTGGTACGACACAGAAACAATCCATTAAACCTGGATTCGGACAGTATTTTAGAGGATAACACCGGTTCGGTCTGGGTTAGGTCTGGGATATGCGCGCATCTGGCTTATACTTTCTCCTTTTTCGCAAACTTGTTGGCTAGATCCTGGGTTTTTTCGGGTTCGAATCACGTAGTAATGTGGTAACACATTGAAGCAGTCAATTAAACCTGGTTTCGATCAATATTTTAGAGGATAACACCGGTTAGGTCTGGGTTAGGTCTGGGATATGCACGCATCTGCCATATACTTTCTCCTTTTTCGCAAACTTGTTGGCTAGATCCTGGGTTTTTTTCGGGTTTGAATCACGTGGTAATGTGGTACGACACAGAAACAATCCATTAAACCTGGATTCGGACAGTATTTTAGAGGATAACACCGGTTCGGTCTGGGTTAGGTCTGGGATATGCGCGCATCTGGCTTATACTTTCTCCTTTTTCGCAAACTTGTTGGCTAGATCCTGGGTTTTTTCGGGTTCGAATCACGTAGTAATGTGGTAACACATTGAAGCAGTCAATTAAACCTGGTTTCGATCAATATTTTAGAGGATAACACCGGTTAGGTCTGGGTTAGGTCTGGGATATGCACGCATCTGCCATATACTTTCGCCTTCTTCGCATTCTTGTTGGCCAGATCCTGGGTTTTTTTCGTGTTTGAATCACGTAGTAATGTGGTAACACAATGAAGCAGTCAATTAAACCTGGTTTCGATCAATATTTTAGAGGATAACACCGGTTAGGTCTGGGTTAGGTCTGGGTTATGCCCGCATCTGGCTTATACTTTCGCCTTTTTCGCAAACTTGTTGGCTAGATCCTGGGTTTTTTTCGTGTTTGAATCACGTAGTAATGTGGTAACACAATGAAGCAGTCAATTAACCCTGGTTTCGATCAATAGTTTGGAGGATAACACCGGTTAGGTCTGGGTTAGGTCTGGGTTATGCCCGCATCTGGCTCATGATTTTGCCTTTTTCGCAAACTTGTTGGCCAGATCTTGGGATTTTTTCGTGTTTGAATCACGTAGTAATGTGGTAACACATTGAAGCAGTCAATTAAACCTCGTTTCGCTCAGTATTTTAGAGGATAACACCGGTTAGGTCTGGCTTTGGTCTGGGTTATACCCGCATCTGGCTCATGATTTTGCCTTCTTCGCAAACTTGTTGGCCAGATCCTGGGTTTTTTCCGTGTTTGAATCACGTAGTAATGTGGTACCACACTGATGCAGTCAATTAAACCTGGTTTCGATCAATATTTTAGAGGTTAACACCGGTTAGGTCTGGGTTAGGTCTGGGATATGCGCGCATCTGGCTTACACTTTCGCCTTTTTCGCAAACTTGTTGGCCAGATCCTGGGTTTTTTCCGTGTTTGAATCACGTAGTAGTGTGGTACCACACTGATGCAGTCAATTAAACCTGGTTTTGATCAATATTTCAGAGGATAACACCGGTTAGGTCTGGGTTAGGTCCGGGATATGCCCGCATCTGGCTCATGATTTTGCCTTCTTCGCATACTTGTTGGCCGGATCCTGGGTTTTTTCCGTGTTTGAATCACGTAGTAATGTGGTACCACACTGAGGCAGTCAATTAAACCTGGTTTCGATCAATATTTCACAGGATAACACCGGTTAGGTCTGGGTTAGGTCCGGGATATGCCCGCATCTGGCTCATGATTTTGCCTTCTTCGCATACTTGTTGGCCGGATCCTGGGTTTTTTTCGTGTTTTTGGATCACGTAGTAATGTGGTAACCCACTGAAGCAGTCAATTAAACCTGGGTTCGATCAATATTTTAGAGGATAACACCGGTTAGGTCTGGGTTATGCCCGCATCTGGCTCATGATTTTGCCTTCTTCGCATACTTGTTGGCCAGATCCTGGGTTTTTCTCGTGTTTGAATCACGTAGTAATGTGGTAACACACTGAAGGAGTCAATTAAACCTGGTTTCGATCATTATTTTAGACGATAACACCGGTTAGGTCTGGGTTAGGTCTGGGATATGCGCGCATCTGGCTTATACTTTCGCCTTTTTCGCAAACTTGTTGGCCAGATCATGGGTTTTTTCCGTGTTTGAATCACGTAGTAACGTTGTACCACACTGAGGCAGTCAATTAAACCTGGATTCGGACAGTATTTTAGAGGATAACACCGGTTAGGTCTGGGTTAGGTCTGCGTTATGCCCGCATCTGGCTCATGATTTTGCCTTCTTCGCATACTTGTTGGCCAGATCCTGGGTTTTTTTCGTGTTTGAATCACGTAGTAATGTGGTAATACACTGAAGCAGTCAATTAAACCTGGTTTCGATCAATATTTTAGAGGATAACACCGGTTAGGTCTGGGTTAGGTCTGGGTTATGCCCGCATCTGGCTCATGATTTTGCCTTCTTCGCATACTTGTTGGCCAGATCCTGGGTTTTTTTCGTGTTTGAATCACGTAGTAATGTGGTAACACACTGAAGCAGTCAATTAAACCTGGTTTCGAACAATATTTTAGAGGATAATACCGGTTAGGTCTGGCTTAGGTCTGGGTTATGCCCGCATATGGCTCATGATTTTGCCTTCTTCGCATACTTGTAGGCCGGATCCTGGGTTTTTTTCGTGTTTGAATCACGTAGTTATGTGGTAACACATATGAGCAGTCAATTAACACTTGTTTCGATCCATATTTTGGAGGATAACACCGGTTAGGTCTGGGTTAGGTCTGGGTTATGCCCGCATCTGGCTCATGATTTTGCATTATTCGCAAACTTGTTGGCCAGATCTTGGGTTTTTTTCGTGTTTGAATCACGTAGTAATGTGGTAACACACTGAAGCAGTCAATTAAACCTCGTTTCGCTCAGTATTTTAGAGGATAACACCGGTTAGGTCTGGCTTAGGTCTGGGTTATACCCACATCTGGCTCATGATTTTGCCTTCTTCGCATACTTGTTGGCCAGATCCTGGGTTTTTTTCGTGTTTGAATCACGTAGTAATGTGGTAATACACTGAAGCAGTCAATTAAACCTGGTTTCGATCAATATTTTAGAGGATAACACCGGTTAGGTCTGGGTTAGGTCTGGGTTAGGTCTGGGATATGCGCGCATCTGGCTTATACTTTCGCCTTTTTCGCAAACTTGTTGGCCAGATCCTGGGTTTTTTCCGCGTTTGAATCACGTGGTAATGTGGTACGACACAGAAACAATTCATTAAACCTGGTTTCGGACAGTATTTTAGAGGATAACACCGGTTAGGTCTGGGTTAGGTCTGGGATATGCGCGCATCTGGCTTATCCTTTCGCCTTTTTCGCAAACTTGTTGGCCAGATCCTGGGTTTTTTCCGTGTTTGAATCACGTAGTAATGTGGTACCACACTGAGGCAGTCAATTAAACCTGGTTTCGATCAATATTTCACAGGATAACACCGGTTAGGTCTGGGTTAGGTCCGGGATATGCGCGCATCTGGCTTATACTTTCGCCTTTTTCGGAAACTTGTTGGCTAGATCCCGGGTTTTTTCGGGATTGAATCGCGTAGTAATGTGGTAACACACTGAAGCAGTCAATTAAACCAGGTTTCAATCAATATTTGAGAGGATAACACCGGTTAGGTCTGGGTTAGGTCTGGGATATGCGCGCATCTGGCTTATACTTTCGCCTTTTTCGTAAACTTGTTGGCCAGATCCTGGGTTTTTTCCGTGTTTGAATCACGTAGTAATGTGGTACCACACTGAGGCAGTCAATTAAACCTGGTTTCGATCAATATTTCAGAGGATAACACCGGTTAGGTCTGGGTTAGGTCCGGGATATGCCCGCATCTGGCTCATGATTTTGCCATTTTCGCAAACTTGTTGGCCAGATCATGGGTTTTTCCCCTGTTTGAATCACGTAGTAATGTTGTACCACACTGAGGCAGTCAATTAAACCTGGATTCGAACAGTATTTTAGAGGATAACACCGGTTAGGTCTGGGTTAGGTCTGTGTTATGCCCGCATCTGGCTCATGATTTTGCCTTCTTCGCATACTTGTTGGCCAGATCCTGGGTTTTTTTCGTGTTTGAATCACGTAGTAATGTGGTAACACACTGAAGCAGTCAATTAAGCCAGGTTTCGATCAATATTTTAGGGGATAACACCGGTTAGGTCTGGGTTAGGTCTGGGATATGCGCGCATCTGGCTTATACTTTCGCCTTTTTCGCAAACTTGTTGGCCAGATCCTGGGTTTTTTCCGTGTTTGAATCACGTAGTAATGTGGTACCACACTGAGGCAGTCAATTAAACCTGGTTTCGATCCATATTTCACAGGATAACACCGGTTAGGTCTGGGTTAGGTCTGGGTTATGCCCGCATCTGGCTCATGATTTTGTCTTCTTCGCATACTTGTTGGCCAGATCCTGGGTTTTTTTCGTGTTTGAATCACGTAGTAATGTGGTAACACACTGAAGCAGTCAATTAAACCAGGTTTCGATTAATATTTTAGGGGATAACACCGGTTAGGTCTGGGTTAGGTCTGGGATATGCGCGCATCTGGCTTATACTTTCGCCTTTTTCGCAAACTTGTTGGCCAGATCCTGGGTTTTTTCCGTGTTTGAATCACGTAGTAATGTGGTACCACACTGAGGCAGTCAATTAAACCTGGTTTCGATCAATATTTCACAGGATAACACCGGTTAGGTCTGGGTTAGGTCTGGGTTATGCCCGCATCTGGCTCATGATTTTGTCTTCTTCGCATACTTGTTGGCCAGATCCTGGGTTTTTTTCGTGTTTGAATCACGTAGTAATGTGGTAACACACTGAAGCAGTCAATTAAACCAGGTTTCGATCAATATTTTAGGGGATAACACCGGTTAGGTCTGGGTTAGGTCTGGGATATGCGCCCCTCAGGGGGTGTGTCCGGCCAGGTGTCCGGCGCAGTACGGGGCGTAGCGACCCCGAGGTACGTGATGCTAATCACACCGTAAGCCTCCTGTTGGTCGTCGCAACGACCCATTCACAAATCCAGTTTTGGTTTTGTGAATGGTACGTGGCGGCAGGAGGACCGGGGGCCTTGGCTTAACCGCCTGGGCCGCGAGGATGGTAACTCTATAAATTACCCTCTGATCCTAAGTTATGGTGCGCGGCGATGGGATGCATGGTTGGGAGAGAAGGCCCAATCCCTAGCGACCACCTCCGGGGGCACCTGCCGAACCCCCGGAGTATTAGGCTTCCCCAGGCATGGCGGCTCTGCCTGGGGTGACCTCCATTCCGACCACACTCGTGGGAACAGTAATGGACATTAATGACTCTCAAATTAGCAACCGGACTGGAAATTTGGAAAACGGAATGGCACGTGTATCGGCAGACGAGATTGGTTTATTGAACAATAATATGGATGGACCACTTCCTGGTGAGGTTAAACCCACGGTCAGGAGTGTGCAGGTGGTTAATCCCCCGTTGGGGGTCCACCTGGAGGGTGATGTTGACCTGGTCAGGGTCGGTCCCGCTCCTGTTGTCAGCCTAGAGCGGCTAAATGTCACGGAGTGGCGTAAGGCGGGGAGGGAATCACCTCCCCGCAAGAGGCATGATGCCGTGGGATCGCTGCCTTCGATGGGCGGCGCAGCCCAGAGGAAAGATGAGGGGACGGTATGCGTTGGGAATACCATCTCCCACACCCTCGACGACGACGACTCGCAGGATGGCGACGAGTGGGCGCCGAATCCTTGCACCGGTGACGAAGCTGAGAGTGGCGACTCCAGCGAGGGTTATGGTCCCGGTAAGAGAAAGAGGAAGGGCCCCGGGGCTGGAAGACCCAGGGGTATCTTCGTGGACCCCAAAAAGTTGGGTCCCGGGATGAAGGCCCTGCCGAAGCAGGCAGACCTCCGCAACATTGCGGAGGTCATGAAATCGGACGAGCTCCTGGGTCGGCTCAAGGAGCAACTAGAGTCCGTCGTCAAGGTGGCAGACACCGCAAGCCACCTTAAGACGACGGACATCCGTGGGCTCCGCTTGGCAGCGAGGGTGGCTATGGTCAGCGCCGAAGAACTTCACGGCAGAGCTGACCGTGCCGAAAATCCCAATAGGCCGGCCCGGGAGGTAGTCATTCGCCAGGGCGAGTGGGAGAGGAGGGCCAAGGCCCTCGAGAAGAGGCTGGAAGTGGCAGACAACACCGCCACCACGCTGTCCGAGACCGTGAGGGTGAAGGACAGGGGGTTGGAGCACCTCAGGCGGGAAGTGCGCCGCCTGAGGTATAAGGAGGAGCGCCGGAGGCTGCTCCGGGAGGAGGAGGAGATGGCCGGCGAGGCGCCGCCGGACCATGAATTGCCGTGTGTCCCTCGACCCCGGCGGAAGGATCTCCTTCCGTCAACTTTTGCCGGGGGGGACACCGGCATGGAGGTCGAGACGGCGGTCCCTGGACCGTCGCCTGCAACGCGGTCCGTTCCGATTGAGGAGAGTCCCGCGTCCGGAAACCCTTTGGTGGTCATGATGACCGATGTGGTGAAAAGGGTTTCCGAGATGGCGGGACAGATATCAGCCGTGGAGGACCGAGTCGAGGCGCGGCTTGAAGCTGTTTGGCGGATGGTAACCCGCCCGCCTTTGGGGAAAGGCATGGTGGCCCCACCTCCATCCTTGCGGGCGAACCCGACGGTGGCTTCGAAAGTGCCGGATACGCCGAGGGCAAACGTGAAGGGGACCGCGGCTGCGAAAACAGGGTGTGCGTATGCCGCCGTGAAAGCCCCTGCGGCTCCCACTAAGCTGACACCCCAGAGGAATGGCGCCACCAAGGCCGTGCGTGGCACACCAGAGACAGGAGTGGCAGGAGTTGCGAAGCCCCCTGTCGCGGAACATAAGGTGCCAACAAAGTCAGTGCCTCGTCCCCCTCCGCCACCTCCCAAGACCGATAGCGGCAGGGCCCCTCCGTCAGCCCACACCAAAGCGAAGGATACTCCTGCCCCCGCCAACGATGGGCAGAATACGTGGGCGGAGGTGGAAAGGCGGGGGAAGAAGAAGGCAGCAGAGAAGGGTGCGGCACCTGCCGCAACCTCCACCAAGGGTGGGAAGTCCGCCGCGTCGCGTCGGCCTGCCGCTAATACTGCGGCCGGCGTCAACAAAAAGAGTGGTACCCAGTCTGCGGCGGTAAAATTACCGAGGCTGCCAAGGAATGCGGCAGTCTCGGTGACCGCCGCTACTGGGCGGGAAGGAGATCTGGGCCCCCTCCTCAATAGGGTGATGCCCGGGATCTGCCAGGATCTCGGGATCACCGGGATGCGCCCCACCAGGGCCGTCACCGGGGCGCTTCTCTTAGCGATCCCCGGCGAAGAGGGCAAGGAGAAAGCGTCCGCCCTGCGGGCGCGTCTCGAGGGGGCCCTCGAGGCGGAAGGTGTTCGGGTGGCTTGCCCCCAAAAACAGGCCGAGTTACGAGTTTCAGGCCTGTCGGAGGCAGCCACCCAGCAGAATGTGAGGGAGGCCCTTGCCACAGCCGGGGGTTGCGGCGCAGCGGAGGTCAACGTTGGTGACCTCCGTCGGGACAGCTCGGGCATGTTTACTGCCTGGGCCCGCTGTCCCCTTCGCGCTGCAACCAAGCTCGCGAAGTCCAGCCGACTTATGGTCGGCATCTTCGAGGCCCGGCTGGCAGTCCTCGCAGCGAGGCCGTTGCAGTGTCACCGCTGCCTAGAGTTCGGCCATGTCCGGCAGCGGTGCACCAGCACCGTTGATCGCAGCGGCCTCTGCTACCGCTGCGGAGGGGCCTCCCACACCGCACGGGAGTGCACGGCCGCCCCTAAATGCCCCCTTTGTGTGGGCTTGGGGCGGCCAGCGGATCACCGCATGGGTGGGGCGGCGTGCCGTCCCCCCAAGCGCAAGGGGTAGAAAGGGAAGGGTGCGGTTGTGCCCCCATCCACGGTGCCGGCTGGTGTTGAGCCGGCACCGCTGCCCGTCGCGATAGAGGTTCAGGGGGCGGCTTGTTCCCAGCCGTCCCCTGCTGTGGTGTCGGGGACTATTCCCGCCCCAGCATCTGTCGCGGCGGCGGTGAAAGTGGTGGGGTGTATACCTGCACCGCCCCTAGCAACGGAGATGATGGAGGTGGATGTGGCGCCTTGCGACTCGGCGCCCACCACCTCCACGGAATCGGAAGGCGTGCTGTCGTGTGGGGGTACTGCAGAGCCCCCACCACAACCGGCAGCCCAGCCGCCGTGCGGGTCAGAGCCCCTTAGTAGGGGCGTGCTGGCCTCGTACGGCGGCAAAGATCCGGGGCTCGCAAAAACGCCCCAAAATGCTGGAAGGGGTGGCCTGGAGGAGGCCGCGGATGAGACCGGATAATGTCTCAACGCCTCCTCCAGGTTAATTTAAACCACTGTCGGGGGGCTCAGGATCTCATGCTCCAAACCCTCCGGCAGTGGAACATCGGGATGGCAGTGATCGCCGAGCCCTATCGTGTCCCCAAACACCCCGCTTGGGCGATCACTTGGCTGTACGGACGCGGCACGTTGCCGTGCTCTGTAGTTGGAAGGGGCCACGGTTTTGTGGTGGTAAAGTGGGGGCAACTGGTGGTTGCCGGGTGTTACGCGTCGCCCGCTATGGGCCTCAGCGAATTTGAGGCGTACCTCGACGATGTGGGGAGATGCATCTCCCCACATCTCGTCAGTGGGGTACTCGTCCTGGGCGATTTTAATGCCCACGCTGCAGCGTGGGGCTGCCCCAGGACGACCGTCAAGGGCGACGCGATGCTCGAATGGGCGGCGGGTCACGGCCTCGTAGTGTTGAATGAGGGGGCCGTGAGCACGTGCGTGCACGCGCGGGGCGAGTCGATCGTCGACATTTCGTTGGCGAGCCTCGCCATAGCGCGCCGTGTGTCCGACTGGAGGGTCGCGGAAGAGGTGGCCACGTTAAGCGACCACCTCTATATTACGTTCTCCGTATCCGCGACCCCCGGCGTAAATGGACCCCGCCAACCGGGCAGGGAAGCACACCCGGCGCCACGCTGGTCCGCCAAGAGGCTGGACCCGGACGCCCTAGCGATGGCAGCCTCCGTTGTGGCATGGCAGGAGATGCCGCGCCGGACCCTCGGCAATCCTTCTGCCGGGGCGCGTTGGTTCCGGGAGACTATGACGTCGTTGTGTGACGCAGTCATGCCCCGAGCCGTGGGGGGTCCGTGTACTGGTGGTCGGGCGAGATCGAGAATTTACGCACTCGGTGCGTTGTCGCCCGACGCCGGTACACCCGCGCCAGGAGAAGACGCGGGGCGACGGAGGCAGAGGTGGTGAGGTTGCGCGGAGAATTTTCCCTGGCGCGAAGAACCCTCCGCCGGGCCATCGCGACCGCGATAGCCCAGGCATGGACGGAGCTCCTCGGCTCTCTGGATGCAAATCCATGGGGGCGCCCCTATCATATGGTAGCAGGCAAGATGCGATCATGGGCGCCCCCGATCACAGAGAGCCTCGACCCCCAGCTGCTCGGGGAAACTATGCGCGTCCTTTTCCCTGTTGGGGGAGAGGCGTTCCTGCATCCCCCCGAGCCACACCCGGATCACCCGCCTTGGTGGTCCGACGAACTGGGGGTCTCCGAGGAGGAGCTGGCCAGGGCCGTCCGGAGAATGGCTGCCAAGAAGACGGCGCCAGGACCGGACGGCATACCTGGCAGGGGCTGGGCTATAGCGGTGGGCGCTCTGGGGGCCGGCTTGATACGCGTCTTTGACGCGTGCCTTCGGACCGGCCAGTACCCCCACATATGGAAGGTGGCGAGGTTGATCCTCCTCCACAAACCAGGTAAGCCCGCAGATTCTCCATCCGCGTTCCGTCCAATTTGCCTAATGGACGAGGCTGGAAAGCTCCTCGAGCGGGTCATTGTATCCCGGCTCGAGGGCCACCTGTCCCGCGTCGGCCCCGATCTGGCCGACCGACAGTTCGGCTTTCGCCGGGGCCGTTCCACGGTCGACGCCATAGCGACCGTACGGACCCTGGCGGAATCGGCAATCTCCCGGGGGGGTGTGGCGTTGGCAGTATCACTTGACATAGCCAACGCCTTTAACACCGTCTCCTGGGGGGCGATAGGTCGGGCACTCCAGTACCACCGGGTGCCCGCCTATCTATGCCGACTGATCGGGGATTATCTGCGGGGCAGGGTAGTCCAATATCCGGGTCGGAACGGGATGGAGCAGAGAGCGGTGCACCGCGGGGTTCCACAGGGGTCGGTCCTAGGGCCGCTCTTGTGGAACTTGGCCTATGACGCGGTGCTGCGGGCTGACCTCCCCATCGGCGTGTCGTTGGTTTGTTATGCCGACGACACCCTGGTGATAGCCGGCGGGGATACGTGGAGGAGGGCCGTGGCCCTCGCGGAGGAAGGAACGGCACGAGTCGTCGCCGAAGTAGAGCGTCTGGGGTTGCGCGTGGCACCCCAGAAGACCGAGGCCATCTGGCTGTGTAACGTCAGTGGTCGCGGGGTGCCGCGCCAGGCGTCTCTACGAGTGGGCGGAGCCCAAGTCGGGGTGGGGCGCCGAATGAAGTATTTGGGCCTCACCCTCGACAGCTACTGGCGGTTCGGGCATCATTTGGAAGGGTTGGGTCCCCGTATTGAAAGGGCAGCGGCCGCGTTAGGCCGCATAATGCCCAATCTCGGGGGGCCCAACATGGCGGCACGGCGGCTGTATTTGGGAGTCGTCCGGTCCATGGCGCTTTATGGCGCGCCAATATGGGCCGGCGGTCTGATGGCCAATCGGCGGGGTGCTTTTGTACTCCGCCGGTTACAGAGGTTGGTCGCCATCAGAGTCGTGCGGGGTTATCGCACGATCTCCTACACTGCCGCCACCTTGCTGGCGGGTTCCACACCGTTTCACCTGCTGGCGAAAATGGACGCAGAGATGTATCAAAGCCTCTGCGACCTTCGCCAGCGGGGCGTGGACCCGCACGGCGAGGAGGCCGCCAGGGCCCGAAGCCAGGCGCGGCGACGCGTCTATAGTCGGTGGCTGATCTGGTTATCCAAGCCAGACCAGCAGGATGATCGCGTCGCCGCGGCGGTCCGCCCAGTATTTTACGCCTGGGTGGGCCGTAGCTGGGGTACGCCCACCTACCGCCTGACACAAGTACTGACCGGACACGGTTGCTTCGGTCGATACTTGCATCGGATAGGGCGGGAGGCGACGGCTGCGTGCCATCACTGCAGGGGAAGGGAGGACACCGTGCAGCACACGTTGGAGTTTTGTCCAGCGTGGGCAGCGCAGCGCGGTGTCCTCGTTAGATCGATTGGAGCGGACCTCTCGCTGCCGGCCGTCATACGTGCGATGGTCGGCAGTGAGGAGGCCTGGGCGGCCATGGCCTTATTTTGTGAAGAGGTCATGGCCGCCAAGCAGGACGCCGAAAGGGCGCGTGAGGAGGTGGGGGACAGGCGGCGACGCCGACCGTAAGACCCTCCACCGCTCCCCGTGACTGGGGGAGCGCGATGGGGTCGGTGATGGTGTTTGTGGTGCGAGGTGAGGGACTTTATCCCCTCATTCCCCCTCGCACCCAGCCCATCACCGGACCGGGGGCCCGGTCGCGGCTAGTAGCAACGGCACGAGTGGGGGCGACGTAGCGTGTGACCGCGCCGCGTCGCCGGGGGGCAATCAGATTAGTTTGCCCCCCATTGGGGGAGGACGATAACATCTCCTCCCCCGGGAAGAGCCCGTAGTAGGGCGTTGCGCCAACGGGGAGAGTCACGGTAGTATGGCTAGTTTGGTTCCCGTGACACTCCCCAGATAAAGGGCGCAGGCGGTCACCGTGGTGTTTTAGCCGGTAAGAGTCCGGCACTACCCCGGCCTCCCCCCCAGGGAGCCGGGGTGTCCATGAGGATTTCACCACGTTAAAAAAAAAAAAAAAAAAAAAAAAAAAAGGTCTGGGATATGCGCATATCTGGCTTATACTTTCGTCTTTTTCGCAAACTTGTTGGCCAGATCCTGGGTTTTTTCGGGTTTGAATCACGAAGCAACGTGGTACCACACTGAAGCAGTCAATTAAACCTGGTTTCGATCATTATTTTAGAGGATAACACCGGTTAGGTCTGGGTTAGGTCTGGGTTATGCCTGCATCAGGCTCATGATTTTGCCTTCTTCGCATACTTCTTGGCCAGATCCTGGGTTTTTTCGTGTTTGAATCACGTAGTAATGTGGTAGCACAATGAAGCAGTCAATTAACCCTGGTTTCGATCCATATTTTGGAGGATAACACCGGTTAGGTCTGGGTTAGGTCTGGGTTATGCCCGCATCTGGCTCATGATTTTGCCTTTTTCGCAAACTTGTTGGCCAGATCTTGGGTTTCGTTCGTGTTTGAATCACGTAGTAATGTGGTAACACACTGAAGCAGTCAATTAAACCTCGTTTCGCTCAGTATTTTAGAGGATAACATCGGTTAGGTCTGGCTTAGGTCTCGGTCATACCCGCATCTGGCTCATGATTTTGCCTTCTTCGCATACTTGTTGGCCAGATCCTGGGTTTTTTTCGTGTTTGAATCACGTAGGAATGTGGTAACACACTGAAGCAGTCAATTAAACCTGGTTTCGATCAATATTTCAGAGGATAACACCGGTTAGGTCTGGGTTAGGTCCGGGATATGCCCGCATCTGGCTCATGATTTTGTCTTCTTCGCATACTTGTTGGCCAGATCCTGGGTTTTTTTCGTGTTTGAATCAAGTAGTAATGTGGTAACACAATGAAGCAGTCAATTAAGCCAGGTTTCGATGAATATTTTAGAGGATAACACCGGTTAGGTCTGGGTTAGGTCTGGGATATGCGCGCATCTGGCTTATACTTTCGCTTTATTCGCAAACCTGTTGGCCAGATCCTGGGTTTTATCCGTGTTTGAATCACGTAGTAATGTGGTACCACAGTGAAGGAGTCAATTAAACCTGGTTTCGATCAATATTTTAGAGGATAACACCGGGTAGGTCTGAGTTAGGTCTGGGATATGCGCGCATCTGGCTTATACTTTCGCTTTATTCGCAAACCTGTTGGCCAGATCCTGGGTTTTTTCCGTGTTTGAATCACGTAGTAATGTAGTACCACAGTGAAGGAGTCAATTAAACCTGGTTTCGATCAATATTTCAGAGGATAACACCGGTTAGGTCTGGGTTAGGTCCGGGATATGCCCGCATCTGGCTCATGATTTTGCCTTCTTCGCATACTTGTTGGCCAGATCCTGGGTTTTTTTCGTGTTTGAATCACGTAGTAATGTGGTAACACACTTAAGCAGTCAATTAAACCTGGTTTCGATCAATATTTTAGAGGATAACACCGGTTAGGTCTGGGTTAGGTCCGGGATATGCCCGCATCTGGCTTATGATTTTGCCTTCTTCGCATACTTGTTGGCCAGATCCTGGGTTTTTTTCGTGTTTGAATCAAGTAGTAATGTGGTAACACAATGAAGCAGTCAATTTACCCTGGTTTCGATCAATATTTTGGAGGATAACACCGGTTAGGTCTGGGTTAGGTCTAGGTTATGCCCGCATCTGGCTTATACTTTCGCCTTTTTCGCAAACTTGTTGGGTAGATCCTGGGTTTTTTTCGGGTTTGAATCACGTGGTAATGTGGTACGACACAGAAACAATCCATTAAACCTGGATTGGGACAGTATTTTAGAGGATAACACCGGTTAGGTCTGGGTTAGGTCTGGGATATGCGCGCATCTGGCTTATACTTTCGCCTTTTTCGCAAACTTGTTGGCTAGATCCTGGGTTCTTTTCGAGTTTGAATAACGCAGTAATGTGGTACCACACTGAAGCAGTCAATTAAACCTGGCTTCGATCAATATTTTAGAGGATAGCACCGGTTAGGTCTGGGTTAGGTCTGGGATATGCGCGCATCTGGCTCATGATTTTGCCTTCTTCGCATACTTGTTGGCCAGATCCTGGGTTTTTTTCGTGTTTGAATCACGTAGTAATGTGGTAACACACTGAAGCAGTCAATTAAACCTGGTTTCGATCAATATTTCACAGGATAACACCGGTTAGGTCTGGGTTATGCCCGCATCAGGCTCATGATTTTGCCTTCGTCGCATACTTGTTGGCCAGATCCTGGGTTTTTTTCGTGTTTGAATCACGCAGTAATGTGGTAACACACTGAAGGAGTCAATTAAACCTGGTTTCGATCAATATTTTAGAGGATAACACCGGTTAGGTCTGGGTTAGGTCTGGTATATGCGCGCATCTGGCTTATACTTTCGCCTTTTTCGCAAACTTGTTGGCCAGATCCTGGGGTTTTACCGTGTTTGAATCACGTAGTAATGTGGTACCGCACTGAGGCAGTCAATTAAACCTGGTTTCGATCAATATTTCACAGGATAACACCGGTTAGGTCTGGGTTATGCCCGCATCAGGCTCATGATTTTGCCTTCGTCGCATACTTGTTGGCCAGATCCTGGGTTTTTTTCGTGTTTGAATCACGCAGTAATGTGGTAACACACTGAAGGAGTCAATTAAACCTGGTTTCGATCAATATTTTAGAGGATAACACCGGTTAGGTCTGGGTTAGGTCTGGGTTATGCCCGCATCTGGCTCATGATTTTGCCTCCTTCGCATACTTGTTGGCCATATCCTGGGTTTTCTTCGTGTTTGAATCACGTAGTAATGTGGTAACACACTGAAGCAGTCAATTAAACCTGGTTTCGATCAATATTTCAGAGGATAACACCGGTTAGGTCTGGGTTAGCTCTGGGTTATGCCCGCATCTGGCTCATGATTTTGCCTTCTTCTCATACTTGTTGGCCAGATCCTGGGTTTTTTTCGTGTTTGAATCACGTAGTAATGTGGTAACACACTGATGCAGTCAATTAAACCTGGTTTCGATCAATATTTTAGAGGATAACACCGGTTAGGTCTGGGTTAGGTCCGGCATATGCCCGCATCTGGCTCATGATTTTGCCTTCTTCGCATACTTGTTGGCCAGATCCTGGGTTTTTTTCGTGTTTGAATCACGTAGTAATGTGGTAATACACTGAAGCAGTCAATTAAACCTGGTTTCGATCAATATTTTAGAGGATAACACCGGTTAGGTCTGGGTTAGGTCTGGGTTATGCCCGCATCTGGCTCATGATTTTGCCTTCTTCGCATACTTGTTGGCCAGATCCTGGGTTTTTTTCGTGTTTGAATCAAGTAGTAATGTGGTAACACAATGAAGCAGTCAATTTACCCTGGTTTCGATCAATATTTTGGAGGATAACACCGGTTAGGTCTGGGTTAGGTCTAGGTTATGCCCGCATCTGGCTTATACTTTCGCCTTTTTCGCAAACTTGTTGGGTAGATCCTGGGTTTTTTTCGGGTTTGAATCACGTGGTAATGTGGTACGACACAGAAACAATCCATTAAACCTGGATTGGGACAGTATTTTAGAGGATAACACCGGTTAGGTCTGGGTTAGGTCTGGGATATGCGCGCATCTGGCTTATACTTTCACCTTTTTCGCAAACTTGTTGGCTAGATCCTGGGTTTTTTTCGAGTTTGAATAACGCAGTAATGTGGTACCACACTGAAGCAGTCAATTAAACCTGGCTTCGGTCAATATTTTAGAGGATAGCACCGGTTAGGTCTGGGTAAGTTCTGGGATATGCGCGCATCTGGCTCATGATTTTGCCTTCTTCGCATACTTGTTGGCCAGATCCTGGGTTTTTTTCGTGTTTGAATCACGTAGTAATGTGGTAACACACTGAAGCAGTCAATTAAACCTGGTTTCGATCAATATTTTAGAGGATAACACCGGTTAGGTCTGGTATATGCGCGCATCTGGCTTATACTTTCGCCTTTTTCGCAATCTTGTTGGCCAGATCATGGGTTTTTTCCGTGTTTGAATCAGGTAGTAACGTTGTACCACACTGAGGCTGTCAATTAAACCTGGTTTCGATCAATATTTTAGAGGATAACACCGGTTAGGTCTGGGTTAGGACTGGTATATGCGCGCATCTGGCTTATACTTTCGCCTTTTTCGCAAACTTGTTGGCCAGATCCTGGGGTTTTACCGTGTTTGAATCACGTAGTAATGTGGTACCGCACTGAGGCAGTCAATTAAACCTGGTTTCGATCAATATTTCACAGGATAACACCGGTTAGGTCTGGGTTAGGTCTGGGTTATGCCCGCATCAGGCTCATGATTTTGCCTTCGTCGCATACTTGTTGGCCAGATCCTGGGTTTTTTTCGTGTTTGAATCGCGCAGTAATGTGGTAACACACTGAAGGAGTCAATTAAACCTGGTTTCGATCAATATTTTAGAGGATAACACCGGTTAGGTCTGGGTTAGGTCTGGGTTATGCCCGCATCTGGCTCATGATTTTGCCTCCTTCGCATACTTGTTGGCCATATCCTGGGTTTTCTTCGTGTTTGAATCACGTAGTAATGTGGTAACACACTGAAGCAGTCAATTAAACCTGGTTTCGATCAATATTTCAGAGGATAACACCGGTTAGGTCTGGGTTAGGTCTGGGTTATGCCCGCATCCGGCTCATGATTTTGCCTTCTTCTCATACTTGTTGGCCAGATCCTGGTTTTTTTCGTGTTTGAATCACGTAGTAATGTGGTAACACACTGAAGCAGTCAATTAAACCTGGTTTCGATCAATATTTTAGAGGACAACACCGGTTAGGTCTGGGTTAGGTCCGGCATATGCCCGCATCTGGCTCATGATTTTGCCATCTTCGCATACTTGTTGGCCAGATCATGTGTTTTTTCCGTGTTTGAATCACGTAGTAATGTTGTGCCACACTGAGGCAGTCAATTAAACCTGGATTCGGACAGTATTTTAGAGGTTAACACCGGTTAGGTCTGGGTTTGGTCTGGGTTATGCCCGCATGTGGCTCATGATTTTGCCTTCTTCGCATACTTGTTGGCCAGATCCTGGGTTTTTTTCGTGTTTGTATCACGTAGTAATGTGGTAACACACTGAAGCAGTCAATTAAACCTGGTTTCGATCAATATTTTACAGGATACCACCGGTTAGGACTGGGTTAGGTCTGGGTTATGCCCGCATCTGGCTCATGATTTTGCCTTCTTCGCATACTTGTTGGCCAGATCCTGGGTTTTTTTCGTGTTTGAATCACGTAGTAATGTGGTAACACACTGAAGCAGTCAATTAAACCTGGTTTCGATCAATATTTTAGAGGATAACACCGGTTAGGTCTGGGTTAGGTCTGGGTTATGCCCGCATCTGGCTTATACTTTCGCCTTTTTCGCAAACTTGTTGGCCAGATCATGTGTTTTTTCCGTGTTTGAATCACGTAGTAATGTTGTACCACACTGAGGCAGTCAATTAAACCTGGATTCGGACAGTATTTTAGAGGATAACACCGGTTAGGTCTGGGTTATGTCTAGGATATGCGCGCATCTGGCTTATACTTTCTCCTTTTTCGCTAACTTGTTGGCTAGATCCTGGGATTTGTCGGGTTTCGAATCACGTAGTAATGTGGTAACACACTGAAGCAGTCAATTAAACCTGGTTTCGATCTATATTTTAGAGGATAACACCGGTTATGTCTGGGTTAGGTCTGGGATATGCGCGCATCTGGCATATGCTTTCGCCTTTTTCGCAAACTTGTTGGCTAGATCCTGGATTTTTTTCGTGATTGAATCCCGTAGTAATGTTTTAACACACTGAAGCAGTCAATCAAACCTGGTTTCGATCAATATTTTAGAGGATAACACCGGTTAGGTATGGGTTAGGTCTGGGATATGCGCGCACCTGGCTTATACTTTCGCCTTTTTCGCAAACTTGTTGGCCAGATCCTGGGTTTTTTCCGTGTTTGAATCACGTAGGAATATGGTAACACACTGAAGCAGTCAATTAAACCAGGTTTCGATGAATATTTTAGAGGATAACAACGGTTAGGTCTGGGTTAGGTCTGGGATATGCGCGCATCTGGCTTATACTTTCGCCATTTTCGCAAACTTGTTGGCCAGATCCTGGGTTTTTTCCGTGTTTGAATCACGTAGTAATGTGGTACCACACTGAGGCAGTCAATTAAACCTGGTTTCGATCAATATTTCACAGGATAACACCGGTTAGGTCTGGGTTAGGCCTGGGTAATGCCCGCATCAGGCTCATGATTTTGCCTTCTTCGCATACTTGTTGGCCACATCCTGGGTTTTTTTCGTGTTTGAATCACGTAGTAATGTGGTAACACACTGAAGGAGTCAATTAAACCTGGTTTCGATCAATATTTTAGAGGATAACACCGGTTAGGTCTGAGTTAGGTCTGGGATATGCGCGCATCTGGCTTATACTTTCGCTTTATTCGCAAACTTGTTGGCCAGATCCTGGGTTTTTTCCGTGTTTGAATCACGTAGTAATGTGGTAACACACTGAAGCAGTCAATTAAACCTGGTTTCGATCAATATTTTAGAGGATAACACCGGTTATGTCTGGGTTAGGTCTGGTATATGCGCGCATCTGGCTTATACTTTCGCCTTTTTCGCAAACTTGTTGGCCAGATCATGTGTTTTTCCGTGTTTGAATCACGTAGTAATGTTGTACCACACTGAGGCAGTCAATTAAACCAGGTTTCGATCAATATTTTAGGGGATAACACCGGTTAGGTCTGGGTTAGGTCTGGGATATGCGCCCCTCAGGGGGAGTGTCCGGCCAGGTGTCCGGCGCAGTACGGGGCGTAGCGACCCCGAGGTACCTGATGCTAATCACACCGTAAGCCTCCTGTTGGTCGTCGCAACGACCCATTCACAAATCCAGTTTTGGTTTTGTGAATGGTACGTGGCGGCAGGAGGACCGGTGGCCTTGGCTTAACCGCCTGGGCCGCGAGGATGGTAACTCTATAAATTACCCTCTGATCCTAAGTTATGGTGCGCGGCGATGGGATGCATGGTTGGGAGAGAAGGCCCAATCCCTAGCGACCACCTCCGGGGGCACCTGCCGAACCCCCGGAGTATTAGGCTTCCCCAGGCATGGCGGCTCTGCCTGGGGTGACCTCCATTCCGACCACACTCGTGGGAACAGTAATGGACATTAATGACTCTCAAATTAGCAACCGGACTGGAAATTTGGAAAACGAAATGGCACGTGTATCGGCAGACGAGATTGGTTTATTGAACAATAATATGGATGGACCACTTCCTGGTGGGGTTAAACCCACGGTCAGGAGTGTGCAGGTGGTTAATCCCCCGTTGGGGGTCCACCTGGAGGGTGATGTTGACCTGGTCAGGGTCGGTCCCGCTCCTGTTGTCAGCCTAGAGCGGCTAAATGTCACGGAGTGGCGTAAGGCGGGGAGGGAATCACCTCCCCGCAAGAGGCATGATGCCGTGGGATCGCTGCCTTCGATGGGCGGCGCAGCCCAGAGGAAAGATGAGGGGACGGTATGCGTTGGGAATACCATCTCCCACACCCTCGACGACGACGACTCGCAGGATGGCGACGAGTGGGCGCCGAATCCTTGCACCGGTGACGAAGCTGAGAGTGGCGACTCCAGCGAGGGTTATGGTCCCGGTAAGAGAAAGAGGAAGGGCCCCGGGGCTGGAAGACCCAGGGGTATCTTCGTGGACCCCAAAAAGTTGGGTCCCGGGATGAAGGCCCTGCCGAAGCAGGCAGACCTCCGCAACATTGCGGAGGTCATGAAATCGGACGAGCTCCTGGGTCGGCTCAAGGAGCAACTAGAGTCCGTCGTCAAGGTGGCAGACACCGCAAGCCACCTTAAGACGACGGACATCCGTGGGCTCCGCTTGGCAGCGAGGGTGGCTATGGTCAGCGCCGAAGAACTTCACGGCAGAGCTGACCGTGCCGAAAATCCCAATAGGCCGGCCCGGGAGGTAGTCATTCGCCAGGGCGAGTGGGAGAGGAGGGCCAAGGCCCTCGAGAAGAGGCTGGAAGTGGCAGACAACACCGCCACCACGCTGTCCGAGACCGTGAGGGTGAAGGACAGGGGGTTGGAGCACCTCAGGCGGGAAGTGCGCCGCCTGAGGTATAAGGAGGAGCGCCGGAGGCTGCTCCGGGAGGAGGAGGAGATGGCCGGCGAGGCGCCGCCGGACCATGAATTGCCGTGTGTCCCTCGACCCCGGCGGAAGGATCTCCTTCCGTCAACTTTTGCCGGGGGGGACACCGGCATGGAGGTCGAGACGGCGGTCCCTGGACCGTCGCCTGCAACGCGGTCCGTTCCGATTGAGGAGAGTCCCGCGTCCGGAAACCCTTTGGTGGTCATGATGACCGATGTGGTGAAAAGGGTTTCCGAGATGGCGGGACAGATATCAGCCGTGGAGGACCGAGTCGAGGCGCGGCTTGAAGCTGTTTGGCGGATGGTAACCCGCCCGCCTTTGGGGAAAGGCATGGTGGCCCCACCTCCATCCTTGCGGGCGAACCCGACGGTGGCTTCGAAAGTGCCGGATACGCCGAGGGCAAACGTGAAGGGGACCGCGGCTGCGAAAACAGGGTGTGCGTATGCCGCCGTGAAAGCCCCTGCGGCTCCCACTAAGCTGACACCCCAGAGGAATGGCGCCACCAAGGCCGTGCGTGGCACACCAGAGACAGGAGTGGCAGGAGTTGCGAAGCCCCCTGTCGCGGAACATAAGGTGCCAACAAAGTCAGTGCCTCGTCCCCCTCCGCCACCTCCCAAGACCGATAGCGGCAGGGCCCCTCCGTCAGCCCACACCAAAGCGAAGGATACTCCTGCCCCCGCCAACGATGGGCAGAATACGTGGGCGGAGGTGGAAAGGCGGGGGAAGAAGAAGGCAGCAGAGAAGGGTGCGGCACCTGCCGCAACCTCCACCAAGGGTGGGAAGTCCGCCGCGTCGCGTCGGCCTGCCGCTAATACTGCGGCCGGCGTCAACAAAAAGAGTGGTACCCAGTCTGCGGCGGTAAAATTACCGAGGCTGCCAAGGAATGCGGCAGTCTCGGTGACCGCCGCTACTGGGCGGGAAGGAGATCTGGGCCCCCTCCTCAATAGGGTGATGCCCGGGATCTGCCAGGATCTCGGGATCACCGGGATGCGCCCCACCAGGGCCGTCACCGGGGCGCTTCTCTTAGCGATCCCCGGCGAAGAGGGCAAGGAGAAAGCGTCCGCCCTGCGGGCGCGTCTCGAGGGGGCCCTCGAGGCGGAAGGTGTTCGGGTGGCTTGCCCCCAAAAACAGGCCGAGTTACGAGTTTCAGGCCTGTCGGAGGCAGCCACCCAGCAGAATGTGAGGGAGGCCCTTGCCACAGCCGGGGGTTGCGGCGCAGCGGAGGTCAACGTTGGTGACCTCCGTCGGGACAGCTCGGGCATGTTTACTGCCTGGGCCCGCTGTCCCCTTCGCGCTGCAACCAAGCTCGCGAAGTCCAGCCGACTTATGGTCGGCATCTTCGAGGCCCGGCTGGCAGTCCTCGCAGCGAGGCCGTTGCAGTGTCACCGCTGCCTAGAGTTCGGCCATGTCCGGCAGCGGTGCACCAGCACCGTTGATCGCAGCGGCCTCTGCTACCGCTGCGGAGGGGCCTCCCACACCGCACGGGAGTGCACGGCCGCCCCTAAATGCCCCCTTTGTGTGGGCTTGGGGCGGCCAGCGGATCACCGCATGGGTGGGGCGGCGTGCCGTCCCCCCAAGCGCAAGGGGTAGAAAGGGAAGGGTGCGGTTGTGCCCCCATCCACGGTGCCGGCTGGTGTTGAGCCGGCACCGCTGCCCGTCGCGATAGAGGTTCAGGGGGCGGCTTGTTCCCAGCCGTCCCCTGCTGTGGTGTCGGGGACTATTCCCGCCCCAGCATCTGTCGCGGCGGCGGTGAAAGTGGTGGGGTGTATACCTGCACCGCCCCTAGCAACGGAGATGATGGAGGTGGATGTGGCGCCTTGCGACTCGGCGCCCACCACCTCCACGGAATCGGAAGGCGTGCTGTCGTGTGGGGGTACTGCAGAGCCCCCACCACAACCGGCAGCCCAGCCGCCGTGCGGGTCAGAGCCCCTTAGTAGGGGCGTGCTGGCCTCGTACGGCGGCAAAGATCCGGGGCTCGCAAAAACGCCCCAAAATGCTGGAAGGGGTGGCCTGGAGGAGGCCGCGGATGAGACCGGATAATGTCTCAACGCCTCCTCCAGGTTAATTTAAACCACTGTCGGGGGGCTCAGGATCTCATGCTCCAAACCCTCCGGCAGTGGAACATCGGGATGGCAGTGATCGCCGAGCCCTATCGTGTCCCCAAACACCCCGCTTGGGCGATCACTTGGCTGTACGGACGCGGCACGTTGCCGTGCTCTGTAGTTGGAAGGGGCCACGGTTTTGTGGTGGTAAAGTGGGGGCAACTGGTGGTTGCCGGGTGTTACGCGTCGCCCGCTATGGGCCTCAGCGAATTTGAGGCGTACCTCGACGATGTGGGGAGATGCATCTCCCCACATCTCGTCAGTGGGGTACTCGTCCTGGGCGATTTTAATGCCCACGCTGCAGCGTGGGGCTGCCCCAGGACGACCGTCAAGGGCGACGCGATGCTCGAATGGGCGGCGGGTCACGGCCTCGTAGTGTTGAATGAGGGGGCCGTGAGCACGTGCGTGCACGCGCGGGGCGAGTCGATCGTCGACATTTCGTTGGCGAGCCTCGCCATAGCGCGCCGTGTGTCCGACTGGAGGGTCGCGGAAGAGGTGGCCACGTTAAGCGACCACCTCTATATTACGTTCTCCGTATCCGCGACCCCCGGCGTAAATGGACCCCGCCAACCGGGCAGGGAAGCACACCCGGCGCCACGCTGGTCCGCCAAGAGGCTGGACCCGGACGCCCTAGCGATGGCAGCCTCCGTTGTGGCATGGCAGGAGATGCCGCGCCGGACCCTCGGCAATCCTTCTGCCGGGGCGCGTTGGTTCCGGGAGACTATGACGTCGTTGTGTGACGCAGTCATGCCCCGAGCCGTGGGGGGTCCGTGTACTGGTGGTCGGGCGAGATCGAGAATTTACGCACTCGGTGCGTTGTCGCCCGACGCCGGTACACCCGCGCCAGGAGAAGACGCGGGGCGACGGAGGCAGAGGTGGTGAGGTTGCGCGGAGAATTTTCCCTGGCGCGAAGAACCCTCCGCCGGGCCATCGCGACCGCGATAGCCCAGGCATGGACGGAGCTCCTCGGCTCTCTGGATGCAAATCCATGGGGGCGCCCCTATCATATGGTAGCAGGCAAGATGCGATCATGGGCGCCCCCGATCACAGAGAGCCTCGACCCCCAGCTGCTCGGGGAAACTATGCGCGTCCTTTTCCCTGTTGGGGGAGAGGCGTTCCTGCATCCCCCCGAGCCACACCCGGATCACCCGCCTTGGTGGTCCGACGAACTGGGGGTCTCCGAGGAGGAGCTGGCCAGGGCCGTCCGGAGAATGGCTGCCAAGAAGACGGCGCCAGGACCGGACGGCATACCTGGCAGGGGCTGGGCTACAGCGGTGGGCGCTCTGGGGGCCGGCTTGATACGCGTCTTTGACGCGTGCCTTCGGACCGGCCAGTACCCCCACATATGGAAGGTGGCGAGGTTGATCCTCCTCCACAAACCAGGTAAGCCCGCAGATTCTCCATCCGCGTTCCGTCCAATTTGCCTAATGGACGAGGCTGGAAAGCTCCTCGAGCGGGTCATTGTATCCCGGCTCGAGGGCCACCTGTCCCGCGTCGGCCCCGATCTGGCCGACCGACAGTTCGGCTTTCGCCGGGGCCGTTCCACGGTCGACGCCATAGCGACCGTACGGACCCTGGCGGAATCGGCAATCTCCCGGGGGGGTGTGGCGTTGGCAGTATCACTTGACATAGCCAACGCCTTTAACACCGTCTCCTGGGGGGCGATAGGTCGGGCACTCCAGTACCACCGGGTGCCCGCCTATCTATGCCGACTGATCGGGGATTATCTGCGGGGCAGGGTAGTCCAATATCCGGGTCGTAACGGGATGGAGCAGAGAGCGGTGCACCGCGGGGTTCCACAGGGGTCGGTCCTAGGGCCGCTCTTGTGGAACTTGGCCTATGACGCGGTGCTGCGGGCTGACCTCCCCATCGGCGTGTCGTTGGTTTGTTATGCCGACGACACCCTGGTGATAGCCGGCGGGGATACGTGGAGGAGGGCCGTGGCCCTCGCGGAGGAAGGGACGGCACGAGTCGTCGCCGAAGTAGAGCGTCTGGGGTTGCGCGTGGCACCCCAGAAGACCGAGGCCATCTGGCTGTGTAACGTCAGTGGTCGCGGGGTGCCGCGCCAGGCGTCTCTACGAGTGGGCGGAGCCCAAGTCGGGGTGGGGCGCCGAATGAAGTATTTGGGCCTCACCCTCGACAGCTACTGGCGGTTCGGGCATCATTTGGAAGGGTTGGGTCCCCGTATTGAAAGGGCAGCGGCCGCGTTAGGCCGCATAATGCCCAATCTCGGGGGGCCCAACATGGCGGCACGGCGGCTGTATTTGGGAGTCGTCCGGTCCATGGCGCTTTATGGCGCGCCAATATGGGCCGGCGGTCTGATGGCCAATCGGCGGGGTGCTTTTGTACTCCGCCGGTTACAGAGGTTGGTCGCCATCAGAGTCGTGCGGGGTTATCGCACGATCTCCTACACTGCCGCCACCTTGCTGGCGGGTTCCACACCGTTTCACCTGCTGGCGAAAATGGACGCAGAGATGTATCAAAGCCTCTGCGACCTTCGCCAGCGGGGCGTGGACCCGCACGGCGAGGAGGCCGCCAGGGCCCGAAGCCAGGCGCGGCGACGCGTCTATAGTCGGTGGTTGATCTGGTTATCCAAGCCAGAGCAGCAGGATGATCGCGTCGCCGCGGCGGTCCGCCCAGTATTTTACGCCTGGGTGGGCCGTAGCTGGGGTACGCCCACCTACCGCCTGACACAAGTACTGACCGGACACGGTTGCTTCGGTCGATACTTGCATCGGATAGGGCGGGAGGCGACGGCTGCGTGCCATCACTGCAGGGGAAGGGAGGACACCGTGCAGCACACGTTGGAGTTTTGTCCAGCGTGGGCAGCGCAGCGCGGTGTCCTCGTTAGATCGATTGGAGCGGACCTCTCGCTGCCGGCCGTCATACGTGCGATGGTCGGCAGTGAGGAGGCCTGGGCGGCCATGGCCTTATTTTGTGAAGAGGTCATGGCCGCCAAGGAGGACGCCGAAAGCGCGCGTGAGGAGGTGGGGGACAGGCGGCGACGCCGACCGTAAGACCCTCCACCGCTCCCCGTGACAGGGGGAGCGCGATGGGGTCGGTGATGGTGTTTGTGGTGCGAGGTGAGGGACTTTATCCCCTCATTCCCCCTCACACCCAGCCCATCACCGGACCGGGGGCCCGTGGCAGGGGCCCCGTCCAGCGGGGGCGGCAGTGTTAGCCGGCCCCGCAGCCGTGGTCGCGATCGGGTGGGGGCCCGGTCGCGGCTAGTAGCAACGGCACGAGTGGGGGCGACGTAGCGTGTGACCGCGCCGCGTCGCCTGGGGGCAATCAGATTAGTTTGCCCCCCATTGGGGGAGGACGATAACATCTCCTCCCCCGGGAAGAGCCCGCAGTAGGGCGTTGCGCCAACGGGGAGAGTCACGGTAGTATCGCTAGTTTGGTTCCCGTGACACTCCCCAGATAAAGGGCGCAGGCGGTCACCGTGGTGTTTTAGCCGGTAAGAGTCCGGCACTACCCCGGCCTCCCCCCCAGGGAGCCGGGGTGTCCATGAGGATTTCACCACGTTAAAAAAAAAAAAAAAAAAAAAAAAAAAAAAGATCTGGGATATGCGCATATCTGGCTTATACTTTCGTCTTTTTCGCAAACTAGTCGGCCAGATCCTGGGTTTTTTCGGGTTTGAATCACGAAGCAACGTGGTACCACACTGAAGCAGTCAATTAAACCTGGTTTCGATCATTATTTTAGAGGATAACACCGGTTAGGTCTGGGTTAGGTCTGGGTTATGCCTGCATCTGGCTCATGATTTTGCCTTCTTCGCATACTTCTTGGCCAGATCCTGGGTTTTTTCGTGTTTGAATCACGTAGTAATGTGGTAGCACAATGAAGCAGTCAATTAACCCTGGTTTCGATCCATATTTTGGAGGATAACACCGGTTAGGTCTGGGTTAGGTCTGGGTTATGCCCGCATCTGGCTCATGATTTTGCCTTTTTCGCAAACTTGTTGGCCAGATCTTGGGTTTCGTTCGTGTTTGAATCACGTAGTAATGTGGTAACACACTGAAGCAGTCAATTAAACCTCGTTTCGCTCAGTATTTTAGAGGATAACATCGGTTACGTCTGGCTTAGGTCTCGGTCATACCCGCATCTGGCTCATGATTTTGCCTTCTTCGCATACTTGTTGGCCAGATCCTGGGTTTTTTTCGTGTTTGAATCACTTAGGAATGTGGTAACACACTGAAGCAGTCAATTAAACCTGGTTTCGATCAATATTTCAGAGGATAACACCGGTTAGGTCAGGGTTAGGTCCGGGATATGCCCGCATCTGGCTCATGATTTTGCCTTCTTCGCATACTTGTTGGCCAGATCCTGGGTTTTTTTCGTGTTTGAATCAAGTAGTAATGTGGTAACACAATGAAGCAGTCAATTAACCCTGGTTTCGATCCATATTTTGGAGGATAACACCGGTTAGGTCTGGGTTAGGTCTGGGTTATGCCCGCATCTGGCTCATGATTTTGCCTTTTTCGCAAACTTGTTGGCCAGATCTTGGGTTTCGTTCGTGTTTGAATCACGTAGTAATGTGGTAACACACTGAAGCAGTCAATTAAACCTCGTTTCGCTCAGTATTTTAGAGGATAACATCGGTTACGTCTGGCTTAGGTCTCGGTCATACCCGCATCTGGCTCATGATTTTGCCTTCTTCGCATACTTGTTGGCCAGATCCTGGGTTTTTTTCGTGTTTGAATCACGTAGGAATGTGGTAACACACTGAAGCAGTCAATTAAACCTGGTTTCGATCAATATTTCAGAGGATAACACCGGTTAGGTCAGGGTTAGGTCCGGGATATGCCCGCATCTGGCTCATGATTTTGCCTTCTTCGCATACTTGTTGGCCAGATCCTGGGTTTTTTTCGTGTTTGAATCAAGTAGTAATGTGGTAACACAATGAAGCAGTCAATTAACCCTGGATTCGATCAATATTTTGGAGGATAACACCGGTTAGGTCTGGGTTAGGTCTGGGTTATGCCCGCATCTGGCTCATGATTTCGCCTTCTTCGCATACTTGTTGGACAGATCCTGGGTTTTTTCCGTGTTTGAATCACGTAGTAATGTGGTACCACACTGAGGCAGTCGATTAAACCTGGTTTCGATCAATATTTCAGAGGATAACACCGGTTAGGTCTGGGTTAGGTCTGGGATATGCGCGCATCTGGCTTATACTTTCGCCTTTTTCGCAAACTTGTTGGCCAGATCCTGGGTTTTTTCCGTGTCTGAATCACGTAGTAATGTGGTACCACACTGAGGCAGTCAATTAAACCTGGTTTCGATCAATATTTTAGAGGATAACACCGGTTAGGTCTGGAATATGCGCGCATCTGGCTTATACTTTCGCCTTTTTCGCAAACTTGTTGGCCAGATCATGGGTTTTTTCCGTGTTTGAATCACGTAGTAATGTTGTACCACACTGAGGCAGTCAATTAAACCTGGTTTCGATCAATATTTTAGAGGATAACACCGGTTAGATCTGGGTTAGGTCTGGTATATGCGCGCATCTGGCTTATACTTTCGCCTTTTTCGCAATCTTGTTGGCCAGATCATGGGTTTTTTCCGTGTTTGAATCACGTAGTAACGTTGTACCACACTGAGGCAGTCAACTAAACCTGGTTCCGATCAATATTTTAGAGGATAACACCGGTTAGGTCTGGGTTAGGTCTGGGATATGCGCATATCTGGCTTATACTTTCGTCTTTTTCGCAAACTAGTCGGCCAGATCCTGGGTTTTTTCGGGTTTGAATCACGAAGCAACGTGGTACCACACTGAAGCAGTCAATTAAACCTGGTTTCGATCATTATTTTAGAGGATAACACCGGTTAGGTCTGGGTTAGGTCTGGGTTATGCCTGCATCTGGCTCATGATTTTGCCTTCTTCGCATACTTCTTGGCCAGATCCTGGGTTTTTTCGTGTTTGAATCACGTAGTAATGTGGTAGCACAATGAAGCAGTCAATTAACCCTGGTTTCGATCCATATTTTGGAGGATAACACCGGTTAGGTCTGGGTTAGGTCTGGGTTATGCCCGCATCTGGCTCATGATTTTGCCTTTTTCGCAAACTTGTTGGCCAGATCTTGGGTTTCGTTCGTGTTTGAATCACGTAGTAATGTGGTAACACACTGAAGCAGTCAATTAAACCTCGTTTCGCTCAGTATTTTAGAGGATAACATCGGTTACGTCTGGCTTAGGTCTCGGTCATACCCGCATCTGGCTCATGATTTTGCCTTCTTCGCATACTTGTTGGCCAGATCCTGGGTTTTTTTCGTGTTTGAATCACTTAGGAATGTGGTAACACACTGAAGCAGTCAATTAAACCTGGTTTCGATCAATATTTCAGAGGATAACACCGGTTAGGTCAGGGTTAGGTCCGGGATATGCCCGCATCTGGCTCATGATTTTGCCTTCTTCGCATACTTGTTGGCCAGATCCTGGGTTTTTTTCGTGTTTGAATCAAGTAGTAATGTGGTAACACAATGAAGCAGTCAATTAACCCTGGTTTCGATCCATATTTTGGAGGATAACACCGGTTAGGTCTGGGTTAGGTCTGGGTTATGCCCGCATCTGGCTCATGATTTTGCCTTTTTCGCAAACTTGTTGGCCAGATCTTGGGTTTCGTTCGTGTTTGAATCACGTAGTAATGTGGTAACACACTGAAGCAGTCAATTAAACCTCGTTTCGCTCAGTATTTTAGAGGATAACATCGGTTACGTCTGGCTTAGGTCTCGGTCATACCCGCATCTGGCTCATGATTTTGCCTTCTTCGCATACTTGTTGGCCAGATCCTGGGTTTTTTTCGTGTTTGAATCACGTAGGAATGTGGTAACACACTGAAGCAGTCAATTAAACCTGGTTTCGATCAATATTTCAGAGGATAACACCGGTTAGGTCAGGGTTAGGTCCGGGATATGCCCGCATCTGGCTCATGATTTTGCCTTCTTCGCATACTTGTTGGCCAGATCCTGGGTTTTTTTCGTGTTTGAATCAAGTAGTAATGTGGTAACACAATGAAGCAGTCAATTAACCCTGGATTCGATCAATATTTTGGAGGATAACACCGGTTAGGTCTGGGTTAGGTCTGGGTTATGCCCGCATCTGGCTCATGATTTCGCCTTCTTCGCATACTTGTTGGACAGATCCTGGGTTTTTTCCGTGTTTGAATCACGTAGTAATGTGGTACCACACTGAGGCAGTCGATTAAACCTGGTTTCGATCAATATTTCAGAGGATAACACCGGTTAGGTCTGGGTTAGGTCTGGGATATGCGCGCATCTGGCTTATACTTTCGCCTTTTTCGCAAACTTGTTGGCCAGATCCTGGGTTTTTTCCGTGTCTGAATCACGTAGTAATGTGGTACCACACTGAGGCAGTCAATTAAACCTGGTTTCGATCAATATTTTAGAGGATAACACCGGTTAGGTCTGGAATATGCGCGCATCTGGCTTATACTTTCGCCTTTTTCGCAAACTTGTTGGCCAGATCATGGGTTTTTTCCGTGTTTGAATCACGTAGTAATGTTGTACCACACTGAGGCAGTCAATTAAACCTGGTTTCGATCAATATTTTAGAGGATAACACCGGTTAGATCTGGGTTAGGTCTGGTATATGCGCGCATCTGGCTTATACTTTCGCCTTTTTCGCAATCTTGTTGGCCAGATCATGGGTTTTTTCCGTGTTTGAATCACGTAGTAACGTTGTACCACACTGAGGCAGTCAACTAAACCTGGTTCCGATCAATATTTTAGAGGATAACACCGGTTAGGTCTGGGTTAGGTCTGGTATATGCGCGCATCTGGCTTATACTTTCGCCTTTTTCGCAAACTTGTTGGCCAGATCCTGGGTTTTTTCCGTGTTTGAATCACGTAGTAATGTGGTACCACACTGAGGCAGTCAATTAAACCTGGTTTCGATCAATATTTCACAGGATAACACCGGTAGGTCTGGGTTAGGTCCGGGATATGCCCGCAGCTGGCTCATGATTTTGCCTTCTCCGCAGCCGTGGTCGCGATCGGGTGGGGGCCCGGTCGCGGCTAGTAGCAACGGCACGAGTGGGGGCGACGTAGCGTGTGACCGCGCCGCGTCGCCGGGGGGCAATCAGATTAGTTTGCCCCCCATTGGGGGAGGACGATAACATCTCCTCCCCCGGGAAGAGCCCGCAGTAGGGCGTTGCGCCAACGGGGAGAGTCACGGTAGTATCGCTAGTTTGGTTCCCGTGACACTCCCCAGATAAAGGGCGCAGGCGGTCACCGTGGTGTTTTAGCCGGTAAGAGTCCGGCACTACCCCGGCCTCCCCCCCAGGGAGCCGGGGTGTCCATGAGGATTTCACCACGTTAAAAAAAAAAAAAAAAAAAAAAAAAAAAAAGATCTGGGATATGCGCATATCTGGCTTATACTTTCGTCTTTTTCGCAAACTAGTCGGCCAGATCCTGGGTTTTTTCGGGTTTGAATCACGAAGCAACGTGGTACCACACTGAAGCAGTCAATTAAACCTGGTTTCGATCATTATTTTAGAGGATAACACCGGTTAGGTCTGGGTTAGGTCTGGGTTATGCCTGCATCTGGCTCATGATTTTGCCTTCTTCGCATACTTCTTGGCCAGATCCTGGGTTTTTTCGTGTTTGAATCACGTAGTAATGTGGTAGCACAATGAAGCAGTCAATTAACCCTGGTTTCGATCCATATTTTGGAGGATAACACCGGTTAGGTCTGGGTTAGGTCTGGGTTATGCCCGCATCTGGCTCATGATTTTGCCTTTTTCGCAAACTTGTTGGCCAGATCTTGGGTTTCGTTCGTGTTTGAATCACGTAGTAATGTGGTAACACACTGCAGCAGTCAATTAAACCTCGTTTCGCTCAGTATTTTAGAGGATAACATCGGTTACGTCTGGCTTAGGTCTCGGTCATACCCGCATCTGGCTCATGATTTTGCCTTCTTCGCATACTTGTTGGCCAGATCCTGGGTTTTTTTCGTGTTTGAATCAAGTAGTAATGTGGTAACACAATGAAGCAGTCAATTAACCCTGGTTTCGATCCATATTTTGGAGGATAACACCGGTTAGGTCTGGGTTAGGTCTGGGTTATGCCCGCATCTGGCTCATGATTTTGCCTTTTTCGCAAACTTGTTGGCCAGATCTTGGGTTTCGTTCGTGTTTGAATCACGTAGTAATGTGGTAACACACTGAAGCAGTCAATTAAACCTCGTTTCGCTCAGTATTTTAGAGGATAACATCGGTTACGTCTGGCTTAGGTCTCGGTCATACCCGCATCTGGCTCATGATTTTGCCTTCTTCGCATACTTGTTGGCCAGATCCTGGGTTTTTTTCGTGTTTGAATCACGTAGGAATGTGGTAACACACTGAAGCAGTCAATTAAACCTGGTTTCGATCAATATTTCAGAGGATAACACCGGTTAGGTCAGGGTTAGGTCCGGGATATGCCCGCATCTGGCTCATGATTTTGCCTTCTTCGCATACTTGTTGGCCAGATCCTGGGTTTTTTTCGTGTTTGAATCAAGTAGTAATGTGGTAACACAATGAAGCAGTCAATTAACCCTGGATTCGATCAATATTTTGGAGGATAACACCGGTTAGGTCTGGGTTAGGTCTGGGTTATGCCCGCATCTGGCTCATGATTTCGCCTTCTTCGCATACTTGTTGGACAGATCCTGGGTTTTTTCCGTGTTTGAATCACGTAGTAATGTGGTACCACACTGAGGCAGTCGATTAAACCTGGTTTCGATCAATATTTCAGAGGATAACACCGTTAGGTCAGGGTTAGGTCCGGGATATGCCCGCATCTGGCTCATGATTTTGCCTTCTTCGCATACTTGTTGGCCAGATCTAGGGTTTCTTTCGTGTTTGAATCACGTAGTAATGTGGTAACACACTGAAGCAGTCAATTAAACCTGGTTTCGATCATTATTTTAGAGGATAACACCGGTTAGGTCTAGGTTAGGTCCGGGATATGCCCGCATCTGGCTCATGATTTCGCCTTCTTCGCATACTTGTTGGCCAGATCCTGGGTTTTTTTCGTTTTGAATCACGTAGTAATGTGGTAACACACTGAAGCAGTCAATTAAACCTGGTTTCGATCAATATTTTAGAGGATAACACCGGTTAGGTCTGGGTTAGGTCTGGGATATGCGCGCATCTGGCTTATACTTTCGCCTTTTTCGCAAACTTGTTGGCCAGATCCTGGGTTTTTTCCGTGTCTGAATCACGTAGTAATGTGGTACCACACTGAGGCAGTCAATTAAACCTGGTTTCGATCAATATTTTAGAGGATAACACCGGTTAGGTCTGGAATATGCGCGCATCTGGCTTATACTTTCGCCTTTTTCGCAAACTTGTTGGCCAGATCATGGGTTTTTTCCGTGTTTGAATCACGTAGTAATGTTGTACCACACTGAGGCAGTCAATTAAACCTGGTTTCGATCAATATTTTAGAGGATAACACCGGTTAGATCTGGGTTAGGTCTGGTATATGCGCGCATCTGGCTTATACTTTCGCCTTTTTCGCAATCTTGTTGGCCAGATCATGGGTTTTTTCCGTGTTTGAATCACGTAGTAACGTTGTACCACACTGAGGCAGTCAACTAAACCTGGTTCCGATCAATATTTTAGAGGATAACACCGGTTAGGTCTGGGTTAGGTCTGGTATATGCGCGCATCTGGCTTATACTTTCGCCTTTTTCGCAAACTTGTTGGCCAGATCCTGGGTTTTTTCCGTGTTTGAATCACGTAGTAATGTGGTACCACACTGAGGCAGTCAATTAAACCTGGTTTCGATCAATATTTCACAGGATAACACCGGTAGGTCTGGGTTAGGTCCGGGATATGCCCGCAGCTGGCTCATGATTTTGCCTTCTTCGCATACTTGTTGGCCAGATCCTGGGTTTTTTTCGTGTTTGAATCACGTAGTAATGTGGTAACACACTGAAGCAGTCAATTAAACCTGGTTTCGATCAATATTTTAGAGGATAACACCGGTTAGGTCTGGGTTAGGTCTGGGTTATGCCCGCATCTGGCTCATGATTTCGCCTTCTTCGCATACTTGTTGGCCAGATCCTGGGTTTTTTCCGTGTTTGAATCACGTAGTAATGTTGTACCACACTGAGGCAGTCAATTAAACCTGGATTCGGACAGTATTTTAGAGGATAACACCGGTTAGGTCTGGGTTAGGTCCGGGATATGCCCGCATCTGGCTCATGATTTTGCCTTCTTCGCATACTTGTTGGCCAGATCCTGGGTTTTTTTCGTGTTTGAATCAAGTAGTAATGTGGTAACACAATGAAGCAGTCAATTAACCCTGGTTTCGATCAATATTTTGGAGGATAACACCGGTTAGGTCTGGGTTAGGTCTAGGTTATGCCCGCATCTGGCTTATACTTTCGCCTTTTTCGCAAACTTGTTGGGTAGATCCTGGGTTTTTTTCGGGTTTGAATCACGTGGTAATGTGGTACGACACAGAAACAATCCATTAAACCTGGATTGGGACAGTATTTTAGAGGATAACACCGGTTAGGTCTGGGTTAGGTCTGGGATATGCGCGCATCTGGCTTATACTTTCGCCTTTTTCGCAAACTTGTTGGCTAGATCCTGGGTTTTTTTCGAGTTTGAATAACGCAGTAATGTGGAACCACACTGAAGCAGTCAATTAAACCTGGCTTCGATCAATATTTTAGAGGATAGCTCCGGTTAGGTCTGGGTTAGGTCTGGGTTATGCCTGCATCTGGCTCATGATTTTGCCTTCTTCGCATACTTCTTGGCCAGATCTGGGTTTTTTCGTGTTTGAATCACGTAGTAATGTGGTAGCACAATGAAGCAGTCAATTAACCCTGGTTTCGATCCATATTTTGGAGGATAACACCGGTTAGGTCTGGGTTAGGTCTGGGTTATGCCCGCATCTGGCTCATGATTTTGCCTTTTTCGCAAACTTGTTGGCGAGATCTTGGGTTTCGTTCGTGTTTGAATCATGTAGTAATGTGGTAACACAATGAAGCAGTCAATTAAACCTCGTTTCGCTCAGTATTTTAGAGGATAACATCGGTTACGTCTGGCTTAGGTCTCGGTCATACCCGCATCTGGCTCATGATTTTGCCTTCTTCGCATACTTGTTGGCCAGATCCTGGGTTTTTTTCGTGTTTGAATCACGTAGGAATGTGGTAACACACTGAAACAGTCAATTAAACCTGGTTTCGATCAATATTTCAGAGGATAACACCGGTTAGGTCAGGGTTAGGTCCGGGATATGCCCGCATCTGGCTCATGATTTTGCCTTCTTCGCATACTTGTTGGCCAGATCCTGGGTTTTTTTCGTGTTTGAATCAAGTAGTAATGTGGTAACACAATGAAGCAGTCAATTAACCCTGGTTTCGATCAATATTTTGGAGGATAACACCGGTTAGGTCTGGGTTAGGTCTGGGTTATGCCCGCATCTGGCTCATGATTTCGCCTTCTTCGCATACTTGTTGGACAGATCCTGGGTTTTTTCCGTGTTTGAATCACGTAGTAATGTGGTACCACACTGAGGCAGTCAATTAAACCTGGTTTCGATCAATATTTCAGAGGATTACACCGGTTAGGTCTGGGCTAGGTCCGGGATATGCCCGCATCTGGCTCATGATTTTGCCTTTTTCGCAAAGTTGTTGGCCAGATCTAGGGTTTCTTTCGTGTTTGGATCACGTAGTAATGTGGTAACACACTGAAGCAGTCAATTAAACCTGGTTTCGATCATTATTTTAGAGGATAACACCGGCTAGGTCTAGGTTAGGTCCGGGATATGCCCGCATCTGGCTCATGATTTCGCCTTCTTCGCATACTTGTTGGCCAGATCCTGGGTTTTTTTCGTTTTGAATCACGTAGTAATGTGGTAACACACTGAAGCAGTCAATTAAACCTGGTTTCGATCAATATTTTAGAGGATAACACCGGTTAGGTCTGGGTTAGGTCTGGGATATGCGCGCATCTGGCTTATACTTTCGCCTTTTTCGCAAACTTGTTGGCCAGATCCTGGGTTTTTTCCGTGTCTGAATCACGTAGTAATGTGGTACCACACTGAGGCAGTCAATTAAACCCGGTTTCGATCAATATTTTAGAGGATAACACCGGTTAGGTCTGGAATATGCGCGCATCTGGCTTATACTTTCGCCTTTTTCGCAAACTTGTTGGCCAGATCATGGGTTTTTTCCGTGTTTGAATCACGTAGTAATGTTGTACCACACTGAGGCAGTCAATTAAACCTGGTTTCGATCAATATTTTAGAGGATAACACCGGTTAGATCTGGGTTAGGTCTGGTATATGCGCGCATCTGGCTTATACTTTCGCCTTTTTCGCAATCTTGTTGGCCAGATCATGGGTTTTTTCCGTGTTTGAATCACGTAGTAACGTTGTACCACACTGAGGCAGTCAATTAAACCTGGTTCCGATCAATATTTTAGAGGATAACACCGGTTAGGTCTGGGTTAGGTCTGGTATATGCGCGCATCTGGCTTATACTTTCGCCTTTTTCGCAAACTTGTTGGCCAGATCCTGGGTTTTTTCCGTGTTTGTATCACGTAGTAATGTGGTACCACATTGAGGTAGTCAATTAAACCTGGTTTCGATCAATATTTCAGAGGATAGCACCGGTTAGGTCTGGGTTAGGTCCGGGATATGCCCGCAGCTGGCTCATGATTTTGCCTTCTTCGCATACTTGTTGGCCAGATCCTGGGTTTTTTTCGTGTCTGAATCACGTAGTAATGTGGTAACACACTGAAGCAGTCAATTAAACCTGGTTTCGATCAATATTTTAGAGGATAACACCGGTAAGGTCTGGGTTAGGTCTGGGATATGCGCGCATCTGGCTTATACTTTCGCCTTTTTCGCAAACTTGTTGACCAGATCCTGGGTTTTTTCCGTGTTTGAATCACGTAGTAATGTGGTACCACACTGAGGCAGTCAATTAAACCTGGTTTCGATCAATATTTCAGAGGATAGCACCGGTTAGGTCTGGGTTAGGTCCGGGATATGCCCGCAGCTGGCTCATGATTTTGCCTTCTTCGCATACTTGTTGGCCAGATCCTGGGTTTTTTTCGTGTTTGAATCACGTAGTAATGTGGTAACACACTGAAGCAGTCAATTAAACCTGGTTTCGATCAATATTTTAGAGGATAACACCGGTTAGGTCTGGGTTAGGTCTGGGTTATGCCCGCATCTGGCTCATGATTTCGCCTTCTTCGCATACTTGTTGGCCAGATCCTGGGTTTTTTCCGTGTTTGAATCACGTAGTAATGTTGTACCACACTGAGGCAGTCAATTAAACCTGGATTCGGACAGTATTTTAGAGGATAACACCGGTTAGGTCTGGGTTAGGTCCGGGATATGCCCGCATCTGGCTCATGATTTTGCCTTCTTCGCATACTTGTTGGCCAGATCCTGGGTTTTTTTCGTGTTTGAATCAAGTAGTAATGTGGTAACACAATGAAGCAGTCAATTAACCCTGGTTTCGATCAATATTTTGGAGGATAACACCGGTTAGGTCTGGGTTAGGTCTAGGTTATGCCCGCATCTGGCTTATACTTTCGCCTTTTTCGCAAACTTGTTGGGTAGATCCTGGGTTTTTTTCGGGTTTGAATCACGTGGTAATGTGGTACGACACAGAAACAATCCATTAAACCTGGATTGGGACAGTATTTTAGAGGATAACACCGGTTAGGTCTGGGTTAGGTCTGGGATATGCGCGCATCTGGCTTATACTTTCGCCTTTTTCGCAAACTTGTTGGCTAGATCCTGGGTTTTTTTCGAGTTTGAATAACGCAGTAATGTGGAACCACACTGAAGCAGTCAATTAAACCTGGTTTCGATCAATATTTCAGAGGATTACACCGGTTAGGTCTGGGCTAGGTCCGGGATATGCCCGCATCTGGCTCATGATTTTGCCTTTTTCGCAAAGTTGTTGGCCAGATCTAGGGTTTCTTTCGTGTTTGGATCACGTAGTAATGTGGTAACACACTGAAGCAGTCAATTAAACCTGGTTTCGATCATTATTTTAGAGGATAACACCGGTTAGGTCTGGGTTAGGTCTGGGTTATGCCCGCATCTGGCTCATGATTTTGCCTTTTTCGCAAACTTGTTGGCGAGATCTTGGGTTTCGTTCGTGTTTGAATCATGTAGTAATGTGGTAACACATTGAAGCAGTCAATTAAACCTCGTTTCGCTCAGTATTTTAGAGGATAACATCGGTTACGTCTGGCTTAGGTCTCGGTCATACCCGCATCTGGCTCATGATTTTGCCTTCTTCGCATACTTGTTGGCCAGATCCTGGGTTTTTTTCGTGTTTGAATCACGTAGGAATGTGGTAACACACTGAAACAGTCAATTAAACCTGGTTTCGATCAATATTTCAGAGGATAACACCGGTTAGGTCAGGGTTAGGTCCGGGATATGCCCGCATCTGGCTCATGATTTTGCCTTCTTCGCATACTTGTTGGCCAGATCCTGGGTTTTTTTCGTGTTTGAATCAAGTAGTAATGTGGTAACACAATGAAGCAGTCAATTAACCCTGGTTTCGATCAATATTTTGGAGGATAACACCGGTTAGGTCTGGGTTAGGTCTGGGTTATGCCCGCATCTGGCTCATGATTTCGCCTTCTTCGCATACTTGTTGGACAGATCCTGGGTTTTTTCCGTGTTTGAATCACGTAGTAATGTGGTACCACACTGAGGCAGTCAATTAAACCTGGTTTCGATCAATATTTCAGAGGATTACACCGGTTAGGTCTGGGCTAGGTCCGGGATATGCCCGCATCTGGCTCATGATTTTGCCTTTTTCGCAAAGTTGTTGGCCAGATCTAGGGTTTCTTTCGTGTTTGGATCACGTAGTAATGTGGTAACACACTGAAGCAGTCAATTAAACCTGGTTTCGATCATTATTTTAGAGGATAACACCGGCTAGGTCTAGGTTAGGTCCGGGATATGCCCGCATCTGGCTCATGATTTCGCCTTCTTCGCATACTTGTTGGCCAGATCCTGGGTTTTTTTCGTTTTGAATCACGTAGTAATGTGGTAACACACTGAAGCAGTCAATTAAACCTGGTTTCGATCAATATTTTAGAGGATAACACCGGTTAGGTCTGGGTTAGGTCTGGGATATGCGCGCATCTGGCTTATACTTTCGCCTTTTTCGCAAACTTGTTGGCCAGATCCTGGGTTTTTTCCGTGTCTGAATCACGTAGTAATGTGGTACCACACTGAGGCAGTCAATTAAACCTGGTTTCGATCAATATTTTAGAGGATAACACCGGTTAGGTCTGGAATATGCGCGCATCTGGCTTATACTTTCGCCTTTTTCGCAAACTTGTTGGCCAGATCATGGGTTTTTTCCGTGTTTGAATCACGTAGTAATGTTGTACCACACTGAGGCAGTCAATTAAACCTGGTTTCGATCAATATTTTAGAGGATAACACCGGTTAGATCTGGGTTAGGTCTGGTATATGCGCGCATCTGGCTTATACTTTCGCCTTTTTCGCAATCTTGTTGGCCAGATCATGGGTTTTTTCCGTGTTTGAATCACGTAGTAACGTTGTACCACACTGAGGCAGTCAATTAAACCTGGTTCCGATCAATATTTTAGAGGATAACACCGGTTAGGTCTGGGTTAGGTCTGGTATATGCGCGCATCTGGCTTATACTTTCGCCTTTTTCGCAAACTTGTTGGCCAGATCCTGGGTTTTTTCCGTGTTTGTATCACGTAGTAATGTGGTACCACATTGAGGTAGTCAATTAAACCTGGTTTCGATCAATATTTCAGAGGATAGCACCGGTTAGGTCTGGGTTAGGTCCGGGATATGCCCGCAGCTGGCTCATGATTTTGCCTTCTTCGCATACTTGTTGGCCAGATCCTGGGTTTTTTTCGTGTTTGAATCACGTAGTAATGTGGTAACACACTGAAGCAGTCAAATAAACCTGGTTTCGATCAATATTTTAGAGGATAACACCGGTAAGGTCTGGGTTAGGTCTGGGATATGCGCGCATCTGGCTTATACTTTCGCCTTTTTCGCAAACTTGTTGACCAGATCCTGGGTTTTTTCCGTGTTTGAATCACGTAGTAATGTGGTACCACACTGAGGCAGTCAATTAAACCTGGTTTCGATCAATATTTCAGAGGATAGCACCGGTTAGGTCTGGGTTAGGTCCGGGATATGCCCGCAGCTGGCTCATGATTTTGCCTTCTTCGCATACTTGTTGGCCAGATCCTGGGTTTTTTTCGTGTTTGAATCACGTAGTAATGTGGTAACACACTGAAGCAGTCAATTAAACCTGGTTTCGATCAATATTTTAGAGGATAACACCGGTTAGGTCTGGGTTAGGTCTGGGTTATGCCCGCATCTGGCTCATGATTTCGCCTTCTTCGCATACTTGTTGGCCAGATCCTGGGTTTTTTCCGTGTTTGAATCACGTAGTAATGTTGTACCACACTGAGGCAGTCAATTAAACCTGGATTCGGACAGTATTTTAGAGGATAACACCGGTTAGGTCTGGGTTAGGTCCGGGATATGCCCGCATCTGGCTCATGATTTTGCCTTCTTCGCATACTTGTTGGCCAGATCCTGGGTTTTTTTCGTGTTTGAATCAAGTAGTAATGTGGTAACACAATGAAGCAGTCAATTAACCCTGGTTTCGATCAATATTTTGGAGGATAACACCGGTTAGGTCTGGGTTAGGTCTAGGTTATGCCCGCATCTGGCTTATACTTTCGCCTTTTTCGCAAACTTGTTGGGTAGATCCTGGGTTTTTTTCGGGTTTGAATCACGTGGTAATGTGGTACGACACAGAAACAATCCATTAAACCTGGATTGGGACAGTATTTTAGAGGATAACACCGGTTAGGTCTGGGTTAGGTCTGGGATATGCGCGCATCTGGCTTATACTTTCGCCTTTTTCGCAAACTTGTTGGCTAGATCCTGGGTTTTTTTCGAGTTTGAATAACGCAGTAATGTGGAACCACACTGAAGCAGTCAATTAAACCTGGCTTCGATCAATATTTTAGAGGATAGCTCCGGTTAGGTCTGGGTTAGGTCTGGGTTATGCCTGCATCTGGCTCATGATTTTGCCTTCGCATACTTCTTGGCCAGATCCTGGGTTTTTTCGTGTTTGAATCACGTAGTAATGTGGTAGCACAATGAAGCAGTCAATTAACCCTGGTTTCGATCCATATTTTGGAGGATAACACCGGTTAGGTCTGGGTTAGGTCTGGGTTATGCCCGCATCTGGCTCATGATTTTGCCTTTTTCGCAAACTTGTTGGCGAGATCTTGGGTTTCGTTCGTGTTTGAATCATGTAGTAATGTGGTAACACACTGAAGCAGTCAATTAAACCTCGTTTCGCTCAGTATTTTAGAGGATAACATCGGTTACGTCTGGCTTAGGTCTCGGTCATACCCGCATCTGGCTCATGATTTTGCCTTCTTCGCATACTTGTTGGCCAGATCCTGGGTTTTTTTCGTGTTTGAATCACGTAGGAATGTGGTAACACACTGAAACAGTCAATTAAACCTGGTTTCGATCAATATTTCAGAGGATAACACCGGTTAGGTCAGGGTTAGGTCCGGGATATGCCCGCATCTGGCTCATGATTTTGCCTTCTTCGCATACTTGTTGGCCAGATCCTGGGTTTTTTTCGTGTTTGAATCAAGTAGTAATGTGGTAACACAATGAAGCAGTCAATTAACCCTGGTTTCGATCAATATTTTGGAGGATAACACCGGTTAGGTCTGGGTTAGGTCCGGGATATGCCCGCATCTGGCTCATGATTTTGCCTTCTTCGCATACTTGTTGGCCAGATCCTGGGTTTTTTTCGTGTTTGAATCAAGTAGTAATGTGGTAACACAATGAAGCAGTCAATTAACCCTGGTTTCGATCAATATTTTGGAGGATAACACCGGTTAGGTCTGGGTTAGGTCTAGGTTATGCCCGCATCTGGCTTATACTTTCGCCTTTTTCGCAAACTTGTTGGGTAGATCCTGGGTTTTTTTCGGGTTTGAATCACGTGGTAATGTGGTACGACACAGAAACAATCCATTAAACCTGGATTGGGACAGTATTTTAGAGGATAACACCGGTTAGGTCTGGGTTAGGTCTGGGATATGCGCGCATCTGGCTTATACTTTCGCCTTTTTCGCAAACTTGTTGGCTAGATCCTGGGTTTTTTTCGAGTTTGAATAACGCAGTAATGTGGAACCACACTGAAGCAGTCAATTAAACCTGGCTTCGATCAATATTTTAGAGGATAGCTCCGGTTAGGTCTGGGTTAGGTCTGGGTTATGCCTGCATCTGGCTCATGATTTTGCCTTCGCATACTTCTTGGCCAGATCCTGGGTTTTTTCGTGTTTGAATCACGTAGTAATGTGGTAGCACAATGAAGCAGTCAATTAACCCTGGTTTCGATCCATATTTTGGAGGATAACACCGGTTAGGTCTGGGTTAGGTCTGGGTTATGCCCGCATCTGGCTCATGATTTTGCCTTTTTCGCAAACTTGTTGGCGAGATCTTGGGTTTCGTTCGTGTTTGAATCATGTAGTAATGTGGTAACACACTGAAGCAGTCAATTAAACCTCGTTTCGCTCAGTATTTTAGAGGATAACATCGGTTACGTCTGGCTTAGGTCTCGGTCATACCCGCATCTGGCTCATGATTTTGCCTTCTTCGCATACTTGTTGGCCAGATCCTGGGTTTTTTTCGTGTTTGAATCACGTAGGAATGTGGTAACACACTGAAACAGTCAATTAAACCTGGTTTCGATCAATATTTCAGAGGATAACACCGGTTAGGTCAGGGTTAGGTCCGGGATATGCCCGCATCTGGCTCATGATTTTGCCTTCTTCGCATACTTGTTGGCCAGATCCTGGGTTTTTTTCGTGTTTGAATCAAGTAGTAATGTGGTAACACAATGAAGCAGTCAATTAACCCTGGTTTCGATCAATATTTTGGAGGATAACACCGGTTAGGTCTGGGTTAGGTCTGGGTTATGCCCGCATCTGGCTCATGATTTCGCCTTCTTCGCATACTTGTTGGACAGATCCTGGGTTTTTTCCGTGTTTGAATCACGTAGTAATGTGGTACCACACTGAGGCAGTCAATTAAACCTGGTTTCGATCAATATTTCAGAGGATTACACCGGTTAGGTCTGGGCTAGGTCCGGGATATGCCCGCATCTGGCTCATGATTTTGCCTTTTTCGCAAAGTTGTTGGCCAGATCTAGGGTTTCTTTCGTGTTTGGATCACGTAGTAATGTGGTAACACACTGAAGCAGTCAATTAAACCTGGTTTCGATCATTATTTTAGAGGATAACACCGGTTAGGTCTAGGTTAGGTCCGGGATATGCCCGCAGCTGGCTCATGATTTTGCCTTCTTCGCATACTTGTTGGCCAGATCCTGGGTTTTTTTCGTGTCTGAATCACGTAGTAATGTGGTAACACACTGAAGCAGTCAATTAAACCTGGTTTCGATCAATATTTTAGAGGATAACACCGGTAAGGTCTGGGTTAGGTCTGGGATATGCGCGCATCTGGCTTATACTTTCGCCTTTTTCGCAAACTTGTTGACCAGATCCTGGGTTTTTTCCGTGTTTGAATCACGTAGTAATGTGGTACCACACTGAGGCAGTCAATTAAACCTGGTTTCGATCAATATTTCAGAGGATAGCACCGGTTAGGTCTGGGTTAGGTCCGGGATATGCCCGCAGCTGGCTCATGATTTTGCCTTCTTCGCATACTTGTTGGCCAGATCCTGGGTTTTTTTCGTGTTTGAATCACGTAGTAATGTGGTAACACACTGAAGCAGTCAATTAAACCTGGTTTCGATCAATATTTTAGAGGATAACACCGGTTAGGTCTGGGTTAGGTCTGGGTTATGCCCGCATCTGGCTCATGATTTCGCCTTCTTCGCATACTTGTTGGCCAGATCCTGGGTTTTTTCCGTGTTTGAATCACGTAGTAATGTTGTACCACACTGAGGCAGTCAATTAAACCTGGATTCGGACAGTATTTTAGAGGATAACACCGGTTAGGTCTGGGTTAGGTCCGGGATATGCCCGCATCTGGCTCATGATTTTGCCTTCTTCGCATACTTGTTGGCCAGATCCTGGGTTTTTTTCGTGTTTGAATCAAGTAGTAATGTGGTAACACAATGAAGCAGTCAATTAACCCTGGTTTCGATCAATATTTTGGAGGATAACACCGGTTAGGTCTGGGTTAGGTCTAGGTTATGCCCGCATCTGGCTTATACTTTCGCCTTTTTCGCAAACTTGTTGGGTAGATCCTGGGTTTTTTTCGGGTTTGAATCACGTGGTAATGTGGTACGACACAGAAACAATCCATTAAACCTGGATTGGGACAGTATTTTAGAGGATAACACCGGTTAGGTCTGGGTTAGGTCTGGGATATGCGCGCATCTGGCTTATACTTTCGCCTTTTTCGCAAACTTGTTGGCTAGATCCTGGGTTTTTTTCGAGTTTGAATAACGCAGTAATGTGGAACCACACTGAAGCAGTCAATTAAACCTGGTTTCGATCAATATTTCAGAGGATTACACCGGTTAGGTCTGGGCTAGGTCCGGGATATGCCCGCATCTGGCTCATGATTTTGCCTTTTTCGCAAAGTTGTTGGCCAGATCTAGGGTTTCTTTCGTGTTTGGATCACGTAGTAATGTGGTAACACACTGAAGCAGTCAATTAAACCTGGTTTCGATCATTATTTTAGAGGATAACACCGGTTAGGTCTGGGTTAGGTCTGGGTTATGCCCGCATCTGGCTCATGATTTTGCCTTTTTCGCAAACTTGTTGGCGAGATCTTGGGTTTCGTTCGTGTTTGAATCATGTAGTAATGTGGTAACACATTGAAGCAGTCAATTAAACCTCGTTTCGCTCAGTATTTTAGAGGATAACATCGGTTACGTCTGGCTTAGGTCTCGGTCATACCCGCATCTGGCTCATGATTTTGCCTTCTTCGCATACTTGTTGGCCAGATCCTGGGTTTTTTTCGTGTTTGAATCACGTAGGAATGTGGTAACACACTGAAACAGTCAATTAAACCTGGTTTCGATCAATATTTCAGAGGATAACACCGGTTAGGTCAGGGTTAGGTCCGGGATATGCCCGCATCTGGCTCATGATTTTGCCTTCTTCGCATACTTGTTGGCCAGATCCTGGGTTTTTTTCGTGTTTGAATCAAGTAGTAATGTGGTAACACAATGAAGCAGTCAATTAACCCTGGTTTCGATCAATATTTTGGAGGATAACACCGGTTAGGTCTGGGTTAGGTCTGGGTTATGCCCGCATCTGGCTCATGATTTCGCCTTCTTCGCATACTTGTTGGACAGATCCTGGGTTTTTTCCGTGTTTGAATCACGTAGTAATGTGGTACCACACTGAGGCAGTCAATTAAACCTGGTTTCGATCAATATTTCAGAGGATTACACCGGTTAGGTCTGGGCTAGGTCCGGGATATGCCCGCATCTGGCTCATGATTTTGCCTTTTTCGCAAAGTTGTTGGCCAGATCTAGGGTTTCTTTCGTGTTTGGATCACGTAGTAATGTGGTAACACACTGAAGCAGTCAATTAAACCTGGTTTCGATCATTATTTTAGAGGATAACACCGGCTAGGTCTAGGTTAGGTCCGGGATATGCCCGCATCTGGCTCATGATTTCGCCTTCTTCGCATACTTGTTGGCCAGATCCTGGGTTTTTTTCGTTTTGAATCACGTAGTAATGTGGTAACACACTGAAGCAGTCAATTAAACCTGGTTTCGATCAATATTTTAGAGGATAACACCGGTTAGGTCTGGGTTAGGTCTGGGATATGCGCGCATCTGGCTTATACTTTCGCCTTTTTCGCAAACTTGTTGGCCAGATCCTGGGTTTTTTCCGTGTCTGAATCACGTAGTAATGTGGTACCACACTGAGGCAGTCAATTAAACCTGGTTTCGATCAATATTTTAGAGGATAACACCGGTTAGGTCTGGAATATGCGCGCATCTGGCTTATACTTTCGCCTTTTTCGCAAACTTGTTGGCCAGATCATGGGTTTTTTCCGTGTTTGAATCACGTAGTAATGTTGTACCACACTGAGGCAGTCAATTAAACCTGGTTTCGATCAATATTTTAGAGGATAACACCGGTTAGATCTGGGTTAGGTCTGGTATATGCGCGCATCTGGCTTATACTTTCGCCTTTTTCGCAATCTTGTTGGCCAGATCATGGGTTTTTTCCGTGTTTGAATCACGTAGTAACGTTGTACCACACTGAGGCAGTCAATTAAACCTGGTTCCGATCAATATTTTAGAGGATAACACCGGTTAGGTCTGGGTTAGGTCTGGTATATGCGCGCATCTGGCTTATACTTTCGCCTTTTTCGCAAACTTGTTGGCCAGATCCTGGGTTTTTTCCGTGTTTGTATCACGTAGTAATGTGGTACCACATTGAGGTAGTCAATTAAACCTGGTTTCGATCAATATTTCAGAGGATAGCACCGGTTAGGTCTGGGTTAGGTCCGGGATATGCCCGCAGCTGGCTCATGATTTTGCCTTCTTCGCATACTTGTTGGCCAGATCCTGGGTTTTTTTCGTGTTTGAATCACGTAGTAATGTGGTAACACACTGAAGCAGTCAAATAAACCTGGTTTCGATCAATATTTTAGAGGATAACACCGGTAAGGTCTGGGTTAGGTCTGGGATATGCGCGCATCTGGCTTATACTTTCGCCTTTTTCGCAAACTTGTTGACCAGATCCTGGGTTTTTTCCGTGTTTGAATCACGTAGTAATGTGGTACCACACTGAGGCAGTCAATTAAACCTGGTTTCGATCAATATTTCAGAGGATAGCACCGGTTAGGTCTGGGTTAGGTCCGGGATATGCCCGCAGCTGGCTCATGATTTTGCCTTCTTCGCATACTTGTTGGCCAGATCCTGGGTTTTTTTCGTGTTTGAATCACGTAGTAATGTGGTAACACACTGAAGCAGTCAATTAAACCTGGTTTCGATCAATATTTTAGAGGATAACACCGGTTAGGTCTGGGTTAGGTCTGGGTTATGCCCGCATCTGGCTCATGATTTCGCCTTCTTCGCATACTTGTTGGCCAGATCCTGGGTTTTTTCCGTGTTTGAATCACGTAGTAATGTTGTACCACACTGAGGCAGTCAATTAACCCTGGATTCGGACAGTATTTTAGAGGATAACACCGGTTAGGTCTGGGTTAGGTCCGGGATATGCCCGCATCTGGCTCATGATTTTGCCTTCTTCGCATACTTGTTGGCCAGATCCTGGGTTTTTTTCGTGTTTGAATCAAGTAGTAATGTGGTAACACAATGAAGCAGTCAATTAACCCTGGTTTCGATCAATATTTTGGAGGATAACACCGGTTAGGTCTGGGTTAGGTCTAGGTTATGCCCGCATCTGGCTTATACTTTCGCCTTTTTCGCAAACTTGTTGGGTAGATCCTGGGTTTTTTTCGGGTTTGAATCACGTGGTAATGTGGTACGACACAGAAACAATCCATTAAACCTGGATTGGGACAGTATTTTAGAGGATAACACCGGTTAGGTCTGGGTTAGGTCTGGGATATGCGCGCATCTGGCTTATACTTTCGCCTTTTTCGCAAACTTGTTGGCTAGATCCTGGGTTTTTTTCGAGTTTGAATAACGCAGTAATGTGGAACCACACTGAAGCAGTCAATTAAACCTGGCTTCGATCAATATTTTAGAGGATAGCTCCGGTTAGGTCTGGGTTAGGTCTGGGTTATGCCTGCATCTGGCTCATGATTTTGCCTTCGCATACTTCTTGGCCAGATCCTGGGTTTTTTCGTGTTTGAATCACGTAGTAATGTGGTAGCACAATGAAGCAGTCAATTAACCCTGGTTTCGATCCATATTTTGGAGGATAACACCGGTTAGGTCTGGGTTAGGTCTGGGTTATGCCCGCATCTGGCTCATGATTTTGCCTTTTTCGCAAACTTGTTGGCGAGATCTTGGGTTTCGTTCGTGTTTGAATCATGTAGTAATGTGGTAACACACTGAAGCAGTCAATTAAACCTCGTTTCGCTCAGTATTTTAGAGGATAACATCGGTTACGTCTGGCTTAGGTCTCGGTCATACCCGCATCTGGCTCATGATTTTGCCTTCTTCGCATACTTGTTGGCCAGATCCTGGGTTTTTTTCGTGTTTGAATCACGTAGGAATGTGGTAACACACTGAAACAGTCAATTAAACCTGGTTTCGATCAATATTTCAGAGGATAACACCGGTTAGGTCAGGGTTAGGTCCGGGATATGCCCGCATCTGGCTCATGATTTTGCCTTCTTCGCATACTTGTTGGCCAGATCCTGGGTTTTTTTCGTGTTTGAATCAAGTAGTAATGTGGTAACACAATGAAGCAGTCAATTAACCCTGGTTTCGATCAATATTTTGGAGGATAACACCGGTTAGGTCTGGGTTAGGTCTGGGTTATGCCCGCATCTGGCTCATGATTTCGCCTTCTTCGCATACTTGTTGGACAGATCCTGGGTTTTTTCCGTGTTTGAATCACGTAGTAATGTGGTACCACACTGAGGCAGTCAATTAAACCTGGTTTCGATCAATATTTCAGAGGATTACACCGGTTAGGTCTGGGCTAGGTCCGGGATATGCCCGCATCTGGCTCATGATTTTGCCTTTTTCGCAAAGTTGTTGGCCAGATCTAGGGTTTCTTTCGTGTTTGGATCACGTAGTAATGTGGTAACACACTGAAGCAGTCAATTAAACCTGGTTTCGATCATTATTTTAGAGGATAACACCGGTTAGGTCTAGGTTAGGTCCGGGATATGCCCGCATCTGGCTCATGATTTCGCCTTCTTCGCATACTTGTTGGCCAGATCCTGGGTTTTTTTCGTTTTGAATCACGTAGTAATGTGGTAACACACTGAAGCAGTCAATTAAACCTGGTTTCGATCAATATTTTAGAGGATAACACCGGTTAGGTCTGGGTTAGGTCTGGGATATGCGCGCATCTGGCTTATACTTTCGCCTTTTTCGCAAACTTGTTGGCCAGATCCTGGGTTTTTTCCGTGTTTGAATCACGTAGTAATGTGGTACCACACTGAGGCAGTCAATTAAACCTGGTTTCGATCAATATTTTAGAGGATAACACCGGTTAGGTCTGGAATATGCGCGCATCTGGCTTATACTTTCGCCTTTTTCGCAAACTTGTTGGCCAGATCCTGGGTTTTTTCCGTGTTAGAATCACGTAGTAATGTGGTACCACACTGGGGCAGTCAATTAAACCTGGTTTCGATCAATATTTCACAGGATAACACCGGTTAGGTCTGGGTTATGCCCGCATCAGGCTCATGATTTTGCCTTCGTTGCATACTTGTTGGCCAGATCCTGGGTTTTTTCCGTGTTTGAATCACGTAGTAATGTGGTACCACACTGAGGCAGTCAATTAAACCTGGTTTCGATCAATATTTCAGAGGATAACACCGGTTAGGTCTGGGTTAGGTCTGGGTTATGCCCGCATCTGCCTCATGATTTTGCCTTCTTCGCATACTTGTTGGCCAGATCCTGGGTTTTTTTCGTGTTTGAATCACGTAGTAATGTGGTAACACACTGAAGCAGTCAATTAAACCTGGTTTCGATCAATATTTTAGAGGATAACACCGGTTAGGTCTGGGTTAGGTCCGGGATATGCCCGCATCTGGCTCATGATTTTGCCTTCTTCGCATACTTGTTGGCCAGATCCTGGGTTTTTTCCGTGTTTGAATCACGTAGTAATGTGGTACCACAGTGAAGGTGTCAATTAAACCTGGTTTCGATCAATATTTCAGAGGATAACACCGGTTAGGTCTGGGTTAGGTCTGGGATATGCGCGCATCTGGCTTATACTTTCGCATTATTCGCAAACCTGTTGGCCAGATCCTGGGTTTTTTCCGTGTTTGAATCACGTAGTAATGTGGTACCACAGTGAAGGAGTCAATTAAACCTGGTTTCGATCAATATTTTAGAGGATAACACCGGGTAGGTCTGAGTTAGGTCTGGGATATGCGCGCATCTGGCTTATACTTTCGCTTTATTCGCAAACCTGTTGGCCAGATCCTGGGTTTTTTCCGTGTTTGTATCACGTAGTAATGTGGTACCACATTGAGGTAGTCAATTAAACCTGGTTTCGATCAATATTTCAGAGGATAGCACCGGTTAGGTCTGGGTTAGGTCCGGGATATGCCCGCAGCTGGCTCATGATTTTGCCTTCTTCGCATACTTGTTGGCCAGATCCTGGGTTTTTTTCGTGTTTGAATCACGTAGTAATGTGGTAACACACTGAAGCAGTCAATTAAACCTGGTTTCGATCAATATTTCAGAGGATAACACCGGTTAGGTCTGGGTTAGGTCTGGGTTATGCCCGCATCTGGCTCATGATTTTGCCTTCTTCGCATACTTGTTGGCCAGATCCTGGGTTTTTTTCGTGTTTGAATCACGTAGTAATGTGGTAACACACTGAAGCAGTCAATTAAACCTGGTTTCGATCAATATTTTAGAGGATAACACCGGTTAGGTCTGGGTTAGGTCCGGGATATGCCCGCATCTGGCTCATGATTTTGCCTTCTTCGCATACTTGTTGGCCAGATCCTGGGTTTTTTTCGTGTTTGAATCACGTAGTAATGTGGTAACACACTGAAGCAGTCAAATAAACCTGGTTTCGATCAATATTTTAGAGGATAACACCGGTAAGGTCTGGGTTAGGTCTGGGATATGCGCGCATCTGGCTTATACTTTCGCCTTTTTCGCAAACTTGTTGACCAGATCCTGGGTTTTTTCCGTGTTTGAATCACGTAGTAATGTGGTACCACACTGAGGCAGTCAATTAAACCTGGTTTCGATCAATATTTCAGAGGATAGCACCGGTTAGGTCTGGGTTAGGTCCGGGATATGCCCGCAGCTGGCTCATGATTTTGCCTTCTTCGCATACTTGTTGGCCAGATCCTGGGTTTTTTTCGTGTTTGAATCACGTAGTAATGTGGTAACACACTGAAGCAGTCAATTAAACCTGGTTTCGATCAATATTTTAGAGGATAACACCGGTTAGGTCTGGGTTAGGTCTGGGTTATGCCCGCATCTGGCTCATGATTTCGCCTTCTTCGCATACTTGTTGGCCAGATCCTGGGTTTTTTCCGTGTTTGAATCACGTAGTAATGTTGTACCACACTGAGGCAGTCAATTAAACCTGGATTCGGACAGTATTTTAGAGGATAACACCGGTTAGGTCTGGGTTAGGTCCGGGATATGCCCGCATCTGGCTCATGATTTTGCCTTCTTCGCATACTTGTTGGCCAGATCCTGGGTTTTTTTCGTGTTTGAATCAAGTAGTAATGTGGTAACACAATGAAGCAGTCAATTAACCCTGGTTTCGATCAATATTTTGGAGGATAACACCGGTTAGGTCTGGGTTAGGTCTAGGTTATGCCCGCATCTGGCTTATACTTTCGCCTTTTTCGCAAACTTGTTGGGTAGATCCTGGGTTTTTTTCGGGTTTGAATCACGTGGTAATGTGGTACGACACAGAAACAATCCATTAAACCTGGATTGGGACAGTATTTTAGAGGATAACACCGGTTAGGTCTGGGTTAGGTCTGGGATATGCGCGCATCTGGCTTATACTTTCGCCTTTTTCGCAAACTTGTTGGCTAGATCCTGGGTTTTTTTCGAGTTTGAATAACGCAGTAATGTGGAACCACACTGAAGCAGTCAATTAAACCTGGCTTCGATCAATATTTTAGAGGATAGCTCCGGTTAGGTCTGGGTTAGGTCTGGGTTATGCCTGCATCTGGCTCATGATTTTGCCTTCGCATACTTCTTGGCCAGATCCTGGGTTTTTTCGTGTTTGAATCACGTAGTAATGTGGTAGCACAATGAAGCAGTCAATTAACCCTGGTTTCGATCCATATTTTGGAGGATAACACCGGTTAGGTCTGGGTTAGGTCTGGGTTATGCCCGCATCTGGCTCATGATTTTGCCTTTTTCGCAAACTTGTTGGCGAGATCTTGGGTTTCGTTCGTGTTTGAATCATGTAGTAATGTGGTAACACACTGAAGCAGTCAATTAAACCTCGTTTCGCTCAGTATTTTAGAGGATAACATCGGTTACGTCTGGCTTAGGTCTCGGTCATACCCGCATCTGGCTCATGATTTTGCCTTCTTCGCATACTTGTTGGCCAGATCCTGGGTTTTTTTCGTGTTTGAATCACGTAGGAATGTGGTAACACACTGAAACAGTCAATTAAACCTGGTTTCGATCAATATTTCAGAGGATAACACCGGTTAGGTCAGGGTTAGGTCCGGGATATGCCCGCATCTGGCTCATGATTTTGCCTTCTTCGCATACTTGTTGGCCAGATCCTGGGTTTTTTTCGTGTTTGAATCAAGTAGTAATGTGGTAACACAATGAAGCAGTCAATTAACCCTGGTTTCGATCAATATTTTGGAGGATAACACCGGTTAGGTCTGGGTTAGGTCTGGGTTATGCCCGCATCTGGCTCATGATTTCGCCTTCTTCGCATACTTGTTGGACAGATCCTGGGTTTTTTCCGTGTTTGAATCACGTAGTAATGTGGTACCACACTGAGGCAGTCAATTAAACCTGGTTTCGATCAATATTTCAGAGGATTACACCGGTTAGGTCTGGGCTAGGTCCGGGATATGCCCGCATCTGGCTCATGATTTTGCCTTTTTCGCAAAGTTGTTGGCCAGATCTAGGGTTTCTTTCGTGTTTGGATCACGTAGTAATGTGGTAACACACTGAAGCAGTCAATTAAACCTGGTTTCGATCATTATTTTAGAGGATAACACCGGTTAGGTCTAGGTTAGGTCCGGGATATGCCCGCATCTGGCTCATGATTTCGCCTTCTTCGCATACTTGTTGGCCAGATCCTGGGTTTTTTTCGTTTTGAATCACGTAGTAATGTGGTAACACACTGAAGCAGTCAATTAAACCTGGTTTCGATCAATATTTTAGAGGATAACACCGGTTAGGTCTGGGTTAGGTCTGGGATATGCGCGCATCTGGCTTATACTTTCGCCTTTTTCGCAAACTTGTTGGCCAGATCCTGGGTTTTTTCCGTGTTTGAATCACGTAGTAATGTGGTACCACACTGAGGCAGTCAATTAAACCTGGTTTCGATCAATATTTTAGAGGATAACACCGGTTAGGTCTGGAATATGCGCGCATCTGGCTTATACTTTCGCCTTTTTCGCAAACTTGTTGGCCAGATCCTGGGTTTTTTCCGTGTTAGAATCACGTAGTAATGTGGTACCACACTGGGGCAGTCAATTAAACCTGGTTTCGATCAATATTTCACAGGATAACACCGGTTAGGTCTGGGTTATGCCCGCATCAGGCTCATGATTTTGCCTTCGTTGCATACTTGTTGGCCAGATCCTGGGTTTTTTCCGTGTTTGAATCACGTAGTAATGTGGTACCACACTGAGGCAGTCAATTAAACCTGGTTTCGATCAATATTTCAGAGGATAACACCGGTTAGGTCTGGGTTAGGTCTGGGTTATGCCCGCATCTGCCTCATGATTTTGCCTTCTTCGCATACTTGTTGGCCAGATCCTGGGTTTTTTTCGTGTTTGAATCACGTAGTAATGTGGTAACACACTGAAGCAGTCAATTAAACCTGGTTTCGATCAATATTTTAGAGGATAACACCGGTTAGGTCTGGGTTAGGTCCGGGATATGCCCGCATCTGGCTCATGATTTTGCCTTCTTCGCATACTTGTTGGCCAGATCCTGGGTTTTTTCCGTGTTTGAATCACGTAGTAATGTGGTACCACAGTGAAGGTGTCAATTAAACCTGGTTTCGATCAATATTTCAGAGGATAACACCGGTTAGGTCTGGGTTAGGTCTGGGATATGCGCGCATCTGGCTTATACTTTCGCATTATTCGCAAACCTGTTGGCCAGATCCTGGGTTTTTTCCGTGTTTGAATCACGTAGTAATGTGGTACCACAGTGAAGGAGTCAATTAAACCTGGTTTCGATCAATATTTTAGAGGATAACACCGGGTAGGTCTGAGTTAGGTCTGGGATATGCGCGCATCTGGCTTATACTTTCGCTTTATTCGCAAACCTGTTGGCCAGATCCTGGGTTTTTTCCGTGTTTGTATCACGTAGTAATGTGGTACCACATTGAGGTAGTCAATTAAACCTGGTTTCGATCAATATTTCAGAGGATAGCACCGGTTAGGTCTGGGTTAGGTCCGGGATATGCCCGCAGCTGGCTCATGATTTTGCCTTCTTCGCATACTTGTTGGCCAGATCCTGGGTTTTTTTCGTGTTTGAATCACGTAGTAATGTGGTAACACACTGAAGCAGTCAATTAAACCTGGTTTCGATCAATATTTCAGAGGATAACACCGGTTAGGTCTGGGTTAGGTCTGGGTTATGCCCGCATCTGGCTCATGATTTTGCCTTCTTCGCATACTTGTTGGCCAGATCCTGGGTTTTTTTCGTGTTTGAATCACGTAGTAATGTGGTAACACACTGAAGCAGTCAATTAAACCTGGTTTCGATCAATATTTTAGAGGATAACACCGGTTAGGTCTGGGTTAGGTCCGGGATATGCCCGCATCTGGCTCATGATTTTGCCTTCTTCGCATACTTGTTGGCCAGATCCTGGGTTTTTTTCGTGTTTGAATCACGTAGTAATGTGGTAATACACTGAAGCAGTCAATTAAACCTGGTTTCGATCAATATTTTAGAGGATACCACCGGTTAGGTCTGGGTTAGGTCTGGGTTATGCCCGCATCTGGCTCATGATTTTGCCTTCTTCGCAAACCTGTTGGCCAGATCCTGGGTTTTTTCCGTGTTTGAATCACGTAGTAATGTGGTAACACACTGAAGCAGTCAATTAAACCAGGTTTCGATGAATATTTTAGAGGATAACACCGGTTAGGTCTGGGTTAGGTCTGGGATATGCGCGCATCTGGCTTATACTTTCGCTTTATTCGCAAACCTGTTGGCCAGATCCTGGGTTTTTTCCGTGTTTGAATCACGTAGTAATGTGGTACCACAGTGAAGGAGTCAATTAAACCTGGTTTCGATCAATATTTCAGAGGATAGCACCGGTTAGGTCTGGGTTAGGTCCGGGATATGCCCGCAGCTGGCTCATGATTTTGCCTTCTTCGCATACTTGTTGGCCAGATCCTGGGTTTTTTTCGTGTTTGAATCACGTAGTAATGTGGTAACACACTGAAGCAGTCAATTAAACCTGGTTTCGATCAATATTTTAGAGGATAACACCGGTTAGATCTGGGTTAGGTCTGGGTTATGCCCGCATCTGGCTCATGATTTCGCCTTCTTCGCATACTTGTTGGCCAGATCCTGGGTTTTTTCCGTGTTTGAATCACGTAGTAATGTTGTACCACACTGAGGCAGTCAATTAAACCTGGATTCGGACAGTATTTTAGAGGATAACACCGGTTAGGTCTGGGTTAGGTCCGGGATATGCCCGCATCTGGCTGATGATTTTGCCTTCTTCGCATACTTGTTGGCCAGATCCTGGGTTTTTTTCGTGTTTGAATCACGTAGTAATGTGGTAACACACTTAAGCAGTCAATTAAACCTGGTTTCGATCAATATCTTAGAGGATAACACCGGTTAGGTCTGGGTTAGGTCCGGGATATGCCCGCATCTGGCTCATGATTTTGCCTTCTTCGCATACTTGTTGGCCAGATCCTGGGTTTTTTTCGTGTTTAAATCAAGAAGTAATGTGGTAACACAATGAAGCAGTCAATTAACCCTGGTTTCGATCAATATTTTGGAGAATAACACCGGTTAGGTCTGGGTTAGGTCTAGGTTATGCCCGCATCTGGCTTATACTTTCGCCTTTTTCGCAAACTTGTTGGGTAGACCCTGGGTTTTTTTCGGGTTTGAATCACGTGGTAATGTGGTACGACACAGAAACAATCCATTAAACCTGGATTGGGACAGTATTTTAGAGGATAACACCGGTTAGGTCTGGGTTAGGTCTGGGATATGCGCGCATCTGGCTTATACTTTCGCCTTTTTCGCAAACTTGTTGGCTAGATCCTGGGTTTTTTTCGAGTTTGAATAACGCAGTAATGTGGTACCACACTGAAGCAGTCAATTAAACCTGGCTTCGATCAATATTTTAGAGGATAGCTCCGGTTAGGTCTGGGTTAGGTCTGGGTTATGCCTGCATCTGGCTCATGATTTTGCCTTCTTCGCATACTTCTTGGCCAGATCCTGGGTTTTTTCGTGTTTGAATCACGTAGTAATGTGGTAGCACAATGAAGCAGTCAATTAACCCTGGTTTCGATCCATATTTTGGAGGATAACACCGGTTAGGTCTGGGTTAGGTCTGGGTTATGCCCGCATCTGGCTCATGATTTTGCCTTTTTCGTAAACTTGTTGGCCAGATCTTGGGTTTCGTTCGTGTTTGAATCACGTAGTAATGTGGTAACACACTGAAGCAGTCAATTAAACCAGGTTTCGATGAATATTTTAGAGGATAACACCGGTTAGGACTGGGTTAGGTCTGGGATATGCGCGCATCTGGCTTATACTTTCGCCTTTTTCGCAAACTTGTTGGCCAGATCCTGGGTTTTTTCCGTGTTTGAATCACGTAGTAATGTGGTACCACAGTGAAGGAGTCAATTAAACCTGGTTTCGATCAATATTTTAGAGGATAACACCGGTTAGGTCTGGGTTAGGTACGGGATATGCGCGCATCTGGCTTATACTTTCGCCTTTTTCGCAAACTTGTTGGCCAGATCATGGGTTTTTTCCGTGTTTGAATCACGTAGTAATGTGGTAACACACTGAAGGAGTCAATTAAACCTGGTTTCGATCAATATTTTAGAGGATAACACCGGTTAGGTCTGGGTTAGGTCTGGGTTATGCCCGCATCTGGCTCATGATTTTGCCTCCTTGGCATACCTCTTGGCCATATCCTGGGTTTTCTTCGTGTTTGAATCACGTAGTAATGTGGTAACACACTGAAGCAGTCAATTAAACCTGGTTTCGATCAATATTTCAGAGGATAACGCCGGTTAGGTCTGGGTTAGGTCTGGGTTATGCCCGCATCTGGCTCATGATTTTGCCTTCTTCGCATACTTGTTGGCCAGATCCTGGGTTTTTTTCGTGTTTGAATCACGTAGTAATGTCGTAATACACTGAAGCAGTCAATTAAACCTGGTTTCGATCAATATTTTAGAGGATAACACCGGTTAGGTCTGGGTTAGGTCTGGGTTATGCCCGCATCTGGCTCATGATTTTGCCTTCTTCGCATACTTGTTGGCCAGATCCTGGTTTTTTTCGTGTTTGAATCACGTAGTAATGTGGTAATACACTGAAGCAGTCAATTAAACCAGGTTTCGATGAATATTTTAGAGGATAACACCGGTTAGGTCTGGGTTAGGTCTGGGATATGCGCGCATCTGGCTTATACTTTCGCCTTTTTCGCAAACTTGTTGGCCAGATCCTGGGTTTTTTCCGTGTTTGAATCACGTAGTAATGTGGTACCACACTGAGGCAGTCAATTAAACCTGGTTTCGATCAATATTTCACATGATAACACCGGTTAGGTCTGGGTTAGGTCTGGGTTATGCCCGCATCAGGCTCATGATTTTGCATTCTTCGCATACTTGTTGGCCAGATCCTGGGTTTTTTTCGTGTTTGAATCACGTAGTAATGTGGTAATACACTGAAGCAGTCAATTAAACCAGGTTTCGATGAATATTTTAGAGGATAACACCGGTTAGGTCTGGGTTAGGTCTGGGATATGCGCGCATCTGGCTTATACTTTCGCCTTTTTCGCAAACTTCTTGGCCAGATCCTGGGTTTTTTCGTGTTTGAATCACGTAGTAATGTGGTAGCACAATGAAGCAGTCAATTAACCCTGGCTTCGATCCATATTTTGGAGGATAACACCGGTTTGATCTGGGTTAGGTCTGGGTTATGCCCGCATCTGGCTCATGATTTTGCCTTTTTCGCAAACTTGTTGGCCAGATCTTGGGTTTCGTTCGTATTTGAATCACGTAGTAATGTGGTAACACACTGAAGCAGTCAATTAAACCTCGTTTCGCTCAGTATTTTAGAGGATAACATCGGTTAGGTCTGGGTTAGGTCTGGGATATGCGCGCATCTGGCTTATACTTTCGCCTTTTTCGCAAACTTGTTGGCCAGATCCTGGGTTTTTTCGTGTTTGAATCACGTAGTAATGTGGTAATACACTGAAGCAGTCAATTAAACCTGGTTTCGATCAATATTTTAGAGGATAACACCGGTTAGGTCTGGGTTAGGTCTGGGTTATGCCCGCATCTGGCTCATGATTTTGCCTTCTTCGCATACTTGTTGGCCAGATCCTGGGTTTTTTTCGTGTTTGAATCACGTAGTAATGTGGTACCACAGTGAAGGAGTCAATTAAACCTGGTTTCGATCAATATTTTAGAGGATAACACCGGGTAGGTCTGAGTTAGGTCTGGGATATGCGCGCATCTGGCTTATACTTTCGCTTTATTCGCAAACCTGTTGGCCAGATCCTGGGTTTTTTCCGTGTTTGAATCACGTAGTAATGTGGTAGTACACTGAAGCAGTCAATTAAACCTGGTCTCGATCAATATTTTAGAGGATAACACCGGTTAGGTCTGGGTTAGGTCCGGGATATGCCCGCATCTGGCTCATGATTTTGCCTTCTTCGCATACTTGTTGGCCAGATCCTGGGTTTTTTTCGTGTTTGAATCACGTAGTAATGTGGTAACACACTTAAGCAGTCAATTAAACCTGGTTTCGATCAATATTTTAGAGGATAACACCGGTTAGGTCTGGGTTAGGTCCGGGATATGCCCGCATCTGGCTCATGATTTTGCCTTCTTCGCATACTTGTTGGCTAGATCCTGGGTTTTTTTCGAGTTTGAATAACGCTGTAATGTGGTACCACACTGAAGCAGTCAATTAAACCTGGCTTCGATCAATATTTTAGAGGATACCACCGGTTAGGTCTGGGTTAGGTCTGGGATATGCGCGCATCTGGCTCATGATTTTGCCTTCTTCGCATACTTGTTGGCCAGATCCTGGGTTTTTTTCGTTTTGAATCACGTAGTAATGTGGTAACACACTGAAGCAGTCAATTAAACCTGGTTTCGATCAATATTTTAGAGGATAACACTGGTTAGGTCTGGGTTAGGTCTGGGATATGCGCGCATCTGGCTTATACTTTCGCCATTTTCGCAAACTTGTTGGCCAGATCCTGGGTTTTTTCCGTGTTTGAATCACGTAGTAATGTGGTACCACACTGAGGCAGTCAATTAAACCTGGTTTCGATGAATATTTTAGAGGATAAGACCGGTTAGGTCGGGAATATGCGCGCATCTGGCTTATACTTTCGCCTTTTTCGCAAACTTGTTGGCCAGATCATGGGTTTTTTCCGTGTTTGAATCACGTAGTAATGTTGTACCACACTGAGGCAGTCAATTAAACCTGGTTTCGATCAATATTTTAGAGGATAACACCGGTTAGGTCTGGGTTAGGTCTGGTATATGCGCGCATCTGGCTTATACTTTCACCTTTTTCGCTATCTTGTTGGCCAGATCATGGGTTTTTTCCGTGTTTGAATCACGTAGTATCGTTGTACCACACTGAGGCAGTCAATTAAACCTGGTTTCGATCAATATTTCACAGGATAACACCGGTTAGGGCTGGGTTAGGTCTGGGTTATGCCCGCATCTGGCTCATGATTTTGCCTCCTTCGCATACTTGTTGGCCATATCCTGGGTTTTCTTCGTGTTTGAATCACGTAGTAATGTGGTAACACACTGAAGCAGTCAATTAAACCTGGTTTCGATCAATATTTCAGAGGATAACACCGGTTAGGTCTGGGTTGGGTCTGGTATATGCGCGCATCTGGCTTATACTTTCGCCTTTTTCGCAAACTTGTTGGCCAGATCATGGGTTTTTTCCGTGTTTGGATCACGTAGTAATGTTGTACCACACTGAGGCAGTCAATTAAACCTGGATTCGGACAGTATTTTAGAGGATAACACCGGTTAGGTCTGGGTTAGGTCCGGGATATGCCCGCATCTGGCTCTTGATTTTGCCTTCTTCGCATACTTGTTGGCCAGATCCTGGGTTTTTTTCGTGTTTGAATCACGTAGTAATGTGGTAACACACTTAAGCAGTCAATTAAACCTGGTTTCGATCAATATTTTAGAGGATAACACCGGTTAGGTCTGGGTTAGGTCTGGGATATGCGCGCATCTGGCTCATGATTTTGCCTTCTTCGCATACTTGTTGGCCAGATCCTGGGTTTTTTTCGTTTTGAATCACGTAGTAATGTGGTAACACACTGAAGCAGTCAATTAAACCTGGTTTCGATCAATATTTTAGAGGATAACACTGGTTAGGTCTGGGTTAGGTCTGGGATATGCGCGCATCTGGCTTATACTTTCGCCTTTTTCGCAAACTTGTTGGCCAGATCCTGGGTTTTTTCCGTGTTTGAATCACGTAGTAATGTGGTACCACACTGAGGCAGTCAATTAAACCTGGTTTTGATGAATATTTTAGTGGATAAGACCGGTTAGGTCTGGAATATGCGCGCATCTGGCTTATACTTTCGCCTTTTTCGCAAACTTGTTGGCCAGATCATGGGTTTTTTCCGTGTTTGAATCACGTAGTAATGTTGTACCACACTGAGGCAGTCAATTAAACCTGGTTTCGATCAAAATTTTAGAGGATAACACCGGTTAGGTCTGGGTTAGGACTGGTATATGCGCGCATCTGGCTTATACATTCGCCTTTTTCGCAATCTTGTTGGCCAGATCATGGGTTTTTTCCGTGTTTGAATCACGTAGTAACGTTGTACCACACTGAGGCAGTCAATTAAACCTGGATTCGGACAGTATTTTAGAGGATAACACCGGTTAGGTCTGGGTTAGGTCCGGGATATGCCCGCATCTGGCTCTTGATTTTGCCTTCTTCGCATACTTGTTGGCCAGATCCTGGGTTTTTTTCGTGTTTGAATCACGTAGTAATGTGGTAACACACTTAAGCAGTCAATTAAACCTGGTTTCGATCAATATTTTAGAGGATAACACCGGTTAGGTCTGGGTTAGGTCTGGGATATGCGCGCATCTGGCTCATGATTTTGCCTTCTTCGCATACTTGTTGGCCGGATCCTGGGTTTTTTTCGTTTTGAATCACGTAGTAATGTGGTAACACACTGAAGCAGTCAATTAAACCTGGTTTCGATCAATATTTTAGAGGATAACACTGGTTAGGTCTGGGTTAGGTCTGGGATATGCGCGCATCTGGCTTATACTTTCGCCTTTTTCGCAAACTTGTTGGCCAGATCCTGGGTTTTTTCCGTGTTTGAATCACGTAGTAATGTGGTACCACACTGAGGCAGTCAATTAAACCTGGTTTTGATGAATATTTTAGAGGATAAGACCGGTTAGGTCTGGAATATGCGCGCATCTGGCTTATACTTTCGCCTTTTTCGCAAACTTGTTGGCCAGATCATGGGTTTTTTCCGTGTTTGAATCACGTAGTAATGTTGTACCACACTGAGGCAGTCAATTAAACCTGGTTTCGATCAATATTTTAGAGGATAACACCGGTTAGGTCTGGGTTAGGTCTAGTATATGCGCGCATCTGGCTTATACATTCGCCTTTTTCGCAATCTTGTTGGCCAGATCATGGGTTTTTTCCGTGTTTGAATCACGTAGTAACGTTGTACCACACTGAGGCAGTCAATTAAACCTGGTTTCGATCAATATTTTAGAGGATAACACCGGCTAGGTCTGGGTTAGGTCTGGTATATGCGCGCATCTGGCTTATACTTTTGCCTTCTTCGCATACTTGTTGGCCAGATCCTGGGTTTTTTTCGTTTTGAATCACGTAGTAATGTGGTAACACACTGAAGCAGTCAATTAAACCTGGTTTCGATCAATATTTTAGAGGATAACACTGGTTAGGTCTGGGTTAGGTCTGGGATATGCGCGCATCTGGCTTATACTTTCGCCTTTTTCGCAAACTTGTTGGCCAGATCCTGGGTTTTTTTCGTGTTTGAATCACGTAGTAATGTGGTAACACACTTAAGCAGTCAATTAAACCTGGTTTCGATCAATATTTTAGAGGATAACACCGGTTAGGTCTGGGTTAGGTCTGGGATATGCGCGCATCTGGCTCATGATTTTGCCTTCTTCGCATACTTGTTGGCCAGATCCTGGGTTTTTTTCGATTTGAATCACGTAGTAATGTGGTAACACACTGAAGCAGTCAATTAAACCTGGTTTCGATCAATATTTTAGAGGATAACACTGGTTAGGTCTGGGTTAGGTCTGGGATATGCGCGCATCTGGCTTATACTTTCGCCTTTTTCGCAAACTTGTTGGCCAGATCCTGGGTTTTTTCCGTGTTTGAATCACGTAGTAATGTGGTACCACACTGAGGCAGTCAATTAAACCTGGTTTCGATCAATATTTCACAGGATAACACCGGTTAGGCCTGGGTTAGGTCTGGGTTATGCCCGCATCTGGCTCATGATTTTGCCTCCTTCGCATACTTGTTGGCCATATCCTGGGTTTTCTTCGTGTTTGAATCACGTAGTAATGTGGTAACACACTGAAGCAGTCAATTAAACCTGGTTTCGATCAATATTTCAGAGGATAACACCGGTTAGGTCTGGGTTAGGTCCGGGATATGCCCGCATCTGGCTCATGATTTTGCCTTCTTCGCATGCTTGTTGGCCAGATCCTGGGTTTTTTTCGTGTTTGAATCACGTAGTAATGTGGTAATACACTGAAGTAGTCAATTAAACCTGGTTTCGATCAATATTTTAGAGGATAACACCGGTTAGGTCTGGGTTATACCCGCATCTGGCTTATACTTTCGCTTTATTCGCAAACCTGTTGGCCAGATCCTGGGTTTTTTCCGTGTTTGAATCACGTAGTAATGTGGTACCACAGTGAAGGAGTCAATTAAACCAGGTTTCGATCAATATTTTAGAGGATAACACCGGTTAGGACTGGGTTAGGTCTGGGATATGCGCGCATCTGGCTTATACTTTCGCCTTTTTCGCAAACTTGTTGGCCAGATCCTGGGTTTTTTCCGTGTTTGAATCACGTAGTAATGTGGTACCACAGTGAAGGAGTCAATTGAACCTGGTTTCGATCAATATTTTAGAGGATAACACCGGTTAGGTCTGGGTTAGGTACGGGATATGCGCGCATCTGGCTTATACTTTCGCCTTTTTCGCAAACTTGTTGGCCAGATCATGGGTTTTTTCCGTGTTTGAATCACGTAGTAATGTGGTAACACACTGAAGCAGTCAATTAAACCTGGTTTCGATCAATATTTCAGAGGATAACGCCGGTTAGGTCTGGGTTAGGTCTGGGTTATGCCCGCATCTGGCTCATGATTTTGCCTTCTTCGCATACTTGTTGGCCAGATCCTGGGTTTTTTTCGTGTTTGAATCACGTAGTAATGTCGTAATACACTGAAGCAGTCAATTAAACCTGGTTTCGATCAGTATTTTAGAGGATAACACCGGTTAGGTCTGGGTTAGGTCTGGGTTATGCCCGCATCTGGCTCATGATTTTGCCTTCTTCGCATACTTGTTGGCCAGATCCTGGTTTTTTCCGTGTTTGAATCACGTAGTAATGTGGTACCACACTGAGGCAGTCAATTAAACCTGGTTTCGATCAATATTTCACATGATAACACCGGTGAGGTCTGGGTTAGGTCTGGGTTATGCCCGCATCAGGCTCATGATTTTGCCTTCTTCGCATACTTGTTGGCCAGATCCTGGGTTTCGTTCGTATTTGAATCACGTAGTAATGTGGTAACACACTGAGGCAGTCAATTAAAACTGGTTTCGATCAATATTTTAGAGGATAACACCGGTTAGGTCTGGAATATGCGCGCATCTGGCTAATACTTTCGCCTTTTTCGCAAACTTGTTGGCCAGATCATGGGTTTTTTCCGTGTTTGAATCACGTAGTAATGTTGTACCACACTGAGGCAGTCAATTAAACCTGGTTTCGATCAATATTTTAGAGGATAACACCGGTTAGGTCTGGGTTAGGTCTGGTATATGCGCGCATCTGGCTTATACTTTCGCCTTTTTCGCAATCTTGTTGGCCAGATCATGGGTTTTTTCCGTGTTTGAATCACGTAGTAACGTTGTACCACACTGTTGCAGTCAATTAAACCTGGTTTCGATCAATATTTTAGAGGATAACACCGGTTAGGTCTGGGTTAGGTCTGGGATATGCGCGCATCTGGCTCATGATTTTGCCTTCTTCGCATACTTGTTGGCTGATCCTGGGTTTTTTTCGTTTTGAATCACGTAGTAATGTGGTAACACACTGAAGCAGTCAATTAAACCTGGTTTCGATCAATATTTTAGAGGATAACACCGGTTAGGTCTGGGTTAGGTCTGGGATATGCGCGCATCTGGCTTATACTTTCGCCTTTTTCGCAAACTTGTTGGCCAGATCCTGGGTTTTTTCCGTGTTTGAATCACGTAGTAATGTGGTACCACACTGAGGCAGTCAATTAAACCAGGTTTCGATGAATATTTTAGAGGATAACACCGGTTAGGTCTGGAATATGCGCGCATCTGGCTTATACTTTCGCCTTTTTCGCAAACTTGTTGGCCAGATCATGGGTTTTTTCCGTGTTTGAATCACGTAGTAATGTTGTACCACACTGAGGCAGTCAATTAAACCTGGTTTCGATCAATATTTTAGAGGATAACACCGGTTAGGTCTGGGTTAGGTCTGGTATATGCGCGCATCTGGCATATACTTTCGCCTTTTTCGCAATCTTGTTGGCCAGATCATGGGTTTTTTCCGTGTTTGAATCACGCAGTAACGTTGTACCACACTGAGGCAGTCAATTGAACCTGGTTTCGATGAATATTTTAGAGGATAACACCGGTTAGGTCTGGGTTAGGTCTGGGATATGCGCGCATCTGGCTCATGATTTTGCCTTCTTCGCATACTTGTTGGCCAGATCCTGGGTTTTTTTCGTGTTTGAATCACGTAGTAATGTGGTACCACAGTGAAGGAGTCAATTAAACCTGGTTTCGATCAATATTTTAGAGGATAACACCGGGTAGGTCTGAGTTAGGTCTGGGATATGCGCGCATCTGGCTTATACTTTCGCTTTATTCGCAAACCTGTTGGCCAGATCCTGGGTTTTTTCCGTGTTTGAATCACGTAGTAATGTGGTAGTACACTGAAGCAGTCAATTAAACCTGGTCTCGATCAATATTTTAGAGGATAACACCGGTTAGGTCTGGGTTAGGTCCGGGATATGCCCGCATCTGGCTCATGATTTTGCCTTCTTCGCATACTTGTTGGCCAGATCCTGGGTTTTTTTCGTGTTTGAATCACGTAGTAATGTGGTAACACACTTAAGCAGTCAATTAAACCTGGTTTCGATCAATATTTTAGAGGATAACACCGGTTAGGTCTGGGTTAGGTCCGGGATATGCCCGCATCTGGCTCATGATTTTGCCTTCTTCGCATACTTGTTGGCTAGATCCTGGGTTTTTTTCGAGTTTGAATAACGCTGTAATGTGGTACCACACTGAAGCAGTCAATTAAACCTGGCTTCGATCAATATTTTAGAGGATACCACCGGTTAGGTCTGGGTTAGGTCTGGGATATGCGCGCATCTGGCTCATGATTTTGCCTTCTTCGCATACTTGTTGGCCAGATCCTGGGTTTTTTTCGTTTTGAATCACGTAGTAATGTGGTAACACACTGAAGCAGTCAATTAAACCTGGTTTCGATCAATATTTTAGAGGATAACACTGGTTAGGTCTGGGTTAGGTCTGGGATATGCGCGCATCTGGCTTATACTTTCGCCATTTTCGCAAACTTGTTGGCCAGATCCTGGGTTTTTTCCGTGTTTGAATCACGTAGTAATGTGGTACCACACTGAGGCAGTCAATTAAACCTGGTTTCGATGAATATTTTAGAGGATAAGACCGGTTAGGTCTGGAATATGCGCGCATCTGGCTTATACTTTCGCCTTTTTCGCAAACTTGTTGGCCAGATCATGGGTTTTTTCCGTGTTTGAATCACGTAGTAATGTTGTACCACACTGAGGCAGTCAATTAAACCTGGTTTCGATCAATATTTTAGAGGATAACACCGGTTAGGTCTGGGTTAGGTCTGGTATATGCGCGCATCTGGCTTATACTTTCGCCTTTTTCGCAATCTTGTTGGCCAGATCATGGGTTTTTTCCGTGTTTGAATCACGTAGTAACGTTGTACCACACTGAGGCAGTCAATTAAACCTGGTTTCGATCAATATTTCACAGGATAACACCGGTTAGGGCTGGGTTAGGTCTGGGTTATGCCCGCATCTGGCTCATGATTTTGCCTCCTTCGCATACTTGTTGGCCATATCCTGGGTTTTCTTCGTGTTTGAATCACGTAGTAATGTGGTAACACACTGAAGCAGTCAATTAAACCTGGTTTCGATCAATATTTCAGAGGATAACACCGGTTAGGTCTGGGTTGGGTCTGGTATATGCGCGCATCTGGCTTATACTTTCGCCTTTTTCGCAAACTTGTTGGCCAGATCATGGGTTTTTTCCGTGTTTGGATCACGTAGTAATGTTGTACCACACTGAGGCAGTCAATTAAACCTGGATTCGGACAGTATTTTAGAGGATAACACCGGTTAGGTCTGGGTCAGGTCCGGGATATGCCCGCATCTGGCTCTTGATTTTGCCTTCTTCGCATACTTGTTGGCCAGATCCTGGGTTTTTTTCGTGTTTGAATCACGTAGTAATGTGGTAACACACTTAAGCAGTCAATTAAACCTGGTTTCGATCAATATTTTAGAGGATAACACCGGTTAGGTCTGGGTTAGGTCTGGGATATGCGCGCATCTGGCTCATGATTTTGCCTTTTTCGCAAACTTGTTGGCCAGATCCTGGGTTTTTTCCGTGTTTGAATCACGTAGTAATGTGGTACCACACTGTGGCAGTCAATTAAACCTGGTTTTGATGAATATTTTAGAGGATAAGACCGGTTAGGTCTGGAATATGCGCGCATCTGGCTTATACTTTCGCCTTTTTCGCAAACTTGTTGGCCAGATCATGGGTTTTTTCCGTGTTTGAATCACGTAGTAATGTTGTACCACACTGAGGCAGTCAATTAAACCTGGTTTCGATCAATATTTTAGAGGATAACACCGGTTAGGTCTGGGTTAGGTCTGGTATATGCGCGCATCTGGCTTATACATTCGCCTTTTTCGCAATCTTGTTGGCCAGATCATGGGTTTTTTCCGTGTTTGAATCACGTAGTAACGTTGTACCACACTGAGGCAGTCAATTAAACCTGGTTTCGATCAATATTTTAGAGGATAACACCGGCTAGGTCTGGGTTAGGTCTGGTATATGCGCGCATCTGGCTTATACTTTTGCCTTCTTCGCATACTTGTTGGCCAGATCCTGGGTTTTTTTCGTTTTGAATCACGTAGTAATGTTGTACCACACTGAGGCAGTCAATTAAACCTGGTTTCGATCAATATTTTAGATGATAACACTGGTTAGGTCTGGGTTAGGTCTGGGATATGCGCGCATCTGGCTTATACTTTCGCCTTTTTCGCAAACTTGTTGGCCAGATCCTGGGTTTTTTTCGTGTTTGAATCACGTAGTAATGTGGTAACACACTTAAGCAGTCAATTAAACCTGGTTTCGATCAATATTTTAGAGGATAACACCGGTTAGGTCTGGGTTAGGTCTGGGATATGCGCGCATCTGGCTCATGATTTTGCCTTCTTCGCATACTTGTTGGCCAGATCCTGGGTTTTTTTCGTTTTGAATCACGTAGTAATGTGGTAACACACTGAAGCAGTCAATTAAACCTGGTTTCGATCAATATTTTAGAGGATAACACCGGTTAGGTCTGGGTTAGGTCTGGGATATGCGCGCATCTGGCTCATGATTTTGCCTTTTTCGCAAACTTGTTGGCCAGATCCTGGGTTTTTTCCGTGTTTGAATCACGTAGTAATGTGGTACCACACTGTGGCAGTCAATTAAACCTGGTTTTGATGAATATTTTAGAGGATAAGACCGGTTAGGTCTGGAATATGCGCGCATCTGGCTTATACTTTCGCCTTTTTCGCAAACTTGTTGGCCAGATCATGGGTTTTTTCCGTGTTTGAATCACGTAGTAATGTTGTACCACACTGAGGCAGTCAATTAAACCTGGTTTCGATCAATATTTTAGAGGATAACACCGGTTAGGTCTGGGTTAGGTCTGGTATATGCGCGCATCTGGCTTATACATTCGCCTTTTTCGCAATCTTGTTGGCCAGATCATGGGTTTTTTCCGTGTTTGAATCACGTAGTAACGTTGTACCACACTGAGGCAGTCAATTAAACCTGGTTTCGATCAATATTTTAGAGGATAACACCGGCTAGGTCTGGGTTAGGTCTGGTATATGCGCGCATCTGGCTTATACTTTTGCCTTCTTCGCATACTTGTTGGCCAGATCCTGGGTTTTTTTCGTTTTGAATCACGTAGTAATGTGGTAACTCAATGAAGCAGTCAATTAAACCTGGTTTCGATCAATATTTTAGATGATAACACTGGTTAGGTCTGGGTTAGGTCTGGGATATGCGCGCATCTGGCTTATACTTTCGCCTTTTTCGCAAACTTGTTGGCCAGATCCTGGGTTTTTTTCGTGTTTGAATCACGTAGTAATGTGGTAACACACTTAAGCAGTCAATTAAACCTGGTTTCGATCAATATTTTAGAGGATAACACCGGTTAGGTCTGGGTTAGGTCTGGGATATGCGCGCATCTGGCTCATGATTTTGCCTTCTTCGCATACTTGTTGGCCAGATCCTGGGTTTTTTTCGTTTTGAATCACGTAGTAATGTGGTAACACACTGAAGCAGTCAATTAAACCTGGTTTCGATCAATATTTTAGAGGATAACACTGGTTAGGTCTGGGTTAGGTCTGGGATATGCGCGCATCTGGCTTATACTTTCGCCTTTTTCGCAAACTTGTTGGCCAGATCCTGGGTTTTTTCCGTGTTTGAATCACGTAGTAATGTGGTACCACACTGAGGCAGTCAATTAAACCTGGTTTCGATCAATATTTCACAGGATAACACCGGTTAGGGCTGGGTTAGGTCTGGGTTATGCCCGCATCTGGCTCATGATTTTGCCTCCTTCGCATACTTGTTGGCCATATCCTGGGTTTTCTTCGTGTTTGAATCACGTAGTAATGTGGTAACACACTGAAGCAGTCAATTAAACCTGGTTTCGATCAATATTTCAGAGGATAACACCGGTTAGGTCTGGGTTAGGTCCGGGATATGCCCGCATCTGGCTCATGATTTTGCCTTCTTCGCATGCTTGTTGGCCAGATCCTGGGTTTTTTTCGTGTTTGAATCACGTAGTAATGTGGTAATACACTGAAGTAGTCAATTAAACCTGGTTTCGATCAATATTTTAGAGGATAACACCGGTTAGGTCTGGGTTATACCCGCATCTGGCTTATACTTTCGCTTTATTCGCAAACCTGTTGGCCAGATCCTGGGTTTTTTCCGTGTTTGAATCACGTAGTAATGTGGTACCACAGTGAAGGAGTCAATTAAACCAGGTTTCGATCAATATTTTAGAGGATAACACCGGGTAGGTCTGAGTTAGGTCTGGGATATGCGCGCATCTGGCTTATACTTTCGCTTTATTCGCAAACCTGTTGGCCAGATCCTGGGTTTTTTTCGTGTTTGAATCACGTAGTAATGTGGTAATACACTGAAGCAGTCAATTAAACCTGGTCTCGATCAATATTTTAGAGGATAACACCGGTTAGGTCTGGGTTAGGTCTGGGTTATGCCCGCATCTGGCTCATGATTTTGCCTTCTTCGCATACTTGCTGGCCAGATCCTGGGTTTTTTTCGTGTTTGAATCACGTAGTAATGTGGTAACACACTGAAGCAGTTAATTAAACCAGGTTTCGATCAATATTTTAGGGGATAACACCGGTTAGGTCTGGGTTAGGCCTGGGATATGCGCGCATCCGGCTTATACTTTCGCCTTTTTCGCAAACTTGTTGGCCAGATCCTGGGCTTTTTCCGTGTTTGAATCACGTAGTAATGTGGTACCACACTGAGGCAGTCAATTAAACCTGGTTTCGATCAATATTTTAGAGGATAACACCGGTTAGGTCTGGGTTATGCCCGCATCTGGCTCATGATTTTGCCCTCTTCGCATACTTGTTGGCCAGATCCTGCGTTTTTTCCGTGTTTGAATCACGTAGTAATGTGGTAACACTCTGAAGCAGTCAATTAAACCAGGTTTCGATGAATATTTTAGAGGATAACACCGGTTAGGTCTGGGTTAGGTCCGGGATATGCCCGCATCTGGCTCATGATTTTGCCTTCTTCGCATACTTGTTGGCCAGATCCTGGGTTTTTTTCGTGTTTGAATCACGTAGTAATGTGGTAATACACTGAAGCAGTCAATTAAACCTGGTTTCGATCAATATTTTGAAGGATAACACCGGTTAGGTCTGGGTTAGGTCTAGGTTATGCCCGCATCTGGCTTATACTTTCACCTTTTTCGCAAACTTGTTGGGTAGATCCTGGGTTTTTTTCGGGTTTGAATCACGTGGTAATGTGGTACGACACAGAAACAATCCATTAAACCTGGATTGGGACAGTATTTTAGAGGATAACACCGGTTAGGTCTGGGTTACGTCTGGGATATGAGCGCATCTGGCTTATACTTTCGCCTTTTTCGCAAACTTGTTGGCCAGATCCTGGGTTTTTTCCGCGATTGAATCACGTAGTAATGTGGTACCACACTGAGGCAGTCAATTAAACCTGGTTTCGATCAATATTTCACAGGATAACACCGGTTAGGTCTGGGTTATGCCCGCATCAGGCTCATGATTTTGCCCTCTTCGCATACTTGTTGGCCAGATCCTGGGTTTTTTTCGTGTTTGAATCACGTAGTAATGTGGTAACACACTGAAGCAGTCAATTAAACCTGGTTTCGATCAATATTTTAGAGGATAACACCGGTTAGGTCAGGGTTACGTCTGGGTTATGCCCGCATCTGGCTTATACATTCGCCTTTTTCGCAAACTTGTTGGCTAGATCCTGGGTTTTTTTCGGGTTTGAATCACGTGGTAATGTGGTACGACACAGAAACAAGCCATTAAACCTGGATTCGGACAGTATTTTAGAGGATAACACCGATTAGGTCTGGGTTAGGTCTAGGATATGCGCGCATCTGGCTTATACTTTCTCCTTTTTCGCTAACTTGTTGGCTAGATCCTGGGTTTTGTCGGGTTTCGAATCACGTAGTAATGTGGTAACGCACTGAAGCAGTCAATTAAACCTGGTTTCGATCTATATTTTAGAGGATAACACCGGTTAGGTCTGGTTTAGGTCTGGAATATGCGCGCATCCGGCTTATACTTTCGCCTTTTTCGCAAACTTGTTGGCCAGATCCTGGGCTTTTTCCGTGTTTGAATCACGTAGTAATGTGGTACCACACTGAGGCAGTCAATTAAACCTGGTTTCGATCAATATTTCACAGGATAACACCGGTTAGGTCTGGGTTATGCCCGCATCTGGCTCATGATTTTGCCCTCTTCGCATACTTGTTGGCCAGATCCTGCGTTTTTTCCGTGTTTGAATCACGTAGTAATGTGGTAACACTCTGAAGCAGTCAATTAAACCAGGTTTCGATGAATATTTTAGAGGATATCACCGGATAGGTCTGGGTTAGGACCGGGATATGCCCGCATCTGGCTCATGATTTTGCCTTCTTCGCATACTCGTTGGCCAGATCCTGGGTTTTTTTCGTGTTTGAATCACGTAGTAATGTGGTAATACACTGAAGCAGTCAATTAAACCTGGTTTCGATCAATATTTTGGAGGATAACACCGGTTAGGTCTGGGTTAGGTCTAGGTTATGCCCGCATCTGGCTTATACTTTCACCTTTTTCGCAAACTTGTTGGGTAGATCCTGGGTTTTTTTCGGGTTTGAATCACGTGGTAATGTGGTACGACACAGAAACAATCCATTAAACCTGGATTGGGACAGTATTTTAGAGGATAACACCGGTTAGGTCTGGGTTAGGTCTGGGATATGCGCGCATCTGGCTTATACTTTCGCCTTTTTCGCAAACTTGTTGGCCAGATCCTGGGTTTTTTCCGTGATTGAATCACGTAGTAATGTGGTACCACACTGAGGCAGTCAATTAAACCTGGTTTCGATCAATATTTCACAGGATAACACCGGTTAGGTCTGGGTTATGCCCGCATCAGGCTCATGATTTTGCCCTCTTCGCATACTTGTTTGCCAGATCCTGGGTTTTTTTCGTGTTTGAATCACGTAGTAATGTGGTAACACACTGAAGCAGTCAATTAAACCTGGTTTCGATCAATATTTTAGAGGATAACACCGGTTAGGTCAGGGTTACGTCTGGGTTATGCCCGCATCTGGCTTATACATTCGCCTTTTTCGCAAACTTGTTGGCTAGATCCTGGGTTTTTTTCGGGTTTGAATCACGTGGTAATGTGGTACGACACAGAAACAAGCCATTAAACCTGGATTCGGACAGTATTTTAGAGGATAACACCGGTTAGGTCTGGGTTAGGTCTAGGATATGCGCGCATCTGGCTTATACATTCTCCTTTTTCGCTAACTTGTTGGCTAGATCCTGGGTTTTGTCGGGTTTCGAATCACGTAGTAATGTGGTAACGCACTGAAGCAGTCAATTAAACCTGGTTTCGATCTATATTTTAGAGGATAACACCGGTTAGGTCTGGTTTAGGTCTGGGATATGCGCGCATCTGGCATATACTTTCGCCTTTTTCGCAAACTTGTTGGCTAGATCCTGAATTTTTTTCGTGATTGAATCACGTAGTAATGTGGTAACACACTGAAGCAGTCAATCAAACCTGGTTTCGATCAATATTTTAGAGGATAACACCGGTTAGGTATGGGTTAGGTCTGGGATATGCGCGAATCTGGCTCATGATTTTGCCTTCTTCGCATACTTGTTGGCCAGATCCTGGGTTTTTTTCGTGTTTGAATCACGTAGTAATGTGGTAACACAATGAAGCAGTCAATTAACCCTGGTTTCGATCCATATTTTGGAGGATAACACCGGTTAGGTCTGGGTTAGGTCTGGGTTATGCCCGCATCTGGCTCATGATTTTGCCTTTTTCGCACACTTGTTGGCCAGATCCTGGGTTTTTTTCGTGTTTGAATCACGTAGGCATGTGGTAACACACTGAAGCAGTCAATTAAACCTGGTTTCGATCAATATTTCAGAGGATAACACCCGTTAGGTCTGGGTTAGGTCCGGAATATGTCCGCATCTGGCTCATGATTTTGCCTTCTTCGCATACTTGTTGGCCAGATCCTGGGTTTTTTTCGTGTTTGAATCACGTAGTAATGTGGTAACACTCTGAAGCAGTCAATTAAACCAGGTTTCGATGATTATTTTAGAGGATAACACCGGTTAGGTCTGGGTTAGGTCTGGGATATGCGCGCATCTGGCTTATACTTTCGCCTTTTTCGCAAACTTGTTGGCCATATCCTGGGTTTTTTTCGTGTTTGAATCACGTAGGCATGTGGTAACACACTGAAGCAGTCAATTAAACCTGGTTTCGATCCATATTTTAGAGGATAACACCGGTTAGGTCAGGGTTAGGTCTGGGTTATGCCCGCATCTGGCTTATACATTCGCCTTTTTTCGCAAACTTGTTGGCTAGATCCTGGTTTTTTTTCGGGTTTGAATCACGTGGTAATGTGGTACGACACAGAAACAAGCCATTAAACCTGGATTGGGACAGTATTTTAGAGGATAACACCCGTTAGGTCTGGGTTAGGTCCGGAATATGTCCGCATCTGGCTCATGATTTTGCCTTCTTCGCATACTTGTTGGCCAGATCCTGGGTTTTTTTCGTGTTTGAATCACGTAGTAATGTGGTAACACTCTGAAGCAGTCAATTAAACCAGGTTTCGATGATTATTTTAGAGGATAACACCGGTTAGGTGTGGGTTAGGTCTGGAATATGCGCGCATCTGGCTTATACTTTCGCCTTTTTCGCAAACTTGTTGGCCAGATCCTGGGTTTTTTCCGTGTTTGAATCACGTAGTAATGTGGTACCACACTGAGGCAGTCAATTAAACCTGGTTTCGATCAATATTTCACAGGATAACACCGGTTAGGTCTGGGTTAGGTCTGGGTTATGCCCGCATCAGGCTCATGATTTTGCCCTCTTCGCATACTTGTTGGCCAGATCCTGGGTTTTTTTCGTGTTTGAATCACGTAGTAATGTGGTAACACACTGAAGCAGTCAATTAAACCTGGTTTCGATCAATATTTTAGAGGATAACACCGGTTAGGTCAGGGTTACGTCTGGGTTATGCCCGCATCTGGCTTATACATTCGCCTTTTTCGCAAACTTGTTGGCTAGATCCTGGGTTTTTTTCGGGTTTGAATCACGTGGTAATGTGGTACGACACAGAAACAAGCCATTAAACCTGGATTCGGACAGTATTTTAGAGGATAACACCGGTTAGGTCTGGGTTAGGTCTAGGATATGCGCGCATCTGGCTTATACATTCTCCTTTTTCGCTAACTTGTTGGCTAGATCCTGGGTTTTGTCGGGTTTCGAATCACGTAGTAATGTGGTAACGCACTGAAGCAGTCAATTAAACCTGGTTTCGATCTATATTTTAGAGGATAACACCGGTTAGGTCTGGTTTAGGTCTGGGATATGCGCGCATCTGGCATATACTTTCGCCTTTTTCGCAAACTTGTTGGCTAGATCCTGAATTTTTTTCGTGATTGAATCACGTAGTAATGTGGTAACACACTGAAGCAGTCAATCAAACCTGGTTTCGATCAATATTTTAGAGGATAACACCGGTTAGGTATGGGTTAGGTCTGGGATATGCGCGAATCTGGCTCATGATTTTGCCTTCTTCGCATACTTGTTGGCCAGATCCTGGGTTTTTTTCGTGTTTGAATCACGTAGTAATGTGGTAACACAATGAAGCAGTCAATTAACCCTGGTTTCGATCCATATTTTGGAGGATAACACCGGTTAGGTCTGGGTTAGGTCTGGGTTATGCCCGCATCTGGCTCATGATTTTGCCTTTTTCGCACACTTGTTGGCCAGATCCTGGGTTTTTTTCGTGTTTGAATCACGTAGGCATGTGGTAACACACTGAAGCAGTCAATTAAACCTGGTTTCGATCAATATTTCAGAGGATAACACCCGTTAGGTCTGGGTTAGGTCCGGAATATGTCCGCATCTGGCTCATGATTTTGCCTTCTTCGCATACTTGTTGGCCAGATCCTGGGTTTTTTTCGTGTTTGAATCACGTAGTAATGTGGTAACACTCTGAAGCAGTCAATTAAACCAGGTTTCGATGATTATTTTAGAGGATAACACCGGTTAGGTCTGGGTTAGGTCTGGGATATGCGCGCATCTGGCTTATACTTTCGCCTTTTTCGCAAACTTGTTGGCCATATCCTGGGTTTTTTTCGTGTTTGAATCACGTAGGCATGTGGTAACACACTGAAGCAGTCAATTAAACCTGGTTTCGATCCATATTTTAGAGGATAACACCGGTTAGGTCAGGGTTAGGTCTGGGTTATGCCCGCATCTGGCTTATACATTCGCCTTTTTTCGCAAACTTGTTGGCTAGATCCTGGTTTTTTTTCGGGTTTGAATCACGTGGTAATGTGGTACGACACAGAAACAAGCCATTAAACCTGGATTGGGACAGTATTTTAGAGGATAACACCCGTTAGGTCTGGGTTAGGTCCGGAATATGTCCGCATCTGGCTCATGATTTTGCCTTCTTCGCATACTTGTTGGCCAGATCCTGGGTTTTTTTCGTGTTTGAATCACGTAGTAATGTGGTAACACTCTGAAGCAGTCAATTAAACCAGGTTTCGATGATTATTTTAGAGGATAACACCGGTTAGGTGTGGGTTAGGTCTGGGATATGCGCGCATCTGGCTTATACTTTCGCCTTTTTCGCAAACTTGTTGGCCAGATCCTGGGTTTTTTCCGTGTTTGAATCACGTAGTAATGTGGTACCACACTGAGGCAGTCAATTAAACCTGGTTTCGATCAATATTTCACAGGATAACACCGGTTAGGTCTGGGTTAGGTCTGGGTTATGCCCGCATCTGGCTCATGATTTTGCCCTCTTCGCATACTTGTTGACCAGATCCTGGGTTTTTTTCGTGTTTGATTCACGTAGTAATGTTGTACCACACTGAGGCAGTCAATTAAACCTGGATTCGGACAGTATTTTAGAGGATAACACCGGTTAGGTCTGGGTTAGGTCTGGGTTATGCCCGCATCTGGCTCATGATTTTGCCTTCTTCGCATACTTGTTAGCCAGATCCTGGGTTTTTTTCGTGTTTGAATCACGTAGTAATGTGGTAACACACTGAAGCAGTTAATTAAACCAGGTTTCGATCAATATTTTAGGGGATAACACCGGTTAGGTCTGGGTTAGGTCTGGGATATGCGCGCATCCGGCTTATACTTTCGCCTTTTTCGCAAACTTGTTGGCCAGATCCTGGGTTTTTTCCGTGTTTGAATCACGTAGTAATGTGGTACCACACTGAGGCAGTCAATTAAACCTGGTTTCGATCAATATTTCACAGCATAACACCGGTTAGGTCTGGGTTATGCCCGCATCTGGCTCATGACTTTGCCTTCTTCGCATACTTGTTGGCCAGATCCTGGGTTTTTTCCGTGTTTGAATCACGTAGTAATGTGGTAACACTCTGAAGCAGTCAATTAAACCAGGTTTCGATGAATATTTTAGAGGATAACACCGGTTAGGTCTGGGTTAGGTCCGGGATATGCCCGCATCTGGCTCATGATTTTGCCTTCTTCGCATACTTGTTGGCCAGATCCTGGGTTTTTTTCGTGTTTGAATCACGTAGTAATGTGGTAATACACGGAAGCAGTCAACTAAACCTGGTTTCGATCAATATTTTAGAGGATAACACCGGTTAGGTCTGGGTTAGGTCTGGGTTATGCCCGCATCTGGCTCATGATTTTGCCTTCTTCGCATACTTGTTGACCAGATCCTGGGTTTTTTCGTGTTTGAATCACGTAGTAATGTGGTAACACACTGAAGCAGTCATTTAAACCAGGTTTCGATGAATATTTTAGAGGATAACACCGGTTAGGACTGGGTTAGGTCTGGGATATGCGCGCATCTGGCTTATACTTTCGCCTTTTTCGCAAACTTGTTGGCCAGATCCTGGGTTTTTTCCGTGTTTGAATCACGTAGTAATGTGGTACCACACTGAGGCAGTCAATTAAACCTGGTTTCGATCAATATTTCACAGGATAACACCGGTTAGGTCTGGGTTAGGTCTGGGTTATGCCCGCATCAGGCTCATGATTTTGCCTTCTTCGCATACTTGTTGGCCAGATCCTGGGTTTTTTTCGTGATTGAATCACGTAGTAATGTGGTAACACACTGAAGCAGTTAACTAAACCAGGTTTCGATCAATATTTTAGGGGATAACACCGGTTAGGTCTGGGTTAGGTCTGGGATATGCGCGCATCCGGCTTATACTTTCGCCTTTTTCGCAAACTTGTTGGCCAGATCCTGGGTTTTTTCCGTGTTTGAATCACGTAGTAATGTGGTACCACACTGAGGCAGTCAATTAAACCTGGTTTCGATCAATATTTCACAGGATAACACCGGTTAGGTCTGGGTTTGGTCTGGGTTATGCCCGCATCTGGCTCATGATTTTGCCTTCATCGCATACTTGTTGGCCAGATCCTGGGTTTTTTTCGTGTTTGAATCACGTAGTAATGTGGTAACACACTGAAGCAGTCAATTAAACCTGGTTTCGATCAATATTTTAGAGGATAACACCGGTTAGTTCAGGGTTACGTCTGGGTTATGCCCGCATCTGGCTTATACATTCGCCTTTTTCGCAAACTTGTTGGCTAGATCCTGGGTTTTTTTCGGGTTTGAATCACGTGGTAATGTGGTACGACACAGAAACAAGCCATTAAACCTGGATTCGGACAGTATTTTAGAGGATAACACCGGTTAGGTCTGGGTTAGGTCTAGGATATGCGCGCATCTGGCTTATACTTTCTCCTTTTTCGCTAACTTGTTGGCTAGATCCTGGGTTTTGTCGGGTTTCGAATCACGTAGTAATGTGGTAACACACTGAAGCAGTCAATTAAACCTGGTTTCGATCTATATTTTAGAGGATAACACCGGTTAGGTCTGGGTTAGGTCTGGGATATGCGCGCATCTGGCATATACTTTCGCCTTTTTCGCAAACTTGTTGGCTAGATCCTGGATTTTTTTCGTGATTGAATCACGTAGTAATGTGGTAACACACTGAAGCAGTCAATCAAACCTGGTTTCGATCAATATTTTAGAGGATAACACCGGTTAGGTATGGGTTAGGTCTGGGATATGCGCGAATCTGGCTTATACTTTCGCCTTTTTCGCAATCTTGTTGGCCAGATCCTGGGTTTTTTCTGTGTTTGAATCACGTAGTAATGTGGTAATACACTGAGGCAGTCAATTAATCCTGGTTTCGATCTATATTTTAGAGGATAACACCGGTTAGGTCTGGGTTAGGTCTGGTATATGCGCGCATCTGGCTTATACTTTCGCCTTTTTCGCAATCTTGTTGGCCAGATCATGGGTTTTTTCCGTGTTTGAATCACGTAGTAACGTTGTACCGCACTGAGGCTGTCAATTAAACCTGGTTTCGATCAATATTTTAGAGGATAACACCGGTTAGGTCTGGGTTAGGTCTGGTATATGCGCGCATCTGGCTTATACTTTCGCCTTTTTCGCAAACTTGTTGGCCAGATCCTGGGGTTTTACCGTGTTTGAATCACGTAGTAATGTGGTACCACACTGAGGCAGTCAATTAAACCTGGTTTCGATCAATATTTCACAGGATAACACCGGTTAGGTCTGGGTTAGGTCTGGGTTATGCCCGCATCAGGCTCATGATTTTGCCTTCGTCGCATACTTGTTGGCCAGATCCTGGGTTTTTTTCGTGTTTGAATCACGTAGTAATGTGGTAACACACTGAAGGAGTCAATTAAACCTGGTTTCGATCAATATTTTAGAGGATAACACCGGTTAGGTCTGGGTTAGGTCTGGGTTATGCCCGCATCTGGCTCATGATTTTGCCTCCTTCGCATACTTGTTGGCCATATCCTGGGTTTTCTTCGTGTTTGAATCACGTAGTAATGTGGTAACACACTGAAGCAGTCAATTAAACCTGGTTTCGATCAATATTTCAGAGGATAACACCGGTTAGGTCTGGGTTAGGTCTGGGTTATGCCCGCATCTGGCTCATGATTTTGCGTTCTTCGCATACTTGTTGGCCAGATCCCGGGTTTTTTTCGTGTTTGAATCACGTAGTAATGTGGTAACACTGTGAAGCAGTCAATTAAACTAGGTTTCGATGAATATTTTAGAGGATAACACCGGTTAGGTCTGGGTTAGGTCTGGGATATGCGCGCATCTGGCTTATACTATCGCCTTTTTCGCAAACTTGTTGGCCAGATCCTGGGTTTTTTCCGTGTTTGAATCACGTAGTAATGTGGTACCACACTGATGCAGTCAATTAAACCTGGTTTCGATCAATATTTCAGAGGATAACACCGGTTAGGTCTGGGTTAGGTCTGGGTTATGCCCGCATCTGGCTCATGATTTTGCCCTCTTCGCATACTTGTTGACCAGATCCTGGGTTTTTTTCGTGTTTGACTCACGTAGTAATGTTGTACCACACTGAGGCAGTCAATTAAACCTGGATTCGGACAGTATTTTAGAGGATAACACCGGTTAGGTCTGGGTTAGGTCTGGGTTATGCCCGCATCTGGCTCATGATTTTGCCTTCTTCGCATACTTGTTGGCCAGATCCTGGGTTTTTTTCGTGTTTGAATCACGTAGTAATGTGGTAACACACTGAAGCAGTTAATTAAACCAGGTTTCGATCAATATTTTAGGGGATAACACCGGTTAGGTCTGGGTTAGCTCTGGGATATGCGCGCATCCGGCTTATACTTTCGCCTTTTTCGCAAACTTGTAGGCCAGATCCTGGGTTTTTTCCGTGTTTGAATCACGTAGTAATGTGGTACCACACTGAGGCAGTCAATTAAACCTGGTTTCGATCAATATTTCACAGGATAACACCGGTTAGGTCTGGGTTATGCCCGCATCTGGCTCATGATTTTGCCTTCTTCGCATACTTGTTGGCCAGATCCTGGGTTTTTTCCGTGTTTGAATCACGTAGTAATGTGGTAACACTCTGAAGCAGTCAATTAAACCAGGTTTTGATGAATATTTCACAGGATAACACCGGTTAAGTCTGGGTTAGGTTTGGGTTATGCCCGCATCAGGCTCATGATTTTGCCTTCTTCGCATACTTGTTGACCAGATCCTGGGTTTTTTTCGTGCATGAATCACGTAGTAATGTGGTAACACACTGAAGCAGTCATTTAAATCAGGTTTCGATGAATATTTTAGAGGATAACACCGGTTAGGTCTGGGTTAGGTCTGGTATATGCGAGCATCTGGCTTATACTTTCGCTTTTTTCGCAAACTTGTTGGCCAGATCATGGGATATTTCCGTGTTTGAATCACGTAGTAATGTTGTACCACACTGAGGCAGTCAATTAAACCTGGATTCGGACAGTATTTTAGAGGATAACACCGGTTAGGTCTGGGTTTGGTCTGGGTTATGCCCGCATCTGGCTCATGATTTTGCCTTCTTCGCATACTTGTTGGCCAGATCCTGGGTTTTTTTCGTGTTTGAATCACGTAGTAATGTGGTAACACACTGAAGCAGTCAATTAAACCTGGTTTCGATCAATATTTTAGAGGATAACACCGGTTAGGTCAGGGTTAGGTCTGGGTTATGCCCGCATCTGGCTTATACATTCGCCTTTTTCGCAAACTTGTTGGCTAGATCCTGGGTTTTTTTCGGGTTTGAATCACGTGGTAATGTGGTACGACACAGAAACAAGCCATTAAACCTGGATTCGGACAGTATTTTAGAGGATAACACCGGTTAGGTCTGGGTTAGGTCTAGGATATGCGCGCATCTGGCTTATACTTTCTCCTTTTTCGCTAACTTGTTGGCTAGATCCTGGGTTTTGTCGGGTTTCGAATCACGTAGTAATGTGGTAACACACTGAAGCAGTCAATTAAACCTGGTTTTGATCTATATTTTAGAGGATAACACCGGTTAGGTCTGGGTTAGGTCTGGGATATGCGCGCATCTGGCATATACTTTCGCCTTTTTCGCAAACTTGTTGGCTAGATCCTGGGTTTTTTTCGTGATTGAATCACGTAGTAATGTGGTAACACACTGAAGCAATCAATCAAACCTGGTTTCGATCAATATTTTAGAGGATAACGCCGGTTAGGTATGGGTTAGGTCTGGGATATGCGCGAATCTGGCTTATACTTTCGCCTTTTTCGCAAACTTGTTGGCCAGATCCTGGGTTTTTTCTGTGTTTGAATCACGTAGTAATGTGGTAATACACTGAAGCAGTCAATTAAACCTGGTTTCGATCAATATTTCAGAGGATAACACCCGTTAGGTCTGGGTTAGGTCCGGGATATGCCCGCATCTGGCTCATGATTTTGCCTTCTTCGCATACTTGTTGGCCAGATCCTGGGTTTTTTTCGTGTTTGAATCACGTAGTAACGTGGTAACACTCTGAAGCAGTCAATTAAACCAGGTTTCGATGAATATTTTAGAGGATAACACCGGTTAGGTCTGGGTTAGGTCTGGGATATGCGCGCATCTGGCTTATACTTTCGCCTTTTTCGCAAACTTGTTGGCCAGATCCTGGGTTTTTTTCGTGTTTGAATCACGTAGGCATGTGGTAACACACTGAAGCAGTCAATTAAACCTGGTTTCGATCAATATTTTAGAGGATAACACCGGTTAGGTCAGGGTTAGGTCTGGGTTATGCCCGCATCTGGCTTATACATTCGCCTTTTTCGCAAACTTGTTGGCTAGATCCTGGGTTTTTTTCGGGTTTGAATCACGTGGTAATGTGGTACGACACAGAAACAAGCCATTAAACCTGGATTCGGACAGTATTTTAGAGGATAACACCGGTTAGGTCTGGGTTAGGTCAGGGATATGCGCGCATCTGGCATATACTTTCGCCTTTTTCGCAAACTTGTTGGCTAGATCCTGGATTTTTTTCGTGATTGAATCACGTAGTAATGTGGTAACACACTGAAGCAGTCAATCAAACCTGGTTTCGATCAATATTTTAGAGGATAACGCCGGTTAGGTCTGGGTTAGGTCTGGGTTATGCCCGCATCTGGCTCATGATTTTGCCTTCTTCGCATACTTGTTGGCCAGATCCTGGGTTTTTTTCGTGTTTGAATCACGTAGTAATGTGGTAACACAATGAAGCAGTCAATTAACCCTGGTTTCGATCCATATTTTGGAGGATAACACCGGTTAGGTCTGGGTTAGGTCTGGGTTATGCCCGCATCTGGCTCATGATTTTGCCTTTTTTCGCATACTTGTTGGCCAGATCCTGGGTTTTTTTCGTGTTTGAATCACGTAGGCATGTGGTAACACACTGAAGCAGTCAATTAAACCTGGTTTCGATCAATATTTCAGAGGATAACACCCGTTAGGTCTGGGTTAGGTCTGGGTTATGCCCGCATCTGGCTCATGATCTTGCCTTCTTCGCATACTTGTTGGCCAGATCCTGGGTTTTTTTCGTGTTTGAATCACGTAGTAATGTGGTAACACACTGAAGCAGTCAATTAAACCTGGATTCGGACAGTATTTTAGAGGATAACACCGGTTAGGTCTGGGTTAGGTCTGGGATATGCGCGCATCTGGCTCATGATTTTGCCTTCTTCGCATACTTGTTGGCCAGATCCTGGGTTTTTTTCGTGTTTGAATTTCGTAGTAATGTGGTAACACACTGAAGCAGTCAATTAAACTTCGTTTCGCTCAGTATTTTAGAGGATAACAACGGTTAGGTCTGGCATAGGTCTGGGTTATACCCGCATCTGGCTCATGATTTTGCCTTCTTCGCATACTTGTCGGCCAGATCCTGGGTTTTTTTCGTGTTTGATTCACGTAGGAATGTGGTAACACACTGAAGCAGTCAATTAAACCTGGATTCGGACAGTATTTTAGAGGATAACACCGGTTAGGTCTGGGTTAGGTCTGGGATATGCGCGCATCTGGCATATACTTTCGCCTTTTTCGCAAACTTGTTGGCTAGATCCTGGATTTTTTTCGTGATTGAATCACGTAGTAATGTGGTAACACACTGAAGCAGTCAATTAAACCTGGTTTCGATCAATATTTCAGAGGATAAATCCGGTTAGGTCTGGGTTAGGTCCGGGATATGACCGCATCTGGCTCATGATCTTGCCTTCTTCGCATACTTGTTGGCCAGATCCTGGGTTTTTTTCGTGTTTGAATCACGTAGTAATGTGGTAACACACTGAAGCAGTCAATTAAACCTGGATTCGGACAGTATTTTAGAGGATAACACCGGTTAGGTCTGGGTTAGGTCTGGGATATGCGCGCATCTGGCTTATACTATCGCCTTTTTCGCAAACTTGTTGGCCAGATCCTGGGTTTTTTCCGTGTTTGAATCACGTAGTAATGTGGTACCACACTGATGCAGTCAATTAAACCTGGTTTCGATCAATATTTCAGAGGATAACACCGGTTAGGTCTGGGTTAGGTCCGGGATATGCCCGCATCTGGCTCATGATTTTGCCTTCTTCGCATACTTGTTGGCCAGATCCTGGGTTTTTTTCGTGTTTGAATCACGTAGTAATGTGGTAATACACTGAAGCAGTCAATTAAACCTGGTTTCGATCAATATTTCAGAGGATAACACCGGTTAGGTCTGGGTTAGGTCCGGGATATGCCCGCATCTGGCTCATGATTTTGCCTTCTTCGCATACTTGTTGGCCAGATCCTGGGTTTTTTTCGTGTTTGACTCACGTAGTAATGTGGTAACACACTGAAGCAGTCATTTAAACCAGGTTTCGATGAATATTTTAGAGGATAACACCGGTTAGGACTGGGTTAGGTCTGGGATATGCGCGCATCTGGCTTCTACTTTCGCCTTTTTCGCAAACTTGTTGGCCAGATCCTGGGTTTTTTCCGTGTTTGAATCACGTAGTAATGTGGTACCACACTGAGGCAGTCAATTAAACCTGGTTTCGATCAATATTTCACAGGATAACACCGGTTAAGTCTGGGTTAGGTCTGGGTTATGCCCGCATCAGGCTCATGATTTTGCCTTCTTCGCATACTTGTTGACCAGATCCTGGGTTTTTTTCGTGCTTGAATCACGTAGTAATGTGGTAACACACTGAAGCAGTCATTTAAACCAGGTTTCGATGAATATTTTAGAGGATAACACCGGTTAGGCCTGGGTTAGGTCTGGTATATGCGAGCATCTGGCTTATACTTTCGCTTTTTTCGCAAACTTGTTGGCCAGATCATGGGATTTTTCCGTGTTTGAATCACGTAGTAATGTTGTACCACACTGAGGCAGTCAATTAAACCTGGATTCGGACAGTATTTTAGAGGATAACACCGGTTAGGTCTGGGTTTGGTCTGGGTTATGCTCGCATCTGGCTCATGATTTTGCCTTCTTCGCATACTTGTTGGCCAGATCCTGGGTTTTTTTCGTGTTTGAATCACGTAGTAATGTGGTAACACACTGAAGCAGTCAATTAAACCTGGTTTCGATCAATATTTTAGAGGATAACACCGGTTAGGTCAGGGTTAGGTCTGGGTTATGCCCGCATCTGGCTTATACATTCGCCTTTTTCGCAAACATGTTGGCTAGATCCTGGGTTTTTTTCGGGTTTGAATCACGTGGTAATGTGGTACAACACAGAAACAAGCCATTAAACCTGGATTCGGACAGTATTTTAGAGGATAACACCGGTTAGGTCTGGGTTAGGTCTAGGATATGCGCGCATCTGGCTTATACTTTCTCCTTTTTCGCTAACTTGTTGGCTAGATCCTGGGTTTTGTCGGGTTTCGAATCACGTAGTAATGTGGTAACACACTGAAGCAGTCAATTAAACCTGGTTTCGATCAATATTTTAGAGGATAACACCGGTCAGGTCTGGGTTAGGTCTGGGATATGCGCGCATCTGGCTCATGATTTTGCCTTCTTCGCATACTTGTTGGCCAGATCCTGGGTTTTTTTCGTGTTTGAATCACGTAGTAATGTGGTAACACACTGAAGCAGTCAATTAAACCTGGTTTCGATCAATATTTTAGAGGATAACACCGGTTAGGTCTGGGTTAGGTCTGGGATATGCGCGCATCTGGCTTATACTTTCGCCTTTTTCGCAAACTTGTTGGCCAGACCCTGGGTTTTTTCCGTGTTTGAATCACGTAGTAATGAGGTACCACACTGAGGCAGTCAATTAAACCTGGTTTCGATCAATATTTTAGAGGATAACACCGGTTAGGTCTGGTATATGCGCGCATCTGGCTTATACTTTCGCCTTTTTCGCAATCTTGTTGGCCAGATCATGGGTTTTTTCCGTGTTTGAATCACGTAGTAACGTTGTACCACACTGAGGCTGTCAATTAAACCTGGTTTCGATCAATATTTTAGAGGATAACACCGGTTAGGTCTGGGTTAGGTCTGGTATATGCGCGCATCTGGCTTATACTTTCGCCTTTTTCGCAAACTTGTTGGCCAGATCCTGGGGTTTTACCGTGTTTGAAACACGTAGTAATGTGGTACCACACTGAGGCAGTCAATTAAACCTGGTTTCGATCAATATTTCACAGGATAACACCGGTTAGGTCTGGGTTAGGTCTGGGTTATGCCCGCATCAGGCTCATGATTTTGCCTTCGTCGCATACTTGTTGGCCAGATCCTGGGTTTTTTTCGTGTTTGAATCACGTAGTAATGTTGTACCACACTGAGGCAGTCAATTAAACCTGGATTCGGACAGTATTTTAGAGGATAACACCGGTTAGGTCTGGGTTTGGTCTGGGTTATGCTCGCATCTGGCTCATGATTTTGCCTTCTTCGCATACTTGTTGGCCAGATCCTGGGTTTTTTTCGTGTTTGAATCACGTAGTAATGTGGTAACACACTGAAGCAGTCAATTAAACCTGGTTTCGATCAATATTTTAGAGGATAACACCGGTTAGGTCAGGGTTAGGTCTGGGTTATGCCCGCATCTGGCTTATACATTCGCCTTTTTCGCAAACATGTTGGCTAGATCCTGGGTTTTTTTCGGGTTTGAATCACGTGGTAATGTGGTACAACACAGAAACAAGCCATTAAACCTGGATTCGGACAGTATTTTAGAGGATAACACCGGTTAGGTCTGGGTTAGGTCTAGGATATGCGCGCATCTGGCTTATACTTTCTCCTTTTTCGCTAACTTGTTGGCTAGATCCTGGGTTTTGTCGGGTTTCGAATCACGTAGTAATGTGGTAACACACTGAAGCAGTCAATTAAACCTGGTTTCGATCAATATTTTAGAGGATAACACCGGTCAGGTCTGGGTTAGGTCTGGGATATGCGCGCATCTGGCTCATGATTTTGCCTTCTTCGCATACTTGTTGGCCAGATCCTGGGTTTTTTTCGTGTTTGAATCACGTAGTAATGTGGTAACACACTGAAGCAGTCAATTAAACCTGGTTTCGATCAATATTTTAGAGGATAACACCGGTTAGGTCTGGGTTAGGTCTGGGATATGCGCGCATCTGGCTTATACTTTCGCCTTTTTCGCAAACTTGTTGGCCAGACCCTGGGTTTTTCCGTGTTTGAATCACGTAGTAATGAGGTACCACACTGAGGCAGTCAATTAAACCTGGTTTCGATCAATATTTTAGAGGATAACACCGGTTAGGTCTGGTATATGCGCGCATCTGGCTTATACTTTCGCCTTTTTCGCAATCTTGTTGCCCAGATCATGGGTTTTTTCCGTGTTTGAATCACGTAGTAACGTTGTACCACACTGAGGCTGTCAATTAAACCTGGTTTCGATCAATATTTTAGAGGATAACACCGGTTAGGTCTGGGTTAGGTCTGGTATATGCGCGCATCTGGCTTATACTTTCGCCTTTTTCGCAAACTTGTTGGCCAGATCCTGGGGTTTTACCGTGTTTGAATCACGTAGTAATGTGGTACCACACTGAGGCGGTCAATTAAACCTGGTTTCGATCAATATTTCACAGGATAACACCGGTTAGGTCTGGGTTAGGTCTGGGTTATGCCCGCATCAGGCTCATGATTTTGCCTTCGTCGCATACTTGTTGGCCAGATCCTGGGTTTTTTTCGTGTTAGAATCACGTAGTAATGTGGTAACACACTGAAGGAGTCAATTAAACCTGGTTTCGATCAATATTTTAGAGGATAACACCGGTTAGGTCTGGGTTAGGTCAGGGTTATGCCCGCATCTGGCTCATGATTTTGCCTCCTTCGCATACTTGTTGGCCATATCCTGGGTTTTCTTCGTGTTTGAATCACGTAGTAATGTGGTAACACACTGAAGCAGTCAATTAAACCTGGTTTCGATCAATATTTCAGAGGATAACACCCGTTAGGTCTGGGTTAGGTCTGGTATATGCGAGCATCTGGCTTATACTTTCGCTTTTTTCGCAAACTTGTTGGCAGATCATGGGATTTTTCCGTGTTTGAATCACGTAGTAATGTTGTACCACACTGAGGCAGTCAATTAAACCTGGATTCGGACAGTATTTTAGAGGATAACACCGGTTAGGTCTGGGTTTGGTCTGGGTTATGCCCGCATCTGGCTCATGATTTTGCCTTCTTCGCATACTTGTTGGCCAGATCCTGGGTTTTTTCCGCGTTTGAATCACGTAGTAATGTGGTAACACTCTGAAGCAGTCAATTAAACCAGGTTTCGATGAATATTTTAGAGGATAACACCGGTTAGGTCTGGGTTAGGTCCGGGATATGCCCGCATCTGGCTCATGATTTTGCCTTCCTCGCATACTTGTTGGCCAGATCCTGGGTTTTTTTCGTGTTTGAATCACGTAGTAATGTGGTAATACACTGAAGCAGTCAATTAAACCTGGTTTCGATCAATATTTCAGAGGATAACACCGGTTAGGTCTGGGTTAGGTCCGGGATATGCCCGCATCTGGCTCATGATTTTGCCTTCTTCGCATACTTGTTGGCCAGATCCTGGGTTTTTTTCGTGTTTGAATCACGTAGTAATGTGGTAACACACTGAAGCAGTCATTTAAACCAGGTTTCGATGAATATTTTAGAGGATAACACCGGTTAGGACTGGGTTAGGTCTGGGATATGCGCGCATCTGGCTTATACTTTCGCCTTTTTCGCAAACTTGTTGGCCAGATCCTGGGTTTTTTTCGTGTTTGAATCACGTAGTAATGTGGTACCACACTGAGGCAGTCAATTAAACCAGGTGTCGATCAATATTTCACAGGATAACACCGGTTAGGTCTGGGTTAGGTCTGGGTTATGCATGCATCAGGCTCATGATTTTGCCTTCCTCGCATACTTGTTGGCCAGATCCTGGTTTTTTTTCGTGTTTGAATCACGTAGTAATGTGGTAACACACTGAAGCAGTCAATTAAACCTGGTTTCGATCAATATTTTAGAGGATAACACCGGTTAGGTCTGGGTTAGGTCTGGGTTATGCCCGCATCTGGCTCATGATTTTGCCTTCTTCGCATACTTGTTGGCCAGATCCTGGGTTTTTTTCGTGTTTGAATTTCGTAGTAATGTGGTAACACACTGAAGCAGTCAATTAAACTTCGTTTCGCTCAGTATTTTAGAGGATAACAACGGTTAGGTCTGGCATAGGTCTGGGTTATACCCGCATCTGGCTCATGATTTTGCCTTCTTCGCATACTTGTTGGCCAGATCCTGGGTTTTTTTCGTGTTTGAATCACGTAGTAATGTGGTAACACACTGAAGCAGTCAATTAAACCTGGTTTCGATCAATATTTCAGAGGATAAATCCGGTTAGGTCTGGGTTAGGTCCGGGATATGACCGCATCTGGCTCATGATCTTGCCTTCTTCGCATACTTGTTGGCCAGATCCTGGGTTTTTTTCGTGTTTGAATCACGTAGTAATGTGGTAACACACTGAAGCAGTCAATTAAACCTGGATTCGGACAGTATTTTAGAGGATAACACCGGTTAGGTCTGGGTTAGGTCTGGGATATGCGCGCATCTGGCTTATACTATCGCCTTTTACGCAAACTTGTTGGCCAGATCCTGGGTTTTTTCCGTGTTTGAATCACGTAGTAATGTGGTACCACACTGATGCAGTCAATTAAACCTGGTTTCGATCAATATTTCAGAGGATAACACCGGTTAGGTCTGGGTTAGGTCTGGGTTATGCCCGCATCTGGCTCATGATTTTGCCCTCTTCGCATACTTGTTGACCAGATCCTGGGTTTTTTTCGTGTTTGACTCACGTAGTAATGTGGTAACACACTGAAGCAGTTAATTAAACCAGGTTTCGATCAATATTTTAGGGGATAACACCGGTTAGGTCTGGGTTAGGTCTGGGATATGCGCGCATCCGGCTTATACTTTCGCCTTTTTCGCAAACTTGATGGCCAGATCCTGGGTTTTTTCCGTGTTTGAATCACGTAGTAATGTGGTACCACACTGAGGCAGTCAATTAAACCTGGTTTCGATCAATATTTCACAGGATAACACCGGTTAGGTCTGGGTTATGCCCGCATCTGGCTCATGATTTTGCCTTCTTCGCATACTTGTTGGCCAGATCCTGGGGTTTTTCCGTGTTTGAATCACGTAGTAATGTGGTAACACTCTGAAGCAGTCAATTAAACCAGGTTTCGATGAATATTTTAGAGGATAACACCGGTTAGGTCTGGGTTAGGTCCGGGATATGCCCGCATCTGGCTCATGATTTTGCCTTCTTCGCATACTTGTTGGCCAGATCCTGGGTTTTTTTCGTGTTTGAATCACGTAGTAATGTGGTAATACACTGAAGCAGTCAATTAAACCTGGTTTCGATCAATATTTCAGAGGATAACACCGGTAAGGTCTGGGTTAGGTCCGGGATATGCCCGCATCTGGCTCATGATTTTGCCTTCTTCGCATACTTGTTGGCCAGATCCTGGGTTTTTTTCGTGTTTGACTCACGTAGTAATGTGGTAACACACTGAAGCAGTCATTTAAACCAGGTTTCGATGAATATTTTAGAGGATAACACCGGTTAGGACTGGGTTAGGTCTGGGATATGCGCGCATCTGGCTTCTACTTTCGCCTTTTTCGCAAACTTGTTGGCCAGATCCTGGGTTTTTTCCGTGTTTGAATCACGTAGTAATGTGGTACCACACTGAGGCAGTCAATTAAACCTGGTTTCGATCAATATTTCACAGGATAACACCGGTTAAGTCTGGGTTAGGTCTGGGTTATGCCCGCATCAGGCTCATGATTTTGCCTTCTTCGCATACTTGTTGACCAGATCCTGGGTTTTTTTCGTGCTTGAATCACGTAGTAATGTGGTAACACACTGAAGCAGTCATTTAAACCAGGTTTCGATGAATATTTTAGAGGATAACACCGGTTAGGCCTGGGTTAGGTCTGGTATATGCGAGCATCTGGCTTATACTTTCGCTTTTTTCGCAAACTTGTTGGCCAGATCATGGGATTTTTCCGTGTTTGAATCACGTACTAATGTTGTACCACACTGAGGCAGTCAATTAAACCTGGATTCGGACAGTATTTTAGAGGATAACACCGGTTAGGTCTGGGTTTGGTCTGGGTTATGCTCGCATCTGGCTCATGATTTTGCCTTCTTCGCATACTTGTTGGCCAGATCCTGGGTTTTTTTCGTGTTTGAATCACGTAGTAATGTGGTAACACACTGAAGCAGTCAATTAAACCTGGTTTCGATCAATATTTTAGAGGATAACACCGGTTAGGTCAGGGTTAGGTCTGAGTTATGCCCGCATCTGGCTTATACATTCGCCTTTTTCGCAAACATGTTGGCTAGATCCTGGGTTTTTTTCGGGTTTGAATCACGTGGTAATGTGGTACAACACAGAAACAAGCCATTAAACCTGGATTCGGACAGTATTTTAGAGGATAACACCGGTTAGGTCTGGGTTAGGTCTAGGATATGCGCGCATCTGGCTTATACTTTCTCCTTTTTCGCTAACTTGTTGGCTAGATCCTGGGTTTTGTCGGGTTTCGAATCACGTAGTAATGTGGTAACACACTGAAGCAGTCAATTAAACCTGGTTTCGATCAATATTTTAGAGGATAACACCGGTCAGGTCTGGGTTAGGTCTGGGATATGCGCGCATCTGGCTCATGATTTTGCCTTCTTCGCATACTTGTTGGCCAGATCCTGGGTTTTTTTCGTGTTTGAATCACGTAGTAATGTGGTAACACACTGAAGCAGTCAATTAAACCTGGTTTCGATCAATATTTTAGAGGATAACACCGGTTAGGTCTGGGTTAGGTCTGGGATATGCGCGCATCTGGCTTATACTTTCGCCTTTTTCGCAAACTTGTTGGCCAGACCCTGGGTTTTTTCCGTGTTTGAATCACGTAGTAATGTTGTACCACACTGAGGCAGTCAATTAAACCTGGATTCGGACAGTATTTTAGAGGATAACACCGGTTAGGTCTGGGTTTGGTCTGGGTTATGCTCGCATCTGGCTCATGATTTTGCCTTCTTCGCATACTTGTTGGCCAGATCCTGGGTTTTTTTCGTGTTTGAATCACGTAGTAATGTGGTAACACACTGAAGCAGTCAATTAAACCTGGTTTCGATCAATATTTTAGAGGATAACACCGGTTAGGTCTGGGTTAGGTCTGGGATATGCGCGCATCTGGCTTATACTTTCGCCTTTTTCGCAAACTTGTTGGCCAGACCCTGGGTTTTTTCCGTGTTTGAATCACGTAGTAATGTTGTACCACACTGAGGCAGTCAATTAAACCTGGATTCGGACAGTATTTTAGAGGATAACACCGGTTAGGTCTGGGTTTGGTCTGGGTTATGCTCGCATCTGGCTCATGATTTTGTCTTCTTCGCATACTTGTTGGCCAGATCCTGGGTTTTTTTCGGGTTTGAATCACGTGGTAATGTGGTACAACACAGAAACAAGCCATTAAACCTGGATTCGGACAGTATTTTAGAGGATAACACCGGTTAGGTCTGGGTTAGGTCTAGGATATGCGCGCATCTGGCTTATACTTTCTCCTTTTTCGCTAACTTGTTGGCTAGATCCTGGGTTTTGTCGGGTTTCGAATCACGTAGTAATGTGGTAACACACTGAAGCAGTCAATTAAACCTGGTTTCGATCAATATTTTAGAGGATATCACCGGTCAGGTCTGGGTTAGGTCTGGGATATGCGCGCATCTGGCTCATGATTTTGCCTTCTTCGCATACTTGTTGGCCAGATCCTGGGTTTTTTTCGTGTTTGAATCACGTAGTAATGTGGTAACACACTGAAGCAGTCAATTAAACCTGGTTTCGATCAATATTTTAGAGGATAACACCGGTTAGGTCTGGGTTAGGTCTGGGATATGCGCGCATCTGGCTTATACTTTCGCCTTTTTCGCAAACTTGTTGGCCAGACCCTGGGTTTTTTCCGTGTTTGAATCACGTAGTAATGTGGTACCACACTGAGGCAGTCAATTAAACCCGGTTTCGATCAATATTTTAGAGGATAACACCGGTTAGGTCTGGTATATGCGCGCATCTGGCTTATACTTTCGCCTTTTTCGCAATCTTGTTGGCCAGATCATGGGTTTTTTCCGTGTTTGAATCACGTAGTAACGTTGTACCACACTGAGGCTGTCAATTAAACCTGGTTTCGATCAATATTTTAGAGGATAACACCGGTTAGGTCTGGGTTAGGTCTGGTATATGCGCGCATCTGGCTTATACTTTCGCCTTTTTCGCAAACTTGTTGGCCAGATCCTGGGGTTTTACCGTGTTTGAATCACGTAGTAATGTGGTACCACACTGAGGCAGTCAATTAAACCTGGTTTCGATCAATATTTCACAGGATAACACCGGTTAGGTCTGGGTTAGGTCTGGGTTATGCCCGCATCAGGCTCATGATTTTGCCTTCGTCGCATACTTGTTGGCCAGATCCTGGGTTTTTTTCGTGTTAGAATCACGTAGTAATGTGGTAACACACTGAAGGAGTCAATTAAACCTGGTTTCGATCAATATTTTAGAGGATAACACCGGTTAGGTCTGGGTTAGGTTTGGGTTATGCCCGCATCTGGCTCATGATTTTGCCTCCTTCGCATACTTGTTGGCCATATCCTGGGTTTTCTTCGTGTTTGAATCACGTAGTAATGTGGTAACACACTGAAGCAGTCAATTAAACCTGGTTTCGATCAATATTTCAGAGGATAACACCCGTTAGGTCTGGGTTAGGTCTGGTATATGCGAGCATCTGGCTTATGCTTTCGCTTTTTTCGCAAACTTGTTGGCAGATCATGGGATTTTTCCGTGTTTGAATCACGTAGTAATGTTGTACCACACTGAGGCAGTCAATTAAACCTGGATTCGGACAGTATTTTAGAGGATAACACCGGTTAGGTCTGGGTTTGGTCTGGGTTATGCCCGCATCTGGCTCATGATTTTGCCTTCTTCGCATACTTGTTGGCCAGATCCTGGGTTTTTTCCGCGTTTGAATCACGTAGTAATGTGGTAACACTCTGAAGCAGTCAATTAAACCAGGTTTCGATGAATATTTTAGAGGATAACACCGGTTAGGTCTGGGTTAGGTCCGGGATATGCCCGCATCTGGCTCATGATTTTGCCTTCTTCGCATACTTGTTGGCCAGATCCTGGGTTTTCTTCGTGTTTGAATCACGTAGTAATGTGGTAATACACTGAAGCAGTCAATTAAACCTGGTTTCGATCAATATTTCAGAGGATAACACCGGTTAGGTCTGGGTTAGGTCCGGGATGTGCCCGCATCTGGCTCATGATTTTGCCTTCTTCGCATACTTGTTGGCCAGATCCTGGGTTTTTTTCGTGTTTGAATCACGTAGTAATGTGGTAACACACTGAAGCAGTCATTTAAACCAGGTTTCGATGAATATTTTAGAGGATAACACCGGTTAGGACTGGGTTAGGTCTGGGATATGCGCGCATCTGGCTTATACTTTCGCCTTTTTCGCAAACTTGTTGGCCAGATCCTGGGTTTTTTCCGTGTTTGAATCACGTAGTAATGTGGTACCACACTGAGGCAGTCAATTAAACCTGGTTTCGATCAATATTTCACAGGATAACACCGGTTAGGTCTGGGTTAGGTCTGGGTTATGCCCGCATCAGGCTCATGATTTTGCCTTCTTCGCATACTTGTTGACCAGATCCTGGGTTTTTTTCGTGCTTGAATCACGTAGTAATGTGGTAACACACTGAAGCAGTCATTTAAATCAGGTTTCGATGAATATTTTAGAGGATAACACCGGTTAGGTCTGGGTTAGGTCTGGTATATGCGAGCATCTGGCTTATACTTTCGCTTTTTTCGCAAACTTGTTGGCCAGATCATGGGATTTTTCCGTGTTTGAATCACGTAGTAATGTTGTACCACACTGAGGCAGTCAATTAAACCTGGATTCGGACAGTATTTTAGAGGATAACACCGGTTAGGTCTGGGTTTGGTCTGGGTTATGCCCGCATCTGGCTCATGATTTTGCCTTCTTCGCATACTTGTTGGCCAGATCCTGGGTTTTTTTCGTGTTTGAATCACGTAGTAATGTGGTAACACACTGAAGCAGTCAATTAAACCTGGTTTCGATCAATATTTTAGAGGATAACACCGGTTAGGTCTGGGTTAGGTCTAGGATATGCGCGCATCTGGCTTATACTTTCTCCTTTTTCGCTAACTTGTTGGCTAGATCCTGGGTTTTGTCGGGTTTCGAATCACGTAGTAATGTGGTAACACACTGAAGCAGTCAATTAAACCTGGTTTTGATCTATATTTTAGAGGATAACACCGGTTAGGTCTGGGTTAGGTCTGGGATATGCGCGCATCTGGCATATACTTTCGCCTTTTTCGCAAACTTGTTGGCCAGATCATGGGATTTTTCCGTGTTTGAATCACGTAGTAATGTTGTACCACACTGAGGCAGTCAATTAAACCTGGATTCGGACAGTATTTTAGAGGATAACACCGGTTAGGTCTGGGTTTGGTCTGGGTTATGCCCGCATCTGGCTCATGATTTTGCCTTCTTCGCATACTTGTTGGCCAGATCCTGGGTTTTTTTCGTGTTTGAATCACGTAGTAATGTGGTAACACTCTGAAGCAGTCAATTAAACCAGGTTTCGATGAATATTTTGGAGGATAACACCGGTTAGGTCTGGGTTAGGTCTGGGATATGCGCGCATCTGGCTTATACTTTCGCCTTTTTCGCAAACTTGTTGGCCAGATCCTGGGTTTTTTTCGTGTTTGAATCACGTAGGCATGTGGTAACACACTGAAGCAGTCAATTAAACCTGGTTTCGATCAATATTTTAGAGGATAACACCGGTTAGGTCAGGGTTAGGTCTGGGTTATGCCCGCATCTGGCTTATACATTCGCCATTTTCGCAAACTTGTTGGCTAGATCCTGGGTTTTTTTCGGGTTTGAATCACGTGGTAATGTGGTACGACACAGAAACAAGCCATTAAACCTGGATTCGGACAGTATTTTAGAGGATAACACCGGTTATGTCTGGGTTAGGTCTGCTATATGCGCGCATCTGGCTCATGATTTTGCCCTCTTCGCATACTTGTTGACCAGATCCTGGTTTTTTTTCGTGTTTGATTCACGTAGTAATGTTGTACCACACTGAGGCAGTCAATTAAACCTGGATTCGGACAGTATTTTAGAGGATAACACCGGTTAGGTCTGGGATAGGTCTGGGTTATGCCCGCATCTGGCTCATGATTTTGCCTTCTTCGCATACTTGTTGGCCAGATCCTCGGTTTTTTTCGAGTTTGAATCACGCAGTAATGTGGTAACACACTGAAGCAGTCAATTAAACCTGGTTTCGATATATATTTTAGAGGATAACACCGGTTAGGTCTGGGTTAGGTCTGGTATATGCGCGCATCTGGCTTATACTTTCGCCTTTTTCGCAAACTTGTTGGCCAGATCATGGGTTTTTTCCGTGTTTGAATCACGTAGTAATGTTGTACCACACTGAGGCAGTCAATTAAACCTGGTTTCGATCAATATTTCACAGGATAACACCGGTTAGGTCTGGGTTAGGTCTGGGTTATGCCCGCATCAGGCTCATGATTTTGCCTTCGTCGCATACTTGTTGGCCAGATCCTGGGTTTTTTTCGTGTTAGAATCACGTAGTAATGTGGTAACACACTGAAGGAGTCAATTAAACCTGGTTTCGATCAATATTTTAGAGGATAACACCGGTTAGGTCTGGGTTAGGTCTGGGTTATGCCCGCATCTGGCTCATGATTTTGCCTCCTTCGCATACTTGTTGGCCATATCCTGGGTTTTCTTCGTGTTTGAATCACGTAGTAATGTGGTAACACACTGAAGCAGTCAATTAAACCTGGTTTCGATCAATATTTCAGAGGATAACACCCGTTAGGTCTGGGTTAGGTCTGGTATATGCGAGCATCTGGCTTATACTTTCGCTTTTTTCGCAAACTTGTTGGCAGATCATGGGATTTTTCCGTGTTTGAATCACGTAGTAATGTTGTACCACACTGAGGCAGTCAATTAAACCTGGATTCGGACAGTATTTTAGAGGATAACACCGGTTAGGTCTGGGTTTGGTCTGGGTTATGCCCGCATCTGGCTCATGATTTTGCCTTCTTCGCATACTTGTTGGCCAGATCCTGGGTTTTTTCCGCGTTTGAATCACGTAGTAATGTGGTAACACTCTGAAGCAGTCAATTAAACCAGGTTTCGATGAATATTTTAGAGGATAACACCGGTTAGGTCTGGGTTAGGTCCGGGATATGCCCGCATCTGGCTCATGATTTTGCCTTCTTCGCATACTTGTTGGCCAGATCCTGGGTTTTTTTCGTGTTTGAATCACGTAGTAATGTGGTAATACACTGAAACAGTCAATTAAACCTGGTTTCGATCAATATTTCAGAGGATAACACCGGTTAGGTCTGGGTTAGGTCCGGGATATGCCCGCATCTGGCTCATGATTTTGCCTTCTTCGCATACTTGTTGGCCAGATCCTGGGTTTTTTTCGTGTTTGAATCACGTAGTAATGTGGTAACACACTGAAGCAGTCATTTAAACCAGGTTTCGATGAATATTTTAGAGGATAACACCGGTTAGGACTGGGTTAGGTCTGGGTTATGCCCGCATCTGGCTTATACATTCGCCATTTTCGCAAACTTGTTGGCTAGATCCTGGGTTTTTTTCGGGTTTGAATCACGTGGTAATGTGGTACGACACAGAAACAAGCCATTAAACCTGGATTCGGACAGTATTTTAGAGGATAACACCGGTTATGTCTGGGTTAGGTCTGCTATATGCGCGCATCTGGCTCATGATTTTGCCCTCTTCGCATACTTGTTGACCAGATCCTGGTTTTTTTTCGTGTTTGATTCACGTAGTAATGTTGTACCACACTGAGGCAGTCAATTAAACCTGGATTCGGACAGTATTTTAGAGGATAACACCGGTTAGGTCTGGGATAGGTCTGGGTTATGCCCGCATCTGGCTCATGATTTTGCCTTCTTCGCATACTTGTTGGCCAGATCCTCGGTTTTTTTCGAGTTTGAATCACGCAGTAATGTGGTAACACACTGAAGCAGTCAATTAAACCTGGTTTCGATATATATTTTAGAGGATAACACCGGTTAGGTCTGGGTTAGGTCTGGTATATGCGCGCATCTGGCTTATACTTTCGCCTTTTTCGCAAACTTGTTGGCCAGATCATGGGTTTTTTCCGTGTTTGAATCACGTAGTAATGTTGTACCACACTGAGGCAGTCAATTAAACCTGGTTTCGATCAATATTTCACAGGATAACACCGGTTAGGTCTGGGTTAGGTCTGGGTTATGCCCGCATCAGGCTCATGATTTTGCCTTCGTCGCATACTTGTTGGCCAGATCCTGGGTTTTTTTCGTGTTAGAATCACGTAGTAATGTGGTAACACACTGAAGGAGTCAATTAAACCTGGTTTCGATCAATATTTTAGAGGATAACACCGGTTAGGTCTGGGTTAGGTCTGGGTTATGCCCGCATCTGGCTCATGATTTTGCCTCCTTCGCATACTTGTTGGCCATATCCTGGGTTTTCTTCGTGTTTGAATCACGTAGTAATGTGGTAACACACTGAAGCAGTCAATTAAACCTGGTTTCGATCAATATTTCAGAGGATAACACCCGTTAGGTCTGGGTTAGGTCTGGTATATGCGAGCATCTGGCTTATACTTTCGCTTTTTTCGCAAACTTGTTGGCAGATCATGGGATTTTTCCGTGTTTGAATCACGTAGTAATGTTGTACCACACTGAGGCAGTCAATTAAACCTGGATTCGGACAGTATTTTAGAGGATAACACCGGTTAGGTCTGGGTTTGGTCTGGGTTATGCCCGCATCTGGCTCATGATTTTGCCTTCTTCGCATACTTGTTGGCCAGATCCTGGGTTTTTTCCGCGTTTGAATCACGTAGTAATGTGGTAACACTCTGAAGCAGTCAATTAAACCAGGTTTCGATGAATATTTTAGAGGATAACACCGGTTAGGTCTGGGTTAGGTCCGGGATATGCCCGCATCTGGCTCATGATTTTGCCTTCTTCGCATACTTGTTGGCCAGATCCTGGGTTTTTTTCGTGTTTGAATCACGTAGTAATGTGGTAATACACTGAAACAGTCAATTAAACCTGGTTTCGATCAATATTTCAGAGGATAACACCGGTTAGGTCTGGGTTAGGTCCGGGATATGCCCGCATCTGGCTCATGATTTTGCCTTCTTCGCATACTTGTTGGCCAGATCCTGGGTTTTTTTCGTGTTTGAATCACGTAGTAATGTGGTAACACACTGAAGCAGTCATTTAAACCAGGTTTCGATGAATATTTTAGAGGATAACACCGGTTAGGACTGGGTTAGGTCTGGGTTATGCCCGCATCTGGCTTATACATTCGCCATTTTCGCAAACTTGTTGGCTAGATCCTGGGTTTTTTTCGGGTTTGAATCACGTGGTAATGTGGTACGACACAGAAACAAGCCATTAAACCTGGATTCGGACAGTATTTTAGAGGATAACACCGGTTATGTCTGGGTTAGGTCTGCTATATGCGCGCATCTGGCTCATGATTTTGCCCTCTTCGCATACTTGTTGACCAGATCCTGGTTTTTTTTCGTGTTTGATTCACGTAGTAATGTTGTACCACACTGAGGCAGTCAATTAAACCTGGATTCGGACAGTATTTTAGAGGATAACACCGGTTAGGTCTGGGATAGGTCTGGGTTATGCCCGCATCTGGCTCATGATTTTGCCTTCTTCGCATACTTGTTGGCCAGATCCTCGGTTTTTTTCGAGTTTGAATCACGCAGTAATGTGGTAACACACTGAAGCAGTCAATTAAACCTGGTTTCGATCAATATTTTAGAGGATAACACCGGTTAGGTCTGGGTTAGGTCTGGGATATGCGCGCATCTGGCTTATACTTTCGCCTTTTTCGCAAACTTGTTGGCCAGACCCTGGGTTTTTTCCGTGTTTGAATCACGTAGTAATGTTGTACCACACTGAGGCAGTCAATTAAACCTGGATTCGGACAGTATTTTAGAGGATAACACCGGTTAGGTCTGGGTTTGGTCTGGGTTATGCTCGCATCTGGCTCATGATTTTGCCTTCTTCGCATACTTGTTGGCCAGATCCTGGGTTTTTTTCGTGTTTGAATCACGTAGTAATGTGGTAACACACTGAAGCAGTCAATTAAACCTGGTTTCGATCAATATTTTAGAGGATAACACCGGTTAGGTCTGGGTTAGGTCTGGGATATGCGCGCATCTGGCTTATACTTTCGCCTTTTTCGCAAACTTGTTGGCCAGACCCTGGGTTTTTTCCGTGTTTGAATCACGTAGTAATGTTGTACCACACTGAGGCAGTCAATTAAACCTGGATTCGGACAGTATTTTAGAGGATAACACCGGTTAGGTCTGGGTTTGGTCTGGGTTATGCTCGCATCTGGCTCATGATTTTGCCTTCTTCGCATACTTGTTGGCCAGATCCTGGGTTTTTTTCGGGTTTGAATCACGTGGTAATGTGGTACAACACAGAAACAAGCCATTAAACCTGGATTCGGACAGTATTTTAGAGGATAACACCGGTTAGGTCTGGGTTAGGTCTAGGATATGCGCGCATCTGGCTTATACTTTCTCCTTTTTCGCTAACTTGTTGGCTAGATCCTGGGTTTTGTCGGGTTTCGAATCACGTAGTAATGTGGTAACACACTGAAGCAGTCAATTAAACCTGGTTTCGATCAATATTTTAGAGGATATCACCGGTCAGGTCTGGGTTAGGTCTGGGATATGCGCGCATCTGGCTCATGATTTTGCCTTCTTCGCATACTTGTTGGCCAGATCCTGGGTTTTTTTCGTGTTTGAATCACGTAGTAATGTGGTAACACACTGAAGCAGTCAATTAAACCTGGTTTCGATCAATATTTTAGAGGATAACACCGGTTAGGTCTGGGTTAGGTCTGGGATATGCGCGCATCTGGCTTATACTTTCGCCTTTTTCGCAAACTTGTTGGCCAGACCCTGGGTTTTTTCCGTGTTTGAATCACGTAGTAATGTGGTACCACACTGAGGCAGTCAATTAAACCCGGTTTCGATCAATATTTTAGAGGATAACACCGGTTAGGTCTGGTATATGCGCGCATCTGGCTTATACTTTCGCCTTTTTCGCAATCTTGTTGGCCAGATCATGGGTTTTTTCCGTGTTTGAATCACGTAGTAACGTTGTACCACACTGAGGCTGTCAATTAAACCTGGTTTCGATCAATATTTTAGAGGATAACACCGGTTAGGTCTGGGTTAGGTCTGGTATATGCGCGCATCTGGCTTATACTTTCGCCTTTTTCGCAAACTTGTTGGCCAGATCCTGGGGTTTTACCGTGTTTGAATCACGTAGTAATGTGGTACCACACTGAGGCAGTCAATTAAACCTGGTTTCGATCAATATTTCACAGGATAACACCGGTTAGGTCTGGGTTAGGTCTGGGTTATGCCCGCATCAGGCTCATGATTTTGCCTTCGTCGCATACTTGTTGGCCAGATCCTGGGTTTTTTTCGTGTTAGAATCACGTAGTAATGTGGTAACACACTGAAGGAGTCAATTAAACCTGGTTTCGATCAATATTTTAGAGGATAACACCGGTTAGGTCTGGGTTAGGTTTGGGTTATGCCCGCATCTGGCTCATGATTTTGCCTCCTTCGCATACTTGTTGGCCATATCCTGGGTTTTCTTCGTGTTTGAATCACGTAGTAATGTGGTAACACACTGAAGCAGTCAATTAAACCTGGTTTCGATCAATATTTCAGAGGATAACACCCGTTAGGTCTGGGTTAGGTCTGGTATATGCGAGCATCTGGCTTATGCTTTCGCTTTTTTCGCAAACTTGTTGGCAGATCATGGGATTTTTCCGTGTTTGAATCACGTAGTAATGTTGTACCACACTGAGGCAGTCAATTAAACCTGGATTCGGACAGTATTTTAGAGGATAACACCGGTTAGGTCTGGGTTTGGTCTGGGTTATGCCCGCATCTGGCTCATGATTTTGCCTTCTTCGCATACTTGTTGGCCAGATCCTGGGTTTTTTCCGCGTTTGAATCACGTAGTAATGTGGTAACACTCTGAAGCAGTCAATTAAACCAGGTTTCGATGAATATTTTAGAGGATAACACCGGTTAGGTCTGGGTTAGGTCCGGGATATGCCCGCATCTGGCTCATGATTTTGCCTTCTTCGCATACTTGTTGGCCAGATCCTGGGTTTTCTTCGTGTTTGAATCACGTAGTAATGTGGTAATACACTGAAGCAGTCAATTAAACCTGGTTTCGATCAATATTTCAGAGGATAACACCGGTTAGGTCTGGGTTAGGTCCGGGATGTGCCCGCATCTGGCTCATGATTTTGCCTTCTTCGCATACTTGTTGGCCAGATCCTGGGTTTTTTTCGTGTTTGAATCACGTAGTAATGTGGTAACACACTGAAGCAGTCATTTAAACCAGGTTTCGATGAATATTTTAGAGGATAACACCGGTTAGGACTGGGTTAGGTCTGGGATATGCGCGCATCTGGCTTATACTTTCGCCTTTTTCGCAAACTTGTTGGCCAGATCCTGGGTTTTTTCCGTGTTTGAATCACGTAGTAATGTGGTACCACACTGAGGCAGTCAATTAAACCTGGTTTCGATCAATATTTCACAGGATAACACCGGTTAGGTCTGGGTTAGGTCTGGGTTATGCCCGCATCAGGCTCATGATTTTGCCTTCTTCGCATACTTGTTGACCAGATCCTGGGTTTTTTTCGTGCTTGAATCACGTAGTAATGTGGTAACACACTGAAGCAGTCATTTAAATCAGGTTTCGATGAATATTTTAGAGGATAACACCGGTTAGGTCTGGGTTAGGTCTGGTATATGCGAGCATCTGGCTTATACTTTCGCTTTTTTCGCAAACTTGTTGGCCAGATCATGGGATTTTTCCGTGTTTGAATCACGTAGTAATGTTGTACCACACTGAGGCAGTCAATTAAACCTGGATTCGGACAGTATTTTAGAGGATAACACCGGTTAGGTCTGGGTTTGGTCTGGGTTATGCCCGCATCTGGCTCATGATTTTGCCTTCTTCGCATACTTGTTGGCCAGATCCTGGGTTTTTTTCGTGTTTGAATCACGTAGTAATGTGGTAACACACTGAAGCAGTCAATTAAACCTGGTTTCGATCAATATTTTAGAGGATAACACCGGTTAGGTCTGGGTTAGGTCTAGGATATGCGCGCATCTGGCTTATACTTTCTCCTTTTTCGCTAACTTGTTGGCTAGATCCTGGGTTTTGTCGGGTTTCGAATCACGTAGTAATGTGGTAACACACTGAAGCAGTCAATTAAACCTGGTTTTGATCTATATTTTAGAGGATAACACCGGTTAGGTCTGGGTTAGGTCTGGGATATGCGCGCATCTGGCATATACTTTCGCCTTTTTCGCAAACTTGTTGGCCAGATCATGGGATTTTTCCGTGTTTGAATCACGTAGTAATGTTGTACCACACTGAGGCAGTCAATTAAACCTGGATTCGGACAGTATTTTAGAGGATAACACCGGTTAGGTCTGGGTTTGGTCTGGGTTATGCCCGCATCTGGCTCATGATTTTGCCTTCTTCGCATACTTGTTGGCCAGATCCTGGGTTTTTTTCGTGTTTGAATCACGTAGTAATGTGGTAACACTCTGAAGCAGTCAATTAAACCAGGTTTCGATGAATATTTTGGAGGATAACACCGGTTAGGTCTGGGTTAGGTCTGGGATATGCGCGCATCTGGCTTATACTTTCGCCTTTTTCGCAAACTTGTTGGCCAGATCCTGGGTTTTTTTCGTGTTTGAATCACGTAGGCATGTGGTAACACACTGAAGCAGTCAATTAAACCTGGTTTCGATCAATATTTTAGAGGATAACACCGGTTAGGTCAGGGTTAGGTCTGGGTTATGCCCGCATCTGGCTTATACATTCGCCATTTTCGCAAACTTGTTGGCTAGATCCTGGGTTTTTTTCGGGTTTGAATCACGTGGTAATGTGGTACGACACAGAAACAAGCCATTAAACCTGGATTCGGACAGTATTTTAGAGGATAACACCGGTTATGTCTGGGTTAGGTCTGCTATATGCGCGCATCTGGCTCATGATTTTGCCCTCTTCGCATACTTGTTGACCAGATCCTGGTTTTTTTTCGTGTTTGATTCACGTAGTAATGTTGTACCACACTGAGGCAGTCAATTAAACCTGGATTCGGACAGTATTTTAGAGGATAACACCGGTTAGGTCTGGGATAGGTCTGGGTTATGCCCGCATCTGGCTCATGATTTTGCCTTCTTCGCATACTTGTTGGCCAGATCCTCGGTTTTTTTCGAGTTTGAATCACGCAGTAATGTGGTAACACACTGAAGCAGTCAATTAAACCTGGTTTCGATATATATTTTAGAGGATAACACCGGTTAGGTCTGGGTTAGGTCTGGTATATGCGCGCATCTGGCTTATACTTTCGCCTTTTTCGCAAACTTGTTGGCCAGATCATGGGTTTTTTCCGTGTTTGAATCACGTAGTAATGTTGTACCACACTGAGGCAGTCAATTAAACCTGGTTTCGATCAATATTTCACAGGATAACACCGGTTAGGTCTGGGTTAGGTCTGGGTTATGCCCGCATCAGGCTCATGATTTTGCCTTCGTCGCATACTTGTTGGCCAGATCCTGGGTTTTTTTCGTGTTAGAATCACGTAGTAATGTGGTAACACACTGAAGGAGTCAATTAAACCTGGTTTCGATCAATATTTTAGAGGATAACACCGGTTAGGTCTGGGTTAGGTCTGGGTTATGCCCGCATCTGGCTCATGATTTTGCCTCCTTCGCATACTTGTTGGCCATATCCTGGGTTTTCTTCGTGTTTGAATCACGTAGTAATGTGGTAACACACTGAAGCAGTCAATTAAACCTGGTTTCGATCAATATTTCAGAGGATAACACCCGTTAGGTCTGGGTTAGGTCTGGTATATGCGAGCATCTGGCTTATACTTTCGCTTTTTTCGCAAACTTGTTGGCAGATCATGGGATTTTTCCGTGTTTGAATCACGTAGTAATGTTGTACCACACTGAGGCAGTCAATTAAACCTGGATTCGGACAGTATTTTAGAGGATAACACCGGTTAGGTCTGGGTTTGGTCTGGGTTATGCCCGCATCTGGCTCATGATTTTGCCTTCTTCGCATACTTGTTGGCCAGATCCTGGGTTTTTTCCGCGTTTGAATCACGTAGTAATGTGGTAACACTCTGAAGCAGTCAATTAAACCAGGTTTCGATGAATATTTTAGAGGATAACACCGGTTAGGTCTGGGTTAGGTCCGGGATATGCCCGCATCTGGCTCATGATTTTGCCTTCTTCGCATACTTGTTGGCCAGATCCTGGGTTTTTTTCGTGTTTGAATCACGTAGTAATGTGGTAATACACTGAAACAGTCAATTAAACCTGGTTTCGATCAATATTTCAGAGGATAACACCGGTTAGGTCTGGGTTAGGTCCGGGATATGCCCGCATCTGGCTCATGATTTTGCCTTCTTCGCATACTTGTTGGCCAGATCCTGGGTTTTTTTCGTGTTTGAATCACGTAGTAATGTGGTAACACACTGAAGCAGTCATTTAAACCAGGTTTCGATGAATATTTTAGAGGATAACACCGGTTAGGACTGGGTTAGGTCTGGGTTATGCCCGCATCTGGCTTATACATTCGCCATTTTCGCAAACTTGTTGGCTAGATCCTGGGTTTTTTTCGGGTTTGAATCACGTGGTAATGTGGTACGACACAGAAACAAGCCATTAAACCTGGATTCGGACAGTATTTTAGAGGATAACACCGGTTATGTCTGGGTTAGGTCTGCTATATGCGCGCATCTGGCTCATGATTTTGCCCTCTTCGCATACTTGTTGACCAGATCCTGGTTTTTTTTCGTGTTTGATTCACGTAGTAATGTTGTACCACACTGAGGCAGTCAATTAAACCTGGATTCGGACAGTATTTTAGAGGATAACACCGGTTAGGTCTGGGATAGGTCTGGGTTATGCCCGCATCTGGCTCATGATTTTGCCTTCTTCGCATACTTGTTGGCCAGATCCTCGGTTTTTTTCGAGTTTGAATCACGCAGTAATGTGGTAACACACTGAAGCAGTCAATTAAACCTGGTTTCGATATATATTTTAGAGGATAACACCGGTTAGGTCTGGGTTAGGTCTGGTATATGCGCGCATCTGGCTTATACTTTCGCCTTTTTCGCAAACTTGTTGGCCAGATCATGGGTTTTTTCCGTGTTTGAATCACGTAGTAATGTTGTACCACACTGAGGCAGTCAATTAAACCTGGTTTCGATCAATATTTCACAGGATAACACCGGTTAGGTCTGGGTTAGGTCTGGGTTATGCCCGCATCAGGCTCATGATTTTGCCTTCGTCGCATACTTGTTGGCCAGATCCTGGGTTTTTTTCGTGTTAGAATCACGTAGTAATGTGGTAACACACTGAAGGAGTCAATTAAACCTGGTTTCGATCAATATTTTAGAGGATAACACCGGTTAGGTCTGGGTTAGGTCTGGGTTATGCCCGCATCTGGCTCATGATTTTGCCTCCTTCGCATACTTGTTGGCCATATCCTGGGTTTTCTTCGTGTTTGAATCACGTAGTAATGTGGTAACACACTGAAGCAGTCAATTAAACCTGGTTTCGATCAATATTTCAGAGGATAACACCCGTTAGGTCTGGGTTAGGTCTGGTATATGCGAGCATCTGGCTTATACTTTCGCTTTTTTCGCAAACTTGTTGGCAGATCATGGGATTTTTCCGTGTTTGAATCACGTAGTAATGTTGTACCACACTGAGGCAGTCAATTAAACCTGGATTCGGACAGTATTTTAGAGGATAACACCGGTTAGGTCTGGGTTTGGTCTGGGTTATGCCCGCATCTGGCTCATGATTTTGCCTTCTTCGCATACTTGTTGGCCAGATCCTGGGTTTTTTCCGCGTTTGAATCACGTAGTAATGTGGTAACACTCTGAAGCAGTCAATTAAACCAGGTTTCGATGAATATTTTAGAGGATAACACCGGTTAGGTCTGGGTTAGGTCCGGGATATGCCCGCATCTGGCTCATGATTTTGCCTTCTTCGCATACTTGTTGGCCAGATCCTGGGTTTTTTTCGTGTTTGAATCACGTAGTAATGTGGTAATACACTGAAACAGTCAATTAAACCTGGTTTCGATCAATATTTCAGAGGATAACACCGGTTAGGTCTGGGTTAGGTCCGGGATATGCCCGCATCTGGCTCATGATTTTGCCTTCTTCGCATACTTGTTGGCCAGATCCTGGGTTTTTTTCGTGTTTGAATCACGTAGTAATGTGGTAACACACTGAAGCAGTCATTTAAACCAGGTTTCGATGAATATTTTAGAGGATAACACCGGTTAGGACTGGGTTAGGTCTGGGTTATGCCCGCATCTGGCTTATACATTCGCCATTTTCGCAAACTTGTTGGCTAGATCCTGGGTTTTTTTCGGGTTTGAATCACGTGGTAATGTGGTACGACACAGAAACAAGCCATTAAACCTGGATTCGGACAGTATTTTAGAGGATAACACCGGTTATGTCTGGGTTAGGTCTGCTATATGCGCGCATCTGGCTCATGATTTTGCCCTCTTCGCATACTTGTTGACCAGATCCTGGTTTTTTTTCGTGTTTGATTCACGTAGTAATGTTGTACCACACTGAGGCAGTCAATTAAACCTGGATTCGGACAGTATTTTAGAGGATAACACCGGTTAGGTCTGGGATAGGTCTGGGTTATGCCCGCATCTGGCTCATGATTTTGCCTTCTTCGCATACTTGTTGGCCAGATCCTCGGTTTTTTTCGAGTTTGAATCACGCAGTAATGTGGTAACACACTGAAGCAGTCAATTAAACCTGGTTTCGATATATATTTTAGAGGATAACACCGGTTAGGTCTGGGTTAGGTCTGGTATATGCGCGCATCTGGCTTATACTTTCGCCTTTTTCGCAAACTTGTTGGCCAGATCATGGGTTTTTTCCGTGTTTGAATCACGTAGTAATGTTGTACCACACTGAGGCAGTCAATTAAACCTGGTTTCGATCAATATTTCACAGGATAACACCGGTTAGGTCTGGGTTAGGTCTGGGTTATGCCCGCATCAGGCTCATGATTTTGCCTTCGTCGCATACTTGTTGGCCAGATCCTGGGTTTTTTTCGTGTTAGAATCACGTAGTAATGTGGTAACACACTGAAGGAGTCAATTAAACCTGGTTTCGATCAATATTTTAGAGGATAACACCGGTTAGGTCTGGGTTAGGTCTGGGTTATGCCCGCATCTGGCTCATGATTTTGCCTCCTTCGCATACTTGTTGGCCATATCCTGGGTTTTCTTCGTGTTTGAATCACGTAGTAATGTGGTAACACACTGAAGCAGTCAATTAAACCTGGTTTCGATCAATATTTCAGAGGATAACACCCGTTAGGTCTGGGTTAGGTCTGGTATATGCGAGCATCTGGCTTATACTTTCGCTTTTTTCGCAAACTTGTTGGCAGATCATGGGATTTTTCCGTGTTTGAATCACGTAGTAATGTTGTACCACACTGAGGCAGTCAATTAAACCTGGATTCGGACAGTATTTTAGAGGATAACACCGGTTAGGTCTGGGTTTGGTCTGGGTTATGCCCGCATCTGGCTCATGATTTTGCCTTCTTCGCATACTTGTTGGCCAGATCCTGGGTTTTTTCCGCGTTTGAATCACGTAGTAATGTGGTAACACTCTGAAGCAGTCAATTAAACCAGGTTTCGATGAATATTTTAGAGGATAACACCGGTTAGGTCTGGGTTAGGTCCGGGATATGCCCGCATCTGGCTCATGATTTTGCCTTCTTCGCATACTTGTTGGCCAGATCCTGGGTTTTTTTCGTGTTTGAATCACGTAGTAATGTGGTAATACACTGAAACAGTCAATTAAACCTGGTTTCGATCAATATTTCAGAGGATAACACCGGTTAGGTCTGGGTTAGGTCCGGGATATGCCCGCATCTGGCTCATGATTTTGCCTTCTTCGCATACTTGTTGGCCAGATCCTGGGTTTTTTTCGTGTTTGAATCACGTAGTAATGTGGTAACACACTGAAGCAGTCATTTAAACCAGGTTTCGATGAATATTTTAGAGGATAACACCGGTTAGGACTGGGTTAGGTCTGGGATATGCGCGCATCTGGCTTATACTTTTTTTTTTTTTTTTTTTTTTTTTTTTTTTTTTTTTTTTTTTTTTTTTTTTTTTTTTTTTTTTTTTTTTGTCGTGGGGAAAATCTTCGAAAGACTCCCTCCCACCTCCTTGGGGAGAGGTGGGAGGTGTGTGTGGGATTCCCCGCGCCCGTACAACGACAGGCGCGGGACCTACCCACTAAAAACCCCACGGTGACCCTTCGGCACGCTTTGGGAGGATACCGGGAATCGCTCGAAGCATTCTTCCGGTATCCTCCCCGTGCCCGCGCTTTCGCGCCCATCCCCCGGGGGGACAATCGGTCCCCCCAGTAGACACACTGCCTCATAGCGGCGGGACGGGGCCACTCCATCCCGCCGCTATCCGTCCCGGGGCCGCGTTTAGTGGCGGCTGCGAGCCCCAACTCGCAACCGCCCGCGACCCCGTTTCCACCCCTCGGCGGCCGGGCGTTCATGGCCGCACCAGACCGCCGAGGGTGCCTCCCCTTGCGTCGGACCGGTAGGGGGAGGCACTCCTACCCCCAACCGGTCCGACCCGGCGCCGCCTGGCGGGAGGAGGGTCCCCTCAGGACCCCCCTCCCAGCCTAGGTCATCCGCCACGCCGAGGCGGCCGCCCGCGACGCCTCGCGACCGGGCGACGACCTCGGGCCACCGCACGAGCGCGAGCTTCAGCCCGCCGCTGAAGCTCGCGCTCCCTCCCCGCGGCCTCCTTCTGCAACATTACGTTCTCGCAGAAGGAGGCCACGGCCCTCCACTTCTCCTCGCTGCCGAGCATGGCGCGCACCACGCCCGGCAGCGAGACATCCCGCCCGACGACGCCGACCAGGACACGGCGCTCCCCCTCCCACGCGGGGCATACCTCCAGGGTATGATCCGCCGTGTCCTGCTCAGCGTCGCAATGGCAGCAACGCGCCGTCGGCTCCTTCCCTATCCGGCACAGGTATCTTCCGAAGCTGCCATGCCCGGAAAATACCTGTGCCATCCGGTAGGTGAGGCTGCCATGGCTTCTGTCCAGCCACTCCTTCAGGAGTGGCCGAACCGCCCCGACAGTCCGGTGCCCCGCGGTTGGCAGAGCCAGCCGCTCCTGCCACGCGAGCAACACGGACTGCCGGGCCTGGCGCTTCAAATCGCCCCAAGCAGGTTCCTGCCCGCCCGGGACCGCCCCCACCCCCGCGCGACGGTCGACGCGGTGCCGGTACATCACCGCGTGCGACCGCGCGAGCAGGTCCATGGGCGGCATCCCCGCTAGAACCGTCGCCGCCTCATGTGACATGGTCCGATACCCGCGGACGACCCTGAGCGCCATGCGCCTCTGCACCCGACGCAGCATAGTCATGCCGCGCCGGGAGGCAGCCAGGTCGTCCGCCCAGACGGGGGCCCCGTATAGGGCCACCGACTGGACCATTGCCACATAGAGGCGACGAACTCGGCCCGCCGGGCCCCCCAGGTTGGGCAGGATCCGGCCCAGAGCCGCAACCATCCTTTCCAACCGGGGGACCAGGCAGCGGAAATGCTCCTCGAAACGCCAGTGGCTATCGAGGATCAGCCCCAGATACCTGATCTGGGGCTTCACCTCGATGTCAGCCCCACCCACCCGGATCAGAGGGGGTGGCGGATCCTGCCGAGGTGAATGAAACGCAATCACCTCGGTCTTATGGACCGCCACCGTCATCCCCATCCCCCTGATCCGGTCGACGACGCGTTGCGACCCCTCCTCCGCGCGACGCATGGCCCTCCCCCAGTGCGCCCCGACGGCCAGCACCAGTGTGTCATCCGCATAACACACCGTGCTGACGCCGTCGGGGAGGCCGGCCCGCAACACCGAGTCGTACGCGATGTTCCACAGGAGTGGCCCGAGGACCGACCCCTGCGGAACACCGCAGTACACCTCCCTCCGCATATCACCATCCCGGCCCGGATACTCGATCCACCTGCCGCGGAGATAATCCCCGACGACCGCCCTGAGACAAGGGGGGACCCGATGATATTCGAGTCCCCTCCTTATCTCTTCCCAGGGGAGGGTGTTAAAGGCATTGGCAATATCCAAGGATATTGCCAATGCCACCCCTCCCCGGGAGACGGCCGCCCCCGAGAGGGCCCTCACACGACCTATCGCGTCGATAGTCGATCGGCCCCCCCGGAAACCGAACTGGCAGTCGGCCAGACCGGGATCACCCCGCGACAGGTGCTCGACGAGGCGGGCAGCAATCACACGCTCGAAGAGCTTGCCCACCTCGTCGAGGAGACAAATGGGCCGGTATGCGGAGGGAGACTCCGCGGGCCGACCCTCCTTCCGGAGGAGGACCATCCTCGCCACCTTCCAACTGGGGGGGAATCGCCCGTCCCTCAGGCAGCGGTCGAACAACCGCCTGAGGTCGGCCCCAAGGACGCCCTGGGTCAAGACCCAAACCCGGCCGGGCACACCATCCGGACCCGGGGCCGTGTTACGAACCCCGAGCCGTCTGATGGCCGCTGCCAGCTCCTCCTGCGTGACCCCCAGTTCGGCCGTCCACTCCACTGGGACAGCCGCCGCCGCCGGAGGACGCGGTCCCCTCTCCCCAATTGGGAAGAGTGTATTGACCACGTCCTCCAGCAGCCGGGGGTCAAGACCCTCGGTGACGGGGGGCGCCCACGGGCGGAGCTTATTCAGCACCACCTTATATGGGCGCCCCCATGGATCGTCATCAAGGGTCTGGAGGAGCTCCTTCCATGCCCGGGTCTTGGCCCGTTTGATGGCGACCTGCAGAGCAACCCGCGCCACGCGGTATGCTCCATACAGGTCATCAGCTGCCCTCGCTCGCGCCACGCCGTCGCCTGTACGTTGACGACGGCGCGCGCGGGTGTACTGGCGTCGGGCGCGGACAGTCGCGACTCGCAACTCCGCGATCGCGTCCGACCACCAGTACACCGCCCGGCGAGGAGAAGCCCGCCCGACCCGAGGCATCGCCGCGTCGCAAATACCCGCGACCAATGCTCCGAGCCGGGCGACCTCCTCCTCTATGCTCGGCAACTCGGCCGCTCCCTGCGGCCAAGTTGCAGCGAGGGCAGCTGCCATCAGGGCGTCCTTGTCGAGGCGCCGAAGCGCCCAGCGGCGTGGTGGGGTGCCACGCAGGCGGCCGTGTCGGGATGCACTCGCGGCGGCAGAGACCTCCATCCGGATGTACCGGTGATCGGAGAGTGTCTCTGCCCCCGCGACCACGTGCCAACCCGACACCATGCGCACGGCGTTGGGGGTCGCGAATCCAACATCCACGATGGACCCCCCATATCGCCGCACGCATGTGTGCTCCGACCCCCGGTTCAATACCCGGAGGTCGAGCCCCGCCGCCCAATCGCCCAGGATCCCGCCGCGAACGGAGGTCCTGGGGGATCCCCAAGCCACCGACTTGGCATTAAAATCCCCCAGGACCAGCACCGGCCGGGCCGCGCAGCGCTGCACGCATGCCGCGACCTCGGCCAAGTACAGCTCGAACGCAGCGTGACCGCTACGGGGCGAAATGTAGCACCCCACCACAGCGACTCCCCCCCAGTCCACAGCGACGAATCCCCGACCGCGCTCCAACAAGGAGAACGGTGGGGACCCGTCGCCCCCTCCCCATACCGTCGCCACCAAGCCGTCCGCGTCGCCCACCCAATGAGGGTGATCAGGGACGCGGTACGGCTCGGCGGCGACCGCCAGGCCAACCCCCCACTCCGCGAGGACTTGGGACATCAAGTCCTGTGCCGCGCGGCAGTGGTTGAGGTTGGCCTGGAGGAGGAGGCGGGGCGGCATTAATTAATGGCCGCGCCAGCCTCCTCCCGGCCGTCCGTCCCCGTAGCACCGTCCACCTCCATCGAGGACGATGCCACCGCCCTCGGCACCGGAGCCGGTGCAGCCCGCCTCTTCCTCTCCTTCCGGGAGGGGGGGGAGCACTTCTTGCTCCCCACCCTGTGATCGGCTGGCCTCCCCATGTCCGCACACAACGGGCAGTGGGGGGCCGCCGAGCACTGGCTCGCACGGTGCTCTTTGGCACCGCAGCGGTAACACTGACCGCTGCGGTCCACCGGCGAGGTGCACCACTGCCTCACGTGCCCCAATTCGAGGCAGCGGTGACACTGGAGCGGGCGCGGCGCGAGGATTTCCACTCGCGCCGAAACCCACCCCACCAACACCCTCCCGGATTCCGCCACCTTACGGGCGGCGGAGAGGGGGCACCGGGCCCACACCGACCCGAGGCCGGAGGGCGACCTGCGGATCTCTCCGACCCGCAGATCCTCCACAGGACAGTCCCCCGCCCTCGCAAGGGCACGGGACACATCCTGTGCGCTGACCGAGTCGTCCAGCCCACAAACGCGCATCTCCGTGCGCTTCGTGGGCCGGGCGACCCGGACACCTCGCTCGCCCAGCTGCTCCCGGAGCCTCTGGGCGAGACGATCCGCCTTCGCGCCGCCTTCTGCACCGGGGATCTCCAGCAAGAGACCCCCGGTCACGGCCCTCTTCGCCCTCACGGAGGCGATGCCCAGCTCTTCCAGGGAGATATTCTCCCTGGCGAGCCGCATCGCCTCCGCGAGGGTCAGGTCGCCCCCCTGCGCAACGGTCAGCGTCACCGCTGCCGTTTTTGGGGGACGACCTGGTCGTGCCTTTCCGACCTTCGCGGCCTTTACCTTGGCCGCCGGCGGCGGAGGCGGAGGCTGCGGTTGCGAGGCCTTCCTCGCCGCCCGCTTCGCCTTCCGCCCCACCACCTCACTCCACGCCACCCCCCCTTGGGAGGGTGCTGTGGAGGACGCGACCACCGCGACCACGGGTACACCACCCCCCTTGGGGGTCGCGACCCGGGGCCCTGGTGCCGCAACGCTGGGCGGAGCCTTCACTCCGCCCTTCTTTGCCTTCCCCGACTGTACTGGAACAGGTCGGGGAGGCACCGCCTTCCTGCTGACCGCTCTTCCGGCGAGGAGCTCCTCCCGGAAGGCGGCCAGCTTGCCATCAATCATGTCCCCAATCCTCCTCAGAAGATCGTCTTCTGAGGAGGGCGGGGACTTCTTCACGGGCGGAGTGCGGGTGGAGGGGCCCGCGGTGCCCCGCACCACTGCCGCCGCACTCCGCTTATTTACCTCCGCCGAGGGACGCGGCGGTGGAGGAGGAGGGAGGATGGGAGGAAGGGCCGCGCTGTTCCACAGCGCCTCTGCCCTCCTCCTCCCCTGTCGCTCCTCCTCCAACAGGAGCTGCAGACGGGCGTTCCGCCCTCTGAGCTCCCGCGCCGCCTCCCTCATTTCCTCCGCCGCGGCCTTCAGGGCCTCCGCGCCACCGCTTTTCTGCCCCTTAAAGGCGCAGGCAGCGGCGACTTTCTCCACCCGCCTCAGGGACGAGGAGATCCTCTCCGATATCTCCTCGGTCACCTCGTCCCTGAGGCAACTCAGCCTCACCGACGGGCTCATCGCCCCGCCCACCTCGACGACGGCCTGCCCCGTCCTCTTCCTCTTAGAGCCTATGTGGCTCGTGCTGGAGGAGAAGGACGAGACCGACGCCGTCTCGTCGTCCTCCTCCACCCTCCACGAAGCCGGACCTGGCGCTGAGTGGGGCGCGAGCGCCGCCACCCTAACCCCAACCCCGTCTCCGTCCTCCCCAACCGACAAAACCCGCCCCATCCCCATTTTATTTTCTGAGTCCATAAAAAATCCCACGAGATGGTCGGAAATAAAGGTCCACCCGGGCAGAGCCGCCTTACCCGGGTAAGCCTAATACTCCGGGGGTTCGGCAGGTTCCCCGGAGGTGGTCGCTTGGGATTGGGCCTCCTCCCCCAACCATGCATCCCATCGCCGCGCACCATAGCTTAGGATTGGAGGGCGATTTTATAGAGTCGCCATACTCGTGGCCCAGGCGGTTAAGCCAAGACCCCCGTTCCTCCTGCCGTCACGTACCATTCACAAAACCAATAGGGAATTGTGAATGGGTCGTTGTGACGACCAACAGGAGGCTTACGGTGTGTGTATGACTCGGGTACCCCGGGTTCGTTAATCTGGCTTATACTTTCGCCTTTTTCGCAAACTTGTTGGCCAGATCCTGGGTTTTTTCCGTGTTTGAATCACGTAGTAATGTGGTACCACACTGAGGCAGTCAATTAAACCTGGTTTCGATCAATATTTCACAGGATAACACCGGTTAGGTCTGGGTTAGGTCTGGGTTATGCCCGCATCAGGCTCATGATTTTGCCTTCTTCGCATACTTGTTGACCAGATCCTGGGTTTTTTTCGTGCTTGAATCACGTAGTAATGTGGTAACACTCTGAAGCAGTCAATTAAACCAGGTTTCGATGAATATTTTAGAGGATAACACCGGTTAGGTCTGGGTTAGGTCCGGGATATGCCCGCATCTGGCTCATGATTTTGCCTTCTTCGCATACTTGTTGGCCAGATCCTGGGTTTTTTTCGTGTTTGAATCACGTAGTAATGTGGTAATACACTGAAACAGTCAATTAAACCTGGTTTCGATCAATATTTCAGAGGATAACACCGGTTAGGTCTGGGTTAGGTCCGGGATATGCCCGCATCTGGCTCATGATTTTGCCTTCTTCGCATACTTGTTGGCCAGATCCTGGGTTTTTTTCGTGTTTGAATCACGTAGTAATGTGGTAACACACTGAAGCAGTCATTTAAACCAGGTTTCGATGAATATTTTAGAGGATAACACCGGTTAGGACTGGGTTAGGTCTGGGATATGCGCGCATCTGGCTTATACTTTCGCCTTTTTCGCAAACTTGTTGGCCAGATCCTGGGTTTTTTCCGTGTTTGAATCACGTAGTAATGTGGTACCACACTGAGGCAGTCAATTAAACCTGGTTTCGATCAATATTTCACAGGATAACACCGGTTAGGTCTGGGTTAGGTCTGGGTTATGCCCGCATCAGGCTCATGATTTTGCCTTCTTCGCATACTTGTTGACCAGATCCTGGGTTTTTTTCGTGCTTGAATCACGTAGTAATGTGGTAACACACTGAAGCAGTCATTTAAATCAGGTTTCGATGAATATTTTAGAGGATAACACCGGTTAGGTCTGGGTTAGGTCTGGTATATGCGAGCATCTGGCTTATACTTTCGCTTTTTTCGCAAACTTGTTGGCCAGATCATGGGATTTTTCCGTGTTTGAATCACGTAGTAATGTTGTACCACACTGAGGCAGTCAATTAAACCTGGATTCGGACAGTATTTTAGAGGATAACACCGGTTAGGTCTGGGTTATGCCCGCATCTGGCTCATGATTTTGCCTTCTTCGCATACTTGTTGGCCAGATCCTGGGTTTTTTTCGTGTTTGAATCACGTAGTAATGTGGTAACACACTGAAGCAGTCAATTAAACCTGGTTTCGATCAATATTTTAGAGGATAACACCGGTTAGGTCTGGGTTAGGTCTAGGATATGCGCGCATCTGGCTTATACTTTCTCCTTTTTCGCTAACTTGTTGGCTAGATCCTGGGTTTTGTCGGGTTTCGAATCACGTAGTAATGTGGTAACACACTGAAGCAGTCAATTAAACCTGGTTTTGATCTATATTTTAGAGGATAACACCGGTTAGGTCTGGGTTAGGTCTGGGATATGCGCGCATCTGGCATATACTTTCGCCTTTTTCGCAAACTTGTTGGCCAGATCATGGGATTTTTCCGTGTTTGAATCACGTAGTAATGTTGTACCACACTGAGGCAGTCAATTAAACCTGGATTCGGACAGTATTTTAGAGGATAACACCGGTTAGGTCTGGGTTTGGTCTGGGTTATGCCCGCATCTGGCTCATGATTTTGCCTTCTTCGCATACTTGTTGGCCAGATCCTGGGTTTTTTTCGTGTTTGAATCACGTAGTAATGTGGTAACACACTGAAGCAGTCAATCAAACCTGGTTTCGATCCATATTTTGGAGGATAACACCGGTTTGGTCTGGGTTAGGTCTGGGTTATGCCCGCATCTGGCTCATGATTTTGCCTTTTTTCGCATACTTGTTGGCCAGATCCTGGGTTTTTTTCGTGCTTGAATCACGTAGGCATGTGGTAACACACTGAAGCAGTCAATTAAACCTGGTTTCGATCAATATTTCATAGGATAACACCCGTTAGGTCTGGGTTCGGTCCGGGATATGCCCGCATCTGGCTCATGATTTTGCCTTCTTCGCATACTTGTTGGCCAGATCCTGGGTTTTTTTCGTGTTTGAATCACGTAGTAATGTGGTAACACTCTGAAGCAGTCAATTAAACCAGGTTTCGATGAATATTTTGGAGGATAACACCCGTTAGGTCTGGGTTCGGTCCGGGATATGCCCGCATCTGGCTTATACTTTCGCCTTTTTCGCAAACTTGTTGGCCAGATCCTGGGTTTTTTTCGTGTTTGAATCACGTAGGCATGTGGTAACACACTGAAGCAGTCAATTAAACCTGGTTTCGATCAATGTTTTAGAGGATAACACCGGTTAGGTCAGGGTTAGGTCTGGGTTATGCCCGCATCTGGCTTATACATTCGCCTTTTTCGCAAACTTGTTGGCTAGATCCTGGGTTTTTTTCGGGTTTGAATCACGTGGTAATGTGGTACGACACAGAAACAAGCCATTAAACCTGGATTCGGACAGTATTTTAGAGGATAACACCGGTTATGTCTGGGTTAGGTCTGGTATATGCGCGCATCTGGCTCATGATTTTGCCCTCTTCGCATACTTGTTGACCAGATCCTGGTTTTTTTTCGTGTTTGATTCACGTAGTAATGTTGTACCACACTGAGGCAGTCAATTAAACCTGGATTCGGACAGTATTTTAGAGGATAACACCGGTTAGGTCTGGGATAGGTCTGGGTTATGCCCGCATCTGGCTCATGATTTTGCCTTCTTCGCATACTTGTTGGCCAGATCCTCGGTTTTTTTCGTGTTTGAATCACGCAGTAATGTGGTAACACACTGAAGCAGTCAATTAAACCTGGTTTCGATCAATATTTTAGAGGATAACACAGGTTAGGTCTGGGTTAGGTCTGGTATATGCGCGCATCTGGCTTATACTTTCGCCTTTTTCGCAAACTTGTTGGCCAGATGATGGGTTTTTTCCGTGTTTGAATCACGTAGTAATGTTGTACCACACTGAGGCAGACAATTAAACCTGGTTTCGATCAATATTTTACAGGATAACACCGGTTAGGACTGGGTTAGGTCTGGGTTATGCCCGCATCTGGCTCATGATTTTGCCTTCTTCGCATACTTGTTGGCCAGATCCTGGGTTTTTTTCGTGTTTGAATCACGTAGTAATGTGGTAACACACTTAAGCAGTCAATTAAACCTGGTTTCGATCAATATTTTAGAGGATAACACCGGTTAGGTCTGGGTTAGGTCTGGGTTATGCCCGCATCTGGCTCATGATTTTGCCTTCTTCGCATACTAGTTGGCCAGATCCAGGGTTTCTTTCGTGTTTGAATCACGTAGTAATGTGGTAACACACTGAAGCAGTCAATTAAACCTGGTTTCGATCAATATTTTAGAGGATAACACCGGTTAGGTCTGGGTTAGGTCTGGGTTATGCCCGCATCTGGCTTATACTTTCGCCTTTTTTGCAAACTTGTTGGCTAGATCCTGGGTTTTTTTCGGGTTTGAATCACGTGGTAATGTGGTACGACACAGAAACAAGCCATTAAACCTGGATTCGGACAGTATTTTAGATAACACCGGTTAGGTCTGGGTTATGTCTAGGATATGCGCGCATCTGTCTTATACTTTCTCCTTTTTCGTTAACTTGTTGGCTAGATCCTGGGATTTGTCGGGTTTCGAATCACGTAGTAATGTGGTAACACACTGAAGCAGTCAATTAAACCTGGTTTCGATCTATATTTGAGAGGATAACACCGGTTAGGTCTGGGTTAGGTCTGGGATATGCGCGCATCTGGCATATACTTTCGCCTTTTTCGCAAACTTGTTGGCCAGATCCTGGGTTTTTTCCGTGTTTGAATCACGTAGTAATGTGGTAATACACTGAAGCAGTCAATTAAACCTCGTTTCGATCAATATTTTAGAGGATAACGCCGGTTAGGTCTGGGTTAGGTCTGGGTTATGCCCGCATCTGGCTCATGATTTTGCCTTCTTCACATACTTGTTGGCCAGATCCTGGGTTTTTTTCGTGTTTGAATCACGTAGTAATGTGGTAACACAATGAAGCAGTCAATTAACCCTGGTTTCGATCCATATTTTGGTGGATAACACCGGTTAGGTCTGGGTTTGGTCTGGGTTATGCCCGCATCTGGCTCATGATTTTGCCCTTTTCGCATACTTGTTGGCCAGATCCTGGGTTTTTTTCGTGTTTGAATCACGTAGTAATGTGGTAACACACTGAAGCAGTCATTTAAACCAGGTTTCGATGAATATTTTAGAGGATAACACCGGTTAGGACTGGGTTAGGTCTGGGATATGCGCGCATCTGGCTTATACTTTCGCCTTTTCCGCAAACTTGTTGGCCATATCCTGGGTTTTTCCGTGTTTGAATCACGTAGTAATGTGGTACCACACTGAGGCAGTCAATTAAACCTGGTTTCGATCAATATTTCACAGGATAACACCGGTTAGGTCTGGGTTAGGTCTGGGTTATGCCCGCATCAGGCTCATGATTTTGCCTTCTTCGCATACTTGTTGACCAGATCCTGGGTTTTTTTCGTGTTTGAATCACGTAGTAATGTGGTAACACATTGAAGCAGTCATTTAAACCAGGTTTCGATGAATATTTTAGAGGATAACACCGGTTAGGTCTGGGTTAGGTCTGGTATATGCGCGCATCTGGCTTATACTTTCGCTTTTTTCGCAAACTTGTTGGCCAGATCATGGGATTTTTCCGTGTTTGAATCACGTAGTAATGTTGTACCACACTGAGGCAGTCAATTAAACCTGGATTCGGACAGTATTTTAGAGGATAACACCGGTTAGGTCTGGGTTTGGTCTGGGTTATGCCCGCATCTGGCTCATGATTTTGCCTTCTTCGCATACTTGTTGGCCAGATCCTGGGTTTTTTTCGTGTTTGAATCACGTAGTAATGTGATAACACACTGAAGCAGTCAATTAAACCTGGTTTCGATCAATATTTTAGAGGATAACACCGGTTAGGTCAGGGTTAGGTCTGGGTTATGCCCGCATCTGGCTTATACATTCGCCTTTTTCGCAAACTTGTTGGCTAGATCCTGGGTTTTTTTCGGGTTTGAATCACGTGGTAATGTGGTACGACACAGAAACAAGCCATTAAACCTGGATTCGGACAGTATTTTAGAGGATAACACCGGTTAGGTATGGGTTAGGTCTGGGATATGCGCGAATCTGGCTTATACTTTCGCCTTTTTCGCAAACTTGTTGGCCAGATCCTGGGTTTTTTTCGTGTTTGACTCACGTAGTAATGTGGTAACACAATGAAGCAGTCAATTAACCCTGGTTTCGATCCATATTTTAGAGGATAACACCGGTTAGGTCTGGGTTAGGTCCGGGATATGCCCGCATCTGGCTCATGATTTTGCCTTCTTCGCATACTTGTTGGCCAGATCCTGGGTTTTTTTCGTGTTTGAATCACGTAGTAATGTGGTAATACACTGGAGCAGTCAATTAAACCTGGTTTCGATCAATATTTTAGAGGATAACACCGGTTAGGTCTGGGTTAGGTCTGGGTTATGCCCGCATCTGGCTCATGATTTTGCCTTCTTCGCATACTTGTTGACCAGATCCTGGGTTTTTTTCGTGTTTGAATCACGTAGTAATGTGGTAACACACTGAAGCAGTCATTTAAACCAGGTTTCGATGAATATTTTAGAGGATAACACCGATTAGGACTGGGTTAGGTCTGGGATATGCGCGCATCTGGCTTATACTTTCGCCTTTTTCGCAAACTTGTTGGCCAGATCCTGGGTTTTTCCGTGTTTGAATCACGTAGTAATGTGGTACCACACTGAGGCAGTCAATTAAACCTGGTTTCGATCAATATTTCACAGGATAACACCGGTTAGGTCTGGGTTAGGTCTGGGTTATGCCCGCATCAGGCTCATGATTTTGCCTTCGTCGCATACTTGTTGGCCAGATCCTGGGTTTTTTTCGTGTTAGAATCACGTAGTAATGTGGTAACACACTGAAGGAGTCAATTAAACCTGGTTTCGATCAATATTTTAGAGGATAACACCGGTTAGGTCTGGGTTAGGTTTGGGTTATGCCCGCATCTGGCTCATGATTTTGCCTCCTTCGCATACTTGTTGGCCATATCCTGGGTTTTCTTCGTGTTTGAATCACGTAGTAATGTGGTAACACACTGAAGCAGTCAATTAAACCTGGTTTCGATCAATATTTCAGAGGATAACACCTGTTAGGTCTGGGTTAGGTCTGGTATATGCGAGCATCTGGCTTATACTTTCGCTTTTTTCGCAAACTTGTTGGCAGATCATGGGATTTTTCCGTGTTTGAATCACGTAGTAATGTTGTACCACACTGAGGCAGTCAATTAAACCTGGATTCGGACAGTATTTTAGAGGATAACACCGGTTAGGTCTGGGTTTGGTCTGGGTTATGCCCGCATCTGGCTCATGATTTTGCCTTCTTCGCATACTTGTTGGCCAGATCCTGGGTTTTTTCCGCGTTTGAATCACGTAGTAATGTGGTAACACTCTGAAGCAGTCAATTAAACCAGGTTTCGATGAATATTTTAGAGGATAACACCGGTTAGGTCTGGGTTAGGTCCGGGATATGCCCGCATCTGGCTCATGATTTTGCCTTCTTCGCATACTTGTTGGCCAGATCCTGGGTTTTTTTCGTGTTTGAATCACGTAGTAATGTGGTAATACACTGAAGCAGTCAATTAAACCTGGTTTCGATCAATATTTCAGAGGATAACACCGGTTAGGTCTGGGTTAGGTCCGGGATGTGCCCGCATCTGGCTCATGATTTTGCCTTCTTCGCATACTTGTTGGCCAGATCCTGGGTTTTTTTCGTGTTTGAATCACGTAGTAATGTGGTAACACACTGAAGCAGTCATTTAAACCAGGTTTCGATGAATATTTTAGAGGATAACACCGGTTAGGACTGGGTTAGGTCTGGGATATGCGCGCATCTGGTTTATACTTTCGCCTTTTTCGCAAACTTGTTGGCCAGATCCTGGGTTTTTTCCGTGTTTGAATCACGTAGTAATGTGGTACCACACTGAGGCAGTCAATTAAACCTGGTTTCGATCAATATTTCACAGGATAACACCGGTTAGGTCTGGGTTAGGTCTGGGTTATGCCCGCATCAGGCTCATGATTTTGCCTTCTTCGCATACTTGTTGACCAGATCCTGGGTTTTTTTCGTGCTTGAATCACGTAGTAATGTGGTAACACACTGAAGCAGTCATTTAAATCAGGTTTCGATGAATATTTTAGAGGATAACACCGGTTAGGTCTGGGTTAGGTCTGGTATATGCGAGCATCTGGCTTATACTTTCGCTTTTTTCGCAAACTTGTTGGCCAGATCATGGGATTTTTCCGTGTTTGAATCACGTAGTAATGTTGTACCACACTGAGGCAGTCAATTAAACCTGGATTCGGACAGTATTTTAGAGGATAACACCGGTTAGGTCTGGGTTTGGTCTGGGTTATGCCCGCATCTGGCTCATGATTTTGCCTTCTTCGCATACTTGTTGGCCAGATCCTGGGTTTTTTTCGTGTTTGAATCACGTAGTAATGTGGTAACACACTGAAGCAGTCAATTAAACCTGGTTTCGATCAATATTTTAGAGGATAACACCGGTTAGGTCTGGGTTAGGTCTAGGATATGCGCGCATCTGGCTTATACTTTCTCCTTTTTCGCTAACTTGTTGGCTAGATCCTGGGTTTTGTCGGGTTTCGAATCACGTAGTAATGTGGTAACACACTGAAGCAGTCAATTAAACCTGGTTTTGATCTATATTTTAGAGGATAACACCGGTTAGGTCTGGGTTAGGTCTGGGATATGCGCGCATCTGGCATATACTTTCGCCTTTTTCGCAAACTTGTTGGCCAGATCATGGGATTTTTCCGTGTTTGAATCACGTAGTAATGTTGTACCACACTGAGGCAGTCAATTAAACCTGGATTCGGACAGTATTTTAGAGGATAGCACCGGTTAGGTCTGGGTTTGGTCTGGGTTATGCCCGCATCTGGCTCATGATTTTGCCTTCTTCGCATACTTGTTGGCCAGATCCTGGGTTTTTTTCGTGTTTGAATCACGTAGTAATGTGGTAACACTCTGAAGCAGTCAATTAAACCAGGTTTCGATGAATATTTTGGAGGATAACACCGGTTAGGTCTGGGTTAGGTCTGGGATATGCGCGCATCTGGCTTATACTTTCGCCTTTTTCGCAAACTTGTTGGCCAGATCCTGGGTTTTTTTCGTGTTTGAATCACGTAGGCATGTGGTAACACACTGAAGCAGTCAATTAAACCTGGTTTCGATCAATATTTTAGAGGATAACACCGGTTAGGTCAGGGTTAGGTCTGGGTTATGCCCGCATCTGGCTTATACATTCGCCTTTTTCGCAAACTTGTTGGCTAGATCCTGGGTTTTTTTCGGGTTTGAATCACGTGGTAATGTGGTACGACACAGAAACAAGCCATTAAACCTGGATTCGGACAGTATTTTAGAGGATAACACCGGTTATGTCTGGGTTAGGTCTGCTATATGCGCGCATCTGGCTCATGATTTTGCCCTCTTCGCATACTTGTTGACCAGATCCTGGTTTTTTTTCGTGTTTGATTCACGTAGTAATGTTGTACCACACTGAGGCAGTCAATTAAACCTGGATTCGGACAGTATTTTAGAGGATAACACCGGTTAGGTCTGGGATAGGTCTGGGTTATGCCCGCATCTGGCTCATGATTTTGCCTTCTTCGCATACTTGTTGGCCAGATCCTCGGTTTTTTTCGAGTTTGAATCACGCAGTAATGTGGTAACACACTGAAGCAGTCAATTAAACCTGGTTTCGATCAATATTTTAGAGGATAACACCGGTTAGGTCTGGGTTAGGTCTGGTATATGCGCGCATCTGGCTTATACTTTCGCCTTTTTCGCAAACTTGTTGGCCAGATCATGGGTTTTTTCCGTGTTTGAATCACGTAGTAATGTTGTACCACACTGAGGCAGTCAATTAAACCTGGTTTCGATCAATATTTCACAGGATAACACCGGTTAGGTCTGGGTTAGGTCTGGGTTATGCCCGCATCAGGCTCATGATTTTGCCTTCGTCGCATACTTGTTGGCCAGATCCTGGGTTTTTTTCGTGTTAGAATCACGTAGTAATGTGGTAACACACTGAAGGAGTCAATTAAACCTGGTTTCGATCAATATTTTAGAGGATAACACCGGTTAGGTCTGGGTTAGGTCTGGGTTATGCCCGCATCTGGCTCATGATTTTGCCTCCTTCGCATACTTGTTGGCCATATCCTGGGTTTTCTTCGTGTTTGAATCACGTAGTAATGTGGTAACACACTGAAGCAGTCAATTAAACCTGGTTTCGATCAATATTTCAGAGGATAACACCCGTTAGGTCTGGGTTAGGTCTGGTATATGCGAGCATCTGGCTTATACTTTCGCTTTTTTCGCAAACTTGTTGGCAGATCATGGGATTTTTCCGTGTTTGAATCACGTAGTAATGTTGTACCACACTGAGGCAGTCAATTAAACCTGGATTCGGACAGTATTTTAGAGGATAACACCGGTTAGGTCTGGGTTTGGTCTGGGTTATTCCCGCATCTGGCTCATGATTTTGCCTTCTTCGCATACTTGTTGGCCAGATCCTGGGTTTTTTCCGCGTTTGAATCACGTAGTAATGTGGTAACACTCTGAAGCAGTCAATTAAACCAGGTTTCGATGAATATTTTAGAGGATAACACCGGTTAGGTCTGGGTTAGGTCCGGGATATGCCCGCATCTGGCTCATGATTTTGCCTTCTTCGCATACTTGTTGGCCAGATCCTGGGTTTTTTTCGTGTTTGAATCACGTAGTAATGTGGTAATACACTGAAACAGTCAATTAAACCTGGTTTCGATCAATATTTCAGAGGATAACACCGGTTAGGTCTGGGTTAGGTCCGGGATATGCCCGCATCTGGCTCATGATTTTGCCTTCTTCGCATACTTGTTGGCCAGATCCTGGGTTTTTTTCGTGTTTGAATCACGTAGTAATGTGGTAACACACTGAAGCAGTCATTTAAACCAGGTTTCGATGAATATTTTAGAGGATAACACCGGTTAGGACTGGGTTAGGTCTGGGATATGCGCGCATCTGGCTTATACTTTCGCCTTTTTCGCAAACTTGTTGGCCAGATCCTGGGTTTTTTCCGTGTTTGAATCACGTAGTAATGTGGTACCACACTGAGGCAGTCAATTAAACCTGGTTTCGATCAATATTTCACAGGATAACACCGGTTAGGTCTGGGTTAGGTCTGGGTTATGCCCGCATCAGGCTCATGATTTTGCCTTCTTCGCATACTTGTTGACCAGATCCTGGGTTTTTTTCGTGCTTGAATCACGTAGTAATGTGGTAACACTCTGAAGCAGTCAATTAAACCAGGTTTCGATGAATATTTTAGAGGATAACACCGGTTAGGTCTGGGTTAGGTCCGGGATATGCCCGCATCTGGCTCATGATTTTGCCTTCTTCGCATACTTGTTGGCCAGATCCTGGGTTTTTTTCGTGTTTGAATCACGTAGTAATGTGGTAATACACTGAAACAGTCAATTAAACCTGGTTTCGATCAATATTTCAGAGGATAACACCGGTTAGGTCTGGGTTAGGTCCGGGATATGCCCGCATCTGGCTCATGATTTTGCCTTCTTCGCATACTTGTTGGCCAGATCCTGGGTTTTTTTCGTGTTTGAATCACGTAGTAATGTGGTAACACACTGAAGCAGTCATTTAAACCAGGTTTCGATGAATATTTTAGAGGATAACACCGGTTAGGACTGGGTTAGGTCTGGGATATGCGCGCATCTGGCTTATACTTTCGCCTTTTTCGCAAACTTGTTGGCCAGATCCTGGGTTTTTTCCGTGTTTGAATCACGTAGTAATGTGGTACCACACTGAGGAAGTCAATTAAACCTGGTTTCGATCAATATTTCACAGGATAACACCGGTTAGGTCTGGGTTAGGTCTGGGTTATGCCCGTATCAGGCTCATGATTTTGCCTTCTTCGCATACTTGTTGACCAGATCCTGGGTTTTTTTCGTGCTTGAATCACGTAGTAATGTGGTAACACACTGAAGCAGTCATTTAAATCAGGTTTCGATGAATATTTTAGAGGATAACACCGGTTAGGTCTGGGTTAGGTCTGGTATATGCGAGCATCTGGCTTATACTTTCGCTTTTTTCGCAAACTTGTTGGCCAGATCATGGGATTTTTCCGTGTTTGAATCACGTAGTAATGTTGTACCACACTGAGGCAGTCAATTAAACCTGGATTCGGACAGTATTTTAGAGGATAACACCGGTTAGGTCTGGGTTTGGTCTGGGTTATGCCCGCATCTGGCTCATGATTTTGCCTTCTTCGCATACTTGTTGGCCAGATCCTGGGTTTTTTTCGTGTTTGAATCACGCAGTAATGTGGTAACACACTGAAGCAGTCAATTAAACCTGGTTTCGATCAATATTTTAGAGGATAACACCGGTTAGGTCTGGGTTAGGTCTAGGATATGCGCGCATCTGGCTTATACTTTCTCCTTTTTCGCTAACTTGTTGGCTAGATCCTGGGTTTTGTCGGGTTTCGAATCACGTAGTAATGTGGTAACACACTGAAGCAGTCAATTAAACCTGGTTTTGATCTATATTTTAGAGGATAACACCGGTTAGGTCTGGGTTAGGTCTGGGATATGCGCGCATCTGGCATATACTTTCGCCTTTTTCGCAAACTTGTTGGCCAGATCATGGGATTTTTCCGTGTTTGAATCACGTAGTAATGTTGTACCACACTGAGGCAGTCAATTAAACCTGGATTCGGACAGTATTTTAGAGGATAACACCGGTTAGGTCTGGGTTTGGTCTGGGTTATGCCCGCATCTGGCTCATGATTTTGCCTTCTTCGCATACTTGTTGGCCAGATCCTGGGTTTTTTTCGTGTTTGAATCACGTAGTAATGTGGTAACACACTGAAGCAGTCAATCAAACCTGGTTTCGATCCATATTTTGGAGGATAACACCGGTTTGGTCTGGGTTAGGTCTGGGTTATGCCCGCATCCGGCTCATGATTTTGCCTTTTTTCGCATACTTGTTGGCCAGATCCTGGGTTTTTTTCGTGCTTGAATCACGTAGGCATGTGGTAACACACTGAAGCAGTCAATTAAACCTGGTTTCGATCAATATTTCATAGGATAACACCCGTTAGGTCTGGGTTCGGTCCGGGATATGCCCGCATCTGGCTCATGATTTTGCCTTCTTCGCATACTTGTTGGCCAGATCCTGGGTTTTTTTCGTGTTTGAATCACGTAGTAATGTGGTAACACTCTGAAGCAGTCATTTAAACCAGGTTTCGATGAATATTTTAGAGGATAACACCGGTTAGGCCTGGGTTAGGTCTGGTATATGCGAGCATCTGGCTTATACTTTCGCTTTTTTCGCAAACTTGTTGGCCAGATCATGGGATTTTTCCGTGTTTGAATCACGTACTAATGTTGTACCACACTGAGGCAGTCAATTAAACCTGGATTCGGACAGTATTTTAGAGGATAACACCGGTTAGGTCTGGGTTTGGTCTGGGTTATGCTCGCATCTGGCTCATGATTTTGCCTTCTTCGCATACTTGTTGGCCAGATCCTGGGTTTTTTTCGTGTTTGAATCACGTAGTAATGTGGTAACACACTGAAGCAGTCAATTAAACCTGGTTTCGATCAATATTTTAGAGGATAACACCGGTTAGGTCAGGGTTAGGTCTGGGTTATGCCCGCATCTGGCTTATACATTCGCCTTTTTCGCAAACATGTTGGCTAGATCCTGGGTTTTTTTCGGGTTTGAATCACGTAGTAATGTGGTAACACACTGAAGCAGTCATTTAAACCAGGTTTCGATGAATATTTTAGAGGATAACACCGGTTAGGACTGGGTTAGGTCTGGGATATGCGCGCATCTGGCTTATACTTTCGCCTTTTTCGCAAACTTGTTGGCCAGATCCTGGGTTTTTTCCGTGTTTGAATCACGTAGTAATGTGGTACCACACTGAGGCAGTCAATTAAACCTGGTTTCGATCAATATTTCACAGGATAACACCGGTTAGGTCTGGGTTAGGTCTGGGTTATGCCCGTATCAGGCTCATGATTTTGCCTTCTTCGCATACTTGTTGACCAGATCCTGGGTTTTTTTCGTGCTTGAATCACGTAGTAATGTGGTAACACACTGAAGCAGTCATTTAAATCAGGTTTCGATGAATATTTTAGAGGATAACACCGGTTAGGTCTGGGTTAGGTCTGGTATATGCGAGCATCTGGCTTATACTTTCGCTTTTTTCGCAAACTTGTTGGCCAGATCATGGGATTTTTCCGTGTTTGAATCACGTAGTAATGTTGTACCACACTGAGGCAGTCAATTAAACCTGGATTCGGACAGTATTTTAGAGGATAACACCGGTTAGGTCTGGGTTTGGTCTGGGTTATGCCCGCATCTGGCTCATGATTTTGCCTTCTTCGCATACTTGTTGGCCAGATCCTGGGTTTTTTTCGTGTTTGAATCACGTAGTAATGTGGTAACACACTGAAGCAGTCAATTAAACCTGGTTTCGATCAATATTTTAGAGGATAACACCGGTTAGGTCTGGGTTAGGTCTAGGATATGCGCGCATCTGGCTTATACTTTCTCCTTTTTCGCTAACTTGTTGGCTAGATCCTGGGTTTTGTCGGGTTTCGAATCACGTAGTAATGTGGTAACACACTGAAGCAGTCAATTAAACCTGGTTTTGATCTATATTTTAGAGGATAACACCGGTTAGGTCTGGGTTAGGTCTGGGATATGCGCGCATCTGGCATATACTTTCGCCTTTTTCGCAAACTTGTTGGCCAGATCATGGGATTTTTCCGTGTTTGAATCACGTAGTAATGTTGTACCACACTGAGGCAGTCAATTAAACCTGGATTCGGACAGTATTTTAGAGGATAACACCGGTTAGGTCTGGGTTTGGTCTGGGTTATGCCCGCATCTGGCTCATGATTTTGCCTTCTTCGCATACTTGTTGGCCAGATCCTGGGTTTTTTTCGTGTTTGAATCACGTAGTAATGTGGTAACACACTGAAGCAGTCAATCAAACCTGGTTTCGATCCATATTTTGGAGGATAACACCGGTTTGGTCTGGGTTAGGTCTGGGTTATGCCCGCATCCGGCTCATGATTTTGCCTTTTTTCGCATACTTGTTGGCCAGATCCTGGGTTTTTTTCGTGCTTGAATCACGTAGGCATGTGGTAACACACTGAAGCAGTCAATTAAACCTGGTTTCGATCAATATTTCATAGGATAACACCCGTTAGGTCTGGGTTCGGTCCGGGATATGCCCGCATCTGGCTCATGATTTTGCCTTCTTCGCATACTTGTTGGCCAGATCCTGGGTTTTTTTCGTGTTTGAATCACGTAGTAATGTGGTAACACTCTGAAGCAGTCATTTAAACCAGGTTTCGATGAATATTTTAGAGGATAACACCGGTTAGGCCTGGGTTAGGTCTGGTATATGCGAGCATCTGGCTTATACTTTCGCTTTTTTCGCAAACTTGTTGGCCAGATCATGGGATTTTTCCGTGTTTGAATCACGTACTAATGTTGTACCACACTGAGGCAGTCAATTAAACCTGGATTCGGACAGTATTTTAGAGGATAACACCGGTTAGGTCTGGGTTTGGTCTGGGTTATGCTCGCATCTGCCTCATGATTTTGCCTTCTTCGCATACTTGTTGGCCAGATCCTGGGTTTTTTTCGTGTTTGAATCACGTAGTAATGTGGTAACACACTGAAGCAGTCAATTAAACCTGGTTTCGATCAATATTTTAGAGGATAACACCGGTTAGGTCAGGGTTAGGTCTGGGTTATGCCCGCATCTGGCTTATACATTCGCCTTTTTCGCAAACATGTTGGCTAGATCCTGGGTTTTTTTCGGGTTTGAATCACGTGGTAATGTGGTACAACACAGAAACAAGCCATTAAACCTGGATTCGGACAGTATTTTAGAGGATAACACCGGTTAGGTCTGGGTTAGGTCTAGGATATGCGCGCATCTGGCTTATACTTTCTCCTTTTTCGCTAACTTGTTGGCTAGATCCTGGGTTTTGTCGGGTTTCGAATCACGTAGTAATGTGGTAACACACTGAAGCAGTCAATTAAACCTGGTTTCGATCAATATTTTAGAGGATAACACCGGTCAGGTCTGGGTTAGGTCTGGGATATGCGCGCATCTGGCTCATGATTTTGCCTTCTTCGCATACTTGTTGGCCAGATCCTGGGTTTTTTTCGTGTTTGAATCACGTAGTAATGTGGTAACACACTGAAGCAGTCAATTAAACCTGGTTTCGATCAATATTTTAGAGGATAACACCGGTTAGGTCTGGGTTAGGTCTGGGATATGCGCGCATCTGGCTTATACTTTCGCCTTTTTCGCAAACTTGTTGGCCAGACCCTGGGTTTTTTCCGTGTTTGAATCACGTAGTAATGTTGTACCACACTGAGGCAGTCAATTAAACCTGGATTCGGACAGTATTTTAGAGGATAACACCGGTTAGGTCTGGGTTTGGTCTGGGTTATGCTCGCATCTGGCTCATGATTTTGCCTTCTTCGCATACTTGTTGGCCAGATCCTGGGTTTTTTTCGTGTTTGAATCACGTAGTAATGTGGTAACACACTGAAGCAGTCAATTAAACCTGGTTTCGATCAATATTTTAGAGGATAACACCGGTTAGGTCTGGGTTAGGTCTGGGATATGCGCGCATCTGGCTTATACTTTCGCCTTTTTCGCAAACTTGTTGGCCAGACCCTGGGTTTTTTCCGTGTTTGAATCACGTAGTAATGTTGTACCACACTGAGGCAGTCAATTAAACCTGGATTCGGACAGTATTTTAGAGGATAACACCGGTTAGGTCTGGGTTTGGTCTGGGTTATGCTCGCATCTGGCTCATGATTTTGCCTTCTTCGCATACTTGTTGGCCAGATCCTGGGTTTTTTTCGGGTTTGAATCACGTGGTAATGTGGTACAACACAGAAACAAGCCATTAAACCTGGATTCGGACAGTATTTTAGAGGATAACACCGGTTAGGTCTGGGTTAGGTCTAGGATATGCGCGCATCTGGCTTATACTTTCTCCTTTTTCGCTAACTTGTTGGCTAGATCCTGGGTTTTGTCGGGTTTCGAATCACGTAGTAATGTGGTAACACACTGAAGCAGTCAATTAAACCTGGTTTCGATCAATATTTTAGAGGATATCACCGGTCAGGTCTGGGTTAGGTCTGGGATATGCGCGCATCTGGCTCATGATTTTGCCTTCTTCGCATACTTGTTGGCCAGATCCTGGGTTTTTTTCGTGTTTGAATCACGTAGTAATGTGGTAACACACTGAAGCAGTCAATTAAACCTGGTTTCGATCAATATTTTAGAGGATAACACCGGTTAGGTCTGGGTTAGGTCTGGGATATGCGCGCATCTGGCTTATACTTTCGCCTTTTTCGCAAACTTGTTGGCCAGACCCTGGGTTTTTTCCGTGTTTGAATCACGTAGTAATGTGGTACCACACTGAGGCAGTCAATTAAACCTGGTTTCGATCAATATTTTAGAGGATAACAACGGTTAGGTCTGGTATATGCGCGCATCTGGCTTATACTTTCGCCTTTTTCGCAATCTTGTTGGCCAGATCATGGGTTTTTTCCGTGTTTGAATCACGTAGTAACGTTGTACCACACTGAGGCTGTCAATTAAACCTGGTTTCGATCAATATTTTAGAGGATAACACCGGTTAGGTCTGGGTTAGGTCTGGTATATGCGCGCATCTGGCTTATACTTTCGCCTTTTTCGCAAACTTGTTGGCCAGATCCTGGGGTTTTACCGTGTTTGAATCACGTAGTAATGTGGTACCACACTGAGGCAGTCAATTAAACCTGGTTTCGATCAATATTTCACAGGATAACACCGGTTAGGTCTGGGTTAGGTCTGGGTTATGCCCGCATCAGGCTCATGATTTTGCCTTCGTCGCATACTTGTTGGCCAGATCCTGGGTTTTTTTCGTGTTAGAATCACGTAGTAATGTGGTAACACACTGAAGGAGTCAATTAAACCTGGTTTCGATCAATATTTTAGAGGATAACACCGGTTAGGTCTGGGTTAGGTTTGGGTTATGCCCGCATCTGGCTCATGATTTTGCCTCCTTCGCATACTTGTTGGCCATATCCTGGGTTTTCTTCGTGTTTGAATCACGTAGTAATGTGGTAACACACTGAAGCAGTCAATTAAACCTGGTTTCGATCAATATTTCAGAGGATAACACCCGTTAGGTCTGGGTTAGGTCTGGTATATGCGAGCATCTGGCTTATACTTTCGCTTTTTTCGCAAACTTGTTGGCAGATCATGGGATTTTTCCGTGTTTGAATCACGTAGTAATGTTGTACCACACTGAGGCAGTCAATTAAACCTGGATTCGGACAGTATTTTAGAGGATAACACCGGTTAGGTCTGGGTTTGGTCTGGGTTATGCCCGCATCTGGCTCATGATTTTGCCTTCTTCGCATACTTGTTGGCCAGATCCTGGGTTTTTTCCGCGTTTGAATCACGTAGTAATGTGGTAACACTCTGAAGCAGTCAATTAAACCAGGTTTCGATGAATATTTTAGAGGATAACACCGGTTAGGTCTGGGTTAGGTCCGGGATATGCCCGCATCTGGCTCATGATTTTGCCTTCTTCGCATACTTGTTGGCCAGATCCTGGGTTTTTTTCGTGTTTGAATCACGTAGTAATGTGGTAATACACTGAAGCAGTCAATTAAACCTGGTTTCGATCAATATTTCAGAGGATAACACCGGTTAGGTCTGGGTTAGGTCCGGGATGTGCCCGCATCTGGCTCATGATTTTGCCTTCTTCGCATACTTGTTGGCCAGATCCTGGGTTTTTTTCGTGTTTGAATCACGTAGTAATGTGGTAACACACTGAAGCAGTCATTTAAACCAGGTTTCGATGAATATTTTAGAGGATAACACCGGTTAGGACTGGGTTAGGTCTGGGATATGCGCGCATCTGGCTTATACTTTCGCCTTTTTCGCAAACTTGTTGGCCAGATCCTGGGTTTTTTCCGTGTTTGAATCACGTAGTAATGTGGTACCACACTGAGGCAGTCAATTAAACCTGGTTTCGATCAATATTTCACAGGATAACACCGGTTAGGTCTGGGTTAGGTCTGGGTTATGCCCGCATCAGGCTCATGATTTTGCCTTCTTCGCATACTTGTTGACCAGATCCTGGGTTTTTTTCGTGCTTGAATCACGTAGTAATGTGGTAACACACTGAAGCAGTCATTTAAATCAGGTTTCGATGAATATTTTAGAGGATAACACCGGTTAGGTCTGGGTTAGGTCTGGTATATGCGAGCATCTGGCTTATACTTTCGCTTTTTTCGCAAACTTGTTGGCCAGATCATGGGATTTTTCCGTGTTTGAATCACGTAGTAATGTTGTACCACACTGAGGCAGTCAATTAAACCTGGATTCGGACAGTATTTTAGAGGATAACACCGGTTAGGTCTGGGTTTGGTCTGGGTTATGCCCGCATCTGGCTCATGATTTTGCCTTCTTCGCATACTTGTTGGCCATATCCTGGGTTTTTTTCGTGTTTGAATCACGTAGTAATGTGGTAACACACTGAAGCAGTCAATTAAACCTGGTTTCGATCAATATTTTAGAGGATAACACCGGTTAGGTCTGGGTTAGGTCTAGGATATGCGCGCATCTGGCTTATACTTTCTCCTTTTTCGCTAACTTGTTGGCTAGATCCTGGGTTTTGTCGGGTTTCGAATCACGTAGTAATGTGGTAACACACTGAAGCAGTCAATTAAACCTGGTTTTGATCTATATTTTAGAGGATAACACCGGTTAGGTCTGGGTTAGGTCTGGGATATGCGCGCATCTGGCATATACTTTCGCCTTTTTCGCAAACTTGTTGGCCAGATCATGGGATTTTTCCGTGTTTGAATCACGTAGTAATGTTGTACCACACTGAGGCAGTCAATTAAACCTGGATTCGGACAGTATTTTAGAGGATAACACCGGTTAGGTCTGGGTTTGGTCTGGGTTATGCCCGCATCTGGCTCATGATTTTGCCTTCCTCGCATACTTGTTGGCCAGATCCTGGGTTTTTTTCGTGTTTGAATCACGTAGTAATGTGGTAACACTCTGAAGCAGTCAATTAAACCAGGTTTCGATGAATATTTTGGAGGATAACACCGGTTAGGTCTGGGTTAGGTCTGGGATATGCGCGCATCTGGCTTATACTTTCGCCTTTTTCGCAAACTTGTTGGCCAGATCCTGGGTTTTTTTCGTGTTTGAATCACGTAGGCATGTGGTAACACACTGAAGCAGTCAATTAAACCTGGTTTCGATCAATATTTTAGAGGATAACACCGGTTAGGTCAGGGTTAGGTCTGGGTTATGCCCGCATCTGGCTTATACATTCGCCTTTTTCGCAAACTTGTTGGCTAGATCCTGGGTTTTTTTCGGGTTTGAATCACGTGGTAATGTGGTACGACACAGAAACAAGCCATTAAACCTGGATTCGGACAGTATTTTAGAGGATAACACCGGTTATGTCTGGGTTAGGTCTGCTATATGCGCGCATCTGGCTCATGATTTTGCCCTCATCGCATACTTGTTGACCAGATCCTGGTTTTTTTTCGTGTTTGATTCACGTAGTAATGTTGTACCACACTGAGGCAGTCAATTAAACCTGGATTCGGACAGTATTTTAGAGGATAACACCGGTTAGGTCTGGGATAGGTCTGGGTTATGCCCGCATCTGGCTCATGATTTTGCCTTCTTCGCATACTTGTTGGCCAGATCCTCGGTTTTTTTCGAGTTTGAATCACGCAGTAATGTGGTAACACACTGAAGCAGTCAATTAAACCTGGTTTCGATATATATTTTAGAGGATAACACCGGTTAGGTCTGGGTTAGGTCTGGTATATGCGCGCATCTGGCTTATACTTTCGCCTTTTTCGCAAACTTGTTGGCCAGATCATGGGTTTTTTCCGTGTTTGAATCACGTAGTAATGTTGTACCACACTGAGGCAGTCAATTAAACCTGGTTTCGATCAATATTTCACAGGATAACACCGGTTAGGTCTGGGTTAGGTCTGGGTTATGCCCGCATCAGGCTCATGATTTTGCCTTCGTCGCATACTTGTTGGCCAGATCCTGGGTTTTTTTCGTGTTAGAATCACGTAGTAATGTGGTAACACACTGAAGGAGTCAATTAAACCTGGTTTCGATCAATATTTTAGAGGATAACACCGGTTAGGTCTGGGTTAGGTCTGGGTTATGCCCGCATCTGGCTCATGATTTTGCCTCCTTCGCATACTTGTTGGCCATATCCTGGGTTTTCTTCGTGTTTGAATCACGTAGCAATGTGGTAACACACTGAAGCAGTCAATTAAACCTGGTTTCGATCAATATTTCAGAGGATAACACCCGTTAGGTCTGGGTTAGGTCTGGTATATGCGAGCATCTGGCTTATACTTTCGCTTTTTTCGCAAACTTGTTGGCAGATCATGGGATTTTTCCGTGTTTGAATCACGTAGTAATGTTGTACCACACTGAGGCAGTCAATTAAACCTGGATTCGGACAGTATTTTAGAGGATAACACCGGTTAGGTCTGGGTTTGGTCTGGGTTATGCCCGCATCTGGCTCATGATTTTGCCTTCTTCGCATACTTGTTGGCCAGATCCTGGGTTTTTTCCGCGTTTGAATCACGTAGTAATGTGGTAACACTCTGAAGCAGTCAATTAAACCAGGTTTCGATGAATATTTTAGAGGATAACACCGGTTAGGTCTGGGTTAGGTCCGGGATATGCCCGCATCTGGCTCATGATTTTGCCTTCTTCGCATACTTGTTGGCCAGATCCTGGGTTTTTTTCGTGTTTGAATCACGTAGTAATGTGGTAATACACTGAAACAGTCAATTAAACCTGGTTTCGATCAATATTTCAGAGGATAACACCGGTTAGGTCTGGGTTAGGTCCGGGATATGCCCGCATCTGGCTCATGATTTTGCCTTCTTCGCATACTTGTTGGCCAGATCCTGGGTTTTTTTCGTGTTTGAATCACGTAGTAATGTGGTAACACACTGAAGCAGTCATTTAAACCAGGTTTCGATGAATATTTTAGAGGATAACACCGGTTAGGACTGGGTTAGGTCTGGGATATGCGCGCATCTGGCTTATACTTTCGCCTTTTTCGCAAACTTGTTGGCCAGATCCTGGGTTTTTTCCGTGTTTGAATCACGTAGTAATGTGGTACCACACTGAGGCAGTCAATTAAACCTGGTTTCGATCAATATTTCACAGGATAACACCGGTTAGGTCTGGGTTAGGTCTGGGTTATGCCCGCATCAGGCTCATGATTTTGCCTTCTTCGCATACTTGTTGACCAGATCCTGGGTTTTTTTCGTGCTTGAATCACGTAGTAATGTGGTAACACTCTGAAGCAGTCAATTAAACCAGGTTTCGATGAATATTTTAGAGGATAACACCGGTTAGGTCTGGGTTAGGTCCGGGATATGCCCGCATCTGGCTCATGATTTTGCCTTCTTCGCATACTTGTTGGCCAGATCCTGGGTTTTTTTCGTGTTTGAATCACGTAGTAATGTGGTAATACACTGAAACAGTCAATTAAACCTGGTTTCGATCAATATTTCAGAGGATAACACCGGTTAGGTCTGGGTTAGGTCCGGGATATGCCCGCATCTGGCTCATGATTTTGCCTTCTTCGCATACTTGTTGGCCAGATCCTGGGTTTTTTTCGTGTTTGAATCACGTAGTAATGTGGTAACACACTGAAGCAGTCATGTAAACCAGGTTTCGATGAATATTTTAGAGGATAACACCGGTTAGGACTGGGTTAGGTCTGGGATATGCGCGCATCTGGCTTATACTTTCGCCTTTTTCGCAAACTTGTTGGCCAGATCCTGGGTTTTTTCCGTGTTTGAATCACGTAGTAATGTGGTACCACACTGAGGCAGTCAATTAAACCTGGTTTCGATCAATATTTCACAGGATAACACCGGTTAGGTCTGGGTTAGGTCTGGGTTATGCCCGCATCAGGCTCATGATTTTGCCTTCTTCGCATACTTGTTGACCAGATCCTGGGTTTTTTTCGTGCTTGAATCACGTAGTAATGTGGTAACACACTGAAGCAGTCATTTAAATCAGGTTTCGATGAATATTTTAGAGGATAACACCGGTTAGGTCTGGGTTAGGTCTGGTATATGCGAGCATCTGGCTTATACTTTCGCTTTTTTCGCAAACTTGTTGGCCAGATCATGGGATTTTTCCGTGTTTGAATCACGTAGTAATGTTGTACCACACTGAGGCAGTCAATTAAACCTGGATTCGGACAGTATTTTAGAGGATAACACCGGTTAGGTCTGGGTTTGGTCTGGGTTATGCCCGCATCTGGCTCATGATTTTGCCTTCTTCGCATACTTGTTGGCCAGATCCTGGGTTTTTTTCGTGTTTGAATCACGTAGTAATGTGGTAACACACTGAAGCAGTCAATTAAACCTGGTTTCGATCAATATTTTAGAGGATAACACCGGTTAGGTCTGGGTTAGGTCTAGGATATGCGCGCATCTGGCTTATACTTTCTCCTTTTTCGCTAACTTGTTGGCTAGATCCTGGGTTTTGTCGGGTTTCGAATCACGTAGTAATGTGGTAACACACTGAAGCAGTCAATTAAACCTGGTTTTGATCTATATTTTAGAGGATAACACCGGTTAGGTCTGGGTTAGGTCTGGGATATGCGCGCATCTGGCATATACTTTCGCCTTTTTCGCAAACTTGTTGGCCAGATCATGGGATTTTTCCGTGTTTGAATCACGTAGTAATGTTGTACCACACTGAGGCAGTCAATTAAACCTGGATTCGGACAGTATTTTAGAGGATAACACCGGTTAGGTCTGGGTTTGGTCTGGGTTATGCCCGCATCTGGCTCATGATTTTGCCTTCTTCGCATACTTGTTGGCCAGATCCTGGGTTTTTTTCGTGTTTGAATCACGTAGTAATGTGGTAACACACTGAAGCAGTCAATCAAACCTGGTTTCGATCCATATTTTGGAGGATAACACCGGTTTGGTCTGGGTTAGGTCTGGGTTATGCCCGCATCTGGCTCATGATTTTGCCTTTTTTCGCATACTTGTTGGCCAGATCCTGGGTTTTTTTCGTGCTTAAATCACGTAGGCATGTGGTAACACACTGAAGCAGTCAATTAAACCTGGTTTCGATCAATATTTCATAGGATAACACCCGTTAGGTCTGGGTTCGGTCCGGGATATGCCCGCATCTGGCTCATGATTTTGCCTTCTTCGCATACTTGTTGGCCAGATCCTGGGTTTTTTTCGTGTTTGAATCACGTAGTAATGTGGTAACACTCTGAAGCAGTCAATTAAACCAGGTTTCGATGAATATTTTGGAGGATAACACCCGTTAGGTCTGGGTTCGGTCCGGGATATGCCCGCATCTGGCTTATACTTTCGCCTTTTTCGCAAACTTGTTGGCCAGATCCTGGGTTTTTTTCGTGTTTGAATCACGTAGGCATGTGGTAACACACTGAAGCAGTCAATTAAACCTGGTTTCGATCAATGTTTTAGAGGATAACACCGGTTAGGTCAGGGTTAGGTCTGGGTTATGCCCGCATCTGGCTTATACATTCGCCTTTTTCGCAAACTTGTTGGCTAGATCCTGGGTTTTTTTCGGGTTTGAATCACGTGGTAATGTGGTACGACACAGAAACAAGCCATTAAACCTGGATTCGGACAGTATTTTAGAGGATAACACCGGTTATGTCTGGGTTAGGTCTGGTATATGCGCGCATCTGGCTCATGATTTTGCCCTCTTCGCATACTTGTTGACCAGATCCTGGTTTTTTTTCGTGTTTGATTCACGTAGTAATGTTGTACCACACTGAGGCAGTCAATTAAACCTGGATTCGGACAGTATTTTAGAGGATAACACCGGTTAGGTCTGGGATAGGTCTGGGTTATGCCCGCATCTGGCTCATGATTTTGCCTTCTTCGCATACTTGTTGGCCAGATCCTCGGTTTTTTTCGTGTTTGAATCACGCAGTAATGTGGTAACACACTGAAGCAGTCAATTAAACCTGGTTTCGATCAATATTTTAGAGGATAACACAGGTTAGGTCTGGGTTAGGTCTGGTATATGCGCGCATCTGGCTTATACTTTCGCCTTTTTCGCAAACTTGTTGGCCAGATGATGGGTTTTTTCCGTGTTTGAATCACGTAGTAATGTTGTACCACACTGAGGCAGACAATTAAACCAGGTTTCGATCAATATTTTACAGGATAACACCGGTTATGTCTGGGTTAGGTCTGGGTTATGCCCGCATCTGGCTCATGATTTTGCCTTCTTCGCATACTTGTTGGCCAGATCCTGGGTTTTTTTCGTGTTTGAATCACGTAGTAATGTGGTAACACACTTAAGCAGTCAATTAAACCTGGTTTCGATCAATATTTTAGAGGATAACACCGGTTAGGTCTGGGTTAGGTCTGGGTTATGCCCGCATCTGGCTCATGATTTTGCCTTCTTCGCATACTAGTTGGCCAGATCCAGGGTTTCTTTCGTGTTTGAATCACGTAGTAATGTGGTAACACACTGAAGCAGTCAATTAAACCTGGTTTCGATCAATATTTTAGAGGATAACACCGGTTAGGTCTGGGTTAGGTCTGGGTTATGCCCGCATCTGGCTTATACTTTCGCCTTTTTTGCAAACTTGTTGGCTAGATCCTGGGTTTTTTTCGGGTTTGAATCACGTGGTAATGTGGTACGACACAGAAACAAGCCATTAAACCTGGATTCGGACAGTATTTTAGATAACACCGGTTAGGTCTGGGTTATGTCTAGGATATGCGCGCATCTGTCTTATACTTTCTCCTTTTTCGTTAACTTGTTGGCTAGATCCTGGGATTTGTCGGGTTTCGAATCACGTAGTAATGTGGTAACACACTGAAGCAGTCAATTAAACCTGGTTTCGATCTATATTTGAGAGGATAACACCGGTTAGGTCTGGGTTAGGTCTGGGATATGCGCGCATCTGGCATATACTTTCGCCTTTTTCGCAAACTTGTTGGCCAGATCCTGGGTTTTTTCCGTGTTTGAATCACGTAGTAATGTGGTAATACACTGAAGCAGTCAATTAAACCTCGTTTCGATCAATATTTTAGAGGATAACGCCGGTTAGGTCTGGGTTAGGTCTGGGTTATGCCCGCATCTGGCTCATGATTTTGCCTTCTTCACATACTTGTTGGCCAGATCCTGGGTTTTTTTCGTGTTTGAATCACGTAGTAATGTGGTAACACAATGAAGCAGTCAATTAACCCTGGTTTCGATCCATATTTTGGTGGATAACACCGGTTAGGTCTGGGTTTGGTCTGGGTTATGCCCGCATCTGGCTCATGATTTTGCCCTTTTCGCATACTTGTTGGCCAGATCCTGGGTTTTTTTCGTGTTTGAATCACGTAGTAATGTGGTAACACACTGAAGCAGTCATTTAAACCAGGTTTCGATGAATATTTTAGAGGATAACACCGGTTAGGACTGGGTTAGGTCTGGGATATGCGCGCATCTGGCTTATACTTTCGCCTTTTCCGCAAACTTGTTGGCCATATCCTGGGTTTTTCCGTGTTTGAATCACGTAGTAATGTGGTACCACACTGAGGCAGTCAATTAAACCTGGTTTCGATCAATATTTCACAGGATAACACCGGTTAGGTCTGGGTTAGGTCTGGGTTATGCCCGCATCAGGCTCATGATTTTGCCTTCTTCGCATACTTGTTGACCAGATCCTGGGTTTTTTTCGTGTTTGAATCACGTAGTAATGTGGTAACACATTGAAGCAGTCATTTAAACCAGGTTTCGATGAATATTTTAGAGGATAACACCGGTTAGGTCTGGGTTAGGTCTGGTATATGCGCGCATCTGGCTTATACTTTCGCTTTTTTCGCAAACTTGTTGGCCAGATCATGGGATTTTTCCGTGTTTGAATCACGTAGTAATGTTGTACCACACTGAGGCAGTCAATTAAACCTGGATTCGGACAGTATTTTAGAGGATAACACCGGTTAGGTCTGGGTTTGGTCTGGGTTATGCCCGCATCTGGCTCATGATTTTGCCTTCTTCGCATACTTGTTGGCCAGATCCTGGGTTTTTTTCGTGTTTGAATCACGTAGTAATGTGATAACACACTGAAGCAGTCAATTAAACCTGGTTTCGATCAATATTTTAGAGGATAACACCGGTTAGGTCAGGGTTAGGTCTGGGTTATGCCCGCATCTGGCTTATACATTCGCCTTTTTCGCAAACTTGTTGGCTAGATCCTGGGTTTTTTTCGGGTTTGAATCACGTGGTAATGTGGTACGACACAGAAACAAGCCATTAAACCTGGATTCGGACAGTATTTTAGAGGATAACACCGGTTAGGTATGGGTTAGGTCTGGGATATGCGCGAATCTGGCTTATACTTTCGCCTTTTTCGCAAACTTGTTGGCCAGATCCTGGGTTTTTTTCGTGTTTGACTCACGTAGTAATGTGGTAACACAATGAAGCAGTCAATTAACCCTGGTTTCGATCCATATTTTAGAGGATAACACCGGTTAGGTCTGGGTTAGGTCCGGGATATGCCCGCATCTGGCTCATGATTTTGCCTTCTTCGCATACTTGTTGGCCAGATCCTGGGTTTTTTTCGTGTTTGAATCACGTAGTAATGTGGTAATACACTGGAGCAGTCAATTAAACCTGGTTTCGATCAATATTTTAGAGGATAACACCGGTTAGGTCTGGGTTAGGTCTGGGTTATGCCCGCATCTGGCTCATGATTTTGCCTTCTTCGCATACTTGTTGACCAGATCCTGGGTTTTTTTCGTGTTTGAATCACGTAGTAATGTGGTAACACACTGAAGCAGTCATTTAAACCAGGTTTCGATGAATATTTTAGAGGATAACACCGATTAGGACTGGGTTAGGTCTGGGATATGCGCGCATCTGGCTTATACTTTCGCCTTTTTCGCAAACTTGTTGGCCAGATCCTGGGTTTTTCCGTGTTTGAATCACGTAGTAATGTGGTACCACACTGAGGCAGTCAATTAAACCTGGTTTCGATCAATATTTCACAGGATAACACCGGTTAGGTCTGGGTTAGGTCTGGGTTATGCCCGCATCAGGCTCATGATTTTGCCTTCGTCGCATACTTGTTGGCCAGATCCTGGGTTTTTTTCGTGTTAGAATCACGTAGTAATGTGGTAACACACTGAAGGAGTCAATTAAACCTGGTTTCGATCAATATTTTAGAGGATAACACCGGTTAGGTCTGGGTTAGGTTTGGGTTATGCCCGCATCTGGCTCATGATTTTGCCTCCTTCGCATACTTGTTGGCCATATCCTGGGTTTTCTTCGTGTTTGAATCACGTAGTAATGTGGTAACACACTGAAGCAGTCAATTAAACCTGGTTTCGATCAATATTTCAGAGGATAACACCCGTTAGGTCTGGGTTAGGTCTGGTATATGCGAGCATCTGGCTTATACTTTCGCTTTTTTCGCAAACTTGTTGGCAGATCATGGGATTTTTCCGTGTTTGAATCACGTAGTAATGTTGTACCACACTGAGGCAGTCAATTAAACCTGGATTCGGACAGTATTTTAGAGGATAACACCGGTTAGGTCTGGGTTTGGTCTGGGTTATGCCCGCATCTGGCTCATGATTTTGCCTTCTTCGCATACTTGTTGGCCAGATCCTGGGTTTTTTCCGCGTTTGAATCACGTAGTAATGTGGTAACACTCTGAAGCAGTCAATTAAACCAGGTTTCGATGAATATTTTAGAGGATAACACCGGTTAGGTCTGGGTTAGGTCCGGGATATGCCCGCATCTGGCTCATGATTTTGCCTTCTTCGCATACTTGTTGGCCAGATCCTGGGTTTTTTTCGTGTTTGAATCACGTAGTAATGTGGTAATACACTGAAGCAGTCAATTAAACCTGGTTTCGGTCAATATTTCAGAGGATAACACCGGTTAGGTCTGGGTTAGGTCCGGGATGTGCCCGCATCTGGCTCATGATTTTGCCTTCTTCGCATACTTGTTGGCCAGATCCTGGGTTTTTTTCGTGTTTGAATCACGTAGTAATGTGGTAACACACTGAAGCAGTCATTTAAACCAGGTTTCGATGAATATTTTAGAGGATAACACCGGTTAGGACTGGGTTAGGTCTGGGATATGCGCGCATCTGGCTTATACTTTCGCCTTTTTCGCAAACTTGTTGGCCAGATCCTGGGTTTTTTCCGTGTTTGAATCACGTAGTAATGTGGTACCACACTGAGGCAGTCAATTAAACCTGGTTTCGATCAATATTTCACAGGATAACACCGGTTAGGTCTGGGTTAGGTCTGGGTTATGCCCGCATCAGGCTCATGATTTTGCCTTCTTCGCATACTTGTTGACCAGATCCTGGGTTTTTTTCGTGCTTGAATCACGTAGTAATGTGGTAACACACTGAAGCAGTCATTTAAATCAGGTTTCGATGAATATTTTAGAGGATAACACCGGTTAGGTCTGGGTTAGGTCTGGTATATGCGAGCATCTGGCTTATACTTTCGCTTTTTTCGCAAACTTGTTGGCCAGATCATGGGATTTTTCCGTGTTTGAATCACGTAGTAATGTTGTACCACACTGAGGCAGTCAATTAAACCTGGATTCGGACAGTATTTTAGAGGATAACACCGGTTAGGTCTGGGTTTGGTCTGGGTTATGCCCGCATCTGGCTCATGATTTTGCCTTCTTCGCATACTTGTTGGCCAGATCCTGGGTTTTTTTCGTGTTTGAATCACGTAGTAATGTGGTAACACACTGAAGCAGTCAATTAAACCTGGTTTCGATCAATATTTTAGAGGATAACACCGGTTAGGTCTGGGTTAGGTCTAGGATATGCGCGCATCTGGCTTATACTTTCTCCTTTTTCGCTAACTTGTTGGCTAGATCCTGGGTTTTGTCGGGTTTCGAATCACGTAGTAATGTGGTAACACACTGAAGCAGTCAATTAAACCTGGTTTTGATCTATATTTTAGAGGATAACACCGGTTAGGTCTGGGTTAGGTCTGGGATATGCGCGCATCTGGCATATACTTTCGCCTTTTTCGCAAACTTGTTGGCCAGATCATGGGATTTTTCCGTGTTTGAATCACGTAGTAATGTTGTACCACACTGAGGCAGTCAATTAAACCTGGATTCGGACAGTATTTTAGAGGATAACACCGGTTAGGTCTGGGTTTGGTCTGGGTTATGCCCGCATCTGGCTCATGATTTTGCCTTCTTCGCATACTTGTTGGCCAGATCCTGGGTTTTTTTCGTGTTTGAATCACGTAGTAATGTGGTAACACTCTGAAGCAGTCAATTAAACCAGGTTTCGATGAATATTTTGGAGGATAACACCGGTTAGGTCTGGGTTAGGTCTGGGATATGCGCGCATCTGGCTTATACTTTCGCCTTTTTCGCAAACTTGTTGGCCAGATCCTGGGTTTTTTTCGTGTTTGAATCACGTAGGCATGTGGTAACACACTGAAGCAGTCAATTAAACCTGGTTTCGATCAATATTTTAGAGGATAACACCGGTTAGGTCAGGGTTAGGTCTGGGTTATGCCCGCATCTGGCTTATACATTCGCCTTTTTCGCAAACTTGTTGGCTAGATCCTGGGTTTTTTTCGGGTTTGAATCACGTGGTAATGTGGTACGACACAGAAACAAGCCATTAAACCTGGATTCGGACAGTATTTTAGAGGATAACACCGGTTATGTCTGGGTTAGGTCTGCTATATGCGCGCATCTGGCTCATGATTTTGCCCTCTTCGCATACTTGTTGACCAGATCCTGGTTTTTTTTCGTGTTTGATTCACGTAGTAATGTTGTACCACACTGAGGCAGTCAATTAAACCTGGATTCGGACAGTATTTTAGAGGATAACACCGGTTAGGTCTGGGATAGGTCTGGGTTATGCCCGCATCTGGCTCATGATTTTGCCTTCTTCGCATACTTGTTGGCCAGATCCTCGGTTTTTTTCGAGTTTGAATCACGCAGTAATGTGGTAACACACTGAAGCAGTCAATTAAACCTGGTTTCGATCAATATTTTAGAGGATAACACCGGTTAGGTCTGGGTTAGGTCTGGTATATGCGCGCATCTGGCTTATACTTTCGCCTTTTTCGCAAACTTGTTGGCCAGATCATGGGTTTTTTCCGTGTTTGAATCACGTAGTAATGTTGTACCACACTGAGGCAGTCAATTAAACCTGGTTTCGATCAATATTTTAGAGGATAACACCGGTTAGGTCTGGGTTAGGTCTGGGTTATGCCCGCATCAGGCTCATGATTTTGCCTTCGTCGCATACTTGTTGGCCAGATCCTGGGTTTTTTTCGTGTTAGAATCACGTAGTAATGTGGTAACACACTGAAGGAGTCAATTAAACCTGGTTTCGATCAATATTTTAGAGGATAACACCGGTTAGGTCTGGGTTAGGTCTGGGTTATGCCCGCATCTGGCTCATGATTTTGCCTCCTTCGCATACTTGTTGGCCATATCCTGGGTTTTCTTCGTGTTTGAATCACGTAGTAATGTGGTAACACACTGAAGCAGTCAATTAAACCTGGTTTCGATCAATATTTCAGAGGATAACACCCGTTAGGTCTGGGTTAGGTCTGGTATATGCGAGCATCTGGCTTATACTTTCGCTTTTTTCGCAAACTTGTTGGCAGATCATGGGATTTTTCCGTGTTTGAATCACGTAGTAATGTTGTACCACACTGAGGCAGTCAATTAAACCTGGATTCGGACAGTATTTTAGAGGATAACACCGGTTAGGTCTGGGTTTGGTCTGGGTTATTCCCGCATCTGGCTCATGATTTTGCCTTCTTCGCATACTTGTTGGCCAGATCCTGGGTTTTTTCCGCGTTTGAATCACGTAGTAATGTGGTAACACTCTGAAGCAGTCAATTAAACCAGGTTTCGATGAATATTTTAGAGGATAACACCGGTTAGGTCTGGGTTAGGTCCGGGATATGCCCGCATCTGGCTCATGATTTTGCCTTCTTCGCATACTTGTTGGCCAGATCCTGGGTTTTTTTCGTGTTTGAATCACGTAGTAATGTGGTAATACACTGAAACAGTCAATTAAACCTGGTTTCGATCAATATTTCAGAGGATAACACCGGTTAGGTCTGGGTTAGGTCCGGGATATGCCCGCATCTGGCTCATGATTTTGCCTTCTTCGCATACTTGTTGGCCAGATCCTGGGTTTTTTTCGTGTTTGAATCACGTAGTAATGTGGTAACACACTGAAGCAGTCATTTAAACCAGGTTTCGATGAATATTTTAGAGGATAACACCGGTTAGGACTGGGTTAGGTCTGGGATATGCGCGCATCTGGCTTATACTTTCGCCTTTTTCGCAAACTTGTTGGCCAGATCCTGGGTTTTTTCCGTGTTTGAATCACGTAGTAATGTGGTACCACACTGAGGCAGTCAATTAAACCTGGTTTCGATCAATATTTCACAGGATAACACCGGTTAGGTCTGGGTTAGGTCTGGGTTATGCCCGCATCAGGCTCATGATTTTGCCTTCTTCGCATACTTGTTGACCAGATCCTGGGTTTTTTTCGTGCTTGAATCACGTAGTAATGTGGTAACACTCTGAAGCAGTCAATTAAACCAGGTTTCGATGAATATTTTAGAGGATAACACCGGTTAGGTCTGGGTTAGGTCCGGGATATGCCCGCATCTGGCTCATGATTTTGCCTTCTTCGCATACTTGTTGGCCAGATCCTGGGTTTTTTTCGTGTTTGAATCACGTAGTAATGTGGTAATACACTGAAACAGTCAATTAAACCTGGTTTCGATCAATATTTCAGAGGATAACACCGGTTAGGTCTGGGTTAGGTCCGGGATATGCCCGCATCTGGCTCATGATTTTGCCTTCTTCGCATACTTGTTGGCCAGATCCTGGGTTTTTTTCGTGTTTGAATCACGTAGTAATGTGGTAACACACTGAAGCAGTCATTTAAACCAGGTTTCGATGAATATTTTAGAGGATAACACCGGTTAGGACTGGGTTAGGTCTGGGATATGCGCGCATCTGGCTTATACTTTCGCCTTTTTCGCAAACTTGTTGGCCAGATCCTGGGTTTTTTCCGTGTTTGAATCACGTAGTAATGTGGTACCACACTGAGGCAGTCAATTAAACCTGGTTTCGATCAATATTTCACAGGATAACACCGGTTAGGTCTGGGTTAGGTCTGGGTTATGCCCGTATCAGGCTCATGATTTTGCCTTCTTCGCATACTTGTTGACCAGATCCTGGGTTTTTTTCGTGCTTGAATCACGTAGTAATGTGGTAACACACTGAAGCAGTCATTTAAATCAGGTTTCGATGAATATTTTAGAGGATAACACCGGTTAGGTCTGGGTTAGGTCTGGTATATGCGAGCATCTGGCTTATACTTTCGCTTTTTTCGCAAACTTGTTGGCCAGATCATGGGATTTTTCCGTGTTTGAATCACGTAGTAATGTTGTACCACACTGAGGCAGTCAATTAAACCTGGATTCGGACAGTATTTTAGAGGATAACACCGGTTAGGTCTGGGTTTGGTCTGGGTTATGCCCGCATCTGGCTCATGATTTTGCCTTCTTCGCATACTTGTTGGCCAGATCCTGGGTTTTTTTCGTGTTTGAATCACGTAGTAATGTGGTAACACACTGAAGCAGTCAATTAAACCTGGTTTCGATCAATATTTTAGAGGATAACACCGGTTAGGTCTGGGTTAGGTCTAGGATATGCGCGCATCTGGCTTATACTTTCTCCTTTTTCGCTAACTTGTTGGCTAGATCCTGGGTTTTGTCGGGTTTCGAATCACGTAGTAATGTGGTAACACACTGAAGCAGTCAATTAAACCTGGTTTTGATCTATATTTTAGAGGATAACACCGGTTAGGTCTGGGTTAGGTCTGGGATATGCGCGCATCTGGCATATACTTTCGCCTTTTTCGCAAACTTGTTGGCCAGATCATGGGATTTTTCCGTGTTTGAATCACGTAGTAATGTTGTACCACACTGAGGCAGTCAATTAAACCTGGATTCGGACAGTATTTTAGAGGATAACACCGGTTAGGTCTGGGTTTGGTCTGGGTTATGCCCGCATCTGGCTCATGATTTTGCCTTCTTCGCATACTTGTTGGCCAGATCCTGGGTTTTTTTCGTGTTTGAATCACGTAGTAATGTGGTAACACACTGAAGCAGTCAATCAAACCTGGTTTCGATCCATATTTTGGAGGATAACACCGGTTTGGTCTGGGTTAGGTCTGGGTTATGCCCGCATCCGGCTCATGATTTTGCCTTTTTTCGCATACTTGTTGGCCAGATCCTGGGTTTTTTTCGTGCTTGAATCACGTAGGCATGTGGTAACACACTGAAGCAGTCAATTAAACCTGGTTTCGATCAATATTTCATAGGATAACACCCGTTAGGTCTGGGTTCGGTCCGGGATATGCCCGCATCTGGCTCATGATTTTGCCTTCTTCGCATACTTGTTGGCCAGATCCTGGGTTTTTTTCGTGTTTGAATCACGTAGTAATGTGGTAACACTCTGAAGCAGTCAATTAAACCAGGTTTCGATGAATATTTTGGAGGATAACACCCGTTAGGTCTGGGTTCGGTCCGGGATATGCCCGCATCTGGCTTATACTTTCGCCTTTTTCGCAAACTTGTTGGCCAGATCCTGGGTTTTTTTCGTGTTTGAATCACGTAGGCATGTGGTAACACACTGAAGCAGTCAATTAAACCTGGTTTCGATCAATGTTTTAGAGGATAACACCGGTTAGGTCAGGGTTAGGTCTGGGTTATGCCCGCATCTGGCTTATACATTCGCCTTTTTCGCAAACTTGTTGGCTAGATCCTGGGTTTTTTTCGGGTTTGAATCACGTGGTAATGTGGTACGACACAGAAACAAGCCATTAAACCTGGATTCGGACAGTATTTTAGAGGATAACACCGGTTATGTCTGGGTTAGGTCTGGTATATGCGCGCATCTGGCTCATGATTTTGCCCTCTTCGCATACTTGTTGACCAGATCCTGGTTTTTTTTCGTGTTTGATTCACGTAGTAATGTTGTACCACACTGAGGCAGTCAATTAAACCTGGATTCGGACAGTATTTTAGAGGATAACACCGGTTAGGTCTGGGATAGGTCTGGGTTATGCCCGCATCTGGCTCATGATTTTGCCTTCTTCGCATACTTGTTGGCCAGATCCTCGGTTTTTTTCGTGTTTGAATCACGCAGTAATGTGGTAACACACTGAAGCAGTCAATTAAACCTGGTTTCGATCAATATTTTAGAGGATAACACAGGTTAGGTCTGGGTTAGGTCTGGTATATGCGCGCATCTGGCTTATACTTTCGCCTTTTTCGCAAACTTGTTGGCCAGATGATGGGTTTTTTCCGTGTTTGAATCACGTAGTAATGATGTACCACACTGAGGCAGACAATTAAACCTGGTTTCGATCAATATTTTACAGGATAACACCGGTTAGGACTGGGTTAGGTCTGGGTTATGCCCGCATCTGGCTCATGATTTTGCCTTCTTCGCATACTTGTTGGCCAGATCCTGGGTTTTTTTCGTGTTTGAATCACGTAGTAATGTGGTAACACACTTAAGCAGTCAATTAAACCTGGTTTCGATCAATATTTTAGAGGATAACACCGGTTAGGTCTGGGTTAGGTCTGGGATATGCCCGCATCTGGCTCATGATTTTGCCTTCTTCGCATACTAGTTGGCCAGATCCAGGGTTTCTTTCGTGTTTGAATCACGTAGTAATGTGGTAACACACTGAAGCAGTCAATTAAACCTGGTTTCGATCAATATTTTAGAGGATAACACCGGTTAGGTCTGGGTTAGGTCTGGGTTATGCCCGCATCTGGCTTATACTTTCGCCTTTTTTGCAAACTTGTTGGCTAGATCCTGGGTTTTTTTCGGGTTTGAATCACGTGGTAATGTGGTACGACACAGAAACAAGCCATTAAACCTGGATTCGGACAGTATTTTAGATAACACCGGTTAGGTCTGGGTTATGTCTAGGATATGCGCGCATCTGTCTTATACTTTCTCCTTTTTCGTTAACTTGTTGGCTAGATCCTGGGATTTGTCGGGTTTCGAATCACGTAGTAATGTGGTAACACACTGAAGCAGTCAATTAAACCTGGTTTCGATCTATATTTGAGAGGATAACACCGGTTAGGTCTGGGTTAGGTCTGGGATATGCGCGCATCTGGCATATACTTTCGCCTTTTTCGCAAACTTGTTGGCCAGATCCTGGGTTTTTTCCGTGTTTGAATCACGTAGTAATGTGGTAATACACTGAAGCAGTCAATTAAACCTCGTTTCGATCAATATTTTAGAGGATAACGCCGGTTAGGTCTGGGTTAGGTCTGGGTTATGCCCGCATCTGGCTCATGATTTTGCCTTCTTCACATACTTGTTGGCCAGATCCTGGGTTTTTTTCGTGTTTGAATCACGTAGTAATGTGGTAACACAATGAAGCAGTCAATTAACCCTGGTTTCGATCCATATTTTGGTGGATAACACCGGTTAGGTCTGGGTTTGGTCTGGGTTATGCCCGCATCTGGCTCATGATTTTGCCCTTTTCGCATACTTGTTGGCCAGATCCTGGGTTTTTTTCGTGTTTGAATCACGTAGTAATGTGGTAACACACTGAAGCAGTCATTTAAACCAGGTTTCGATGAATATTTTAGAGGATAACACCGGTTAGGACTGGGTTAGGTCTGGGATATGCGCGCATCTGGCTTATACTTTCGCCTTTTCCGCAAACTTGTTGGCCATATCCTGGGTTTTTCCGTGTTTGAATCACGTAGTAATGTGGTACCACACTGAGGCAGTCAATTAAACCTGGTTTCGATCAATATTTCACAGGATAACACCGGTTAGGTCTGGGTTAGGTCTGGGTTATGCCCGCATCAGGCTCATGATTTTGCCTTCTTCGCATACTTGTTGACCAGATCCTGGGTTTTTTTCGTGTTTGAATCACGTAGTAATGTGGTAACACATTGAAGCAGTCATTTAAACCAGGTTTCGATGAATATTTTAGAGGATAACACCGGTTAGGTCTGGGTTAGGTCTGGTATATGCGCGCATCTGGCTTATACTTTCGCTTTTTTCGCAAACTTGTTGGCCAGATCATGGGATTTTTCCGTGTTTGAATCACGTAGTAATGTTGTACCACACTGAGGCAGTCAATTAAACCTGGATTCGGACAGTATTTTAGAGGATAACACCGGTTAGGTCTGGGTTTGGTCTGGGTTATGCCCGCATCTGGCTCATGATTTTGCCTTCTTCGCATACTTGTTGGCCAGATCCTGGGTTTTTTTCGTGTTTGAATCACGTAGTAATGTGATAACACACTGAAGCAGTCAATTAAACCTGGTTTCGATCAATATTTTAGAGGATAACACCGGTTAGGTCAGGGTTAGGTCTGGGTTATGCCCGCATCTGGCTTATACATTCGCCTTTTTCGCAAACTTGTTGGCTAGATCCTGGGTTTTTTTCGGGTTTGAATCACGTGGTAATGTGGTACGACAAAGAAACAAGCCATTAAACCTGGATTCGGACAGTATTTTAGAGGATAACACCGGTTAGGTATGGGTTAGGTCTGGGATATGCGCGAATCTGGCTTATACTTTCGCCTTTTTCGCAAACTTGTTGGCCAGATCGTGGGTTTTTTTCGTGTTTGACTCACGTAGTAATGTGGTAACACAATGAAGCAGTCAATTAACCCTGGTTTCGATCCATATTTTAGAGGATAACACCGGTTAGGTCTGGGTTAGGTCCGGGATATGCCCGCATCTGGCTCATGATTTTGCCTTCTTCGCATACTTGTTGGCCAGATCCTGGGTTTTTTTCGTGTTTGAATCACGTAGTAATGTGGTAATACACTGGAGCAGTCAATTAAACCTGGTTTCGATCAATATTTTAGAGGATAACACCGGTTAGGTCTGGGTTAGGTCTGGGTTATGCCCGCATCTGGCTCATGATTTTGCCTTCTTCGCATACTTGTTGACCAGATCCTGGGTTTTTTTCGTGTTTGAATCACGTAGTAATGTGGTAACACACTGAAGCAGTCATTTAAACCAGGTTTCGATGAATATTTTAGAGGATAACACCGATTAGGACTGGGTTAGGTCTGGGATATGCGCGCATCTGGCTTATACTTTCGCCTTTTTCGCAAACTTGTTGGCCAGATCCTGGGTTTTTCCGTGTTTGAATCACGTAGTAATGTGGTACCACACTGAGGCAGTCAATTAAACCTGGTTTCGATCAATATTTCACAGGATAACACCGGTTAGGTCTGGGTTAGGTCTGGGTTATGCCCGCATCAGGCTCATGATTTTGCCTTCTTCGCATACTTGTTGACCAGATCCTGGGTTTTTTTCGTGTTTGAATCACGTAGTAATGTGGTAACACACTGAAGCAGTCAATTAAACCTGGTTTCGATCAATATTTCAGAGGATAACACCCGTTAGGTCTGGGTTAGGTCCGGGACATGCCCGCATCTGGCTCATGATTTTGCCTTCTTCGCATACTTGTTGACCAGATCCTGGGTTTTTTTCGTGTTTGAATCACGTAGTAATGTGGTAACACACTGGAGCAGTCATTTAAACCAGGTTTCGATGAATATTTTAGAGGATAACACCGGTTAGGTCTGGGTTAGGTCTGGTATATGCGCGCATCTGGCTTATACTTTCGCTTTTTTCGCAAACTTGTTGGCCAGATCATGGGATTTTTCCGTGTTTGAATCACGTAGTAATGTTGTAGCACACTGAGACAGTCAATTAAACCTGGATTCGGACAGTATTTTAGAGGATAACACCGGTTAGGTCTGGGTTTGGTCTGGGTTATGCCCGCATCTGGCTCATGATTTTGCCTTCTTCGCATACTTGTTGGCCAGATCCTGGGTTTTTTTCGTGTTTGAATCACGTAGTAATGTGGTAACACACTGAAGCAGCCAATTAAACCTGGTTTCGATCAATATTTTAGAGGATAACACCGGTTAGGTCAGGGTTAGGTCTGGGTTATGCCCGCATCTGGCTTATACATTCGCCTTTTTCGCAAACTTGTTGGCTAGAACCTGGGTTTTTTTCGGGTTTGAATCACGTGGTAATGTGGTACGACACAGAAACAAGCCATTAAACCTGGATTCGGACAGTATTTTAGAGGATAACACCGGTTAGGTCTGGGTTAGGTCTAGAATATGCGCGCATCTGGCTTACACTTTCTCCTTTTTCGCAAACTTGTTGGCTAGATCCTGGATTTTTTTCGTGATTGAATCACGTAGTAATGTGGTAACACACTGAAGCAGTCAATCAAACTTGGTTTCGATCAATATTTTAGAGGATAACACCGGTTAGGTATGGGTTAGGTCTGGGATATGCGCGAATCTGGCTTATACTTTCGCCTTTTTCGCAAACTTGTTGGCCAGATCCTGGGTTTTTTCTGTGTTTTAATCATGTAGTAATGTGGTAATACACTGAAGCAGTCAATTAAACCTCGTTTCGATCAATATTTTAGAGGATAACGCCGGTTAGGTCTGGGTTAGGTCTGGGTTATGCCCGCATCTGGCTCATGATTTTGCCTTCTTCGCATACTTGTTGGCCAGATCCTGGGTTTTTTTCGTGTTTGAATCACGTAGTAATGTGGTAACACAATGAAGCAGTCAATTAACCCTGGTTTCGATCCATATTTTAGAGGATAACACCGGTTAGGTCTGGGTTAGGTCCGGGATATGCCCGCATCTGGCTCATGATTTTGCCTTCTTCGCATACTTGTTGGCCAGATCCTGGGTTTTTTTCGTGTTTGAATCACGTAGTAATGTGGTAACACACTGAAGCAGTCAAGCAAACCTGGTTTCGATCAATATTTTAGAGGATAACACCGGTTAGGTATGGGTTAGGTCTGGGATATGCGCGAATCTGGCTTATACTTTCGCCTTTTTCGCAAACTTGTTGGCCAGATCCTGGGTTTTTTTCGTGTTTGACTCACGTAGTAATGTGGTAACACAATGAAGCAGTCAATTAACCCTGGTTTCGATCCATATTTTAGAGGATAACACCGGTTAGGTCTGGGTTAGGTCCGGGATATGCCCGCATCTGGCTCATGATTTTGCCTTCTTCGCATACTTGTTGGCCAGATCCTGGGTTTTTTTCGTGTTTGAATCACGTAGTAATGTGGTAATACACTGGAGCAGTCAATTAAACCTGGTTTCGATCAATATTTTAGAGGATAACACCGGTTAGGTCTGGGTTAGGTCTGGGTTATGCCCGCATCTGGCTCATGATTTTGCCTTCTTCGCATACTTGTTGACCAGATCCTGGGTTTTTTTCGTGTTTGAATCACGTAGTAATGTGGTAACACACTGAAGCAGTCATTTAAACCAGGTTTCGATGAATATTTTAGAGGATAACACCGATTAGGACTGGGTTAGGTCTGGGATATGCGCGCATCTGGCTTATACTTTCGCCTTTTTCGCAAACTTGTTGGCCAGATCCTGGGTTTTTCCGTGTTTGAATCACGTAGTAATGTGGTACCACACTGAGGCAGTCAATTAAACCTGGTTTCGATCAATATTTCACAGGATAACACCGGTTAGGTCTGGGTTAGGTCTGGGTTATGCCCGCATCAGGCTCATGATTTTGCCTTCTTCGCATACTTGTTGACCAGATCCTGGGTTTTTTTCGTGTTTGAATCACGTAGTAATGTGGTAACACACTGAAGCAGTCAATTAAACCTGGTTTCGATCAATATTTCAGAGGATAACACCCGTTAGGTCTGGGTTAGGTCCGGGATATGCCCGCATCTGGCTCATGATTTTGCCTTCTTCGCATACTTGTTGACCAGATCCTGGGTTTTTTTCGTGTTTGAATCACGTAGTAATGTGGTAACACACTGGAGCAGTCATTTAAACCAGGTTTCGATGAATATTTTAGAGGATAACACCGGTTAGGTCTGGGTTAGGTCTGGTATATGCGCGCATCTGGCTTATACTTTCGCTTTTTTCGCAAACTTGTTGGCCAGATCATGGGATTTTTCCGTGTTTGAATCACGTAGTAATGTTGTAGCACACTGAGACAGTCAATTAAACCTGGATTCGGACAGTATTTTAGAGGATAACACCGGTTAGGTCTGGGTTTGGTCTGGGTTATGCCCGCATCTGGCTCATGATTTTGCCTTCTTCGCATACTTGTTGGCCAGATCCTGGGTTTTTTTCGTGTTTGAATCACGTAGTAATGTGGTAACACACTGAAGCAGTCAATTAAACCTGGTTTCGATCAATATTTTAGAGGATAACACCGGTTAGGTCAGGGTTAGGTCTGGGTTATGCCCGCATCTGGCTTATACATTCGCCTTTTTCGCAAACTTGTTGGCTAGAACCTGGGTTTTTTTCGGGTTTGAATCACGTGGTAATGTGGTACGACACAGAAACAAGCCATTAAACCTGGATTCGGACAGTATTTTAGAGGATAACACCGGTTAGGTCTGGGTTAGGTCTAGAATATGCGCGCATCTGGCTTACACTTTCTCCTTTTTCGCAAACTTGTTGGCTAGATCCTGGATTTTTTTCGTGATTGAATCACGTAGTAATGTGGTAACACACTGAAGCAGTCAATCAAACTTGGTTTCGATCAATATTTTAGAGGATAACACCGGTTAGGTATGGGTTAGGTCTGGGATATGCGCGAATCTGGCTTATACTTTCGCCTTTTTCGCAAACTTGTTGGCCAGATCCTGGGTTTTTTCTGTGTTTTAATCATGTAGTAATGTGGTAATACACTGAAGCAGTCAATTAAACCTCGTTTCGATCAATATTTTAGAGGATAACGCCGGTTAGGTCTGGGTTAGGTCTGGGTTATGCCCGCATCTGGCTCATGATTTTGCCTTCTTCGCATACTTGTTGGCCAGATCCTGGGTTTTTTTCGTGTTTGAATCACGTAGTAATGTGGTAACACAATGAAGCAGTCAATTAACCCTGGTTTCGATCCATATTTTAGAGGATAACACCGGTTAGGTCTGGGTTAGGTCCGGGATATGCCCGCATCTGGCTCATGATTTTGCCTTCTTCGCATACTTGTTGGCCAGATCCTGGGTTTTTTTCGTGTTTGAATCACGTAGTAATGTGGTAATACACTGAAGCAGTCAATTAAACCTGGTTTCGATCAATATTTTAGAGGATAACACCGGTTAGGTCTGGGTTAGGTCTGGGTTATGCCCGCATCTGGCTCATGATTTTGCCTTCTTCGCATACTTGTTGACCAGATCCTGGGTTTTTTTCGTGTTTGAATCACGTAGTAATGTGGTAACACACTGAAGCAGTCATTTAAACCAGGTTTCGATGAATATTTTAGAGGATAACACCGGTTAGGACTGGGTTAGGTCTGGGATATGCTCGCATCTGGCTTATACTTTCGCCTTTTTCGCAAACTTGTTGGCCAGATCCTGGGTTTTTCCGTGTTTGAATCACGTAGTAATGTGGTACCACACTGAGGCAGTCAATTAAACCTGGTTTCGATCAATATTTCACAGGATAACACCGGTTAGGTCTGGGTTAGGTCTGGGTTATGCCCGCATCAGGCTCATGATTTTGCCTTCTTCGCATACTTGTTGACCAGATCCTGGGTTTTTTTCGTGTTTGAATCACGTAGTAATGTGGTAACACACTGAAGCAGTCATTTAAGCCAGGTTTCGATGAATATTTTAGAGGATAACACCGGTTAGGTCTGGGTTAGGTCTGGTATATGCGCGCATCTGGCTTATACTTTCGCTTTTTTCGCAAACTTGTTGGCCAGATCATGGGATTTTTCCGTGTTTGAATCACGTAGTAATGTTGTACCACACTGAGGCAGTCAATTAAACCTGGATTCGGACAGTATTTTAGAGGATAACACCGGTTAGGTCTGGGTTTGGTCTGGGTTATGCCCGCATCTGGCTCATGATTTTGCCTTCTTCGCATACTTGTTGGCCAGATCCTGGGTTTTTTTCGTGTTTGAATCACGTAGTAATGTGGTAACACACTGAAGCAGTCAATTAAACCTGGTTTCGATCAATATTTTAGAGGATAACACCGGTTAGGTCAGGGTTAGGTCTGGGTTATGCCCGCATCTGGCTTATACATTCGCCTTTTTCGCAAACTTGTTGGCTAGATCCTGGGTTTTTTTCGGGTTTGAATCACGTGGTAATGTGGTACGACACAGAAACAAGCCATTAAACCTGGATTCGGACAGTATTTTAGAGGATAACACCGGTTATGTCTGGGTTAGGTCTGGTATATGCGCGCATCTGGCTCATGATTTTGCCCTCTTCGCATACTTGTTGACCAGATCCTGGTTTTTTTTCGTGTTTGATTCACGTAGTAATGTTGTACCACACTGAGGCAGTCAATTAAACCTGGATTCGGACAGTATTTTAGAGGATAACACCGGTTAGGTCTGGGATAGGTCTGGGTTATGCCCGCATCTGGCTCATGATTTTGCCTTCTTCGCATACTTGTTGGCCAGATCCTCGGTTTTTTTCGTGTTTGAATCACGCAGTAATGTGGTAACACACTGAAGCAGTCAATTAAACCTGGTTTCGATCAATATTTTAGAGGATAACACCGGTTAGGTCTGGGTTAGGTCTGGTATAGGCGCGCATCTGGCTTATACTTTCGCCTTTTTCGCAAACTTGTTGGCCAGATCATGGGTTTTTTCCGTGTTTGAATCACGTAGTAATGTTGTACCACACTGAGGCAGTCAATTAAACCTGGTTTCGATCAATATTTTACAGGATAACACCGGTTAGGACTGGGTTAGGTCTGGGTTATGCCCGCATCTGGCTCATGATTTTGCCTTCTTCGCATACTTGTTTGCCAGATCCTGGGTTTTTTTCGTGTTTGAATCACGTAGTAATGTGCTAACACACTGAAGCAGTCAATTAAACCTGGTTTCGATCAATATTTTAGAGGATAACACCGGTTAGGTCTGGGTTAGGTCTGGGTTATGCCCGCATCTGGCTCATGATTTTGCCCTCTTCGCAAACTTGTTGGCCAGATCCTGGGTTTTTCCGTGTTTGAATCACGTAGTAATGTGGTACCACACTGAGGCAGTCAATTAAACCTGGTTTCGATCAATATTTCACAGGATAACACCGGTTAGGTCTGGGTTAGGTCTGGGTTATGCCCGCATCAGGCTCATGATTTTGCCTTCTTCGCATACTTGTTGACCAGATCCTGGGTTTTTTTCGTGTTTGAATCACGTAGTAATGTGGTAACACACTGAAGCAGTCATTTAAGCCAGGTTTCGATGAATATTTTAGAGGATAACACCGGTTAGGTCTGGGTTAGGTCTGGTATATGCGCGCATCTGGCTTATACTTTCGCTTTTTTCGCAAACTTGTTGGCCAGATGATGGGATTTTTCCGTGTTTGAATCACGTAGTAATGTTGTACCACACTGAGGCAGTCAATTAAACCTGGATTCGGACAGTATTTTAGAGGATAACACCGGTTAGGTCTGGGTTTGGTCTGGGTTATGCCCGCATCTGGCTCATGATTTTGCCTTCTTCGCATACTTGTTGGCCAGATCCTGGGTTTTTTTCGTGTTTGAATCACGTAGTAATGTGGTAACACACTGAAGCAGTCAATTAAACCTGGTTTCGATCAATATTTTAGAGGATAACACCGGTTAGGTCTGGGTTAGGTCTGGTATACGCGCATCTGGCTTATACTTTCGCCTTCTTCGCATACTTGTTGGCCAGATCCTGGGTTTTTTTCGTGTTTGAATCACGTAGTAATGTGGTAACACACTTAAGCAGTCAATTAAACGTGGTTTCGATCAATATTTTAGAGGATAACACCGGTTAGGTCTGGGTTAGGTCTGGGTTATGCCCGCATCTGGCTTATACTTTCGCCTTTTTTGCAAACTTGTTGGCTAGATCCTGGGTTTTTTTCGGGTTTGAATCGCGTGGTGATGTGGTACGACACAGAAACAAGCCATTAAACCTGGATTCGGACAGTATTTTAGAGGATAACACCGGTTAGGTCTGGGTTATGTCTAGGATATGCGCGCATCTGGCTTATACTTTCTCCTTTTTCGTTAACTTGTTGGCTAGATCCTGGGATTTGTCGGGTTTCGAATCACGTAGTAATGTGGTAACACACTGAAGCAGTCAATTAAACCTGGCTTCGATCTATATTTTAGAGGATAACACCGGTTAGGTCTGGGTTAGGTCTGGGGTATGCGCGCATCTGGCATATACTTTCGCCTTTTTCGCAAATTTGTTGGCCAGATCCTGGGTTTTTTCCGTGTTTGAATCACGTAGTAATGTGGTAATACACTGAAGCAGTCAATTAAACCTCTTTTCGATCAATATTATAGAGGATAACGCCGGTTAGGTCTGGGTTAGGTCTGGGTTATGCCCGCATCTGGCTCATGATTTTGCCTTCTTCGCATACTTGTTGGCCAGATCCTGGGTTTTTTTCGTGTTTGAATCACGTAGTAATGTGGTAACACAATGAAGCAGTCAATTAACCCGGGTTTCGATCCATATTTTGGTGGATAACACCGGTTAGGTCTGGGTTTGGTCTGGGTTATGCCCGCATCTGGCTCATGATTTTGCCCTCTTCGCATACTTGTTGGCCAGATCCTGGGTTTTTTTCGTGTTTGAATCACGTAGTAGTGTGGTAACACACTGAAGCAGTCATTTAAACCAGGTTTCGATGAATATTTTAGAGGATAACACCGGTTAGGACTGGGTTAGGTCTGGGATATGCGCGCATCTGGCTTATACTTTCGCCTTTTCCGCAAACTTGTTGGCCAGATCCTGGGTTTTCCCGTGTTTGAATCACGTAGTAATGTGGTACCACACTGAGGCAGTCAATTAAACCTGGTTTCGATCAATATTTCACAGGATAACACCGGTTAGGTCTGGGTTAGGTCTGGGTTATGCCCGCATCAGGCTCATGATTTTGCCTTCTTCGCATACTTGTTGACCAGATCCTGGGTTTTTTTCGTGTTTGAATCACGTAGTAATGTGGTAACACATTGAAGCACTCATTTAAACCAGGTTTCGATGAATATTTTAGAGGATAACACCGGTTAGGTCTGGGTTAGGTCTGGTATATGCGCGCATCTGGCTTATACTTTCGCTTTTTTCGCAAACTTGTTGGCCAGATCATGGGATTTTTCCGTGTTTGAATCACGTAGTAATGTTGTACCACACTGAGGCAGTCAATTAAACCTGGATTCGGACAGTATTTTAGAGGATAACACCGGTTAGGTCTGGGTTTGGTCTGGGTTATGCCCGCATCTGGCTCATGATTTTGCCTTCTTCGCATACTTGTTGGCCAGATCCTGGGTTTTTTTCGTGTTTGAATCACGTAGTAATGTGCTAACACACTGAAGCAGTCAATTAAACCTGGTTTCGATCAATATTTTAGAGGATAACACCGGTTAGGTCTGGGTTAGGTCTGGGATATGCGCGCATCTGGCTTATACTATCGCCTTTTTCGCAAACTTGTTGGCAGATCCTGGTTTTTTTCCGTGTTTGAATCACGTAGTAATGTGGTACCACACTGATGCAGTCAATTAAACCTGGTTTCGATCAATATTTCAGAGGATAACACCGGTTAGGTCTGGGTTAGGTCTGGGTTATGCCCGCATCTGGCTCATGATTTTGCCCTCTTCGCATACTTGTTGACCAGATCCTGGGTTTTTTTCGTGTTTGATTCACGTAGTAATGTTGTACCACACTGAGGCAGTCAATTAAACCTGGATTCGGACAGTATTTTAGAGGATAACACCGGTTAGGTCTGGGTTAGGTCTGGATTATGCCCGCATCTGGCTCATGATTTTGCCTTCTTCGCATACTTGTTGGCCAGATCCTGGGTTTTTTTCGTGTTTGAATCACGTAGTAATGTGGTAACACTCTGAAGCAGTCAATTAAACCAGGTTTCGATGAATATTTTAGAGGATAACACCGGTTAGGTCTGGGTTAGGTCTGGGATATGCGCGCATCTGGCTTATACTTTCGCCTTTTTCGCAAACTTGTTGGCCAGATCCTGGGTTTTTTCCGTGTTTGAATCACGTAGTAATGTGGTACCACACTGAGGCAGTCAATTAAACCTGGTTTCGATCAATATTTTAGAGGATAACACCGGTTAGGTCTGGGTTAGGTCTGGGATATGCGCGCATCTGGCTTATACTTTCGCCTTTTTCGCAAACTTGTTGGCCAGATCCTGGGTTTTTTCCGCGTTTGAATCACATAGTAATGTGGTACCACACTGAGGCAGTCAATTAAACCTGGTTTCGATCAATATTTCACAGGATAACACCGGTTAAGTCTGGGTTAGGTCTGGGTTATGCCCGCATCAGGCTCATGATTTTGCCCACTTCGCATACTTGTTGACCAGATCCTGGGTTTTTTCCGTGTTTGATTCACGTACTAATGTTGTACCACACTGAGGCAGTCAATTAAACCTGGATTCGGACAGTATTTTAGAGGATAACACCGGTTAGGTCTGGGTTAGGTCTGGATTATGCGCGCATCTGGCTTATACTTTCTCCTTTTTCGCTAACTTGTTGGCTAGATCCTGGGTTTTTTCGGGTTCGGATCACGTAGTAATGTGGTAACACACTGAAGCAGTCAATTAAACCTGGTTTCGATCTATATTTTAGAGGATAACACCGGTTAGGTATGGGTTAGGTCTGGTATATGCGCGCATCTGGCTCATACTTTCGCCTTTTTCGCAAACTTGTTGGCCAGATCCTGGGTTTTTTCCGTGTTTGAATCACGTAGTAATGTGGTAACACACTGAAGCAGTCAATTAAACCTGGTTTCGATCAATATTTTAGAGGATAACACCGGTTAGGTCTGGGTTAGGTCTGGTATATGCGCGCATCTGGCTTATACTTTCGCCTTTTTCGCAAACTTGTTGGCCAGATCATGGGTTTTTTCCGTGTTTGAATAACGTAGTAATGTTGTACCACACTGAGGCAGTCAATTAAACCTGGATTCGGACAGTATTTTAGAGGATAACACCGGTTAGGTCTGGGTTAGGTCTGGGTTATGCCCGCATCTGGCTCATGATTTTGCCTTCTTCGCATACTTGTTGGCCAGATCCTGGGTTTTTTTCGTGTTTGAGTCACGTAGTAATGTGGTAACACACTGAAGCAGTCAATTAAACCTGGTTTCGATCAATATTTCAGAGGATAACACCGGTTAGGTCTGGGTTAGGTCTGGGTTATGCCCGGATCTGGCTCATGATTTTGCCTTCTTCGCATACTTGTTGGCCAGATCCTGGGGTTTTTTCGTGCTTGAATCTCGTACTAATGTTGTACCACACTGAGGCAGTCAATTAAACCTGGATTCGGACAGTATTTTAGAGGATAACACCGGTTAGGTCTGGGTTAGGTCTGGGATATGCGCGCATCTGGCTTATACTTTCGCCTTTTTCGCAAACTTGTTGGCCAGATCATGGGTTTTTTCCGTGTTCGATTCACGTACTAATGTTGTACCACACTGATGCAGTCAATTAAACCTGGATTCGGACAGTATTTTAGAGGATAACACCGGTTAGGTCTGGGTTAGGTCTGGATTATGCGCGCATCTGGCTTATACTTTCTCCTTTTTCGCTAACTTGTTGGCTAGATCCTGGGTTTTTTCGGGTTCGGATCACGTAGTAATGTGGTAACACACTGAAGCAGTCAATAAAACCTGGTTTCGATCAATATTTTAGAGGATAACACCGGTTAGGACTGGGTTAGGTCTGGGTTATGCCCGCATCTGGCTCATGATTTTGCCTTCTTCGCATACTTGTTGGCCAGATCCTGGGTTTTTTTCGTATATGAATCACGTAGTAATGTGGTAACACACTGAAGCAGTCAATTAAACCTGGTTTCATCAATATTTTAGAGGATAACACCGGTTAGGTCAGGGTTAGGTCTGGGTTATGCCCGCATCTGGCTTATACATTCGCCTTTTTCGCAAACTTGTTGGCTAGATCCTGGGTTTTTTTCGTGTTTGAATCGCGTAGTAATGTGGTAACACAATGAAGAAGTCAATTAACCCTGGTTTCGATCCATATTTTGGCGGATAACACCGGTTTGGTCTGGGTTAGGTCTGGGTTATGCCCGCATCTGGCTCATGATTTTGCCTTCTTCGCATACTTGTTGGCCAGATCCTGGGTTTTTTTCGTGTTTGAATCACGTAGTAATGTGGTAACACACTGAAGCAGTCAATTAAACCTGGATTCGGACAGTATTTTAGAGGATAACACCCGTCAGGTCTGGGTTAGGTCCGGGGTATGCCCGCATCTGGCTCATGATTTTGCCTTCTTCGCATACTTGTTGGCCAGATCCTGGGTTTTTTTCGTGTTTGAATCACGTAGTAATGTGGTAACACACTGAAGCAGTCAATTAAACCTGGTTTCGATCAATATTTCAAAGGATAACACCCGTCAGGTCTGGGTTAGGTCCGGGGTATGCCCGCATCTGGCTCATGATTTTGCCTTCTTCGCATACTTGTTGGCCAGATCCTGGGTTTTTTTCGTGTTTGAATCACGTAGTAATGTGGTAACACACTGAAGCAGTCAATTAATCCTGGTTTCGATCAATATTTCTCAGGATAACACCGGTTAAGTCTGGGTTAGGTCTGGGTTATGCCCGCATCAGGCTCATGATTTTGCCCACTTCGCATACTTGTTGACCAGATCCTGGGTTTTTTCCGTGTTTGATTCACGTACTAATGTTGTACCACACTGAGGCAGTCAATTAAACCTGGATTCGGACAGTATTTTAGAGGATAACACCGGTTAGGTCTGGGTTAGGTCTGGATTATGCGCGCATCTGGCTTATACTTTCTCCTTTTTCGCTAACTTGTTGGCTAGATCCTGGGTTTTTTCGGGTTCGGATCACGTAGTAATGTGGTAACACACTGAAGCAGTCAATTAAACCTGGTTTCGATCTATATTTTAGAGGATAACACCGGTTAGGTATGGGTTAGGTCTGGTATATGCGCGCATCTGGCTCATACTTTCGCCTTTTTCGCAAACTTGTTGGCCAGATCCTGGGTTTTTTCCGTGTTTGAATCACGTAGTAATGTGGTAACACACTGAAGCAGTCAATTAAACCTGGTTTCGATCAATATTTTAGAGGATAACACCGGTTAGGTCTGGGTTAGGTCTGGTATATGCGCGCATCTGGCTTATACTTTCGCCTTTTTCGCAAACTTGTTGGCCAGATCATGGGTTTTTTCCGTGTTTGAATAACGTAGTAATGTTGTACCACACTGAGGCAGTCAATTAAACCTGGATTCGGACAGTATTTTAGAGGATAACACCGGTTAGGTCTGGGTTAGGTCTGGGTTATGCCCGCATCTGGCTCATGATTTTGCCTTCTTCGCATACTTGTTGGCCAGATCCTGGGTTTTTTTCGTGTTTGAATCACGTAGTAATGTGGTAACACACTGATGCAGTCAATTAAACCTGGTTTCGATCAATATTTCAGAGGATAACACCGGTTAGGTCTGGGTTAGGTCTGGGTTATGCCCGGATCTGGCTCATGATTTTGCCTTCTTCGCATACTTGTTGGCCAGATCCTGGGGTTTTTCGTGCATGAATCTCGTACTAATGTTGTACCACACTGAGGCAGTCAATTAAACCTGGATTCGGACAGTATTTTAGAGGATAACACCGGTTAGGTCTGGGTTAGGTCTGGTTTATGCGCGCATCTGGCTTGTACTTTCTCCTTTTTCGCTAACTTGTTGGCTAGATCCTGGGTTTTTTCGGGTTCGGATCACGTAGTAATGTGGTAACACACTGAAGCAGTCAATAAAACCTGGTTTCGATCAATATTTTAGAGGATAACACCGGTTAGGACTGGGTTAGGTCTGGGTTATGCCCGCATCTGGCTCATGATTTTGCCTTCTTCGCATACTTGTTGGCCAGATCCTGGGTTTTTTTCGTATATGAATCACGTAGTAATGTGGTAACACACTGAAGCAGTCAATTAAACCTGGTTTCATCAATATTTTAGAGGATAACACCGGTTAGGTCAGGGTTAGGTCTGGGTTATGCCCGCATCTGGCTTATACATTCGCCTTTTTCGCAAACTTGTTGGCTAGATCCTGGGTTTTTTTCGTGTTTGAATCGCGTAGTAATGTGGTAACACAATGAAGAAGTCAATTAACCCTGGTTTCGATCCATATTTTGGCGGATAACACCGGTTAGGTCTGGGTTAGGTCTGGGTTATGCCCGCATCTGACTCATGATTTTGCCTTTTTCGCATACTTGTTGGCCAGATCCTGGGTTTTTTTAGTGTTTGAATCACGTAGGCAAGTGGTAACACACTGAAGCAGTCAATTAAACCTGGTTTCGATCAATATTTTAGAGGATAACACCGGTTAGGTCTGGGTTAGGTCTGGGTTATGCCCGCATCTGGCTCATGATTTTGCCTTCTTCGCATACTTGTTGGCCAGATCCTGGGTTTTTTTCGTGTTTGAATCACGTAGTAATGTGGTAACACACTGAAGCAGTCAATTAAACCTGGTTTCGATCAATATTTCAAAGGATAACACCCGTCAGGTCTGGGTTAGGTCCGGGGTATGCCCGCATCTGGCTCATGATTTTGCCTTCTTCGCATACTTGTTGGCCAGATCCTGGGTTTTTTTCGTGTTTGAATCACGTAGTAATGTGGCAACACTCTGAAGCAGTCAATTAAACCAGGTTTCGATGAATATTTTAGAGGATAACACTGGTTAGGTCTGGGTTAGGTCTGGTATATGCGCGCATCTGGCTTATACTTTCGCCTTTTTCGCAAACTTGTTGGCCAGATCCTGGGTTTTTTCCGCGTTTGAATCACATAGTAATGTGGTACCACACTGAGGCAGTCAATTAAACCTGGTTTCGATCAATATTTCACAGGATAACACCGGTTAAGTCTGGGTTAGGTCTGGGTTATGCCCGCATCAGGCTCATGATTTTGCCTTCCTCGCATACTTGTTGGCCAGATCCTGGGTTTTTTTCGTGTTTGAATCACGTAGTAATGTGGTAACACACTGAAGCAGTCAATTAAACCTGGATTCGGACAGTATTTCAGAGGATAACACCCGTTAGGTCTGGGTTAGGTCCGGGATGTGCCCGCATCTGGCTCATGATTTTGCCTTCTTCGCATACTTGTTGGCCATATCCTGGGTTTTTTTCGTGTTTGAATCACGTAGTAATGTGGTAACACTCTGAAGCAGTCAATTAAACCAGGTTTCGATGAATATTTTAGAGGATAACACCGGTTAGGTCTGGGTTAGGTCTGGGATATGCGCGCAACTGGCTTATACTTTCGCCTTTTTCGCAAACTTGTTGGCCAGATCCTGGGTTTTTTTCGTGTTTGAATCACGTAGGCATGTGGTAACACACTGAAGCAGTCAATTAAACCTGGTTTCGATCAATATTTTAGAGGATAACACCGGTTAGGTCTGGGTTAGGTCTGGGATATGCGCGCATCTGGCTTATACTTTCGCCTTTTCCGCAAACTTGTTGGCCAGATCATGGGTTTTCCCGTGTTTGAATCACGTAGTAATGTGGTACCACACTGAGGCAGTCAATTAAACCTGGTTTCGATCAATATTTTAGAGGATAACACCGGTTAGGTCTGGTTTAGGTCTGGGATATGCGCGCATCTGGCTTATACTATCGCCTTTTTCGCAAACTTGTTGGCCAGATCCTGGTTTTTTTCCGTGTTTGAATCACGTAGTAATGTGGTACCACACTGATGCAGTCAATTAAACCTGGTTTCGATCAATATTTCAGAGGCTAACACCGGTTAGGTCTGGGTTAGGTCTGGGTTATGCCCGCATCTGGCTCATGATTTTGCCCTCTTCGCATACTTGTTGACCGGATCCTGGGTTTTTTTCGTGTTTGATTCACGTAGTAATGTTGTACCACACTGAGGCAGTCAATTAAACCTGGATTCGGACAGTATTTTAGAGGATAACACCGGTTAGGTCTGGGTTAGGTCTGGATTATGCCCGCATCTGGCTCATGATTTTGACTTCTTCGCATACTTGTTGGCCAGATCCTGGGTTTTTTTCGTGTTTGAATCACGTAGTAATGTGGTAACACACTGAAGCAGTTAATTAAACCAGGTTTCGATCAATATTTTAGGGGATAACACCGGTTAGGTCTGGGTTAGGTCTGGGATATGCGCGCATCTGGCTTATACTTTCGCCTTTTTCGCATACTTGTTGACCAGATCCTGGTTTTTTTCCGTGTTTGAATCACGTAGTAATGTGGTACCACACTGATGCAGTCAATTAAACCTGGTTTCGATCAATATTTCAGAGGCTAACACCGGTTAGGTCTGGGTTAGGTCTGGGATATGCGCGCATCTGGCTTATACTTTCGCCTTTTTCGCAAACTTCTTGGCCAGATCCTGGTTTTTTTCCGTGTTTGACTCACGTAGTAATGTGGTAACACACTGAAGCAGTCAATTAAACCTGGTTTCGATCAATATTTTAGAGGATAACACCGGTTAGGTATGGGTTATGCCCGCATCTGGCTCATGCTTTTGCCTTCTTCGCATACTTGTTGGCCAGATCCTGGGTTTTTTTCGTGTTTGAATCACGTAGTAATGTGGTAACACTCTGAAGCAGTCAATTAAACCTGGTTTCGATCAATATTTTAGAGGATAACACCGGTTAGGTCTGGGTTAGGTCTGGGTTATGCCCGCATCTGGCTCATGATTTTGCCTTCTTCGCATACTTGTTGGCCAGATCCTGGGTTTTTTTCGTGTTTGACTCACGTAGTAATGTGGTAACACACTGAAGCAGTCAATTAAACCTGGTTTCGATCAATATTTTAGAGGATAACACCGGTTGGGTCTGGGTTAGGTCTGGGTTATGCCCGCATCTGGCTCATGATTTTGCTTTCTTCGCATACTTGTTGGCCAGATCCTGGGTTTTTTTCGTGTTTGAATCACGCAGTAATGTGGTAACACACTGAAGCAGTCAATTAAACCTGGTTTCGATCAATATTTTAGAGGATAACACCGGTTAGGTCTGAGTTAGGTCTGGTATATGCGCGCATCTGGCTTATACTTTCGCCTTTTTCGCAAACTTCTTGGCCAGATCATGGGTTTTTTCCGTGTTTGAATAACGTAGTAATGTTGTACCACACTGATGCAGTCAATTAAACCTGGATTCGGACAGTATTTTAGAGGATAACACCGGTTAGGTCTGGGTTAGGTCTGGGTTATGCCCGCATCTGGCTCATGATTTTGCCTTCTTCGCATACTTGTTGGCCAGATCCTGGGTTTTTTTCGTGTTTGAATCACGTAGTAATGTGGTAACACACTGAAGCAGTCAATTAAACCTCGTTTCGATCAATATTTTAGAGGATAACACCGGTTAGGACTGGGTTAGGTCTGGGTTGTGCCCGCATCTGGCTCATGATTTTGCCTTCTTCGCATACTTGTTGGCCAGATCCTGGGTTTTTTTCGTGTTTGAATCACGTAGTAATGTGGTAACACACTGAAGCAGTCAATTAAACCTGGTTTCGATCCATATTTTGGAGGATAACACCGGTTAGGTCTGGGTTAGGTCTGGGTTATGCCCGCATCTCGCTCATGATTTTGCCTTTTTCGCATACTTGTTGGCCAGATCCTGGGTTTTTTTAGTGTTTGAATCACGTAGGCATGTGGTAACACACTGAAGCAGTCAATTAAACCTGGTTTCGATCAATATTTCAAAGGATAACACCCGTTAGGTCTGAGTTAGGTCCGGGATATGCCCGCATCTGGCTCATGATTTTGCCTTCTTCGCATACTTGTCGGCCAGATCCTGGGTTTTTTTCGTGTTTGAATCACGCAGTAATGTGGTAACACACTGAAGCAGTCAATTAAACCTGGTTTCGATCAATATTTTAGAGGATAACACCGGTTAGGTCTGAGTTAGGTCTGGGATATGCGCGCATCTGGCTTATACTTTCGCTTTATGCGCAAACTTGTTGGCCAGATCCTGGGTTTTTTCCGTGTTTGAATCACGTAGTAATGTGGTAACACACTGAAGCAGTCAATTAAACCCGGTTTCGATCAATATTTTAGAGGATAACACCGGTTAGGTCTGGGTTAGGTCTGGTATATGCGCGCATCTGGCTTATACTTTCGCCTTTTTCGCAAACTTCTTGGCCAGATCATGGGTTTTTTCCGTGTTTGAATAACGTAGTAATGTTGTACCACACTGATGCAGTCAATTAAACCTGGATTCGGACAGTATTTTAGAGGATAACACCGGTTAGGTCTGGGTTAGGTCTGGTATATGCGCGCATCTGGCTTATACTTTCGCCTTTTCCGCAAACTTGTTGGCCAGATCCTGGGTTTTCCCGTGTTTGAATCACGTAGTAATGTGGTACCACACTGAGGCCCCACAATTAAACCTGGTTTCGATCAATATTTTAGAGGATAACACCGGTTAGGTCTGGGTTAGGTCTGGGATATGCGCGCATCTGGCTTATACTATCGCCTTTTTCGCAAACTTGTTGGCCAGATCCTGGTTTTTTTCCGTGTTTGAATCACGTAGTAATGTGGTACCACACTGATGCAGTCAATTAAACCTGGTTTCGATCAATATTTCAGAGGCTAACACCGGTTAGGTCTGGGTTAGGTCTGGGTTATGCCCGCATCTGGCTCATGATTTTGCCCTCTTCGCATACTTGTTGACCAGATCCTGGGTTTTTTTCGTGTTTGATTCACGTAGTAATGTTGTACCACACTGAGGCAGTCAATTAAACCTGGATTCGGACAGTATTTTAGAGGATAACACCGGTTAGGTCTGGGTTAGGTCTGGATTATGCCCGCATCTGGCTCATGATTTTGACTTCTTCGCATACTTGTTGGCCAGATCCTGGGTTTTTTTCGTGTTTGAATCACGTAGTAATGTGGTAACACACTGAAGCAGTTAATTAAACCAGGTTTCGATCAATATTTTAGGGGATAACACCGGTTAGGTCTGGGTTAGGTCTGGGATATGCGCGCATCTGGCTTATACTTTCGCCTTTTTCGCAAACTTGTTGGCCAGATCCTGGGTTTTTTCCGTGTTTGAATCACGTAGTAATGTTGTACCACACTGAGGCAGTCATTTAAACCTGGTTTCGATCAATATTTCACAGGATAACACCGGTTAGGTCTGGGTTAGGTCTGGGTTATGCCCGCATCTGGCTCATGATTTTGCCTTCTTCGCATACTTGTTGGCCAGATCCTGGGTTTTTTTCGTGTTTGAATCACGTAGTAATGTGGTAACACTCTGAAGCAGTCAATTAAACCAGGTTTCGATGAATATTTTAGAGGATAACACCGGTTAGGTCTGGGTTAGGTCTGGGATATGCGCGCATCTGGCTTATACTTTCGCCTTTTCCGCAAACTTGTTGGCCAGATCCTGGGTTTTCCCGTGTTTGAATCACGTAGTAATGTGGTACCACACTGAGGCCCCACAATTAAACCTGGTTTCGATCAATATTTTAGAGGATAACACCGGTTAGGTCTGGGTTAGGTCTGGGATATGCGCGCATCTGGCTTATACTATCGCCTTTTTCGCAAACTTGTTGGCCAGATCCTGGTTTTTTTCCGTGTTTGAATCACGTAGTAATGTGGTACCACACTGATGCAGTCAATTAAACCTGGTTTCGATCAATATTTCAGAGGCTAACACCGGTTAGGTCTGGGTTAGGTCTGGGTTATGCCCGCATCTGGCTCATGATTTTGCCCTCTTCGCATACTTGTTGACCAGATCCTGGGTTTTTTTCGTGTTTGATTCACGTAGTAATGTTGTACCACACTGAGGCAGTCAATTAAACCTGGATTCGGACAGTATTTTAGAGGATAACACCGGTTAGGTCTGGGTTAGGTCTGGATTATGCCCGCATCTGGCTCATGATTTTGACTTCTTCGCATACTTGTTGGCCAGATCCTGGGTTTTTTTCGTGTTTGAATCACGTAGTAATGTGGTAACACACTGAAGCAGTTAATTAAACCAGGTTTCGATCAATATTTTAGGGGATAACACCGGTTAGGTCTGGGTTAGGTCTGGGATATGCGCGCATCTGGCTTATACTTTCGCCTTTTTCGCAAACTTGTTGGCCAGATCCTGGGTTTTTTCCGTGTTTGAATCACGTAGTAATGTTGTACCACACTGAGGCAGTCATTTAAACCTGGTTTCGATCAATATTTCACAGGATAACACCGGTTAGGTCTGGGTTATGCCCGCATCTGGCCCATGCTTTTGCCTTCTTCGCATACTTGTTGGCCAGATCCTGGGTTTTTTTCGTGTTTGAATCACATAGTAATGTGGTAACACTCTGAAGCAGTCAATTAAACCAGGTTTCGATGAATATTTTAGAGGATAACACCGGTTAGGTCTGGGTTAGGTCTGAGATATGCGCGCATCTGGCTTATACTTTCGCCTTTTTCGCAAACTTGTTGGCCAGATCCTGGGTTTTTTCCGTGTTTGAATCACGTAGTAATGTGGTACCACACTGAGGCAGTCAATTAAACCTGGTTTCGATCAATATTTCACAGGATAACACCGGTTAGGTCTGGGTTAGGTCTGGGTTATGCCCGCATCAGGCTCATGATTTTGCCTTCTTCGCATACTTGTTGGCCAGATCCTGGGTTTTTTTCGTGTTTGAATCACGTAGTAATGTGGGAACACACTGAAGGAGTCAATTAAACCTGGTTTCGATCAATATTTTAGAGGATAACACCGGTTAGGTCTGGGTTAGGTCTGGGTTATGCCCGCATCTGGCTCATGATTTTGCCTTCTTCGCATACTTGTTGGCCAGATCCTGGGTTTTTTTCGTGTTTGACTCACGTAGTAATGTGGTAACACACTGAAGCAGTCAATTAAACCTGGTTTCGATCAATATTTTAGAGGATAACACCGGTTAGGTCTGGGTTATGCCCGCATCTGGCTCATGATTTTGCTTTCTTCGCATACTTGTTGGCCAGATCCTGGGTTTTTTTCGTGTTTGAATCACGCAGTAATGTGGTAACACACTGAAGCAGTCAATTAAACCTGGTTTCGATCAATATTTTAGAGGATAACACCGGTTAGGTCTGAGTTAGGTCTGGGATATGCGCGCATCTGGCTTATACTTTCGCCTTTTTCGCAAACTTCTTGGCCAGATCATGGGTTTTTTCCGTGTTTGAATAACGTAGTAATGTTGTACCACACTGATGCAGTCAATTAAACCTGGATTCGGACAGTATTTTAGAGGATAACACCGGTTAGGTCTGGGTTAGGTCTGGGTTATGCCCGCATCTGGCTCATGATTTTGCCTTCTTCGCATACTTGTTGGCCAGATCCTGGGTTTTTTTCGTGTTTGAATCACGTAGTAATGTGGTAACACACTGAAGCAGTCAATTAAACCTCGTTTCGATCAATATTTTAGAGGATAACACCGGTTAGGACTGGGTTAGGTCTGGGTTGTGCCCGCATCTGGCTCATGATTTTGCCTTCTTCGCATACTTGTTGGCCAGATCCTGGGTTTTTTTCGTGTTTGAATCACGTAGTAATGTGGTAACACACTGAAGCAGTCAATTAAACCTGGTTTCGATCAATATTTTAGAGGATAACACCGGTTAGGTCTGGGTTAGGTCTGGGTTATGCCCGCATCTGGCTCATGATTTTGCCTTCTTCGCATACTTGTTGGCCAGATCCTGGGTTTTTTTCGTATATGAATCACGTGGTAATGTGGTAACACACTGAAGCAGTCAATTAAACCTGGTTTCATCAATATTTTAGAGGATAACACCGGTTAGGTCAGGGTTAGGTCTGGGTTATGCCCGCATCTGGCTTATACATTCGCCTTTTCGCAAACTTGTTGGCTAGATCCTGGGTTTTTTTCGTGTTTGAATCGCGTAGTAATGTGGTAACACAATGAAGAAGTCAATTAACCCTGGTTTCGATCCATATTTTGGAGGATAACACCGGTTAGGTCTGGGTTAGGTCTGGGTTATGCCCGCATCTCGCTCATGATTTTGCCTTTTTCGCATACTTGTTGGCCAGATCCTGGGTTTTTTTAGTGTTTGAATCACGTAGGCATGTGGTAACACACTGAAGCAGTCAATTAAACCTGGTTTCGATCAATATTTCAAAGGATAACACCCGTTAGGTCTGGGTTAGGTCTGGGATATGCCCGCATCTGGCTCATGATTTTGCCTTCTTCGCATACTTGTCGGCCAGATCCTGGGTTTTTCTCGTGTTTGAATCACGTAGTAATGTGGTAACACTCTGAAGCAGTCAATTAAACCAGGTTTCGATGAATATTTTAGAGGATAACAGCGGTTAGGTCTGGGTTAGGTCTGGGTTATGCCCGCATCTGGCTCATGATTTTGCCTTCTTCGCATACTTGTTGGCCAGATCCTGGGTTTTTTTCGTGTTTGAATCACGTAGTAATGTGGTAACACACTGAAACAGTTAATTAAACCTGGTTTCGATCAATATTTCAGAGGATAACACCCGTTAGGTCTGGGTTAGGTCCGGGATATGCCCGCATCTGGCTCATGATTTTGCCTTCTTCGCATACTTGTTGGCCAGATCCTGGGTTTTTTTCGTGTTTGAATCACGTAGTAATGTGGTAACACTCTCAAGCAGTCAATTAAACCAGGTTTCGATGAATATTATAGAGGATAACACCGGTTAGGTCTGGGTTAGGTCTGGGATATGCGCGGATCTGGCTTATACTTTCGCCTTTTTCGCAAACTTGTTGGCCAGATCCTGGGTTTTTTTCGTGTTTGAATCACGTAGTAATGTTGTACCACACTGAGGCAGTCAATTAAACCTGGATTCGGACAGTATTTTAGAGGATAACACCGGTTAGGTGTGGGTTAGGTCTGGGTTATGCCCGCATCTGGCTCATGATTTTGCCTTCTTCGCATACTTGTTGGCCAGATCCTGGGTTTTTTTCGTGTTTGAATCACGTAGTAATGTGGTACCACACTGATGCAGTCAATTAAACCTGGTTTCGATGAATATTTTAGAGGATAACACCGGTTAGGACTGGGTCAGGTCTGGGATATGCGCGCATCTCGCTTATACTATCGCCTTTTTCGCAAACTTGTTGGCAAGATCCTGGGTTTTTTCCGTGTTTGAATCACGTAGTAATGTGGTACCACACTGATGCAGTTAATTAAACTTGGTTTCGATGAATATTTTAGAGGATAACACCGGTTAGGACTGGGTTAGGTCTGGGTTATGCCCATATCTGCTCATGATTTTGCCTTCTTCGCATACTTGTTGGCCAGATCCTGGGTTATTTTCGTGTTTGAATCACGTAGTAATGTGGTAACACACTGAAGCAGTCAATTAAACCTGGTTTCGATCAATATTTTAGAGGATAACACCGGTAAGGTCTGGGTTAGGTCTGGGTTATGCCCGCATCTGGCTCATGATGTTGCCTTCTTCGCATACTTGTTGGCCAGATCCTGGGTTTTTTCCGTGTTTGAATCACGTAGTAATCTGGTAACACACTGAAGCAGTCAATTAAACCTGGTTTCGATCAATATTTTAGAGGATAACACCGGTTAGGTCTGGGTTAGGTCTGGGATATGCGCGCATCTGGCTTATACTATCGCCTTTTTCGCAAACTTGTTGGCCAGATCCTGGTTTTTTTCCGTGTTTGAATCACGTAGTAATGTGGTACCACAGTGATGCAGTCAATTAAACCTGGTTTCGATCAATATTTCAGAGGATAACACCGGTTAGGTCTGGGTTAGGTCTGCGTTATGCGCGCATCTGGCTTATACTTTCGCCTTTTTCGCAAACTTGTTGGCCAGATCCTGGGTTTTTTCCGTGTTTGAATCACGTAGTAATCTGGTAACACACTGAAGCAGTCAATTAAACCTGGTTTCGATCAATATTTTAGAGGATAACACCGGTTAGGTCTGGGTTAGGTCTGGATTATGCCCGCATCTGGCTTATACTTTCGCCTTTTTCGCAAACTTGTTGGCTAGATCCTGGGTTTTTTTCGGGTTTGAATCACGTGGTAATGTGGTACGACACAGAAACAAGCCATTAAACCTGGATTCGGACAGTATTTTAGAGGATAACACCGGTTAGGTCTGGGTTAGGTCTGGGATATGCGCGCATCTGGCTTATACTTTCTCCTTTTTCGCTAACTTGTTGGCTAGATCTTGGGTTTTTTCGGGTTCGGATCACGTAGTAATGTGGTAACACACTGAAGCAGTCAATTAAACCTGGTTTCGATCTATATTTTAGAGGATAACACCGGTTAGGTATGGGTTAGGTCTGGTATATGCGCGCATCTGGCTCATACTTTCGCCTTTTTCGCAAACTTCTTGGCCAGATCATGGGTTTTTTCCGTGTTTGAATAACGTAGTAATGTTGTACCACACTGATGCAGTCAATTAAACCTGGATTCGGACAGTATTTTAGAGGATAACACCGGTTAGGTCTGGGTTAGGTCTGGGTTATGCCCGCATCTGGCTCATGATTTTGCCTTCTTCGCATACTTGTTGGCCAGATCCTGGGTTTTTTTCGTGTTTGAATCACGTAGTAATGTGGTAACACTCTGAAGCAGTCAATTAAACCAGGTTTCGATGAATATTTTAGAGGATAACACCGGTTAGGTCTGGGTTAGGTCTGGGATATGCGCGCATCTGGCTTATACTTACGCCTTTTCCGCAAACTTGTTGGCCAGATCCTGGGTTTTCCCGTGTTTGAATCACGTAGTAATGTGGTACCACACTGAGGCCCCACAATTAAACCTGGTTTCGATCAATATTTTAGAGGATAACACCGGTTAGGTCTGGGTTAGGTCTGGGTTATGCCCGCATCTGGCTCATGATTTTGCCCTCTTCGCATACTTGTTGACCAGATCCTGGGTTTTTTTCGTGTTTGATTCACGTAGTAATGTTGTACCACACTGAGGCAGTCAATTAAACCTGGATTCGGACAGTATTTTAGAGGATAACACCGGTTAGGTCTGGGTTAGGTCTGGATTATGCCCGCATCTGGCTCATGATTTTGACTTCTTCGCATACTTGTTGGCCAGATCCTGGGTTTTTTTCGTGTTTGAATCACGTAGTAATGTGGTAACACACTGAAGCAGTTAATTAAACCAGGTTTCGATCAATATTTTAGGGGATAACACCGGTTAGGTCTGGGTTAGGTCTGGGATATGCGCGCATCTGGCTTATACTTTCGCCTTTTTCGCAAACTTGTTGGTCAGATCCTGGGTTTTTTCCGTGTTTGAATCACGTAGTAATGTTGTACCACACTGAGGCAGTCATTTAAACCTGGTTTCGATCAATATTTCACAGGATAACACCGGTTAGGTCTGGGTTATGCCCGCATCTGGCTCATGCTTTTGCCTTCTTCGCATACTTGTTGGCCAGATCCTGGGTTTTTTTCGTGTTTGAATCACGTAGTAATGTGGTAACACTCTGAAGCAGTCAATTAAACCAGGTTTCGATGAATATTTTAGAGGATAACACCGGTTAGGTCTGGGTTAGGTCTGGGATATGCGCGCATCTGGCTTATACTTTCGCCTTTTTCGCAAACTTGTTGGCCAGATCCTGGGTTTTTTCCGTGTTTGAATCACGTAGTAATGTGGTACCACACTGAGGCAGTCAATTAAACCTGGTTTCGATCAATATTTCACAGGATAACACCGGTTAGGTCTGGGTTAGGTCTGGGTTATGCCCGCATCAGGCTCATGATTTTGCCTTCTTCGCATACTTGTTGGCCAGATCCTGGGTTTTTTTCGTGTTTGAATCACGTAGTAATGTGGGAACACACTGAAGGAGTAAATTAAACCTGGTTTCGATCAATATTTTAGAGGATAACACCGGTTAGGTCTGGGTTAGGTCTGGGTTATGCCCGCATCTGGCTCATGATTTTGCCTTCTTCGCATACTTGTTGGCCAGATCCTGGGTTTTTTTCGTGTTTGACTCACGTAGTAATGTGGTAACACACTGAAGCAGTCAATTAAACCTGGTTTCGATCAATATTTTAGAGGATAACACCGGTTAGGTCTGAGTTAGGTCTGGGTTATGCCCGCATCTGGCTCATGATTTTGCTTTCTTCGCATACTTGTTGGCCAGATCCTGGGTTTTTTTCGTGTTTGAATCACGTAGTAATGTGGTAACACACTGAAGCAGTCAATTAAACCCGGTTTCGATCAATATTTTAGAGGATAACACCGGTTAGGTCAGGGTTAGGTCTGGTATATGCGCGCATCTGGCTTATACTTTCGCCTTTTTCGCAAACTTCTTGGCCAGATCATGGGTTTTTTCCGTGTTTGAATAACGTAGTAATGTTGTACCACACTGATGCAGTCAATTAAACCTGGATTCGGACAGTATTTTAGAGGATAACACCGGTTAGGTCTGGGTTAGGTCTGGGTTATGCCCGCATCTGGCTCATGATTTTGCCTTCTTCGCATACTTGTTGGCCAGATCCTGGGTTTTTTTCGTGTTTGAATCACGTAGTAATGTGGTAACACACTGAAGCAGTCAATTAAACCTCGTTTCGATTAATATTTTAGAGGATAACACCGGTTAGGACTGGGTTAGGTCTGGGTTGTGCCCGCATCTGGCTCATGATTTTGCCTTCTTCGCATACTTGTTGGCCAGATCCTCGGTTTTTTTCGTGTTTGAATCACGTAGTAATGTGGTAACACACTGAAGCAGTCAATTAAACCTGGTTTCGATCAATATTTTAGAGGATAACACCGGTTAGGTCTGGGTTAGGTCTGGGTTATGCCCGCATCTGGCTCATGATTTTGCCTTCTTCGCATACTTGTTGGCCAGATCCTGGGTTTTTTTCGTATATGAATCACGTGGTAATGTGGTAACACACTGAAGCAGTCAATTAAACCTGGTTTCATCAATATTTTAGAGGATAACACCGGTTAGGTCAGGGTTAGGTCTGGGTTATGCCCGCATCTGGCTTATACATTCGCCTTTTTCGCAAACTTGTTGGCTAGATCCTGGGTTTTTTTCGTGTTTGAATCGCGTAGTAATGTGGTAACACAATGAAGAAGTCAATTAACCCTGGTTTCGATCCATATTTTGGAGGATAACACCGGTTAGGTCTGGGTTAGGTCTGGGTTATGCCCGCATCTGGCTCATGATTTTGCCTTCTTCGCATACTTGTTGGCCAGATCCTGGGTTTTTTTAGTGTTTGAATCACGTAGGCATGTGGTAACACACTGAAGCAGTCAATTAAACCTGGTTTCATCAATATTTTAGAGGATAACACCGGTTAGGTCAGGGTTAGGTCTGGGTTATGCCCGCATCTGGCTTATACATTCGCCTTTTTCGCAAACTTGTTGGCTAGATCCTGGGTTTTTTTCGTGTTTGAATCACGTAGTAATGTGGTAACACTCTGAAGCAGTCAATTAAACCAGGTTTCGATGAATATTTTAGAGGATAACACCGGTTAGGTCTGGGTTAGGTCTGGGATATGCGCGCATCTGGCTTATACTGTCGCCTTTTTCGCAAACTTGTTGGCCAGATCCTGGGTTTTTTCCGCGTTTGAATCACATAGTAATGTGGTACCACACTGAGGCAGTCAATTAAACCTGGTTTCGATCAATATTTCACAGGATAACGCCGGTTTAGTCTGGGTTAGGTCTGGGTTATGCCCGCATCAGGCTCATGATTTTGCCTTCCTCGCATACTTGTTGGCCAGATCCTGGGTTTTTTTCGTGATCGAATCACGTAGTAATGTGGTACCACACTGAGGCAGTCAATTAAACCTGAATTCGGACAGTATTTTAGAGGATAACACCGGTTAGGTCTGGGTTAGGTCTGGGTTATGCCCGCATCTGGCTCATGATTTTGCCTTCTTCGCATACTTGTTGGCCAGATCCTGGGTTTTTTTCGTGTTTGAATCACGTAGTAATGTGGTAACACACTGAAACAGTTAATTAAACCTGGTTTCGATCAATATTTCAGAGGATAACACCCGTTAGGTCTGGGTTAGGTCCGGGATATGCCCGCATCTGGCTCATGATTTTGCCTTCTTCGCATACTTGTTGGCCAGATCCTGGGTTTTTTTCGTGTTTGAATCACGTAGTAATGTGGTAACACTCTCAAGCAGTCAATTAAACCAGGTTTCGATGAATATTTTAGAGGATAACAACGGTTAGGTCTGGGTTAGGTCTGGGATATGCGCGGATCTGGCTTATACTTTCGCCTTTTTCGCAAACTTGTTGGCCAGATCCTGGGTTTTTTTCGTGTTTGAATCACGTAGGCATGTGGTAACACACTGAAGCAGTCAATTAAACCTGGTTTCGATCAATATTTTAGAGGATAACACCGGTTAGGTCAGGGTTAGGTCTGGGTTATGCCCGCATCTGGCTTATACATTCGCCTTTTTCGCAAACTTGTTGGCTAGATCCTGGGTTTTTTTTGGGTTTGAATCACGTGGTAATGTGGTACGACACAGAAACAAGCCATTAAACCTGGATTCGGACAGTATTTTAGAGGATAACACCGGTTAGGTCTGGGTTAGGTCTGGTATATGCGCGCATCTGGCTCATGATTTTGCCCTCTTCGCATACTTGTTGACCAGATCCTGGTTTTTTTTCGTGTTTGATTCACGTAGTAATGTTGTACCACACTGAGGCAGTCAATTAAACCTGGATTCGGACAGTATTTTAGAGGATAACACCGGTTAGGTGTGGGTTAGGTCTGGGTTATGCCCGCATCTGGCTCATGATTTTGCCTTCTTCGCATACTTGTTGGCCAGATCCTGGGTTTTTTTCGTGTTTGAATCACGTAGTAATGTGGTACCACACTGATGCAGTCAATTAAACCTGGTTTCGATGAATATTTTAGAGGATAACACCGGTTAGGACTGGGTTAGGTCTGGGATATGCGCGCATCTCGCTTAAACTATCGCCTTTTTCGCAAACTTGTTGGCAAGATCCTGGGTTTTTTCCGTGTTTGAATCACGTAGTAATGTGGTACCACACTGATGCAGTCAATTAAACCTGGTTTCGATGAATATTTTAGGGGATAACACCGGTTAGGACTGGGTTAGGTCTGGGTTATGCCCGCATCTGCTCATGATTTTGCCTTCTTCGCATACTTGTTGGCCAGATCCTGGGTTTTTTTCGTGTTTGAATCACGTAGTAATGTGGTAACACACTGAAGCAGTCAATTAAACCTGGTTTCGATCAATATTTTAGAGGATAACACCGGTTAGGTCTGGGTTAGGTCTGGGTTATGCCCGCATCTGGCTCATGATGTTGCCTTCTTCGCATACTTGTTGGCCAGATCCTGGGTTTTTTCCGTGTTTGAATCACGTAGTAATCTGGTAACACACTGAAGCAGTCAATTAAACCTGGTTTCGATCAATATTTTAGAGGATAACACCGGTTAGGTCTGGGTTAGGTCTGGGATATGCGCGCATCTGGCTTATACTATCGCCTTTTTCGCAAACTTGTTGGCCAGATCCTGGTTTTTTTCCGTGTTTGAATCACGTAGTAATGTGGTACCACACTGATGCAGTCAATTAAACCTGGTTTCGATCAATATTTCAGAGGATAACACCGGTTAGGTCTGGGTTAGGTCTGGGTTATGCGCGCATCTGGCTTATACTTTCGCCTTTTTCGCAAACTTGTTGGCCAGATCCTGGGTTTTTTCCGTGTTTGAATCACGTAGTAATCTGGTAACACACTGAAGCAGTCAATTAAACCTGGTTTCGATCAATATTTTAGAGGATAACACCGGTTAGGTCTGGGTTAGGTCTGGATTATGCCCGCATCTGGCTTATACTTTCGCCTTTTTCGCAAACTTGTTGGCTAGATCCTGGGTTTTTTTCGGGTTTGAATCACGTGGTAATGTGGTACGACACAGAAACAAGCCATTAAACCTGGATTCGGACAGTATTTTAGAGGATAACACCGGTTAGGTCTGGGTTAGGTCTGGGATATGCGCGCATCTGGCTTATACTTTCTCCTTTTTCGCTAACTTGTTGGCTAGATCTTGGGTTTTTTCGGGTTCGGATCACGTAGTAATGTGGTAACACACTGAAGCAGTCAATTAAACCTGGTTTCGATGAATATTTTAGAGGATAACACCGGTTAGGTCTGGGTTAGGTCTGGGATATGCGCGCATCTGGCTTATACTTTCGCCTTTTCCGCAAACTTGTTGGCCAGATCCTGGGTTTTCCCGTGTTTGAATCACGTAGTAATGTGGTACCACACTGAGGCAGTCAATTAAACCTGGTTTCGATCAATATTTTAGAGGATAACACCGGTTAGGTCTGGGTTAGGTCTGGGATATGCGCGCATCTGGCTTATACTATCGCCTTTTTCGCAAACTTGTTGGCCAGATCCTGGTTTTTTTCCGTGTTTGAATCACGTAGTAATGTGGTACCACACTGATGCAGTCAATTAAACCTGGTTTCAATCAATATTTCAGAGGCTAACACCGGTTAGGTCTGGGTTAGGTCTGGGTTATGCCCGCATCTGGCTCATGATTTTGCCCTCTTCGCATACTTGTTGACCAGATCCTGGGTTTTTTTCGTGTTTGATTCACGTAGTAATGTTGTACCACACTGAGGCAGTCAATTAAACCTGGTTTCGATCAATATTTCACAGGATAACACCGGTTAGGTCTGGGTTAGGTCTGGGTTATGCCCGCATCAGGCTCATGATTTTGCCTTCTTCGCATACTTGTTGGCCAGATCCTGGGTTTTTTTCGTGTTTGAATCACGTAGTAATGTGGGAACACACTGAAGGAGTCAATTAAACCTGGTTTCGATCAATATTTTAGAGGATAACACCGGTTAGGTCTGGGTTAGGTCTGGGTTATGCCCGCATCTGGCTCATGATTTTGCCTTCTTCGCATACTTGTTGGCCAGATCCTGGGTTTTTTTGGTGTTTGAATCACGTAGTAATGTGGTACCACACTGATGCAGTCAATTAAACCTGGTTTCGATGAATATTTTAGAGGATAACACCGGTTAGGACTGGGTTAGGTCTGGGATATGCGCGCATCTCGCTTAAACTATCGCCTTTTTCGCAAACTTGTTGGCAAGATCCCGGGTTTTTTCCGTGTTTGAATCACGTAGTAATGTGGTACCACACTGATGCAGTCAATTAAACCTGGTTTCGATGAATATTTTAGAGGATAACACCGGTTAGGACTGGGTTAGGTCTGGGTTATGCCCGCATCTGCTCATGATTTTGCCTTCTTCGCATACTTGTTGGCCAGATCCTGGGTTTTTTTCGTGTTTGAATCACGTAGTAATGTGGTAACACACTGAAGCAGTCAATTAAACCTGGTTTCGATCAATATTTTAGAGGATAACACCGGTTAGGTCTGGGTTAGGTCTGGGTTATGCCCGCATCTGGCTCATGATGTTGCCTTCTTCGCATACTTGTTGGCCAGATCCTGGGTTTTTTCCGTGTTTGAATCACGTAGTAATCTGGTAACACACTGAAGCAGTCAATTAAACCTGGTTTCGATCAATATTTTAGAGGATAACACCGGTTAGGTCTGGGTTAGGTCTGGGATATGCGCGCATCTGGCTTATACTATCGCCTTTTTCGCAAACTTGTTGGCCAGATCCTGGTTTTTTTCCGTGTTTGAATCACGTAGTAATCTGGTAACACACTGAAGCAGTCAATTAAACCTGGTTTCGATCAATATTTGAGAGGATAACACCGGTTAGGTCTGGGTTAGGTCTGGGTTATGCGCGCATCTGGCTTATACTTTCGCCTTTTTCGCAAACTTGTTGGCCAGATCCTGGGTTTTTTCCGTGTTTGAATCACGTAGTAATCTGGTAACACACTGAAGCAGTCAATTAAACCTGGTTTCGATCAATATTTTAGAGGATAACACCGGTTAGGTCTGGGTTAGGTCTGGATTATGCCCGCATCTGGCTTATACTTTCGCCTTTTTCGCAAACTTGTTGGCTAGATCCTGGGTTTTTTTCGGGTTTGAATCACGTGGTAATGTGGTACGACACGGAAACAAGCCATTAAACCTGGATTCGGACAGTATTTTAGAGGATAACACCGGTTAGGTCTGGGTTAGGTCTGGGATATGCGCGCATCTGGCTTATACTTTCTCCTTTTTCGCTAACTTGTTGGCTAGATCTTGGGTTTTTTCGGGTTCGGATCACGTAGTAATGTGGTAACACACTGAAGCAGTCAATTAAACCTGGTTTCGATGAATATTTTAGAGGATAACACCGGTTAGGTCTGGGTTAGGTCTGGGATATGCGCGCATCTGGCTTATACTTTCGCCTTTTCCGCAAACTTGTTGGCCAGATCCTGGGTTTTCCCGTGTTTGAATCACGTAGTAATGTGGTACCACACTGAGGCAGTCAATTAAACCTGGTTTCGATCAATATTTTAGAGGATAACACCGGTTAGGTCTGGGTTAGGTCTGGATTATGCCCGCATCTGGCTCATGATTTTGACTTCTTCGCATACTTGTTGGCCAGATCCTGGGTTTTTTTCGTGTTTGAATCACGTAGTAATGTGGTAACACACTGAAGCAGTTAATTAAACCAGGTTTCGATCAATATTTTAGGGGATAACACCGGTTAGGTCTGGGTTAGGTCTGGGATATGCGCGCATCTGGCTTATACTTTCGCCTTTTTCGCAAACTTGTTGGCCAGATCCTGGGTTTTTTCTGTGTTTGAATCACGTAGTAATGTTGTACCACACTGAGGCAGTCATTTAAACCTGGTTTCGATCAATATTTCACAGGATAACACCGGTTAGGTCTGGGTTATGCCCGCATCTGGCTCATGCTTTTGCCTTCTTCGCATACTTGTTGGCCAGATCCTGGGTTTTTTTCGTGTTTGAATCACGTAGTAATGTGGTAACACTCTGAAGCAGTCAATTAAACCAGGTTTCGATGAATATTTTAGAGGATAACACCGGTTAGGTCTGGGTTAGGTCTGGGATATGCGCGCATCTGGCTTATACTTTCGCCTTTTTCGCAAACTTGTTGGCCAGATCCTGGGTTTTTTCCGTGTTTGAATCACGTAGTAATGTGGTACCACACTGAGGCAGTCAATTAAACCTGGTTTCGATCAATATTTCACAGGATAACACCGGTTAGGTCTGGGTTAGGTCTGGGTTATGCCCGCATCAGGCTCATGATTTTGCCTTCTTCGCATACTTGTTGGCCAGATCCTGGGTTTTTTTCGTGTTTGAATCACGTAGTAATGTGGGAACACACTGAAGGAGTCAATTAAACCTGGTTTCGATCAATATTTTAGAGGATAACACCGGTTAGGTCTGGGTTAGGTCTGGGTTATGCCCGCATCTGGCTCATGATTTTGCCTTCTTCGCATACTTGTTGGCCAGATCCTGGGTTTTTTTCGTGTTTGACTCACGTAGTAATGTGGTAACACACTGAAGCAGTCAATTAAACCTGGTTTCGATCAATATTTTAGAGGATAACACCGGTTAGGTCTGGGTTAGGTCTGGGTTATGCCCGCATCTGGCTCATGATTTTGCTTTCTTCGCATACTTGTTGGCCAGATCCTGGGTTTTTTTCGTGTTTGAATCACGCAGTAATGTGGTAACACACTGAAGCAGTCAATTAAACCTGGTTTCGATCAATATTTTAGAGGATAACACCGGTTAGGTCTGAGTTAGGTCTGGGATATGCGCGCATCTGGCTTATACTTTCGCTTTATGCGCAAACTTGTTGGCCAGATCCTGGGTTTTTTCCGTGTTTGAATCACGTAGTAATGTGGTAACACACTGAAGCAGTCAATTAAACCCGGTTTCGATCAATATTTTAGAGGATAACACCGGTTAGGTCAGGGTTAGGTCTGGTATATGCGCGCATCTGGCTTATACTTTCGCCTTTTTCGCAAACTTCTTGGCCAGATCATGGGTTTTTTCCGTGTTTGAATAACGTAGTAATGTTGTACCACACTGATGCAGTCAATTAAACCTGGATTCGGACAGTATTTTAGAGGATAACACCGGTTAGGTCTGGTTAGGTCTGGGTTATGCCCGCATCTGGCTCATGATTTTGCCTTCTTCGCATACTTGTTGGCCAGATCCTGGGTTTTTTTCGTGTTTGAATCACGTAGTAATGTGGTAACACACTGAAGCAGTCAATTAAACCTCGTTTCGATCAATATTTTAGAGGATAACACCGGTTAGGACTGGGTTAGGTCTGGGTTGTGCCCGCATCTGGCTCATGATTTTGCCTTCTTCGCATACTTGTTGGCCAGATCCTGGGTTTTTTTCGTGTTTGAATCACGTAGTAATGTGGTAACACACTGAAGCAGTCAATTAAACCTGGTTTCGATCAATATTTTAGAGGATAACACCGGTTAGGTCTGGGTTAGGTCTGGGTTATGCCCGCATCTGGCTCATGATTTTGCCTTCTTCGCATACTTGTTGGCCAGATCCTGGGTTTTTTTCGTATATGAATCACGTGGTAATGTGGTAACACACTGAAGCAGTCAATTAAACCTGGTTTCATCAATATTTTAGAGGATAACACCGGTTAGGTCAGGGTTAGGTCTGGGTTATGCCCGCATCTGGCTTATACATTCGCCTTTTTCGCAAACTTGTTGGCTAGATCCTGGGTTTTTTTCGTGTTTGAATCGCGTAGTAATGTGGTAACACAATGAAGAAGTCAATTAACCCTGGTTTCGATCCATATTTTGGAGGATAACACCGGTTAGGTCTGGGTTAGGTCTGGGTTATGGCCGCATCTCGCTCATGATTTTGCCTTTTTCGCATACTTGTTGGCCAGATCCTGGGTTTTTTTAGTGTTTGAATCACGTAGGCATGTGGTAACACACTGAAGCAGTCAATTAAACCTGGTTTCGATCAATATTTCAAAGGATAACACCCGTTAGGTCTGGGTTAGGTCTGGGATATGCCCGCATCTGGCTCATGATTTTGCCTTCTTCGCATACTTGTCGGCCAGATCCTGGGTTTTTTTCGTGTTTGAATCACGTAGTAATGTGGTAACACTCTGAAGCAGTCAATTAAACCAGGTTTCGATGAATATTTTAGAGGATAACACCGGTTAGGTCTGGGTTAGGTCTGGGATATGCGCGCATCTGGCTTATACTTTCGCCTTTTTCGCAAACTTGTTGGCCAGATCCTGGGTTTTTTCCGCGTTTGAATCACATAGTAATGTGGTACCACACTGAGGCAGTCAATTAAACCTGGTTTCGATCAATATTTTAGAGGATAACACCGGTTAGGTCTGAGTTAGGTCTGGGATATGCGCGCATCTGGCTTATACATTCGCCTTTTTCGCAAACTTGTTGGCTAGATCCTGGGTTTTTTTCGTGTTTGACTCACGTAGTAATGTGGTAACACACTGAAGCAGTCAATTAAACCTGGTTTCGATCAATATTTTAGAGGATAACACCGGTTAGGTCTGGGTTAGGTCTGGGTTATGCCCGCATCTGGCTCATGATTTTGCTTTCTTCGCATACTTGTTGGCCAGATCCTGGGTTTTTTTCGTGTTTGAATCACGCAGTAATGTGGTAACACACTGAAGCAGTCAATTAAACCTGGTTTCGATCAATATTTTAGAGGATAACACCGGTTAGGTCTGAGTTAGGTCTGGGATATGCGCGCATCTGGCTTATACTTTCGCTTTATGCGCAAACTTGTTGGCCAGATCCTGGGTTTTTTCCGTGTTTGAATCACGTAGTAATGTGGTAACACACTGAAGCAGTCAATTAAACCCGGTTTCGATCAATATTTTAGAGGATAACACCGGTTAGGTCAGGGTTAGGTCTGGTATATGCGCGCATCTGGCTTATACTTTCGCCTTTTTCGCAAACTTCTTGGCCAGATCATGGGTTTTTTCCGTGTTTGAATAACGTAGTAATGTTGTACCACACTGATGCAGTCAATTAAACCTGGATTCGGACAGTATTTTAGAGGATAACACCGGTTAGGTCTGGTTAGGTCTGGGTTATGCCCGCATCTGGCTTATACATTCGCCTTTTTCGCAAACTTGTTGGCTAGATCCTGGGTTTTTTTCGTGTTTGAATCGCGTAGTAATGTGGTAACACAATGAAGAAGTCAATTAACCCTGGTTTCGATCCATATTTTGGAGGATAACACCGGTTAGGTCTGGGTTAGGTCTGGGTTATGCCCGCATCTCGCTCATGATTTTGCCTTTTTCGCATACTTGTTGGCCAGATCCTGGGTTTTTTTAGTGTTTGAATCACGTAGGCATGTGGTAACACACTGAAGCAGTCAATTAAACCTGGTTTCGATCAATATTTCAAAGGATAACACCCGTTAGGTCTGGGTTAGGTCTGGGATATGCCCGCATCTGGCTCATGATTTTGCCTTCTTCGCATACTTGTCGGCCAGATCCTGGGTTTTTTTCGTGTTTGAATCACGTAGTAATGTGGTAACACTCTGAAGCAGTCAATTAAACCAGGTTTCGATGAATATTTTAGAGGATAACACCGGTTAGGTCTGGGTTAGGTCTGGGATATGCGCGCATCTGGCTTATACTTTCGCCTTTTTCGCAAACTTGTTGGCCAGATCCTGGGTTTTTTCCGCGTTTGAATCACATAGTAATGTGGTACCACACTGAGGCAGTCAATTAAACCTGGTTTCGATCAATATTTCACAGGATAACGCCGGTTTAGTCTGGGTTAGGTCTGGGTTATGCCCGCATCAGGCTCATGATTTTGCCTTCCTCGCATACTTGTTGGCCAGATCCTGGGTTTTTTTCGTGATCGAATCACGTAGTAATGTGGTACCACACTGAGGCAGTCAATTAAACCTGAATTCGGACAGTATTTTAGAGGATAACACCGGTTAGGTCTGGGTTAGGTCTGGGTTATGCCCGCATCTGGCTCATGATTTTGCCTTCTTCGCATACTTGTTGGCCAGATCCTGGGTTTTTTTCGTGTTTGAATCACGTAGTAATGTGGTAACACACTGAAACAGTTAATTAAACCTGGTTTCGATCAATATTTCAGAGGATAACACCCGTTAGGTCTGGGTTAGGTCCGGGATATGCCCGCATCTGGCTCATGATTTTGCCTTCTTCGCATACTTGTTGGCCAGATCCTGGGTTTTTTTCGTGTTTGAATCACGTAGTAATGTGGTAACACTCTCAAGCAGTCAATTAAACCAGGTTTCGACGAATATTTTAGAGGATAACACCGGTTAGGTCTGGGTTAGGTCTGGGATATGCGCGGATCTGGCTTATACTTTCGCCTTTTTCGCAAACTTGTTGGCCAGATCCTGGGTTTTTTTCGTGTTTGAATCACGTAGGCATGTGGTAACACACTGAAGCAGTCAATTAAACCTGGTTTCGATCAATATTTTAGAGGATAACACCGGTTAGGTCAGGGTTAGGTCTGGGTTATGCCCGCATCTGGCTTATACATTCGCCTTTTTCGCAAACTTGTTGGCTAGATCCTGGGTTTTTTTTGGGTTTGAATCACGTGGTAATGTGGTACGACACAGAAACAAGCCATTAAACCTGGATTCGGACAGTATTTTAGAGGATAACACCGGTTAGGTCTGGGATAGGTCTGGTATATGCGCGCATCTGGCTCATGATTTTGCCCTCTTCGCATACTTGTTGACCAGATCCTGGTTTTTTTTCGTGTTTGATTCACGTAGTAATGTTGTACCACACTGAGGCAGTCAATTAAACCTGGATTCGGACAGTATTTTAGAGGATAACACCGGTTAGGTGTGGGTTAGGTCTGGGTTATGCCCGCATCTGGCTCATGATTTTGCCTTCTTCGCATACTTGTTGGCCAGATCCTGGGTTTTTTTCGTGTTTGAATCACGTAGTAATGTGGTACCACACTGATGCAGTCAATTAAACCTGGTTTCGATGAATATTTTAGAGGATAACACCGGTTAGGACTGGGTTAGGTCTGGGATATGCGCGCATCTCGCTTATACTATCGCCTTTTTCGCAAACTTGTTGGCAAGATCCTGGGTTTTTTCCGTGTTTGAATCACGTAGTAATGTGGTACCACACTGATGCAGTCAATTAAACCTGGTTTCGATGAATATTTTAGAGGATAACACCGGTTAGGACTGGGTTAGGTCTGGGTTATGCCCGCATCTGCTCATGATTTTGCCTTCTTCGCATACTTGTTGGCCAGATCCTGGGTTTTTTTCGTGTTTGAATCACGTAGTAATGTGGTAAAACACTGAAGCAGTCAATTAAACCTGGTTTCGATCAATATTTTAGAGGATAACACCGGTTACGTCTGGGTTAGGTCTGGGTTATGCCCGCATCTGGCTCATGATGTTGCCTTCTTCGCATACTTGTTGGCCAGATCCTGGGTTTTTTCCGTGTTTGAATCACGTAGTAATCTGGTAACACACTGAAGCAGTCAATTAAACCTGGTTTCGATCAATATTTTAGAGGATAACACCGGTTAGGTCTGGGTTAGGTCTGGGATATGCGCGCATCTGGCTTATACTATCGCCTTTTTCGCAAACTTGTTGGCCAGATCCTGGTTTTTTTCCGTGTTTGAATCACGTAGTAATGTGGTACCACACTGATGCAGTCAATTAAACCTGGTTTCGATCAATATTTCAGAGGATAACACCGGTTAGGTCTGGGTTAGGTCTGGGTTATGCGCGCATCTGGCTTATACTTTCGCCTTTTTCGCAAACTTGTTGGCCAGATCCTGGGTTTTTTCCGTGTTTGAATCACGTAGTAATCTGGTAACACACTGAAGCAGTCAATTAAACCTGGTTTCGATTAATATTTTAGAGGATAACACCGGTTAGGTCTGGGTTAGGTCTGGATTATGCCCGCATCTGGCTTATACTTTCGCCTTTTTCGCAAACTTGTTGGCTAGATCCTGGGTTTTTTTCGGGTTTGAATCACGTGGTAATGTGGTACGACACAGAAACAAGCCATTAAACCTGGATTCGGACAGTATTTTAGAGGATAACACCGGTTAGGTCTGGGTTAGGTCTGGGATATGCGCGCATCTGGCTTATACTTTCTCCTTTTTCGCTAACTTGTTGCCTAGATCTTGGGTTTTTTCGGGTTCGGATCACGTAGTAATGTGGTAACACACTGAAGCAGTCAATTAAACCTGGTTTCGATCTATATTTTAGAGGATAACACCGGTTAGGTATGGGTTAGGTCTGGTATATGCGCGCATCTGGCTCATACTTTCGCCTTTTTCGCAAACTTGTTGGCCAGATCCTGGGTTTTTTCCGTGTTTGAATCACGTAGTAATGTGGTAACACACTGAAGCAGTCAATTAAACCTGGTTTCGATCAATATTTTAGAGGATAACACCGGTTAGGCCTGGGTTAGGTCTGGTATATGCGCGCATCTGGCTTATACTTTCGCCTTTTTCGCAAACTTGTTGGCCAGATCATGGGTTTTTTCCGTGTTTGAATAACGTAGTAATGTTGTACCACACTGAGGCAGTCAATTAAACCTGGATTCGGACAGTATTTTAGAGGATAACACCGGTTAGGCCTGGGTTAGGTCTGGGTTATGCCCGCATCAGGCTCATGATTTTGCCTTCCTCGCAAACTTGTTGGCCAGATCCTGGGTTTTTTTCGTATATGAATCTCGTAGTAATGTGGTAACACACTGAAGCAGTCAATTAAACCTGGTTTCATCAATATTTTGGAGGAAAACACCGGTTAGGTCTGGGTTAGGTCTGGGTTATGCCCGCATCTGACTCATGATTTTGCCTTTTTCGCATACTTGTTGGCCAGATCCTGGGTTTTTTTAGTGTTTGAATCACGTAGGCATGTGGTAACACACTGAAGCAGTCAATTAAACCTGGTTTCATCAATATTTTAGAGGATAACACCGGTTAGGTCAGGGTTAGGTCTGGGTTACGCCCGCATCTGGCTTATACATTCGCCTTTTTCGCAAACTTGTTGGCTAGATCCTGGGTTTTTTTCGTGTTTGAATCGCGTAGTAATGTGGTAACACAATGAAGAAGTCAATTAACCCTGGTTTCGATCCATATTTTGGAGGAAAACACCGGTTAGGTCTGGGTTAGGTCTGGGTTATGCCCGCATCTGACTCATGATTTTGCCTTTTTCGCATACTTGTTGGCCAGATCCTGGGTTTTTTTAGTGTTTGAATCACGTAGGCATGTGGTAACACACTGAAGCAGTCAATTAAACCTGGTTTCGATCAATATTTCAAAGGATAACACCCGTTAGGTCTGGGTTAGGTCCGGGGTATGCCCGCATCTGGCTCATGATTTTGCCTTCTTCGCATACTTGTTGGCCAGATCCTGGGTTTTTTTCGTGTTTGAATCACATAGTAATGTGGTAACACTCTGAAGCAGTCAATTAAACCAGGTTTCGATGAATATTTTAGAGGATAACACCGGTTAGGTCTGGGTTAGGTCTGGGATATGCGCGCAACTGGCTTATACTTTCGCCTTTTTCGCAAACTTGTTGGCCAGATCCTGGGGTTTTTCCGCGTTTGAATCACATAGTAATGTGGTACCACACTGAGGCAGTCAATTAAGCCTGGTTTCGATCAATATTTCACAGGATAACACCGGTTTAGTCTGGGTTAGGTCTGGGTTATGCCCGCATCAGGCTCATGATTTTGCCTTCCTCGCATACTTGTTGGCCAGATCCTGGGTTTTTGTCGTGTTTGAATCACGTAGTAATGTGGTAACACACTGAAGCAGTCAATTAAACCTGGATTCGGACAGTATTTTAGAGGATAGCACCAGTTAGGTCTGGGTTAGGTCTGGGTTATGCCCGCATCTGGCTCATGATTTTGCCTTCTTCGCATACTTGTTGGCCAGATCCTGGGTTTTTTTCGTGTTTGAATCACGTAGTAATGTGGTAACACACTGAAGCAGTCAATTAAACCTGGTTTCGATCAATATTTTAGAGGATAACACCGGTTAGGTCTGGGTTAGGTCTGGGTTATGCCCGCATCTGGCTCATGATTTTGCCCTCTTCGCATACTTGTTGACCAGATCCTGGGTTTTTTTCGTGTTTGATTCGCGTAGTAATGTTGTACCACACTGAGGCAGTCAATTAAACCTGGATTCGGACAGTATTTTAGAGGATAACACCGGTTAGGTCTGGGTTAGGTCTGGGATATGCGCGCATCTGGCTTATACTTTCGCCTTTGTCGCCAACTTGTTGGCCAGATCCTGGTTTTTTTCCGTGTTTGAATCACGTAGTAATGTGGTACCACACTGAGGCAGTCAATTAAACCTGGTTTCGACCAATATTTCAGAGGATAACACCGGTTAGGTCTGGGTTAGGTCCGGAATATGCCCGCATCTGGCTCATGATTTTGCCTTCTTCGCAAACTTGTCGGCCAGATCCTGGGTTTTTTTCGTGTTTGAATCACGTAGTAATGTGGTAACACACTGAAGCAGTCAATTAAACCTCGTTTCGCTCAGTATTTTAGAGGATATCACCGGTTAGGTCTGGCTTAGGTCTGGGTTATACCCGCATCTGGCTCATGATTTTGCCTTCTTCGCATACTTGTTGGCCAGATCCTGGGTTTTTTTCGTGTTTGAATCACGTAGGAATGCGGTAACACACTGAAGCAGTCAATTAAACCTGGTTTCGATCAATATTTTAGAGGATAACACCGGTTAGGTCTGGGTTGAGTCTGGGATATGCGCGCATCTGGCTTATACTTTCGCCTTTTTCGCCAACTTGTTGGCCAGATCCTGGTTTTTTTCCGTGTTTGAATCACGTAGTAATGTGGTACCACACTGAGGCAGTCAATTAAAACAGGTTTCGACCAATATTTCAGAGGATAACACCGGTTAGGTCTGGGTTAGGTCCGGAATATGCCCGCATCTGGCTCATGATTTTGTCTTCTTCGCAAACTTGTCGGCCAGATCCTGGGTTTTTTTCGTGTTTGAATCACGTAGTAATGTGGTAACACACTGAAGCAGTCAATTAAATCTCGTTTCGCTCAGTATTTTAGAGGATAACACCGGTTAGGTCTGGGTTAGGTCTGGGTTATGCCCGCATCTGGCTCATGATTTTGCCTTCTTCGCATACTTGTTGGCCAGATCCCGGGTTTTTTTCGTCTTTGAAACACGTAGTAATGTGGTAAAACACTGAAGCAGCCAATTAACCCTGGTTTCGATCAATATTTTGGAGGATAACACCGGTTAGGTCTGGGTTAGGTCTGGGTTATGCCCGCATCTGGCTTATACTTTCGCCTTTTTCGCAAACTTGTTGGCTATATCATGGGTTTTTTCGGGTTTGAATAACGTGGTAATGTGGAACGACACAGAAACAATCCATTAAACCTGGATTCGGACAGTATTTCAGAGGATAACACCGGTTAGGTCTGGGTTAGGTCTGGGATATGCGCGCATCTGGCTCATGATTTTGCCTTTTTCGCAAACTTGTTGGCCAGATCCTGGGTTTTTTTCGTGTTTGAATCACGTAGTAATGTTGTACCACACTGAGGCAGTCAATTAAACCTGGTTTCGATCAATATTTTAGAAGATAACACCTGTTAGGCCTGGGTTTCGTCTGGGTTATGTCAGCATCTGGCTCATGATTTTGCCTTCTTCGCATACTTGTTGGCCAGATCCTGGGTTTTTTTCGTCTTTGAAACACGTAGTAATGTGGTAAAACACTGAAGCAGTCAATTAACCCTGGTTTCGATCAATATTTTGGAGGATAACACCGGTTAGGTCTGGGTTAGGTCTGGGTTATGCCCGCATCTGGCTTATACTTTCGCCTTTTTCGCAAACTTGTTGGCTAGATCATGGTTTTTTTCGGGTTTGAATAACGTGGTAATGTGGTACGACACAGAAACAATCAATTAAACCTGGATTCGGACAGTATTTCAGAGGATAACACCGGTTAGGTCTGGGTTAGGTCTGGGATATGCGCGCATCTGGCTCATGATTTTGCATTTTTCGCAAACTTGTTGGCCAGGTCCTGGGTTTTTTTCGTGTTTGAATCACGTAGTAATGTTGTACCACACTGAGGCAGTCAATTAAACCTGGTTTCGATCAATATTCTAGAAGATAACACCGGTTAGGCCTGGGTTTCGTCTGGGTTATGTCCGCATCTGGCTCATGATTTTGCTTTCTTCGCATACTTGTTGGCCAGATCCTGGGTTTTTTTCGTGTTTGAATCACGCAGTAATGTGGTAACACACTGAAGCAGTCAATTAAACCTGGTTTCGATCAATATTTTAGAGGATAACACCGGTTAGGTCTGGGTTAGGTCTGGGATATTCGCGCATCCGGCTTATACTTTCGCTTTTTCGCAAACTTGTTGGCCAGATCCTGGGTTTTTTTCGTGATTGAATCACGTAGTAATGTGGTAACACACTGCAGCAGTCAATTAACCCTGGTTTCGATCAATATTTTAGAGGATAACACCGGTTAAGTCTGGGTTAGGTCCGGGATATGCCCGCATCTGGCTCATGATTTTGCCTTCTTCGAATACTTGATGGCCAGATCCTGGGTTTTTTTCGTGTTTGAATCACGTAGTAATGTGGTAACACACTGAAGCAGTCAATTAACCCTGGTTTTGATCAATATTTTAGAGGATAACACAGGTTAAGTCTGGGTTAGGTCCGGGATATGCCCGCATCTGGCTCATGATTTTGCCTTCTTCGCATACTTGATGGCCAGATCCTGGGTTTTTTTCGTGTTTGAATCACGTAGTAATGTGGTAACACACTGAAGCAGTCAATTAAACCTGGTTTCGATCAATATTTTAGACGATAACAGCGGTTAGGTCTCGGTTAGGTCTGGGATATGCGCGCATCTGGCTTATACTTTCGCCTTTTTCGCCAACTTGTTGGCCAGATCCTGGTTTTTTCCGTGTTTGAATCACTTAGTAATGTGGTACCACACTGAGGCAGTCAATTAAACCTGGTTTCGATCAATATTTTAGAGGATAACACCGGTTAGGCCTGGGTTTCGTCTGGGTTATGTCCGCACCTGGCTCATGATTTTGCCTTCTTCGCATACTTCTTGGCCAGATCCTGGGTTTTTTCCGTGTTTGAATCACGTAGTAATGTGGTACCACACTGAGGCAGTCAATTAAACCTGGTTTCGACCAATATTTCAGAGGATAACACCGGTTAGGTCCGGGTTAGGTCCGGAGTATGCCCGCATCTGGCTCATGATTTTGCCTTCTTCGCAAACTTGTCGGCCAGATCCTGGATTTTTTTCGTGTTTGAATCACGTAGTAATGTGGTAACACACTGAAGCAGTCAATTAAACCTCGTTTCGCTCAGTATTTTAGAGGATAAGATCGGTTAGGTCTGGGTTAGGTCTGGGATATGCGCGCATCTGGCTTATACTTTCGCCTTTTTCGCCAACTTGTTGGCCAGATCCTGGTTTTTTCCGTGTTTGAATCACGTAGTAATGTGGTACCACACTGAGGCAGTCAATTAAACCTGGTTTCGATCAATATTTTAGAGGATAACACCGGTTAGGCCTGGGTTTCGTCTGGGTTATGTCCGCACCTGGCTCATGATTTTGCCTTCTTCGCATACTTCTTGGCCAGATCCTGGGTTTTTTCCGTGTTTGAATCACGTAGTAATGTGGTACCACACTGAGGCAGTCAATTAAACCTGGTTTCGACCAATATTTCAGAGGATAACACCGGTTAGGTCCGGGTTAGGTCCGGAGTATGCCCGCATCTGGCTCATGATTTTGCCTTCTTCGCAAACTTGTCGGCCAGATCCTGGGTTTTTTTCGTGTTTGAATCACGTAGTAATGTGGTAACACACTGAAGCAGTCAATTAAATCTCGTTTCGCTCAGTATTTTAGAGGATAAGACCGGTTAGGTCTGGGTTAGGTCTGGGATATGCGCGCATCTGGCTTATACTTTCGCCTTTTTCGCCAACTTGTTGGCCAGATCCTGGTTTTTTTCCGTGTTTGAATCACGTAGTAATGTGGTACCACACTGAGGCAGTCAATTAAACCTGGTTTCGATCAATATTTTGGAGGATAACACCGGTTAGGTCTGGGTTAGGTCTGGGTTATGCCCGCATCTGGCTCATGATTTTGCCTTCTTCGCATACTTGTTGGCCAGGTCCTGGGTTTTTTTCGTGTTTGAATCACGTAGTAATGTGGTAACACACTGAAGCAGTCAATTAAACCTGGTTTCGATCAATATTTTAGAGGATAACACCGGTTAGGCCTGGGTTTCGTCTGGGTTATGTCCGCACCTGGCTCATGATTTTGCCTTCTTCGCATACTTGTTGGCCAGATCCTGGGTTTTTTTCGTGTTTGAATCACGTAGTAATGTGGTAACACACTGAAGCAGTCAATTAAACCTGGTTTCGATCCATATTTTAGAGGATAACACCGGTTAGGTCTGGGTTAGGTCTGGGTTATGCCCGCATCTGGCTTATACTTTCGCCTTTTTCGCAAACTTGTTGGCTAGATCCTGGGTTTTTTCGGGTTTGAATCACGTGGTAATGTGGTACGACACAGAAACAATCCATTAAACCTGGATTCGGACAGTATTTTAGAGGATAACACCGGTTAGGTCTGGGTTAGGTATGGGATATGCGCGCATCTGGCTCATGATTTTGCCATTTTCGCAAACTTGTTGGCCAGATCCTGGGTTTTTTTCGTGTTTGAATCACGTAGTAATGTTGTAACACACTGAAGCAGTCAATTAAACCTGGTTTCGATCAATATTTTAGAGGATAACACCGGTTAGGTCTGGGATAGGTCCGGGATATGCCCGCATCTGGCTCATGATTTTGCCTTCTTCGCATACTTGTTGGCCAGATCCTGGGTTTTTTTCGTGTTTGAATCACGTAGTAATGTGGTGACACACTGAAGCTGTCAATTAAACCTGGTTTCGATCAATAGTTTAGAGGATAACACCGGTTAGGTCTGGGTTAGGTCCGGGATATGCCCGCATCTGGCTCATGATTTTGCCTTCTTCGCATACTTGATGGCCAGATCCTGGGTTTTTTTCGTGTTTGAATCACGTAGTAATGTGGTAACACAATGAAGCAGTCAATTAACCCTGGTTTCGATCAATATTTTAGAGGATAACACCGGTTTGGTCTGGGTTAGGTCTGGGCTATGCCCGCATCTGGCTCATGATTTTGCCTTCTTCGCATACTTGTTGGCCAGATCCTGGGTTCTTTTCGTGATTGAATCACGTAGTAATGTGGTACCACACTGAAGCAGTCAATTAAACCTGGTTTCGATCAATATTTTAGAGGATAACACCGGTTAGGTCTGGGTTAGGTCTGGGATATGCGCGCATCTGGCTTATACTTTCGCCTTTTTCGCCAACTTGTTGGCCAGATCCTGGTTTTTTTCCGTGTTTGAATCACGTAGTAATGTGGTAACACACTGAAGCAGTCAATTAAACCTGGTTTCGATCAATATTTTAGAGGATAACACCGGTTAGGCCTGGGTTTCGTCGGGGTTATGTCCGGATCTGGCTTATACTTTCGCCTTTTCGCAAACTTGTTGGCCAGATCCTGGGTTTTTTTCGTGTTTGAATCACGTAGTAATGTTGTACCACACTGAGGCAGTCAATTAAACCTGGTTTCGATCAATATTTCAGAGGATAAAACCGGTTAAGTCTGGGTTAGGTCCGGGATATGCCCGCATCTGGCTCATGATTTTGTCTTCTTCGCATACTTGATGGCCAGATCCTGGGTTTTTTTCGTGTTTGAATCACGTAGTAATGTGGTAACACAATGAAGCAGTCAATTAACCCTGGTTTCGATCAATATTTTAGAGGATAACACCGGTTAGGTCTCGGTTAGGTCTGGGTTATGCCCGCATCTGGCTCATGATTTTGCCTTCTTCGCATACTTGTTGGCCAGATCCTGGGTTTTTTTCGTGATTGAATCACGTAGTAATGTGGTAACACACTGAAGCAGTCAATTAACCCTGGTTTCGATCAATATTTTAGAGGATAACACCGGTTAAGTCTGGGTTAGGTCCAGGATATGCCCGCATCTGGCACATGATTTTGCCTTCTTCGCATACTTGATGGCCAGATCCTGGGTTTTTTTCGTGTTTGAATCACGTAGTAATGTTGTAACACACTGAAGCAGTCAATTAACCCTGGTTTCGATCAATATTTTGGAGGATAACACCGGTTAGGTCTGGGTTAGGTCTGGGTTATGCCCGCATCTGGCTCATGATTTTGCCTTCTTCGCATACTTGATGGCCAGATCCTGGGTTTTTTTCGTGTTTGAATCACGCAGTAATGTGGTACCACAAAGAAACAGTCCATTAAACCTGGATTTGGACAGTATTTTAGAGGATAACACCGGTTAGGCCTGGGTTAGGTCTGGGATATGCGCTCATCTGGCTTATACTTTCGCCTTTTTCGCAAACTTGTTGGCTAGATCCTGGGTTTTTTCGGGTTTGAATCACGTAGTAATGTTGTAACACACTGAAGCAGTCAATTAACCCTGGTTTCGATCAATATTTTGGAGGATAACACCGGTTAGGTCTGGGTTAGGTCTGGGATATGCGCGCATCTGGCTTATACTTTCGCCTTTTTCGCAAACTTGTTGGCTAGATCCTGGGTTTTTTCGGGTTTGAATCACGTGGTAATGTGGTACGACACAGAAACAATCCATTAAACCGGGATTCGGACAGTATTTTAGAGGATAACACCGGTTAGGTCTGGGTTAGGTATGGGATATGCGCGCATCTGGCTCATGATTTTGCCTTCTTCGCATACTTGATGGCCAGATCCTGGGTTTTTTTCGTGTTTGAATCACGCAGTAACGTGGTACCACACAGAAACAGTCCATTAAACCTGGATTCGGACAGTATTTCAGAGGATAACACCGGTTAGGTCTGGGTTAGTTCCGGGATATGCCCGCATCTGGCTCATGATTATGCCTTCTTCGCATACTTGATGGCCAGATCCTGGGTTTTCTTCGTGTTTGAATCACGTAGTAATGTGGTAACACACTGAAGCAGTTAATTAACCCTGGTTTTGATCAATATTTTAGAGGATAACACCGGTTAAGTCTGGGTTAGGTCCGGGATATGCCCGCATCTGGCTCATGATTTTGCCTTCTTCGCATACTTGATGGCCAGATCCTGGGTTTTTTTCGTGTTTGAATCACGCAGTAATGTGGTACCACACAGAAACAGTCCAAAAACCTGGATTCGGACAGTATTTTAGAGGATAACACCGGTTAGGTCTGGGTTAGGTCTGGGATATGCGCGCATCTGGCTTATACTTTCGCATTTTTCGCAAACTTGTTGGCTAGATCCTGGTTTTTTTCCGTGTTTGAGTCACGTAGTAATGTGGTACCACACTGAGGCAGTCAATTAAACCTGGTTTCGATCAATATTTTAGAGGATAACACCGGTTAGGCCTGGGTTTCGTCTGGGTTATGTCCGCACCTGGCTCATGATTTTGCCTTCTTCGCATACTTCTTGGCCAGATCCTGGGTTTTTTCCGTGTTTGAATCACGTAGTAATGTGGTACCACACTGAAGCAGTCAATTAAACCTGGTTTCGATCAATATTTTAGAGGATAACACCGGTTAGGTCTGGGTTAGGTCTGGGATATGCGCGCATCTGGCTTATACTTTCGCCTTTTTCGCCAACTTGTTGGCCAGATCCTGGTTTTTTTCCGTGTTTGAATCACGTAGAAATGTGGTACCGCACTGAGGCAGTCAATTAAACCTGGTTTCGACCAGTATTTCAGAGGATAACACCGGTTAGTTCTGGGTTAGGTCCGGAATATGCCCGCATCTGGCTCATGATTTTGCCTTCTTCGCAAACTTGTCGGCCAGATCCTGGGTTTTTTTCGTGTTTGAATCACGCAGTAATGTGGTACCACACAGAAACAGTCCAAAAACCTGGATTCGGACAGTATTTTAGAGGATAACACCGGTTAAGTCTGGGTTGTTCTGGGTTATGCTCGCATCTGGCTCATGATTTTGCCTTCTTCGCATACTTGTTGGCCAGATCCTGGGTTTTTTTCGTGTTTGAATCACGTAGTAATGTGGTAACACAATGAAGCAGTCAATTAACCCTGGTTTCGATCAATATTTTAGAGGATAACACCGGTTAAGTCTGGGTGAGGTCCAGGGTATGCCCGCATCTGGCTCATGATTTTGCCTTCTTCGCATACTTGTTGGCCAGATCCTGGGTTTTTTTCGTGTTTGAATCACGTAGTAATGTGGTAACACACTGAAGCAGTCAATTAAACCTGGTTTCGATCAATATTTTAGAGGATAACACCGGTTAGGCCTGGGTTTCGTCTAGGTTATGTCCGCACCTGGCTCATGATTTTGCCTTCTTCGCATACTTGTTGGCCAGATCCTGGGTTTTTTTCGTGTCTGAATCACGTAGTAATGTGGTAACACACTGAAGCAGTCAATTAAACCTGGTTTCGATCAATATTATAGAGGATAACACCGGTTAGGTCTGGGTTAGGACTGGGTTATGGCCGCATCTGGCTTATACTTTCGCCTTTTTCGCAAACTTGTTGGCTAGATCCTGGGTTCTTTCGGGTTTGAATCACGTGGTAATGTGGTACGACACAGAAACAATCCATTAAACCTGGATTCGGACAGTATTTTAGAGGATAACACCGGTTAGGTCTGGGTTAGGTCTGGTATATGCGCGCATCTGGCTCATGATTTTGCCATTTTCGCAAACTTGTTGGCCAGATCCTGTGTTTTTTTCGTGTTTGAATCACGTAGTAATGTTGTACCACACTGACGCAGTCAATTAAACCTGGTTTCGATCAATATTTTAGAGGATAACACCGGTTAGGCCTGGGTTTCGTCAGGGTTATGTCCGCATCTGGCTCATGATTTTGCCTTCTTCGCATACTTGTTGGCCAGATCCTGGGTTTTTTTCGTGTTTGAATCACGCAGTAATGTGGTAACACACTGAAGCAGTCAATTAACCCTGGTTTCGATCAATATTTTAGAGGATAACACCGGTTAAGTCTGGGTTAGGTCCAGGATATGCCCGCATCTGGCTCATGATTTTGCCTTCTTCGCATACTTGATGGCCAGATCCTGGGTTTTTTTCGTGTTTGAATCACGCAGTAATGTGGTACCACAAAGAAACAGTCCATTAAACCTGGATTTGGACAGTATTTTAGAGGATAACACCGGTTAGGCCTGGGTTAGGTCTGGGATATGCGCTCATCTGGCTTATACTTTCGCCTTTTTCGCAAACTTGTTGGCTAGATCCTGGGATTTTTCGGGTTTGAATCACGTAGTAATGTGCTAACACACTGAAGCAGTCAATTAACCCTGGTTTCGATCAATATTTTGGAGGATAACACCGGTTAGGTCTGGGTTAGGTCTGGGTTATGCCCGCATCTGGCTCATGATTTTGCCTTCTTCGCATACTTGATGGCCAGATCCTGGGTTTTTTTCGTGTTTGAATCACGCAGTAATGTGGTACCACAAAGAAACAGTCCATTAAACCTGGATTCGGACAGTATTTTAGAGGATAACACCGGTTAGGTCTGGGTTAGGTCTGGGTTATGCCCGCATCTGGCTCATGATTTTGCCTTCTTCGCATACTTGTTCAGATCCTGGGTTTTTTCCGTGTTTGAATCACGTAGTAATGTGGTACCACACTGAGGCAGTCAATTAAACCTGGTTTCGATCAATATTTTAGAGGATAGCACCGGTTAGGTCTGGGTTAGGTCTGGGATATGCGCGCATCTGGCTCATACTTTCGCCTTTCTCGCAAACTTGTTGGCCAGATCCTGGGTTTTTTTCGTGTTTGAATCACGTAGTAATGTGCTAACACACTGAAGGAGTCAATTAAACCTGGTTTCGATCAATATTTTAGAGGATAACACCGGTTAGGTCTGGGTTAGGTCTGGTATATGCGCGCATCTGGTTTATACTTTCGCCTTTTTCGCAAACTTGTTGGCCAGATCCTGGGTTTTTTTCGTGTTTGAATCACGCAGTAATGTGGTACCACACAGAAACAACCCATTAAACCGGGATTCGGACAGTATTTTAGAGGATAACATCGGTTAGGCCTGGGTTTCGTCTGGGTTATGTCCGCACCTGGCTCATGATTTTGCCTTCTTCGCATACTTGTTGGCCAGATCCTGGGTTTTTTTTGTGTTTGAATCACGTAGTAATGTGGTAACACAATGTAGCAGTCAATTAACCCTGGTTTCGATCCATATTTTGGAGGATAACACCGGTTAGGTCTGGGTTATGCCCGCATTTGGCTCATGATTTTGCCTTTTTCGCAAACTTCTTGGCCAGATCTTGGGTTTTTTTCGTGTTTGAATCACGTAGTAATGTGGTAACACACTGAAGCAGTCAATTAAACCTCGTTTCGCTCAGTATTTTAGACGATAACACCGGTTAGGTCTGGCTTAGGTCTGGGATATACCCGCATCTGGCTCACGATTTTGCCTTCTTCGCATACTTGTTGGCCAGATCCTGGGTTTTTTTCGTGTTTGAATCACGCAGTAATGTGGTAACACACTGAAGCAGTCAATTAAACCTGGTTTCGATCAATATTTTAGAGGATAACACCGGTTAGGTCTGGGTTAGGTCTGGGATATGCGCGCATCTGGCTTATACTTTCGCCTTTTTCGCAAACTTGTTGGCCAGATCCTGGTATTTTTCCGTGTTTGAATCACGTAGTAATGTGGTACCATACTGAGGCAGTCAATTAAACCTGGTTTCGACCAATATTTCAAAGGACAACACCGGTTAGGTCTGGGTTAGGTCCGGAATATGCCCGCATCTGGCTCATGAATTTGCCTTCTTCGCAAACTTGTCGGCCAGATCCTGGGTTTTTTTCGTGTTTGAATCACGTAGAAATGTGGTCACACACTGAAGCAGTCAATTAAACTTCGTTACGCTCAGTATTTTAGAGGATAACACCGGTTAGGTCTGGCTTAGGTCTGGGTTATACCCGCATCTGGCTCATGATTTTGCCTTCTTCGCATACTTGTTGGCCAGATCCTGGGTTTTTTTCGTGTTTGAATCACGTAGGAATGTGGTAACACACTGAAGCAGTCAATTAAACCTGGTTTCGAACAATATTTCAGAGGATAACACCGGTTAGGTCTGGGTTAGGTTCGGAATATGCCCGCATCTGGCTCATGATTTTGCCTTCTTCGCAAACTTGACGGCCAGATCCTGGGTTTTTTTCGTGTTTGAATCACGTAGTAATGTGGTAACACACTGAAGCAGTCAATTAAACCTCGTTTCGCTCAGTATTTTAGAGGATAACACCGATTGGGTCTGGGTTAGGTCTGGGTTATGCTCGCATCTGGCTCATGATTTTGCCTTCCTCGCATACTTGTTGGCCAGATCCTGGGTTTTTTTCGTGTTTGAATCACGTAGTAATGTGGTAACACACTGAAGCAGTCAATTAAACCTCGTTTCGCTCAGTATTTTAGAGGATAACACCGATTGGGTCTGGGTTAGGTCTGGGTTATGCCCGCATCTGGCTCATGATTTTGCCTTTTTCGCATACTTGTTGGCCAGATCCTGGGTTTTTTTCGTGTTTGAATCACGTAGTAATGTGGTAACACACTGAAGCAGTCAATTAAACCTGGTTTCGATCAATATTTTAGAGGATAACACCGGTTAGGCCTGGGTTTCGTCTAGGTTATGTCCGCACCTGGCTCATGATTTTGCCTTCTTCGCATACTTGTTGGCCAGATCCTGGGTTTTTTTCGTGTCTGAATCACGTAGTAATGTGGTAACACACTGAAGCAGTCAATTAAACCTGGTTTCGATCAATATTATAGAGGATAACACCGGTTAGGTCTGGGTTAGGACTGGGTTATGGCCGCATCTGGCTTATACTTTCGCCTTTTTCGCAAACTTGTTGGCTAGATCCTGGGTTCTTTCGGGTTTGAATCACGTGGTAATGTGGTACGACACAGAAACAATCCATTAAACCTGGATTCGGACAGTATTTTAGAGGATAACACCGGTTAGGTCTGGGTTAGGTCTGGTATATGCGCGCATCTGGCTCATGATTTTGCCATTTTCGCAAACTTGTTGGCCAGATCCTGTGTTTTTTTCGTGTTTGAATCACGTAGTAATGTTGTACCACACTGACGCAGTCAATTAAACCTGGTTTCGATCAATATTTTAGAGGATAACACCGGTTAGGCCTGGGTTTCGTCAGGGTTATGTCCGCATCTGGCTCATGATTTTGCCTTCTTCGCATACTTGTTGGCCAGATCCTGGGTTTTTTTCGTGTTTGAATCACGCAGTATTGTGGTAACACACTGAAGCAGTCAATTAACCCTGGTTTCGATCAATATTTTAGAGGATAACACCGGTTAAGTCTGGGTTAGGTCCAGGATATGCCCGCATCTGGCACATGATTTTGCCTTCTTCGCATACTTGTTGGCCAGATCCTGGGTTTTTTTCGTGTTTGAATCACGCAGTAATGTGGTAACACACTGAAGCAGTCAATTAACCCTGGTTTCGATCAATATTTTAGAGGATAACACCGGTTAAGTCTGGGTTAGGTCCAGGATATGCCCGCATCTGGCTCATGATTTTGCCTTCTTCGCATACTTGATGGCCAGATCCTGGGTTTTTTTCGTGTTTGAATCACGCAGTAATGTGGTACCACAAAGAAACAGTCCATTAAACCTGGATTTGGACAGTATTTTAGAGGATAACACCGGTTAGGCCTGGGTTAGGTCTGGGATATGCGCTCATCTGGCTTATACTTTCGCCTTTTTCGCAAACTTGTTGGCTAGATCCTGGGTTTTTTCGGGTTTGAATCACGTAGTAATGTTGTAACACACTGAAGCAGTCAATTAACCCTGGTTTCGATCAATATTTTGGAGGATAACACCGGTTAGGTCTGGGTTAGGTCTGGGATATGCGCGCATCTGGCTCATACTTTCGCCTTTCTCGCAAACTTGTTGGCCAGATCCTGGGTTTTTTTCGTGTTTGAATCACGTAGTAATGTGCTAACACACTGAAGCAGTCAATTAACCCTGGTTTCGATCAATATTTTGGAGGATAACACCGGTTAGGTCTGGGTTAGGTCTGGGTTATGCCCGCATCTGGCTCATGATTTTGCCTTCTTCGCATACTTGATGGCCAGATCCTGGGTTTTTTTCGTGTTTGAATCACGCAGTAATGTGGTACCACAAAGAAACAGTCCATTAAACCTGGATTCGGACAGTATTTTAGAGGATAACACCGGTTAGGTCTGGGTTAGGTCTGGGTTATGCCCGCATCTGGCTCATGATTTTGCCTTCTTCGCATACTTGTTCAGATCCTGGGTTTTTTCCGTGTTTGAATCACGTAGTAATGTGGTACCACACTGAGGCAGTCAATTAAACCTGGTTTCGATCAATATTTTAGAGGATAGCACCGGTTAGGTCTGGGTTAGGTCTGGGATATGCGCGCATCTGGCTCATACTTTCGCCTTTCTCGCAAACTTGTTGGCCAGATCCTGGGTTTTTTTCGTGTTTGAATCACGTAGTAATGTGCTAACACACTGAAGGAGTCAATTAAACCTGGTTTCGATCAATATTTTAGAGGATAACACCGGTTAGGTCTGGGTTAGGTCTGGTATATGCGCGCATCTGGTTTATACTTTCGCCTTTTTCGCAAACTTGTTGGCCAGATCCTGGGTTTTTTTCGTGTTTGAATCACGCAGTAATGTGGTACCACACAGAAACAACCCATTAAACCGGGATTCGGACAGTATTTTAGAGGATAACATCGGTTAGGCCTGGGTTTCGTCTGGGTTATGTCCGCACCTGGCTCATGATTTTGCCTTCTTCGCATACTTGTTGGCCAGATCCTGGGTTTTTTTTGTGTTTGAATCACGTAGTAATGTGGTAACACAATGTAGCAGTCAATTAACCCTGGTTTCGATCCATATTTTGGAGGATAACACCGGTTAGGTCTGGGTTATGCCCGCATTTGGCTCATGATTTTGCCTTTTTCGCAAACTTCTTGGCCAGATCTTGGGTTTTTTTCGTGTTTGAATCACGTAGTAATGTGGTAACACACTGAAGCAGTCAATTAAACCTCGTTTCGCTCAGTATTTTAGACGATAACACCGGTTAGGTCTGGCTTAGGTCTGGGATATACCCGCATCTGGCTCACGATTTTGCCTTCTTCGCATACTTGTTGGCCAGATCCTGGGTTTTTTTCGTGTTTGAATCACGCAGTAATGTGGTAACACACTGAAGCAGTCAATTAAACCTGGTTTCGATCAATATTTTAGAGGATAACACCGGTTAGGTCTGGGTTAGGTCTGGGATATGCGCGCATCTGGCTTATACTTTCGCCTTTTTCGCAAACTTGTTGGCCAGATCCTGGTATTTTTCCGTGTTTGAATCACGTAGTAATGTGGTACCATACTGAGGCAGTCAATTAAACCTGGTTTCGACCAATATTTCAAAGGACAACACCGGTTAGGTCTGGGTTAGGTCCGGAATATGCCCGCATCTGGCTCATGAATTTGCCTTCTTCGCAAACTTGTCGGCCAGATCCTGGGTTTTTTTCGTGTTTGAATCACGTAGAAATGTGGTCACACACTGAAGCAGTCAATTAAACTTCGTTACGCTCAGTATTTTAGAGGATAACACCGGTTAGGTCTGGCTTAGGTCTGGGTTATACCCGCATCTGGCTCATGATTTTGCCTTCTTCGCATACTTGTTGGCCAGATCCTGGGTTTTTTTCGTGTTTGAATCACGTAGGAATGTGGTAACACACTGAAGCAGTCAATTAAACCTGGTTTCGAACAATATTTCAGAGGATAACACCGGTTAGGTCTGGGTTAGGTTCGGAATATGCCCGCATCTGGCTCATGATTTTGCCTTCTTCGCAAACTTGACGGCCAGATCCTGGGTTTTTTTCGTGTTTGAATCACGTAGTAATGTGGTAACACACTGAAGCAGTCAATTAAACCTCGTTTCGCTCAGTATTTTAGAGGATAACACCGATTGGGTCTGGGTTAGGTCTGGGTTATGCTCGCATCTGGCTCATGATTTTGCCTTCCTCGCATACTTGTTGGCCAGATCCTGGGTTTTTTTCGTGTTTGAATCACGTAGTAATGTGGTAACACACTGAAGCAGTCAATTAAACCTCGTTTCGCTCAGTATTTTAGAGGATAACACCGATTGGGTCTGGGTTAGGTCTGGGTTATGCCCGCATCTGGCTCATGATTTTGCCTTTTTCGCATACTTGTTGGCCAGATCCTGGGTTTTTTTCGTGTTTGAATCACGTAGTAATGTGGTAACACACTGAAGCAGTCAATTAAACCTGGTTTCGATCAATATTTTAGAGGATAACACCGGTTAGGCCTGGGTTTCGTCTAGGTTATGTCCGCACCTGGCTCATGATTTTGCCTTCTTCGCATACTTGTTGGCCAGATCCTGGGTTTTTTTCGTGTCTGAATCACGTAGTAATGTGGTAACACACTGAAGCAGTCAATTAAACCTGGTTTCGATCAATATTATAGAGGATAACACCGGTTAGGTCTGGGTTAGGACTGGGTTATGGCCGCATCTGGCTTATACTTTCGCCTTTTTCGCAAACTTGTTGGCTAGATCCTGGGTTCTTTCGGGTTTGAATCACGTGGTAATGTGGTACGACACAGAAACAATCCATTAAACCTGGATTCGGACAGTATTTTAGAGGATAACACCGGTTAGGTCTGGGTTAGGTCTGGTATATGCGCGCATCTGGCTCATGATTTTGCCATTTTCGCAAACTTGTTGGCCAGATCCTGTGTTTTTTTCGTGTTTGAATCACGTAGTAATGTTGTACCACACTGACGCAGTCAATTAAACCTGGTTTCGATCAATATTTTAGAGGATAACACCGGTTAGGCCTGGGTTTCGTCAGGGTTATGTCCGCATCTGGCTCATGATTTTGCCTTCTTCGCATACTTGTTGGCCAGATCCTGGGTTTTTTTCGTGTTTGAATCACGCAGTATTGTGGTAACACACTGAAGCAGTCAATTAACCCTGGTTTCGATCAATATTTTAGAGGATAACACCGGTTAAGTCTGGGTTAGGTCCAGGATATGCCCGCATCTGGCACATGATTTTGCCTTCTTCGCATACTTGTTGGCCAGATCCTGGGTTTTTTTCGTGTTTGAATCACGCAGTAATGTGGTAACACACTGAAGCAGTCAATTAACCCTGGTTTCGATCAATATTTTAGAGGATAACACCGGTTAAGTCTGGGTTAGGTCCAGGATATGCCCGCATCTGGCTCATGATTTTGCCTTCTTCGCATACTTGATGGCCAGATCCTGGGTTTTTTTCGTGTTTGAATCACGCAGTAATGTGGTACCACAAAGAAACAGTCCATTAAACCTGGATTTGGACAGTATTTTAGAGGATAACACCGGTTAGGCCTGGGTTAGGTCTGGGATATGCGCTCATCTGGCTTATACTTTCGCCTTTTTCGCAAACTTGTTGGCTAGATCCTGGGTTTTTTCGGGTTTGAATCACGTAGTAATGTTGTAACACACTGAAGCAGTCAATTAACCCTGGTTTCGATCAATATTTTGGAGGATAACACCGGTTAGGTCTGGGTTAGGTCTGGGATATGCGCGCATCTGGCTCATACTTTCGCCTTTCTCGCAAACTTGTTGGCCAGATCCTGGGTTTTTTTCGTGTTTGAATCACGTAGTAATGTGCTAACACACTGAAGCAGTCAATTAACCCTGGTTTCGATCAATATTTTGGAGGATAACACCGGTTAGGTCTGGGTTAGGTCTGGGTTATGCCCGCATCTGGCTCATGATTTTGCCTTCTTCGCATACTTGATGGCCAGATCCTGGGTTTTTTTCGTGTTTGAATCACGCAGTAATGTGGTACCACAAAGAAACAGTCCATTAAACCTGGATTCGGACAGTATTTTAGAGGATAACACCGGTTAGGTCTGGGTTAGGTCTGGGTTATGCCCGCATCTGGCTCATGATTTTGCCTTCTTCGCATACTTGTTCAGATCCTGGGTTTTTTCCGTGTTTGAATCACGTAGTAATGTGGTACCACACTGAGGCAGTCAATTAAACCTGGTTTCGATCAATATTTTAGAGGATAGCACCGGTTAGGTCTGGGTTAGGTCTGGGATATGCGCGCATCTGGCTCATACTTTCGCCTTTCTCGCAAACTTGTTGGCCAGATCCTGGGTTTTTTTCGTGTTTGAATCACGTAGTAATGTGCTAACACACTGAAGGAGTCAATTAAACCTGGTTTCGATCAATATTTTAGAGGATAACACCGGTTAGGTCTGGGTTAGGTCTGGTATATGCGCGCATCTGGTTTATACTTTCGCCTTTTTCGCAAACTTGTTGGCCAGATCCTGGGTTTTTTTCGTGTTTGAATCACGCAGTAATGTGGTACCACACAGAAACAACCCATTAAACCGGGATTCGGACAGTATTTTAGAGGATAACATCGGTTAGGCCTGGGTTTCGTCTGGGTTATGTCCGCACCTGGCTCATGATTTTGCCTTCTTCGCATACTTGTTGGCCAGATCCTGGGTTTTTTTTGTGTTTGAATCACGTAGTAATGTGGTAACACAATGTAGCAGTCAATTAACCCTGGTTTCGATCCATATTTTGGAGGATAACACCGGTTAGGTCTGGGTTATGCCCGCATTTGGCTCATGATTTTGCCTTTTTCGCAAACTTCTTGGCCAGATCTTGGGTTTTTTTCGTGTTTGAATCACGTAGTAATGTGGTAACACACTGAAGCAGTCAATTAAACCTCGTTTCGCTCAGTATTTTAGACGATAACACCGGTTAGGTCTGGCTTAGGTCTGGGATATACCCGCATCTGGCTCACGATTTTGCCTTCTTCGCATACTTGTTGGCCAGATCCTGGGTTTTTTTCGTGTTTGAATCACGCAGTAATGTGGTAACACACTGAAGCAGTCAATTAAACCTGGTTTCGATCAATATTTTAGAGGATAACACCGGTTAGGTCTGGGTTAGGTCTGGGATATGCGCGCATCTGGCTTATACTTTCGCCTTTTTCGCAAACTTGTTGGCCAGATCCTGGTATTTTTCCGTGTTTGAATCACGTAGTAATGTGGTACCATACTGAGGCAGTCAATTAAACCTGGTTTCGACCAATATTTCAAAGGACAACACCGGTTAGGTCTGGGTTAGGTCCGGAATATGCCCGCATCTGGCTCATGAATTTGCCTTCTTCGCAAACTTGTCGGCCAGATCCTGGGTTTTTTTCGTGTTTGAATCACGTAGAAATGTGGTCACACACTGAAGCAGTCAATTAAACTTCGTTACGCTCAGTATTTTAGAGGATAACACCGGTTAGGTCTGGCTTAGGTCTGGGTTATACCCGCATCTGGCTCATGATTTTGCCTTCTTCGCATACTTGTTGGCCAGATCCTGGGTTTTTTTCGTGTTTGAATCACGTAGGAATGTGGTAACACACTGAAGCAGTCAATTAAACCTGGTTTCGAACAATATTTCAGAGGATAACACCGGTTAGGTCTGGGTTAGGTTCGGAATATGCCCGCATCTGGCTCATGATTTTGCCTTCTTCGCAAACTTGACGGCCAGATCCTGGGTTTTTTTCGTGTTTGAATCACGTAGTAATGTGGTAACACACTGAAGCAGTCAATTAAACCTCGTTTCGCTCAGTATTTTAGAGGATAACACCGATTGGGTCTGGGTTAGGTCTGGGTTATGCTCGCATCTGGCTCATGATTTTGCCTTCCTCGCATACTTGTTGGCCAGATCCTGGGTTTTTTTCGTGTTTGAATCACGTAGTAATGTGGTAACACACTGAAGCAGTCAATTAAACCTCGTTTCGCTCAGTATTTTAGAGGATAACACCGATTGGGTCTGGGTTAGGTCTGGGTTATGCCCGCATCTGGCTCATGATTTTGCCTTCTTCGCATACTTGTTGGCCAGATCCTGGGTTTTTTTCGTGTTTGAATCACGTAGTAATGTGGTAACACACTGAAGCAGTCAATTAAACCTGGTTTCGATCAATATTTTAGAGGATAACACCGGTTAGGCCTGGGTTTCGTCTGGGTTATGTCCGCACCTGGCTCATGATTTTGCCTTCTTCGCATACTTGTTGGCCAGATCCTGGGTTTTTTTCGTGTTTGAATCACGTAGTAATGTGGTAACACACTGAAGCAGTCAATTAAACCTGGTTTCGATCAATATTATAGAGGATAACACCGGTTAGGTCTGGGTTAGGTCTGGGTTATGGCCGCATCTGGCTTATACTTTCGCCTTTTTCGCAAACTTGTTGGCTAGATCCTGGGTTCTATCGGGTTTGAATCACGTGGTAATGTGGTACGACACAGAAACAATCCATTAAACCTGGATTCGGACAGTATTTTAGAGGATAACACCGGTTAGGTCTGGGTTAGGTCTGGTATATGCGCGCATCTGGCTCATGATTTTGACATTTTCGCAAACTTGTTGGCCAGATCCTGTGTTTTTTTCGTGTTTGAATCACGTAGTAATGTTGTACCACACTGACGCAGTCAATTAAACCTGGTTTCGATCAATATTTTAGAGGATAACACCGGTTAGGCCTGGGTTTCGTCAGGGTTATGTCCGCATCTGGCTCATGATTTTGCCTTCTTCGCATACTTGTTGGCCAGATCCTGGGTTTTTTTCGTGTTTGAATCACGCAGTAATGTGGTAACACACTGAAGCAGTCAATTAAACGTGGTTTCGATCAATATTTTAGAGGATAACACCGGTTAGGCCTGGGTTTCGTCGGGGTTATGTCCGGATCTGGCTTATACTTTCGCCTTTTCGCAAACTTGTTGGCCAGATCCTGGGTTTTTTTCGTGTTTGAATCACGTAGTAATGTTGTACCACACTGAGGCAGTCAATTAAACCTGGTTTCGATCAATATTTCAGAGGATAAAACCGGTTAAGTCTGGGTTAGGTCCGGGATATGCCCGCATCTGGCTCATGATTTTGTCTTCTTCGCATACTTGATGGCCAGATCCTGGGTTTTTTTCGTGTTTGAATCACGTAGTAATGTGGTACCACAATGAAGCAGTCAATTAACCCTGGTTTCGATCAATATTTTAGAGGATAACACCGGTTAGGTCTCGGTTAGGTCTGGGTTATGCCCGCATCTGGCTCATGATTTTGCCTTCTTCGCATACTTGTTGGCCAGATCCTGGGTTTTTTTCGTGATTGAATCACGTAGTAATGTGGTAACACACTGAAGCAGTCAATTAACCCTGGTTTCGATCAATATTTTAGAGGATAACACCGGTTAAGTCTGGGTTAGGTCCAGGATATGCCCGCATCTGGCACATGATTTTGCCTTCTTCGCATACTTGATGGCCAGATCCTGGGTTTTTTTCGTGTTTGAATCACGTAGTAATGTTGTAACACACTGAAGCAGTCAATTAACCCTGGTTTCGATCAATATTTTGGAGGATAACACCGGTTAGGTCTGAGTTAGGTCTGGGTTATGCCCGCATCTGGCTCATGATTTTGCCTTCTTCGCATACTTGATGGCCAGATCCTGGGTTTTTTTCGTGTTTGAATCACGCAGTAATGTGGTACCACAAAGAAACAGTCCATTAAACCTGGATTTGGACAGTATTTTAGAGGATAACACCGGTTAGGCCTGGGTTAGGTCTGGGATATGCGCTCATCTGGCTTATACTTTCGCCTTTTTCGCAAACTTGTTGGCTAGATCCTGGGTTTTTTCGGGTTTGAATCACGTAGTAATGTTGTAACACACTGAAGCAGTCAATAAACCCTGGTTTCGATCAATATTTTGGAGGATAACACCGGTTAGGTCTGGGTTAGGTCTGGGATATGCGCGCATCTGGCTCATACTTTCGCCTTTCTCGCAAACTTGTTGGCCAGATCCTGGGTTTTTTTCGTGTTTGAATCACGTAGTAATGTTGTAACACACTGAAGCAGTCAATTAACCCTGGTTTCGATCAATATTTTGGAGGATAACACCGGTTAGGTCTGGGTTAGGTCTGGGTTATGCCCGCATCTGGCTCATGATTTTGCCTTCTTCGCATACTTGTTGGCCAGATCCTGGGTTTTTTTCGTGTTTGAATCACGCAGTAATGTGGTACCACACAGAAACAGTCCATTAAACCGGGATTCGGACAGTATTTTAGAGGATAACATCGGTTAGGCCTGGGTTTCGTCTGGGTTATGTCCGCACCTGGCTCATGATTTTGCCTTCTTCGCATACTTGTTGGCCAGATCCTGGGTTTTTTTTTGTGTTTGAATCACGTAGTAATGTGGTAACACAATGTAGCAGTCAATTAACCCTGGTTTCGATCAATATTTTGGAGGATAACACCGGTTAGGTCTGGGTTAGGTCTGGGTTATGCCCGCATCTGGCTCATGATTTTGCCTTTTTCGCAAACTTCTTGGCCAGATCTTGGGTTTTTTTCGTGTTTGAATCACGCAGTAATGTGGTACCACAAAGAAACAGTCCATTAAACCTGGATTTGGACAGTATTTTAGAGGATAACACCGGTTAGGCCTGGGTTAGGTCTGGGATATGCGCTCATCTGGCTTATACTTTCGCCTTTTTCGCAAACTTGTTGGCTAGATCCTGGGTTTTTTCGGGTTTGAATCACGTAGTAATGTTGTAACACACTGAAGCAGTCAATTAAACCTGGTTTCGATCAATATTTTAGAGGATAACACCGGTTAGGTCTGGGTTAGGTCTGGGATATGCGCGCATCTGGCTTATACTTTCGCCTTTTTCGCCAACTTGTTGGCCAGATCCTGGTATTTTTCGTGTTTGAATCACGTAGTAATGTGGTAACACACTGAAGCAGTCAATTAAACCTGGTTTCGATCAATATTATAGAGGATAACACCGGTTAGGTCTGGGTTAGGTCTGGGTTATGGCCGCATCTGGCTTATACTTTCGCCTTTTTCGCAAACTTGTTGGCTAGATCCTGGGTTCTATCGGGTTTGAATCACGTGGTAATGTGGTACGACACAGAAACAATCCATTAAACCTGGATTCGGACAGTATTTTAGAGGATAACACCGGTTAGGTCTGGGTTAGGTCTGGTATATGCGCGCATCTGGCTCATGATTTTGACATTTTCGCAAACTTGTTGGCCAGATCCTGTGTTTTTTTCGTGTTTGAATCACGTAGTAATGTTGTACCACACTGACGCAGTCAATTAAACCTGGTTTCGATCAATATTTTAGAGGATAACACCGGTTAGGCCTGGGTTTCGTCAGGGTTATGTCCGCATCTGGCTCATGATTTTGCCTTCTTCGCATACTTGTTGGCCAGATCCTGGGTTTTTTTCGTGTTTGAATCACGCAGTAATGTGGTAACACACTGAAGCAGTCAATTAAACGTGGTTTCGATCAATATTTTAGAGGATAACACCGGTTAGGCCTGGGTTTCGTCGGGGTTATGTCCGGATCTGGCTTATACTTTCGCCTTTTCGCAAACTTGTTGGCCAGATCCTGGGTTTTTTTCGTGTTTGAATCACGTAGTAATGTTGTACCACACTGAGGCAGTCAATTAAACCTGGTTTCGATCAATATTTCAGAGGATAACACCGGTTAAGTCTGGGTTAGGTCCGGGATATGCCCGCATCTGGCTCATGATTTTGTCTTCTTCGCATACTTGATGGCCAGATCCTGGGTTTTTTTCGTGTTTGAATCACGTAGTAATGTGGTACCACAATGAAGCAGTCAATTAACCCTGGTTTCGATCAATATTTTAGAGGATAACACCGGTTAGGTCTCGGTTAGGTCTGGGTTATGCCCGCATCTGGCTCATGATTTTGCCTTCTTCGCATACTTGTTGGCCAGATCCTGGGTTTTTTTCGTGATTGAATCACGTAGTAATGTGGTAACACACTGAAGCAGTCAATTAACCCTGGTTTCGATCAATATTTTAGAGGATAACACCGGTTAAGTCTGGGTTAGGTCCAGGATATGCCCGCATCTGGCACATGATTTTGCCTTCTTCGCATACTTGATGGCCAGATCCTGGGTTTTTTTCGTGTTTGAATCACGTAGTAATGTTGTAACACACTGAAGCAGTCAATTAACCCTGGTTTCGATCAATATTTTGGAGGATAACACCGGTTAGGTCTGAGTTAGGTCTGGGTTATGCCCGCATCTGGCTCATGATTTTGCCTTCTTCGAATACTTGATGGCCAGATCCTGGGTTTTTTTCGTGTTTGAATCACGCAGTAATGTGGTACCACAAAGAAACAGTCCATTAAACCTGGATTTGGACAGTATTTTAGAGGATAACACCGGTTAGGCCTGGGTTAGGTCTGGGATATGCGCTCATCTGGCTTATACTTTCGCCTTTTTCGCAAACTTGTTGGCTAGATCCTGGGTTTTTTCGGGTTTGAATCACGTAGTAATGTTGTAACACACTGAAGCAGTCAATTAACCCTGGTTTCGATCAATATTTTGGAGGATAACACCGGTTAGGTCTGGGTTAGGTCTGGGTTATGCCCGCATCTGGCTCATGATTTTGCCTTCTTCGCATACTTGATGGCCAGATCCTGGGTTTTTTTCGTGTTTGAATCACGCAGTAATGTGGTACCACAAAGAAACAGTCCATTAAACCTGGATTCGGACAGTATTTTAGAGGATAACACCGGTTAGGTCTGGGTTAGGTCTGGGTTATGCCCGCATCTGGCTCATGATTTTGCCTTCTTCGCATACTTGTTCAGATCCTGGGTTTTTTCCGTGTTTGAATCACGTAGTAATGTGGTACCACACTGAGGCAGTCAATTAAACCTGGTTTCGATCAATATTTTAGAGGATAGCACCGGTTAGGTCTGGGTTAGGTCTGGGATATGCGCGCATCTGGCTCATGATTTTGCCTTCTTCGCATACTTGTTGGCCAGATCCTAGGTTTTTTTCGTGTTTGAATCACGCAGTAATGTGGTACCACACAGAAACAGTCCATTAAACCGGGATTCGGACAGTATTTTAGAGGATAACATCGGTTAGGCCTGGGTTTCGTCTGGGTTATGTCCGCACCTGGCTCATGATTTTGCCTTCTTCGCATACTTGTTGGCCAGATCCTGGGTTTTTTTTTGTGTTTGAATCACGTAGTAATGTGGTAACACAATGTAGCAGTCAATTAACCCTGGTTTCGATCCATATTTTGGAGGATAACACCGGTTAGGTCTGGGTTATGCCCGCATTTGGCTCATGATTTTGCCTTTTTCGCAAACTTCTTGGCCAGATCTTGGGTTTTTTTCGTGTTTGAATCACGTAGTAATGTGGTAACACACTGAAGCAGTCAATTAAACCTCGTTTCGCTCAGTATTTTAGACGATAACACCGGTTAGGTCTGGCTTAGGTCTGGGATATACCCGCATCTGGCTCATGATTTTGCCTTCTTCGCATACTTGCTGGCCAGATCCTGGGTTTTTTTCGTGTTTGAATCACGCAGTAATGTGGTAACACACTGAAGCAGTCAATTAAACCTGGTTTCGATCAATATTTTAGAGGATAACACCGGTTAGGTCTGGGTTAGGTCTGGGATATGCGCGCATCTGGCTTATACTTTCGCCTTTTTCGCCAACTTGTTGGCCAGATCCTGGTATTTTTCCGTGTTTGAATCACGTAGTAACGTGGTACCACACTGAGGCAGTCAATTAAACCTGGTTTCGACCAATATTTCAAAGGATAACACCGGTTAGGTCTGGGTTAGGTCCGGAATATGCCCGCATCTGGCTCATGATTTTGCCTTCTTCGCAAACTTGTCGGCCAGATCCTGGGTTTTTTTCGTGTTTGAATCACGTAGTAATGTGGTCACACACTGAAGCAGTCAATTAAACCTCGTTACGCTCAGTATTTTAGAGGATAACACCGGTTAGGTCTGGCTTAGGTCTGGGTTATACCCGCATCTGGCTCATGATTTTGCCTTCTTCGCATACTTGTTGGCCAGATCCTGGGTTTTTTTCGTGTTTGAATCACGTAGGAATGTGGTAACACACTGAAGCAGTCAATTAAACCTGGTTTCGATCACTATTTTAGAGGATAACACCGGTTAGGTCTGGGTTAGGTCTGGGATATGCGCGCATCTGGCTTATACTTTCGCCTTTTTCGCCAACTTGTTGGCCAGATCCTGGGATTTTTTCGTGTTTGAATCACGTAGTAATGTTGTACCACACTGAAGCAGGCAATTAACCCTGGTTTCCATCAATATTTTAGAGGATAACACCGGTTAAGTCTGGGTTAGGTCCAGGGTATGCCCGCATCTGGCTCATGATTTTGTCTTCTTCGCATACTTGATGGCCAGATCCTGGGTTTTTTTCGTGTTTGAATCACGTAGTAATGTTGTAACTCACTGAAGCAGTCAATTAACCCTGGTTTCGATCAATATTTTGGAGGATAACACCGGTTAGGCCTGGGTTAGGTCTGGGTTATGCCCGCATCTGGCTCATGATTTTGCCTTCTTCGCATACTTGTTGGCCAGATCCTGGGTTTTTTTCGTGTTTGAATCACGCAGTAATGTGGTACCACACAGAAACAGTCCATTAAACCTGGATTTGGACAGTATTTTAGAGGATAACACCGGTTAGGCCTGGGTAAGGTCTGGGATATACGCGCATCTGGCTTATACTTTCGCCTTTCTCCCAAACTTGTTGGCCAGATCCTGGGTTTTTTTCGTGTTTGAATCACGTAGTAATGTTGTACCACACTGAGGCAGTCAATTAAACCTGGTTTCGATCAATATTTTAGAAGATAACACCGGTTAGGCCTGGGTTTCGTCTGGGTTATGTCCGCATCTGGCTCATGATTTTGCCTTCTTCGCATACTTGTTGGCCAGATCCTGGGTTTTTTTCGTGTTTGAATCACGCAGTAATGTGGTAACACACTGAAGCAGTCAATTAAACCTGGTTTCGATCAATATTTTAGAGGATAACACCGGTTAGGTCTGGGTTAGGTCTGGGATATTCACGCATCTGGCTTATACTTTCGCCTTTTCGCAAACTTGTTGGCCAGATCCTGGTATTTTTCCGTGTTTGAATCACGTAGTAATGTGGTACCACACTGCGGCAGTCAATTAAACCTGGTTTCGACCAATATTTCAAAGGACAACACCGGTTAGGTCTGGGTTAGGTCCGGAATATGCCCGCATCTTGCTCATGAATTTGCCTTCTTCGCAAACTTGTCGGCCAGATCCTGGGTTTTTTTCGTGTTTGAATCACGTAGAAATGTGGTCACACACTGAAGCAGTCAATTAAACCTCGTTACGCTCAGTATTTTAGAGGATAACACCGGTTAGGTCTGGCTTAGGTCTGGGTTATACCCGCATCTGGCTCATGATTTTGCCTTCTTCGCATACTTGTTGGCCGGATCCTGGGTTTTTTTCGTGTTTGAATCACGTAGTAATGTGGTAACACAATGAAGCAGTCAATTAACCCTGGTTTCGATCAATATTTTAGAGGATAACACCGGTTAGGTCTGGGTTAGGTCTAGGTTATGCCCGCATCTGGCTCATGATTTTGCCTTCTTCGCATACTTGTTGGCCAGATCCTAGGTTTTTTTCGTGTTTGAACCACGCAGTAATGTGGTAACACACTGAAGCAGTCAATTAAACCTGGTTTCGATCAATATTTTAGAGGATAACACCGGTTAGGTCTGGGTTAGGTCTGGGATATTCGCGCATCTGGCTGATACTTTCGCCTTTTTCGCAAACTTGTTGGCCAGATCCTGGGTTTTTCTCGTGTTTGAATCACGCAGTAATGTGGTAACACACTGAAGCAGTCAATTAAACCTGGTTTCGATCAATATTTTAGAGGATAACACCGGTTAGGTCTGGGTTAGGTCTGGGATATTCGCGCATCTGGCTTATACTTTCGCCTTCTTCGCATACTTGTTGGCCAGATCCTGGATTTTTTTCGAGATTGAATCACGTAGTAATGTGGTAACACACTAAAGCAGTCAATCAAACCTGGTTTCGATTAATATTTTAGAGGATAACACCGGTTAGGTCTGGGTTAGGTCTGGGATATGCCCGCATCTGGCTCATGATTTAGCCTTCTTTGCATACTTGATGGCCAGATCCTGGGTTTTTTTCGTGTTTGAATCACGTAGTAATGTGGTAACACAATGAAGCAGTCAATTAACCCTGGTTTCGATCAATATTTTAGAGGATAACACCGGTTAGGTCTGGGTTAGGTCTGGGATATTCGCGCATCTGGCTTATACTTTCGCCTTTTTCGCAAACTTGTTGGCCAGATCCTGGGTTTTTCTCGTGTTTGAATCACGCAGTAATGTGGTAACACACTGAAGCAGTCAATTAAACCTAGTTTCGATCAATATTTTAGAGGATAACACCGGTTAAGTCTGGGTTAGGTCCGGGATATGCCCGCATCTGGCTCATGATTTTGCCTTCTTCGCATACTTGGTGGCCAGATCCTGGGTTTTTTTCGTGTTTGAATCACGTAGTAATGTGGTAACACAATGAAGCAGTCAATTAACCCTGGTTTCGATCAATATTTTAGAGGATAACACCGGTTAGGTCTGCGTTAGGTCTGGGTTATGCCAGCATCTGGCTCATGATTTTGCCTTCTTCGTATACTTGTTGGCCAGATCCTGGGTTTTTTTCGTGATTGAATCACGTAGTAATGTGGTAACACAATGAAGCAGTCAATTAACCCTGGTTTCCATCAATATTTTAGAGGATAACACCGGTTAGGTCTGGGTTAGGTCTGGGATAGCCGCGCATCTGGCTCATGATTTTGCCTTCTTCGCATACTTGTTGGCCTGATCCTGGGTTTTTTTCGTGTTTGAATCACGTAGTAATGTGGTAACACAATGAGGCAGTCAATTAACCCTGGTTTCGATCAATATTTTAGAGGATAACATCGGTTAGGTCTGGGTTACGTCCGGGATATGCCCGCATCTGGCTCATGATTTTGCCTTCTTCGCATACTTGTTGGCCAGATCCTGGATTTTTTTCGAGATTGAATCACGTAGTAATGTGGTAACACACTAAAGCAGTCAATCAAACCTGGTTTCGATTAATATTTTAGAGGATAACACCGGTTAGGTCTGGGTTAGGTCTGGGATATGCCCGCATCTGGCTCATGATTTAGCCTTCTTTGCATACTTGATGGCCAGATCCTGGGTTTTTTTCGTGTTTGAATCACGTAGTAATGTGGTAACACAATGAAGCAGTCAATTAACCCTGGTTTCGATCAATATTTTAGAGGATAACACCGGTTAGGTCTGGGTTAGGTCTAGGTTATGCCCGCATCTGGCTCATGATTTTGCCTTCTTCGCATACTTGTTGGCCAGATCCTAGGTTTTTTTCGTGTTTGAACCACGCAGTAATGTGGTAACACACTGAAGCAGTCAATTAAACCTGGTTTCGATCAATATTTTAGAGGATAACACCGGTTAGGTCTGGGTTAGGTCTGGGATATTCGCGCATCTGGCTTATACTTTCGCCTTTTTCGCAAACTTGTTGGCCAGATCCTGGGTTTTTCTCGTGTTTGAATCACGCAGTAATGTGGTAACACACTGAAGCAGTCAATTAAACCTGGTTTCGATCAATATTTTAGAGGATAACACCGGTTAGGTCTGGGTTAGGTCTGGGATATTCGCGCATCTGGCTTATACTTTCGCCTTTTTCGCAAACTTGTTGGCCAGATCCTGGGTTTTTCTCGTGTTTGAATCACGCAGTAATGTAGTAACACACTGAAGCAGTCAATTAAACCTGGTTTCGATCAATATTTTAGAGGATAACACCGGTTAGGTCTGGGTTAGGTCTTGGATATTCGCGCATCTGGCTTATACTTTCGCCTTTTTCGCAAACTTGTTGGCCAGATCCTCGGTTTTTTTCGTGTTTGAATCACGTAGTAATGTTGTACCACACTGCAGCAGTCAACTAAACCTGGTTTCGATCAATATTTTAGAGGATAGCACCGGTTAGGTCTGGGTTAGGTCTGGGATATGCGCGCATCTGGCTTATACTTTCGCCTTTTTCGCAAACTTGTTGGCCAGATCCTGGGTTTTTTTCGCGTTTGAATCACGCAGTAATGTGGTACCACACAGAAACTGTCCATTAAACCTGGATTCGGACAGTATTTTAGAGGATAACACCGGTTAGGTCTGGGTTAGGTCTGGGATATGCGCGCATCTGGCTTATACTTTCGCCTTTTTCGCAAACTTGTTGGCTAGATCCTGGGTTTTTTTCGGGTTTGAATAACGCAGTAATGTGGTACCACACTGAAGCAGTCAATCAAACCTGGTTTCGATCAATATTTTAGAGGATAACACCGGTTAGGTCTGGGTTAGGTCTGGGATATGCGCGCATCTGGCTTATACTTTCGCCTTTTTCGCAAACTTGTTGGCCAGATCCTGGGTTTTTTCCGTGTTTGAATCATGTAGTAGTGTTGTAGCACACTGAGGCAGTCAATTAAACGTGGTTTCGATCAATATATTAGAGGATAACGCCGGTTAGGTCTGGGTTAGGGCTGGGTTATGCCCGCATCTGGCTTATACTTTCGCCTTTTTCGCAAACTTGTTGGCTAGATCCTGGGTTTTTTTCGGGTTTGAATCACGTGTTAATGTGGTACGACACAGAAACAATCCATTAAACCTGGATTCGGATAGTATTTTAGAGGATAACACCGGTTAGGTCTGGGTTAGGTCTGGGATATGCGCGCATCTGGCTTATACTTTCTCCTTTTTCGCAAACTTGTTGGCCAGATCCTGGGTTTTTTTCGTGTTTGAATCACGTAGGAATGTGGTTACACACTGAAGCAGTGAATTAAACCTGGTTTCGATCAATATTTTAGAGGATAACACCGGTTAGGTCTGGGTTAGGTCTGGGTTATGCCCGCATCTGGCTCATGATTTTGCCTTCTTCGCATACTTGTTGGCCAGATCCTGGGTTTTTTTCGTGTTTGAATCACGTAGTAATGTGGTAACACACTGAAGCAGTCAATTAACCCTGGTTTCGATCAATATTTTAGAGGATAACACCGGTTATGTCTGGGTTAGGTCTGGGTTATGCCCGCATCTGGCTCATGATTTTGCCTTCTTCGTATACTTGTTGGCCAGATCCTGGGTTTTTTTCGTGATTGAATCACGTAGTAATGTGGTAACACAATGAAGCAGTCAATTAACCCTGGTTTCGATCAATATTTTAGAGGATAACACCGGTTAGGTCTGGGTTAGGTCGGGGATAGGCGCGCATCTGACTCATGATTTTGCCTTCTTCGCATACTTGTTGGCCTGATCCTGGGTTTTTTTTCGTGTTTGAATCACGTAGTAATGTGGTAACACAATGAAGCAGTCAATTAACCCTGGTTTCGATCAATATTTTAGAGGATAACACCGGTTAGGTCTGGGTTAGGTCTGGTATATGCGCGCATCTGGCTCATGATTTTGCCTTTTTTGCAAACTTGTTGGCCAGATCCTGGGTTTTTTTCGTGTTTGAATCACGTAGTGATGTTGTACCACACTGAGGCAGTCAATTAAACCTGGTTTCGATCAATATTTTGGAGGATAACACCGGTTAGGTCTGGGTTAGGTCTGGGATATGCGCGCATCTGGCTTATACTTTCGCCTTTTTCGCAAACTTGTTGGCCAGATCCTGGGTTTTTTCCGTGTTTGAATCACGTAGTAATGTGGTAACACAATGAAGCAGTCAATTAACCCTGGTTTCGATCAATATTTTAGAGGATAACACCGGTTAGGTCTGGGTTAGGTCTGGGTTATGCCCGCATCTGGCTTATACTTTCGCCTTTTTCGCAAACTTGTTGGCCAGATCCTGGGTTTTTTTCGTGTTTGAATCACGCAGTAATGTGGTAACACACTGAAGCAGTCAATTAAACCTGGTTTCGATCAATATTTTAGAGGATAACACCGGTTAGGTCTGGGTTAGGTCTGGGATATTCGCGCATCTGGCTTATACTTTCGCCTTTTTCGCAAACTTGTTGGCCAGATCCTGGGTTTTTCTCGTGTTTGAATCACGCAGTAATGTGGTAACACACTGAAGCAGTCAATTAAACCTAGTTTCGATCAATATTTTAGAGGATAACACCGGTTAAGTCTGGGTTAGGTCCGGGATATGCCCGCATCTGGCTCATGATTTTGCCTTCTTCGCATACTTGGTGGCCAGATCCTGGGTTTTTTTCGTGTTTGAATCACGTAGTAATGTGGTAACACAATGAAGCAGTCAATTAACCCTGGTTTCGATCAATATTTTAGAGGATAACACCGGTTAGGTCTGGGTTAGGTCTGGGTTATGCCAGCATCTGGCTCATGATTTTGCCTTCTTCGTATACTTGTTGGCCAGATCCTGGGTTTTTTTCGTGATTGAATCACGTAGTAATGTGGTAACACAATGAAGCAGTCAATTAACCCTGGTTTCCATCAATATTTTAGAGGATAACACCGGTTAGGTCTGGGTTAGGTCTGGGATAGGCGCGCATCTGGCTCATGATTTTGCCTTCTTCGCATACTTGTTGGCCTGATCCTGGGTTTTTTTCGTGTTTGAATCACGTAGTAATGTGGTAACACAATGAGGCAGTCAATTAACCCTGGTTTCGATCAATATTTTAGAGGATAACATCGGTTAGGTCTGGGGTACGTCCGGGATATGCCCGCATCTGGCTCATGATTTTGCCTTCTTCGCATACTTGTTGGCCAGATCCTGGATTTTTTTCGAGATTGAATCACGTAGTAATGTGGTAACACACTAAAGCAGTCAATCAAACCTGGTTTCGATTAATATTTTAGAGGATAACACCGGTTAGGTCTGGGTTAGGTCTGGGATATGCCCGCATCTGGCTCATGATTTAGCCTTCTTTGCATACTTGATGGCCAGATCCTGGGTTTTTTTCGTGTTTGAATCACGTAGTAATGTGGTAACACAATGAAGCAGTCAATTAACCCTGGTTTCGATCAATATTTTAGAGGATAACACCGGTTAGGTCTGGGTTAGGTCTAGGTTATGCCCGCATCTGGCTCATGATTTTGCCTTCTTCGCATACTTGTTGGCCAGATCCTAGGTTTTTTTCGTGTTTGAACCACGCAGTAATGTGGTAACACACTGAAGCAGTCAATTAAACCTGGTTTCGATCAATATTTTAGAGGATAACACCGGTTAGGTCTGGGTTAGGTCTGGGATATTCGCGCATCTGGCTGATACTTTCGCCTTTTTCGCAAACTTGTTGGCCAGATCCTGGGTTTTTCTCGTGTTTGAATCACGCAGTAATGTGGTAACACACTGAAGCAGTCAATTAAACCTGGTTTCGATCAATATTTTAGAGGATAACACCGGTTAGGTCTGGGTTAGGTCTGGGATATTCGCGCATCTGGCTTATACTTTCGCCTTCTTCGCATACTTGTTGGCCAGATCCTGGATTTTTTTCGAGATTGAATCACGTAGTAATGTGGTAACACACTAAAGCAGTCAATCAAACCTGGTTTCGATTAATATTTTAGAGGATAACACCGGTTAGGTCTGGGTTAGGTCTGGGATATGCCCGCATCTGGCTCATGATTTAGCCTTCTTTGCATACTTGATGGCCAGATCCTGGGTTTTTTTCGTGTTTGAATCACGTAGTAATGTGGTAACACAATGAAGCAGTCAATTAACCCTGGTTTCGATCAATATTTTAGAGGATAACACCGGTTAGGTCTGGGTTAGGTCTGGGATATTCGCGCATCTGGCTTATACTTTCGCCTTTTTCGCAAACTTGTTGGCCAGATCCTGGGTTTTTCTCGTGTTTGAATCACGCAGTAATGTGGTAACACACTGAAGCAGTCAATTAAACCTAGTTTCGATCAATATTTTAGAGGATAACACCGGTTAAGTCTGGGTTAGGTCCGGGATATGCCCGCATCTGGCTCATGATTTTGCCTTCTTCGCATACTTGGTGGCCAGATCCTGGGTTTTTTTCGTGTTTGAATCACGTAGTAATGTGGTAACACAATGAAGCAGTCAATTAACCCTGGTTTCGATCAATATTTTAGAGGATAACACCGGTTAGGTCTGCGTTAGGTCTGGGTTATGCCAGCATCTGGCTCATGATTTTGCCTTCTTCGTATACTTGTTGGCCAGATCCTGGGTTTTTTTCGTGATTGAATCACGTAGTAATGTGGTAACACAATGAAGCAGTCAATTAACCCTGGTTTCCATCAATATTTTAGAGGATAACACCGGTTAGGTCTGGGTTAGGTCTGGGATAGGCGCGCATCTGGCTCATGATTTTGCCTTCTTCGCATACTTGTTGGCCTGATCCTGGGTTTTTTTCGTGTTTGAATCACGTAGTAATGTGGTAACACAATGAGGCAGTCAATTAACCCTGGTTTCGATCAATATTTTAGAGGATAACATCGGTTAGGTCTGGGTTACGTCCGGGATATGCCCGCATCTGGCTCATGATTTTGCCTTCTTCGCATACTTGTTGGCCAGATCCTGGATTTTTTTCGAGATTGAATCACGTAGTAATGTGGTAACACACTAAAGCAGTCAATCAAACCTGGTTTCGATTAATATTTTAGAGGATAACACCGGTTAGGTCTGGGTTAGGTCTGGGATATGCCCGCATCTGGCTCATGATTTAGCCTTCTTTGCATACTTGATGGCCAGATCCTGGGTTTTTTTCGTGTTTGAATCACGTAGTAATGTGGTAACACAATGAAGCAGTCAATTAACCCTGGTTTCGATCAATATTTTAGAGGATAACACCGGTTAGGTCTGGGTTAGGTCTAGGTTATGCCCGCATCTGGCTCATGATTTTGCCTTCTTCGCATACTTGTTGGCCAGATCCTAGGTTTTTTTCGTGTTTGAACCACGCAGTAATGTGGTAACACACTGAAGCAGTCAATTAAACCTGGTTTCGATCAATATTTTAGAGGATAACACCGGTTAGGTCTGGGTTAGGTCTGGGATATTCGCGCATCTGGCTTATACTTTCGCCTTTTTCGCAAACTTGTTGGCCAGATCCTGGGTTTTTCTCGTGTTTGAATCACGCAGTAATGTAGTAACACACTGAAGCAGTCAATTAAACCTGGTTTCGATCAATATTTTAGAGGATAACACCGGTTAGGTCTGGGTTAGGTCTTGGATATTCGCGCATCTGGCTTATACTTTCGCCTTTTTCGCAAACTTGTTGGCCAGATCCTCGGTTTTTTTCGTGTTTGAATCACGTAGTAATGTTGTACCACACTGCAGCAGTCAACTAAACCTGGTTTCGATCAATATTTTAGAGGATAGCACCGGTTAGGTCTGGGTTAGGTCTGGGATATGCGCGCATCTGGCTTATACTTTCGCCTTTTTCGCAAACTTGTTGGCCAGATCCTGCGTTTTTCCCGTGTTTGAATCACGTAGTAATGTTGTACCACACTGAGGCAGTCAATTAAACCTGGATTCGGACAGTATTTTAGAGGATAACTCCGGTTAGGTCTGGGTTAGGTCTGGGTTATTCCCGCATCTGGCTCATGATTTTGCCTTCTTCGCATACTTGTTGGCCAGATCCTGGGTTTTTTTCGTGTTTGAATCACGTAGTAATGTGGTAACACAATGATGCAGTCAATTAACCCTGATTTCGATCCATATTTTGGAGGATAACACCGGTTAGGTCTGGGTTATTCCCGCATCTGGCTCATGATTTTGCCTTCTTCGCATACTTGTTGGCCAGATCCTAGGTTTTTTTCGTGTTTGAACCACGCAGTAATGTGGTAACACACTGAAGCAGTCAATTAAACCTGGTTTCGATCAATATTTTAGAGGATAACACCGGTTAGGTCTGGGTTAGGTCTGGGATATTCGCGCATCTGGCTTATACTTTCGCCTTTTTCGCAAACTTGTTGGCCAGATCCCGGGTTTTTCTCGTGTTTGAATCACGCAGTAATGTGTTAACACACTGAAGCAGTCAATTAAACCTGGTTTCGATTAATATTTTAGAGGATAACACCGGTTATGTCTGGGTTAGGTCTGGGTTATGCCCGCATCTGGCTCATGATTTTGCCTTCTTCGTATACTTGTTGGCCAGATCCTGGGTTTTTTTCGTGATTGAATCACGTAGTAATGTGGTAACACAATGAAGCAGTCAATTAACCCTGGTTTCGATCAATATTTTAGAGGATAACACCGGTTAGGTCTGGGTTAGGTCGGGGATAGGCGCGCATCTGACTCATGATTTTGCCTTCTTCGCATACTTGTTGGCCTGATCCTGGGTTTTTTTCGTGTTTGAATCACGTAGTAATGTGGTAACACAATGAAGCAGTCAATTGACCCTGGTTTCGATCAATATTTTAGAGGATAACACCGGTTAGGTCTGGGTTAGGTCTGGTATATGCGCGCATCTGGCTTATACTTTCGCCTTTTTCGCAAACTTGTTGGCCAGATCCTGGGTTTTTCTCGTGTTTGAATCACGCAGTAATGTGGTAACACACTGAAGCAGTCAATTAAACCTGGTTCCGATCAATATTTTAGAGGATAACATCGGTTAGGTCTGGGTTAGGTCCGGGATATGCCCGCATCTGGCTCATGATTTTGCCTTCTTCGCATACTTGTTGGCCAGATCCTGGATTTTTTTCGTGATTGAATCACGTAGTAATGTGGTAACACACTGAAGCAGTCAATCAAACCTGGTTTCGATTAATATTTTAGAGGATAACACCGGTTAGGTCTGGGTTAGGTCTGGGATATTCGCGCATCTGGCTTATACTTTCGCCTTTTTCGCAAACTTGTTGGCCAGATCCTGGGTTTTTCTCGTGTTTGAATCACGCAGTAATGTAGTAACACACTGAAGCAGTCAATTAAACCTGGTTTCGATCAATATTTTAGAGGATAACACCGGTTAGGTCTGGGTTAGGTCTTGGATATTCGCGCATCTGGCTTATACTTTCGCCTTTTTCCCAAACTTGTTGGCCAGATCCTCGGTTTTTTTCGTGTTTGAATCACGTAGTAATGTTGTACCACACTGCAGCAGTCAACTAAACCTGGTTTCGATCAATATTTTAGAGGATAACACCGGTTAGGTCTGGCTTAGGTCTGGGATATTCGCGCATCTGGCTTATACTTTCGCCTTTTTCGCAAACTTGTTGGCCAGATCCTGCGTTTTTCCCGTGTTTGAATCACGTAGTAATGTTGTACCACACTGAGGCAGTCAATTAAACCTGGATTCGGACAGTATTTTAGAGGATAACACCGGTTAGGTCTGGGTTAGGTCTGGGTTATTCCCGCATCTGGCTCATGATTTTGCCTTCTTCGCATACTTGTTGGCCAGATCCTGGGTTTTTTTCGTGTTTGAATCACGTAGTAATGTGGTAACACAATGATGCAGTCAATTAACCCTGATTTCGATCCGTATTTTGGAGGATAACACCGGTTAGGTCTGGGTTATGCCCGCATCTGGCTCATGATTTTGCCTTTTTCACAAACTTGATGGCCAGATCTTGGGTTTTTTTCGTGTTTGAATCACGTAGTAATGTGGTAACACACTGAAGCAGTCAATTATACCTCGTTTCGCTCAGTATTTTAGAGGATAACACCGGTTATGTCTGGGTTAGGTCTGGGATATGCGCGCATCTGGCTTATACTTTCGCCTTTTTCGCAAACTTGTTGGCCAGATCCTGGGTTTTTCCCGTGTTTGAATCACGTAGTAATGTTGTACCACACTGAGGCAGTCAATCAAACCTGGTTTCGATCAATATTTTAGAGGATAACACCGGTTAGGTCTGGGTTAGGTCTGGGATATGCCCGCATCTGGCTCATGATTTTGCCTTCTTCGCATACTTCTTGGCCTGATCCTGGGGTTTTTTCGTGTTTGAATCACGTAGTAATGTGGTAACACACTGCAGCAGTCAACTAAACCTGGTTTCGATCAATATTTTAGAGGATAACACCGGTTAGGTCTGGGTTAGGTCTGGGATATGCGCGCATCTGGCTCATGATTTTGCCTTCTTCGCATACTTGATGGCCAGATCCTGTGTTTTTTTCGTGTTTGAATGACGTAGTAATGTGGTAACACAATGAAGCAGTCAATGAACCCTGGTTTCGATCAATATTTTAGAGGATAACACCGGTTATGTCTGGGTTAGGTCTGGGTTATGCCCGCATCTGGCTCATGATTTTGCCTTCTTCGCATACTTCTTGGCCTGATCCTGGGGTTTTTTCGTGTTTGAATCACGTAGTAATGTGGTAACACACTGCAGCAGTCAACTAAACCTGGTTTCGATCAATATTTTAGAGGATAACACCGGTTAGGTCTGGGTTAGGTCTGGGATATGCGCGCATCTGGCTCATGATTTTGCCTTCTTCGCATACTTGATGGCCAGATCCTGTGTTTTTTTCGTGTTTGAATGACGTAGTAATGTGGTAACACAATGAAGCAGTCAATGAACCCTGGTTTCGATCAATATTTTAGAGGATAACACCGGTTATGTCTGGGTTAGGTCTGGGTTATGCCCGCATCTGGCTCATGATTTTGCCTTCTTCGTATACTTGTTGGCCAGATCCTGGGTTTTTTTCGTGATTGAATCACGTAGTAATGTGGTAACACAATGAAGCATTCAATTAACCCTGGTTTCGATCAATATTTTAGAGGAAAACACCGGTTAGGTCTGGGTTAGGTCGGGGATAGGCGCGCATCTGACTCATGATATTGCCTTCTTCGCATACTTGATGGCCTGATCCTGGGTTTTTTTCGTGTTTGAATCACGTAGTAATGTGGTAACACAATGAAGCAGTCAATTAACCCTGGTTTCGATCAATATTTTAGAGGATAACACCGGTTAGGTCTGGGTTAGGTCCGGGATATGCCCGCATCTGGCTCATGATTTTGCCTTCTTCGCATACTTGTTGGCCAGATCCTGGATTTTTTTCGTGATTGAATCACGTAGTAATGTGGTAACACACTGAAGCAGTCAATCAAACCTGGTTTCGATCAATATTTTAGAGGATAACACCGGTTAGGTCTGGGTTTGGTCTGGGATATGCCCGCATCTGGCTCATGATTTTGCCTTCTTCGCATACTTGTTGGCCTGATCCTGGGGTTTTTTCGTGTTTGAATCACGTAGTAATGTGGTAACACACTGAAGCAGTCAATTAAACCTGGTTCCGATCAATATTTCAGAGGATAACACTGGTTAGGTCTGGGTTAGGTCTGGGATATGCGCGCATCTGGCTTATACTTTCGCCTTTTTCGCAAACTTGTTGGCCAGAGCCTGGGTTTTTTCCGTGTTTGAATCACGTAGTAATGTTGTACCACACTGAGGCAGTCAATTAAACCTGGATTCGGACAGTATTTTAGAGGATAACACCGGTTAGGTCTGGGTTAGGTCTGGGTTATGCCCGCAACTGGCTCATGATTTTGCCTTCTTCGCAAACTTGTTGACCAGATCCTGGGTTTTTTTCGTGTTTGAATCACGTAGTAATGTGGTAACACAATGAAGCAGTCAATTAACCCTGGTTTCGATCAATATTTTAGAGGATAACACCGGTTAGGTCTGGGTTAGGTCGGGGATAGGCGCGCATCTGACTCATGATTTTGCCTTCTTCGCATACTTGTTGGCCTGATCCTGGGTTTTTTTCGTGTTTGAATCACGTAGTAATGTGGTAACACAATGAAGCAGTCAATTAACCCTGGTTTCGATCAATATTTTAGAGGATAACACCGGTTAGGTCTGGGTTAGGTCCGGGATATGCCCGCATCTGGCTCATGATTTTGCCTTCTTCGCATACTTGTTGGCCAGATCCTGGATTTTTTTCGTGATTGAATCACGTAGTAATGTGGTAACACACTGAAGCAGTCAATCAAACCTGGTTTCGATCAATATTTTAGAGGATAACACCGGTTAGGTCTGGGTTTGGTCTGGGATATGCCCGCATCTGGCTCATGATTTTGCCTTCTTCGCATACTTGTTGGCCTGATCCTGGGGTTTTTTCGTGTTTGAATCACGTATTAATGTGGTAACACACTGAAGCAGTCAATTAAACCTGGTTCCGATCAATATTTCAGAGGATAACACTGGTTAGGTCTGGGTTAGGTCTGGGATATGCGCGCATCTGGCTTATACTTTCGCCTTTTTCGCAAACTTGTTGGCCAGATCCTGGGTTTTTTCCGTGTTTGAATCACGTAGTAATGTTGTACCACACTGAGGCAGTCAATTAAACCTGGATTCGGACAGTATTTTAGAGGATAACACCGGTTAGGTCTGGGTTAGGTCTGGGTTATGCCCGCAACTGGCTCATGATTTTGCCTTCTTCGCAAACTTGTTGACCAGATCCTGGGTTTTTTTCGTGTTTGAATCACGTAGTAATGTGGTAACACAATGAAGCAGTCAATGAACCCTGGTTTCGATCCATATTTTGGAGGATAACACCGGTTAGGTCTGGGTTATGCCCGCATCTGGCTCATGATTTTGCCTTTTTCGCATACTTGTTGGCCAGATCCTGGGTTTTTCTCGTGTTTGAATCACGTAGTAATGTAGTAACACACTGAACCAGTCAATTAAACCTGGTTTCGATCAATATTTTAGAGGATAACACCGGTTAGGTCTGGGTTAGGTCTGGGATATTCGCGCATCTGGCTTATACTTTCGCCTTTTTCGCAAACTTGTTGGCCAGATCCTGGGTTTTTTTCGTGTTTGAATCACGTAGTAATGTTGTACAACACTGATGCAGTCAATTAAACCTGGTTTCGATCAATATTTCAGAGAATACCACCGGTTAAGTCTGGGTTAGGTCCGGGATATGCCCGCATCTGGCTCATGATTTTGCCTTCTTCGCATACTTGATGGCCAGATCCTGTGTTTTTTTCGTGTTTGAATGACGTAGTAATGTGGTAACACAATGAAGCAGTCAATGAACCCTGGTTTCGATCAATATTTTAGAGGATAACACCGGTTATGTCTGGGTTAGGTCTGGGTTATGCCCGCATCTGGCTCATGATTTTGCCTTCTTCGTATACTTGTTGGCCAGATCCTGGGTTTTTTTCGTGATTGAATCACGTAGTAATGTGGTAACACAATGAAGCATTCAATTAACCCTGGTTTCGATCAATATTTTAGAGGAAAACACCGGTTAGGTCTGGGTTAGGTCGGGGATAGGCGCGCATCTGACTCATGATATTGCCTTCTTCGCATACTTGATGGCCTGATCCTGGGTTTTTTTCGTGTTTGAATCACGTAGTAATGTGGTAACACAATGAAGCAGTCAATTAACCCTGGTTTCGATCAATATTTTAGAGGATAACACCGGTTAGGTCTGGGTTAGGTCCGGGATATGCCCGCATCTGGCTCATGATTTTGCCTTCTTCGCATATTTGTTGGCCAGATCCTGGATTTTTTTCGTGATTGAATCACGTAGTAATGTGGTAACACACTGAAGCAGTCAATCAAACCTGGTTTCGATCAATATTTTAGAGGATAACACCGGTTAGGTCTGGGTTTGGTCTGGGATATGCCCGCATCTGGCTCATGATTTTGCCTTCTTCGCATACTTGTTGGCCTGATCCTGGGGTTTTTTCGTGTTTGAATCACGTAGTAATGTGGTAACACACTGAAGCAGTCAATTAAACCTGGTTCCGATCTATATTTCAGAGGATAACACTGGTTAGGTCTGGGTTAGGTCTGGGATATGCGCGCATCTGGCTTATACTTTCGCCTTTTTCGCAAACTTGTTGGCCAGAGCCTGGGTTTTTTCCGTGTTTGAATCACGTAGTAATGTTGTACCACACTGAGGCAGTCAATTAAACCTGGATTCGGACAGTATTTTAGAGGATAACACCGGTTAGGTCTGGGTTAGGTCTGGGTTATGCCCGCAACTGGCTCATGATTTTGCCTTCTTCGCAAACTTGTTGACCAGATCCTGGGTTTTTTTCGTGTTTGAATCACGTAGTAATGTGGTAACACAATGAAGCAGTCAATTAACCCTGGTTTCGATCAATATTTTAGAGGATAACACCGGTTAGGTCTGGGTTAGGTCGGGGATAGGCGCGCATCTGACTCATGATTTTGCCTTCTTCGCATACTTGTTGGCCTGATCCTGGGTTTTTTTCGTGTTTGAATCACGTAGTAATGTGGTAACACAATGAAGCAGTCAATTAACCCTGGTTTCGATCAATATTTTAGAGGATAACACCGGTTAGGTCTGGGTTAGGTCCGGGATATGCCCGCATCTGGCTCATGATTTTGCCTTCTTCGCATACTTGTTGGCCAGATCCTGGATTTTTTTCGTGATTGAATCACGTAGTAATGTGGTAACACACTGAAGCAGTCAATCAAACCTGGTTTCGATCAATATTTTAGAGGATAACACCGGTTAGGTCTGGGTTTGGTCTGGGATATGCCCGCATCTGGCTCATGATTTTGCCTTCTTCGCATACTTGTTGGCCTGATCCTGGGGTTTTTTCGTGTTTGAATCACGTAGTAATGTGGTAACACACTGAAGCAGTCAATTAAACCTGGTTCCGATCAATATTTCAGAGGATAACACTGGTTAGGTCTGGGTTAGGTCTGGGATATGCGCGCATCTGGCTTATACTTTCGCCTTTTTCGCAAACTTGTTGGCCAGAGCCTGGGTTTTTTCCGTGTTTGAATCACGTAGTAATGTTGTACCACACTGAGGCAGTCAATTAAACCTGGATTCGGACAGTATTTTAGAGGATAACACCGGTTAGGTCTGGGTTAGGTCTGGGTTATGCCCGCAACTGGCTCATGATTTTGCCTTCTTCGCAAACTTGTTGACCAGATCCTGGGTTTTTTTCGTGTTTGAATCACGTAGTAATGTGGTAACACAATGAAGCAGTCAATGAACCCTGGTTTCGATCCATATTTTGGAGGATAACACCGGTTAGGTCTGGGTTATGCCCGCATCTGGCTCATGATTTTGCCTTTTTCGCATACTTGTTGGCCAGATCCTGGGTTTTTCTCGTGTTTGAATCACGTAGTAATGTAGTAACACACTGAACCAGTCAATTAAACCTGGTTTCGATCAATATTTTACAGGATAACACCGGTTAGGTCTGGGATATGCGCGCATCTGGCTTATACTTTCGCCTTTTTCGCAAACTTGTTGGCCAGATCCTCGGTTCTTTCCGTGTTTGAATCACGTAGTAATGTTGTACCACACTGAGGCAGTCAATTAAACCTGGATTCGGACAGTATTTTAGAGGATAACACCGGTTAGGTCTGGGTTAGGTCTGGGTTATGCCCGCATCTGGCTCATGATTTTGCCTTCTTCGCATACTTGTTGGCCAGATCCTGGGTTTTTTTCGTGTTTGAATCAAGTAGTAATGTGGTAACACAATGAAGCAGTCAATTAACCCTGGTTTCGATCCATATTTTGGAGGATAACACCGGTTAGGTCTGGGTTATGCCCGCATCTGGCTCATGATTTTGCCTTTTTCGCATACTTGTTGGCCAGATCCTGGGTTTTTTTCGTCTTTGAATCACGTAGTAATGTAGTAACACACTGAACCAGTCAATTAAACCTGGTTTCGATCAATATTTTAGAGGATAACACCGGTTAGGTCTGGGATATGCGCGCATCTGGCTTATACTTTCGGATTTTTCGCAAACTTGTTGGCCAGATCCCGGGTTTTTTCCGTGTTTGAATCACGTAGTAATGTGGTAACACACTGAAGCAGTCAATTAAACCTGGTTTCGATCAATATTTTAGAGGATAACACCGGTTAGGTCTGGGTTAGGACTGGTATATGCGCGCATCTGGCTCATGATTTTGCCTTTTTTGCAAACTTGTTGGCCAGATCCTGGGTTTTTTTCGTGTTTGAATCACGTAGTAATGTTGTACCACACTGAGGCAGTCAATTAAACCTGGTTTCGATCAATATTTTGGAGGATAACACCGGTTAGGTCTGGGTTAGGTCTGGGATATGCGCGCATCTGGCTTATACTTTCGCCTTTTTCGCAAACTTGTTGGCCAGATCCTGGGTTTTTTCCGTGTTTGAATCACGTAGTAATGTGGTAACACAATGAAGCAGTCAATTAACCCTGGTTTCGATCAATATTTTAGAGGATAACACCGGTTAGGTCTGGGTTAGGTCTGGGTTATGCCCGCATCTGGCTTATACTTTCGCCTTTTTCGCAAACTTGTTGGCCAGATCCTGGGTTTTTTTCGTGTTTGAATCACGCAGTAATGTGGTAACACACTGAAGCAGTCAATTAAACCTGGTTTCGATCAATATTTTAGAGGATAACACCGGTTAGGTCTGGGTTAGGTCTGGGATATTCGCGCATCTGGCTTATACTTTCGCCTTATTCGCAAACTTGTTGGCCAGATCCAGGGTTTTTCTCGTGTTTGAATCACGCAGTAATGTGGTAACACACTGAAGCAGTCAATTAAACCTGGTTTCGATCAATATTTCAGAGGATGACACCGGTTAAGTCTGGGTTAGGTCCGGGATATGCCCGCATCTGGCTCATGATTTTGCCTTCTTCGCATACTTGGTGGCCAGATCCTGGGTTTTTTTCGTGTTTGAATCACGTAGTAATGTGGTAACACAATGAAGCAGTCAATTAACCCTGGTTTCGATCAATATTTTAGAGGATAACACCGGTTAGGTCTGGGTTAGGTCTGGGTTATGCCCGCATCTGGCTCATGATTTTGCCTTCTTCGTATACTTGTTGGCCAGATCCTGGGTTTTTTTCGTGATTGAATCACGTAGTAATGTGGTAACACAATGAAGCAGTCAATTAACCCTGGTTTCGATCAATATTTTACAGGATAACACCGGTTAGGTCTGGGATATGCGCGCATCTGGCTTATACTTTCGCCTTTTTCGCAAACTGGTTGGCCAGATCCTGGGTTTTTTTCGTGTTTGAACCACGCAGTAATGTGGTAACACACTGAAGCAGTCAATTAAACCTGGTTTCGATCAATATTTTAGAGGATAACACCGGTTAGGTCTGGGTTAGGTCTGGGATATTCGCGCATCTGGCTTATACTATCGCCTTTTTCGCAAACTTGTTGGCCAGATCCTGGGTTTTTCTCGTGTCTGAATCACGCAGTAATGTGGTAACACACTGAAGCAGTCAATTAAACCTGGTTTCGATCAATATTTTAGAGGATAACACCGGTTAGGTCTGGGTTAGGTCTGGGATATTCGCGCATCTGGCTTATACTTTCGCCTTTTTCGCAAACTTGTTGGCCAGATCCTGGGTTTTTCTCGTGTTTGAATCACGCAGTAATGTAGTAACACACTGAAGCAGTCAATTAAACCTGGTTTCGATCAATATTTTAGAGGATAACACCGGTTAGGTCTGGGTTAGGTCTGGGATATTCGCGCATCTGGCTTATACTTTCGCCTTTTTCGCAAACTTGTTGGCCAGATCCTGGGTTTTTTTCGTGTTTGAATCACGTAGTAATGTTGTACCACACTGAGGCAGTCAATTAAACCTGGTTTCGATCAATATTTCAGAGGATACCACCGGTTAAGTCTGGGTTAGGTCCGGGATATGCCCGCATCTGGCTCATGATTTTGCCCTCTTCGCATACTTGATGGCCAGATCCTGGGTTTTTTTCGTGTTTGAATCACGTAGTAATGTGGTAACACACTGAAGCAGTCAATTAAACCTGGTTTCGATCAATATTTTAGAGGATAACACCGGTTAGGTCTGGGTTATGCCCGCATCTGGCACATGATTTTGCCTTTTTCGCAAACTTGTTGGCCAGATCCTGAGTTTTTTCCGTGTTTGAATCACGTAGTAATGTGGTAACACAATGAAGCAGTCAATTAACCCTGGTTTCGATCAATATTTTAGAGGATAACACCGGTTAGGTCTGGGATATGCGCGCATCTGGCTTATACTTTCGCCTTTTTCGCAAACTTGTTGGCCAGATCCTGGGTTTTTTCCGTGTTTGAATCACGTAGTAATGTTGTACCACACTGAGGCAGGCAATTAAACCTGGATTCGGACAGTATTTTAGAGGATAACACCGGTTAGGTCTGGGTTAGGTCTGGGTTATGCCCGCATCTGGCTCATGATTTTGCCTTCTTCGCATACTTGTTGGCCAGATCCTGGGTTTTTTTCGTGTTTGAATCACGTAGTAATGTGGTAACACAATGAAGCAGTCAATTAACCCTGGTTTCGATCAATATTTTAGAGGATAACACCGGTTAGGTCTGGGTTAGGTCTGGGTTATGCCCGCATCTGGCTCATGATTTTGCCTTCTTCGCATACTTGTTGGCCAGATCCTGGATTTTTTTCGTGATTGAATCACGTAGTAATGCGGTAACACACTGAAGCAGTCAATCAAACCTGGTTTCGATCAATATTTTAGAGGATAACACCGGTTAGGTCTGGGTTAGGTCTGGGATATGCCCGCATCTGGCTCATGATTTTGCCTTCTTCGCATACTTGTTGGCCAGATCCTGGGTTTTTTTCGTGATTGAATCACGTAGTAATGTGGTAACACAATGAAGCAGTCAATTAACCCTGGTTTCGATCAATATTTTAGAGGATAACACCGGTTAGGTCTGGGTTAGGTCTGGGATATGCGCGCATCTGGCTCATGATTTTGCCTTCTTCGCATACTTGTTGGCCTGATCCTGGGTTTTTTTCGTGTTTGAATCACGTAGTAATGTGGTAACACAATGAAGCAGTCAATTAACCCTGGCTTCGATCAATATTTTAGAGGATAACACCGGTTAGGTCTGGGTTAGGTCTGGGATATGCGCGCATCTGGCTTATACTTTCGCCTTTTTCGCAAACTTGTTGGCCAGATCCTGGGTTTTTTCCGTGTTTGAATCACGTAGTAATGTGGTAACACAATGAAGCAGTCAATTAACCCTGGTTTCGATCAATATTTTAGAGGATAACACCGGTTAGGTCTGGGTTAGGTCTGGGTTATGCCCGCATCTGGCTTATACTTTCGCCTTTTTCGCAAACTTGTTGGTCAGATCCTGGGCTTTTTTCGTGTTTGAACTACGCAGTAATGTGGTAACACACTGAAGCAGTCAATTAAACCTGGTTTCGATCAATATTTTAGAGGATAACACCGGTTAGGTCTGGGTTAGGTCTGGGATATTCGCGCATCTGGCTTATACTTTAGCCTTTTTCGCAAACTTGTTGGCCAGATCCTGGGTTTTTCTCGTGTTTGAATCACGCAGTAATGTGGTAACACACTGAAGCAGTCAATTAAACCTGGTTTCGATCAATATTTTAGAGGATAACACCGGTTAGGTCTGGGTTAGGTCTGGGATATTCGCGCATCTGGCTTATACTTTCGCCTTTTTCGCAAACTTGTTGGCCAGATCCTGGGTTTTTTTCGTGTTTGAATCACGTAGTAATGTGGTAACACAATGAAGCAGCCAATTAACCCTGGTTTCGATCAATATTTTAGAGGATAACACCGGTTAGGTCTGGGTTATGCCCGCATCTGGCTCATGATTTTGCCTTTTTCGCAAACTTGTTGGCCAGATCCTGAGTTTTTTCCGTGTTTGAATCACGTAGTAATGTGGTAACACAATGAAGCAGTCAATTAACCCTGGTTTCGATCAATATTTTAGAGGATAACACCGGTCAGGTCTGGGTTAGGTCTGGGTTATGCCCGCATCTGGCTTATACTTTCGCCTTTTTCGCAAACTTGTTGGCCAGATCCTGGGTTTTTTTCGTGTTTGAACCACGCAGTAATGTGGTAACACACTGAAGCAGTCAATTAAACCTGGTTTCGATCAATATTTTAGAGGATAACACCGGTTAGGTCTGGGTTAGGTCTGGGATATTCGCGCATCTGGCTTATACTTTCGCCTTTTTCGCAAACTTGTTGGCCAGATCCTGGGTTTTTCTCGTGTTTGAATCACGCAGTAATGTGGTAACACACTGAAGCAGTCAATTAAACCTGGTTTCGATCAATATTTTAGAGGATAACACCGGTTAGGTCTGGGTTAGGTCTGGGATATTCGCGCATCTGGCTTATACTTTCGCCTTTTTCGCAAACTTGTTGGCCAGATCCTGGGTTTTTCTCGTGTTTGAATCACGCAGTAATGTAGTAACACACTGAAGCAGTCAATTAAACCTGGTTTCGATCAATATTTTAGAGGATAACACCCGTTAGGTCTGGGTTAGGTCTGGGATATTCGCGCATCTGGCTTATACTTTCGCGTTTTTCGCAAACTTGTTGGCCAGATCCTGGGGTATTTTGGTGTTTGTGTCACGTAGTAATGTTGTACCACACTGAGGCAGTCAATTAAACCTGGATTCGGACAGTATTTTAGAGGATAACACCGGTTAGGTCTGGGTTAGGTCTGGGTTATGCCCGCATCTGGCTCATGATTTTGCCTTCTTCGCATACTTGTTGGCCAGATCCTGGGTTTTTTTCGTGTTTGAATCACGTAGTAATGTGGTAGCACAATGAAGCAGTCAATTAGCCCTGGTTTCGATCCATATTTTGGAGGATAACACCGGTTAGGTCTGGGTTATGCCCGCATCTGGCTCATGATTTTGCCTTTTTCGCAAACTTGTTGGCCAGATCCTGGGTTTTTCTCGTGTTTGAATCACGCAGTAATGTGGTAACACACTGAAGCAGTCAATTAAACCTGGTTTCGATCAATATTTTAGAGGATAACACCGGTTAGGTCTGGGTTAGGTCTGGGATATTCGCGCATCTGGCTTATACTTTCGCCTTTTTCGCAAACTTGTTGGCCAGATCCTGGGTTTTTCTCGTGTTTGAATCACGCAGTAATGTAGTAACACACTGAAGCAGTCAATTAAACCTGGTTTCGATCAATATTTTAGAGGATAACACCCGTTAGGTCTGGGTTAGGTCTGGGATATTCGCGCATCTGGCTTATACTTTCGCGTTTTTCGCAAACTTGTTGGCCAGATCCTGGGGTATTTTGGTGTTTGTGTCACGTAGTAATGTTGTACCACACTGAGGCAGTCAATTAAACCTGGATTCGGACAGTATTTTAGAGGATAACACCGGTTAGGTCTGGGTTAGGTCTGGGTTATGCCCGCATCTGGCTCATGATTTTGCCTTCTTCGCATACTTGTTGGCCAGATCCTGGGTTTTTTTCGTGTTTGAATCACGTAGTAATGTGGTAGCACAATGAAGCAGTCAATTAGCCCTGGTTTCGATCCATATTTTGGAGGATAACACCGGTTAGGTCTGGGTTATGCCCGCATCTGGCTCATGATTTTGCCTTTTTCGCAAACTTGTTGGCCAGATCCTGGGTTTTTCTCGTGTTTGAATCACGCAGTAATGTGGTAACACACTGAAGCAGTCAATTAAACCTGGTTTCGATCAATATTTTAGAGGATAACACCGGTTAGGTCTGGGTTAGGTCTGGGATATTCGCGCATCTGGCTTATACTTTCGCCTTTTTCGCAAACTTGTTGGCCAGATCCTGGGTTTTTTTCGTGTTTGAACCACGCAGTAATGTGGTAACACACTGAAGCAGTCAATTAAACCTGGTTTCGATCAATATTTTAGAGGATAACACCGGTTAGGTCTGGGATAGGTCTGGGATAGGCGCGCATCTGGCTCATGATTTTGCCTTCTTCGCATACTTGTTGGCCTGATCCTGGGCTTTTTTCGTGTTTGAATCACGTAGTAATGTGGTAACACACTGAGGCAGTCAATTAAACCTGGATTCGGACAGTATTTTAGAGGATAACACCGGTTAGGTCTGGGTTAGGTCTGGGATATTCGCGCATCTGGCTTATACTTTCGCCTTTTTCGCAAACTTGTTGGCCAGATCCTGGGTTTTTTTCGTGTTTGAATCACGTAGTAATGTGGTAACACAATGAAGCAGTCAATTAACCCTGGTTTCGATCAATATTTTAGAGGATAACACCGGTTAGGTCTGGGTTATGCCCGCATCTGGCTCATGGTTTTGCCTTTTTCGCAAACTTGTTGGCCAGATCCTGAGTTTTTTCCGTGTTTGAATCACGTAGTAATGTGGTAACACAATGAAGCAGTCAATTAACCCTGGTTTCGATCAATATTTTAGAGGATAACACCGGTCAGGTCTGGGTTAGGTCTGGGTTATGCCCGCATCTGGCTTATACTTTCGCCTTTTTCGCAAACTTGTTGGCCAGATCCTGGGTTTTTTTCGTGTTTGAACCACGCAGTAATGTGGTAACACACTGAAGCAGTCAATTAAACCTGGTTTCGATCAATATTTTAGAGGATAACACCGGTTAGGTCTGGGTTAGGTCTGGGATATTCGCGCATCTGGCTTATACTTTCGCCTTTTTCGCAAACTTGTTGGCCAGATCCTGGGTTTTTCTCGTGTTTGAATCACGCAGTAATGTGGTAACACACTGAAGCAGTCAATTAAACCTGGTTTCGATCAATATTTTAGAGGATAACACCGGTTAGGTCTGGGTTAGGTCTGGGATATTCGCGCATCTGGCTTATACTTTCGCCTTTTTCGCAAACTTGTTGGCCAGATCCTGCGTTTTTCTCGTGTTTGAATCACGCAGTAATGTAGTAACACACTGAAGCAGTCAATTAAACCTGGTTTCGATCAATATTTTAGAGGATAACACCCGTTAGGTCTGGGTTAGGTCTGGGATATTCGCGCATCTGGCTTATACTTTCGCGTTTTTCGCAAACTTGTTGGCCAGATCCTGGGGTATTTTGGTGTTTGAATCACGTAGTAATGTTGTACCACACTGAGGCAGTCAATTAAACCTGGATTCGGACAGTATTTTAGAGGATAACACCGGTTAGGTCTGGGTTAGGTCTGGGTTATGCCCGCATCTGGCTCATGATTTTGCCTTCTTCGCATACTTGTTGGCCAGATCCTGGGTTTTTTTCGTGTTTGAATCACGTAGTAATGTGGTAGCACAATGAAGCAGTCAATTAACCCTGGTTTCGATCCATATTTTGGAGGATAACACCGGTTAGGTCTGGGTTATGCCCGCATCTGGCTCATGATTTTGCCTTTTTCGCAAACTTGTTGGCCAGATCCTGGGTTTTTCTCGTGTTTGAATCACGCAGTAATGTGGTAACACACTCAAGCAGTCAATTAAACCTGGTTTCGATCAATATTTTAGAGGATAACACCGGTTAGGTCTGGGTTAGGTCTGGGATATTCGCGCATCTGGCTTATACTTTCGCCTTTTTCGCAAACTTGTTGGCAAGATCCTGGGTTTTTTTCGTGTTTGAACCACGCAGTAATGTGGTAACACACTGAAGCAGTCAATTAAACCTGGTTTCGATCAATATTTTAGAGGATAACACCGGTTAGGTCTGGGATAGGTCTGGGATAGGCGCGCATCTGGCTCATGATTTTGCCTTCTTCGCATACTTGTTGGACTGATCCTGGGCTTTTTTCGTGTTTGAATCACGTAGTAATGTGGTAACACACTGAGGCAGTCAATTAAACCTGGATTCGGACAGTATTTTAGAGGATAACACCGGTTAGGTCTGGGTTAGGTCTGGGTTATGCCCGCATATGGCTCATGATTTTGCCTTCTTCGCATACTTGTTGGCCAGATCCTGGGTTTTTTTCGTGTTTGAATCACGTAGTAATGTGGTAGCACAATGAAGCAGTCAATTAACCCTGGTTTCGATCCATATTTTGGAGGATAACACCGGTTAGGTCTGGGTTATGCCCGCATCTGGCTCATGATTTTGCCTTTTTCGCAAACTTGTTGGCCAGATCCTGGGTTGTTCTCGTGTTTGAATCACGCAGTAATGTGGTAACACACTGAAGCAGTCAATTAAACCTGGTTTCGATCAATATTTCAGTGGATACCACCGGTTAAGTCTGGGTTAGGTCCGGGATATGCCCGCATCTGGCTCATGATTTTGCCTTCTTCGCATACTTGATGGCCAGATCCTGGGTTTTTTTCGTGTTTGAATCACGTAGTAATGTGGTAACACAATGAAGCAGTCAATTAACCCTGGTTTCGATCAATATTTTAGAGGATAACACCGGTTAGGTCTGGGTTATGCCCGCATCTGGCTCATGATTTTGCCTTTTTCGCATACTTGTTGGCCAGATCCTGGGTTTTTTTCGTGTGTGAATCACGTAGTAATGTAGTAACACACTGAACCAGTCAATTAAACCTGGTTTCGATCAATATTTTAGAGGATAACACCGGTTAGGTCTGGGATATGCGCGCATCTGGCTTATACTTTCGCCTTTATCGCAAACTTGTTGGCCAGATCCCGGGTTTTTTCCGTGTTTGAATCACGTAGTAATGTGGTAACACACTGATGCAGTCCATTAAACCTGGTTTCGATCAATATTTCAGTGGATACCACCGGTTAAGTCTGGGTTAGGTCCGGGATATGCCCGCATCTGGCTCATGATTTTGCCTTCTTCGCATACTTGATGGCCAGATCCTGGGTTTTTTTCGTGTTTGAATCACGTAGTAATGTGGTAACACAATGAAGCAGTCAATTAACCCTGGTTTCGATCAATATTTTAGAGGATAACACCGGTTAGGTCTGGGTTATGCCCGCATCTGGCTCATGATTTTGCCTTTTTCGCATACTTGTTGGCCAGATCCAGGGTTTTTTTCGTGTGTGAATCACGTAGTAATGTAGTAACACACTGAACCAGTCAATTAAACCTGGTTTCGATCAATATTTTAGAGGATAACACCGGTTAGGTCTGGGATATGCGCGCATCTGGCTTATACTTTCGCCTTTTTCGCAAACTTGTTGGCCAGATCCCGGGTTTTTTCCGTGTTTGAATCACGTAGTAATGTGGTAACACACTGAAGCAGTCAATTAAACCTGGTTTCGATCAATATTTTAGAGGATAACACCGGTTAGGTCTGGGTTAGGTCTGGTATATGCGCGCATCTGGCTCATGATTTTGCCTTTTTTGCAATCTTGTTGGCCAGATCCTGGGTTTTTTTCGTGTTTGAATCACGTAGTAATGTTGTACCACAATGAAGCAGTCAATTAAACCTGGTTTCGATCAATATTTCAGAGGATAACAACGGTTAAGTCTGGGTTAGGTCCGGGATATGCCCGCATCTGGCTCATGATTTTGCCTTCTTCGCATACTTGGTGGCCAGATCCTGGGTTTTTTTCGTGTTTGAATCACGTAGTAATGTGGTAACACAATGAAGCAGTCAATTAACCCTGGTTTCGATCAATATTTTAGAGGATAACACCGGTTAGGTCTGGGTTAGGTCTGGGTTATGCCCGCATCTGGCTTATACTTTCGCCTTTTTCGCAAACTTGTTGGCCAGATCCTGGGTTTTTTTCGTGCTTGAATCACGCAGTAATGTGGTAACACAATGAAGCAGTCAATTAACCCTGGTTTCGATCAATATTTTAGAGGATAACACCGGTTATGTCTGGGTTAGGTCTGGGTTATGCCCGCATCTGGCTCATGATTTTGCCTTCTTCGTATACTTGTTGGCCAGATCCTGGGTTTTTTTCGTGATTGAATCACGTAGTAATGTGGTAACACAATGAAGCAGTCAATTAACCCTGGTTTCGATCAATATTTTAGAGGATAACACCGGTTAGGTCTGGGATAGGTCTGGGATAGGCGCGCATCTGGCTCATGATTTTGCCTTCTTCGCATACTTGTTGGCCTGATCCTGGGCTTTTTTCGTGTTTGAATCACGTAGTAATGTGGTAACACAATGAAGCAGTCAATTAACCCTGGTTTCGATCAATATTTTAGAGGATAACACTGGTTAGGTCTGGGTTAGGTCTGGGATATGCGCGCATCTGGCTTATACTTTCGCCTTTTTCGCAAACTTGTTGGCCACATCCTGGGTTTTTTCCGTGTTTGAATCACGTAGTAATGTTGTACCACACTGAGGCAGTCAATTAAACCTGGATTCGGACAGTATTTTAGAGGATAACACCGGTTAGGTCTGGGTTAGGTCTGGGTTATGCCCGCATCTGGCTCATGATTTTGCCTTCTTCGCATACTTGTTGGCCAGATCCTGGGTTTTTTTCGTGTTTGAATCACGTAGTAATGTGGTAGCACAATGAAGCAGTCAATTAACCCTGGTTTCGATCCATATTTTGGAGGATAACACCGGTTAGGTCTGGGTTATGCCCGCATCTGGCTCATGATTTTGCCTTTTTCGCAAACTTGTTGGCCAGATCCTGGGTTGTTCTCGTGTTTGAATCACGCAGTAATGTGGTAACACACTGAAGCAGTCAATTAAACCTAGTTTCAATCAATATTTTAGAGGATAACACCGGTTAGGTCTGGGTTAGGTCTGGGATATTCGCGCATCTGGCTTATACTTTCGCCTTTTTCGCATACTTGTTGGCCAGATCCTGGGTTTTTTTCGGGTTTGAATCACGTAGTAATGTAGTAACACACTGAACCAGTCAATTAAACCTGGTTTCGATCAATATTTTAGCGGATAACACCGGTTAGATCAGGGATATGCGCGCATCTGGCTTATACTTTCGCCTTTTTCGCAAACTTGTTGGCCAGATCCCGGGTTTTTTCCGTGTTTGAATCACGTAGTAATGTGGTAACACACTGAAGCAGTCCATTAAACCTGGTTTCGATCAATATTTCAGTGGATACCACCGGTTAAGTCTGGGTTAGGTCCGGGATATGCCCGCATCTGGCTCATGATTTTGCCTTCTTCGCATACTTGATGGCCAGATCCTGGGTTTTTTTCGTGTTTGAATCACGTAGTAATGTGGTAACACAATGAAGCAGTCAATTAACCCTGGTTTCGATCAATATTTTAGAGGATAACACCGGTTAGGTCTCGGTTATGCCCGCATCTGGCTCATGATTTTGCCTTTTTCGCATACTTGTTGGCCAGATCCTGGGTTTTTTTCGTGTGTGAATCACGTAGTAATGTAGTAACACACTGAACCAGTCAATTAAACCTGGTTTCGATCAATATTTTAGAGGATAACACCGGTTAGGTCTGGGATATGCGCGCATCTGGCTTATACTTTCGCCTTTTTCGCAAACTTGTTGGCCAGATCCCGGGTTTTTTCCGTGTTTGAATCACGTAGTAATGTGGTAACACACTGAAGCAGTCAATTAAACCTGGTTTCGATCAATATTTTAGAGGATAACACCGGTTAGGTCTGGGTTAGGTCTGGTATATGCGCGCATCTGGCTCATGATTTTACCTTTTTTGCAATCTTGTTGGCCAGATCCTGGGTTTTTTTCGTGTTTGAATCACGTAGTAATGTTGTACCACACTGAGGCAGTCAATTAAACCTGGTTTCGATCAATATTTTGGAGGATAACACCGGTTAGGTCTGGGTTAGGTCTGGGATATGCGCGCATCTGGCTTATACTTTCGCCTTTTTCGCAAACTTGTTGGCCAGATCCTGGGTTTTTTCCGTGTTTGAATCACGTAGTAATGTGGTAACACAATGAAGCAGTCAATTAACCCTGGTTTCGATCAATATTTTAGAGGATAACACCGGTTAGGTCTGGGTTAGGTCTGGGTTATGCCCGCATCTGGCTTATACTTTCGCCTTTTTCGCAAACTTGTTGGCCAGATCCTGGGTTTTTTTCGTGTTTGAATCACGCAGTAATGTGGTAACACAATGAAGCAGTCAATTAACCCTGGTTTCGATCAATATTTTAGAGGATAACACCGGTTATGTCTGGGTTAGGTCTGGGTTATGCCCGCATCTGGCTCATGATTTTGCCTTCTTCGTATACTTGTTGGCCAGATCCTGGGTTTTTTTCGTGATTGAATCACGTAGTAATGTGGTAACACAATGAAGCAGTCAATTAACCCTGGTTTCGATCAATATTTTAGAGGATAACACCGGTTAGGTCTGGGATAGGTCTGGGATAGGCGCGCATCTGGCTCATGATTTTGCCTTCTTCGCATACTTGTTGGCCTGATCCTGGGCTTTTTTCGTGTTTGAATCACGTAGTAATGTGGTAACACAATGAAGCAGTCAATTAACCCTGGTTTCGATCAATATTTTAGAGGATAACACTGGTTAGGTCTGGGTTAGGTCTGGGATATGCGCGCATCTGGCTTATACTTTCGCCTTTTTCGCAAACTTGTTGGCCACATCCTGGGTTTTTTCCGTGTTTGAATCACGTAGTAATGTTGTACCACACTGAGGCAGTCAAGTAAACCTGGATTCGGACAGTATTTTAGAGGATAACACCGGTTAGGTCTGGGTTAGGTCTGGGTTATGCCCGCATCTGGCTCATGATTTTGCCTTCTTCGCATACTTGTTGGCCAGATCCTGGGTTTTTTTCGTGTTTGAATCACGTAGTAATGTGGTAGCACAATGAAGCAGTCAATTAACCCTGGTTTCGTTCCATATTTTGGAGGATAACACCGGTTAGGTCTGGGTTATGCCCGCATCTGGCTCATGATTTTGCCTTTTTCGCAAACTTGTTGGCCAGATCCTGGGTTGTTCTCGTGTTTGAATCACGCAGTAATGTGGTAACACACTGAAGCAGTCAATTAAACCTAGTTTCAATCAATATTTCAGAGGATAACACCGGTTAGGTCTGGGTTAGGTCTGGGATATTCGCGCATCTGGCTTATACTTTCGCCTTTTTCGCATACTTGTTGGCCAGATCCTGGGTTTTTTTCGGGTTTGAATCACGTAGTAATGTAGTAACACACTGAACCAGTCAATTAAACCTGGTTTCGATCAATATTTTAGAGGATAACACCGGTTAGATCAGGGATATGCGCGCATCTGGCTTATACTTTCGCCTTTTTCGCAAACTTGTTGGCCAGATCCCGGGTTTTTTCCGTGTTTGAATCACGTAGTAATGTGGTAACACACTGAAGCAGTCAATTAAACCTGGTTTCGATCAATATTTCAGTGGATACCACCGGTTAAGTCTGGGTTAGGTCCGGGATATGCCCGCATCTGGCTCATGATTTTGCCTTCTTCGCATACTTGATGGCCAGATCCTGGGTTTTTTTCGTGTTTGAATCACGTAGTAATGTGGTAACACAATGAAGCAGTCAATTAACCCTGGTTTCGATCAATATTTTAGAGGATAACACCGGTTAGGTCTGGGTTATGCCCGCATCTGGCTCATGATTTTGCCTTTTTCGCATACTTGTTGGCCAGATCCTGGGTTTTTTTCGTGTGTGAATCACGTAGTAATGTAGTAACACACTGAACCAGTCAATTAAACCTGGTTTCGATCAATATTTTAGAGGATAACACCGGTTAGGTCTGGGATATGCGCGCATCTGGCTTATACTTTCGCCTTTTTCGCAAACTTGTTGGCCAGATCCCGGGTTTTTTCCGTGTTTGAATCACGTAGTAATGTGGTAACACACTGAAGCAGTCAATTAAACCTGGTTTCGATCAATATTTTAGAGGATAACACCGGTTAGGTCTGGGTTAGGTCTGGTATATGCGCGCATCTGGCTCATGATTTTGCCTTTTTTGCAATCTTGTTGGCCAGATCCTGGGTTTTTTTCGTGTTTGAATCACGTAGTAATGTTGTACCACACTGAGGCAGTCAATTAAACCTGGTTTCGATCAATATTTTGGAGGATAACACCGGTTAGGTCTGGGTTAGGTCTGGGATATGCGCGCATCTGGCTTATACTTTCGCCTTTTTCGCAAACTTGTTGGCCAGATCCTGGGTTTTTTCCGTGTTTGAATCACGTAGTAATGTGGTAACACAATGAAGCAGTCAATTAACCCTGGTTTCGATCAATATTTTAGAGGATAACACCGGTTAGGTCTGGGTTAGGTCTGGGTTATGCCCGCATCTGGCTTATACTTTCGCCTTTTTCGCAAACTTGTTGGCCAGATCCTGGGTTTTTTTCGTGTTTGAATCACGCAGTAATGTGGTAACACACTGAAGCAGTCAATTAAACCTGGTTTCGATCAATATTTTAGAGGATAACACCGGTTAGGTCTGGGTTAGGTCTGGGATATTCGCGCATCTGGCTTATACTTTCGCCTTTTTCGCAAACTTGTTGGCCAGATCCTGGGTTTTTCTCGTGTTTGAATCACGCAGTAATGTGGTAACACACTGAAGCAGTCAATTAAACCTAGTTTCGATCAATATTTTAGAGGATAACACCGGTTAGGTCTGGGTTAGGTCTGGGATATTCGCGCATCTGGCTTATACTTTCGCCTTTTTCGCAAACTTGTTGGCCAGATCCTGGGTTTTTTTCGTGTTTGAATCACGTAGTAATGTTGTACCACACTGAGGCAGTCAATTAAACCTGGTTTCGATCAATATTTCAGAGGATAACAACGGTTAAGTCTGGGTTAGGTCCGGGATATGCCCGCATCTGGCTCATGATTTTGCCTTCTTCGCATACTTGGTGGCCAGATCCTGGGTTTTTTTCGTGTTTGAATCACGTAGTAATGTGGTAACACAATGAAGCAGTCAATTAACCCTGGTTTCGATCAATATTTTAGAGGATAACACCGGTTAGGTCTGGGTTAGGTCTGGGTTATGCCCGCATCTGGCTCATGATTTTGCCTTCTTCGTATACTTGTTGGCCAGATCCTGGGTTTTTTTCGTGATTGAATCACGTAGTAATGTGGTAACACAATGAAGCAGTCAATTAACCCTGGTTTCGATCAATATTTTAGAGGATAACACCGGTTAGGTCTGGGTTAGGTCTGGGGTAGGCGCGTATCTGGCTCATGATTTTGCCTTCTTCGCATACTTGTTGGCCTGATCCTGGGTTTTTTTCGTGTTTGAATCACGTAGTAATGTGGTAACACAATGAAGCAGTCAATTAACCCTGGTTTCGATCAATATTTTAGAGGATAACACCGGTTAGGTCTGGGTTAGGTCCGGGATATGCCCGCATCTGGCTCATGATTTTGCCTTCTTCGCATACTTGGTGGCCAGATCCTGGGTTTTTTTCGTGTTTGAATCACGTAGTAATGTGGTAACACAATGAAGCAGTCAATTAACCCTGGTTTCGATCAATATTTTAGAGGATAACACCGGTTAGGTCTGGGTTAGGTCTGGGTTATGCCCGCATCTGGCTCATGATTTTGCCTTCTTCGTATACTTGTTGGCCAGATCCTGGGTTTTTTTCGTGATTGAATCACGTAGTAATGTGGTAACACAATGATGCAGTCAATTAACCCTGGTTTCGATCAATATTTTAGAGGATAACACCGGTTAGGTCTGGGTTAGGTCTGAGGTAGGCGCGTATCTGGCTCATGATTTTGCCTTCTTCGCATACTTGTTGGCCTGATCCTGGGTTTTTTTCGTGTTTGAATCACGTAGTAATGTGGTAACACAATGAAGCAGTCAATTAACCCTGGTTTCGATCAATATTTTAGAGGATAACACCGGTTAGGTCTGGGTTAGGTCCGGGATATGCCCGCATCTGGCTCATGATTTTGCCTTCTTCGCATACTTGTTGGCCAGATCCTGGATTTTTTTCGTGATTGAATCACGTAGTAATGTGGTAACACACTGAAGCAGTCAATCAAACCTGGTTTCGAACAATATTTTAGAGGATAACACCGGTTAGGTCTGGGTTAGGTCTGGGATATGCCCGCATCTGGCTCATGATTAAGCCTTCTTTGCATACTTGATGGCCAGATCCTGGGCTTTTTCGTGTTTGAATCACGTAGTAATGTGGTAACACAATGAAGCAGTCAATTAACCCTGGTTTCGATCAATATTTTAGAGGATAACACCGGTTAGGTCTGGGTTAGGTCTGGGTTATGCCCGCATCTGGCTCATGATTTTGCCTTCTTCGCATACTTGTTGGCCAGATCCTGGGTTTTTTTCGTGATTGAATCACGTAGTAATGTGGTAACACAATGAAGCAGTCAATTAACCCTGGTTTCGATCAATATTTTAGAGGATAACACCGGTTAGGTCTGGGTTAGGTCTGGGATATTCGCGCATCTGGCATATACTTTCGCATTTTTCGCAAACTTGTTGGCCAGATCCTGGGTTTTTCTCGTGTTTGAATCACGCAGTAATGTGGTAACACACTGAAGCAGTCAATTAAACCTAGTTTCGATCAATATTTTACAGGATAACACCGGTTAGGTCTGGGTTAGGTCTGGGATATTCGCGCATCTGGCTTATACTTTCGCCTTTTTCGCAAACTTGTTGGCCAGATCCTGGGTTTTTTTCGTGTTTGAATCACGTAGTAATGTTGCACCACAATGAAGCAGTCAATTAAACCTGGTTTCGATCAATATTTCAGAGGATAACAACGGTTAAGTCTGGGTTAGGTCCGGGATATGCCCGCATCTGGCTCATGATTTTGCCTTCTTCGCATACTTGGTGGCCAGATCCTGGGTTTTTTTCGTGTTTGAATCACGTAGTAATGTGGTAACACAATGAAGCAGTCAATTAACCCTGGTTTCGATCAATATTTTAGAGGATAACACCGGTTAGGTCTGGGTTAGGTCTGGGTTATGCCCGCATCTGGCTCATGATTTTGCCTTCTTCGTATACTTGTTGGCCAGATCGTGGGTTTTTTTCGTGATTGAATCACGTAGTAATGTGGTAACACAATGAAGCAGTCAATTAACCCTGGTTTCGATCAATATTTTAGAGGATAACACCGGTTAGGTCTGGGTTAGGTCTGCGGTAGGCGCGTATCTGGCTCATGATTTTGCCTTCTTCGCATACTTATTGGCCTGATATTGGGTTTTTTTCGTGTTTGAATCACGTAGTAATGTGGTAACACAATGAAGCAGTCAATTAACCCTGGTTTCGATCAATATTTTAGAGGATAACACCGGTTAGGTCTGGGTTAGGTCTGGGTTATGCCCGCATCTGGCTCATGATTTTGCCTTCTTCGTATACTTGTTGGCCAGATCCTGGGTTTTTTTCGTGATTGAATCACGTAGTAATGTGGTAACACAATGAAGCAGTCAATTAACCCTGGTTTCGATCAATATTTTAGAGGATAACACCGGTTAGGTCTGGGTTAGGTCTGAGGTAGGCGCGTATCTGGCTCATGATTTTGCCTTCTTCGCATACTTGTTGGCCTGATCCTGGGTTTTTTTCGTGTTTGAATCACGTAGTAATGTGGTAACACAATGAAGCAGTCAATTAACCCTGGTTTCGATCAATATTTTAGAGGATAACACCGGTTAGGTCTGGGTTAGGTCCGGGATATGCCCGCATCTGGCTCATGATTTTGCCTTCTTCGCATACTTGTTGGCCAGATCCTGGATTTTTTTCGTGATTGAATCACGTAGTAATGTGGTAACACACTGAAGCAGTCAATCAAACCTGGTTTCGAACAATATTTTAGAGGATAACACCGGTTAGGTCTGGGTTAGGTCTGGGGTAGGCGCGTATCTGGCTCATGATTTTGCCTTCTTCGAATACTTGTTGGCCTGATCCTGGGTTTTTTTCGTGTTTGAATCACGTAGTAATGTGGTAACACAATGAAGCAGTCAATTAACCCTGGTTTCGATCAATATTTTAGAGGATAACACCGGTTAGGTCTGGGTTAGGTCTGGGTTATGCCCGCATCTGGCTCATGATTTTGCCTTCTTCGCATACTTGTTGGCCAGATCCTGGGTTTTTTTCGTGATTGAATCACGTAGTAATGTGGTAACACAATGAAGCAGTCAATTAACCCTGGTTTCGATCAATATTTTAGAGGATAACACCGGTTAGGTCTGGGTTAGGTCTGGGATATTCGCGCATCTGGCATATACTTTCGCATTTTTCGCAAACTTGTTGGCCAGATCCTGGGTTTTTCTCGTGTTTGAATCACGCAGTAATGTGGTAACACACTGAAGCAGTCAATTAAACCTAGTTTCGATCAATATTTTACAGGATAACACCGGTTAGGTCTGGGTTAGGTCTGGGATATTCGCGCATCTGGCTTATACTTTCGCCTTTTTCGCAAACTTGTTGGCCAGATCCTGGGTTTTTTTCGTGTTTGAATCACGTAGTAATGTTGTACCACACTGAGGCAGTCAATTAAACCTGGTTTCGATCAATATTTCAGAGGATAACACCGGTTAAGTCTGGGTTAGGTCCGGGATATGCCCGCATCTGGCTCATGATTTTGCCTTCTTCGCATACTTGGTGGCCAGATCCTGGGTTTTTTTCGTGTTTGAATCACGTAGTAATGTGGTAACACAATGAAGTAGTCAATTAACCCTGGTTTCGATCAATATTTTAGAGGATAACACCGGTTAGGTATGGGTTAGGTCTGAGTTATGCCCGCATCTGGCTCATGATTTTGCCTTCTTCGTATACTTGTTGGCCAGATCCTGGGTTTTTTTCGTGATTGAATCACGTAGTAATGTGGTAACACAATGAAGCAGTCAATTAACCCTGGTTTCGATCAATATTTTAGAGGATAACACCGGTTAGGTCTGGGTTAGGTCTGCGGTAGGCGCGTATCTGGCTCATGATTTTGCCTTCTTCGCATACTTATTGGCCTGATATTGGGTTTTTTTCGTGTTTGAATCACGTAGTAATGTGGTAACACAATGAAGCAGTCAATTAACCCTGGTTTCGATCAATATTTTAGAGGATAACACCGGTTAGGTCTGGGTTAGGTCCGGGATATGCCCGCATCTGGCTCATGATTTTGCCTTCTTCGCATACTTGTTGGCCAGATCCTGGATTTTTTTCGTGATTGAATCACGTAGTAATGTGGTAACACACTGAAGCAGTCAATCAAACCTGGTTTCGAACAATATTTTAGAGGATAACACCGGTTAGGTCTGGGTTAGGTCTGGGATATGCCCGCATCTGGCTCATGATTTAGCCTTCTTTGCATACTTGATGGCCAGATCCTGGGCTTTTTCGTGTTTGAATCACGTAGTAATGTGGTAACACAATGAAGCAGTCAATTAACCCTGGTTTCGATCAATATTTTAGAGGATATCACCGGTTAGGTCTGGGTTAGGTCTGGGTTATGCTCGCATCTGGCTCATGATTTTGCCTTCTTCGCATACTTGTTGGCCAGATCCTGGGTTTTTTTCGTGATTGAATCACGTAGTAATGTGGTAACACAATGAAGCAGTCAATTAACCCTGGTTTCGATAAATATTTTAGAGGATAACACCGCTTAGGTCTGGGTTAGGTCTGGGATATGCGCGCATCTGGATCATGATTTTGCCTTCTTCGTATACTTGTTGGCCAGATCCTGGGTTTTTTTCGTGATTGAATCACGTAGTAATGTGGTAACACAATGAAGCAGTCAATTAACCCTGGTTTCGATCAATATTTTAGAGGATAACACCGGTTAGGTCTGGGTTATGCCCGCATCTGGCTCATGATTTTGCCTTCTTCGCATACATGGTGGCCAGATCCTGGGTTTTTTTCGTGTTTGAATCACGTAGTAATGTGGTAACACAATGAAGCAGTCAATTAACCCTGGTTTCGATCAATATTTTAGAGGATAACACCGGTTAGGTCTGGGTTAGGTCTGGGTTATGCCCGCATCTGGCTCATGATTTTGCCTTCTTCGTATACTTGTTGGCCAGATCCTGGGTTTTTTTCGTGATTGAATCACGTAGTAATGTGGTAACACAATGAAGCAGTCAATTAACCCAGGTTTCGATCAATATTTTAGAGGATAGCACCGGTTAGGTCTGGGTTAGGTCTGCGGTAGGCGCGTATCTGGCTCATGATTTTGCCTTCTTCGCATACTTGTTGGCCTGATCCTGGGATTTTTTCGTGTTTGAATCACGTAGTAATGTGGTAACACAATGAAGCAGTCAATTAACCCTGGTTTCGATCAATATTTCAGAGGATAACACCGGTTAGGTCTGGGTTAGGTCCGGGATATGCCCGCATCTGGCTCATGATTTTGCCTTCTTCGCATACTTGATGGCCAGATCCTGGGTTTTTTTCGTGTTTGAATCACGTAGTAATGTGGTAACACAATGAAGCAGTCAATTAACCCTGGTTTCGATCAATATTTTAGAGGATAACACCGGTTAGGTCTGGGTTATGCCCGCATCTGGCTCATGATTTTGCCTTTTTCGCATACTTGTTGGCCAGATCCTGGGTTTTTTTCGTGTTTGAATCACGTAGTAATGTAGTAACACACTGAACCAGTCAATTAAACCTGGTTTCGATGAATATTTTAGAGGATAACACCGGTTAGGTCTGGGATATGCGCGCATCTGGCTCATACTTTCGCCTTTTTCGCAAACTTGTTGGCCAGATCCCGGGTTTTTTCCGTGTTTGAATCACGTAGTAATGTGGTAACACACTGAAGCAGTCAATTAAACCTGGTTTCGATCAATATTTTAGAGGATAACACCGGTTAGGTCTGGGTTAGGTCTGGTATATGCGCGCATCTGGCTCATGATTTTGCCTTTTTTGCAATCTTGTTGGCCAGATCCTGGGTTTTTTTCGTGTTTGAAACACGTAGTAATGTTGTACCACACTGAGGCAGTCAATTAAACCTGTTTTCGATCAATATTTTGGAGGATAACACCGGTTAGGCCTGGGTTAGGTCTGGGATATGCGCGCATCTGGCTTATACTTTCGCCTTTTTCGCAAACTTGTTGGCCAGATCCTGGGTTTTTTCCGTGTTTGAATCGCGTAGTAATGTGGTAACACAATGAAGCAGTCAATTAACCCTGGTTTCGATCAATATTTTAGAGGATAACACCGGTTAGGTCTGGGTTAGGTCTGGGTTATGCCCGCATCTGGCTTATACTTTCGCCTTTTTCGCAAACTTGTTGGCCAGATCCTGGGTTTTTTTCGTGTTTGAATCACGCAGTAATGTGGTAACACACTGAAGCAGTCAATTAAACCTGGTTTCGATCAATATTTTAGAGGATAACACCGGTTAGGTCTGGGTTAGGTCTGGGATATTCGCGCATCTGGCTTATACTTTCGCCTTTTTCGCAAACTTGTTGGCCAGATCCTGGGTTTTTCTCGTGTTTGAATCACGCAGTAATGTGGTAACACACTGAAGCAGTCAATTAAACCTAGTTTCGATCAATATTTTAGAGGATAACACCGGTTAGGTCTGGGTTAGGTCTGGGATATTCGTGCATCTGGCTTATACTTTCGCCTTTTTCGCAAACTTGTTGGCCAGATCCTGGGTTTTTTTCGTGTTTGAATCACGTAGTAATGTTGTACCACACTGAGGCAGTCAATTAAACCTGGTTTCGATCAATATTTCAGAGGATAACACCGGTTAAGTCTGGGTTAGGTCCGGGATATGCCCGCATCTGGCTCATGATTTTGCCTTCTTCGCATACTTGGTGGCCAGATCCTGGGTTTTTTTCGTGTTTGAATCACGTAGTAATGTGGTAACACAATGAAGCAGTCAATTAACCCTGGTTTCGATCAATATTTTAGAGGATAACACCGGTTAGGTCTGGGTTAGGTCTGGGTTATGCCCGCATCTGGCTCATGATTTTGCCTTCTTCCTATACTTGTTGGCCAGATCCTGGGTTTTTTTCGTGATTGAATCACGTAGTAATGTGGTAACACAATGAAGCAGTCAATTAACCCTGGTTTCGATCAATATTTTAGAGGATAACAACGGTTAGGTCTGGGTTAGGTCTGGGGTAGGCGCGCATCTGGCTCATGATTTTGCCTTCTTCGCATACTTGTTGGCCTGATCCTGGGTTTTTTTCGTGTTTGAATCACGTAGTAATGTGGTAACACAATGAAGCAGTCAATTAACCCTGGTTTCGATCAATATTTTAGAGGATAACACCGGTTAGGTCTGGGTAAGGTCTGGGTTATGCCCGCATCTGGCTCATGATTTTGCCTTCTTCGCATACTTGTTGGCCAGATCCTGGATTTTTTTCGTGATTGAATCACGTAGTAATGTGGTAACACACTGAAGCAGTCAATCAAACCTGGTTTCGAACAATATTTTAGAGGATAACACCGGTTAGGTCTGGGTTAGGTCTGGGATATGCCCGCATCTGGCTCATGATTAAGCCTTCTTTGCATACTTGATGGCCAGATCCTGGGCTTTTTCGTGTTTGAATGACGTAGTAATGTGGTAACACAATGAAGCAGTCAATTAACCCTGGTTTCGATCAATATTTTAGAGGATAACACCGGTTAGGTCTGGGTTAGGTCTGGGTTATGCCCGCATCTGGCTCATGATTTTGCCTTCTTCGCATACTTGTTGGCCAGATCCTGGGTTTTTTTCGTGATTGAATCACGTAGTAATGTGGTAACACAATGAAGCAGTCAATTAACCCTGGTTTCGATCAATATTTTAGAGGATAACACCGGTTAGGTCTGGGTTAGGTCTGGGATATTCGCGCATCTGGCTTATACTTTCGCATTTTTCGCAAACTTGTTGGCCAGATCCTGGGTTTTTCTCGTGTTTGAATCACGCAGTAATGTGGTAACACACTGAAGCAGTCAATTAAACCTAGTTTCGATCAATATTTTAGAGGATAACACCGGTTAGGTCTGGGTTAGGTCTGGGATATTCGCGCATCTGGCTTATACTTTCGCCTTTTTCGCAAACTTGTTGGCCAGATCCTGGGTTTTTTTCGTGTTTGAATCACGTAGTAATGTTGTACCACACTGAGGCAGTCAATTAAACCTGGTTTCGATCAATATTTCAGAGGATAACACCGGTTAAGTCTGGGTTAGGTCCGGGATATGCCCGCATCTGGCTCATGATTTTGCCTTCTTCGCATACTTGGTGGCCAGATCCTGGGTTTTTTTCGTGTTTGAATCACGTAGTAATGTGGTAACACAATGAAGCAGTCAATTAACCCTGGTTTCGATCAATATTTTAGAGGATAACACCGGTTAGGTCTGGGTTAGGTCTGGGTTATGCCCGCATCTGGCTCATGATTTTGCCTTATTCGTATACTTGTTGGCCAGATCCTGGGTTTTTTTCGTGATTGAATCACGTAGTAATATGGTAACACAATGAAGCAGTCAATTAACCCTGGTTTCGATCAATATTTCAGAGGATAACACCGGTTAAGTCTGGGTTAGGTCCGGGATATGCCCACATCTGGCTCATGATTTTGCCTTTTTCGCAAACTTGTTGGCCAGATCCTGGGTTTTTCTCGTGTTTGAATCACGCAGTAATGTGGTAACACACTGAAGCAGTCAATTAAACCTAGTTTCGATCAATATTTTAGAGGATAACACCGGTTAGGTCTGGGTTAGGTCTGGGATATTCGCGCATCTGGCTTATACTTTCGCCTTTTTCGCAAACTTGTTGGCCAGATCCTGGGTTTTTTTCGTGTTTGAATCACGTAGTAATGTTGTACCACACTGAGGCAGTCAATTAAACCTGGTTTCGATCAATATTTCAGAGGATAACACCGGTTAAGTCTGGGTTAGGTCCGGGATATGCCTGCATCTGGCTCATGATTTTGCCTTCTTCGCATACTTGGTGGCCAGATCCTGGGTTTTTTTCGTGTTTGAATCACGTAGTAATGTGGTAACACAATGAAGCAGTCAATTAACCCTGGTTTCGATCAATATTTTAGAGGATAACACCGGTTAGGTCTGGGTTAGGTCTGGGTTATGCCCGCATCTGGCTCATGATTTTGCCTTCTTCGTATACTTGTTGGCCAGATCCTGGGTTTTTTTCGTGATTGAATCACGTAGTAATGTGGTAACACAATGAAGCAGTCAATAAACCCTGGTTTCGATCAATATTTTAGAGGATAACACCGGTTAGGTCTGGATTAGGTCTGGGGTAGGCGCGTATCTGGCTCATGATTTTGCCTTCTTCGCATACTTGTTGGCCTGATCCTGGGTTTTTTTCGTGTTTGAATCATGTAGTAATGTGGTAACACAATGAAGCAGTCAATTAACCCTGGTTTCGATCAATATTTTAGAGGATAACACCGGTTAGGTCTGGGTTAGGTCCGGGATATGCCCGCATCTGGCTCATGATTTTGCCATCTTCGCATACTTGGTGGCCAGATCCTGGGTTTTTTTCGTGTTTGAATCACGTAGTAATGTGGTAACACAATGAAGCAGTCAATTAACCCTGGTTTCGATCAATATTTTAGAGGATAACACCGGTTAGGTCTGGGTTATGCCCGCATCTGGCTCATGATTTTGCCTTTTTCGCATACTTGTTGGCCAGATCCTGGGTTTTTTTCGTGTTTGAATCACGTAGTAATGTAGTAACACACTGAACCAGTCAATTAAACCTGGTTTCGATGAATATTTTAGAGGATAACACCGGTTAGGTCTGGGATATGCGCGCATCTGGCTTATACTTTCGCCTTTTTCGCAAACTTGTTGGCCAGATCCCGGGTTTTTTCCGTGTTTGAATCACGTAGTAATGTGGTAACACACTGAAGCAGTCAATTAAACCTGGTTTCGATCAATATTTTAGAGGATAACACCGGTTAGGTCTGGGTTAGGTCTGGTATATGCGCGCATCGGGCTCATGATTTTGCCTTTTTTGCAATCTTGTTGGCCAGATCCTGGGTTTTTTTCGTGTTTGAAACACGTAGTAATGTTGTACCAGACTGAGGCAGTCAATTAAACCTGGTTTCGATCAATATTTTGGAGGATAACACCGGTTAGGCCTGGGTTAGGTCTGGGATATGCGCGCATCTGGCTTATACTTTCGCCTTTTTCGCAAACTTGTTGGCCAGATCCTGGGTTTTTTCCGTGTTTGAATCACGTAGTAATGTGGTAACACAATGAAGCAGTCAATTAACCCTGGTTTCGATCAATATTTTAGAGGATAACACCGGTTAGGTCTGGGTTAGGTCTGGGTTATGCCCGCATCTGGCTTATACTTTCGCCTTTTTCGCAAACTTGTTGGCCAGATCCTGGGTTTTTTTCGTGTTTGAATCACGCAGTAATGTGGTAACACACTGAAGCAGTCAATTAAACCTGGTTTCGATCAATATTTTAGAGGATAACACCGGTTAGGTCTGGGTTAGGTCTGGGATATTCGCGCATCTGGCTTATACTTTCGCCTTTTTCGCAAACTTGTTGGCCAGATCCTGGGTTTTTCTCGTGTTTGAATCACGCAGTAATGTGGTAACACACTGAAGCAGTCAATTAAACCTAGTTTCGATCAATATTTTAGAGGATAACACCGGTTAGGTCTGGGTTAGGTCTGGGATATTCGCGCATCTGGCTTATACTTTCGCCTTTTTCGCAAACTTGTTGGCCAGATCCTGGGTTTTTTTCGTGTTTGAATCACGTAGTAATGTTGTACCACACTGAGGCAGTCAATTAAACCTGGTTTCGATCAATATTTCAGAGGATAACACCGGTTAAGTCTGGGTTAGGTCCGGGATATGCCCGCATCTGGCTCATGATTTTGCCTTCTTCGCATACTTGGTGGCCAGATCCTGGGTTTTTTTCGTGTTTGAATCACGTAGTAATGTGGTAACACAATGAAGCAGTCAATTAACCCTGGTTTCGATCAATATTTTAGAGGATAACACCGGTTAGGTCTGGGTTAGGTCTGGGTTATGCCCGCATCTGGCTCATGATTTTGCCTTCTTCGGATACTTGTTGGCCAGATCCTGGGTTTTTTTCGTGATTGAATCACGTAGTAATGTGGTAACACAATGAAGCAGTCAATTAACCCTGGTTTCGATCAATATTTTAGAGGATAACAACGGTTAGGTCTGGGTTAGGTCTGGGGTAGGCGCGCATCTGGCTCATGATTTTGCCTTCTTCGCATACTTGTTGGCCTGATCCTGGGTTTTTTTCGTGTTTGAATCACGTAGTAATGTGGTAACACAATGAAGCAGTCAATTAACCCTGGTTTCGATCAATATTTTAGAGGATAACACCGGTTAGGTCTGGGTTAGGTCCGGGATATGCCCGCATCTGGCTCATGATTTTGCCTTCTTCGCATACTTGGTGGCCAGATCCTGGGTTTTTTTCGTGTTTGAATCACGTAGTAATGTGGTAACACAATGAAGCAGTCAATTAACCCTGGTTTCGATCAATATTTTAGAGGATAACACCGGTTAGGTCTGGGTAAGGTCTGGGTTATGCCCGCATCTGGCTCATGATTTTGCCTTCTTCGCATACTTGTTGGCCAGATCCTGGATTTTTTTCGTGATTGAATCACGTAGTAATGTGGTAACACACTGAAGCAGTCAATCAAACCTGGTTTCGAACAATATTTTAGAGGATAACACCGGTTAGGTCTGGGTTAGGTCTGGGATATGCCCGCATCTGGCTCATGATTAAGCCTTCTTTGCATACTTGATGGCCAGATCCTGGGCTTTTTCGTGTTTGAATCACGTAGTAATGTGGTAACACAATGAAGCAGTCAATTAACCCTGGTTTCGATCAATATTTTAGAGGATAACACCGGTTAGGTCTGGGTTAGGTCTGGGTTATGCCCGCATCTGGCTCATGATTTTGCCTTCTTCGCATACTTGTTGGCCAGATCCTGGGTTTTTTTCGTGATTGAATCACGTAGTAATGTGGTAACACAATGAAGCAGTCAATTAACCCTGGTTTCGATCAATATTTTAGAGGATAACACCGGTTAGGTCTGGGTTAGGTCTGGGATATTCGCGCATCTGGCTTATACTTTCGCATTTTTCGCAAACTTGTTGGCCAGATCCTGGGTTTTTCTCGTGTTTGAATCACGCAGTAATGTGGTAACACACTGAAGCAGTCAATTAAACCTAGTTTCGATCAATATTTTCGAGGATAACACCGGTTAGGTCTGGGTTAGGTCTGGGATATTCGCGCATCTGGCTTATACTTTCGCCTTTTTCGCAAACTTGTTGGCCAGATCCTGGGTTTTTTTCGTGTTTGAATCACGTAGTAATGTTGTACCACACTGAGGCAGTCAATTAAACCTGGTTTCGATCAATATTTCAGAGGATAACACCGGTTAAGTCTGGGTTAGGTCCGGGATATGCCCGCATCTGGCTCATGATTTTGCCTTCTTCGCATACTTGGTGGCCAGATCCTGGGTTTTTTTCGTGTTTGAATCACGTAGTAATGTGGTAACACAATGAAGCAGTCAATTAACCCTGGTTTCGATCAATATTTTAGAGGATAACACCGGTTAGGTCTGGGTTAGGTCTGGGTTATGCCCGCATCTGGCTCATGATTTTGCCTTATTCGTATACTTGTTGGCCAGATCCTGGGTTTTTTTCGTGATTGAATCACGTAGTAATGTGGTAACACAATGAAGCAGTCAATTAACCCTGGTTTCGATCAATATTTCAGAGGATAACACCGGTTAAGTCTGGGTTAGGTGCGGGATATGCCCGCATCTGGCTCATGATTTTGCCTTTTTCGCAAACTTGTTGGCCAGATCCTGGGTTTTTCTCATGTTTGAATCACGCAGTAATGTGGTAACACACTGAAGCAGTCAATTAAACCTAGTTTCGATCAATATTTTAGAGGATAACACCGGTTAGGTCTGGGTTAGGTCTGGGATATTCGCGCATCTGGCTTATACTTTCGCCTTTTTCGCAAACTTGTTGGCCAGATCCTGGGTTTTTTTCGTGTTTGAATCACGTAGTAATGTTGTACCACACTGAGGCAGTCAATTAAACCTGGTTTCGATCAATATTTCAGAGGATAACACCGGTTAAGTCTGGGTTAGGTCCGGGATATGCCCGCATCTGGCTCATGATTTTGCCTTCTTCGCATACTTGGTGGCCAGATCCTGGGTTTTTTTCGTGTTTGAATCACGTAGTAATGTGGTAACACAATGAAGCAGTCAATTAACCCTGGTTTCGATCAATATTTTAGAGGATAACACCGGTTAGGTCTGGGTTAGGTCTGGGTTATGCCCGCATCTGGCTCATGATTTTGCCTTCTTCGTATACTTGTTGGCCAGATCCTGGGTTTTTTTCGTGATTGAATCACGTAGTAATGTGGTAACACAATGAAGCAGTCAATTAACCCTGGTTTCGATCAATATTTTAGAGGATAACACCGGTTAGGTCTGGGTTAGGTCTGGGGTAGGCGCGTATCTGGCTCATGATTTTGCCTTCTTCGCATACTTGTTGGCCTGATCCTGGGCTTTTTTCGTGTTTGAATCACGTAGTAATGTGGTAGCACAATGAAGCAGTCAATTAACCCTGGTTTCGATCAATATTTTAGAGGATAACACCGGTTAGGTCTGGGTTAGGTCCGGGATATGCCCGCATCTGGCTCATGATTTTGCCTTCTTCGCATACTTGGTGGCCAGATCCTGGGTTTTTTTCGTGTTTGAATCACGTAGTAATGTGGTAACACAATGAAGCAGTCAATTAACCCTGGTTTCGATCAATATTTTAGAGGATAACACCGGTTAGGTCTGGGTAAGGTCTGGGTTATGCCCGCATCTGGCTCATGATTTTGCCTTCTTCGTATACTTGTTGGCCAGATCCTGGGTTTTTTTCGTGATTGAATCACGTAGTAATGTGGTAACACAATGAAGCAGTCAATTAACCCTGGTTTCGATCAATATTTTAGAGGATAACACCGGTTAGGTCTGGGTTAGGTCTGGGGTAGGCGCGTATCTGGCTCATGATTTTGCCTTCTTCGCATACTTGTTGGCCTGATCCTGGGTTTTTTTCGTGTTTGAATCACGTAGTAATGTGGTAACACAATGAAGCAGTCAATTAACCCTGGTTTCGATCAATATTTTAGGGGATAACACCGGTTAGGTCTGGGTTAGGTCCGGGATATGCCCGCATCTGGCTCATGATTTTGCCTTCTTCGCATACTTGTTGGCCAGATCCTGGATTTTTTTCGTGATTGAATCACGTAGTAATGTGGTAACACACTGAAGCAGTCAATCAAACCTGGTTTCGAACAATATTTTAGAGGATAACACCGGTTAGGTCTGGGTTAGGTCTGGGATATGCCCGCATCTGGCTCATGATTAAGCCTTCTTTGCATACTTGATGGCCAGATCCTGGGCTTTTTCGTGTTTGAATCACGTAGTAATGTGGTAGCACAATGAAGCAGTCAATTAACCCTGGTTTCGATCAATATTTTAGAGGATAACACCGGTTAGGTCTGGGTTAGGTCTGGGTTATGCCCGCATCTGGCTCATGATTTTGCCTTCTTCGCATACTTGTTGGCCAGATCCTGGGTTTTTTTCGTGATTGAATCACGTAGTAATGTGGTAACACAATGAAGCAGTCAATTAACCCTGGTTTCGATCAATATTTTAGAGGATAACACCGGTTAGGTCTGGGTTAGGTCTGGGATATTCGCGCATCTGGCTTATACTTTCGCATTTTTCGCAAACTTGTTGGCCAGATCCTGGGTTTTTCTCGTGTTTGAATCACGCAGTAATGTGGTAACACACTGAAGCAGTCAATTAAACCTAGTTTCGATCAATATTTTAGAGGATAACACCGGTTAGGTCTGGGTTAGGTCTGGGATATTCGCGCATCTGGCTTATACTTTCGCCTTTTTCGCAAACTTGTTGGCCAGATCCTGGGTTTTTTTCGTGTTTGAATCACGTAGTAATGTTGTACCACACTGAGGCAGTCAATTAAACCTGGTTTCGATCAATATTTCAGAGGATAACACCGGTTAAGTCTGGGTTAGGTCCGGGATATGCCCGCATCTGGCTCATGATTTTGCCTTCTTCGCATACTTGGTGGCCAGATCCTGGGTTTTTTTCGTGTTTGAATCACGTAGTAATGTGGTAACACAATGAAGCAGTCAATTAACCCTGGTTTCGATCAATATTTTAGAGGATAACACCGGTTAGGTCTGGGTTAGGTCTGGGATATTCGCGCATCTGGCTTATACTTTCGCATTTTTCGCAAACTTGTTGGCCAGATCCTGGGTTTTTCTCGTGTTTGAATCACGCAGTAATGTGGTAACACACTGAAGCAGTCAATTAAACCTAGTTTCGATCAATATTTTAGAGGATAACACCGGTTAGGTCTGGGTTAGGTCTGGGATATTCGCGCATCTGGCTTATACTTTCGCCTTTTTCGCAAACTTGTTGGCCAGATCCTGGGTTTTTTTCGTGTTTGAATCACGTAGTAATGTTGTACCACACTGAGGCAGTCAATTAAACCTGGTTTCGATCAATATTTCAGAGGATAACACCGGTTAAGTCTGGGTTAGGTCCGGGATATGCCCGCATCTGGCTCATGATTTTGCCTTCTTCGCATACTTGGTGGCCAGATCCTGGGTTTTTTTCGTGTTTGAATCACGTAGTAATGTTGTACCACACTGAGGCAGTCAATTAAACCTGGTTTCGATCAATATTTCAGAGGATAACAACGGTTAGGTCTGGGTTAGGTCTGGGGTAGGCGCGCATCTGGCTCATGATTTTGCCTTCTTCGCATACTTGTTGGCCTGATCCTGGGTTTTTTTCGTGTTTGAATCACGTAGTAATGTGGTAACACAATGAAGCAGTCAATTAACCCTGGTTTCGATCAATATTTTAGAGGATAACACCGGTTAGGTCTGGGTTAGGTCCGGGATATGCCCGCATCTGGCTCATGATTTTGCCTTCTTCGCATACTTGGTGGCCAGATCCTGGGTTTTTTTCGTGTTTGAATCACGTAGTAATGTGGTAACACAATGAAGCAGTCAATTAACCCTGGTTTCGATCAATATTTTAGAGGATAACACCGGTTAGGTCTGGGTAAGGTCTGGGTTATGCCCGCATCTGGCTCATGATTTTGCCTTCTTCGCATACTTGTTGGCCAGATCCTGGATTTTTTTCGTGATTGAATCACGTAGTAATGTGGTAACACACTGAAGCAGTCAATCAAACCTGGTTTCGAACAATATTTTAGAGGATAACACCGGTTAGGTCTGGGTTAGGTCTGGGATATGCCCGCATCTGGCTCATGATTAAGCCTTCTTTGCATACTTGATGGCCAGATCCTGGGCTTTTTCGTGTTTGAATCACGTAGTAATGTGGTAACACAATGAAGCAGTCAATTAACCCTGGTTTCGATCAATATTTTAGAGGATAACACCGGTTAGGTCTGGGTTAGGTCTGGGTTATGCCCGCATCTGGCTCATGATTTTGCCTTCTTCGCATACTTGTTGGCCTGATCCTGGGTTTTTTTCGTGATTGAATCACGTAGTAATGTGGTAACACAATGAAGCAGTCAATTAACCCTGGTTTCGATCAATATTTTAGAGGATAACACCGGTTAGGTCTGGGTTAGGTCCGGGATATGCCCGCATCTGGCTCATGATTTTGCCTTCTTCGCATACTTGGTGGCCAGATCCTGGGTTTTTTTCGTGTTTGAATCACGTAGTAATGTGGTAACACAATGAAGCAGTCAATTAACCCTGGTTTCGATCAATATTTTAGAGGATAACACCGGTTAGGTCTGGGTAAGGTCTGGGTTATGCCCGCATCTGGCTCATGATTTTGCCTTCTTCGTATACTTGTTGGCCAGATCCTGGGTTTTTTTCGTGATTGAATCACGTAGTAATGTGGTAACACAATGAAGCAGTCAATTAACCCTGGTTTCGATCAATATTTTAGAGGATAACACCGGTTAGGTCTGGGTTAGGTCTGGGGTAGGCGCGTATCTGGCTCATGATTTTGCCTTCTTCGCATACTTGTTGGCCTGATCCTGGGTTTTTTTCGTGTTTGAATCACGTAGTAATGTGGTAACACAATGAAGCAGTCAATTAACCCTGGTTTCGATCAATATTTTAGGGGATAACACCGGTTAGGTCTGGGTTAGGTCCGGGATATGCCCGCATCTGGCTCATGATTTTGCCTTCTTCGCATACTTGTTGGCCAGATCCTGGATTTTTTTCGTGATTGAATCACGTAGTAATGTGGTAACACACTGAAGCAGTCAATCAAACCTGGTTTCGAACAATATTTTAGAGGATAACACCGGTTAGGTCTGGGTTAGGTCTGGGATATGCCCGCATCTGGCTCATGATTAAGCCTTCTTTGCATACTTGATGGCCAGATCCTGGACTTTTTCGTGTTTGAATCACGTAGTAATGTGGTAGCACAATGAAGCAGTCAATTAACCCTGGTTTCGATCAATATTTTAGAGGATAACACCGGTTAGGTCTGGGTTAGGTCTGGGTTATGCCCGCATCTGGCTCATGATTTTGCCTTCTTCGCATACTTGTTGGCCAGATCCTGGGTTTTTTTCGTGATTGAATCACGTAGTAATGTGGTAACACAATGAAGCAGTCAATTAACCCTGGTTTCGATCAATATTTTAGAGGATAACACCGGTTAGGTCTGGGTTAGGTCTGGGATATTCGCGCATCTGGCTTATACTTTCGCATTTTTCGCAAACTTGTTGGCCAGATCCTGGGTTTTTCTCGTGTTTGAATCACGCAGTAATGTGGTAACACACTGAAGCAGTCAATTAAACCTAGTTTCGATCAATATTTTAGAGGATAACACCGGTTAGGTCTGGGTTAGGTCTGGGATATTCGCGCATCTGGCTTATACTTTCGCCTTTTTCGCAAACTTGTTGGCCAGATCCTGGGTTTTTTTCGTGTTTGAATCACGTAGTAATGTTGTACCACACTGAGGCAGTCAATTAAACCTGGTTTCGATCAATATTTCAGAGGATAACACCGGTTAAGTCTGGGTTAGGTCCGGGATATGCCCGCATCTGGCTCATGATTTTGCCTTCTTCGCATACTTGGTGGCCAGATCCTGGGTTTTTTTCGTGTTTGAATCACGTAGTAATGTGGTAACACAATGAAGCAGTCAATTAACCCTGGTTTCGATCAATATTTTAGAGGATAACACCGGTTAGGTCTGGGTTAGGTCTGGGATATTCGCGCATCTGGCTTATACTTTCGCATTTTTCGCAAACTTGTTGGCCAGATCCTGGGTTTTTCTCGTGTTTGAATCACGCAGTAATGTGGTAACACACTGAAGCAGTCAATTAAACCTAGTTTCGATCAATATTTTAGAGGATAACACCGGTTAGGTCTGGGTTAGGTCTGGGATATTCGCGCATCTGGCTTATACTTTCGCCTTTTTCGCAAACTTGTTGGCCAGATCCTGGGTTTTTTTCGTGTTTGAATCACGTAGTAATGTTGTACCACACTGAGGCAGTCAATTAAACCTGGTTTCGATCAATATTTCAGAGGATAACACCGGTTAAGTCTGGGTTAGGTCCGGGATATGCCCGCATCTGGCTCATGATTTTGCCTTCTTCGCATACTTGGTGGCCAGATCCTGGGTTTTTTTCGTGTTTGAATCACGTAGTAATGTTGTACCACACTGAGGCAGTCAATTAAACCTGGTTTCGATCAATATTTCAGAGGATAACAACGGTTAGGTCTGGGTTAGGTCTGGGGTAGGCGCGCATCTGGCTCATGATTTTGCCTTCTTCGCATACTTGTTGGCCTGATCCTGGGTTTTTTTCGTGTTTGAATCACGTAGTAATGTGGTAACACAATGAAGCAGTCAATTAACCCTGGTTTCGATCAATATTTTAGAGGATAACACCGGTTAGGTCTGGGTTAGGTCCGGGATATGCCCGCATCTGGCTCATGATTTTGCCTTCTTCGCATACTTGGTGGCCAGATCCTGGGTTTTTTTCGTGTTTGAATCACGTAGTAATGTGGTAACACAATGAAGCAGTCAATTAACCCTGGTTTCGATCAATATTTTAGAGGATAACACCGGTTAGGTCTGGGTAAGGTCTGGGTTATGCCCGCATCTGGCTCATGATTTTGCCTTCTTCGCATACTTGTTGGCCAGATCCTGGATTTTTTTCGTGATTGAATCACGTAGTAATGTGGTAACACACTGAAGCAGTCAATCAAACCTGGTTTCGAACAATATTTTAGAGGATAACACCGGTTAGGTCTGGGTTAGGTCTGGGATATGCCCGCATCTGGCTCATGATTAAGCCTTCTTTGCATACTTGATGGCCAGATCCTGGGCTTTTTCGTGTTTGAATCACGTAGTAATGTGGTAACACAATGAAGCAGTCAATTAACCCTGGTTTCGATCAATATTTTAGAGGATAACACCGGTTAGGTCTGGGTTAGGTCTGGGTTATGCCCGCATCTGGCTCATGATTTTGCCTTCTTCGCATACTTGTTGGCCAGATCCTGGGTTTTTTTCGTGATTGAATCACGTAGTAATGTGGTAACACAATGAAGCAGTCAATTAACCCTGGTTTCGATCAATATTTTAGAGGATAACACCGGTTAGGTCTGGGTTAGGTCTGGGATATTCGCGCATCTGGCTTATACTTTCGCATTTTTCGCAAACTTGTTGGCCAGATCCTGGGTTTTTCTCGTGTTTGAATCACGCAGTAATGTGGTAACACACTGAAGCAGTCAGTTAAACCTAGTTTCGATCAATATTTTCGAGGATAACACCGGTTAGGTCTGGGTTAGGTCTGGGATATTCGCGCATCTGGCTTATACTTTCGCCTTTTTCGCAAACTTGTTGGCCAGATCCTGGGTTTTTTTCGTGTTTGAATCACGTAGTAATGTTGTACCACACTGAGGCAGTCAATTAAACCTGGTTTCGATCAATATTTCAGAGGATAACACCGGTTAAGTCTGGGTTAGGTCCGGGATATGCCCGCATCTGGCTCATGATTTTGCCTTCTTCGCATACTTGGTGGCCAGATCCTGGGTTTTTTTCGTGTTTGAATCACGTAGTAATGTGGTAACACAATGAAGCAGTCAATTAACCCTGGTTTCGATCAATATTTTAGAGGATAACACCGGTTAGGTCTGGGTTAGGTCTGGGTTATGCCCGCATCTGGCTCATGATTTTGCCTTATTCGTATACTTGTTGGCCAGATCCTGGGTTTTTTTCGTGATTGAATCACGTAGTAATGTGGTAACACAATGAAGCAGTCAATTAACCCTGGTTTCGATCAATATTTCAGAGGATAACACCGGTTAAGTCTGGGTTAGGTGCGGGATATGCCCGCATCTGGCTCATGATTTTGCCTTTTTCGCAAACTTGTTGGCCAGATCCTGGGTTTTTCTCATGTTTGAATCACGCAGTAATGTGGTAACACACTGAAGCAGTCAATTAAACCTAGTTTCGATCAATATTTTAGAGGATAACACCGGTTAGGTCTGGGTTAGGTCTGGGATATTCGCGCATCTGGCTTATACTTTCGCCTTTTTCGCAAACTTGTTGGCCAGATCCTGGGTTTTTTTCGTGTTTGAATCACGTAGTAATGTTGTACCACACTGAGGCAGTCAATTAAACCTGGTTTCGATCAATATTTCAGAGGATAACACCGGTTAAGTCTGGGTTAGGTCCGGGATATGCCCGCATCTGGCTCATGATTTTGCCTTCTTCGCATACTTGGTGGCCAGATCCTGGGTTTTTTTCGTGTTTGAATCACGTAGTAATGTGGTAACACAATGAAGCAGTCAATTAACCCTGGTTTCGATCAATATTTTAGAGGATAACACCGGTTAGGTCTGGGTTAGGTCTGGGTTATGCCCGCATCTGGCTCATGATTTTGCCTTCTTCGTATACTTGTTGGCCAGATCCTGGGTTTTTTTCGTGATTGAATCACGTAGTAATGTGGTAACACAATGAAGCAGTCAATTAACCCTGGTTTCGATCAATATTTTAGAGGATAACACCGGTTAGGTCTGGGTTAGGTCTGGGGTAGGCGCGTATCTGGCTCATGATTTTGCCTTCTTCGCATACTTGTTGGCCTGATCCTGGGTTTTTTTCGTGTTTGAATCACGTAGTAATGTGGTAACACAATGAAGCAGTCAATTAACCCTGGTTTCGATCAATATTTTAGAGGATAACACCGGTTAGGTCTGGGTTAGGTCCGGGATATGCCCGCATCTGGCTCATGATTTTGCCTTCTTCGCATACTTGGTGGCCAGATCCTGGGTTTTTTTCGTGTTTGAATCACGTAGTAATGTGGTAACACAATGAAGCAGTCAATTAACCCTGGTTTCGATCAATATTTTAGAGGATAACACCGGTTAGGTCTGGGTAAGGTCTGGGTTATGCCCGCATCTGGCTCATGATTTTGCCTTCTTCGTATACTTGTTGGCCAGATCCTGGGTTTTTTTCGTGATTGAATCACGTAGTAATGTGGTAACACAATGAAGCAGTCAATTAACCCTGGTTTCGATCAATATTTTAGAGGATAACACCGGTTAGGTCTGGGTTAGGTCTGGGGTAGGCGCGTATCTGGCTCATGATTTTGCCTTCTTCGCATACTTGTTGGCCTGATCCTGGGTTTTTTTCGTGTTTGAATCACGTAGTAATGTGGTAACACAATGAAGCAGTCAATTAACCCTGGTTTCGATCAATATTTTAGGGGATAACACCGGTTAGGTCTGGGTTAGGTCCGGGATATGCCCGCATCTGGCTCATGATTTTGCCTTCTTCGCATACTTGTTGGCCAGATCCTGGATTTTTTTCGTGATTGAATCACGTAGTAATGTGGTAACACACTGAAGCAGTCAATCAAACCTGGTTTCGAACAATATTTTAGAGGATAACACCGGTTAGGTCTGGGTTAGGTCTGGGATATGCCCGCATCTGGCTCATGATTAAGCCTTCTTTGCATACTTGATGGCCAGATCCTGGGCTTTTTCGTGTTTGAATCACGTAGTAATGTGGTAGCACAATGAAGCAGTCAATTAACCCTGGTTTCGATCAATATTTTAGAGGATAACACCGGTTAGGTCTGGGTTAGGTCTGGGTTATGCCCGCATCTGGCTCATGATTTTGCCTTCTTCGCATACTTGTTGGCCAGATCCTGGGTTTTTTTCGTGATTGAATCACGTAGTAATGTGGTAACACAATGAAGCAGTCAATTAACCCTGGTTTCGATCAATATTTTAGAGGATAACACCGGTTAGGTCTGGGTTAGGTCTGGGATATTCGCGCATCTGGCTTATACTTTCGCATTTTTCGCAAACTTGTTGGCCAGATCCTGGGTTTTTCTCGTGTTTGAATCACGCAGTAATGTGGTAACACACTGAAGCAGTCAATTAAACCTAGTTTCGATCAATATTTTAGAGGATAACACCGGTTAGGTCTGGGTTAGGTCTGGGATATTCGCGCATCTGGCTTATACTTTCGCCTTTTTCGCAAACTTGTTGGCCAGATCCTGGGTTTTTTTCGTGTTTGAATCACGTAGTAATGTTGTACCACACTGAGGCAGTCAATTAAACCTGGTTTCGATCAATATTTCAGAGGATAACACCGGTTAAGTCTGGGTTAGGTCCGGGATATGCCCGCATCTGGCTCATGATTTTGCCTTCTTCGCATACTTGGTGGCCAGATCCTGGGTTTTTTTCGTGTTTGAATCACGTAGTAATGTGGTAACACAATGAAGCAGTCAATTAACCCTGGTTTCGATCAATATTTTAGAGGATAACACCGGTTAGGTCTGGGTTAGGTCTGGGTTATGCCCGCATCTGGCTCATGATTTTGCCTTATTCGTATACTTGTTGGCCAGATCCTGGGTTTTTTTCGTGATTGAATCACGTAGTAATGTGGTAACACAATGAAGCAGTCAATTAACCCTGGTTTCGATCAATATTTTAGAGGATAACACCGGTTAGGTCTGGGTTAGGTCTGCGGTAGGCGCGTATCTGGCTCATGATTTTGCCTTCTTCGCATACTTGTTGGCCTGATCCGGGGTTTTTTTCGTGTTTGAATCACGTAGTAATGTGGTAACACAATGAAGCAGTCAATTAACCCTGGTTTCGATCAATATTTTAGAGGATAACACCGGTTAGGTCTGGGTTAGGTCCGGGATATGCCCGCATCTGGCTCATGATTTTGCCTTCTTCGCATACTTGTTGGCCAGATCCTGGATTTTTTTCGTGATTGAATCACGTAGTAATGTGGTAACACACTGAAGCAGTCAATCAAACCTGGTTTCGAACAATATTTTAGAGGATAACACCGGTTAGGTCTGGGTTAGGTCTGGGATATGCCCGCATCTGGCTCATGATTTAGCCTTCTTTGCATACTTGATGGCCAGATCCTGGGCTTTTTCGTGTTTGAGTCACGTAGTAATGTGGTAACACAATGAAGCAGTCAATTAACCCTGGTTTCGATCAATATTTTAGAGGATAACACCGGTTAGGTCTGGGTTAGGTCTGGGTTATGCTCGCATCTGGCTCATGATTTTGCCTTCTTCGCATACTTGTTGGCCAGATCCTGGGTTTTTTTCGTGATTGAATCACGTAGTAATGTGGTAACACAATGAAGCAGTCAATTAACCCTGGTTTCGATAAATATTTTAGAGGATAACACCGGTTAGGTCTGGGTTAGGTCTGGGATATGCGCGCATCTGGATCATGATTTTGCCTTCTTCGCATACTTGTTGGCCTGATCCTGGGTTTTTTTCGTGTTTGAATCACGTAGTAATGTGGTAACACAATGAAGCAGTCAATTAACCCTGGTTTCGATCAATATTTTAGAGGATAACACCGGTTAGGTCTGGGTTAGGTCTGGGATATGCGCGCATCTGGCTTATACTTTCGCCTTTTTCGCAAACTTGTTGGCCAGATCCTGGGTTTTTTCCGTGTTTGAATCACGTAGTAATGTGTTAACACAATGAAGCAGTCAATTAACCCTGGTTTCGATCAATATTTTAGAGGATAACACCGGTTAGGTCTGGGTTAGGTCTGGGTTATGCCCGAATCTGGCTTATACTTTCGCCTTTTTCGCAAACTTGTTGGCCAGATCCTGGGTTTTTTTCGTGTTTGAATCACGTAGTAATGTGGTAACACAATGAAGCAGTCAATTAACCCTGGTTTCGATCAATATTTTAGAGGATAACACCGGTTATGTCTGGGTTAGGTCTGGGTTACGCCCGCATCTGGCTCATGATTTTGCCTTCTTCGTATACTTGTTGGCCAGATCCTGGGTTTTTTTCGTGATTGAATCACGTAGTAATGTGGTAACACAATGAAGCAGTCAATTAACCCTGGCTTCGATCAATATTTTAGAGGATAACACCGGTTAGGTCTGAGTTAGGTCTGGGATATGCGCGCATCTGGCTTATACTTTCGCCTTTTTCGCAAACTTGTTGGCCAGATCCTGGGTTTTTTCCGTGTTTGTATCACGTAGTAATGTGGTAACACAATGAAGCAGTCAATTAACCCTGGTTTCGATCAATATTTTAGAGGATAACACCGGTTAGGTCTGGGTTAGGTCTGGGTTGTGCCCGCATCTGGCTTATACTTTCGCCTTTTTCGCAAACTTGTTGGCCAGATCCTGGGTTTTTTTCGTGTTTGAACCACGCAGTAATGTGGTAACACACTGAAGCAGTCAATTAAACCTGGTTTCGATCAATATTTTAGAGGATAACACCGGTTAGGTCTGGGTTAGGTCTGGGATATTCGCGCATCTGGCTTATACTTTCGCCTTTTTCGCAAACTTGTTGGCCAGATCCTGGGTTTTTCTCGTGTTTGAATCACGCAGTAATGTGGTAACACACTGAAGCTGTCAATTAAACCTGGTTTCGATCAATATTTTAGAGGATAACACCGGTTAGGTCTGGGTTAGGTCTGGGATATTCGCGCATCTGGCTTATACTTTCGCCTTTTTCGCAAACTTGTTGGCCAGATCCTGGGTTTTTCTCGTGTTTGAATCACGCAGTAATGTAGTAACACACTGAAGCAGTCAATTAAACCTGGTTTCGATCAATATTTTAGAGGATAAGACCGGTTAGGTCTGGGTTAGGTCTGGGATATTCGCGCATCTGGCTTATACTTTCGCCTTTTTCGCAAACTTGTTGGCCAGATCCTGGGTTTTTTTCGTGTTTGAATCACGTAGTAATGTTGTACCACACTGAGGCAGTCAATTAAACCTGGTTTCGATCAATATTTCAGAGGATAACACCGGTTAAGTCTGGGTTAGGTCCGGGATATGCCCGCATCTGGCTCATGATTTTGCCTTCTTCGCATACTTGGTGGCCAGATCCTGGGTTTTTTTCGTGTTTGAATCACGTAGTAATATGGTAACACAATGAAGCAGTCAATTAACCCTGGTTTCGATCAATATTTTAGAGGATAACACCGGTTAGGTCTGGGTTAGGTCTGGGTTATGCCCGCATCTGGCTCATGATTTTGCCTTCTTCGTATACTTGTTGGCCAGATCCTGGGTTTTTTTCGTGATTGAATCACGTAGTAATGTGGTAACACAATGAAGCAGTCAATTAACCCTGGTTTCGATCAATATTTTAGAGGATAACACCGGTTAGGTCTGGGTTAGGTCTGCGGTAGGCGCGTATCTGGCTCATGATTTTGCCTTCTTCGCATACTTGTTGGCCTGATCCTGGGTTTTTTTCGTGTTTGAATCACGTAGTAATGTGGTAACACAATGAAGCAGTCAATTAACCCTGGTTTCGATCAATATTTTAGAGGATAACACCGGTTAGGTCTGGGTTAGGTCCAGGATATGCCCGCATCTGGCTCATGATTTTGCCCTCTTCGCATACTTGTTGGCCAGATCCTGGATTTTTTTCGTGATTGAATCACGTAGTAATGTGGTAACACACTGAAGCAGTCAATCAAACCTGGTTTCGAACAATATTTTAGAGGATAACACCGGTTAGGTCTGGGTTAGGTCTGGGATATGCCCGCATCTGGCTCATGATTTAGCCTTCTTTGCATACTTGATGGCCAGATCCTGGGCTTTTTCGTGTTTGAATCACGTAGTAATGTGGTAACACAATGAAGCAGTCAATTAACCCTGGTTTCGATCAATATTTTAGAGTATAACACCGGTTAGGTCTGGGTTAGGTCTGGGTTATGCTCGCATCTGGCTTATACTTTCGCCTTTTTCGCAAACTTGTTGGCCAGATCCTGGGTTTTTCTCGTGTTTGAATCACGCAGTAATGTGGTAACACAATGAAGCAGTCAATTAACCCTGGCTTCGATCAATATTTTAGAGGATAACACCGGTTAGGTCTGGGTTAGGTCTGGGATATGCGCGCATCTGGCTTATACTTTCGCCTTTTTCGCAAACTTGTTGGCCAGATCCTGGGTTTTTTCCGTGTTTGTATCACGTAGTAATGTGGTAACACAATGAAGCAGTCAATTAACCCTGGTTTCGATCAATATTTTAGAGGATAACACCGGTTAGGTCTGGGTTAGGTCTGGGTTATGCCCGCATCTGGCTTATACTTTCGCCTTTTTCGCAAACTTGTTGGCCAGATCCTGGGTTTTTTTCGTGTTTGAACCACGCAGTAATGTGGTAACACACTGAAGCAGTCAATTAAACCTGGTTTCGATCAATATTTTAGAGGATAACACCGGTTAGGTCTGGGTTAGGTCTGGGATATTCGCGCATCTGGCTTATACTTTCGCCTTTTTCGCAAACTTGTTGGCCAGATCCTGGGTTTTTCTCGTGTTTGAATCACGCAGTAATGTGGTAACACACTGAAGCAGTCAATTAAACCTGGTTTCGATCAATATTTTAGAGGATAACACCGGTTAGGTCTGGGTTAGGTCTGGGATATTCGCGCATCTGGCTTATACTTTCGCCTTTTTCGCAAACTTGTTGGCCAGATCCTGGGTTTTTCTCGTGTTTGAATCACGCAGTAATGTAGTAACACACTGAAGCTGTCAATTAAACCTGGTTTCGATCAATATTTTAGAGGATAACACCGGTTAGGTCTGGGTTAGGTCTGCGATATTCTCGCATCTGGCTTATACTTTCGCCTTTTTCGCAAACTTGTTGGCCAGATCCTGGGTTTTTTTCGTGTTTGAATCACGTAGTAATGTTGTACCACACTGAGGCAGTCAATTAAACCTGGTTTCGATCAATATTTCAGAGGATACCACCGGTTAAGTCTGGGTTAGGTCCGGGATATGCCCGCATCTGGCTCATGATTTTGCCTTCTTCGCATACTTGATGGCCAGATCCTGGGTTTTTTTCGTGTTTGAATCACGTAGTAATGTGGTAACACAATGAAGCAGTCAATTAACCCTGGTTTCGATCAATATTTTAGAGGATAACACCGGTTAGGTCTGGGTTAGGTCTGGGATATGCGCGCATCAGGCTTATACTTTCGCCTTTTTCGCAAACTTGTTGGCCAGATCCTGGGTTTTTCTCGTGTTTGAATCACGCAGTAATGTAGTAACACACTGAAGCTGTCAATTAAACCTGGTTTCGATCAATATTTTAGAGGATAACACCGGTTAGGTCTGGGTTAGGTCTGCGATATTCTCGCATCTGGCTTATACTTTCGCCTTTTTCGCAAACTTGTTGGCCAGATCCTGGGTTTTTTTCGTGTTTGAATCACGTAGTAATGTTGTACCACACTGAGGCAGTCAATTAAACCTGGTTTCGATCAATATTTCAGAGGATACCACCGGTTAAGTCTGGGTTAGGTCCGGGATATGCCCGCATCTGGCTCATGATTTTGCCTTCTTCGCATACTTGATGGCCAGATCCTGGGCTTTTTCGTGTTTGAATCACGTAGTAATGTGGTAACACAATGAAGCAGTCAATTAACCCTGGTTTCGATCAATATTTTAGAGGATAACACCGGTTAGGTCTGGGTTAGGTCTGGGTTATGCTCGCATCTGGCTCATGATTTTGCCTTCTTCGCATACTTGTTGGCCAGATCCTGGGTTTTTTTCGTGATTGAATCACGTAGTAATGTGGTAACACAATGAAGCAGTCAATTAACCCTGGTTTCGATAAATATTTTAGAGGATAACACCGGTTAGGTCTGGGTTAGGTCTGGGATATGCGCGCATCTGGATCATGATTTTGCCTTCTTCGCATACTTGTTGGCCTGATCCTGGGTTTTTTTCGTGTTTGAATCACGTAGTAATGTGGTAACACAATGAAGCAGTCAATTAACCCTGGTTTCGATCAATATTTTAGAGGATAACACCGGTTAGGTCTGGGTTAGGTCTGGGATATGCGCGCATCTGGCTTATACTTTCGCCTTTTTCGCAAACTTGTTGGCCAGATCCTGGGTTTTTTCCGTGTTTGAATCACGTAGTAATGTGGTACCACACTGAAGCAGTCAATTAAACCTGGTTTCGATCAATATTTTAGAGGATAACACCGGTTAGGTCTGGGTTAGGTCTGGGATATTCGCGCATCTCGCTTATACTTTCGCCTTTTTCGCAAACTTGTTGGCCAGATCCTGGGTTTTTCTCTTGTTTGAATCACGCAGTAATGTGGTAACACACTGAAGCAGTCAATTAAACCTGGTTTCGATCAATATTTTAGAGGATAACACCGGTTAGGTCTGGGTTAGGTCTGGGATATTCGCGCATCTGGCTTATACTTTCGCCTTTTTCGCAAACTTGTTGGCCAGATCCTGGGTTTTTCTCGTGTTTGAATCACGCAGTAATGTAGTAACACACTGAAGCAGTCAATTAAACCTGGTTTCGATCAATATTTTAGAGGATAACACCGGTTAGGTCTGGGTTAGGTCTGGGATATTCGCGCATCTGGCTTATACTTTCGCCTTTTTCGCAAACTTGTTGGCCAGATCCTGGGTTTTTTTCGTGTTTGAATCACGTAGTAATGTTGTACCACACTGAGGCAGTCAATTAAACCTGGTTTCGATCAATATTTCAGAGGATACCACCGGTTAAGTCTGGGTTAGGTCCGGGATATGCCCGCATCTGGCTCATGATTTTGCCTTCTTCGCATACTTGATGGCCAGATCCTGGGTTTTTTTCGTGTTTGAATCACGTAGTAATGTGGTAACACAATGAAGCAGTCAATTAACCCTGGTTTCGATCAATATTTTAGAGGATAACACCGGTTATGTCTGGGTTAGGTCTGGGTTACGCCCGCATCTGGCTCATGATTTTGCCTTCTTCGTATACTTGTTGGCCAGATCCTGGGTTTTTTTCGTGATTGAATCACGTAGTAATGTGGTAACACAATGAAGCAGTCAATTAACCCTGGCTTCGATCAATATTTTAGAGGATAACACCGGTTAGGTCTGAGTTAGGTCTGGGATATGCGCGCATCTGGCTTATACTTTCGCCTTTTTCGCAAACTTGTTGGCCAGATCCTGGGTTTTTTCCGTGTTTGTATCACGTAGTAA